>NC_064615.1:525001717-527501717 GCF_023898315.1 Schistocerca nitens | reverse complement strand
CCTCCATGAAATGGGTGCAGTATCTCCCGTCTCATCCATGCATTTCTATTGGGATTTACGTTTTTTCCTGTTTCTTCCTGCTCTGCTTTCTCTATTTCATCCCTCAAAAATACTCGTTCGCTTTGTATCGTACTCTTTTTACTTGTTTCAGCAAATCTTTGCCTAATTATCCATTAGAAACTCTCAACAAATAATCGTCTTTCAATGTATCCGCTTTCTCTCTTTTTATCTATCTGTTTTCGTACTTTTCGTTAGTTTATTAATTTTTAATCTGAAATTCATATCCAGTTAATTTTGACATTCCTGGAATTGTTTTGCAGTTTAAAATCTAGTTTAAAACCCTCTTACTTGCTGCTATATAATCTATCGATAACTTTCCGTTCCTGTAGGTCTCTTCCCTGTACAAAGCCTCCATTTAAATTTTGCTCATTGCGAAATTCTACCTGCTGATTGACCATTTCATTTCTCTTGTCAGTCCATGCTCCCTACAATTTTTCCTGCTGTTTATTTCCATACCGTCGAATTTCAAGCACCCATTAAGATTCAGTTTTCGTCTCCTTTAAATATCTAAAGAATTACTTTCGTCACATTAAATATTCTTTCATTCTCTTCGGATCTTTGGAGTTAGCAGACACATAAATTCTATCAATATATGATACAGAGTGGTGAACCCTCTGTCATGCACTGCTAAATGTTTGCGGAGCATGAGTATAGAGTGGATTCATACGCATATGCACCTAATGGTTTCGGGTGGTTCCCATGACAGCACCCGCAATATTTTTGCCTTACTTCAGTGTTATTCTCAAAAGTAAAGCAACTGTAAATTCTAAATAGACATATCGCCTGTATTTTTGAAAGAGAGAAAAAAGCAGCTGCACCTTTCAATCAACAGATACTGCATTTTGCGTCGCAATAAATAAAATATCACTTACTTTATTGTTTTCTCTATTTATTTGTGAGGTGAAAAGCTTTAAGATAAACATGAACATGGATGCTAACGATCAATTGTAATACTCTCAAGTGTGGGAACTTCAACTAAAAGCGTTCGTGACAACACTTAAGTGATAGCCGGTTATTATGCAAGCACTTATTCACGCTATTAATCAAAGTAGGTATCAAGGGTAGATAAGTGCATAAATTACGGCTCAGCCAGTTTAACGGGTCGTATATGGAAGCCGATGAATAATATACAGAACAGTGGTAAAGAAAACTGAGGATCAGTTATATGAAGATCAGTTTAGTTTCCGGAAAAAGCACGAGAGAGGCACTTCTGACGTTAAGTTTGATTATGCAACCAAGACTTAATAAAAATCAAAACACTTAGGTAGGATTTATCGACATGGAAAAGGGTTCTTCATGTAAAATGGCACAAGATGTTGGAAATTGTGAGAATTATGAAAGTACGCTGTAGGAAAAGACGGATAAAATACAATATGTACAAGGACAAGAGGGACCAATCAGAATGGAAGGCGAAGAAGGAAGTGCTCGGATTAAAATCTGTGTAAGACAGAGAAGCAGTCTTTCGCCTCTACAGTTCACTGTATACATCTAAAATGCATTGACGGAAGTAAAAGAAATGTTCAAGAGTAGGATTACAATTCAGGGTGAACGAATATCAAAGATAATAGTCGCTGATGACGTTGCTATCCTCGTTGAAAGCGAAGAAGAAGAAGAACGGGACTTGTAGAATGGAAGGAGCAGTCTAACGATGACAATCTATTGGGATTATGCCGAAGAATGACGAAAGCAATGAAGAGTAGCAGATGTAAGATTACCGATGAACTTAAACATCAAAGTGAGGGACCTTGAAGTAGATGAAGTAAAGAATTACTGATACCATGCAAGTAAAACAGCACATGCCGAACGAAGTACAGAGAGCATAAAAAAACATATTAGCACAGGCAAAGTCGGGATTTCTGGCCAAGAGATGTCCGCTAGTAACAAACTGTCGTCCATAATCCGATTGAGAAATATTATCTAAGACAAAAAATAAAAATAAAATAAAATATAGGACGCATCACGAAAGACAAAAATCGGAAGTGTGATGTTTATATATACATACAAATGATTACAACTGCAAGAAAATATCCTTTACTCAAGAGAAAGGGTTCACAAATTTTACAAGTCTGTAACGTACGGTCCAACTCCGGCCCATATGCAAGCAGTTATTAGGTTTCGCATTGATTGATGGAGATATTGGATGTCCTCCGGAGGGATATATGACGACAACTGGCGCATTACATCATCAAAATCCCGAACTGGTTGAGCGGCGTAACGTATATGCAACCAGTATGTAACGTAGCTGCAGCCAATATTGCCTATGTTCGTCTGTGAAACTGTACTCGATAAGCAACCTGAGCTATCACTAAATGGAATCTAACCTGCGTAACTCTGTGTGCGTGTTGTATGAGTGTCAGTTTCACTGTAATTGAAGCCCTCAACAGATCGCTACATGAAAAACTTAAAACTAACATTTGGATAAGCTATCTGACTGCGTTTTTGAATATGAATTTACAAGTGATACAGAGTCTGACTTGCGCAACGGAATTTACTGGACTAGAGAGCATGTTGTGGTGTGTCAGTATCTCTGTTTTGGCCATAGTTTTGCACTCACCTCTTTAGATAACTGCCTGTTTTCATGAGGTTTACAGCAATGCGCAAAAAAATGGTTCAAATGGCTTGAGCACTATGGGACTTAACTGCTGTGGTCATCAGTCCCCTAGAACTTAGAACTACTTAAACCTAAGGACATCACACACATCCATGCCCGAGGCAGGATTCGAACCTGCGACCGTAGCGGTCGCGCGGTTCCAGACTGTAGCGCCTAGAACTGCTCGGCCACTCCGGCCGGCAGCAATGCGCAGCAGCATGTAGCCGCAGCGGCTAAACTTATTCTTACGAAGAATGAGTTTAATAAAAAGGAGTTTGCTTAGGACTTGTTACCTACTATATACCTTTTGAGAAGGGATTTCATTAATTAAGTCTATTTAAAGCTTCAGAATCATCATGAACAAGTGTTAATGATGACAATGACAAATGACATATGTGTCAATAATGGCTAAGGGCCAAATTAAGAAATTATTTCAATTTCAAAGTTACATTAACATTTATTAACCACAGAAATTATTTAGATGAGAATAATAATTATTTTTTGGAGGATACGGAGGCTTCTTTCAGTGGGATTATTGCAAACTCGGGCTAACAATCACGACCCTAACCCTGCAATTGTTTTTGCGCTATGCTTGCGGAATTTACCTTGACTTCCATCTCCAAGTGCTGTTAAGCCCTCTAAATCTCTCCTGCCTATATAAATGAATCAGGACTTGAGTGTGGTAGGATCTGCCATCACCGACGTGAGGGCTGCGTGACACGTCTTCTGTCTCCGAGCTCTCGACATACACTACTGCTTTCACTCTCGCAGACAGACATCGTCTTACAACTATGCTTAGAATCGCGCTCCCATGTTTCGCCCTCAGATTGTTACTATCAATACCTGAGTGCTTAGACAATGTAAAGAATAGCACTATCTCGGATGTATTGTTTTATGTAGTGGAGAGTTCTGACACACTCCTTACAAGGGCCTTGCCCATAATGCTCCAAATGTTCTCAGGTGGGGAGACATCCAACGACCTTGCTGGCCCAAGTGCGGTTGGACAAGCAGGAAGGCAAGAAACAGAAACTTTTGCCTTGTGCAGGTAAGAATTATCTTGTGAAATCTAAGCCCAGAATTGGTTTGCCTTGAAGAACAGAAAAACGAGGCGTACAATATTGGCGACGTACCGGTGTGGTCCATGGACCGTGGGAAAGACAGAACGGAAGAAAGTCGAAGCATTTGAAATGTGGCGGTACAGAAGAATGTTGAAAATTAGGTGGACTAATAGAGAAAGGAGTGGAGAAGTTCTCTGCAGAATCGGAGAGGAAAGAAATTTATGGGAAACAATGACAAGAAGAAGGGACAGGATGCAGTGGCGGATAACCATTTCCCGATCAATTCACAATTGCCGTTTTGGGTGGAGCGCTGTGAGCTGTTTCCGTACTCTGCTTTTCGTTCTTCTGAAGGAAGCGTCAGCGGTCTACTCGCGTTCAGTCAAAATGTAATATGGTTCCTGAACTGTACTTGGTGTACGGCATCGGATAAAACAAACTTAAAACTCCAATGTGTTAACAAATTCTTCTGTCGAAAGACAACAGAAACACAAGGAAAACAACTTTTCTTTTATGGCCTAAAAATTCAGCAGAGCGTTTAGGTGAAAACGGATTTTTGTTATACATCCACTTTTAATACGTTCTTTTACACGAAACCGTTGAATCTGAAAACAAAAATGTTTTTTTACGATCTAAAAATTGAAGTGAACGTGCCATACATTGGAAATTAATACCTCCTTTTACAGAGGTGCATCCAAAATTAAACTGTCGTTTTACGATCTAATAACTTGAATGTGTAGTAGTTAAAAAAACGCGTTCGGTATTAACACATGAATCCCTAGGAAAGCGTAAGAAATGAAAATGAAAGAGAGATTTCGGTGCACAAACTAATAACTAAACACAGAGAACAAAAACACAGAACTGGATTTGCTGTTACATAATTTTACAGACTAGTGGGGAAAACTGAGCGAGGTGGCGTAGTGGTTAGCACACTGGACTCGCATTCGGGAGGAAGAAGGTTCAATCCCGCGTCCGGCCATCTACATCTACATTTATACTCCGCAAGCCACCCAACGGTGTGTGGCGGAGGGCACTTTTCGTGCCACTGTCATTACCTCCCTTTCCTGTTCCAGTCGCGTATGGTTCGCGGGAAGAACGACTGCCGGAAAGCCTCCGTGCGCGCTCGAATCTCTCTAATTTTACATTCGTGAACTCCGCGGGAGGTATAAGTAGGTGGAAGCAGTATATTCGATACCTCATCCAGAAAAGCACCCTCTCGAAACCTAGACAGCAAGCTACACCGCGATGCAGAGCGCCTCTCTCGCAGAGTCTGCCGCTTGAGTTTGCTAAACATCTCCGTAGCGCTATCACGCTTACCAAATAACCCTGTGACGAAACGCGCCGCTCTTCTTTTGATCTTCTCTATCTCCCCTGTCAACCCGACCTGGTACCGATCCCACACTGATGAGCAATACTCAAGTATAGGTCGAACGATTGTTTTGTAAGCCACCTCCTTTGTTGATGGACTACATTTTCTGAGGACTCTCCCAATGAATCTCAACCTGGCACCCGCCTTACGAAAAATTAATTTTATATGATCATTCCACTTCAAATCGTTCCGCACGCATACTCCCACATATTTTATAGAAGTAACTGCTACCAGTGTTTGTTCCGCTATCATATAATCATACAATAAAGGATCCTTCTTTCTATGCATTCGCAATACATTACATTTGTCTATGTTAAGTGTCAGTTGCCACTCCCTGCACCAAGTGCCTATCCGCTGCAGATCTTCCTGCATTTCGCTGCAATTTTCTAATGCTGCAACTTCTCTGTATACTACAGCATCATCCGCGAAAAGCCGCACGGAACTTCCGACACTATCTACTAGGTCACTTATATATATTGTGAAAAGCAATGGTCCCATAACACTCCCCTGTGGCACGCCAGAGGTTACTTTAACGTCTGTAAATGTCCTGATTTAGGTTCTCCGTGATTTCCACAAATCGTTCCACTCAAATTCCGGGATGGTTCCTTTGAAAGGGCATGGCCGACTTCCTTTCGCGTCCTTCCCTAATCCGATGAGACCGATGACCTCGCAGTTGGTCTCTTCCCCCAAACAAACCCCAACCCTAGTGTGGAAAAATCGAATTTGTTTTATAATCTAATAGTTTACTCGCAAAGCATTAGGGTCTATGAAGCTAGATGCTGCATAATAAGTGTACATAATACCAGGGCTGAACAGTTTTGTACTGCAGCTGCTGCTCTCACCATAGCTCTTTCTAACCGTGTTAGCAAAACTTTTACGTATTTATCTACAGAACTGAACTACGTTATTTATTAACACTTTTTCATCTGGGCGTAGTGTCCGATAACATATATTTCCGCGATAACTATACATTTCAGCAGAAGCCAAGAATAAGCATCAGTTGTAATACACGGGGTGTTCAAAAAGTCTCTTCGCAGTGCTGTATGATTGTTAGCCGCGCGTGCCGTATGATTGTTCGCCTGCCTTGGTTCCTTCCCTTCAAGTGGACTCTACCGACATTCCACTGTTTCGTTTATATCAGCCAGCGTCAGTAGTATCGTTGGTGTGTGTCGTTACGTGTTGACGTGAACGTTTAAGTTTAGTTCTTTTGTTCGTTTGTTTCGTTTTTGCCACTGTTAAAATGCTTACCATTGAAGAACGTGTCGTTTTAGTAGAACAAGTGTTCAAAACTGGCTGTAAATACACAGTTTCAGTTCGTCAAACATTAAATTCAGTTTTCCCGGCGACAGCACTCCCACATCGCGATACTGTGCGAGATTTGATTAACAAATTTCGAAGTACGGGTAGAGTGACGGATGTACCGAGAAGTGGTCGTCCTTAGTGGTTTTGTCTGAGGATAAACTACTCGATATTTCCGATAAAATGTCCATGACATTCTGTACCCATTCATAGGAGAACTTGTGTTAAGTGCAATACTGAACGGTTATTTTCAGCAAGATGGTGCAACCTCGCATACAGCTCGTGTTTCAATGTCACTGCGTGCTGACGTTCTTGGTGATCGCATAATTTCACAAGGACTTTGGCCTCCACGATCGCCTTACCTAACACCACCTGACTTTTTCTTCTGTGGTGCAGCGAAAGTAACTGTCTATAAAAACCGTCCAAAATCCATCGATGAACTGAAAACTACAATATCCACTTTCCCTGCGTCTGTCACAGAAGAAATGTTACAGCTTGTATTTGGAAACATGATTAGACTAATTTAATTGTGTATTCAACAAAAGGAAGGACACTTTCAACATTTAATGTGAAAATTTGCAAGTAAAAATGAATATTCAGTATATTAGTAACTTGTATTTCACTGTGTTTCATTACGGTATATTCACTGCGGTATATGCCACGTGCGGGTAACAATCATACGGCACTGCGGAGAGACTTTTTCGACACCCCGTACTACAGTATCAATATGACTGTCCACTGCTCATGCACCGGCCGGAGTGGCCGTGCGGTTCTGGGCGCTACGGTCTCGAGCCGAGCGACCGCTACGGTCGCAGGTTCGAATCCTGCCTCGGGCATGGATGTGTGTGATGTCCTTAGGTTAGTTAGGTTTAATTAGTTCTAAGTTCTAGGCGACTGATGGCCTCAGAGCTTAGGTCGCATAGTGCTCAGGGCCATTTTGAACTGCTCATGCTCTCGCGGTAGCGTTCTCGCTTCCCGAGCACGGGGTCTCCGGTTCGATCCCCGGAGAGGTCAGGGATTTTCGCTAGCTCGAGATGACTGGTGTTGTCTTTATCATCGTCATTCATCCCCATCACGGTCGGAGGAAGGCAATGGCAAAGCACCTCCACTAGGACCTTGCCTAGTACGGCGGTGCAGGTCTCCCGCATCGTTCCCCTACGCTCTGTCACGGAGTATGGGACTTCTTCATCTTCATCAGTATGACTTGACTGTACAGCGCCGAGCGGCCTGGGTCATTCAGGTATTGTTTAGTACTGTCGACGCCTTTGGTCACACCTGCAGGTAAACGAGGTTTAATTCCGTGTTTCTGCCATCGGCAATAGTAAAATAAACAGATAATAAGTAGTTTGTAAATCCAATGAATGTGCTCTAAGCTATAATAAAAATCACATTATAATCTTAAATTTTTAAAACTAATATCAATAAATAAACAAGTTCACCAGTCAGACAGCAGAAAACTCGTTGATCATATCTTCATAGTTCAGTCGGTTATCAGTTAGTAGGTCGGCTTCCATGTGAAGAATGGACAAGGCGTTCAGTCTCCCCTCAGACGACCTAGAACGTAGGTACGATTTCAGTCTTTTAAGAGCCGAAAATAGCGTTCTGCTGAACAATTTGTAAGTGCCATACATAGAAATATTCTAACAGCAATGTCAACATTCGGAAACACCGACTGTAACCTCTCTTTTCGTAAAAATTTACTCATTTCGACTGGTGTACCATTAATCTCAGATGATTTCAAAAGTTCCTCAAAATGTACACATTCACTAGGGAAGTAAGGCGCTAAATCTCCGTGAATTTATTTTCATAATAGTCGAACAAAATGGCTCTGAGCACTATGGGACTTAACATCTGTGGTCATCAGTCCCCTAGAACTCAGAAATACTTAAACCTAACTAACCTAAGGACATCACACACATCCATGCCCGAGGCAGGATTCGAACCTGCGACCGTAGCAGTCACGCGGTTCCAGACTGAAGCGCCTAGAACCGCACAGTCACACCGGCCGGCAATAGTCGAACATGCCACGAATATATGCAATAAATCCTACGAGTGATTCATATAATACATGCACTTATTATCAATATTTACACTTTGCAATTTCAGACTTACACTATTAAATTTCTGGAGTATGTACTTACACTATGTCATCATGAATGCTGTTTCTAGTCTGCTCAGCTGATTCAATAAAGCTGAAGCCTCATTTCGCACAAGTGGTTTTTCAGACGTATTATTGGCAATATGTGTCAGGGCATTGATAACGCACTCCCGATTTTCATATAGACTTACACACGCTTCCTGTCTTACTGACCAACGTGTTTTTGAAAAACTTTTTACCGTTTAGCTTCCTGGTTCTATGAAAGAAAGAAGTTTATCCCAGCGCTGTGTAGACGCAGAGGAAAAATTACAAATGTTTTGCGCTACATTGAAAAATGAACATGCTTCCCGACAACAGCTTGCTGCACTAGTGCCAACTAAATTCAAAGAATGTGCTCCACAAGGCACATAATGCGCTTTCGGATTTCGTTCTTTAATGCGTGCCTGCAAACCAATGTAGGTTCCTGACATATTGCTTGTGTTGTAATATGACTGGTCTCTGCAGTCAGCAATACCAATGGAATTTGTAGACAGGACTTTTAGTAGTACGGCCTCAGTTTTCGGTCTTGTGTCCTATGTTTGCTAAAATCAGAAGGAAACGGTCAACAGGTTCACCATCCTCGTTCACATATCTTAATAAGAAAGATAATTGATCAATATGACAAATGTCCGCAGTAGAATCCACTATTATAGAGAAATATTTAGCCTATTTTATTTCACTTATGATTCCCTAATTATGTTTATTCGTTCAGAAAGAAGCTCTATTATTTCAGTACAGATTGTTGAAGAAAGATAACTTGTATGTCCCTGCCCTGTATTTCCATATAGTTCAATGTGCTCTTGAGAAACGGATCAAATTCGGCTATAAGTTCAAGAGACATCATAATCTGAACATTATGTAATGAACGGAATCTTTCAACGTGTCCACGTAGGGGAAGTCCACGACTTGTCAGCTTCTTCACTACCGCAAACATCCTTTTCAACACAGTGCGCCAGTACATTTTTTTCTGTCTCAACATATAACTCGAAATGGTTATCTACTGATCTAGTGACTTTTTTCTTGTTAAGAGTGGTAACTAAGAATGTTTATGTGCAAGTGAATTCTCATAATGAGATAAAATATTAGAAATATTTTTCCAATCTGCAATACCGTTAGTAGCAATCGTGGCCTTACCTCCGAACAATTTACATGGTGCACAAAAAACACTACCGGTGCTACAGGAGTGTACTAGAAAATTATGATAAGTTGATTCACCATTTAAAAGTTTACTGTAAAATATATTTTTTTTTTCAAATATCTCGTTTTATCGCCTATTGATATTCTTCAATTACAAAATCACCCTACAATTTTGATTAATGTCATGTTGTAAGAGAATGTCGATTGTTGATTCATTGACACACCATTCTGCAGGATCATCACTAACGAAGTTATTTCTTTTTGTAATGTGTGACTACGCACTTAGTTTTTCGTGAAACTCGAAATCAGGAACAATTTGCTTTTCTCATTTTTAACTTTTCTTTCGCCTGTCTTTACTTTTTTTACAACAGCTGCAGTGTCAGAAATATCATCCGTACTACTTGAACTCGAAGTCGAACCAGCATCATTTTTTGCGAAAATTCATCTTCTCTGCCAAGCGTTCTTAGAACATTGGCTTCTCGTTCTCGCCTTTCTTTCCATAAATTCCGAAATGCCACCACACTTTATTTTGCATGTTTACTTTTCTCACGGTTATTCATGTTAAGGCACTTACAAAACTGTCAACCCACAGTCATAACAAAAGAAAAAAATTGTAAAAGGATAGAAAGGAAGAATACATCCAGTTCCAATCGTACTACACCGCACATGAACACAAAACGTTTTACTTTAAAATGGCACACGAGCACAAAGATTTTTCTTTTAAACACGGAGCGATGAACTGACCAACTCGGATACTCGACGTAACTGTGATATGACAGAATGACAATGCAGAATAATTTAATTTCATTGTCGCCTGTTTCTGTGTTGTCAGTGAACGGTAGAAGCAAACCTGCCGGCTGGAATTTGTCTCGTAAAGGAAACAGGACAGTCCCCTTTTTGGCTTCTGTTTTCCGCGTCGCAGGAATTTTAACTGGGATGCAAATATGTTCTGAATACTCTTGACACTGTCCCTTTAGTTTAAAAAGTAAATAATTTTTGCAATTTCTTGCGGTGAAGTGTGCTGGATCGACTCTTATACCATTTATTCTCATAACATTTTAGCGGTTTCTGTAGACAGAGAAGACGGACTACAAAGTTTAAGTAGTCTTGTTGGCAGTTGATGTGGTGTGTTGTCATTTGTGTGAACACTGCTGCTATGTCTACACGCAACTGCATCGTTTGTTCCAACATAAAATAAAAATAACCTTTCCTTGAAGAAAAAAAGCTGAGTTAAGAAGTTTAATATAAAATTTGCAAAGCCACGTACTATTAGATTGCACAGGGTGGGAAAATTTGCAATGCCACGTACTATTCGATTGCACAGGGTGGGAACTTCGATATCATGCAGGCTGCAGCACAATAGATGAGACAAACGAAAGTTGGTTTCTTCTTCTTTTTTCGCCAAAAAAATTGCTAAGTACATAAATAAATAAAATTTTTAAACTGATGTGAAGTGTATTTCACACATTATTAGATTTTCTGCTTATGTTCTTTTCGCATAAACATAAGTTTAAAAATGTAAAACATTCCCTGTACCTACATGTTTTCTTAAACGGGTGTCATTAAATCAAAGCACAGATATGGAAGACCACAGTGCTTTCAAATAATTACAGTAATGGAGGGTTGATTTGATACTTCCCCGTAATTTCTACAAGAAATTTAAGCAGAGTCGGTTTTACATACTGAAGTTCACACATGTTACAGTATTTAAGAAAATGCTGATCAGTTTATCATAGATTTTCAGGGGTCAAGGTATTTTCATGGGGAAAATATGGTAGGGTTAAGTAGAAGCCGACAACATTCTCGGAATGATAACGTTTCTAATATTGTATTGCAGACTGCTGTCCTGCGAAACTCCTTCGAATCGACAAGTTTTATCAAATGACAGTCAGGACTTCGACTTAAAGTTATTTATCTTGTGCGTTTCTAACAGAATTTTAAGCGCACTGTAACATCGTAATCGCAGTTAATAGTTAACGAAAATTACTACATCTTCCTGGCAACATCTATGTATTGCAGACCCAATCCTATTTTTTTTTTATTTTGTTTCAGATATACTGGAAAACGAGAAAGTAATTATACTTCGGGTAATTTCAGTGCTCTGCTACGTAAAGAATTAAAAATGCTCATCATCCCGATTAAATCAAAGTGTAAATAAACCAGGCACAAATGTATTACACTTCGACTGGTCAATCAAGCACTAAAATTACTTTTTAAGTACAGAGAACACTGCATATTGATATAATAATATATGGCTCCTTACTTAATCATAAAATTACTTAAATTTGATATGATTTTAGAATAGAAACATCTCAAAGATGTAATTTTGGTGTTTTTCTCATAGTGTTCCGTATTGTGACGTTTTTGTTATGCAGATTGATTTCCAACTATTTCGGGAAATATCACTATAATTAATTAAACGACAATGAAGTTTTAAAGTTTATTCTACATTTTCAAGTGATAGCTTGTGTGGTTGGCGTCCTTGCAGTTCTTGTGCTGCTGTTATGCGTGAAAGTGCTTACGCATGCTGAACACCTGGTACAGATATTCTGTCATGCTTACCTTAAAAAGAATAAGAAACCTCATTGTCATCTTGGTCAAACATGCCAGTTCTAAAATAACTATTCCTTCGTCAAACAATAAAACCCTATGACATTACTCTGTACATTCTGGAGAAATTTGTGAACCAGTGTCTGCTTCAGGACTTCACCAGTCTTCTGAAGGACTATACGTCGCAAAATGTGTGTTTCTGATATCAGCGGTTATGATAGGCTCTCGTACGCAGACAAAAAGGGGCCAGTGTGTATTCTACACGTCTGACGGAGTAACCAACTTCTACGAAGTGTGGCAATAGAAGAGTGTGCTATCATGATAACTTTAACTGTGATACCAATCACTTACCATAGATACAAAACAACGAATGAGTGGAAGTAAAGTCATCCTTATGAAATGTCAAGCACATGTCTGAAACTTCTCGGCAGATTAAAAGTACATATCTTCCGTAACTCTCCTACAGAGTGTTCTGAATTTTTAAATATGTATCTGAAGCTTCCTACCAGATGAAAACTATAGTTCACTAGGATCAGAACTATGGCCACTTCGCGTGAAACTGCCATTTCTCAGCATGTCGTTTCTCCTAGATTTTCTAGTCCCACAAGGTATAATACAATTCCTGTTAAGTTTGGGTGCCGGTAGGTGGAGAGGTACTGTTAGAAGGAAACTGTGATGACCGCTCCTGAGTCGTGCTTTAATATGTCTATCGGTAAAGAAATTGCCGGTGTAGGCAAAGGTCCTAGGTTCGATTCGAGTCGCTGTACAGCACACAGTTTTACTTAGCCAGGAGAGTGAAAATTCAGCCTGTAAATATGTATTTGTTTAGTACGCATTAATGTAATATGTATTTGTGTAGTGTGCTGTTGTATTGCTTCGCACTGTTTTATACAGCTATGAATGTGCACTAATGGAAAAGAGAAGGTGGACTCTAATGTCAGCACGTACACATCTTCTGGGGCTAACAACGTCAGTCGTATAACTGGACGGACATGAGCCATCCCATCCAAAAATTTTTTTGTTCATGGAATGGATTGCACTATGGAATCGAGATTACCCCAGGGGGACAATCCCCCGTTGACCAAGGTCGACGCAAGCAGGCATTCGGATTCTGGGGGACCTGCCAAAAAGTGCATAAGGGAAGAGTCGGACTCCCAAGTACCTCAAAGAAGATTAAAACTAAAAAGACTTTCAGAATTGGAACTATAAATGCACAGACAATGATTAAGAATGGTAAACTTAAACAGGTAATAGATGAGACGAAAGAAAGAAGCATTGGAATATTAGCGATGCAAGAAACAAGATACACTGACGGAGACACAGTGGAGTCGGAAGGCTTCATAATACTGAAGGGGAAACCAGAAGTTAAAGTGGGAAAGGAAAGACATGCACCTACATGCTTTGGTACAGGGTTCATAGTAGGCAAGAGATCCGAGGATGGCATAACTGAAATGAAGAGCAGGTCAGAAAGGATATCAAAACTGACTCTTCAAGCAGGGAACAAAAAGTATACAAAAAATGGACATGCACGTACAAATGACAAGAACAGGAAAGACAAGAAAATTGCTGATAGTTTCTGGGAAGAGCTAGATGATACACTGAAAAACATACCATATAGACATGTAAAGATACTAGTAGGAGATTATAATGCACAGACTGAAAGAGAGAAGCAACGTAAAGGAGAAGTGGGCGAGTACCAGGGACACCAGCGGACAAACAAAATTGGAGAAAGGCTAATTGAACTGTGTCGAGAACACAAAATGAGACTGATGACAACACACTTCAGGGCCAAACCGTGTAAGAAAAAGACATGGGCAAACCCATGCACCCGCCTTGGGGAATTCCAAACTGACCCCATAGCACTTAGCTGGACAAATGCTAAAGAGATCATGAACACAAAGGTCAGGAAGAACACAAGAATAGAATCGGATCACTATCATACAGAAGTTAAGTGCCTTTGGATTCCAAACAGGGACAGACTGCCTCAGACGAACAGAAGAACAGAAAACATAAAGGTAGACAGAGACAAATTAAGACACAATCGATCCAGATTTGAGGAAGGAATTGAATCATTCACTGAATGGGACGACATGAAGCGAAATATGGCGAAACAGACTGAACTATGGGGAAAGGAAGAAAAGAATCGGAAGCACTGGTGGTGGAACAAGGAATGTGAGGAAGCGGTAGAGACTCGCAGGAAAGCCTGGAGAGACTGGAGCAGCAAGAAGGACCCGGAAAAAAGTTTTCTTAGGAGCAAGAAAGGAAGCAGCCGGAACAATAAGATGGACCAGAAGACAGAAGATGAAGCAGGAACTGGACGAGATTGAGACCAACTTCAGGAAAAACAACAGCAGACACTTTTTCGGGAAATTCAAAAAGAGTCTGATTGGATACAAGGGTAGAGAACTGTTTATAAGAAAGGGGAGCTGGCTGTCAGTGCGAAGGAGATCTGTCGGATTTTTGCAGAGCACTTTCACGACCTGCTGAACTGTGAACCACCTGAAGAAGAGCTGGAACTGGGGACTGACACAGAAGAGAGAGAGCCACGCCCTCCAACCAGGGATGAAGTCGCACATGCCATAAGCGATCTGAAGAATAATAGGGCAACTGGAGAAGATGGTATAGCAGCCGAGATGATAAAGTGGGGAGGCAACAAAGCAATAGACAACATGACCAACATAATTCACCAGATCTGGAGAACAAAGAAGTTGCCAGAAGGATGGAAGAATGCAATTGTAGTACCAATACACAAGAAGGGGTACAAGAGAGATGCAAACAACTACAGAGGAATATCGCTACTAGAGGTCGGATACAAGGTGCTGTCAAAACTATTGCTCAAGAGAGTAGAAGAACAGGTAGAAAGTACAGTTGACGACTACCAAGCGGTATTCAGAAAGGGAAGAGGCTGCGTAGAACAGATATTTATCCTGAAGCAACTGATAGAACGTAGGGCCTTAAAAAACATAAAGACAGTAATAACCTTCGTGGACTTCACAAAGGCATATGACTCCATCGACAGACAGACTCTTGTTAGGATCCTGAAGAACAGAGGACTTGATGGACTGGTGTTAGACAGGGAGATGGATTGTCACCATTGTTGTTCAATATAGCACTGGACGAAGTGATCAGGCAGTGGAGAGCAATAAATGAGGAAATGGGAATACCAAAGACCCATGTGGGGGACAAAAAGGACAACAGGGCGCAAGTGGGCTGCCTAGCCTTTGCAGATGACATAGCAATAGTAAGTGAGACGGAAGATGACGCAAAGACACAACTCAACAACTTAAGTAAGGTAGCCAGAAAGGTGGGACTGAGGATCGCCTATAACAAGACAAAGACATTAAATACCACTGCAGACTGGGAAACACCAGAAGGCACTGTGCAAATGGTGGACAAATTTAAATACCTGGGAGAATTTATAAAAGGAAGGAACAGGAGCAAGGAGGGAATAACAGAGAGGATAAAGAAGATGTCAGCCTTCTGCATGACGAGAGAGGTATACAATAAAAAGAATATATCCACAGAGGCAAAGATAAGCCATTACAAGGCAACAGTGAGGAATGCAGTATTATATGCTGCTGAGACGATGACACTAGGAAGAAATGGGGCAGAGCAACTAGAGAAAGAAGAGAGGAAAATACTAAGAAAAATACTAGGTCCCAAAAGAAGTGGAGAGAGGTGGATGCGAAGACCTAGGGAAGAATTGTACCGGAACATGAGAACAATATCCGGGGAAATCAGACTCAAAAGGGCAAGGTTTGCTGGGCATGTAGTTAGGATGAATATGGACGGAGTGACGAAGAGAGTGTGAGAAACAACAGGGTGGACAAGGGGAAAGACAGGAACCAAGTGGATTGTTGCACTTCGGAAGGAGTGGTTGGAATTGGGGATCAAGGTCGAAGGAAAGGAAAATTGGAGGAACAAATATACACCGACAAATATGCTGGAGATCAATGACAGAGAAGAATACAGGAAAAGATTAGAATGTCACCAGTGGAGCCGCCAGAAGAAACGGAAACTGAAGACCTCGGAAGAAGAGCGGGAGAGAAGAAGAGAAAGAATGAAGAAGTTCTGGGAGAAGAAGAGGAAAATGCAGTCCACGAAGGGGCTACCCGTGGTCCTACAGAGGCCGTAACGCAAGAAGAAGAAGAAGAAGAAGAATGTCTGCACGTAACTGGCTCTTCCCACGTAACTCCAAAGGCAGCTGTTGCGCTTTCTGTCCACACACGCCGATCAGATTTCTATGAACGGTATTAATGAACTGACTGATTCACAACAATGTACGCAAATTCAGCGGAGAGTGAAAGATTATTTTACAACTTACGCGTGTGACGGGGGCTGAACGATATTTCATGTTCGCTAGTACGAATACATATCGCACTCTTCCTCTGTATCATTATTAAGTAATACCGCCAGCAGCACGAGACAACGTAGTGATGCCTCGAAATCGAGTTTTGAAACATTTTCCTAGCACAGTCCGATGTAAGCACGATGCGTTTTCTATTTGTACTTAGCGGGCCGTTGCTTCGATACACCGGATTTTCGTAGCAACCATGTTTAAACACGAAAATCATCAAATAAAGCACTTTAAAACTCCGCTACATCGTGTTCCAGTACGAAGTTTACTCGGTTTGCTTCAGTCTGTCTCAGCACAGAAGACGCCGAGTCACTATGCCCTCACATATACAGGGTGTTTCAGAAGCGATGCGCAATATTCAGGGATGTGACGCGATCATTCGAAACAAAACTTTCAAGTAAACGTGGGCTCTAAAATACATACCTTCAGAGCTATGAGCAATTCTAGATATTCGATATTGTGAAACAATCTCTTCTCCTGCAAGCTCTTTGCTTTCTCTATTTTGGGAAGTGGTAGTAAGGATCAAAACAAGAAAAAATGTCCAGCAAACGTGTGCTGTAAAATGCATACCTTGAAAGTTATGATACAGGAGTTGTGTTTCACAATAGGGAAGATGAACAAATGCTCATAGCTCTTGAGGTATGCATTTTAGAGCACATGTTTACTGGAGAATTTTTTGTTTTGGCCCATACTACCACTTCCCAAAATATGGAAAGCAAAGAGCTTGCAGGAGAAGAGATTTGTTTCACAATATCGAAGATCTATAATTGCTCATAGCTCTTAAGGTATGTGTTTTGGAGTCCATGTTTACTAGACACTTTTGTTTCGAATGATCGTTCCTGTCATATCCTTGAGTATTGACCGTTACTTCTGAAACACACTGTATGGGTGGAAGCATTTAATTCGTATTGTGTGGACAGTATAATAGCTTATCACGTAATCATATGCTTTGCGTTCGCCAACTCACAAACAAAATATTGTTCATTAGGTAAAGTACACTTGGCTACGCTGCTGATCGGTCTGTCACTAAAGGCAAAACAGTAAAAATAATATGGAATAAATATTCAAATAAACATTGCTTTGAATCCAGAAACACCTCCTTATGACGTCACATTTCCTGAGCTGCTGCTAGCTGACAGAGACAAAACAACCGACCGTTGTATTGGATAACAACTTTGTGACCTAAAGTGCCCCATTCGATGGTTTTCGTATTCAAACAAGCGTGTTACGAAACGCTTAATGTTTCAGTGTACCAGCGCAGTAAAGATCTTCCAAAAACAAATAGTTTTGGGTGCAATTGGACAACGCAATGTTGCTGCATCGTAACGTTAATGCGTGCAGTTCTGTACAACACTTACATCATAACGTACTACGCCAGGCACGGTTCTTGATTTTCATTACCAGCATACTGAAGTTTCTTTCTTTCTGTAGTCTTCTGTCACTAAATACAATTTTGCGTGGTACCTCATCTTGCATCATTACTGGTGTGTTTCACGTGTTCGGTGCGTTTTCAAGATATTTTGGTACACGAAAAAACACTTCTCATCTAGTTACAAGAGTATCGAAAGGTTTTCTCAGTAACAAAACAATTGCCAGTTCCCAGAAATGTCGCTATTATTTCCACCTAATCGTATTATCGCTTATTTGATATGATCTCTGTAGCAGATTACCAGTGGCCAACAGATAATTTGAGCATTTTCTTTGAATAGCAGTACGTGCTACTACTGTTCAGATAAACTATGAACTGATGTGTAAAAGTCATGGATACGTGCTTGCTGGAAATCGAAAAGATATGGTCATGCTATTTATGTTATTTATTATACTAATTTTATTCCCGTGCGGAGTTGCTAGTCTCCCATCGGTCGCCTCCCTGGATGGCGGGTAGGGAAATGCTCACCAGATATGGTGGGTACTGGGGAAATAAAATACCCAGGGCGGACCAAAACTGGTAAGCCTCTGCCCCTCCAACAAGGGAAGGGGGTTAGCGGCAGGAAGGGCATCCGGCTGTAAAAACGTTGCCAAAACAAGAGGAATGATGGATGCTTCTCAAGATAAATGTTCCAGAGTAATATCCTCCCATTCGGATCTCCGGGGGAGGCGTTTTGCGAAGGATCCAAAGGTGTTCAAGATCAGAGTGGGAACTCTGAACGTGGGAACGATGACGGGAAAGGGGAGAGAAATAGTAGGCATGATGCAGAGGAGTAAGATAAGGCTTTGTGTGTGAAAGAGACAAAGTGGAAGGGCAATAAGGCAAAGATCTTAGCTGAAGGCTATAAGCTACTTTATAGTAGTGTAAGCCCTGAATCAAGAAATGGAGTTGGAGTTATTTTGCACAGAGAGCTTCAAGAAGAGGTATGTGAAGTCAGCAGAGTAAACGATAGGATCATGTATGTTAAGATGATGTATGACGGAGAAATGATAACAGTGCTGACAGCCTATGCACCCCAAGCGGGATGTTCGGAGGACGAGAAGGAAAAATTTTGGAGAGATTTGGATGAAGTAATGGTCGGAATACCAGAGAGTGAAAGTCGGAGGGGATCTAATTGGTCATGTTGGCGGAAGGAAAGGTGGGAAAGAGAGGTGGCCTGGAGGATGGGGGTATGGCGAGAGAAATGAGGAAGGAAAAAAGATAATGGAGTTTGCAGTGGCTTTTGATCTAGTGATTACCAATACCTACTTCCAAAGAAAAAGAGAAAAACAAATAACATACAGGAGTGGCGAAAATAAAAGCCAAATTGATTACATATTATGTAGAAGGAGAAATAGTCGGGAGGTGCGAAATACTAAGGTCATATACGGTGAAGGAATAGCAACACAACATAAGTTGATTGTAGCGGATTGTGAAATGAAAGTGTGTAAAAGACAGAGGCACATAAATCAATGTGAAAGGAAAATTAAGTGGTGGAGATTAAAGGATAAAAATTTGAGATAGGAGTTAAGTGAAAAGGTACTGGGAAAGGTAAATTTGGCAGAGTGGTGGAAAATAAATAGTGCAGTTATAAGGAAGACCGGGGAGGAAGTGTTTGGGTTAACATCTGGGAGAGGGGTGCCAAAAGATAAGGAAGAATGGTGGTGGAATGAAGAGGTGCAGAAGGTTGTGAACGAAAACAAAGACGCTAAGAGGAAGTGGGATATGTCCGGAAGTGCTGAGGATGGGCAAGCATACAAAAGTGCAAAGAAGGAGGCAAAACGAGCCGTGGCTAAAGCTAAAGCTGAATCAGTAACGGAGGCACACGAACAACTACAGAAAAATCAGGATATGAGACAATTGATACGGACAGGCAATTCAAGAGATAAAGCTTCTAAGGATCTGACAGCAATAAAACAAATGAAAGATGAAACAGGAATAATTCTGCATGACCAACGAAAAATAATTCAAAGGCGGTTGAATTATTTTGAGAAATTGCTGAATGAAGAAAATGTAAGAGTGAAAACTGAGGAAGGAGGGGTAAACAAAGGATTAACGATGGATATAAGTAAAGATGAAGTCGAACGGGCAGAAATGGGAAAAGATGAAAAATGGGAAGGCAGTTGGCCCAGACCAGATCCCCGTTGAGGTATGGAAGTGTCTCGGTAAAAAGGGAATTGTTCTCCTTTGGGATTTAATGAAGAAGATTTGGCGACAGGAGCAGATGCCAGACGAGTGCAGAACAAGTGTACTGATCCCAATATTTAAGGGGAAAGGTGATGTGCAGGACTGCAGTAACTATAGAGGTATTAAACTGATGGCACACACAATGAAAATTTGGGAAACAGTTATAGAAGCAGGACTACACAAGGAGACTGTGGTGTGTGACGAACAGTTTGGGTTCATGCCTGGAAGAGGAAAGACTGATGGAATACATGCTTTAAGGCGGATAGTGGAGAGACACGTGGAGCTACAAGCCGATCTACATATGGCTTTCATTGATTTGGAGAAAGCATATGACAGAGTCCCAAGGGACGATATATGGAGAAGCATGAGAGAGCAGTGCGTGCCAGAGAAGTATGTGAGGTTAGTGAAGGAAATGTACAGAGGAGCACTGACACAGGTGAGAAGTAGTGTTGGCATGACAAAAGAGTTTCCAGTAAAATTAGGGTTACATCAAGGGTCTGCGCTTAGTCCCTACCTCTTTGACCTGATTATGGATGTGCTGGTGAAAGATGTGAAGAAGGAAGCGCCTTGGAATATGATATTTGCGGATGATGTGGTTCTTTGTGAGCAGAACATCGACAGACTTAAGAAAAAGCTGGAGGATTGGAGAAAGGCACTAGAAGAAAGAGGGACGAAAATTAGCAGGACAAAGTCAGAATATTTAGCACTGAAGGATGTGCAGATGAGCTCTTGCAACATCCAGGATGATGAGCTGAAATCGGTCTGAAAATTTAAATACCTGGGGTCGTACATACAGAGGGAGGGAGGACTGCAAAACGAGATACAACAGCGAATAAATTGCGGTTGGAACAACTGGAGGAAAATGAGTGGAGTGTTGTGTGACAAGAATGTGAGCAATGGGTTGAAGGGAAAATGTACAAGTCGGTGGTAAGGCCTGCTATGATATATGGGGCAGAGATATGGCCAATCACAGCAGCCAAGGAAAGGAAGATGGAAGTGTAGGAAATGAGGATGCTGAGGTAGATGTGTGGGGTAACAAGGAAGGACAGGATTAGAAATGAATTTGTTAGAGGAGCTGTGAAAGAGGGACCTATGGGGAAAAAGATACAAGATAGCAGACTAGGCGGTACGAACACTTACAGAAAAAAAAGGGAAGAGTATATCGGAAACAGAGTTGAAGATATAAAGATTGAAGAAGCGGGAATGAGAGGAAGACCGAAGATGAGGTGGAAGGATAAGATATCCGGGGACCTAAGGGAGAAAGGATGGAAGAAGGAAGAGGCAATGGAAAGAGTACTATGGAGGAGAAGAATCCAGAAGAGCAACGCCGATCCAACGTGACGGGGGACAAGGCGACGATAAAGAAGAAGAAGAAGAACATTATAAAAATTTTATTCATCCCATTTACATAATGTGGTATCTACTAAACTTAAATCACACCTCAATAATGTATGGAACTAAATTTCTTCCAGATATTGACTGATAAAGTTTTGAAAATTTGGTAAATCAATAACAAATTTAATCCTCCCAATGTACTATATGTGTTTTATAACTACGCATTATAAATATTGGCTGTTCAGCAAGTGAAACTGGATTCCATACGAAAAAATTTTGCAATTTAAATATTGGTTTCTTATTCACTTCACTTTCACTGTTTCAGAAATGAAGCTTTTCTAAAAGGGTTATCTTTTGCCAACACTTTCACAGATAAAATATGCGTCAAATGTTAACATTTTTCTCGTTGTTTGTTTTTACTGAATATCAGATAACGTCTTCAAAATTATTAACTAGGAAACATTTTCTCGGTGTTCTGCAAATATTGTTTATTTGACCACAAACCAGCTTTATACTTCTCTGGAGCAGCTGAATGTGGCAACCACAGTTACAGTAACACACGATTTTCCGTGTAACACGGTTCAGATGACAGCACAATCACGTCATTTAGTAAATGTCTTGCCATTTACATAGATATTACTGACATAGATACATAAAATAATGAGATACAGAGCGCTTACACTAAAAGTATTACTTTCTCAAGTTATATGGAAATCGTCACATTTAACGAAAAATGAAAAATAAAACTGCCTTAATATTGTATTCTAACGTTTGCATAAATGACATTGAGTTACGACAAGGGAAATACGAAATTAAAAACAATTCTGCTTTCAGTGCCATATGTCTATTGACTTCAAATGTTACCCATGCTGTAAGTTATCTGCTTTTCTGAAAAACATGTACAACGTCACAATGTACACCGTATGGATGATATATGTAACGAAAACTTTGAATTTGTCTTTCCTGTTCTCCAGCTTCCCTCGTGTTACAACGACATGAACATTGCACGTCTCCCCGACTGACCAATATTCTACGAAACATGAAAATCCTTAAAATTATATTACGTCAGTACGCTGGCCAACAGGCACAAGTCTGTAGTTATAAAACTGTGGCATTATCCCACATTTTGGAAGTATGCAAAATCGTAGGCATTACTAAAAAACGATAACTTTGATTGCCTATGATTCGGTTTGGAAGACATTTACGGATAATGAATCTAATGTGAGGCTGTGAATCATGGAATGGAAAGCTGCATATTTGTGAATTTGTGGGTGCTGGAACTCCTGCAAACGTTACACTATAGTTCGCAGATTTTTTTTCTTTAAATGCTAAAAGAGTCTCTTTATGTCTGTATTAAGTTCCAACAAAGTTATAGAATAGCCTTCTAGTTTCGTTGTGAACCGAATTTTGTTAGGCATTTCAATGATGTAGGAAGCAATTTGATTGTCTAGTGGTACCAGCCGATAAACTCAGCACGCCATTTACATACCTAATAATATATTGAATTTTGCAACCCATTGACTCCTTTTTGAAGCAGATTTGTTGCACATTATCTACAAAAATTTTAGGTACTATAGAACTAAGAGGGCAATCGACAGCCAGGTCATTACAATGTTTAATTTTAGTATTCGCGAACTGAAAATTGTTCTGTTGCAAAATTGTGTTTTTATTAACAGACATGCATCACAATAGTACCTGCATGGCCAAAGTTGATGATAATGGCAGAGCTGCAGAAGGATTGTGTGCTGAAAGGATTCCAACAGAAACATTCTGTATCATTCGATACTTGAGCCGTAAGTTAGGACATGCTTGGAGAAGCAACGAAAAAGAGAACCAGATTTAAAGGAATATAAAATCTCCAATATTGGCGACGGTTCACAGGATGCTCGCCACTTAGTGACGCAAGATCTGTACCTAACAATACGAATGTTGCACAGAACACACCGATACACGAGAGAGGAAACAGTAGCAATCCGCAGAATTATATACAAATATCATATACATCGACTTTGACTTGGGTTTTAAAACAACAATATGAAATACACTGCAAGACAAAAAACAAACAAGGAACGACGCACTATGAATTATCCAAACTGGGCGCAGATCGGTAGATGTGATGTACATGTAGAGACAAACAAATGATTGCAGTTTCAGAAAAATTGGATTATTTACTCAATTACTGTTTTCGGTTTGGCATTGACTGAGAGAGATTTTGGGTGTCCTGCAGCGCAATATCGTGCCACGTTATGGCCAATTATGTAGTCGGAATTCCAAGCTGGTTGGAGGGTCCTTCCCATAACGCTGCAAACGTTCTCAACTGGGAAGAGATCTGAGGACCTTGGTGGCCAAGGTAGGGTTTGTCAAGAACGAGGACAAGCAGTAAAAACTCTTTCCGTGTGCAAGTGGGCATTATCTTGCTGAAATGAAAATCCGCGATGGCTTGTCATGAAGAGCAACGAAGAGAGGCATAGAATACCGTCGACGTACCATACGTGTCTGGAGGCGCTCCAGATATCAATGCGATACCAATGTCGACCCCTATACGGTGATGGCCTGGGCTGCTATTTCTTTTCATCGCAGAACGCCTTTGGTTGTCATTCGCGTTACCCTTTCAGAACAGCGATAAGTCGACCATATTAGATGGCCCTTTTTGTTGCCCTTTCTTGACAAGCCATAGTCGGATCACATTTCAGCATGAAAATGCCCGCCCGCACAGGGCGAGAGTTTCAACTGCTTATCTTTGAGTTGGCCAAACCCTAAGTTGGCCAGCGAAGTCGCCGGATCTTTCCCCAGTTGAGAACGTAAGGAGCATTATGGGCATGGCCCTCCAATCAGCTCGAGATTTCGAAGACCTAACGCACCAATTGGACAGAATTTGGCTGCAGGGCATCCAGCCACTCTGTTGATCAATGCCAAGCCGAATAACTACTTCGATAAGGGCCAGGGGGTGGACCAAGTGAGACTCTTTCCCTTGAGTAAACCATTCAGTTTTTCTAGTATTTTAATCATTTATTTCTTTCTACGTGGACAATACAACCACCAGTTTTAGTCTCATCCGCGTAATTCCTTCGTGGTAAGTCGACTTTTTCGTCTTAGAGAGAGTACCTCGAAGAAAACGATCTGTTAGCACATAACCAGCATGGTTTGAGAAAATATTGCTTTATGATGCACAACTGGTTTCTCACTATCCCGAATTTAAGAATGCTACCGACAGGGGATCTCAAGTTTATGCCATATTTCCAGACCATTACAGAGCATTGAACACTTCCCTCACAAGCGGCCTGTCTACAGAGTATCATTTCTGCTGTGCGAGCAGGTTTGTGATTTCCTGTCAATAAGGTCACAGTGATAATAACTGATGGGAAGTCATATAGTGAAACGGAAGTTATATTTGTGGATCCCTGAGGACGTGTTGTAGGTCCTTTGGAATACATAATCTTCATAAATAATCTAGATATATAATTTAGGTGACGATTTGAGCTGCGCACTCAGATTGTTTACAGATAATTCTGACGTTTACCGGCCAGCAAAGAAATTAGAAGATCAAAACGATTTGCAGAACTGTTAAGACAATATATCTGCATGGAGCAAACAGTGAAAATTTACCCTCCACAAGAGTACTAAAGGAATCCTGTTAAATTTTGGTTGTATAATAAATCGCACAACCAAACCAACTAAATACCAGGGAATTACAATTACGAACAACTTAAACTACGACACATAGAAAAAGTTACGGGGAAGCCAAATGAAAGACTGCGTTTAATTGCCAGAATACTTTGAAGATGAAATAAATCTCTTACAGAGACTGACTATACTACTCCTGCTCGTATTCCTCTGAGGTACTGCTACGCGGTATGGGATTCTTACCATACAGAATTGGCAGAGGACATAGAAAACGCTCAAAGAAGGACAGAGTGTCATGGAAATAACAGGCTAGCTGCGGTGGCTATCATTCAAACATAGGCATTTTTCAGCGCGGTGAGATCTCAAAACATTACTTGTACAACACTATCTACCTCCTACGAATGCCAAAACACTTTTTTCTACTCTCACACTCATAGGGAGAAATGACCATTACGGTACAACAAAATAAATTTGAGTTCACGCGGAAGGAAAGATTTAGGTGTTCATTTTTCTCACGAGCTATTTGAGAGTCAAGAAACAGTCTGCAAGTGTTTCCCTGAACCCTCTGGCAGACGTCTAAGCGCAAGCTACAGAGTGTTGTAGATGCTCATGTAGATTCGGAGCAGTGGACAGCACATCAACAGTGAGCAGAAAGCTGTAACTAGGCACTACATATGACGTTAAAAATAATTACTTCATATTTGCGGAGATGGTAGTATGGACCAAAACGAAAAAATTGTCCGGTTAACGTGGACTCAGAATAGCATGTGCCAATAGCTATGAGCACTTGTTAATCTTAGCTACTGTAAAACACATCGCTTCCCCTGCAAGCTCTTTCCTACTACAGGCGATCTACAGAATGCAGTACTTAAACAAATGAGTTTACAAATAACATCATTATTCTGTTACTGTAAAACAGCAGAGCTACTAATGTCATCTGCTTGTTATCACATACTACATGCGCTTGTGAGCTGTCGCTAAAGGAGGTGCTCAATGTAGTGTTCATTCACAGTAAGGCATGCTTCTGTCCGACGTCTTAGGGAATCACGCATTCTCTGAAAAACTACAGGCTGATCACGGAAATGCTGGCAATCATTCATGACGCTGTCTTGTAACTTTTGTACATCATAATGGGGCTTGCGTGCACCTAAAACTTTAAGTGTTACTATAGCCAAACATCCAAGCGATTAAGATCGGGGAACGAGCTGGCCAACATACTGGACTCATGCGACCACTTCATTACCCATTTACCGTGTATATGACGTGTTCTTGGATAATTAAGACAAAATTGGCTGGTACTCCATCATGCTTGAACCGTATCTCCAGCCGTTGTTGGAATGGTGCCTCCTCCGGCAGGACGGGCATGTCACTTGATGCGAACTGACGATACCTTACTCCAGTCAAAGTATTTGGTATAATGTAAGGCTGTTAGTCTATCGCCAATAATTCCTGCCCAAACGACGGTGAAGCTGTGCTTCTGCAGTAGTCTTGCTTCTGCTACTGCAAGTGGATTTGTATCATTCCACATAGGCTGATTACTAAAACTGACAATCCCATCTAGCATGAAACCAGCCTCGTCTGGGAACAGTATATTTGTTGTGAACATTGTATCTTCACCACATCTTTGCAATAGCTATTCGTTCTGACAGGACGATCTTGAGGACGTAGGAATACTAACGCGAGTAGATCTGAAATTTCTACGTACACTAGATAGAGGATCTTCATCCAGTACTCGCAATACTCGCTCCTCCACAACAGGAGAACGAATGGTACGAGATATGCCATGGTCCGCCGTTTTTGCAGTTACGGAGCCATGGTCTGCTAGATATTTTGCAGCACAAAGGATTGCTTCAAATTACCAGACCACAATAGAAGATGGTGTCTGCGATTTGCTTTGTGAAATAACATGCTTGAATTATTCTGGTAAGTGCGAAGATGAAACTACAACGCAAAAGCATTTCACAAACTTACAAAAACACGAACAGTTGCCATTAGAACTAATGCGTGGGCTACACTTGCCCAGAACTGTGAATACGGTTTACAGTAACAACGCTAAGGATTCCAGAATGAGATTTTTACTCTGCAGCGGAGTGTGCGCTGATATGAAACTTCCTGGCAGATTAAAACTTTGTGCCGGACCGAGAGTCGAACTCGGGACCAGTAGAGCTTCTGTAAAGTTTGGAAGGTACGAGACGAGGTACTGGCAGAAGTAAAGCTGTGAGGACGGGGCGTGAGTCTTGCTTGGGTAGCTCAGTTCTTAGAGCACTTGCCCGCGAAAGGCAAAGGTCCCGAGTTCGAGTCTCGGTCCGGCACACAGTTTTAATCTGCCAGGAAGTTTCAACGCTAAGGAAGTTTACCGCAGGCTGTATCCACGGATAGTACAGAAGAAAGCGTCTTCATTTTTTACTGCATTCCGTTGGTTGCTCGCGATAAAAAAAGAGGTTATCTGTTTCACGGTAGCGAAGATGAGCAAATGCTCATAACTCTTAAATTAACCATCTAAGAGCCTATGTTTCACTGGACGTTTTTGTGTTGTATTGATACATACTACCACTTCTCCAAATACGAAAAACTTTTATTGACACGCTATATGTTTCGCCTAAAGTATTTCCAAATTTGATGCAGGCATGTACAGCAAATTGTTTTATATGGAGTAATGTACTGTACTAAGTTGCTCTTGTGAATACTGTGTCCTTTATTCGCATTCCAGTGTCCATTATTCTCATCCCAGACGCCGGCCGTTCATGCTTGGTTGCCTTAGAGGAAGGGTTTCTGATACGTTTTTAATATGAATCTTCACATATTATGTTAAAGTGTGAAATTGACGATTTTTATGAGTGTTTTGGTTGAAGCCTTTAAAGAGAAAAAAATAAAAATATATATAAAAATAAAATGTGAATTGATTTGAAAATGTTGGGGGGGAATGGAATGTTACTTTCAATTGTTTTTGTTATTTGCTCTTTCAGTACGAACTTTGTTGTAGAACCCCTTATTTACGTGTGCTAATAAAAATTCATTTTGACACAATTAAGCACATTTAAAATTATGTGAACATAGTCAACCCTCTCATGCTGATAAATTCACATTAACTGATTAAGAACATTTAGTTGAAAATTGTATAAATTAAATTTTCTACGTATTTCGGCCTTGGCACACATTTTCTAAATGCAGTGGTTTTTTTTTAATATTTACTGAATTCTTTCCCGGCGTTAGCTATGGAACACAAGACTGTCTCTGTTAGCAGAAAATGGTTAAATATTGCCAAGCCGACCTGAACGTTTAATTATCATTGTTAAAACACACTTCACTATACGTTTAAGTTATTTGCTTTAGAAATTGAAAGAACCAACAGATTGTTAAACTTCAACGTTAACTATCCGCCTATGAATGCACAAATGTGATACCACTAATAAATTCCGTCAGTCTCACGATTGCTGTAACAGATAAATATTTTTGTAATTCACTGCTAATTTTATCTGCTCCCGATTTACGGGTTTGGTTAATTTTTCTTAGCGGAACAATTTTTCAAATGTGCCGCCGCTGCAAATCGTTCGGTTGCGGCACAGCCCAGCAACACCAACGATAATCGCTAAAAATGCTGAAAATTCTTTAAAGAAATATTATAGATGACACGGGCAAGCTAATTTACATAAATAATAAACAATTTTGATAAATTATAATGTATTTAGACCACAACAATAATTCAACTTACATTAGTTTGTAATTTCTCCTCTAATGGCGGCTAAATCTAGATACAGACAAAAGAAGTCTACTCATTCATAAAATACTACGTCACAGGTTCCTCCCTCTCTCAGCTCTCGAGGAAGACGACAAAGAATGCACATTATATATTCCTATTTATACCACTCCCGACCGTTAATGTCTCTTTGCAATCTGCGGCTGTATTTTACATTTTTCTTATCGCAGATGTTGACATATTTCGTAATTACATTATGAGTATAGAAATATTACAATCATAAATACATCGAGAATATTATTACAGAAAATATTACAATAATAACGAATGTCCTTTATACAAAATTAAATAATATTTTTTGTTAAATAATTACAGTATATACAAATTGCTTCATAGCGGCGTATATAGTACAATTAAATTTTAGTTTATTAATAGTGTGTGTGCTGCCAGGGAACGTTACAAGCCACAGTTACGGTGAACGTTTTGAATATTGCTGCCGCCATTTGTCTGTAATAACTTTTATTTTATTGTTATATGATCCTTATTTCGGAGTCATTTTCAAGTACAAAAACTTATTAGTGTGTCAAAAGATATCAGTCTGGTATGAAATACAAGTCCTTGTGGAAAAACCATATCTAATCATACAGCTCAGATCTGTCATTTGTAAAAGTGAGAACATCTCTAAATCGCCTAAACATATTGCAGACTTTAATTTCTGGACCTTATAGCACAGCTTTCATGGATAGCATACCTGTTTATTGGTTAGCAGTTTCGTATAACACCTGTGCTATAGGGTCGAGAAGTGAAAGTTTATTTATTTACACATCTAGTTCCGTAGGGCCAAATTGAGGAGCAAATCTCCAAGGTCGTGGACGGTGTCAGTACATGAAATTACGACATAAAAGTAATATTTGATAAATTGTAATGTTTATGGACCCAAAAAAACATTCAGCCATATGTTTAAGTTAACGCAGCCAACAATATAACATACGAATTACCTAATTTTTCCAGGAACTCCTCAACGGAATGGGAGTGACCCATGAGGAAACTCTTCAGTTCAGATTTGAAAGTGCGTGGATTACTGCTAAGATTTTAGAATTCTTGTGTAGCTTATTGAAAATGTATGCAGCAGTATACTGTACACCTTTCTGCACAAGAGTTAAGGATGTGCGGTCCAAATGCAGACTGGATTTCTGCCGAATATTAACTGGTGAAAGCTGGTAATTCATGGGAATAAGCTGATGTTGTTAACAAGAAACGACACGTTCGACAAGAGGATCGCGAACTTACACCACCTATTGCCTGAACTGCCAGTTTCTGAGCCTAAAATATCCTTTTAGAATGGGAAGAGATAGCATAAGATGTTATACCACACGTCATATGCGAATGAAAATAAGCAATTTGGACTAATTTTCGTGCCGAAAGATCACTTACTTCAGATACCGTTCGAATAGTAAAGATGGCAGCATTAAGTCTTTCAACAAGGTCTTGAACATGGGCTTTCCACGACAGAAGTGTTTGAACAAGATCTTGAACATTGGCTTTCCACGACAGTTCACTATCTATCTGAACACCTAGAAATTTGAACTGTTCAGTTTCACTAACCATATGCCAATTCTGTGAAATTAAAACGTCGAGTTTTGTGGAATTGTTAGTTAGAAACTGTACAAACTGAGTCTTACTGTGATTTTGCTTTAACTGTCTACAAGCCATGAACCTATGTCATAAACTGCACTATTTAAAACAGAGCCAATGTTGCACACAACATTCATCAGTACCCAGCTATTGTCATCAGCAAACAGAAATATTTTAGAATTACCAGTAATACTAGACATATCATTTATATAAATAAGTAACAAGAGAGGCCCAAACACTGATCACTGCCCCCCCCCCCCCCCCATTTGACCATACGTCACTCGGACCCCACATGACAGCAATTCTCAACACTGCGAATGATGACCTTTTGTTGTCTGTTGTTAAAGTAAGTGGTGAACCAATTGTGAGCTACTTCCTGTATTCCATAATGGTCCAACTTCTGGAGCAATATTTTATGATCAACACAATCAAACGCCTTAGTTAAATAAAAAAATACGCCTACCGTGCGAAACCTTTTGCTTTATCCATCCAGAACCTCACAGAGAAAAGAGAGTATATCAGTATAGTCTGCAATATACTTACGAGTTTCTATAGATGTTCTCACTTTTACTAATGACAGATCTGGCCCATATGATCAGATATGCTTTTTCGACAGGGACTTATATTCTTTACCCGTCTGATGTATTTTGACATAAAAGCTTTTTGCAGTTGAAAATGGCCTAAGGCCGAAATGTGGATCGTATAACATTAAAATAAAAGTCTTATTACAGTCAAATGGCGGCAGCATCATAAAAAAACCATGTGAATGTTGTCCTTGAGCTACATCCATCTGCAGAAAGTCCTGGCGGTAAAAGTGGAAGGCTGCCCACTAGGATTACACTTTGCCCATTCGCACTGACAGCGCTAAGTACTCCACCCTATATTCTCGGAGACTTCGGTCATATTGTCCGACGCCTGCACGTTCTACGGAAACGGCATTGTGCGTAGGTGGACACCTTAATTCGGCAGTTGTAGGACGGGACCATGGCGTGTCTAGCACTATGATTGGGTATGATACCGGCAGAGGTCAGGCTCCTCCTACCTCGTTTACCGCACTGCCAGCCTGAGCAAACAATTTCGTGGCTGCCACTACCGAATACGTCGTGCTATCCACTTAGCTTTGTGTTGCTCATCTCTCGTTGTTTCCTCTTCTTATTTTAGATTGGGGAGGCTAGTCCTGCTGCATCACTGGGTTTGAGTATGGCGCCCACGACAAAAGAAATAATCGGTGATCCCATGACATTATGTCTTGGAGTTATGTGAGGTGGAGGCGGCGATAGCTCTCCTGCGCCGTTGGTCTTTACATAGTGCTCAAAGTGTTCGTCTTTTATGCTCGCGGTCGAGTGCCATGTTCAAGTGTCGACACTATATTCGCACAGGCTATATCTGTACACGTGAAAAGCCGATTTTATAAGTGGTTACAAGTAACCAACAAAAGCTTAGAGTGAACACATGTTCCAGAATACTTTTTAATCATATAATTGTACTGTAGCCGACAGAAATCACACACAGAGAAGTAATGTTTTACCTACTCTGTTGGATCAAGTGCGTCTATGTGTGACTATATGTGAAAAGCAAAACCTCCTTTCCTGCTTTGGGCTCAACCCTCGATATCAGCTTTTCGCGAGGGGTACGAAATCATTTGCACAAGTTGAAAACAGGAACATATCAGCAGAATTCCATTATATACGTCAAGTTTTAAAAGCTGGGAGAAAGAACACATTCTACTTCTCTCTGAAGAGTCTGCCTTTACAACTACCGTTTAAACGAAAGCATTAATTTATTCATAATCATCTATCGAATCGTGGCGGACATTTTTTGCTAAGAATAGGATGAGTAGCCTTACCAATTGTTTACAGTCAATGACAGAAACATGAATACCTATGTTCTGAATTATTACAGTATAATAGCATACATAAGTAAAGAAACCTATAATTAGAGTATATTTACTCTGAATAGTATGGTGAAAGAGTTAGTGAAGAAGATAGACCTTTATCAACGGATTATGGCTACAATACCCTGCATTATAAGCAGTCACGAAAGGTCTGAAACTGACGAAACACATTCAGAAATGTAACTAATTTAGAGAAGTATAAATATCTTCCACAATACTTTCAGTACAGTGGCACCGATATTGCTTCTTCTTAGCACTGCTCACTGGAATGCAACTGATGTAGACATGACGAGGAGGGGGTGACCGATGTTTACATTTAACCCATACGAAATAAATGCGAAAATTGGTCTCACTAGTAACTCAAGTTCTGTGTTTGTATTAGTCTGCTTAAGGTACAATAAATTTCTGGAGTAATTTTTGCTAACGGCTTACGAGCACCAGTTCTTCATTTCAGAGTATCTGAGTTACACTCTCTAGGATTCTTGTTAGACCACCCCGCTGGCTGGTCTGTGCGATAGATATCCTTACCTCAAAAAAACATCATGCACCAAAACAGTGGAAAGTCTCTTGGCAGACTCCTTCTACTCCCTCCACTGTAGGATTACTTAAGATCCATTTGAACTGGTGTCCATCACATCAATTCTACCATCGTCAGATATCTGACAGCAACTGCTGGCTAAATTACTATTCCATTCACTGCTTTCTTCTACTATTCGCATCCATGTTGTTCCTGCACGTTTTCCAATGCTATCCAAACTTCTTACTTTAGGTCCCCGTCTTGATCTTTTCTTATCCTTTGGAATCCAGCGAAGAATTTCCTTGGTCCGGCTGTTGTAATTACAACTTATTACAATTAATGAAACTTAGGAATTGTTGATGTTATGAAAAGGACTACTGTTTGTTACCTGTTCCTATCGAACGAACAGTATTCTCCTAATAATAACACACGACCTTCAAGTTTTGTATCTGCTGCCCAATATCAGTAATTTTAAAGCAACGTGGTCTACATGTCCGTTATTAGAAATGTAGTAATCATTAAGCATTAAAGAAATTCATTTTATTTAATTAATTTGCAGTTAATGTAGAGAAGACATATTCCATTTACAAAATTCCAATGAAACTGAAAATAAAAGTGTAACAAAATAAAACGTCAAAAAGATATTATCACGTTTGCATCTTCTTGCCTTGAAATCAATGTAATACAGCAGCCTCTCGTACCATTCTTGCCAAAACAAATCAATCCCCTTTTATATGAAGCCTACAGATAAGTCGTAAGATTAACGGAATCAACAAACACGTCACGTTAAACCAGGCTTACATTTCAGCTAACATCTCTGAAATTACTAAGGCTCAAACAGATAACAGCTGCAGCTTTACTTCTGCATTTAGATGTCTAGAAAATCTGAAGAGTAATTCCCTAACCTTGCGTTAGCAGCTCGCATTTGCGATAACACTGAAAACAGATGACAGGCTTAACTACTTCTCCCATCCTGATTGGTGAGTATTATCTTCAGCAAGGCTTGCCGATTTTTTAATGAAATTACGATGTCCCGTCAGGTACAATATAGTGTGCGGGCTGGAAAATAAATCATCAAAAATCCGACATGTGTAACAGGGCATGTCTTAGCGTTATGTAATGCCCGCCGGCCAGAGTGGCCGAGCGGTTCTAGGTGCTTCAGTCTGGAACCACGCGACCGCTACGGTCGCAGGTTCGAATCCTGCCTCGCTCATGGATGTGTGTGATGTCCTTAGGTTAGTTAGGTTTAAGTAGTTCTAAGTTGTTCTAGGGGACTGATGACCTCAGATGTTAAGTCCCATAGTGCTCAGAGCCATTTGTTATGTAATGCCCACCCATCAGTAGTTGTCTTCTAACTCCGTCGTTACTTGAATGTTATTCCTCAAGCTGCGAAAAAGTAAAATCAGAGAAAAGACAGTTTTATGATCATAAGCCGGAATAAAGAAAATAGATTGAATGATTTCACGGTGTACGTTATAAATTTGATCTGTAATGAAACTGCTACCCAGTGCTGCGCAAACACCTTTTCTCCGACGGCGTACTGTTTATGACATAATATAGTATGTGAGGACACTTAAGTTAAATCTCACTTTGGAAGGTTCTTTTTTCTAATTTTCCGAACGTAGCATCAAAGATATTAATTATTGAGCGACATTAGACTTCCGTAGCAATTCTCTAGTGGAACTCATTCGTGTGCGTTTCACAGAGTTTTCATATCTACCTCAAAGAAGGGGAAATATTACTAAACGTTTGTCTTCTCAATAATCCTTTGAAGCAACAGGGTCTGTTACTCTCTCTCTCTCTAAAATGGTTCAAATGGCTCTAAGCACTATGGGACTTAACATCTGAGGTCATCATTCCCCTAAACGTAGAACTAGTTAAACCTAACTAACCTAAGGACATCACACACATCCATGCCCGAGTAAGGATTCAAACCTGCGACCCAGTGCGCTTCCGGACTGAAGCGCCAAGAACACTCTATCTCTCTCTCTCTCTCTCTCTCTCTCTCTCTTGTACCTCGTTTCACCTGTAAGACAGAATACTCGGAATGCAGCTAAACGACAATTCGTTATACCTTTTCTTATTTTCTATGCCACCATATTTATTACTGCACCAGCAAATAATTCCAACAGTGAACTTAATGTGTTTCGTTCACATCTGGTACTGTTTCACTGACCTTCGTCCCAGACATATGGTTTTGGCTTCCTACTCACCTATTAGTACTCTGTAAGCTGTTTCCACTTTATTCCTCAATTGGCGCCTTAATGGCTGCATGGTGAGCAAAGCAGTCGCTCAATGGACAAATTATATGTCACACACCCTAAAAAAAAAAAGCACGCTTGTCTCTTTGGAGATCTGTTGTTGGAAGACCGAGAACGAAGTTTTCGGATTAGGAAGAATATAAGACGGGGATGTAGTCTTTTGTCCCTGCTGTTCAATCTATACATGAAGAAGCAATGACGCAAATAAAAGAAGTGCTGAAGAGTGAGGCTAAAATTCAGGATGAAAGGATATCATAACATTCGCTGATGACGTTGCAATCCTGAGTGAAAGTGACGTAGAACTGCAGAACTTTGCTGAATAGAGTGAACGGTCTAAACAGTTCACCATGGACTGGGAGTATACTGAAGAAACACGATAGTAATGAGTAGTACTAAGAGTGAGATCTGCGATAAGCTTAATACTGAAATTTGTGACCACAAAGTAGACGAAGACCGTTATCAGTGCTAGAGGCTGCTCTCTTCTGGACGTGATTAACGTTTTGTCTGGCGTGCTTATATCTACATCTACATCTACGTATATACTCCGCTAGCCACCAAGCAGTGTGTGGCGGAGGGCACAATTCTTGCCTAAGTCATATTTCCCCACCTCCCCTGTGTTCCACTCGCGGATCACGCGAGGGAAAAACGACTGTCTGAACGCCTCAGTACGAGCTCTAAATTCCCTTACCTTTGAATGGTGATCATTGTGCGATTTGAAAGTTGGCGGTAGTAATATATGCTCTACATTCTCAGCGAATTTAGTAAGCAGCCCCTTCCGTTTAGCGTGCCGTCTATCTGCAAGTGTGTCCCACTCCAAACCTTCTGTCAGATTTGTAACGCTCTAGCGAAGGCTAAATGTACCGATCAAGAATCTTGCCGCTCTTCTTTGGACCTTCTAAATCTCTTGAATCAGCCCCAACTGGTATGGGTCCCATACAAACGAACAATACGCTAAGACTGGACGAACTAACGTTTTGTAAGATATTTCCTTTGCTGAAGGACTGCATCGCTTCAGGATTCTACCAATAAACCGCAATCTAGAGTTCGCCTTGCCCGTTACTTGTGTTATCCGATCATTCCATTTGAGATCATTTCGAATAGTCACACCCAGATACTTGACAGATGTTACCGCTTCCAAAGACTGGGGTTTATTTTGTACTCGTACATTAATGGGGATTTTCGCCTTGTCATACGCAGTAGGTTACACTTACTAATATAGAGAGATAACTGCCAGTCATTACACCACGCATTTATTTTCTGCAAATCCTCATTGATTTGTTCACAACTTTCGTGTGATACTGCTTTCCTACAGACAACAGCATCATAGACAAACAGTCTAACGCCGCTGTCAATACCATCAACCAGATCGTTTACGTAAATCGTAAAAAGCAGAGGACCTATTACGCTGCCCTGGGGCACACCTGAAGTTACTCTTGTTTTTGTTTAAGTTACCCCGTTCAGGACGACATACTGCTCCCTGTCTATTAGAAAACTTTCTATCCAACCGCATATGTCATTGGATAGACCGTAAGCGCGCACTTTTTGTAGCAAGTGACAGTGCGGAACTGTGTCCAATGCCTTTAGAAAGTCGAGAAATATGGCATCACCTTGGGAGCCGGTATCTAGAGCCTGTTGTATATCATGCACAGAGAGGGCCAGCTGTGTCTGGGATGACCGCTGTTTCCTAAAACCGTAAAGGTTTCTGCAGATGAGCTTCTCAGAGTCTAGAAAGGTCATCATGTCTCAACACAAAATATTTGCCACGATTCTACAACAAATCGATGTCAGTGAAATTGGCCGGTAATTATGTGCATCCGATTTTCTGCCCCCTTTTTATAGATTGCAATGACCTGGGACTTCTTCCAGGCCCGTGGAACTTCCCGCTGTTCCAATGATCTCTGATAGATGATGGGTAAGACTGGTGCTATATTTGTAGCATAGTCAACATATAATCTTACGGTGATACCATCTGGGCCAGATGTCTTCCTGGTGTCTAACGATCTTAACTGCTTCACAGTCCCAGATACACTAAACACTATGTCAGTCATCCTCGCGTTTGTTCGATAACTGTAAGGGGGAATGGTGCAGCAGTCCTCTAACGTAAACGATTCTGACACAACTAGAAAGTTATCGGCAAACCTCAATATTCTCATTTCATTCCCGTGTATTTAATTTCTACTCCAAATTTTTCTTTGGTTTCCTTCACTGTTTGCTCACTGTACAGCTGTATGGTAGATGAATCTAGGAACATAATACAGCAACTACACAAAACTTCAAGTCCGCAATAGAAGAAGAAGAAGAAGATTTACACTCAACTTTTTAAACATAACCGTAAGAAAAGACAATAATAAACACACATCTGACATATACAGCGATAGCGCAGGTGAGACATAGCACCTTGTAAGGCGCCTATGTTCTATGAAATCGTAAGTAATTAAACCAGTATATTTTGGAAACAAAACTGTATCTTTTATGACTATTACGACTTTCATTCATTATTTAATATCAGATGTGTTTAATTATTAGTGTGAAACATGGTGTGAATGAAAAGTAATGTAATAAATGGATACCAGTATGTATGTATTGAATATACATTAAAGTGAGAACTGCATCTGTGAATCACACTCTCAGGGGAATATTGTTAGGTGTAGCTACTTAGTTTATGTGACTGAGGAGACAAGAAACATTTTACGCTAATAATGTTATCCAAGGAGGGTGTTACTTCAATAATAGCGGAGTTTTTAAAATTAGTTCATTATGTCAGTTAATCACAGGAAGTTCGCGTGTATTGTGGGGCAAAGGAGAACTGCTTTCTAAAGCAATTTCGGAGCTCAACCATCATCATGTACGGAAGCTTTTATAAGGAACTCTGAGGAGATGTAATAATCTTGTAGAATTGTGAATTAAACTGATTTTGCGATATATATATATATATATATATATATATATAATTTTGCAGAATACATAATTCACAATTCCACAATATTATTACAGTTCCTCAGAGCTCCTTATACAAGCTTCCGTACATGATGGTGGCTGAGCTCCGAAATTGCTTTAGAAAGCAGTTCTCCTTAACCCCCACAATACACGCTAACTTACTGTCCTCTAACTGATATCCATCACAGCCAATCTGATGCCATTATTAAACCGCACAATCCGTCGTCTTTTACAGTTTTCCAATCATTACTTAATACGTTTATGAACAATTTATTAAATGAACTAATTTTAAAAAATCCACTACATATACCGTGACATTTGAATGAACGAAACCCCGCCTGGTGTATTGTGCAAATCCGGACCTAGAACTGAAGGTTCAAAAGGATCAAGTTGTGTAATATTTGAGAGAGCCTTTGTCACAGATAATGCGTTTCGAAATCTTGTGTAACTAGTTTGGTTAATTATCATACGTTGGCCGTGATGAGTAAATGTGATTGAGTGTGAGTGTCAAAACTGTAACTTCTGATTAGCACGAAGCTGCTGGCATTTTTGTAATAAGCAAGTAACGCTACAGGGTGTACCAAAAAGAATCATCCGACTAAAAAAATCATAACTATTATGTTATTTGAGATTTGTGCGTGAACAACGTACTGCTTTCGTCTACTGATATGCATGATTCAGGCGTTTATGTTCTATATAGTTAAAATTTTTTCTACTTTACGATCATATGTTTATACTGCCTTGTGGCAAAACAAGCGCAGCCTTGTAATGTCACCAACTGAACGATACCCCTGCCTCTCTTTCTTTTACACCCCTACAGATACTAGGAAAATGTTGAGTGATAGGGGAAGATTTCAGTTAGATTACATCATTGTCAGACAGAGATTCCGAAATCAGATATTGGATTGTAAGGAATATCCAGGAGCAGATATAGATTCAGATCATAAATTGTAGTGATGAGGAGTAGGCTGAAGTTTAAGACATTATTAGGAAGAATCAATAAGCAAAGAAGTGGGATACAGAAGTACTAAGGAATGATGAGATACTCTTGAAGTTCTCTAAGGCTACAGATAAGCAGTAAGGAATATCTCAGCAGACAGTATAGTTGAAGAGGAATAGACATCTCTAAAAGGGGCATCACAGACGATGGAACGAAAAACATAGGCACAAAAAAGGTAACTGCGAAGAAACCATGGATAACAGAAGAGATCCTTCAGTTGATCGATGAAAGGAGGAAGTACAAAAATGTTCCTGGTAACTCATGAATACAGAAATACAAGTCGCTGAGGAATGAAATAAATAAGAAGTGCAGAGAAGGTAAGACTAAATGGCTACAAGAAAAATGTGAAGAAATAGGAAAGTAAGTGATTGTCGGAAGGACAGACTTAGCGTACACGAAAGTCAAAGCAACCTTTAGGGACATTAAAAGCAAGGGTGGTATCATTAAGACTGCAACGGGAATTCCACTGTTAGATGCAGAGGAGAGAGCGGATAGACGGAAAGAATACACTGAAAAATACACGGAAAAATGTCATCCAAACAATTCCGAAGCCTGCAAGAGTTGAAATGTGCGAGGACTATCGCACAGTCAGCTTAACAGCTCATGCATCCAAGTTGCTGACAATAATGATATACAGCAGAATGGAAGAGGAAATTGAGGATGTGTTAGATGACAATCAGCATGGCTTTAGAAAAAGTAAACGCTCCCGAGAGACAATTCTGCGCGGTTTATAATGGAAGCAAGACTAAAGAAAAATCAAGACACGTTCATAGGATTTGTCGACCGGGAAGAGCGTTCGACAATGTAAAATCGTGGAAGGTATTCAAATTCAGAGAAAAATCGGGGTAAGCTAAAGGGAGGGACGGGTAATATGCGATATGTACAAGAGTCAAGAGGACCTACTATACTATGCACATCGGATGCAAAGTGCGAAGGAGAAGCAGAGTTCTTGTTTTTCGAAATAAATACATCAAATCAGAAACTGCTAATTGGAGTAATCTATAAACCTCCAAACGTCGGTGCTATGTCCTCCTTTCAGTGTGCCCTGTCCTCGCTCGTGACACTGTATGAACACATAATCATTATGGGCGACACAAACATCGACTTACAGTTAAAATCTCCCTCTGCAGAAAAACTAAGGAGACTGTTCCACTCCAATGATATGAGTTTAACACCGCTGGACCCAACTCATCACACGCCACACAGCCATACACTCATAGATATAATGGCAACAAAGCGACCAGATAAAATAATTCGCGCCAATCAGACATCCGCTCCAGGACTCTCTGCTCATGACGTGATATTCTTAAATTACTCAGTGCATACTACCAAAGAAAAATCTCACCTGGTAACCTACAGAAACCTAAAAAATGTTAACCATGACGCTCTTCAAAAGGATTGCTCAGACATCCCTTGGTATGATATAAGCAATGAACCGACTTTAGACGGAAAAATTCGGGAATTATGTCGCAAAATCATTGCACTGTATGATAAACATGCTCCTCAACGCACTGTCAAGGTAAAGAGAGCTCCCGCTCCGTGGCTCACCACTGCATTACGCCAGTTAATGAATAAACGTGATGCTGCACATAGGGCCTTCAAGCGTAACCCAACTCCCGAGGCGTACGAAGCTTATAGGAAACTCCGAAATAGAACCAAGCAGAGCGTGAGGAATGCCAAAATCAGACATGCCCGCTCTGTCGTATGCGGCATATCAAAACCTGCTGCACTGTGGAAAAAGCTGCGCAGTTTGGGTATAGGGAAGCGAAGATCTGACGCTGTTTATCAAGCGTCTGCAGAAGAATTAAACGATTTCTTCTCAACAGCTGTAAACTGCCACGCAGCGACAAATTACCAGCCCCAAGATATCAATCTCTCGAGAGACAAGTTTTTCCTAAAACATGTCACTACCGGCACAGTACACAAGGCAATTATGAGAATCTCTTCCGAGGCAGTAGGAAATGATGGAGTGAGCATTGGCATGATCCAGAACGTCGTAGACACTATTACTCCAGTTATCACAGACATCTTCAACCTGTCTCTTGTCAGTAGTACATATCCTACTGAGTGGAAGCAAAGTTTAGTTCAACCTATACCCAAGACTGACAACCCTAAGTCGCCAGGTGACTACAGGCCGATCAGCATACTACCTGCAATATCTAAAGCCCTAGAATACATCGTCCATGAACAGCTGACGGATTACCTCAAAACTCATAACATCCATGACAAATATCAGTCAGGCTTTCGAAAGCACCATAGTACAGCAACTGCACTAATCAAAGTAACTGATGACATTAAACATGCTATGGACAGACGTGAAGCTACCATCCTAACACTGCTTGACTTTAGCAAGGCTTTTGATACAGTTGACTTTGATATATTACTAATTAAAATGAAGCAGCTGAATTTCTCAAACAGCGCAATACACTGGTTCGACAGCTACCTCAAAAACAGAAGTCAACAAGTCATTTGTGGGTCGGAAAAGTCATCATGGAAAAACGTGCGCTCTGGAGTTCCCCAAGGCTCCGTCCTTGGTCCATTACTCTTCTCACTGTACATTAATGATATTTCTTCAGTGATTCACTCCTGCAACTACCATCTATATGCCGACGACATCCAACTGTACATAAGTGCAAGCCCCAAGAACATTGCTGACGCAGTAGCGAGTATGAACGCGGATCTTTGCTCTGTTTCTCGATGGGCACAGAATCTAGGTCTGAAACTAAACCCCAAAAAATCCCAGGTCATACTTATATCTCATCCAAAGTTAATCAGTCGGCACTTTCACGAAACAGTCCCTCAAATACACCTCAATGGTACCCAACTACCATACCAAAAAACAGTAAAAGACCTTGGAATAATCTTGGATGAACACCTAAACTGGGAAGAACAAACAGTTACAGCTTGCCGGAAATCGCTCTCCTCCCTACATGCAATTCAGAAATTTAGAAAAATATTTCCAACCCATGTTAAACAAAAATTAGTCCAAACACTAGTCTTGCCTAATCTTTACTACTGTGATGTAGTTCAACACGGCACAAATAGTGAAAATTCGAGACGCCTCGAGCTAGTGATGAACGCTTGCGTTAGATACGTATGCAATATACGGTTGTATGATCATATCAGTCCTTCATACTCCCAGCTAGGTTGGATACGCCCACATAAGGCACGCGATCTCCACACGATGTGCTTACTTCATCGATTTCTTAGCCACTGGTGCCCCCAATACTTATCTTCTCACATTAAACACCTATCATCATTCCACAACCGCAATACCAGATCGGATACGTCTAGCATCTTGGCTGTACCTTTACATAACACAAAATCTTTCTCCATGTCATTCTCCATCTCAGCCATACGACTACGGAACGCGCTCCCCTGTGATCTGCGTCTTATCCGGAACCACTCAACATTCAAGAGTGAACTCAAGACTTACATATTAGGGACGGTTTAGCCACCATTGTTGGGCCCCTCTCATCTCTTTCTTTCTCCTCTCCATCATAGCTTCGAATTTTACCATTCTATTTCTCTTCCTCTAACCTATCTACCTCTTCTATATCTCTTTCACCCCATTCTATCGTCTTATGTCTCTGCTTGATGAGAATAACTCACAAGCTGCAAGAATATAACGAGAAAATTCCCAACTAGCAATAGGACTGACATTCATAACAGAAAAATATGTTTACTTTCATATACATAGTCATTATTATTATTATTATTACTATTATTATTATTCTTGACTGTTATAATTAATTTTTGATTGTTATAATTATCATTGTACTACGTTTATAATCTCTATTTTTTTTTCTTAACATTAATACTGTATAACATGTAATATGTCCTTAATGCTCTGTAGAAACTGAAATTTGTTGAATCTGAGTATGCCTGGTTAGGTGTAAGAGAGGGCCTGAAGGCCCTAATCTTGCCAGGTAAAATAAATGCATAAATAAATAAATAAATAAATAAATAAATAATAAGAGTGTACGACCAAGGACGAAATGCTCGGATTAAAAAAGGTGTACGTCAGGGATGTGTTTTTTCGCCCCTACTATTCAATCTGTACATCGAAGAAGCAATTATGAAAATAAAAGAAGGTTTCCGATGTGGAATTAAAATTGAAGGTGAAAGAATGTCTAGTATATGATTCCCTGATGACAGTGCTATCCTGGTTGAAAGTGGAGAAGAATTACATGATCTGCTGAACAGAATGAACAGTCTAATGTGTACACATTATGGACTGAGAGTAAATCGATGAAAGACGAAAGTAATGAGAAGTAACAGAAATCAGAACATCGAGAGAAACTTAACATCAGGATTGATGATCACGAAGTAGAAGAAGTCAATGGATTCTACTATCTAGGCAACAAAATAACCAATGACGGACGGAGGAATGAGGACGTCAAAAGCAGACTAGAACTGGCAAAAAGGGCGTTCCTGGCCAAGAGACGTCTACTAGTATCAAACATAGGCCTTTATTTGAGGAAGAAATTTCTGAGAATGAACGTATGGAGTACAGGATTGTATGACAGTGAAACATGGACTGTGAGAGAACCGGAACAGAAGGGGGAATCGAAGCATTTGGGATGTGGCGCTACAGACTAATTTTGAAAATTAGATGGACTGATAAGGTAAGGAATGAGGAGGTTCTGCATAGAATAGGAGAGGAAAGGAATGTGTTGTAAATGCTGATAAGGAGAAGGGACAGGATGATAGGACATCTGTTAAGGCATGAGAGAATGACTTCCATGGTAATAGAGGGAGCTGTAGACGGCAAAAACTGTAGAGGAAGACAGAGACAGGAATACATCCAGCAAATAATTGACGACGTAGGTTGCAAGTGCTACTCTGAGATGAGGAGGTTAGCACAGGAGAGGAATTCGTGGCGGGATGCATCAAACCAGTCAGAAGAATGATGATACAAAAAAAAAGACATATAAATGCCAATCACAAGGCGTATTATATAGATTGCTACTCATAATGACGTATCCTATAACCGGTGCCTGGTGTTATCTGAACACTTCATTTGTAATAACAGAGCGAAGAAGTGACTTTCTAGGGCAGTTATACCACTTTCGTTCCTTTTGGTAATGCTGTTTGATAAGAAATAGAGTACTGAGTGACAGTTTGAAATGAGAACACCGCTTCATTGAGCAGTGGTGAAACGATTACGAAAGAAAAAAAAACATTTTCCTGCTATCGATAAACATAAGCTTGTGACTATGACTTTTCGCGAAAAGATGGACAGAGAGAACAGCTTTTCTGAAACGCCTCTCTCAGGCTGCAATCTTATGCTGCAAGAAACCTATAAAGACTGTTTTACGAGTTCCCATGACTGAAATATCATCACCTCAACATTAACGTTGTACTATTTAGAGGACAATACGTAACATGATGATTTTCCTGGGTAGCTTGAGCTACAAGCGGGAAAACAGTATCTCAAATAGGCTGAAGTTACATATTGTAGGTGAACCAGATCATTCCTCCATAGCGTAATTACTCGGGCAACAAGTTTAGAGATACAAACCTATCAAAAACAAACGGCCAATTAATACACTAAGACAATAATTAATTGGCGACTTTAAAATCTTCCGATATAGTGTAAATGTAAACGCATCTGCAAACAGTATTTAACAATAAAAACAAAAGAGAATTAATAACTTGGGATGTATCTATACAGATTTTCTATATAACAGCGAATTCTTGAGCTAAATCATGTGTCAATGTTAGAGCAGATGTGTGCAGCCGTCTGTTAAATATTTATTTCGTGGTTATCGAATAATCGAAATTTTCCCAGTTATGTGAGGATGGCGGTGAGAGATAAAAATAGTTATATTACAATAGTTACAAACAAACGGACCTGCTGTTAAGCTGCAGCCCTCTTGGCGACTCAGGAAAGCTGAGAAAAGATTTAGAGGCATTAACTGCGGTTTCTGAAGGAAATTCGGCATGTAAGCCGATAGTGAACGAGACGCAAACAGTGGCTGGCGCTGTGACTCGAGACGGTGTAAGACTACCATCGAAAACCGGTCTGAAGTTCACTTACTCTGCCGTCCACGGATTTTTCGGAGTCGTTTATAAAACGTTGTCACTCAGCAACCATGGCTGACAGGGTGGAGCAATTCATTGTCGATCGTTCATTGGAGGACATTGGAAAATGACCCCCCAGTGACAGGATGATATGATGGGGAATTCACTGCCATCAAGAACAAGAGCGGGGGAGTGGGTCATTTGGATGGTGATTCTGATGTTCCTTCTACGGTTTCTGTGGAAATATTTTCAGTGGAGGTCATGCTGAGTGATTCACACACGGAGTTCTCGCTTAGCATTTTGGTGTCATATCAGTCAGTTTCCTACTCAGTTTTCCAAATTCATCTCAATATATATTGTCGTATTATGATGTCTCCGGTTTTTCGGTTGGGCCTTCTTTCGGTCCGATAGTGAAATCTATGGTCATTCATCAGACTTCCCACTACCTGACCTCAGCCTCCAAATAAGATTTCACAACAGAGAGAGCGTAGGTCCCTTCAATTGCACTGAAAGGAATGTTTTTGTGTCAAATATGGTACTTCATGCTCAGCAGCGTGTTTGTGGTGTATCTTTGGCTTTGAGCTGTTAGAGGAGAATTTAATAGACTGATACAGATTTATCTGAGTTTGCTTCTGGCCTCCTCACATATGAACTACTCTGCTTGTGCTACGGTTGTCGATGTCAGCGAATGAGAACAGTTTGTATCTCACACTGAGTCTTCAACAATTATCATTTAAAGAAAAGATTCTACAAGGCTTTGGTGCTGTACCGTGTACAGTCATGTTGTTGCCGAATTCTATTGCACATATTTTACCGACTGTACTCTTTATTCAAGACACTACGACAATTAGTACAGTGCAAATCTGACATTTCTGGCGAAACTAATTTTTAACAGGAAATTTCACAGACTATGTGCAGTGTTTTTTTCTTGCAGCAACTAATGTTATGAAAACAAACTAGAAAGAACTTAACGACAAGAAAAGTTTGTAAGACGTGTATATTTCTATTGTCTATTGTCAAACCACAATTTATGAAAGATGTTTATATTTTATTAATAGGATTAAGTAGGAATAATTAATATTTGTCATATTGGAAATAATTGTGGTAGTAGGGAATGTCTGCACCAAAGTATTGTTGGCAAGAGAGGCCCCACATTGATATAATTTTAAAAAGGGCGGGAGAGACAGCGTATGGATACGTTTTAAGAAAAGAGCGGGAAAGACCGCGCATTGATACATTTTGTAATGGTAGCAGGTATTCTCTGCACCAGAAAAAATTGTTGGCAGGAGAGACCGCACTTTAGCGTTCGTAGGAAGTCAGTAGTAAGCGAGATGTGAAGCGAGTTGGTAGCAGGTCTGAAGCGAGAGGCTGAGGGGAGCGGTGTGCCTGCCAGCCACTAGTTATGATATACAAGAAATTATAAACGGATGTACAGAGACATCAGCTAACTATTATCATAAAAGGAACTAATATTATTGAATTAATTTTTTGAGAAACACAAGACTGCTCATAGTATGTTTGCGCATTGCTAGTTGTAAGATTATTGTAAAACGTAAATCCCATTTGAACATTTGTAAAATCCTTTCATTCAGAATATACTTAATTTTTGCCAGCAATATTGCATTACTGATTATAATCCATCCCAAAAACCATCACCGTAAAACTTTGCAAAATTTTATTGTTGCCAAGAAAAAGTTTAACTATGAAATACGTAACTTCAGTCAAATTAATTAAAGAATAACGTCAGCTTTGGTAATAAACACAGCCACTTATTTTGACAGCCCACCAGCAGCTAATAGGGTATAGTAAAACAGAGTAAGTATATTCATGTCGCAGTTCAATGTAGCAGACAGATGGCGATCCAGTAACAGTAAAAAAGGTAAGGCAGAATTTTGGGTAATTGCAGATAACGACTAGGGCCACGACGACGACACATTCTATGCTTCGTTAAAATAATCATAAAATAACTTTTAATAAGCAGCATTTAAATTTGTATGCGAAGATTGAGAAAGAGAATAAATTTCAAAGGGGAAATTTCATTTGTTATTATTAAGCAAGAGGTAGAAATACTAAGGGAAGGTTTCAGAGGTTATTGTAGAAGTGAAGGTTGAGTAACAAAATTTAGAGGAGACGGAAAAGTTGCAAGTTTAACTTTGGCATTTCTATGCCATAAAGACTTCCACATACATTAATCTGAATTTCATGGACACTAATGTTTACGACTACGTTCGTGTGTCTGTGCACAACAATTTATACCTTTTGTGAGCACTTTCGTTATTGTATTATTTGGGCTTATGTACTTTTTCATCACGATTGTAATGCTTAATCAGAAAATTTTGCAAATTAACCTATGACAGTTACAAATCTCACTCTGCAAAATTCTGGCCGGAGAGGCCGAGGAGTCGTGATAGGGAGTCAGAAATTATAAGGGCACAGTGTCATGAGAGATGCTTTGTCGCCTGTGGCACCCACAAGAGCGTCGGAAACACCAATGTAGAAAGGGCCACGTGGCGGTAGACAGGATACAATTTAAGCTGCTTTGCGCATTACAGGTAAATCCGTCAGTACACGGAAAAGCGAAGCTGTTGGCGGCCTATCAACGGTCATGAGACAGCACTTCTGCTCGCGTGGAACAGACATATCGTACTCACATGATACCAGCCGCCCACATGTTCATGCACTCCCGATTCTGGCATAGGGGGGAGGCAGGATGTTTACTTCCACGTCAACTTTCAAATATAAAAACTTTGAACAAAAGAATACGACTGCGAGCGCAATATCTAATTACGAGAAAGTAACTTGAAAGTGCCCATCTGCTTCCTTGTCTGTTTAAACATTTGTAATGGCCAGAATACTGTGAATACTGTGAATCATTAAACATTCAAACCGATAAACTGGCCCTGGAAAAACTCAATGTCGCCTTTTTTTTAATAGCTAATTTTGACTGGCCTGTTCACAATGGAATCACCTGACACTGCTCTCGTCTTGAAAGCACGTTGATTTGCTGCACTACAACTGAGATACATCTGATGCAATGCGTTCCCTTTTTTATATGAAAAGAATGGCAAAGTAGAAATGATAATTCATATTTTCGCATGGACTTTGAGTGCAGACAATGACTTGGGATAAATTATAACATCAAATGTAATTTTTTCGGATTGAAAACTGTCTGTATTAAAAATTATCTCTTTCTTTGCTTTAAAAACATTAATATACAAAAATTATAATTTTGGATTGGGCAAACATAAATAGACTTTAACATCAAATGAGGTCTTCTCAATAACGGAACTCGTAAAAATGACATTAAATGTTCAACAATTATTTCTACACCTCAAATTCAAATTGAAAATTATGCGTGGCTGTTTATCTTTCCCTACACTCAAGTCTCTGAATGTCTGAACCAAGAATGCGTAACACGAAGTTGCCACAATGAAGTAAAAAATTTAAGGTCGATTATCATAAATTAAATCCACTTCTGCTACTCGTCAAAAGAATTATAATAAAACACTCTTTCAAAATGCTTCCACCTCTTTCCTCGTCGGAAAAAATTAAATAGTGAATCGACATGCCCCACTACCTCAGAATGTAACTGTAACCGTACCATTCGGCCTATGTCCACGACACACCACTGTCGACACCTGTCTCCCCCGCCGGCCGAAGTGGCCGTGCGGTTAAAGGCGCTGCAGTCTGGAACCGCAAGACCACTACGGTCGCAGGTTCGAATCCTGCCTCGGGCATGGATGTTTGTGATGTTCTTAGGTTAGTTAGGTTTAACTAGTTCTAAGTTCTAGGGGACTAATGACCTCAGCAGTTGAGTCCCATAGTGCTCAGAGCCATTTGAACCATTTGTCTCCCCCAACTCACGATTAACAAGTCGCATCACCTCCCGCGCATCTTGCAAGGCAGAGATGGTCCAAGCAAGCCTCCAGGCGTCAAAGCATCTTTGATGACACTGTGCGTTTATAATTTATAACAATACAATGGCGCTTACGTCTTCATGGCATCCAAGTACTAGAGAAATGCCCAGGAAATTATCTGCGGCTCCCTATCACGACCCCTCGGCCTCTCCGGTCAGAATTTTGTTCGGTGAGATTTATAACTGTCGTAGGTTAATCTGCAAAATCCGTTAACAAAACTAAAATTTTCTGATTAAGCATTACAATATGATGAAAAAGTACATAAGCCCCAATAATACAATAACGTAAGTGCTCACAAGAGGCATAAAGTGTTCTCCACAGATACACGAACATAGTGCATTAGTGTCCATGAAATTCAGATTAACGTATGTGGAAGTCTTCATGACATAGGAATGCCAGAGTTAGTCTTTCAACTATTCTTGCAGTTAAGTACTTTCTAGTTTGTTTTCATAACATTAGTTGCTGCAAGAAAAACACACTGCACATAGTCTGTGAAATTTCCTGTTAAAAAATTAGTTTCTCCAGAAATGTCAGATTTGCACTACACTAATTGTTGTAGTGTCTTGAGGAAAGAGTACAGTCGGTAACATATTTGCAATAGAATTCGGCAATAACGGGATTGTACACAGTACAGCACCAAAGTCTTGCAGAACCTTTTCTTGAAATGATAATTGTTGAGGACTCATTGTGAGATACAAACTGATCTCATTCGCTGACATCGACAACCGTAGCACAAGCAGAGTAGTTCATATGTGAGGAGGCTAGAAGCAAACTCAGATAAATCTGTATCGGTCTATTAAATTCTACCTGACAGCTCAAAGCCAAAGCTATACCACAACAAGCTGCTGAGCGTGAAGTCCCATATTTGACACAAACGTATTCCTTTCAGTGCAATTGCAGAGACCAACGTTCTCTCTGTTGTGAAATCGTACATTTTTTCCCTTAGTCCTACCACAGTACAAGTGTCCAAGCACAAATCTTAATCATATGTGCATTCAAAGAATTACCTAGAAGTAAATGTTGTAACATATTACATACGTGGGCAAACATATAAGTTACAGAATTAGTTAACCGTGCTTTGTTAGAGTCTTACGAATCCTAATGCTAAGCAAATGACATAATGACATAAGCAGTACACACAAAAATACGTAAGATCATTCGTTTTCAGAAAAACAAAATATTCTCAGTAAATAAGCACTTACAGATAATGACTTCCTCAGTGGAAGAACCAAGTGATAAATCTCATCTACAGAAGAATATATCTGCCTCATACAGTCATGAATTAATGTTTTTCTGCTTAAAACTATCTTACATACCGCGAAAAACATCTATAACAATTGTATCAAGCCAATACTACTTTCTGCAAATTTTTCGAGCTCGTCTAACTACTGGGAAGGAAAGTAGCTGAGAAAGGAGAAAAAGGGTTCATTTTATTGTGCACAGCATGCTATTGGTTGCTGTTGAGAGAAATATGTTATTATGGCGACAGTCATCAGTTTGTGAAACATACCATAAGTAAAATTTGTGGCCACAAGGGTACCTAATCCAAAACGGAAAACGGGCGAACAAATATATCTAAGGCCGGTTGAAGCTCACTTATCTCCAAAACAGCACTAAATGAACAACAGAGTGATTTTCGCCTTGGAGTGAAATGTTCAAAGTATGCAAATGGCCAGTTACGTCACTCAAAAAAGCCAAATTCGCCACCCACTTAGGATCACGAAGTAATTTTTCTAGACATCCTTTCATTTCCAAAAAGGAATTGATTTCGTCACCTCAAGGAGAAACACCGATGAAGCACCTCCTCTCTGCTCAGTCATCTTAAGCCGGCCGGTGTGGCCGATCGGTTCTAGGCGCTTCAGTCCGGAACCGCGCTGCTGCTACGGTCGCAGGTTCGAATTCTGCCTCGGCCATTGATGTGTGTGATGTCCTTAGGTTAGTTAGGCTGAAGTAGTTATAAGTCTTGAGGACTGATGACTTCAGATGTTAAGTCCCATAGTCCTTAGAGCCATTTGAACCAATCAGTCATCTTCCTTCAGCGCTGTAGGGGATGTCCGGGTATTCCGCTTCGATATCAACCAGAAATTCTTTAATTTGATCATGTGCGTGTCCTTGCGAGCGAAGATAATTAGCCGTTCGAAAAACTGTGTCCACAACGTTTTTTTATGTTCACAGTCTTCCCATAAGGTCCCTCCTTGTGTATCAGTCAATGGACTGCCGCGAATAAAGAACAGTCGATAGCGCAGGGGCTCCATCCGTTGTTGCACTGGTAAGGCATTCACATCTTAAACCCATTTTCCACAGATAGAAAAATATCCAAACCCGTGGTTGTGTCTTTTAATGGTATAAGTGTTGTGTCCAGGTCCTACCGTCCAGACACAACGAGGTAGCTAGGTGCACGCTAAACTACGCAGACGGGCTTGAAGTTCTGGAACATGAGACTTATTAATGAATAAGAAGAAAAGTACATATAGGTTTGTTACTTAACTTTTAATGAGTCCTTGGAATACATCTCTCTTGAATATTAGTACGCTATAAGCACTGATACAAATGGCGCCTTGCTAAGTAGTAGCTATGGACTAAGCTGAAGGCTATTCAATCTGTCTCTCGGCAAATGAGAGGAAAGCTTCGTACGTCTGGTCGCAAGCTATGTAGTCCGTACAACTGGGGCGAGGTCTAGTCCGTGTCTTGTGACCTGCCATGTGGTGGCGCTAGGTTTGCGGTCACACAGTGGCGACACGCGGGTCCGACATGTACTAAGGACCGCGGCCGATTTAAGTTACCACCTAGCAAGTGTGGTGTCTAGCGGTGACACCACAATAAGGTCGAGAATTTCTTTCGTGACACGCACATTGTCATCGACACCCCAATGAATATGACGAGCTGAGAATTGTTCACAACGTCTGTGGGCTCGTCAAGAGCGATAGAAAATGAAAATAAGTTTGCCGCTCTGTCCATTAACTGCTGATCCATATCTGAGGCCATGTCTTTCTTCGACTCGGCGAGAAACAATTTGAGACGAAAGAGCTACTTTTTGCAAGTTTTCCCGTAAGGTCTGCTGGACAAATACAAGCTGCCGAGTCGACCAGGCAATCCTCGGTGGCCCGCATCTCGTGGTCATGCGGTAGCGTTCTCGCTTCCCACGCCCGGGTTCCCGGGTTCGATTCCCGGCGGGGTCAGGGATTTTCTCTGCCTCGTGATGGCTGGGTGTTGTGTGATGTCCTTAGGTTAGTTAGGTTTAAGTAGTTCTAAGTTCTGGGGGACTGATGACCATAGATGTTAAGTCCCATAGTGCTCAGAGCCATTTGAACCATATTTTGAATCCTCGGTGAGATTCCCAGCCGCAAAGGGTTTCCCTGCTTTCGCAATTGCCAGCTAACATTTGTAACTTGCGCGCAAACTTTGCCCACTTGTTTCCTGCTCCTACCATGGCAAAAAAAACTTAGTATTAATATTGTACAACCCTGTTTTTAAAACACTTTTATCATTTTCGCCATTAATAATTCCGTTAATTGACACCCAATTAAAAAACTAACGAAAAAGATGGGCTTTAGGTGCATTTTACCATAGTTCCTCTGAAAAGCGGTCATAGACGCAGTAAGGACAACGAAATCTGGTCGCAAAATAAATTTTTATTTATTGGAATAACGTATGCAGCTCGTGGCTCTGGCTTCGGGTGATCGCGGGCGCTAGCGCTCCGGGGGCACAGTTTGGACGAGCCTGCTCTAAGGTCTCTACTTACATCTAACAAGATAAATGACAAAATACATATGTAAAGGTTGAAATAAAAATTTATCTTAATTCTGTATACGTACAAATGTTCCAAAACGCGATAGAAAAATGCTCTTATTGCCTGCATATCTAACATGTTTGTCGGCGATTCGTCATCTTTATTTCAGTAAGAAAAGTCATTTAACTGTGTCGTGTAGCAGTCAGTGTTTTTGTATGAAGTCAAGAAATGTAGTCTGTCGATATCCTAATCTCCTCTCGACAAGCTTTGTTCGAAGTTTAATGAAATGTGAGCATCTTCCTTGTACAGGTATGCAATAATTGTTGAAATCCAGTATTGCTTTGTGTTTGTTCAGAAAATCGATACCCAGTGTTGCTTCTGTTGTAGGTAGGGATGCGATCAGAAGGTCTGCGAAAAAAGTGTGACCTTGTACAATGAATTCTTAGCCGGCTGCTGTGGCCGAGCGGCTCTAGGCGCTTCAGTCCGGAACCACGCGGCTGCTACGCTCGCAGGTTCGAATCCTGTCTCGGGCATGGATGTGTGTGATGTACATAGGTTAGTTAGGTTTGCGTAGTTCTAAGTCTAGGGGGCTGATGACCTCAGATGTAAAGTCCCATAGTGCTTAGAGCCGTTTGAACCATTTTGAACCATGAATTCTAGATGTGTTTGGAATTTGACATCAACACCTCTTTCTGCAACAGCACAAAGTAGGACGTTTCGCCTAAATTACATATGTTGAATGCTGAATCACTGAAAACTGTGACGGGAGAACCTGAGTCTACAACTGCATTTAAAGTGTGTTTTCCTAATTGTATATTGATGACTGGGTGGGTTTCTATGGTTCTTCTTTCTCTCGTAATAGCAGATCTCTAATATCTTCTAATCAGATCATGTTCTCAATAATGTTGTCTGAATGATTAGTATTCTGTGTCGTCTTTGTGAGAGCATCTTCTGTCACCTGCACCTCTAGACATTGTCGACCTCCATTGTCGTGTATCTGTGTGCCAGGTGATGAAACTTCAACTATCTATACAGTTCTTCGTTGTTCCGGATTATTCGGACAATGCTGTTGTGGATGGGAACGGCTGTCTCGTTCATTTAAAGAAAGAGATTTTGTTCGTTATTAAAATTTCCACTCCTGCAGCCTTCGTTATTTCCCATACGACAACTGTTATTTTGATTCTGATAGTGTCGTCTGTTGATCGTTGAGTTCTGAGGGTATGATTCTTCTCTGTGTTTGTGTAAATAGCTATTCCTCTGCACGTAATTATTTCCTGAATTATTATTATTATTATTATTATTATTATTATTGTGTGTGTGTGTGTGTGTGTGTGAGAGAGAGAGAGAGAGAGAGAGAGAGAGAGAGAGAGAGAGAGAGAGAGAGAGATCACGGCTGTTGATGTGAGGAATGATTCAGGTTGCCTTCCTGGTTGTTGCAATGAAAAAGTATGATTCTGCTGGTAAATATTCTGATATGATCCATTGAAGGTCTCGTTGTTATAATTTTGGTTTGGATATCGTCTGTCGTTGCCAAAATGGTTTCGTCTGTTGTTGTTAAATGACCATGACTGACCTATGTTGTCTCTGTCCTCATAGTTGCGGATTTTACGTGAAAAAGTGTTATTCCTGTACTGAGTTTATGACTCATAAATCTCTAGTAATTGTAAAACGTCTCGGAATGCGTGAATATTGACTTTCTGGCGCACTTTAAGTAGCGAAATATGTAACGATCTTGGAAGTTTCGAAATGCAAAGTTGGATTCATGCTGATGGGTTGTACGGTTCTAACAAATATTGGTTTTATTGTACCATGTGTTAAAAAAATTGTGTGAGCGTTTCAAAATGCAAGTTTTCAAAGTTTAGTAAATTTAGGTTGTCTTTGACATTACACTGTGTTGTCTCGCACCAGTACGCTGGCTAGTGTTGTCTGTTAAGTGCCATCTGTCCTTGCTTAAAATGTTCTAAAGACTCGTATATCTCTGTTTCTGTGAAGTATACTGATTGGGTTCTATCGGACTGATTATCTGAATTTAACTGTAACTGAGTTTACTTAAAACGTCATAAACCTGAGCCTTCAGTGTCTCGCACTGTTCCTTCGTTCTGGCATCGATCACTTTCGTGTCCGTTTCTGGTTGTTGTATCTGTTCTGAATGTGTGCGTGATTTCTTTCGTAGTTTGGTTACGACTGCGCTAGGAACGGCGTTTTCGACCTTAGCAATATTTAAAGCTTTGTCTTGGTGGTATGTGTCAGTGTTTGCTTCAAATCGTTCGTCTACCTTAGATTCTCCTAGCGAAAAACGTTGTTCTAGCTGTGTGTGTGTGTGTGTGTGTGTGTTGCTGCAGTTTCCTCGGCCCTAGAACTTACATTCTGAATTTCTGTTTTAATTTTTCTGGTTAAATTCTTTTCAAGTAAAACTGCGTTTTCTTTTTGTTGTTTCGATAGTTCCTTTTGACCAGATTTGAGTAAAGTGTCAAATTGTTTTGCCATTGTGTTGTTATTTTCTCGTAACACCTGCTGAAGCAAAAGACCAAGGTCATTGTTCTGCAAAGAGTTCGTAATGTTTCTTGAAAGATGAACCGGCAACGACTAATAGTGTCTGAAAATTTTTCCTTGTTTGAGTTGCTGTGGTTTTCAACGGAACTGAATTTGCAACATTTCACCTGGAGTTTCTACTATCCTAAGAGAAAGGAATGTTCAAATTTGCAAACATATCGTTATCTGGATTTTGAATTGTGTATGATTCGTGAGTGTCGGTATAAACTGTACTCTGACTATCCGGATGGGATGTAATAGAGTCCTGTATTATTATTGCGTCTAAATGAAGCTCACCTTTGTTCGTAAAAGAAAATACAATTTTCAGATTTAATGATCAAAAATGTAACAGTTGGTCTCCCTAATTGCTGGCAAGAAATAAAGTTTGTTAGTAAGTGGCACAGCGACGAGGCACAGTTATGAATAATAATGTAAGACAAAAGCAGTGCACTTCACAGAAATTCCCTGACGCCCTATCCTTGCAGGAATGTCGACATGTGGAAGTTATCTTAATAAAAGTAATATGAATGTTGTTATTCATTAATCCTCGAATATTAACCGATTTCAGTCAATTCCATACATATACCTTCGTCGATTCGACTGCCACACCTACGTTGACCAGTAAAATGGTTAGAAGCGATGCAACGGTAGAATTGTAAACCAGTTATTGAAGAAAAGTTAAAGGAAATTAGATTTCAAGGTTTACAGACTTTTTCCATTGCAATAAATCACAAAAACTTCCACCACACATGTTCACAAACAAAAAGGCGTTGTTACGTATTTTTCATCCAGCGGGAACACTATGGAATAAGCATCCAAAAGAAAAATCCATCAACTCTTATATGATAATCTGAATACTCGCTTGTCAAGAGTATTGAATACAAACAATAGCTACACAAACAACAGAAGAAGAAAAATACTCGATCAGTTCAGCTAATGAATCAAAAGTAACTTGTTAAAAAACGTGGAAACACAGAAATAATATATGCCCAACGAAATAATCAGAATCGCCGACATGAGACCAAATGCAACATCAGAAAAAGGTACAAAAAAACAAAGCTGCCCTTGACAAAAGAATATCGCTACATATCGCAAATGCTCTCTTAACTACAGCTGTTGTGTTGAGGAACTGTAGTAAACTAACATGAAATGAAAAACTCTCTGGGAGACAAGTAACTCGTCCGGACAATGCAATTTCTTCAGGTCTCATGAGCGTTGCTGATGGCACGTATTGCACACAGTCTTGTTATGTTCCCACAAACAGGTGCCTCACCCGTTACACAGTTGGTTTTCATCATTCTTCTCAGCTTATAGCTGCAATCTCTGCAAACGCGGCAATTTTTGGGCTGAGAGGGCTGGCTTGGGATGCGGTCCTGTGACCTACGATGGGAATTGCTGGAGGAGGGGTGAAGTTCCTTTTGTAGCTCAACACGTTTTCTATTCTCTGCTTCACGTACCCTGCAATATCTTTTCTTTCAATGAGCCATTTCTACGACAAAGTATCTGTAAGGGAGGACATGAAATCCAGCCGAGACAGGCCTTTCCAGGCTTAGATACTAGCTCACCTTAAAATGACACCAAGATGTATTGGAAGTTGTCTCCAGAGGACGAAAATGTGGTTAACGAGTGCGAAGCTCCTGAGAAACTCTTCTTCCTTAAGCCATTCCCATTACTCGTCTTCTGCACATTTTTCAGGCCAGTATTTTTGGGATGAATAGTTGATTGTTTTGCCTTCTCCTTGTTTTTCCCAACAGACGTTTCCTTTTCAATTTGTGACACCGTTGCGTTGAGTGGTTCTTCAACCAATCTGGTGCTGAGTGGATAGTGTCATCGGAAACGATGTCTTCTTCTTCGACGTTGTAGTCATCGTCAGAATAATCAGATGAAGATATGTCAAGGTCTGATTCTACTGCATCGATAATTCTTAGTACTGGGTAATTCGTCAGGATCTTAAAAAAAAAAAAAAAATAGAAAGTTAGAGAATGGGAACCACAACCCAGTTGACACCGAAACTTTCTTTTCAACAAACATCCAATCGGATACCTGCTGAAAATTGGTCGCTCATTACTAACCGTTCGCTGAATCGACGAGTCCATTTTCTTCGTGAGTACTACACGTTAGTCTATTAGACGAATCAACAAAATAATGGCTCTGAGCGCTATTGGACTTAACTTCTGCGGTCATCAGTCCACTAGAACTTAGAACTACTTAAACCAAACTAATCTGAGGACGTCACACACATCCATGCCCGAGGCAGGATTCGAACCTGCGCGGTTCCAGACTGTAGCGCCTAGAACCACTCGGCCACTCTGGCCGGCACGAATCAACATTTACGTCTATTCGACACGGTAACTTTGGGACTAAATGACGAAGTGTGGTTTACCTGATCGTAGAGCGGCTTGGGTCATTACAAGCGGCGGAATCACACAACCAACTGAGCCCCCCACGCACGGCTGCGGTGACGGCGTATCACCCCCGTCAAAAAAAGAGGGAAAAATAATCTGTTCGTTGAATTGGTTAAATCTTCTGCTTACTGCAAGTTTCAACATAGGAATTCCTAAACTTTGATCATACGAATTCAACTGCGAGAATGTGGTGCAAAGTCGGACTACGAGAAAGTAACTTGGAAGTATCTACCTCGCTGCCTTTTTGTTTAAACATTCATAATGGCCAGAATATTATCTGAATTCAACAATGTGTATAACTAAACTTTTAAACTAAATTGGCCCCAGAAAAACTCAATGTAGCCTTCTTTTTAAAGGCAGGGCAGAGATGGTCTAAGCAAGCCTCCAGGCGACACAGCATCTCTAACGACACTGCACTCTTATAATTTCAAACAGTAGAAAGGCGCTTATGCGTTTAGGACATCCAAATACTAGAGAAATGCTCACGAAATTATCTACAGCTCCCTGTCAACATGTATGCCCATTTACCGTGTTGTGTTTGCGCCTCAGTGATAAACTGGTATTTCTGCTTTACGTATGATTTTGCTTTACTCTTTTCCTAATTTAATACTTATTTATTCTACGGGCAATGTTATTACATGTTATACGTGTCTGAAATACAGGGTGTTTCAAAAATGACCGGTATATTTGAAACGGCAATAAAAACCAAACGAGCAGCGATAGAAATACACCGTTTGTTGCAATATGCTTGGGACAACAGTACATTTTCAGGCGGACAAACTTTCGAAATTACAGTAGTTACAATTTTCAACAACGGATGGCGCTGCAAGTGATGTGAAAGATATAGAAGACAACGCAGTCTGTGGGTGCGCCATTCTGTACGTCGTCTTTCTGCTGTAAGCGTGTGCTGTTCACAACGTGCAAGTGTGCTGTGGACAACATGGTTTATTCCTTAGAACAGAGGATTTTTCTGGTGTTGGAATTCCACCGCCTAGAACACAGTGTTGTTGCAACAAGACGAAGTTTTCAACGGAGGTTTAATGTAACCAAAGGACCAAAAAGCGATACAATAAAGGATCTGTTTGAAAAATTTCAACGGACTGGGAACGTGACGGATGAACGTGCTGAAAAGGTAGGGCGACCGCGTACGGCAACCACAGAGGGCAACGCGCAGCTAGTGCAGCAGGTGATCCAACAGCGGCCTCGGGTTTCCGTTCGCCGTGTTGCAGCTGCGGTCCAAATGACGCCAACGTCCACGTATCGTCTCATGCGCCAGAGTTTACACCTCTATCCATACAAAATTCAAACGCGGCAACCCCTCAGCGCCGCTACCGTTGCTGCACGAGAGACATTCGCTAACGATATAGTGCACAGGATTGATGACGGCGATATGCATGTGGGCAGCATTTGGTTTACTGACGAAGCTTATTTTTACCTGGACGGCTTCGTCAATAAACAGAACTGGCGCATATGGGGAACCGAAAAGCCCCATGTTGCAGTCCCATCGTCCCTGCATCCTCAAAAAGTACTGGTCTGGGCCGCCATTTCTTCCAAAGGAATCATTGGCCCATTTTTCAGATCCGAAACGATTACTGCATCACGCTATCTGGACATTCTTCGTGAATTTGTGGCGGTACAAACTGCCTTAGACGACACTGCGAACACCTCGTGGTTTATGCAAGATGGTGCCCGGCCACATCGTACGGCCGACGTCTTTAATTTCCTGAATGAATATTTCGATGATCGTGTGATTGCTTTGGGCTATCCGAAACATACAGGAGGCGGCGTGGATTGGCCTCCCTATTCGCCAGACATGAACCCCTGTGACTTCTTTCTGTGGGGACACTTGAAAGACCAGGTGTACCGCCAGAATCCAGAAACAATTGAACAGCTGAAGCAGTACATCTCATCTGCATGTGAAGCCATTCCGCCAAACACGTTGTCAAAGGTTTTGGGTAATTTCATTCAGAGACTACGCCATATTATTGCTACGCATGGTGGATATGTGGAAAATATCGTACTATAGAGTTTCCCAGACCGCAGCGCCATCTGTTGTTGAAAATTGTAACTACTGTAATTTCGAAAGTTTGTCTGCCTGAAAATGTACTGTTGTCCCAAGCATATTGCAACAAACGGTGTATTTCTATCGCTGCTCGTTTAGCTTTTATTGCCGTTTCAAATATACCGGTCATTTTTGAAACACCATGTACTTTCTAGTCGTTAATGATAAAATCTTCGGTGTCTTTACGCCGCCTCAATTCCTCTTCGAACTTCAATTATCTGCTTTCTGAGTCCACTGCCTGGATCCATCAGTAGACGAAATTTATGGAGGAAATATGACCAGATTTAACAACTCATCATTATGACTTTTACCGTGAGTTTTCATCTTTCTGGATTGCAGAGCTTTTATTGTTATCCGATTTCAGCTGTGAAGAATGAAGCTTCTCTAAAGGTGTTTGCGTCTTATATAACTACATATTTTTAGTCCAAGCCATGATTAGCTCAGTTAGATTAATATCGCTTGTGTACTGGAGTTACCCTAGCGGTAACATGTCAATGACTGATGAAATCTTCTCCTGTTATCAGTCGAATAATAGCTTTATCTTGGAGCAACATTCCCGTATGTTTCCCACGTGTAATCCTTATACGAAGTGCCAGTTTCCTGTAAAATGTGATACATAAATTCTGCATTACACACTCTTGCTCTCCTAAAGAAGCCATGATCGGTAAAATGAGTGTTTCGTGAGGTATATATCCCAGTCAGTGACTGCGGATTTGGTAGCAGGAGAGCGAGGTTATCTGCAGATTGAGTGCTAGTTCTGCTCCATCTTCCGGTCAAATGACTGCATCGCTCTTACCAGAAAGTTCTCTTCGAGTTCTTCTTAATGCAGCACACCAGAGATAGAACTTAGCTATAAATCTCTGACCCAGTTCCCAAGATCATCTACTCCTAGCTCCAGAACATAATGGCACTGCACAGTACAGTTTTCGCTTCAAAGTCGGTGTTGCCTTAGATCACATAAGAACTTGTTCCGGGATTCCACATTCAGTCAGTGCAGACTAGGGATATCCGATGTTGGCAAACCGTCGATGCTGATCTCGAACTCATCATCGAAGCGTAGACGACGATAGACGATATATCGGTCCAAAATATCGATGCTTCTTCCATCGATAAGTAATGAACTTATAGAAAGGTGAAAAAACTAACATGCAAATACATCTATCATCATACTTATTAGTTAGTAAATAGAGAAATTGTTGACTTATATGTCGTACAACTGTATGTGTCTCCGTCCGAACAGCTCTTAAGGCCCAATGCTACAGACAGATTTCCGTGTTAACTCTGCCGCAGACGTCTCTGGATGTAGATATGGGGGGACGTGTGGTCAACACACTGCTCTCCCAGCCTTTGTCATTCTTCGTGCCAGAGCTGCTACATCATATCAAGTAGATCCCCGGTTGGCTTCAAAAAAGCTGGTTCAACACCCTTGCCAATAGTGATCGGTCGGTCTTGACGGTCGCCCATCCAGGTGCTGGCAGAATCCGACAGGAACCGGTGTTACCACTGCAGCAAGGCCGTTGGCAACTGTTTGTCTGGAGCCTGTAAAAATTACATTTTTGAGAAAAATTTCCACTACATTCTATTGCGTTGTTGACAGAGAATATATGTTGCATTTGGGGCCTTTGAAAAGCTAGCGATGTGCCTACAAATCTCAAATATTTAAATAAATTTTTTGTAGCTTCGGGTAGGTAGTACCGGTGATGTGATTCATTATTTCTAGCAAAGCTTATTTAAGAGTTAGAAGGCGATGTTTCAGATTGTAAGTGAACTTTGATGGTGGACCGCTTCCATTCCTGCCTGAAAATTTTTTCTCCAGGTCTACTTTAAAACATTCACTTCATAGGATTCCTTTGGTTTCTCTTTTCTCTCGTGTTACCCACACCACATGTCACCACGAAAGTATGAACTGAATGAACATTGAAAGAGATGAGTCTATGCTTAGCTACAACGATGGCCAAAGATCCTGCCGTAGGTCGTTCCAAAATATCCCCCCCCCCCCTTCTCTGTTCCGCCTCGGCCCGCTCGACCAATCGCAAATGGGTTGTACTGATGACGTTATGTGCCTTGTGGAGAAAAAAAAATCATTTATATGACAAAAAATATTTACAATGGTGCAAGTACCCCGTTATTTATTTATTTATTTATTTATTGTTTTATCAGAATCAAAGGTTACTTTCACTGAAAGTGGGTATGTTGCGAAACTTAATTGTTTCACTCATACCAAATGTAGATTTTTTAAATGTTCATTAACATGTGCAACCTTTATTCTCTGTTAGTTATTATGTTTCATGGATGCCTTAAGTTAATTATTCATGTTGTACTGTTTCTGCAATATGTTCAATCCCATGATCGTGGTGTAAATAAGCAGGCATAGATGTGTTTGCAATAGAGTAAACGTTGAAAGAATGAGTTGCAATTACAAACGACCCAAAGAAATCGGCAAGAAGGTTTTCACTGAAAACTGGTCTCAAAAGGGAAAGAGTGCGCAACAACCTGAGAAAATGTTTGAACCTTCTGCCTTATAAGCTTCAGGTATTTGCAAAGTTGAAAGCAGCTGATTTTCTAAGTTGTTTGGTGTTCTGCAGCACCATTATTGGAGTTCACTTAGCCAAGCACAATTTTGAGGAAAACTCGTAGTTACTGATGATGCACAGTTCGATTTATCCCTTTACGTGAATAATCAGAATGTGAGATCATGGACTGAACAAAAACCATATGACGTTCAACAAGTCCTTTACATAGCACAACTTACTGTATGGTGGACGATATGAATATCATGAATAATAGGACCTTTATTTTTTTAAAAAAAAGTGTGAATGGTGTTACTTTGACTGTTAATGTCGATCGTTATATAAGTGCAGCAAACATCCCGATCGTGTGGTATCGAGGTTAGGCGACATTGAATGACCTCCCAGTTCCCCGGGCTTAACTGCTCTAGACTGATTTATGCAGTAATTTACAATGTAAAGTCTCTGTCAATAAACCAAGCACTTACAAGGGGAGGCCCCCAATTGTGAAATTCAGATTCCCTTCATACTGCGCATAATAAAAGCTCATGGCCAGAGGTGTAATGTGGCAAAGCACCAAGATGCACTTCTCAGCCGTTGTCGAGAAAATCGACAGTTAAAAGAAACCGTTGCGGTGATATACCCTCTACAATTACTTATTTCCTACAGCGTCGTGGCGCAGCGGTAAGCGCTTGGGTTCGTAATCTGAATGTCGCCAGATCGAATCTCGCGGCGTGCACCTTTTTTATTATTTGTTTTTTTTTGTAATTCAAATGTACACACACACGTATATATATACACTCCTGGAAATTGAAATAAGAACACCGTGAATTCATTGTCCCAGGAAGGGGAAACTTTATTGACACATTCCTGGGGTCAGATACATCACATGATCACACTGACAGAACCACAGGCACATAGACACAGGCAACAGAGCATGCACAATGTCGGCACTAGTACAGTGTATATCCACCTTTCGCAGCAATGCAGGCTGCTATTCTCCCATGGAGACGATCGTAGAGATGCTGGATGTAGTCCTGTGGAACGGCTTGCCATGCCATTTCCACCTGGCGCCTCAGTTGGACCAGCGTTCGTGCTGGACGTGCAGACCGCGTGAGACGACGCTTCATCCAGTCCCAAACATGCTCAATGGGGGACAGATCCGGAGATCTTGCTGGCCAGGGTAGTTGACTTACACCTTCTAGAGCACGTTGGGTGGCACGGGATACATGCGGACGTGCATTATCCTGTTGGAACAGCAAGTTCCCTTGCCGGTCTAGGAATGGTAGAACGATGGGTTCGATGACGGTTTGGATGAACCGTGCACTATTCAGTGTCCCCTCGACGATCACCAGTGGTGTACGGCCAGTGTAGGAGATCGCTCCCCACACCATGATGCCGGGTGTTGGCCCTGTGTGCCTCGGTCGTATGCAGTCCTGATTGTGGCGCTCACCTGCACGGCGCCAAACACGCATACGACCATCATTGGCACCAAGGCAGAAGCGACTCTCATCGCTGAAGACGACACGTCTCCATTCGTCTCTCCATTCACGCCTGTCGCGACACCACTGGAGGCGGGCTGCACGATGTTGGGGCGTGAGCGGAAGACGGCCTAACGGTGTGCGGGACCGTAGCCCAGCTTCATGGAGACGGTTGCGAATGGTCCTCGCCGATACCCCAGGAGCAACAGTGTCCCTAATTTGCTGGGAAGTGGCGGTGCGGTCCCCTACGGCACTGCGTAGGATCCTACGGTCTTGGCGTGCATCCGTGCGTCGCTGCGGTCCGGTCCCAGGTTGACGGGCACGTGCACCTTCCGCCGACCACTGGCGACAACATCGATGTACTGTGGAGACCTCACGCCCCACGTGTTGAGCAATTCGGCGGTACGTCCACCCGGCCTCCCGCATGCCCACTATACGCCCTCGCTCAAAGTCCGTCAACTGCACATACGGTTCACGTCCACGCTGTCGCGGCATGCTACCAGTGTTAAAGACTGCGATGGAGCTCCGTATGCCACGGCAAACTGGCTGACACTGACGGCGGCGGTGCACAAATGCTGCGCAGCTAGCGCCATTCGACGGCCAACACCGCGGTTCCTGGTGTGTCCGCTGTGCCGTGCGTGTGATCATTGCTTGTACAGCCCTCTCGCAGTGTCCGGAGCAAGTATGGTGGGTCTGACACACCGGTGTCAATGTGTTCTTTTTTCCATTTCCAGGAATATATATATAATTCCCGGCAATCAGTTGCAACAATTATGCATATAATAAGTTGTTGAAAGTCGTTTGTCGTGAAAAAATAATACTTGAAATAAGACATAATATCACAGATAATATTCAAGTGGATACAATTTATTGAAAAGTTCGGTATAGACTTGCACATAATTAACAATTAGTGACCAGAAGTAGCTGGAGTATCGCACGAACCAGAGTGATAGTTACCATAGAAACATGGAATGCAGAAAACGACATCAAGCACATCTAATAAACGATGCGTTTTTACAAGAACAATTGTTTTTTAGATTATCTGTTGGGAAACACACGTGATTGACAATCTGAAAAATTGTTCCTTCGTTCGTCAGGTTTGATGCACACCACGCGTATCGTATCATATCGGCAAAAATCGGAGAAGACAATTGATGGTGGACGATGGATTGGATTTTTATACAATCGTCTCTGGAGTTGATGTCACGGTTTCGCTCGATTAAAAAAGCACAATTTTCAAGGTGCTTGATCGAATTTTTTACCTGCCGGTAAAAATACACGTCACACTGTTGGATGAGAGGAGTGCACTTTGCAGGAATGACTTTTATAGTGCACGTTGGTAACTTCTTACCGTCCTGGAACATCTCATCGTATAATGCCGGGTTCGTTTGCCCATCCCAAGAGTCGATCAGAAGGAGAAATTCTTTCTTTTGTACGTATGGTTGCAAAGCATTACGCAAGAAGTCCATGAACAAACCCGTTGTTAGTTTACCGGATTTGGAGGATGTAATAACAACGTTGGTATACTTCTTGGCGTACTCGTCGACTGTCTTCTGTACTCTGGGTCCAAACGTACCTGTGGACTCTTGGAGGCATACGAAAACAAATGGCAAGACTCGTCCAGACATCGTGATTGAATATTGTGCCGTATACGAATACGTCCCAGGACAGCCTTTGTTTGTTTGTGTGTGTGTGTGTGTACATTTGTATTACAAAAAACAAATAATAAAAAAAAGTTTCATGGCGCGAGATTCGATCCGGCGACCTTCGGATTACGAACCCGAGCGCTTACCGTTGCGCCACGACGCTGTAGAAAAGTATTAATCGTAGAGAGTATTTCACCGCAACGGTTTCTTTTAACTGTCGATTTTCTCGACAAAGGCTGAGAAGTGCATCTTGGTGCTTTGCCACACTACACCTCAGGCCATGAGCTTTTATTATGCGCAGTATGGATCGAATCTGAATTTCACAATTGGCGGCCTCCCCTTGTTAGGTAAATCTGAAAGTAACCATAAGAAAAGAAATTCAGCTGATAATCAAATGTACGACTTGCATAAGTTGTCGGCGAAGGTGTTAGTTCATTAGCAGGAGTGCATACAGGATTCAGCAGAGGGTTTCCACTACTCTACTGCTCCATCCGAACAGGCCTCGGAAGGCCCATTGATACTGACCGACCGCCGTGTCATCCTCAGCCGATCGGCATCATTGGATGCGGATATGGAGGGGCATGTGGTCAGCACACCGCTCTCCTGACCTTTGTCAGTTTTCATGACCGGAGCCGCCTCTTCTCAGTGAGGTAGCTTCTCAATTCGAATCACAATGTCTGAGTGCAACCCGTTTGCCGACAGCGCTCGGCAGACCCTGACGGTCATCCATTCAAGTGCTAACCAAGCACGACAGCGCTTAACTTCGGTGATATGACGGGAACCGGTTTAACATTGCGGCAAGCCCATTGGCAGCAGAAGGTATCTAAAATTTGTAATTTTTTAAAAAGAACTATGTTCGTAATTTTTCTGATCTTACTGCTGCAGTTTTGTTGCAGAAAGTTTAGTATGAATGAAATCACACTAAACAAAAATATGCACGTTGACCAATTGTCAATGAGTACAAGGAAAGGAAATGCATGTAAAATGACTGAACCGGTTATGGTATGCACAATATAATATTTATTCAGTTTTATGACTAGCTGTTTCAGATTTTATAACAAATAAACACGTCATGTAAGATACATATAGCTCTGAATAATTTTCTGAACCACCAAAACACGTCTCGAGAATCTGCTGTTACAAAACTTGCATTAAGTTACAACATTAGTCGCTGAGTCCGTGATATAGTTCTCCGGTCGTAGGAAGCACGTGTTTCTGCAGCGGTGGTGCTGGGTGGAGCCTCTCTTAGCAGATGGTGGTTGGTGAGACGGTGGTGGCGCTGGTGCTGCCGCTGGTGCTGCCGCTGGTGCTGCCGCTCGTACTCGCAGTGGGGGCCACAGTGGTGCCGCTGTTGCTGCCGATCAGTGACTGCAAACACATACCGTATATAGTGTGATATACGCTGACTCATTTCCTTACCTGTACAAATAAATAAATGAAATATATTTGGAACATGAATTAATTGTAGCTTCTGGCGAAGAGAAGGCAGTAGTGGTACTAGTGCAGAATGGTGGATTGCTGTGTAAGACCTAGTTGACAGCATAAGCATCAGGCTCTCAGATTTGTGTGTGACCTTCGAGTAGAGTGAGAAGAACATATCTGTCTAGTGCCTTGTACATGACGGAGTTTGTATGTACGAAACTGCATTCGCGGGTAGTACTAATCTTCTGCTTTCATCTGAATAAATATGCTGCGGGAAGTCACCGTTTTCTAATAGAAGTGTATGGGAGAACAGCTTCTCTCGGAAACAAAGGGCAGAGATTGGTTTCGGTGCATAAAAGAAAACGATTTGAGGTGAGTGACTAAATGCGTCCTGGTCGGTGCGGTGTATCGTGAGCTGCTGCCGTGGAGTCGGACAGTGAATGTTGAACGCTACTAAGCACAATTACCCAATTTGAATCGCGCACTAGACAAAGGCACGAAATATGGTCAGACCCATGAAAAAGTCGTTCCACATGATGAGAATGCCACGCCACTTGTTGCAATTCGAGCGAAGCCTATATTGAAGGGACTACAGTGGGATGTCTTAACCCTGAAGTCATATTCACCAGACATGGCCCCTTCATTTGTTTCCGTATATGCAGCGTGGCCTTTCTGAAAAACACTTTAATTCTTAACGAGATCGAAAACTACCTCATAAGAACCTGGAATCTTTATCGCGAAATCCACTGTGAGCCGGAAAGTGGGAATAGTTGGAGCCGCCGAAGAACAGTACTTTCAGTAAATTATCATATACCCTATTATTAAAATAAATATAACAGCGAGAATTAATTCAAGTGCTCAATATGTTACGAAGGTGAACAATTTCTTGCATCGGTTTCTTTCTGCTCTAAAAGTTCCCATTAACTCTCATTGAAAATTGTATCGATTGGAACGGACAATTACGTTTTATATAATGTGATTATTATTATTGTATATATCATGTACATCTACATCCATACTCCGCAAGCCACTTGACGGTGTGTGGCGGAGGGTACCTTGAATACCTCTATCGGTTCTCCCTTCTATTCCAGTCTCGTATTGTTCGTGGAAAGAAGGATTGTCGGTATGCCTCTGTGTGGGCTCTAATCTCTCTGATTTTATCCTCATGGTCTCTTCGCGAGATAGACGTAGGAGGGAGCAATATACTGCTTTACTCCTCGGTGAAAGTATGTTCTCGAAACTTCAACAAAAGCCCGTACCGAGCTACTGAGCGTCTCTCCTGCAGAGTCTTCCACTGGAGTTTATCTATCATGTCCATAACGCTTTCGCGATTACTAAATGTTCCTGTAACGAAGCGCGCTGCTCTCCGATGGATCTTCTCTCACTCTTTTGTCAACCCTATCTGGTACGGATCCCACACTGCTAAGCAGTATTCAAGCAGTGGACGAACAAGCGTACTGTAACCTGCTTCCTTTGTTTTCGGATTGCATTTCCTTAGGATTCCTCCAATGAATCTCAGTCTGGCATCTGCTTCACCGACGATCAACTTTATATGATTTTTCCATTTTAAATCACTCCTAATGCGTACTCCCAGATAATTTATGGAATTAACTGCTTCCAGTTGCTGGCCTGCTATTTTGTAGCTAAATGATAAGGGATCTTTCTTACTATATATTCGCAGTACATTACACTTGTCTACATTGAGATTCAATTGCCATTCCCTGTACCATGCGTCAATTCGCTGCAGATCCTCCTGCATTTCAGTACAATTTTCCATTGTTACGACCTCTCGATACACCACAGCATCATACGCAAAAAGCCTCAGTGAACTTCCGATGTCATCCACAAGGTCATTTATGTATATTGTGAATAGCAACGGTCTTACGACACTCCCCTGCGGCACACCTGAAATCACTCTTACTTCGGAAGACTTCTCTCCATTGAGAATGACATGCTGCGTTCTGTTATCTAGTAACTCTTCACAACAACAAATACAACACAAGTTTAAACAAAAAAATTACATGACAAAATATATAGATTGAACAAACATTAAACGGATAAGACTATGTACGAAAATCGATAGACGCAATCCAGTGGAGAGCCCTATCCAGCGCTTCATATAGATTGTTGACACAACCAGGGAAACGCCTGTTCAGACACTCATTTACAATGTTGCCAATTGTCTAAAGTGACACCACAGCCACACGGAGAGTCAGTGTAAAAGCTCCAGTTGGGCATGTTGCAGCTGCACATGCCTTCCTCAGTGAGATTTCTGTTAAGCTGTACCCATACCTTCCTTGTATGATGAAACATTGGAACTTCAAGAGACGGGTTGAAAATAACTCGTGGTTCTGGGTTTTCGTGTCATGCCATTCACGTTTCCATTCAGCGTTGAATCCAGTCGAGAGCATTTGCATTTCCCCTTCATATTCTTGTCTTCTGAATTTCAAAAGTTTCCTAGGCAGCGAGAGACTCATTTTTACAAACTTCCCTGTGAATGTTGTAGAGAGCTGCCTTCGACGGAAGTAAGCGTGACAGATGTTCGACAGTATTGGCAGCTGGCAATGTGTTGCTAATGGTTCTCATAGCTGAGTGCAAATGAACGTCAACTATCTTTACATGAGCGCTGCGGAGACAAATTCATGCGCAGTGTTCTGCAGAGTACACCAACGCGTGTTTGTACCCTCTTAGATGTGTTAGAAATATGTTTACGATATGTCAGCGTTCTGTCTTAAAGTGATGGAATGGTCTTTTGGCTTCTAGTTGTATTTGACTATACCAGGAGGATCCAAGTGCGGGTTGATCATTGCTAATGCTAGATCTTTAGAGAGGCGGAAAAGACATACTTCTGTTTCAGAAACGTTAGCTGTAGGTCGCTATTTCTTAAAATATTTATTGTGATGCTGTTTTTTAGGTGCTCTTCACATTCAAAAAGATCTTAACTCTGATTTCAAACTGCAACAGCATCTGCATATTCGAGTTTCCGGGAGGTCAAGTTCGGTTGGTTTGTCGCTTAGAGGTTGAATAACACCGGAGCAAGAACAGAGCCTTGAGGCAATCCATCACTGGGCACAAGTCACCCGCTCTTCTTATCACCCTGATGTGCTTTAAACTACAGATTGCTCAAGATGTTCCTTAAGACGTCACCTAGAGATTTACAAGGTATTGTTTACAGATATTTCAATACTAGGCCCTCTCGCCACACCATGCCTTAAGCTGGGGACAGGTCAATGAAAATAAGGCCAGTACTGAATTTCTTTTGGTAGGCAGTTTCTGTGCGAGTAGTCAAGGAGAGCATTTGCTAGCAGTAGCATTTATGTGGTCTAAATCCAGCTTGTTCAAATAGCACCACAGACAAAGTCATGATGAATACTGCTGTAGATTGTTTCCTGCATTCGCAAGGAAACGGCCACTGGATGCAATAGATGCACAGCGTAACCCGGAATATTCGCCATGCTGAGTAATATACTGCTCTCTGTTGATCAGCAATACGAACACGTGTTTGCGACTTACCCCTTCATGGATCGCCAGGACACCGTCGTCCTCGGAAGCCAGGATCTCGATGGTGGCGGTACCGTCTGCGCCGACTGTCACACTCTTTCCGGTGCAGCTCATTCCATTCACGTCACCAGAAATAACGTCGCAGTAGGTACCAGCAGGCAGGCAAGTCTGTGCAGAAAGAAAATGAAGAACTTACTCACAGGACCCTGAATAATTACTATTTATTCGCAGTCACTCTTAACAGCAGCTGGAAAATATTGTAACACAGGTAGTTTACAGTGTACCCTCATGCATACATTGATTTTACCATATGCTGTAAGTGCATAAAAGAATGTTTCAAATCGCATTAATAATTCATCACATACATCTTCCGGGTGATTTGTGAAAGGGAATAGGGGAGTGTATTTTTGTGTTTCTAAACAGGTTACTCATCTTCTTTGTTCCTGCGGGAGTGGGATACACGAGGAATCTATTATTTTCCCCAAAGAAACTTGCATTCCTTAATGAATACATTTTATGGAAAGTCTGTGACAAAATGCTGTCAATGTTTCTACAAGACATTGCCAGTTTAGACAGAAAAAAGTCCCTTTATAGTTCCACACCATTGTTTGTGGAGTATTAACTGAAAGCAGACGTTAGTTTATTATTTGAAAAAAGAGAGTAAATTACTGTGATTATCGATGTGCTACTCTTAAAAGTTCAAAGATAACAAACTCTATTTACCTGTGTAATTGGAACTACAACAAACGAATGTCATTGCAAGACACCACGTATATAAACGTAATTTAATTAATGTGTAAATCGTTGTTTCGCATTGGTATATATTTCAGAGGTCCATCGCTGGTTTTTTGTTAGCTTAGTCTGAATGAGCTGCATATTTATTAACAATATATACTCACGCAGACATATAGCAGAAAAAAAGGAATGTTTTCTACAATAGGACCTCACCTGGATGGTCGCTTTCAGGTCGGAGGACGCCTCGTCATTGATGGCAATGAATCCCTTGTCACCTCTGCAGAAAGCGATCTGCCAGTCGCTACCCGACCACCAGTTGGTCACCCCAGTTACTGTGAAGGAACAAGCGAAACGTTACTACGACTATCAATCATATTCTAGCACATTTAGTGGACACGAAATGAAATAGCAGAATATTTTGTTTGTTTATTTTTCCCAAACAACGCGTACCACTCTTGGGCGTGCATTGCTGAAGACACTAGCACTGCATTCAGGAGGAACGTAAACAAATCCCCATCCCACATTCCTGAGTTATGTTGGCCGCGATTTCCTGAAATCATTTCAAGAATATGCAGAAACAGACGATCCATCGAAGTCCCATTCTGTTCGATCCCTCGTTTGCAACTAACACAGGCCGTAGTTTGGCGCAAAATGTTTGACCAGCATAGTCATAATCATATTCACAGTCCCTAGGTACGTCAAAATTCCTGGGTTTGTTTCCAGTTCCTGCGTAAATTTCGAATAAATATCAGCAGCAATGGGGCCTAAGACTTCTGGCATAAGAAATCACCCTCGATCTTTTGGTTCAAATGGCTCTGAGCACTATGGGACTCAACTGCTGTGGTCATCAGTCCCCTAGAACTTAGAACTACTTAAACCTAACTAACCTAAGGACATCACACACAGCCATGCCCGAGGCGGGATTCGAACCTGCGACCGTAGCACCCTCGATCTGCCAACGGCCTTGTCAAAGAGGGCAGAGGAGTTGACAGAGGTTCAGGCCACACTCTTGTCCTTCGAGTGGGAAACTGCTACTAAAAGGCTGAAGAATCAACAATGATCAACGGCAAGAGGAAGGAGAAGTCAATGGAAATCATTAAAGACACATAATGTTTATTCACAGAACATGTGATCTGTAATTGAAAAAGTGCCATCATATTCTTTCCATTAGCAAAAGTTTCCAGGTAACTTCTCCATTCGGATCTGGAAGACGATTGCCTAGGTGACGGTAAACACGAGAAAAAGATGGAATGGCTAATGCCGGAGTCGGAACTTGGAGTGCATGAAGTTTCAACATGGAAGGGAAGTTAGAAAAGGTGAGCAGTGAAATCCACATTCTCAGTCGAGATGCTGTATCGGTTGATGAAATGAAGTGAAAAGAAGATGAAGAGTTCTGGTAAGACGAATATGCGGTAATATCAGCAGCAGCAGCAGTAAATAGGAAAAAATGAGTAGGGTTCGTTATGAATAGAACATGGTAGAGAGCGATTTACTGTAGGTAGGTCCAGTGGTATGGTTCTTCCCGACAGAATCGACACCAAACCAACGCCAACAACCATATTTTGTATATACGTTTTAGAACAAACTGAAGATGAAAAATGGAGACATTATGTGAGGATATTGAATGGGTATTTCAGTATGTAAAGGGAGATGATAAAATAATAATCATGGAGGATTGGAATACGGTAGTAGGGGAACGAGTAGAAGGAATTACGGGAGAATACAAGCTTAGGTGAATAGTAACGGGAGAGGAGAAGGTTAACGGATTTCAGCATTAAATTTCTGCTAGTAATAGCGAATAGACTGTTCAAAAATCACAAGAGTGGGAGGTGCACATGAATAACAGTAGAGGAAGGGAAAAGGTCCAGATGCTTTACATCATGTTAACGCAGCGATTCAGAAATCACATACTGGATAGTAATCCGTACCCAGGAGCAGTATACACTGGCATCACAATTTAGTAATGGCGAAGAGTAAAATGTAGTATCTTTTGCGTCCTTCAAAAAACTTTCACTCGACAGTGGAGTGTAAACTGATACGGCACACGTGCAACATTTTTAGCAGCTGAGTCCGAATATGCACCCTTGCAAAGCGATATGCCCTTTGTATAATAAGGTCTAAGTTCTTCTCACAGTCCAGGGTCCAGCTTACAATTTTAATATCACAAAACTATGTCTATTATGAATTCTTATTCAGTGTGGTATTATTGCGCGACGTTATTGGAGATGGGAGACAAGAATACCTCGACCTCGAACATGACTGTCTCTTCGCAAAAGACGTCAGACATGTCATCTCCGAAATTAATATCAACCAAAACAGCCTCACGCTAAAACCCCATACTGTACCACAGAGCGTTCTGGAATTTGAACGAGACAGCGTGTGTTCCAGAGATCCGGTAGTATACTTTGCAGTGCCACATCTCATTGTCAAACGAATTATGCAGATGGGAAGTTTCTCCTAAGTACGCAGCCCGAATAGCAGTCTCCATCTGGAGAATCTCAGCGCTAGAGCCTATTAACGCCCTCTTCAACCAAGGGAGGTGTGAAGTGCGTAAACTAGCAAGTACTCAGTTAGCACTCCATGTGCATAGCACACAAGTCATCAAGTCGTACCAACACAGTCATGACGCACACAAGTCATCAAGTCGTAGCAACACAGTCATGAAAGACCTACTATTACCGTTACACCAAAGATACATTTAAGTACAGGTGGTTGTGGATAAGCATCGTAGGAACAACTGAGAAACTAGTGACTATTGGAAAAATATTTAACAGTTCCAGTTTGGGAAAGTCGTTATGAACGGAAGGGAGAGTGTGACGTTCACTACATAACGTACACTACCGAGACCAGCTGACGGCAAAAATATAAGGAATCACAGCGACCGGTCAACATTGTGTTGCCCCTTCGATGTGTTTATGTAGTTCAGTTTTATTTAGTAGTTATCGACGTTGATATTTTCTTCGTAACGTACAAACTGTGCCTAGAACTGTGGCACTTGGCACTGAATTTTTAGGGAAAATTAACTTACGCTGTTTACTAGAAGGGCGAGACTTTCACGAGGAGTGCGAAACTGTCAAATATTTATAGATCATGGTGGGCCACTTTCAAGCTTTAGACATTTGATCCTTTGGAGTGGACGATCTTACTTCCAACGACGTTCCTGAACTCGGCCATGTTGTAGATCTGCCTCCAGCGATGCTCACACACCCAGGGGCTGGCGCACGAGCCGTCTTCGTTGATGGTGGGCGAGATGATGTTCTGGTTGCTGTCCTGTGGGGGACCCTCGTCCGATGAGCTGAACTGGTAGCTGGACATCACTCGGGGCAGACCGTAGTTGTAGGCAAGCATAAAGGCCACCGCTATCTGCAAAATACCCGATATCAAGGAATGCTGTCACTGGCCTTATATTTTGGAGGGATGGGATACAGGTAACCATCAGAACATTCCGATTAGTATGTCTTATTGTTTCTACACTGCAAGAATATTACCATCTCCGACACCATTTCGTTGTTTCACCATTGCTCTATTGAACTGATGCCACACGTCTGGAATTCTCGATCTCGCTATTACAGGGCGATCAAAAGGTTGCGTACAAATGGACGGAGCTAACAGACGAATCGATGTACAACGACTTTGGAATGGCAACTTCTGGTCTTGGAAGTTTCGGAATATCAGAAACAACAATAACAATCAATGCACTTACGCCTTAAGTTAAGGAAAGATAATGTGCTGTTTACTCGATAAGATAGTCAAATACAGGATATTTTCAAAGCGGCGTCCATCACATTCAGTACAGACATAACATCTTCGCAGAAAATTCTGGTGCACTCTACCAAGTAAACCAGACAGCGTACGAACGTCGTTGGACTTTGAAACTATACTGGCGAGAAGTGTTTCTTCGTCGGGGACGTGTCACATTCACAAGGCCTCCGATATGCTCCCACTAAAACTAAATAAATCAAAAGGCGTCACATTACGGTAACCAAGTGGCCATGCAATTGGACCACCCCTCGAATCCAACAACTGGGTTGCGTGTATTAAGTATGTTACTTATTTGCACAGAAAAGCGTGCAGATGCTCCGCCTAATTACAGCTGCTTACAAAAACAGTTCATTATGTTTACTAAATTTAAGATGCGTGTTCGTTTATTGCCCTTGTTGTTCCTAACATTGCAAAAAATTCACTGGCTGAGGATTAGTTTTTATCACCATATGCTCCTGTTCCAAAGCTGTTATGTTTCGATTTCTTTCCCTGTTTCTTTAATTTGTGCGCAACCTTTTGAATGACCATGTATATTAAACCTTTACCCCATTATAAGAACTACTGCAAGTAATTTCTCTCTCTGTGTTTCGCCCTCCAAAAGAAATTTTCAGGAATTATTAGACCGAAAATAACTCAAATATTTGTCTACTTACGTATTATTCAGAGAATGTACATATTTCACGGCTGTTCTCGTAAAGACATTGTCAGTAAATCACTAGAGATTCAGTCAGCTGTACTACTTTCACAAATCCTTATTCACACTTACCGAGGGTTAACTGACGTGTTTTTCAATAATGTGATGCACTATTATATGTTAATGTAAGTTTTACATGAGTTTTCATCCTGTCCTACTAATTAAGCAGTACTTGTGTGAATATCCCTTCAGAGAGCACATCAAACAGGAAACACCAGGGTGGACTTTCTTCCTCTGTTTGTGGAAATGGGGTCATTCTGGCACAACAGTAAAGTGTGGGATTCGGAAGTAGAATCTACATCTACATCCATACTCCGCAAGCCACCTGACGGTGTGTGGCGGAGGGTACCTTGAGTACCTCTATCGGTTCTCCCTTCTATTCCTGTCTTGCATTGTTCGTGGAAAGAAGGACTGTCGGTATGCCTCTGTGTGGGCTCTAATCTCTCTGATTTTATCCTCATGGTCTCTTCGCGACAATTACTTGAGATAACGAAGTGACCAGTGACGAGTTTTCTAAATATTACTAAACCACCAACCGGTTGCGTTAAAATGGCTTAAAATGATTATTTCCTGTACTTATTCGTTACGTTTCACACCTTGTACATCTTGGGGCTCTGGAAGGTGAGAATATCACCGGCGCCTCCGTGACCTCTCTGGTTGTCATGATTGTCCACAAAAGACAGAGCACTCATTCCAGCAACCATACCCCAAGGCTCACCTGCCAAGAGAAACAGTACCATGAAAGGCAAGTTCCTTAAGTTCAGCTAAATATTCAGTCTGAGACTCCAGCGTCGTGAAACGTACCGAAGTTGCTGAGGTCCTTGAGAGGGCTGTTCCTCATCACGGCAGCTGACAGCGCTTGCCCGAAATAGAACTCAGTGATTCTTCCAATGGACAGGTATTCATTCTTGGAAACAGCCTCAGTACCTGCAAGAAAATTGTGACTCGATTTAGCTACTTTTGAGTTCTATCGTCAAACCGTCTGTCAATTTCACAATGATGTTCGTAAGTTACCTGGATCGATGACTTCCTGGTAGATGAAGGGACGCAGACCCTCCGCAAATCCGTGTTCGGTATTGAGGTTGTTCAATCTACCATAGATGTTCTCCAGATCAGATGGCCACATGTGTTTGGCAGCGTCAATCCTGCGCAAACGCACAAAATAACACGAGTTCTTCGCTCTGGTTGTAAAGTGGTAATCTAGTTTTGAGAAAGAGATCCTCACCTGAAGCCTGCGACACCGGCGTCGATGAGTGTGTTCAGGTAATCCACAATCTTGCCCCTCACGTACTCCTGGCTCTGGTCGAGGTCGTGCAGTCCAGTGAGTTCGCAGTTGCGGATCTGAGTGTGAAAGAAACGTGGTAAGCAGAGCGCCTGTCATTTTTACACATAATGACTATTTAAATGCGAGGGCTAACCGTGGTACTATTTCACTAAAATGTTGTTGAACTCGTTAACGTAAAAAATCATTAAAAATCGGTTACCAGTGCCGTATATTACTGTTCCGTACTACCGTTTTCGTGTTCACTGGATGCCAGGCCAGACAAGCCAGTTAAACAGAAGATTCTTATATCCTTCAAAATGACAGAATTACTGTAAAAATATAAAAGTACTGGAATGTCAAATGCTCCCTTAAATTATCCATACCTCTTCATCCTCTTGCGTTAATGTTACGATTAAGGTTCGAGAGCATGAGCTCATTGTTGTTTTTCTAATGCGAATTATGACATATCGGGTTTGTAATTTTCAGTATGAGTACAATACTGATAGGAACATGCGCAATCATCAATAATGCCCCCATAATATGGATTAAATGACGCTTCTTAAAATAGGAAAGGATATCGAAAGCTAAGTCAGATTCGATACTGACAAAAGTTTCCAGGATGGATTTCATATTATAGAAATCAAACCACTATCTTCTGCAGATGTGTGGCGTATTATAACGACATTGCACTGAATTATACAAACTACATTGCAGGACGTTTCACATCTACGTACGAGTATACAGCCGGCTACCTACATTAAGGTGTTTCGCGAATACACCACTGTTATTCTGCTACCTCTCCTGTTCCATCAGCATATGGTGCGTGCAAAGAGTGAATCTGATTTAGTCTCTCTGTTATCCCAAATTTCTATGATGTTTCACCATTTTATAACCGTAATGGCGTATTTTTCAGAGATGATGCTACGTTGCGTAAGACCTGCAGAAATGAAATAAATCATGTCGTGCTGTGGTGTATTTACTGGATTACATTTCATCTGTCAACAACAATAAGGGCAGTGCCGAGCTAACACCTGCAGAGGCACGACAGCATATCAGTTTTTCAGAGTGATGAGATTTAAACGCTTTTGAAGCTTTAGACGTTGGAATACTAACTGCCATCATGCCGCTTCTTCGACTCTAGTCAACATTTGAGACATTCGATGCTCTTTTTGTACTGAAAGTAAAATTTCCATCAAATAACTAAGCTTATATCAGCCAATATATATGCAGTGCACATACGACATAACACAGCATTGAGTCAATTTACGCGCCGTCTTGTGAAACCGGATGAATCTTTTTGACAATGCCAAGTATTAATGAGGGCCGATGAGATGACTGTGACATTACCGTGTACTGCTAACGTGTTATAGTACGCTAGCTACATTTTTCTCCTGGATTCGCCGAAGGAGATGCGACTCACGTTGTTGGCGTCCTGGTAGTTGTTGACGGTGCACTGGCTGTGGAAGTGCTCCTTGGTGTAGGGCACCGCGGGGTAGTCGTAGTTGGCCGTGTCCACGCTGCTTCCACCGGTGGTGCCGACGCCGTCCCACGTTCCCGTCATGTGGTTAAACACGGCGTCAACGTAGATACTGCAAAAGCAAGCGCATTCACCCAACAACCACATCGTCACACTGCATAGCACAGACTGTTTCAAAAGAAAATGTTGTTGTTGTTGTTGTCTTCAGTCCAGAGACTGGTTTGATGCAGCTCTCCATGCTACTCTATCCTGTGCCAGCTTCTCCATCTCCCAGTACTTACTGCAACCTACATCCTTCTGAATCTGCTTAGTGTATTCATCTCTTGGTCTCCCTCTACGATTTTTACCCTCCACCCTGCCCTCCAATGCTAAATTTGTGATACCTTGATGCCTCAGAACATGTCCTACCAACTGGTCCTTTCTTCTTATCCAGTTGTGCCACAAACTCCTCTTCACTCCAATTCTATTCAAGACCTCCTCATTAGTTATGTGATCTACCCATCTAATCTTCAGCATCCTTCTGTAGCACCACTCTTCTTGTACAAACTATTTATCGTCCATGTTTCACTTCCATACGTCGCTACACTCCACACAAATACTTTCAGAAACGACTTCCTGACACTTAAATCTACATTTGATGTTAACAAATTTCTCTTGTTCAGAAACGCTTTCCTTGCCATAGCCAGTCTACATTTTACATCCTCTCTACTTCGACCATCATTAGTTATCTTGCTCCCCAAATAGCAAAACTCCATTACTAATTTAAGTGTCTCATTTCCTAATCTAATTCCCTCAGCATCACCCGACTTAATTCGACTACATTCCATTATCCTCGTTTTGCTTTTGTTGATGCTCATCTTATATCCTCCTTTCAAGACGCTGTCCATTCCGTTCAACTGCTCTTTCAAGTCCTTTGCTGTCTCTGACAGAATTACAATGTCATCGGCGAACCTCAAAGTTTTTATTTCTTCTCCATGGATTTTAATACCTACTCCCAATTTTTTTTTGTTTCCTTCACTGCTCGCTCAATATACAGATTGAATAACATCGGGGACAGGCTACAACCCTGTCTCACTCCTTTCCCAACCACTGCTTCCCTTTCATGCCCCTCTACTCTTATAACTGGCACCTGGTTTCTGTACAAATTGTAAATAGCCTTTCGCTCCCTATATTTTACCCCTGCCACCTTTAGAATTTGAAAGAGAGTATTCCAGTCAACATTGTCAAAAGCTTGCTCTAAGTCTACAAATGCTAGAAACGTAGGTTTGCCATTCCTTAATCTGTTTTCTAAGATAAGTCGTAGGGTCAGTATTGCCTCACGTGTTCCAACATTTCTGCGGAATCCATACTGATCTTCCTCGAGGTCGGCTTCTACCAGTTTTTGCATTCGTCTGTAAAGAATTCGAGATAGTATTTTGCAGCTGTGACTTAGTAAACTGATAGTTCGGTAATTTTCACATCTGTCAACACCTGCTTTCTTTGGTATTGGAATTATTATATTCTTCTTGAAGTCTGAGGGTATTTTGCCTGTCTCATACATTTTCCTCACCAGATGGTAGAGTTTCGTCAGGGCTGGCTCTCCCAAGGCCGTCAGTAGCTCCAATGGAATGTTTTCTACTCCTGGGGCCTTGTTTCGACTCAGATCTTTCAGTGCTGTGTCAAACTCTTCACGCAGTATCGTATCTCCCATTTCATCTTCATTTACATCCTCTTCCATTTCCGTAATATTCTCCTCAAGTATGTCGCCCCTGTATAGACCCTCTATATACTCCCTCCACCTTTCTGCTTTCCCTTCTTTGCTTAGAACTGGGTTTCCAATTAATAGATAAACAAATGCTTGGTCAGAATTGAGTTGAGGAAACTAGCACTTAAAGTTCATTTCCACCTTCTGTGAGAGAAGTCGTTACTGTAGTAAATGTCTGGATAGGTACATAAACACTACATGAGATTTATTTTTAAGCCACAGTTATACTTATCAAAAGCACTGTGGATTTGAACCGAGTTCCATGCATATCACTGATACTGTTCTTCCAGCGAGCAAGCCCCACATAGCGAATCAAACCACTGCTTACCACTCGCTGCAATCAGTTCGACCGAAATTCCACAGTAAAACAGCGCTTTGTGTAGTACAGGCAGATATTTGCGCTCGGATGAATTCCAGCTAAACTGATTGAAGTTCTCACTTATGATCGGCGCAGGATGTGCTCTACTTTGTACCATGTCATAACTCTGCGTTTCAGGTCTGCGTCAGGCCTAGATCATCCACCGCACTTCACGTTAACATAAGCTCATTGTGCGTTGTTGTACCGTATTTTAACCCTGTGGTGCTCAAATCCACCGCTGTGGACAGCTGTTAAATGTCGCTTCTTTCGCGTTTTCAATCAGTCCTGAAGCTGCAAATACACTCAGTGCACAGCAGCAGCAGGAAGTGACCACTGGAGTGGACTGCGTGAATGTGCAGCCTCAGGACTCATTCAGATCGCCAAAGATGTGATGTTGACAGCTGTCCACTGCAGTGAACATGTGTAACAGAGGCTTAAAATAATTATTTAAAATGGTAATGCGTATCTAACGGTCGTTTTATGAAACTTATGTCACCTGTCCTTAATCCCACGTCCGGCCATCCTGATTTAGGTTTTCTGTGATTTCCCTACATCACTTCAGGCAAATGCCGGGATGGTTCCTTTGAAAGGGCACGGCTGATTTCCTTCCCCATCCTTCTCTAATCCGAGCTTGTGCTCCGTCTCTAATGACCTAGGGGACTGAAGACCTCAGATGTTAAGTACAATAGTGCTCAGAGCCATTTGAACCACTTTGCAAAGGTGGAACATCGGAACATATTTCCACTGACATATAAGATCATGCAATTACGGTTTTTTGTGATGAGTAATTTAGACTTGTCCCTGCAAAACTGCTGGTTTCATTAAGCAAAATTATACTTCAAGACAGGTAAAGTCATTTATTTTTCAGCGGAAACGCTCCATTTGTAACACAGAAATTTAGGTATTATCGTGTATGTAAGTTTCCTAGCATGATTTTTATCGATTCCGAAGTTAAATAATGTAATCCAAAGGAATGGACAATTATATGCTGTATCGACTGCCTGTAGCACAACGGCTAGTGCCGGTCGCGGTGGCCGAGCGGTTCTAGGCGCTTCAGTCGGGAACCGCGCGACTGCTACGGTCGCAGGTTCGAATCCTGCCTAGGGCATGGATGTGTGTGATGTCATTAGGTTAGTTAGGTGTAAGTAGTTCTAAGTTCTAGGGGACTGATGACCCATAGTGCTCAGAGCCATTTGAACCATTTTTTGAACAACGGTCAGTGTTCAGATTCAGCAACAAGCACTATTAATCACAAAAGGCGCAACAGAATGTGAACTGAGCGCACCATTCTAACTCTGCGAGTGGCACATATCATATATTATTGCAAAGAATCCTATGACAAAGCAACTCACCTACGAAAGAAAGTTCTTATAGACCGTAGCTTCTGCTGCTGCTTGTCGATTCTGGATTCTTACCAAAAACTATTAACGGAAGCTGACGAGAGGTTTCAAAGGAGAGTTATATGATCCATCACAGGTTGTTTAGGCACCGAAGTATGACTATAGAGGGAATAGCCTTAGTCAGAAAATTCCATGAGCTGGCGTTTCAACAACAGTCAATACTTTTCGCTTACCAACACAGTTTTCGCTTAACCAAATAGCTTGCGGTAATTTGGTCCCAATGCGTTCCATCAGCGAATGAAATAGTAGGTGTGGGAGGCGGTGAAGGCGTTTTTGTAGTGCACAAGCTACAATGTCTCATGGCTCACTCATTACAAAAGTAGTTCCTGATAGAGACCCCACTTTCGATTTCTAGCCCTGTTGCGCCTTGCCACACATCTCGAGCCTGTGAGGGCGTCCTCTTACCGGATTCCTGCGGCGTTGCAGCGCTTCACCATGTCCCTGAACTCCTCCTCGTTACCGGAGCGGGTGACGAGTTTGTACGACGCCGGCTGGTACCTCTCCCACCATGGTCGGTTGCTTGCGGTGATGGCCAGGTTCTCGCTGGGTGGTGACACCTGAAAAGAGAATTCGCTGTATTGTTATACCTACGCTCAGAGCTTTCTAAGATGGACCAGGAGGAGAGTGCAATACCTGAAAAATTGAAAATGCATATAGATTATCATACTGAAGTCGGCGGCGACGAATTATGCCCGTTGTACCTCTCAGTCCAGTTTCTAAACGATTAGAAATATAGACGTAGTCTTCTATTATGAAATTCAATCATGTCTGATACTTCAGTTTATGAAAATATTTTCGAAGACTTTTCTTGCGGCACTTACTAAAATTTTTCATTGATGCCCTCGTAACCCTCATCTTTTGTACTTTGTAGACGTAATCTCGATTCTCAGCGTTACATCATTCGTGAAGGAACTACTGCTTCAAATACCTTCACAATCATATAGATAGTGTCGTAACCTTATATCGTATCTTTGGTTCAAACACCTCACAGGTACCACGTATATTAAAATAATGGAAGGGCGCCTAAAATACACTGAATAACTCGCTATTTGTTTTTTATTCTTCACTTTGTTTATCTTTCTGTAATTCCTTGAAATGAACACAATTTTAGCGTTTCCAGTTCTGCTACGGGAAATGGTAATTAATCCGAAGTTCCGGATTGTTAAGATCAACACAGCCTGTATTCTGACGACAGACATAGACAGTTTCGGTAAAATACACATTCAGTAAGGTATTTCTTTCCATTACTTCATATTTTAGCACATTTTTTGTAGTCTTAGTCATGAAAATATAGTAACTAAACAAAACGATAGCTACAGCTGTCCGCAGCTCGTAGTCTAGCGGATAGCGTTGCTGCCCCTGGGTACCGGTTTCGATTCCCGACCGGGTTGGGGATTTTTTCTGCCTAGGGACTGAGTGTTTGTGTTGTCCTCATCATTTTATCATCGTCACTATGATGATGTGGCTAGTGATAGTGGCTAGATTGTACTGCGTAAAAAACTGGAGTGTGAAAAAATTGGGACTTTGTACGGTCGCTGATGACTGCGCAGTTGAACCCCCCACAAAGCAAACATCATCACCATCATTGTAGTTATAGCTACTTGATCTCTGTAACAGACAGTAATTCTTAATATCGATTTACCGAACCTGATTTTTCCAAATTGATCATGATACGTGTCAGAGATTTATTACGGAACTCAAACAATGAAAAGGAGCAAGTTGTAAAACATCTGTTACCGAAATAAATTCTATATTATCGGTAGATAGAGCACGATGTGCCGTAGGTCAAAATGAGATGTGCGGATTTTAATTATTCTGGGTGTATTTGAACGTCAATACAGCCGACTCCCTCTACTTTCAATATTCTATACAAAACAGAGCAGTAACAAACCTTGTAAAATTGTAATATTTATTTAGTTAGTGACGACAAACTAAACCTTGTGTGGCATTTACAGAGGCGCAAGTGTTTCAATTTCATGGTTCTGCGGAAGCCAGAGAGCCAGTTGCACTACTTTTCTAGTGAAGGAACTTTTAATTTCCCCGTTCTGTCTGTCCCCTTTCCATACATATAGCAAGAGACATGGAATCTGGTTCGTCTTTTTTAGTATGCAGAGGCCCTAATCAAGTAATATCGAAGTCGGCCCGTAACGATGATAGGTTGTCAGAATATACATATCACTGTTAACGATGTGACTGGGAACATTATGACTTTTTTGTTACAACTTCAAGTTAGGAAGCCAGTTATTATATGAGGGAGCAATTTAACACAGTTAAAGAGCAGGAGAAACGAAGTAACGAGCAGCGTCTGAAACAAAATTAATAGCTGAAGGAGTAAAGTATGTGGGGAAATACAGTCTGCTTCTCATAAATAAGACAGAGGATACAGAAACGGCTGTTTTGGTTAAGATAATACGAAGGAGTAAACGGTGTACGTAGAAAAACAGAATATTAAGTGCCACAGAAAAATGTATAAAATGGAGTGAATGAATTACTTGGGAAGCGCGGCAAGGTTAAACAAATCTGGAAGGAAATGAAGTCAGTGAAGAAGTAGCAGAGGGAACTTAACGTGGGGTACATGTTAAAACATACAGTACTAGGTAACCTCGTGGTGCATGTAATAACAGTTGTAAACTGTTGGTACAGACAAAAATAATTCTTCTCCTTCTTGTCAGTAGCGTTTAGCTCTTTTAAGTCCGCCCCCGGCAGCTGAGTGGTCAGCGCGACAGACTGTCAGTCCTAAGGGCCCGGGTTCGATTCCCTGCTGGGTCGGAGATTTTCTCCGCTCAGGGACTGGGTGTTGAGTTGTTCTAATGATCATCATTTCATCCCCATCGACGCGAAAGTCTCCGAACTGGCGTCAAATCGAAAGACTTGCACCAGGGCGGCGGTCTACCCGACGGGAGGCCCTGGTCACACGCCTACCGCTTCGAAGATGGGCTGCGCTGTACATGCGTTCTGGGAAAATTATGTTTATTTGCCCTTTCGGCCGAATGCCTTCCCTGTCGCCCGTATAGGGAAAGTATGCTCATCCTTCTTCCCAATGCTTGTTGCCTCCTGCAGTGCTTGGTCACGGTAGAGTTTGAAGCTTGTGCTCTACCTTAGCAACGCGTGCGTGAGGTACTGATTTACCTTCTTTAATAAAAACGATTTAATTACACTGTAGCGGTCAACGTACAAGCAGCAGCGTGATAGGTCCAATATGATCGAGGTTGGCTATAGATTCACACGGGGTAAAGTCCTGTGCGTCCTCGTCTGCAAATTGTGTAAATTTGTCCTGTGTGTGATCGTATTTTAATTGTTTCTGTATGGTATTTCCTGAGGCGGAATACGGTAATCAACCCTGAAATTGCCTAAACGAGTGTGGAAAATGGCCTACAAATCATAGGCAGGGATGTGTTCCACTCACGGACGTTAATCCGCCACGCGCGTATTCTATCCGGAGCCGACTTAGCTTCTTATTTCTCCAAATGTACCGCATTGCACTTTAGGATATACGAGGTGGTAATAGCACGGATTACAGAAGACAAATAAAGAGGGAAGGAGCATTTGCTTATTGGGTTAGCTGTTGACTGAACGATACTACCTCATCGTCAATATGAAGAGAGTGGTTTTGTAATCAAATGGAGATAAAGTGTCGACTGAAAATTGAAGGTATGATGTACTACGAATTCACAATACACATAGTTAACGCCTTTTCCCCCAATCAAGCCCAGATGAACTCAGAAACCATGTTAGACAGCTGAACCAAACTGAATATTTCCCTTGTGGACCACGGATCACTAACTCATTCATCTCTCCCTGTGTTTGCTCTCACCTGGACACCGCCGTAGTTCTTCGGCGACAGGAATGTCTCGCACTCGTTGGCAATGTCGGTCCACTTCCACTCGAACAGGTGAACCATGACACTGCGGCCCTCCACCACATTGGGCTCCCACTGCGCTTTCGCGCAGGCAACGAGCGCCGCCAGGACGAGAAAACCTATCATGGTGACCAGAGGGGCGATGGCGTCCAGTCTGAGGCAGCCGGCTCTTATATAGGGCGAGTGTCTGTGTGCACAGCTGGGGCGCTCGCTCGCGCCCGAGGCCGCCGCCCGCGTCGGGGCAAACACATGTGGCGCTGAAAATACCAAGGTACTGGTAGCAGTTGTGCCTATGTCGCCGATTCATTGTGTATTTTGACTTCAGTATACTCTACTCTGAAATCTCACAATTTGAATTCCAATATGTTCCGATAGCAAATTCTGAAAACTCACAATGGGAGGCCACGACGTTGGTTCAAAATGGTTCAAATGGCTCTGAGCACTATGGGACTCAACTGCTGAGGTCATCAGTCCCCTAGAACTTAGAACTACTTAAACTCAAATAACCTAAGGACATCACACCCACCCATGCCCGAGGCAGGATTCGAACCTGCGACCGTAGCGGTCGCGCGCTTCCAGGCTGTAGCGCCTAGAACAGCTCGTATTTAGAAGGCTCGTATTTAGAAGGCGTCGCCCGAAACTCAGATTGCCCTTTTCTAGCATGACATCCTGCAAATTATGGAAAGTGTTTGATACAGTGGCCCTCCATAGACTCTTAATGAAGATACGAGCATACGGAATAGATTCCCAGGTGTGGGAGTGGCTCTAACGCTTCTTAAGTAACAGGGGCCAGTACACTGTCCTCGATAGCGAGTGTTCATCAGAGACAAGCGTATCGTCAGGAATGCATTGTTACGACAGAACCGCTCTTGTCCTCTATATACGTAAATGATCTGACGGACAGGGAAAAGAAAACAGCGACTGTTTGCTGATGATGCTGTGTTGCGTGGGAAGACGTCGTCGTTGAGTGACTGTAGGACGATACAAGATGTTTTATACCAAGATTCTAGTCGGTGTGATAGATAGCATCTTATTCTAAATGTAGAAAAATAAAAGTTAATGCAGATGACTGGGGAAAACAATCGCATAATATTCGAATACAGCATTAGGAGTGTGCCATTACACAAAGTCAAGAGGATTACATATCTAGGCATAACGATTCAGAGAAATATGAATTGCCGGCCGGAGTGGCCGTGCGGTTCTGGGCGCTACAGTCTGGAACCGAGCGACCGCTACGGTCGCAGGTTCGAATCCTGCCTCGGGCATGGATGTGTGTGATGTCCTTAGGTTAGTTAGGTTTAATTAGTTCTAAGTTCTAGGCGACTGATGACCTCAGAAGTTAAGTCGCATAGTGCTCAGAGCCATTTGAACCATTTGAGCCAAATATGAATTGGAACGAGCCCGTCACGTTGGTCGACTTCCGAATATCGGGAGAATTTTAGGAACATGTATCTAATCTATAGTGGAGATAGCGTATAGCACCTACTGCGACCCATTTCTGAGCGCTACTCGTGTTTGTAGGATCCCCAGCATATTGGATTAAAGAAAGACATCGATGCATTTCAAATGCGTGTTGTTAGAATTAGCCGATAAGTTCTATCAGCAAGCAAGTGTTGCGGTGATACTTCGTGCACTCGAAAGGGTATTTACTGTAGGGTAGAAGACGGTCTTTTCGTGAGGCAACGTTGAGAAAGTTGAGAGAACCGGCATTTGAAGCTGACTGCAGAACGATTCTACTGCAGCCACCGTGCATTTCGCGCATGGTCCACGAAGATAAGATCAGAGATATTAAGGCTCGTACGGAGGCATACTGACAGTCGTTTTTCCTCGCTCCATTTGCGGGAGGAAGAGAACAGGAAATGGCTAGCAGTGGTAAAAGGAAGCCTCCACCATGCACCGCACGGTGGCTTGCGGATTGTGTATGTAGATGAAGCTGTAGATATCAGTCTTGTACCATGAGGGTAAGACGGCAGTTAAGTTTAAAGAATTTTTCACTCTTCAGAATGAGTTTGCTATTCATCTCTGATGCATTACAATGCTTTCGTATCACTCTGTGAGTTTTTTCTATTATTTAATTTTACAAGAGGTTTGTTGTCTTTGAGAAAGAGACAGGACTAACAAGAAAACATTCTGGGCATTCACAGAGTAATTATTTAAGTGGAACGCAGTGTTACTCCAGTAATTGATGTTTCCAGACTCACACATTTTCTGGGCATCGCCAGTTTCTTGAACTAGCAAGAACAGCGCAATTTGTTAACCAAACCGAATGAAATCCCATCACATATATACGTCGGCAATTTGTAGTTAAACATCTGATAATGATTTAACAAGACGCGGCAAGCAATGGAACGAAGGAAAAGTGTGAATAAAAAGTGTTTGAGCGAAAAATTGTGGCCTTCAATTACCATATTTTTCACCTTCATTTCAGCTTCGGAAGTTATGACTGGAGGTCATACACAGATGTAATCCGAACTGGCAGACACCTATGGAGTGCAGGAACGTAGCTAACCCAGCGACAATACAGCACAAATCAGGTAGGTAGACCACCGTGATTGTCTTCATATTAGATGTTAATATGTCCAATTTCGTGACTAGTACATTTTATGAATGTCACATTATACCTACACCATGGAGAGACAGGTATATTTCTGATATGCGTCTTCAAAGGCACATGTCAAATTTATTCAGTGACATATTTAGAACTGTTCACGGAAGTGCAGTACCCAAGAGCGGAAGATCAAATCACTTTCCAGCAGATGCTGGTTTTTAAACTTCTATGATGCCGAAGAGTAAGAGTCATTTTGTAGTACTTTGTTTCTCGAGGTTCTATTCCGTGCTGCCGGTCGGAGTGGCCGAGCGGTTCTAGGCGCTACAGTCTGGAGCCGCGCGACCGCTACGGTCGCAGGTTCGAATCCTGCCTTGGGCATGGATGTGTGTGATGTCCTTAGGTTAGTTAGGTTTAAGTAGTTCTAAGTTCTAGGGGACTGATGACCTCAGAAGTTAGGTCCCATAGTGCTCAGAGCCATTTGAACCATTTTTTAATCCGTGCTTTCAGCAAGTCATCAGAGCGTTGAAGATCGCTCACACCACTCAACCACGTTCAGATGTTTCAGAGGAGTTCGCAGCGTAATTTCAACCTCGAGGGCTTTCACTGTTAGATCGCTACAGACAATGTTTCTGAATTTGGTAGATTGCTTAAGAAAATCGCTTTTAAATCAGACTGTGTAAAACGCCAATGAAAAGAACGTCCCTCAGATTCACTGGTGTGTAAGAACTTTTTAACATTAAGATAATTATGTTTGTTCTTCTTTCTTTATATTTTCAGTTACACGTCAAATCCCATTTTCTAAGAAATTACTGAAACAATTTTGACATTGACTCCTCTGACATTTTTAACAACACCGTTTCAAGAGAAAGTATTACAAATTAAGCGCAATAATACATGTGTTTTTAGATGAAGTACTCCGTACGTGATAAGGAAATTTGACAACAAATAACGTGTTTAGAAAGTTGAAATGTTAACGTGTTTAGAAGTTAGAAATGTGAAGTTCACAATCACAAATGGATACTTGTTTAAATGTGTTTCAAGATGAGGTACGCCGTATGTAATAAGAAAGTCCGCCAAACAAATAATGTAATTAGAAAACAAATGTGTAAAATGTGTAGTTCACGAGCACAAATTGAGACACCGTTTGAAAGCCCCTTGCCATCTGCTTAAGATTACGGGAAGTTTGTTATGTCATCATGACTTATTTCACAATGCTGGCAAAAAAAGTTCATACACCATTTAAGATTTGAGCAGGCTTCAGCTATTAAGCATTATCTCTATGATTATGCTATTTCGAATGAAGCTATTGAAAAGTGCACATATTAGGAGAAATAGTTATCGGCATTGTGTGAAATCCTGGTACTCTATAGAATGACTGGCTAATGTTTAGAATGCCTGATGGTTTTAGGAAACAGTGAAATGTGATTCTTTTGTGAAAATATTACACACTTTTACTAGACATTATACAAAATCACCAGTGCCATTTACGCAAGGTGTTAAAAGGGCATAAGGTAAGAGGCCTTTATTAATTAATACGCCATTGAAAGTGAAAGAACAAAACTACGAAATAAAGCACAGGACATTCCTACTGGAAAACAGTGAAAGCAGAATTGAAATTGAAGTACTTGTTACAGTAAGTATTTACTTTTCTTCTTTACAAAAACACTTTACATTTTGACAATTTGATCTTGTACTTATATTTCACCACTGCCAAAGCACAAAGCGTAAGTAGCATGATACAATCGTTGCAGCAGGGAAGGCTAGAGTGACATTTTGAATTACAATTAATTTTCTTTTTTAACACAAAGCTACATCATATTTTCGAATTTCGTGTTGCACATACTCCTCACGAATTCATGGCCGCTTCCTGTGGACTGCGAAGTAGCTGCAGATCGCAGGGCTATTCGTGGTCAGCGAGATGGACTTCTTGAGGAAGAATATGGTGTCTAGGAATATGTATATGAGGTAACGTTTAATGAATAACAATGCCAGTCTGTAAAAAGATAAGATATGTTTAACAGAGAAAGGTTTGGTAATGGTGTGTATTTTTTACTGTTCAGTGATTTGAATATTTTCCTTCCGTTCATGTCGTCATACTATGCTTATGCTGCAATATTCTTTTTATCAGATTATTATTATTTATTTTATTTCTATTTTACGGCCTCCACTGGACCATTCTAGTCAGTTATACAAATGTTTGTACAAGTTGTTGTTATTCAGTAATACAATACAGTTCCATAATAATTCAATAAGACATTTCAATAATACAGTTCTTATACAAGAATTATCATAATTTATTGTTTTGCTCTTCTGTCTGCCCAATATTTCTTCATTCTATGAGATATTTTGTTGCATTGTTCGTCTGAGATGACCGTTCCTGTAGCCCTTTTAATGATCTTTATTTATAGTGTGATTTGTATGTCTTGCAGTAATCTGATTCTCTGTTTTGTTTTTTAGGTCTTTTGCTATAATTTGGAGTTCTCTTGTGTCTTCCTTAATTTCTGTAACCCATTTAATGTCGCTCTTACTGTTCCCCTGTTATCGTATTATTACTTTACCAATTCTGTTTCCTAGTGTTCTCATCAGATGTCCAATTATTGAGATATGTTTCTTCCTGATTGTGCTCATTACTGGTTCTATTTTCTTGTATAGTGTTTCTTTTGAAGCTGTTCTCCAATCACATTATTTGCTAAATATATGAAAATTCCTTTAACTTCTAGAATTTATATTAACCTTAATTTTGTGTGACAGTACATAATATGAAATTTCTTAAGTTGTTAGGGATGCTATTTGTGTGTCGAATTTATGCTAAACTTCTGCCGGTTTTTCATAAAAAGGTGTATGTACTACATACATTGTACTAATTCAAGATACATACCTATCCAGTATGCTAGTTTATTGTCACAATGCAAAGCGTACTAGAATTTTTTTAGGCTGTTCATTAATGGTACTGGAATGAAATATGAAAGACAGAGAAATGCAATACAGCATTGTTGAAGGCGTGAAAAGAAACGAACGTATAGTGTACAAGGTATAAGAGTAAACATAATCTTGAGACAGAAAATAATTTTCGGTAGAGAAGTGATAGAGTAAGAGCGTCTGGTGCATTTATGGTTCTGAAAAGAGGAGTTATATGTGATGCAGTGGAGCAGAGTAAGAGATGAGATACGTATTATGAATTGAGGAAGAGTAATGAGAATATATGTGGTGAAATATAACGAACGATTTCTCCTGATTTTGTGTTTTAGGATATTAAAAAGGATAAAGAATGCAAGGTATGTAGAAAGCTTGGAGGGAGGTATTTTTCATGAGTTAGTACAGGAAATACTGTCGAAATCTAAAATGTGTGCCTGGAAATGTTCATTTCAGGTACAAAGAGTGGAATGGACGATTGTTCTAGTAGACGCAACGGAGAAAATGATAAAAATTGTGATGTGTGAGTTTGTAGCTATATTGTTTTGGTATGTATCTAACAGTAAATTTCATGACAGCTGTGGACCATGTGAACATTATTACAGACTATTTGCACCACTAAATGCTTGAGGTCTCCCTTGACAGCGATGGCCTCTTCCAGTACGATAATTGTCCGTGTCACAAGGCCAGAACCGTGCTACAGCAGTATGTGGAGCATGAAAGTGAACTAATGTTTTGCCTTGGCCGCCAAGTACTGATTTCATACCAATGGACCACATGTGGGTCGCTATCGGGCGCCAGCTCCGCATCTGCAACCACCCGCCTGTAATTTACGGGAATTGTGTCGCGTATGCCGAGAAATATGGTGCCATGCACCTCCAGAAACTTATCAAGGACTTGTGAAATGCACGCCATGCATAAACACTGCTATATTGTGTTGTAAGATAGGACCAACACACTATAAAGCTGGTGGCTGTGATTTTTTGGCGCGTCTCTGTGAATTCGATGTACGAATATCTCCTGAGAACCTATGATGATCATTGGGGCAACCCGCCAGGGGCTTTCCTAGGGAGACGGGGAATATTTTAACATGCGTGTGGTGCTACGTCAATCAGAGGCACTAACTGTGATAATCCCCAATGTGTAGGAGAACACGCAACCCGCGAGCGTGATCTGTGGGTGTGTAAGAGTGTGTGGCGAATAGCCAGTGACGCGAAACCATGGACAATATAGAAGTTGACCCCATTACCATGGTAAAGCAGGTGGCCGTTGAAGCGCAACAGAGCTCAGATGGCATATTTCCAACCAGTGCTTGTAATTTAGAAGCAATAACTGCTGTTCATGAGGCGTCTGTGGCTGTGTCTACTGTCCCCGCACTGTTTTTGAAGTACTTATAAATATTTACAGTAGATGACCATAGGTAGGGTTTTGGAACGATTCTAGAGGAACAGGATGAAACTGAGGCAAAACCTGTGGAGAGCATTACTAAAAATGAAATATTTATAAATGAGAAGGTAGTAAATGAAGTTTCAGAGAAAAGTGAGCTCACAACTGCTGTAGCTTCCTGTGTTTACAGAGTGTCTGGTTCGGTGAATATTATGCAGGAAAGGAATGGGGGTTCCAGAAAAGTCATGTCGCTGTGGAATATTGAAGTATGTTTATTTCCGTTGCTCAGTGAACGTGAAATAGAACTGGATTTGGGCTATGACGGCGTTACCAAGGGAATAGGAGCTCTTCGGCGAAGGGACTAGTGTGTTTCAAGATTTTGAACATGGATGCACTTCAGCAGCTGTGCATGCAAGAACTTCAGTGAATTAGAAATAACAGCTAACCAGCTGCAAAATACAGATTTACTAAACCTTAATAATTAGTGAGTTTGGTGTGAGAGGTTTTCAACAGATACTGCAGCATGTTTCAGTCATGTGGTACCACACGAAAAAGATTTAGAATCCAGCTGACTTAAAGTGAGATATAAAGATGAGTTGTAGACTGAGACCAGTTCACGGCTCTGTGTCAGAAAGTAAGGAGGTGACGTATTTTCCTATGTCGTGTATACACTGTAAATTATTTAGTGTTATGAGGGTAAGCACTAGTTAGTATGAATGTATAAACAGGAAGCATCAGTGTAATTTTATGTGTCAGGTATTCAGATGTGCACTAGTTTGACCAGATCTTCCATGAATTAAGATTTCTTAAGTGTTCTCGTTTGAAAATATTTTCAGTGTATATGTGTTTCCGCCAGATGTGCCATGTTGTAAGATTTCCTTTTTGTTCTCTTCTGAACAGGTTTTTCATGTGTTATATGCTATGTAATTTGTGTGTTCTTTTGAATTAATTTTATATGAGTTTTAATGTGCCAGATATTTACATTTTACGTGTTTTCCTATGCCTAGCATTTTTGGGTTCTCTTCTGGATTGATTTGCGAACTGTTTAGATTTCCTCTCGTTTCAACAGATTTTCGATGTGCTCTCGTTTTGCATAGATTTTCGAGCGTTCAGGTGCGCTCTTTTAACTAAATTTCCATGTGATGAGAATTCCATGTATTGTCTCTGCGTAGTCTTCATATGCATTAAGATTTACTAGGTGCTAAGTGGGTAGAGTCAAGTGGTCTAGCAATTTCCTCACATATGTGGCAACGTGTTGTAAGGGAATTGGTATTCTTGAAGGAGAATATTGGTAGTGGAGTGAACAGTTACCTGTTAACCTTGACGACTAATCAAGGATGAGGCAAGATTTCTCCACATGCTTTATGCAATTCATTATTCGAGTATATTGCCTGATCTGATGAATATGTAGTGCTGAGTCGCCACAATTGCTTCCTCATTTGTTTGAGATGAACAATTCTGATGCAGTGGTATTGGATATACCTGTATGTTGTGTGACATAGTGAACTGATACCAGATAACGATTTTTGAGTTTGTTGTGCGTCTTTAACTGTGGTATACAGACGTGTGTGGTTAGCATCGAGCTTTACTACATGATGTGCAGGACAATTTACGTCAGCTATGTTTAGTTTTCTTTTGATAATGATGTGATAACTTCTTGTGAACGACAGTATTCTTTTAATAGCGAGCAGTCTCTCTCTTTCCCTATCTCTCTAGGCAAGGTGCAAGCTGTTGTGAACAGTTATGTTCTTTTGAATTTTGAATGTTGACTCTGTCCTTGTATGCTGAGAAGAGAATTTTGTCTTTTGGTTCGCATTTGGAATGTGGAGAACGGGTAAAAGTTTTTTGTTATTGATGTATGTGGTTAATGACTGGAGATTTAACAGTGGTTATTTGATTCCTAAATTCGTTTTGTGTATCTTTGCTTTGGTCTTTAAAACCTGACGAATAGTCTATTTTTCCATCCATTAGAGAGAAATGTACGCAGAAATCTTGCAAACGGCAATTGGGAGTAGCTGTGGAATGGCAATTGGGAGTAGCTGTGGTCCGTTTCGTGTTTGCAGAATCCGGCACCAAAACGTATAACTTGTTACGCGAGAGTCTGATCGAGTAGCATCTTGTCTAGATGTAATTTAACATTTAGTTTTCTGTGCAAAGCGTGATTGTTTTGCCAGTTTTAGTGTACTATGCCTCACTGAGTAAGCTACGAATTGGGTTCTGATTGAAAGAACTAGGCTTGCATACAGGGAAGAACACTGATTACAGGTTATGAATTATCGATTGGCGAAAGGGATGAATTTTGATGAGAAAAAATAAGTAAATGCCAGCAGCAGACAGTGCTCTGAGGCAAGTTTTGAGTACCTGCCTTCGGAAGGCAAAGTACCTGCACAGGAAAAGCAGAGGATTATAGCAGCAAGTGGATTGCAGAGACAAAGTTGGTGATTACGGTATATTGATAATTTTTTACTTATGGACCGTCTGACAGCAACTGAATAAAACACAATTTTAGTGCCATACGCGTTTCGCCTTTATTTTCTGCAAGGCATCATCATGGCCTGGAATATGTCGATGTGTTAGCTATTTAATTTACATTTTTGTCACTGTGCCTATACGTTATAAACAGTTCTGGTGGTTGGTATTTCCTATTAAGTAGTAATGATTTGAACAGTACTTACAGGTTGCGTGGATAATTTCTTACATATTACGCTCCCGTTGCATTTTTGGTGTTGTTCTTCTTCTTATGAATGCCAATTTGCGGTCTTTTTCCCCACATTCCACAGCACTGTGAACTGAACGCTTGTTTCCATACAATGTTTTGGTTTCTATTGCCGACTGTCAAATGTTTCTGCCAAAGATCGAATGTTATTGCCAACTTTCGACTGTAATTATTGAAGTATCTGTGATCTGTTCGTATATGCATTTGTGTGTGTGTGTGTGTGTGTGTGTGTGTGTGTGTGTGTGTTTTGGTGTGATATAATTTTTTTGTGCTGTGTGTGTGTGTGTGTGTGTGTGTGTGTGTGTGTGTTATGCTGTGTCTTTTTGGCTCTGGTTATGTGTGTGTGTGTGTGTGTGTGTGTGTGTGTGTGTGTGTGTGTGCGTGTGTGTGTGTGTGTTTTGGTGTGATATGATTTTTTTGTGGGCTGTGTGTGTGTGTGTGTGTGTGTTCAGATGGTGTGGGGAAGAGTTTTTTTGTTTTATGTTATCATTTCCTTTATTAAGTGTAGTAGGGAGCCTGTGCTGATGTGTATTTGTTCATTTATCACATGTTTGTTTTCTGCTATGGCTTTCTGGATGTGGAAGTTTTCATGCGTTTGTATAAGATGTTTTTCATGGTTGCTTATTCTCATTATTTTCATTTGTTGTTCCATGTTTGTAGGATGATGGTTATAGTGCTTTAACTGCTCTGCAAATGTGGAATGGTTTGTTTCATACTTCCAACATCTGATATGTTCTTTGTATCTTGTATCAAAATTCCTGCATGTCATGCCTATGTATACTGCATCACAACTTTGGCACTCAAGTTTATATATTCCCGATTATTGGAATTTGTCCCTCTTGGTAGCTGGCTAGCTTAGGTGAGATTGGAGCGTTTGCCCAGGCTTATATGCTATTTTGAAGCCCTGTCTCTTTAGGCAATATTACACGCAACTGAGGAAGACAGGACTAAAAAGTTGAAGGTTGTTGATGGTTTCTTTTTGTAAATGTTTGTATACCTGAGTAGAGAGAGGTAGTAAAACGGAGGAGGATTGATTATCTATGGATAATGCTATTGTATTTTTGTGTTGCAGTATATTATTTTGAGAAGTGATCATACGTGATGGTGTTTTGAAACCACAATAGAAGTGGAAGAGGAGCAAAACATTAAGCTGGCATACGTGAATCAGTCAGACCTATGATATGAAGAACGGACAGAAGGCAGAAAGAGAACAGCTGCAAGAGAGTAGTAAAGGGGCTTGTATCTTTCTCCAACCGCGTACATGTTAATGGGTAAACCTTACCATTCAATGTACTATTCCGTATCTTGTCTAATCATTCGTCTAGTTAGAAGCCGATGTCCGCAGTGTCATTCTGAAAACGGAAATGAAGCGCAGTTGGTACCAGTATTTATGTTGATGATAAATGTTGATATTCAGTGTCATATTTTGCACCTTGTCTAAGTATATGTGTAATCTTCAGCCTGTGTTCACTGTGACCAGGAAAGGGAATTGAGAAAAAAGGATGACTAAAAGTAATTTTTTATCCTCGAAGCACACGTTTGGAGACACCACCTCCGGCAGGCTGCATGGATCTGCGCGAGCAACAGCCTGAATGGCTTACCTCAGTGACATTTAATTCGAAAACGGTTCAACATAACGAATTTTTGCCAACAAATATTCCTCAGTACAACATACCCTGCAACACCTTTACAAGTTTTTCCGCCTGCTTCTGATTACCCTGTGTGCTGTACATACGTGTTGTAATTAGAAAAACAGTCTAGATCTAGTTTGTTTCTCTAATAACAAGGGTGAAAATTGATCGCTATTTTTTCCAAAATGTTATCGAAGGTACATATTTGTGTCTCAGTAATGTTTTAACTGTATTAATAGAAAAACGTGTGTATGTGGTATCATGTGTTTAAAATTGATTAAGTCTGGAAGAAAGCCCAGAAGAGTTGGACCACTTTCTTACTTCACCATAAAACTTTTGTATTTTTCAAATTTTTGGCTCCTGACAGCATTTTCGTTTGGAATGTAATACGAACTTAAGTAAAATATATTACTAGGCACCCTCACATATAATACAACATATATGATACAATGAAAATGAGTGGTCCATCTCCCGCACTGATGTACAGGTGAGATGGGCCAATGGATGGGGACGATTACCATGCAGAAAGTGGTTACACATGAAGAAAAACGTCAATTATAATTGCATATTTTTATTTGGAATATGTTGTAATGAATAAACAGAATTACAGTACCGTATTAAATATTTTAGCACAGAAAATTTATCCATTTATAATAATTCTTGATTCAACATTAGCTCTCACAACAGCAATTACACTTACTATAAAACGTTGAACAACATTCAAGTGACCATCGTGAACAGGGAACAACCTGACCAGTCGTATTTCTTATCAAATTCATTACAGACTTCATCACATCCAACGCATCCATCTTCATCCCATTCATCAAAGTTACTTTCCTATTTTTCAATAGTATCGTCAATGATGCAGCTTTCTGCAACTGATGAATATAGAGAGCTATTGGCTGTATTTTTCTTTTTTAATTTCTTCGGTTTGTTTTTCTCTTCACTAGTATTTCCCTTTGGTGACCTATTTTGTGGCCTTTTTTGCTGTTTCTGTTGTTATCCCTCTCTTTCTTTACAGTGAATATTTTCAGCAGAGTTTAGCACTCCAGATATAGCTGTTGCCTTGCTCTTAAAATTCATGAATTTGTCAGTAGAAGGAACAGGTGATATTTCTTCCAAAATGTGTCTGTATTGACTTAGGAATAGTCACTTTTGAAGTGGTAATATTGGAAGTTTTAGGTTTCGTCAGTGCAGAAATTTGACTTGTCTGGTAACTATGCACTTTTGTTGATCTTTAAAGTGGTTGGTTAACATTTTATGTGAGATTCTGCTCTTCCATTCGTAGGCACAGACGTTTCCTTCTGACTTCTATCTGCAGACAGTGAATTCGGTGGCCACTTTGGGTTAGTATCGTGCCCACACATTTGTCAAGCTTCCAGTAAAACACCCGTGTCAATATTGTGCAAACTAAGTTAATATTAAAATTATGTAAGTACAAGATAAAATGTTTCGGCTTTCCAGAACAGAGAATGTACATTTTCTCCACAACTAACACAAAAATAACATCAATGCTTTGTTACCAAGTTTGCTCACAAAAGAGCTTTCTCACAAGTACCGTGAGCTGCTCTCTAGCGGCACATTTGTGAAATGCGCCACTGATCAGTCTCGCCCAGTGGTCCAACTCTCACGGATTTACTCTATAGATACACACGTATGTAAGTTGTAACCTTTATAGGAAAGAACTGTAAATGAATTTCTAAGATCTGAGGCTGAATCTTCATAAGGGATGGGAGGTGTATGGCCGGGTTATGAAGAGAAGCTAGAAAATTTTAAAAAAATGTCTAGACATGAATACTACCAACAATTCTCGTAACTTAGGTGAAGTCATACAGCGCCTGTTGCTTTTTTCAGTTCGATATGTGGTCATACTCATTAAGAAACCGCTTGCGTCGTGCGGATTGCGAATGTGACACAAAAGGTGACGCAGTCACGTATCACCTATGAACGAAAAGGTCATCAATCGACAAGCAGAACAGGTTCGATCCAGCAGCAAATCCCGACCGCGACATACGTCGAAAGCAACATCTCAGATGACTACCAGCTGACATCACAAACTATGTGACTGGGAAGACTTACGTTGAATTAAGCTTGCACACGAAAACGAACTTAAAATCTTGCATGTATGTACTTCTGTGAAGTGGATGTTGGTTTCCTTTGCACGTCTGCCTACGTATCTCGTCGTCAGCTCCAACGTGACATGTAATTGAAAATATGTGTCTGATTAGGGCAATAGGCTGCGTTCTTGATACATGATCCAAAGACAATTTTTGACATTAGTATGTGTACACTCATCATACTAGATATAGAGGTTTATGTGATCACTTATTCTGGTAATTAGTTAGGTCATCTAGTAATATCTTGAGGTTACAAGCAACATCTGTGTTTCACATTTACGTTAAGCGGGTCTCAGGACTCACGGTACATACCAGTGTCTGTGCACTTCATCGTTTTCATGTAAATAGGTGAAGAACCAATAAAAGAAGACTAAAAATTAACCAAGTGTTTCATTTCCGTATTAAGGCCGTATCCACCTCCTTAGTCTGACATACGAATCATTTTGTATTGTCTCCCACCACAGAGACTTAAAAAATCGCCAGATTGACCTTCATTGCCATCTCAGCCCTGAATATAGCCACACGCATGCCAGAGACAGATAATCTAATGTTCCACCTTCCTCCAATGTGATTGTGAGATTGAAAGTAAGTATGTTCCGATGCATGTCGTATTATGACAATATTGTTACATCCTGAAATGCGTCTGTATCCAAGTGAACAGGATGCTTATGTTTCCCCCTTGTGTTTATTGATTATCCATGTCCCAGTGTATCTTATGCGACCGCTTACGAAATAATTTGTCACAGAATTCATTGTCTCTGGAATAGTACATCGAGGTGGCAGAAGTCATGGGATAGCGACAAGCACATGAACTGATGGCGGTAGTATCGCATACACAAGGTGTAAAAAAAAGTGTAGTAACAGAGCTGATGTACAAATGTACTCAGGCGATTCATGTGAAAAGATTTCCGATGTAATTATTGTATTGGCGTAACCACAAGCGTCGGAACGAAGATAAAGAAGGCAAGAGAACAGAAAGCAGTGAGACGACGTCGGCCATTAGTGCGATGATTAGGACCGCATCACGACAAGAGTGGCATCTACCACTCCTGCCAGCCTTGGATGCTCAGTATTGAGGCAGTATACTGACAGGCCTAGCAAAGAATGCTACGATAGCAGTTATTAGTGATCCACAAAGTGTGTGTCAAACCTTCATGAACGTTGCCTGTAGCAAAGAACATTAAGTTAAGTATTGTCAATCTGCTTTATTAAAATAAAACTACTAATGTTATTTGCTTGAACTGTTGCATAGCATTCCGAGAACGCAACATACCTTAGGCACCCCATACGCGAAGAATGGGCAGGATCCCACATTTGATGACGAGTTTCACATGAATCGCCTGACTACATTTGTAGTTCCCGTGGTCTAGGGCGCCGGCACGGTAGCTCAGCGTGCTCGGTCAGAGGGTTAGCTGCCCCCTGTAATAAAAAAAACTGAGTGAATGGATCAATAACGAACTTCAACGGGCGTCAGGTGACGTCCGCCACGAACAATTGAAACGAAAGAAAGGGGTAGCGTCTTTGATTCATAATCAAAACGTCTTCGGTCCCGGGTTCGATCCCCGCCACTGACTAAATTTTGATAAATAATTAGCATTGGCGGCCGAAGACTTCCGGCATAAGAAGTCAGCCTCATTCTGCCAACGGCCTTGTCAAAGAGGGCAGAGGAGTGGATAGAGGTTCAGGGCACGCTCTTGTCCTAGGGGTGGGAAATTTCCCCTAAAGGCGGAAGAATCAGCAATGATCAACGACAGGAGGATGCAGAAGGCAATGGAAACCACTGCATTAAAGACACCTAACGTATATCCACAGGACATGTGGCCTGTAATTGAAGAAGTGTCATGATGATCTCTCCATTGGCAAAAGATTCCGGAATAGTCCCCCATTCGGATCTCCGGGAGGGGACTGCCAAGGGGGAGGTTACCATGAGAAAAAGGTTGAATAATCAACGAAAGGATAACGTTCTACGAGTCGGAGCGTGGAATGTCAGAAGCTTGAACGTGGTAGGGAAACTAGAAAATATGAAAAGGGAAATGCAAAGGCTCAATCTAGATATAGTAGGGGTCAGTGAAGTGAAGTGGAAGGAAGACAAGGATTTCTGGTCAGATGAGTATCAGGTAATATCAACAGCAGCAGAAAATGGTATAACAGGTGTAGGATTCGTTATGAATAGGAAGGTAGGGCAGAGGGTGTGTTACTGTGAACAGTTCAGTGACCGGGTTGTTCTAATCAGAATCGACAGCAGACCAACACCGACAACGATAGTTCAGGTATACATGCCGACGTCGCAAGCTAGTAATAGCGAATACCCTGTTCAAGAATCACAAGAGGAGGAGGTATACTTGGAAAAGGCCGGGAGATACAGGAAGATTTCAATTAGATTACATCATCGTCAGACAGAGATTCTGAAATCAGATACTGGATTGTAAGGCGTACCCAGGAGCAGAAATAGACTCAGATCACAATATAGTAGTGATGAAGAGTGGGCTGAAGTTCAAGACATTAGTCAGGAAGAATCAATACGCAAAGACGTGGGATACGGAAGTACTAAGGAATGACGAGATACGTTTGAAGTTCTCTAACGCTATAGATACAGCAATAAGGAATAGCGCAGCAGGCAGTACAGTTGAAGAGGAGTGGACATTTCTAAAAAGGGCCATCACAGAAGTTGGTTAGGAAAACATAGGTACAAAGAAGGTAGCTGCGAAGAAACCATGGGTAACAGAAGAAATACTTCAGTTGATTGATGAAAGGAGGAAGTACAAACATGTTCGGGGAAAATCAGGAATACAGAAATACAAGTCGCTGAGGAATGAAATAAATAGGAAGTGCAGGGAAGCTAAGACGAAATGGCTGCAGGAAAAATGTGAAGACATCGAAAAAGATATGATTGTCGGAAGGACAGACTCAGCATACAGGAAAGTCAAAACAACCTTTGGTGACATTAAAAGCAACAGTGGTAACATTAAGGGTGCAACGGGAATTCCACTGTTAAATGCAGAGGAGAGAGCAGATAGGTGGAAAGAATACATTGAAAGCCTCTATGAGGGTGAAGATTTGTCTGATGTGATAGAAGAAGAAACAGGAGTCGATTTAGAAGAGATAGGGGATCCAGTATTAGAATCGGAATTTAAAAGAACTTTGGAGGACTTACGGTCAAATAAGGCAGAAGGGATAGATAACATTCCATCAGAATGTCTAAAATCATTGGGGGAAGTGGCAACAAAACGACTATTTACGTTGGTGTGTAGAATATATGAGTCTGGCGATATACCATCTGACTTTCGGGAAAGCATCATCCACACAATTCCGAAGACGGCAAGAGCTGACAAGTGCGAGAATTATCGCACAATCAGCTTAACAGCTCATGCATCGAAGCTGCTTACAAGAATAATATACAGAAGAATGGAAAAGAAAATTGAGAATGCGCTAGGTGACGGTCAGTTTGGCTTTAGGAAAAGTAAAGGCACGAGAGAGGCAATTCTGACGTTACGGCTAATATTGGAAGCAAGGCTAAAGAAAAATCAAGACACTTTCATAGGATTTGTCGACCTGGAAAAAACGTTCGACAATATAAAATGGTGCAAGCTGTTCGAGATTCTGAAAAAAGTAAGGGTAAGCTATAGGGAGAGACGTGTCATATACAATATGTACAACAACCAAGAGGGAATAATAAGAGTGGACGATCAAGAACGAAGTGCTCGTATTAAGAAGGGTGTAAGACAAGGCTGTAGCCTTTCGCCCCTACTCTTCAATCTGTACATCGAGGAACCAATGATGGAAATAAAAGAAAGGTTCAGGAGTGGAATTAAAATACAAGGTGAAAGGATATCAATGATACGATTCGCTGATGACATTGCTATCCTGAGTGAAAGTGAAGAAGAATTAAATGATCTGCTGAACGGACTGAACAGTCTAATGAGTACACAGTATGGTTTGAGAGTAAATCGGAGAGAGACGAAGGTAATGAGAAGTAGTAGAAATGAGAACAGCGAGAAACTTAACATCAGGATTGATGGTCACGAAGTCAATGAAGTTAAGGAATTCTGCTACCCAGGCAGTAAAATAACCAATGACGGACGGAGCAAGGAGGACATCAAAAGCAGACTCGCTATGGCAAAAAAGGCATTTGTGGCCAAGAGAAGTCTACTAATATCAAATACCGACCTTAATTTGAGGAAGAAATTTCTGAGGATGTACGTCTGGAGTACAGCATTGTATGGTAGTGAAACATGGACTGTGGGAAAACCGGAACAGAAGTGAATCGAAGCATTTGAGATGTAGTGCTATAGACGAATGTTAAAAATTAGGTGGACTGACAAGGTAAGGAATGAGGAGGTGCTACGCAGAATCGGAGAGGAAAGGAATATGTGGAAAACACTGAGAAGGAGAAGGGACAGGAAGATAGGACATCTGCTAAGACATGAGGGAATGACTTCCATGGTACTAGAGGGAGCTGTAGAGGGCCAAAACTGTAGAGGAAGACAGAGATTGGAATACGTTAAGCAAATAATTGAGGACGTAGGTTGTAAGTGCTACTCTGAGATGAAGAGGTTAGCACAGGAAAGGAATTCTTGGCGGGTCGCATCAAACCAGTCAGTAGACTGATGACCAAAAAAAATTCGCGGAACTCCATGCCTGATGGCCACGGAATTACTTGTATATGGTTCTGGCGCCTTGTCTTTACCTTGCAGGGCCGCTCATTGCTTTACCAGTTTCTTGTCGTTTTTGCTAATTCGTGTTTTCAGGTGGGCACTGAAGTAAAATTTTCTTTGCTTTTTTTGTCTGTTTGTTGCATTTTTATCTTCCAACATGCTCACCCCACCTATCCCACCCCTGTTCAGGCGACACAGCCGCAAGCATTAAGTTCCACACAGCTAATGCAGATGTTTCAGTTCCACACTCAGCAGATTTCTGCACTTCTCAACATGGTGCAACAGCTACTGGCCAACGCCGTGCGTCAGACGGAACAAGCACCGTCTACTAGAGCTGCTATACCTCCTTTTAGACAGTTTTGTTAACAAGAAAAAGAATGGCTCGAGTGGTTGTCACAATTTGAAGCCCACGTCTTCACCCATAATGTACCAGGTGTTGTGGAACTTCCCTATCTACTATCAACAGTAGGAAGTGCAGTGTTTAGGCTCCTACAATAACTGTTCCCTAATGCCACTCCAAGTGAACTTGCTAATGACGACGTGGTAGCGTCACTAATTCACTAATATGACCAACAAAAGAATATGATAGCAGCTAGGTATCAATTCTTTATTTGCAAAAGATGGTCAGAACAAACTTATCGTGAGTAGGTAACAGATTTGCAAGGTATGACAAGGAAATGCAAATTAAGATGTGCTTGCGGTATTTTATATTCAAATGTTATGTTGTGTGATGCGATCGTGTACAACGTACCTTATGTCAAACTCAGAGAACAAATTCTGAAACAGTCTAATCCATCATTTCAGCATGTAGTGCAATTACTAGATCAGTACGATTCCGGTGCCTTGTCGGTTCATACAGTTCAGCAGCCAGCTATTTGTCAGATTGAGTCCCTTGCTTGCGATCGCCCCATTCCACACCAGCAGCATGCGCTAGCCACACCGAGTAAACAACCTTCCATGCCGTGTAAGCAGTCCCCTAAACAGGCGGCTACACATTGTCTTGCCCCAGGTGTTACTCACAGCACAAACGCCAAGACTGGCACTGCCGACAAACTCAGTGTTACGCTTGTGGCAAGAAAGGACACGTACAATCTGTTTGTTTGCGACAGAACAAATATAAGAATTTTGGCCACTCACAAAAATCTAGTCACAAGGTCCATGACATTCATGCAATGTATTCCCAGTCTGCAACAGGCAAGAGTGCAGTTTCTTCTGTGAGCTCGCAGTCAAACAAACTTTTTGTTCCTTTACTTCTTTGTGGGAAATTTTAGTTGGACACGGGTGCCTCTGTCACATTGCTCAGACGTCACGCATATGAACTGTTAGGCTCCCCATACCTGTCTACAACTAGCAAGCAACTGATGGCTTATAATGGACAAGACAGTCCCGTTCTCGAAAACTGGTTCAAATGGCTCTGAGCACTATAGGACTTAACATCTGAGGTCATCAGTACCCTAGAACTTAGAACTACTGAAACCTAACTAAACTAAGGACATCAGACACATCCATGCCCGAGGCAGGATTCGAACCTCCGGTCGTAGCGGTCGCGCGGTTCCACACTGAAGCGCCTAGAATCGCTCGGCCTCACCGGCCGGCCAGTCCAGTTTTCGGAGTCCGCAGCTCGTGGTTGTGCATTAGAGTTCTCGCTTCCCGCGCCCGGGTTCCCGGGTTGGATTCCCGGCGGGGTCCAGGATTTTCTCTGTCTCGTGATGACTGGGTGTTGTGTGATGTCCTTGGGTTAGTTAGGTTTAAGTAGTTCTAAGTTATAGGGGACTGATGACCATAGATGTTAAGTCCCATAGTGCTCAGAGCTATTTGAACCATTTTGAACCCGTTCTCGGAACATGTATTTTGCCTGCTATTGCTCGCATACGCGAACAGTGATTTTTACAGTACTACAATCACACGCGTGTGAGAACATATTTGGTCTTGATTCTTTTGATTTGTTTGGCTTCAACATTCACGACAATGTGCTGTCAGTGTCTGCATTCTGCCGGCCGCGGTGGTCTCGCGGTTCTAGGCGCGCAGTCCGGAACCGTGCGACTGCTACGGTCGCAGGTTCGAATCCTGCGTCGGGCATGGATGTGTGTGATGTCCTTAGGTTAGTTAGGTTTAAGTAGTTCTAAGTTCTAGGGGACTAATGACAACAGCAGGAGTCCCATAGTGCTCAGAGCCATTTTTTTTGTCTGCATTCTATGCAAAAGACAGTGCAGCTAGCTTGATAAAAGTATTCCCGGAACTGTTTTCTGAATGTTAAGGAAAAGCTAACAATTTTGTTGCACATAGTACTCTGAAAGACAATGCTCAGCCGAAATTTTTCTGGGCCAGAACTGTTCCCATTGTATTACGGGACAAAGTCCCTGCTGAACTTAAAGAATTGCAAGACAGCGGAGTTATTGCACCCATATGAGCCAGTCAATGGAAAGTCCACTGGGTTTGCTCCCCAAGCCTTCAGGTCGCACTCGCCTTTGTGTTGACTTTACGTCTATAGTGAACCCACAAACTGTCATTGATACTTATCCGTTGCCGCGCCCAGAGGATCTGATGGACAAATTAGGAGCTGGACGCTACTTTTCCAAAATGGATTTGGGCGACGTATATCTTCAAATACAGCTTGATGAAGGATGTCAAAAGGTTTGTCTACTAAATATTCATTTGGGTATGTTCAGAAATTTGCGTTTGCCTTTTGGCAGTGCTTCTGCACCCACCATTTTCCAACGGTATTTCGAACAGCTGACTGCACAAGTGCCAAACTGTTCAAACTCTTTGGACGACGTTGTCCTAGCAGGTCGTACACCTGAAGAACATGTTCCAAATTTAGGTGTTTTTTTTTTCATACGTTATCTGAGGTAGGACTAAAGAGTAATCTGGACATGTGCGATTTTTTTAAACCTGAGATGCAGTATCTCGATCATGTCGTAAACAGTCAAGGTGTACATCTTCTTCAGTCGCATTTGTTAGCCACACGAGATTTGGCAGTTCTTTGCAATTTCACAGAATTGCAGTCAGTTTTAGGGAAAACGAAGTATTATATCCGGTTCATAACGAATGCTGCGAAAATAGCGGCTCCATTGCATCGCTTGCGTCGCAAGAACGCTCCCTTTGTCTGGACAGGAATGTCAAGTAGCTTTTCAGAAATTCAAAGATGCATTGCTCCGTGATCGATGCTTAGTTCACTTTCATCCTGAAAAACCAGTTGTATTGCAAGTTGACGCTTCCTCTTACGGAATGGGATCAGTCCTTTCGCAAATAATTGGTGATAAAGACAGGCCTGTTGCTTTCGCATCAAAAGTGTTGTCCAAAGCTCAGTGTAACTATTCACAAGTTGAGAAAGAGGCATTCACTATTGTGTATGGTGTCACCAAATTTCACCACTACTTGTAATGCAGTAAACTCTACTTAGTAACGGATCACAAGCCCTTGCAGTCCTTGTTTCATCCGATGAAACTGGTTCCTTCACGAACTGGCCAAAAATGGTAAGGATAGGCTTTGTTGTTGTCTCAATACCAGCAGAGATTGTGTATCATCCGACAGCTCAACGTCGTAATGCGTACGCACTTTCGCATCTTCCGATTGGCCCTGATGCAGACTTTGACGCTTCTGCTGCATCTTGTTGTCACATCGATGCTCAGGATTCTGAATTGCTTCTGTCTTTTCCGGTGAACTATAAGAAAATTGCACAGGCTACGGAAGCTGATCCAGGTTTGTATTTTGCTCAACTACATTCGCGCATGTTGGCCTCGTTCCTTGCATTGCGTAAGTAGCTCTGTAGTGCGCCGATACTTTGCACGTCGGCATAGCCTCTCTGTACAGAAATGTGTGATACTTGTTCATAATGCTAGTGGCTAGTCATGTGTGTTGATCTCTAAAATTTTGCAAGAAGAAGTGTTGTAGTTTCTTCTCCAAGGAGATGGGGGATTGCTAGTACGAAACAGTTAGCACGTCGACGCTGTACTTGTCACGGTATGGACGCCAAAATAGAACAGATGACGTCACAGTGACACACGCATGTACGGAAAATCAGTCCGCTCCGCCACAAAAAATTTCTTCTTGGCCTAAGTCGCAATCGCCATGGCAACGTGTGCACATACACTTCGCGAGACCTTTTTGGAACACTCGCTGAATGATTGTTGTTGACTCGTATAGCAAGTTCCCTTTTGCTGTGACAAATGGACTCGACAACGTGGCGTAGCACAATTCAGATGTTTTCATCGATTTTTGGCCTAGAAGGTTCACGTGAAGTAATAGTGTCAGACATAAGCCCTCAGTTCACGTCAAATGAATCTGAAACATTCTGTGAACGCAACGGCATACAGCATCTAACTAGTGCACGGTTCCATCCAGAGTCCAACGGCGAAACGGAACGTTTGTCAGAACACTGAAGCAGCAGATGGCCAAACTTCGCTCCGAACGTACCAGGGATGAACACTATATCTGTTTCTCGCCTCAAATCGTTCACACCCACGAGACGGGCCATCGCCGGCGGAACTGCTTCACGGTCGCCGTCATTGGAGACTGCTCCGCCTGCTCCACCCTCCTCAGTATCCGGCGCCGAAGGAAGCCCACATGTATTGCTTCGCTCGCCGCATGATGTTGTCTTTTACAGGGCTTTTAGCGGCAGCAGACGATGGGTGCGAGGCGCTTGCGTGTATCTTCTTTTAGGTCCAGATGGCTTGTAGCGCCGCCGTCAAAATCAACTTGGCCTCTGTCATGTACACGGTGATCTTTCAGTCTCTCTTCCCTTAGATTCGCCGATGCAGAGGACAGCGCGGCCACAGCAGCTGCCAGAAGGTGTCTTCACGACACCGCAGGACTACCAAAAGGAGACGGGGCCTTTGCCTCCTCCGCCTCTTCTCGTACTACCGATGGAGCTGGAGCCGCCCATTCCGCAGCAGTCGTCGCCTTCTTCATCTGGTCCATGGCAGCAGGAAGTGGACGCGTCCCCTTCTAGTTGTTGTCTGGGGGACGTTTCCGTCAGAGCCCAGGCCGGATGGCGGGGTACAGCTGGAAGCTTGACGTCCCCTGTAGCCACAGCCTCCGGCCCGGCGATGCACCCATACTCTGCCTCCACCGCCGTGGTCGCACTCTCTACACGACGACGGTCCGTCGCTTTGGGGGAGAGGGGAGGAGGAATGTTCTGGCGTAACTACAAGCGCCGGAACGAAGATGAAAAACGCAAGAGAAGAGAAGGCGGTGAAACGACGTCAGCCAATGGTGCGCTGACTTGGAACGCACGACAGGAGCGGCCTCTACAAGAGGAGAACATAAACGCCGCTCCTGCCAGCTTCGGCTGCTCAGTATCAGGACAGTATACGGACAGGCTTAGCAGAGAACGCTACGATAGCAGTTATTAGTGATCCACAAAGTATGTGCCAAACTTGCATGAACATTGTCTGTAGAGAAGAACATTACTGGTAGCATGTCGCCCATCGCTTGCAACACTTTTTTTAAATACGTGTCAAGTATTGTCAATCTGCTTTATTGAAATAAAACTACTAATCTAATTTTCTTGAATTGTTGTATAACATTTCGAAACACAGAATCCCTTAGGCACCCTATACGCGACGAGTGGGCAGGACCCTACAATTATGGCAGCATGACGGTAATTAACAGGCTTTGAACGTGGAATGGTAGTTCGAGGTAGATGTATTGGACATTACATTTCGGAAATCGTTACGGAATTCAATATTCCGATGTCCACCGAGTAAACAGTGTGCCGAGAATACCAAATTTAAGACAATACCTCTCACTACGGACAATGCACTGGTCGACGGCCTTCAGTTAACGACTGAGAGCAGCGACGTCTGCATAGAGTGATCAGTGCTAACAGAATAGTTTCGTGAAATAACCGCTGCAATCAATGTGGGGCAAACGACAAATGCATTCGTTAGGAAAGTGGGGTGAAATTTGTCGTTAATGGGCTATGGCAGCAGACGACCGAAGTGAGTACCTTTGTTGACAGCACGACATCGCCTGCAGTCCCTTTTCTGGGCTCGTGACCCACTCAGATGGGTGCATATTTCGGTAGGTAAGAGCTGATGGTGGCGCAGACCTCACGAAGCTATCGACCCAGGCTGTCAGCAAGGCACTCCATAATGGTATGGGGTTGTGTTTACGTTGAGTGGACTGAGTCACTGACTGCATATGGTCATGTTTGGCTACTTGGAGACTATTTGGTGCCATTCATGGGCCTCATGTTCCCAAACAACATGGAATTTTTATGGATGACAATACGCCATGTTACTGGGCCACCGTTTTCCGTAATTCGTTTGAAGGATATTCTGGACAGTTCGAGCGAATGACCTGTCCACCCAGATCATCCGATATGAATCCCATTTAACATTTATGGCATACAATCGAGAAGCCATTTCGTACACAAAACCTTGTACCTGAAACACTTTCGCAATTACGGACGGCTGTAGAGGCAGCATAGCTCAGTATTTCTGCAAGGGACTTCAGACGACTTGTTGAGTCCATATCACTGCAATACGCCTGGCAAAAGAAGTTCGGACACGATTTCAGGAGATATCTCACGACTTTTGTCACCTCACTGTATTGTTAGATGGTATACCGACGCGAACCGTCTCGTTCCACAAAGCGATTAATCAATTTGTTTCTACTCAAACGCGCCCCACATAGCATCGTTTCATTTTCAGTCACTCCTATATATACGCCATAAAACGTTTATACGGAAGACGCCCATCTGTGCACTTTGAACAGAAAAAGGGTCACGGTTTGGAAACGATTTAATGAACTTAAAACTTACTTAACGTCCGTACGTATGTCGAAGAACAAGCATGATTACTCCTGCTCATAATAATAATGGTTCAAAAGGCTCTAAGCACTAGGGGACTTCACATCTGAGGTCATCAGTCCCCTAGACTTAGAACTACTTAAACCGAACTAACCTAAGGACATCACACACATCCATGCCCGAGGCAGGATTCGAACCTGCGACCGTAGCGGTCGCGTGGTTCCGGACTGAAGTGGCTAGAACCGCTCGAGCACAGCGGCCGGCATAATTAAAATAATAGTTTAATTATCGAGATAGCTGAGTAGCATGGACTTAATGTATTATAGACTTAATTAATGCTACACGCATGCTGGACCTATAAATATGATCCAGACGAATGTAAATGCGAAGCCGTCAGTCATAGAGGATAGGCCAGAGATAAATGACCGCCACAAAATTTCAGACTGATTACAGAGAAAATGGCTGTGACATTCTTAGAAAAATGATAGTGAAAAACTTTGTTCAACATTACGACTCCAGAGGTGCGGCTTTCGTATTATCGTTCCGGTAATTTTTCCTATTTAAATAAATCTGCGACGTCTGTTTTGTTTCGCCGCCACCAGAAATTCCCCCAGTTCAATATGTCACTGCAACCTTAAAGTAAGCACTTTCACTTCACTAATTTTAACTTTTTTAACAACTGTTGATAGCCTACATTGTCTTTAATTTTGGTTTTAAAATTATTAGGCAGAAAATTACAACTCAGCTTGCATACACGACAAATGATTTACAATTTAGGTTAGTCCTCTGTCTAGCAGTGACCAGACACGCTGTCGAATAACCTGTCTGTTATGTTACTACTTCACTATTGCCAGACTGTTTCATACGCCTTGAAAGTGCGAAAACCAAGCAGTGCTAATACCGCAAATGCTGTTGACTGGACCGGATTTTATAACCGGCTCCGGCAGAATCGTCTCGGTGAGGGATGCTAGAACAGTTCACTGAAGATTTATAATATTTGTTGACCAGTGAAAGAAAGTGTATTGTATGTAAGGAAGAATGGGAATGCAGAAATGAGTACACTTCCACTGGTTTTTCATTATTCTTGCATATCCAGATTTCAGCTATAAATAGCCATCATCAGTGTTAGAATACAAATACTTTCAAGAAATCTATACTCGATGTTAACAAATTTCTCTTCTTCAGAAACGCTTTTCTGGCCATTGCCAGTCTACGTTTTGTATCCTCTCTACTTCCACCGTTATAAGTTATTTTGCTGCCAAAATAACAAACCTCATCTACTGCTTTAAGTGTCTCATTTCCTAATCTAATTCCCTCAACATAACCTGATTTAGTTCGACTACATTCCGTTGTCCTCGTTTTGCTATTTTTGATGTTCATCTTGTATCCACCTTTCAAGACACTGTCCATTCCATTCAACTGGTCTTCCAAGGCCTTTGCCGTCTTTGACAGAATTACAGTGTCATCGGCTAAAGTCAAAGTTTTTATTTCTTCTCCCTTCTTTTGGTTCCCTTACTGTTTCCTCAATATACAAATTGAATAACTTCGGGGATAGGCTACAACCCTGTCTCACTCCCTTCTCAGCCATTGCTTCCCTTTCCTGACCCTCGACTCTTGCAAATGCCATCTGGTTTCTGTACAAATTGTGAAATACCTTTCGCTGCCTGTATTTTACCACTGCCACCTTTAAAATTTTAAAGAGAGTATTCCAGTCAACATTGTCTAAATGTTTCTGTAAGTCTACTAATGATATAAAGGTATGTTTGCCATTCCGTAACCTATTTTCTATGAGAACTCGTAGGGTCAGTATTGCCTTACGTGTTCCTACATTCCTCTGGAATCCAAATTAATCTTCCCCGAGATCGGCTTCTAACAGTTTTTCCATTCCACTGTAAAGAATTCATGTTAGTATTTCACAGCCGCGACTTATTGACCTGATGGTTCGGTAATTTTCACAGTTATCTCATACATCTTGCTTACCCGTTGGGAGAGTTTTGTCGTGGTTGGCTCTCCCAAAGTTATCAACAGTTCCAACAGAGTGTTGTCTACTCCCAGGGCATTGTTTTGACTTAGGTCTTTGAGTGCTCTGTCAAATTCTTCGTGCAGTGCCATACCTCCCATTTCACGTTCATCTTGTCCTCTTCCATTTCCATAATATTGCCCTCAAGTACATCTCCCTTATATAGATCCTCTATATACCCCTTCCACCTACCTGCTTTCCCTTCTTTTCTTTAGACTGGTTTTCCATCTGAGCTCTTGATATTCATACAGGTGGTTCTTTTTTCTCCAAATTTGTACTTAATTTTCCTCTAGGCGGCATCTGTCTTACCCTTAGCGATATATAATTCTACGTCCTTAAATTTTTTCCTCTAGCCATTCCCTCTCAACCATTTTGCACTTTCTCTCGATGTCATTTTCAAAAACGTTTGAATTCCCTTTCACCTGCTTCATTTACTGAATTTTTGTGTTTTCTCATTTTATCGATTGGATTCAATATCTTTAATGTTACCCACGGATTTCTACTAGCCCCCGTCTTTTTACCTACTTGATCCTCTCCTGACTTCACTATTTCATTTCTTAAAGCCAGCCAGTCTTCTTCTGCTGTGTTCCTTTCCCTTTTTTTGTCAGTCGTTCCCTAATGCTCCCTCTGAAAGTCTCTACAACCTCTGGTTCTTTAAGTTTATCCAGGTTCCATCGCCTTAAATTCTTACCTTCTTTGAGTTTCTTCAGTTTTAATCTAGTGACTAGAGTCCGCAAATGCTCCCAGAAACGTCTTACAATTTAAAACCTGGTTCAGAAATCTCTGTCTTACACTTACATAATCAATTGAAATCTTCCGGTGTCTCCAGGTCTCTTCCACTTATACTGCCTTCTTTCATTATTCTTGAACCAAGTCTTAACTATGATTAAATTATACTCTGTGCAACATTTTACCAGTCGGCTTCCTCTTTCATTTCTTTCCACAAGTCCATATTTCTTTACTACTTTTCCTTCCCTTCCTTTACCTACTATCGAATTCCAGTACCCCATGACTGTTAAATTTTCTTCTCCCTTAACTACCTGAATAATTTCTTTTATCTCGTCACACATTTCCTCGATCTCCTCCTCATCTGCGGAGCTACTTGGCATATAAGGTTATAGTAATGTCGTGGGTGTGGGCTCCCTGTCTATCTTGGCTACAATAATGCATCGAGCGCTGTCCATAATAGCTTATCCGCGTTTATACTTTTTTATTCATTATTAAATCTACTCCTGAATTACCGAAGTTTGATTTTGTATTTATATTCCTGTAATCACCTGACCAGAAACCCTGTTCCTCCTGCCACCGAACTTCACTAACTCCCACCATATCTAAATTTAACCTATCGATTTCCCTTTTTAAATTTTGTAACCTACCTACCCAATTAAGGATCTGACATTCCACGCTCTGATCCGTAGATCTCCTGTTTTGTTTCTCCTGATAACGGCGCCCTCCTGAGGTGCCCCCTGTCCGTAGATCACAATGAGGGATCATTTTACCTCCGGAATATTTTAACCAAGAGGATGCCGTCATCATATAATCATACAGTAGAGCTGCATTTCCTCGCAGTATCAGCACAGCAGGACCGTTTTGGTTGGTGCCACAAGTCTAGATCAGTCAATCATCCAGACTGTTGCCTTGCCAGTGCTACTAGTGCAAGGGCTGCTACCCCTCTCCAGGAACCATTGTTCGTCTGGCCTCTCAACAGATAACCTCCATTGTCATTGCAGATATGGTATGGCTACCTGTATCGCTGAGGCACACAAGCCTCCCTACCAACGGGAAGGTCCATGGTTCACATGGGAGGTATATTAGCATATCTCCTTTTAAAAGACATCAAGCAACGCAGATTTTCAATGGATTTATTCATATGTTAGTCGTAAAGCGATCCACAAATTTTTTGCGAAACAACATTAATTGGTTCATACAACTGTCCCCTACGTAATTATCCGTTATGTGATCACGAAATAATCAACTTAAAATAATGTAATAATTCATAATAATTGTTTTTAGAGATATGTTAACATAACAGTAAAATACTGTAGACAAACGTGACAAGGCTACTTTAACCAGGTGCAGCTAATAATTTTCTATGGACGTAAATTTCTTATGTAAGATATTGAGCAATTCAAGATGTGGAACGTAACTTGCAAAGAACAAAGTAACACATTGCCTTATATTTGGCCTGTTAGGCAAACGGTTGAGCAATGTTTTAATTGTTTGATAGTAAAAGCGATGTAGCATGAGACAGTACCAACAAAATGGAAGCCAAACCGATACCCTGATAACCGTAAGTTATGTTCTCACATACTATCATTCATACAGTTATTTAAGGGAGGCCAATATTTCGAAATTAATTTCCTCGTGGATCGTGATGTCTCCTCCCCTGACGCAGGAAACCATCGAAAAACTCCCGAAACCGGCTGCTTTTCATAAGAACTTACTCGATGAGCAGGTGAACGCCAGTTTACCGGATATGAAAATATATCTCCATCTCCTCCAGGTGGTACGTGAATCTGCTCTGGTCAGACAACCTGACCTGCAACAACCGGACAGCCGATCTCAGGAAGGGGGGGGGGGGGGGGGGGAGTGAGTCCACTCTAAACAAGTGAACAGCGAAGGTGGAGCTCTAAACTATATTCCGCCTACCCAAAGTTACATGCTTACCAAACCTCATCGCAACTCTTCTACCTGTCTGTCATTTTAGTTTTCTGTTAAATGTATTCTTAAACTTCCTCTACCTGAACAACAAAAGGAATTAGGCACCATTCAGCACATTGCCAGAGTGAACAACTCCCCTCCCCTTACTTAGATACAATTTAAAGAAAAAGATTGTAAAAATACCAAATGTAAAAGAACCTTGTAGGTAACAGTAAAATGGAAGACATAAATAACAAATACATTTGCTTGCCTTACTATAGCACCTTTAGCATAGGAATAGCATCGTGTTCCAAAACACGAAACGTAAACGTTTGCTTTTCAGCTATAAACAACCTTGGACATATTTTGGCTAATGGTATTAATAAAAGAAATGTGTACCACGAAACATATGTATAGAAGATAAAATTTCCACACTGTGATGCCTGTTTTGTGGTACAGACAGACTGACGGACTTGAGATGAGTTTTGGTGAGCTAAGAATCCAACTTCGCTGCCCACTTGGTTGAGACTGACCACATCCCCCCCCCCCCGGTCGGGTGTCAGAATGTTGCACAAAGCTGAAAAGGGCATATTCATAGACGTTCTGGAGGAGATGGATATATATTGCCATCTTAGGTCATCTGGCGATCATCTGCTCAACGAGCAAGTGCTGATAAAAAGTAGCCGTTTTTGGGAGCTTTCCGTCGGTCTCCTGCTTCAGGGCAGGAGACGTCACGACAAGGATAGAACTAATTTCGAATATTTCTTTATTATTATTTCATCGTCGCCCCCACCACCACCCCATGGACAGGACGATGTCAGCGGATAAAGTATGCTGCTCTTTAGGTATATGAGATTAAAATTTTAAAACGTAACATAATGTGATGGTTCAGAAGTATAAACGTTTTGTAGCATAAAAAGACAGATTGCCAGTTGCATAAGATATAATATTTTAATTAATCACCAAGACACAGATGAATGTAAAATGAGTGCCTCATATGAAGGTGTAGAAACAGATAGACAGTTATAGGTAAAACGGAGAGGCTGATGTGTTGACTGCTTAAAACAGATAAATAAATGAGTAAAGAGATGAGTGGATACAGACTGCCAGGGGCAAGGGTATCATGGGAATGTAGCATTTAAAGGTAGTGCCCAGGAGCGGGTTTGTGTGGGTGGATGTCTGGAAGAAGGATGGCGGAAGAGTGGAAAGGGCTGCAGTACCAAACCAGACTTAAGAAGTGGTTGGAGAGGATCTTACCTTTGGTGTCTATGAGTTTCCTATACTGAGGACGCCATAGTAAAACATCTCGAGGGGTACAAATAATTACAGCAGCCATTTCGTCCCATTCTGCATTGATGTATACTTCAATTAGTAGCTGCAGCATAGGATGGCAAGAGACATACTGATCTTTTTGTTGTGTACTTTAATCTTGTAAGTACTTGAATTCTGCGGGATTTTATTAAATACTTCGTAGTGTGTGACGTTTTCTTGTATTCCGAGTGAAGTTTTAGTATTTTTAGGGGTAAATATTCTTGTGTGTCCGCTCGGTTATTAATGATAATTTTTTTGCAGTAGTTTTCAATTTCAACTTCTCCAAACATTGACAGGGCTAGTCAAGAGCGGCATCAAGAGGCAAGGAAAAATACGAGCTGAGAGGATCCAATGGATTCAGGGGTCGGCGGGAGGCGTCAACAACAGTTGTGTTTACTGAAATCCAGAGAACCATAGTCGCAAGACAACAGATCGAGAATACTGAGATTTTCTAAACTGAATCGTCAGTAGCACAGAGCAGTTCCAAGTCTTTAATTCACGGATTGCGGGGCCCGTCCCGCCGGAGGTTCGAGTCCTCCCTCGGGCATGGGTGTGCTTTGTTCGTAGCATTAGTTAGTTTAAGTAGTGTGTACGTCTAGGGACCGATCACCTCAGCAGTTTGGTCCCTTAGGAATTCACACACATTTGAACATTTTACCAACTCTGGAAACATGTGGGATATTTCATAGTGGGGTAAAAAGGTGGCAGAACAAGCAACAGAAACAGATAGAAAATCCGAGGACGACAGGATACCAGCCGAGGAAGACGGGAAATAAGCCACAAAAATAGATAGAAAAGCACAAAAATACATAGAAAAGAAAAAGTAGACACTTAAGAGTTTAGTAAAGAGATGGTAGCGTTACGGGGGGAATTCAATGATCATATTATTAAACACGTATGTGGAAATGTGTCTGAGATCTCTAAAACAGTCGAAAACTACGTGATCAGGTTGGTCTAGGCTGAGGCAACTCTAAAAAAAATTGTAGGAAACTCTAGTACTTGCTTTCTCAAACAGTACACGCTCTGGAGATGCGATTCTCAGAAATTGAGGAGGTTAAATTATTTAAACAAGGTGTTGAGAACCTGAGAAAAGAGTGAAAACGAGAGTTCCAGAGCCTTTAGTGTCCCTACCGGAGAGTAGGGACGCAAAGCAGTCATTGTGAGGGAAACGTATCTGTACAGTTTTGTCCATTAAAGGACAGGACTTTGAAATTAAACATTTATTTCTGCTAACGAAATTTCTCACCTATACTGCAGGCAGAACCTGCATATCAGGACCTTGATGGGGCAATTTAAGGACAGTTTGTGTAACTTCCGACCAGTCCTAAGAAAACTAGAATTTGTGAGTAGTCATAGGAGTGGAGAAGTCAACGCGAAAGTTTTGGCAGTCCCCAGACGCTGCAGAACCTTTACAGAATTCGGAATTGAGGAAATAGGGTTCCGACTGAATATCATCTACATCTACCTCTACATCTACATGATTACTCTGCAATTCACATTTAAGTGCTTGGCAGAGGGTTCATCGAACCACAATCATACTATCTCCCTACCATTCCACTCCCGAACAGCGCGCGGGATAAACGAACACCTAAACCTTTCTGTTCGAGCTCTGATTTCTCTTATTTTATTTTGATGATCATTCCTACCTATGTAGCTTGGGCTCAACAAAATATTTTCGCATTCTGAAGAGAAAGTTGGTGACTGAAATTTCGTAAATAGATCTCGCCGCGACGAAAAACGTCTTTGCTTTAATGACTTCCATCTCAACTCGCGTATCATATCTGCCACACTCTCTCCCCTATTACGTGATAATACAAAACGTACACCTTTAAGTACTTTGAACGTAAGTAATCCAAATACACATATTCACCTAAACGCAAATAACAATGAATATGCTTCCCTTTTTGTGAATACTTTTCTTCCCCAAAACAGTACGCAATACGTTTGTTTCCAAGAACAGACACCCACCAAGTATACCACGATTCTTTACTCTGCACAACGTCACTCGGGGCTGTAACACAGCCTCTCCACTAGTGGCAACATGCTTCCAGTTTTACCTGCAGTATCTTGAAGAGATTTTAAAACGGAATCATAATATTGACTACCAGTACCGTAATGGCGAGCTGATACAACTCTTCATTAATACCATGTCAACTGAACGCCAAAGATCTCTCCTCAGTGTTCAGACGACTGACCGGAAGGTATTTAAGTTACTTTTAACAGATTTCGACAAGTAGGTACGAGGAGACAAGAGCATGTCGTCTGCATGAGAGCAAGATCCGAACGGTAACTCAAGACACAATGAGTGTATGTGTGGCACTGTCTGGGAAAATAATAACAAAGGACAGCCTCACAATCAGAGAAACGATTGGCATAGCAAAAGATCCAGGCATTACGAGGAGATAGCACGCAAGTTCCACGAAGGGAATGCGAAAACAGGTGAGTAGAATTTACTGAGATACGAAACCCGCCCGAAATCATAGTCAACAAGCTTGACTATGTGACGAGCTACGATGAGTGCAGGCAAGGCAGAGATCTTCATTATAAGCTTGGAAAAATACGATGAAATTAGAGATAACCTCTTGGCTGAGATGGGCATTGTTCAGGGGCACTACATACCGTCATAATTATTACTATCGGTAACAGGGAACTTCCCCCACCACTCGACATAAGCATCCTTGTAAAGAGAATTTTCAGAGCTTACATTCTTGGTAGAACATAGGATGTCTTTCCCACAGCAAACAACAAGGATAAGGGAGCAATTAAAGGTAAATTTGTTAGAGATAAAAAGGCGAGTGCGGTTTACTTTTAGATGTGAGGGTTCCACGTTCTTCATGAATGCGATAATGATTCCTGAGCTGGTAATTTTGCGGGTGGAATTCCTGTGAAAATACTGTATACGCGCCTGCATAGCCGTCAACGTTGCAGCGCAGAACCCGAGGTAAAGAGCTACCTGCTGTTGCCAAAGGCATCCACTTCGGTCATTCCTGCCATAGCCCATTAACGCTAAATTTCGCGCACTGTCCCAACGGATATGTTCGTACGTCCCACGATGATTTCTGCGGTTATTTCACGTAGTGTTGCCATTCTGTTAGCATTGACGACTCTACGTAAACACCGCTACTCTCGGTCGTTAAGTAAAAGCCCGTCGGCCACTGCAAGGTCCGTGGTGAAAGGTAATCGCTGAAATGTCGAATTCGGGGCACAATCTTGACACTGCGGATCGCGGAATGCTGAATTCCCTAAAGTTTTCCGAAATGAAATGCCCCATGCGTGTAGCTCCAAGTCTGTTAATTTCCGTAGTGCGGCCATAATCTTGTCCGAAATCTTTTGACGTGAACTATCTGAGTACAAATTACCAGTCCGCCAATGCATTGCCCCCTTGTGTCACAAGAATCACCTGCGTGCAAGTGACAGCTCCGCCAATGCACTGCTCTTTTACATCTTATGTACGTGATATTACCGTCATCGGTATATGTATGTGCACATCGCTATTTTTTCACCTCTCCTTATATTCTTATGAGGCCAAGTACAAATGAATAGGTGTGTACGACTTCAGAGACAGATGCATCTCGGCAGTTGCTTTCATTTTTAAACTTGTCTACAGGCCCAAATTTGCTGCTCGCAAAACCGCATTGGCGACGATCCTTTATTACACAAGCATAATGTTTGGGTTTTAAATGTTTCAGATTGTAGTGCTGTCATCATTAGCGATAATTATGACTCGTAACATTCCTAAAAATTGTTATTATTTTAATTATTATTATTATTTTATGGTGCCTCACTTCGTTGATTTGTTTCTGTAGGCTTTGTCCATATGATGTATAAGATACGTTTGCTACTGAGATAGCGAATATGGAAGGAAAGAACGTAAGAAGATTGAGGTTAACGTCCCGTCGACGTCGAGGTCGTTTGAGACGGAGCACAAGCTCGGGTTATGTCATGGATGGGGAACGAAATCGGCCGTACCCTTTCAAGGGAACAATCCCGTCATTTGCCTGGAGCGATTCAGGGAGTCCAGTTGCGCTAAGAACTGCGCCACCTCGCTCGCAAAGATACTCAATTTGCCTTTAGGGGAAATCATTAGTTCTTGGCCCCAGACGTATTGTTTTGAAAGGGGTAGCGAATCATAGCGTGTCGCCATAGGTGCTTTTTGAGTATTGGGCGAGGCCGATTAATTGATTTCGTGTTCTATAATAATTTACAATTCGTGGTAAGATTCTATGGGACAAAACTGCCGAGTTCATCGGTCCCTACGCTTGCACACTGCTTAATCTATCTTCAACTAACTGACGCTAAGGACAACACACACACCCATGCCCGAGGGAGGACTCGAACCTCCAGCGGGGAGAGCCGCGCGAACCGTGACAAGCCGCCCTGGACCGCGCGGCATTTCGTGTTCTGCGTGGTCAAAGGACACACTGTAAATCTTGTTGCGAGCGTTTCGGTCTACCAGCAGCTGCCAAGAACGTCCTGTATGATCCAAAAGTCCGTTAACATATGAAAATGCACTAATTGAAGCACACATGCCTGAAATGACAAGTGATTTCATTGAAACGAAAGAGGAGTGCAAATACCACCCAACAGATGACGTCGGACAGCAACACGTCAGTGACGCCGCATGAGATTCGTGTGTAAAATCATACGTAGTGAGAAAGGGAGTCAGTTACCAAGATTTCATTGCGTTTGATTACTGGTTGTGGGGTTACCTGAGGTCGAAAGTCTACATCACTGGGGATGCTAAAAACAACATCTGGCGGTAGTTTCTCACAATACCTGATGACTTTCTGTGCAGTACTGTTTACAACATTTTCCCTTGACTACCTGCAACGTTGATGACTGACGGGCGATATTTTCACTCTTTGTTATCAAGAACATGAACAGCGTCTTTGCTAAAAATTAGTTCTGATGCTAATTATTGCTTTTGTGTCATACTGAGCGCCATTTGTTGGTCATTTTGTGCACTTTTTTGTTTCAATTCAGTTACATTATTGGGAGAAATATTGATTTTTTAAATATTAATGGATTTTTATGTCACCCTGCATGTTACTTGAGCAGTGCAACTAGAAAATTTTCTTTACTTTATGCACCCTCTTGGATGTTAATGAAATAAGACACCTCGCTCTGAAACCCATATCAGCAGATGAGTTATTGAGCACCGATAGTAATTTGTTAAACTGGATATTTGCGGGGGGCGGGGGGGGGGGGGACTTATTTGATTTGATGTGTAATTAATGAGAATGGCTGAACGAGGATTTGCTTATATTTGCTGCGTAATCATGTTGATTATGAACAAGTGAATTAAAAGTAATCATTAAGCGAAACTTAATTTATATTAACATGCACCATGGTTCCAAGTTAACATTCATTGCAATTTCTGTTATTGTAAAAAGGTAGCAACAGAATTACACTGTGCTGTGCTGAGGTTCTGTTTAGTTGCCGTACTCCACTCACTGAAGTTTCGATTGTTTCAGAGGCAGGAGAGATGCGGTGGAGGTTTAAGAGGTATATCAGCTAGCATGCACTGGAGCGACCCACCGACCTCCTAAGGGATTACCGGACCTGCGGGCCGACACACGGAAGATGAGAGGCAAGCGCGACACACCTGTCTGCTCAGGGGACAGCGTGACGAGCACCAGGCTCAGCGAAATCAAAGCTACTGCATGTGGCCATCCACTCACCAAAAGAGTTGCTAAGTGCGACACCTTAAACCTTTCCAGTTTGAGTAGCCACTCTGAATTCGAGAAGAGACAGTTCTTGATCATAAAACAGCACATTAATGTAATCAGTTTCACTGTGTTTTTGGAAACCACTATCAATGTCTACATGCTCTATTCTCACATAGAAAACGTGCCAGTTACTATTATTCATTAATGTAAACAAGCACTCACTAATTTATTTACAGTAATTCACTTTGTTCAAGTGCTTGTTTTCAACCAAATTAGTAAATCAAACTCTGATATATTATTGTAGCTGTGGTCAGAATATACCGAAGAGCGAAAACACTATTTTGTTAATTTCCACCAAGAACAACACAAAAAGTTAAAACATTTTGAAGATTTTACATGTTGTAAACGCATGAATTCTCAAGTCATGCTTTTAAGAATCAGTCAAAGTTACGCTTTACAATTTTACTTGTCCTAATCGAGTACTGTTAGTTATTTACTGGTTATGGTAGACTTCAGAGTTAGTTTTATTTGAAGATGCCCAACTTTTGTGACGACGAGTTTTACATGCTTGCATTTATACTACCATCTATCAACGGACATGATCAGGTGTGATGTGTGTGATCAGGTGTGATGTGTTACATATTGCTATGAAACATTATTTCATTTTCTGTGACAATTTGCAGTTATCTCGTGAGTCGCAGCATTATGTCTGTGAAACCAATCCTGGGCCCGCTGGCTGGTGTGCCGCTGAATGCATCCCCATAGCCTCTCATGTCACTTGCTAGTAGAAAGACGGCAACGGCTATTAAAAGCTTGGCTGGCGTCTCCCCCTCCCCCCCCCCCCCTATTACACGTCATCGTTGACGTGTTGGCGGCAGTGCACACCACGGCTGCCCTGCGGCCGCCACAGACTAAATGAGGGAGATGCTCTTCCTTTTCTGCACTGCTTCATAAGAGACACCGCGACATATTGTCGGCGTTGTCCTTGCCCACTGTGGCCCACTACAAGAATAACTTACTTATTCAGTCACAGCTATGGCCATTGCAGACGCTCGTCTCGTATCAATAAAACATAGCTTTTGCAGGCATTACTTTTTCAAAGCAACCAGCATTGCATTCACTCATCTTAAATCGATACGAGTTAGTTTCTCTTGATATTCAGTGTCAGTGCAACAGGCATTACACTCACTCGTTCTCGGTCAAAAAACCGTACTCTTGAGTGGTGTTGTGTCAAAGCAACGAGCATTGCACCACCGCACACATGCACAAGAGCTCTACAATTCTTCAAATTTTCTCTTTCATTCCTACAAACACAGTATTAATTTGTGTTTCTGTTCAGTTACTTCCGTCACAGTCTTCCTGCTCAAATCCTTATTTAGTAATGTGTATGGTAGTTTTACAAATGTATTTCATTGTTTACTGTTTAGCTTTAAATTACAAATTTAGAATCAAACACAGGAGTCGTAATAGCGTATTGGGTAGATAAATTAGTCTCCGGCCCTGGAAATCTTGGGTTCCTCGTTCGTTCGGTCGTGGATGGTCCCTAATCCATTTACCGTACTGTCAAAATGAGTAGCAGGGCTCTTTCCTATGGATATAGAGCAGCCGGAGCGAGTGACACGCCGCGCCTTCCCCTCCTGGTGCCACGGAAGATAGTAGTGCTGCACTCTACCGTAAAGTCATTAGTCCCGTTACGGGACGTCCATGCATCTCAATTCAAATACCGCAAGTACTTATTAAATTCCTGACAGTCCATAAATACTAACAGCAAGCAGTCACTGTTTTAAGTTTATTTATACCAGGATGCACGTAGGTGTTTAATATATATTCAGTTGCCTGAATACAGTTATACGTTTATTATTAACACGGGTTTGTGGACTACATTTTTAATGCTGACGCTCTTCTGTAGAAAATAATAACTCCTTTAGCCTTTCGTGTTACCAACTCTTTGGCAGATAGTAAAGTTATTTCTATAAGTAAGATGCACTTACTCTTATTCTACAACCAGTAACTGTAGGTCAGTGCCCTTTAATTACAAATTTGACTCCAGTATGCGACTCGGAAAATTTTGTGGCTAAAAAGATTACGTTTTGCGTAAGATACACTATGTGATCAAAAGTATCCAAACACCTCGATGAAAATGACTTACAAGTTCGTGGTGCCCATCATCGGTAATGCTTGGACTTCAATGACAGCTTCCACTCTCGCAGGCATACGTTCAGTCAGGTGCTGGAAGGTTTCTTGGGAAATGGCAGCCCATTATTCACTGAGTGCTGTACTGAGGAGAGATATCGATGTCGGTCTGTGCGACTTGGCACGAAGTCGGCGTTCCAAAATATCCCATTGGTGTTCTGTAGGATTCAGGTCAGGACTCTGTGCCGGCCAGTACATTACAGGGATGTTATAGTCGTGTAACCACTCCGCCTCAGACCGTGCATTATGAACAGGTGCTCGATCGGTTTGAAAGACGTAAACTCCATCCCCAAACTGCTCTGCAACAGTGGGAAACAAGAAGGTGCTTAAAACATCAGTGTAGGCCTTCGCTGTGATAGTGCCACGCAAAACAACAAGGGGTGCAAGCCCCCTCCATGAAAAACATGACCACACCATAACACCACTGCCTCCGAATTTTACTGTTGGCACTGCACACGCTAGCAGATGACGTTCACGGGGCATTCACCACACTGTGTACCGTGATTAGTCACTCCACACAACGTTTTTCCACTGTTCAATCGTCCAATTTTTACGCTCCTTACACCAAGTGACGCGTGTTTAGGCATTTACCGACGTGATGTGTGGCTTATGAGCAGCCACTAGACCATGAAATCCAAGTTTTCTCACCTCCCACCTAACTGCCATAGTACTTCCAGTGGATACTGATGCATTTTGGAATTCCTGTGTGATTGTGATTGTAGACGTCTGCCTCTTACACATTATGACCCTCTTCAACTGTCGGCGGTCTCTGTCAGTCAAGAGACGAGGTCGGCCTGTACGCTTTTGTGCTGTACGTGTCCTTCACGTTTCCATTTCACTATCGTAACGGAAACAGTGGACCTAGGGATGTTTAGGAGTGTGGAATTCTTCCGTACAGACGTATGACACAAGTGACACCCAATCAGCTGACCACGTTCGAAGTCCGTGAGTTCCGCGGAACGCCCCATTCTGCTCTCGCACGATGGCTAATGATTAATGACGTCGCTGATATGGAGTACCTGGCAGGAGCTGGCAGCACAATGCACCTAATACGAAAAACGTATGTTTTTGGGGGTGTCCGTATACTTTTGAGCACGTAGTGTATATGCAGAGCTCAAAAGGAATCGGCATTTATTAATGATAGACTTGTAACTGCGATGAACCAACTGAAGATGGGTGAAATCCCGAGATGCGTTTTACCATAAATACAGTTAACAGATCCAGCTGTGTGCTGTATTTCTTCAGTCAATGTAATTCACAGCTACGGAACACAGACAACATTATCAAGAACAAAATAATGCAAACTGCTGACATACGCAGCAGAAGAAGGAAGAGATACAAATAATTCTATACGGGAAAAAATAACAGTACGTTAAGTAAAAATCAATTCTGTGATGTAAAGTCTTGCGTGAGTATCTAAATGTAGCAGTAATGAATGGTTAGCTATGAAACGAGATGTCCTCTTCACAGTCTTCATCACCTGGGCCTTGTTTTTTCGCACTCTCGTTTGACGGTGCTTATCTACTGGTTCGCAGAAATACACTTGAGCCAGCGATACGTCGCTAAGAGCTACTTTGCTGTTATGTAACAGCTATTTTTGTGTTACCGAAATCTGCTGCAAACCATCCAAATGATGTAATTATGTAAACAGCAATACTGTATTTGATACGAAATATCGTTCGAGCCAGAAAACGATCGCGTTAGCTGTAGAAATGACGTTTGTAGCATATGAAGCTGCTGCACAAATTATTTTTTATTGTTCGGCCTTTTCCGGACAGGGCCAAGCCATGTGTACAGGAAAAAAATTGGGCAAATAGGATGGTGGAATATTGTACTAAAATGCAAGCAATAATTTAAAAAAATTTATTAGTAGTAGGAGATACATAAAAAATGCCAAAATATAATATTTACATTCGTAAATAATATTTTGTCATGCAAAGGTAGTTGCATGCAGTGTCAGTTCCACAACTGTCCAAAGAATACACAAACGGGAAAGAATTGCCATCATGATAGTATTACTTTTTCAATAAAATATCACAAAAACTTTCAATGTTTTTGGTTTTTCAGTTCGAAACATTAAATTGTTTCAAAAAATGGTTCAAATGGGTCTGAGCATTATGGGGCTTAACATCTGAGGTCATCAGTCCCCTAAAACTTAGAACTACTTAAACCTAACTAACCTAAGGACACCACACACATCCATGCCCAAGGCAGGATTCGAACCTGCGACCGTAGCGGTCGCGCGGTTCCAGACTGAAGAGCCTAGAACCGCTGGATCACATCGACCGGCTAATTAAATTGGGATTCTCAGCGTAATGAGAAAAAATTTCTCTCTCTTCCAAGAGGTCCATGTAACTAGCTTTCTCTGTTATAGGTAAACTAGTAACACCATTTTAAGTTTGGACTCGTACATGCTTTCCATCATTAAATATGTGGCAAATGTAGATGGGTTGCTTGTATCGGTGCACAAAGATGTTTGTATCATGCACATGTTTTCTTCCATGTTGTCCAGTGTAGTATTTTTTTGCAAATTTTGCACTGCGCTTTATGTCTTTCCGATTAGTAATAGCAGGTTATCGGATCATATGTATGTCCTGTATTGTACATCCTGTCCGAAAACTAGTTTATATTTCTCTTTCACGAAATATGCAGTTATTTTTGTTAGATATTTGTTCGATGTTTGGCCAGAGTGCTGTTTGGTTTCTGTTTCTTTCTCTTCATTTATTAAGTTTCTCTCTCTCCTAGTTAACTAATAGTTGTTGTTTCTCTTATCTCTGCACATTTCATTGCCTTCGACAGCATTCATTTTTTATGGCTGTGTATCAAAGTATTTAGCTCTATTACACAGTTCTTATCGACAATGTAAGCGAATTATTGTGTTTATCGTAGCATTAAAAAACACCATTTTAAGACTCATGGAATAAAGTGAGTTATTTCAGACTGTCCCATAAGATGTTACTGCTTTCCGGAAAACAATAAATGTGTGAGTTCCTTTTCTATTTTTGATAGTAGCATCTAAAAAGTTTATATTCTTCCCCCCAGACAGCAGACGTCCTTAAAAAAGAGTGTCGGTAATAAAATAACAGTCACAGCTACTTCAGACATCCGCAGGTTGTTTTAAGAAGTAATTCTGCAAAACGAAAGAAGATTCGAGAAATTTTTTTGGGATTTTTTTATAAACGTATTATAAATGTTACGTATCTGCCTCCGCAGCTGAATGGTCTGCGCGGCTGATTGACATGCGGGGGACCCAGGTTCGATTCGCGGTACTGCCAGGAGATTTTCCTTGGTGGGAGTACTGGTACGGGATGTACAGACCCTCGTGAGGCCACCTCAGCAGCTATTCGACCGATCAGTACCAGTTCCAGGCTCAACAAACCCGACAACTGTCGGAAGAGCGGTGTACTGACCACATAATTGTCCAGCCGGGGGCCAGAATGCAAAACCGCCCTTTTACCGTATACGTAATTTATTAATTTTTTATATTTATATTCGATAAGAGAATTTCACACGATAGATAAGATTACGGGTTTGAGCTCAGATCCACTACGCAGTTTACAGCTGCCCAGGAAGCTCAGAACAGCGCACACGCCGCAACAGATGAAATGATTGATTGTAGACACAATAGAGAATTCACAAATGTAACGTTGCCACTTGGACGCCATTATTTGATGCGCAGACATGAAACTGCGCGAGTAATCGGTAATTATCACATCTGCTCGCCGTTGTTAATCTCCCCTGGCCTCGTCTCACCTTTCAGCCTTGCTAGCCCAGGCGTTAATCGGGCACGTGTCGCGGTCTTTCGTATTGGCTGAGAGCTCCGGCTACTCCCACTCCACGCACGCGCAGGCAACTTACTCTTATCTGAAGTTCATGCATTAAGTGGTAGGCGCTGACTGCCTTACGAAACAAGGTTCTGGATTTCCCAGCTACCATGGCAGTCTACAAGAAGTTCTGTCGTCGGGTCTGTACACACGTGCAGCATTTTACGTCACACGTTAACTTTATACTAATTTGCTAATTTGACGGACACTGACTGGTCTGCGATTAATGTACCTCGTATTCATCATACATGATGACACAGAAAATCTGGAACGTTTTCACAATCCAATAAAACTGGAAGTGGTGAAGGGAAGAAATTGCATTCATAGTAATTGAAACCTTACAACTTTGCCATTTACGAAACATTGATGACATTTATCATTTTTTTAAAATTACGTTCTTTAGATGGCGTCTTCCTGTACGAATACATTCGTGATACCGAGCGAGGTGGCGCAGTGGTTAGACACTGGACTCGCATTCGGGAGGACGACGGTACAATCCCGCGTCCGGCCATCCTGATTCAGGTTTTCCGTGATTTCCCTAAATCGCTCCAGGCAAATGCCGGGATGGTTCCTCTGAAAGGGCACGACCGACTTCCTTCCCCATCCTTCCCTAATCCGATGAGTCCGATGACCGCGCTATCTACTCTCATTCCCCAAACAACCAACCAACCAACCAACATGCGTGATATCTGCTGTCGAGATTCCTCATCGACCGCTGCAACATGTCAGCTGGGATACTGTGAATTACATCCCGAATTCTCTGTTTTAACTCATGCACGAATCTTGGTCGAGTCGTATAGACTTTGCTCTTGAGGTAGCCCCACAAGAAAAATCGGATAAATCTGGCGATCTAGGGGGCCAGGGAACGTTCCCGAATCGTGAGATCACACGTTTGCCAAACAATTCTTGCACGTATGCCATTGATTGCCGTGCAGTGTGTGATGTCGCTCCATCCTGTTGAAACCAGGCTTCTTGAACCTTTGGAAAGTTATTCAATGCAGGTGTAACGGAAGTTTGTAACATATCCACGTAACAATCGACATTTACAGTTATTGTGTTTCCCTATTCGGCCGGCCGGTGTGGCCGTGCGTTTCTAGGCGCTTCAGTCTGGAACCGCGTGACCGCTACGGTCGCAGGTTCGAATCCTGCCTCAGGCATGGATTTGTATGGTCCTTAGGTTAGTTAGGTTTAATTAGTTCTAAGTTCTAGGCGACTGATTACCTCAGAAGTTAAGTCGCATAGTGCTCAGAGCCATTTGAACCATTTTTTCCCCTATGTCAAGAAACACCACACCATACTTCACTTTACTAGCGTGTGAAGGGCCCTCATGAACGTAATTAGGATTTGTGTTTGCCCAGTAACGGCAGTATATTTTATTCACATAACCTGTGAGATGATAATGTACCTCATCTGACATCGACACCTTGTTTAGAAATTCATCGTGATTGTTTATTTTTGTAACCATTTGTAGACAGAATTCTAATCGTAACCTGTAATCGTTGCCCTTCAGTTGCTGCACCATCTGTAGTTTTTGCTGATGAAATTTTAAATCAAGATGAAGAATTATGTGAATACTCGCTCAGGACATTCCAACTACTGCTGCTTGCTTACGAATGGAACGCCGTGGGCTCGGTAAGAGAGACTCGCGTACAACATCAATGTTCGCTGGAGTAAGCACACTTCTTGGTCGTATTGTTGGTTTCTTCTTGAAGGCAGATCCAGCCTCTTCAAAGTTATTAATCCAACATTTTATCTCGTGTTTCGACGGAACGGCATCATGACGTCCTAAATTAGAAAAACGTCTAAGCTCCCTCTGCGCCGCTACCAAACTATCACTGTTTTTATAAAACATTTTTATGGCTAACACACGCTGTTGTCCGTTCCACTTATCCATGATCACTGAAATGGCTGACTGTTTACTCGCCCCTGTCACGAACGTGCTGCCACCTGCCCATGGCTGCCACTATTCATTTCAAACATTCCCATTATTCCGTGTCACCCTGTATTTCTGAGGAGCTGTCTCATCCATATGTGAACAGAACGCGAAGCAATCCTGATGTGTGGTACACTAGGAATACCTTCTACCACGAGTTGTAATATTATTTATGGCGCACAGATATACAATACACCGCTGGCATGGATGACAATTGGCCATTTTTAAGAGGAAACCTCTGTCCGAAAATACCTTTTTCGACGCTGACGGGGGTGCGTCGATGTTTGAGAGTGGTATCGTCAAAGATACTTCGGATTGTGTTTGTGTGTCTGCAACCATAACTAATTGTATTTGGAACCATAATTAATTAAGCAGCACTGTACCCATCAGTGTATGTTAGATGCACGGACTGAACTCAGATATTTTCTTGAACAAGAACGGGATCTTTCCAGTGTTACTTTTTTCCCATCAAGATTGGGAGAAAAAAGGAGATGAGTGTTTAACACCCTGTCTACAACGTGGTCATTAGAGATGGAGCACCCAATGATGGCATTACGAAAGGAAATACGCCGCGTCCTTTTCGAAGGAACCATCCCAGCATTTACATATAGCGATTGACTGGCAGCTCGGAGGACCTAAATCTGCATGACGGCACGGGGTTTTTTCGAATGCGACTACAGTGTGGTAACCATTGTGACACTTGTCTCGTTGTTAGGGCTGGGTATCTCTGTTAGAACCAGTTCAGCAAGGTTGTTGACAGCATTACAAAATGCACGAGGACTCAAGTATCAAATTGATCGATATGCTGCTTGAATACGGCAAAGTTGATGCCAAAAGTAGAATTTCTGCACGAATGCATCCAAAAAGGTTTCCCAACACAAATATTGCGCTCGTTCGACTTTAAGAGCGTATGATGCCAGAGCAAGATAGATCAGAAAGTTGCTGGTAGTTACCATATATTCTTTCTGTAGTGTTTCCCAAAATGTACTGTATACTTCCACCAAAGCGTGTGTCTCCACTAATTCTTACATTTTACTGCACAGACACCTGTACTGTATATTACTGAAAAGTTGACTGCATATGTGATAATCATTCTAAATGATGTACCAATTTTTGTGCTTTTCTGTCTAGTATTAGAAGTAAAAAAAATTTTAGACGCCTACATTTGGTCGAAGAAACAAGAGCTGTCGTTCTAAATGAAGCTTCAAAGAGGAACCAGCCGCAAGAACACGTTGAATACATATTCTTCCAACGTGTTGCTGCAGAAATCCTAACCACGACTGAAGTACCGTAATTATCAGTATATCTATCAAGCTTAACGTCATGTATTTCATCATATATCTAAATCATATAATAAATTATCACATGTCCGCCAATTTCATTTCCATATTCAGCACGTCGCAACTTTCTCCCTAGTATTTGGACCACATTCGTAGGGTTAATTCTCTTCATGACATGATTGTGCACACTTTACACAGTAACCCACATGCGATCTCTCCCAGAGACACACCCTTAGTGCAGCTATACCATCCAAACAACTCGAGCACTTGTTAGTACAGTTACAACATGCAACTATGTGATAGCGCTGGCAAACAAGTCAGGAGATTTCATGAAAATGATAGAGATCTTCCAGCTGGCCGATTGCTGCCTACAAGGCAGCGCTCCATGATCTTTGTATACGCGAACAGCATGACGCCGATCTCTCCAGCCGTTATTGCCAGTAGATTAATCTTGATGGTACCATAAATATAATCTTTTAACGAACATCGTACTCAGCTTGGTTTCCATTTTGAACCCTTTTTTGTAAAGTTCCACACGGTGTCACGCTGTCGTACTTTTAATATAAATTGTCACGCACACCCATCACCATAAGCGCTCTCAAACTACACTCATGCTCATAAATTAAGGATAACTGCAGAACGTGGTGCCACACAATGTGGCACTACACAAACCTGGCGCTAATAGCATAGGCACATAGGGATTACATACGACACAGATATGTAAGTCCACAGTATTGGTGATAAGTTGAGAAAACCGTCCAGAAACACATGTGCTTAAAAAAAAAAAAAAAAGATTCAAATGGCTCTGAGCACTATGGGACTTAACATCTGAGGTCATCAGTCCCCTAGAACTTAGAACTACTTAAACCTATCTAACCTAAGGACATCACACACATCCATGCCCGAGGCAACATTCGAACCTGCGACCGCAACGGTCTCGCGGTTCCAGACTGACGCGCCTGGAGCCGCTCGGCCACACCGCATGTGCTACAAAACGCCACTGTTTCCTGCGCATGTACCCCGACATCAATATGTGGTATGATCACCATGCATACGTACACAGGCCGCACAACGGGTTTCCATACTCTGGATCAGGTGGTCGACCAGCTGCTGGGGTATAGCGTCTCATTCTTGTACCAGTGCCTGTCGGAGCTCCTGAAGTGTCGTTGGGGTTTGAAGACGTGCAGCTATACGTCGGCCGAGAGCATCCCAGACGTGCTCGATGGGGTTTAGGTCTGGAGAACAGGAAGGCCACCCCATTTGCCTGATATCTTCCGTTTCAAGGTACTCCTCCACGATGGCAGCTCGGTGAGGCCGTGCAATATCATCCATTAGGAGGAAGGTGGGACCCACTGCACCCCTGAAAACGCGGACATACTGGTACAAAATGACGTCCCGATACACCTGACCCGTTACAGTTCCTCTGTCAAAGACATGCAGGGATGTACGTGCACCAATCATAATCCCACCCCACATCATCAAGCCACGACCTCCATACAGGTCCCTTTCAAGGACATTAAAGGGTTGGTATCTGGTTCCTGTTTCACGCCAGATGAAAACCCGGCGAGAATCACTGTTCAGACTGTAACTGGACTCGTCCATGAACATAACCTGGGACCACTGTTCCAATGACCATGCACTGTGTTCGTGACACCAGGCTTTATGGGCTCTCCTGTTACCAGGAGTCAGTGGGATTCAACCTCCAGGTCTCCGGGCGAATAAACCATGTCTGTTCAGTCGTCTGTAGACTGTGTGTCTGGAGACAACTGTTCCAGTGGCTGCGGTAAGGTCACGAGCAAGGCTACCTGCAGAACTCCGTGGCCGTCTGCGGGCACTGATGGTGAGATATCGGTCTTCTTGTAGTGTTTTACACTGTGGACGTCCCGTACTGTAGCGCCTGGACACGTTTACTGCCTACTGGAATCGTTGCTTTAATCTTGAGATCATACTTTGTTGCACACGGAGGGCCCGTGTCACGACGTGCTGTGTTTCACCAGCCTCCAGTCGCCCTAGTATTCTATCCCTCATAACGTCATCAATATGTGTTCTTTGAGCCATTTTCAACACACAGTCACCATTAGCACGTCTGAAAATGTCTGCACACTTACTCGCTGCACCGTACTGAGACATGCGTATGTGGACTGCCGCCAGCGCCACCTTGCAACGACCACAGGTCAAATGCACCGCATGGTCATACCCCGGTGATCTAAGCCCGCAAACCGCCCACCAGAGCGTTGTTTCGTCATGTATCAGCATTATCCTCAATTTATTAACATGAGTGTAGAAACGTCGAAACGATGAATGTGATAATATATATTATCTCCTGCAAAATCTGCAGTTTACGGTCTCTCTGGACGTACTAAGTGCTCTAGAGGCGCAGTCAGTGCATCCCTTTTACTTACTTTTTGAGTCAGAAAAATACAGCAGACGGTAATTACCAATAAAAACACGAGAGTCATGTTGGAGAAAGTAATATCTTGTCCGATTCTTCCCGGAAAGAACTCTCTTGAAATTTCAGTACTATATATCTGCCTGATTCACAACGGTTCTCTTGTAGCGTCTGCCAGTGGAGTTTATGGAGCATCCCTGTAACGCTCACGGACGAACTAAACGATTCCGTGAAGAAACGCGCCGCTCTTTGTTGGATCCTCTGTACCTCTTCTATCAGTCTTACTTCGTAAGGTCCCAGGAATCGGTCGAACCACTGCCTTGTCAGTCACTTCCTTAGTGGACAAATTACATTTCCTTCAGATTCTTCCTATGAATCTCAGTGTCAAATCTGCTAATTTCATTGTTTGTCTCATGTGGTCAGTATCCTTCAGGTCGCTCCGGATAAATACTCTGGTAGTTACTTTTTTCAGGAATCTGTCATCAGTAGTGTAGCAGTAAAGTAGCGGATGTTTTTTCCTATGTACGAGGAATACGTTACGTTTACTTACGTTCCGGGTCAACTACCAGTCCCTACGCCATTCATCAGTCTTCTTTAGGTCCTTCTGCATATCACTGGTACCTTCTTATAGACCACAGCATCACCTGCAAACAGCCTTAAAGAGCTTTCGACGGTTTCTACTAGAACATACATATACATTGTCAACAGTAGCTGTCCTATCGCAGCTTCTCGAGGCACTCCCGAAATTACTTTGACTTCTGTCGATTTTATTCCGCTAAGACCGACCAATTGAGATCTACAAGGAAGCGGTGAATCCAGTCGCCAATCTGGTCCGATACTCGGTAAGCTCGTATTTTTTCACTAATCGACAGTGCGGGACAGTGCCGAAAGTCAAGACGCGGCTGCGCCATCAGGATTCATCTGCTGGCAACAACGGCTGGAGAGATCGGCGACATACTGTTCACATGTCCAAAGATAATTGAGCGCTGCCTTGTAGGCTGCAGTCAATCAGCTAGGAGATGTCTAACGTCTGACAAGGGACACCTTTGACGCAGTACGCTCGGAACCGCACGAGACCATGGTTAGACTAACACTCGATCATTAAAACAAAGGTAGTCTCTATCATTTTCATGAAAAACTCCTCACTTGCCTGCTAGCGCTATAGATTGTGGCATGTTGCAGCTGTACTAACAAGTGCTCGAGTTGTGTGAACGGTACAGCTGCACTACGAATGTGGTCCAAATATTAGGGAAAAATTTGCGACGTGCTGAATATAGAGTGGACATTAGTTTCGAGAATAGAGCGTTCGCGGGTATGTAATAATTGAGAAATATGATGGTTCAAATGGCTCTTAGCACTGTGAGAGTTAACATCTGAGATCATCATGTAGGGAAGCAGCATACTCACGCTTTATAAAATTCACATCAGTCTTTCCATTGTGTGCCAGCCCATCCCGCTGTAACTAGCTCTGACGTAATAAATATTGCGCAATACTTTAAAATGAAGTAAATAACCTGAAACGTTTCTAGCATGTCAGGAGTAATACAAAATCAATATGTGTTGGATATCAGTTCAATAACTTTAACCATTTTCGAAATTTGGATGTTTCTCTGTAAAAATCATTGGCGCAACAGAAAAGAGCTAGAAACTTAAAAATTTATATTTAGATTCCTTTTGCATAATAATTTAGTAGAAACAGTATTCTGGATCTCACAAATTAAAATTTTAGTTGAAATTCATGATTTTATGGTTTTTATCTTACAAAGTAAGGAAGCAAGATAGATTAAGTAGGCGAATAAATAAAGCTAGGATGTTTAAATTTACGTAGAAGGGAGATCCGCTATATTCATAAAGATGTGAGAAGTTTCAACAGAATAACTATAAAACTATAGCTATAGCGTATCTCCAAAGAGCAAGTTCAGAGCTCGTCTACTGTGTGTAGTGTAATTAAATTAATTCTCTCGCCCAAAATATTTGACTTAACCACGTCAAACTTTTATTATGATTACTTACTTGTGTGCTGATTGCACAATTAAATTGAAAGCTTCATCGGCCATCAGCAAAGGGAGCAATGATTTATTCGATAACTTAAAATGGTGCATTACTAGCCCAGCGGCTAGTCGGGAGCGCAGATTTTATCAGGCGTTCCCTTAGCCGTCCGCACCGCGGCTTTATATGTAAGAACGCTGTGCGAGAAAAAAGAAGGCCCCAGTTCTCTCCAGACGCTAATGCTGATTAGCGCACCACCTGTGCCGGCGGGAGTCGCGTCGCGTCGGCATCGTTGATATAAACAGCCTCGGATGCAGTAATAAGTTACTCGGGATACGCATAACCATGAAATCGTTTTCGAGTGAAGTGTTAATTTTGGGATGACGTTAATGATCTATCTTTAGTTTGCGTATGTTGTATTTTCACGTGCCGCCGTAGGACAGACTTTCTAACATTATTAGCGTGGCGTTTGATGAACATTATCATCAAATTATGGCGAGCATTCACTTAAACATTTAATTTGAACAGTTATAGTGGCATCAGCGCATTGGACTCTGAACTGCTCTGGTAGTTGGATTGTGTGGATCCTTTTTGGTCTGTGACTTTCAGAATATAGTGGACATTTTAGGGAGAATGGTTTTTGATTATGAATCCCAGACAATATCCTAATTCCTCAGAGCTATAAGCTGTAGCTATAAATGTATTTCTCAGATGAAGTGGGCACTAGGAATTCTAATTACAGGCTTCACGTTTTGCTAATCACTTTCTGGTTGCCAATATTATAGTTAGAGAGCCAGTGTTGAGTACGGCAAACAGCATAAATACAAAACATCTATTCTATTAATCCACCCGCCGCCCCACAATCAGTTCCCTAGAACTACGTGAACCTAAGTAACCCAAGGACAGCACACACATCCATGCCCGAGGCAGGAGTCGAACCTGCGACCGTAGCGATCGCGCGGTTCAAGACTGAAGCGTCTAGAACCGCTCGGTCACAGCGTAGAAATATGATGAAATACATGACGTTAAGCTGGATAGATATACTGATTTTGAAGGTCACGAAAAACCTGAACCTGAAGGTGCCTCTTCAATCAGTACACGGCCGTTCATCTCCAGAGCAACAGGAATAATCCAGTCAAATTGTTACGAGCTATCTCCACCTAAAGAGTCGAGGCCCAGTGTATCATAAGATATTGATGACACCGTACTAGAGGAAATTTGTGAAGACTATTCCTACAGCAAACTAATGGGGTGCTATAAGTGCATTAAAAGTAAATCAGAATGCGGAATAATTCTAAATTATCTGTGTAGCAAAAGGCGAGCAGGAGCTCGTTCCAAAGGAAACAGACTGTAGCAATTACGAACTATAGAAAAGCATGTAATATTGCAATTCGATACAGGATGGTCGTATGTATCTACAGTTCACTATTGGTATCTGCCAATGTGGGCACTCAAAGCGTATGAAATGATTGGCTTGTACAATTTCAAAGCTTCAGTTTCTTTTATCGAAAACTTACGGCTGAATATGGCTTTTCATCCAGGCCTAAGGCTACATTTATAATACATACATATGGACGCAGAAGACGATGACAGTAACTATCAGAAAGCAAAACAGTTTGTGGCGAAAGTGAACATGTTTATGGCAGAGCAGGGTGTGGAGAAAGGAAATGGTCGGAACAGAGACCAGATTCAATCCCAGTATGAAATGTCTTCATCGTCAACAATCTCTCACAGAGGAGAGAAAAGCACAGCTAGTGTCTTGCAATCTGTACATAGCTCTATCCATATCTACGCAACTGATGAGGCTCTATCAGTGACAGGCACACTAGTAAACAAGTTGTACATCAGTTTTTAAGGGGTACAAGGCACTTTCTGCCCAGATATTTCAAAGAAACTCGAAACAACCTGCCCACGAAACATTCACTCGGAGACAAGGAAAAGTGGAAAAATCCGAAAACAACAAGCTACCGCCAACCCATTGGTGTGTACTTCTTTCGGCAATATAAGCTCTAAATCAGAAGGATCGCAGAGTTTGTAAGAGTACAATGTGCCACATCACATGTCAAAATACATGATCGTCATTTCGTTATCAAACTTCACTCTGTGATTTACAATCGGTTTTATGCACCAAAGTATACAGTTATGTTGCAGTATGCTTGGCGAAAGGCAGGTTATGACAATTACATAGCCACACAATCATTTCTAAATATAATTTGTGTGGCTTTTGATATTGGATTGCTTGAATGCGGAAGTGATTTTGAGTCTAAAAACCTGGCATTTGTGAGATGTGCTCATTGATCTCTTTCACTTTGTTTTGACCATTTCATCGAAATTCCGCATCTGCTCTATGATGACTGATGTAATCAATATCAGGTGTGTAGGATATGTGTACTTTTCGCTATTATAATTACTTTAAGCAGAGTGTTTTTGGCACTGATGATTGAATGACGCATAATTTCCCTCCTATTACACTGACATATTGTTACTTGGTTTCTCTCTACTAAAATGTCACTTGTGGTAGAATGCAACATATAGCATGGTAATGAAACACAGCACTGTTTTTCTTTTTGTGATCGAGTGATGTTCTATGCATTGTTTCGAGCGGTTCCGCGCGTTCGAGGTAAAAGATATCCCTTGTAGATGTGTTTACGTTTACGCTTAAATATAAATAGCTCTCCTGTTATTCATTTTGGCCACGCACCATGACAAAATGTAAGATCACTGCCATATCATTGTAAAAAGTCATGTTGTTATAAAACAACTTGATTATCCGAGTTTACGAAATGTCATACACCTAATGTCTATCCAACATCTGTATCGATCAATGCTTCACTGCATTGGAACACCTAAAGACGTATTGTTCTTTACGAGTAGTTTAGAAATTAATCTGCCAAAGTATCGGTGTCTCCTTGTCTACCAGCACTACCCAAGGAAGTATACGTCTGGAACTGTGTATGCACTCGGTTCGTTTGAGCAGGTGAGACTACGTCACAAAGGACTGTAATTAACAGGCACGCCTCTTGTCGGCGAGTAAACAGGCGGTGTCAGACCACGCCACAGGCCTTCGTCACTCGAAGCATGCCCACTCGTCTCTCGTATCTGATTGGTTACGGCACTCAAGTGGTTCCCAGGAACAGAAGCATGCCCCAAGTGTTCCTCTTATCTCTGTCGCTTGTGGTTCGAGTACATTAGCTCTTCTTATCTCTGTCGCCTTCTTATCTCTGCCGCCTTCTTATCTCTGCCGCTTGTGGTTCGAGCACATTAGCTAAGACTGGCGTACGACAACCACGACGTATAAGGGCGCTTTGGTTAGAATCGCACCTTGAATTATTAACATTTTATTATGCATGTAATCTAGAAATTACATGAAGAATGGTCGCAAGCAATGTAGACTTGAATGGTGTATTTTCGACTAATGTTTTACAATACGCATAAAAGATAAAAGCTGCTGAATGTACCGTACAAGGGAAGCATAAAACCCAGGAGACGAGTTTGCTCATGCTGTGCACGACTGTTGTTGATACTTACATGAACAAATGCTGCTCTCTTACGATGCAGTCTCCAATAGCTTCCGAGAAACTGAGATTGAAATTTCTACGAGCCTGTTGAATACCATACCTGAGCGGTCTTCAATATAGCACGTAGGCGAACTGGCAACGCCGGCCAGTCCCACAGCTGGTTTCTGCAGGCGTTCCAAAAGCAATACAAGACCACAGTATACGTTATTCTAAACAGGCATAATCTGTATGATTTCACTATGATGCGCGAATTAATGTATCGATAAAAGTTACTGACATGTGTAGAAACCACGAATCCAGTTTCACGAAGGTTATTTCTCTCTTTCATATACCGATGGCGCATGTGACGAATCTGACATGAGCCATACAGTCTCACATTATTTCCACTTATTTTACTAATGTTAACAACTGCTATGTTTTCAGCACCCGAATCAGTTGCAGTTGATTTAAAAGTCGAAACTACAACGGTGAAAATTAAAATACACTCCTGGAAATGGAAAAAAGAACACATTGACACCGGTGTGTCAGACCCACCATACTTGCTCCGGACACTGCGAGAGGGCTGTACAAGCAATGATCACACGCACGGCACAGTGGACACACCAGGAACCGCGGTGTTGGCCGTCGAATGGCGCTAGCTGCGCAGCATTTGTGCACCGCCGCCGTCAGTGTCAGCCAGTTTGCCGTGGCATACGGAGCTCCATCGCAGTCTTTAACACTGGTAGCATGCCGCGACAGCGTGGATGTGAACCGTATGTGCAATTGACGGACTTTGAGCGAGGGCGTATAGTGGGCATGCGGGAGGTCGGGTGGACGTACCGCCGAATTGCTCAACACGTGGGGCGTGAGGTCTCCACAGTACATCGATGTTGTCGCCAGTGGTCGGCGGAAGGTGCACGTGCCCGTCGACCTGGGACCGGACCGCAGCGACGCACGGATGCACGCCAAGACCGTAGGATCCTACGCAGTGCCGTAGGGGACCGCACCGCCACTTCCCAGCAAATTAGGGACACTGTTGCTCCTGGGGTATCGGCGAGGACCATTCGCAACCGTCTCCATGAAGCTGGGCTACGGTCCCGCACACCGTTAGGCCGTCTTCCGCTCACGCCCCAACATCGTGCAGCCCGCCTCCAGTGGTGTCGCGACAGGCGTGAATGGAGGGACGAATGGAGACGTGTCGTCTTCAGCGATGAGAGTCGCTTCTGCCTTGGTGCCAATGATGGTCGTATGCGTGTTTGGCGACGTGCAGGTGAGCGCCACAATCAGGACTGCATACGACCGAGGCACACAGGGCCAACACCCGGCATCATGGTGTGGGGAGCGATCTCCTACACTGGCCGTACACCACTGGTGATCGTCGAGGGGACACTGAATAGTGCACGGTACATCCAAACCGCCATCGAACCCATCGTTCTACCATTCCTAGACCGGCAAGGGAACTTGCTGTTCCAACAGGACAATGCACGTCCGCATGTATCCCGTGCCACCCAACGTGCTCTAGAAGGTGTAAGTCAACTACCCTGGCCAGCAAGATCTCCGGATCTGTCCCCCATTGAGCATGTTTGGGACTGGATGAAGCGTCGTCTCACGCGGTCTGCACGTCCAGCACGAACGCTGGTCCAACTGAGGCGCCAGTTGGAAATGGCATGGCAAGCCGTTCCACAGGACTACATCCAGCATCTCTACGATCGTCTCCATGGGAGAATAGCAGCCAGCATTGCTGCGAAAGGTGGATATACACTGTACTAGTGCCGACATTGTGCATGCTCTGTTGCCTGTGTCTATGTGCCTGTGGTTCTGTCAGTGTGATCATGTGATGTATCTGACCCCAGGAATGTGTCAATAAAGTTTCCCCTTCCTGGCACAATGAATTCACGGTGTTCTTATTTCAATTTCCAGGAGTGTAATTAGTGCAGACCATGATGCAAATGCATTTTAAAAATTCAGTGATTCTGCAAACCCACCACAAATGCAATTGTAAGCACAAGTAAAAGTTCATTACATCACCTTTCCTGGTTATACCTCACCTAGAATGTACCTCTAATATTACCGTTATTATTAAATATTATTCATTTCCGAAGATAAAGATTCGTTGTAAGGTTAAAAGAATTTTGTGGAAAATTAGAAAAAAATAAATAAATTACGAAACTCGAAAATCGTACAGGCACATTTCTTGTCTGCCGCCTCAGCTTGTTGCGCTAATGCTGCTGCTCTCTGCTATTTTACTCAGTACGGTGTAAATATTTCAATATTGATTTCTAGGAAACGCTTGAACAGAGTATCATACTAGAGTAGCATTTCGCTACATCTAAGGATGTACAATAATCTTGCGAAATTCGGAGGCCTTTTATAGCAGGGATAAAAATGGTTATGAATGAATAAATAGGCTATACGCAAGATCGAACTTCAATATTTAACTCCTAAATTCTATTAAGTCTAATTTCTGACAATCTGAGATGAATAACTTTGTTTCTTGACAAATTTGATTACAAGAATTCAGTGGTGCCCATTGAAGACCAAAATGTGTAGGCATTATATCTCTAAGGTGTTTCAGGGCATCAGTGAGGAACTTTGTGGGGTGACATGTCTCAGAGAGGGCCATTTTTTGTTAAAGAACGTATTTTTTAGCCCGTAGTTTATGAGTTATTCGCGTGAATAAGTCAGTGTTTGTGGTATCCAACGCTGCAGTGGTAGCCAACGGTTTCAATCGCTCAATTATGAGGTCTTGGAGCTAACACCGATTACAAATCATTTGAGCTCACTGGCACGATTCTGCTTTACAGTGAGGTGAGGAGCAATCGAAAAGACACCGTATCTATACGCATCAGTTTCTTAACAGGAGATAACAACAGCATAGTAGGCTCACTGGATGAAGAAACAACCACCCCTTCAAAAGAGATATTAGATACGTTTGTAATACAGTATTTCAAACAGAAAGGCTAAAGTGTTTATTTTTTTATATCACAATAGTTACTATTAAAATATTTTCTGCCGTAGGACGATAAGAATAAAATATTGTTATTTGATAGGTATGTTCTTCGGAAACAGAATTACAGAGGCTACATATTTACTATACTCATTATACGTATACAGCAAGATAATAACAAAGTGAGACCCGTTTTCTTGGTTCGGTACGTCGACCATAAAAATTTTACCATGCTGGTCTTGTCGTGGATGATTATTCGAGGCTAATGACACACCGTATAGTAGTTCACTTGGCCGAAATACGAAGGAAGGCAACGAGTTGACACGCATGCTGGATAATTTCAATGATCCATTGTTAAAGCGATCGAACTTATCTCTTCCGGTGCCCGTTATATGGCGCACCTTGTAGTGATCAAGGGTACACAACGGCAAATATCTTTCCTCATAACTCTGGCGTTTTTCTCTGTAAATTTTTTAGAAGAGCGATTTACATGGTGGTAGACTGAGACAGCTTCTAGTAAATATGTGAAAGATTTTAAAAAAACCAAAGCTGACTAATGTGGCATCTGTCTTATTCATTACATTATTTATAAGTTTTGTTTTACATTCAGCTTTCAAGCCAACTAAAATTTTTCATCATTGTATGAATTATCCACTACTGTTTGAGGTTAGTTGAAATCTACAGCGTGCAGACAATGATGGTGTGAGGGCGCGTCATGGAGGAAGCTTTCGACTGGGTCGTAGCCAGTGGCACCATGCGTTTACTCAGGTGTGGACGACTTTGTTACCGGGAGGTGTGCGCCTGACAACACCTACAATATGTCTGGTACTTCCGTAGCAACGTTCTGTGGCACATTTACCAGTTCATTTGAACAGTTACACCCAAGCACGCTACACGCATACTTGGAAGGGTAAGGATCTTCTAACCGTCAGCGTCATACGACGTCACGATGTTAATAGTCTGATGCCTCGCTCTCATAGAAATGCTTAATAATTAAACTAAAAAGCATCATCTTCAATGTGTGCATTCCTCTCCACACATAGAAACCCTTCATTAACTGTTTCATCACACTGAGTTTCAATTGTTTGGAAGTCTCTACCATGTATAAGAAGACTGACGCCAGTGAAAATAGTTGGACGCTTGTGCATGTAGATAGCGTCGTGAAAGAGATAGCAGGATAAGCCCATATCTTCAGGAAATGCACGGGTGCTTCCACATGTAACGTCCGGCTGACAAACTGTGAATTTGATAGTCACGGTCTACTGTCTTATAAAGACATCAGGTATCGATATGAATTACCTTAGTTTTCTCAAGTCACTACCGCATCACGCATTTCAGCGAGCAACGAAACACATACGAATCGTACACTGGCTGCTTCTTATGAGGATGTTATGTACCCGTACATAGCCTAGTAATGTGGCTACTATACCAAAAACTTAGCGAATGGAAGTGAAACAGTCTTTCTTCACAAATCCAGGAATTTTGAAGACAATATCTGTGAAAGAAACCTCTGTCGCTTTTCCACAGATTTTAGGGATAGTGTTTAAGTAGCCATCCTTAAATCCATGTGAGCTGTAATAAACAGTTTTGAGGTTTGGTTTTGTATCTGGACTCGATTGCACGTTTTTGATTGAAATTTTTTTCGCTGCTTCATCCAATTTTTTCAAAACGAGTGACAATGACCGCGTACGGCAGGTGTCAACATGTAATCATGCACTGCATCCGTTGGAAAGCCCTACATCTGATTTACCTAATAGAAAATTGTGACTAAAAAGAGGTAGATATTTTTAATGTGCTTACGAGTGGTACCGTTCATTGCTGGATTGTTTCATTGCCGTACGGAGTTCAGACGACACTTGTACCACAAAATATAGTAACACTTTAACGTTATTCATTTCACGCTAGGTCACGATACTCTTTCCTTCATCCACTCTTCATAATTTCACTGGTCGTTGATAGGGATAAAAATACGTCGCATTGACAGTATCTGATTTATGTATGATGTTAAATGAGATATATTCATTTTTTTAAATAATTAGATGATAGTATAACTTCATACATGGTTAATCGTGTAATCAGGTACTGCTGTTAGACGAAGAACAGTCATCTTTACGGTGAACACATTGTAACACGAATGTAATTTTGGTATACTTGTAACGGCCGCATTCAATTGTCTCCATTGTTATGATTGCGATCTCGAATTACACATCACCACTATGTAGTACTATTCGAATACAAAGAGGGTGAGTTCATATTGTTACAGACGGAGGCGTACTATTTATTTAGAGTAGTTTATGGTCATGGATGGAAGCAATTATCTCCGCCTCCATAGGCGGTCATACGGAACAGACAACGAGGACAAATTTTGTTGGCAATCCTAACATTCTAAAGACTCTCATCTTTCAACTATTTCCCACAAGCAGAGAGATTACTTTTACTTCCTACCGAAAACCGACTAACTCTAAAAATCTTTTCCGTTTAATAACCTAAAAACACAAAAAGGTGGTACCTAATATTTATACATTCGCTGGAAGACTCACTTATAATGTGCAACTTCTACTCTTATAACGTTTCAATCACTTGCACTGAGTTTCTAACAAAAAATGTAGCCATCAAACTCAACTCGTCTAGAGGACATTATCTTCACATTTTCTTCCCTCATTTTCTTTCACGTTAAACTTTTTCTGATTAAGAAGAGGTTATTGTCTTAATGGAGAAGAAAAACGTTTTAATTTACCGGCTATGAGGCAGTGAAATTTTTATTTTACTTTAAGACAACGTTGCAAGTCAAACACGATAACTGATTTTAATTTTAGTGGAACACGTCACATTTAATTTACTGCTTTACCTCACGAGGAAGTACTCCTTTTCTTTACTAACACCATTTCTAAAAGAAAACAGAAAATTAAAAGGAGAAGAACTACAGTACGTCACGTCTTTTCTTTGTGTGAATTATAACGGAGGAGCTTTCCAATGAAGACATTCCTGTAGAGCGAAAGGATGGACTGTAATGGGTCGTAAGGAGCCTAGAGAAGAGGAAAGAAAACCAAAAAGAATGAAATTAAAAAAAAACTATATCATAACGCGCAGCGGACTAGCTTGCAAGAGAGATAGTTAAAAAACAACGGTCAGCGTCGCTGCCTTTGGTGCGGACGGACTGGATTCGTTACCGTTACTACTTTGCTTTTGTGAGGGAAGGAGGTCTGGAACGGTACCACTCAGACTCTTGAGGCCAACGGAGGACCTGTTAGAATACAGAAGCAGCGGCATCACCAGGGTGCATCTACTGGCAAAACGGCTGGAAGGACTGGCGAAACGCTAATCACATGTCCCACGATCACAGATCGCTCCTCACACTGCCTTCTAAGCAGCAACTGAAAGAGGCGTATGATCTAATCCTGGAGTGGTTTTAGGTTTAGCAATTATCATGATATCTACATCTACATCTACATGGATACTCTGCAAATCACATTTAAATGCCTGGCAGGGGGTTCATCGAACCACCTTCACAATTCTCTATTATTCCAATCTCGTATAGCGCGCGGAAAGAATTAACACCTATATCTTTCCGTACGAGCTCTGATTTCCCTTATTTTACCTTTATGATCGTTCCTCCCTATGTACGTCGGTGTCAACAAAATATTTTCGCATTCGGAGAAGAAAGTTGGTGATTGGAATTTCGTGAGAGGATTCCGTCGCAACGAAAAACGCCTTTCTTTTAATGATGTCCATCCCAAATCCTGTATCATTTCCTGTGACACTCTCTCCCATATTTCGCGATAATGCAAAACGTGCTGCCTTTCTTTGAATTTTTACGATGTACTCAGTCAGTCCTATCTGGTAACGATCCCACACCGCGCAACAGTATTCTAAAAGAGGACGGACAACCGTAGTGTAGGCAGTCTCCTTAGTAGGTGTGTTACATTTTCTAAGTGTCCTACCAATGAAACGCAGTCTTTGGTTAGCCTTCCCAACAACATTTTCTATGTGTTCCTTCCAATTTAAATTGTTCGTAATTGTAATAACTAGGTATTTAGTTGAATTTACGGCTTTTCGATTAGATTGATTTATCCTGTAACCGAAGTTTTAACGCGTTCCTTTTAGCACTCATGTGGACGACCTCACACTTTTCGTTATTTAAAGTCAACCGCCACTTTTGGCACCATTCCGATATTTCTTCTAAATCGTTTTGCAGTTTGTTTTGATCTTCTGATGACTTTATTAGTCGATAAACGACAGCGTCATCTGCAAACAACTGACTACGGCTGCTCAAATTTTCTCCCAAATCATTTATATAGATAAGTAACAGCAAAGGGCCTATAACACTACCATGGGGAACGCCAGAAGTCACTTCTGTTTTACTCGAGGACTTTCCGTCAGTTACAACCAACTGTGACCTCTTTGATAGAAAATCACAGATCTCATAGTGACATGCAAGAAATTGCGTATTACACGATGTTAAGAGAAAACGTAGGTTCAGTTACGCTTTCAAATTACTTGTAATCTGTCCGAAAACCAAAGTCAGTACAACAGCACCTCAGAACGTAAATCCCTTTCACCGCCTCCGCCCTACTCATCCTACAGCTGACATATAGCCAGTCTATTTGGTCAACGAACGTGGTGCAGTACATCCGTGGACATTTTCAGCAGTTTTAAAATTGCACATTAAACACAGTAACCGACTCTCAGCTCAGGTTCAGTTTTCCAAAGGTAGCTCATACTTTTTAATCGTTTCTCCATCAAGGAGTTACTAGCTGAAAATAGCTGCTGGCTAAAGCGGCCATTGTCAAGTAGCCGTGAGAAAATTGTGCATGGACAAAGGCTCGCCTGCAGTCGAGCAGTTGATTGGGCGCCACCTGCTGACACCCAACAGTTATTTGCACAGGTGCGCCCATGTTATCAGCATAGTGGAGCGTGCCTGCGACCTCGGTAATCACCGCCACGCGCAGCCGGTGTGTAGCTGGCCTGGCTCGCGCACAGATAAAACCTTTATCTGGGCATGTCACCACTGTTCTGACAGATCGGTAAGTACAGGTGACCTCCTGTGCGACTTGTGGGAGACGATTTTATTCAGGTGCTGGATGTGCCCTTAAGCAACACTTCCAAAGAGACATCTAACGTGGCCTTACCATTTCGTAGCACACAGCACTAAATACATAACTATGGCGTAGTATGGCGTTCTTTTAGAGTCGAGACACTGCTAATCGCAATATACGTACACGACGTAGTGGAGTGATTTTACGAGTTGGACCCTCTTCTCTCTGATGGCAGGACAAATTAGTACCACAACAACGACACAGAAATCCTCTGAACTGTAGGCCGGCATCCGTTGGCCGAAATATTGATTGATTGATGAAAAAAAGTACAGAGACAGACTAACAGTCTGCAATATTTACAAGACGCAAGCCAGAGTAATAACAGGGCATCATGAAAGACAATTTCATGTTAAGAAGAATGTAACACAGAGTTCCAGACCATCCCCATTGTTGTTGAATATAAACTTGTAAAAAGCGAAAGAAATTCTCTTGACAAGATAAAAGCAAGAATTACTAAATACTAATGTTGAAGCCTTTCCACCTAAGAGTAAGGGAGACTAAACGGAATTACTGAATGGAATGGATTATATATCAGAACTAGACTGACCTAGACGGTTTCCTGCTAACGTCACATATTAACATGGAATTAAGAAATACATTTCTGTAAATGTACATCTGAAGTTTAGCTTCATATAAAAACGAAACGAGCTCCTCTGGTGGAAAGTGGAACTCTTATTGTTGAAAACAGGTAATACATGAAATGAAGGGATAGTATAAAGAAGAGATAAGGAAAAAGTCCGTCGGGAACTCTCTCCACAAGGAAAGACAGCCTAGAGCCATCTCAACCACGCAGTAGATAAATGGTTAATTTTATGGTGGAAGAAGCGATAACTGGGAAGACGGTTGACGTAAATACTTACAAAAATTGCACTATGCACAACAGATTATAGGGATTTTCAGGTGTTGTAGGTATTTCGTTTTGATTTCAAGCTACGGAAATTTGTTAGAGGGGCCCGGCGTCATCAGGTTAGTAAGACGACTGGATAACTTTATAAATAGATAAAAAATTAACGTGACGATCTGGTTTGTCATTAAGTACTTCAGCCATTCTAGGTGCCCAAGGGTACCGTTAAAGTCTCAGTAGCTACATGACATAACACGCAAACCACGAAGCGCTACCTTACATTCAATATATTTCAGGAGCTGCGTTCAGGCCGTACAACTCATGAGCGGATTCGCATACTCAAAGAGGTCGTTTCATTTCCACGTATTCCATATGCCTGACACAACATGATTATGCTTCATTGGTTAACTACTGACCTGTGGGAATGTTCCAGTTGCAGATCGAGTAGAAGAGGCATTCTTGGAGACAGGTTCAACAGCTGTTTCCTTTGAGAACAAGACACGCATGCCTTCAGGTCGTAGAGCGCAGTGGCTTCACCCACCTCTAATGGAGGGAGTGTGATGTTGTTTTACCCGTAAGCTTAATTAATTCTTTCTCTGAAACACTGTAAGTCATATTTAGCTCGAATTTCGTTCAGTACTAGCGAATAGTAAAGTAACAGGCACTTCTTGTGGCGTTTAAGTTTGAGCAATAAATGAAAATTTCCCGTCTCTTTGGGAAATCATCTAGCTGTAATTATTCTTACGCGTGTTATCTTCGAGGCTGTAATCAGGAAAACGGGAATGGTTTATGGACACTGAAACAATCTTAAGATCTAATCAATATCATCGTCCCGAGTCGATGTCGGAGACATTGTGCAATCGCTAAATCGCAAATTTTCTTTTTTTTCTTTTTTTGTGCTGCAATTACTGACACAGGAATCTGAGTCTTATCGGTATCTCCAACTTAAGTAGTTTACTTCTCATGCCAAGAGCAGATGTGTTGCGTAACTTGTTTCTCAGGCTAAATTGAATCTCTACTAGGCTTCAGACACTTTCCACTTTGTTTTGCAAAATTTCCACAATCTCCTCTGCGAAAAAGTGATAGTTAATTATTTTTCACTGCATTTATCTGAATTTAAGATAATGCAAATATTTGCCTCCTTGCGTGTTATGTAATTTAAAAGCCTTTACGGATATCCAGCTACTGTTCATGGACACTCGATCATTTGCGTTCTTTATAAATCTTGAAACTCAACTGAAGGTGCATAGAACGATATATTTACACAATTGGAAGATAAATTGTGTTACTCGTTCTCTTAAGTTTGCAAGTTGCATTTGTAGTATATGTATCTGTATTTATTTGTGCAAAGTACATCGTCCCTGTAGTTTCATTGTTATTGCTCAGAAGTACTTGGTTTGATTTCCGTTGACCGCTTCAAATTTTTCTATTGTGGAAATGTCTAGCAATGAAGTAGACACCCAAGCTGCCGGAACGCCATTAAAGTGATAGGCTTACATCACTCTGGTAACCTCGTAGAAGAGAATGTTAAGAGAAGTCTGGTACGCATTACGGAATGTTTTAAGACAAAATACGATAAAAATCAAATGTGTACCACCCAAAAACGATAAAATACGAAACCAACCTTCGAAAAACCATCGTGGAAATAATCGTACTAGTGACATCAGTTGGTATCTTTGCCATTAACTATTATTCACATTCTTAGACGATTATAAACGGGAACTCAGGACGTTATTCAGATAAAACAAGTAATAGCGCATCCCCATATTTTCTATCAGTCTGAAGCTGGATTACAGTTACAACTGTGAAAGACATTCTATAGAAGTTGTTTATTAGCTAAACGTTGAGACTAATGTCGTATTGTGATGGTACTGGTATAGTGTGCCAATGACGTAGTGAAAATTGCGAATCAGATTTTGTGTTACAGGAAGAGATGTGTGATCTTGTTTCCACTTAATTCTCTACCGAAACGGAAGATTTACACTGCTCAAGAGCATGTTTCATATAATTCTCACCCTCATTGAGGAAATATTTCGGAAGCGAAATGCAGATGGAAAGTGGTCAGTGCTGGCATTCTTTTAGTATCGTTAGGTCTGTGCACGTTTTAAAGTGACGTTTTCAGCCTGCTTTTTTGTTAAATGTATTTAGTTAGCAATAGCTGGAATGTGATAGAGGTATCGCTGTACGCCCCAGGGTCTGATATTACTATCTTCTCTTCGTTCTGCTCTTCAGGAAGAATGGGCTGCCAATCCTCCCCAGACATTCACCCACCTCAATAAAAGTGTACCCAGTAGAGTTTAAACCGTTATCAGGGCGAAGGATGGACACGCCTCACATTAACGGCCACTAACAGGGGCATAGATGAAACTTCCTGGCAGATTAAAACTGTGTGCCGCACCGAGACTCGAAATCGAGACTTTCGCCTTTCGCGGGCAAGTACTCTACCAACTGAGCTACCCAAGCTCGACTCACGCCCCGTCCTCACTGCTTTACTTCTGCCAGCATCTCGTCTCCTACCATAGAGAGCACTAGAGCACTTGCCCGAGAAAGGCAAAGGTCCCGAGTTCGAGTCTCGGTCCGGCACACAGTTTTAATCTGCCAGGAAGTTTCATATCAGCGCATACTCCGCTGCATAGTGAAAATCTCATTCAGATATACGGATACTTCTGATCAGATGGTGTTCTCAGAGGTGTAACCGGGCAGTAATTTTTAATAAAAATGCTCTAGGGGCTAAATGGGAATTCTTAAAAGAAAGCCGTGGTAGGTCTCTGTAAACCGTGTCAGGAAATTTGAGAGAACATGCTTGCGAAGAAGACTGTACACCATTATGCTGCCACCACCGTAAACGTGGCTTAGGGATTACGAGAAGAAGAGAAGAGAGATTAGGACACGTGCTGAACCATTTGCCCGTTCTGAATACGACAATGCATTAAGACAGGAAATTGATAACACTGGTATGAGGTACCTCCGCCATACTCTATACCGTGACTTGCGGAGTACGTACGTAGATGTAAATTAATGTTGCATAAGGAACTGCTGTATTTTACGGTTTTCCATACTTTGAGTATTATTTAATAAAACCAACCATGCGTCTGAATAGTACGTTAGCATATAAATCATCTGCAGCAACCTCTTTAGTGAAGAAAATTCTGGAGAGCAGCGAGTTTGCTGCTTAACATTCATTGAAGCCGATGCGTGACAACGACGGGGCCAGAGTAAACGAGCGTTTGATGGGGGCCAGGCGTCTGAAACAGCCACTTGCGGCCTGTGACCTGACGGAAGGCCGTTAAAAACTTTCTCCTACACTGATAACTATCAGTACAGGCGACAAAACGGGCTTCACGCAGCCAAGCCTTCGCTTCAGAGTTTTGTGGAGCACCAGCCACCACCAGAGGAGAATTTCTCTTCTGTCCCATATTCGGTGGATTAATAATGCCATTCATCATTTGATCCTATGGCTTTAATTATTTCTTTAATGAAGGATAATCATTAAATTCTTTCTTATAACCCTGCTCTAGCCCCATGAAATGTGTTCAAATTTGAGGATGTGAAATAAATGTCACAGGGGAAATACTGTTAGGGTTCGACAATGAGATCACTAGAGATGTTAGCAGAAGATTATGTTGGGGAAAGAAGGCGAAGGAAGTCGCCCATGAATTTTTTATGATATATGCGGAAATCATAGAAAATATAAAACTGAATGTCTGGAAGGGTATTTGAATCAGTGTCCTTGTGAGTGGGAGTCCAGAGCCTTACGACAGTATCATTTGGCTCGGCAAGCACATAGATTAGCGACACATTCGTTAAAACAGTGTGGAATACAAATTAATTTCAAATTTTTGCCTGACCGTTCAAATTCAAGTTTTCAGAGATTTTGTTTTAATTATAGCTGTTCTAAGCGTTATCGCTCAACTTAGTCAGGGGCGATGTACCCTTTCTTTCGCTGCTCGTTCTCTTTGAATTGCAGCACGCTACTGCTTGTGGCTACAGTGAGGAGTTTGTTGAGTGTGGGTGCGCAATACGGGCGCGAGGCGAGTGGTCGTGTTACAGGCATGAAAGTAAATGTAATACAGTTAGCAGTAGAGAAACAAAATGTTGTAGTATTTCAACGAATATGAATATGCATATTAACGAATGTATATTATCGAATGTATATAACGTTGTAATTAACGAATATTGTATATTAACAAAAATAATGCATAAGGCATTTAATACATATGATACTTGCCTTTTCAGTTATTTCTTGTCTATTTCTTCGTGCAGAACAATGATTAACTGGATATGATATGTGGCAGTCATCATTTGACTGACCTTATTAGTTGACTATGATGTGTCGCAAAAATTAGATGCGCGGCGCGTGATCGTGTTAATGGCACTGCACTTTGTAATATCGTTTACTCAATACTCTGTTTTATGTTACAGATCTGATGAGAGCAGTATGCAAGCATATCGAAACTCCAACAGTGCTTTGCATGAGTGCAGTTCACACATTTATATTTTACAACGTTTTCACTATTTTACTGGAGCCTCAATCTAGATGTGTTACCTAGATTTCCACGCTATTCGACTACAGCTTTTGAGCTGAAAGTAAGGAAGCATTAGAAACGTCTATGGGATAGCAGAGTGATCATCCATCATACCACGAAGGGAAATAAGGAAAACCGTGACCAGCGTTTAAGTCCGCATCATCCCGTTACACGAGAAGGCTTGTCAACCAGGTAAGTTGCTCGACGTGTTCCCCAGAATTAAAGTGATGTAGTACGGACATGAAACGGTTCCTAATGACAGGTAGTATTTTAGGATTTACACCACACAGACGGTCCACGTTCGGCAGATGGACAGGATGATCGATATCTACAGCTTTTGACACAAGGGAACCATGGGCTGAATACTTCAGAACTGAATTCGGTGCTCGAAGAGGCAACAAGTCGCAATTTATAGAATTGGACTGTTTGACGATTGCGTGATGCGAATCAAAATTCCCGACGACCACGGCGAGCACTACGTCGAACACAATAATGTCATGGTCTCCGTTACGGATTGGTAAGAAATGGTGCAGAATAGGCGCCTGAGGATTGGCTTCGCATGTTGTATACGGACGAAACTAGGATTTTTTTATGACCTGATTGTCACAGACGTGATTGGAGACAATCCGGTAATACTGAATGCCTCCAACGCTGTGTCCAGCCCGTGCAACAGGAGTGATGTGTTAGCGTGGGCTGTGCGGAGTGGCCACGCGGTTTGAGGTGCCATGACACGGATTGCGCGGCCCCTCCCGCATGAGGTTGGAGTCCTCCACCGGCCGTTGTGGCCGAGCGGCTCTAGGTGCTTCAGTCCAGAACCGACTGCTGCTACGGTAGCAGGTTCGAATCCTGCCTCGGACATGGATGTGTGTGATTTCCTTTGGTTAGTTAGGTTTCAGTAGTTCTAAGCCTAGTGGACGGATGACCTCAGATGTTAAGTCCCATATTGCTCAGAGCCATTTGAACCATTTGAACCATTTTGAGTCCTTCCTCGGGCATGGGTGTGTGTGTTGTTCTTAGAAGAAGTTACAGTACTGGCCATTAAAATTGCTACACTAAGAATAAATGCAGATGATAAACGTGTATTCATTGGACGAATATATTATACTAGAACCGATATGTGATTACATTTTCAAGCAATTTGAATGCATAGATCCTGAGAAATCAGTACTCAGAACAACCACCTGTGGCCGTAATAACGGTCTTGATACGCCTGGGCACTGAGTCAAACAGAGCTTGGATGCCGTGCACATGTACAGCTGCCCATGCAGCTTCAACACGATACCACAGTTCATCAAGAGTAGTGACTAGCGCATTGTGACGAGCCAATTGCTCGGCCACCATTGACCAGACGTTTTCAGTTGGTGAGAGATCTGGAGAATGTGCTGGCCAGGGCAGCAATCGAACATTTTCTGTATCCAGAAAGTCCCGTACAGGACCTGCAACATGCGGTCGTGCATTATCCTGCTGAAATGTAGGGTTTCACAGGGATCGAATGAGGGGTAGAGCCACGGGTCGTAACACATCTGAAATGTAACGTCCACTTTTCAAAGTGCGGTCAATGCGAACAAGAGGTGACCGAGACGTGTAACCAATGGCACCCCATACCATCACGCCGGGTGATACGTCAGTGTGGCGATGACGAATACAAGCTTCCAATGTGCGTTCACCACGATGTCGCCAAACACGGATGCGACCATCATGATACCGTAAACAGAACTTGGATTCATCCGAAACAATGACGTTTTGCCATTCGTGCACCCAGGTTCGTCGTTGAGTACACCATCGCAGGCGCTCCTGTCTGTGTTGTAGCGTCTAGCGTAACCGCAGCCATGGTCTCCGAGCTGATAGTCCATGTACCTGCAAACGTCGTCGAACTGTTCGTGCAGATGGTTGTTGTCTTGCAAACGTCCCCAACTGTTGACTCAGGGATCGAGACGTGGCTGCACGATCAGTTACAGCCACGCTGATAAGATACCTTTCATCCCGACTGTTAGTGATACGAGGCCTTTGAGATCCAGCACGGCGTTCCGTATTACCATCCTGAACCCACCGATTCCATATTCTGCTAACAGTCATTGGATCTCAACCAACGCGAGCAGCAATGTCGCGATACGATAAACCGCAATCGAGATAGGCTACAATCCGACCTTTATCAAAGGTCTTCTTCCTGTCGGTTAAATTTCGCGTCTGCAGCACGTCATCTTCGTGATGTAGCAATTTTAATGGACAGTAGTGTAGTTGGCTGGCTCTGAGCACTATGGAACTTAACATCTATGGTCATCAGTCCCCTAGAGCTTAGAACTACTTAAACCTAACTAACCTAAGGACATCACACAACACCCAGTCATCACGAGGCAGAGAAAATCCCTGACCCCGCCGGGAATCGAACCCGGGAAACCGGGCGCGGGAAGCGAGAACGCTACCGCACGACCACGAGCTGCGGACAGTAGTGTAGTTTAAGTGGTGTGTAAGTCTAGGGACTGATGACCTCAGCAGTTTGTTCCCTTAGCAATTCACACACATTTGAACATTAGCTAGTGTTGTGTTACATGGGACCACTGTACACCTTGTAACGCTCTGTTAATAAATATTAGGTAGAATGAATATCTGAACCGTGAAATGCCTACTGAACTCGAATTACCGTATTGCGTGTTGTAATTGCAAGTGGTGTGCTACTCTGTGTTATTTTTAGCAAAAACTTTTTACGAACTGTTTGAACAATGCAACTCCCAATACCAGTGAAGAAATACAGTGACTGAAATGTACATTCAGCCCCTTAAGCACTGAATCATCTGGACCTATTCAAAACAGACAACTTTGGTCGCTGTGCATATAACAAATAAATTAAATTGTCTTACCTCTAAAGCAGCAACGGAGTAACTCGATATATTCTGGTCTCTCATAAAATAAAATATGAATGCTAGCTACAGGCTCAGCAGTGTGCAATGCTGGCCATAATACTTGAAATGCACATGAAATTCTTTTGGCTGATAAACGGGAACATTTAAGAAAATCCAGCTTCTCTGAAAAACGTGACCCGGACAGGGTGGGGGTACTGATTACTAACACAGATCTTTTTAAGCAAAATTATATTGCAAGTTTGCTTTTTAAAAACATCTGACAACTGAAGTTTCATTACTCACACCTGACTCACAAATAATGAGACTTCAACAGCAAGTATTGTCTTTCTTAATTAATCCAACATAAATGCAAATCATCAAATTAAATATAGCTCTGTTAACAAATCTTAGAAACATTACAAAGTGAAATATCTAACTAGCATTTTTATCAAAACCGTTTACGTGCATTCTGGGGCTACTCCACAAATACAAATTATCAGCCAACTCATCTAACGCGCCGGAAGAAACAGAAATCATAATTATTTAACAGGCCAGAAGCAGTATCCCTGTGTCAGCGGTCTTATACAAATGTGTCCCCGTATACTCCTTTCAGCGTCTTGTAGTTGTTGGGAGCAATCTCACTGCTCAGATCAGCGGCAGACCTGATAGCAGAAAAACACCCCTGCCACACAGGAGAAAGACAGCCCCAACCAGCTGCCATCCAGGATGCAGCCAATTGAACACATGGTCACATCTCGCCCAACAGCCACAGCCAGGCGGAATGGATTGAAATACCACCCATAGTCATCGAGATGAAATAAGGTTATTGAGTTTTCCTACAGTGCCTCAAGCCGACTACGTTAAGTAAGTACCAGACCAATGTGAGCACAGCTCGCGAAATGTGGTGAGCGAGACGAAGCAATCTCACTACCCTTCTACACACACGCCACTTTTCCGGAACGTCTCATGAAGAAAATATTTAAGGGTTTCCCGCGTTCGGCAGACCCTGAAGTCCTCAAAGAAGGGATGGAAGAGATGGCACATCACGTCACAGTAAACGCAGAAGCAGTCACCATCCCTCCTGGTTATCGCTGTCAACAACCTGAGCAATAGGAGAGTCTGAAGCCATTTTGATTTTACAATAGGAGACTCCTTCAACTGAAGAGGATGGCCACTATCGACGTTCCACCAGCATGGCCACAACCGACGTTCTGAGACCGAAGAGAGAAAGGGCCCATGCTTCCATTGCCAAAGGTTGGGACAAGTGGCATCCCACAGCTCTTTCTCTGAGACGTGTGCAAAACGCGCGGACAGGTATCTGGGAGCAAACTGTCTTCTGCCGAAGACGCCCAGACTTACATGCAAGAATAGAGGGAACGTGAGCTACTGTGGCTGTGAGAATTCTAAGACGATGGTAGCTCGCTAGTCTCAGGAAGCGGTAGAAGAGGGCGTATAAGCCCCAGAAGTAGGTGGCAGGAACGGAAAGGCTCCTATCTCCGACAGCGCCGATGCTGCACCCAAACAACAGCAGTCACTGTGACCACGATGATCTGGCTGCTCTCATCGTCTTGCTCTCTGCAGCCCCTGACATTCTCTCTCACCTTACTTGACACTGCATAATGTCGCAGAGGTAGTGGAGTGCCCAGGCAGCCAAGCCAACTCCACCGCAGATGGAGCGATGAATCCACTCACAGCGCCGTCCTAGTAATGAATAGTGATATCTGGCCTACCATGGGGCTCAACGATATGTCATTACTGGTACCAGCGAGAAGACAGCACCCGAACACCTGAGAGTGACATCGCGATGACACTACAAAAAGCGAAGTTTTACAGCCAGAACAAAGTGATTACGTTGGAAGAATAGCTCAAGCGTGCTGGTACTCCGCCTTCACGACGGCGTGATGAATAACACCTGATGAAGACACCTCTGTAGTCAGCAGGGAAGCAGAAACGGTAGAATAGGTTGGTCAGGATATCTCAGTGACTTCCAATGTGACCTAGTCATGGAATGTCAACCAAGTAACAAAGCTTATATATCTGCCCAGGTCGACAGCTGGTCATGTAATTGTCACGTGGAAACGAGAAGGAACATCCACAGTAAAGGAAAAACCAGATGTTCCAGAACAGGGATTAGGAAGCATTGCAGAAGGTAGTTGCAAAATCGCATGAAATCAACGGAATTAATAACTCATGAGTTCCAAACGACTGCCAGCTGTCCAAATAGTACCACTGCTGTGTGTATCTAAGAGGCATGGGGTGGTATGCTCGAGCAGTTTCTGTAGTCAGTGCAAAGCGATGCACGAGATCGTGTAAAGAGCGACACTGCTGGACAATGAATGACTAGAAACGAATTATTCGGAGTGATAAATCACTCTGTACACTGTGGCAATCGAGTGGAACGATTTGGGTTTGGAGGAGGGTTGGAGAACGTTATGTGTCACGTCTAGTGCCAATAGTGAAATACAGATGAAGTTGTATTACTGTATGGGCGTGCTTGGGGGTGTGATTCCTTTCTTGTGTTCAACAAAACGCTGAATGCGAATGGATATGAAAGCACTGTGTACTGAGTACAGAAGGGGAACGGTTTGGAGATGATACTTGTTCCAATTAGTATGACAATACAACCTTTGAGGAAGGAGAATCTATGGGGCAATGGTTTGCTGACAATAAGATTCATGAAATGGATTGGCGTCAACCCGATGGAATACCTTTGAGATGAGTTAGAACGTCGGCTTCTCTTCAGACCCCACAGTCTAACTTCACCATTTCCTCTGCATTCGGCTCTTCAGAAAATTGTTTGTATATTATTGTTTGTCAAAGGATGGCCTACCATGCTGTACTCATCCTGGTTGGAACCCAGACTCAGGACTGTGTGTTGTATTTTGTTTTGTATTGGACACCTTGTAACAACAACAACTGTACATATAAAAATTTTTCTTCTGGTTTTCGATAAATTAATATAAGCGATGTTTTGATGCCATTTCTTTTCTTGTCATGTCATTACGTTAAAGACTCTGTAAACACATTTCGATGTAAATTTTAATATTTATGTTAAATTTCAAATAATGTTATAATAGGAGTGAAGTTTAAATAATGTTGGGAATATTGTAAGATGTGAAAGTTGTAATTGTACGCCTGGTCCATACGTAGGCAATGTATTAGGATATGTGAAATGTAAAACCTGGGGTGAATACCCTATCTGTAGGGGAGCGGTAAAAGGTGGATGGCAGGCGAGCGCGGGAAAATGCACACGGGGGCGGTACGGCATAACGGGCTCAGCAAGTCAGTGGGAGTGGGGCACCGATCTGAGGAACACGTTCCGGATCGAGGAGGCTATCCTGGAAAAAGTGGTTTCATTTGAGCCTCGGATGTGCCGTTTCCGACGACTATACAGCATGGCTATATCCAATAGGCACTGAATTGAAAAGGATTACAACGCCAAGAAGAAGCAAAGTGCCGATACAGAAAGAGCCATAGCTGTGATTGTATGTGTGCTGTGCGCCTCGCCATCTCGCTGCCCGCCAACCGCCGCATCGACTTGCACAGGTCAATTCTTTACAAGTGTATCCGTATGGACCAGTGTTAAATTTGTTCCTAACTGTTCAATAATAATTTGACTTTTACCAGAATTGCCCTATTAATTAATTATCCTAATCACTAAGCCCGCATCTCGTGGTCGTGCGGTAGCGTTCTCGCTTCCCACGCCCGGGTTCCCGCGTTCGATTCCCGGCGGGGTCAGGGATTTTCTCTGCCAGTTGATGGCTGGGTGTTGTGTGCTGTCCTTAGGTTAGTTAGGTTTAAGTAGTTCTAAGTTCTAGGGGACTTATGACCACAGCAGTTGAGTCCCATAGTGCTCAGAGCCATTTTTGAACCTAATCACTAACCTGGACAGGGTCCTTTCCGCATGTTGTGCAATCCGAGAGTCCCGAAATGAAGATTCAAAGTTCATGTTAATAAGAATTACGTGCAGAACTATCTATGCTAGAAAGATATTCAAAGAGCTTTGTTGTTAATGATTGTTTTGGTAAATAATAGACCTGACCAAATTTGAAGATGATGTTGAAAGTGGTTTAGTAATGAAGCTTAATTGATCAGAGACAAAAATAATGGTAGTTAAATGAGGAATTAATGAGACAAAAAGAATAGTAACTCATATTTTGTAAATCTTGATTACTTAATGCTTTCAATAGTTAATAGTTTCAACACAGTGACCATAACAGTTTCAGGGTCCCCCCTCCCCCCTTCAATCTTTTCTTTTCTATTCATTTAAATGCTAAAGTGCACGGCACTGATTTGACCTGCAAAGTTAAAGTCAATAGAAAACCTAAATTTATCAATGTTTTTTCCTTATTAAGATTGACATGGTATGTATGTTTCAAAAGTGCTATTTCTAGGGCAACCTATGCCCGATTTCAGTTGGATCAATAGACAAAATGCAATGTGTAGTAATCATTGTAGTGTAATGTTGTGTATTTGTAGCTTGTCCAAATCAGTACAGAAAGGGAAAATACTAGTTTAGTAGATTTTTCTGGTTCTAAAATTTTCCATATAATGCAGTATTACTACGTGTGGTTATGTTTGTACGTACATCCACTTGTACAAGGAAAAAACTCACGTAATGCCTAATTAGGCTGGCGACCGTATTATTAATAATTGGTAGCATCTGCTGCGTAGGTTTCTTGTCCGTATTAACGTGTGGTTGCACTTGGTACTAGCTTAACGTATCATTGTTGTTGCTGACTGGGTATAAGTCCGATTTTGCTTCCATTCAGGTACACGCGGTCATCACATTTAATAAAATCCTTTCCCGTAAGGTGAAGCCCGTCAACTTATCATAGTACAGGCTTAAAGAGTTAACGTACTCAAGAGCGGAGACGTTACAAGTGGCATCCCGGTGACAGGACATCCAGTTGTTGTCAGTCTCAAATTAAAGTGAATACCGAACAGTGGATGTTCAGTGGCTCGAATTGTAATAATATTCAGTAAAATAAATTGCAGTGAACGTCAAGTACAGTGGAAAGGTGTAATTTGCATTCAGTACGGACGGGAGCGTAGACACAGTAGATGTGCCGAGCGTAATGGAAAATGCGGCTGGCAGTAGCAGGAGTTTACGCGGCCAGATAACAGATGGCGTTAGCGGAAGACAATTGGCGTACATACAGTACCACGAACACGTTAACGAACAGATTGAAATGTCGAGATCGCCTCGAACGCAGCAAGGAATGAAACAGGAAGTAGAGGGTGATTTTGTAGATGATAGTGGGTATGTGAATGAATCCACTGACATGTTTGATTCACCACAGATAAAGAAAGAACCGAAAGAAACTTCTGAAGTAGGATCGGAACACACAGATTCCGTAGAACAAAACAGTGTGAAAATTTTAAGCATGAACGATTTATTTGAACAATTAACTAAACAAATTGCAGGACAGAATGATCAGCTTCAAAAACAAGTCGGTAGTTAGGTTAGTCAGCTTAAAACACACGTTGACGAGCAGCTCAAAACACAGAACGAGCAGCTTAAAACACAGAACGAGCAGCTTAAAACACACGTTGCCGAGCAGCTCAAAACACAAAGTAATCAGCTCAAAACACAGAACGAGCAGCTTAAAACACACGTTGATCAAATTAGAGCACAGGCCGAAGATCAAGGAATTAAAATTAGTAAACAAATAGAACGGGTAGAACAAAAAGTGGGTAATTTAAGTTCTGTGGTAAATGCTATGAGATTTGAAATTGACACAATTAACAAAAATATGGATACTATGCAGGAGGAAATAGGTAATATTAACAGTAGGTTCGATGTTGAAATTCTCAACATCCAAGAGAAAGTAGAACCTCTGGTTGAAACAAAAGTAGACGAAAAAGTTTTCGGTCTTAAAACTTAAATCGTAAACGAATGTCAACACGGAATCTCACAGTTGAAAAAGGCAGTTTCAGACACTGAAAGAGATTTAGGTGAGAAAGTTACCGGATGTGTACAAAAATGTGAACAAAATACTTCGAAAATTCAAGGCAAAATTTTCGACCTTGAGAGTAAAATTAAAGATAGGCCTGGTGTTGTCTATAATGGCACACCAATTACGAAGCTGTTAGAAGGTGAGGAACGCTTCGATCCCGCCAAGAAACATAACGGATGGCATCCGTTAGATTTCATCAAAAATTGCGAGAGGATATTTCCTGAACACTGGTCTGATCAGGAAAAGATAAACGTAGTAATTAGCGCCTTAGCAGGTGATGCTAAGCGCTGGGGAATTAATTTGAATGCCGAACGAATGTACGAATGACGTTCGAAGAATTCAGGCAGAGGTTTACGGAAGAATATTGGTCCGAACAAAAACAGGTTCATTTGTGGCGCGAGTTTATCATGGCCAAACATCATGATAGCAGGGGCAGGAATTCTTTGAAAGATTTCTGCGAATATTGGTACCGAAAATTGACACATTTAAGAGGAAGAAGATCTGATTCCGAAATAATATGGGAGCTATATAAAAAGCTTCCAGAAGATTCAAAGAGATACGTGGGAAGCAATCATCGTAGCTTCCAAGCGTTTCTCGAAAGGGTCGAAGACGAAGACCATTGGCGCGAAAGTCGTGCCCATTATCAAAATTTTGGTAACCGAAATAACCGTAATAATGACGAAAGAAATGACGGCGAAGGGTTTCGCGTTAATATGATACAGAGAGGTAGAGGTAGAGGAAGAGGAAGAGGAAGTTATCCCGGTCGCGGTAGAGGGTACACCGTGCAAAATGATAACGACGCGGGAAACTAATTTCCGCGAACGTTGCGGGCCAAACGGAAGCGGACAGTACATACCGGCCCCGATTCAAGAAAAATTACCGAACTTCAAAAATGGTTCAAATGGCTCTGAGCACTATGGGATTCAACTGCTGAGGTCATTAGTCCCCTAGAACTTAGAACTAGTTAAACCTAACCAACCTAAGGACATCACAAACATCCATGCCCGAGGCAGGATTCGAACCTGCGACCGTAGCGGTCTTGCGGTTCCAGACTGCAGCACCTTAAACCGCACGGCCACTTCGGCCGGCAATTACCGAACTGACAGTAATGTTATGAGACAGGTTAGAGACAGGCGTGAAACGCCGCAACGTGTTGTTGCGAAACAAGCGTCAGGTGCGAGCCAGAATGAGTCATCTCGGCCGTGCAGAGCGCTACTTGTTAACAGGCGAGTGGAGCATCAGAGGGCAACGGCCCAGCCTAGCAGAACAGCTGTTCAGAGAGAAGCCGCTAGCAATACAGCAGCATTAGGTACGAACGTAGCCGTAAGAGCTGATGAATATATTACGAGTGATAATTCCATGGCGAAGGAAATAATAGATGAAACTGTGGATACACAGAGAGGTGCGGATAGTAGTGTTTGCAATGAAGTAAAAGGCGAGAATTAGTTAGCAGAAGTAACTGATTGGCGTGTGCAGATCGACGATCTGTACAAGGGCCTAAAGCAATGTGAGTGGGAGGATTTTAAGAAGGAATATGAAGCAAGGAAGTTAATTAGTAAAGAAGGAGATAAAAGGGACGTCGATAAGGTGGCGGGGCCCGAGTTTAAAGAGGAGAGAGTAAATAGCACCGCGCAAAGTACGCGTGCTGCCGATAGGACAAAGGTGAAAAATAGGAAGGAATTGGAGGACGAAATCCTTAGCATTGACGAGGAAGTAACTTCTATTAACGATCCGCCTACAGTACTAGCTGCTACCGAAAGGCATCGTGAGGAAGAGGCAGGGGATTGCATGAAGGTAATTGAAGTCCACGAGGATTACACTGAATATGAAGTAATAGTAGATGTGAGTAAAGCTGATGATGAGGCCGTTTTGCCGAAAGAGGATATTAATTTAAAATCAAAGCCTGACGAAAGTGCAGAGGAAGAACTTAGTGCCTGTCTCAGAAAAGCTTTTATGTTAGAACCTGAAAGCGATCCAGAATGGTCGGATTCTGACGATAGTTCAGATGATGAAAGGTACGCAAATACAGACGAAAATGAATATACTAACTTTCCCTATTGTTCAAAAGTAGCGTACTTAAGTGAATCTGATGGTGAGGAAGAGAGTAATGATGACTCTAGTGACGATGAATTTGCAGGTGTAAACGAAAGTGAATATACTTTTACTGAAAGAGGGTATGAGAAAATTAGTGACATTTTTCCAAAGAAAGATACAGAAAGTAGAACTGGGCCAAAACCGAATGAATTATTCAGTAATGTAAAACAGGGGCATAATTTGCAGGAACCTCCAGATGATACTATACTGGGGCACGCCTTAATAAATGTTTTGAAGGAGTGTGAATTACAGGAACAAAAAGAACCACCTGATAAAATGATAGCAGAACAGGGAATGTTGTACCTTGCTAAAGACTTTGAAATTTCAGAACCTAAAAAGCCACCTGATGAAACGAAACGTTGGCAAGATCTGAATGGTTTAGTGAAAGATGTAGAAAATAGGAGGCCTAAAAAGCCACCAGACTTAAGTGACTGTTTTATGAACCCTAAAAGACTGCCTTGTTAATAAAGAGACTGGGGACAGGATACTGTATTTGTATATATTATTAGTATTATGCATGACTTTATTATTACTGTATCTCAGTGTTACCTGAAAGTGAATTATTGTTTTGTTGATTTAGAGTCTGGGTCAGATTTATATTGATCTTTGAAAGCGCCATGAACACATTACATCATGAAACTACTGGATTCCCACCAGAAGAAATTTTGTTAGGCAGCAAGAGTAAAAGTTTAATTGAAGAAAAACTAGAGTTTCCACCTTGTACAAGTTTGGGGTTGAGTCAAAAGAAAGAATTAGTCAGAAAAAGGACAAAGCAAAAAGCTGAATCTAGATCTAAAAGACATGATAAAAATCTGAAAGTTTCAAAATTCAAATTTGGGGATTATGTTCTTTTAAAAACCCACGAAAAATCTAGTGAACTGAACCATGAAATTTCCAAATTTAAATATATTTATAATGGGCTGTATATAATACAGAACATTCCACACGATAATGCTTACTACCTGATCTACCCAAAATCCAAAAGACCTTTAGGTGTAAGAAATATTGTGGACCTGAAACTGTATGTCCCTAGGAGTGAGTGACATAAGTACACTCAGAAAGCAATTTGCAGTAAATGTGCTATATCCTATGCTGAAACTATTTTATTCAAAACGTAACTAATCTCTGTAAATGTATGTATACTATTGACAGTGTGCTAATGTAGTTATGTGAGTTTCAGATTACCTAATGCACTGTAAAAGTAAGAATGTATGGAGAAAAGGACTGAAAAGAAAAGGGTAAATGCCGAATACCAAAGTGGACGGTATATGAGTCATAATATGAAGGACTGCCAAATACCAATGAGGGCAGGTAAATATTCAATGGATAATTGTAAGTGTGATACAGGAGCGGTGATAATATGAGGTGAAAATGGCTGCCCAAATCTGAATAATAGGCAGCAAATATGTGTAATAAATTTTCTGAATATTATTGTGTGTTTTTGTTTTAGTAAGCAAAGAAATGGACTGCTATTCAATGCAAGCAGCGATAAATTGTCTTATAGTGTATATAGAGGTTTGCATTCGTTTTTGTAGTTAAATGTTTGTATTCCAGATTTAGAAATAATTTCTTTGAGAAATTTAGTAAAAATGAGTAATTTGCTAATTTAATAATGTTGTAATGGGAGGTTGGACTGTGCAAAAGGCACTTAAGTAAATGACAAGTAAATGTTCTTGGTATGTTAAAAAGTATAGACCTATATAATGTGAGTGAAAGGAAGTATGTGGTATAAAATTTTTTGGACATTCACGTAAAGACTCAGAACCACTGTATAAATGTAAAATTTAGTGTTCCCATTAAATTTACACTTTGTGAAAATTACTGGAAACATGGGCATGTGTAACAACAACAACTGTACATATAAAAATTTTTTTTCTGGTTTTCGATAAATTAATATAAGCGATGTTTTGATGCCATTTCTTTTCTTGTCATGTCATTATGTTAAAGACTCTGTAAACACATTTCGATGTAAATTTTAATATTTATGTTAAATTTCAAATAATGTTATAATAGGAGTGAAGTTTAAATAATGTTGGGAATATTGTAAGATGTGAAAGTTGTAATTGTACGCCTGGTCCATATGTAGGCAATGTATTAGGATATGTGAAATGTAAAACCTGGGGTGAATACCCTATCTGTAGGGGAGCGGTAAAAGGTGGATGGCAGGCGAGCGCGGGAAAATGCACACGGGGGCGGTACGGCATAACGGGCTCAGCAAGTCAGTCGGAGTGGGGCACCGGTCTGAGGAACACGTTCCGGATCGAGGAGGCTATCCTGGAAAAAGTGGTTTCATTTGAGCCTCGGATGTGCCGTTTCCGACGACTATACAGCATGGCTATATCCAATAGGCACTGAATTGAAAAGGATTACAACGCCAAGAAGAAGCAAAGTGCCGATACAGAAAGAGCCATAGCTGTGATTGTATGTGTGCTGTGCGCCTCGCCATCTCGCTGCCCGCCAACCGCCGCATCGACTTGCACAGGTCAATTCTTTACAAGTGTATCCGTATGGACCAGTGTTAAATTTGTTCCTAACTGTTCAATAATAATTTGACTTTTACCAGAATTGCCCTATTAATTAATTATCCTAATCACTAACCTGGACAGGGTCCTTTCCGCATGTTGTGCAATCCGAGAGTCCCGAAATGAAGATTCAAAATTCATGTTAATAAGAATTACGTGCAGAACTATCTATGCTAGAAAGATATTCAAAGAGCTTTGTTGTTAATGATTATTTTGGTAAATAATAGACCTGACCAAATTTGAAGATGATGTTGAAAGTGGTTTAGTAATGAAGCTTAATTGATCAGAGACAAAAATAATGGTAGTTAAATGAGGAATTAATAAGACAAAAAGAATAGTAACTCATATTTTGTAAATCTTGATTACTTAATGCTTTCAATAGTTAATAGTTTCAACACAGTGACCATAACAGTTTCAGGGTCCCCCCTCCCCCCTTCAATCTTTTCTTTTCTATTCATTTAAATGCTAAAGTGCACGGCACTGATTTGACCTGCAAAGTTAAAGTCAATAGAAAACCTAAATTTATCAATGTTTTTTCCTTATTAAGATTGACATGGTATGTATGTTTCAAAAGTGCTATTTCTAGGGCAACCTATGCCCGATTTCAGTTGGATCAATAGACAAAATGCAATGTGTAGTAATCATTGTAGTGTAATGTTGTGTATTTGTAGCTTGTCCAAATCAGTACAGAAAGGGAAAATACTAGATTAGTAAATTTTTCTGGTTCTAAAATTTTCCATATAATGCAGTATTACTACGTGTAGTTATGTTTGTACGTACATCCACTTGTACAAGGAAAAAACTCACGTAATGCCTAATTAGGCTGGCGTCCGTATTATTAATAATTGGTAGCATCTGCTGCGTAGGTTTCTTGTCCGTATTAACGTGTAGTTGCACTTGGTACTAGCTTAACGTATCATTGTTGTTGCTGACTGGGTATAAGTCCGATTTTGCTTCCATTCAGGTACACGCGGTCATCACATTTAATAAAATCCTTTCTCATAAGGTGAAGCCCGTCAACTTATCATAGTACAGGCTTAAAGAGTTAACGTACTCAAGAGCGGAGGCGTTACAACCTCCTCGGTATGCCGCGAAATGTATCTGATGCCTTTTCCCAAAGCATAAGAAAAGTATTTCTGTTACAGGCTTGTAGCGGCAGAATTTTAATTTTTTGCATGTACATGTGTCTGTGTTGTATTCTGATTTTTCTTTCAGATTAGTTTTACTTCAATAACTGTCTTCAGTAACACAGTGTTAGTCTTAAAATCTACTTTCTAATATTTATTACTGACGTTAATAAAACAATCATCCTTTTTGTAGCAATCTTATAATATTTATGACATGACAGTCGTTTTCTCTGTGTATACTTGATTATTTTTCTGCTTACTTCTTAGCTCTTTTTTGAGGAGAGTACAAGGCTTGCTAACTCACGAAGAAAGCTCAAATTTTCCTGCGAGAGACGAGCGAGTCCACGAGTTCGAGCAGTGATCTGGCCTGACGCGTTACAGAAGGGACATGGTGCCCCATGGCACAGCATTTTGTGGAAGTGTGTTGAGGTAAGCCAGGGTAAAGCATCTCGCATGTTAAGATGGGTTCTGTAAGCCAAGAACGGGAAATTCCTGCTGAGTTCCCCTGTATTCATGTAAATAAAGCGAAATAATCGCTGGTCACTTTGGCAATGGCTGGGGATCCTTCCATCCATTTAAAGCTTTTCAAAAAGCAGTAAGGAGGTTTAGAGAAGGAGAGTTACGGAGGCTTTTGGTCCCGCCGCCGAGTAAGATAGACCCTACGACGTTAGGCACAGTCCGACGCAGGTTTGCCGAGTTCGGAGTAATTGTCGCAATTCACATTAGTGCTGCCCTCGTTCTAAGCAGCTCATCGCATGAAGGATTTGCTACGAAACTTTTGTTGCCTGATTAATTGTATTATTTCAAGGATCTTGAACTCGTTTTCTTTGTACACTCCTGGAAATTGAAATAAGAACACCGTGAATTCATTGTCCCAGGAAGGGGAAACTTTATTGACACATTCCTGGGGTCAGATACATCACATGATCACACTGACAGAACCACAGGCACATAGACACAGGCAACAGAGCATGCACAATGTCGGCACTAGTACAGTGTATATCCACCTTTCGCAGCAATGCAGGCTGCTATTCTCCCATGGAGACGATCGTAGAGATGCTGGATGTAGTCCTGTGGAACGGCTTGCCATGCCATTTCCACCTGGCGCCTCAGTTGGACCAGCGTTCGTGCTGGACGTGCAGACCGCGTGAGACGACGCTTCATCCAGTCCCAAACATGCTCAATGGGGGACAGATCCGGAGATCTTGCTGGCCAGGGTAGTTGACTTACACCTTCTAGAACACGTTGGGTGGCACGGGATACATGCGGACGTGCATTGTCCTGTTGGAACAGCAAGTTCCCTTGCCGGTCTAGGAATGGTAGAACGATGGGTTCGATGACGGTTTGGATGTACCGTGCACTATTCAGTGTCCCCTCGACGATCACCAGTGGTGTACGGCCAGTGTAGGAGATCGCTCCCCACACCATGATGCCGGGTGTTGGCCCTGTGTGCCTCGGTCGTATGCAGTCCTGATTGTGGCGCTCACCTGCACGGCGCCAAACACGCATACGACCATCATTGGCACCAAGGCAGAAGCGACTCTCATCGCTGAAGACGACACGTCTCCATTCGTCCCTCCATTCACGCCTGTCGCGACACCACTGGAGGCGGGCTGCACGATGTTGGGGCGTGAGCGGAAGACGGCCTAACGGTGTGCGGGACCGTAGCCCAGCTTCATGGAGACGGTTGCGAATGGTCCTCGCCGATACCCCAGGAGCAACAGTGTCCCTAATTTGCTGGGAAGTGGCGGTGCGGTCCCCTACGGCACTGCGTAGGATCCTACGGTCTTGGCGTGCATCCGTGCGTCGCTGCGGTCCGGTCCCAGGTCGACGGGCACGTGCACCTTCCGCCGACCACTGGCGACAACATCGATGTACTGTGGAGACCTCACGCCCCACGTGTTGAGCAATTCGGCGGTACGTCCACCCGGCCTCCCGCATGCCCACTATACGCCCTCGCTCAAAGTCCGTCAACTGCACATACGGTTCACGTCCACGCTGTCGCGGCATGCTACCAGTGTTAAAGACTGCGATGGAGCTCCGTATGCCACGGCAAACTGGCTGACACTGACGGCGGCGGTGCACAAATGCTGCGCAGCTAGCGCCATTCGACGGCCAACACCGCGGGTCCTGGTGTGTCCGCTGTGCCGTGCGTGTGATCATTGCTTGTACAGCCCTCTCGCAGTGTCCGGAGCAAGTATGGTGGGTCTGACACACCGGTGTCAATGTGTTCTTTTTTCCATTTCCAGGAGTGTATTTGTGAGATTCACAGATAACTAAAACTGGTAGCGTTTGGTAACCAGTCTTTCACGTAAATGAGACACCTTTTCAGTGTTAGCGGAACATTCTTAGTTAAATTGAGCTTCTAGATACCTTTGTGTCCTGATATTTACAGGTGACAGTGTGCTCTTTTGGTTGGACCAACTTCTCAATCAATTTCATTGGGAACATCTTCTCTGCTATTTTAATGTGGTATGTGTCGAGATCTTAGACCAAAAAGAGGCTTCTTAAACTCAGAACCAAACTGGTGCCCTACAGTTGATTCTGGTTAAGCGACACTCTAAATATAAATATAATCAGTTTATTTGTATTTCTAATTTGTCTCATTGTGATGGTATTCATTACAGTTCTATAGTCAAACATTCTGACCATTCAGTTTACTCACAAATATTGTGAGCAATTGTTTAATAATACTTAACGAGCATTGCACTCGCTCGCTGCTGACTATGGTAAACAAAATCGAATTTCGTACCATGTGCATGAGATGGAAACCTACAATGCTTGCATTTCAGGTCTGCACGTACATTTTATGCTGCTGAAATCATATAATATCCTGCGGTTAGGACGACACAGCGAGACACATCTTAGAAAGCAAGTCAGTTGTAGCGCTCACTTCATTTTTAATTGCTTGAATATTAAACAGCGGCTGCAGTATAGCATCGAGCGGGGTTTGCATCGTGTAGGTCGTTTGATTTCTTTTGTTCTGGTATGTGACTGTACTTTGCGGGATTGCATGTGAAGATATTTTTGACTTACGAGTGTGGATTTTTCTTTTGTATTTCGGGTTGTTTCATTGCATTTAACTTAGGTTAACTTTCGTTTGCTGAGCAATGGATTGTAATAGATTTCAATTAGAAATGGATAAGGCCCGAACAGCACGTTGTAAAGAGGCTAAAATATCCTTAGATAGGAGCGTTTCAACAGATCCGTCGGAACTTTTTGAGGGAGAAACGTCGCCACCACTGGCATTACCTGAAACTTAGGAAACCGCAATGGCAACTGAACCTAGTGGTGTGTGGTGCTTGTGAAACGGAGATAGGAAAGCCGAAGCAGACAGTAACAGGTAAAGGAAAAAGAAAGCATTTTTGGAAATAATTACAAATAGACAGAAAATTTGATTCCCAATTGAAATTAGCTGATGTAACAACGGTCGATGTTTCAAAAACTACGGAAAGCGGCGTGAAGAAGCTAGTCCATGTGGAATCGAGATTAGACAAGGCTTGGAAAACTAATGCCTCACGTTCTCAAAGAATGCAAATGGTACAAGATAGTGATGCATTATTATGCCAAGAAATGCGATCTCTGGAAGAGCGAGCAGAATCGGAGGCGACACGACCTGAACCACTGCCAGAAACGCAAGAGTTCGTCTCACTCAAATGCGAGGTTGTCAGGTTAAGGAAAGAAAAAGAGTGACTAATGCGAAAAGTGGACACTGGAATGAGGAACAATAAGAAGTGGAATGTTTGTGAGAGTTCTCAGCCTATGCTGTTAACGGCAAAACTTGATGATAAACATTTCTTCCAGCTGAGAAAATTTCTTACTTAAACTGCAGACAGGGACATGCACATTACAACGTGGATGGAGCAATTTAGGGACAGTCTACTAAACTCCTGTAAAATCCAGAGGAAATTATTCATTAATAGCCACATGAATGTTAAAATAATAGCAAAGCTGCTGCCAGTGATAAGAAACTGTGTAACGTTCCAAGAATTTGAGACAAGTATCACCAAATTGTGTTGGTCTGCTGCAGAGTAAAATAGGTTGATCCTGACCATCACAAAAACTATGCCACTCCCAGCAACACGACTTCAATCATATGCGCTGTAAGTCTATGTGAGGTGAGTAGTCTAAATGTATGCTAAGTGCAATCGTTATCTGATATAAATTAATTAGAAATTTCCAAAATAATGGATTTGGAATTCAGTGTCTACTAAATGTAAGAAGAATCTCGATTAATTCGGTTCATTACATTAAAGTGAGTCGTACATCATCTGATGAGTAACAGTAGTTCCAGAGTAAAACATTGGTTGAACTGATAAAGGGTATGCAGTAATCTTGTAAAAATTGCGCATCAAAATGAAACAATGACATTCCTGAAATTGTACTGTGATCATCGTGACGTTAGTACAAAAGACAGCTCTAGAGAAGGGAATGGATTGCATCTGTCGCTGAAATTGAAAGCATATTGGTCATATGGGTCTAATAGCAAGTTTTCTGAGTGAAACTGCAAGCTACTGAAATTCTATAAAATTAAATTTACTACCCCTGCAGACCATCTGGCTGTTTCTGCTCAATATCAGCATATGTGTCTGTAGTTGGAGGTCGAAGTGGCTCCAGAATCAGTCATTGGCAGCACACCAAAGACACACACTTGCAGCTAATTCTCTGTCAGCAGAAAACCTTTCCACGTCCCCGTCTCACGTGCTCAGAGATGGACCCTGGTGGGGAAAAAGCCTGTGGAGGAGAAGTCTGCCAAGAAGTTTGGCAGAAATGGTTCCCATAGTGAAGCGATTTTGAACCAGCAGCTTACTAAAAGGCAGACACGCATTTCTGCGTTTTTCGTTCTTAAGTGTGTTATGATCGGCTAGGCTATTGGTATCCGGAGTGCTAATAACTAAAAATAAGCCTTAAGCAATGCTGGTCCCCTGGTCTCCTTTCCTGACTTTTGCTTGAGGCGGTCAACCATTAACGAGCTTCCTATAATTTCATGCTGAGAAAAGGTACCTTACTATTTTCTATCTGTTTTTGTAACCAATGAAGTGGGACCTCGGCAGTACAGTCGACTTTCTGTAACTTTCACTTTACTTACATTAGTCAATCTTGACTGTTCTTATGTTGCATTAATATTTAGTTTTTGTGGGACCAGACATTCAGTATTAGTCCACATTTACAAAGATTTCCCAAACGGGCTCTTATTAAACTTTCAGGATGTTTTCTATGGTATCAAGTGCATTACAGAGAAACACAGCTTTCTAAGCTCTGTTCACAATAGTGTCTTTCCTGGACGTTGTTACAAAATAGCATTTCTAAGAATCTAGCTCATTCCAAAGGGATACAACTTCCTACTTCGTTTTCACAATAGTGCCTTTCCTGGACCTAGCTAGAAAAATGCATTATTACTCTTTCCACCTTGGAGTCATAAAAAGAGTGACTGCTGGAGGCTTTAAGTCACGGGAGTTCGTATATATGTGGTGTGTGTGGGGCAGCCGGCATCGAGTTGCAGAGTCTCGAGGGAAAGGCTGGTCAGCCGAATGGCACTGACCTGCGCCTCTAGCGGTGCAGCCTTCTGTAAATTCCCCTGGGGAAGGTCTCCCTGACTGGCTATGAGAGTTCGTTACTGATCTAAGTGCTGGCCGCTCATCCCAACAGCTCATCCCAATGTGCTTCCAAGTGGCTTTGCACTTATATAAATCATGCAATTACGAATAAAAATGTAGATTATATAAATTAACTACTAACCATCACTGGTACTGATAAGAGTTTCATATCTGAGAGCCAACTAATTATTCTCATCTAATGGAAGCAGATCGCTGACGCAGCGCGTGGTCCACAGGGCCTGTGATCGCTGAGAAGAAGAAGAATGGATCTTTACATTACGATTTTATCCCAGGTATGGGACAGTTAAAAAAAAGTAACAGCAACATACATTCGGACGTACTTCGACGAGATTTTAAAACAGAATCAGCATCCTGACCACCTACAACATAGTGGTGAACTGATCCACTTATTCATTAACATAATGCCAACAGAGCGTAAGAGATCTCTCATGTGTATGTGCGAGCAGAGTGTGAGCTTTACATCAGATAGGTACCAGTGAGGAAACTCACGGTGTGATGAGCAAACGAATAAGAATGCTGGAGAGAGCAGCAATGGCAATTGGCCGAGGAATCAAATAACTGACATAATATGGGGCTCAGATTTTATGAGGAAAGAGATCATTGGAAACAGAGACTTGAAGATAGTAAAATTTAGAGATCCCGCTCCAGACTGCAGTCAACAAGCCTGACAAGAAAGAGTGGTTTTCTACGGTAGGGTTATTTAATCTCAGGTGTGTAACCTTACATATTTAGATAAATTCTACGTTTTTCACCCATAGGATGCTGTTAGTGTTTGCCGAACAATTTTGTGCCATTTCTTTTGGTGCGTCATTTTCATATTTAGTCTTGTGCTCGTTATTATTTTTGTACGTGTGCGTTGTTTTGTGGTGTAATGAGCTGAGTTAGTAATTCGTTTCTGTGCACTTCGAAATCATATGAGTTGCATTGATCAGCCAGAAAATTATGCTCATCGACCTACTATTGATATAAACCCGTCGCGGTGGTAGCAGCGTCACCTAGCGAGAAATGACTGCTGTTCAGACACGGGCACGGTGCATGTAGTATTAGTGAGCGTGCTGTCCGTGCGTAGAATGGGGAACGCACGCGATCTATCTGAATTTGACCAGGGACAGATTGTGATGGCTCAGAGGCTAGGTACGAGCATTTCAGAGACTGTACGACTTGTGTGCTGTGATGAGTGTCTTCCACACATGGTGCAACCAAGATGAAAACCACGTACAGATGTCGGGGTGGCAACAACTCCTTACAGATGTTATTCCTAAAAAGGTAGACATACCAGCTATTATGTAGGTGGTGATAATATTCTGGCTGATCAGTGTAGGTTTGTCAGAGAACACAGGATATTTCAGTTCATATTCGCAAGGGGTAACAATCCTTAATTTCATGAGTGTAAAAGGCGTTTTACGAATGCTCTAGATACAGATGTGCAGCTGCAACCACCAACAACCGTCGGCGAGTTCTTTCGAGAGATTTTTTTCTTTTTTTATAATATAACTTACTAGTTTCTTTTTACTAGACAGTTCCTGTGTAGAACATAATCTGTAAAAAAAAAATAAAGATACAAGAAGTGTCAGTAATTGTTTCTTTATAGTTGACGCAGTTTGACACTCTGTTAAAAATATGAATAGAAAGTACGATCAAAATCTGTTATTGTAATCAGTTACAAATAAAAAATATCTGATTCAAGTTATTAATATTACAGAAAAGCAGATGAGTTGGAGATAGACATGCCGGCAGATTCATCCAGCTGGTAGAAAAGAGACGATTTCCCCTTTCACTCTCCTAGCACAACCCAGTTTCACGACCATTACCTCGCAATAAGCCTCAAGGGGATGCCGACAGCACGTGGCTGTCAGTGGATTGTCGAACTACCCGAACGCCTTGTCAAACTCCGCCAGCCAGACGACTTTCTGCTACAAAAGCAACCGTCCCTTCTACAGATTTTCTGGCTACGCAAAGAAGTCATTTATGTGAGCTGCATGATGGATCACCCCTGTCAACACACGAACACGCAATTTATTTCCATATACAACATAATTAATTGTTTTTTGTGACCTTGACCACCACAACAACTGAATAGAAACACATGCCCAATAGGTTTCAAATGGTAACACAAGACATATTCCATATTTTGCTGAAGTAGTAAATGCTTACGCCTAAAACTGATTATAGTATGATAATTAATTAAATAAAATGGCCAAATGAGGCAGCAAAAATTTTGATTTGTGCTTATTTCTATTATTTTCTGCATCTTTCTTGCACAAAGATTAATTTGTCATATAACACAATTTCCTTTCAGTTTTAGTTACATTGTTTAACGGATTCTTAAGAACCATCATGTTTATAACATGTACATAACACCAGTAGTTTGGAAAGTAGCATCTTTTGTATGACTTTCCTTGTGGAACAACATTACTACAATTGCATAAAGAAATTTAGTATTGAAGTACATAAACTTTTTTGTTGGGAGAAACATTCATGTAACTTATCGATGTAAATTGTTTACATATTTTTAACAATATTTCTCAAATATGGAGTTGAACTAATATGTAAAGAATAATAGAATTAAATTGCACTTCATTTATATTTTGGGAACCATATACATATAGCAGATAACATTTCTGTGGCACAAAAACATGCTCCTTAAAGCAAGTATGCAATGTTTACCTTGGCTATGAAAGATCTTAAATATTTCTGACACATTTACATGTACTCGTTGATATACCATAGCTTCTGCTGATCATAGACTGTTAGGGTTTTCTTTCTTTGATTTTCAGTGTCTGGTTGAACTAGGCAGTGATTAGTGACAGAGGCCCTAGGGAAGATAGAAGTTTCCCCAGAGCACAGCAGTTTTTGGAATTTGGTTGCAGTGAGTCCCTGCTCTGTGCTTTGTTGGCAAATGTTACTCTCTCCATTGAAGGCAATCAGTCGCTAAGCCTCTGGAATTTCCTAGTGTATCTCTGAGCCTGATAAATTCGCCACACTCCACACAGATCAAAGAATGTGCCACTGTGGCTCTGCTCGGGCACCACAAAAAAATTCGTAGCCTTACACTCCAGATAGTGTTCCCCTCTGTGTTTTACCCACCACTGTGCATCGACATCTTCAAATTCTGATACCCATCCTAACGCCCAATATGGCTTTCATCCCAACTAATCCATCGACGACCAACTTCCTTACCAAGTCCAAGTTCTCTCCCATCAAGTAAATAAACCAAAAAGCCTGGACTGCTCACCAAACTACAAACCTATGCACTAACAGCCAACCATGTCAGTCTTATAACATATGTCACAATGAATCACACATGATATCACATGTTTCACCACACTACACATGTGCCTCGAAGCACTGCCATGTTTCCCCTCCTTTACAACCTGTAAACACGCATTCTCAAACGAAAATCCCTCACCTAATTCCTGCATTATGCAGACAACGCCCCCTACCTAACCACTCACAACACTCTTCAACTCTCCCATGCCTCCCACCGCTTCAGTCCCCTAGTAAAGTGGAAACATCAAATAAATCCACGGAAAAGCCAAACCACCATGTTTAGTCCCACCAATCGGCGTTTCTGTTGTCTATATTTCCATTTCTCCATCTATAAATAACAAAACCCTTCGCCACACATTTAAATATTTAGGGCTAACCCTCAACAGAAACCTAACATGGACTCTAAATCTCCTTACCATCTAACACAATCCCTGACAGCGACTAAGACTACTAACACTTTGCGTCTACCACTAAGCTCACCTGTAAAGCCCTCACACATCTTATCCTCACCTGTACCAAAGTTGCCTGCGCCTTGCGACAGTGTCTAACGGTTACAGCTGTGTACTTGCTCTTATACACTCCTGGAAATGGAAAAAGAACACATTGACACCGGTGTGTCAGACCCACCATACTTGCTCCGGACACTGCGAGAGGGCTGTACAAGCAATGATCACACGCACGGCACAGCGGACACACCAGGACCCGCGGTGTTGGCCGTCGAATGGCGCTAGCTGCGCAGCATTTGTGCACCGCCGCCGTCAGTGTCAGCCAGTTTGCCGTGGCATACGGAGCTCCATCGCAGTCTTTAACACTGGTAGCATGCCACGACAGCGTGGACGTGAACCGTATGTGCAGTTGACGGACTTTGAGCGAGGGCGTATAGTGGGCATGCGGGAGGCCGGGTGGACGTACCGCCGAATTGCTCAACACGTGGGGCGTGAGGTCTCCACAGTACATCGATGTTGTCGCCAGTGGTCGGCGGAAGGTGCACGTGCCCGTCGACCTGGGACCGGACCGCAGCGACGCACGGATGCACGCCAAGACCGTAGGATCCTACGCAGTGCCGTAAGGGACCGCACCGCCACTTCCCAGCAAATTAGGGACACTGTTGCTCCTGGGGTATCGGCGAGGACCATTCGCAACCGTCTCCATGAAGCTGGGCTACGGTCCCGCACACCGTTAGGCCGTCTTCCGCTCACGCCCCAACATCGTGCAGCCCGCCTCCAGTGGTGTCGCGACAGGCGTGAATGGAGGGACGAATGGAGACGTGTCATCTTCAGCGATGAGACTCGCTTCTGCCTTGGTGCCAATGATGGTCGTATGCGTGTTTGGCGCCGTGCAGGTGAGCGCCACAATCAGGACTGCATACGACCGAGGCACACAGGGCCAACACCCGGCATCATGGTGTGGGGAGCGATCTCCTACACTGGCCGTACACCACTGGTGATCGTCGAGGGGACACTGAATAGTGCACGGTACAGCCAAACCGTCATCGAACCCATCGTTCTACCATTCCTAGACCAGCAAGGGAACTTGCTGTTCCAACAGGACAATGCACGTCCGCATGTATCCCGTGCCACCCAACGTGCTCTAGAAGGTGTAAGTCAACTACCCTGGCCAGCAAGATCTCCGGGTCTGTCCCCCATTGAGCATGTTTGGGACTGGATGAAGCGTCGTCTCACGCGGTCTGCACGTCCAGCACGAACGCTGGTCCAACTGAGGCGCCAGGTGGAAATGGCATGGCAAGCCGTTCCACAGGACTACATCCAGCATCTCTACGATCGTCTCCATGGGAGAATAGCAGCCTGCATTGCTGCGAAAGGTGGATATACACTGTACTAGTACCGACATTGTGCATGCTCTGTTGCCTGTGTCTATGTCCCTGTGGTTCTGTCAGTGTGATCATGTGATGTATCTGACCCCAGGAATGTGTCAATAAAGTTTCCCCTTCCTGGGACATTGAATTCACGGTGTTCTTATTTCAATTTCCAGGAGTGTAAAAAGCAGTCCATACAAGCAAACCAGTTGCATCTTTAGCTGTGGTTACTTTGTACTTAAGTAACTAGCACTATGCACGGCTCTGTTTAAAAAGAAGAGCTTGAGGTACTCATAGGATGGAACCGCGCAAACCTGCTTATATGACCCACATCAAATTCGCAGCAAATGATAACCTGCAGCTATGATTCTGCAATCTGATATTCAATGCAATGGATAGAATTGCGAGTTAATAAAATACACAGAAATACAAAATAAAAATAAAGGAAAAATTTAATAACAAGATTTCTATTCCAACGTCTGTAAGTGATGTAGACGACAGAGAATTATGCTGAATAATGTTTAGTCAAGAAAAGACATCTCAAATAAAAGAGATGTGGTCCTATGATATACATTTAAAATATAGACAGAATACACCGTCATCAAGTGCAGTAAAGTTACGCTGACAGCGTTATAAGAATGGTGGCTAAATCCCCAAATCAAATAATCAACACAAATATGTGGAAATAACACCACCTTGTGATTACAATACATGAAATATTCACCAGCTCAAAACAGTTCAGCGCTCAACATGATGACTGACAAATTAACTCAAGCGATACAAGGAATAGTAACTTCACCTATCCTCAGCTCCACAATTCGAGTGGAACAAGTTAAAGAGTCCCGCTCTGAAGCATATTCAGACCTCTCGAAATATAAAGTCTTTTCAAAAGTGTGGTAGGGGCCTCCATGATAAAATACTACTCGTTACCAAAGGCAGGCCTGCTACTTCCAGACCTTGTGTGAAAGTCCAGAATCGCTCCCTTAAAATCGTCGACCAAAACGTCTCAGTCTCCAGTTGACTCCTGTAGGATTCCGCTACTATCTGCTTCTGCATTGGCTGGCTGAAGTCCATTCAGTCCGAAAACACATCGTTCCTAAGTTCTACAGATGTCATTTGACTCAACTTGACCACCCCCAGACTGAACTAATATATTCCAACAATATTTAAATAAAAGGTGTGTTATAAACATTCGGTTACACTCAGACCATTTACAATAAATACTAATTAAGGTTTGTCGATAAATAAAGAAGCCAGTATTCTTGCACTCATGATAAATGAAAACAGATTGTCATTAATATTGTTTATACAATTATTTAGCCCTCCTTGTCAGAAGCGTTTTTTGGTATTATCTTACCAAAGTGGCATGCGCGACTGACCACTTATTAAATTATCATAATTCTGTATTATCAATTGTAGTTAATATTTAAATAAACTTAATGATAAAATAGTAAGTTATTCATTAAGTAAATAGATGGTTCAAATGGCTCTTAGCACTATGGGACTTAACACCTGCGGTCATCAGTCCCCTAGAACTTAAAACTACTTAAACCTAACTAACCGAAGGACATCACACACATCCATGCCCGAGGCAGGATTCGAACCTGCGACCGTAGCAGTCGTGCGGTTCCGAACTGAGCGCCGAGAACCACTAGACCACCGCGGCCGGCATTAAGGAAATACACACGTATGACAAAATATAAGGTATTCATGCTGTATTCACTTGGTGTATAATAGTGGAGGATAAGATAGTTCAGTACATAGTGAAAAGATATAAAAAACGTAATAAATTAAGAAATAAAATAGGTACAGATATGTAGCTTTCACAAACGGTAGCTACAGGGCAATGCTATCATCTGAGATATCGTTTCTTGAAATCACATGAAACGTTTAAATGTTGTTAATCCAGATATTCATTGTGTAAATTTTTATGGACTGTAAAATATTAACTTCTGTTCTTTTAAACACATTGACAGGCTTGCTGTGTCATTGGATGCGCCTAATTTTTATGGGATCCCTGATGTATTTAGATTTGTTTTAATACTTGACTGTGAGTTACAGTACATTCTTGAAGAATTAAGAAACAATCTTCCAGCTTGTCTGACACCCTTTCATTTCTTGGAGGATCTCCTGCACAAAGGCTGTGCGAGCAATAGTTGTCAAAATTCCCCGTACTGAGGTTTTTCCCATTTATGGCTACACTAATTGTTCCTGTGCTTGGATGGCCAGAATAGATCACCTAGCCTACCCGGCTGGGCCCTGAGCCATCGGCTCACTAGCGTGCGTCTGTGCAACAGATCCACCTTATCTTGTACCTATTCCGGGAAGCCGAATAGCTCTCCTACATACGTGTAGCGTTACAACCTCAGTCTCCCCAAAATTGTACAAGTCCCTTCAAACCCGTCCACAGCTTGCATCCTATTCAATCTCATCCACTTCCCACACCTGCCTCTCTAGCACCTTCGGGTGCAATATGTTAATGGCAAAACCCAGTCTTGGCATCCAACACACCACCCAGCAACCACCAAGCTAGGTATTCCGCAGTGCCACTGCATCACTATTCCACGCTCCATGAACTTTCTTGCCTTTACCATTCTCTGGTAACTGCAACCAGCTACTACTCCCCAATGACAAAATCCGTCCCGAGATTTACCCTTCTTTCCAATCCTTGTCACAATGGTCCACATCACATCAAACCTCCCATTTTTTCCTTCCCCCATCCTCCATCTTCTTTACTTTTAGTCCCTAGTTACCGTTCCATAGCGCCTCATAGTCACATTTATGATTCCACATTCATTATGACGATGACCATTTTCTTGCATCACCAGTATTTTAATTACCCTAGACCATCATTCCAATTTTCGTAAGTGATTATGATATAACACTAATGTAAAATCATGTAAATAAAGTTTTAAAATATCAACGGTATTTTTCATTAATGTGTTGTTTTTAAAACTTCATTTACTATCATCGGTTTGTATGTAAAGACTCGTAAATGTTTTTTAACCAATGTATTTCTTAAATTATTATTTATTTTCATCCGTTTTCATATACTTTAAAAAATCTTTTCTACCTGATTGAGACTGATTATGTCCACTGCCAGCTCATCTCTTCATGGGGAACTGAAATAACAACAAAGGGAAAAAAAATCACTGCATTCATCTGATGTACTTTGTGCGACAAGCTGCATCTGTGTTTTGCAAGTATGAATATTGTCATAGCTGATCGAAATTAATAAACTGATACAAGTATCTTCCATAATCACTGTGGATTTATGATGCGACTTTGTAGCAACTGGGCACGTGTCAATATTGTCATAACCGATCGAAATTAATAAACTGGTACAAGTATCTACCACAATCACTGTGGATTTTTGATGCTACTTTGTAGCAACTCAAAATCTACTTCAGGCACAATGAACAAAGATTTTAGTACTTAAGTCTTTTCAATATATCATAAATTAATTCATACTATTGAGCATAAAGTTTATGCCTACTGATCACTTCGTGACGCCGGTACTTGACGTCATTATAAATATATACAGTAGTTCTTAGAGGAGAAAAGACAATGGGGGGACTCACTCTTGCGACGCTATGGCCCAGAAACGGGTGAAGCGACATCGGCAAAGGGCAGACTGTTACGGCCCAGTGCTTGGAAAAGAACTCATCGGGATCAGCAGTCTTAAGCATCAGTGGAAAGTGACGGAATTATCGTGAAACCACAACCAGGCGACAAGGTATTGGACATACACGCTTCATCACACAATGTTTAAAATGGGAGCTTCACCGCACTGTAGAGAAAAATGGCGGCGATTTGTGCCGGATCTGTCGATAGAGATGGGCAAACTCGTTCATCCATGGGAACTAGTTCACTGGTGATTGTTCTTTTTTGGGAACCGTTCAGTTTTACTCGTCCATCGTTCACTTGTACGTGGTATATGGTTTTTAAGAAAAACTGAAAATTAGTAGCATACGTGACTGAAGATGGAAGGCGCCCAGGGGCACTTGCCTCGCCCCTTCTATTCATTACAGAATTCTCACACACTTGTAGAAGTAATTTTCGTGATTCTACAATCCTTCTCATTTAGCCAACTGCAGCGTTATGTGACTGATTGCAGTGAAATAATATAAGGTGGCGCACGAAACACCGGTCCCGAGTTGTGCGCGCGGACTCTTCTTCCCGTGGAGGCACATTGCAGTGTGAATGTATAGTGCGAGGGGACTCACTGCCCTCCCCTTGTTTCCACTCACAATAACTAGACGGAACAAGTTGTCTGGTATAAGTGTTTATTACATTAAACCTGACAACTTGCACAGGCAGCGCACCAACTGCGGCTCCTGGCTTAGCTGGAAGACATGCACGCCCGTCTGCTACGGGGTCTCGCAGCTACCTCCTCGGCCGTTACAACAGCTAATCCTACCTGCGCGCACAAAGGACCTGGGAGATCCACTTCTGCATATAGGTTGCAAATTCTTCCGACAGGGAGCAGACTATACTGGACAGTCTGACCTGCCCAGTTTGAAGCTGCCACTAGATGGCAGTTGGAGTGAGTAGCAGACCAAAAATACTCCCACTCTAAAATTAGTTTCTCATTTTACAAAAACCAAAATTTTAACAAACAACAAAACCAAAACAAGTAAACAATAAAAATATAACTAGACACAATACCAATGCACATAAAACATGAATACACTAACATTTTTTTACAAATAACCTAAATTTTAACAAACAACAACACCAAAACAAGTAAACAATAAAAATATAACTAGACACAATATCAGTGCACATAAAACATGAATACACTAACATTTGGGATGCCCACATCACCAAAACACCACTGTCTTGCTGCATGTGAAACACGATGGGTACTAACATGCAGGACACAAAACAATAAAGTATTAATATTATACTGCATAAAAACATGAAATCAATACTAACAGCAGTTAGTCCACAAGATACATCCACAGCTTCCCAAGCTGATTTTATGAATTATGAGGTTATTCCGGTAAAGGGCAATTTGGCAGTGGCTCTGTATCATATACCACTACACAGATCTGAGGGATCACTTAACTGATTCTCTGCTTAGGTAGGGGACACAATTTTGCTATAGGCCTCTTAATCTGCCCATTAGCAGTTTTTACCATTACCACAAGCACACACTTATCAGGACCGGGAAACAGCTGGTCAATGACACCCAGCCTCCACACCAAGGGAGGCAAATTATCCTCCTTGACCAGCACATGATCGCCGATCTGGGGTTGCCATGCTCATTCCGATGTCCATTTTTTGCGTTGCTGCAGATCATGTATGTATTCTGTGGACCACCTCTTCCAAAAGGACTGATGCAACTGCTGCACAAGTTGCCATCTGTGCAACCTGTTGGCGGGAACCTCAAGGACAGAGGGTTCAGGATGAGCACAAAGGGGCTGTCCGATTAGGAAATGACCAGGAGTGAGAGCAGCAGGAGAATCTAGGTCACCAGAGAGAAGACACAATGGCCTGGAATTTAAGCATGCTTCTATCTGAATTAACACAGTAGTCAGTTCTTCAAATGTCAGTACTACATTGCCAATGACGCGTTTCATATGTGACTTCATGCATTTGATTCCTGCCTCCCAGAGTCCACCAAGGTGAGGGGCACGAGGTGGAGTGAACCTCCAACTGATTCCCTCTGAGATCGAAAAATTCACCACGCCTTCAACAGTAGCAACATTAGAGAGAAAAAGTTTAAGCTCATTGTCTGCACCTACAAATGTGGCGCCATCGTCACTGTACATGTGAGAAGGTTTCCCTCTTCTTGCAATGAATCTCCTGAGGGCGGCCAAAAATGAACTTGTTACCAAGTCACTAACTAATTCTAAGTGGATGGCCTTGGTTGCCATGCAAATGAATAAAGCAATATAAGCCTTGGTGGTAACCTTACTTCGTCTTCCACCATTCTTTACAGCAATAGGGCCTGCATAATCTACTCCACAGTGCTGGAATGGATGAGACTGGTTTACTCTAGCTGCAGGTAGCTGACCCATGAGTTGAACTGCTGTCTTGGACTTAAGCCTAAAGCATTTTAAACATTTTCTGATAACTCCCTTCACTGTGTTACGCCCATTGGGGATCCAAAACCTCCTACGCAACATAGCCAACAAAAGTTCTGACCCAGTATGCAACGGATTCTCATGTTCATCTATTATGAGAGTTTTTGTCAAATGATGCATAGGCGGTACGATAATAGGATGGCGCTCATCATATGGTACACTAGCATTCATTAATCTCCCTCCCACTCGTAAAATACCTTCGGCATCAACAAACGGCTGCAAATCCCTTAATTTGCTATTATGTGGAATAGGGGAACTGGCCATCAGCAAAGCGATCTCATTACCATATTCATGCATGAATGCAGTATATTCCTTCTGCAGATTTGGTTGCCTTTTAAACCTCCTCTCAAGATGCGCCAATCTCCGAGATGCTTGTTGTCGTGATTCGCCGAAGGATTTACAGTCAGGTTTCGTTGGTAGTCGAACCAAAAATCTCCCATCTTCATCTCGTGACGTGTGGCGCTGAAAGTGAGCCTCACATATTTTATCCTGCTTACTCATCGTTTTCGTAGACAGTTCCTGCAACTCCCAAAACCGTTGCAGCTTGGCATCTAAATTCTCACCTCTAACAAAGCACGAGGTCACTGTAGAATGAGGCATGTTGCATGCAACTGAAGGCATCCTACCAGACAAAATCCAGCCAAATCTTGTTTCGACCAGTGACGGATGACTTGGTTTCACCAGCCTTTCCTTACAAACAACGTCAAGGAAATCCTCAGCGCCAAGAATTAAATCTACTGTGGCAGGCTTGTTGAATTCTGGACCAGCGAGCGGAAGATTACGTGGAACATTCCACGACCTCGTGTCTATCTTGCTCGCTGGTAGGTCACTGGTGACATGATCTACGATAGCACAAGTGGTTCTGACATGAAATTCGTTGACCCTAGACGACAGTTCAACATCACAAGCGTAAGACACTGAGGCTGCAAAGGCATTGTTTATACCCTTCACAGGAAACGAATGTTTACTTCGTTTCAGTTTTAATTTCTCTGCCATGCCCTTAGATATAAAGGATAGCTGACTCGCACTATCTAGCAGAACTCTGCAAACCTGCTGTCTACCCATGCTGTCTTTAATGTTGACAACAGCTGTTGCTAACAAAACATTACAATGGATGTTTGCCTTCCTGTTCGTAGTTTGATGAGCCAAGGAATGGCCTCCTGGTTCACTATTCTACCCATTCCTTGGTTCAGTAGGCTTGTGGAGCAGTGTGTTGTGTCTTTCTTTACAGGTCTTACAAAGAGAAATCCTGCATTTAGTCGAGAAATGACCAGAGCGGATGCACAAAAAACAAAGCTTATTTTTTGTCACATATGCCCGCCGCTCATCGACATTTAGTGCTTGAAACCCTTTGCATTTAGTGATAGGATGAGTTTCACTACAAAAATTACATGATTCCTCAGCATCAGCATTAGCGAGATGAGCCCTCCTCACATGTCTTGTTTGATTTAAATTATTGGCATTTCCTTGTAAATCCCTTGAGGTGTTATCCCTGAACCTGATCAACTCAAGGGCCTGTTTTTATTTCCAAAAAATCTATTAGTTGATTTAATGTGGTGAATGTTGACCCAGACGTCTTTACCTTCCACTCATGACGATCTGTGGGTCGCATACTGGACAGAATCTCTTCCGAAAGAATAACTTCATGAAGTGGAACATCAGGTTTGAGAGCTTCTAAGGCCTTCAAATGGCTGCATACGTGATTAATTAGTTGCCTATAATCGCTCGTTGCGCCATGGCCGACTGTAGGCACGGCAAACAAAGCCTTAGCATGTCTGGTTGCGATTATTTTTGGGTTATTATACCTCCGCGTAATAAGTCCCCAGGCTATCGATAGATTTCCTGCTGTGGCAGGTATATGTTTCAAAAGGTCCTTAGCTTCACCTCGCAAAGACGAATGGTAATGAAGTTTTTGAACGTCATCAATCGAATTGTTATTCATAATGAGACTCAAAAACGTATCCCTGTATGATGTCACCTTCAAAATTTGGCAAGTTAATAGCGGGTAGTTTCAAAGAACTGACACTGCCTGATGGATTAGAGCCCAAAGGCTGCAGAAGCTGGGTGTACCTCTTCATTGAACCCTTGAGAGTGGATTCAACAAAGTCCCAAGAATCCTCGAATTCTGCCCTGTCCTTACCGTGATCTGCTGATTCGTCTTCAATTCCCATCCGTGTTTGAGACGACTCAAAATCAGTCTGAATCCGAGTCAATCGATTTAATTTTGATTCCAACATTTCGATGCTGGCACTGTCTGCAGACTGCACAAAGTTCGCTAAGCGCGCGAGAGCGGCCTTTGCTACACCTCTCTGCTTGACTAATTTTGTTTTCTCTGAGGGCTCCATTTTAGGACCAGGAAGATGGTAGCAGGAAGCCAACAGTTGCACTTAACAGGCTGCATCGGCAATACGAGGCAGTACGGACTGGAACAGCAGCGGCGTCACGGGCACTGGCAGCTGGCGTGGCAGGCGCTGCAGACTCCGAAGGCGCGAAGTTTCGGCGGGAGCAGGACGTGACGTCACCGATGATGCTGGCACCGACACGTTTCTGTGCCTCTCGCGTTTGAATTAGAGACACATTAAATGTTCACAAATATGTCCCCGGTCGCCGTTGTTAAGGCTGTTATTGTCGAAGTCCCGAACAGGCCTTGGAACACTTGATAGCAGTCAACAACGAAACCGATAACGTGTGCAGCTCACACGTGGGTTTTTAGAAGTTCACAATATTAAACCTGACAACTTGCACAGGCAGCGCACCAACTGCGGCTCCTGGCTTAGCTGGAAGACATGCACGCCCGTCTGCTACGGGGTCTCGCAGCTACCTCCCCGGCCGTTACAACGGCTAATCCTACCTGCGCGCACAAAGGACCTGGGAGATCCACTTCTGCATATAGGTTGCAAATTCTTCCGACAGGGAGCAGACTATACTGGACAGTCTGACCTGCCCAGTTTGAAGCTGCCACTAGATGGCAGTTGGAGTGAGTAGCAAAGTCCAAACACGAGTGCAGACTGCTCGCCAGTTACGCACGATTTGATGATGATGATTTCTCGTTTGTGGGGCGCTCAACTGCGCGTTCATCAGCGCCCGTAACAAACTCCAAATTGGTACATAGTCCAATTTTTTTACGCAGTCCAATCTTGCCACTGTACGAATGATGATGATGATGAAATTATGAGGGCAAAAGAAACACCCAGACTCCCGGATGAGAAAATCCCCAAGTTGGCCGGGAATCGAGCGCGGCAACACGTGATCCAAAGGAAGGAACGCTAGGCACTAGACCACGAGCTGCGGACGCACGATTTGTGACCGCTACGAGCAGACTAGATAAACATGATAATTAGGCGGTAAACAAATAACAAATAAGCTAATGCACACAACTACTTCGAAACAAAAGATGACGATTGGTGGGCGACAATGAGCAGTCTAGTACTCGGGGCCGATTTTTCGTATGCCACCCTGTACCACTGAAATAATATTGTAGAAGGTATCATGTTCTCCTTACAAAATGTGACACCAGACACTCTATTATGGAGCATACGCTTCATTCGGTTGTAAGTCGGTCTGCCTTCCAATGAACATGCTGTTTTACCCTGGATCAAAAACAAGACGGAAAATGGCCACTTGTGTGTACCATGCAGACTTCGTTTGCGTGTGTAATAACAAAAAAACTTGCCTTTTTATAAGTATGTCATCTGCTGTTTATCGCAACAGTGAAGTAAGCTGATATACCGTTTTGTTATCTGAAAAGATGCGTGTATTACATACCACGTAATTTTCATGTAATTTATGTAACTGTAAAATACATTTTAATTACTGGTCGTGGACGCTGAACAGAATACGAAAAGAACCAGAAGTCCAGAGTTCATAAAATGTTTGAAACTGGTCTAGAATGGGCCTGCGCAGTGACCGAAACGAACAAAAATTCGGGTACTGAACTACCTAGGAGCAGTCGGCAGTGGAACTGCGACGAAGGACGAGTCCGACCGAGGGAGACCGAGACCGAGACCGATACAGACGGGTACGGGACTGAGGTGGAAACGAGACGTGTTGTTGCGGGAACGAGACCGACCGTTTCCCGTTCCCGGGAACTATAATTAGAAAGCCGCGACCGAAGTGAAGTATGAAAGACCGTTCATTAGAATTCGTTCCTCGTTCTTTCCGTTCATATTGGTAAACCGTTCCTTTGGACCCGTTAGTTCGCGAACGACCCATCTCTACTGTTGACACAGTACAGTGCTGCTGCAAGCTATAACACGACAGTATCGGCGTATTAGTTAAGTTGATCGAACGCCGAGTTTGTTTCGCGCTCGGCTAGCATGGGACGACTTCGCGCCTCTCTCTGGTCAGCGGTTAGGTGTGGGTCGTGTTGACCACCTCGCTGCCGCTGAACGGGACGCGAACCACGTGTGGGGTTTTCAGCGAGCCCGTAACATCAGCGACCACTGGCCGTTGGGAAGTTCAATTGCTTTGTAATCAACTGCGCACGTACAGCGCAAATCATACTACGTACAGAGACACACGAGATGTCATATGGAAGACGGTTTAATTACACATCTATTGATATAAAGGTTTTGCCTGAGTGTTTTATACAAAAGAGGTTACCGAGACAAAGACATTTATTCATAACGTATGCACTTCATAACTTTGACGCAATCCCCCGCAAAAGAGATTGAGCATTCAAGTTCTTGCTTTTCGTGAGACGTGAGATTATCGTACAGAGTGACAATTATTGAACTATATGAAGGAAACGTAAATTAGTTATAAGCTACGGCGTGCCACACTTTATTCAATATCTAAACGTCGCTACAGATATTCGGATTTATGTTATGTTATGTTCGATATGCCTGCCACCATTGGCGATGAAGTGGAGCAGACGAATAACGAAATTCTGCATGACCCTCTGAAGTGTCGAAATATCGATGCTGTCGATGACCTTCTGAATGGCTGTTTTCAGCTCAGAAAAGTTTATGGGGTTATTGCTGTACACCTTGCCTTTAATATAGCCCCACACAAAGGAGTCGCATGTGTTCAGATCCGGAGAATAAGGCGGCCAATCGAGGTCCACGCCAGTGACCTCTAAGTACCCCACAGCCTCAATGCGTTCGCCAGAGTGCTTCTCCAGGACATCCATCTTGCGTGAACCAAATCTGGTCGAAATCAGGGTCACTTTGGATAATGGGAATGAAATTATCTTCCAAACATTTCACATATCGTTCGGCATTCACCATCAAGGAATATCACACCGATTATTTCGTGACTGGCCATTGCACACCACGCAGTCACCCACTGAGGGTGAAGAGACTCCTAGATCGCGAAATGCGGATTCTCACTCCCCCAAATGCGCCAGTTTTGCTTATTGATAACCTATCCAAATGAAAGTGAGCATCATTCCTAAACCAAACCATAATCACCTCAAAGTCATGTTCGGCAATTCAGCGGGCAATAGTCCTGGAGAAAGAAATCCGCTGTTCCATGGGCCTGTGTCTTAATGGCTGATGGGTCTGAACTTAGTATGGGAAGATACGCACGTCTTCAACAACAATTTGTCGCAGTGTCTCCTGGTTGACACTCACCTGCCGTGCATGTGGTCTGGTCGATTTCCGGGAGCTGGTTTGAAACACATCGCGTGTCTTCGCTATGATTTCAGGCAGTTTCATCCTTTTTGGACGACCGACATTGCCAACACAGTCAACAATACCAGATCTGACAAAACTTGCGTATGAAGTTCTTGATTGTTAGCACACTTGGACCGGTTGTCTTCAGCTTGAACTCGGTCGCAAACTTTGTTTGAGATGCAGTTGCCCTCGCGTAGTAGGTCCTTACAACCACTATACGCTCAGTCACGCTGTACTGAGACATTTTCACATGCAAATAGCAGACAACAACAACACGTGTGCGCATGCGCATGCTAAATCCCATCATGCCCCACAGCCAACCGTGAAGCTTGAACGCCCTAACACAAAACGTTCAGAAGTTATGACATTTTATTTTCATATAGTTGAATAACAGTCATGCTTTATCATCCATAATTCTAATAATTAAGCTGACGGAACCAGTTTAATGAAATTCAGCATAACTTATATACGAAGAGAGAGACACTGACAGCATGGAATATGTGTTGGTATTGGATACTAGTAACTACACACACTATTTATATTGCAAGATATTATTTTATTGGCCATTTTTATTGTTTACGTTAAATTTATCTAGTTTTTGCCATAGTTCGAATTTCATCAAAGGTATGCAAATTCTGATCACAGCAATCAAATTGGTAGACAAACTGATGAAAATGATATACCGATTCTAATAATAATGATTTTTTTTTTCGTCATCAGTCTACTGACTGGTTTGATGCGGCCCGCCACGAATTCCTTTCCTGTGCTAACCTCTTCATCTCAGCGTAGCACTTGCAACCTACGTCCTCAATTATTTGCTTGACGTATTCCAATCTCTGTCTTCCTCTACAGTTTTTGCCCTCTACAGCTCCCTCTAGTACCATGGAAGTCATTCCCTCATGTCTTAGCAGATGTCCTATCATCCTGTCCCTTCTCCTTATCAATGTTTTCCACATATTCCTTTCCTGTCCGATTCTGCATAGAACCTCCTCATTCCTTACCTTATCCGTCCGCCTAATTTTCAACATTCGTCTATAGTACCACATCTCAAATGCTTCGATTCTCTTCTGTTCCGGTTTTCCCACAGTCCACGTTTCCCTACTCCAGACGTACATCCTCAGAAATTTCTTCCTCAAATTAAGGCCGGTATTTGATATTAGTAGACTTCTCTTGGCCAGAAATGCCTTTTTTGCCATAGCGAGTCTGCTTTTGATGTCCACCTTGCTCCGTCCGTTATTGGTTATTTTACTGCCTAGGTAGCAGAATTCCTTAACTTCATTGACTTCGTGACCATCAATCCTGATGTTAAGTTTCTCGCTGTTCTCATTTCTACTACTTCTCATTACCTTCGTCTTTCTCCGATTTACTCTCAAACCATACTGTGATTAGACTGTTCATTCCATTCAGCAGATCATTTAATTATTCTTCACTTTCACTCAGGATAGCAATGTCATCAGCGAATCGTATCATTGATATCCTTTCACCTTGTATTTTAATTCCACTCCTGAACCTTTCTTTTATTTCCATCATTGCTTCCTCGATGTACAGATTGAAGAGTAGGGACGAAAGGCTACAGCCTTGTCTTACACCCTTCTTAATACGAGCATTTCGTTCTTGATCGTCCACTCTTATTATTCCCTCTTGGTTGTTGTACATATTGTATACGACCCGTCTCTCCCTATAGCTTACCCCTACTTTTTTCAGAATCTCGAACAGCTTGCACCATTTTATATTGTCGAACGCTTTTTCCAGGTCGACAAATCCTATGAACGTGTCTTGATTTTTCTTTAGCCTTGCTTCCATTATTAGCCGTACGTCAGAATTGCCTCTCTCGTCCCTTTACTTTTCCTAAAGCCAAACTGATCGTCACCTAGCGCATTCTCAATTTTCTTTTCCATTCTTCTGTATATTATTCTTGTAAGCAGCTTCGATGCATGAGCTGTTAAGCTGATTGTGCGATAATTCTCGCACTTGTCAGCTCTTGCCGTCTTCGGAATTGTGTGGATGATGCTTTTCCGAAAGTCAGATGGTATGTCGCCAGACTCATATATTCTACACACCAACGTGAATAGTCGTTTTGTAGCCAGTTCCCCCAATGATTTTAGAAATTCTGATGGAATGTTATCTATCCCTTCTGCCTTATTTGACCGTAAGTCCTCCAAAGTTCTTTTAAATTCCGAGTCTAATGCTGGATCCCCTATCTCTTCTAAATCGACTCCTGTTTCTTCTTCTATCACATCAGACAAATCTTCACCCTCATACAGGCTTTCAGTGTATTCTTTCCACCTATCTGCTCTCTCCTCTGCATTTAACAGTGGAATTCCCGTTGCACTCTTAATGTTACCACCGTTGCTTTTAATGTCACCAAAGGTTGTTTTGACTTTCCTGTATGCTGAGTCTGTCCTTCCGACAATCATATCTTTTTCGATGTCTTCACATTTTTCCTGCAGCCATTTCGTCTTAGCTTCCCTGCACTTCCTATTTATTTCATTCCTCAGCGACTTGTATTTCTGTATTCCTGATTTTCCCGGAACATGTTTGTACTTCCTCCTTTCACCAATCAACTGAAGTATTTCTTCTGTTACCCATGGTTTCTTCGCAGCTACCTTCTTTGTACCTATGTTTTCCTTCCCAACTTCTCTGATGGCCCTTCAACTGTACTGCCTACTGCGCTATTCCTTATTGCTGTATCTATAGCGTTAGAGAATTTCAACGTATCTCGTCATTCCTTAGTACTTCCGTATCCCACTTCTTTGCGTATTGATTCTTCCTGACTAATGTCTTGAACTTCAGCCTACTCTTCATCACTACTATATTGTGATCTGAGTCTATATCTGCTCCTGGGAACGCCTTACAATCCAGTATCTGATTTCGGAATCTCTGTCTGACCATGATGTAATCTAACTGAAATCTTCCCGTATCTCCCGGCCTTTTCCAAGTATACTTCCTCCTCTTGTGATTCTTGAACAGGGTATTCGCTATTACTAGCTGAAACTTATTACAGAACTCAATTAGTCTTTCTCCTCTTTCATTCCTTGTCCCAAGCCCATATTCTCCTGTAACCTTTTCTTCTACTCCTTCCCCTACAACTGCATTCCAGTCGCCCATGACTATTAGATTTTCGTCCCCCTTTATATACTGCGTTACCCTTTCAATATCCTCATACACTTTCTCTATCTGTTCGTCTTCAGCTTGCGACGTCGGCATGTATACCTGAACTATCGTTGTCGGTGTTGGTATGCTGTCGATTCTGATTAGAACAACCCGGTTACTGAACTGTTCACAGAAACACACCCTCTGCCCTACCTTCCTATTAATAAGGAATCCTACACCTGTTATACCATTTTCTGCTGCTGTTGATATTACCTGATACTCATCTGACCAGAAATCCTTGTCTTCCTTCCACTTCACTTCACTGACCCCTACTATATCTAGATTGAGCCTTTGCTTTTCCCTTTTCAGATTTTCTAGTTTCCCTACCATCTTCAAGCTTCTGACATTCCACGTCCCGACTCGTAGAACGTTAACCTTTCGTTGATTATTCAATATTTTTCTCATGGTAACCTCCCCCTTGGCAGTCCCTTCCCGGAGATCCGAATGGGGGACTATTCCAGAATCTTTTGCCAATGGAGAGATCATCATGACACTTCTTCAATTACAGGCCACATGTCCTGTTGATACACGTTACGTGTCTTTAATGCAGTGGTTTCCATTGCCTTCTGGCAGTGGCGGGGATCGAACCCGGGACCGAAGACGTTTTTAATTATGAATCAAAGACGCTACCCCTAGACCACGGGTACATATTTAATAATAATGATACCAAGAACATAAACAATTCTCGGCACTGAAAACTTGAGCCGGCCGGAGTGGCGGTTCTAGGCGCTACAGTCTGGAGAGAAGCGCAGGTCCCAGGTTCGAATCCTGCCTCAGGCATGGATGTGTGTGGTGCCCTTAGGTTAGTTAGGTTTAAGTAGTTCTATGTTCTAGGGGACTGATGACCTCAGAAGTTAAGTCCCATAGAGCTCAGAGCGATTTTTTTTTTTTTTTTTTTTTGAAAACTTGAATTGTGAACAATTACTCTTAATGTACGGAAAGATTGTTGTACTTAGAAGTTATTATGGAACATGTTTCTGAAGTAGAATTTTTGCGCCAAGTTAATGCTGCAGTCGGGTGTAGAAGCCACCGTAGCTGAGTGGACAGAGTACCGACTTGATATGCTGGGGGAGCCCGGGTTCGATTCCCGGCTGGGTTGGAGATTTTCTCCACTCAGGGTCAGGGTGTTTGTGTCGCTTCATCATTTCATCCTCGTAGACGCGCAAGTCGCCGAAGTTGCGTCACCTTAAAAGATTTGCACCAGGCGATCGGGTCTACCCGCCTGGAGGCCCTCAACACACGACATTTCATTTTTTTTCATCACATATAGCTGCGTTAGTGATTTAAAACCTGGACCTATGTTTCAAACTAGCAGTTAGTGGAATTCGTATCAGCTGTCATGATCAAACTACAGCTTCAATTTTAAATTAGTGACGCATTTTAGGTACAAACAAATCTGTCCTAGGCGAACAGAAAAAGAGTCCCATATATTTTGCCTTAATCGCGTCGTAAGGCACAAATGTTACGCAACTCACCATTCAGCACACAGGTTCCCTTATTAATCCGTCATCGAGTCTGATACGTGGATTAATGGAAACGTGTGATCAGGTTGGATGAATCATGTTTCTCTTTACAACTGGTCGATGGTCGTGTCCGGATATGCCGTCATCCAGGCGAACGGAAACATGTACGACAAGGATGCAGGCCGGTGGGAGCAGTATGTGGACCTGTGATAGTTACCTAAGACATGATGACAGCTTCGGACTATATGGCCATTATTTTGTTTCACCTCAATCCTTACATGATTCATGACTTCCCCGACGGTGATCGCATCTGCCAGCAGGATAACTGTGCGTGTCAGATTGCAAGAATTGTACTGTAACTGATGGCGAACTACTCTGATGCTTTGGACACCCAATTCAACTGATATGAAGGCGATATAACACACATGAGTCGCCACTGGGCACCAATTGCGTGCCCACAAAGCAACGGTCCATATTTAAGGAAATTGGGTGATCTGTAGATATGGTTATATTTAAAATACAGTTACTCACAGATGTACTGTATGAGCTGTAATTCTCGTATGGCAGCGAAACTTGGTAGATATGCTAATGTGTTAATGCGGAACCCTTTATGCTGGGAAAGAAATTAGTTGAAACTGTGACCACCACATGCAAATCTGGCGCTGTACACTGTTTGTACGATGGTATGACATACACGCTGTCAAATGACAAGCCGTAACATCAGTGGACAGTATGACTATTGAGAAGAAAGACCGTGCGCTGCTAGTGAAGCTGGTTTATGTGAATGGCAGCAATTACAGTGATGCAGTGATATAGTATCACAGACTGACAGCTGGTTATTAGCCCTGAAACTAGGTAGACGTACGTCCACGAAGCTCTCACTAAGATGAGTGATTAATATTGAAATAAGAGCTAATTTAGTTAATATTACGTTTTAGACTAGTGCATTTACTTCTTCTCTAGGTCTTCTATTGAAGGTTTCGTTTTTCTGAGCATACTTAGATCGAAAAGAAAGTATTTCTTAAGGCCGGTAGTCGTTAGTTTTTATGATATTTTAAAGTGTAAATTTCGTGCGAGTGTAGATCTTTATTTTTGACTAGACTTAGTGATTCAAAGTTAAATTAATTCTTGTCTGTCATACAGAGTTTGGGTAGTTAATTGAAACCTTTGAAAGTAAGTTGATAAGTTTGTTAAATTAGTGTTTAGTTACGTAGTAGCACAGGTTAAAAGATTTCAATGCTCTTGTGCCAAGTAATTCTGTGCTTTTGTGTAAATTTTTCTTTCAAACCATGTGTTACAAATGTGGTGGTTGCCGTAGAAATCTGAAGGAGGGGGTGTTCTGTGAAGACTGTAGGTTACGGTGTCATTGGTGCGAAAGTAGCGACGAGGAAACAGGAGTAGATAATGAAACTCTTCCATGGCAGTTTAGGTTATGTAGGAAGGACAGAAAAATCGCTGAACAAGAGGCAAAAATTTGTGCCCTTGAGGCTACATTAGAAAACGTGAAAGTGGAATTACGTAGGCTAAGGGAGGAAAAGTTGACGGGATGCTGGGGAAATGTAGCAAGCAAAAGGCGAAAAAGGGAAACTGTTGAAATAATTTTCGAAATTCAATTAGTAAATCAATTTGGCTTGCTATGTGAAGTTGTGGAGGAAGGGTCTCATCTAGATTTAGTTAAATGTAGGTTGAAGCAGAATATTAGCTTAAACATAGACAGTTTGGGATCAAGTCATAATAGGAAAAGAAGAATTCTGCTTCTATGTAGCAGTCATGGGAGGGTATAGGCCAGCAGTTTCAGAAGAAATTATGTGCAAGGTACCAGGTCACAAGTTTTGTGAAATCAAGCGCTAGCCTTAGCAGGGACTTTGAAAGGAAGATCAGGTAATTGTAGTTGGAGGGGGGGAGGGGGGAAGCTGGAAACAGCCTGGCTACGAATCCAAGATACAGTATTACGAGTTATCTCGATAAAATAGGAGCAGAAACTGGGCACAGAAATGTGAGATTTGTGGAGGCCTTTCAGCGCCATGATCGGTCTGGCTAAACAATGTTGTAAGGCATTTTATCACTAAGCTGAACAGGATGCTCTAGACACCGGTAATATCTCACGTAAGTGTTGTTCTAGTTGAAGCCATTGGTAGGTGGTATACACTACACATGGCCTGCACCTAAATAGGAAGGGGAAAGGTGAATTAGCTTCTCTATTAGCAGATACTGTAAGTAGTCACACAAGGGGTGATCTCTGTGGTTAATGGGACACATCAGACAGGATTTTTAGATAAAGCCAAAGTCCAGACAGACAAGAATGAAGAAAAATAGAATAAAAGAAACTTTATGTACGGTAAATAGGGATAAAGCTAAGGGAAGTATCAACTTATTTCATTAAAATATCAAGGGAATAAAAAATAAAGTACATGAGCTGTTAGTGCGTTTAGATTATCTCAAAAATAAGAACGAGATTGATATACTTTGTCTGTCTGAACATCATGTAAATGTGGGTATGGAAAGTGTTAAAAAAATGGTTCAAATGGCTCTGAGCACTATGGGACTTAACATCTATGGTCATCAGTCCCTTAGAAGTTAGAACTACTTAAAGCTAACTAACCTAAGGAACCCGGGAACCCGGGCGTGGGAAGCGAGAACGCTACCGCACGACCACGAGCTGCGGACGGATGGAAAGTGTATGGGTATAATTTAGCAACTTACACTTGCAGATCTAGCGTGGATAAAGGAGGATCTGCCATTTACATAAGACAAGGGTATAATTACAAAACTGTAGAAGTAAGCAATTTTTTGTCGATCAGCACTTTGAAGTGTGAACATGTGAACTACAGCTAGATAATGTAGTGTTGATATTAGCAACAGTGTACACGTCCCCATTAGGAGATTGGGAGCTATTCATAAAACGGCTTGACTCCCTATTATGCTGTGTGTCAGACAAAAAGAGGTCGTTAATCTGTTGTGCTTTCAATATAAACTTGCTAAGCAATTCTGACAGGAAAAGTGAATTAGAAGTGTTATTAATGACATATAAATTAGAATCAGTGATCAATTCACCTATGCATACATCCTAAGACAGTAGCACTCTAATAGATAATGTATTTGTACAGCAAGCGGATGTAAAACTAAACTCATGTTTTCCCTGTGATAAATGAACATGATACACAGTTGATTAACTTACAAAACCTAGCAGGGTGTACAGTTCAGAAATCGTTAAGTAAAAATGTAATGTTACTCAACCTGGTATCTATAGAGTACTTAAGAGAAAGTTTAAGAAATGTTAATTTGGGAGATGTATATAATGAGGCAAATGCTAATGATAAGTGCAACATATTTCTTGATAAATTTGTACCGTTTTTGAATACTGCTGCAAAAAAAAATTACTAAATGTAACACCAAACAGTTTTCAAAGAAACATTGGATTACTATAGGTATTTAAGTGTCTTCAGAAAGAAAAAGAAAACTGTGTGACACAGCAAAAATTAGTCGAGACCCAGAAGTAATTTTACACCACAAAAATTATAGTGATATCTACATCTACACCCATACTTCGCAAGCCACCTGACGGTGTGTGGTGGAGGGTACTTTGAGGACCTCTATCGGTTCTCCCTTCTATTCCAGTCTCGTATTGTTCGTGGAAAGAAAGATTGTCGGTATGCCTATGTGTGGGCTCTAATCTCTCTGATCTTATCCTCATGGTCACTTCGCGAGATATACGTAGGGGAGAGCAACATGCTGCTCGACTCTTCGGTGAAGGTATGTTCTCGAAACTTCAATAAAAGCCCGTACCGAGCTACTGAGCATCTCTCCTTCAGAGTCTTCCACTGGAGTTTATCTATCATCTTCGTAACCCTTTCGCGATTACTAAATGATCCCGTAACGAAGCGCGCTGCTCTCCGTTGGATCTTCTCTGTCTCTTCTATCAATCCTATCTGGTACGGAACCCACACTGGTAAGCAATATTCAAGCAGTGGGCGGACAAGTGTACTGTAACCTACTTCCTTTGTTTTCGTATTGAAATTCCTTAGGATTCTTCCAATGAATCTCAGTCTAGCATCTGCTTTACCGACGATCAACTTTATCTGATCATTCCATTTGAAATCACTCCTAATGCCTACTCCCAGATAATTTATGGAATTAACATCTTCCAGTTGCTGACCTGCCATATTGTAGCTTAATGATAAAGGATCTTTCTTTCTATGTATTCGCCGCACATTATACTTGTCTACATTGAGATTCAATTGCCATTCCCTGCACCATGCGTCAAATCGCAGCAGATCCTCCTGCATTTCAGTACAATTTTCCATTGTTACAACCTCTCGATATACCACAGCATCATCCGCAATAAGCCTCAGTGAACTTCCGATGTTATCCACAAGGTCATTTATGTGTACTGTGAATAGCAACGGTCCTACGACACTCCCCTGCAGCACACCTGAAATCACTCTTACTTCGGAAGATTTCTCTCTATTGAGAATGACATGCTGCGTTCTGTTATCTAGGAACTCTTCAATCCAATCACAAAATTGGTCTGATAGTCCGTATGCTCTTACTTTGTTCATTAAACGACTGTGGGGAACTGTATCGAACGCCTTGCGGAAGTCAAGAAACACGGCATCTACCTGGGAACCCGTGTCTATGGCTCTCTGAGTCTCGTGGACGAATAGCGCGAGCTGGGTTTCACACGATCGTCTTTTTCGAAACCCATGCTGATTCCTACAGAGTAGATTTCTAGTCTCCAGAAAAGTCATTATACTTGAACATAATACGTGTTCCAAACTTCTACAACTGATCGACGTTAGAGATATAGGTCTATAGTTCTGCACATCTGTTCGACGTCCCTTCTTGAAAACGGGGATGACCTGTGCCCTTTTCCAATCCTTTGGAACGCTACGCTCTACTAGAGACCTACGGTACACCGCTGCAAGAAGGGGGCAAGTGAGAAATATCGTCAGATGGAATTAACATTTCGGGCAATAAAATCACATCAATGCGGAATGTTGTCAGAAGGGAGACAGGAAAAGTATCCACTGGGGTAGGTAGTATTACTATTAAAGACTATAAGACCATCTTAACCAACAGTACACGAGTAGATAATGTATTTAACAAACCATTTCTTACGTGTAGGTGAAATAACTGGCGAGAATAGTCCAAGAGACAAAGCCAAGTAATACATGGTTCAATATGGCTCTGAGCACTATGGGACTTAGCTTCTGAGGTCATCAGTCCCCTAGAACTTAACCTAACATCCATGCCCGAGGCAGGATTCGAACCTGCGACCGTAGCGGTCGCGCGGCTCCAGACTCTAGCGCCTATAACCGCTCGGCCACCCCGGCCGGCAGTAGTACATGGAAGAGCCAGTTTCGAGAAATCTTTGTCAGATTAATTTTGACCTAACAACGTCTTGTGAAATAAGGAAAACCATTAAATCTTTGAAAAATTATTGTTCTGTTGGAGTAGATGAAATCTACAACAAGATATTAAAACAATGTGGAGCAGTTACAAAAAAATGGCTCTGAGCACTATGGGAATTAACATCTCAGGTCATCAGTCCCCGAGAACTTAGAACTACTTAAACCTAACTAACCTAAGGACATCACACACATCCATGCCCGAGGCAGGATTCGAACCTACGACCGTAGCGGTCACGCGGTTCCAGACTGAAGCGCCTAGAACCGCTCGGCCACCAGCGGCCGGCGGAGCAGTTACAGCTGATGTTCTGAGTCACATATGTAATGAATCACTCAAGGTATTTTCCCAGACAGGTTTAAATATGCCATTGTCAGCCCTCTCTGCAAAAAAGGGGACACCACAGATGTCGGTAATTATCAGCCAGTATCCTTGCTTAAAGCATTTTAAAAATCGTCGAGAAAGTAATGTACTCAAAAGCGGTTAGCCATCTCAACAGTAAAGGAATATTTATTAAATCACAGGATTTCAAAAATGCTGTTCCACTGAGATAGCAATATACAATTTCACTGCCCACATAATAGAGTCTTTAAATAGTAATACGAGGCCTGTTCAGAAAGTAAGCTCCGATTGATTGCCAAATTGAAACCACAGTGAACATCAGAAATGTTTTACTTGTAACAATTAGCTACACCTTTCAGCTACTTCTCTACGTAGTCGCCGTTCTGACTTAGACTTTTGTCATAGCGTTGTACCAACTTTTCAATAGCCTCATCATAGAAGGCAGCCGCCAGTGCTTTCCGCCAATTCTCCACGCTGGCCTACACCTCGTTGTCTGTGTCAAAATGTTGTCTTCAAAGACAGCGGTTCATGTGACCAGAGATGAAACTCAGGGGGAGACAATTGCGGACTGTATTGTGGGTAATCTCACATTTCCATTTGAAAACGCTGCAGGAGCATCTTCATTGCCCCTGCAGAATGCGGCTGAGAATTGTCTTGAAGAAGAAACAGCACGACAGTTATGTAATGTTAGCTGCATAGCTTCAGGCGAAATTTCTCACCAGGCCCTCGTACTTGGCGGCAGACACTATTTTCTAGACATCTTTACGCACTCACTGCGAGCTCAGAAATGAGAAGAGCGACGTGATGCTAACTGGGGTTATACTAGAGACACTACCCAACACATCTGTGCAAAGCTTTATCAGATTTTCATAGTCGTTTCCATTTCGCAACCGATCGGAGCTTACTTTCTGAACGCCCCTCGTATGTCCTCAACAGGAATTTTCTTTGACATTTCTAAAGCATTTGATTGTGTGAACCGTGCCATTATGTTACTGAAACTACAATTCTATGGTATAAATGGAACAGCATTTGAGTGGTTTTTTTTAAATCTTTATTGACATATCAATAATACAATAGTAATTATACATATGTGACCCACTTCCTTACATGATTAGTGGGCCTTTTATTGTTACATAGATTGAAAAATTTTTTTGCAGCTTAGATTACAATTTTTGTTAGTGAGCTACTATTTAATTCCTAAGGTAGTGTTAGACTTCTACAACAACAATGGGCAGTTTAGTTATTACCTACTTCTAACCTAGAAATGACTACTAACTGCAGCGTCACAGGTGTGCCAGCAATTATATAAACCTACTTGGAGTGGCCAGGCTCCTCGAGCTAACCCCGGGGAGCATGCCCCTGGCACCGGGCCGGCCAAGGTTAGTAATCGCTGCAGCTTCCTATGTTAGTATTCTAACTACGTCCTACTACAACTAGCTTACCCTACGTCATAATCGGTGCTTTGTCGTGATCGGTGCAAAAGATCCCATCCCCCTGATCCTATGCGTGGCGGTTTCCAACTGATGGGAGTCGGCCATTCCACGCACAGGCGGTATGGGACTGGGACCAGGTCATAATCGGTTGGTTGAGAATTCTATATCTATTCTTCTTGATCCCTCAAGTATTCTATTAAGACCTTTCGCGATACCTCTTCCGCCAGAGCATTCAAGATATTGAAAGTGTCTTCTTGTCTTAGAAGATTGTATGTCTCATTGTGTGGTAGTCTGTCTCTGAGTGCTGTCGCCACGTCGTTGAAGAGAGGGCACTCGAAAATCACATGATCAGGAGTTCCCTCCGCCGCGCCACAGTCACACTCGGGGGTTGCCCTTTTCCCGAACCGACATAGATATGTCGGATAGGGTCCATGACCAGTGAGAAAGTGAATGAGTCCACGTGAGGGTTCAAAATATTGCATGGTCCCGCGTTCTTTAACATCAGGTAGAAACCGGAATGTTCTTCTCCCCGTTTCGTCTTCCTCCCAGTTCCTCTGCCACAATTCCTCCCCTCGGTTTCTTATTTCCCTCTTATCCTCTACTCTCACACCCATAATATCTATTATTTTTTCTCCATTCCCTTTCTTTGCCCAGTACCATGCCGCTTGCTCACGTATTTTGATGTCCAACGGGCAGAGCCCCATTATGACTAACAGAGCTCCCCCCGGTGATGTCCTGTAGGCCCCCACTGATCTTAAAATCATATTTCTTTGGACTCTTCTCACTATCATGGCGGGCACGACCCGCGTGAGCCTGTGCGCCCAGACTCCCGAGCCGTAACCCCCACTACTGAGGTTAAAATGCTGTTATGATAGAGTTTAATGAGGTGAGGGGGAAGATGAAATCGTTTGTGTCCAATGGAAATGAGATTATTTAGTAACTGGAGGGCTCTCTGAGTTACGGCTTCTATGTGTTTTCCGAAGTTCCATCTCTCGTCAATTATAACTCCCAGATATCGCGCCTCTCGTCGCCGAAGAACTGGCGAGCCATCAATTCTAACCGTGGGATTCCTAATAAGCTGACCTTTTAACAGTAGATATGTGGATTTGGTAGGAGATATTTTCATTTTTGTGTTAAGGCACCATTGGTGCAATTTTTCAATGGCCCTTGCAATCTTTGGTTCGATGTCTTCTCGGCTTCGGCCGCCGACCAGCAGAAGGAGGTCGTCTGCGTAGGCTATCACCTCTAGCACCTCCTCACTTTGTTGCAGTTCATCTAATAGTGGTTCCATTTGGATATCCCAGAACAGGGGACCCAAAACAGTGGTTTACGTCATATCTACAGAACAGGAAGCAACAAGTTTCCTTATATGGTTTAAGTGATTTATGGAAGATTGCCACTTCATCTAACTGTCGCGAAATTACATCATGTGTTACACAGAGTTCGATCATGGTTCCCTTTCTGTTCTGGATATACGTGAATAACCTCCCTTCTTATCTGAAACAAGTAGCTAAACTTACATGTTTTCTGATGACACGAGCGTTATTATTAATCCAGTAAAAGAAACTCCAATAGAAAATTATACAGATGATGTCATTGGAAAAGTTATTAATTGTATTTCTGCGAATGGTTTTGCTCTGAACTTTGAAAAAAACGTAGTACATCGAATTTTCTGCTGCAAGGTGTACAGTTCCTACACTAAATATAACACATCAACAGAAGAAGTCAATGGTCAGGGTAGTGCATACTAAGTTTTTGGGTGTACATATAGACGAGAAAATTCATATTTGGGAACTCCTAAAGCAACTAGGTTCGGAAACTTTTGAAATCAGAATATTTGCCAATTCTGAGGATATAGAAATTAGTAAGCTAACATACTTTGCATACTTTCACTATCTGATGTCAAACAGAATAATATTTTTGGATAACTCAACACTTAGGCAAAAACTATTCACTGCTCAAAGGAAAGTGGTTAGAACAAAATGTGGGGATCATTGTCGCACATCTTACAGACATCTGTTTACAAGATTAGGAATTCTTACAACAATCTCACAGTACATTTACTCAGTTATGAAACTTATTCTCAACAATATGCACCAGTTTAAAAAGAACAGTGATATTACTGCTTAACCTATTTTTGGCGCAGGAAGGCGTAAAATATACTGCTATAAAACATTTCAATAAATTACCAAATGAAATAAAATGTCTGACAGACAGCACAATTAGTTTGAACTCCTTCTATGCTATAGATGAATTCTTGAGTAGGAATAAATATATCTACAGGTATAATATATACATTTTGTGCCATTTAAAGGAATGGGGTAGGTAAAAAGAATTTTAAGCTTGAAAAAAAAAAAAGAACTTGATTCGTGAATGCATATCTTATGCATTTGACACGTCCAAGATCATAACGGTTACAGTGAGATTGATCAATGGAACACGTAACTAACTAACTGACTTAAAGATCCGAGGAGAAGCCCTGTGTCGCTCAATGGTTTAGAGAAGATAATAATGACAGTCGGTTGGTATGGCACCCTTAAGACAAAGGCGTCTTATTCCTTTAGTAGTTACTGAAGACGTTGCTGTTGCTGTAACTGACCATGCAGTATATGCCCTTGTAAGTGCTAGGACTCGTGCATTGACACGAGAATTGTCTATCCCATGATCCACATTACGGAAAATTTTGCGATCTATTTTACATTGGTACCCGTACCAGATCAAAACGGTGGAGCAGCTGAAACCTGAAGGTACATAGCAACATTCTGAATTTTCTCTTCCGTGCCTGGTATGGCTCGAAGTTGATGATATGTGGCCGAGCAATGTTCTGTGGAGTTACGTGGCACATTTTAGACTACAGGGTGCAATGAAAAAAAAAAAAACTGCTGAATTTTGCGTCCTGTTAAAAGTATGTTGTGCTCAAAGAGCCATTGCACTCGCCGTATGTGACTGTGTAGTGTGGATTCAAAAGCAACTGTATTCTCGGTCCGTCCTTCTTTGAAGGTAGTACACCCACAGTGTACTGCGACGTCTGCGCGTTTTCGAGACCTTTTTGTACACCATTGATAACTGCTTTGGCAGGGAGCAACTGTGTGGAAACTACTATTTTCATGACAGATGGGGTAACTTCTCATGTCACTCGCCCATTCAAAGATATGCTTATTGCGTGTTATCTCCAGATGGTTTCTCAGGTGTGTGACCTGCAAGATCAACTGATTTGAATACATGCTCTGGACATATACAAAAGAACGCGCTTACAGTGGACACTTTCGGTCTCTACTAGATATGAAGGACAGTGCACAAGAACACTTTGCTCAGATTCCACCGGAACTACTGCGAGGAACTGTTGATCATATCGTTTTATGAATGCAGCATCTCGTCGAGGTCTCTGTTTCCCATACTGAGAAAGCTCTGTAAGCGATGGTTAATAATGAAATCAACATTGTGTGTTTTTCACTTCTTTGACCTGTTCTGCCCATGTCCCGTACTTAACCCTTTACATATGGAAACATTTCTATACGTCTTTTTTGCATTCATAGCACCAGATTAGAATCTTGTCACCAAAATTGGAACTACTTCTTTTCGTCATTAACACACTAGAATGTCTACTAAGTTTCGCTGCCATACGATAATTGCAGCCCACTGCACGTAAAGTACCCTCCGCCACACACCGTTGGGTGGCTTGCGGAGTATAAATGTAGATGTAGATGCTGAATTTTGAGTCCTGTTAAACCGTATGTTGTGCTCAAAGAGCACTTTAATTATAACCTCTTAAAATCTCTAGAAACATAACACGGACTTGTAAAACTTATATACACGCATAATCGCCGCTTTATTGGACTAAGACGCTATTAAGCAGATAGTAATGATATTATGGCTCATGTGTATTAAAAAATGTTCGAAGCCCACTTTTCACTATATAGGGTGATTTTTTTCACCGTGTACTAACTCTACGGTCTGATCCATAAGAGGATATGCAAAAAAAAAGGTCTAATGAACTTATGTCCAGAATTGCATGCATGGTTTCCATGCTAGAGACCATTTATTCAGTCATACTTTGTTACAGGAACAGCAGTCTAATACGCGCTGTACCAAGCAACGCTAGTTACAGTACGCATGTTTGCCTCCTAAAGGGTGGTACTGTTCCTCACACATTATGTCCTAGCGTCCTCCCCTGCCATAGTAATTGGTAATGTGTCCGTTCACTTCTCTTGCTGACTCACCTTGTAACGGATATGATATACAGCGTTGTACACAATAGCTCCGTATTCGAATCGAGAGCTTGCCGACATGGTGTTTACTTACAGAAAGGCAAATAGCAACGGGCGACAGGTAGCTAGGTTGTATCAGACGACCTATCCACCCAACAACAACGGTGATTCGCTGTTGGTCTGAGTCGTTTCTGGAAGCAGAAAATAATGAAGGCCGTACCCGAAATGTTCAGACAATGTGATTAACACTGCGACCGGCGTGTTAGTAACAGGCAGATGGCCCTCCAGTAAAGGGTAAGCCAGACGATCGTGTGGAACATTCTCCATGACAAGTATTAATACCCTTATCACTTACAGCATGTGCAGGTCTTACCAGCGATTGACTTTTCACATCGAGAGCAGTTTTATGACTGGTTTCTTCACCAGGCGACCACGATTGCGGGATTTTAGTCACCCATGCTATTCACAGATGAGGTTACCATTATGCGGAGTGGCATCTTCAACTTTCATAGCAGTCATCTGTGGAATAGTATGCAGAAGTCACATGGTATGGTGACAGTGAATCATCGGTGCAACTGGAATGTGTAGGCCGGGGTAATTGGCGACAGTATTTTGTGACCAGTCTTCGTTCCACGTCGCATAACAGACCGAAACTATCGGCGTTTCTCGCGTGTGTCTTTGCCTCCACTACTGGAAGAATGATGATTCGAAGGCTTATGTGGCTGCTACGTGATGGTGCTACAGCCTGCTTCACCGTTGAAGTCCGGACGCATCTCAATCGTGTCTTCCCTGGTCGGCGGATAGGGCGAGAAGGTCCAGTTGCATGGCCCGCTTGTTCACCGGATATCAACCCGTGCGAATTCTGGTTATGAGGCACCTTGAAAGTATTGTGTATGCAGAGCCCATTCCAGATGTGGAGACAATGGAGCAGCATATTCCTGCTCCCTTTGACACTATTCGGATGCAGCCTGGCCAATGTGAACGAGTGTGACAGAACATGCATCGGTGCGTACACGCATGGTAACCGTTTTCAACGCATACTGTAACTGGCTGTATGGTACCGTGCGTATTAGACCAAAGTCTCTGTAACAATGTATGATCGAGTGAATGGTCTCAAGCATGGAAACCATGCATTTCCGGTCATTAGTTCACTGGACGTTTTTTTGTTCCGTGTCCTCCCACCGATCAATCCCTAGAGTTTGCACGCGGTGGAAAATATTACCCAACATAGTCTAAGTGAAACAGTAGGTACATCATATCTAACAGAAATGTATATTTGGTAACAAAATTCTTAAATGACGTAAGGATCCTGACGATAACGTACTGCAGAAAATACTTGTATCGAGCTGTAAATGGACATAAAAGGTGACTTAATCGTAAAATGTGCGAATTTATTAGAATTGCGTCAGATGGAGGTTCACCTAAACCGAATCCATTATAGTGTGAATAAATTTATAAAATATCAATGTCCTTCTCTGGAAAACTTATCCATGAACTTCTACCACTTCCTTCTTATGCAGTTGTAGCAAATAAATACGACGGAGAGAGAGGGACAAGAAATGTCAGTTAACAATGACGGCCTACGAGTTGCCGCTCGGGCGACTCTAGCGGCAGGAACGGAAGTAAATATTATGACGTTCTCCCGCTTCGAGATACAAACACATCTGTATGTCGCAGGAAAAACAAGCTAGCAGTCATTATCGCTAACGAGATATTTGTTCCTTGCCAGAGGCGTCCTTTACTTCATCGTTTGCAAAGTGCGCCACGCTGCAGGAGAGCACGTTGCACACAGTATTGTTCTGCAGGGGTGCACATCCTGTTGGCGGCAACATATAAAAGTGCGACTAGCCTTCACCTGGCGGCTGCATCGATAACGGTGTAGTCAGAGAGCGATGCTGTCTTTTCTGTGTCTAGTGGCGGCTTCGTTGCTGGGCGTCAGAGCCCAGTGGGAACCCAACGTCGTGGACGGTCGCAGCACCATTGTCCACCTGTTCGAATGGAAGTGGACGGATGTCGCGGCAGAGTGCGAGCGGTTCCTGGCAAAAAAGGGCTATGCTGGCGTACAGGTGAGACGCGAGAAAATGACACACTTTTTTTCAAGATATAACGTCGTGACGCAGAAGGTATGAGACCATACTTTCACTTTTCAGCTATAATCATCTGTAGAGTTTCAAGAAAAAAATCGGGTTTTAATAGACAAGGAATGCAAGGTAGAACTGAGACAAAAATAGAATTAATAGACCAATTTGAACATCCACGTCAAAGTCAGTAACAGTGGATGACCTATTGTTGTTGTTGTTGTTGTGGTCTTGAGTCCTGAGATTGGTTTAATGCAGCTCTCCATGCTACCCTACCCTGTGCAAGCTTCTTCATCTCCCAGTACTTACTGCTACCTACAACCTTCTGAATCTGTTTAGTGTATTAATCTCTTGGTCTCCCTCTACGACTTTTACCCTCCACGCTGCCCTCCGATGCTAAATTTGTGATCCCTTGATGCCTCAGAACATGTCCTCCCAACTGGTCCCTTCTTCTTGTCAAGTTGTGCCACAACTCCTATTCTCCCCAATACCTCCTCATTAGTTATGTGATCTACCCATCTAATCTTCAGCATTCTTCTGTAGCACCACATTTCGAAAGCTTCTATTCTCTTGTTGTCCAAAATATTTATGGTCCATGTTTCACTTCTATACATGGCTACACTCCATACAAATACTCTCAGAAACGGCTTCCTGACACTTGAATCAATAATCGATGTTAACAAATTTCTCTTCTTCAGAAACGCTTTCCTTGCCATTGCCAGTCTACATTTTATATCCTCTCTACTTCGACCATCATCAGTTATTTTCCTCCCCAAATGGCAAAACTCCTTTACTACTTTAAGTGTCTCATTTCCTAATCTAATTCCCTCAGCATCACCCGACTTAATTCGACTACATTCAATTATCATCGTTTTGCTTTTGTTGATGTTTTTCAACTTATGTCCTCCTTTCAAGACACTGTCCATTCCGTTCAACTGCTCTTCCAAGTCCTTTGCTGCCTCTGACAGAATTACAATGTCATCGGCGAACCTCAAAGTTTTTATTTCTTCTCCATGGATTTTAATACCTACTCCGCATTTTACTTTAGTTTCCTTTACTACTTGCTCAATATACAGATTGAATAACATCGGGGAGAGGCTACAACCCTGTCTCACTCCATTCCCAACCACCACTTCCCTTTCATGCCCCTCGACTCTTATAACTGCCATCTGGTCTCTCTACAAATGGTACATAGCCTTTCGCTCCCTGTATTTTACCCCTGCCACCTTTAGAATTTGAAAGAGAATATTCCAATCAACATTGTCAAAAGCTTTCTCTAAGTCTACAAATGCTAGAAACTTAGGTTTGCCTTTCCTTAATCTTTCTTCTAAGATAAGTCGTAAGGTCAGTATTGCCTCACGTGTTCCAACATTTCTACGGAATCCAAACTGATCTTCCCCGAGGTCGGCTTCTATCAGTTTTTCGATTCGTCTATAAAGAATTCGTGTTAGTATTTTGCAGCTGTGGCTTATTAAACTGATTGTTCGGTAATTCTCACATCTGTCAACACTTGCTTTCTTTGGGATTGGAATTATTATATTCTTCTTGAAGTCTGAGGGTATTTCGCCTGTTTCATACATCTTGCTCACCAGATGGTAGAGTTTTGTCAGGAATGGCTCTCCCAAGGCCGTCAGTAGTTCCAATGGAATGTTGTCGACTCAGGTCTTTCAGTGCTCTGTCAAACTCTTCACGCAGTATCGTGTCTCCCATTTCATCTTCATCTACATCCTCTTCCATTTCCATAATATTGTCCTCAAGTACATCGCCCTTGTATAGACCCTCTATATACTCCTTCCACCTTTCTGCTTTCCCTTCTTTGCTTAGAACTGGGTTTCCATCTGAGCTCTTGATGTTCATACAAGTGGTTCTCTTATCTCCAAAGGTCTCTTTAATTTTCCTGTAGGCCGTATGTATCGTACCCCTAGTGAGATAAGCCTCTACATCCTTACATTTGTCCTCTAGCCACGCCTGCTTAGCCATTTTGCACTTCATGTCCATCTCATTTTGAGACAATTGTATTCCTTTTTGCCTGCTTCATTTACTGCATTTTTATATTTTCTCCTTTCATCAATTAAATTGAATATTTCTTCTGTTACCCAAGGATTTTTACTAGCCCTCGTCTTTTTACCTACTTGATCCTCTGCTGCCTTCACTACTTCATCCCTCGAAGCTACCCATTCTTCTTGTACTGTATTTCTTTCCCCCATTCCTGTCAATTGTTCCCTTATGCTCTCCCTGAAACTCTGTACAACCTCTAGTTCTTTCAGTTTATCCAGGTCCCATCTCCCTAAATTCCCAACTTTTTGCAGTTTCTTCAGTTTTAATCTACAGGTCATAACCAATAGATTGTGGTCAGAGTCCACATCTGCCCCTGGAAATGTCTTACAATTTAAAACCTGGTTCCTAAATCTCTGTCTTACCATTATATAATCTATCTGATACCTTTTAGTATCTCCAGGGTTCTTCCATGTATACAACCTTCTATCATGATTCTTAAACCAAGTGTTAGCTATGATTAAGTTGTGCTCTGTGCAAAATTCTACCAGGCGGCTTCCTCTTTCATTTCTTAGCCCCAATCCATATTCACGTACTAGGTTTCCTTCTCTCCCTTTTCGTACACTCGAATTCCAGTCACCAATGACTATTAAATTTTCGTCTCCCTTCACTATCTGAATAATTTCTTTTATTTCATCATACATTTCTTCAATTTCTTCGTCATCTGCAGAGCTAGTTGGCATATAAATAGGTGTGGGCTTCGTATCTATCTTGGCCACAATAATGCGTTCACTAAGCCGTTTGTAGTAGCTTAGCCGCGTTCCTATTTTCCTATTCATTACTAAACCTATTCCTGCATTACCCCTATTTGACTTTGTGTTTATAACCCTGTAGTCACCTGACCAGAAGTCTTGTTCCTCCTGCCACCGAACTTCACTAATTCCCACTAAATCTAACTTTAACCTATCCATTTCCCTTTTCAAATTTTCTAACCTACCTGCCCGATTAAGGGACCTGACATTCCACGCTCCGATCCGTAGAACGCCAGTTTTCTTTCTCCTGATAACGACATCCTCTTGAGTAGTCCCCGCCCGGAGATCCGAATGGGGGACTATTTTACCTCCGGAATATTTTACCCAAGAGGACGCCATCATCATTTAATAATACAGTAAAGCTGCATGCCCTCGGGAAAAATTACGGCCGTAGTCTCCCCTTGCTTTCAGCCGTTCGCAGTACCAGCACAGCAAGGCCGTTTTGGTTATTGTTACAAGGCCAGATCAGTCAATCATCCAGACAGTTCCCCTTGCAACTACTGAAAAGGCTGCTGCCCCTCTTCAGGAGCCACACGTTTGTCTGGCCTCTCAACAGATACCCCTCCGTTGGGGTTGTACCTACGGTACGGCTATCTGTATCGCTGAGGCACGCAAGCCTCCCCACCAATGGCAAGGTCCATGGTTCATGGGAGGATCTCTGTCTTACCATTATATATCTGATACCTTCTAGTATCTCCAGGATTGTTCCATATATACAACCTTCTTTTATGATTCTTGAACCAAGTGTTAGCTATGATTAAGTTATGCTCTGTGCAAAATTCTACCAGGCTGGTTCCTCTTTCATTTCTTACCCCCAATCCATATTCACCTACTATATTTCCTTCTCTCCCTTTTCCTACTCTCGAATTCCAGTCACCCATGACTATTAAATTTTCGTCTCCCTTCACTACCTGAATAATTTCTTTTATCACATCATACATTTCATCAATTTCTTTATCATCTGCAGAGCTAGTTGGCATATAAACTTGTACTACTGTAGTAGGTGTGGGCTTCGTGTCTATCTTGGCCACAATTATGCGTTCACTATGCTGTTTGTAGTAGTTTACCCGCACTCCTATTTTTTTATTCATTATTAAAGCTACTCCTGCATTACCTCTATTTGATTTTGTATTTATAACCCCGTATTGACCCGACCAAAAGTCTTGTGCCTCCTGCCACCGAACTTCACTAATTCCCACTAAATCTAACTTAAACCTATCCATTTCCCTTTTTAAATTTTCTTACCTACCTGCCCGATTATGGGATCTGACATTCCACGCTGCGATCCGTAGAACGCCAGTTTTCTTTCTCCTGATAACGACGTCCTCTTGATTAGTCCCCGCCCGGAGATTCAAATGGGGGACTATTTTACCTCCGGAATATTTTACCCAAGAGGACGCCATCATAATTTAACCATACAGTAAAGCTGCATGCCCTCGGGAAAAATTACGGCTGTAGTTCCCCCTTTCTTTCAACCGTTCGCAGTACCAGCACAGCAAGGCCGTTTTGGTTAGTTTTACAAGGCCAGATCAGTCAATCATCCAGACTGTTGCCCCTGAAACTACTGAAAAGGCTGCTGCCCCTCTTCAGGAACCACACGTTTGTCTGGCCTCTCAACAGATACCCCTCCGTTGTGGTTGCGCCTACGGTACGGCCATCTGTATCGCTGAGGCACGCAAGCCTCCCCACCAAAGGCAAGGTCCGTGGTTCATGGGGGGGGGGGGGGGGGATGACCTATACAATACCTATTATTTCCGCCAGAAAATTTCGTGTGCGATGTCCAACAGAAAAGCTATATCCTGAAAACACGAACATCCGTAGTCGTTCCCTCCTCCGGTATGGGCGTCTAGAAGCTCCGCTCCTTTTCGCTTTCCGGTGAACCAGAAGAACTTGGTTGCAAATTAATCGTGCAGTTCCACTGAGTTGGTGGAGATGTCAGCGTAAGCACACAATTCAAGATCATAACAAAAAGCACTTGAATATGCTATTTTAAACACTTTCTCGGTAATGGAAATGGTCTCTTTTCCTTTTTGATAAGTTTTGTTTGTGGTGATAAAACGGAAGACGCTATGACATTGTGACGAAGGCTACTGTCTCTTTCAAGTGAATTAAAAAAATTAAAATGCAAAGGTGATTTTTGATATATTACACATAACACTCAGGTATTTTTCAATACTGGTGCTTATAAACACAAAATCTTTGTTACATTTTACGTATAATGCATTTCATGTGAAATACACCACATATTATGTATACGATTTTGAAAATCAGCCTATTAATTAGTTAGTTAGTTACTTCTTGCACAGGTCATTTGAACGATTCTTTTATCGAAATGAAGTAGAGCGAGTCAGTTTACAAGATATGTATACATGATTAGTGATGAAACAAATAAACACATATTTTTAAAGTCCTGCTTCTGCAAGTGGTCACTGAAACATCATAGAAGGATATGTCAGTCAATGTTGTATAAAATCACAGTACGGATGTACATCGACATGCCTTTGAAAAGCAATGGCTGTAATTGTACGGTAAATACTTCCAGTAAAGCAATTAATCCTTTAAAATGGAACTTAGGATCGGTAAATTCTCTGTGATTAATAAATGCATATGAAGCCTTGCTTATCAAGCAACGTCGTAGCATCTCGTTTGCAACACGTTGCACTTCAGTTCTGGCTGCGCCACGTTTTACCTGGATGAAATCGTATTATGATGGTAATACCAACAGAAAAAGGAAATGATATAACGTAACTCATTACGATCAGGAACGTAGGGCAGAGAGTGAGTGACTGCCAATAGTTAATTGACCGGGTTGTTCTCATCAAAATAATAGGTAACCGAAACCACCAACAATAGTTCACGTGTACATGCCGACGTCACAAGCAGAAGACGAAGAGATACAGAAAATATATGAGGATATTGAACCGGTAATTCACTATGTAAAAGGAATGACATTTTAATAACCATGGAGACTGGAAAGCGGTAGTAGGGGAAGGAATAGAAAGATTTACTGGAGAATATGGGCTAGGTAGTAGGAATGAAAGAGGAGATAGACTAATTGAGTTCTGCAATAAACTTAAGCTAGAAGGTGAGAATAAGTGTTCAAAATTACAAGACGAGGAGTTATACTTGGAATAGCCCTGGAGATACGGGAAGAATCCAGCTGATTACATCATGGCGTGATAGAGATTCCGAAATCAAAAATCGGTTTGCAAGCCTTAACAAGAAGCAGACGTAGAGTTTGGTCATAATGTAATACTGATGATGAGTAGACTTATGTTCCAGAGGCTCGTCCTAATGATCAATATGGAAAGTAGTAGGGTGCTGAAGTACTGATGAACAATGAGTTTGAAATCCTGTGAAGCTGTAGATGCAGCAATAATGAATAAAACACTAGGCAGATCAATTTAATTGGAATGGACATCTCTAAACAGAGCAGTCACAGAAGTTGGACAGACAGAGATCTGTACAAGGAAGGTAAATGCGAAGAAATGTGGATTTACAGAAGAAATATTTAAATTGATTGACGAATGGAGGAAGTACAAATATGTTTACAGAATTTCAGGAATATAGAAATATAAGTCGCTTAGGAATAAAATAACAGGGAAGTTCAGCAAAGCCAAGGTGAAATGAATACAGGAAAAATGTGAGGAAATCGAGAAAGAAATGGTCGTCGGAAGAATTGAAGCAACATATGAAAAGTCAAAATAACCTAGATTGCAACTAAAAGCAAGGGCGTCTACATTAATAGTACAAAATGAATTCCTTTGTTCAGCGCAGGTGAAAGAGCAGTTAGGTGGAAAGAGTACACTGAAGGCCTCTACGAGGTGAGGACGTGATTGAGGAAGAAATGGGAGACGTTGTGAAAGACAGGGGAAACAGTATTATCGTCAGAGCTTAATAGACTTGCGACCGAATGGGGTACAAGGGATAGATAACCTTCCTGACTAATGATGTGACTATTACGTAAGTGTGTAGAACCTATGGGGCTGGAGACATGCAGTCATATTTTCGGAGAAAATGTCATCAACACAACCCCGAAAAGATAAGTACCAGAATTATCACCCAATCAGCGTAACAGCTGCTGGCAAGAACAACTAACAGAAGAGTGGAAACGAAACTTGAGGATTTGATAAACGACACAAAGTTCAGTTATCGGGAAACTAACAAGGGAACCTCCCCATCGCACCCCCCTCAGATTTAGTTATAAGTTGCCACAGTGGATAGGCTTTGAAAAACTGAACACAGATCAATCGAGAAAACAGGAAGAAGTTGTGTGGAACTATGAAAAAATAAGCAAAATATACAAACTGAGTAATTCATTGGCAAGATAGGCGACATCAAGGACAATGTGCGCTCAGGAGCGCCGTGGTTAGCGTGAGCACCTGCGGAACGAGAGGTCTTTGGTTCAAGTCTTCCCTCGAATGAAAAGTTAACTTTCTTTATTTTTGCAAAATTATGATCTGTCCGTTCGTTCATTGACGTCTCTGTTCACTGTGATAAGTTTAGTGTCTGTGTTTTGCGACCGCACCGCAAAACCGTGCGATTAGTAGACGAAAGGACATGCCTCTCCAATGGGAACCGAAAACATTTTATCGCAAGGTCATAGGTCAACCGATTCCTCCACAGGAAAACACGTCAGATAATAATTGTCTGAAAATAAAAAATTTAACTTTTGACTCGAGGGAAGACTTGGACCGAGGATCTCTCGTTTAGCAGCTGTTCACGCTAACCACGGGACCACGGTGCTCCAGTGCTCACATTCTCCTTGATGTTGCCTATGTCGCTCATGGACTACACAGTTTGTATATTTAGCTTATTTTTTTCATAGTTCCTAACAACTTGTTCCTGTTTTCTCGATTGATCTGTGTTCAGTTTTCCAAGGCCTATCCACTGTGCCAACGTATAACTAAATCTGAGGGGGGTGCGATGGGGAGGTTCCCTTGTAAGAACACCATAGAGACGGTTCTGTCATTGCCTTTAATAATGGAAGCAAGACATAAGAAAAACTAAGATTCATTAATGGGACCAGTCGACCTGAAAAAAAGCATTCGACAATGAAAAATGGTCCAAGGTGTTCCAAATTACGGAAAAAGTACCCTATAGGGAAAGACGGGAAAAATACAATACATAGCCGAAACAAGAAGGAACGATATAACAGGAAGACCAAGAAGCCAATGCTTCGATTACGAAGGGTGTAACACAGGGATAAGGGTTTTCGTCCCTACTGTCCAATCTGTGAATCAAAGAAACAGTAAGTAAATAAAACGAAGGTTTAAGTGTGGGTTTAAAACTAACGGTGAAAGGATATCAGTGAAAGTGAAGAAACATTACTGGATCTCTTGAATGGGATGAAGAGTATAATGAGTGCAGAACGTGGATTGATAGCAAAACTCAAAAACAGAAAAATAATGAGAAGTAGCAGAAACGGGAACAGCGACAAACTTAGCATCATCAAAAATCGGGCCACGAAGTAGATGAAGTGAAGGGTTCTGCTATGCCGGAAGTCAAATGACAGTTAACGAACCAAGTAAATAAAAAGTATTTTAACACAGGCAGGGAGGGCATTGATGGCAACGTCAAGTCTCCTAGTATCAAATATCAACCTTAATCTGAGGAAGAAATTTTCGAGAACGTACGTTCGAGGCACTGCGTTTCATGGTAGTGAATTATGGAGTGTGGGAAACAGAAGAGAATCGAAGCTTTTGAGATTTTTGCTGTAGAAGGATGTTGAATGCTGATAATTAGGTGGGCTAGTAAGGTAAGGAATGAGGAGGATCTCTGTAGAATCAACTAAGAAAGTAACATACGGAAAACACTGACAAGGAAAAGGGGAAGAACGAAATGATATTTTTAAAGATATCAGGGAAAACCTTACATGGTACTAGAGGGAACCGTGGAGGGTAAACACTGTACGGGAAGACCGAGACTGATATACATGCAACAAATAATTGAGAAAATTGGATGCAAGTCTAATTTGAGATCAAGAGACTGACACAAGAGAGGAAATCGTCGAGGGCCGTATCGAAGCAGTGAGGGACAGACGTCACAGCTCGAGAATAGTCACATACATTATTTGGACTGAGTGAAAAATAAATTTAGATTTTATTATCTGTAGTTTTTCATTTCCATATTAATAAGTTGATCCGACGGGAATCAAAATGACGTCTTTTTACAGTGTACAATGAATATTCTTAATGTGTTAATCCGTTATTCAGGAAAGACTGCTTGTGGATCCAATCGAAAGGATACGTTACCAGAAACGGTGAACCGCCGCTCCTACAGGCTTCATACTGCATTAAATTATGAATACCAATAAAACTATAGATATCGCCACTGTTACATCCTTAAACGAGTTTCTCATATCGGGGCAAATCAGTTTACCTATAAAATTTCACTAGCATATGGTATACATAGCGTACATGACAGATCCTAAATAGTGATTGCTTTATTTTAAACCATAAATGTTGTTTATGTACAAGAATTTAACAACAGGTACGACTTGGTAAGTTAAGGCAGTGTTTCCATTTCCAACTCTTTTTTGATGTTCACTGACGTAGGCTACGTTTTAAGCTTTAATTGCAGATTAAAGCAGAGTTCTACCCTCTTTAAGAAACTGTTACTGGTACTGATATTCTCCATATTCATCGTTGGACAGTATATGGAACTTCGTTCTTGTAATTACTGGAGTTATCCGCATTTTCAACTTACGACACCTGATACTCTAATTGTAAGAGTGAGTGTAATTTGAAGTCTTATACCAAGTTATGTTCCAGATGAAACAATTACGATCGTTACATTTACTGGGAATTCTACGTCCATGAATTCCCTCGCTAGTGAAAAAAATCAAATTTATTACAAAGAACAGAGGGTCCAAACACACCTGAAAACCTTTATATTTCTGTATTTGTCGATGTAAATAGTATGCTATTAAGAGATTATCTTCATTTAACGTCTGATCTGCTTCTTCCTTCTCGTATCAAAAGTTCATGTACCGGGAGAATCAGCCCATTGAATAACTATCGTTGCTTGTCTGTTCCTTAACTTAAACAAAATGGCTCTGAGCACTATGGGACTTAACAGCTATGGTCATCAGTCCCCTAGAACTTAGAACTACTTAAACCTAACTAACCTAAGAACAGCACACAACACCCAGCCATCACGAGGCAGAGAAAATCCCTGACCCCGCCGGGAATCGAACCCGGGAACCCGGGCGTGGGAAGCGAGAACGCTACCGCACGACCACGAGATGCGGGCTTAACTTAAACATTTGGTATTACTAATCTACGTTTTGAAAAGCCAATATTTTTCAAATGTGCACGAGTGGCAAAATTGCTTGCTTGTATCTACATCCGCTTTTCGCTACAGGTTTCTCCTCCTAATGAGTGCATGGCTATTACCACCAAAAACAGGCCGTGGTGGGAGCGCTATCAACCCGTGTCTTACAGGCTCGTCAGCCGTTCTGGATCCGAAGCAGAGTTCGGTGATATGGTGAAACGTTGCAACAATGTTGGAGTCCGGTAAGTAAACAGCAAAATCTTCGGTACTAGTTGCTATAGAGCATGCAAAACTGTAAAATGGAATAAATTTAACAATCCCCTATTCACTTTCTGTAGGTGAAACTGAAATTAGAAATCGAATTATGTGATGTAATTAGCAAAATGATACAGGAAACTGTGTGAAGAGGTATCGTAAATAACTGAATGGATCTCAGACTTGATATGACTACACCAGAAGTATTCTGTACCTTCAGTCGAATTTCTTCTGAAAGTACTGAGCTGAGAAATACCTGTGTGATGTATAGTCACAAGTGGTACACAGAATGGATACTACATGATTAGGGACATGCAATTTGCGAATTTGTAGCGAAGTGTAATATTACTCGAATCAGTAGGCCTCCTCCGGTATGCTACACAGTTCACTATGAGCAAACGCAAGATACGACTAAAGTGATCACCAATAATGAGCACAAATTGCTTCATACAAATAACTGGAAATTTGATACCATAAAGAGTTTAACAGTATCACCACATAAAATTAGATGTTGATTACGTCCCAAGCCACGAGGGCGAAGAACAATTGATAGTGCGCTTCTGTCCGAGCCATTAGAAAGGTCAATTATCCGTTACCGGTCTCTAGAAGGTATTATTTGTACCGTAGACGAACAGGTTCGTCAAATACTTTAACGTATGATCCCAGCAAATGAACGGCTTTGAGAGCACAGCGGTAGGTGGTATAGCAGCGTTATTAATACTTTGTGGGCAGATTGTGCTTTCCTGTACGAGTGGAACAGTTTCTCACGCAATCAATTATTTGTATTGTCTGCGTACACAGGTGAGAGATTATTATGCGCAGCGAAAACCGCTCTCTCATGTAGTTCATCCCGTCAAAAGAGTTGGGTATGCATCAAAGCTATTGTACTAATCTTGGTCTGCCAAAAATTTCCAGCAGCACAACTAAACAGAACTTACTTTTCCAGAGATTTTCCGTTAATGGTGAAGGTCAACGCCAGTTCGAGTTCTTGAACTTCGAGAAGGGTAGAGGAAAACAGTTTCGACTAGGACTACTTTCCCCAAGACATTTGTCATCTCACTACTACTTGTATTTGTAGATCACTTTTCCATAGGCTTGATCTCGAGTCATAAGGAGAACAGGATAAGTTATTGTGCTTATTCTGGGTGTGCAAACATAGTTAATAATGATACGTAAGACTCTACAGAATCCACAGTAATTTTAAAACTATATGCTGTATTTGTAGTTAAACTCAGCTGATTTCGATTTCACGGAGCCTAACGTTTTAACACAGCACTAAAGCCGTCAGTGTAAGATCTTTTCACAACAGACACCAGATGATGATTCTCTGTAGGTAATGTTTTGCACCTTGCAGAATCTACGCTGACGCTGTTATCAACCACATGAGTGCGCCCTGGGACGGTCTGAGCGGTGTTGCAGGCAGCAAACCGAGTGGTTTCTACTACCCTGACGTTCCATATGGCCCGAATGACTTCCACTATCCTTCCTGCGAAATCACCAACTACCAGAATGCTAGCAATGTAAGTACTAAGCAGCTTCATACATAACAAACCAATAGTTCTCAGGATAGTATTGTTGTTTTCAATGTACCAAATGAATCCATCAGATTGCTTGGACAGCTCGCGACGGAAATTAGAGATCACTCAGATGCAGCGATCGTCAGAATCCCTGAAGAGCATGAAAATTAAGCTTTTAGTACGACATAAGAAATCTAAAAACCTAAAACATTTCTTTGTCTCAAATCAGCCTATCGTACAGGATGGTTGCAATTAAAGTGCAGCTATTCACAGAGGTTAACTGTGGCCTGAAATTATCGTACTGTAGCGAAACTTGGTAGATATTCTAACGCGTTAAGGTGTAATCCATTTACCTGGGACAAAAATTAGTCCCAATTTTGGCCACCAGCGGCTAATCTGGCGCTGTGAATGCAAGCAAGACGTATAGAAATTATTCCATAAGAAATGGTTTAGGAACGGGACGTGGGCAGAAAAGGTCAAACAAGTGAGAAAGGCATAATGTTTATTTCATTATCAACCGTCGCTTTCGCAACATGTTCAATATGAGCGCTGGAGACGTCGACGAGATGCTGCATCTGTAAAACATCATCAACAGCTGGTCGCAGTAGTTCCGGTGGATTCCAAGCAACGTGTTGCTATATATTGGCATCCAGATCCGGTAGAGAACGAAACTGTCCCTAGTGAATGTGTTGCTTTAGATATCCCCAGAGCCAAAACTCGCATGGATGCAGATCAGATGAACTTGCGAGCCATGCATCTGGGAAACCTCTGCAGATAATACGTTAGTGGAAGGTTGTATTAACCAGATCTTTCACTGGGCGAGCGACATGGGGTTTTGCTGCATCTTGCTTTAAAACAGTAGTTTCCACAGTTGCGCTGTTCCAAAGCAGGAATCACATGGTGTTCAAGGACGTCCCGTGTGTATTCTTTTCAAAGAAGAACGGACTGAGAATAAAGGTGCTTCTGAACCCTCGCCACAAAGTCACGTACAGCGAGTGCAATGGCTCTTCGCGCACAATAGGCGGTTCAACAGTACCCAAAATTCGGCAGTACTGTGTATTCACTGCACCCTGTATTGTAAAATATGCCTCGTCATTGCATAGCATATTGCCTGGCCGCATGTCATCCGTACCAGAAACCGAAGAGCAAATTCTGAAAGTTCTGAGGATCACGAGGTTTCAGTTGCTGAACCGTCTTGATATTGTACGGGTACCAATGTGGAACAGACCGTAAAGTTTTCTGTACTGTTGACCATGAGATGGACAAGTCTCGTGGCACTGCACGAGCATTAGCGCTAACCAGGGCATGTCGTCCACGGTCAGTTATAGCAACAGCGACCTCATCACTAACTCCCAGCGGCATAGGACGCCTTCCTCTTCCAGATGCCACACCAAGCTCACCCATGTCATCAAATTTCATTATCGTCTTCCTTAAACCATTTAATGACATCAGACCTTTGAGTCGGTGACACTCTCTCAGCGCAGCACTGTAACTGCTGCCACTGACGTGAAACAGTGTCAATAATAGTGCATAGTCTTCTTCTCATTAGCCATACTGTTCACTCAAGTCATGGCTTTTAAAGTGACAGCATGGATGTCATACAATCATGCAAACAATGTACAGTGCCAGATTGGCACGTGGTAGCCAAAATTGGAACCAGCTTTTACGGACCGTAAAATGGTTCCACATTAATGCAATAGGTTATCTACCATCTTTCGTTGCCGTATGATAATTACAGCCCGCACGGTAGTCCCGTGGGTAGCTGCACTTTCATTATAACCACCCGGTACTTGTGAATGTTCTATAATGCAACAGTAAAAATCAGAAATTTGTTGGGAAACATTTGTATCTCAACAGTTGTTCGAATAGTATTTCGCTCCACATGTTGAAATACTGGTCTGGGCTGTTTGTTGCTGCTACAGCATAGTGGGCCAAGTTTGTATCTGTTTCATAAAGATGAGGATATGGTCAGTTCGTTGTTAGTTTATAATGTACTGTATGTTTGATTGTGGAAATATCGCGTAACCTACGTCTTTCTCAAAATGATGCTACAGAGCTTACAGCACCTGAGCTCTCGAATTATTACCAGACAGGCAAGGCTAACTCGGTGAAACATGCCTGCAGAGTGGTAATGAACAGCACAGGCAAGGAATTTCTCCACCAGTGGGTTTCAGCTGTCTTACCAATACCGTGAGTAAAGCGGCGCATTGCCATAACACGTCAGCTGCTCTCTTGAATATATAGCTGTTATTTTTGTAGAAGTTTCGTTCGCAGCCCAGCAGTCTATGCCACATAAGGGGACCACATGGAGTTACCAGCGGCAGCCATGAGTTCTGGTCTCCAAATTTGTACCGGCTTCTATCACTAAGTTTGCTTTTCCGACTTAGAGACGCAGCAATTTGTGCCTTCTGGGCCCACCCCAGCAGCAGCCAGACTCGTGCCCAGGAGGCAGCATGTCACATCCCATGCACGGCAGCGGTCTCCTGTCACTGAAGTGTGCACACGTCTGTGGTACGCATCTACAGCCCCCAGGTTGCTGCCATCCACTGCTGACCTACCACAGCAAGATTTCTTACTGTCTTCATGCACTGCTGATGCCAGGTGCTTGTGATGTGGGTCACACAATGGAGTTACGTACCATGTACTGAGCACAATCATCAGCAAACCTGGGTGCTGTATGTTGCATCCAGCTGGCTAGATGGTAGATGACATCTTGCCAGCAATCCGGCTCTTTTCCCATAGACACGATAGATGGTATCTACATCACACCAATGGAGCACTAATGTACAAATTTATCAGACACCAGTAGGCTACCAGGGTAATAGACGAGAGCAGTAATCCATGGGTGGTTATGCCTAAGAAGTCTACAGATGGTTCGAAGAAGTATTGGTTCTTCTGACTACCGCCACATTAATAGAAAGAGGTGACAGATGCACACCCCATATCCAAAATCACATATATAATCGATATCATGTAGCAGTGCCAGTATTTCTATCCCATGGATTTAAGTAGTGGATACCATCAGATGGAGGTGGACCAACCGAAGACAGCATTCACATTACCCTGGCCCTTTAACAGTACTGTAAGACGCCATTCAGACTGAAGAATGCTCATAAGATGTTTCAGCAATTGTTGGATGGAGTACTAAGGTGACCGAGGCCTCAACAATGTCTATGTGTTTGATATAACTGTTTTCTTGAAAGACGTAGAGAAAACTTGAGATGTAAGTGTGATATGCTGTTGATTGGTCTTCAGTGAGACCTGACGAGCGGTGGTGGTGCGCCTCCGCACTTGACACGAACAGCCCCAGCACGCGGTCATCCACCAGCTGACTAGTCAGTAAGAGGGTGTATGGAAAAAAATTCTCCTTCACATAGACCGACAATCTCTCATTCAATAGTGTTTAATTTTTGAATCAATCTCGACAGTGGTTCAGTTTCCAACAAAAGTTACGCAGCAAAGTACTTCAGATCCGAGTAATCTATCTGCATTCCGTAGAATGAAGTAATGTGCTATAATGATAGAGCTATCACCCGTGTACGTTTTAAGCAGCTTATTACACATATGCAGCCGAGAGTCAAGTAGTTGTGATGTAGATTCTGTACCTTCGGAACAGATGCATACTTCGAGCACAGTTAGTAATTATTTTGAAAAGCGATTTGATTTATTTCTTCTTACATTCTCAGTGTTGAATGTCACCAGAATAACATCAGTAGCACTCTCGACGGCTAAACTTGCTCTGTTTTGTGTGTAATTTCAGATCCGAAACTGTGAGTTGTCGGGCCTCCATGACCTCAATGACGGGTCCGAATATGTGCGTGGCAAAATTGCGGAGTATATGAACAAACTTATCAGCTTTGGAGTTGCAGGTTTCAGGTAATTACATAACTAATACCACCAGTAACTTCTTTCTACGTGCTATTTTGCTTTATCTACATACTAAGAACTCGTAAATTATATCGCCCCAAAAATACCCGATGTGGATCATACTTGGCTCAAAGTGTCAGATGCCGTATCTAAGACGTTTGGCAATATTTTAAATAAAGAGACAAAGTACTAGAAATTTCAAAAAATTGCATTCAAACGAATATAATTCGTGAAGTTACGCACTTCGAAATTGTTTTTAAATAATGAAAATATTACGCTCCGCACAAGGTTTGAACTCATAACCTTCCACGTAGAAGCCCATCAGCTTAACCGTTACACTATCGCAACTCGTCTGAATGCAGACCCCCATGAAGACTCTAACAAGTCACGCAAAATACTGACAAACACTGTTGGTATGACTATGAATTACTCACGCTTCGTCGAAGTACAATAGGAAATAAACAATTACCGCTGTTCTTTATTGCAAAAAAGCGGCTCGTGTGATTGATACAAACACCTTTCCTTGCTATCGCCTGAATTAGGAGTCTTATTGCTTGTTTGGTTAAATTAATTAATAGAATATGAAGCAAGTGGTATAAAGAATGCTTTTTCCAAACTTTCTATAAAAGAAAGTCTGCTATCAAGACATTGCTTTTGTTCTATTACTTTATTTATGACTGAATGTTTCTAAAACTGAAGACACTCGTCCATGCTCTGCACTGCAGTCGAGATCTGGCAACGTCGTTCTCTGTTCATTGGCTGCCTGTGTTTTGTGACGTCAGATGCGCAGAACGAACCTAAACTCGGCCGCCAACATAAATGACGCGCTCTTTAGAAATTGCTGCTTCTTAGCTTCATGTGGAACTATGGTATGCAGTCAACGAAGACAGTACCAAAACAACAAAACTTTGGTTATGAAGATACTATTGCCAAAACTCTTGTGTCCTTCGGTCGTAAGTGGCAGTTACGCTTTCTGGATACCTTTTGTTCCTTTGGCATATTGTCGTGTACATGCGGAACAACTAAATACTTGATTCCTTTCTGGATTAACCTACGAAAATTCCAGTGTTTCTGACATCTTCGAAAATATGCGTTTGTTCTTTGGAACATCTTATTGCCACTTGATTTACCGTGGTCACACACATCGAGAAATGTTTCTTTGCTCCATGGCACTTCGCGCATCATTGTTTCACAGTACTACTCTTTGTCAACGACAAAGGCGGTGCTTGACAATTGAAATCCATTTTCCGTTCAAAATAAACCTTAATACGCTGTGAATGCCACCCGTGAAAGATAACAACAAATTATTACTGAGTTGTCAGTCTGACCCTTGACAATACTCGATGGCTTTTGTACGTTAAAATGTTAGGAGACCATCTTGTTAAATGTTCTGAAGTTTCCACCACTTTTACTTTAGAAATTCATCACTGGTATCGATCTGAATGTTCCATGGCAAACATTAGTCACTGTATGTCACTAGTACCGTCAATAAACGATTTTCTATTGAGTTAGAGTACAAGCAATTGTGTTTGCATTTTGCTTTCCTGGAATCATCAGGATGGACCCGTTTGGAGTAGTCAAGGTTTCTGGAGCACAGCGCTTTGCCCAAAATGTAGCCGCGTGCCTGTCTGCTGACTGCACTTCTAACACTGGAAAGCTATTTCCACGAAGTACAGGAAAATGTCTACCGGTTATGCGGTAGTTGGCGCTATAATCGTCTTTCGGATGTTGATGTCATTCTTTCTTTCCGTACTTGGTGAGAAAAATTAGAGAGATATTCTGCCTTATGCAAGACAACTAAAAAAACGTTGTCTTGTATTAGGCGGAATATCACTCCAAAACAGAATTATGGTCAGGATGGCCTGGATACATTTTGCTGGAACGATGGGAATATTCTCGCAGCATAACAACAGTTCCATTCAATTTTTGGGATAGTGTTATTAGTTTCTTTAACTACAAAGCACTAGTTTTCGACAACTGTTTCTTTTCAAATTTCTAAGAATAGAAGTCTTTTCCCACCTCGTAGTATTATTTGTCATTGGAAGGTTTTCGTACGTTGTGATGCTATCTATACCTGTCAATACTGATGAAAGAGGGAAGGTCTCCCTAAAGTGTTGAAAGATAGTATACGCTCTAAATCAACGTCTATTTCTACCAGCCGACATGGCACAGTCGTTAAATGCAATAGAATCGCCGCAAGGAACAATGGAGTTCATACGCCCCAAGCGGCTATGTTCATTTCGAATTTTCATTTATGTGAATGTCTGGTGATTCCCCGATTTCCTGCAACATCCTCGTCCAATCTCTGTCTCTGATTACATCGTTCCGATTACACATTAATTATTAACAAAAAATTTCGTTGTTTTCTTCGTATATGTTGCTACACCTAGCCTTGAATGAATAACACTGCCTCAGAATTCCTTTACGAACACCAGATAAGTACGTCGGTAACTAGTGGCGCAGAAAACTCAAATTATACGGGGTATCCCAAGACGCAGGGTCAACTTTCAGGGAAATCACAGAAACCGTCATTCTAAGCTAAAAGTCAAGTACACATGGGCTCTAAAATGTGAAACTCAAGAGCTATGGACACTTCATCTTCCGTACTGTGTAACAAAATCTCTTCTACAGCACTCGACATTGTGAGAGGTGGTATCGTGGACCAAAACAAGGAAAAAATGCGTTCTGAAGTGCATACCCTAGGAGCTATGAGCACGTGTTCATCTTCGCTAACGTCAAAGAAATCTCGGAAGGTATAGAATAGATCTCTTCTGCAGTATCGAAGATGAAGTGCACATCGCACTTAGACATTTTTGCTTAGAGTGATAGTCCTTGTCTTATCCCTGAACATTGGCCATGCCTTCTGGGGACACGCTGTATTGTCACAACGTAACGTACGTTGCGGACTATAACTCTGTCTGTAGAAGAACAAAATGTATTCTAACTGGTTTTTCTCAGATATCATAGCTAACAAATACAAGCACTACTAAAACAAGAGCATCACACTGAATACGAACCATAAAAGTATTCGTAAGTACAAGAAGCCTTTAGATGCTGTGTGCAGTTGGTGGTGTCATGGTCACGAAATATATACATATTTGTAGCAAAAAAAGGACAGCAGGACTTATCCCTTCATAGCGGTCAAGGATTACAAAACAGTTTCTACGGAACCGCGTGGAAACAGCCGTATCCATGTAACTGGTGAATTCCGTTTTATAGGCTTTTGGCCGTGATTCAAGGTCTATCTCTGTCGCAAAATTTTCGTCTGCTAATGCTGGAAACATCTTTAGAGACTATACATACGAGATGGCAGTTTCAAATTTAAATAATCTCAGCAAGCCAAACTGTTTGCGCGTATCAATGCAACTGTTGGTTCGTGACGTTATCAGTGTGCTGCCTAGGATCATGGCGTGGCACCGACTCGTGTTATGAAAAAGACTGGTGCTGTTGGCTTTATTTAGCTGTGAGGCCCGCAGCTCGCCCAGTTTCAACCCTTCTTCTTTTCTGGTAACGCTATGTATGTGCTTTTTGTACATCCTAGCTTAGTAATAATCGGATCTCGATCTACTGTTCATATATGATATTCGGTTTTACCATAATATCTGAACTTATTAACTTTCTGCGTCTTTACAGACTCTGATGAGGACTCTATCATTAGGGGATGGAACGTTACACACATAAAAATACCTTGGCCCACGCCTAATGTCTACAAAACATAATCTAAGGACGGGAATAGCGGTCGTGAAAGCCTGCATTGTAAGATATAGGTCTTAGCTTTTTAGCAGATACCACAGTCTGAGTGTCTGCAAAAGTTGCCCATATCTTACTGACATGAAGCACTGAAACAATAAAAAACATTAAACAGAGAACCGACTCGTGGAGATAACATCTTGGACCTACTGATAACAAATAGACCCGAACTTTTCGACTCCGTAAGTGCAGAACAGGGAATCAGTGATCATAAGGCCGTTGTAGCATCCCTGAATATGGAAGTTAATAGGAATATAAAAAAAGGGAGGAAGGTTTATCTGTTTAGCAAGAGTAATAGAAGGCAGATTTCAGACTACCTAACAGATCAAAACGAAAATTTCTGTTCCGACACTGACAATGTTGAGTGTTTATGGAAAAAGTTCAAGGCAATCGTAAAATGCGTTTTAGACAGGTACGTGCCGAGTAAAACTGTGAGGGACGGGAAAAACCCACCGTGGTACAACAACAAAGTTAGGAAACTACTGCGAAAGCAAAGAGAGCTTCACTCCAAGTTTAAACGCAGCCAAAACCTCTCAGACAAACAGAAGCTAAGCGATGTCAAAGTTAGCGTAAGGAGGGCTATGCGAGAAGCGTTCAGTGAATTCGAAAGTAAAATTCTATGTACAGACTTGACAGAAAATCCTAGGAAGTTCTGGTCTTACGTTAAATCAGTAAGTGGCTCGAAACAGCATATCCAGACACTCCGGGATGATGATGGCATTGAAACAGAGGACGACACGCGTAAAGCTGAAATACTAAACACCTTTTTCCAAAGCTGTTTCACAGAGGAAGACCGCACTGCAGTTCCTTCTCTAAATCCTCGCACAAACGAAAACATGGCTGACATCGAAATAAGTGTCCAAGGAATAGAAAAGCAACTGAAATCACTCAACAGAGGAAAGTCCACTGGACCTGACGGGATACCAATTCGATTCTACACAGAGTACGCGAAAGAACTTGCCCCCCTTCTAACAGCCGTGTACCGCAAGTCTCTAGAGGAACGGAGGGTTCCAAATGATTGGAAAAGAGCACAGGTAGTCCCAGTCTTCAAGAAGGGTCGTCGAGCAGATGCGGAAAACTATAGACCTATATCTCTGACGTCGATCTGTTGTAGAATTTTAGAACATGTTTTTTGCTCGAGTATCATGTCGTTTTTGGAAACCCAGAATCTACTATGTAGGAATCAACATGGATTCCGGAAACAGCGATCGTGTGAGACCCAACTCGCGTTATTTGTTCATGATACCCAGAAAATATTAGATACAGGCTCCCAGGTAGATGCTATTTTTCTTGACTTCCGGAAGGCGTTCGATACAGTTCCGCACTGTCGCCTGATAAACAAAGTAAGAGCCTACGGAATATCAGACCAGCTGTGTGGCTGGATTGAAGAGTTTTTAGCAAACAGAACACAGCATGTTGTTATCAATGGAGAGACATCTACAGACGTTAAAATAACCTCTGGCGTGCCACAGGGGAGTGTTATGGGACCATTGCTTTTCACAATATATATAAATGACCTAGTAGATAGTGTCGGAAGTTCCATGCGGCTTTTCGCGGATGATGCTGTAGTATACAGAGAAGTTGCAGCATTAGAAAATTGTAGCGAAATGCAGGAAGATCTGCAGCGGATAGGCACTTGGTGCAGGGAGTGGCAACTGTCCCTTAATATAGACAAATGTAATGTATTGCGAATACATAGAAAGAAGGATCCTTTATTGTATGATTATATGATAGCGGAACAAACACTGGTAGCAGTTACTTCTGTAAAATATCTGGGAGTATGCGTGCGGAACGATTTGAAGTGGAATGATCATATAAAATTAATTGTTGGTAAGGCGGGTGCCAGGTTGAGATTGATTGGGAGAGTGCTTAGAAAATGTAGTCCATCAACAAAGGAGGTGGCTTACAAAACACTCGTTCGACCTATACTTGAGTATTGCTCATCAGTGTGGGATCCGTACCAGATCGGGTTGACGGAGGAGATAGAGAAGATCCAAAGAAGAGCGGCGCGTTTCGTCACAGGGTTATTTGGTAACCGTGATAGCGTTACGGAGATGTTTAATAAACTCAAGTGGCAGACTCTGCAAGAGAGGCGCTCTGCATCGCGGTGTAGCTTGCTCGCCAGGTTTCGAGAGGGTGCGTTTCTGGATGAGGTATCGAGTATATTGCTTCCCCCTACTTATACCTCCCGAGGAGATCACGAATGTAAAATTAGAGAGATTAGAGCGCGCACGGAGGCTTTCAGACAGTCGTTCTTCCCGCGAACCATACGCGACTGGAACAGGAAAGGGAGGTAATGACAGTGGCACGTAAAGTGCCCTCCGCCACACCCCGTGGAGTGGCTTGCGGAGTATGAATGTAGATGTAGATGTAGATGTAGAGAGGTGAAGGCCACACATATTCGGGGAGAAATAATCTGGGGTTCCATTTATCGCCGCCTACCACTGACGAAGTACTGAGTACTCGTGTCAAGCCACTTGGACAGACTGTAAAAAAGAAACGTATTTGTGGAGCTAATTATGATACAACTATTCATGCACACACCAGTCATTTCTGGCTTGGGATAGGTGGCCAAAGTAAATGTTCTACCTCATAACATCCACACTGCATGTCGCACCTGGGAATTGCTTACTGTTATTTGTAATCGGACTATAGTTGTTAAGCTAAGCACAATATAGTGCGCTTTGAGTAGCGATTGAATATGCGAAGTGGCGAGAAACTATTTTCGATCAAAGGTTCCATTAATGTCGAACTGTTATTGGGATGTTGAAGCAACTACGTGAATATACGTAGAACAGTTTCTTTGATTAAACAAATTATATTAGTACAATAAACACAAATCAAAAAAAGTTTTGCATCACCTCGGTTGCGAGAGCTCCAGAACATGTACAGAAAATTTGTATAGAGATCAACATAAACATTATTTCCACCACCCCTTTTTATTGCCCACGAAAACCGCACATTGCATGTTGTACCACCATATAGCGAGACCTTCAGAGGTGGTCGTCCAGATTGCTGTACACAGCGGTTCCTCTAATACCCAGTAGCACGTCCTCTTGCATTGATGCATGCCTGTATTCGTCGTGGCATACTATCCACAAGTTCATCAAGGCACTACTCAACGGTGATTCGGCGTAGGTCCCTCAGAGTGGTTGGTGGGTCACGTCGTCCATTAACAGCCCTTTTCAATCTATCCCAGGCATGTTCGATAGGGTTCATGTCTGGAGAACATGCTAGCCACTCTAGTCGAGCGATGTCGTTATCCTGAAGGAAGTCATTCACAAGATGTTCACGATGGGGGTGAGAATTGTCGTCCATGAAGACGAATGCCTCGTCAGTATGCTGCCAAAATGGTTGCACTATCGGTCGGAGGATGATATTCACATGTCGTACAGCCGTTACGGCGCCTTCCATGACCACCAGCGGCGTACGTCGGCCTCAGATAATCCCACCCCAAAACAGCGAGGAACCTCCACCTTGCTGCATTCGCTGGACACTGTGTCTAAGGCGTTCTGCCTGACCGGGTTACCTCCAAACACGTCTCCGACGATTGTCAAGCTGAAGACATATGCGACACACATCGGTGAAGAGAACTTGATTCCAATCCTGAGCAGTCCATTCAGCATGTTGTTGGGCCCATATGTACCACGCTGCATGGTGTCGTGGATGCAAAGATCGACCTCGCCTTGGATGTTGGGAATAAAGTTGCGCATCATGCAGCCTGTTGCGCACAGTTTGAGTCCTAACACGACGTCCTGTGGATGCACGAAAAGTATTATTCAACACGGTGGCGTTGGTGTCAGGGTTCCTCCGAGCCCTAATCCGTAGGTAGCGGTCATCCAAAGCAGTAGGAGCCCCTGGACGGCCTGAGCGAGGCATGTCAACGACAGTTCCTGTTTCCCTGTATCTCCTTTACGTCCGAACAACATCGCTTTGGTTCACCCCGAGACGCCTGAACACTTTTCCCTTGTTGAGAGTCCTTCCTGGCATAAAGTAACAATGCGGACGCGATTGAACCGCGGTATTGACCGTCTAGACATGGTTGAACTACAGACAACACGAGCTGTGTGCCTCCTTTCTGGTGGAATGTCTGGAACGGATCGGCTGTCGGACCCCATCCATCTAATAGGCGCTGCTCATGCATGGTTTTTTACATCTTTGGGCGGGTTTAGTGACATCTCTGAACAGACTAAGGGACTGTTTGTGATACAATATACAAAGTCAACGTCTGTCTTCAGCAGTTCTGGCAACTGGGGTGATGCAAAACATACTTTGATGTGTGTATATGTTGTTCTCAACCGTTTCTGTGAGCATCTTTATACTACCTCACATCTCTACAGTATGTTCTTCACACTTTCACGTCTTCTCTCTTAAAAAAAACTACTATTATAGCTGTTTGCTGACTGGCCTTCGTTAATTGTTGCTTTTATGCAAATTGTTTTTGCTCCTTCTGGTTTATTTAATTATTTTTAATTATTATTGGCGTAACAACGCATATATGGAAAGAGTGACGTGAAATTCTTTTAACAATGCTGTGCTTTTAATTGCTTTATCATCGTTACCTTTTTTAGCAAAATAAAATGATGGAAGTATTATTGTTCTGAATCTGACCTACAATTTAAAGAACGATTTTTTAGTAACTGCAACTCATGCTAAGTATCAATATATCTTTTCTACTTCGTAATTATTCAAAGTTGAAATTAATGTCCTATGATCACTGATGTTACAGTTCGTACGATCGTTCACAAATACAAGTCTGCAGTGGATTTTATTTCTTACTAAAATGCTATGTCATACCACGGCTAGCCCAAGAACATGAGACTCTCATTAAAGAAAATTACGTATTCACTATAAAATTTAGCCAGATCAGAACGGAGCACAGCAAGTTTCCTATCAGATTCTTTAGGTACATAAAATTATTTGCACTGAAAATTATATCCTATCAGCAGCCCGCGTCAACCTGCAACACATCATAAAATCTGCTGATCTTCACTGCCAGCCTGGGAGCTAAAAGAAATAATATTATTTTTTACTATTATTTTACCGCTTCCTTGCGGTATGCTCGACTATATTGTAAGTCGTTTAAATATGCCGCGGCAGCGGCTCTTCTTTCTCCACACAGCTCAGCTCCACAGATAATATTTTTATATGGCTGAAAGATATCTTAACAGGATGGGATAATAGGCAGGCACACTTTAACATTTAAGTAATACAAGTTTTCATTTAAACAACTCTATTTAAACATTTAAATATCTTAATAATTACAGACCTGTGTACATTCACGCGCAATGGCGTCCAATTCACAATCTCGACCAAAGAATGCTACCTTCGCGCTCTCTACGACAATAACAGGAGATCTTTCTCTCACAGCTTTCAGATTAAGAAGAACAGAGACACTGCTTTACATCATGCCTTATATACAAATTCATTTGGTGATCTTTGTACAACATTTATCTTCTGTGTCGGTCTTATTACTCGCCGACACAGACGTTCTCAAAAATAAAAAATAAAGAAAATAATACATAATTTTACATAATGACACAATATGACACATCTAATATTTTAATTATTACATAATATATTGTCTTTGTTTATTACAAGACGTTACACTGCCCCCTGGCAGCATTTGACTAACGATGAAAATGTTCGGCAATATGCTGCCACTAACGTCTGTCTTGTTTATGGTTTATTACTTTGGTTGGAACATTCACTTTACACTACTCAGTTCTTTTACACTGTAGGTTTAATTACACTTCGTATACTGTTCTTACACTTAGCGAGGTGACCGTCAACCTAGTCCCAGGGTCATTACATTTATTTGGCTCCCCCATTCGGGCTACGTGCGATCAGAAAACCTGGGAAAACTGCGCCGGAGCCATGGTCATCTCACGAAAAGTTTAGACTCTATTCAATGTCCACATATAACAAAGGCTATTTGTGATAGCATGCTACACTTTTAGTCTCTTTGTTATCAATATACTACTTGTATTCTGGATTGTTATGAAAGTCACTTATTACACATTTTTACAATAGTATAATGAACCGTCCTTGCACTTACTCGCGACAGTTGGTTTAAAATGTCTAGCATTCGTGCGAGTATCTTTCATTAACATGACGCAAACATATTAGATCGATACATCACTAAATCCATGAATATTGTGAGTTCGTGTTGGATAACAACAAAAAAAAAAATGTTTATCACGTCATTGCGTGTCCATTAAACACCATTCATGTTAGCACATTATACATATAGTTAATAGTTCATTTGAATGACAACAATGTGGTATGGAGCTGGCGGCGCGAAGCAATTGTTGAGTAGCGTCGTCTGGAACGCCGCGTACCGACGGCCGCTGGGTTCTACGACCGGCTCTCAATAACGGTGAGGTCGTGCTAGCGTGGCGCCCAAGCAGTCGCGAACCGCGCTGAACCATTCGCTGTTGTCGGCGAGTGGCAGTGGTTTACCGCAACCGGCTGGATGGCGGCACGGCACTCGTCTCTGCTTCTCCGCATGGCTCCCCGTCGTGGCGCATGAAACAAACATTCCACAACGGTGTACTGTCCTTAAGGACACAGATTACTAGCTGTGGAAGAAGAGGCAATTTGTTAAAAGCGTTTATTGTTCAGTAAGCCGTCGCTTCACTGGTATGCACAGGATGTTTTGGCGTGATAACAGGTTTTTTGTGGCATCGTGACACTGGTATTCAGAGTTCGTCACACGCACATTGTACTACACGTTTTCACTCACTTCCACGGTTGATGCACTGCCAGAGCGTCTTTTAACACGCGAAAATGGTTCGTTACACTCATACTACATGTCTCCGTTGAGCGATGTTTGTGTAAATCGTCTCCGAACGGATCAATAACTACTGTTTTTATACACTGTCTATTGTTCGTTGAGCGCTGCACTAGGACAGTCTATCACTCAACACTAGATTTATCGACGTATATATTGGTGCAGATACAACAGTCATTTTCTGTCCCTACTACACACAATATTCCGTCCTGTCCTTAAGTGTTTATGCACACAGTTTATTTTTTAACACCTTTTAACTGTTCCTTGCATAGTCACTCTGATTTACATAGCATTTATTTGTTTTCACTTTATCACAACATACTCTTCATATTGTTGCTAGGCGTATTTGTCCCTTTTGTAAAATTTTTTTTTAACGGTGTGTGAATTTTTTTTTTTTTTTATACATATTTTTTTTTTCTTAGTGTAGCTTGCCTGATTATCACCCATCTATCAAACAGATTTTACCATGTGCATGACAGCTTGACTCGGGCATATTGTTCAATAAATACTTCGTTCAGCAATAACATTATTTTTAATGATTTTTCCTATATGACTACAGTGTAGGTTCTGCATTGTCTGACTTAACTCGCGTATCGCGTAATGAATATTCAAGGTCGTGTACCAAGTACACAAGCTTCAATTGAAGCATTGCTACATACAGAACGGAGTTTCCACGGAACGGGCTCGTTTTTAATTAGGTTCTGCTCCAGTGTCGTTCTCAAATCACTACTGGCAGCCAACATCACATTACATCATTGTTGCATATTGCAAAGTCAATGTCTGGCTAGTAAAGACTCTCTCTCTCAGGGTTTCTTATCCTAATACAATTACAGCAATTCCCTTACTCTATAAGATTGCATCATTAATTGCACTTACACACTACACATAGAAAATGGTTCAAGAAATTAATCCTTTATACAACAAGAAAATTGTTCATTTTTTAATAAGCACATAATATCTTAATGACTAATTGTCTGTAAACAAAATCTGTCCTGTGTAAGCTATTGCTCACTTTCTGATTCCACTTCCTCCCAACTTCATTACACACAAATTTCTTTCTAAATACTAACACACTTATATTCTAAGACACAATTAAAATCTTTTTACACCTATTACTCTTTATATATTATGTGTCACTGAACAAATAACTTCACGTCTTTACGTGGATATAATCCTTTGATCTTCCCCGTATGGGGATGTGCTAACAAATAGCTACATTCATGTGGCACGCCTATTACTTTAAAGGGTCCTGAATATAGCAATTGCCACTTACTATTCTGTTTTAAGGTGGCTGAGGATTTAGGGTGGTTACGAATGAGTACTAGGTCTCCTACATTATATTTCTGTTCGTTTGTTACTCCTCGGTCGTACTTCCTTTTCCTCTTTGCTGCACAGTTGGTTAGTCTGTTCCATATCTTTTTCATCTTTTCTTCCCTTGTTTCTGTCTTAGCTGGCAATCTCGGCAACGGCGTGAGCCATTCATTCGGTGTCTCCGTAAATCCATTCAATATCTCTACCGGTGGATAGCCTGTACTTGAATGGGGTGTTAAATTGTGTATTTCTACAAATTTCGGTACTAGCTCTGGCCATTTCGTATGTCGGTTTCCTATGTAGATTCTAAGGAACTTATTCAATTCTTTGAATATTCTTTCAACTAGGCTTGCTTCTGGATGGAATCGGGATACCAGAATGTGCTGTATATTTTGTTCTCGTAAGTAATTTTTCCAAGTTCGACCCGTGAAATAAGATGCATTATCAGTTGTTATGGCTTCGGGTTTTCCCACTTGAGGCAAATATTCTTGACTGATCCGCCTGACCATGGTTTTGGCAGTAGCTGATTTTATGCAATAAATTGCCAAGTGTTTGGAAAAAATATCGTACATGGCCAGTATATATTTCATACCTCCTCTGGCCATGGGATAGGGACCTGCCACATCTACCGATACTATTTGAAGTGGCCTGAGAGGAACTATAGGGTGTAGTTCAAACTTGGTGGATCTATTGTAATGTTTCGCTTTTTGACATATCACGCAAGTTCTAACTGTTGTCTGAATATGGTGTTTCATACGGGGAAAGTAGCAGTATCTCGCCATGATCTCTGCACACTTTCCAATCCCTGCATGGCCCCATGCCAAGTGCGTGTGCCATATCATAACTTTTACTGACTGGCTGGGTATACATACTGCCCAGCAGTCTTCTTTCGTGCTAATTTTATGATACAAAATATGGTTCACTATTCTAAAATCTTGCTCACCTCTATTGTTAACCCCCTCTTCAATATCATTAATAATTTTTCTCCACATCGGATCTGATCTTTGTAACTCGAACATGTTTTTACATATATATAAAAAATCTTTCATGTAAGTGTTGTCACGCACTAACAATACTTTATATTCCGCGGATTGCTCTAACATTTCTGCTAACTCCGGTAATCCTGCCGGTAGTCGTGACAGAGCATCCGCTATTACGTTATCTTGGCCTTTAATGTACATGATCTTTATCCTATATTCTTGTAAGACAAGCATCCATCTCCTCAGTCTGGTATGGAACAGCTTGCATGACATTAAAAAACTTAACGCTTGGTGGTCACTATAGACTCTAATCTCCTTCCCTTGTAGATAATAATTGAACTTTTTGACAGCCCAGACTACTGCAAGTGCTTCGAGTTCAGTTGCCGAGTAGGCTCTCTCGCAGCTAGTTAACGTCCTACTGGCGAAGCCGATAACTTTTATTGTTGTTGGGTCGTTTCCTTCTTCCCACTGAAACAAGCACGCGCCCAAGCCATAAGAACATGAATCCGTCGCGAGACAAAAATCTTTGGACAGATCGGGGTGCTGCAAAATATTCGCATTCAGTAGGGCGGTTTTAATCGCTTCGAAAGCTTGTTGACATTTGTCATTCCAAACCCATTGCACATTTTTTCGTAATAGATTTAGTAGTGACGCGTCATTTAACAGCTGATTGGGCACGAACCTCCTGAAAAAAGACGTCAGCCCAAGGAACGCTTTCAATTGTCTCTTAGTGCAGGGGCTTGGAAATTGTCGGATCGCCTCTAATTTTTTGTTGTCCGGACTGATACCGAGTGGTGTAATAAGATGGCCTAAAAATTTAATTTTGTTTCTGCCAAATTTTGACTTTTCGAGGTTTGCTGTCACCCCTGCTTGCCTAAATCTCTCTAGTACTCTGTGCAACAATTCCATGTGTTCGTCCCAAGTAGCAGTCGCGATTACCAAATCATCTACATATACCGTAATTTTTTCCAATAGGTCTGGACCCAGTACGGTGTCTAGTGCAGTAATAAACACTCCAGCACTCACATTCAATCCGAAGGGAAGCACCTTGAATTGGTAACTTCGCCCCCCGAATATGAAAGCTGTGTACTTCCTGGATTCCGGTGTAAGGGGAATTTGCCAATATGAACTTTTCAGATCGATCGAGGTCAAGTACTTCACTCCATGAAATTTTTGTATTTGCTCGTCTAAATTCTCTGGACGAGTCCGGACAGGTATAATAATTTTGTTAATGTCCCTAGCATCTAACACTAGCCTGATTTTTCCATTGGCTTTCGCCACTGCTACAAGAGGACTACTGTATGGAGAGAAGGAGGGCTCTATGATATCCCACTCTAACATCTTTCGAATTTCTTTAGCTACTAATTCCCTCCTCGACCAAGGGATGGAGTAGGTTGCGCGACAGTATGTATTATGGGGTATCACCTCTATGTGATATTGGTACCCTTTGACTATTCCTGGACGGTCGGTAAATACCATAGTATATTCCGATAGCAGCTGCGTCAACTGTTGCTTTTGCGTATCATTTAAACCTTCCGATTCGTGCACTTTAGTCTGAAATGCCTCAACATTTGTTTCGAAATTTTGATCCTCTAAATTCGGGTAATAGAGGTCTGTTGCATGTGAAAAATCATCGATGTGTAGTACCCAAGGGTTCCTACCTTTGATATCGATTCGATTACAGTACGGCACAAGTACCTCCTTCGATTTCATCATAGATAATTCAATCCTTCTACCCCTATTAATTATGCTTAGTTTCCCCACGGAGAGGTCGATCAATGCGTCCCTCTCACGGAGAAAATCTACTCCCAGAATGCAGGCCACCTTCAATCCTTTAACCACGAGGAACGAGCTCACTATGGCTTCGCCCTCCTTATAAATCTCCACCTGCACCTGGTACTTAACTGATTGGCTCTGTGCACTAATGGCTCCAGACACCTTACAATTATTAACCGGGAAGGTCGGAATACTATGTCCCTTTCCCAATGCTTTAAATAGCTCCATACTCATCACACTTACTGAGGCACCTGTGTCGATAATTATGTTTACTGCAACATCATTGATTCTAGCTTCAATAATAGCTTGCACATTTTCGTTATTATCCTTCTTACATTCGTGCGGTTCGTTCAGCAGATCCTTATCCATACTGACACCTTCGTTGTATCGCAGCATGCGTATCCCAGGTCTATTACTGTTATTACTCGAGTTGCTCTCACTCCATCCCTCGGCCGTCGATGGAGAGCATATCGAGGCCGATTCTAGTTTGTTGGATTAGTTACTTGGGAGGTACTTGGACGGCTATTGTCCGCGTCCTCCACTATATGTACGTTCTGATTTGTAGGCCGCCACGGCTGCGCAATAGGCGCGTTTTGCGGTGGTGGTCTATTGTTGTCATACCGGTCACTAGCCTGTCGCTCTGGGCTTCTACACTGATTCTGTTGCCAATTTCGATTACTATCATTATAATTACTCTGCCACTGACCTCGCGCATTTTTCCAGCGGTTGGTCCCTGACATTCCGGATTCGTATCTGTCGTCAAATCGACGCTTTTTGTTATAATTTGGTTGTCCATACCCGTTTTGGCCTCTACCGTTACTACCATTTTGCGATTGTTCTTGTCGCTTGCTACCACCCCCACCATTTCTATGGTTGTGGTTCTGTGCACTACTGTTTCTGTCGTGATTACATCCTGACCCATTATTCCGCAAATGGTCGCACGCCGATTTTACATCTTCCTGTATCAAATCTATGGAATCTAGGACCGACAGGAAGTTTTCCATGTCGCTTTCTGGTACATGTATTAACTTCTCCTTGATCTGAATTGGTAAATGGGATTTGAGTAGTCTTATTATGTCTCTCGGTGATATAGGCTCGTCCCAGTAGCGTGTTTTGTTTATATATTTTTCAAAGTACCGCCTCAAATTCCCAAGACGGGGTGAGTACGGTTCGGGATTATATACCTCTTTTCTTAGTCGCTCTTGTATACAAGGCGACCAATATTTCGATAAAAATGCCCTTTCAAACTGTTCGTATGTCTTGCAGCTGTCTGCTACTTCTGTAGCCCACAGTGCTGCGTCACCTTGAATGTACGACATTACGTATTGTATTTTCTGTGTTTCGTTCCATACACTGGGTAAGATATTTTTAAAGCTTTTTATAAATACCACTGGGTGTACTGATTTCCTTTCAGTAGTAAATGTTTGAAATTGTCTATTTTTAATTAAACTTTCTTCCACTAATATTTTTGAACTACATGGGTTTGCTGCTGGGACATATGCTGTGTGCTCCGAACCGGAGCTACAGCTCTTCGCATTATCGACTACAGATTCCCCATTGTTGTATCGCATATAAGTTTGTGCGTTGCCAAAACCATGGGCTGTTGGCGACAGAGGTTCCTGTTCCACTTGTTTCCTGCTTTGTGCTAAACCCTTCTCCAGATCGGATATCCGTTTGTTAACATTCACTTGCCACTGCGGAATATCCTCACTGAGTATTTGTTTAATGGTTTGCACATCGTTCTGTACCTGACTATTTACGGCGGTACTGAACGATTCTGAATCTCTATTTGCTATTGCTGCTTCTACTTTAGAATTAATATTCGTGTCAATCTCAGTCTCCTTCACTTCTATCCATGAGTTAAATTCTGTTTCAATTTTATTTGCCTGTTCATTCCACTTCTGCTCTACAAGCTGTGTGGAATCTATTTCTAGCTTTTCTACTCTGTTGGCTAAGACACCTATTTCATCTACCATGTTAGTGTTTGCTACTTGCAGGTGGGTGACCTGTTCAGTCAGCTCCTGCACGGCCTTAGGTATCGACTCGTAATTCTTTTTCATATCTGCTATCTCTTTTTTCATATTTTCTAACGATTGCACAAGTTGCTGGTCCCGCTCGGCTTGCTGGCGATCTCGCTCGGCTTGCTGGGCAAGTAAATTTTCTGCTAGCTTACGATCTCGCTCAGCTTGCCGGCGATCTCGCTCAACTTGCTGTTGCGCAAATTTTGCCTGGTAATCTAGCACACGCTCTAATATAGTCTGAATTGAATACCCACCAGGCAGATTACCACTCTCTGGTTCCTGCTTTTCTGGTGGTGGTACAATTTCTTTATCTACATCAACTTGATGACTAGTGGGCGGTGGCACTACTTCCTGTGGCCCTGCCCCCACATTTTCGCCAGTTATATCTTCAAAGAGCGTACTAGTACTACTTGAGGTACCTGGTTCCACATTTCCTTCACTAGCTAATTGTTGTTCTTCAGTATCCATATTGCTTGGACGTTGACTACGCAACTTAACCATATTCCTAAATTGCTTACTAAAACACAAAATCTAACAGTTTTTCCCCTTGCACACAAAATACATCACTTTATATACACTACACTGCACACTAAAAATTACTATCTACATCAACTTTGTCCTGTCACAAATACTAACATCAAACTACGTACAATATGCACACCACTAGCGATATGAGATTACTTCACTGGAGCTCAACTTCTACAAACAGGACAACTACACTGTAGTCTTACCTTTAGTTTCTATTATCTCGGGGTCCGGCTGCCCCCGGATTACGTAGTCGTTAGAGCTTCTCAGTACAATCAGGATCGTCTTCTCAAACTCGTTTGCAGTAGTACGTTTTGTCATGTAAGAGTGTTTGAACATTCATTAATACATAGCATAGATCATGATATACATACATTTAACACTAAATACATATACATATACACCTACATAACAATAGACACTGAAAGAAAATACATAAAATTTTATAATTGTGGCCACTGCCAATTCGGGCCCCGCGTTGGGCGCCAGTTTCACGTCTTCTCTCTTAAAAAAAACTACTATTATAGCTGTTTGCTGACTGGCCTTCGTTAATTGTTGCTTTTATGCAAATTGTTTTTGCTCCTTCTGGTTTATTTAATTATTTTTAATTATTATTGGCGTAACAACGCATATATGGAAAGAGTGACGTGAAATTCTTTTAACAATGCTGTGCTTTTAATTGCTTTATCATCGTTACCTTTTTTAGCAAAATAAAATGATGGAAGTATTATTGTTCTGAATCTGACCTACAATTTAAAGAACGATTTTTTAGTAACTGCAACTCATGCTAAGTATCAATATATCTTTCCTACTTCGTAATTATTCAAAGTTGAAATTAATGTCCTATGATCACTGATGTTACAGTTCGTACGATCGTTCACAAATACAAGTCTGCAGTGGATTTTATTTCTTACTAAAATGCTATGTCATACCACGGCTAGCCCAAGAACATGAGACTCTCATTAAAGAAAATTACGTATTCACTATAAAATTTAGCCAGATCAGAACGGAGCACAGCAAGTTTCCTATCAGATTCTTTAGGTACATAAAATTATTTGCACTGAAAATTATATCCTATCAGCAGCCCGCGTCAACCTGCAACACATCATAAAATCTGCTGATCTTCACTGCCAGCCTGGGAGCTAAAAGAAATAATATTATTTTTTACTATTATTTTACCGCTTCCTTGCGGTATGCTCGACTATATTGTAAGTCGTTTAAATATGCCGCGGCAGCGGCTCTTCTTTCTCCACACAGCTCAGCTCCACAGATAATATTTTTATATGGCTGAAAGATATCTTAACAGGATGGGATAATAGGCAGGCACACTTTAACATTTAAGTAATACAAGTTTTCATTTAAACAACTCTATTTAAACATTTAAATATCTTAATAATTACAGACCTGTGTACATTCACGCGCAATGGCGTCCAATTCACAATCTCGACCAAAGAATGCTACCTTCGCGCTCTCTACGACAATAACAGGAGATCTTTCTCTCACAGCTTTCAGATTAAGAAGAACAGAGACACTGCTTTACATCATGCCTTATATACAAATTCATTTGGTGATCTTTGTACAACATTTATCTTCTGTGTCGGTCTTATTACTCGCCGACACAGACGTTCTCAAAAATAAAAAATAAAGAAAATAATACATAATTTTACATAATGACACAATATGACACATCTAATATTTTAATTATTACATAATATATTGTCTTTGTTTATTACAAGACGTTACAACACCTGGTTGCATCTGCACCTTTGTATACATATTAATCTGGGAAATTATTAGCTTATAACTAACAATACTGATGCAGGAGCTATCTAAACTTGCCTGACATCATGAAGATCAGACTAAATGACGCTCAAATTGAAATATTAGTTACTTACGCATCCGTATATAATTACGTTTGCTTTCTTTACCTCTTTCCACTACTTCTTTTAGAATCGATGCAGCAAAGCACATGTGGCCTAGCAATCTCGCTTTGATTTATGGCGCACTTAACGACCTCAACAGTTATTATTTTGGGAGTGGAAAGAGGCCATTCATCTATCAGGAAGTAATTGATCCAGGTAAGGCGTCAGCGAACGGTGCGTATAATCCTGTTTATATCTTAATATGTAAATGATACCTGATCCAGTGATACTCATTTTACGCAACCTTTATAGGTAACGAAGGAGTGAAGAAAGCTGAGTACGTTGGCTTGGGAAGAGTCTGCGAATTCAAGTATGGAACGGAACTTGCAACTTGCTTTAACAGAAGTAATCCGATGAAGTACTTGTACAATTTCGGTAAGAATATGAGCTTAAGGTACAGTTTGTATGTATGATTTAACAAACAAATATCCTCTTCCTCGCTCTTTACGAAATATGTTAGGCATGTTTAAGCAAAAAGGAGTTGATTGTAGTTGCGAGATGTGTTGGTTGTATGATTGTTAAACTTAATTTGAACACTGATAATAATAGCCACGTTCTATATACCACAGACGACAAAATTGTTTGCTACGTGACATTTTTACATTGAACACATCTGAAAATTTTGTGTTGAAACTACTTCTTTCATTAAATCTCTGCAGAAAATGACTGCAGCGATTTTGAAATGTTTCGCAGGTGAGTCATGGGGTCTGGTGAATGGCAACAACGCTCTAGTGTTCATCGATAACCATGATAATCAGAGGGGCCATGGTGGCGCTGGCGAAGTTCTCACATTCCAGACACCGAAGCTCTACAAAGTAAGTACTCATGGTTCATTCTGCTTTAAAGGTGATTTATAGTGTCATACTGTGTACATCATGTTAATGGCAACGTTATCAGTGTGGATGCACTGAGGGATTACTTACAACATAATGCTGCGTTACCAACAACGGAATGTCGGCTGACTGGCTACAAATTCAGAAGAATATCATAGCACACAAGGTGTCGAATTGTGTAAAGGATCAAAACGTTATGCATTTCTGAAGGGATTAGGTGCTATAGAACTAATTTTAATTTATCTGAACAGAATGTACAGGAAATAGCATGTCTAATAGCGAAAACTGAGAGACACAAAATCATTCTGATAAACATGAGTTCATATACGAGTAGTTTACTAAATAACTGTAATCGTGTGGTTACGAAAAACCGCTAACATCAGTGCGAATTATTATTCCACTTACTACAAATGCATCTGAAATGTGACCTTTCTTTAACGTCCCTATCTCTTTGGGCTCAAACTTGCCGAAAATCCAAATTTTGTTCTTGAGTTACCGCATCAAAATTTCTACATCTACATAGATACTCCAAAAGCTGCTCGATGGAGGTTATCCTGTACCACTAACAGTCATTTCATTTCCCGTTCCACTCGCAAATAAAGCGAGGGAAAAACAACTGTCTGTATTCCACCGTGCGCGCCCAATTTTTTTGTATCTTATCCTCTTGGTCCTTACCCGCAATGGATTTTGGCGGCAGTAGAATCGTTCTATAGTAAGCTTCAAATGCCGGTTCTCTAAATTTTCTCCATAGTGTTTCTCGAAAGGGACGTGCCTTCCCTCCAGGGATTTACATTTGAGTCCCCGAATCATTTCCGTAACACTTACGTGTTTTTCGAACCTACCGGTAATAGATCGAGCAGTCCGCCTGTGAATTGCTTCGTGTCCTCCTTCAATCTTACCTGATAAGGATCAAAACACTCGAGCAGTACTCAAACATAGGTCTTACCAGCGCTCTATATGGGATCTCCTTTATAAGTAGACCACATTTTCTTAAAATTGTCTCAATAAACCGAAGTTGACCATTCGCCGAGCCTGCCACACTTCTCTCGTTCTCGTTCCATTTCATATCGCTTTGCAGCATTGCGTCCGCATACTTAATAGACTTTGTGTCCAGTAGGACACCAGTAATATTATATTCGAACATTACAGGTTTGTTCTTGCTACTCATTCACATTAACCTACATTTTTCCATACTTAAAGCTAGCTGCCACTTATCACACCAACTGGAAATTTTGTTTAAGTCGTCTTGTGTCTTCCTATAGTTACTCAACTTCGACACGTACTCCACAGTATCATCCGCAAAAGCAACCGCAGACTACTAAAACCCCTGCCCGCCAAGTCATTTATGCATGTAGAGAACAACATACACTGCTGGCCACCGTAAATGCAACACCCTGAAGGATGCATCCGAATCAAGTGAAATTTACACCATGGGTTTGCAGCGATGAGACATGCAACTGATTAGAATTTCAGCGCAGACGCACATCACGCGCGCCTGTGGCGTAACCTCATAGCGCCATTTAAGGCTTGGCGATTTCGACGAGTGTACTTTCGGCACGTGTGTTTACCTTGTGGTTGTTTCACAGGACGATCAGTTATGCCTCGTAGACAACAGCGAACATCGTTGATCAAGTATCCGAGTTCGACAGAGGAAGGATAGTGGCTTACCAAGATTGTGGATTATCATACAGAGAAGTCGCTAGTCGTGTTGGACGAAACCAAACAACTGTAATGCGGATATGTGACCGTTGGGTGCAGGAGGGTACGACGGACCGACGTGGTCGATCGCATTCACCTCGGTGCACCACTGCACGTGCTGATAGGCAAATTGTGCGCATGGCAGTGACGGATCGCTCAGTGACATCCCGAACCATAGCACAGCACATTGCGTCTGTAACGCATCATCCAGTGTCTGCGCGTACCATTCGACGCCGTTTACAGCAGAGTGGTCTGTCCGCAAGACGTCCATTGCTTCGTCTACCATTGACGCAGAACCACAGACGACTCCGTCGCCAATGGTGTGATGACAGACGGATGTGGACGGCAGAATGGAATGACGTTGTCTTTACTGACGAGGCAAGCTTCTGTCTGCAGCACCACGATGGTCGGATTCGAGTGTGGAGACACCGTGGAGAGAGGATGCTGGACAGCTGCATTACGCACCGCCACACTGGTCTTGCACCGGGTATTATGGTATGGAGCGGTATTGGATATTACTCTCGCACGCCTCTAGTACGCATTGCCGGTACTTTAAATAGCCGGCGCTACATATCCGAGGTGCTGGAGCCAGTTGTCCTTCCTTACCTTCAGGGCTCGGCCACAGCCATATTTCAACAGGATAATGCGCGATCACACGTGGCACGCATTGTCCAAAGGTTCTTCGTCAATAACCAGATTGAATTGCTTCCCTGGCCGGCTCGCTCTCCGGATCTTTCGCCGATAGAAAACATGTGGTCCATGGTTGCTCAACGAGTGACCCAAATTACATCCCCAGCTGCCACACCAGATGATCTTTGGCAACGTGTGGAAGCTGCTTGGGCTGCTGTACCCCAGGAACACATCCAACGTCTCTTTGACTCAATGCCGAGACGTGTGGCAGCGGTGATCTCCAACAATGGCGGCTACTCTGGCTACTGTTTCTGGCAGGAACCACATGTCACAGACGTCTGTAAACGTAATCATTTGATACTTGGTCAACATGTTATCTACAAAATAAATTTTGTTGTGCTACCTCTTGTCTTTCTTGGTGTTGCATTTACGGTGGCCAGCAGTGTACTTCCCTGGGGCACTCCTGATGGTACCCTTGTTTCTGAAGAACTCTCTCCGTCGAGAACAAGATGCTGGGTTCCATTACTTAAAAAATCTTCGGGCCAGTCACATATCAGTGAACTTGTTATGCTTGAGCCTGAAATGAGGCACCGTGTCAAATGTTTTCTGGAAATCTAAAAATATGGAATCTGCCTGCCACCCCTCACCCATAGTTCGCAGTATACCAGGTAAGATAAAGGCAAGCGGAGTTTCGCACGAGCGACGCTTTCTAAAACCAAGATGATTCGTGGACATAGGTTTCTCAGCTTCAAAAAGTTTATTGTATGCGAACTGAAAATATGTTCAAGGATTCTGCAGCAAACCGAAGCTAGACACATTATTCTGTGATTTTGCTTGTCCACTCTTTGACCGTTCTTGTATACTGGAGTAGCCTGCGTTGTTTTCCACTCGCTAAGGACTTTGTACTGGGCGAGAGATTCACGATAAATGTAGGCTAGATGAAGTGCCAATGCCGTAGAGTACTGTTTGTAAAACCGAACTGGGATTCCATCCGGCCATGTATATTACCATTAGGCTACCAGACGCGATTTAGGAAACTACGAGAAATGCAAATTTGGATGCCGGGCGGGGGGGTTAATTCGAACCCCTGAACTTCAGAAAGCAAGGGCATGTCTTACACATATTGGTAAGTAGCAAGTTTCAGTTGTAGCACATGTGTCACAATCAGTAACGAGAAGAAATTTTACCGTATGATGATGACGATGAATTATTAGTGTGCGCGCACGACAGCAAGATCTTTAGCACTTGTATTAAAATTAAATGGGACGAAGATATTTAAAGGTCGCAAAATTATTAAACTGTAACTAAAAGGAAAAACATGTAACGACGGTAATCACGTACATTGTCAGATCGATAACTTAGAGGAAAAAGTAGGGAAAAAAATTAATATATTACAGCAGATAGCTGTGGCCCGAACATTGCTGGAATAAAAAGGATCAGCCAGCCACTAATATCTCCAGCATAAATGCTTAGGCTGGAGACCAGACACTTGACACTGTAAATTCTTCACCACTTTCGTCTCTTTGTCATATAAAACAGAGGCAGTTCCCTGCCAAAATTCGCTTCCATGCTATCATCACCGTAAAAGGCACTCTGTTAAAGTGTGGCATTTAGTGATTTGCACGCCGCAAGTGTCACAGACTGGCAGCTCCTCTCGCCAAAGTAGGAAACCATGTGTCAGAAGACAATGTCGAGCTCGGAGGCAGGTCAGGGTCACTTCATCCATTCTCAGTGATCCGCAGAAGAAACAGATTGGCCGGATAGTTGGCGTCACTAAGCGCAGATTATTGTGTCTCATGGTCAGCCACTCTTCCCCCACCCCTACCTCCCTCACAGACAGACACACACACACACACACACACAAAACTGCATGGATCTTCGACGCAACAGTGAAATTACAGCCTGAAGGGGAATCGTACATTGTGTCACGTCGTGTTCCTTGTAGCAGTCCTTGACAGCTTGGTCTGCTCCTTCGTTTCCCCACATTCCCACATGCCCCGATGTCCAGCAGAATGATCCCTTCTTCTCCGCCGTTGGATGATTTACAGCTGGTCCCGTATTGGCTAGGCCACTTTCTCAGCTGCATACACCAGGGGCAGCGATTCTAGAGAATTAGGGGAATCGGAGAAAATGATAAACTGTTTACCCTGAAGACACCTGATCTGCTAGAGTGCATTCAGGATAACATGGAGCTCTCCAGTAAATATGATATTCTTTGGAATTACCAGTGTATACAACTTTAAAACTGTGATGCCTATCTAAAATAGTAAAAATCACAGACTGAAATGTAAAATCTGGAGTGTAATATTTATTCCAGTTCGTCAAGTCTGAACTAATTCTGGGCTTCTGTAGGAGCCAACCTTTAAAGTCACTTACACCCATCTCTAAAAATTCAAATGGTTCAAACGGGTCTGAGCACTATGGGACTAGAACTTAGAACGACTTAAACCTAACTAACCTAAGGACATCGCACACATCCATGCCCGCGGCAGGATTCGAACCTGTGACCGTAGCGGTCGCGCGGTTCCAGACTAAAGCGCCTAGAACCGCTCGGCCACACCGGCCGGCCATCATGATGTTCAAAACACAGTATAGTTATCAAAATCCTACAACAAATCAACGTTACCGAATGGGTCTGTACTCTGAAAGAAACCTGGCAGTTGCACAACCAGGACGGCAGTCCTTCTGTTTATTAAGTGATTTAAACTGCCTCACTACATCGAGAATATCTAGTTTTAAGTTACTGATGTTTTCAGTTGGTCTCGATGCAAGTTCTGGGATACTTACTCCGTCTTCTTTGGTGGCACTGTCATCAGTAACATTACCATTATTACCGCACTGTGAAGGTATTGACTGCGTCTTGCCACTGGTGTATTTTACATGCGACCAGAATCTCTTTGGGCATTATGCTTGAGTTTGAGGCAGAATTTCGCTGTGAATCTATTAAAAGCATCTCGTATAGAACTCCGCGCTAAATTTCGAACTTATGTAAAATTTCGCCTATCTAGTAGGTATTGCGTTCTTTCATATTTCTCACGCTTCCGCGTTGCTTCTGCAATAGTGTTCTGACCTGTTTTGAATACCAAGAGGGATCAGTGTCATCTCTTATTAATTTATTTGGTATATGTTCGTTAGTTGCTGTCGATACCATTTCTTTGAATATAAACCACATTTACAACATAGTTTACTGGTAAAGGCACTACGTCAATTCTACCAACATTTGATGAGATGGAAACTTCGATGCTCTAAATGGCGAGTCTTCGGCCTTTGTAAGGCGTAATTTAATATTTCTGTACTGCACAAGACGGTCTTTAATGTTTTATTTTCTATGAAGTACTTGGAAAACGACCCATAGTTTACACCGGTTTATTTCAGTCCAGCTGTTGCGAAAACCAAACGATTAACTTTTTTTCTCCACTTCAGGCATACCCTACGTGTTCGTCGTTAACCACTGAATTTGTTTGCAGATGGCGAGCGCATTCATGTTGGCTTGGCCTTACGGATTTCCACGAGTGATGTCTAGCTACGTATTCAGCACCTCTGACGATGGTCCACCACAGGACAGCAACCAGGCCATCATATCACCTACTATCAATGCGGATGACTCCTGCGCTAGACCATGGGTTTGCGAGCATCGATGGAGACAGATCTACAACATGGTCGGATTCAGGAATGTTGTCGGATGTGAGTGTGTAGGGCATCAGTATCCATTAGTTTTAGTCGCTACTAACACTTGTATAATAACTCCCAAACTGTGACCTATATGAAGCAATGAAACAGAGTCACAGTGCACAGCAGTGATTGCCAAATTCTCATTTGAATAATTCAGAAAAATGTCTTCAGCTTTTTGTCCATTATTACCAATGTGAGGCGCAGAGGTGCATTGTACTATGTATTTATTCTTGCACTATGGTATGCATGGAATGCTCACTGCATTCTTCATGCCCACAGCTGGCGCTGTGGCCAACTGGTGGGACAATGGCAATTATCAGATTGCCTTCTCCAGGGGAAACTTTGGCTTTGTGGCGTTCAACAACGAGGCAAGTTCTGACCTCAAACGGACACTTCAGGTGAGATTGTGATTACAATCATTCTGCATTGACAAGTAGATGTTCCGAAAACGTTTACAGCCATAGTACATCCACAGACGGGTCTTCCTGCTGGCACTTACTGTGACGTCATCTCCGGTGACGTGAGCGGGAGCAGCTGTACCGGTAAAACCATCACTGTTAACTCCGATGGTACGGCCTACATCAGCATCGCCTACAGCGAGGATGACGGCGTGGTTGCTATCCACATTGGCGTAAGTAGTTCCTACTAACTTAATAATATAAATATGCGAAATTTAATTACACAAATGATTCCTTCAGAGTTCGTGCCAGGATATCAAGAGCATTAGCTCTCTTATTCTCTAGTCATCTCACAATGTCAGAGAAAGAGCTGTGCCAATTATTGTATAATAACTTTATTCACTCATAATGTAATTTGGCCCATCCAGTTATTAACGGACGTCCGGAGACATTCCGCATAGGTTTTCACAAAGTGACACTGCAGCTGCTGGTGGTATTGTAATTTTGGGGATACTTTTCAAGACTATGTCTCTGGTCAGATTATTAGGTGTAAGATGTGGAGAACAAGGTTATGTGATGGAAACTGGATACAGCTGGATAACCCAATTCGCATACTACTGAGACTAAAGCTACTACACAATGTCATCACTCCGACAAGTTCATTTTTGCATCAAGATTGATTAGATTAATTCATGCTCCTTCTGCTCACAAATTTCCTGTCAGCCAAGTAACAGTCGTGTTCCTAAACGTCTTTATTGTACTCGAATAGCTGATAGAAGCCAATAGATCTCTGGGAATAAGACTCGTTCGCCATTTTCAAACTTCGGAACTACATCAAAAGATAAGTCAATCACACAAATTCGCAGTCCGTCGATAGGCAGGTATGCAAGACACGCTAACGAAACCGTCGACTTTTGACGTTAATAGAGTTTCCTTTTCATGTAATATGTCAGATTCATGTCATAATTTTGATTATCATGTATATAAATGCCTCATTTTAATATATGTATATTTTCTTTGTTTTTTCAGGCCAAGGTCTCATAAATTTTCGACTTCAAGACCAACATCTTATGGCCTTCAAGATGGTTTGCTGCGGCTTTAGTGAGCATTGTTGCTTGTTGTTAACTTGAAATGTTAAGTACTTTGCAGTCGCAACTGTAACCCAGTATCATACTATTCCTAGCGTTTTGTTTAGACTGCCTCAGTATCTATTTAACACGTTGCGAACTGATGACGATTTACTTCCAATGTTCGAATTAACAATCTGTTATTTTCAATTTACATTTGTAATCTGGTTGCCCATATTGTGTGAAAATGTATGGGAATGACGTGGGGAGCACACTGAAGCGCTGTACTCGCTGACAAATAAATTTTAAATCGCCAAAGGGGGAAAATAATTCCGTCGCCATAGTGTCCAAGAGTAATGATACTACTTACTCAAAATGCAATAAATAAATATATGCAAAAATGTGAGACCAGCTCTAGAAAAGAATATCCATGGCCACATCGAGGGAGCAATGAAACGAGAATAATTCACTCACATATGTTCACTTGCCATACGAGTAAATGGTAACTCTGTCCCTACCAGAAGCGAAATATTCTCAGCTATCATCTAGTTAGTGGTAAGGTGTAAATCAATTCGCACATTACTATCTTTGTTCTCCTTTCTTTTATCAGTCTCTCCTACAGTGATTTTATTATGTGAGAAACATAATACCCGGTTGTTTGCTTTGTAAGGAGCTTTTATTACTTACGCAGGGAACGTTTTCAGGAGGGATGAGAGCATCAATCTATGTATAAGAAAACTAAAAGGTATTAGCTGAAGTTAGTTATACCTCTAAATCTGTGCAGAACAAATGGAAGAAAATAAAATAAAAGAGCGATGAAGAAATAAAACACTTCTAGGATATTAATTTAGCGTGAAACGCCAATTACAACAGTAGATGTTTTCCGAATGTAAGCAAGGTATGTGTAATAAAGGTGAGAAAAACAGCACTACTTGATTATATATTAGTTACAGAAACACATAAGGCAAACTGAAGATTCAAATTTAACACATTATTAATTTTTTATGGGTACATATAAAACAAAGTTATCTTGTTCTATGTCATGAAGAAGATTCACGACAATATTACTTTTTCTTTACATTTTGTTTTTGTTTCTAACGTCTACAATTAGAATGATTATATCAAATGACGAAATAGTCGTTCCAGAAATTATCGAAGTTGAGACTTTTTTTTATGAAGCTGTTTGCTACTATTTAATGTAAATTCTTTCGACGAGGTTTTACATTGACAGAGAATGAAACCACTGAAATTTATTACAATCACGCACACTACATGTAATTAATCAACCACTAGGTAACTCATATTAGCTAAACATCAACTAATTGAGAGCCATTTTATGTATTTAACGTTAAACAGTTTTCATAATGATAACAGTTAACAAAAACTGTTAAATAAACATTCTAGTTCACGAAGGATAGATCAAGTGTGACTCTTTCTTACGTCTAAGAGTCTGATTTTGTGTGTTTGAGTGGAACAAGTGTGATTCACTTGAAGCCTTTATATTCAGGCGTATTGTTTCAGAATGGTAATTGATGAATATTTTCTTGGCACCTGGATGGCAGTGTCTGAGACGTAATTTGCTTTGATGCAACAGCTGCGTGGCAGGAATACTGTCAGAATAATCAAGTAATGATTCCCAACATCTATCTTGTTATTACGTATGTGGAAGCGTTCCTGATGGCTGACAGTTCTTGGTCCTAGTTTATCCTTAGATACCCACCCTTTTTTTTTTAATTTGACGGTGTATTTTTACAGTCGTGAAGATGGGAACAAAATTTACACTGTGTACTGTAGAGTACTTCTATGTATTTTATGCCAGAATTATCAAAATTGAGTTTATAAATACCTGTGGTTTGGATACGATAGCCTTATGTATTCGATATGAGGTGTCATTCCAGTACAGTTGGAAAACGTCTGCAGTTCTGTTCGAGTTTAAGGGAATACCAAGTGCCGTGAATGGGAATTTGGATTGAGGAGGGAGGCGTGGTAGGGTAATCCGTTGTGCGAGGCTACTTGTGGCGCAGTGGTTAGTGCAAGTGCTTAATGAGCAGGAGACCTGTGCTCGAATACTAGCTTTGGTAGAAATTTCCATTTGTCGCTTCAGTCTGCATGTATACATCACAGATATTTGAGACTTGAAGAGGTCTATGGAACCATATGGTTTGATTTTTCACCCTTATGTATTATTTGTCATGTAGTGTATAGAGAAACCTTGTTTTTTGAAGTAGTTCAGAACTTCCTAAATCGGTTTGTATTCATCTTTTTCTGGGTGCCTTTTGTGTGGTTTATTTGTGTCTCTCTCCTCCATGTCTTTGCTTTTGTATCATTAATGTCATTCGAAGTCATAATATGTTTAGAATAAAAGAAGAGCTAAGAGATAAATCTGTTAGAAGACTTATGCCTAAACACAAACGCTTTATCAGACAATTATCACATGCCATATAAAGAAACGTTGCAATGCATTCCTCGTAGGTGAAATGAAGTGTCTTCTTGTGCTTATTGTTTTTACTTTTATATATCTGGTTTTGTGTAATTTTGTAAAACGACGTGAATAAGCATTGTCCTAAATTTCGATGAATTCTTACGGTGGGTTGATGTACGACGCTTTTTTGAAAGATATTGTAAAGTTTCCACTTTGGCTGTTGTTTAAACTGGATATATTATGAGTTGTTGACACCTACAGCATATGAGAATGGCCTGTAAGATCAAAATTGTACAAGTGTTTAAATAACGTAAATAAGTGTAAAAAACAGGCGGAGAGGAAACTGTACGATGTCTTTTAACAAGGTATCACACATCAACATACAGACAGAATTCTCCGAAATTTAGAGAAATGAGTTCAATGCTATTCAACTCATTTTACAAAATTACACGAAAACGGATATACATAAAAACAAATGAGCACAGAAAAAATACTTAATTTCGCTCACAGCGAATGCAATACAACGTTTCGTAGTTTGGCAATACGGCGGATTGTCGTACAACTGCAGATAGGTACGGAAATAGAGTTATACATAACAAATATGTCGACTAACCATAAACTGACCCTTACGTTAAGTATTAGATTAACAACGTATCCACTAACTAATTAATTTTAGCCTACTGCGACGCACCTATTACTCTGGTTGCTTGCGAGATTCGGGAGTGCAATAACACTGGAGATGCTTAGCAAAAAAGAAAACTTTTCTAGTAAAGAGAAAACAATAGTTAATTCAGTTTCACGAATATGTTTTGTTGGGCTCTTCAGTACTCCTCTAAAAGCACAAAAGTGTCCTATTTAACGAGTATTGCGATAAAGTGGTGATAGAACAAAACAGTAGTGAACGCGTGTGTTAGTGGTTCGCGATCGCGCCAGCCTCCATTTCGGAATGAGAAGAGTTGGTACACTGCCTGCAACATGAGATTTATTGCAACTTTCTGCGTGGGGGTAGCTGTCACGAAAGTCATTCATTTTGTTCATTATGGATTTATAGAGGTCACCGTGTCGATTTCCAGAGGATAAGCATTCCTTCAAATAACTGAAACACTCGGTGATGTAAAGGTTTGTCCATCAATTCATGACAACAGCTATCTCTGTTTCGTTGTTAGGCGAACGTGTACAGAAAGAAACATTAAAGAAAGATCCCCTTGACGCTCCCTAAAACAAGTCACAAAGCTTTGTCCATTATCTACATCTATATTCTGCAAGCCATCTTATTTTGTTGCGGGGGGTATTTTGTGTGCCACTGTCATTTCCTCATCTTCCTACTCCAGCCGAGTATGCCACACGGGAAGAACGACTGTTGGTAGTTTTGGTGTGAACTCGAATCTCTATGAGTATAGAGATGTGATAGGAGGAAGCAATAGACTGACTGATTCTTCAAGGAGAGTACATTCTCGGAATTTCAACAGTAAAGCACTTTACTGATGCACAACGCCTCTTCTGTAGTGGCTGCGACTGGAGGCGGTTGAACATGTCCAAGACACTTTCGTTTGCTAAAGGAACATGTGACGAAACACGATGCTCTTATTTGGGTCGTATCTATTTCGTCTATCAGTTCTGTCCGGTATGGATCCTAAGCTGACGAGCAGTATTCAAGTATTGGTTGGTCGAAGGTTTTTTAAGCTACCTTCTTTGCTATTGAGCTCCCTCCATGACGATTTTTCGAATGAATTTCAGTCTGTCATACGTCTGTTCTTGCATCAAGAAACAAGGCGTCATGTTGAACACTGATAAGCATTTTTGGTCTCGTGGACAACTTGTAAAGTCAATTAATTGTTTATTCACCAGAAGTCAGCAGTAAGAATATTCCGTAAAGGCGATTACTGCAATCCTTACAGAAACCTGTTTAAGGAATTTTGAATTCGTACACCCTTTTCAAACTACACTTGTTCCATAAGGATTTTATGATAAAAAAATCATTTTTGACTGAAACTGTAATCCAACCACACCCAAAACAAGACACAAAAATTATTTTCGTGAACACTTTTCCTCCTTTCTAGAGTCAGGACTGGAGTTTAATATACAGCTGCAAGGGATTCAACAAGTTCTCTTCTAACAAAAAGCAATTCAAAATAAAATTAAAAACTTGTTTATTATCCATTATTTCCACAGACTATCTGAATATCTAGACTTAAGAACTCTTAAATTTCTCTTAGCTACGTAGCAGTTATCGGTATTCACTATAAGGCTGCACGACAGACAATAATATACTGTAAAGGCATTCAGTATTTGCAGATAAAGGCAATTATTTTCTTTGGAAAATACTAATGAAATCAAGGTAATACTAACCTAAAGTTAGTGTATAAGGGCATATTATAATAATGAACACTATCGAATTTCATAGAGTTTCCCATGGCTAAGGATTCTCACAAAGTAAAACAGAGTTATTCAGAGGGAGCCAGAAACAGGTTTTTCAAGATAAGTTACAGGAAATAAACAACTGTCCTCTCATAAGTAGCGGTGTATGTAATTGCTGTCATACAAAACAACTTTACTACTGAAAATAACAGAATACACAAATTAATTCCCGTAGCACGTCTGTGTAAATGAAGAGGTAGCCTTGTCTCGTAGTGCTACCTTTTTATACTGGAGTTACAGAAAAGACAGGAAAATAAAAGAATAATAATTCTTTTTTGTAGAGTTCGGTTTGTTTAAAATTTCCATGTCGCAGTAAGAAACGCAAACGAGTTTACTGGAGCTGGTGACGAAACAAAAGCCTGGTAACGAAACAAAAGCCCTTGAGAACTTATTGCAGTGCAAGAGACAAAATAGAACTTATGAATTTACATGGATTTTAGTAAATCATAGAAATAACGCCTGTAAATATTATTAACATCGAGGATGTAAAGATGCGTTGTCATGCCGTAATCCAAGACCATTACTGGGAAAATAGTGTAGTGTCCATCCTAACCAACATTTAAAATGCTTGGATGGCCGAAGCCAGCTGTACAGGTGACAGCACGATCCAGCTGAGATACGTACGTTGATAAGTCAAAACATTATGACCACTGCACACTTTGGCGTTGGATGCAGCCTGATGACGTTGCGGGCACTTGATGCGGCAACAAAAGTATGTAAGCGGAAGAGACACGAACGGGGCCGCAGATGGAGAAATCCAATCAGATAAGCGACTTTGACCAAATGCAGATTATTATTACGTAGATTCGGCGAATGAGTATTTCGAAAACGACGAAGCTGGTCGAATGTTCATGTGCTATTGTCGTGAGCATCTACGGAAAGAGGTAGAAGGACAATGAAACTACCACTAGGCGCTAAATGGTTCTACATCCACGACCCTTCACAGAACGTGGGGTTCGGAGGCTCGTCTGCTCTGTAAAGTAGGAGCCAAAGGAGCACAATGCTGGTGCACACACAAGTTTTTCGGAGCACACTGTTCATAATACAATGTTGAACATGCAGCTCCGCAGCAGACCACCCCTACGTGTTCACATGTTGACACAACGACCTCGTCAGCTACGATTTCAGTGGCCAAGGGACGATACAGATTCGACCGTCGATCACTGGCTCTTCGGGTGAATCACAGTTTTGCTACAGTAGGTCGCTGAAACAAATGCCGTCATCGAGGTTGAACAGGGCCCCGAAACGTGCAGCATGCCAAAGACTTCCAGCTGCAAATTTGCCTGACTTAAATCCTGTGGAACCCATATGGGTCGCCATCACTGCATATGCAAATCAGCGGCCCGTTATTTACGCGAATTACATGACCTGTGCGTAGACATCCACAAACCTACCAACGAACTGTCGGATCCCTGATACGCAGAAGCAGTGATGCATTTCTTTCCAAGGACGGGCAAACAAGCTAGCAGGTGGTCATCATATTTTGGCTCAGCGGTGTATATGGTATTGTAACTGCACGGTTACCAGATAAAGGGAAGCGGTAAAAAGACGATTCCATCTCTTGAAAGAAGACCATATCTCAAACAACCGTTGAACGGGTCACCATACTAGGCAACACTGAAGTAAATGAATAATAAAAATAGAGGAACTCAACAGAAATAATGTGGAATGAGGAGAAAGTGGATTCTTCACAACGAAACCAGGTGAAAGTCCATTTATGATAAGTCCGATGTTAATATTCCTTTTTTAATTATCAGTGAAAGCTCAGCTTACAAATTTATTCCGACCCCAGGAGTAAATGAATAATAAAAATAGAGGAATTCAACAGAAATAATGTGGAATGAGGAGAAAGTGGATTCTTCACAACAAAACCGGGTGAAAGTCCATTTATGATAAGTCCGATGTTAATATTCCTTTTTTAATTATCAGTGAAAGCTCAGCTTACAAATTTATTCCGACCCCAGGAAGAGAACGTTTTATCACCAGCTTTAGAATTTTCAGCATGCGGATCTCTCCTCCACAACGCAGATTTATCTGATAAACTGCGCGCAAAGGAATGGAAATGCGTTGGCTCTGACAAGTGAATTATAGGTGTGATTCTTCCTGAAATTAATAGTGACCAAGGAATCCGTGCGAAACCTTCGTAAATGCAATTTTAACTGGCAACTGACTTCTTGTCATGTGATAAGACACTCTTTGATCAGTCGGTGTTAAGTTTATCCCTGATATTACAGCAGTTTTCCCGGTGTCAATCAGCTGAGCACTAATCGTAAATTAATTGAGTGTTACAAAAATGCGTGCACCACTGACTAAGCCCTGTTTAGCGTTCAGGTTCCTTATCAACATGACGATAGTGTTTTTCTTTGGTATAAGTTTTTGACTTGGTAATCCTGACGGATATAATGAATGTAAGAACTTTATAGGATGTTTGTCGTTTCGGAAGGTGTATTCGTTTGAAAACGTTAGCTCGCACGACGGGCGAAGATAATGGACTACCGCAGTAGTCTCGGTTATTATCTGCCACAATGCAGTCAGTAGGTACTTTCCAGTCAGTAGGTACTTTCCAGTCAGTAGGTACTTTCAAAAAACAAAATGGTAAAACTAATAATATAACATGAAAAGGACAACTCCTATTAGGGATTAATAACTTAGCTTCGTAAAATGTAGGTACGAAGGTGGCCATCCATGAAGGCTTTATGACTGTGATATTTAAAAGTCTCTTTTATGTTTATATTTTCCGAAAATAGTACGTTTTACCGCAGAATCGATATGCAGTGTCAGAAGCCGGTTAAAAAACCTTTCTAATGTGGTTCATTCATCCCTGTACAATTACTATGTGTTGAGAAAAAGGGGTGTTGACTTGAGAAATAATATATATATGATAACAGTTGCAAAGGGGTTCATCTTTGTATATTGAATAGAAAATCGGTGACTTGGACCACCATTTATTGCAAAATAATCCACAGAAGCACAGCCCAAGATGAACATACTTAATAGTTAGCTCCCTCACACACTGGAGATGAGTAAAAGTCGGTGTTTAAAATCCATGTAATTAAATACTTTTGAAACTGAGGAGTAGAGACCATGGGGAAGGGAAGAAAATAATCTGGTAACTAACTCATCAAGTCATTCAAGTAAATTAGGTACATGTCTTTGCACTGGACGTAATAACTGCATCGTTCTGGTGGGATAAGGAAAACACACGCAGGAACCCAAATGGTTAACCATTGACTTCCAGAGTGAAACGTAGAACGAGATCCCTTGTTCTCAAATCGCGCCTGCTCCTGCTTAATCTCTTACATGTCTCTTAGCTTTGCTGTCAGAACTGACCCAGATTAAGAGGCGAAAAGATGGGTTGAAACTTCAGCAACTGCAGAAGGCGTCTGTGGTGCAGGTGTTGGTCACGACCCCCATAGAGGTTAAGTTACTTGCCCTGGTCATCGTCCGAAGAGTACTACTTTACTTCGCGTCCTCACCAACAGGAACGCTTTTCTTCGTGTCCAGCACAAGACTCAAAAGGACGCTCCTGCACCACATAGCAAATACATTGCTCTATCTTCCCGAACGTATATTATTATTTGAGTAAGTCGCTTAATTCGTCAGTTTAAATAAATTTACAACAAGCTGGTGCAACACCCTCAACCTTGAAGCTCTGACCGAAGGGAGAAAACTTGCATTGCAGCCCATATGGAAGGTGATGCCAATTTCCCCACAATGGGTTGTTATTAATTCACCGCCCAATCAATGTGTGTTCTATTTCCTGCGTGAAAAACTGGGACCGATAACCTCCAAGTATTTGTGAAACTCAGGACCCGGCCTGAATGTGCGAAATTGCGCTCCACGTCCTCTGCAAGCTCTTCGCTATTGTCCAAAATACTACCAAAATTTTCCAGAAGGTCCCTCTCTGGTCGCCGGACCGGCGCCATCCGCTATACCACGACATTCTTAAGCAAGCCTCATGGGTGCACAGTTGTCCTACAACAGCTCCCAAAATGTTATCTGCACCTCGCACAACTACCCACAATTTCTGGAGGCATTCCATGCACTCGGCAATGCGGCTCCATTCGCGGCAGCGAGGGCAGGCTGCCAGCAGACGCCGGGACTGTTGAGTGAAATATCACAATTATATAACACTGTTGTATAACCTGTGTATCAAGTGAATGAACTGTTAATTGATTATAATTACACGTCAGTAAAGTGAATACTTGTTAGCCAGAGACAATGAGCAGTGACATTTTATGCGCTGTGAAACATATTATAGTTTGCTACATTCAACTGTTTTTGTTAATTGTGGAGAGATTGTTATGTATTATCTGGGAGAAAGAATCGGTATTGGTATAGAACGTATATTGCTTTAGTACTAAGATTGGATCATAGAATTCCTATAAACGTCCATCGTCAACCGTTATGGTGATGGCATTCACCATAACGACGAGTAATTATTATTTTTAAAATTATAGTAAACTTTAAGAGATATAGTGCATGCTACTGGTGCGAGGCGGACTTAGACGGCAGGGAACCTGCAGTCACACAGCAGTTACACGACACGAAATTGGCGCTCTCGACATCGCAGTGAGCATAGCTCGAGCGTAACCACACAAGTAGATACTACGCAACTGAAGCATAACAAGAAGATGTTTCAGAGACATGAAAATACTTCTCCCGTTCACTACAACAGCAAAATTACGCACATAAACGTATTTTTACGTCACGTTTAAGAATAGGGAGGGGAGGATAATAAATCAGCATTGGGATGGGGGAGGTTGGACCACCCATGAACCGGCGACACTGTCCCCGCCCACTCTGCACTACAGGATTGTTTAGACGCTGCCAGCCTGCCCACAGCCTCATCGACATACAAATCAGTGCTCAATTGCCGGATGATATTTTGTTAGACGTAGGTTGTAAACTTTGCAATCATCATGTAAGATTAAGTGAACATCAAAACCCCCATTGTGCTAACACAAAAAAGGGGAAAAAAATCTATCTCTCGACTAAGTAACTGTAACTTTTAATTAAAATGAGACTCGTAGGCGGGTTCCAGCCCGATGTATTTCAACTCACTGTTTGGAAACAGGTCATTATCTGCAACCAGTCATGGTCCATCCTGTAATAAGATGACGAATGCTCAGACATCGGAAGATTTTTATGAGTACCGCTGTCCGGGAAGGTATTTCAAAAGCAAGTTAGTAGATGGGAAAGATAATTTTGTGGTTATCTGTCTGAACGATCAAGGGGAAAACTGTACTATGCCGGCTTGTGCTTTCTCTTGTCGCAGCCGCCCAATGAGGTTCACTAGGCGTGCCGTCCGTTATATATAAAACTATGATACAGTTGCTCATGCGATGATTGGAAAATTTAAAATAATAGAAATTAATCTGAAGGTTATAATACAAACGATGAGTCTGTGATAGTTACATATAATATGCTGAGGACAAGCCACTTTTGATGGCTACACAGGACAGTCTGCCATCATTTTTACAAAGTAGTTGCACTATCCTCCTGAATTCCCACTACGAGACAATGCCTGGTCACACTTTGATCTTATTCTTGGAATAGTAGGTAGTGAACTCTACTTAGCACACAGTTGAACAAAAGGCAGATTGAACTAATAAAATATATACTGCATCAGTCTTAGTCTATAGTCAGATATATCTACTGATGGATGTCAGATGACTCAACCAAGCAGACAACACCTGCATACCCACAAACTGTCACAATGACATACAGCGCAAACTCAGCTGCAGAATGAAAATTTGATTCTGGAAACGTCTTACAGTCTGTAGCTAAGCCATGTCTCTACAATATCCTGTCTTGCAGGAGTGCTAGTCTTTTAAGTTTCGCACGAGAATTTCTGTGAAGTTTGGAAGGTAGGAGACGAGGTACTGGCGGAATTAAACTGTGAGGAGGGGTCGTCAGACGTATTTGGTTATCTCAGTCGCTTTTCCCCGAAAGGCAAAGGTCCCGAGTATGAGTCTCGGTCCGGCATGAACTTTGAATCTAACCGGAAGCTTCGTTAAAAACATGTTTGTTGCACCACATAAATGACGAATGTTCAGTTTACATTTCTCAGCCAATGTCACAATATCATTAAATTTAGCACTGTAATCATTTAACCTGTAATATTGTGTCGTTTAATTATTTATTATGCTGAACACTGTCCATTGTGTAAAGTGTAGTTTCAACGTTAAGAAGCAAGTTTGATGCGCAGTACTCTATGCAAGTATATTATATCTTTGTTTATAATGTTTGGATGTGTGTCCCTTTCCGATGCTATTCAGTTGTCTCCTGAATATGGCCCAATAAGCCGAAAACTGTTTTGAAATAAATAAAAATCAATAGAGCAAAAAGAGTGTATGTTCTTATTATTTAACCCTTTGTTGCCTGACGGTACTTAAAAGTACCAGTAAGTTTTGACTTTCATTATTTTCTTGTGGTGCATTTTCGTGATCTGAGAGCCTGTCGGTACATAACAGTAACTCTGCTGTACTGTTTCATAGATGTTATTGTGCAATACATAGACCTCTCTGGCGGTCAGAGCTTGAAATTGTTTTTCGCGCGCTGCTGTGAAAACAGAAGATTGTATGTGCTTGTTTCCATGGCGTTGCATGAATTTGTGCGCAATTTATTGAAACTTCCGTTGAGTTTTCCATTGTACTTACTTACCTTCTTTGTTTTTTTATAATAGTTTGAAGCATTATGTTACAAGTGAATGAGATAAAGTGGAAAATATAAGGCGGACTTATTAGTACCGTCAGGTTGTGCGAACACTTTATTGTAGCAACAATGCGTCACCTCTCACTAGTTGTTCTGTCCACTTTTTCTCACACAGAAATGCGTAAATACATTTGCCTGTGGAACAATTAGAACAAACAGGAAAGGTTTGCCAGGGAATTTACCTAAAGAAAAAGTCTAAATCAAATCACAGAGAGTCATCTTTAGACCTAACAGTATTTCAATGGGAGGAAAATAAAGTAGTGTATTTTGCGTCAAACTTCCATGGGACTGAACAGAGCGTAGTGACACGAAAACAGAAAGATGGAACTAGTATGACTATACCACATCCAGTTATTGTATGTGATTACAATAAAAACATGGGTGGTGTGGATCATGCAGACAGATTACGTTCAACTTATGGTCTTGACAAACGATCAAAGAAATGGTGGCACCGTCTCTTCTGGGGAGCAATAGAAATTGCTTTTGTCAATGCTTACGTAATTTTCAGTTATCTACATGGGGCACTGCCACTGCTGGAATTCAGGCGTGCTGTGGCACTAGGGCTAATGAATGAACAGCAGGTGCCAAATCTCAAAAAGAGAAACTCTGGTAAAGATGAAATAACTCTCCCAAAGAGAAGGACGGACAACTTTTCTGTTCCGAAGGATGTACGTCTTGGCAACCGAGGAAACCATTTTGTAGTGTTCCGTTGTAAAAGAGGACGATGCGAAATGTGTGCGAAAAATAAAATTCAGTCGAGACCACATTCACAATGTAGTACGTGTAAAGTGTATTTGTGCTGTAATGAGAAAAAGAACTGTTTCCTACAATTTCATGAGGTATCACTAAATATGTGATATGTATATACTGTCAAAAATGTATAGCAAAGTTACTATGTATTGTGAAGTTGCTCTAGAATAAATTTATGCGAAATTAAAAAAAAAATCAGAAATATCATATTTCTGTTGATTAATTTTCTAATGTAAAAATATTTAATATTTATGTGGAATAAAGTACAAGTTATAAAAATTGGAGCATTTTTCTGCGCATGTTGTGATTCTGTCCAAGGAGTCTGACGGTACTTCTGAGTACCAGGAGAGAAGAAAGTTGTGAAAAATAAAATAAAATTTTACAAAAAATCCTACCGTCATTTGAGGCCACAATAGCATAAATTCTGCAAAGAAAATGTTAAAAAGTAAATTTTTTCTTATGTCAGGAAACAAAGGGTTAACCTTTAAGTATTACTATACTTCCAGCTCAAAAATGACTCTGATGCCACAACAGATACATGTGCCTTATTATGCCTCACTGTAGCTTCAAAAAACAGAATTCGAAAAAAAGCTTAAAACTGTGAAACCGTAATTGTTTATTATTTAATTGGTTCTTGGTGATTTCTTCATGTTACGTCATTTCCCAGACAAAAATATACGAGGGAAAATCATAAAGTTTTAATTACCATATCTAAAAATAACGTTCGTAATCAACGTTTTTGCATGCCTCCTGTCCTGGTAATCCACGACAGTACCGTAGCATGCCACTGTGGAACCCAAAACAAGATGTTGCACTCTTTTACCACTTTATCGAAGGTTCACGCTACTTTGTTTTGGCTCCTCTTACAATTGGCTGTGGTATGGTGGCATGGACATAGCATTGTGTACCAGTACTGTAGCTGGAAGCAACCAAAAACTTAATTACTTAACTTTATATTTTATAAATGGTAATTAAAACTAATACCGTTAATTTTTTTGCACTTCTTTCAAGAGACGTACTGCAATAAAGTCTGATCCTCATTCGAGTCTGTTTTTTAACATATAACTCGAAAGATTTTAGAAATATTACGACACATTCCGAACAAAAGATCTTATTATGTCTAGTACCTCAGTGGAACTCCTCAGTTCGTACTCCTGCAGCAGCTGAAGACGTTTTCGCAAGTTGTTTATACCAAATCTCAATTACATATGATGACTGCTGTTCCCAGTTATTCAAGGCTTTCCTCTGGTCTATATGGTCAGAAGTGCGAAGAATGTAATTATGTGGTGAAAATGAAAAGCCAGCATCTCTTGTTGAATAAAATTCGATGTCCTTCGTGGAATATGTCCTTCTTCTGCATGCACAGTCTGTTAAGTAAGACCGTGGCCGCCATTACACACAGATGGTAAAAGAAGTCGCCTTAGTTCTTTTACAGCCGAACAAAGCGAAACTTTGTCTTCCATTCAGCGTCAAGAAAGTATTAATTTATTTCGAATTATTGCCTGGGATGCAAAAGAAGATACTTGAGTGCAGCTTACACGTCGCGTTTAGCAGTGAAGATCAGTGCCGACTGCCAAACGAGATTGGATACTGTAGGAAGACAGAATACCTACGTACTTACAGCCAATTTTGGAGGAATTTATCGACTAACAGCTGGAAGATGAAATAATTGAAGAAAGTAATAGTGCATTGTGGGCAGGAATAGTCGTCGTGCCAAAAACTCAACGGATGGAACACGAAAATATAGGTTTATTTGTGATTACAGACATCTAAATGCGGAAACCATAGCGGATATCCTACCTATGTCAAACATAACAGAAACCTGGAACCATTTAGAACTATGCTAACATTTCCCAACAATGGATTGAAGAATGGTTACTATCAGATATAGGTTGCACCGCAGGGTCGCCAGAAATCGGCGTTTTCGTCATCCTGGGTAAACTACCCATACAGGAGAATGCAATTCCGATTAAAAATTCACGTGCAACGCCTCCGAGATTGTTGGACGGAGTACTCAGAAGTTTAAAACCACGGAAAGCTTAGAGCTTTTCGACAACATAAAATTGCTCAAATGGCTCTGCCACCGAGCGAGGTGGCGCAGTGGCTAGCACACTGGACTCGCATTCGGGAGGATGACAGTTCAATCCCGCGGCCGGCCATCCTGATTTAGGTTTTCCGTGGTTTCCCTAAATCGCTCCAGGCAAATCCCGGGATGGTTCCTATGAAAGGACACGGCCGACTTCCTTCCCCGTCCTTCCCTAATCCGCTGAGACCGATGACCTAGCTGGTTGGTCTCTTCCCCCAAACAACCCAACCCAACCCCCAAATGGCTCTGAGCACTATAGGACTTAACATCTGAGGTTATCAGTCCCCTAGAACTTAGAACCACTTAATCCTAACTAACCCAAGGACATCACACACATCCATGCCCGAGGCAGGATTCGAACCTGCGACCGTAGCCGTCGCGCGGTTCCAGACTAAAGTGCCTAGAACCGCTCGGTCACAACGGCCGGCTTTTCGACGACATAATAGTGTATGGGACTGACATGGAACAGCATATGCAGCGATTAAGGGAAGTATTCCTAAGGTTAAAAAGCAGCGACGTTAACACTGAATACAGAAAAGCGTAATATTGTGATGTATTGGGTAGCATGCCTAGATCATTTCACAAGGAATATTGGGGTAACGACAAATCTGAGAGTAATCAGAGCTATACGTGAACTTCCTGTACCAGAATCTGTAAAGTAGTGGCAGTCGTTCTTACGAGTTGCGAACTGTGACCGCCGGTTCGTTAAATGATTCGCGGATATTGTCAGGTTGTTGACACAGTTTTTAAAAAAGTTTACTAAATTTGTGAGGTCAGAGGAGTGCCAGCATGATTTTAACGAGCTAAAGGAAGCTTTAACATCGAGTTATTGGTATTTTCGGATTTCAACAGAAAATCTATTTTATCATGCGATGCATCAAGCCAAGCAGAACATCCGGTACCTTTTGTATCAAGACAAGTAAAATTTGCAGAAAGAAATTATTCCATAACGAAGAAAGAGATGGTAAGTCTTATTTATGGAATCACATATTTCATATGTTATCTGTTCAGTAAAAAGTTTAGATTAATAACAGATCATTCGGCATTAAAGTGGTTGTTGGGGTTAAAGGATCCTTCTAGTAGGTTGACGCGATGGGCGGGCTAGTGGATATCGAAGTCAAGCAGAAACCTGTGAAGAAACACGGAAATGCGGATAGCTTAAGTAGAAAAGTAACAGTATCATGTATTCAGGGTAATGAGTATAAGGAATGCCAAACCGCGCAGAGAGCGGATGACGGAAGTGAGCAGTATTTTATGGAGTCATAGTTTGTATACAGGATTGATGGCTATGCAGAGAAACCAAGTTGGGACCGCGGGTAGTGGTACCAGCGAAGCTAAGGAACAGAGTGCTTCAAGAAGGCCAAGATCACATATTACCGGGTAAGGAGGTTGCAGACCTACCAACAGAAGAGTAGGGATTGATGGAGGAATAGGCACACGGACGTAAATCAGTATGTGCGGAGTTGCATACAGTATGCAGAGAGAACAGATTTTTGTCGAACAAGAGTACCATTGCAGAGGTTACCTGAGGCATTAGCACAATTCGAATTTCTGGAAACAGATGTTTTAGGTCCTTTCGCTAAAACATCTGCTGGAAATAAGTTCAAACTGGTTCAAATGGCTCTGAGCACTATGGGACTCAACTGCTGTGGTCATAAGTCCCCTAGAACTTAGAACTACTTAAACCTAACTAACCTAAGGACAGCACACAACACCCAGCCATCACGAGGCAGAGAAAATCCCTGACCCCGCCGGGAATCGAACCCGGGAACCCGGGCGTGGGAAGCGAGAACGCCACCGCACGACCACGAGATGCGGGCGCTGGAAATAAGTGGTTACCCATAAACATAGATCATTTTCCAAGGTACGTACAAAATGGTCACGATGCCGAACAGTAGGCAGCAACAGTGGTACAAGCACTTGTGCATAATTGGATATTGAAGTTTTGAGTGCCTGAAACAATAGTAACAGACCAGGAAATGAATTTCATGTCAGATCTATTCACTGAACTGCATAAGTTACTGAACATCAAGAAGTTAAGGCGGGTCCAGTCCTCCCACACGCCTATGGAAGATCTGAGAGAGTGCATAGACAGTCGGGAAGACGCATGGATACTACGTTGATTTACATCACACCAACTGGCATGTCTATTTGAATGTCTCAGCCTACAACTCAAAATAGCATATGCATACAGGATTATCGTCACATGAAGTAGCATATGGCCCTAAAGCTCCACCACCGTTCGACATATTGAAAACGAAGGAAGGGAAGGTTGGAGACTCTATTAAGGAATTTGTCAGAGTGTTAGGGAAATTTGGATAGAGCACGAAGTGCAAATACACGAACACTGGAGAAAAAGGAAAAAGCAATGGGCCGTACGGTAAGAATGTAGCAGTATAAAGTTAATCAGTGGGTAATGCTATCAACTACGTATACGCCGAAGGCAAAGACAAACGAATTTTTTGCAAAGTTTCAGAGACCACTTCGCTATTAAATGTCGAGGTCCGGTTGCCGACGAGAACGACAATTGTGCACTTAGCGGCTGAAACCTTTCCAAATGAGTCCGGAAGTTGTTCGAGGGATAGAAGATGCTGACCGGAAAGGGTATGAAGAGAAAGGTATCAGAAGATAAACAAGAGGTCGGGAATAAAACGATAACGAGGAACCCGTATGGATTAAGGCCTAGGAGATAGTCATTTAATTTTTTCTTTTAGGTTAGGTCTAGATTTAGTGTAATTAGTACAAGCAGCTGCGTAGCAGCAATGAATTTAAGAGGGAGGAAAGCGATAAGCATTCCCGCTCTGGCGAGATGATGTGGTTCATAGGGGGACAACTGATCTTCATCGGGGTGGAAACGTTACGTAATGATCACCAGCCATTGCTGGGTGATACAGGTGGTATTCAGCGCGTGGGAGATGCGTAACAAGGTGAGAATATTGGAAGAAGCATTCGACAAATTCCGTCAGCGAACGGAAAGGCACGGGATACTCAAACTAAGTGCCGGAATAGCTGAGAGAGTACATAGACCGTGAGAGAAATTAAGGATTGAGATGAACCAGGCACGGGAGTTATTCCACTTACGCGAAGGAATAGGGGTTGGATCGACGTTGTGGGTTGGCAGTATTAATTATAATTTTGATATAATACGGTGATGTACGGGGCAGTTTGTCACAATTTTGATGTAACATAATGATGAACTGGAGAAATTATTACAATTTTGCTGTAAAATGGCTATGTATGGAGCAAAGTATCCTGTAGTCTCCGCTGTGTGATAGCATAAGATGGCAAACACTTTCCACTGCAAGACATAGTTAATACCTTAGCAAGTAGATGAAGATAGTGTTATCCTGAGATTGATATCGGTTTTAGCTGAAATTATACAAGCATTTTTGCAATTATGAACATGAGAATAAAATTGTTTACTTTGGTACAAAAAAAATGGTTCAAATGGCTCTGAGCACTATGGGACTCAACTGCTGTGGTCATTAGTCCCCTAGAACTTAGAACTACTTAAACCTAACTAACCTAAGGACATCACAAACATCCATGCCCGAGGCAGGATTCGAACCTGCGACCGTAGCAGTCGCACGGTTCCGGACTGTGCGCCTAGAACCGCGAGACCACCGCGGCCGGCTTACTTTGGTACAATGATCAAACTGTAAGTTAGATCAGCGTTAATGCCCACGTTTGTTTTGTAATGTTATGGAAGTATTTTGTTTGTCTTTTTGGTACAAAAACCAAAACACACTCATCGACTAATTTACAACTTATTTCATTAGTGCAAATAAGGGAACGGTGTGTGTTTTCATAAGCAATGCAGGCAATTAGTACGCGACAATATCTAAATTGACGGCCCATAGTCACTTGCAAAGTGTTGTTTAGATGTTGAACTTTAGTCATTGACGAGAGTAGCGTAACTTGTAAGTTTTATCACTAGTGCCAATGTGGATGCCATGCGCATTTTGTTTTAATTGCACAGAACAACTAAGATAACTCAATAATGTCAAGTGTATTAGGAACTAGGAGTCTTACTTCTCTGTGAAATAACTATATTTGTGGTGCCAAGATTGTATATCAGAAATATCGAACTTTCACCTCTGAGTGTGGAAGCATGTCGGCAGGTGATGGTTGAAGTGGTCATTGCAGCGTATATCTACTAATACTAGTATTGATGGCCACTGTTTTGATCACAAGCGAGGTAGATTACCCATGCACCTCGGTCAGGGGCCTGAAGGCGGAGTAGTAAAACACCGAAAATTGTTGCCAAATAAAATAAGATTGAAAATAGACGGCTGAAATCTGTTTAATGTGAAATCCTCAGTGGAGATGAGTGAAAACGTGTTCGCACTAGGACCTTAACAATGAATATCCTACTTTCTAAGCAGCAACTTAACCACTGCGCCATGCTGACGCAGTGTTAATGCACGGACGATCACGTCATGCTACTTGACCGAATCACTTTCTCCCCTAGTGCCACCACTTGTCTGCAGTTCCTAACTCCATGCAAGCTAAATTTACATTCCCGCTGAGGATGACAAGTAAATAAGCATTGTCCACTGTGCTAGAGGGCATTACGACGATTTCTTGCCCATGCACTGTTGGCGTCACGCAGCCGCTCGCAGCTTGAATTCAGTTTCGGCGAGTCCGTGCAACAGCTTACTCATCTGAGGATGGTGACCGGGTGGACATCGGAAATATTGTGTCAAGATGACCTCACGATTCGACAACAGACTCGAGAAGAATATTATCTATATGCTATGCACTTAGAGGTGAGGCAGCACTTTTGCATCTCCGTAGTACGTTGTCCGCAACACTTGGTATAAGGTGCTACTGACCCTCAAATTACATATTTTCTCATATGAATTATTCTATGAAACAAATGATACATACCACGTGTCTAATTTACCTGCAAAAAGATGTCGTCAACACAAATAATAAAGTGTATATGTGATGCCTAACGAGGTTATCAACACACACACAGACACAGACACACAAACATACACACATCAATTACAATTAATGAATAAGTGCTCCCATGTTATTTCCATTTCCAGTTGTGAAAGCTGGCGAAATCGATAAATCTCGATCAAAAACTATTCTGATGGTTGAACGCTGATTTTTAATATCTGATAAAATAGGACTCCAAATCTTCCTTAACGGGTAACACTTCCCTCTAGTTAAAGAATTGTCAGATAGCCGAATTTCAGTGGACTCTTTTAAAACACAGTTCTAGTAGATCGACGCTAGGGCAATCATTTGTATCTCTTCATAAAACATTTTACGTCCCTCGGTAAGACTGCTCTACCACATGAAATTTCTCAGGCTCAAACAAACCTGTGTGGCGCTGGTGCTCAACACATCGGTCCTAAATCCTACCAATTGTTTATCTCACAGAATTTTTCCCACAATGGCAGGTTGTTTTGTTCACATTGGGCTTCCTCAATCCCAGGTCACCCTTTTATGAGACGATGAGTGCTCTAATCAGGGCTCTCGGACGAGAAACACTTTTCATCACATATCTTTTTAAAATTCTTTCTAGTTTCGAAGATATGCTCTCAGAAAAAAATAGAAAAGAAAACGATTTACATATATGTTCAAATGGTAGTCGCAAAGGCCCAACCTGGAAAGTACGACAGATGTGTTTGTCCATATAACCATTCTGCTCGAATACAACTTTAAGATGATCGAGCACTTGCGTCAATGTTTGTGAGTCTGAAATTGTGTAAGCTCTTCTTGCTTACGTCCACAGGACCCCTGTGCATTGTAACGATGGCTGACACCTTAATGCAAGCAGTTAACAGTCCGTGTCCTTGGGCTTTCCAAAAACATTATATCCCAGCGTACCATCATCCTTTCTGTAAAACAAAACATTTGGAAATGGAAGCTTTCCATCCCTGTAAACCACCACCGCAACATGATGGTGGGATGTAGGCAATTAAAATTATTTAGGAAATGATTAAGAGTGTCTCTCCCATGTGGCCATACCACAGACGTATCGTCGATCTGTCTCCAAAAACAGGTACGTTTTAAAACCGCCGCCATCAGCGTCACGGCTTCAAAATATTCCAAAAATAAATTTGCGTCTATCAGGGATAGCGGGCCCCACACACTAACTCCGTCAGTTTATTCACTGAGTAAAAAGTAGGTCGACTTCAGCACATGGCGACATAGCTAAATCGTTTCCTCATCCAGTTTTTTACCAAATAATTGCAGGGATTCTAAGTAGGACTCCAGGTACAGTCGGCACTACATCGAAGCTGACAAGCACATCCGAAGGATCAAGACACAGACTCAACCACTGCTTAAAAACATAGGATTTGAAATAAGATGTTGACAAATTCCGACAATACCGCCACAAATAGACCGTAAATACTTGGCCAACCTGTAAGTGGGTGCACCTAAATTACTCACAATCGGCCGAAGCTGGATCCCGTGCTTATGTACCTTGGTACAGTATGATCTGGCGGAACGGCAGCACCAGGACAAAGTTTTTGGACACATTAACAGGTAATAAACTCTTCTTCGGAGTTGAAAGCTTCTTCCGTTTTATTCGTTGTGTTTGGTCGTTTCGCAATATTCGGTATGTTGAGTCCTGATGTAAATGATGCATTTTTCACAGATAATCGTCCCTTGAAAGAAGAAGCGTGGCGTTTCCTTTGTCCGCTTTTAGAATTATTAAATTCTGGTCTTCTCTAGTGGACCGAGCTACTGCTCATTCGAGAGAGGATAAATTATTCCTGGGGGATGACTCCCGATGCAATGTATTGTGAAACGTCTTGCCTAATTACTTCAGCCCGATTCTCAGGAAAGCTCGACACCACTTGCCGAACCGTGCAAATGAATTTAGTCATAGGAACATTCCTCGATGTAGCAGCAAAATTTAAGCCTTTCTGGAAAGCAGATAGCGTGTCGTCATCGAATTCTTTGCTCATGATGTTAATCAGGCCGTCAACGGATATTGTCTTTCGATATCGTGTGTCGAGAACAAATCCGTTGAAATTTTGACGACTATTCACTGATGGCACTCCCCTGCACCCAGTCTTCTACTCCCAAGAAGAACTAAACACTCATTCCTAGGATACAGCTGACCGTGGCGATAATAAGTCCAAGTGTAAGTAAAATAAATAGTTGGATATTTGACCCAATTATCAACGAGTAAAACGAATAAGCTCCCTTACCAAAACAAAGCTGGCACACCTCGTAAAAAATGGTTCAAATGGCTCTGAGCACTATGCGACTTAACTTCTGAGGTCATCAGTCGCCTAGAACTTAGAACTAAATAAACCTAACTAACCTAAGGACATCACACACATCCATGCCCGAGGCAGGATTCGAACCTGCGACCGTAGCGGTCGCCCGGTTCCAGACTGTAGCGCCCAGAACCGCACGGCCACTCCGGACGCCCACACCTCGTAAAGCTTTTGGCCATTTTCGTATCAATATCACAAATACAACTTGCAAATTTAGGGTTAATACCTTCACTGCGGCATCTCAGCAAGGAAGCGAGGACACTCAGCAGCTTCCCATTATTCTTAGGAAGTTTATCAAACTTCCTTGCTCGTTCAACCATCTCCTACTCGTAGTGGCTTCTGGTGACACCACGTAGGCTTTCTCTGCGTAATAACTGATCATATTCTTCTCGGGTCTACAACCTGATCATAAAGTCATCTTGACACAATATTTCCGCAGTCCACATAGCCGCCATCTTCGGGTGATTAAGCTTATATCATTATCTGTTTATGGTTAATTTTAATTTTCATAACTTTTTTGCTTTATAATTTCGCATATTGGTACTATATTTTCTGTAGATGTAAAGTAAAGTGTGCTATACTGCAGTTTGAAGTTCTTTGCATTGTATGTGAATAATGTATGTAAAATACTATGTTTATTACGATAATAATTTTCTGATGACATTTTGTATTAATAATACAGGGTGAGCACAAAGTCTTGTCCTGATTATAAAAATTTATAACAGAATAACCGTCGGCGCCGGCCGAAGTGGCCGAGCGGTACTAGGCGCTGCAGTCTGGAACCGCGCGACCCCTACGGTCGCTGGTTCGAATCCTGCCTCTGTCATGGATGTGTGTGATGTCCTTAGGTTAGTTAGGTTTAAGTAGTTCTAAGTTCTAGGGGGCTGATGACCATAGACGTTAAGTCCCATAGTGCTCAGAGCCATTTGAACCATTTGCAACTGAGATTCTCCACAGGACTGATGGCGCTAACGATTACTTAAATCGCATATGCTTTACCGATGAATCCAACTTTCATGTCAGTGTAACGGTAAACAGGCATAATGTCCGTACAGTTACAGCGAGACAGCGAAAATATGAATGTTTGGTGCGGCATCATGCATAACAAGGTTTTTGGACCGTTTTTCTTCGCGGAAAAATCCATTACCGCTAACATTTACTTAGACGTTTTGCAACAGTTCATTGCCCCACAGTTAGAAGAATATCAGCCACGGATAATTTTTCACCAGCAAGATGGAGCACCCCCCCCCCCTCCACACTGGGCTTTTATAGTGCGTGATTTCCTGGATGAAACATTTCCGTATCGGTGGATTGGAAGGAACAGTCCAACACGCTGGTCACCCCGCTCTCCAGACATTACGCCCCTTGACATTTTTTTCTGGGGCTATATCAAGGACAGAGTATTCGTAACACCAGTTGCTAACGTCGACGAACTGAAGGCTAGGATACAAGCTGCTGTGGGTACTGTGACAGAACACATGTTACGAAACACCTGGCGGGAACTGGAATACCGCATCGACATTCTCCGGGATACCAAGGGAGCACACGTTAAGATTTACTAACGGAAGTGGTCTTAAAAAAAAACTAGTAACACTAACTTATGTAACGGCATCAAATGTAAATTATTATGTCAAACGCTTATTCTATAGTAAATTGTTATAATCAGGGCAAGACTTTGTGCTCACCCTGTATTTGTGTCTATAAATAGTTCATGTTGATGTAAATCTGACAATTTAAAAAATGGTCACGCTTAGGAACAATGTAAGAAATAGGTGTTATGTAAAAGCCAGTGTGCTTTTGTTTAAAACTAAAGTGACTCTGGGGAGTGGAAAATGTGGCAAGGGCGAATTGGCGCGCTACCTATAGCAAGCGCGGGAAGTAAGTTAACAGTCTGTAGGCGGCAGTGATTGGAACGACACCTTTGTGGAGCAGGAGAAGCTTTGCCTGCAAATTTGCACAAAAATGCCTGTGATCAAGACTGCAAACGGCTTACGGCACAGCTGCGAGTTGTTGAGCTACTGTATATAGAACTGAACAACGCCAAGAATAGAAATTCAGCCCATACAGCAAGACATTTGCAGGCCGTACTGAGGGTAGTGTAGCCGACATAATTGTTCGCCACACCGAAGCCTACAGCCACCAGATAAGATATTTTTGTAATTTTACTTTTGTACTGCGTGAACCATTAATTTAAACTGTGTTTTAATAATCATTCTTGAACTTTAATGAAACTGGTTCACCCTGTTATTTCACCCTAATCATACACCTATATAGGGTTCCTTCCCGGTGTTTGATTAATCCGAGTATCCTATGAAGTGCCAAGTTAATACAAAGAGGCACCATTTAAATTGTTTTTGTGTTTTCTTCACTATTGCAAAGTTTATAGTAAAAATTTGCTTACGTAAAATTCAAACAGAGTGTAGCCAATTTACCAGAATCTGTTAAGTGACTATACAGAGTTAGTTCAAAGAATAACAGCTTTCGAAAGTAAATCCCAGTAAGTAAGAGGTTTTCTTGAAGTGAAATATTCAGCGTAAAAATTGTACGCTTTTTTAAATAAGTATTTTAGTATTTGAGTTTGCTGATTATAGAAAGTTTTTAGCTTCTTTGAAGTTATCTACTGGACTTTTTCTCTTTTAAAAACGTAACGTGTAAGGGTGTAGTCGAACATTGTTTTCCTAGAGTAATATTTATTTGAAGAAGCAACTTAAACAGTAGCAAGAAAATACGCAAAATTCATACTTCTTCTTTTCCAGTACTTCACTGTTTCATCGGCTGAATAGGCTGGCGACTGTTAGTACATATTTTACACCACTAAATGAACTTTCAACTGAGTTGTCCTAGCATCAATATAATACTATTCATAATGTGTTTCTTTCTAACCGCTGGGTAAGATCTTAGGAAAAGAACTGAATAGTCTCATTTACTTTTCCATTAGACAGAAAACACGGTCAAATCGTGTAAAAAGGGTAACTCTATAGAAAAAGCTTTTTTCTATTAGCAGGAGTATCTTCCCATAGCGAACTTTTTTTGGAAACTTAACTAAATTTTAGTAAGAGGGTTATACGTGGCAACATAGAGACAAAGTTTTCTGTTATTTAGGTAAAAGCATACAAAATTACAATAGTTGTGGTAGGGTTTTAAGCTACTGCATGAACTCCCCGGAACTGAATCCAAACTGTGGCTGTCGTCTCCTTTATACAATTGGTAATGGCAACAACGCGTCAGAAATCGTAACTGCCCTCTAGCGCTAGTAAACTTACAGAGCCCTAGTGGAAGCTAGCGAAATTGATAAATTGCTGTCAAGAACTGTTCTGATATCCGAATAAAAGACCGTTGTTTTTTAATATCTGATAAAACTGGGTTCAAAAATTTGTTTTTTGGTCCTCATATAGAAAATTGCGTACATCATATTCTCAATGCCATGATTTTTACACAATAATTGAGGTCTTAGAGTCTTGGTCTCCCGGATTTGCTTATCAAATGGTTCAAATGGCTCCAAGCACTATGGGACTTAACATCTAAGGTCACCAGTCCCGTAGACTTAGAACTACTTAAACCTAACTGACCTAAGGATACCACACACATTCATGCCCAACGCAGGATTCGAACCTACGACCGTAGCAACCGCGCGGCGCCTAACTGAAGCGCGTAGAACCGCTCGACCATAGCGACCGGCATGTGCTTATCAACTGTGTCGTAGTGTCGATTCTACCTGCGTTCCTACTCAAGAAATCTTGCAGTTAATTGGTGAAAACTGGAGGAGGAAACGATTTAGCTATGTCGCCATGTGCTGAAGTTGAGCTACTTTTTACTCAATGAATAATCTAACGGAGTTAGTGTGTGGGGCTCGCTATCCCTGATAGACGCAAATTTATTTCTGGAATATTTTGAAGCCGTGCGCTGATGGCGGTGGTTTTAAAACTTACCTGTTTTTGGAGACAGATCGACGATACGTCCATGGTATGGCCACATGGGAGAGACACTCTTAATCATTTCCTAAATAATTTTAATTACCTACATCCCACCACCATGTTTACGGTGGAGGTTGACAGGGATGGAAAGCTTCCATTTCTAGATGTTTTGTTTTACGGAAGGGATGTTGGTACGCTGGGATATAATTTTTATCGGAAGTCGACGCAAATGGACTGTTACCTGTTTGCATTGAGGTGTCATCCATCGTTACAATGCACAGGGGTCCTGTGGACATAGATAGGCAAGAAGAGCTTACACAATTCCTGACTCACAAACATTGCCACAAGAGCTGGATCATCTTAAAATTGTATTCAAGCAGAATGGTTATATAGACAAACACATCTGTCGTGCTTTCCAGGTTGGGCCTTTGTGACAACCATTAGAACATACATGCAAATCGGTGGCTTTCCTGCCTTTTTCTGAGAGCATATCTTCGAAAGCAGAAACAATTTTTAAAAGATAGGGTATAATAAGTGTCTCTCGTCCGACAGCCACTATTAGAGCAGTCCTTGCCTCAGTAAAGAGTTACCTGGGATTTAGGAAGCCCGATGTGTACAAAACAACCTACCATTGCGGAAAAAGTTATGTTAGATAAACGATTGGTAGGATTCAGGATCGATGTGTTGAGCACCAGCGAGCGCCACAAAGTTTGTTTTAGCCTGAAAAATTTGATGTGGCTGAGCAGTCTTACCGAGGGACATAAAATGTTTTATGAAGAGATACAAATCATTGCCCTTACGTCGCGCTGCTAGGACTGTGTTTTAAAAGAGTCCACTGAAATTCGACTATCTGACAATTCATGCTTAGACATTAAGCAAGATTTGGTGTCCTGTTTTATCAGAAATTAACTAACAGCGATCTTTGATTCAACCACCAAAATAGTTTTAGATAGCGACTATCGATTTTGCATGCTTCCACCACTGGGGTGCTACATTTTCACATACGCTAGAGGTCAGTTACGATGATTTCTTGCGCATGCACAGTTGGCATTACGCGGCATATAATGGAGCCGACAGTTGTAGTGTTGAAATCAGATCCGGCGAGTTAATGCAGTTGCTTACTCACCTGAAAATGGCGGCCAGGTGGACTGTGGAAATATTGCGTCAAGATGACATGATCCAGCTGCAGACGTGAGAAGAATATTATCAGTTATTAAGCAGGGAAAACCTACTTACTCACTGGCACTTAGTCACACACACACACACACACACACACACACACACACAAACATAGACACACAAACACACACACACACACACTGTGTGTGTGCTTGTTTTGTTGAAAGCGAATCTTACATAGGCCTATTTCAGGTGTGGAGATAAAATTCTGTAAGTTTCACCGTTGCGTAATGTTTGATAAATGCTCAAGATATTCGTACTGTTCTGATACTTTTGAACCACTCCAAGGTGGCTGCTCTGGAGCTAAACAGTGATAGGCTGTTTCGTTTCAACGGTCAATAAAGTACTAGTCCGTGTTTGTGTGTTTCATTATAATGGCCATCAACGCCCCTAGAAACGAAATATGGCTTTTTATGCTGTGACTAATTTCATTGAAAAGGAAATGTGGCTTATCATGTGTTGATGATAATGTCTTTCATAATGGGATGGGGCTTATTAGCTCAAGGAGGGGACACAGTCACATTCCTTGCTTTCCGACATGTTCCACAGCTGGTATTGCATTCCTACTAAAGTGGTCAATAAATTTCGTTGCAACAAAATTCCGCCATTTTTAACTGTATTGATGTCTTGCTGTAGTTAATCTCTCCTTTAGCAATATTATTGTCTACTAGCTTTCTCATAATACCTCTAAATACGTCAGTTCGGATGTAAAGATTTTGAAATACGTACGGCTCAAATGAGTTCCATGAAATAGTTTGATCAAATTTTTTCCAAACTGATTAATTCTTGCTAAATTTTTGAAGCCGATTGAGTAACTGAGTTTAATTCTTTTGATATATGCTAGTCCTTCTTTAAAAAACCGATAACAAGATGATTTTTGCAGAGATTCAACTTTTAGCACGAAAATGGCCATATGCTGAAGACAGATTGTAGAGTCATCACTCACTCTAAGTCAAGAACGACTGAAGAACATTTACTTTGCTCAGGAAAAATAATCTGCAACATTTTATTGCAATTTAAAGTCTGCCAAGTGAAACTTGTATCACCCAGAATACCAAAATTACACCATGGCGGGTTTTCTACACTTGCTGCATATATCAGATTTTTCAAAGTTACTAAATGAAAAATCACCTGCAAAAACAAAACCTTATATCGTAATTACTTTACTTATGCATTACAGTTGTAAAAAGTCTGAGAATCCCAGAATAAGCCTCAGTATCCATTTTTCACTCTAGTCGCACTGGCGTTTTGCTTATAGTTACTATCTCTCCCCAACAGTTTGATCTTAGATTACGATACTGCGATACAATTATTTTCACAGGAAATTAACGGAATAATAGTAGATCTATGATGTTTCGTAGAGAAACGAATGCTCTTTTAAATAATGGTTAACGTAAGCATGGATCCGGTTTCCCTTTTAGGGTTTGAAAGTCTATTATTTTAAAAGTAACATTTTTTGTGGTCAACTTCAGATTCTTACACTCAAAAGCTATGCATCCAAAAATGATAAAACCTGCAGGTTTCATGAACAAGCCAAAAGACAACAAGACTGCAAAAGTAGAGCTTCTTAAATCACCTCTGTCAAGAGCCGAAGCTACAAATTGGGAGAAATTTTGTCACGCAAAATTTTTTGACGTCCTTGAGAGCCTCATAAATTGTGAAGTACATGTCATAAAACTTAGAGGATAAGCACACGGCAAACTGTTAGAAAAGATTTCCACTTTTGCAACTTTACCACAATGATTCAACTTCTGAAATTCCGTTACGGCATTATGTCACCCTGAACGTAAAAAACTTTTCTTCAAGGTGTATTAAAATATGTATGCTATAAATTTCTCCACCTTCCATTTGGTGCTCACAAAATTGGAACAAAACGTGACATGGTCGACGAAACATTTTAAAACGTGGACCACTAGGCCTGGAATCATCCTGTCTCGTTTGATTAATAGAATAAAAAAAATTCGCTTCAGTTGCCAGTAATTTATCAATTGCAATACCCAGTCAGTCATGGGGGGGGGGAGGAAGGGAGGGGGTGTGGCTCGATCGCACACATTTATGTTTCCATTATTATTTGCTGGTATCTGAATATGAAGATTTAGGCCGAATCCGGTGGAGCAGTAAAGAAAACAAATACAGGCAACTACAGGGAGTTTATTCTATTGATATGTTCCTCAGTTGTGAATGGTCGCCTGATCAAAAATTCTCTATCTTCTGGATGAATCTTATCAGTCGTTTAAAAGTGTAACGAAATGTGTAGGTTGTTATCGGCGTGTTTCGAATGAACAGAAGGAAGTTGGTTATAGCGAGTAACACCACACAGACGATTCCCCTCAACAACATCAGTAGAGACACCGACCCACGTTAAGCCTAGTTTACACGACGAGATTGGGTTGCGCCACTCGTTGCGTGGCATGAGTTGCACAAAGGGGTTTCATATATGACTGTGAATACGGCGACACCAGTATACACTTCAGTTTCGTCGTTTTGTGGGTCCCTGAATCGTGTCTGAAATGAAAGTTATGGCAGCTGCACGTCGCACGAGTTGTGATGGAGTTAAAGCTTGTTGCGTGGAATCACTGCACAAGAGAAAAATAAAAAATGGTTCAAATGGCTCTGAGCACTATGGGACTCAACCGCTGTGGTCATAAGTCCCCTAGAACTTAGAACTACTTAAACCTAACTAACCTAAGGACAGCACACAATACCCAGCCATCACGAGGCAGAGAAAATCACTGACCCCGCCGGGAATCGAACCCGGGAACCCGGGCGTGGGAAGCGAGAACGCTACCGCACGACCACGAGATGCGGGCCAGAGAAAAATAAGAAACGTGTTTCGATTCGTGACTGGATGAAGAAAAGACGTCAACTCGGATGCTCGGCATCATTGCTCAAATAATTTGTAACGGAAGTTCCAAGAAGTTCTCTTAATTATCTTAGAGTGTCAACAGGACTGTTTATGTTTCTTCTAAATAGACTTAATTATGTGATAAAGAATAAAGGTACTGTAATGCATGAAGCACTGTCGCCAGAACTGAAATTACATATCATATTGCGTGCATTACAGTCGAGATCACTCGGCATGCTGTAAGATGCGGTTTTAGTTGATAATGACGCTTTTCAAAATTATACCACTAATTATTAACATTAACAGTAATAATTATTAACATTAGCAACAATAATTATTCGAAGCAGGCCGCATTAAGAAGAGAATGGTTTGCAAACTACTCTCTTGACGACAGATCTGTACAGTGGCAATACTTCAAAATTGTAACATACGTGAATGGGAAGCTCTGCAGCGACGTTTTAAATAGAAAAATCTTGAATAAAGAATGCAGCTTCTTGAATTTGTATAGCCTTCTCTCGTGTCAACAAAACAGGGTGTTTATAAATGAATATCTGGGTTTTAACGCTTTATAATATTTATTACATTAAACTTACAATTATGAATGATAGGTCAAATGAAAGAGCAACTCGAACAGTTTTACCAACAACCTTATCAATGTTCACTGTGAGCAACATTTGTCACACGGCACACATCAAGTCTATAGCCGACCTAGTTCTTCCCAAACGTTGATAAGTGTGTCTTCAGTGATTGTAGCAACAGCTGCTTCAATCCGGTTTCTTTATTCAGAGAGATCTGCTGGTAGCGGAGGCACGAACACACGATCCTTGATGAAACCCCAAAGGAAAAAATCGCATGGCGTTAGGTCGGGTGAACGTGGAGGCCATGCAAAGCAAGCCCTGTCATTGGGCTCCTTGCGGCCTATCCAGCGCTTGGGCTATAAACTTGATGTGTGCCGATGTGATAAATGGTGCTCACATTGAACATTTATAGGATTCTTGGTAAAACAGTTTGAGTTTCTCTTTCATTTGACATATCATTTATAACTGTACGTTTAGCGTAATAAATACACTACTGGCCATTAAAATTGCAACACCAAGAAGAAATGCAGATGATAAACGGGTATTCATTGGACAAAGATATTATACTAGAACTGACATGTGATTACATTTTCACACATAGATCCTGAGAAATCAGTACCCAGAACAACCACCTCTGACCGTAATAACGGCCTTGATACGACTGGGCATTGAGTCAGAGCTTGGATGGCGTGTACAGTTACAGCTGCCCATGCAGCTTCTACACGATACCAAAGTCCATCAACAGTAGTGACTGGCGTATTGTGACGAGCCAGTTGCTCGGCCACCATTGACCAGACGTTTTTAATTGGTGAGAGATCTGGAGAATGTGCTGGCCAGGACATCAGTCGAACATTTTCTGTATCCAGAAAGGCCCATACAGGACCTGCAACATGTGGTCGCGCTTTATCTTTCTGAAATGTAGGGTTTCGCAGGGGTCGAATGAAGGGTAGAGCCACGGGTCGTAACACATCTGAAATGTAACGTGCACTGTTCAAAGTGCCGCCAATGCGAACAAGAGGTGACCGAGACGTGTAACCAATGGCACCCCATACCATCACGTCAGGTGATACGCCAGTATGGCGATGAAGAATACACGCTTCCAATGTGTGTTCACCGCGATGACGCCAAACACGGATGCGATCATCATGATGCTGTAAACAGAACCTGGATTCATCCGAAAAAATGATGTTTTCCCATTCGTTCACCGAGGTTCGTCGTTGAGTACACCATCGCAGGCGTTCCTGTCTGTGATGCAGCGTCAAGGGTAACCGCAGCCATGGTCTCCGAGCTAATAGTCCATGCTGCTGCAGATGTCGTCGAACTGTTCATGCAGATAGTTTTTGTCTTGCAAACGTTCCCATCTGTTGACTCAGGGATCGATACGTGGCTGCACGATCCGTTACAGTCATGCGGATAAGATGCCTGTCACCTCGGCTGCTAGTGATACGAGGCCGTTGGGATCCAGCACGGTGTTCCGTATTACCCTCCTGAACCCACCGATTCCATATTCTGCTAACAGTCATTGGATCTCGACCAACACGAGCAGCTATGTCGCGATACGATAAACCGCAATCGTAATAGGCTACAATCCGACCTTTATCAAAGTCGGAAACGTGATGGTATGCATTTCTCCTCCTTGCACGAGGCATCGCTACAGTGTTTCACCAGACAACGCCGGTCAACTGCTGTTTGTGTATGAGAAATCCGTTGGAAACTTTCCTCATGTCAGCGCGTTGTAAGTGCCGCCACCGACGCCAACCTTGTGCGAATTCTCTGAAAAGCTAATCATTTGCATATCACAGCATCTTCTTCCTGTAGGTTAAATTTCGGGTCTGTAGCACGTCATCTTCGTGGTGCAGTAATTTTAATGGCCAGTAGTGTATTATAAAGCGTTAAGAACCCGATATTCATTTATAAACACCCTGTATTTCTCAACAAAGAGTTGGCCAACTCGAACGATGGGATTTTAGTCTTGTAGACGAGAGCATTGCCACAGCTAAAATTACAATTGCTTGTATTTTTCATAATTCAGTTGTATATGTGTTCCTAACTCAATAAATTTTGCCATGCTGGTCATATATTGTCAAACCATCTATGTTATAATCGCACATGATGGTCTCAGTGGCAGTAATATGTTGCTTATTTTTGTAATCAGTATCACTCAAATCCCACAAACACCTATGCAAAGCATAGATATCCAAAAAGAGAATATTATTCTCCGTTCCCAACTTCATATTTCAGTTTGTCTAAATTCTACGAACACACACAACCTCAAAACTCATGCAACTAGTGTCGCCAAAGTTGGAACACGCTGAAAGTGTTTAGTTTCACCAGCGAATTGTGCCAACATGCAGCGCGCATGCGCATGGACGGATCACCGTGCACAGCGTCAAACACAGTTTCTTTCCGTTAGGCAATGCACAGAGGTTTGGGATTTAATGTAGAACACTGAGGTGCAGGACGACTATCAGAAACTTGCCTTTCCTCTCCTTTTTGAACAAATAGTAAAACTGAATATTTTTATACCACAGATTATTATATTATATTATTATAATTAATAATTAAATATATGTTCTCTTGTGTAACAGCTCACACCCAATAAGCAAAGAATACGATGTGTTCCACTTTCAGTAACTGAATACTTGTGCAAATGCATTGCCGTTATTTTATTTGCCTGGGTTACTTTCTTTAGACGACAGTTAAACTTAATCCGATTACCCGTTTCACAACATCACAAACCTACATGGCATTAAAGAAGCCAATACTCTTAATAAGTTGCAGTTTAATACAGTTATTTCCAATTCTCTTCATGATTTCTAGGTAGCTCTTACTAAGTTTCAAATCTTCGTGGCTTTAAGACAGACTTGGAGCACTGTGAGGCAAATTTCTATTTATATATGTTTCTGAGTTTCATTGTCAGTGTCGGGTGGAGGTTCCTTCGGTGCAGCTTTCACAAAAACGCACAGAATGCTAACAGCAGGAGGTGTTGTTAAGAACACCTTTTATAAGAGGGTATTATACCCTAAAAATTATTAATTATTTGTCACATGAAAAATGCATGTAAATGTACTTTGGTTCTTCGGCCAATGTTTGTTTGATCGCTTTTCAGATGTTTCGCAAGCACGAGGGTCTACATTCTCAATAATTCACATCCCATTACTGGTGAATGGGAATGACTGACACTACCATGAAATCGTACTCTCAGTTCGTCAGAAAAACAAACCGCCAGTGGACGAACCCGTAACAAACGCCAATAGGAAGCTGACAAATAGACGAAGAGTTACGCTACTAGTCGATTTCACTAACGGCGAGAAATCAATTGACACAGTAAATACCGTAAAACGTCTAGGAGTAACCATTCAGAGGAAATAAAAGTGGAATGCCCACACAAATAAATCGCAGATGACAGGCTAAGCTTGGCACAGGAAGTGACCTAGAGTGGAATGACGAGATGAAACAAACAGTAGGAAAAGCTGATGACAGGCAGAGGCTCGCTGGAAGAACTTCCAGGAAATGTAATTCATCGACAAACGAAGTGGCTTACAAGACACTGATTCGACCGATTATGGAGTCCTGGTGATCCATCTGAGATCTTATCAGGTAGAATTAATGTAAGAGACCGTAAAAAAGTTTATGTATGGTGGCCGTACAGGCGAGAATCGGTAAGCCAATCAGGCAAAGCTGCTTTGAGCAGTGAGGAAGTCATCTCACCAACGCACCAGCTCGAAGATACCCCATGGGTAAAACAGTGTCTCCTGTCGCTTGAAGATGACCGTAACTGCCTAATGCACATCCTTGTCCGACAGGAATCGTTGATCCTGCAAGGCCTCCTTTAAGGGACAGAAGGGATGATCACGTGAGTTGGCGTAACTTCTGCTTTACGACATCTGAGATATGGGGAAGAGCACTACCATGAAGCAGCATCTTCCGTTCTCTCGCGCCATGCCACAACGGTGGTTCTCGACAGATATCCTGCCCATAAATATTCTCGTTATCTCATAGATGTCCTCCGGCGTTTTCCCTTCGACAGCCAAAAAGAGTTTAACAACACTTTGGTCCCATTTGGACGCATGTGGCAACAAAGTTGCCACGGTTCGCGTTTCTGCATTTATCGCACGCACACCGGAAAGTCACCAATGCTAAACCATTCACTTGCTCACATTTCGGTGCTTAGATGTCAGCCTCGGAGTCGCGCTACGTCGTATATAAGCTGCAGTTATTCCATCAAACTGTAAGTTTTTGTTATCCCTTTACAGAAGAAACAGAAAATATCCAATCATGGGATACGCGTTTCATTACAGGATCGTTTAAAAACCGCGCGAAACTTTAATGAGATGCTCAAGAAACTCCTTTGATAGACGCTGCAAGGGGGCGTTTGAGTCACGAGCAGGTTTGCTGCCGAAATTGGGAGAGCGTATGTTTCAAGAAAAGTAGAGCAAAGAAAGTGAGAGAAATTAAATGTCGTAGAGGACTTAACCGACAGCCATTCTTCCCACGAAATATTCGCGAACGGAACAGGTTCAAAAATGGTTCAAATGGCTCTGAGCACTATGGGACTTAACATCTGAGGTCATCAGTCCCCTATAACTTAGAACTGCTTAAACCTAACTAACCTAAGGACATCACACACATCCATGCCCGAGGCAGTATTCGAACCAGCGACCCTAGGGGTCGCGCGGTTCCAGACTGAAGCGCCTAGAACCGCTCGGTCACTGTGGTCGGCAACGGAACAGGGAAGGGGAGAAATGATAGTGGTAACGGAAGTACCCTTCGCCAGACACCGCCATTTACGGAGTACAGCCGTGGTCGTAGAAGAAGTAACTCCTAGTTGGGTGGTTACGTCTTTCACATACTTTTATATCGACTAACGGTAATGCAAAGATCCTGATCATTGGCCATGGTGACATGATAGCGTCATATTAGGGCAACATCAAATTTGGTGTACAGTAATTTTACGCTTTCATATTGACCGTTTTAAAAATGTAGTTTACTGTTAACATAGGTGCATGGTCGAAAATTTGCAGTCTGCATTTTCTGAAACTCTCTTTTTCCTGAAATTATGTTCATTTATGATGCTTCCACAGTTTTCTTCTTTACAGTGTTACGTTAAAGCAGGAACACTAGAAAAGCGTATGTCTTTCAGGAAACGACAGAGATTTATAACAGAAGCCTTGATATGCCAGGGGTAATTAAGTTCTGTACAAGTAGCTCACAGATAGGCAAGTAGCATCGTATCATTTTTACAGGGATTCATCCACCAGCCTGCTATCGCTAAGGATTACGTATTAAGCTTGATACCCTGCGGCTGTAAATCATAGTTGAGCTTCTTACGCTGTAGCTCAACGGAAAATGTTATCAGTTGTGTGGAATGACGTACTTATTTATAATGATTTAGCAAATATAATATCTTTTGTTCTCTGTGCGTATAAACCTGTTAATCTTATTAATAACAAAATACACCTGGCATTAAATATCCATTAGCTGCACCGACGTATAATGTTTGTCCTATCAAGTGAAACGTTGTGAGTTGCAATCACGTCGATAGTTTTTTTTTTTTTTTTTTTTTTTTTTTTTTTGTGGACGTAGTATAAAAACGGGCGCCGTGTCAGAGGAAGTTGCATTGTAGTGGACAGTCGAGGCGCAGCCATGTTGTCCATACTTTGCCTACTGGCAGCCTCGCTGGCCGCCGTCAGCGCCCAATGGGACCCCAACGTGGCGAACGGCCGCAGCGCCATGGTCCACCTGTTCGAGTGGAAGTGGGCGGACATCGCGGCCGAGTGCGAGCGATTCCTGGCGCCCAAGGGCTATGCTGGCGTACAGGTAAGACTGTGTTCTTGCTAGATTCTGAATGCAGACATATACCATCGTCAACTGTTACACACTTTTACATGTAGCAAACCAACATCTCCCATACGAGCACACAGACATTTATTTACTACCTGAGTATTACAGGAGAATATGGGCTTGGGTCAAGGAACGAGATACAAGAAAGACTAATTGAGTTTTGTTACATTTCAGCTAGCAATAGCGAATACTCTGGTTTAGAATCACACGAGGAGGAGGTATACTCGGAAAAGGCCGGGTGATGTGGGAAGATTTCAGTTAAATTACATCATGGTCAGACAGAGATTCCTAAATCAGATACTGGACTCTAAGGCATATCCAGGAGCAGATACAGACTCAGATCACAATGTAACAGTGATGAAGAGTACGTTGAGGTTCAAAAAATTAGTCAGGAAGAATCAATACGCAAAGAAGTGGGACACGGAAGAACTATGGAATGACGAATTACGCCTGCAGATCTCTAAAGCTATAGATACAGCAATAAGGAATAGTTCAGCAGGCAGTACAGTTGAAGAGGCATGGACATCTCTAAAAAGGGCAATCACCATACGAACACACAGACAATTATTTATTTACTACCTGAGTATTACAGGAGAATATGGGCTTGGGACAAGGAACGAGATACAAGAAAGACTAAATGAGTTTCATAACATTTCAGCTAGCAATAGCGAATACTCTGGTCCAGAATCACACGAGGAGAAGGTATACTCGGAAAAGGCCGGGCGATACGAGAAGATTTCAGTTAGATTACATCATGATCAAACAGGGATTCCGAAATCAGATACTGGACTCTAAGGCGTATCCAGGAGCATATACAGACTCAGATCACAATGTAGCAGTGATGAAGAGTAGGTAGAAGGCCAAAAAATTAGTCAGGAAGAATCAATACGCAAAGAAATGGGGCACGGAAGATCTAAGGAATGACGAAATACACCTGAAGTTCTCTAAAGCTATAGATACAGCAATAAGGAATAGTTCAGCAGGCAGTACAGTTGAAGAAGTATGGATATCTCTAAAAAGGGCAATCACAGAAGTAGGTAAGAAAAACATAGGAACAAAGAAGGTAACCTCGAAGGAATCATGGGTAACAGAAGAAATACTTCAGCTGATCGACGATAAAAGGAAGCACAAAAATGTTCAGGGAAGTCCAAGAACATCGAAATGCAAGTCGCTGAAGGAGGAAATAAATAGGAAGTTCAGCGAAGCTAAGACGAAATGCCTGCATGAAAAATGTGAAGAAATGGAAAAATAAATGATTGTCGGAAGGACTGCCTTCGATGAAATGAAAAGCAAGAGTGGTAACTTTAAGAGTGCAGAGGTAATGCCACTGTTAAATACAGAGGAGAGAGTGGATAAGTGGAAAGAGTACCCTGAAGTTCTCTATGAGGAAGGAGATTTGTCTGATGTGTTAGAAGAAGAAACGGGAGTCTATTTAGAAGAGATAGGGGAGCCAGTATTAAAATCAGAACTTATGAGAATTACTACTAAAAACAGTCTTGATCACGATTTATTTAACAAGGTGACCGGTTTCGACCACTACTGTGGTCATCTTCAGACCATTGAGTAGGAACCTCTTTCTGTTGGAGAATCACTTTCTCCAACAGAAAGAGGTTCCTACTCAATGGTCTGAAGATGACCACAGTAGTGGTCGAAACCGGTCACCTTGTTAAATAAATCGTGATCAAGACTGTTTTTAGTAGTAATTATTTATAAGACATTGATCAATGCTGTTCCCATAATGCATTCAAAAGAACTTATGAGAGCTTTGGAGGACTTTAAGATCAAATAAGGACGAAGGGGTACATAACATTCCATCAAAATTTCTAAAATCATTTGAGGAAGTGGCAACAAAACGACTATTCACGTTGGTGTGTAGAATGTATGAGTCCGGCTACACACCATCTGACTTTCGGAAAAATATCGTCCACACAATTCCGAAGACTGCAAGTTCTGACAAGTGCGAGAGTTATCACACAATCAGCTAAATAGCTCGTATATCCAAGCTGCTGATAAGGATAATATACAGGAGAATGGATAAAATCGAGGATTTGTCACATGACGAACAGTTTGGCTGTAGGAAACGTAAAGGTACCAGAGAGGCAATTCTTCTGTTGCAGTTGACAATAGAAAAAAGACTATAGAAAAATAAAGACACGTTCATAGGATTTGTCGACCTGCAAAATGCGTTCGACAATGTAAAATGATGCAAGATGTTCGAAATTCTGAGAGAAATATGGGTAAGCTATAGGGAGAGATGGATAATATACAATATGTACACGAGCCAAGAGGGAATAATAAGAGAAGAACGAATTGCTCGGATTAAAAAGTGTGTAAGACAGGGATGTAGTCTTTCGCCCTTACTGTTCAATCTGAACATCGAAGAAGCAATGATGGAAATAAAAGAAAAGTTCAAAAGTGGAATTAAAATTAAAGGTGAAAGGATATCAGTGGTACGATTCTCCTGATGACATAGCTGTCCTCAGTGAAAGTAAAGTAGAATTATATGATGTTTTGAATGGATTGAACAGGCTTATGAGTACAGACTACGGATATGAATAAATGGAAGAAAGACGAAAGTAATGAGAAGTAGCAGAAATGAGAACACCAAGAATCTTAACATCAGGACTGATGATCACGAAGTAGACGCATTTAAGAAATTCTGCTACCTTGGCAGCAAAATAACATGACGGGGGGAGCAAGGAGGACATCAAAAGCAGACTAGTGGTGGCAAAAAAGGTATTCCTGGCCAAGAGAAGTCTACTAGTATCAGACATAGACTGTAATTTTAGGAAGAAATTTGTGAGAAAGTACGTTTGAAGCACAGTATTGTATGGTAGTGAAACATGGACTATGGGAAACGCGCAACAGAAGAGACTCGAAGAGTTTGAGATGCGGTACTACAGACGAATATTGAAAATTAGGTCGACTGATAAGGTAAGAAATTAGGAGGTTTTGCGCAGAATTGAGGAGGAAAGTAATATCAGTAAAACACTGTCGAGGGCAAGGGACAGGATGATACGACATCTGCTAAGACATCAGAGAATGACTTCCATGACACTAGAGAGAGTTGTAGAGGGCAAAAACTGTAGAGAAAGACGGAGGTTAAAACATATACAGTAAATAATTGTAGGTTGTTAGCGCTACTCTGAGATGAAGAGATTGGCACAGATGGGGACTGTTTTACTTCCGAAAGATTTTACGCAAGAGGATGCCATTAGTACCTGACTACAGTAGAGTTGTACGTTATCGGGAAATAATGGCAGTAGTTTCCCTTTGTTTTCAGCCCTTCATAGTACCAGCTTAGCAAGGCTAATGTTACAAAGCCAGATCAGTAAATTATCCAGAAAGTTTCCCCTGAAACTACTGAAAAAAGCTGCTGCCTGTCTTCAGGAACCATACCATAATCTGGCCTCTCCTCATAAACAGCTCCGTTCTAGTTACAGTCACGGCACTACTATTTCTATCAGTCAGGCACGCAAGCAAAGCTCACCTCAGCAAGGTCCATGATTCATGAGGGGCTTGTAATAAATGGTATTGTATGCCCCTACTCCAATGCCATGCTCCTTTGGATTTTACCTGTCACGAAGACATACGTTAATGGTTATTGGTGTGGAGATCGCTGTTAAACTTACGGTATAACTGTCGCAAAGTAAACATCCCTGTCCGAATTTCAAATCACTTTCCACGTCAGCATCTATTTTATACGGATGTGAAAACCTTTCTCTCCTGCAGTGGGTAGCCGTTCTTTCCTCCGATTCTTGTGCTTGATCATTTTGTATCTGCCTCCGCGCAAATATATCCCAACATATGCGGAGAACGATGGTCTCTGACAAAATCTGTTTAAAATGCGGCCGATACCTCCTCAATGATAAGTGTATTCGAATGAGACAAATATGTTTCAGATATAACAGTAGATTTTTAGGATTGGTGTCTTTTTGGATAGATATATTTGTTTATTTGAAACTGAAGAGTATAATTTGCTGTAATATTTTAATCAGCTCGATATCACAGATAATGGGAGAACCGTCGTGACCGCTGTTTCTCGCGGCAGTATTAGGAGCGGGAAGCCAGTTACCAAACGAATTCACGTATAATTACTGTACCTCCGACGTCCGCAGTAAATGCAGTAATCTGGAAGAGCTTGTGAAGATCGAATGCAACACTTAAATCTCTAGTGCATGATGCCCTAGAACACACAATTCATTGTCAAGCTATTTTTATATATTTATATACCGCATATTTGTATACTTATTTATAGCGGGCCGCTGCGGTCGTACGGTTCTAGGCTCTTCAGTCCGAAACTACGCGGCTGCTACGGTTGCAGGTTCGAATCCTGCCTCGGGCATGGATGTGTGTGATGTCATTAAGTTAGTTAGGTTTAAGTAGTTCTAAGTCTAGGGGACTGATGACCTCAGATAGTGCTTAGGGCCATTTGAACCATTTTTATACTTATTTATATACTATATATTTATATTATATATTTATACTATATATTTATTTACTACTAGAGAGTTCTCATCCTCTGTTACATTTAACTAGATATCCTAATGTGTCATTATTACAATTTATACAGTAGAGGTTGTTGTTGTCCTTAATCCAGATACTGGTTTGATGCAGCTCTCCATGCTACTCTATCCTGTGCAAGCTTCTCCATCTCCGAATACCTACTGCTACCTACATCCTTTTGAATCTGTTTAGTGTATTCATGCCTTCGTCTCCCTCTCCTCTTACCCTCCGCGCTTCCCTCCAATACTAAATTGATGACGATCGAAGCAGACGAAATGAATTAAAATTTGTGCTGCGTCCGGGAGTCGAACGTGCGTGTTATTGCTTGCTAAACAGAACTTCTAACCATTACACCACCACAATACGATAGTCGACACTGCTGCATGAACTACCTAAGCTGAGTACCCTCCTCAACTCAAACTTCAGTTCATTTTTCCCTTACATATTGTCACTACCGCCATGGCTCTCCGATATTGGCAAGCACCCCAGCATTGGAGATAATGGGGCGTCCTTGTACCATTGGTGATCTTATAGATCTTATAATTAAATGTCTCAGGGAAACACAGGGAAACATTTAATTATAAGGACTAAATTGACGATCCCTTGCTGCCTCAGAACGTGTCTTAGGAACCGGTTCCTTCCTCTAGTCAAGTTGTGCCATAAATTCCTCTTCTCCCCAATTCTGTTCAGTACGTCCTCATTAGTTAAGTGATCTACCCATCTACTCTTCAGCATTCTTCTGTAATATAACACTAGAGGAGCAATATTTAATTGCAATAATAACGTACGAGTGCTATTTGGAAAATAAGGAACGATCGGTGGCGAAATGGAAACCACACAGACAATCAGAACGGTTATATTTACAACATTTAGCTACACTTCCATGCTACTTCTCTACATAGTCGCCGCTCCGACTTAGACATCAGTCGTAGTGTTGCACCATCTTCACAGCACACATTTTTTTTTTTTTTTTTTTTTACGTTTGTGGTGAAATAACATTTTTCTCACACAAAGGCAGTCTGACGCCTCTTGTGAAGACTGCCAAAAAACATTATTTCGGTATAATGGAAAATCTGTGGCGTCTAAAAGTCATTGCCATACTCCTAGAAATGCAAATGAAATGCTCAAAACATTGCTGCTTCATATGTACGTTGGACAATATGGACAGGAAATCGCATTATGTTACAGCAGACTGGATTGCAAGAAATTTTAACTCTAGCAAGGAAAATGTCGTTGCCGAGCCTCTCGTGGATCGATAACATGTTCTTCTTCAACCCGTTCATATCAAGCTGATATTGGATGCAAACTTTTATCAAAAACTATCGTCATAGCAGGCAGCATCCTGTGCTTCCGACAGTATTTTGCACTGTACTGCAGCTGGTTGTTTTTGTGCCATAATGTTGTCTTCATAGCCGGCGGATCGTTTGAGCACAGATGAAAATCACAGGGAGCCATTTCGGGGCTATATGGTGAGTGATCAAACAGTTCCCATCGAAAACCCTGCAGTGGCCTTTTCGATGCCCACGCAGTGTGCGACCGAAAGCTATCAAGAAGGAGCTGCATGACATTTAAACGTTATGGGGCGTTACATGAAATCAGATGAAATCTCTCGGCAGGCGCCCATACTTTGCGGGAGACACTATTTTCTAGCCATCTTGACGCGCTCATTGTGCGCTCAGAACTGAGAAGCGCGTCATGACGCTATCTACTGTCATAATACGGACATTGCCCAATACATCCGTGCATCGTACACAGTAATTGACATCGTATAGGAATTTAAAAATGTCGCCCTTGTGTTACAGTAAACGAATTAGTGTCAGTGACACTTAAGATTTAGAACAGATATTGATTTGTGAACTGTTGTTGGAGTAACTTTGACAGTTTAAAAATTATTCACTGTTCATAAATAAGCTAACAACTAATTTTCCCTAACGTTCAGATATCGCCGCCAAACGAGTACATGTCAATCACCACCAACAATAGACCGTGGTGGGAACGATACCAGCCTGTCTCCTACAGGATTGTCAGCCGATCTGGTTCGGAGTCCGAGTTCAAAGACATGGTGAACCGCTGCAACAACGTCGGAGTCCGGTAAGTCAGTCAAAAAGCTTTTACTCTCACGATGGGTTTTGATATAAAACGGAGATGAAGGATTATGGAAAGGGACAAATTCGATTCCGTGATTATTAAGGTCATTGACATAATCAGTTCAGGAGCTTATGTCCATAACTGAGTTTAAAACACTTACAATGAAAAATTTTGAGGGAAAGTAGGAAACCTTGACTCAAGCGTGACATTTTATATGCGGAAATAACAATCATGAGAGTCATGTATAGGCAATAGGTCATCAAATCATTACATCCGTTAATACGAAATCTGTCTGAGGGAATACGCAGACACTATTCTCTATTGTAGTAGAAATTTACGTTCCACATTTCATGACGGAAATCTTTAGAAGATCTCTCAGTCAGTCACTTGCAGAGTTAGAGGTTCACATTCTTAAGGAAAATACGGTTGTATGGCGTGTTTGGCCGGGAGTCCCCTTTTAGGTAGTTCAGCCTCCTGGTGCAAGTGTTTTTATTCGACGTCACTTCGCCGATTTGCATGACGATGATGATGAAATGATGATGAGGAAAACACAACAGAGATAACTGTATAGTTTCACTTTCGAGCAGTAAATTTGGCAATTGGCGATAGACTTCTCGCAGCTGTTTTTTATTAGTATGTCGACAGTAGCGTGTGCTCGAGTCCGTCTGTGGTAGCTGCACAGACAAGAATAATGTTATGTTGATCAACTAATATCTATACGCATTCAGAGTTCAGAAGTAAATTATATAACATGGAAAAGTTTAGGAATTACTCGCAATTCTTCCGGGCAATTTTTAAATGAAATAATTGCGATTTTGGCTGTTAAAACATTATTAATTGCGACTGCAGTTTCGGCGTGTGGTCATTTTCAAGCATTCTGATAACCATCGGTCGTCAAATATAATTCACATATTTATGAAATTGACAAACGCTGAAAGTGAAAATTTTAAAGCTGTTTACATGGGATGTTGTAATCCACTCAATAATACAAAGCTGCGACATGCTGTGTAAGAGCAGTTGCTTGAGCTGTTGTGCATTTATCTGCTGTTCCACACACCATATAGTTATAGAGCTGGAGAAATAATTATGTAAACACTGTACTTTAAACTTCAAGTAGTAAGTGTGGTAACTGGATCACAAAAGCGACAAAGATGTAAACATACAAAGAATATGGAGTCCAAAGATGCTAACATATGGAGTCGATATCAGGTGACTTGTGAAATGTGTGTGTGTGCAGAAAAGAGAAAAGTGACGGAAACATGTGCCAGATAAAAATGCTATCTAAAAACGTGACTGAGAATATAGATTAAAACTAGGTAAAAAGATGAATTGACTATCAGGTCAAAATACAACAATATCCAAAAATGCAAGTACAGAATACGGTCTAAAACATCAGATATAGATCAAAGCAGCGGTCCACAAACAAGCGCAAGAAATACGTAACTGTAGGAAAGGTGCGAAGTAGTAGTAAGCGTAGCATGGTCTACAATATTTACAAGGATTAAGAATAGATTATAAGACGTTCACGAAGCAGTCCAGGAGTTTCACATTTTTAAGGTCAATCTTTTCATCCAAAATGAATTCTGGCTGGTTTCGAAAGTCCCTATGAATTCGACTTCTTTGTAATTAATCCAGCTATCTACCTTTCCTTTTTTATGGAAAATTTCTGAAGAGTTTTAAAGGTTATCTAACTCGCGTTTAGTTGCTCGAATATGGCTCGCGCAGGATGATGTCAGTTGTCTTACTGTGTTCTATAAAACGTGTGTTCAAACTTCTACCAGGTAGTCCTACATAAAAGTTTTTGCGTTCTCCCCAGCTGATTTTATAAATTCCAGATTGTGTGTAAGGTTTGTTGTTGTTGTTGTTGTGGTCTTCAGTCCAGCGGCTGGTTTGATGCAGCTTTCCCTGCTACTCTATCCTGTGCATGCTTCTTCATCTCCAAGTACCTACTGCAGCCGACATCCTTCTGAATCTGTATGGTGTATTCATCTCTTGTCTACCTCTACGACTTTTACCCTTCGCGTCCAGTACTAAATTGGTGATCCCCTGATGCCTCAGAACATGTCCTACCAACCGATCCCTTCGTCTAGTCAAGTTATGCCACTAATTCCTCTTCCCCTTAATTCTATTCAGTACCTCCTCATTAGTTACGTCATCCACCCATCTAATCTTCTGTAACACTAACACCACATTTCAAAAGCTTCTATTCTCTTCTTGTCCAAACTATTTACCTTCAAAGTTTCACTTCCATACAAATAGTTTCAGAAAAGACTTCCTGACACTTAAATCTATACTCGATGTTAACAAACTTCTCTTCTTCAGAAACGCTTTCCTTGCCATTGCCAGTCTACATTTTATATCCTCTCTACTTCGACCATCATCAGTTATTTTGCTCCCCAAATAGCAAAACTCATTTACTACTTTAAGTGTCTCATTTCCTAATCTAATTCCCTCAGCATCGCCTGATTTAATATGACTACACTCCATTATCCTCGTTTTGATTTTGTCGATGATCATCTTATATCCTCCTTTCAAGACACTGTCCATTCCATTCAGCTGCTCTCTGAGGTTCTTTGCTGCTTCTGACAGAATTACAATGTCATCGGCAAACCTCAAGGTTTTTATTTCTCTTCCAAGGATTTTAATTCCTACTCAAATTTTTCTTTATTTTCCTTTACTGCTTGTTCAATATATAGACTGAATAATATCGGGACTAGCATTCAGGAGGACGAAGGTTCAATCCCGCGTCCGGCCATCCTGATTTAGGTTTTCCGTGATTTCCCTAAATCTCCTCAGGCAAATGCCGGGATGGTTCCTTTGACACGGAACGGCCGACTTCCTTCCCTATCCTTCCCTAACCCAATGAGACCGATGACCTCACTGTTTGGTCTCCTCAATCCAGTCCAATAACATCGGGGATAGGCTACAGCCCTGTCTCACTCCATTCCCAACCACTGCTTCCCTTTATGCCCCTCGACTCTTATAACTGCTTCTGGTTTCTGGTTTATTGTGTTGGATACTGTGACGTATGGCCAGACCTAACGTGTTGTCAGTACGGAAACCATCAGTTATTTCGGTTTTACGAAATTGTTTACCTATTCTTTCAGATGTAGACCAGCTATATGGCAGGAATAAATATTTAGTTTTATTTTCTTCCTGAGAAGTGGAATGATTTCATTTAAAAATTTGACGAAGTCTGTGGACACAGTTATTATCAATCTTCAGGGCAATGTTTTTAATGGAAGTGACCTTTCGTAATGTTAAGTAAGACTTACAAATTCAGGAAAACCTTAAAATTAGAATACTTACCGTATACGTAACCTCACGCACGACTAGACTGCACTTTCGAAGTGTAGAACAAGCGGACAGTAGATTTTGTCGTGCTGGCTGAATTACAAGGGATATCGATACGAAATTATTAATGGTAGTTGAAAGCTGTGCGCTATGTGATGCAAACAAGCAAAAGCAATTGGCATTGGGCACGTTGCAGGATCTACGTGGACGCGGTGATCAACCACATGAGCGCCTCGTGGAACGGCCTCAGCGGCGTGGGCGGCAGCAAGCCCAGCGGCTACAGCTACCCGGACGTGCCGTACGGCACCAACGACTTCCACCAGCCGCCCTGCACCGTCAACAACTACAACGACGCCAACAACGTAAGCGAACTGAAGAAGTTGTATATCGACTGGGCCAGACGGCTGTAGCTGCTGTTACGTCTGATAGATGACGCAGATAATGCTGGAATAGGCTTTTTCGAAACATTCCACTTCATCAGTGTTAGATTTAAAGATGATGATTCCAGCAGGTGTGAAACGTTTGTAACATCTCCCCTTACCAACTCCCCCCCCCCATTCCATACCCCCCACCCCAATCCCCCTCCGCGGTAGTTTGAATTTCGACATTTTTAGTTTATATAGATATATTTGTCCGCAGCTCGCAGTAGCGTTCTCGCTTCCCGAGCACGGGGTCCCGGGTTCGACTCCCCGCAGGGTTAGGGATTTTCACCTGCCTCGAGATGACTGAGTATTGTTGTGCCGTCTTCATCATCATCTTTAATCCCCATTACGGTCGGAGGAAGGCAACGGCAACCAACCTCCATTAAGACCTTGCCTAGTACGGCGGCGCGGGTCTCCCGCATCGTTCCCCTACGGCCGTCCAGAGTGGCCTAGCGGTTCTAGGCGCTTCAGTCTGGAACCGCGCGACCGCTATGGTCGCAGGTTCGAACCCTGCCACGGGCATGGATGTGTGTGATGTCCTTGGGTTAGTTAAGTTTAAGTAGTTCTAAGTTCTAGGGGACTGATGACCTCAGAAGTTAAGTCACATAGTGCTCAGAGCCATTTGAACCATTGTTTTTGTTCCCCTACGCTCTGTCACGAAGCATGGGACTTCATTTCAATTCGATAGATATTTTTGTTGCCGTACAGAACTACATTTCCATCTTACAATACTGCATTCAATAACGGAATTTTTTACTGATTCCGGGCATGCTGCCCAGGATAGTAGATCCGCAATTGTATTCTGTAGTATTAAGGAAAATTTGATTCTGTCCGTCTCAGCTGCGTAAATATACAGTTCACTGCTGCAATGGTTACCGCTCTCAGGCTGACTCGCCCATTCTTAAACCACAAACCTTGTTATTAACCTTAACTAGTTACATAACATGGTGCCAGGAGATACGAACAGCTTTGCACAGTTTGACTTTTGTTCAGTTTGACTTTCCTGTACAAAGCTATTCGTACCTTTCGGCATAATGTTGTACAACTACTTACGGTTAATAACAAGGTGTGTGTTTTGCGTAAGGGTGAGTCAATCCAGAATAGTTACCCTTGCAGCAATAAATTATTCATGCAACTGAGAGGGACAAAACAAAAATTTATAAAATTTTCGGGAATTTTTTTGTTTTATTTCGAAAATAGTTTATTTTCCGGACCAATGACACATCATTATGACAACTGGAGTGAACTACTGCATCCATCTTATGATATGAAGATGACAGGCGACGAACAAAGTTGGTAATATTTGATTGTGTGTTCCCGTTACGGTAAATAAATCATTTTTTTCAGAATAAGCATTTTTTCTCTAGTCTTGGTTCCATTGGATCCAGCTGTTTTAAAATGATAATGAAAATCAGTATGCTTCATTTTTAATTTTTTTATTAAAATTTACACTTAGCCATTGAATACCTTAACCTAATGTAGCATCATGCTATTGACAACATACAGAGAAACTACTAAAATGGATAAGAAAAAATAAACTAAGCTATTTTCTTGAATTTAATACCACTTCTTGAAAGCGTCAAAACAAAAACTTAAAATCTCCTCCTATATAACAATTTTGACAAAGGTCAAAGTGAACCAAACTGCATGAACGAAATACACAGTCGCTGAGAACAAGTCATCCAGCTAGGCAGCTTGCACTTAGTGTTTCCTTTTTGGGTGGGCAGAAGAGTATCTCGTTCTCTTATTTCTCTCCGATTTAAGACTGGTTTGATTGTTTTCTGGTACTGCTAGATGAAGTTTTAGAGCGTGAAAATGCTCGTTCTGAGTTGTGTAGGAACTCTGTGGTAATAGCATTTCTTTTTCATGCAAAGTTTTATCTTGAGGTTTTGACGGACAGTCTTCAATTATGATATCACCAATAGTCCATTTGACAACATCACATTCAGTTTAGGGAGAATAATAAACAAGACAGGCACTGGTGCCTGCAACGTCAACTTATACGCGACTAGATGTGAAACACAGCTGTTCAGCAATTTCGACATTAATAATCGGCCCCCAACAGAACCAAACAACAATCCAAACGCAAAGCTATCGGCAATGCCGCTGACTGCTGGCTTGTCTTTCTTCTCTTCAAGTTGCACGACATGTTTTCAGTGGTGCGATTATGTGTAAAAAAATACAAGTCACGACCTCCACTTTTTCTCGGCGCCTCTGGTTAAATCTTGTCCTGGATTTTATTTTCCTGTTGTCTGATATTTCTTTGGTCATCAGTCTACTGACTGATTAGATGCGGCCCGCCACGAATTCCTTTCCTGTGCTAACCTCTTCATCTCAGAGTAGCACTTACAACCTAGGTCCTCAATTATTTGCTTGACGTATTCCAATCTCTGTCTTCCTCTACAGTTTTTGCCCTCTACAGCTCCCTCTAGTACCATGGAAGTCGTTCCCTCATGTCTTAGCAGATGTCCTATCATCCTGTCCCTTCCCCTTATCAATGTTTTCCACATATTCCTTTCCTCTCCGATTCTGCATAGAACCTCCTCATTCCTTACCTTATCAGTCCACCTAATTTTCAACATTCGTCTATAGCACCACATCTCAAATGCTTCGATTCTCTTCTGTTCCGGTTTTCCCACAGTCCATGTTTCACTACCATACAATGCTGTACTCCAGAAGTACATCCTCAGAAATTTCTTCCTCAAATTAAGGCCGGTATTTGATATTAGTAGACTTCTCTTGTCCAGAAATGCCTTTTTCGCCATAGCGAGTCTGCTTTTGATCTCCTCCTTGCTCCGCCCGTCATTGGTTATTTTACTGTCTAGGTAGCAGAATTCCTTAACTTCATTGACTTCGTGACCATCAATCCTGATGTTAAGTTTCTCGCTGTTCTTATTTCTACTACTTCTCATTACCTTCGTCTTTCTCCGATTTACTCTCAAACCATACTGTGTACTCATTAGACTGTTCAGTCCGTTCAGCAGATCATTTAATTCGTCTTCACTTTCACTCAGCATAGCAATGTCATCAGCGAATCGTATCATTGATATCCTTTCACCCTGTATTTTAATTCCACTCCTGAACCTTTCTTTTATTTCCATCATTGCTTCCTCGATGTACAGATTGAAGAGTAGGGGCGAAAGGCTACAGCCTTGTCTTACACCCTTCTTAATACGAGCACTTCGTTCTTGATCGTCCACTATTATTATTCCCTCATGGTTGTTGTACATATTGTATATGACCTGTCTCTCCCTATAGCTTACCCCTACTTTTTTCAGAATCTCGAACAGCTTGCACCATTTTATATTGTCGAACGCTTTTTCCAGGTAGACAAATCCTATGAAAGTGTCTTGATTTTTCTTTAGCCTTGCTTCCATTATTAGCCGTAACGTCAGAATTGCCTCTCTCGTCTCTTTACTTTTCCTAAAGCCAAACTGATCGTCACCTAGCGCATTCTCAATTTTCTTTTCCATTCTTCTGTATATTATTCTTGTAAGCAGCTTCGATGCATGAGCTGTTAAACTGATTGTGCGATAATTCTCGCACTTGTCAGCTCTTGCCGTCTTCGGAATTGTGTGGATGATGCTTTTCCGAAAGTCAGATGGTATGTCGCCAGACTCATATATTCTACACACCAACGTGAATAGTCGTTTTGTTGCCAGTTCCCCCAATGATTTTAGAAATTCTGATGGAATGTTATCTATCCCTTCTGCCTTATTTGACCGTAAGTCCTCCAAAGCTCTTTTAAATTGCGATTCTAATACTGGATCCCCTATCTCTTCTAAATCGACACCTGTTTCTTCTTCTATCACATCAGACAAATCTTCACCCTCATTCAGGCTTTCAATGTATTCTTTCCACGTATCTGCTCTCTCCTCTGCATTTAACAGTGGAATTCCCGTTGCACTCTTAATGTTACCACCGTTGCTTTTAATGTCACCAAAGGTTGTTTTGACTTTTCTGTATGCTGAGTCTGTCCTTCCGACAATCATATCTTTTTCGATGTCTTCACATTTTTCCTGCAGCCATTTCGTCTTAGCTTCCCTGCACTTCCTATTTATTTCATTCCTCAGCGACTTGTATTTCTGTATTCCTGATTTTCCCGGAACATGTTTGTACTTCCTCCTTTCATCAATCAACTGAAGTATTTCTTCTGTTACCCATGGTTTCTTCGCAGCTACCTTCTTTGTACCTATGTTTTCCTTCCCAACTTCTGTGATGGCCCTTTTTAGAGATGTCCATTCCTCTTCAACTGTACTGCCTACTGCGCTATTCTTTATTGCTGTATCTATAGCGTTAGAGAACTTCAAACGTATCTCGTCATTCCTTAGTACTTCCGTATCCCACTTCTTTCCGTATTGATTCTTCCTGACTAATGTCTTGAACTTCAGCCTACTCTTCATCACTACTATATTGTGATCTGAGTCTATATCTGCTCCTGGGTACGCCTTACAGTCCAGTATCTGATTTCGGAATCTCTGTCTGACCATTATGTAATGTAAATGAAATCTTCCCGTATCTCCCGGGCTTTTCCAAGTATACCTCCTCCTCATGTGATTCTTGAACAGGGTATTCGCTATTACTAGCTGAATCTTGTTACAGAACCAATTAGCCTTTCTCCTCTTTCATTCCTTGTCCCAAGCCCATATTCTCCTGTAACCTTTTCTTCTACTCCTTCCCCTACAACTGCATTCCAGTCGCCCATGACTATTAGATTTTCGTCCCCCTTTACATACCGCATTACCCTTTCAATATCCTCATACACTTTCTCTACCTGTTCATCTTCAGCTTGCGACGTCGGCATGTGTACCTGAACTATCGTTGTCGGTGTTGGTCTGCTGTCGATTCTGATTAGAACAACCCAGTCACTGAACTGTTCACAGTAACACATCCTCTGCCCTACCTTCCCATTCATAACGAATCCTACACCTGTTATTCCATTTTCTGCTGCTGTTGATATTACCCGATACTCATCTGACCAGAAATCCTTGTCTTCCTTCCACTTCACTTCACTGACCCCTACTATATCTAGATTGAGCCTTTGCATTTCCCTTTTCAGATTTTCTAGTTTCCCTACCACGGTCAAGCTTCTGACATTCCACGCCCCCACTCGTAGAACGTTATCCTGTCGTTGGTTATTCAACCTTTTTCTCATGGTAACCTCCCCCTTGGCAGTCCCCTCCCGGAGATCCGAATGGGGGACTATTCCGGAATCTTTTGCCAATGGAGAGATCATCAAGACACTTCTTCAATTACAAGCCACATGTCCTGTGGATACACGTTACGTGTCTTTAATGCAGTGGTTTCCATTGCCTTCTGCATCCTCATGTCGTTGATCATTGCTGATTCTTCCGCCTTTAGGGGCAATTTCCCATCCTTAGGACAAGAGAGTGCCCTGAACCTCTATCCGCTCCTCCGCCCTCTTTGACAAGGCCGTTGGCAGAATGAGGCTGACTTCTTATGCCGGAAGTCTTCGGCCGCCAATGCTGATTATTTATCAAAATTTAGGCAGTGGCGGGGATCGAACCCGGGACCGAAGACGTTTTGATAATGAATCAAAGACGCTACCCGTTCTTTTCTGTTTTTTTCTCCATCCACTTTTTTATCCATTCTTGTTTCCCAACAATCCAATTTTTATTAACCACTTTTATTTTCTTTTTATTTTTTATTTATTTATTAATTTATTTGTATTTTTAGGATGGTCAGGGCGTGGTACACGCCGCACTAGCAGTGGGGTCTGTTCACGGCACTGCCAGTGCGTCGAGGCCTAAACCCCTCCCACCCCTTTTTCATGTTCCCTGTTGGATCATAGCACTAAGTGTGCGGAAATCTTAACACAATATTTCCATTCTCCGATGTAAGAAATACAAAGAAACCTCTTCTCTGAGTAGAAACTGAACACTTAAAAAAAAAAAATTCTTCTCGGATCACACAAATACTTTGGAAGTCGAACACGAGTAATTTTGAACAAAATGTGTTGAAAAAAAATTGTTCCGGAAGCAAGGTAGTAGTAAATAGTAATAAGAAACGAAGTGACTTTTAATTTTCTTCTGTTCGTTCTCGTTCATGGTGTTGTAGTGGTTCCACATATTTAACCAACACCCATTCTTTCAAAAATGATCTTCAGCATGTTGCCGTAGTGCTTCTTGTGGTTGCGATACGTGCTGATTTTTGCATATTCACACTTCATGTAAACGCGGAATTCTATCTCGTTGTCCGACCCAAGTGTGTGGATGACATAACTAACATATTTTCCCAGTAACCAGCTAATGGCGTTGGTTTTTAATTTCGGAAAGTATGTCATGTCTGGTCTCAGGAGGAGCGATGGCGTTATATATTCCGTAGAGGATCTGGTAAGAAAAGCAATTTGTTGCCTGATCCAATTCCAGTTATGCAAATTGCCACCACAGGTGAATCTGTGGCTGAGTGTATCCACCAGATTGCATTTTCCACAAAGGTGTGTCTGGTTTAAACCGATCCCATATAGTCTCTCGTTGGTGCTGATGACATTATTAACTGTTTTGTACCATGCGGAAATAGCGTCTGTAGATAGCCCGGCATAGTTGATGTTCTGCCATACAGCTTTCCAGTCACAATTTGGGAATTTCGTTTCAATTTTGTTTCTACCCTCATTTAACTTCCTTTCAAGTATGATGTCGCGCGCTGTGATACGTGTGTTGCTTCTGATTTAGTCACTAAGATAACTTGCTTCGAGGAAAAAGTTCCTCACATTCTGCAGACGGGCATTAATCCTTCGCACATCAATCGGTGCTTGCAGGCTATGGGGTGTCACAGCCTCAAAGAGCTTTGCGGTTATACATTGTGGAAGTTCTCTGAGTATATGGAAAGTCCGTTTGAGGAACAGTGCAGACGCTTTATTGCGAATATCCACCAAACCCGTTTCTGACATCCAGTACAACGGTAGTCGCACCAACCCTGAATATGTCTCCTCGCCATAAATAATTGGTAACAGTGGACATGATCCCTTTCGCTACTAGCTTAGGGATTGGAAATACCTGCGCAGTGAAATACGCTTTAGACAAAACGCAGGAGTTGATGAATCTGACTTTTTGCACCAGGTCCATAGTTCGATGGATGTTCTCCATTACAGCACCATGAACGTTCCTCCTAGTTTCCGTCCAGTTAAAAGCAGCCATCCTCATCGGACATGCCATTAAGGTTATTCCCAAAGTCTTACGTTTGTTGTCTTGTTTTGCCCATGCCAGTCGAAGGTGATCTAGGCCCCGTAGATTCAATATTTGACTTTTGTTTTCATTTGCTGTCGCTCCCGACGCTAGACAACACCTTTGGATTTCTCTTTCCAGTGTAACTGTCTCCTCCTTATTCCTTATTACAACGCCCACGTCATCAACATAAGCTCGTATGACAGTTTTCTCACCACTCAATGTTATGCCTGTTAATCTTGCGTGGACAGTGCGGAGGAATGGCTCTAAAGATACGGAAAATAAAAACATAGATAAGGGTCTGCCCTGTGGAACCCCTCGCCTTATCTGTATGGGTTTAGATGTTTGGCCATTGATTGCTATTTTCGCATTTATACCTGTTGCAATATTCCTTAGCATGTTCACAATCTGGGGGTGGAAAGCCATTCTTGACAGCGTCGCAAAGAGGTATCTATGACTAACGCGGTCAAAAGCTTTGTTGAAATCTATACAGATTAACGCACATTTTATACTTGTCACTGAGGTAATTGCAATGACGTCTCTGTATGCAGATAGACTTTAGAATATCGTTCTGGTCGGAGAACAAGATTGATGATGACTCAATATTTTGTTGGAAAAGGCAGAGAGTCTTTTGTTGATAATACGCGAAATTATTTTGTAATCAGAATTTAGTAGCGAAAGCGGCCGAAAATTGTTTAAGTTGGTTTTGCCTTTACTCTTAGGAATCAATACTATTTTACTTTCCTTAAACTCTGCAGGGACCGGTTTTCCGTTCAGGACCTCATTTGCCATGGAAGTGATTTTGTCCCCAATTATAGACCAGTAGCGGGCATAAAACTCCACAGGGAGGCCATCAAGTCCCGGAGATTTTTTGAGAGGTGAGTTACGCACTGCCTCATGCAGTTCATCTTTAGTAATAGGTGACAGGATGTCAGCGTTGCCTATTCCCGACAATTGTGGACCTAAAATAGTGAGAAAGTCCTCGAGAGCTGCATCTTCCACTGTGGTAGGGGCATATAAGGTTTCATAGTACCTGTGGACTTCGTCCAGTATTTGTTTCTGGCATGTGAGTCTCGTACCAGTATGCGTCTGGACTTCATCAATTAAAGTTAGACGTCTGTTTTTAGCATGCCGCACCAAGTGATACAGATAAGCTGTTTCATCTGCTACGACTGATGTGGCTTTCGATTTAATTTTGAGTCCCTCCATCTGTTGCCTTTTAATGCTTAATAACTTGAAAGGACACCCTAGTTGCAAGTAGGCATTGATATACGTGATTGGGGACATGTTGAAAATGTGTGCCCCGACCGGGACTCGAACCCGGGATCTCCTGCTTACATGGCAGACGCTCTATCCATCTGGGCCACCGCGGGCACAGAGGACAGTGCGTCTGCAGGGACTTATCCCTTCCACGCTCCCCGTGAGATCCACATTCCCAACATGTCCACACCACTACATTCGTAGTGCGCCTAATAGATGTTTGCCCATCATTCTCATTACTCGTGGCAGATTAATCTACCAAGTCCCGTAAGAGTTCGGGCATAGCGTATGCGTTCGCACAAGAAGGTCAATGGCCGGGAAGCCATATTTTTAACTATAATCGTCATATATAGTTAAAAATATGGCTTCCCGGCCATTGACCTTCTTGTGCGAACGCATACGCTATGCCCGAACTCGTACGGGACTTGGTAGATTAATCTGCCACGAGTAATGAGAATGATGGGCAAACATCTATTAGGCGCACTACGAATGTAGTGGTGTGGACATGTTGGGAATGTGGATCTCACGGGGAGCGTGGAAGGGATTAGTCCCTGCAGACGCACTGTCCTCTGTGCCCGCGGTGGCCCAGATGGATAGAGCGTCTGCCATGTAAGCAGGAGATCCCGGGTTCGAGTCCCCGTCGGGGCACACATTTTCAGCATGTCCCCAATGAAGTATATCAATGCCTGCTTGCAGCTAGGGTGTCCATTTAATTATTATTTCATTTCTAGCAAAGCTGCATGGTCATCCACGGTAACTGTTCTTTCGGGAACAGAAACTATCGTCATATATACTTAATAACTTGGCTTTTATTTTTTTGATATCATTCAGACGAATTACGTCATCATGGGACTGTTGATATAAGTCTCTTAAAACTTTATAATAAAACTCCATTGTATTCCTCAACTCCCTGTGCCTCGCTGCACTATACTGCATGACAACTTTCCGCAGCCTTGGTTTAGCCCTCCTAGTCCACCAGTCAATGACTGTTGGGTGCTTGTCTACTGTGCGGAGACATATAGTCCACGCTACTCTTATTTCCTGTTCCAGTTCTTCGTCAGTTAAAACAGAGATATTTAAATTCCATTGGCCTCTGAATCGACGGGTTGGCTGTACACTTAAATTAAAGCAAGTTAAAAGTGTACTGTGATCGCTAAAATACACGGGAATAGTTTCAACGTTTAATAAATAATTTTGCAAATTTGGTGACACGTAAATTCTATCTAGTCTGCTGCGGGGGTGGCTGGTTATATACGTGAACCCGACTGACGTCGGGTGCTGAAGTTCCCACACATCCTTAAGGTGTAGATCACTTACTAACTTTTTTAACTGTGGCGAGTAGTTGAAGTTGGGTTGTTGATCTTTCTGGTTTAAAACACAGTTAAAATCTCCACCCAGTATAAGAGAACACGGATTTTTCCTCAACAAATAAATTAGTTCATCTTGAAAAAACTTCGCACGATCCAATTTGTGGGAATTTCCTGATGGGGCGTAAAGGTTAAGCACTGTCACATCGAAAATTTTTATGCCTATGGCTCTTCCTGATTCTAGTCGTTCGATTTCAGTCACCGGAATGCCTTCCCTTATAAGAATGGCTGTACCGATATTGGCTTCCGTAGAAACATTAACAATTTCAAAAAAGCCTGGGATCCGAAATTCCGTTATCGCAACTTCTTGTAGCAACGCGATATCTGTCCCGGACTGGTACAAGAATTCTTTTAGTGCTGCCAATTTCAAAGGTGACTGTATTTTATTAATGTTAATAGTAGTAATACTATAAGCTTGCATCACAGACATACCAGAAGAAGCTATTTGGGATGAGGATCGGTATGATTATAGCAGCAACGCGCTTCCCTACAAGGCACGACCTTTACAAGCTGTGTGCCCATTACATGTACTAACTTCCTAGAAAAATTTGCACTGCTTTTAAACAAAGAGCTTGAGAAGAAAAGTATCCTGAAATCCTGACAATGCATTGCTATAAGTCACTGTGGCCATTCTCTTTCTCCTCGTCAGTGTTGGCCCTGATGACTTCATATTTGATATTCTTTTTCTTGATGTCTTTCTTCTCTGGTGAGGCTTTCGCTTGATGACGCGTGACAGCAAGACCCGGTGTCGGTCGCTGCCGCCGGCGGTGGCTGAATGGGGCAACGGCCGTGGCTTGCGAGTCGTCAATGTTTGGTTCCGGCGTGGTGTCTGTTGTGTTGTCTTGCTGGCGAGGCGGTGATGCTTGTTTATTTCCTCCTTCGGTGCGGCGTTGCGCTTCGGAATCAGCAGGTTGTTTACTTGGTACTTCCTCGTACTGTTCGCACTGTATGGGCTGTGCAGTTGATGCGGTTATTTCAGTCGTGACCTCAGGCTCAGGGTCACATTTCTGTGAAAGATTACTACCAGCTGCGTCACTATCTGTTCGTGGCGGTATAAGTCATTGTGCGGAAGTTGGAGCCACATCGACCTGCATTCCATCTCCTTTTTCCACTTCCAACAGATCTTCAGGACTGGGCTTCGGCCTCCTGGCAACGGGTGTTTCACAGGAAGAGTCCTCATCAACATTTTTTTCAGTGTCCTCTAGAGGACGCTTTTTAATGGGAATCTCGCTGTCACGGGACGGAATTTTAGCAGTTAATGAAGGTTTTAAAGACGGAAAGTCATTAACATTAAGTGCAACATTTTCAGAGGTAGTAACAGGATCCACGACAGCCGCCGGCTCTGTTGTATTACTGGCTGGCAATAAATCGTTGAGTGTTAATTTCCGGCGTTGCGTAAGGTTATTTGTTAGCACAAAAACACGGCGAGGGCAGTCCTGACGGAGGTGACCAGACTCATACATACATGTAGGGGTTTGCCCTGAGTACATAACATGCGCCTTATGCCCGTCAACAAAGATGTGGGAGGGAATGTTTGCCTTCACTTCCATCTCCACGGAGCGAATGCCGTTAAAGCACTGCAGCTTGAAATGCGAAGCCCACCTTTCGTTGACTATTTGCCTGACAACCCCATACTTTGAAAGAACATCTTTAATTTTCGAATTGTCTACTTCTATGGGAATATTCAAAACCCTAAAACTCCTAATTACAGACTCGGAATTCCGGAGTTTGACAGTACTTTTAGTACCATCACGGTGTATAAATTCCGTTTCATAACCAAATTTTGCCAGAAAGCGGTCTACACTCACGGAATCGTTGAACTTTACAAAAATGCAGTATTCATCAGAGTCTAGCTGCATGGTATGAACAGATTCAGAATGAAGGCCAATTACCTCGGAAATCCAGTCGTGTATTTCAAGTGCAGAGGGCTGTACTCGACAGGTGTACTTGTCGAAGGTGAAAATCACGGTGTTTTTTCTCACGGAGTTTGCCATGGTGTTCTGCAGCGAAGAAATCTCGGACAACGCCGAAATCCCAACGGCACTACGTAGAAAGATGACACGAACGAAGACCAAATGCTCAATTGATAACGCTTAATTCACGTATAAAACGCCAATAAACGATCACGAAACACGAAAACACTGGCGTAAACACTGAACGTTCACGGAGCAAACTTGAGGAGCGTGCGACCGCTGCGACAGCTAAAGCCAGACTGATCATCTCATGGTAACCTCCCCCTTGGCAGTCCCCTCCCGGAGATCCGAATGGGGGACTATTCCGGAATCTTTTGCCAATGGAGAGATCATCAAGACACTTCTTCAATTACAAGCCACATGTCCTGTGGATATACGTTATGTGTCTTTAATGCAGTGGTTTCCATTGCCTTCTGCATCCTCATGTCGTTGATCATTGCTGATTCTTCCGCCTTAAGGGGCAATTTCCCATCCCTAGGACAAGAGAGTGCCCTGAACCTCTATCCGCTCCTCCGCCCTCTTTGACAAGGCCGTTGGCAGAATGAGGCTGACTTCTTATGCCGGAAGTCTTCGGCCGCCAATGCTGATTATTTATCAAAATTTAGGTAGTGGCGGGGATCGAACACGAGACCGAAGACGTTTTGATAATGAATCAAAGACGCTACCCATAGATCACGGGTCTGATAGGGATTCTCACAGCCAGTGCGTATATTTCATTACAATATGCACGTTCCTTAATTATTTTCTGCGTATAGTTTCAGACACGGTGTAAATGGATTCGTTCGAATCGAAAGAGCAATTCGGACGATCTTACAAACGGCATTTCGCCTTTTATCTTAGTACTTCAAAAAGACAAGCTAAATCATGTAATTTATGGAAAGAGATGAGAATGGTTATTCTATGTTCCATTTTTTCTTTTCAGGTACGAAACTGTGAGTTGTCTGGACTTCACGACCTTAATGATGGGTCCGACTACGTACGGGGCAAGATTGTGGAATATATGAACAAGCTAATCGGCTATGGAGTTGCAGGATTCAGGTACTATAATATAGAGACTAACTCTTGTTTTAATTTTTCAGCATATTTTTATACTTTCGCTGGTTATTTGATTTGTCCCCTCGTTTAACGACATATATTGTAGTGCTGTTGCCGATATAATATACTCTGTACCCAACGGCAATGGGGAATACAGTTACATGTAAAGAAATTTGAATAATAATATTATAATTACTTCTTGCGGAACGATACAACTGCACATAACGATGGTGGACAAGGGAAACTTTTTAACTCTATTTTGCTAAATTTTATGGGAGAAGCAAAAACAGTTCCTTAAAAAATAAATGAAGTCATAGGGATAATGTTGCTACATGTGTAACAAGATAGTAGAAGCCTAATTACTGACTGATTAGAGAAATCCATGCACTTCCAAATCTCTCTTTGATATTTGAGGTACTGATTGCTGGAATTACGTGGTCTTCAAGGACGGGTGGAGTTACACGATTTTCATTGCCCACAAGTTCTAGCGCACAGGAAGGGCGTGGATGACTTAAAAATAGAAACAACTGGGTTGCTGAGGGATCAAGTTTTCCACGGTGTCCTGCACGTCCTGGTCATAGGTGAACCTCTGACCTTTCAGAGGTTACTTTAAGGGGCCGAAGATATTTGATTCACATAGGGAGACATCCGGGCTGTAAGAAGGAATTTACTGGGCATCTCATCGAAATTTTTGAAGGTTCCCGGGGATCTTCTTAGCCACATGTGATCTAGTGGAGAAGCAGTAGCCCATTCGAGACTTGGTCCCTGCGCTTGTTCTTGACGCCCCGTTTGAGCCTCAACTTACGTGTTACACCCTGCAGTTGTCAGTCGATGAGCAAGGTCCTTCATCGTCCAAAAAGAAACTGAGCAAGACTTCCCTGCCTTTCGGGACAGAGTGAGCTTTTCTTTTTATTTTATTTTTGAACGAACGGAGATAGGATCGCCACTTCACGCTTATCCATTTGGAGGCAACGACAGCACGTTTCATCACATGCCAGAACCTGAGCAATGATATCCGTTTCTTGCTACATGTGTCCCAACGGATGAGTCAGGAAAACTGCCGCTCGCTCCGTCTTTTGATTCTATGAAAGATATTTGGACAACCACAAATTTCTCCATTAATGAAGCCTCTCGTGGATTATGTGATGCGCAGTTCGTTTGCTTAGCGACACCTCGACAGTAATATCACTTGCGGTGATTCAACGATTCGTCCGTATGAATTCCTCCATAGCGAAAAAGTGGCACTGGTGCTAACAATGTGAACCTGCGTAGGGTGTGTACGTACTTGATGTTTACAAGTTGTGCCTCACAATGCTGACCCCCGGAATATTGTGCACAGTGCGAGACACGGCTCTCCGTTCACCTCTTTTATTCTGAAATGAATCTGTGAAGTGTACTCTCCTTCTGTCTTAAGAAACTGGATAGCCTCTCTTTATGCTGATGAGGAGGGATCTGTCATGCATAGAACTGCACAAAAATTTCTGCAGAAATGAGGAAATTTCTGTGAAGCCTTTAATCCCGATTGAACTGGATATCACACAACTCCGTCACTCGACAATCACCATCAAACTAGAATTACATACAACGCCGTTTCAGCGAATGTCTTCTTGTCTCGAGCATACCTTATATTCGTTCATTGATTCTAGGATTGACGCAGCCAAACACATGTGGCCAAACAATCTAGCCAAAATCTACGGCGCACTAAGCAACCTCAACAGTAATTATTTTGGCGGAGGCAAGCGACCATTCATCTACCAAGAAGTCATCGACCCAGGTAATCACTATTCCATGAAGAAACGAAAGATTTTGGGAGGCATCCACTTCAACTCTTTCGTAGCCTGACTTCGCTGACTATTAAATTGTTCTTCGTTTTACAGGTACTGAAGCCGTGAAGAAAGGCGAGTATGTCGGCATGGGAAGAGTCTGTGAGTTCAAGTATGGAACAGAGCTGGCAAACTGCTTCAACAGAAAGAACCAGATGAAGTGGCTGTATAACTTCGGTAAAAATTTCAAGAAATATTCTCTTTTACTTAAGCAATATTTACAGTCAAACGCTGAAATAATGCTCTGGCGTTCAAACAACATTATGTAATTAGACTGAATGATATTTGCTTCGTAATGCACACTACTAAAAAAAAGGAATGAGAGTTGACACCAGTAGCTTGTTAAAGAACACGTTAAATGTCATGTCACGTGGTCGTATAGACAACCTAAGTTACGGAATTCGTTTGAATGATATAATGATATTTGCATCGCAATTAAATGCAGACTGCAAAAACAGGAATAAGAACTGATTCCAGTTGCGTGTTAAAGAACTAATCAAATGAGACGTGGTAGTGCAGACAACCTCCATACAGAATACTTCTTTTTCATTCCTCTGACTTTCTGTCTGTAGTTGTACAACGTATTGATGTCCTGTTACAGGTGAAAGTTGGGGCCTGGTCAACGGTAACAATGCACTTGTGTTCATCGATAACCACGACAACCAGAGAGGCCATGGTGGCGGCGGAAACGTCATCACATTCCAAAACCCAAAACTCTACAAGGCATGTGAAAAGATTTTTAATTCTAATGATACCTCCGTCCTTGGGGTAAACGACGATGAAAAATTCTTACATTACATTTTCAGTTATGTTTACGTATCTAATATGCTTAGGAAAATGAACAAAAATAAAACTGCCGTATGGTGATTTTGAGCTACCATATTAAATACTTCTAAAGTTATTATCGCTAATACGAGGGTTGGAACTTAAATAGCGACAACTATTTATTCACAACCGATACATAAGAGTCACATGTTTGCACCTGTTACTGTCCTTCAAAGCAGTCACCAGAGTTATGTAGAACCAGTTGCCAGCGATGTTGAAGGCGTAGTATACCGTTAGCAGAGCCTGTTCTGTTGATGGTGCGAATGGAGCGGTCTAAAGTTATGGTGATTCTCGTGTCGGCTGTGATGATGTTATCCTAACGCATTGCGTTCCTTCACGGCAGACCGACAATGCACAATGTACTGTCCGTTTTTGGAGCGTCACCTCCGACCAGCTTTGCGAAACAAGATGCGACACTTTCTGTGCAACTCACCCATAATTTTGCACAACGCGCGGGCGCACACAGCGCAAGCTGTGGCTGCTCTGTTCGGTCGATGGGACTGGGAAGAACTGTACCATCCGCCATACTCTCCGGATTTAAGTCCTTGTGATTTAAATTCGATTCCGAAGATGAAGGAACCACAACGTGACATTCGCTTCAGAGTTGTTCCAGAGATTCGACAGGCAGTAGACGGCTCCATTCGCACCATCAACAGAACAGGCTCTGCTAACGGTATACTACGCCTTCCACATCGCTGGCAACGGATTCTACACAACGCTGATGACTACTTTGAGGGACAATAACAAGTGCAAACATGTAACTCTTTTGTATCGGTTGTGAATAAATAGTTGCCACTATTTAAGTTCTAACCCTCGTATAAGAAGATGAGCAAAGAAAAGTACATCGGATCTCACACCAGGAACAAAGTTAACTTGGGTTCATCACGACGGTAGTCGGATACAAGCATGATCTTGTTGAGTTACCCAATTTGAGATTTGCGTGAAGTGATCATATAAGCCAGGGTGGTCGTACGAAGACTGCAATCGTAGCGTGCAGTACCTCATTGTATCCTCATTGCTGTGATTAGCCTACTCACATGTGAACATCAAATCGTTCTGATGTGTGATGGATGCAGCTAGTGAACTGTCTTCCGAAAAACTCAGATTTCTAGAAGGTGTCATGTTTTCTCAACCCTTTCTTGGTTATTTTGTGTAGACTAGCAAACTTACTTTTTGGAACCTAAAATACGATGTAATGTCAGTTAGTGGACGTTAGGTGTGCTCTTTTTCAAATTCTGACCACTCTCCTCCTCCCTTGGTGATATTTGGTGAGGGCGAGACCACCCTTCGCCCCCTCTCGCCCACACGTGAGGTTTACCCACTAACATTTTACAGTTGAACTCCTTCGATACGTTCAAGTTTCCACTTCATACCAGTAAAATATCCTTTAGGTTGCTCGAATTAATTTTATAAAGCAACATATTACCCATCAAAATAATGTATATTCTTGTAATTAAAACAGTTGACATAAGATTTTAATTGCCCCCGGCGCCTCCATTTCAATGACATTTAGTCAGAGCTCATGTAATAAATTCTGACGTTATTCTATTATTCTCCTTACAAAATATGACGTTTCTTTATATGTAGGATACAAATTAAATATCTTTAGGATGTTACATAAAGGAAATAGATAATTCAACGAATGGACACATAATAGCATTTGCTTGAACATTAGAAACATTCTCTGACAACTGTATTCTTGACTCCAAGGTTTATTTTATCTCCTATGCGTCTCTTCGTACTCAGCACTTGAAGACGTAACTTTTATTTTGTTGATAGCCTCATTAGCACTCCGTTTATGCCAATAAGACTTAAATAATTTGCAGATGGCGAATGCCTTCATGTTGGCGTGGCCGTTTGGCTTCCCACGAGTGATGTCCAGCTACCAGTTTGGTAGCTCGGACGATGGTCCACCACAGGACGGCAACCAACACATCATCTCTCCCACCATCAACTCTGACGACTCATGCGCTAGGCCCTGGGTGTGTGAACACCGCTGGAGGCAGATCTACAACATGGTCGGATTCAGGAACAATGCAGGAAGTAAGTACTCAGTCTGCTTTAGGCAGCCTAGGATGCGATGAAAATATGTCATATCCTGTATTACAAAACCACTCTCCTAACCAACGAATTGTGGGCGCTCGGTGATTAAGATTTAGAATGTACGCAACAGCAGAAAGAACTCGTCAGATACTTAAAAATGAATCGCACAAGGTCATGAAAAATAAAAATAAACTCCAGAAATGAAATTTTACAGCGCAAGTAGCTCGGCGAATGGACTTTCTATCTACACGAGTTCTTGATGAAAGATAAACAATAGTATGCAAAAACAAATAGCATGGCATTTATCGGGTGTTCGAACTATAAATAATTGAACACAACGTTAATTTAGAATTGAGTACTACAATTATATAAATTATATCAGACGACGAGTCTAACACGAAAGCAACACCAGTTAAAAACTAAGAAATTTTTGTGGGACAGATGATTTATCTAAGCGACACAGCATATCAAAGCCCCAACATCACACTCTGTCTAGCTTTTGACACATTAGATTAAAGATAAATTAATAATGTGGAAGGGATGAGACATCTAGATCATGGAAAATTTCAGTGAGCAACACAACTTACCTCGTTTGAAACAATCAGAAGCTACCGCTGTTAGCAAAAATATACTCTATAAGACAGATGACACTTGGCGGTATGGAAAGAATATTAATAAAGGAAATAGAGTCATTATAAAATGCGCTACCTCGTATTAAAACAATTATTGTTATATGTGCCATAAACAGAAAAGACAACTTTAACATTAGGAATCTAAGTAACAATCCGCCTCCGTACTGGTCAGCGGGGATGGCTTCCATGCGAGGACCCGATTCTCGTCACCGCCAAGTGCTTTTACTTTATGGGAGGATTGGTTCGGGCTGCACTAAGCCTCATGATATCAACTGGGAGCTACTTGATGGAGTAGTAGCAGTAGCAGCTCCACGGTGTGCAAAGTCCGTAAATTGGACGGGAGAGCGGTGTGCTGACCGCATACTCCTCCGTACCGCAAAAAAAAAAAATAAAATAAAATAAAATAAAATAAAAAAAAATTAAAAAAATGTGTGTGAAATCTTTCGGGACTTAACTGCTAAGATAATCAGTCCCTAAGCTTACACACTACTTAACCTAAATTATCCTAAGGACAAACACACACGCCCATGCCCGAGGGAGGACTCGAACCTCCGCCAGGACAGGCCGCACAGTCCATGACTGTAGCTCCTTAGACCGCTCGGCTAATCTCGCGCAGTGTACCGCATCAGCGTGACGTCGTAAGGCAGAGGATGACATGGCGGCCGGTAGAAATCCCTAAGGCCCTCATGGCCTTACCAGGAGCTCGTTAAATCTGAGTAAAGTACCTAAATTTCCTTCGCTTAAGCTGAGCAGTATATAAAATTCTTAGCACTTTACGTTTGTAATACTTTAATTTAATTTCGTTGCCCTTAATTCACAAGTAAGCATTTTGACAACTTCCCCATCAATGATGTAAGCGTTTTGGACTCATTCTTAAGCAATTACATATTTTCGTTCTACTTTATGCCATCAGCTACCGCGATGAGCAACTGGTGGGACAACGGCAACTACCAGATTGCTTTCTCCAGAGGAAACACCGGTTTCATTGCCATTAACAACGAGGCCAATTCCGACCTGAAACAAACGCTTCAGGTAGGTGTCGCATTTTTTATTAGATAGCATCACCGATTTTGACATGTAAAAGTCTGATAATCACTAGTTTCTTGCAGACTGGCCTACCCGCTGGTTCATACTGTGACGTCATCTCTGGTAACAAGAGTGGAAGCAGCTGCACGGGCAAGACCATCACCGTTAACGGTGATGGAACGGCCTACATCGAAATCCCTTACAACCAGGACGATGGTGTTGTGGCTATCCACACAGGCGTAAGTAACCGTGTAAAAAAGTCTCAAGTACAGCCGATTTCTGTTGCGTTAGAGAACTGTTTAACCATGATGTAATCTTATGCCGTATCTCAGTTCACAGCTTACTGAAACACAACCTGGAATTGTCAATGAACTACACCACAGCAATCAGGTTAATTTGTAATTTATTTTACAGGCCAAGCTGTAATCTCGCAGTATGACTGGAAGCCGTTATACAGACCACAGGAACGAACTGACAAAGCAGATTAATCAATACCAACTTCACTGATCAATGCTAAATTTCATTTTATTTTTAAATGTAAAAGTGAAACAAACTGATGCGCTGTAACTTAATTTGATGAATAACATTTTTGCACTTCCGAAAGGCTTATGACCAAATTAACCCATTGTGTAGTATGTTTGAATATCTTCTGTATAAACAGGTATGTATCAAAAACAGTATAAAATGCACAGTTAACTCTGACTTTGGACACTCCCATTGCCGTCTCTCACAATAACACAGTATTTTGTTATCTGATTAATTTATTAGGTTATGATACAATAACAGACTAAAAAGATAACCGCTACGTTGTTACCATCACTCGAGGCATATACCAAGAAACTACTGTTTGTTTCTTTCTAGAGCATTATTGGATGCCAGTGTTGGAGATGTAGCACTCTTTCGTTTCGGCTGTTAATTGCGGCTTTCAGAATTGAAATTTCTAGTGACTTAGAAACTAGGTACATAATTTGTTTCGTTTTCAAGTTATAATGAGAATTTTCATATTGTAGTACTTGATAACCCAATTAATTTTAACCAAAACATTTATATCAGTCCTGTTTAATGGAATTAATGGGTCTTACCAATATAGGTACAGCACAAAATACCAGACCTCATTACACAGACCTTCAAAATACATAGCCAAGCAACAAAAATAACAATGCGAAAATACATACAACGACTATTTACTACTGACAACGTCGTTGCGACTGGGATTTTCACTTGGTTCTTCGGGGAAGGAGACCAGACAGCCAGGTCATCGGTCTCATCGGATTACGGAGGGATGGGGAAGAAAGTCGGCCGTGCCCTTTCAAAGGAACCATCCCGGCATTTGCCTGGAGCGATTTAGGGAAATCACGGAAAACCTAAATGAGGATGACCGGACGCGGGATTGAACCGTCGTCCTCCCGAATACGAGTCCAGTGTCTAACCACTGCGCCACCTCGCTCGGTGGGATTTTCACTGTTCTCTCCATTAAATCATATTATTGAATTATAATGTAGTTACTGAAATTATAAGTATGTTCAACTACTCTCGCTGGAAATCTGGACTGCAAAATTAGTTAGTAAGTTAGTAGTTATCAGACTGTATATTAATTAACAGTATTAATTTACGAATCCTAGAGAGCAAAAAACTGAAACGAAAATAAGTTTATCGTCCTGTTCACATAGAGATATTTTGAGGCGGAGAACTAACACAGCAGACAAATTATGTAAATCAGGGTTGACTTTCTGAAATGATTCCTTCTCCCCCAGCATTTAGTACAGTAGGGCATCGATAGTCCGAAACAAATGAGATAGAGGGAATAGGGAGGGAGGGCTATTTCGATAACTCATTCTCCAAGTAACTGATTATTTACGAAAACATATTTTGCTAGTGTTCACAGGAATATGAAAGAAACAAACTCTAAAATGAGCGCATACACGATGTAAACGTATCACAGCGGTGTAAGAGAAATCAACGCGAACACTTTGATATAGGGCTCTCGTGGTCTGTAATGCCAGTAAACATCCTCAAATTGGCCTACAAAGCGCCTGCGCGTCGGACGAGATTTCAAAATACACTCGCGTCCACCTAAGCCACCGGCTTAGTCGTGCATTTACAAATTTTTTACCTCTAAATTTTGTGAATTTTAATAGCGCAAAATTAGCTATCAAAACACTTCGTTTTTCTGGACTTATTACAATGAGACTTCTGTGTTTGTAAGGTTTAGACAGAATTGTAAGCGCAATTAGTTTTTGCATAATGTGTTCAAAAGTCTTTTCCTATCATCAATCTCACAACCAAGCTCAAGTGAAAGCCGGTGGCATACGAGAACGAGAAGATATTAAAAATATCCGCGGCACGTATATGCTGTTACGTTAGGTGGCAGTTTTGTAGGTCAGTTTGATAGATCACAAGTGTGTTACATCAAAGTGTTCGTGTCGACTTCCCCTACACTATTGTGGTACATTGTAAACAGGAATTGTTAACACCCCGTATATTTTGTACTCCAAGTAACGCGATGAACTAAATACGTAGCTTAGTACCAAAAGCTGAAAATGCTCATTAAAGTAGACCTATAATTTAGACTAAGAACTGCAAACATTTGGTTTTTTGCGGGAAATCTCGCGTTCCTTTGCCACGAAGCCTCGCAAATGTTTTAAAGAAAGCAGTCGGAGAGCGTCGCGTCCTCATTGTTGTACTAACCACTTCACAACTGAAACCTCCTGGCAGATTAAAACTGTGTGCCCGACCGAGACTCGAACTCGGGACCTATGCCTTCCGCGGGCAAGTGCTCTACCATCTGAACTACCGAAGCACGACTCACGCCCGGCACTCACAGCTTTACTTCTGCCAGTATCTCGTCTCCCACCTTCCAAACTTTACAGAAGCTCTCCTGCGAACCTTGAAGAACTAGCACTCCTGAAAGAAAGGATATAGCGGAGACATGGCCTAGCCATAGCCTGGGGGATGTTTCCAGAATGAGATTTTCACTCTGCAGTGGAGTGTGTGCTGATATGGAACTTCCTGGCAGATTAAAACTGTGTACCCGACCGAGACTCGAACTCGGGACCGAGTTCGAGTCTCGGTCGGGCACACAGTTTTATTCTGCCAGGAAGTTTCATATCAGCGCACACTCCGCTGCAGAGTGAATATCTCATTCACTTCACAACTGTCGTAAGATAATGCAAAACTACGTCACTTTATGATCCTTTTCAGCACCATCGTTGTCACTATGCTCCCCTCGTCCGGTATGGTCTTGGTCTTTGATGACACTGGCAGTGATTCAATCGTCCGTCAGTACCTGGTAGCCAGGGTCATCAAGATCACATTCCAACAGACCTTGAATATTTTCCTGATCGCATTCTTCAAATCCTGACGATACAGCGGTCATCCCAGCTAAAACTCTACCAGTTTTTATGCAAGTTTCCAACTTCACTGTCAAATACACTCACAAATTTTATGAAGACATCAGTTTTGTTTTTAATGACCTATGTTTTGTCTCTCCCACTCTGTATTCCCGAGCTAAGGTTGATTTACTACTAGCTTTCTTTAAAAGCACTATGAAGTTTATCGTTAACACTAAAAATAATGTGTTTACAATTGGTCGCCATTGAAGACGTCACAACAGCAATACGAACTGTCACAAAAATGGCTCTGAGAACTATGCGACTTAACTTCAAATGGTTCAAATTGCTCTGAGCACTATGGGACTCGACATCTGAGGTCATCAGTCCCCTAGAACTTAGAACTACTTAAACCTAACTAACCTAAGGACATCACACACATCCATGCCCGAGGCAGGATTCGAACCTGCCACCGTAGCGGTCGCGCGGTTCCAGACTGAAGCGCCTAGAACCGCACGGCCACACCGGCCGGCGCGACTTAACTTCTGAGGTCATCAGTCGCCTAGAACTTAGAACTAATTAAACCTAACTAACCTAAGGACATCACACACATCCATGCTCGAGGCAGGATTCGAACCTGCGACCGTAGCGGTCGCGCAGTTCCAGACTGTAGCGCCTAGAACCGCTCGGCCACTCCGGCCGGCCTTCACAGTACTATAGTGTGCTGCAGTATCTCACAGGAGCGATTCAGAGTGGAACGACCACAGTCCAGACTAATAGAATCCTATGAAAGTGTAGTACAACGTCCCAAACCCCCCATCCAAATCCCCAGACACCCCCTCCCCCACATCCCTTCCCCACTACCACCAACTTAAGTCACCAATAAAATTCATCCTCGACAAAAAGCTTTAACCCTTAAGCAATGACATATATTAAAATGCGCTAACACTCCGTTGGGCCAGTGTAACTCGAAACTAAAACACTAAGAAGAACACAAAACTCCATCATTCCATGAAACAATTATTTAAAATGTACTTTTTGATACCCTTTTAGAAGGATAATAACAATTTTAATTACGTTTTGATCATCTTTTATTTACAAATAATTGATTTCTGAATATTAAGTTCCAGTATCCTTTAAAAACAGAGGCATTACATTTTACACGTTAAGAGAGTATAAAACATTCATTCTTTGTTGCCGCTTTCCAGAACGTGCAGATAGCCGTAGTGCGCTTTCTGCATACATGCTTGGAACAAATCACGCATACTGTGGAATTCTTGCTGTCATTCGTACATATGACACTGTCTTCTCTTGCTAGGCAGCGTTACCTTGTTCCTCCCATCCTTAAGTGTCGGCACCAATTCCTTTGTTCTGCTAGATAAAGCTTCTTTTTATTGTAGATTTCGAATTGTTCATCCTTCGGACAATATAGTTTGTTAGTAAGCTCTTAGTCACAGTCTGCAGAAATTCATGTCTTGCAACTTTAATACCAAAGCGCAATTTGTAAAGGATATAGACCTAAGAGCAGACAGTTTACCAACAGGAAAACACTCTTAATGGCCATCTTCTCGTTTTTCTACCAAGGGCATTACTAGGTAGCTGATCACAGGTGACTGCTCCATATTTTGTATGGTTGATACAGCTTCTGGCTTTTTCTGAGAGCCTGTCTCTTCATCGATCTTTCCATTCTTACGTATTGCGAAGGTGACAAACAGATCGCGATCTGATTGGGACATGACATCACTGCTACATCTTGTGTGAAACCGAACACACTTGTAGCTGAAATTATTTGTTTATTGGGCAAAAATTGCGGCATAACACCAGGTTTGTCCCCTTCGTAATAGTTCTAGTAACGTCAACATTTTTTCAAACACAATTCTTGTAAGGGAAAGCTGGTGTACCAGTTGGCAGGAGCTATATTTATATCTGCATATTCTAGAGGAATAACAAAACGTAGCACTATTTCTGTACGCTTTTATGGTTTGTTTAAAGGCCTAATTGGCTGTGTGCCTACATATATTTCGAAGTTCATGAGATAAAATATTCTCAAGTTTACCGGAGCAGTTTATGCCGTATTTTCTTTTTATTTTTTATTTTTTGGTACGTATTGTCGAAAAGAACATCGGCCACGATATGGAATTAGCTGCTCGTCTATTGTCATATATTCTACAGGAGTCTACAGCTTCAAATACTTACCTTGCAACGGTGTGATTAGTTCATGAACAGCAGCTAAGCTTTCAGTCTTTTTCTCATCTCTAGAGCTTTTTTCACAACCGAATGCAGTGAGGATAAAAACAGGAATTTTCTGTGTGGCATAGTAACTGCAAATGCATCAGGGCTACGTATACCTCACATGTCTCTGAAATAGAGATGGGTAGTTTTTTCAGTTCCTGCTTATAGAAGTAGACATAGGAAGGCATTCATCTCCACACGGTCTGGAGTGGCCGAGCGGTTCTATGCTCTACAGTCCGGAACTGCCTCGGGCATGGATGTGTGTGATGTCCTTAGGTTAGTTAGGTTTAAGTAGTTCTAAGTTCTAGGGGACTGATGACCACAGCAGTTAAGTCCCATAGTGCTCAGAGCCATTTTCCACACGGTCTGTATCCTGTGCGCTACGTGATCACTCAAACTGTCCACGACTGACAAACTGCCTATTGGCTTCTGTCTCGGGTTCTTCGGCCGACGTTCATCTAATGATTTTTCTGACGTTTCGCCAGCACGAGTGGCTGGCATTGTCAAAGCTTCACCCTCCATTGCCGGTGGTGAACTGGAGCCGAGCTCGCGGGCGCAGACTATATGTACCTGGCGCGCCAACGTCCGAGGGCTTCTCCGCGGTCATTTCCGGTGCGGTTCTCCTCTTGCTACCTGCGACGGTCGTTCGCTGCAGTACGGGAAGCCAGGATCCGTTTACCTTAAGGCTTTCCTCTTTCTTGTTCAAACTGTTCGCGTGTTTTTGTATTTCTACAGCTTCTCTGAACAAGCGCGTGTGATAGTGGTTCTCTACAGCCAGAACTTCCGTGTCGGCGAATTTTATTACGTGGTCGGTCTCATTCAGTAGCAAGGTAGCAAGGTAGCAAGAGGAGAACCGCACCGGAAATGACCGCGGAGAAGCCCTCGGACGTTGGCGCGCCAGGTACATATAGTCTGCGCCCGCGAGCTCGGCTCCAGTTCACCACCGGCAATGGAGGGTGAAGCTTTGACAATGCCAGCCACTCGTGCTGGCGAAACGTCAGAAAAATCATTAGATGAACGTCGGCCGAAGAACCCGAGACAGAAGCCAATAGGCAGTTTGTCAACAAGTGGCCACGAAAGCCTCAACAATTTTGTCCACGACTGTTCATTATGTGCATACTAGTGTACATAACAATGTCATCCATCAATTTATCATCAATATAAAAAGAAAAGAGTCTTTGCTGCTACAGCCAGCACTAAAACACCTGGATGAAAAATATGTTACGACTTTTGCGTCTTCCCCTACGACTAACTGGTTTTATATGCCATTCAGTCTGGCCATCATTGCTCATGCAGTGATCTCTACTAACAGATGAATTCGTAGATTCGTCATCTGAAGAGACAACAACACTTGAATCTGCTCACTTATTTCAGTGTCATCCTCTCCATCTTCTCAGCTTTCCTCAGAGACTGTTCGTCAACAGTTCGTAGCTGCTCTGACATAATTTCCGCATCTGTGAGAAACTTGGACATCTTCGAGAAATATATCTGAAACTTTCTATGTATTCAATGAACACTTCCTCAAACACGTGAGCTGTCAAAAAAGTTATAATAACAAATTTACTAGTCGGGTGATGCACACGAAATGTAACGACGGTAGACACTAACCGATCGCGTCGGGTCGCTGATCAGTTCGTGGAGTGCACACCTAGGCGTTACCACTCAGCTACAAGTTTACGAAATGCCACTAGATGGTTACACACTATGGCAGATCTTTATTTCCATGCGCTTGGCAGACTTTTATCTCAGTTCGCTAGGCGTAAATCCCGCTAGGTGGTAACACTCTAGTCGAATATGCCAATTCATTCGATATATTCTAAAATTAAATCGGACGTCACTATATGTTGTAGTTATACTGACAGAAAAACCTATCTTATGGGTTTCTGAATTAGTTATAGTATATTAAGTTTTGGATTTTACCACACAGTAACCCTTTTGTATTCCTCCAGAAGAGTGCACCAGTTTAGTTGGTTTTTTTCACCTGTAGTCAGCTAACCATGTTGGTAGACATTAAGGCGCTACAACCTGAATTATATCATTTCCATAAACGGCAGTTTGTGTCTGAAGTTGGTTGAGTAATGTGTGGGTGACAGTACGGACGGGAAGCAGTGAATCGGCTTTCGTGTGCAGCGTGCAGTGTCAAGATGAACTCTCTTCAATCGATTTTAAGATCTAACAGGAAACTAAATTGCAAGGACAATTTAGCTGCAAAGGAACTAGGGCCCCCAGGCCAGAGAATGTGAGAAAATCAAATAAGCATGACTACAAGCGAACATTTAGCAAAGGAATGTAGAATAAGCATAAGTGGTTGTGTGGGTGCAACGTAAGACAGGCACTATATTCTTTCCCATGTCTGATTTTTAGCCCAGAAGGTAATTAGTGGACTAACACAGGTGTTAGGGATCTTGTACAAATTTCTTACAAAAAAGCACGAAAACTCCCACTTACGCAAAAATGCGAACACTGAACTGTCAGCGGTAAAGCGAACATATATTCTCAGCTTGACAATGACTACAGAGAGACTGTGAAGAAACATAACGAGCAAGTGAACAGTAATAGACCTATCCTCTCCACGTTAATAGACTGCACAAAATGTTGTGGGTCGTTTTGGGTTAGCATTATGCGGTCACGATGAAAGAGAAGGTTCAGAAAACACAGGAGTGTTTAGTGTACTTGTAAATTTAGTAAATGCTATTCACGGCTCAGTGAAGGAACACTTACAACGGAAACTCTCCATCACATGCCCCTCAGATTTAGTGGTACGAGGGTCCTGTGGACAGCACGTAAAAAATTGAACACATATGAAGCATGAAAACAGGAAGAAGGTGTACTGAACTATGGAAAAAAATATAAACATTCAACGATACAAGCACAAGTCGTACCACGTAGGGCAGTTCGAAATAGTAATGGCGTCGCGGTTAAGTAGTCACGATGTCTGACTGCCACGTGGGCAAATCTCGGTAGAACCTCACTTCTTTTTTTTTCTTTTTACACTGTATTCAAATTTGTGTCTGTGTCGTGGTGTGACGTCCGTTTGAACAGCAGGCTGTAAAAGGGATCTATAATGACAGTTGATTCTGCAAAAATATTCTATTAGAAGCCGAAAGGAATTGCCTTTTGAATGGAAACCGCAAATTTTTCATGTTAGAGTAACAAGTCAATCTAATCCCCTCCTTGTTCGATTTAGATGTTAGAGTAAATGTGAATGTGAGCACTCCCAAGGAAATGATGAAAACTTAATAGTTTGTCGCAGAAGCTGCTAAAAATGCACGCAACATTTTCACAGTCACACATTTTCTCTGTGTTCTGTCAAAACATATGTTTTTAAGGTTTTTTTTTTTAAGTTGCGTTTCATTTTGGTAGTTCTGTCTCTTGAATTCCTTTGTTGTATCATGGTTCACACCCGTTTATTTGTTTTTCTATTAGACGTCCATGTGGTATCTCGCCTGCTCTCACTGTTCATCACTTTTACTTGCGACGGTAACGTATTCTTACCACATAACTCACATTCTGCAACCAATGTATGGTATAACTGCCAAGAGAAAAAACATTTCAATGACCAGAAAGACAGTTTATAATGTGAAAAAAAGTAAATCGCAACATTGTAGCAGATGCTGGCCAGGGAAACAATTACTTCGTTCAAAAGTGCTGCTGTCATCTGAACGTCAAAACTGAAATAGATAGGCTGCTTCCACGTTGCAAACAAGCCTCTGACCATGACAACGAGGACATTGCTGTGAGGTCCAAGAATCCTGTCATCTTGCTGATCGTAACAAATTCTACATCTACATACATACTCCGCAATCCACCATACAGTGCGTGGCGGAGGGGACTTCGTACGACAACTAGCATCTGCTCTCCCTGTTCCACTCCCAAACAGAACGACGGAAAAATGACTGCCTATATGCCTCTGTACGAGCCCTAACGTCTCTTATCTTTATGGTCTTTCCGCGAAATATAAGTTGGCGGCAGTAAAATTGTACTGCAGTCAGCCTCAAATGCCGGTTCTCTAAATTTCCTCAGTAGCGATTCACGAAAAGAACGCCTCCTTTCCTCCAGAGACTCCCACCCGAGTTCCTGAAGCAATTCCGTAACACTCGCGTGATGATCAAACCTACCAGTAACAAATCTAGCAGCCCGCCTCTGAATTGCTTCTATGTCCTCTCTAAATCCGACCTGATAGGGATCCCAAACGCTCGAGCAGTACTCAAGAATAGGTCGTATTAGTGTTTTACAAGCGGTCTCCTTTACAGATGAACCACATCTTCCCAAAATTCTACCAATGAACCGAAGACGACTATCCGCCTTCCTCACAACTGACATTACATGCTTGTCCCACTTCATATAGCTTTGCAATGTTACGCCCAAATATTTAATCGACGTGACTGTGTCAAACCCTACACTACTAATGGAGTATTCAAACATTACGGGATTCTTTCTCCTATTTATCTGCATTAATTTACATTTATCTATATTTAGAGTTAACTGTCATTCTTTACACCAATCACAAATCCTGTCCAAGTCATCTTGTATCCTCCTACAGTCACTGAACGACGACACTTTCCCGTACACCACAGTATCATCAGCAAACAGACGCACATTGCTATCCACCCTATCCAAAAGATCATTTATGTAGATAGAAAACAGCAGCGGACCTACCACACTTCCCTGGGGTACTCCAGATGATACCCTCACCTCCGATGAACACTCACCATCGAGGACAATGTACTGGGTTCTATTACTTAAGAAGTGGATTGCGGAGTATGTATGTAGATGTAGATGAAGTCTTCGAGCCACTCACATATTTGGGAACCAATCTCAACCTCATATATTCGTACCTTAGTTAGGAGTCTGCAGTGTGCACTGAGTCAAACGCTTTCCGGAAGTCAAGGAACATGGCATCCGTCTGATATCCTTCATCCATGGTTCGCAAGATATCATGTGAAGAAAGGGAGAGTTTGCGTTTCGCAGGAGCGATGCTTTCTAAAGCCGTGCTGATGCATGTACAGCAACTTGTCTGTCTGAAGGAAATCCATTATATTCGAACTGAGAATATGTTCGAGAATCCTGCAACAAACCGATGTTAAGGATATTGGTCTGTAATTTTAAGGATCCGTCTTTCTGCCCTTCTTATATACAGGCGTCACCTGCGCTTTTTTTCCAGTCGCTCGGGACTTTACGTTGCGCAAGAGATTCGCGATAAATGCAAGCTAAGTAAGGAGCCAATGCAGTAGAGTACTCTCTGTAAAACCGAATTGGAATCCCATCAGGACCTGGCGATTTATTTATTCTACTGTCAATGTTCATTTCATCAAATGACAAAACACAAATACGTTCCCTGTCAGTCAGTGTTGCAGCCTGCATTCTCATCATCACTAAAACATCCTTCAAAATCCCTGGTTGGCAACTGAAACTGTGGTTTATCCAAGAACGCAAAGTTGACACTGCAGGTAGAGGATATCCGAGTTTTTCTCTGTGGAAATTGTAATTCTTCTGCGAAACAGCACGTAAAGTAATAGACTTACAAATGTCCTCTTTGCCCCGCCGAACCCGTTTTGATCCATGCAACAAACTTCTAATTTGATTGGGTGAAAATATTTTATCCAGTATTCGATTACTTTCACGAGACACAAGTTCCCTTTTATTAAATTCTTCTTCGTGCACACGTCGTTTCATTGAGGACAGCTGACCTCTAAGATCTTTATTACGTGCTCGCAATTTAATGCACATGTTCCTCAGATGAGCATTTCTCCTCTGTAGTGACGCTACAGAATTCTGTAAAGTGACTATGTGGATCACTACAAAGAACTTCATCTGTAAATGTACACTTGTCAACATTCCTCTTCAGTGGTGAGAGCTTCTTTAAAGTCTCTAGGCTTCTTCTACGAATTTCACGTTTGTTAAAACGTTCTTTCCTTTCTTCTATTGCAATCGGTGTGTTATCACTGGTGCTACTACCACAAGGCAAATTGCAAGACGGATACGCATCACTCTTAAGGATTAGTTTCCGCGGTAAATTTAACAGTTCTGAACGTAAGTCCCGGATATAGTCCGTTTCCTTGAAATGGCGAGAGCATATTCTTGCGTCTCCTACGTTCACAGGATCTTTCCTAAAGCATTTTGAAAGTCAAACCTTTTGCAGACTTTCATCACGTGGGAAACAATGCAACACTATTTCAGTCCCTTTTGTATTGCGATTGTGAGAATTCCAACAACAGCACAAAATGGCATTGCTTCCACACACTCACATACTTCGGAAAAACACTCACTGCACAAAGATAACCAAATGGAAACGACAACACGCACTAACCACAACACAAAGCTCAAACGTACACATCGCGCGCGCCGAGAGCTGTTCCTCCGTGACGTCAATGCGCAGAAAGTCAGAAATGGGTTTGCTTGTGAGCAGCAGTTACTTCTCCGATGTGGCTATGATGGTGCTGCTGTTATGGGCGGAGGCATTAACGGTGTTCAGACAGATATTAAGCAGTGATGTTCACTGCTATGCTCATCAGTTTAATCTGGTCCTGCAAAAAGCTGCGTCTATAAACAAATCTGCCAGTTTTTTTTTCCTAATCCCTTAACCTTTCTAGCTTTTTTATCCTGGTCGTCACACAGAACAAGTGTGCTAGACAGAACTGTGCAAACTAAACTACCACGAACAGCAGCTACAGGATGGGTGTTTAACATTCAGGCTGTCAACACAGTTAAAGAGAACGAGGAAAGTATGATCGAGTGTTTAGAAGAAACTACCGTCTCTGATCGTGCATATGACAAAACCAGACGAGAAAGCTAGGCCTCCTCTCCAATTTGAAAGACCGTGAGTTCTTATTTTGGCAAGAGCTTTTTCATATGGTCATGCCGTAAGCAGAAATACTCTTCAGGAAACTACCCCCACTGAAGAAATTTCATCATCTTGTGAACAACAAATTCAGAAGAAAAGAAAAATCAGAAAACAGTGTAGTAGATGCGGAGGAAGTTCGTGACACCATAATAAGTCATATGAACGAAAGGTTTTCATTCAGGCATCGCCTTGTGGCATCAAAATTGTTATATGTGAGCTCATTTTCTCTATTTTAGTCAAATTTTCCTGGGAGAGAATTTGACATTACTGTTGACACGTAGCCATGGTTATCGAAGGCGCAACCGAGAACAGAGCCAAGTATACTACAGCAGGAAAGACTTTCAACGCGCAGGTGGCGTTCTTGAAATACTGCAACTTCTACTAGGCAACAACTTGGATCTAGACATATTTCCGCAGTTATGTGAACTCATGAGGATAACAACTCCTCTAGAGGAACGTTGTTGCTTAACAACGAAAAGGATAAAAACGTTTCTTCGAAACACCGTGACAGAGAACAGACTTCCGGCATTGGCAATGCTTGCAATTGAGAAAAGTTTGTGAATCATACTAAAGACTTGAATCCTAAAGTGATCGATACATTGGCGCGATTGAAATACAGACGCATATATTTCCTTTATAAACAGGCAATGTCAGTCATGCAGCGTAACGTCTAGTAATATTAACTTTTGTGTGGACAATAAGGAAGAATAGGGCGTTTCATTAGTATGTCGCTTCCCTGTTTCAGAAAATGAGACTTGGTGAGTGAAAAAACTTAAGTAATGCCGTGGCTGACGAGAAGGAAAGTAGTGAGAGCTTATACATTCTTTCGTTCTTGCCCTAACCACTACTTAATTATGTCCAGAACAACAAAACTTCAGAAAAGCAAGTCTTTCCTTCGTCAGATAAGTTATGCATATTATTATTATTATTATTATTATTGGCAGTGGCTGAAGTTGTATAAATTTGTTCTTAATCGTAACTATTATACAGCAGATGCTATTTCACACATTCAGGTTGATCTGAGTCTAAAAACTTGTGAACACCGAAAATGTATCCTCACGAGCGGCCACTGGAATTATGAATAGCACAGGCGGTGGCGTAGGGCTGCTTTCCAAAAGTGTAGCGACAAAGGTACTCGTGTCGGGTCGAAACACGCATAACACAGACACAATGTGGGCAACAATGGTATTAAGTAGAGCTCAAGAGAAAACCACTCAACAGAGGCATTTACATGGGTCCGTTACTTTTGTTTTTCATCATCTCAAAGCTGAGTCAGCCAAAAAAACTCTCGGGTCAGATGTACCCGGCACGAGCAGTTTTGGATTAGTGTGTTTGGTCACAAGTTTGTTTATTCAGTGCAAGAGAGTCGAAAGTGTAAGATGGTGTGTAGTCTTTGCCTCAGAATTCTGAATGCTCGCCTAATTATACGAATCAACAAACGCTTTACCTTCGAATATCGGACACGATCTTTGTTTAAAAAATGGTTCAAATGACTCTGAGCACTATGGGACTTAACATCTGTGGTCATCATTCCCCTAGAACTCAGAACTACTTAAACCTAACTAACCTAAGGACATCACACACATCCATGCCCGAGGCAGGATTCGAACCTGCGACCGTAGCAGTCGCGCGGTTCCGGACTGAGCGCCTTAACCGCGAGACCACCGCGGCCGGCGATCTTTGTTTAGGCACACCATGCACTCACGTCATGCGCCATGAGATGGTTTGGTGACTACTGATATAGAGGTCACCATTAAGGAAGATATCACTTTCAACTATTCTGCATGAATCTGGCAGACACAGGAAACCACTACATTTCCTTCCGCACCTGTCCGCCAACTTCCGTAATCTAACATGTACTTTAGGCCTATGAGAAATAAAAGACACCCAAAAACGTAAAACTCTTTATAAGACGATATACGAATAACTAAAATGGGCAAGCAATGTGAACCTTCTGTTGCTTGCACTTTATTAAGTATTCTGTGCAATAGTTAAAAGCGAGTAAATTAATTAAATTACGATACACGTAGAGTGAATAAGTCGAAGTACATTTTTCTGTTTATACACCGTTATAAGACAATGGATGTGGCACTTATTGCAAACTGTCGTCACGAATGAAGCCCATTTCGTTTGTAGCTGTTCCAAGTATGTCCTAGAGAAAAGGATGATTCTGCTACTTAGCGAAAAAAATTAATCCTACACTCTGACAGAAATCAGCTGATGTTTCCGCAAGGGAGTTATGAAATTAATGTTATCTTCCTCCGACAAGTACACCAAATCTCACTGACTTTCGTCCGAAGGAAGAAAAATCAACACAGATATTTATAATATAATGTGGGGAAATAGTTACGTAGATAATAGTATATTGCCAGTTACGGAATTGTCTGTCAACAAAGGTGCAGACTGCTCATGTCACGATAATGGCTGGCAGAGATTCGACGTTGGGCTATAGCATTCCCCCTGTTCGTCGTACATATTTATTAGTAACCTTAAATGGATAACACATCCGTGGAAAAAAGCCCTACATAATATGTAATAACACGTGTTCTATAACAGGTCACATGAAACTGGCCGTATAAGCCTCAAAAGTATTATTCGCAGGTTACTTATACTCCCGGTTTTACAGTACATGGATCGGAACTATTGCAAATGCATTCATATTAATCAGCTATGTCGTTAGCACTGTAATCCAGTTTCCTTAAATGAGAAAGGAAGTTCTTCGATCAGGTTACATTCAAATGCAAAATTCCTTCCGAAACACTTCAGACTGTATATTAAGTACAGAAAATGTTCTGCAACAAACTCATAAAGAGTCTACAGTAAACTGTTACACTGGCCCAAGTCCGATTGCTATTTTTTATACAAGATCAGCAAGCTTCTAGGCTTAATATACAGGAAGTAAACATACCTTCCACGCTACGCAGGTAAATGTGCAAAACCACAGTACAAATTTCCATACAACATACTATGGAACGCACGCTAGAACGATCTACCAAACCTGCAGCCAGGGACAGTCATTTGTTACATGTGCGCCAACAATATAATAGACTGCAGCAAAGTACTACAATAATTATAATCTCAGGAATAATCGAGACATGAACCGACTGTTTCAACTAAGTGTACTATGTTTTGCATATTACCATCTCATATGAAGAAGTGGGTTACCAACATTTCTTGAAACTGACCTCAAGAGAGGATAATAATAGTTTATGACAAATATGATATCAATTCAGTTGGAAAAAAACGCAGTACATTCACTTCCACACTATCACCTTGGCAAAAAGCATGACGCTTACCGTTTTGCACACACACAGTATCATATAGCGTTAAGCAAAGAAAATAGTTGAGACTTTAAACTAGTGTAATCTTTGATCATGTTGCTAAATCAAAAAGCTATTTGACCGCCGAATTAATGACTCTGCCTTAAATGTAAAACAGGAATCACCAAACAATTGATACAAACAGAAACTTCGAGACTATAATGATTGGTCTGTTCTTCTTCAAGTTATAGGTGATCGTTCTACAGTCAACTTGACAATGTGAAGATAGAATGTTAAGTTATGGAAATAATTCTAGATTTTAATGTAAAAGTTTTATATACGGTAAAGTCTAGAATGTAATTTCTTGCTGCCTCTGACTAGAAAAATATCTTTCTCTATTCTAGAGAAGTGGATATAGCACGGAGGGACAGCCGTGATTCGTAAATAATTGGTTTGGTCAAGTGCTGCTACTGAAAAGCATCGACGTCACGTGGCCTAAATTTTTGTTGTCAACTGTTGACCTGCAACTCATTTTTTTTTCAAATAAATCGAAATTATTCTTTTTCCCAATGTTAACCGTTCATGAAATATTGCAAAAATTACAAACAACGAATAGAGCTACCTGTACAAAAAAAAAAAAAAAACTACTTGTACTCTTCCCGTGTAGCCCCTTTTACGTGACCAGTATGTACTTTGGTGACATTACTAAAGTTTGTACGATATAATCGCATGTCTTACCTTTGCACAGCCCTCACAGTGATTTACTGGCGTTCACATTCAGCCGCACATATCGGTATATTTACGAATGTTTTCACAGATTCTTTGACACAAATAGGAGCACGACGAGGATCTACTTTATAAGTTCGAAAATCTGTAACCAGCGATACAACTGTGCTTTCAGTTTCAAATCCACTCTTTTACATGCACGAAGAATTGACATGGCACCATAAAACACACGTTAACATTCGTCTCTACGCCATGTGTCTGAATTAAGTATGACTGCTTCCTATGAGAAACCCTAGTCTTCGAAGCAATTATTTATGTTGTCTACCAAAGACTGAAAAAATTTCCTCAGAAATGTATGAAATTTTTTGTATTCCTCGCATGATGGTTTTTTTTGTATTCCTCGCATGATGGTTCTCTAATCACGAGTCCTTTGAATGTGCGCTTTTCCACGAACTCTAGTATTAGTTCGCGATGTCATTTGTTTTCAGTGTTTGAAGAGTTTTTATAACCGTGCAAATTTATTGTTTTGCTTTGAGGACTGACGAATTGCTATTTTGCATAAAGAACGACAGTACTTGCAGCACTTCTGGAGCATCATAACATACGTGTAATTCCATTATAAGCAACCACTGTGTGAGATGTTTCAGCGACACTTCAAATTTAGATATCTCACTAATTGATCGGGAACCATCATCAATCAGTTTTCAAAAAAGATGGACAAGAGAGACTTTCAAGATGAGCTCTAACAGCATTGAAAGACGAAACAACCTAACTATTGTGAAAAAAATAACGTAATTTTAATAACTGAGGGGGTAATTCTTGTGGAACACACTATCAGTGGCGGATTAAAAAATTTTGCTCCCCTAGGCACACCATGTTATATGCCCCCCCCCAAAAAAAAAAACATGTTTTAAATAATAACTATCACCCGATCGCTGCACAACTGCAGCTCTGAGCTGTTTCCGTACTCTGCAATTCGTTGTTCCGAAGGACGCGTCAGCGGTCTAGGTCGCGCTCAATCAAAATGTAATACGGTTCCTGAACTGTACTTGGTTCGCGGTAGAGGATAAAACAAACTTAAAACAGCATTGTGTCAATACATTCTTCTGTCAAAAGACAACAGAAACGAACACAATGAAAATAACTTTTCTTTTATTGCCTAAAAATTCAGCAAAAGCGTGTCGGAGACAACGGATTTTTGTTATACATTCACTTTTAATATGTTCTTTTACACGAAACCGTTGAAAATTAAAATAAAAAAAAATGTGTTACGGTCTAAAAATTGAAGCGAACGTGTCATTCATTAGAAATTAATACGTGTTTTTACAGAGATGCGTTCAAAATTAGAATTAAAGTGTCGTTTTACGATCTAATAACTTGAATGTGTAGTTGATGAAAAAAACCTGTTTCTACTAATTCGTGAATCTATAGGAAAGCGTAAGATATGAAAATGAAATAGAAATTTCGGTGCACGAATTCATAACAAAAACAGACGAAAAAACACAGAACTGTATTTGCTATTGCATAATTTTGCAGACTAGTCTAGAAAAATCTAATTTGTTTTATAATCTGATAGCTCACGTGTGAAGCATTAGGGTCTGTGTAGCTTTTAATAAGAGTACACAATACCTTTAATCCATGTAAGGCCTAAACAGTTTTGTACTGCAGCTACTGCTCTCATCATAGCTCTTTCTAGCGGTATTAGTAAAGGTTTTACGTATTTATCGACAGAACTGAACTACGTTATTTATTAACACTTTTTCGTCTGAGAGTACCCTCCGATAACGTACATTTCCGCGATACCTATACATTTCAGCAAGAATGCGCATCAGTTACACTACAGTTTCAGTATGACTTGACTGTACAGCGCGGAGCGGCCTGGGTCATTCGGGTATTGTTAAGTATTGTCGGGCGCCATCGGTCACGTCTGCAGGTAAACGAGGTTTAGTTCCGCGGTATGCCATCGGAAATTGTAAAATAAACAGGTAATACCTAGTTTGTAAAACCAATGAATGTGCTCTAAGTTATAATAAAAATCACATTGTTATCTTAAATTTTTAAGACTAATATGAATAAATAAACAAACTCACCAGTCAGCAAAGTTTGCGTCTGGCTGTGACGGCAGAAAACTCGTTGATTATATCTTCATAGTTCAGATGGTTATCACTTAAGAGGTTGGCTTCGATGTGAAGAACGGACATGGCGTTCAGTCTCTACTCAGACAACGTAGAATGTAGGTACTATTTCAAAGCCGAAAACGAGCGTTCTGCTGAACAATTCGTAAGTGACATTGACAAAATTATTCTAAGAGCAATGTCAACTTTTGGAAATACGATAAAGGTAAATCCTGAAATTCGAGTCATATCAACCTTGAATATAACTATTTAAATAAATAAATAATCTGTACAAACCCTGGGAACCTCTCTTTTCGTAAAAATTTACGCATTTCGCCTGGTATATCATTAATCTCAGAAGATTTCAAAAGTTCCGCAAAATGTACACATTCACTAGGGAAAGAAGGCTCTAAAACTGTCTCCTATGACGCTCGGAATTTTGCTGCACGTTCAGCAAAATCGTCAGGTGAACTGTTCTTAAGCTTACTGAAAACTATGAAGGAGTCCAGCGGTGTTCCATAGCTTTCCTTCCGTCTCACTAATTCGGTGTAGAAATTTTCGAGTACGGGAGAATTGTTTCGACTCTAAATTTTTGCCTTCCAGTTCGAAAAACTTCTTCAGAGTTTGCATCTTCGCCATCATGAAGTTTGCGTTTTCGTGATCTTCTATAGGTGCAATCATAGTGTATGTCAGTCACAATCTCCTTGGATTTATTTTCATAATAGTCGAACATGCCACGAATAGATGCAATAAATCCTACAATTGATTCGCATAATTCATGCACTATTTTAGTTTCTACATTTACACTTTGCAGTTTCATATTTACACTATTAAATCTCAGGAGTATTTCCTTCCAAACTGTCACCATGAATACTGTTTCTAGTCTGCTGAGTTGATTCAATAAAGCTGAAGCCTCATTTCACACAAGTGGTTTTCCAAACGTAATGTTGGCATTGATAACGCCCTCCCAGTTTTCATACAGACTTACACACGCTTCCTCTCTTGCTGACCAACGTGTTTTTGATAAAAGTTTTACCATTTTGCTTCCTGGTTTCATGAAAGAAAGAAGTTTATCCCAGCGCTATGTAGAAGCAGAGAAAAAATTATAGGGTTTTGCACTACACTGAAAAATGAACATGCTTCCCGACAATAGTTTGCAGCACTAGTGCCGACGAAATTCAAAGAAGTGCTGCACAAGGCACATAATGTGCTTTCGGATGTCGTTCTTTAATGCGTGCCTGCAAACCGGTGTAGGTTCCTGACATATTGCTGGATTTCCATATTGTTCATTGTGCTCTGCGACGGAAAATGGAAATGAGCGTTTGGTGTCATTGGCTGGGAGGCCACTTGCGGAGCAGGTCCGGCCGCCTTGGTGCAGGTGTTATTACATTCGACGCCACATTGGGCGACCCGTGCGCCGGATGGGGATGAAATGATGTTGAAGACAACACAACACCCAGTTCCTGAGCGTAGAAGATCTCCGACCCAGCCGGGAATCGATCCCGGGCCCATAGGACGGCACACCGTCACGTTTACCACTCATCTATCGGGGCGAACTGCTCTCCGATAAAAGGATCAAACTCGGCTACAAGTTCGAGAGACATTATAAACTGACCATTATGTAATGAACGGAATCTTTCAATATGTCCACGTAGGGGACTTGTTAGCTTCTTCATTACTGCAAACACCCTTTCAACACACTGCGCCGGTACATTTTTTTTTTTGTCTCAACATGACTCGAAATGGTTATCTATTGTTCCAAGTGATTTTTTTTGTTAAGAGTGATAACTCAGAATTTTTGTGTTCAAGTGAATTCTCAAGATGAGATAAAATATTAGAAACATTTTTCCAATCTGCAATACCATTAGTAACAGTCACGGCCTTACCTCCGAACAATTTACATGGTGGCACAAAGAACAGCACTGGTACTACAGGAGTATACTAGAAAATCACGCAAAGTTGATTCACCATTTAAAAGTTTACGGTAAAATACATTCTTGTTCAAATATCTGGTTTTATCCCATATTGATCTACTTCAATTAGAAAAATCACCATTACAATTTTCATTAATGGCACGTTGTAAGAGAATGTCGATTGTTGATTCATTGACACACCATTCTGCAGGATCATCACTAACGAGGTTATTTCTTATTGTAATGTCTGACTCGACACTTAGTTTTTTGTAAAACTCGAAATCAGGAACAATTTGCTTTTCTTAATTTTTAACTTCTGTTCCATCTGTATTTACTTCGTTTACAATAGCTGAAGCGCCAGAAATGTCATGCGTACTACTTGAACTCGAAGTCGAACCAGCAACAGTTTTTGCGAGAAATTTATCAACTCGGCCAAGCATTTTTAAGATATTGGCTTTCTCGCCTTTCCTTCGATAATTTCCGAAATGCCACCCCACCTAATTTTGCACATTTGCTTTTTTCACTGTTATTCATATTAAGGAACTTACAAAATTGTCAACCAAAAGTCAAAACAAAAGAAAAAAATTGTAAAAGGAAAGACTGTATCCAGTTCCAATTCTACTACACCGCACATGAGCACAAAGCTTTTTTACTTTAAACACGGCACACGAGCGCAAAGATTTTTCCTTTAAGCATGAGCGATGAACTGACCAACTCGGATTACTCAAGTAACTGTACTATGAAAGTACGACAATGCAGAATAGTTTAATTTAATTGTCGCCTGTTTCTCTGTTGTCAGTTAACAGTAGAAGCACACCTGCCGGCTGGAATTCGTCTCGTAAAGAAAACGGGACAGTCTCTTTTTTGGCTTCTGTCTTCCGCTTCGCTGGCATTTTAGCTGGGACGCAAATATGTTCTGAATATTCTTGAAACCGTCTTCCTAATTTAAAAGGCAAATAATTTTTGCAGTGAGGTGTGTTGGATCGACTCTTATCCCACTTATAACATTTTAGCTGTTTCTGTGGTCAGAGAAGACAGACTACAAAGTTTAAATAGTCTTATTGGTAGTTGGTGTGGTGTGTTGTCATTTGTGTGAACACTGCTGTTGTGTCTACAAGCCAATGTACCTTTTGTTCCGACATAAAATAAAAGTGACCTTTCCTTGAAGAAAAAAAGCTTATATAAGAAGTTTAATATAAAATTTGCAATGTCACGTACTATTCGAATGCACAGATATGGATCCTTGATATCGTGCAAGGTTCGCGAAAAAAATTACTATGTAAATAAATAAATAAATGAAAATTTTAAACTGTTGTGAAGTCTATTTTACACATTATTAGATATTCTGCTTATGTTCTTTTCGTATAAATATGTGTTTAAAAATATAAAACATTCGCAGTATCAACATGTTTGTTAAATGAGTGTCATTAAATCAAAGCTCAGATACTGAAGACCACAGTGCTTTCACATTGATTACAGTAATGGAGGGTTGATGTGATACTTTCCCGTAATTTCTACAAGAAATTTAAGTAGAGTCAGGTTTTACATACTGAGGCCCACGCGTTACAGTATTTAAGAAACTGCGATTAGTTTATCACAGCTTTTCAGGGGTCCGGGTATTTTCACGGGGAAAACGTGGTAGGTATAGTTAGAAGCCGAATAATAACGTTTCCAACATTGTATTGTAGACGGCCGTCCTGACAACTGACTTCAAAAATTTTGAACAATCATGAAGATGTTACCAGACAGAAACCCAATGTTAAATTTCCATTCAGTCACCAAATAAATGATGTATATTTGGAAGCTAGTATTGTCGAAGTTCGTTCTTAAAGCTTATTTAAACTAGCAAGTTGTTTAAAAATATTAACAATTTTTGTCGTTTGTAAGCGCAGTTATTTTAAAACGTAATAGGTTAAAATGAGTACAGAGCAAAAAACGCCGCCCCCCTTAAAGTGCCGTCCCTTGGCCCGTGCCTAGTGGACCTATATGTAAATCCACCACTGCATACTATAATAGACAGTGGTTTTTGGGACTTTGAGAAAGCACAGCATACACCCTTCATAACATCATTGAAAGCTAATTCCATTTTGTAGTTCATACAGTGCCCGATAGTTAAGTTCTTATGTGAATGATAATGGAGGATAACGGCTACGTCTTTGAATGGTGCAAGCATTGTTGATGCAGCGTCTGTTGCTATACCTAAAAGATAGTTTTTTATTACATCGTATTTAATGTTATAATTATCATGAGTCACCGCCAGTATACACTAGCTAATTCAACAATGCTAAAAATAAAGTACAAGCAACTCGCTCAAAGGACATCCGCACGTGCGTACAGCAGTCTGTGGCTGTTCGCTGATGGTGCTGTGGTGTACCGGAAGGTGTCGAACGTGAGTGACTGTAGGTTCATACGAGATTATCTATTTGATAAATGTAGAAATATGTAAATTAATGCGGATGAGTAGGAATGGCAGACACGTAATGTTTGCTTACAACAGTAGTAGTGTCGTGCTTTATGCAGTCACGTCGTTTAATAACGTGTAATAAGGTGTAACGTAGCGAAACGATATGAAGTGGAACGAGCATGTGAGGATTGTGGTAGGGAATGCGAATGGTCGACTTCGGTTTATTGGGAGAATTTTAGGAAATTTTAGTTCATCTGTAAAGGAGACCGCATATAGGACGCTAGTGAGACCTATTCTGGAGTACGGCTTGGGAGTGTTTGGGGCCCACACCAGGTAGGATTGAAGGAAGACAGCGAAGGAATTCAGGGACGGACTGCTACATTTGTTACTAGTAGGTTCGATCAGCATGCAAGTTCTACGGATATGGCTCGGGAGCTACGGTGGGAATCCCTCGAAGGAAGAAGATATTCATTTCGAAGAACATTACTGAGAAAGTTTAGAGAACTGGCATTCGAAGCTGACTGCAGAACGATCCTGCTGCTGCCATCACACATTTCGCATAGAGATCACAACGATACGAGATATTAGGGCTCATACGGAGGCGTATAGGAAGTCGTTTTTCCCTCGCTCTGTCTGCGAGTGTAAGAGGAAAGGAAACGACTAGTTTTATTACAGGGTATCTCCGCTAAGCACCGTATGGTAACTATGAAACACGTTCTATTGGAAATAGTTCTATTTTTATACATCTTGATACTAAAGCCTGTATCCTATTTTATAACAAAGTGTGCAAGATTCTTTTTCATTTCTTCCTCTATAAATAATATGATATTTCGGCATGCATGGTTAGAAGAAGCCAATTACCGACTTATAAACTTTAAACTTCTGTAGTTCAATTACTGCGAGATATCATTTAAATGATAATTTCTTTTTATTACATATGCAGACCTCAACAAAAAAGCAGTTGTAGTTGTATTTTACGGACTATAAGGAGCACATTTTTCTTCGAAAACTGACTCCAAAATTCAGGTTTGTCTTACACTCGAAATTACTATTAAAATTTCCAGTGGTTGATTTAAAATTCCTACCACTCTTAAAAATGGCCATATACGGCCTGCATTCTATTCCGTGGGAAATCTATCTCTACCTGGCAACATTGAATTCAATTGGTAGCAGCAGTGCACAGATGCGACGAACATGAGTTGCGGGGATTCACAGGCTTGCTAACACTGTCTCCCTCTCGCCCCACCATGAAATGAAATGATCGTATGGCATTGTTGGCCGGGAGGCCCCATTCGGGTGAGATCGGTCGCCGTGTTGCAAGTTCTTTCTAGTTGACGCCACGTCGACGACTTGAGAGTCAATGATAATGAAAATGAAGGACACACAGCACCCACTCCGCTGCCGGGAATCGAACTCGGGTCCCCCGCGTGGTAGGCGATAACACCACCGCTATGCTACGGAGGCGTCACAAACCCAGAACGCTTGTCTAGCCAGTGATGCGTCTTTACAGTTTACGGTGCCAGTTAAGTCGAATTGAAAGTGATTTGTGTTATCGGCAGCAATGCAATCTTTTCGTTCGTAACTAGTTTCGTAATGGAAAAAATAAAGGTATTCATACGATGCGGGCTATAAACTGTAAGTAATAGCATATGCAGAAGAACATGGAAACAGAGCAGCTGAGCGGCATTTCGGCCCTCCACAGTAGAAAAAGACCATTCGCGATTGGCGGGCTAGTGAAGACGAACTGAAGTAAATGAAGAAGACAATCTGCCAATAGAGGATTGATTGCAACATGGCCAAAACTTAAATATGACGTATTGAAATTGATCCGAAGACACAGTTAAAATGGATTTGGAATCAATACAAAAATGATTCAAATACACGCTAGTGACCTAGCGCTACAGTGGAACCTATCAGACTTTGGATTGGTTGGTGCTATAGGTTGATGAAGCGTCATTGACTTAGCATGCGAACCTAAACAAAAAAATCTCAGAATTCAGCGTCGAAAGAAAACCAGTGTGGAACTAAGCCAAATGGCGAATATGACGAAACTCCTCTGACATTTAATGTGCCGAATAACAGAACTGTTGCTATTAATGTTGCTAAAACAGTAACTATTAATAAAGCGGACACGAATAAATTTACGAATTTTTTGTCATTTCATGTTGTGCTGACGGTGCTAAACTAAATCCAATGTTCATTTTCAAGCGCAAAAAGACGCCCAAACGTTTTGAAATACCGCCAGGTGTTGTTCACGTACATGACAAGGGTTGGATGGATTAGGCTGGTATGAAATCATAGATTAACGGAGTGTGAAGGCGAGGGAAATGTGCTTCATTGAGGAAGATTTATCTTCTTGTGCCTGATCGATTTAGTAGTCATTTGAAAATTCTGTGGAAAAGTGATTGAGACTGGGAAATACAGAGCTTGCTGTTATTTCAGAATGGCTCACTTCACAAATGCACGCTTATGATGTCTCGAAATAAACCATTTAAAGTATATAACGGAGAAGAACGGAACAAATGGATGATGGACGAAACCCATCACGAATTCACACCGAAGGGAGCTTTACAACGACCTACAATTATACATGTGTGTCAGTGGATAAAACAGTCTAGGTCTAGAGTGAGAGAAGACATTATTGTGCGGCATAAACAACGGCGTCGATGACAGTGAAGACAACCTTACATATGAAGGGCACAACGATGATGACGAAGAAGGAGAAGAAGAGAAAGAGGAAGTTCAGATGACAATTTTCAAGGATTTTAAAGGATGGTTAGGTTTTATAATGTAAGAATTTGTTTTGGTCTATCTTTGCAGTATAATAATAAAAATGGTAAAAATATCTTTTTTTAGTCCGTAAAATACAGTGTATGTGGAGACCAAAACGTTTCTATTTGAGGGCGATGCTGCAACGTATATGCAATGTAGCACGGCTCTAATATGGGCATGTAAGCACCAACATGTAGGCAACGTATTTGTGTGGCATTAGTTACTTTCCGACGAGCATGTGGTCAGTTTAGGAACGTGAACTATAACGATGGTATTACCTAATGAGTCCAAACACGACCAACTTGCTGTTATGTTTCTCTATGCTGCCAATGTATAAACACTGGTACATATCCTTCAGAGACTGAAGAAAGTGTATGAGGCAGCATGTCTTTCGTAAACCACCTTCGTGGAACGTTGCGCCAAGTCCCTTGCTGGTCGCGATTCGACCCAAGACGCCGGTCGATCTGAGAGGCCTAGTTACGGCTACACATGTGGGGGACCCTCGAGTACCCTTCCTCAGTCCTGATGCGATTATCGCGCCTTTGCTCCCTTCAAGGGTCGACGATTCCTGTCAGACGATGGTGTGTAGCAGACAGTTACGATTTTCTTCAGGCAGCATGACACGTCTTTCGAACGCAAACTTTCCTTTGCTGCGTATGATTTTACGCATTTCATGTGTAATCTGCACTTCGCATGATCATCGATTTTATCATTTAGTTTTTTCGCATTATCAGAAGAAACATCAGCTGCAGGCGCTTTATCGGTACGCACAAAGTTCCATGCTTTTTACATTAAGTTTACGATCTGCCGAACACACTGTGCTTATGACCAAGTTTTTGTTATTTACCGACAGCCCGCAGCCTAGCCTGGCCAGTTTTGAAAACAATTTACCACTTAATTTCAAGGCTACTGTTAGTCCTATTACTACCTTGAGACTTCTCACAGTTTTTAGTTCTCGGAGGTTCATTATCACCATCTTTACCGCTTTGTCTTTTTAGATTCAATGTCAGTTTCAAATTTTTTAGCACCACTGTTAGTATATTGATTGTCAATGTTTGTACACGATTCTGTTAATGTACTGCTGCTAAAGAGTGACGAAATCTTTCTTTCTTTGAATGACATGCTGAAATTCCGTTTTCATTACAGGCCTGCATGTACTCATTTCACTAGTAATGCTAATTGCCACGCAAGCTCTCAGGTAACAAATGTCGGAACTTAGAGTACAGTATCAAAAGCAGCATGAGAAGACGATTCAGTTTGAAATGCTTTGAAGGTTTGAATACGTAATGCTTATCCTGAAATTAATGATTTAACATATTAATGTTAAAATAGTACAAGGAAATTAAATGTTAAAGCTCTACATAGGCAGTGATCAGAAAATAAACATCCCTGAGTATAATCGGACATTAAAAATTAGAGGATAGGACGGGATAATCACAAGGGGGGAGGGGGGTTATAGGAATTCCCGCTCATACTCTTGCAAATCGCACCCTTGGTCTATTTATGGACCGGGCTCGTTTTTTGTGCTTTCTATAACCCAGATGTATGCTGTTAGCTCTTCTTTAATTTGAATTTCAAGTGTCAAAGCACCCTTCCCTTACTGTATTTTGAAAGAAGAGTCCCGCGAAATGAATTCGTCTATGCATCCATATAGCAGCAGTCTCAGTGCTGTTCTACATCTACATCTACGTTTATATTCCGCAATCCACCCAACGGCGTGTGGCGGAGGGCACTTTACGTGCCACTGTCATTACCTCCCTTTTCTGTTCCAGTCGCGTATGGTTCGCGGGAAGAACGACTGTCTGAAAGCCTCTGTGCGCGCTCGAATCTCTCTAATTTTACATTCGTGATCTCCTCGGGAGGTATAAGTAGGGGGAAGGAATATATTCGATACCTCATCCAGAAAGGCACCCTCTCGAAACCTGGCGAGCAAGCTACACCGCGATGCAGAGCGCCTCTCTTGCAGAGTCTGCCACTTGAGTTTGCTAAACATCTCCGTAACGCTATCACGGTTACCAAATAACCCTGTGACGAAACGCACCGCTCCTCTTTGGATCTTCTCTATCTCCTCCGCCAACCCGATCTGGTACGGAACCCACACTGATGAGCAATACTCAAGTATAGGTCGAACGAGTGTTTTGTTAGCCACCTCCTTTGTTGATGGACTACATTTTCGAAGGACTTTCCCAATGAATCTCAACCTGGTACCCGCCTTACTAACAATTAATTTTATATGATCATTCCACTTCAAATCGTTCCGCACGCATACTCCCAGATATTTTACAGAAGTAACTGCTACCAGTGTTTGTTCCGCTATCATATAATCATACAATAAAGGAACCTTCTTTCCATGTATTCGCATTACATTACATTTGTCTATGTTAAGGGTCAGTTGCCACTCCCTGCACCAAGTGCCTATCCGCTGCAGATCTTCCTGCATTTCGCTACAATTTTCTAATGCTGCAACTTCTCTGTATACTACAGCATCATCCGCGAAAAGCCGCATGGAACTTCCGACACTATCTACTAGGTCATTTATATATATTGTGAAAAGCAATGGCCCCATAACACTCCCCTGTGGCACGCCAGAGGTTACTTTAACGTCTGTAGACGTCTCTCCATTGATAACAACATGCTATGTTCTGTTTGCTAAAATCTCTTCAATCCAGCCACACAGCTGGTCTGATATTCCGTAGGCTATTACTTTGTTTATCAGGCGACAGTGCGGAACTGTATCGAACGCCTTCCGGAAGTCAAGGAAAATAGCATCTACCCGGGAGCCTGTATCTAATATTTTCTGGGTCTCATGAATAAATAAAGCGAGTTGGGTCTCACACGATCGCTGTTTCCGGAATCCATGTTGATTCCTACAGAGTAGATTCTGGGTTTCCAAAAACGACATGATACTCGAGCCAAAAACATTGTCTAAAATTCTACAACAGATCGACGTCAGAGATATAGGTCTATAGTTTTGCGCATCTGCTCCACGACCCTTCTTGAAGACTGGGACTACCTGTGCTTTTTTCTAGTCATTTGGAACCTTACGTTCCTCTAGAGACTTGCGGTACACGGCTGTTAGAAGGGGGGCAAGTTCTTTCGCGTACTCTGTGTAGAAACGAATTGGCATCCCGTCAGGTCCAGTGGACTTTCCTCTGTTGAGTGATTCCAGTTGCTTCTCTATTCCTTGGACACTTATTTCGATGTCAGCCATTTTTTCGTTTGTGCGAGGATTTAGAGAAGGAACTGCAGTGCGGTCTTCCTCTGTGAAACAGCTTTGGTAAAAGGTGTTTAGTATTTCAGCTTTACGCGTGTCATCCTCTGTTTCAATGTCATCATCATCCCGGAGTGTCTGGATCTGCTATTTCGAGCCACTTACTGATTTAACGTAAGACCAGAACTTCCTAGGATTTTCTGTCAAGTCGGTACATAGAATTTTACTTTCGAATTCACTGAACGCTTCACGCATAGCCCTCCTGACGCTAACTTTGACATCGTTTAGGTTCTGTTTGTCTGAGAGGTTTTGGCTGCGTTTAAACTTGGAGTGAAGCTCCCTTTGCTTTCGCAGTAGTTTCCTAACTTTGTTGTTGAACCACGGTGGGTTTTTTCTTTCCCTCACAGTTTTACTCGGAACGTACCTGTCTAAAACGCATTTTACAATTGCCTTAAACTTTTTCCATAAACACTCAACATTGTCAGTGTCGGAACAGAAATTTTCGTTTTGATCTGTTAGGTAGTCTGAAATCTGCCTTCTATTATTCTTGCCAAACAGATAAACCTTCCTCCCTTTTTTTATATTCCTATTAACTTCCATATTTAAGGATGCTGTAACGGCCTTATGGTCACTGATTCCCTGTTCTGCACTTACAGAGTCGAAAAGTTCGGGTCTCTCTGTTATCAGTAGGTCCAAGATGTTATCTCCACGAGTTGGTTCTCTGTTTAATTGCTCGAGGTAATTTTCGGATAGTGCACTCAGTATAATGTCACTCGATGCTCTGTCCCCACCACCTGTCCTAAACATCTGAGTGTCCCAGTCTATATCTGGTAAATTGAAATCTCCACCTAAGACTATAACATGCTGAGAAAATTTATGTGAAATGTATTCCAAATTTTCTCTCAGTTGTTCTGCCACTAATGCTGCTGAGTCGGGAGGTCGGCAAAAGGAGGCAATTATTAACCTAGTTGGTTGCTGTTACTCTGTTGTTACTCTGTTGGTTATAGAAGAAGAAGAACAATACATTTCAAACTGCCAAGTGATTCATATATTAGTGCAGGTACGTATGCCAAATCAATATCGGCCGTTAACCGCAACGTACCATCTGACAATGGGCGTGACAGGCTGACATTATTGAAAAGGAAAATTAATCCTCTAACGAGCTTTGCATCATTATGATTTTTTGTGAAGTAAGGAATCTAGATTGCTTGACATATTTATTATGACGTATCGGTTATTGCTATTATCAGATCAAAACTTCAACCTCGCAAAACAAAGCTCAGGGTCTGTTGTAAAAAAACTACACCTCTGTGCAGCTGCCACTGAACTTCATTTGACGACTTTTTGGTTTTGAGCACATGACACTCTTTTGAAGATTAGAGTTACCGACAATGCTTTTTTATTATTCTCCCGCATCCCCGTATGATACCAGACCAGAGTTGCCATATGTCCCGATTAATCGAGATGTTCTGACTTTCCATTGTTTGTCCCAGGTTCCCAAAGAGGGTCATTCGGGACGCTAAATATCCAGATATTCTAACAAAAGAGTCGAAGATTTATATTCTACTGGTTCGATATATTAATGTGAATTAATATATAACATTTAAGTAAACGCCAGCGGCTTACTCTAATACTATTATTTGACTACAGTTGAAAACGCTATACAGTAGTGATGGGCTAAACTGCGATTTTCCGATATCAGTGATTTCTGTGAATGCTACTTTTCAGTATCTGTTATTCTTAACTGCGATTTGTCGCAGTTAAGAGTCGCAGTTAGGGAACATAGGTCGTGTATCCCTCCGCCACTGCTATTTCTGCGATTTCTGCTACTTCCGCAATTTCTGCGACTTCTGTGACTTCTGCGATTTCCGCTACTTCTGTGACTTCTGTGATTTCTGCTACTTCTGCGACTTCTGCTGCTTCTGCGATTTCTGTGACTTCTGCTACTTCTGCGATTTCTGTGACTTCTGCTACTTCTGCGACTCCTGCGACTTACCACTGTATGAAAAAGTTACATCTGTCAACACAGAAAATTGCATCGCAACAAACCTGTCATTGGCAAGTATGTTTTACGTTTTTTCTTCCGTTGGCTTTAATTTTGTATTAAAGAAACAACTGTGAAAATATTAATAGTGTAATTAATATGTAAGTAGCCGTACAGTACCGTAATAGTTCGTATTTAGAAAATGAATTCTAACATATTGTTACGTTCACAGGTACCTGAACTACATTTCAGTCACTCAGTAAAGTTATAACTCAAAATATCATTGTCAACAGATCTGAAGAAATTGCCTCTGCGTCTTTAGACCGTTTTCGTCAGACGAGAGGTTAGTTTCTAAGCGTTTCGATGGACTTAATTACTTCAGTGAGATCGTTCTTGCAAATGTGATATTCATTATAGCAAATATTAGCAATCTACACTGTCAATTATATTGCTAGTAATTAATGACAGCAAAAATTGTTTAATAATCCTTGTGTTTTTGCAGACACAGTTCTGACTCTGATTACCGGTTGCTGTACGTATCTATCCACATCAAGGCTGTTGGGAGAGACTCGTGAAGATTCAAGACAGCTCTTAGAGGATTTGCAGTTTAAAAGTGAAATAATTGTGAAATAAGTGTGTGAATGATTAAACTGTGTTTTATTGAAGTTGTTGTGCGATTTTAAAGGAATAATAAATGTCAAATACAGTGAGTGAATAATAAAAATATCATTTTCCACATGTTTAAGCCGTCCTATACCCATAATTTTCCGCCACTTACTTATTGGTAAACACTTGTTGGAGAGCGACTGTCGTCATATAATATGAAAGGCTTATTTCAATAGTGGTACAAGTCCATTACCTCCACTTTTCTGTCTATAATGCTTCTGAAATTAGTGATCCAAACAAACATAAATAAAGGTTCATCTCTAGCAAGAAGCCATATGCTTGAATATTTCTGGTATCTCAACTGCAGATTTTTCAGCGCTCATTTAACTTTACGACTCTGTATCTCAAAATGAACAAAAATGGACTTGTACCACTATTGAAATAAGCCCTTCATATGCGCACACAGCACATCGATCTCGTGAGGCACAAGGCTCTCATAACGAAGTACGTACGTCGGTCAACAGATGACACTAGGAAAAGTATGTTAACTGCGCTTTTTAGTTGCTACTTGCGACTCTTAGTTGCGATTTGTCACAGAAATCGCAGTTTGACTAGGTAGCGCATAGCGTAGTATGAACTTTGCTCAACAGATGGGAGTGCTAACTGCGCTTTTTAGTTGCTACTTGCGACTCTTAGTTGCGATTTGTCACGGAAATCGCAGTTGGACTCAATAGTGTATCGCAGAGATGGGCGTAGTACGAACTTTGACCCACAGATGGCACTGTTAACCGCGCTTTCTAGTTGCTACTTGCGACTCTTAGTTGCGACTTGTCACGGAAATCGCAGTTGGACTCCATAGCGTACCGCAGAGATGGACGTAGTACGAACTTTGGCCAACAGATGCCACTGTTAACCGCACTTTTTATATGCTACTTGCGACTCTTAGTTGCGAGTTGTCACTGAAATCGCAGAAAGCAGTGCTAAATTCGACTAATAGATGGCTCACGTCTTTGAATGTGAAATACTTATTGCGACTGCTAACTGTGACTGAAATCGCAGTTAGATTATGTAAAGTTGCTACTGTGATATCTGTGACTTCTCAGTCACTGTGATTTCTAACAGATACGCGATTTCCTGCCCACCACTACTATACAGGGTGTTACAAAAACGAACGGCCAAACTTTCAGGAAACATTCCTCACACACAAATAAAGAAAAGATGTTATGTGGACATGTGTCCGGAAACGCTTAATTTCCATGTTAGAGCTCATTTTAGTTTCGTCAGTATGTACTGTACTTCCTTGATTCACCGCCAGTTGGCCCAATTGAAGGAAGGTAATGTTGACTTCGGTGCTTGTGTTGACATGCGACTCATTGCTCTACAGTACTAGCATCAAGCACATCATTACGTAGCATCAACAGGTTAGTGTTCATCACGAACGTGGTTTTGCAGTCATTGCAATCTTTACAAATGCGGAGTTGGCAGATGCCCATTTGATGCCGGCAATAGCCGTGGCGCGGTACGTTTGTATCGAGACAGATTTCCAGAACGAAGGTGTCCCGACAGGAAGACGTTCGAAGCAATTGATCGGCGTCTTAGGTAGTAGTAGAGGGGTTTTTTGGGCGCACGACAGGGCGTCTTAGGGAGCACGGGACATTCCAGCCTATGACTCGCCACTGGGGAAGACCTAGAACTACGAGGACACCTGCAATGGAAGAGGCAATTCTTCTTGCAGTTGACGATAACCCTAATGTCAGCGTCAGAGAAGTTGCTGCTGTACAAGGTAACGTTGACCACGTCACTGTATGGAGAGTGCTACGGGAGAACCAGTTGTTTCCGTACCATGTACAGCGTGCGCAGGCACTATCAGCAGCTGATTGGCCTCCACGGGTACACTTCTGCGAATGGTTCATCCAACAATGTGTCAATCCGCATTTCAGTGCAAACGTTCTCTTTACGGATGAGGCTTCATTCCAACGTGATCAAATTGTAAAATTTCGCAATCAACATGTGTGTTCTGACGAGGATCTGTACGCAATTGTGCAATCACGTCATCAACACAGATTTTCTGTGAACGTTTGGGCAGGCATTGTTGGTGATGTCTTGATTGGGCCCCATGTTCTTCCACCTACGCTCAATGGAGCACGTTACCATGATTTCATACGGGATACTCTACCTGTACTGCTAGAACATGTGCCTTTACAAGTACGACACAACATGTGGTTCATGCACGATGGAGCTCCTGCACATTTCAGTCGAAGTGTTCGTACGCTTCTCAACAACAGATTCGGTGACCGATGGATTGGTAGAGGCGGACCAATTCCATGGCCTCCACGCTCTCCTGACCTCAACTCTCTTGACTTCCATTTATGGGGGCATTTGAAAGCTCTTGTCTACGGAACCCCGGTACCAAATGTAGAGACTCTTCGTGCTCGTATTGTGGACGGCTATGATACAATACGTCATTCTCCAGGGCTGCATCAGCGCATCAGTGATTCCACGCGACGGAGCGTGGATGCATGTATCCTCGCTAACGGAGGACATTTTGAACATTTCCTGTAACAAAGTGTTTGAAGTCACTCTGGTACGTTCTGTTGCTGTGTGTTTCCATTCCATAATTAATGTGATTTGAAGAGAAGTAATAAAACGAGCTCTAACATGGAAAGTAAGCGTTTCCTGACTCATGTCCACGTAACATATTTTCTTTCTTTGTGTGTGAGGAATGTTTCCCGAAAGTTTGGCCGTACCTTTTTGTAACACCCTGTATAAGAACCACTACTCCCTTGTTCATATTGTTCATTAATCTGTTTACCATTTTAGTGCCTGTGTGTGTTATTATAGAGTGTGAATTCTGATTGCTTTGTGATACCAAAACTGAAACATAATTGCTATTTAGTGACGGATACACAGAAGTACGGTCTTTCATAACAAGGGGTTACAGGGATGTGGAAGCGTTTTGCAAACTGTGTTCCTGTTATTTTTAAGTTGAGCATGATGAGGAATCTGACGTAAGTCATCATACTCAGACCGAAAGGCACAAAAGAAGCACTCAAGGAAAGGCATGCTCTTCAAAACACAGCCTTTTTTTTGTAAAACCTTATACAAGAGAGGAAATGCTCATTATTGTCGCTGAAATGACAATAGCATGTAGAATTGTAATATTATCATCAGCCGTTTTAGTCACTTGACTGCACGATGATATTTTGTTCAGCTATGTGTTCTGATTCTGTGATTGCTTCAAAGCAAAGTGTCCCACGAACAAAGGCCACAGCAATAGTCAAACGTATTCTTACTCTTCAGTCTGTATCCATATGCACTCCTGGAATTGAAAAAACTCCGTTTTACGTACTAACAACTGATGGTGCCAATCGCAAAGCATTGAAATTATTTCATTTAGTTGTTCAGTATTTCGAAGCAGGTGGAGAAATAAAAACTAACCTAATTAAACTATATTCTTTACAAAATGGAATATCGGAGACAATATCCAACCTATCCTTTGCAGCATTCACAAATCTTAAAATTAATTTAAAAAAAGGTCTAGAATTCTGCGGCGGCAACTGCAACAACATATTTTTTTGGGAGGGGGGAATGGGTTTCAACAAAAGAGGTGATAACAACACCTCTGTTGTTCAAACCCATTCCCCCCTCCCCAGTCGTTGCTGAAAATCAAAATTTCGGAAGAACTTCGAGGGAGTGGGCTGTCCAGCACACATTTTACATAACACTGCAACTGTTCCAGACATTTCAGTCAGTGATATCAAGTTAATTGCGGTGAAACCTTATAACTACTTTTCCATTTCCACAATCAGAATCTCAAAACTTGGTGACTTTCATGTATCTGTGGACACCTACTACAGAGAAGTTTTGTCATAATCTAAAACAAGATGGCTGTCCTTAATACCAGCAGTCGAGAGAATCTTACATCTGGGGAAGTTCTGAAATCTTTTTTCTTGTAGGAAGATCTTGGTAGACTCTTTCTCTGCTGTCCCAACCGAAACTTATTTTTGGCTTATCCACCATCAGTTGAGTTTGTTTACTAAACAGGTAAGTAAAACTGAGAGCAGTGACATATCTGTGATTGAAATGAGGGGCGTTATTGAGGATACAATAATTACTGTACAAAAGAAAAAAAAAAAGCTTCTGTTATTTGTGTGTGAAAACTAAAGAAATTTTTGAAAAATACTGGAAAACGTTGCTCTGAAGTAACCACCGAAAAATTTCACAGTAACGTAAAAGAGTTTTACGAAACTACCATTACTTATCTTCCGAAACTCTCATTGACATTTTTGAGTGGATGTCTTGACTAAATTAGTAGAATGAGAATACATAGTATGGAGAGTGGTTTATTTAAAAGGAAAACGACTAGATGTTTATGGGTCAGTTTGATCTGTAAAATGCATCAGAAGAAGTTTCTGGCTTAAATAGTTTCGGAAGACAATTGTGAGTCAGTATTACTTGCCCAGAGCAAATGGCTGGAATTTTTCAGAAATAGTTCAGCATTCGCAAGACAGTTGCTAAAGACTGCCACTATACATCGACGGGATAAAATCTCAGCACCAAAACTTAGTTAATGTAGAGTAATTTGGATGTATCAACTTCAGAGAGCTTCTTACAGTGCATTTGTAACTTTCAAATGAGCTGTGCAGAGTTTTATGATTATAAAAGTAAAAAAAAAAAAAAAAAACTGATATAAAAGCTCTGAGATCACCTAAGGGTATGACTGGTCCCCTAAGAAACGTGTTAAAAAAATTAGTACTTATGGAACATGTGTTATATTTTATTCTTTTTAAATATATATTTATACACGTACTATGCTCAGTAACGACGCATAATTTAATATTTCCAGGCATTTCAAGTACTTCCCAACTCTCAACTTATGACTGGATTACTCTAACATTTGTCCCGACTTTAATACTAACATTTGTAGCAACCCTACGCCAGACACTGAATCAGTGAATAATCTGCACCTATGTTCCGCACTTCACAGTAGCGCCACTAGGATCATATCCCTGAAGCTGAACCATCTGTCAGCCGGAATGAAAACGTGGCCATCATCAGCCTCTGTCAGTTGCCGGGTTTTTATTTTTACTGTGTGCCTGGGGTTGCTTTATCTACAGACACTCTTTGGACTTGTACAGTGGGCATGGAACTGAAACGCATACTATTATTCTGCCTATATAATCTTTAAAATGTTGATATAGTGATTTACGCTAATGTGGTCCCCTGACTTAAGAACTCGTGAGTTCACCTCGATTTCTAAACTGAAGGAAACACTTCACGGCATTCGCTTCGGAACTGCTACAAATTAGTGGGGCAATAGACCGCGCCGCTCCAACTGTCAACACAACTGGCACTTCTTAGAGTATCCTATGACTTCCACATCGATGGGAACGGGTTATACACAATGCTGGTGACTACTTTGAAGATCAGTAAAACTTTGAAACATGTTTCTATTTCGTACGAGCTGCAAATAAATAGTTACCTCTATTAAAGTTCCAACCCTCGTATTAACCTAATGAGCAAATGATTTCATGTTTTTCTCCACCAATGTGACAAGTTACAAAATCCTTCGCGGACGAAATACACTTTGCAGGGATTTACAGTAAATCTTTTAAATTTGTCTAAATAGATAATAAAGAGGACACTCGTCTGGAATTAATGCGACAATGGAAGCGAATCGACCAGTCATATTGTAGCTCTTGGGTGGCAGGTTTCTGGATCGAAAGTGGGTCGTTCAGTGCAAAATGCCTTTTTAGGGTCTTGAAAACACATCTGTGTTAGGGCTTTAGCACATGAATAGTGTGTGGTGGTAAAACAATATTTTGATCTCATTCTCCCTGCAGATTTTCGATGTGACATGAGGAATGTGATAGATGCCCATGAAAAACAAGAAAGTACTTTACTTGACACTCTTTGCTTGAAAAAGTTTGAGCCATTTCAGAAATACTTCCTCGTTTAACCATTCACTTTCAGTCATGCATGAAATAGACCCGTTGGGCAAGTTAACTGTCAGCTTCGACCTGTGCCTTTGGCCCTTGAAGATAACGAATGAGGTAAATATTCACCTGCTGCGTTGCAAAAAGCAATAGCCGTAAGGTTCTCATCTCTTTCAGCTCGTTGTTAAAGACAGTATCTCTTTTGCTCCATTCTCTGCAATGACCTTCGGAGGTCTGTTGTTGAAGGGCAACCCAGCTTCTTCCATGTTATACATGTGAGTTGGTTTGTCATTGCAGGGAGAAATTTGTAAGAAGCTCACTTAAAAATTTGAAATGCTGTTTCACAGTCTCTTCGCTTACTGCAGCCCGTCTTGCTTTCGGTAAACCCTCTGGTTTTCTTAAGGAAAGATGGTTTCTTTTGCAGCATGTAATACACCAGTCCTTTCCAGCTACGCCTTTCCAAGGGTGTTTCACGTTTCTCTTGACAGCTACTTTGAAGGCTGCAATACGCACATCTTTTTGTGACAGTCCGGATCTTCTGTTTCCGAAATATACTATTTTGTTGGCCAGAGAAATTTCCGAATCTTTAGAAAACACATCTGGATGTCCAGCGGGGATGTCCAGCTGCTTGCTTTTCACACCTTTGTTTATGACACACGGATGAGAAGTTACCTGCATTTTTTTGAATTAATCTAGATAAAGAGAGGATATCAGTTTTTAAAATCATTTGTTTGTTGTATAGTGTCTGTAATACGATGTAAATCACATTTTCATGTAATAAACTAATTGCCCATGCAACTCAAAAAATACGGTTCCTGTAAAATACCATTATTAGACCTTTGTGTACCTTTGTGGACGCATGCAAGAGACAAAAAATCAAGCAAAATTAAAGCACGTTTCTCCGTTGATTTGTAGCACCAGAACGCTTTAGTGACCAATTGTGGTCATTGTTCACTTTTCTCTGAAGTTTTCGGTTACATCATGAGATGAGTCTGGTGGGCAACTGGCAGTTATCATATTTTACTTTATATGAAGCTCACATAATACTAGGTACAGAAAGCTGGATGACACCTGAAATTGATAGAAGTGAGATTCGTGGGGAAGATTTAAGTGGGAAACGCAGGTGGTGTATTCGTCGCAGTAGATTAGAAACTCATATCCACCGAGATAGAAATTGACGTTGCATGTGAGATTCTTTGAGCAAGACTCATTAAGAATGGTAGGGATAAAATGATAATTTGATCGTTTTGTTGCCCAGCAGACTCATCTTGCTTACTTACTTGTACGTAAGTTCCCCAATCATACCGTAATCGACCGTGGAGACTGAAATGTTCCAGCAATTAACAGGAAAAATTACAGTTTTGTTAGTGGTTCGCTTGATAAGACATCCTGTGAAACTGTACTAAATGCCTTCTCTGAAAACTACATAGAAGAGATATTTAGGAATTCCTCTTATGATGGAAATATATTAGATCTAAAGGTAACAAATCAATATGTTCTCTTTGAGGATATCAACATCGAAACTGGTATCGACGATCATGACACGGTTGTGGCAACAATGATTACCAAAATACAAAGGACAGATAAAACAATCAGAAAAATATACTTATAGGTGACAGGTATTATTTTGGTATTTGAATTGTGAGCGAGCAGCGATGTTGTAAGCGGTATCGCAGAAGTTGAGCTAGTGTCTCTGAGCTGCGTGAGGGTGCAGTGGAGCAGAAAATGTTTAGCTCTGGTAGAGAGAGCAGTAAAAGTTCAGCTGTGTTAGAGTGAGGTAGATAATGTTAAGCAGTGCTGGAGTGAGGAAGTACGAGTAGACTATGTTTAGCTGGATTAGAATGTGGAATCTGGCAATGTTAACCTGTGTTAGAATGAAGAAGCAATGGCAATGTTATATTTGAAATTTAAAGTTTTAATTTATCGATGAATTTTTTGTGAAGGAGGAAGTCTAAAGGAATGAAAGGTAAATGTTATTATGATGTTACCTTACTTTTACTATTGCCGCATCATAGGGTTAACTTGGTTATTGTGCTGAAAGTTGTTAGATTTGAGACATATGAAAGTGTATTGCTTGGATATTAAGAAGTTCATTCAATTTAAAATCTGCCTTGACCACTTTTTCACTGTGTATAAAAAATTGTGTGTTGTCATTTGTGTGCATATTTCATTTTCTTACCAACCATACTCTCACAATCACAAACAGTATCATGCAACCAAGTGTGTTCGAGAAACAGTTCGATTTGCAATTAACAGAGAACTCATTGCACTTCTCGAGTGTCTTTGTGTAGATACAGTAATTTGCAGCTTTAGTGTGTTATCCAGATTTGCGCAAAATAGAAGTAAGGAGAAAATATTTTAATTTTTTTATTTATTCAATCAGGGCCAACTTATATTATTCAGAGACAGTTTTTGTGATCACTTTTGAAAAACCAGTCACTCTGGGTTTCACGTCAAAGTTAATTTTTCAGGCTGTTTATACTGTTCAAAATACTTGCAGTCAGATTTTATAGTATGAAAAACTGTCCTTTTCTTTACGACAATTAATTATTTTTACAATGCAGATGTGCCTTCACATTATGACAGTATGAAAGTTGAATATGACGATCTCGCTGACACATTATCACAACTAAAATTAAATAATGACAATTACTCTGAAGTTACACAACCGGTACACTTCACAGACACTGAAGAATTTCAATCACTTGAAAACTTTCGACAGGGACGGACACAGATTAATCGTCCAATCAAACAGGAACTTAATTAACTTTATGCCTGCTTGACTGACAATAAGAACGATACAGTTTCTCGAGACTGCTTATATAATTTAGCCATGCATTGTACCGATCAGAATAGAGAACATTCTTCGCAGCTTCAGCTTACTAAACCGGTCAAAGAAAGAGACTGTTTACAATCACGTGACGAGTCTCGCACCTTTTTCAACCGACTGCATTCTTTTGATAATTTCAGAACCGGTGGTTTCAATTTCAAGCAATTTTTATCTGTTAGAAAATTCAAAATATTTCGGAATGGTCCTAATTGTTCACATCCCTTAGACTGAATTCAGCAATTTACTTTTTCTTTGCCGACAAAATGGCTTGTCTATCATTTACTAGAATTTATTTGTAGCTTTCTGGAAGAGGATCCATCTACGAGAATACGACCTATTGCACGCCAATGTTTTCCAGTTGAAGAATTTCAAAGCGCTCTCCTCGCAGCGTACTGGAGTGCGACGACACAGCGTGCTGTAAAAGACGAATTGATAAATTTGCCAAATTTCAACAACTCGAGTTTTGAAACTTAAGACAATACTTTGAATACATGGTACAACAAAACCAGCCTGTCAGGTTTGATCCACCTCTGTGTTTCAAAACTTCCAGGAAATTTTAAATTTGCGTTAAGAGCAGGTCAACAAACATCTAACATACATGCTTTTCGTGAAGTTTTACAATTACTTGAGACTGATCAGTCGTTTTCTTAGCTTAAGAATAATAATAACTTTTTTAACAACAATCGCAATTTTCACGACAAACTCAACGGTGGTCAATCTGGTACTTTTCTAGTCACAATAAGAGTAGCTATCTTGGGAATGAAGGACGTAACAGAAATTTTGACAACAACGAGAATTCTAATGGTAATCAGCAAAGACGTTTTCAGCAGAATCAAAGACTTCCTAATACCTACCAACAGCAGAATCACAATCTTCAACAATCTAGTCAGCAATATGTTAATTCCGGACAACGCATAAAGCAACCTTTGCTGTAACAGCTGTCACAGCAGCGATCATTCTGGCAAAATGATTCTTGTAATAATTTTATACACAGGAAAACTTTCGATAACTACAGACAACAGCCGTACCAGCAAAACTCTTATGGCAATGCCCAGCATTTTCAACGTCACAATGGGAATAAGCACGGAAATAGAAATTTTAATCATAATTACAAGAATAAAACGCACTTTAATAACAACCAGATTCACATTTTCACCCGCGACAAGGTAATCTGAATCATACAGAAGCCCAGTGCACTGTCCGAATCATAGACGCCGCATCTACAAACGCATCGAACAGTGCAGACGCTACGCAACAATGACTAGCGGACCAGGCGTCAGACGATGCCAACGTCGCGCCAACACAGGTTACGTCGCGTTCTGATCACATTATAGAGCATATTATCCGCTTGGAAGACACCAGAGATTTACTGTTACGTGAAACTGAACAGCATATGAAGCTTTTTAATCATCCAGTTAATGCCATTCAAGTAGGAAAACACGTATTAAAAGCAGTTCTGGATTCTGGTTCTCCCGTTACTGTCATGAGTGGGGCAGCATTCAACCGCTGCAATTCTGATGACTCTTCTCCTATGTTACCTCTCAATACACTGAAAATAAATTGTGCCGTATCTTGTAAAAGCTTTGAAGTCAAATCTCAAACTCATTTACAATTTTCTGCTCAAGGTCACACATTTTTCGCCAACTTTCTTATCGTTCCATTATTAACAACTGAAGTCATTGTGGGCATCGATTTCCTAAACAAATATAAAGCAGTGCTGGATTTGAAAAACTCTTGTATTACGTTACAAAACAGTATGCTACCTTTAAATTTTGATCAGAACCTCTGTAACGAGGAACAAGATATCAGTCGCCTGCATTTTTTTTCATCAGATAGAAACGTCGACTGCTACAACACACAATTTAATTCTGCTGACTCGTACTGTGAGCTCAACGATGACGGCACTGTGATTTCCGAACAAAGTTGACAATTATAAAGTCACCTACGATTCTCATAAACAACAATTACGGGAAATCTTACAAACCCACACTCAGGTTTTTGATAATGTACCTGGCACTGCTCGTGGTTTTCTTTATGAATTTCAAGTTGAGCCACACAGTACTTTTGTTGGGTGACACTACACCATTCCTTTTGTTTATTATCAGAAAGTTAAAGAAGAAATTAATCCCATGATTCAACAAGGTATTATTGAGCTGGCAGTCAGCCCTTATAACAGTCCGCTTCATATTGTGCGGAAGAAAGATGGTTCACTGAGGCGTGTTCCCGATTCGGGAGACAAATTAATAACATTATTATTCCGGAAACCGATGGACAGCAAACCTTGGAAGAGATTCTTCAGAAATTTCATGGCATCAGAGATTTCTCCTCTCTTGATTTAAAATCCTATTCTGGCAGACTGAATTTCACCATCATTGCCGCAAATATACAGCCTTTGTCTGTTTTGGGATATGCTATCAGTTCTGGAAACTTCCTTTTAGACTTAACATTTTGTCTGCAGCATTCATCAGGAGTTTTTAATTCTGTTTTACCGGAGGATTTGAAAAATAAGATTACCAATTATATTAATGATATTCTCATGTGTGAAGGAACCAGGGATGTGCATGTAACACTTACATCGATTAGGTGTAGGTTTATTTTAACTAACTGTGTATTTTCAATTTATGAAGAGTGCAGTCTGTTTTGTTTGCCCTCCTTGATATATGGCAAGAAAAATAGTTTTGTAATGTATATATGAAAAAAAGCAAAACGAATATGTCAGAATTTTAAATTATTATAGTATGAATATGTTTATGAAAAATGTATGATTGTTAAAAGCTGGTTCATGCTTAGGGCACTTGGATGTCAACGCTGTTGGGAGGGCACTCTACAACGAAAGTGGCATGGTGCGATGTAAAAGGTGGGTTTGGTGGTCAAACAGAGCGGCTCCTTTGTGTGAAAGGCACGCAGTATGTAGCTAACTTTATAGCACGGTACACGTCGACGGTGCTAAGAGAGGAAACTGGAAGCTGTATTAGAAGGGATTTGCTTCGGATGTTTGTTCCGTATTCACGGAATAATGGAATGGCTGTAATATGTTGAAAATCCGACATCAAGAAGAGATTCTATACAGAATTCGCAGATCAAGAGCCATGTGTAGAGTTAGCTGCCATTTCGCCTGCCACCAATTTTCGCCACTGCTTCACAGACTTCATATAGTCAGTTAAGTAATGTATATGGGCAAGGACCAGTTAACTTATGTGTTGTTTCAATAATAATCACATAAAACTTCAATTCGTGTTTGAAACCGTAACTTCAATCCTTATCACGAACCTACGCAGGGGTCTCACCTAAGTGCTATTAAAAGTGAGTATCGTGATTTAAATGAATAAATCTGACATTTATGTGTTTAGAAGTGATTTTTTGTATAATGTAAAAGAAGAAGCAAATGTTAAAGTATGAGTAACATTTGGATGCTTTATTAATGAACTACCTCAAGTGAAATTGTTAAGGTAGGAAGTTGAAGTTCAAAAATTCAAAGATCAATTAACAGGAAAGTGAAAACCTTAATTATTTAAAAGTTTCAACCACAAAAGTGAATTTGGATAGTCTTTTGGTAAAGTATTCTTAGTTTATTATATAATATAGTTTTGTAGGGTTACAGTGCAAGATTGTGTGAGTATTATTTCCAAGAATACCTGCTTCACAGGTGATTAAATTTCAAGTACATAAAATCAGTAATGAACAGATGTACAGTAGTAATATTTGAAGTAAAATTATGCACAATTTCAAAGAGGGTGTAGTTTTGGTACTCATCATGAATGGTTCCTTTTGAAGTTCATTAAGCCCAGTGTTGCATTTTTATTACTTTACAGAGTAATTCAAGTGAATGATTAGTTTTTAGTTAGTTTTTACTATTTCAATGATCAAAGACCCTTGGCTAGTGAAACTGTACCAGTTTATGGGTCCCCATCATATTCTCCACGTATTAAGATAAAATTGAACCATTACTGTTACTAAGGAAAACTGCTATATGCAGAAGAGCGTAAACAGTGTATTTAAGATGTTTTCATCTTTATTTGTGTTTTTCATGCCAGTCAAGATAGAAGCCCCTAAAGTCAAAAAATTTGTTCAACACTTCAGGCAATGATGCTTCAGTATTTGATTAAGTAATGCTCTTGAGTGTGGCTGTCATTAGTATGAGCTTGGTGCAATTTTGCTCCCCACAATTTACTGGTGTGTGTGTTGTTGGTAACCGCTGCTACACACAGTCCAGAGTGCAATGTGTCAGTTTGTACGCTGTTTGCTATTCAAAGGGAAATATCAATATAAGTAACTTTACGAACTAATATCCAATTTTGTCAGATATATATTTCCAAATTAATGTGCCTAATTAGGCTAGCGACCGTTAATTTTTTTCATTCATTGATGATTTTACAACTTCTGTTAACTCCCAAGGTTAAAGATCGTTTAGTTTTCCTGTTAACTTAAAAAAATTCGAAATTATATCCGGTACCCTTTTCCATTAGACACACGCACGGTCGAACCTTGAATTCCTCTCAGAGGGTAGCATTAGCGTGTTTCATGGCACGTTAGTGTTATAAGCTCAATAAGACCTTGATCCTTTGCTACGAGTTTTTTCTGACGATGCTGTTACAGTCAACTCGAGCAAATCTGAAATCGGCAAATTTAACATCATATTTTTAGGTCACGTCGTATCCGTTTCTGGCATTGAACCTGACCCGAGCCGGTTGCAAGCTATCCGTGACATAACCACACCCACTTCCAGATATCAGTCCAGAAGTTTCCTCGGTGTGAAAAGTTTTTCCATTGTTTTGTGTATTACAGGGCTCTAGATACCCTATGTATGTGCCAACTTAGCGACAAAAACTTCAGCTTGTTCTGGGACGACCAAGCTCAACAAGAATTTGTCAGTTTAAAACTAGCTTTTTTGAACGCTCCTCTAGTGGCTCGTTCTGATCTTTCACATGACTTCTGTTTGGCCACTGGCAGTTCTAAAATGGCCATTGGTGTCCATTTGTTTCAAGAGATCGAACAAGACGGCATTGTTGTTAAGAAAAGCGTTGCATTCGCTAGCCTCATTTGTCTCCAGCTGAACGTAACTATTCTATAACAGAATTTCAATGCTTAACAGTCGTGTGGACCTTTTCCAAATTCCGACACTTTTTATTTGGCAGACATACCGAGATTTATGCTGATCACAGAGCGTTGGAAATTCTTATGTCAGTAAATCTTTCTCATGATTGTTTAATTCGTTGAGCTACGCCTTTACAAGAATTTCGCTTTACGGTCATCTAAATTCCCGGCGTGGAAAATATTGCCGCTTATGCATTATCTCGCTCACTTGGCGGTACTCCGTCTGGTTCTTCAACAGAATTTTGTCACGTCACTTTCAGTGTGTTATACATTCAAAAAGTAGCTTTCGAAACCTTTATGACCGACATTACTGAAGAGCAAGACAAGGGTCCGAAAGGATGGAACGGCATCAAACGGCAACGCCGCGACAAAACCAAATCTATCACACTCTACTATCTCGTTCGGAACATCTTGTTTAAACGGTTAACACCTGACAGCTCTACCTGGCTTTTTGCGTACCCAAGCATCTGGTTAACAAACTTATCTGGTACATTCATCTCGTTAGGCTCATTATGGAGCCCGCAAATGCTTTTTCATTCTTCGTCCAACATCTTAGTTCTTTAATATGGAGAAATCTACTCGTTGTGTTCTTATGGAGTGCAAATTATGCCAGAAAGTTAAGACAACAACATCTTCCTTTTATGTTCAGTTGTATCCGATCATTCCTGTGGAATTACGTCGTTTAGCAGTCATTTGACTTATTCGGTCCTCTTGTTGCCAGCAGAAAAAGTTTGTCTTACATTTTCATAGCTGTAGAACTCACGTCGAAATATGTTTCATTCATACCTGTGCGTAAAGCTACTGGCAAACAGCGTCCGCCGCCTTTGTTAAGAAATTTTTAACAGAAGTAGGTCACGCTGACAAGGTCATTTCAGACAACGGTCCGCAATTTAGGTCAAGTTATTGGATTTCACCCTCTCGAGCAGGAACATCAAAGCCATTTACATTTCCCCCTGCCATATTTCTTCAAATCCAGTTGAACGCGTTATGAAAGAGATATGTTAACTATGCAGATTGTATTGCCTCAAGAAGCACGTACATTGGTACAAATACATCTACACATTTCAGGATGTTATCAACTCTATTCCCAACGCTTCTACCTTACTTTCTCCGTAAGTTGTACTGAAAAAAAAACTGCTATCTGACAGAATCAGAGAACTTGTACCGATACCTAATTTAAGTTGCTTACGACACCATCGAATTGTGGAAATAGCTTTACAAAACATCAAACGAGCTGCAGAAAAGAGGATTGAAAGGCAGCACCCTTCCGGAATCAAACTAACATCTCAGGTAGGACAAAAAGTACTCGTCAGATCACACAGACAGTCTCATAAATGAAAACGCTTGTTCTACAAATTCTTCCTTTGCTATAATTGACCATACAGAATTCGTCGTATTTGTGATCCGAATGCTTTGGAAGTGGAAAGTTTGAGAAACAAACGTAAAATGGGTGTACACCATATTACGGATGTCAAAGAATTTCACGAATGGGACACACTCACACAGCTTTACAGACAATGCACCCACACTGAGAATTTGTTTACTATCGGATTGGTATGAGCACAACCTACTTTATTGTTTATTGTTTTATAATGTTCGATTTTCTCTGATTTTGTGAGTTGTCAACACATACTCAGATTTACAGATAACACACTTAAACTGCGATCAGGTATGTACTGTAATCTTATATTTTTGCTCTTTAAGATCGAAAATTCTTGTCACACAGCAACTAAGTTTGCACATGACTCTGACATGTGGACTTTGTAAATACTTTTAAAAACTGATTATTTGCTTAGTTTTAAGCCATTTCATCAGTGTTAAGATATACTTTATTCTGTTTTTTTTCCTTCTTATCATTCTTATTTTGTGTCTTGATGTAATATGTATACTACTTCACTATTGTATTTCATTGCCTGGTAGTACCCTCTTGTTTTTTATGAAGTATTTGTACTTTATTTGCACTCTGCACAGATATTGAAATATTTTAATTGGGAGCAACGTTAGCTCTCATATCTTATTCGATTATACCCTGGCTTATGATTAATTAGCCTATACTACACTTAAGATTATACATTCTTTGGATGTCTCGTCGAGGCTTGTTTGTAATGAGCGGTTATGGTCTTGCTACAGTGTGGAAGGACTATCTGTTTAGCACATTCTGTGCTTTCTATCCCCTCATTACTACCAATACCAAATTTTTCTGATGTCGGTGCCATGGGACTGCAAGATTGTCTTGCACTGGTCAGTGATATCAAACACTTCTCACGGCGGTGGCAGTGGGACTGCAAGATTACCTTTCGCTGTTCAGTAATGTCAAGTACTCCTGATGTTGATGCCTGCGGGACTGCAAGATTGTCCCGTATTGGTCAGTTCTACAGAGTAATTCTGACGACAGTGCCAGTGGGTCTGCAAGATTGTCTCTCTGTGCTTTTCAAATAATATTTATGCTGACATTGTCTGTGGGACTGCGAGATTTTCCCTCAATGTGCCATATAGTTTGCTTGCGAACTTATGGTTGGCAGTTATTTACAGGTTTTACTGCTCTAAGGACACTTTTTGTACCACAATCTAGGGTGGCGATAAACATTTTCTTTGTACTTAGGACAGAGCATATTATGTATTCTATCGGCTCTCTGTACTAACAGTCTACACGTGTAATGCAGTTTGCACTATTGTGAGTATAGGCCATTCTTAGAAAATACTATACTTTTAACAATATGTTTATGTCAAGCAATGATTTATACCTATTTTCAGTTATGCAACTATTTATGTCCAACAGTAATTTGTACTTATTTTTGTCATGTATAGTTTTGTTATTACTTGTGTACTCGCAATGCCTCTTTCGACTTTTGCACTCACTTTTCACATCTTTTTTCCCAGTCTCTGCAATGTCACTGACATCGCCTCGTCTGTGAAATTACGGTCTGGTAGATCGCGGGGTAATGATAGGTGTCATGTATAGTTTAGATATTTGAATCGATTGTAATGTTAAGCACTCTTGGAGTGAGAAAGCACGAGTAGACTATGTTTAGTTGTGTTAGAATGAGGAAGATGACAATGTTAACCTGTGTTAGAGAAAGGAAGCAACGGCAATATTATTTTTGAAATTTGAAGTATTGATTTATTACTGAATTTTTTGTCAAGGAGGAAGTCTAATGGAATATCATGTATACGTTGAAATGATGTTACCTTTTTTCACTGTTGCCGCGTCATCGGATAAAGTTGGTTATTGTACTGAATGTTGATGGATTTGAGAGATAGGAAAGTGTATTGTTTGAATGTTAAGAAGTTCATTAAATTTAAAATCTTCCTTGAGCACTTTTTCACAGTGTATAAAGAACTTAGTGTTGTCATTTATGTGCATATTTCATTTTCTTACCAACCCTACTCTTACAATCATAGAAACAGTTCGATTTTCAATTAACAGAGAACTCATTGCACCTCTGGAGTGTGTCTATGTAGATACAGCAATTTGCAGCTTTAGCATAGCGGCGCGCAAGACAGAGCAGTACTGCAACGTGTTATCTGGATTTGCGCAGAACGGAAGTAAAGAGAAAATCTTTTTATTTGTTTATTTATTCAATCAGGGCCAACTTATGTTATTCAGAGACGGTTTTTGTGAACAATTTTGGTATACCAGTTACTCTGGGTTTCATGTCAAAGTTCATTTTTACACTGTTCAAAATTCGTGCAGTCAGACTGATAACTTTTACAGTGTGAAAGACTGCCCTTTTCATTACGACAATTAATTATTATTACAATGTAGCTTTGTCATCTCATTACGACAGTGTAAATTCATTATGACAGTTGATTTATTATTACAGCTTAGAGCTTACAATCACAAACAAATTATTTCAGTCTACATTATTTCATTTCTTTAGAGAACTTTCAATACATGTTTAGTAAACTAGCCAAAAATCGGTAGTATCATATCTCAATGAGGAAGTTGAAACTTTCAGCACAGGAAATCACAATGTAGAGGAACTCTGGATCAAGTTTAAACAAATAGTTGGTCATGCACTGGATGGATATGTACTCAGCAGAACAGTTCTCAATGGGAAGAACCTCCATGGTATACATTCACTGTAAAGAAACTTCTAAAGAAATGGAAATAAATGCCTTATAGGTGTAAAACAAAGCGAAGGGCTGTAGGTCGAGAGATGCTGAATGAAATGCGTTTTTCTGTCAGGAGAGCATTACGTGATGCCTTTAACAGAACCCAAAGAAATTCTGGTCATATGTAATGGTTGTTAGTGGCACCAAAGTCATTGCCTCAAACTGAGGGTAGCAAAGCAGAAACTGAAATGCTTAACTCCGTTTTCAATTTTTCATAAGGAAAACCCAGGAGAATCACCCCAATTTGAGCCTCATACCACCGAAAAAATGAATGAAATAAGTGTTTTAGATTCCGAGAACATATTCTCAGCTCAAACATAATGAGGTATCTTGAACCAAATGATCTCAATGTCAGCCAGCATGGATCTCTTTTCTCACACGACATACTGTGAGCTTTGGATCATAGCAATTAGGTCGAGGCAGTATTTCACTCAGAACCACACCTACGTTTATGGTCAAAAGTACGATTATATGGGGTATCAAGTGAAATTTGTGACTGAACTAGGGACTTTTCGGTAGGGAGGACACGGCATGTTGCCACGAATGGGGAGGCATCATCAAATGTAGAAGTAACTTCGGGTGTGCCCCAGGGAAGTTTGTTGGGACCTTTGCTGTTCATGTTGTCTATTACTGACCTTCTATTACTGACCTTGCAGACAATATGAATAGTAAAATCAGGCTTCTTGCAGATGATGCAGTTATCTATAATGAAGTACTAGCCCAAAGAGACTGCTTAACTACTCAGTCAGGTCTTGAGAAGATTTCAGAGTGGTGTAGAGATTGGAAACTTGCTCTAAATGTTCAGAAATGTAAATCTTTGCATTTCAAAAAACGAAAAAACGTAGTACCCTATGACTATAGCATCAACGAGTCACTTTTGTAATCGGCCAACTCATATAACTACTTGCGTGTAACATTCTGTAGGGACATGAAACGGAATGATCACACAGGCTCTGACGTGGGTAAAGCAGGTGATAGACCTCGGTTTATTGCAGAACACCAGGGAAGTGCAATCAGCCTACGTAGGTGATAGCTTACAAATCACTCGTGCGACCTGTTCTACAGTATTGCTCAAGTGTGTGGGACCCGTATGAGATACAACTAACAGGGGATGTTGAACGTATACAGAGAGGGAGAGGGGCAGCACGATTGTTCACAGGTTTATTTAATCCATGGGGGAGTGTCACAGAAATACTGAAGGAAGTGAACTGGAACACTCTTGCAGATAGACGTTATTTATCCCTAGAAAGTCTTTTAACAAAGTTTCAAGAATGGAATTTAAATGATTAGTCTAAGAATATATTACAACCCCCCAACGTATCGCTCACATAGGGATCATGAGCATAAGATTAGAATTATTACTGCACGCACAGACGCATTCAAACAATAATTCTTCCCGCGCTCATGCGTGAATGGAACAGGAAGAAACCCTCATAACTTGTACAATGGGACGTACCCTCTGCCATGCATCTCACGGTGGTTTACAGAGTATAGACGTAGATGCAGATGTAGACGTAAGTGTTTTTTTTTACGGCTTTCCGATAAGTGATATGAAAATCCGATGTCAACAACGTTATGAATATTTACACTTCACTTTTCATGCGACGTGGAATTTATAATAAACTGCAGATATTCTGAAGCTTTTGTTTTAGTAGCGACGAATCTACGAGGGTTTTCACTCCACGAAATCTAAATGTACTTTGCAACCTCGTGTACCAGCGGCGGAGTGATCCTGTCACAGTTTCGAAATACCCCATAATGAGGGAGATGTTCTTTTAGATTCAGATCCAGAGTAGCAATGTATCATCAAAACGTCGAATAAATTATTTTAGTAACTAAATTGTTGTTAAGTGCCTAATGTCTCAAATGTCTGTTGTCGCAAATATACGACGCACCGAATTATACGAGACAACGTATCTTTGATTTAGCTTTACGTGCTCTGAAACCCTTCAATAATGATTTTTGATTTCTCCTTTCAAATGAGAATATATTCAGATACTAAGGCATTGAAGGACAAATAACAATGACATGAATCACGATGGTTCTCGTCTTTGTATCTGCAACAACAGAGATCGTTTTTGCGTTGGTTGCTTTATCGACATTTGGGTTTCAGATTAATGAAACGATAGTTCTATTTTCCACCACAGCCTTGAAGGATTATGTGATCAATAAGTATATACACGATCAACACACTATTCGATAGCGTACACAATATTATAAGAGTATTTCCCGCGTCCCTGTTGTGTACCGGTATCTGTCGTCGAGAGTTTGTATTGGGATTCGAGATGAGATAGACCGAATGTCTGATGTGACTAATAACATGCTATTGTAAATGTGTACAAATGTAAGTCAATAGGGTCAGATAGGGCAGACTTTCTTTAACGTTCGAATGCAGCAATAATACACGTATAATGATGCTTGATACAAACACTTTGGTTAAACCCGTATATGGAGATGTAGCGCTGCAAAACAACAAACAGGAGTTGAGTCGCAGGGATGGCGAGAGGCAGACAACGATTCTTTGGGAGATTTCTGGTAAAGTTTTAGTTTCTCCATGATTGGAGAAGTGCCGTTATCCTGCATTTGCATATTCGGTTAATGGAAGGTCTCTCCAGCTGCTAATGTGTACTTTACTTAAGTCCACAACCAGTTTCGGTCTTCACGTCAAGGCCAACTTTAAGTGGATATTGTTTCTGTTGTGGAACAACGTCAAACGATTATTCCACGTTGTTTTACAATAGAACAGTTTCCAACTGACATTGGCCTGTACGTAAAAAAGGAAACCTCTAATGGACTTAAATATAGTATACATTAGCAACTGGAGCGGCCTTTCATAAATTCTGGGCAAGTGACGTGGACCAAGAAACGAGAAGACTCTTGCGATCCATTCTTACGGGCTATTTGAGTCGAATTAAAGGAAGACATCGAGTCAATCGGGAGGGGTGTCGCTAAATATACTACCAGTCCGTTCTGTCAGGGTGAATATTACGGAAACGCCCCTTTTAAGAAACCTTTAATTTTCTCTTCTGAAGAGAGTCACTGGGCTGATGAATAAGTTTCTTTCAGAGAGAGTACAGAACGATTCTCCTATCTCCGACGTTCACCTCGCTTAAGAACCTTTACAACATAATAGGAACTCGTACATAGATATACAACCTATCATGTTGTTAGAAATGGATTAAGGTTGTGTAGAAAACTCCGAAATATACTTAACGTTAAAGAAAGAGGTTTTATAATACGTGATGTCCTTCACCATCCATGATTCACTCAAGACTTAGTTTTGCTGATTGAAGAAGCAAATACCGGTTAACATCAGAACTCAGACATTGGGTTTATGAGCTTGTTGATCTGGTGGGGAACCTTTTCCAAAACGGCGACTTTAAAACTACGGTTAAAGCACAGCCTTAATTGCACGTGTATTGCTTTCCACGTCCAAAGGGTTCTTGTCATAACTAACAACGCGTAATTATTTTTACATAATTATATTTCTAGTTGTACAGAAGATCTGTGGTGACAGAGAGCCAGTCTTTCCTTCACCAAATGCATGAATCACATCAAAATTACGAAGTCTGGTTGTCTTGTCAAACTGCATTCAGTTGCCACAGTCCACAAATTTGTCAGAGGCTGCTGATGCATAGTTGATCCGAGACAACTTTTAACCGAGCCAGAGTGCTGAGCAACCTTCCTGCTTTAGCTACAGTACTCTACGAGTATAAAAGTTGCACGTAGATGCACAAACATTAGGAAATAAGCTTGAAATGTAAAACTATAGCGTCTTATTCAAGAATTCTAATGGTTTTGAAGTATTGGTTTGAAAGTTTAAAGTATGTATTGTTTCCAAATATTTAATTCTCTCTTTTAAATCTATTGTGACATCATTAAGGTATTCATTGATAAATAGTTTGCATGCCGCTGCGAACTCATCGCCCATCATCTTTGAGTATTTTCATATAAACCAAAATGTTACATGTAAAATCTTCTCTGATTCATATCAGTTTTTTTTTATCTTGGAAACTACATTATAAGTAATGGCATAAGAAACATTTATTCGAATAAATTTTCTGAACTCACACATGTCACATCACTCCTTGTTTCATAATGAAATTATTTCCACTTGTTAGTGCGCTCCTCCGGAAATTCAAAATCGATATTAACTGCACACGCAACAGCTTTAGGCTCAAGGAGAGTTGTGTTCCATTTTTTGCGAAGAAATTTTAAGTCATTGTGTAGCCTCTCAAATTGTCTTACCTCAACATTAATGGTAGCATTTAGAGCTTGTAGTAATTTCATTCTGTACTCAACTGGTATCAACAACTTTAGCCAAACTGATGCCAGGATTCAGGAGTTGAAAGTTCTCGCATAACACAAAACACCTCGAATTATAAAATATGTGGCAACTGGCAGATATAACTTACTGAGTTTGTCAACAGCCATGACAATCCGTCAGCCCGAGCACTCCAACGCGAATCACTCATGGAATATAGAGAATTTTCGACAATCTGTTTCAGAATTTCCCATCGCTGTGGACTGCAGTTCAACAGGTTGTAACGAAATCTGCTTCATGAAAACTCTCTTCTGTATATTCTCCACATAAAGCTATGACAAGCATACAGAGAAAATTTTGCAAGAGAATTCTGTTGATGAAAATGTATCTGAGCTCCTTTGTAAGATCCTTTCGTATTGCTTCCTTTATCATAACCTTATCGGTGGCATCCACTGACCTTAATATTGTATCACAAGTTTTGATCCAACTAAAAGTGCAGTAGTAATTCGTGTCTATATTGAAGCGGACTACAAAAATCACATTTTGGAACTCCTAAAACAATTTACTTCAGTCATATTTTGCACTTAGATTCGTTGAAAATATTGCGAAGAGACAAATCAGTAAGTTGACACATTTTGCATATTACATTCAGTAATGTTCTTGGGTAATTCAACTTTAAGAAAGAAGTCTTCATTTCTCGAAAACGTGCTGTAACAATAATATGTGGTTCTCAGCCACGATCTTCTTGTAGATATCTGTTTAAGGAGGTGGGCATTTTTCCTCACAGTATATTTAGTCGCTAATGAAGTTGGTTGTAAAGAATTTGCTGCAGTTCTAAAGGAAGAATGATGTACATAATTACAATACCAGAAGAGAAAATGACATTGATTACTCCACATTAAGGTTGTCTTTAGAACAAAAAGGGGATGCACAGTGGTGCAACCAAAGTTTCCGATCACGTACCGAGTGATGTAAAATGTCTGCCAGACAGGAAAGTAGAATATGAGAATAAGTTGAAGAAATATATCCCTAACACCTCTTTCTATTCCGTAGAAGAATTTCTGTTATTGAATGTGTAAAAGTTTGTGGGTAGGATTTACTAGCTCATATCTCTTTCACTTTCTATTTTTTAACGCCACTCGTAAATGATGAACATATAGGCATAGTTACAAAATAATTTCTGTTGTGAACATAAAATGACTCGTTCCACTTCGTTACGATTTATAGTGAAAATGATGCGTAGGACACGAAGGCAACTAACTGACTGTTTTCTGATTACAGTGTAAGAATTTCGGTTACCTTTATTTTATTTAATTTTTATCAATTTCCTTATTAAAGTGAAAAAAACACAGGGTGAATGATGTCTATTCAACATGATGTGAATCAGGAGGAGTTGCATCAACAATAACTGAATACTTCTCAGTTTCTCTCTGTTCCTAAATAGCACTCATGACATGATTGGCACAACTAGAAACAAGTTCATTCTGAGCATCACTTGACAGAAGACGCACTTGTAAACGCTTTCCAGCTTCCTATCCCTGATCTAATGTGTCTTGCAAGAACTGGATCATAGTGACTCAAGAACTTTAATACCCTGAGGAAATGTCCGTTGTATGGATCTCAAATTTTCTTAGATGAACGTCTGAAGAACAAACGTCCTTGACCAGGAAATGATGTCACATCAAGTAACATTAGAGTTCCCATATAAGTTGTCCATTCTGCAGGCGAACAAAGAAGAACATTACTTCCGAGCATCAGCATGACCATTTACTTGTTTCATGTCATTTCAAGTCATCACTTTTACGATTCTTACAGGACAACGATACACAAACAGATATGCTTTATTTTTTGTTTACTCTTGAATTTAGAATACAGTATTTTATTATATTTCGTGTAAATTGAACTTGTGATGGAATCAGAAGTGTCTTATTTTTAAATGTTATTGACAGTTCTACCAAATTATAGCGTTGCTTCACAGCTGTTTCCGTGTACATTTTTTGGGGACATGTTTTGGTAGGATTTCTGTCGACATTTAAGGAAATCGGAGTTTCGATTCCATCACAAGATGGTGTCAGACACAGTACTTAAAGAAAATATTGTGCAGTCACACGAAATAGAACTGTATCCAAATGACCAGTAAGAATCATAAAAGTGAAATACAGAAGTGCAAAGCAAGAGCTAGATTGCCTATGCTGCTGCTGGGATAATGTCCTTTTTTTTCTTACATGATACATAATTTATTTTACAGTAACAGTCTGATATTTACCAATTATTTCTCAAACCGCACAGCCTAGGGCGTCTTTTCACGGGTCGTGCGGTTCCCCCCGTCGCAGATTCGAGTCCTCCCTTGGGCATGGCTGTGTGTGTTGTCCTTACCGTAAGTTAGTTTAAGTTAGATTAAGTAGTGCGTAAGCCTAGGGACCGATGACCTCGGCAGTTTTTTCCCATAGTTCACAGTCCGTACCACATGCACCTGGCCTATTCACAGATTATTTACGGATTTTTATAGAGGTTTAAAATTTCCCGAGCGTCATATGGAGGATGTCTACCATATAAAGAGCCATAGCTAAATTCCTACTGAGGCTCATAAGATCATGAACTCAGGTGAAGGGCCTCGATTTACTAGTACAATATTTACGGTTACTTATAAAACCATTGGAACTGAGAAAATCTTCATTCCACTATTTTACTCTTCTTGTAACTAGGATACTGCACGAGTAGGTCCTCTCTATCTCTTTATTTTTATTATTTTTATTTTTTTGAATCTTCTGATTGGTTTCATGCGACCCGCCATGATTTCCTCTCCTGTGCCAAGCATCTTTTTCATCTCAGAGCAGTAATTTTAATCTATCTTTTCAGTTATTTGGTGGGTGTATTCCAGTCCCTGTCTTTCACTGCAGTTTTTCCCCTTTAACCCGAAGGAAGTCATTCCCTGATGTCTTAAAATGTCCAAAAACCCCTTCCTTTCTTCTTGCCATTATTTTCCTTTCTTCGCCGAGTCTCCATAGTTTCTTCGTAGTTACCTTCGTTTGTATACCTCTTGCTTTCCAACTCCTGTGATTGCCGATTTCAGTTACGTCCCTTCCTCTTCAATTGAACTGCGCACTGGGCAACTCTTTTCTATACCTTCAGAAAACTTCAATCGTAACTTTTCATTCCTTAATACTTACGTATCCCACTTCTTCGCGCACTGAATCTTCCTGACCAATCTCTTAAACTTCATCTTACTGTTCATATTACTAAATTTTGACCTGATCATATGTCTGCTCCTGGGGAAGCTTTACAGTCTAACATCTGATTTCGGAATCCCTCCCTGAAAATGACGTAATGTAACTTGAATCTTCCTGTATCTCCCGGCCTTTTCCAAGAATACCACCACCTCTTGTGACTCTTGAACAGAGTATTCGCTATTACCATCCGAAATTTATTGCAGAACTCAGTTAGTCTTTCTGTTCTCTCATTCCTACTACAAAGCCCATATTCTTCCGTATCCCTTTCATCTACTCCTTCTCATACAACCGTGTTCCACTCTTCCATCACTTTATGGGTTTCATTTCCCTTCACGTACTTAATTCCCAGTTCAAAATCCTCGTATACTTTCCTGTATCTTCATCATCTGCTTGCAAGGTAGGCATGTATACCTGAATATAACCAGTGTTGTCGGTGGGGATTTTCCTCTCAAATATGCTGAGAACAGCTCTGTCACTGAACTGTTCACAGTAATTCACTTAATGCCCTACATTCCTCCTCATAACGAATCCTATTCCATTTCCTGCTGCAGTTGATGTTATCCTATACTCATCTGACCGGAAATCATTGTCTTCTTTCCATTTGAATTCACTGAAGCCCACGGCACTTTGACTGAGCCTTAGTGTTTCCATTTGCTGATTTGCTGGTTCCCTATCACGTTCAAATATCTGACACTCCACGCACCGACTCGTGAAATGTTATTCTTTTGTTGGCTATTCAATGTTCTTCTCGTAGCAAGCTCCCAGCCCAGTTGGCAGCGCCCTCGCGGAATCCAAATGGGGGCTAGTCTTTTGCCATTGGACACATCATCATTATGTCAGGTTTTCTATTACAGGCCACATATCCTGTGCACTGGTTTCCATTACCTTCTGCATCCTCATGCCGTTGATTACTGCTGATTCTGCAGACTTTTAAGGGCAGTTTTCCACCCCAAGGGCAAGAGTGTCCTTGACATCACTCCTCCACCCTCTTCGACAAGGTCGTTGGCAGAACGAGGGAGACTTCTTAGGCTGGTAGTCTTCGACCATCACTGATGATGATTTTTATTAAAAAGTTGTGACTCAAGCAGTGGCGAGGTTCGAACCTGTGACCGGGGACGTTGTGATTCCAAGTAAAAGACGCTACACTTTGTTTTTCATTTTTGTTCGTTATTGTTCCAATCATTTGGTCTGCGCGAACATGACATTACACCCTTCAAGTTCGTCTTGATTACTTCACTCAGTTTGTTTTATTACAGAAGCCTGACTGTTCTCTGACGAACGATGCTGAACTACCTTGCCACTTTCCTACAGCATGGGTGGCACTTGAACGATTTGTAAAATTATTTAAAATACAGCTGTGCAAAACTTTCGGCATCACTTCTACAAGAGGTGACGTAAATAGATGAAGTCCACCGAAACTAATGTAAGCAGTTCATCAAATCTGTGATATGGACAAACACACTCCGCGCAGCTAGACCTCACTTCAGAGATACATCGCCGGCTTTATCCTGCTCCTATAAGCTTCATCAAAATCGACAACATACGTTACCAATGGACACTAACATTGGAGACTGTTTGTCAGCAAAGATTCAGAAAACAATGATTAAATTAAGTCTTCACAAGAGTCCCATAGAACGGACTGTCCCATCGGCCGCAGCCCGAAATAAATGAGCTAACACCAAAGGTCTTCGTCAACGTGTAGTACGACTACAAACATGATACGGTTACGATCTGCGTATGACCTGTGGTTAGCTGTCTTCCTGGGCTACTGCACTGGATGTTCAGTAAGTAATGCAACACACTTTTCCTCGGTCTGTTTCGGTTGGAATTGGAAAAATCGTTGTGGGACACCGTGGATTATTCCCGCTTGAGCTCCTTTAGTTTCACGAAGTTCCTACAGGTGGCGGCGCTATACGTAGCCTTGAAACAGACACATGTAAGAGAGATGCATTCGAGGCAGGCATCTGTCATTGAATTTCTTTGGCGGAGAACGAGAGCATCGGAGATATTCATAGGTACTTCCAGGATGTCTACGGAGACCTGACAGTGAACAAAAGCACAATGAATCATTGAGCGAGTAGTCTGCCACACCGCAACAACGTCGCACAAACCTGTCGGATCTCCCGCTGGCCGGCCGGCCGCACGCATCTGTAACTCCTGCATTGTTGAGACGTGCGGACACTTGTCAATCAAAGGCGATAGGCGGATCACAGTCAGACACCTAGCTGCTCGACTGGATGTCAGTCTTCTGGGTCTCTGAAGCGGTTATTCTGGTAGATGACGTCCCACATGATGCAACAGTCAACTCTGAAGTGCATTGTGCAACTCTCAGGAAATTCAAGAAACGAATTCAGCGCGTTCGTCTCCACAAAATACAAACTAACTTCTTCTCTTCGACAACACAGGGTCTAATACAAGTCTGCACATGCAGGAGGAGCTCACAAAAATTCATTCGATTGTTCTTCCTGATCCACCCTATAGTCCTGATCTCACGTCTTCCTTTTGTGTAGGACTTGGTACACAACGGTAGGGAGTGGTGCGGCAACTGTCGTCGTAGGAAAGCTGGGCAGAAACAGATGTGATCAGAGAACAAGTTAAGCACAGTCAACAGAAGATTTACTTAACCTGTATTTCTCCAAATTTACGAAAACTCATTAGAAAAGATGCAACAAGAAATAGAGTCCAGCTATTGATGTCACAAAGAAAAAGACCGAAGGAAGGTATTATAGCGTAGTGGTTTCAAGCGCAAGTGGGCTGGTGGACGCGCGCCATTGTGTCCGCCTGATCCCGCGCCACGACTATCGGCGTGGAACGGAAACTTGCAGTTCCGTTACCAACGTGACGACACTTGTGGGGTGGTATCGATATGGGACACCACCCTTCCGACTTCCATCTGTTTGGCCCAATGAAGGATGTACTCCGCTGGAATCTTTACTTGTGATGGAGTGGTTATTGATGCAGGAAGACGTTGGCTCCACCGTCGACCGGTAGAGTGGTACTCTGTGGGCATACACGTCCTCTGAGTAAGGTGGCGTATGGCTGTAACACCGAACAAGATTACGGTGAAAAATAGTAAGTGGTGAATAATACGGTGTGTTAGAATCCTGAATAAAACGAACCTGCTTGCAGAAAAAATATGTGTTGCTTTACTTTATACTCGAGAACTGAAGGAGCAGCTCTTATGTTCTGTCTAATTTGGGATCGAATTATGTACCACCGAAATACATCCAGCTGCTTGCTGTCAACCCTTTTAGTAAAGAGACCACCGTGAGACATTCACAGCAAACCGTTTATCTAGACGACCTAAGTGTATGTTCCATATGTACCAGTAACGGATGAAGCGAGAGGATTTGTGTTGTTTACAAGATAGTAATGAAATGAGATAAATTATAGCAGAAATCTCACATGGTAATAGAATTGTTGGACAAAATATATTTAGAAAATAGAAATTATTACATAATTTAGTTCATTCCTTATGAATAGAATTTGTGTGTACAAATATAATTCCTACTACAGCTGGAAAGTAGAGGGACAAACTGCTTCTCGCTTACTCGTTGCAGTGAGACATATAATGAAGCTCTCATAAAAGAGGAGAGAAAAAGATTTTTGCAATCGTAAAGAGACATGTATGACCTCACATAACGGACCCGTATCCTAGCACTGTGCATGGCCGTTCCCCTATCAGTTTTATGTGCGGACAATGGGTTATGACAGTCCCTGGTCCGCAGATGCTGCCATCAAACTTCATTTCGCGCCGGTACTTCCGATCCTTCTGCAGGCTTATCGTACCGCTCGATAAACGGCTGCACGTATCGTTACGATGCAACTGCGGCGCTTGGAAACGATTATTAAACGATTCCGAAATGGGAATGGAGACCAGTTAGCCACCGCAGGAACTCATATTGTCCCAAGCAAACTGTGTCGTATACAGATTCAACACAGGGGGCGAGCCCTTATCCTCACAACGGCAGTCACTGAGTACATTTCCACAGCGACATTAGCCACGTTCATATCCCACTGCTCATAATTAGCTTATTTGCTGATTATTTTTGAATAACTCCACAAAATACTGTATCAAATGCCACAGAGGTTATAGCAATGCTGTTAGTTACACCAGCTGTTGTTGTGCCACGAAAAGCGGCAACGAAGTGGAAAACGGATTACCGTTAGAGCTTAACGTTTAATTGGCGTCAAGATAATTAGCGACTAAGCACGATGTAAGTTAAATGGGCAGGGGACAGGTAAGAGAAAATTTAAGGTAGTCTTGTCGAAGGAAACATTCAGGATATTCAGGTAAAATTACTGAAGGAACCACAACAAATCTAAATCAGTATTTACGGATGCATACCAACCCCTCGTGATAACCATTGAATAAACTTATTTGTTACTGCGTGTACTCAACCAATTACGACGTACTTTCTGCTGCTCATTTGTCGGTGATAAACTTAGAGAAAACATTTGATGAATCAAGGAAGCATTATAATCACGAAACAGTAGTCTGCTTTAGCATTGATTGACCTACGACACCACAATTCCCTGTTTAAAGCACACATTTTCGCAATTCACTTTTTTATTTTCTCCTGAAGAGAGAGGCGAAATGCAATTTGAGCAGGAAACATCACAAACTGGACCTCATATTTTATGGAGAAACAAGCACATTTTCAAGATAGCAGCTCCAGGAATGCATCGCCTGCGAAAATGTGGACAGTAATTATCATGATATGCAGTTAAGACTTTCTCAACATACACGCGCACCCCTTTTTATCACCCGTTCCGTCCCATTGCAGCTGCCCAATGTCCGAGCGCGAAGTACTGCACAGTGGAGTGACAGCCAGAGCTCTGCTATTCGTGGGATGTCTGAGAATGAGGAAGAAATCGTGTTGGAAAAGACACATTACTTTACACGGAAAAGAAGTGAGTAATACGAGTACGCAATGCGCCAACCTTACACACATATATCTTCAACATTACTTTAACAGTGTTTCAGTGTGATTAAAACTAAGCAACTGAAGAATTATTGTGAAATTAAGTTAATAATTTTTAGATTCACAGTTTAATCATGGCAGTCCCGTTGTAGAGTACTGAAGCCCCTACAGATGTACTTCGCTTTAACAGTGCCACCCACCAGTCCTAAGAAAATAACGCGCAAGAGCAGTGTTAATAACTGAATAGCGCTGCGCTTCTTATTTAATGGTACACTTGTACATCTCATTCACTTACACAGCATTTGTGAGTTGATACATAAAAATTTTCCAAGCAAAGAAAAATCTGGTACTAACTACAAATTGGTAACCTCGTATTTCGACAAAATAACCAATGTCAAAACAGTATTTCTGTGGGTGTCCAAAATGACCTAGCCGGCCACTGGCGTAGGAGCTTCGATACCAAGCTTACTGGAAGACACGCCCAAATATTGGTGCACATAACTACACGTAAAGAAAAGACTGAACCTGAAGGATGTTGTTACGCTGACCGAAGCTGAAATCGACGGCTAGCCCTGGCGGAACGGCACTGGCTGCGGAACCTCAGCGCCCTACACACACACGTGAAACAACCGCTGCAACAGCCACACAACAGCCACAGACAACACCTGAAACCCAACAAGCATCGGTACCAACACCTATGCCCCCAAACAACACGACCCCACTCCCGGAAATCACGAGCTGCGAAGAAACGCACCATATACAGGAAAACACATCCACACAAGAACCCCCCGAACCCCAAGCCCAGAGGAGGAATAGACGTACACGCAAACACAGGGCGGGGAACACGAAATCACCACAACAGGCCACGCAGCAACAACAGAACAGCAACACACAGGAAAACAGTCAACAAGACACCGAGACTGTAACTCACACTACCATCCCCCTCACCACAGAAGTAACGCAGGCGCCACAACCTCTGTCACAAAACACAAATGCCGCCCCAAACAACACACCAATACCCGCACAAGCGGCCGCTAACCCCACAACAGCACCTCAGGCTGCCACACCCAACACCAACACACCACCTGGGGGAATACTGGAAACACTATTCCCCCGACACACGACCATTGAAATCCTTACCAAGGTGCTGATGGCCGTCACTACACTCATCACCCAGCTCATGAGCGCCGAACCCGGGCAATACTGGGCTGTCATACACACTGCCATCACAACACTCTTTCACACTCTTACATGAATAATATACCACACCTGGCCCATAACGCAGACCCGCACACACTATCACGGATCCTGTTCTGGAATGCAGACTCGATCCACAACAAAAGGGCAGAATTTGCCGCGTTCATGGAGCGCAAGGGAATCCTTGTCGCGCTACTAAGCGAGACTAAACTTAAACCGCACAAACAATTAAACTTTCCTGGCTACTGTGTCTATCGTACCGACCGACCGGGCGACGCCGTGGCAGGTGGAACTGCAATCGTCATACACAAAGACATTGAGCACACAAACATAGAGCTCCCTGAACTGGAAAAAATCGAGGCTACGGCCGTCAGAGTCAAGTTCAACGGAGCCTACACCACACTGATATCGGTATACAACAGCCCTGTAGGCATTTCAACACGCGATATCAGCACATTACTCAACATCTCACCGCGAGTAATAGTCGCTGGAGATCTGAACGCAAAACACCCAGAATGGAATTCACGCATACGAAATCCCAACGGCAAAAAACTGTACGAACATTCACTTGGCAGAAACTACACTATACTAGCGCCGACTGAACCGACGCACATTCCCTATCAGAGGGGACTCAGGCCAGACGTGATAGACATGGCCCTCATCAAGGGCATTACAACGACACTCAACGTTGCCGTTGAAAACGATCTGCCCTCAAACCACCAACCTGTAATACTATAGAGGAAACACTGCAGCACATGGAACAACGCAAGATGTTGGACTACGGGCGTGCGAATTGGACAAGGTTCAAGCAAACGCTCGATAGCCACATCCCACCTATACACGAAATTAATGAAACAGCACAAATTGACGAGGCAGTAGAAACCCTCACTAACGCCGTCCAGGACGCAATGGCAGGCACCATACCTGATCGCACCTCACAACAACGCAGTGCGGCCCTGCCCCAGGAAATCCTGGGCCTAATCTCAATGAGGAATCGCCTCAGGAGACAATGGCAGCGCACCAGGCGTCCGTACTTCAAACGGCACATTAACAGACTACAGGGCATCATACACGATAAAATACAAACACATAGAACACAACAGTGGAACCAAAAACTCGAAGGGCTGGACACCACACGACCTGGCGTGTGGCAACTAGCCCGACACTTCACCAGGGAGAAAATATACACCCCAACGCTTCAAGGGCCCGACGGACCTGCATACTCAGCGGAAGAGAAAGCAGAACTAATGGCCCGAACACTCGCAGCGTCATTCACACCGAACCTGGTACCATCAGATCCAGTGTTCACACTTGCTTCTGACCAAGAGGTTACACGCATTCTAGCCCAACCATCGCGCGACGACATTCGACATGCTAGCACAGCCGAAGTCTCCTGGGCTATAATGCATTCCGCCGCTAGGAAAGCCCCTGGTCATGATGGCATTCAAAACCGTGTCCTCCAGGAGTTCACGGATAAAGCAACTGAGTACCTAACACACATAACGAATGCCATACTAAAACACCAACACTTCCCCGCCTTTTGGAAGACGGCCAAGGTCCTGATGTTCAGGAAGCCGGGGAAAGACCACAGCCTCCCACAAAATTACCGACCCATCAGCCTTCTGAGCTCGCTCAGTAAGATTGTTGAGAAGGTGATTCTCAAACGCATCACTAGGCACTGCATAACAAATGACATCCTGAGACCGGAGCAATTCGGCTTCAGGAATCACCACTCCACAACACAACAACTCCTACGGGTCGTTGAACATATAACACATGGTTTCAACATAAACAAAGCTACAGGGGCAGTGTTCCTGGACATCGAAAAGGCTTTCGACCGTCTATGGCACAACGGCCTCATCCGCAAACTCAGCGACGCGGGATTCCCCGACGGGCTGCTGCGTCTAATACACTCATACCTCACATACAGGAGTTTCAACACTGATGTGCAGGGAAAACAATCAACACGACACGGTATACACGCGGGAGTACCCCAGGGAAGCATCCTAGGGCCCCTACTGTTTAACCTCTACATAAACTATCTCCCAACCACACACAACACAATGATGGCAATCTACGCGGATGACACAGCCATCCTTGCGCAAGATTGGAAACCATCAAACATTACGTCACGCCTACAGACTGCACTCAGAGTGGCCGAGCCTTGGTTGGAGAAATGGCGTGTTAGAGTAAACGTCGACAAGTGCGAAGCCGTTCTGTTCACTAGAAGACCGAAGCAACTGCGCAAACACCGTTACTGCAGACCAATAACCCTACATGCACGTCCAATACGTTTCCGCGAGAAAGTCAAATACCTCGGTGTCTGGCTGGACCGGAAATTACTCTGGGGGGACCACATACAACACATGACCAACCGAGCTAGCGCGAGGCTCAAACAGCTCTATCCTATGCTCAACAGGCGTAGCACACTGAACAGAAGGGTGTCGAGGTCCATGTACATGACACTTATCCGACCCCTGATGACGTACGCAGCTCCTGTCTGGGGATACGCTGCGCCTACACGCCTGCGCCGTCTGCAGCTCATACAAAACAAAGTACTCAAAATCATAAGCAATGCTCCACGATACACACGCATCGCGGACCTTCACCGGGAATACCGACTTGAGACTCTCACGGAGGTAATCCACAAACTCACCACAAGACTATACAGAAACTCCAGACATTCGCAGAACCCGTTTATTCTGAATCTGGGGAACTACGACCACAACCATAGATGGAAACATAAAAGACCAAAAGACATACTTGTAAGGGCATAACATCTATGGCCAAGCATACGCAAACATAACGGCACAGGCGAGCCCCTGTTAATCAGACGCATTTACTGGATATCCAGCTGAAATACACTGCCGAATAACTGGCACCACACAGGGAAGCCGTACCGTACACCGCATGCAAACAAGCTCCACACATCCCCCACACAGTGAGACGATCTATGGCCGATCTCCCACTACTGTATAACGATCTTGATTGTTCCAGGAATGTAGCAGCTGCAGCCACTGGGATACATCGCCATCGCTTGTCACGGTAATGATGCATGATACCCATACTAACAAATCCAACCTTGCATGAGCTATCGCAGCTAGTAAGCCACTACTGCTCTTACTACCCATCCCACTGTCGCAGAGGTTTTTTTCCCACGGCACGAGCCATGGCACTTTTTTCCCTCTGCTCTTCAAATCGCTACCCTCACTCGCGTTTCGTCCACTATCTATCACCTGATGGACCGTGTTAATGCGTAGTCTTACCCAGACGCACGGACAACATCACAGCCCAGCATCCTGTGATCCACTTACTAGATAACTAACATGTTTTACGGAGCTGACAGTAGAACTTTTGGTTTGGTCACCACGTTGGTGCGGGCGTGGAGGGGCCCCATCTCTTTGGCTAGAAGTCATGTCGACTTGTTCAACCTTCGGACAAAACCCTTGAAGACGTTAAAGCCAAATACATCCTGCTTTTGACAGTATCTTGTTCCACCTGGTGTTACCGCAATAGAGAATGTGCAGTGTCGTCTGCTCCATGTTTTAATAACGTTGTTCATGACGGTTCTGGAAGATAGAACCTCTTATCATGCAATGTAGGCTTTCACGGCCGGTATTGTCTTCACGTAAAACTTCCGGTGTGATAGGCCGTGGTCTAAGTATAAAACTCTCCGCTGACGTTTCGTCTCCGACTGCGGGAGACTTCCTCGGAGGTACAGCGGCGAACTGCGAAGAGAACTCGAGGAAGCACTGATTATATAGGCAGTACAGAGGGCGCCACTGTCGATCACGTGGCGTCGGCTATGAGATTGTCTCTGGTAATGTCAACATATTCGATTGAAAGTAATCGATCGTCAGTCACGCTTGCGGTGCAACGCTGACATCCAAAGTTTATCCAGTTTAACACCTTCGTCTTGCCTGTTAAATTTATTACGGTGTTTATCAATCTCGCTAGCCTCCAATGTGAGGATTTTGATATGACGCTCGTCTCGCTGAATTTTATTTCATGATCACCTTCCTGGTAAACATGTCCCGCTACGGCCGATTTATCCGTGTGACCCAGGCGGCAATTCCTCTCATGTTCAACAAGACAGGTGTTCACACTTCTCTTTGTGGTACCGATGTAAACCTGTCCACAACTACAACGAATTTTATATACCCTCGGTGTAGCCAAAGGTTATCGGGCATTTTTTGCCGATCTTAAATATTCTTTTATTTTCCTGGTGGGTCTGAAAACAGTTTCTACCCCATACTTGCTTAAAAGTTTCCCAATGAAATCTGTGACCTTACTAATGAACGGAAGAAAACCTTTGCCCTTGGGCGACTGTTGTTCGTCGTTGCTCCTGATTCTCTGCCTAGAGCGAAGTGCTCGATCCCATATTCTTGTTAGAATAGCCTTTCTTCACGAAAGTTGACAGTAAATGTTCAATCTCATCATTTAAATAAACAGGTTCACAAATTTTGTACGCCCTGTCTACCAAGGTTTTCGTTAGCCCTTTTTTTTGTCTAGGGGGTGGTGGTTTGAATCTTTATGCAGATAACGGTCAGTATGTGTGGCCTTTCTATACACCTTATGGCTCAACGTTCCATCCCGTCGTTTAATCACAGACACATCCAGGAAATTCAATTGCCCATTCCTTTCCGTCTCCACAGTAAATTCGATTTTCCGATTAATGTTGTTTAAATGTGTCAAGGAGGGCATCCAACTCCTCTACTTCGTGTGTCCATACAACGAACGTATCATCGACGTAGCGATACCATCTGGCTGGTCTCTTACTGGCCGTCTGCAACGCCCGTTGTTCAAAAGTCTCCATAAATCTGTCAGCCACAGCAGGACTAAGAGGACTGCCCATTGCCACCCCGTCAATCTGTTCATAGAAGTTATTATTGTATTGAAAGTAGGTTGTGGTGAGACAGTGTCGGAATAATGCCACAATATCGGTAGGAAAAGTGCATAAACCTGAGATTCCGTTGAGCCCATATGTCAGCGCTATATGCGGACCAACATACGACTTAACTAGACACCTTGCCTCATTGCTGCAACCTTATGTTGGTATGACGGACAGTCATATTAAAAATTCAGCTCATTTCATTGACAAGTTAAAGGAAACGAGCGTGGGCCGCGATGATATCCTAGTCAGTTTTGATACTGTGTCGTTATTTACCATGATTCCGGTAAACGAAGCTATCTTATGCATAGCGGATATTTTTCCTACCGCTATTGTGGCATGGCTAGACTCTCCTTGTATATATCTCGTGCTCTGTGCACCAGGGTGGTGAGCATAGGTTTACCTTGTGCTGGATGGTGGCAGCTACCGGTGTTTAGGTACAGAGCCGTCAGTATCAGATGTCCTATATGTTTACTTCCTTTCAGGATATCGAGGAAAGACTGGCAACCGTTTTCTTCAACCTCCGTGGTGAATTTTTTATTTTCATGTTTACTGTTAGGATGGTACAGAAGCTTCTGCAGGTTATCTTCGCCATGCAGCCATACCACGGATACGTCGTCCACGTATCGATAGAACGCCTATGGTTCCAGACGCGTAGTATTAACAGCCGTTTCCTCGTTTTGTTCTTTATCTCCTAGTTAGTTTCAACGTCAACTATCTCTTCACACTGGTACTGCTAGAAGACTGCTCGATAATACTATGGAGTCACTTTAACAAAGTGTGGAACTGTTCCGCCACGCGCTCGCTATCTACTACGAGTGTCGTGGTAAGTTCTGTCAGGGTAGTGGTTTCTACCTGAGCTCTGCATGGGAGGAAGCACTAGCAAGGACAAGTCAGCTCTGATGTGAAGCCGACCAAGGCAACACCAGGACGTAGGACTGGACGCCATGAGGGTGCCGGCAGGTGTGGCCGTGCGGTTCTAGGCGCTTCAGTCTGGAACCGCGTGACCGCTACGGTCGCAGGTACGAATCCTGCCTCGGGCATGGATGTGTGTGATGTCCTTAGGTTAGTTAGGTTTAAGTAGTTCTAAGTTCTAGGGGACTGATGACCACAGATGTTAAGTCCCATAGTGCTCAGAGCCATTTGAGCCATGAGCGTCCGACATGCCCCGAGTCCCCCCTTCCCTCCTCTCCCCATCCAGTTTACGCTATTATCCCTCCCACCCACCAGCACCACCGACTTCCTTTTCACCTCATCCGGAGTTGTCCGATTGGTCCAGTCTGGGAGAGATGGCAGAGGAGCCTGCGATCAGCTTCTATTAAGATACGAACTGTACAGGAACCTGAAAATTGGCCTGAAGATGACGTGTAGGAAATAACAAATGAACAAAGTAAGAGCATATGGATTATCAGACCAATTGTGTGATTGGATTGAAGAGTTCCTAGATAACAGAACGCAGCATGTCTTTCTTTATGGAGAGAAGTGTTCCGAAGTAAGAGTGATTTCAGGTTTGCCGCAGGGGAGTGTCGTAGGTCCGTTGCTATTCACAATGTATATAAATGACCTTGTTGATAACATGGGAAGTTGACTGGGGCTTTTTGCGGATGAGGCTGTAGTATATCGAGAGGTTGTAAAATGGAAAATTGTACTGAAATGCAGGAGGATCTGCAACGAACTGACGCATGGTGCAGGGAATGGCAATTGAATCTCAATGTAGACAAGTGTAATGTGCTGCGAACACATAGAAAGAAAGATCCTTTATCATTTAGCTACAATATAGCACGTCAGCAACTGGAGGCAGTTAATTGCATAAATTATCTGGGAGTAGGCATTAGGGGTCATTTAAAATGGACTGACCATATAAAATTAATCGCCGGTAAAAGAGATGTCAGACTGAGGTTCATTGGAAGAATCCTAAGGAAGTGCAGTCCGAAAATAAAGGAAGTAAGTTACAGTACACTTGTTCGCCCACTGCTTGAATGCTGCTCAGCAGTGTGGGATCCATACCAGATAGGGTTGATAGAAGAGAGAGAGAAGATCCAACGGAGAGCAGCGCGCTTCGTTACAGGATCATTTAGTAATAGCGAAAGCGTTATGGACATGATACGACGGGCGTTCAGAAAGTAAGCTCCGATCGGTCGCGAAATGGAAACGACTATGAAAATCCGATAAAGCTTTGCACAGATGTGTTGGGTAGTGTCTCTAGTATAACCCCAGTTAGCATCACGTCGCTCTTCTCATTTCTGAGCTCGCAGTGAGTGCGTAAAGATGTCTAGAAAATAGTGTCTGCCGCCAAGTACGAGGGCCTGGTGAGAAATTTCGCCTGAAGCTATGCAGCTAACATTACATAACTGTCGTGCTGTTTCTTCTTCAAGACAATTCTCAGCCGCATTCTGCAGGGGCAATGAAGATGCTCCTGCATCGTTTTCAAATGGAAATGTGAGATTACCCACAATACAGTCCGCAGTTGTCTCCCCCTGAGTTTCATCTCTGGTCACATGAACCGCTGTCTTTGAAGACAACATTTTGACACAGACAACGAGGTGTAGGCCAGCGTGGAGAATTGGCGGAAAGCACTGGCGGCTGCCTTCTATGATGAGGCTATTGAAAAGTTGGTACAACGCTATGACAAAAGTCTAAGTCAGAACGGCGACTACGTAGAGAAGTAGCTGAAAGGTGTAGCTAATTGTTACAAGTAAAACATTTCTGATGTTCACTGTGGTTTCAATTTGGCAATCAATCGGAGCTTACTTTCTGAACAGGCCTCGTAGATAAACTCCAGTGGAAGACTCTGCAGGAGCTCGGTACGGGCTTTTGTTGAAGTTTCGAGAACATACATTCACCGAAGAGTCAAGAAGTATATTGCTCCCTCCTACGTATATCTCGCGAAGAGACCATGAGGATAAAATCGGAGAGATTAGAGCCCACACAGAAGCATACCGACAATCCTTCTTTCCACGAACAATACGAGACTGGAATAGAAGGGAGAACCGATAGAGGTACTCAGGGTACCCTCCGCCACACACCGTCAGGTGGCTTGCGGAGTATGGATGTAGATGTAGATGTAGAACACGTCAGTGAAAAAAAATGGTTCAAATGGCTCTGAGCACTATGGGACTCAACTGCTGTGGTCATCAGTCCGCAAGAACTTAGAACTACTTAAACCGAACTAACCTAAGGACATCACACACATCCATGCCCGAGGCAGGATTCGAACCTGCGACCGTAGCAGTCGCACGGTTCCGGACTGCGCGCCTAGAACCGCGAGACCACCGCGGCCGGCTCCACGTCAGTGAACCCTGGGTAAGTATGAATAAGGATTTGTGAAAGTAGTACAGCTGACTGAATCTCTAGTGATTTACTGGCAATGTTTTTACGAGAACAGCCGTGAAATATGTACGTTCTCTGAATAATACGTAAGTAGACAAATATTTGAGTTAGTTTTGGTCTACTAATTCCTGAAAATTTCTTTTGGAGGGCGAAACACAGAGAGAGAAATTACTTGCATTAGTTCTTATAATGGGGTAGAGGTTTAATATACATGGTCATTCAAAAGGTTGCGCACAAATTAAAGAAACAGGGAAAGAAATCGAAATATATCAGCTTTGGAACAGGAGCATATGGTGATAAAAACTAATCCTGAGCCAGTGAATTTTTTGCAATGTTAGGAACAACAAGGGCAATAAACGAACATGCATCTTAAATTTAGTAAAGGTAATGAACTGTTTTTGTAAGCAGCTGTAATTAGGCAGAGCATCTGCACGCTTTTCTGTGCAAATAAGTAACGTACTTAAACACGCAACCCAGTTGTTGGATCCGAGGGGTGGTCCTATTGCATGGCCACTTGGGTCCCATAATGTGACGCCTTTTGATTTATTTAGTTTTAGTGGGAGCATATCGAAAACCTTGTGAATGTGACACGTCCCAGACGAAGAAACACTTCTCGCCAGTATAGTTTCAAAGTCCAACGACGTTCGTACGCTGTCTGGTTTACTTGGTAGAGTGCGCCAGAATTTTCTGCGAAGATGTTATGTCTGTACTGAATGTGATGGACGCCGCTTTGAAAATGTCCTGTGTTTGACTATCTTATCGAGTAAACAGCACATTATCTTTCCTTAACTTGAGGCGCAAGTGCATTGATTGTCATTGTTGTTTCTGATGTTCCAAAACTTCCAAGACCATAAGTTCCCATTCCAGAGTCGTTGTACATCGATTCGTCTGTTAGCTTCTTCCATTTGTACGCAATCTTTTGAATCGCCCTGTGATAGCGAGATCGAGAATTCCAGACGTGTGGCGTCGGTTCAATAGAGCAATGGTGAAGCAAGGAAATGGTGTCGGTGATGGAACTACGCTTGCAGTGTAGAAACAATAAGACATACTAATCGGAATGTTCTTATGGTTACCTGTATCCCATTCCTCCAAAATATAAGGCCAGTGACAGCATTCCTTGATATCGGGTATTTTGCAGATAGCGGTGGCCTTTATGCTTGCCTACAACTACGGTCTGCCCCGAGTGATGTCCAGCTACCAGTTCAGCTCATCGGACGAGGGTCCCCCACAGGACAGCAACCAGAACATCATCTCGCCCACCTTCAACGAAGACGGCTCGTGCGCCAGCCCCTGGGTGTGTGAGCATCGCTGGAGGCAGATCTACAACATGGCCGAGTTCAGGAACGTCGTTGGAAGTAAGATCGTCCACTCCAAAGGATCAAATGTCTAAAGCTTGAAAGTGGCCCACCAAAATCTAAAAATATTTGACAGTTTCGCACTCCTCGTGAAAGTCTCGCCCTTCTAGTAAACAGCGTAAGTTAATTTTCCCTAAAAATTCAGTGCCAAGTGCCACAGTTCTAGGCACAGTTTGTACGTTACGAAGAAAATATCAACGTCGATAACTACTAAATAAAACTGAACCACATAAACACATCGAAGGGGCAACACAATGTTGACCGGTCGCTGTGCTTCCTTATATTTTTGCCGTCAGCTGGTCTCGGTAGTGTACGTTATGTAGTGAACGTCACACTCTCCCTTCCGTTCATTACGACTTTCCCAAACTGGAACTGTAAAATATTTTTCCAATAGTCACTAGTTTCTCATTTGTTCCTACGATGCTTATCCACAACCACCTGTACTGAAATGTATCTTTGGTGTAACGGTAATCGTAGGTCTTTCATGACTGTGTTGCTACGACTTAACGACTTGTGTGCGTCATGACTGTGTTGGTACGACTTGATGACTTGTGTGCTATGGGCATGGAGTGCTAACTGAGTACTTGCTAGTTTACGCACTTCACACCTCCCTTGGTTGAAGATGACGTTAATAGGCTCTAGCGCTGAGATTCTCCAGATGGAGACTGCTATTCGGGCCGCGTACTTAGGAGAAACTTCCCATCTGCATAATTCGTTTGACAATGAGATGTGGCACTGCAAAGTATACTACTGGATCTCTGGAACACACGCTGTCTCGTTCAAATTCCAGAACGCTCTGTGGTACAGTATGGGGTTTTAGCGTGAGGCTGTTTTGGTTGATATTAATTTCGGAGATGACATGTCTGACGCCTTTTGCGAAGAGACAGTCATGTTCTCCTATAATACGAGCATAGTTTCTCAGTTGTTCCTACGATGCTTATAGCACTTCCTTTAGACGAAGAGGAAAAAGAACGAAGGCAAACAAGAAGAAAATGATGGATCCACAGTGCCTGGAAAACAAGACCAGTACAGGGAGAGTTTCGAACATTATTTTCTCATCTCATAGATGATGAGACTAAGTTTTATTAATGTTGTGGGTTGGCAGGAGAGCCAACACCTTAATACTAGAGGAAGCCGAAAGGCACGCGTTTTAGCTCACGCAGGCTGGCGTGAGGTCTGGAACAGGACAAGGAAATTAGAATTTAGAAAAACGGACGTAGCTGGTGGAATACTTAACTTTAATCCATTAATGGTGAACTTCGGTCTGACGGTACATGCATCACAAGCTCAATAGCAACTGATAATGGCGCCTTGCTAAGTCGTAGCAAATGACGTAGCTGAAGGCTATGCTAACTATCGTCTCGGCAAATGACAGCGTATTATGTCAGTGAACCATCGCTAGCAAAGTCGGTTGTACAACTGGGGCGAGTGCTAGGAAGTCTCTCTAGACCTGCCGTGTGGCGGCGCTCGGTCTGCAATCACTGATAGTGGCGACACGCGGGTCCGACGTATACTAACGGACCGCGGCCGATTTAAAGGCTACCACCTAGCAAGTGTGGTGTCTGGCGGTGACACCACAATTAATATTTTAGGATGACGCAGTACACCTTGAACTTTTAAAGGAACTACAACCAAGACTGAGAAAAAACGACACTTTCTGCAGAGTATCAGTTTCACCCAAAGAACGACTGGCTGTTTTTTTAAGGTACGTTAAAGAAAAGTACACCGAACACAAATAAATAAGAAGTTTTAAGGAGAGCATTTTTATTTTATTACTTTAGTAATTGAAAGATAAATTCATAAGTTAGTAAATAATACAGTTAAACTTCTACTACCCTAAGAAAAACAAATGAGGACTATTCAGTGAATTAGTTTCTGAAGCTGATGAGGATGCAGGGGAACTTGGAGGATGATGGCTTTGGTTATTTATATACGAATTGTGGGAATCCCTTTGCAGATCCAAAAGCTGCTGTGTAGGTTCTGTTGAATCGTTTTCCACAGGTGAAGGATATGGTGTTTAAACAGATTATGCTGAGGAATTGGAGGATGATGGAGTGAATTGATGGACTGATACGTCATTCATGAGTTGCTTCAGTTCAAAGTCTCGTACAATTGAAAAAAAAACCTACTTTTAGCTTGATGGAAAAGTAGTGGATGCAACGATTTTAGGGCTGGTGCTATACCAGCCAAAAAAACCATCAACTGGGTTTTGTATTTCTCTCTGTTTTTCAGCTTTTTTTCTGCCAAAATGTAAGCCATGAGCTGGCTTGATGCAGATTCTTGTGGTTTAACCTCACTCTGAAATTTTCGTTTCAGTGGTGGTTTCATAAACGTGTTCTTATTTGAAGTGACGGACGAATGAGCTGAGGACGTCTGGGAATGCCGAGTACGTTCTATCAAATTCTCTGTTTCACTACCCTGGGTTTTAATGATCCATTCGTCATCTGCAATGTCTTCTTGTGTAGACTCTTTTTCGTTTTCAACAATAGACTGCTTCTCTTGGGAATCTGTATTTGATTCTTTTTTATGTTCATTATTGTCTTGCGTGTAAGGAACATTGGAAACATTTCTCGTTCTACCATGTAAGGTAGCAGGAACTTTAAGAGATCTTCATACTTACATTTATGTTGATGCACAGCAGATTGTCCTGAAACAGTTTTCCTTTTCTGCAGGGTCTTCCTTAGTTGGTCACGAACAGAGGCCCATTTTCTTTTGCATTCCTCTATTCCACCTGTAGCAAAAATATTTTAAATCGCGTATTTATATTATAATGTTTAAAATGCTGCAAATATTTTATAGATTATACAGTATTTCTCATCTTGTACAGTTCAATATTTTTTTCAGGTTCCTTGCTACAGGAGATTCCTTTAAAACTATTTCCTTCAGCTACAGGTTGGGAAAATCCACAGTTGTAGCTATCGTCCATGACACCTCTAGAGCAGTTATCGATTTATTGTTAGAAGAGGTGATGCCTGTGCCGAATGAAGAAAAATGGAATGCTATAGCTGAGGTGTTTTGGACAAAATGGCAGTTTCCAAACTGCATTGGATCTTTAGATGGAAAGCACGTAACAATACAGGCTCCAAACAACTCAGTAAGTCTCTATTGGAATTACAAAAAAAACATATTCCATTGTGCTTCTTACTCTGCTTGACTCATAATTTTATTGCAATAGACGTGGGAGCGTACGGAAAAACTTCTGATGGAGGCATTCTAGTATATTCAGACCTTGGAAAGTCATTGGAAAACAATACGCTTAGCGTCCCAAAGAGTAAAATTTTACCCGGAACTGATGCTGAACATCCAGTGGTAATTGTAGGCGATGTAGCTTTTCCTCTCAAAACATACTTGATGCGACCATATCCTTTCAGGAACTTAACAAATGACAAGGCTATATTTAATTATCGTTTGAGTCGGGTAAGAAGAATATCCGGAAATGTATTCGGTATATTGCCACAGAAATTTCGAATATTTAGAAGAATCCTTCATGGAGATCCTAATAACCTTACAATGATTGTGACGGCTGCGTGTGTACTGTACAACTTTATTTGGAAAATGGAAGGTTATAGGCGCCCGAACAGAGGATGGATCAAAAGGGAACTGCTGACGGATCCGGAACATCATCAAATCTTCGAAACCTACCTCGAATTCGTGGGAGATCAACAGATGCTGAATTTGCTGTACGAGAACAACTCAAAAAATTCCTGAATTCTCCACAAGGGACTGTCGAATGGCAAGAACATGTCGCCTTGGCGATATAACGATGACATAAACCAAACATCTGTTTGTAAAATAAAAAGTAAGTAAATATGTTTCGGGTATTAAAACTTGTATAGTTTTTATCTTACCTTTGGCTTGTAGATCTGTTGCAATTGTCTCCCAAACTCTGTCTTTGTACTCGATATTCCTGTAGTTTTCGCTTCCCTGATCGTAAAGAACAGGAAACTTACGAACTTCTTCTATTACTCGTTCCACATCCATGGTTTGTACACAGAACAGTCTTGCGCAGTTGCACAGCTCACAAGACAATTCTACCATTAGGCCTTGTCCTTCACGTGAATCCCGCCCGACCCGGCCCCTGCCCGTTGACGTTCCCCGTGCACGGCCCGGTCAAGTGGGGCCCGCTTCATTTGTTTTAATGATGTATTTCGTTGTCCGGGTGACGGCACGGCACGGCACGGACAAGGTCCGGACATCATACCATCACGCCGGGTGATACGCCAGTATGGCGATGACGACTACACGCTTCCAATATCCGTTCACCACAATGTCGCCAAACACGGATGCGACCATGATGAAGCTGTAAACAGAACCTGGATTCATCCGAAAAAAATGAGATTTTGCCGTTCGAGCACGCAGGTTCGTCGTTGAGTACACCATCGCGGGCGTTCCTGTCTGTGATGCAGCGTCAAGGGCAACAGCAGCCATGGTCTTCGAGCTGATAGTCCATGCTGCTGCAAAAACGTCGTCAAACTGTTCGTGCAGATGGTTGTCGTCTTGCAAAGGTCCCATCTGTTGACTCAGGGATCGAGACGTGGCTACACGATCCGTTAGGCTAGGCGCAAATTGAGAAGCGTATAGCACGCGTGACGTGACACTACACTACAGCGCGACACGCACGTGCCGCACGAGTCGCGCGGGTGCAGCGCATATTGCGACGCGTACACCGTACTTCGCACGCGCCGACTAACGACGCTCTGCACTGACTGAACTGAAGCGCGCGCAACCTGTTATCTTTCTCAAACGATTTTACAGAAACTGTTCACTGAAAATATATGATTTTTGCCTTACTTGTAGCGTTATATGTCTGCTTCGTGCCCATCACCTCGCTAATGACCATTCTAATTGTGATGTACACATTTTCGTAAGACACTACGCAAAACTCAAAAAGTTTGCAACGAAAATTAGGGGTCGCTATGATTTTGCGTTTGGTGCGTATTACACCATATGTTGCTGCGTATGAAATTTAGCTAACATGCTGAATTTTTGTTTAGACTTGGGAGGAGGTCTCTGTTTGCCTCCGATCTCAAGAAAATGGATCCCACATAGCGCTTTCACTTCCTATCTCACGCCCGCGAGAATGAAATACTCGCAACATCTCTCATATCTCCTAAACCGCTCGTGACATGGAAACGAAAGTTTGGCGAATGATGCCACACAAGGAGGAGAGTGTCTTGACAATTCTTAAACACGCGGAACTTTCTTATCTATGGCGATATATCAGTACTTATACTTCCCTTTTTATTTATTTCACTCCAGTGACTGTAATTTTTGAAGTGTTATCGACGGCTAGCGAAACAAGAGCTTCCTCGCATGAAAATAAACATGAAATTTCTTCTTTTATTTTACTGAAAACCGACACTATGAGGTTTTTCGTAAGCTATTGAGCTCTGTGATTGCCAATAACTTGTTTAATGAGGCACTCCGTTTCGGAAGTCTGTCTCAAAGAGTTTGGCAAAGAAAGAAAGTGCAATTAAACCAGTCACCAAGAGAATGAAGAAAAGGTTAACAACTCACACAAAATAGATTGCCAATTCTGTTGGAATTTTGGTGGAATCCCCGTAACCCATCATATTTTTAACACTGAGCGACTGGAATGGAAACTTATCACAGGATTTTGTTCCTTGTCTTGATCTGAGCAGTATTAAAATAATGACAAGCATTCCTTCAGGCGGAATGATAGGCACATGCCAGATACTGGTTACTCACTTACGGCTTGCCAAACTGACAATGTGTGATCGCGAATAAAATAGTTGTTATTGAGAAAAATAAACAATTGATCTGTCGCATAACACAGTAGCGGAGGATATTGCGAGCGACAGGAATGCACAAGCTAGCCATGTGTACCCTGTGAGTTCGAAAAACATTGTCATGAAAGTAGATCCGCAGTACATTTCAGCAAATTAAATATATCTAGTCATAACACTCTTTTAGGAAATTCCTACTTTCGTAATAATACCGACCATTTTCTTCATTTGTGTAGGCTGTTGTATAATTAGTTTATTAATGCTGATAATGTGCATGCAACAATTGAAATGCCTTTTTCATAACGGCGAACCAATTAAAACACTGTTATTTGTGACTGCTTTTCGGCTCTTTCTAGCTTGCAGTGGAAATGTGATGTTCACATGCATGTAGTACAGTGTATCATATTACATTATTACATCCATATCAGAGTAATCACAGTGTGACTTCTATACTTCAGATCTTGGATGCATTTTACCAGGAGCACAAAGGTACCACACCTGTGGAGATTGTCCCTTTCCAAATTTTTGTAACAGATCGTACAGATACGCCAGCATACTAGGCATACAGATACGTCAGCATGCTAGGCAGCGAGAAGATAAGTTTGTTTTACTTTCCTGCCTTGATTCTTAATCACATGATTTTATAATATTCCTTGCTTCCATATTTACTACCCTCTGTCCCTTCTTGCGATCTGAAAACATCGCGGAGGCATATTATACAATTCCAGAGGCCAATGGCTCAACAGTTACTGAAGTATGCATTTCTCTTGTCAGAAGAAAAACAAAACAAAACTATACAGATATAAATAACAGAAAAGTATAATGTACCTACGAAGAGAGCTGGAGCGCTTAAATGGCGAAAAACGAAACACTACCCAAAGGCAATAAAATTTGGTACACAGTAAGGCAAAATTTATCTTATGGGAAATACTACCACTGCTCATGTGCGCCGTTCCGATGTGAGCATATGGCCGGTTCCGCTCCCCGCCTCAAATTTCCCACGGTGCTAGGGAGGTACGCGCGACGCGCGGCGCGAGAAACTGTGCCTCAACCACAACGCCGCGCGACCTGGCGCAGGCGCGTGTCGCGTCCCAGTCGCGTCGCGTCGCAATTTGCGCGGTCCCATTTGAACCTGTGACGTTACAAAAACGCGCGCTGCGCTGTGTCGCGCCACACGCGCTATACACGTCTCAATTTGCGCCTAGCCTTACAGCCATGCGGATAAGATGCCTGTCATCTCGACTGCTAGTGATACGAGGCCGTTGGGATCCAGCACGGCGTTCCGTATTATCCTCCTGAACCCACCGATTCCATGTTCTGCTAACAGTCATTGGATCTCGACCAACGCGAGCAGCAGTGTCGCGATACGATAAACCACAATCGCGGTAGGCTACAATCCGACCTTTATCAAAGCCGGAAACGTGATGGTACGCATTTCTCATCCTTACACGAGGCATCACAACAACGTTTCACCAGGCAACGCAGGTCAACTGCTGTTTGTGTACGAGAAATCGATTGGAAACTTTCCTTATATCAGCACGTTGTAGGTGTCGCCACCGGCGACAACCTTGTGTGAATGCTCTGAAAAGCTAATCATTTGCATATCACAGCATCTTCTTCCTGTCGGTTAAATTTCGGGTCTGTAGCAAGTCATCTTCGTGGTGTAGCAATTTTAATGGCCAGTAGTGTAGTTTAAGTTAGATTAAGTAGTGCGTAAGCTTATGGACCGATGACCTCAGTAGTTTGGTCCCATAACGCCTTACCACAGATTTCGAAATTTTTTTGCACTAGCGAACCATAAAATTTCCTACGTATCGAACAGCATACATACGTTCACTAGGAGAAGTAAACTGACTTTAGATGATGAGACACGTGCGGCCTTCTCTGGTCCGCCTCTCCTCATTTTTTTCTGTTTCTCACACACAAATCCAATTAATAATTCAACAAACCGCCTAGATATCGATTGAATTCTTTTCTCATTTAATAAGAGAATAATAGCAGGGATTATAAGGTCATATCGCCAATTTTTCAGTAACTAACAATATAGGCTTATGTAGATATTTGATTCTCCCTATGAGACACAGTTTTGGAGAGCAAGGAGAATACAGCACACGGCCAGAGGCTCGGGCGACCCCTGGAGTGTGGACCCCAGCGAGCGCTGCATCAACAGGTAGGTTCGGCAGAATGCATTCAGCACGGCATTTTCTCCAGCTAAGAACAAAATACTGGAGGCCTCACTTTCCGCTAAGATGGAACTGTACCCATCGTGCCAGCAGACGAGCGACAGATTCTGGACAGCTCTCCGACAGAAAACACGAACTACATTTATAAGCTCCGTTAGCTCGGTAGTTGGTTTAGCTAAAGAGGAATGGACACAATTAGAAGTAGGAGATAGATACAAGGAAGACAAGTGCGAGGAAACCAACACAATAAGTACTTCAGCTGATCGAAGAAAGAAGGCTGGCCGATGTGGCCGAGCGGTTCTAGGCGCTACAGTCTGAAACCGCGCGACCGCTACGGTCGCAGGTTCGAATCCTGCCTCGGGCATTGATGTGTGTGATGTCCTTAGGTTGGTTACGTTTAAGTAGTTCTAAGTTCTAGGGGATTGATGACCTCAGAAGCTAAGTCCCATAGTGCTCAGAGCCATTTGAACCATTTTTTTGAAGAAAGAAGGAAGTACAAAAATGTTCAGGAAAATAGAAATACAGACATACAAGTAACTCAGGAATGAAATAAACTGGAAATATAGTGAAGCTAGGGAGAAATGGCTACATGAAAAATATAAAGAAATCGAAAAAGAAATGATCGTCGGAAAAACTGACTCAGCATACATTAAAGTTGAAACAACCTCTGGTCAAATTGAAAACAAGGGCAGTAACATTAAGAATACAATGAGAATTCCACTGTTAAGAGCAAAGGAGAGAGCAGATAGGTCGAAAGAAAACACTGAAGGGTTCTTTGAGGGGAAACACTTGCCTGATGACGTGACAGACAAAGAAACAGGAGGTGATAGCGGAGAGAAAGAGAACCATTATTAGAGTCGGAATTTAAAACAGATTTGAAGACTTAAGATCTGATGAGGCAGGAGCGATGGATAACATTCCATTGGAATTTCTTAGATAATTGTGGGAGGTGGCAACAAAACGACTGTTCAAACTGATGTGCGATATATACTCAGACATTCAAAAACCATCATCCACGCAATTACGAATATTTCAAAAGCCGCCAAGTGCGAGAATTGTCGGACGTCTGGTTAGCAGTTGATGTATCCAAGGTGCTGGCAAGATTATTACAAAGACGAATAGAAAAGAAAATTGTTGATCTGTTGGAAGACGATCGGTTTGGCTTTAGGAAAGGTAAGGGAAAGAGAGAGGCAGCTCTGACGTTGTGGTTGATAATGGAAGCAAGACTGAAGAGAAATGAAGACATGCTCATAGGGTCTGTCGAGTTGGACAAAGGATTCAACAATGTCAAATGGTGCAAGATGTCCGAAATCCTAAGAAAAATTGGGGTAATCTATAGGGAAATACGCCTAATATATAAATTGTACGAGAACCAAGAGGAAACAGTAAGGTTCAGAGACCGAGAGCGAAGTGCTCGGATTCATATGGGTGTAAGAAAGGGATGTCGTCTCCCGCCCGCAATGTTCTATCTTTATATCGTACAACCAATGACGGAAAGAATAGGTCCAAGGGCGGAATTAAAATTCGGGTGAAAAGATATCGATGATAAGATTCGCTGATGACATTGCTATCCACAGTGAAAGTGAAGAAGAATTGCAGGATCTGTTTAATGGAATGAGCAGTCTAATAAATACAGAATATGGATCAAGTGTAAATCGAAGAAAGACATAAGAACTGAGAAGTAGCAGTAATGAGAATACCGACGAACTTACAATGAGAGTCGGTGATCACCATGTACATGAAATTTAGGAATTCTGTTGCCTAGGCAGCGAAATTACCTAGCAAGGAGGATATAAAAAGTAGACTATCACTGACAGAAATGCTTTCCTGCTAGTATCAACGCAAAGGTTCGATCTAGATATTGTGGGTGTCAGTGAAGTGAAATAGAAAGAAGATAACGATTTCTGGCCAGATGAGTACAGGGTAATGTCAACAGCAGTAGAAAATCGTACAACGGGAGGAGCTCTCGTCATGAATAGGAATGTTGGGCAGAGACTGAGTTACTGTGAACCCCAAACCAACACCAACAACCAGAGTATGAGGATATTGAATGGGTAATCCAGTATCTAAAGGGAGATGAAAATCTAATAGTTGTGAAGATTTCGAATGCAGGTGTAAGGGAAGGCGTAGAAGACAGTATTACTGATGAATATCGGTTTGGCACTAGGAATGAGAGAGGAGAGAGACTAATTGAGTTCTACAGTAAATTTCAGCTAGTAATAGCGAATACTCTGTTCAAGAATCACGAGTTGAGAAGGTATTCTAGAAAAAAGGCAGGGATATATGGAAGACTTTAGTGAGATAACATTATTACGGAGACAATCCGAAATCATATACTAGACTGTATAGCGACAACAGGAGCAGATATAGGCTCAAATCGCAATTTAGTTACGATAAAGGTAGGTTGAAGTTTAAGATACTAGTCAGGAAGAATCAATGTGCAAAGAAGTGGGATACGGAAGTAATGAAGAATGAATAAGTACGGTTGAAATTCTCTGAGACTATAGATACTGCGATAAGGAATAGCTCAGTAGGTTGGTAAGTTGAAGAGGAGTGGACATCTCTAAAAAGGGCAATTACAGAAGTTAGAAAGATAAACTTAGGTATAACGAAGGTAACTGTGAATAAACCATGCGAAACGCAAGAAATACTTCAGCTGATCGATTGTGCTGTGTCAAAACGCACGGGGTAAGTTCGCCCTTACTGGTGCTGAGCGTCCTGCGTGATAAATCAGTGATAACACCTGGTGGTCACGATAATATACGTGTATGATGTGGTAAAACCAAAATCAAATTGTGTTCTAGATGATATGAGAGCGTCTACGGAATAGCAGGCGGCGAGCATGCGCAACTGCAGCGATATACCATATCGCCCCCGCTGCGTCCAGAGATGCCGCCTGAGCGACGCGCAGCAGCCGGCCGCTATTGCGAAGAATCGACAGCATCGATGATTATTACATTAATTGTTAACAGTTGGCGTGGCCTTGCGTGTTTGTTCGTTTTAAATGGTTAAAGGGTTAGTTAGTTCCCGGACAGACCTCTCACCGGCCAAGTGGAGGTAGTGGTGTATATCAGGTCTGATCTTATAGCGTTTCACTGCGTGGTGTAGTGAGGCTACTCAGTTGACGCCTAAGTCTTGGGAGAGTGCACGGAATTTTGTTGATTAGAGTTATCGGAACAGTTTCGTTCGTAAAATTTGCTGGGGTGAGTCCCGCGTGAGCCTGATTTAATTGAGAGATTGATTTGTTAGGTGCTAAGTTTTGTGGAATCGGTGTGACCGATATCCCGTCTGCATTGTATGTTGAGTGGTCGCGATGCGCCCAGAGGTAATTGAGTTGCTTGTCGTTTTTATTGGGGTGGTTTGGGTATTGTGCATGTGTGCATCGAGAAGGGAAAGCCTCGAACGCGTGTTGGTAGTTGTATTTTCAAGACCACTAGCTTGCAGCAGACAGCGAATTGGCTCACAGAACGACAAACTGTTTCACTATACGGTGATGGTGTGCACGTATCACTGAGTAGACAAGCGATAGTAAATTGAAGGAACCATTTAACGAGCTACACGTAGCTAAACCAAAACTTAATTCATCAAAGTGACGAGTGGCCGATTTAAGTGTTAGGGAACTTAGCGGGTCGCATGTGGTCAACGCCTGAAGAGGTCAAGATTTGCTATTCTTCCGCTGGATCCTTTTCCGTACAACGGTATGTCATGTCTTTCATATGAAAAGAACTTCATGCGTCAGTAAAATTTTTATGGTTTACTTAGGTGAAACTGAAATCACGCAATACTAATTTTATACATCAGACCGGATTTTAAGAGTACAAAAACTCTGCATGTACTTCAGTACAATAACATGGGTTTCCCATAACCCGTCTGATAAAAAAGAAGACATTTTATGGCATATTTCTATGCGGTACTCCATTTTGTAAACAACGATTTGCCCTCACACCGGATTTTACTTGCGTATTTTACGCGTACTAGTAGGATAACTTTGAACCTCTGTATCGCAAAAACAGATAAAGATATCAAAACAATTTTCAAAGTTGTTCGAGATCGGGATCTTAGGAACATATTATAAAAATTGCAGCTATTTTCTGCACGTAATCGTCTTGAAATCAGCTGTTCGGTTTTGGTACCCTAAAACCATGTTTTTTGGATGTTTCTCGATAACGGATAAAGATATTTGGAAACGGACAACTGGCACTCCTAGCTAAATACCTAGTGAATATACCTTTAAAATGTTAGCAGTTTGGTGGGGTTAGTTATTTAGATATCGGGCGCTGACTGCAAAAAAATGGTGAAAACTATTTTCTCGGATTTTCTCAGGAACCACCCATGAGGTAAATGGTGCCTCAATAAGACCCTTAAGGTGCACCGTGGATCACATATAATGCAAAAAGAATCAACCTATTTGTGCTCAATTAGCCAAAGCTGAGGAAACTGTATAATGTTCATATTTGGACCCTGTACTGTAGTTACAGTAAGACGGTCGTTCTGCTGGGCAAACAAATGGTCCCTATTCCGAGGGCTACTCAAAACAATTGTCCCTAACTTTCTATCATCAGTAGCACCCGAGTTATGAGCCGCGGAAAAATCATAATCGTGCCTGCAGCATTGTGGAACATAACTGTTGCGTATGCTGCCGCATGTGTACCGAATGTCTGCAGGGAAAGCGTAATAAAGGAAGTACCCTTATGCAGTCATTATATCCATGAAATTTCAAAAATAGATTGTGCTACCAATGCAGATCTTTACCGATAAAGGATCGAATATCCTGCGACAGTCGTCGGAACGGCCAAGGCCGTAATGCATTCCCAGGATTATCTCGTCATTCTGGAAAACACAATGTATCAACACAAACACGCATCCGTTCTTGGCGTCTCTGTCCACCCCTACAAGCAGTTTGTTTCTCTCCGGCACGATGACATCTACTAGCAGGACGACGCAATGCGTCGTACAGCACACAGTGTATGTGCGTGGCTTGAAGAGCACCAGGTTGAGTTTATTGTACACTCCTGGCCACCAAATTCTTTGGGTTTAAACCCAATCGAAAATCCGTGAGACCATCTAGACTGGCCTGTTCGCTCCATGGATCCACAACCGAGAACCCTGATGCAACTGGTCATGGCATGACCCTACATTTAGGCTAAAATGAACAGCCAAATCGCAATAAAATTTCTTTATTAAACGGTTTCGGCTTTGTCTAAGCCATCTTCAGAATTATTGGCCTCCTGTGGCTGGTGCTGGCGTCTTCTCAGATTTCTTGTGATGCCCCTATCGTACACACGGTACTGTGTGCGGACCCATTAAGTTGAAAGGGCAGAGTACCTTCGCCATCACGAGGATGGTCATCCAGATTTGGTTATCCCCCGAAAACATTATGTACCGTACATGGTTTTTGTTTTGTCTGCAGTGCTGATACTCATAGAAATCCATGCTCTACAGTATCGTAGCAAGCCGCTAGAGCAGCCAAAATAAAATGGTGCAGCTGATTGGTTAAGTGGAGCATAGTACGCGGTAAGTAGTTTTCGGCATGTGAAGGGCAACAATGCTGCAACAATCACAGATGAGTATGCGCAAGTGTGGGGCAACAGTGCACTACCATACGACACAATGCGATATTGCAGTGCCTGTGTTACTGTAATTACGATGCAGAGTTCCTTTGGACATAAATACATGTCCAAAGGAGCAGGCTCTGCGGTGACTATAGCCGTTACGAAATAGATTAGACGTATATGCTATTGCGAATAAGGACAACCATCAACAGGCATGTCAGAAGGAACTTTGCATCGTAATCAGAATAACACAGGCACTGCAATATCGCATTTATACATAATGGATGTACGAGTACGGGTCATAGACGCATGGTTGACGACATATCGATGTTTAGAGCTGACAGTGAGTTGTGCACGGATGTCCATATGGTAAGGTGACCTCTCGCGATAAGCAGGACGCCCGGGTTCGAGTCCCGGTCCGACACAAATTTTTACTGTCGTCATTCCATTTTACAGCTGATAATTGTCCTTATCCCCAATTGCGAATACATTTAATGTATACGACACAATGGGTGGGTGGTGGGGTGTAAGTTTTCGGAGTTGCCACGGCGTGGTGCTAACAGATGATGCTCCTGAAGGACAAAGCGTCAATGGAATGTTCTATTATAACTCTCCTCACGAGGTTACGGCAGACTGACCAGCTGAAGAGTCTTGAATATCTGTCAGATGTGGTGTTTTTCCTCCACGGTAGCGCCCCAGGTAAATCCGTACCGGAGTCAGTCACGCATGCTGCTTCTTTGGGCTATAAAATTTTGATTCCCCCATAGTCTCCTGGCATGACACCTAATGATTTCTTCCTCTTTCCTCGGATGAAGAAACCACTGGGTTACGGAAATTTCCCGAATGTCGATGGGATGATTTCCGAAATTGAACGTTTCCTGAAAAGCTAAAATGCGGACTTCTACGAACAGTGTACACGCAGTGTCTTCCATCGTCGGGAAAAATGTGTTGCACTGGTGAATATGTCGAGGATGATTGTGACCGTTACTGATATTACTGTCGCAGTTTTAGATTTTCGGGACGGTAATTAAAACTTTATGACAATCCCTGTTGCATCATATACGCGTACTACTAATACTGACGTACAAATTACTCTGAATAAGTACATTAATATTCTGAACAATCAGCAGATACCTGCAAAACAAAACTCGGTTAAAGCTTTACAAACTGTTGCTCTGTCAAATCTTTTGCATCATAGACGGGGAACAAGAAGCACGAAACGTAAGTGCAGAGCACGGATGAGTTTTCTATGAATGGCCTAGGTATGTCTAATGAGCACAAGCTATGGACTGAGGATAAACCAAAGAAAGACTGAAGTAATGAGGCGCAGCAGAAATGACAACAGCGAGAAACTTAACATCAGGACTGGTGATCACGAAGTAGATGAAGTGACTGAATTTTAGTGGCCTGGAAGCAAAATTAAGCAAAATAATCGAAGTCAGGAGAACATAAAAAGCGAACTAGCCTAAACAAAGAACGCATTCTTTGCCAAAACAAGTCTGCTAGTATCAAATATCGGCCTTATTTTGAAGAAGCAGTTTCTGAGATTGTACCACAACATTGTATGAAATTGAATGATAGACTTTCGGGACACCGTAAAACGAGAGAATCAGAACATCTGAGATGCGGTGTTATGGAAGGATGATGGAAATTGGGTAGACTGACAAAATAAGAAATGAAGAAGTTTTGCGGAGAATCGGCGGAGGGCGTAACTTATGGAAAACATGGACAACAAGAACAGACAGGATCTGTTTCTTGCCGTATTTCCTGCGTAATTAGTTTTCCATGACGTTTGACGCTTGCAGTGGCGAGATGTTGACGTCATCATGCTGCTAGTCCAAAAACTTCTGCAATAGGGGACAGAATGATGGGATCAGTGTTAAGACATCAAGGAATAACTTCCATTTAAATGAGGGATTGTAAAAAGTAAAAATGTAGGGGAAGACAGAGATGGGAAAATAGACTACTGGCCATTAAAATTGCTACACCAAGAAGAAATTCAGATGATAAACGGGTATTCACTGGACAAATATATTACTAGAACTGACAGGTGATTTTCACGCAATTTGGGTGCATAGATCCTGAGAAATCAGTACCCAGAACAACCACCTCTGGCCGTAATAACGGCCTTGATACGCCTGGGCATTGAGTCAAACAGAGCTCGGATAGCGTATACAGGTACAGCTGCCCATGCAGCTTCAACACGATACCACAGTTCATCAAGAGTAGGGACTGGCGTATTGTGACGAACCATTTGCTCGGCCACCATTGACCACGCGTTTTCAATTGGTAAGATATCTTGAGAATGTGCTGGCCAGGGCAGCAGTCGAACATTTTCTGTATCCAGACAGGCCCGTACAGGACCTGCAACATGCGGTCGTGCATTATCCTGCTGAAATGTATGGTTTCGCAGGGATCGAATGAAGGGTAGAACCACGGGTCGTAACACATCTGAAGTGTAACGTCCATTGTTCAAAGTGCCGTCAATGCGAACAAGAGGTGACCGACACGTGTAATCAATAGCATCCAATACCATCACGCCGGGTGTTGCGCCAGGATGGCGATGACGAATACACGCTTCCAATGAGCGTTCACCGCGATGTCGCCAAACACGGATGCGAGCATCATGATGCTGTAAACATAACCTGGATTCATCCGAAAAAATGAGGTTTTTCCATTCGTGCACGCAGGTTCGTCGTTGAGTACACCATCGCAGGCGCTCCTGTCTGTGATGCAGCGTCACTGATAACCGCAGCCATGGTCTCCGAGCTGATAGTCCATGCTGCTGCAAACGTCGTCGAACTGTTCGTGCAGATTATTGTTGTCTTGCAAATGTCCCCATCTGTTGACTCAGGGATCGAGACGTGGCTGCACGATCCGTTACAGCCATGCGGATAAGATGCCTGTCATCTCGACTGCTAGTGATTCGAGGCCGTTGGGATCCAGCACGGCGTTCCGTATTATCCTCCTGAACCCACCTATTCCATATTCTGCTAACAGTCATTGGATCTCGACCAACTCCAACAGAAATTTTGTTATACGATAAACCGCAATCGCGATAGGCTACAATCCGACCTTTATCAAAGTCGGAAACGTGATGGTACGCATTTGTCCTCCTTACACGAGGCATCACAACGACGTTTCACCATGCAACGCCGGTCAACTGCTGTTTGTGTATGAGAAATCGGTTAGAAACTTTCCTCATTTCAGCACGTTGTATATGTCGCCACCGGTGCCAGCCTTGTGTGAATGGTCTGGAAAGCTAATCATTTGCGTATCACAGCATCTTCTTCCTGTCAGTTAAATTTCGCATCTGTAGCACATCATCTTCGTGGTGTGGCAATTTTAATGGCCAGTAGTGTATCTAACAAATACTTTAACAAGTACAGAATGAATCAGAAATATTGAAATCAGATATGAACTTCGTATTTGCAGAATAAAAGAAAAGTTAGAAGAAAGTAACAGGAGGTCGACTGAGCATTCGCTAAGAGTGGATCCACGAAGATTATAACAAAAAATAAATAACTGCAAAATAAAAGGAAAAAGAGTTCCTACGAGATCGATGAGAAGACTGAAACTTTAAGAGGCAGTGAACTGCTTGTAACGAGAATCGATGGAGTAGAAGAGGAAAAAGAAGAAGAAGAAGAAGACAAAGAAGAAGAGATGTGGTCGATCAAGTATGTACGGAGATTTCATAATATGCTTACGCTATCATTCACAATAAAAATCACTTGCAATAAATCGTTAACCATCATTACGTAATTTCTCGATCAGTGGCTGGAAATACTTTCGGCAGCTCTATCTAAATATTAGCATTAGTGTCGTTGAAGTATTTCAGATACTTCGGTCTTTGAAATGCCAGCAAAAAAATCATCCTGTCACCGTAAACGACGAACAGAATCCGTTATGCCGATCTTGAATTTAATGCTTCAAGAATGAATGTAAACTGAAATTTCAATAAGTGTAAACGACCTTTGTTTAAAGTAACTGTATTCTTAAATTTCATAATGTTTTTCAGTAACGCGTATATTATGACGTAGTGAGACTTGTTAAATATACATCCTGTTAGTCTCCCGTTGTCGCTCGTTTGCAGGAAATTCGAATAAGCTTTTATGCTGCTGCCGGCAGCAGCGTAAAAAGGGCGTTAATAGCAACATAACCGTCGATATATGACACACATGATGGAAGACGCGACGTTAAGTTTTACGGCGCGCAGGGGTATCGTCATGAAAGCTACGATCGGGCCCGAGATGTGAAACTGGCTTCGTACGCTGCATGCAAGTAGGCGCGAGCTGTACCTCGATATTATGTCGCGGACCATCAATTGGTAGCACTTCAGCTAGCATGGCTCCGATAGTAAGACATTTAGGAAGATAAATAAAGAGAGATTGCAAACTTTCAGCACTTTAAAGAGTTAACATTTTCACTTACGGTGATACTGAGTAACTGAAGTTACTACCATCAGAAAATTCGAGAATGATAAATTCTGGCATCTCGCTGGAAACTTACACGGAACATGTCGACATCATCAATCTGTGGCAACTGCTTCTTTCCTGAATAGAGGCACAGTAGGTCTTTTTGGTCACCAGTCTTCTGAGTGGTTGTTGATTTGATGCTGCCCACCACGAGTTTCTTTTTGTTCTCCTATGTCAACTGCTTCACCTCACAGAAGGACCACCACTAAACGTACTCAGTCATTTGTTGGCTATATTCCTATCTAACCTACATTTTAGTGTCTGCAACTCCCTCATTTACCGTGGAAGTTGTTCTTTGATGTCTTAAGACGGATCTCATCATCCCTTCCCCCATTCCACGAGCGTTGGGGCTGGCAGCAAGGTGACGTCAACATGTTGCCACAAGATGTCCACGTCTTCCCAGTGCAAGATTGAAACGTCGCCGAATATTAATTACACAGGTACTACTGCTAGAAACACATCTTCTTCCTTCTTCTTGTCCATGTTTTCCACATGTTACTGTTTTCGCCGATTCTCCGGAAAACTTCTTCATTTCTTATCTTGTCAGTCTTCCCAATTTCCAACATCCTTCTGTAACACCACATCTGAGATGCTTCGATTCTCTGACTTTTTTGTTTTCCCAAAGTCTATCATTCACTTCCATACAACGTTGTGCTATCAACTTAGAAACTTCTTCCTGAAATTGGAGCCGGTGTTTAATACTAGCAGGCTTGTTTTGGCAAAGAATGCGTTCTATGTCAGGGATAGTCTGCTTTTTAAGTCCTCCTACCTTTGGTTGTATTGCTTAATTTTGCTTCTAATGTACTAAAACTCAATCACTTCATCTCCTTCGTGGTCACCAATCATGATGCTAGTTTTCTCGATGTTGTCATTTCTGCTATTCCTCATTATTTTACTCTGTTTTCGGTGCACCCTCAATCCATAGATTATGCCCATCAACTGTTCGTTCCACTTAACATGTTGTGTTCTTCCATCCTTTTGCTAAATATAGTCATGTCATCAGTGAATCTTATGAATGATATCCTTTCACTATGAGTTTTAATCTCACTCCAGAACATATCTTTGATTTCCATCGTTGCTTTTTCAATGCCCAGATTGAATAGCAGAAACCATTCTTATGTTACACCCTTTATAATTCGAGCACTTAGTTCTTGGACGTCCATTCATATTATTCCCTTCTGGTTCTTGTATAAATGTATGTTGGCTATCCTTCCCAACAGCCCATGGCAATTTTGCTGAGAAAATCTTTCTCCATTTTCACAATTTTGGTAAACATTTTTGGAATACAGTGATCAATTAATTGTTAAATTTTGATTAAAATTCAGTCTTGATCACGCTATGTCTGTTTTAATGGGTAACCGGTTTCGGTTTTCTCTATAAAACCATCCTCAGACCTGTGAATAAATTTTAAGAAATACTAGATACCAATCTTTAAATGAATGAAAAAGTCTAATGATGTTAAAATTTTAACAAAATGAAATAAAATTAAAATAAAATTAATTATACCCATTGGCTCCCTTGGGTTGGTAGGTGGAGCTCTCCTTGTTGCTGTGCAGTCAACTGATGGTTATGAGTGCTGAGCACGAGCTTAAATATGTAGAGGCTCCGCCTACTTCCTGTCACACTACTTCATAACTGCCAATCAGCGTTCATAATATGACGCCATCGTCAAAGTATAAAAGTAAGAAATACACTAATAACATAAAATTGATTCATTTAAATATCTGATTAACAGATAGTAGTTATGTCTAAAACTTATTTATATTTAGGATAAAACAGTGAATTGCGATGTGTGATAGCTGTGCCCTCTATGGACAACCTTAATACTATTACAGTGCCAGTTACATCAAAGATAAAAATCCTTGGCGTTGTGGTATATATCGATTATACCGAGTCGTCTACATCACACTTGCATCTTTGTTGCATGCTGTAGAATCGTCTTGTTTTAACTGTAGTTTTTATGGCAATGTTCTTTATAGCATTAGGTTAGCAGCCAATAGTACGTTCCACATTATGTATATCTAAATAACTGATGAGACTGCTGATGCTGCATATTTTACATACATTGATTTTGCCATGGGTATAACTAATCTTATATTAAAAAACAAAAGAGTAGATGCTTTTATTATAAAATTTCGTCAAAAAGGTCGTAATAATATTTTTCACGAAAATCTAATTGTTCATTGAGCAGCATTGATGATTTGGTTTTCAAATGAGCATATATCTCGATTTCTTCTAGGATATTCATAAGTAAGCCTTTATTTGCATAATGAAGAACTTGTAAATTCTGTTGTACTGTCCCCTCAGCATGATTATTGAATGTTATATGATGACCAAAAACAGACTTTGTTCGTGAGGTACCTGACGTATGTTCTTTGTACCTTACTGCAAAATTTCGACCTGTTTGGCCGATATATATTTTTTTTCACAGTCTCTACATTGGATCTTGTACACTCCTGATCTGGTAGATTTTCTATTATCTTTATTTACGGTATGTCTTAATTTTTGTTGTAAAGTATTGTCAGTTGTAAATGCTATTGTTATTCCAGAATTTTTGAATAAATTAGTGATTCTATCTGATATGTTTCCCATATATGTCATCTTCATATATTTTGGATTACTTATTAGTGGAGTACTTTGTGATTGTTGTACTTTATTAAAAATGATATCTACCTGTCGTGTGTCGAAAGAGTTGGTTTTTGCAATTTGTTTTAAGATGGTCATTTCCTTTTTGATCTCATTAGCTTCTAGCGGTAATTTTAGTATTCGGTGTATCATAGACTTAAAAAATGCTTTTTTATACTTGTCAGGATGACATGATGTAGCATTAATAATAACATCAGTGGTTGTAGGTTTCCTGTATATGGTGAATAAATGTTTCCCATTGTTATTAATTATAGTGAGATCTAAGTAGTTAATAGATTTTTGATTTTCATGCTCAACTGTAAATTGCAACTTCGGATGCATAGAGTTTAATTTTATAGCAAGTTTCTCAATTTCGTCTTTTGAACCATTATAAAGTAATAATGTATCGTCTACATATCGCTTGTACTATATGATTTTATTTGCGATATCAGGGTTATTTTTCAAGAATTGCGTCTCAATGTGGTTTACGAAAATGTCTGCTACAGTCCCAGCCAAAGAATTTCCCATTGCTAAGCCATCTTTCTGACAATAGATTTTAGTATTAAACGAGAAATAATTGTAATCTAAAGTGCATTCAAGTAGTTCTATAAGTTCGATTATTTCGTCTTTAGTCATATTTTTGTATTGTATTAAGTTATCCCTAATTATATTAATCGTCTCAGTAATTGGTATATTTGTATATAAATTTTTAATATCTAATGAGGCGAAATTTGCACTAGTTGGAATGTCTATATTGTGGATTTGTTGTGTTAGTTCATAACTGTTTTTGATACTGAAGTTGCTGTCATATGTATAGAATGCTTTCAAAATTTTATTAAGTTTCATATTTAGTTTATATGAAGGACTACTTCTGTAGTTGACAATAGGTCGTATAGATTTCTCTTTTTTATGCAGTTTAATCTGTGATCTTAATTTAGGTATTTGGGGATTCATATTTTTCATCATATTTTTTTCCTCAGGGGTTAAGAGGTGATTATTTTCATCGACTAGTTTCTTAATCTTTAATTGGAACTTTGGAGTGGGATCTTTAGTTACTTCAACGATCCCATTTTCATTAAAAAATGAGAGTGTTTTAAATATATAATCATCTTCTTTTATAATTACAAGGGTATTTCCTTTATCGGCCTTTACCACAATTGCTTTCTCTGCTAGTAGTTTATTATTGATATTTTTAAGTGTTTTATCTTCAGTTTTTCTATGTAGTTTATTTTTCTCTTTTATAATTAAGTCCTTCGTTTTTAGGGCTATCTTACATGCTTCAGATTTATTTATTTTCGATATTTTGCTTGTTGCTATAACATCAGCAATTATGTGTTTAACGTTGGTATTATTTAGTGGGGGAGTTAAGTTATATTTTAAGCCTTTGTCAAGTAGCGACATTTCGGACTTTGTGAACTGAATATCTGTAAGATTCATTGTCCTTGGATAAAATTGATGTATATGGTTGACCTTTTCTGAAAGCTTAATTTGTTGTTTAGCTATGAGTGAATCAATTTTTCTCTGATGTCTTTGAGTAATCGCTTTCCGTAAAAAGTCTATTTTCTCATCAATGCTGCTTAGTAAAATGGTGAAAATCAAAGGTGAGAGTTCATTACTTAGCAATAAATGCAGACTATACATTTCGACATTTAAAAGATCTTTTATCTTAAAAGCTTCTCTAATTTCAGATTTAATCCATAAAATACTACTCTTTTGTTGTACTGTAATAGTATTAAGGTTGTCCATAGAGGGCACAGCTATCACACATCGCAATTCACTGTTTTATCCTAAATATAAATAAGTTGTAGACATAACTACTATCTGTTAATCAGATATTTAAATGAATCAATTTTATGTTATTAGTGTATTTCTTACTTTTATACTTTGACGATGGCGTCATATTATGAACGCTGATTGGCAGTTATGAAGTAGTGTGACAGGAAGTAGGCGGAGCCTCTACATATTTAAGCTCGTGCTCAGCACTCATAACCATCAGTTGACTGCACAGCAACAAGGAGAGCTCCACCTACCAACCCAAGGGAGCCAATGGGTATAATTAATTTTATTTTAATTTTATTTCATGTTAAAATTTTAACATCATTAGACTTTTTCATTCATTTAAAGATTGGTATCTAGTATTTCTTAAAATTTATTCACAGGTCTGAGGATGGTTTTATAGAGAAAACCGAAACCGGTTACCCATTAAAACAGACATAGCGTGATCAAGACTGAATTTTAATCAAAATTTAACAATTAATTGATCACTGTATTCCAAAAATGTTTACCAAAATTGTGCAAAGTTTGTCTAGTCAGGCAATTGGAAATTACAAAAGGTTTAGAAATATTAGAACCAAAATTATGAAACTTGGTATGAAAATTAAATTTAATAAAACTTGCCTCATGGAACATATCATACCAAAATATGCTAGAATCAATATTCAATCCAAATCTAGTAATGTAACATATGTACAACAAAAGAGTAGTATTTTATGGATTAAATCTGAAATTAGAGAAGCTTTTAAGATAAAAGATCTTTTAAATGTCGAAATGTATAGTCTGCATTTATTGCTAAGTAATGAACTCTCACCTTTGATTTTCACTATTTTACTAAGCAGCATTGATGAGAAAATAGACTTTTTACGGAAAGCGATTACTCAAAGACATCAGAGAAAAATTGATTCACTCATAGCTAAACAACAAATTAAGCTTTCAGAAAAGGTCAACCATATACATCAATTTTATCCAAGGACAATGAATCTTACAGATATTCAGTTCACAAAGTCCGAAATGTCGCTACTTGACAAAGGCTTAAAATATAACTTAACTCCCCCACTAAATAATACCAACGTTAAACACATAATTGCTGATGTTATAGCAACAAGCAAAATATCGAAAATAAATAAATCTGAAGCATGTAAGATAGCCCTAAAAACGAAGGACTTAATTATAAAAGAGAAAAATAAACTACATAGAAAAACTGAAGATAAAACACTTAAAAATATCAATAATAAACTACTAGCAGAGAAAGCAATTGTGGTAAAGGCCGATAAAGGAAATACCCTTGTAATTATAAAAGAAGATGATTATATATTTAAAACACTCTCATTTTTTAATGAAAATGGGATCGTTGAAGTAACTAAAGATCCCACTCCAAAGTTCCAATTAAAGATTAAGAAACTAGTCGATGAAAATAATCACCTCTTAACCCCTGAGGAAAAAAATATGATGAAAAATATGAATCCCCAAATACCTAAATTAAGATCACAGATTAAACTGCATAAAAAAGAGAAATCTATACGACCTATTGTCAACTACAGAAGTAGTCCTTCATATAAACTAAATATGAAACTTAATAAAATTTTGAAAGCATTCTATACATATGACAGCAACTTCAGTATCAAAAACAGTTATGAACTAACACAACAAATCCACAATATAGACATTCCAACTAGTGCAAATTTCGCCTCATTAGATATTAAAAATTTATATACAAATATACCAATTACTGAGACGATTAATATAATTAGGGATAACTTAATACAATACAAAAATATGACTAAAGACGAAATAATCGAACTTATAGAACTACTTGAATGCACTTTAGATTACAATTATTTCTCGTTTAATACTAAAATCTATTGTCAGAAAGATGGCTTAGCAATGGGAAATTCTTTGGCTGGGACTGTAGCAGACATTTTCGTAAACCACATTGAGACGCAATTCTTGAAAAATAACCCTGATATCGCAAATAAAATCATATAGTACAAGCGATATGTAGACGATACATTATTACTTTATAATGGTTCAAAAGACGAAATTGAGAAACTTGCTATAAAATTAAACTCTATGCATCCGAAGTTGCAATTTACAGTTGAGCATGAAAATCAAAAATCTATTAACTACTTAGATCTCACTATAATTAATAACAATGGGAAACAGTTATTCACCATATACAGGAAACCTACAACCACTGATGTTATTATTAATGCTACATCATGTCATCCTGACAAGTATAAAAAAGCATTTTTTAAGTCTATGATACACCGAATACTAAAATTACCGCTAGAAGCTAATGAGATCAAAAAGGAAATGACCATCTTAAAACAAATTGCAAAAACCAACTCTTTCGACACACGACAGGTAGATATCATTTTTAATAAAGTACAACAATCACAAAGTACTCCACTAATAAGTAATCCAAAATATATGAAGATGACATATATGGGAAACATATCAGATAGAATCACTAATTTATTCAAAAATTCTGGAATAACAATAGCATTTACAACTGACAATACTTTACAACAAAAATTAAGACATACCGTAAATAAAGATAATAGAAAATCTACCAGATCAGGAGTGTACAAGATCCAATGTAGAGACTGTGAAAAAAAATATATATCGGCCAAACAGGTCGAAATTTTGCAGTAAGGTACAAAGAACATACGTCAGGTACCTCACGAACAAAGTCTGTTTTTGGTCATCATATAACATTCAATAATCATGCTGAGGGGACAGTACAACAGAATTTACAAGTTCTTCATTATGCAAATAAAGGCTTACTTATGAATATCCTAGAAGAAATCGAGATATATGCTCATTTGAAAACCAAATCATCAATGCTGCTCAATGAACAATTAGATTTTCGTGAAAAATATTATTACGACCTTTTTGACGAAATTTTATAATAAAAGCATCTACTCTTTTGTTTTTTAATATAAGATTAGTTATACCCATGGCAAAATCAATGTATGTAAAATATGCAGCATCAGCAGTCTCATCAGTTATTTAGATATACATAATGTGGAACGTACTATTGGCTGCTAACCTAATGCTATAAAGAACATTGCCATAAAAACTACAGTTAAAACAAGACGATTCTACAGCATGCAACAAAGATGCAAGTGTGATGTAGACGACTCGGTATAATCGATATATACCACAACGCCAAGGATTTTTATCTTTGATGTAACTGGCACTGTAATAGTATTAAGGTTGTCCATAGAGGGCACAGCTATCACACATCGCAATTCACTGTTTTATCCTAAATATAAATAAGTTGTAGACATAACTACTATCTGTTAATCAGATATTTAAATGAATCAATTTTATGTTATTAGTGTATTTCTTACTTTTATACTTTGACGATGGCGTCATATTATGAACGCTGATTGGCAGTTATGAAGTAGTGTGACAGGAAGTAGGCGGAGCCTCTACATATTTAAGCTCGTGCTCAGCACTCATAACCATCAGTTGACTGCACAGCAACAAGGAGAGCTCCACCTACCAACCCAAGGGAGCCAATGGGTATAATTAATTTTATTTTAATTTTATTTCATTTTGTTAAAATTTTAACATCATTAGACTTTTTCATTCATTTAAAGATTGGTATCTAGTATTTCTTAAAATTTATTCACAGGTCTGAGGATGGTTTTATAGAGAAAACCGAAACCGGTTACCCATTAAAACAGACATAGCGTGATCAAGACTGAATTTTAATCAAAATTTCTCCATTTTATACATGGTTACTTGCCAATTCATACAGCGAACAGTTTTTTTTAAACTGGTGTTAAAATTACTAAAATGTAACTGAATAGACTGTCCAATGGTACGCAGTAGCTATATTTCTTCAGGTCGGTTATGAACGCACTCAACCGGTTTCGCAACTTTTAAGTTGCACCTTCTGGTGCAAACATAGTTGCTATGTCACGGGTTAGAGAATGCCGCAGAATAACAATTGGCGTAGCTATTTAAAGTTCTCAGCCCTCTAAGTTAATAAAAGTTCATCTTCAACTGATAAAAAACCATTGTCACTGATGAATGTCATGATTGCGTTAAGTCGCGAAACATTAAAATTTGCTCTTGTCGGCCTATATCAGGCAACAGAATGCCCCTCATACATGCCCCTCTGTTGCTTGACATAGGCCGACAAGGATGCAGTTCGCGAATTAACACAGTCATGACATTCGTCATTAAAAATAGTCATTTTTTATTAATTTGGAGGGCTGAGAATTTTACCCAGTGACGCCAATTATTAGTCTGCAGCATTTTATAACTCACAACATAGCAATTATATTTGCACCAAGAGATGCAACTCAGAAGTTGCATAACCGGTTTTGTTGCCTTATAATGAACCAGAAAAAATTACAGCTACTGCGGACCATTGGACAGTACATTCAGTTTCATTTTAATAGTTTTAACACCTGTTTTGTAAAAAAAAACTGTTCGCTGTGTGATTAGTTAAGTCATCATGTATAGCTCTTTAGTTGTGGTTGCCCCAGTTTTAAAATTACCTGTTTCTACATTTTATACTGTCAAACACTTTTTCTATGTGGATACGCCCAATGAACTTGCTTGGATTTTTCTTGAGTCCTGCTTCCGTTATCAACGTCATCGTCACAACTGCCTCTAATACCTTTAATTTTTGCGATTCAGACTGAGGTTAACTAAGAGATCGTCAATTTTTATCCATTTTTCTATACATTTTTCTCATCAGCAACATGGACACATGAACTAACAGTCTGAGAGTGAGACAGTTCTCGTATTTTTCTGTCCTTTGCTGTCACATCTATTGTGTTGATGGCATTCCTCCGAAAGTCTGATGATATGTTTCCAGACTCATAGATTCTACAAAACAACTTGAATACTCGTTTGGCTGTGTTTCCAACAATTTTTTTAGAAATTCTGAAAAAGTATTGTCTGTGTCTTCCTCCTAATTAGCACAAGCCTACTAAAGCTCCTTTAACGCGGACTCTAATACTGGATTTGTTATATTTTCGTATCATTTTCTGCTTCTTCTTCTATCACATGATCGGAGAGTTTCTCGTTCTCGTAGAGGCTTTCAGTATACCCATTTCACCAATCCGCCCTCTCCTCCGAATTTAACAGCGGAATTCCTGTTGTACCCTTAATCTGGAGATTTTTGCTTTTAATTTTACGAAGGTTGGTTTGACTTTCGTACATGCTAAATCAGTCATTCTGACAATCACTTCTCATTTTTTGGCAGCCATTTCGCTTTGGCTTCCCTGCCCTTGCGGCTTACACCACGCTGGGAAAAGTCGTGGGATGCGTCCTAATATCGTGTAGGACCTCCTTTTGCCGGGCGTAGTGCAGCTACCCTACCTCGCATAGACTTATCAAGCCGTTGGAAGTTCCCTGCAGAACTGCGAAAGTGTTGCTGGTGCAGGACTTTGTGCACGAACTGACCAGAAAGGCTTTGCTCCATAAATGTTCGACGGGATTCATGTCGGGTGATCTGGGTGGCCAATCCATTCGCTCTAATTGTCCAGAACGTTCTTCAAACCAATCACGAAGAACTGTGGAACGTTGTCATCCATAAAAATTGTGCCGTTTTATAGGAAGATGAAGTCCATGAATGGCTGAAAATGGTCTCCAAGTAGCCGAGCACAGCGAATTTCCAGTCAATGATCGGTTCAGTCTGACCAGAGGACCCCTGTCCTTTACACGTACACACTGCCTACACCATTATGGAGCCACGATCTCCACAGTGCCTCGACAACTTGGGTCCATGGCTTCGTGGGGTCTGCACCCCACTCTGACCCTCCCATCATCTCTTACCAACGGAAATTGGGACTCATCTGAAAAGGCTATGGCTTTCCAGTCGTCTAGGGTTCATTCGATATGGTCACAAGCTCAGGAGAAGCGCTGCAGGCGACGTCGTGCTGTTAACAGCGCCCTCGTACCAGTCGTCTACTGCGATAGACCATTAACGCCACATTTCGCCGCACTGCCCTAACGAACGTTCGTCGTACGTCGCAGGTACATTTCTGAGCTATTTCACACGATGCTGCATGTCTGTTAGCAATGACAATTTTACGCAAATGCTGCTGATGTTCGCCGTTAAGTGAATGCCGTCGGCCATTGCGTCGTCCGGGGTGAGAGGTAATGCCTCAAATTGGGTATTCTCGGCACACATTTGACACTGTGGATCTCGTAAAATTGAATTTACTAACGATTTCCCAAATGGAACGTCCCAGGCGTATAGCTCCAATTCCCATGCCGCATTCAAAGTCTGTTTATTCCCGTCGTGCGGCCATAACCACAGCTCTGTCAGTGCATTGACCTTTTATACCTTGTTTACCTGATGCTGCCGTCATCTGTATTTATACATACCGCAGTCCCATGACTTCTGTCACCTCTGTTTATTTCATTCCTAAAAGCCAGTATTCTTCTCCTCAAGGTTTCGCCAATAGATTTAAGCTCTACAAATAAAGGTTTGACCCTTTATTAGAAAAATTTTTAATCCAATATGATCAAACTTATGTCTTCAAGATGGAGCTTCACCATTAATGCAGCAATTATCAGTTACCGTCCTTGTTTCTATATTCGTCTAGACAAACTCTATTACTGCTCTTTTCAGAAAAGTCCATTCCTCTTCACCTGAACAGGCAACTGTAAGTGATAAGAATTACCACACTGGCTACAGCCTTACCGAAATTCGATTCTACACAGAGTACGCGAAGGAACTTGCCCCCCTTCTAACAGCCGTGTACCGCAAGTCTCTAGAGGAACGGAGGGTTCCAAATGATTGGAAAAGAGCACAGGTAATCCCAGTCTTCAAGAAGGGTCGTCGAGCAGATGCGCAAAACTATAGACCTATATCTCTGACGTCGATCTGTTGTAGAATTTTAGAACATGTTTTTTGCTCGAGTATCATGTCGTTTTTGGAAACCCAGAATCTACTATGTAGGAATCAACATGGATTCCGGAAACAGCGATCGTGTGAGACCCAACTCGCGTTATTTGTTCATGAGACCCAGAAAATGTTAGATACAGGCTCCCAGGTGGATGCTATTTTTCTTGACTTCCGGAAGGCGTTCGATACAGTTCCGCACTGTCGCCTGATAAACAAAGTAAGAGCCTACGGAATATCAGACCAGCTGTGTGGCTGGATTGAAGATTTTTTAGCAAACAGAACACAGCATGTTGTTATCAATGGAGAGACGTCTACAGACGTTAAAGTAACCTCTGGCGTGCCACAGGGGAGTGTTATGGGACCATTGCTTTTCACAATATATATAAATGACCTAGTAGATAGTGTCGGAAGTTCCATGCGGCTTTTCGCGGATGATGCTGTAGTATACAGAGAAGTTGCAGCATTAGAAAATTGTAGCGAAATGCAGGAAGATCTGCAGCGGATAGGCACTTGGTGCAGGGAGTGGCAACTGTCCCTTAACATAGACAAATGTAATGTATTGCGAATACATAGAAAGAAGGATCCTTTATTGTATGATTATATGATAGCGGAACAAACACTGGTAGCAGTTACTTCTGTAAAATATCTGGGAGTATGCGTGCGGAACGATTTGAAGTGGAATGATCATATAAAATTAATTGTTGGTAAGGCGGGTACCAGGTTGAGATTCATTGGGAGAGTGCTTAGAAAATGTAGTCCAGCAACAAAGGAGGTGGCTTACAAAACACTCGTTCGACCTATACTTGAGTATTCCTCATCAGTGTGGGATCCGTACCAGATCGGGTTGACGGAGGAGATAGAGAAGATCCAAAGAAGAGCGGCGCGTTTCGTCACAGGGTTATTTGGTAACCGTGATAGCGTTACGGAGATGTTTAATAAACTCAAGTGGCAGACTCCGCAAGAGAGGCGCTCTGCATCGCGGTGTAGCTTGCTCGCCAGGTTTCGAGAGGGTGCGTTTCTGGATGAGGTATCGAGAATATTGCTTCCCCCTACTTATACCTCCCGAGGGGATCACGAATGTAAAATTAGAGAGATTAGAGCGCGCACGGAGGCTTTCAGACAGTCGTTCTTCCCGCGAACCATACGCGACTGGAACAGGAAAGGGAGGTAATGACAGTGGCACGTAAAGTGCCCTCCGCCACACACCGTTGGGTGGCTTGCGGAGTATGAATGTAGATGTAGATGTAGAAATTGAAATATGCTTCTTATTGTTCAGTACTTAAAATTGCCACTTCATTCCACGTTGACTCTTCCGAACGATTCTCTTAAACTTCAGCCTGCCTTCCGTCATTACTAGATTGAGACGTCTATCAGTGTCTACATTTTGGTACACCTTCTGTTCCAGTAGCTGATTTCGATATCTTCGTCTGACAATATATAACCCAGTTGGAATCGTTCCACATCTGCGGACGTTTTCGGAGTATATACCTCCTTCTCTTCTGATTTTTGAACAGTGTATTCGCTGTTAATAGCTCAAATTTATTGCCGAACGTACTTCGTGTTTCTCGTCTCTCATTACCACAAATGTATATATGTGTACCTCGCATATTCTGTCATTTTCAACTTTATTTAGCAATAAAATTTTCCAAGGTACAGTGTACTGTAGAAAGAAATCTGTTATAATCGGAAGCCTGGCATATTTTTCTCTCTGTACTTCTGTCAAAAATATTTATTGAAAGAGAGGTCATTTTCTTCGCAAGTTTCTTCACAATGTTCCCAATGCAGGATTACATCACTATAACCATTACATCTCAGTAAACTGCGGATCAGAAGAACAGCTTCTTAGTTTCGATAGCGCTTATATTGTAACTTAAAGATATTCTTCGTTTCTCTGTTATTAGCGGTTTTACAAAATGGTTCAAATGGCTCAGAGCACTATGGGACTTAACATCTGAGGTCATCAGTCCCCTAGAACTTAGAACTACTTAAACCTAACTAACCTAAGGAGATCACGCACAACCATGCCCGAGGCAGGATTAGAACCTGCGACCGTAGCGGTCCCGCGGTTCCAGACTGTATAGCCTAGAACCGCTCCGCCACTCCGGCCGGCGCGGTTTTACTGGTCTCCTTGTTTGTATTCGGTTCCAAGGCCATAATGACCTTGTTGAAATACAATTGTCTTTCTTCCAAGAAAGCTATTTTATTCACACCCTTGCGACTTTATAAGATAATTACTGTCCATTGTTGACTTTAGAAGCTGTATAACCCGGTCAGTCAGAACATTATGAGCATCTATGTAATAGCCGGAATATCTGCGTCTGGCACGGACAACAGCAGTGACGCGAAACAATGAAGCCTTGGTAGGTCGCTGGAGAGAGCCGACATCACATCTGCCCTCACAAGTCATCTAATTCCCGTAAATGCCGGGGAGTGGGCTGATGAGCTCTGACGCCACGTTCAGTCACGTCCTAATTGTGTTCGTTCCCGTCCAGATCTGGCAAGCACATCAATTGGAAGTCACCACTGTGTTCCTTGAGCTACTCCATTAGACACTGACCTTGTCACATGGCGCATATTTTGTTGAAAAACGCCACTGCCGTCGGGAAATATGATCGTCATGAAAGGATGTACGTTGCCTGCATTCAGTGTACGATACTGCTCGACCCTCATGGTGCCACGCTCAAGCTGCGCTGGATCCGTGGATGCGCACGTGAACGTTCCCCAGGGATTATGTGAGCCGCGTGTTAAGGAGCTGTTCCCCCGAAGGCAACGGACTCACCCCCTCCCAACGGCATGATGGAGATTGTATGGTGATCCATCAGAGCATGCAACGTTTTGCCGCTGCACCAGTTTCCAATGCTGATAGTCACGTGCTCATTTCAGATGTAGTTGTCAATGTAGTGGTGTTAACATTGGCACATTCATGTGTCGTCGGCTGCAAAAGGCCCATCGTTAGGATTGTTCGGTGCACTGTGCGTTCAGACACACTTGTACTCTGGCCAGCATTAAAATCTAATGTTAGTTTCTCTGCAGTTTGCCACCTGTCTTGTTTCACTAGTCTACCCAGCGTACGACGTCAGATATTCGTAATGTGGGATGGCTGTCCAGCCCTACGAGGTCTGGATGTGGATTCACCTTACTTCCGACACGTGTTGAAGATATTCATCACAGCACACCTCGAACTTCGGACAAGTCATGCAGTTTTACAAATGCTCGTGCCAGGCCTCCTGGCTATCACAACCTGCCTTCGGTAGCAGATCGTGCGCCTTCCCCATTCTACACATGGACAGCAAGCTCACTGATACTACATGCACCATGCGTGCGTCTAAGTAGCAGTCATTCCTCACCAAGTGGTGCTGGTATCTCCTGGACGGTTTAATACAGGTTGTAGGTTGATGGTCATAATGCTCTTGCTGATCAATGTACGTACAAAAATGTGTCAAACATGGTACATAATAAATTATGAATAGGAAAACTACAGTCTTCGCGAAGAAATGCTACATACTTCATCCAGGGCCGACCTTAGACATGTGCAAACGGTGCAACCTGACAGGGCGTCTCCCTTCTGTGACATCACGAAAAGAATGAGAAGGTAATCTTAGAACTATCACCTGTAACGTCGATATCAAAGATAAACTGGAAAATAAAGTAAGGTGTTTCTGAAACAGCTTTTAATTTAACACGTAAATAATGTAAATGATGTGTACACCCTTTGTGGCACGACTACACAATTCGAAGTCGCTGTATCGGAGACGAGGGATCCGAAGACTGTGATAGGGACAGGCGATAATAATATCTATTGTTAATATACGGTTGTTGCTGATCCGTAAATTAAGGGTTATGCGATTCACTGCTTCTTTACGCCCCTCCGCGGCCTTGCAACTAATTGTCGCTATCAAGCATTACGTTCACCGGTTAGCGGGTGTCTCTCACACAACAGTTTGTTCATTGTCGTTGGATTCCATTTCACACCGATTCAAATGACGTGTGTGAGCGTTCTGTGTTAAAATATGGTTTTTTGTTGGGCTGAAAAGTGTCTACAGTCTCGTAAGAGGGACAGGTTTAGGAAACACGTTACAGGTGCTCAAACAAACATTTGCGAACCTGCTGCTGTCCCACATTCAGATCGTGAAATAATGAAGAACCGAGGCCAAGGTAATTGGCCTAATCCTCCACGACAGATGAAATTGTAACGAAAGGTCCTACTAAAATTGTAAATTCCGATTATCATTAAAGTGTGAAGAGACGAAAATGGTAATTTTATCCAATGAAGAAAAAAGGGATCGAAAACGGCTAGTGTGTTCGGCATCTACTGACGAAGCTTTTGGTTATTGTTATTAACATTTTGGATCTCCTCCTAACGAACTGTTAAGTGATGGACTGTGTGATTGGGTTCATTTAGGAAATTTGTTTAAACAGCATGAAAAATTGTTCAACCACGTAGAATATGCAAAAAAGATGGATAGAAGGCGACATACGTTAAAGCAAAAAAGTGATATTTATCGAACTGACTTTGAACTATTAGAAAAAGGGAATGAACATTGGCGTCAGTTTCTAAACACAATTATACTCACATCAGGTACCTAGCTCAGTATAATATGGCTTTAAGAAGAACCAGTGACAAGCTCTACCTAGATGATAATGGTAACTATTATCGCCAGTGGTCGAAATTCGGCCAGCAGTCTTTATAATGTAGCGAAAGTCAAATTCTTCGGTCAACTGACGCGAGTCTTTCATACAGTGCGTAAAAAATAATTTTTTTGTTAACGGTGGAAAATTATCTTTTCCCTTATAACAATACAAGGTGAGTGTCGTACGACTTAAGTAATCTCAGATGCGAAACGTTTTGCGTTACATCCATCCGTGTTTATTAGGTTTCCTGACATCTTCGTTTCAATATGCTCTTTAATCATATTGTCCCAGGAACTTTGCTTTTGCCCTCCTGTAAGGTGAGGACAGTATCGTTCTTCAGTATCACAGGTGACACCAAAATCGTAACACAGCACACAGATGTCATACTAAGGCACGTAAAACTAACTTATGATGGTGGTTTAACACTTCGAACCGTGTTGTGGATATAAAGAAACAGAGACTGCTAACTGTAAACTTATTGTTTCATTCAACATCTGCCACAGATGGTAAACGCTGATGGAACCTGCGTTTCACTGAGTGTCAGTGCGTGCTCTGTACGGCGGCAAATGGCGCAGTGGACGTCGGTAATCGAACTTGGCTATAAATAGAGGCGTGAGACCAACAATAACCCTCAATCTTTTACGGTCCAGGCAGCCAGTACACGTAATACCAAAATTCACAGCACTAAGTAAACAGATGGGTGGCTTGTCCAATGGAAAAAAACGCGGCTGAACACCAAGGAAATAACTATTAACCAACCATGCCAAGAAAACCCGAGAAATCACACCACGAAGTAAATTGTACAGATGACTTTTAATTTCCTTTATCCACTAATATGGGTCTTTACTATTGTGTTATATTTGGGTGACACAATGAACGAGTAAATTTAAGACGATTAATTACTTCCAATTAAATTCGTCATGTCGAATAATAACAAATACTCCAACTGATTTTTTATTCTATTTTTAACCAATCATGGTACCGTCAGTGGTTTAAAATATAAAGAAAATAATTTAATCACTTGTAGTTTGTTCTTTAAGCACTCTGTTTAAATATTCGACTGTTCTCTGTATGTTGGTATTAATTACAAAACTCGTGTCACCAGTAAAAAAACATCTGCTTGAGGTGTATTGCGCAGATAATCATTAAGCATACAAGAAACAAAGGAGTAACAAGACTCACCCTACTGGGACCAAATTAATATTAAATCAAGAGGAACTTCATTGCTAGTCACAGTTACTTTCTATAATTATTCTCAGTTTAAAACAATGATTGGTTAAAAATGTAAAATTTCATTTTCAGGAACATTTGTACAACTATGGGTGAAATTGCAAATATATCGAGCTCTCAGAGAAGAATAAATTAAGTACGCATGCATGTTGAAAGCTAAAGACTCCTCGTTTATCCTGTGAAAACTCTTTAAAGTTCTTAAATAAAACAAACTGTACTAATATTCTGCATCTTTGCTCTCCATGGCTACATATTTACTACCCAACATAGTCACCCAGGTGACGAACGCATTTCTCCCAACAAGAGACCAGTTTTTTGATACCATCACTGTAGAATGTTTGATTTCGTTGACGGTGTCACAATCTTACCTTTGCTTGAAGCTCCTAATCACAATGAAAGTGAACTCGTTGAAGGTGTTCTTTGTTGTTGTGGTGGTCTTCAATCCTGAGACTGGTTTGATGCAGCTCTCCATGCTACTCTATCCTGTGCAAGCTTCTTCATCTCCCAGTACCTATTGCAACCTACATGCTTCTGAATCTGTTTAGTGTATTCATGTCTCGGGTCTCCCTCTACGATTTTTACCCTCCACGCTGCCCTCCAATACTAAACTGGTGATAGCTTGATGCCTCAGAATATGCCCTACCAACCGATCCCTTCTTCTAGTCAAGTTGTGCCACAAAATACTCTTCTCCCCAATTCTATTCAATACCTCCTCATTAGTTATGTGATCCACCCATCTAATCTTCAGCATTCTTCTGTAGCACCACATTTCGAAAGCTTCTATTCTTTTCCTGTCCAAACTATTTATCTTCCATGTTTCACTTCCATATATGGCTACACTCCATACAAATACTTTCAGAAACGACTTCCTGACACTTAAATCAACACTCGATGTTAACAAATTTCTCTTCTTTAGAAACGCTTTCCTTGCCATTTCCCGTCTACATTTTATATCCTCTCTACTTCGACCATTATCAGTTATTTCCTCCCCAAATAGCAAAACACATTTACTACTTTAAGCGTCTCATTTCCTAATCTAATTCCCGCAGCATCACCCGATTTAATTCGACTACATTCCATTATCCTCGTTTTGCTATTGTTGATGTTCATCTTATATCCTCCTATCAAGACCATGTCCATTCCGTTCAGCTGCTCTTCCAGATCCTTTGCTGTCTCTGACAGAATTACAATGTCATCGGTGAACCTCAAAGTTTTTATTCCTTCTCCATGCATTTTAATTCCTAGTCCGAAATTTTTCTTTTGTTTCCTTTACTGATTGATCAATATACAGATTGAATAAAATCTGGGATAGGCTACAACCCCGTCTCACTCCCTTCCCAACCACTGCTTCCCTTTCATGTCCCTTGACTCTTATAAGTGCCATCTGGTATCTGTAGAAATTGTAGATAGCCTTTCGCTCCCTGTATTTTACCCCTGCCACCTTCAGAATTTGTTAGAATTGCAGTCAACTTTGTAGAAAGCTTTCTCTTAGTCTACAAATGCTAGAAACATAGGTTTGCCTTTCCTTAATCTATTTTCTAAGATAAGTCTTAGGGTCAGCATTGCCTCACGTGTTTCATCATTTCTACGGAATCCAAACTGATCTTCCCCGAGGTCCGCTTCTACCAGTTTTTCCATTAGTCTGTAAAGAATTCGTGTTATTTTTTTTGCAGCCGTGGCTTATTAAACTGATACTTCGGTAATTTTCACATCTGTCAACACCAGCTTTCTTTGGGATTGGAATTATTATATTCTTCTTGAAGTCTTAGGGTATTTCGCCTATCTTGTGCATCTTGCACACCAGATGGTCGAGTTTTGTTTGGCCTGGCTTTCCCAAGGCTGTCAGTAGTTGTAATGGAATGTTGTCTACTCCCGGGGATTTGTTTCAGCTTAGGTCTTTCAGTGCTCTGTCAAACTCTTCACGCAGTATCATATCTCCTATTTCATCTTCATCTACATTCTCTTCCATTTCCATAATATTATCCTCAACAACACCATCCTTGTATAGACCCTCTATATACTCCTTCCACCTTTCTGCTTCGGCTTCTTTACTTAGAACTAGGTTTCATCTGAGCTCTTGATATTCATGCAAGTGGTTCTCCTTTCTCCAAAGGTCTCTTTGATTTTCCTGTAGGCAGTATCTATCTTACCCCTAGTGATATACGCCTCTACATCCTTACATTTGCTCTCTAGCCATCCATGCTGAGCTATTTTGCACTTCCTGTCGATCTCATTTTTGAGACGTTTGTATTCCTTTTTCCCTGCTTCATTTACTGCATTCTTGTATTTTCACCTTTCATCAATTAAATTCAGTATCTCTTCTGTTACTCAAGGATTTATATTAACCTTCTTCTTTTTACCTGCTTGATTCTCTGCTGCCTTCACTATTTCATTTCTCAAAGTTACCCATTCTTCTTCTACTGCATTTCTTTCCCCCATTCTTGTCAATCGTTCCCTAATGCTCTCCCCGGAACTCTTTACAACATCTTGTTCTTTCAGTTTATCCAGGTCCCATCTCCTCAAATTACCACCTTTTTGCAGTTTATTCAGTTTTAATCTACAGTTCATAACCAATAGATTGCGGTCAGAGTCCACATCTGCCCCTGGAAAAGTTTTACAATTTAAAACCTGATTCCTGAATCTCTGTCTTACGATTATATAATCTATCTCAGACCTTTCAGTTTCTCCAGGCCACTTCCATGTATACAACCTTCTTTCATGATTCTTGTTAGTTATGATTAAGTTATGCTCTGTGCAAAATTCTACCAGGCAGCTTCCTCTTTCATTCCTTACTCCCATTCCATATTCACCTACTACGTTTCCTTCTCTTTCTTTTCCTACTATCGAGTTCCAGTCATCCTAATTTTCGTCTCCCTTCACTATCTGAATAATTTCTTTTATCTCATCATACATTTCATCAATCTCTTCGTCATCTGACTACAATAATGCGTTTACTAAGATATTTCTAATAGCCTTCCCGCATTCCTATTTTCTTATTCATTATTAAACCTATTCCTGCATTACCCCTATTTGATTTTTTGTTTATAACCCTGTATTCACCTGACCAGAAGTCTTGTTCCTCCTGCCACCGAACTTCACTAATTCCCGCTATATCTATTTCAACCCATCCATTTCCCTTTTTAAATTTTCTAACTTACCTGCCCGATTAAGGGATCTGACATTCCACGCTCGAATTCATAGAAAGCCAGTTTTCTTTCTCCTAATAACGACGTCGTCCTGAGTAGTCCCCGCCTGGAAATCCTAATGGGGGACTGTTTTACCTCTGGAATATTTCACCCAATAGGATGCCATCATCATTTAACCATACAGTAAAGCTGCGTGCCCCCGAGTAAAATTACACCTGTAGTTTCCCCTTGCTTTTAGCCTTTCGCAGCAGCACCACAGCAAGGCCATTTTGGTTAGTGTTATAAGGCCAGATCAGTCAAACCTTCGAGAGTTTTTCCCCTGCAACTACCGAAAAGGCTCCTGCCCCTCCTCAGCAACCGTACGTTTGTCTGGCCTCTCAAAAGGTACCCCTCCAATGTGGCTGCACCTACAGTATGGCTGTCTGTATCGCTGAGGCACGCAAACTTTCCCACCAACAGCAAGGTCCATGGTTCATGGGGATGAGGGGAGGGGTGGAGGTGTTCTTTAAGTTTTGGAAACAGATGAAAATCGGATGGAGTGAAGTAAGGATTGTATGGAGGATGATGGAAGTCAGAGAAAGCAAGGGAAGGCATCGGATTGTTCTACATGTCGCAGCGCTTGTGTATGGTCTGGCTACGTCAAGCAGAAGGAGAAGGTGCTCCGTGAGTTGACAAAGTTTTCTCCGGATAGAATCTCGATTACGGCAGGCTGTTACCCTCACACCGACGTAGTTCGTTTACTCACCGACATGTTACATGCTTCAGTTCAGAGCTTTTAATCGGCAGACCATTAAAAATTGCGTCAGCGAAGCGGGGAAGTCGATCGAGCATAGGCATGACTTGTAATGACCTCAACCGATATTGAGAACAGAATAAAAAATTCGAAGGCGTTGTCTTTCAGCACGCCCTTGTACCTGTTGCAAGGGAGGAATTTGGCAATAGCTGCTGTGAACTCAGCTATAGCTAGATCGAGAAACTTAAACCTAGTTAGTCGGTTTATTTATTTTTAGTTGTATTTGTTTATTTTTTTGGCACAAACTACAAGTTTCAACCCTCTAGTGCAGCAACTCGATCTCCAGAAGACCGTCTGAGACGCTGCAGACTAGTAGTTTGAACAGGCTGTTGTGATTGTGTCAAAAAAAAAAAAAAAAATAAATAAATAAATAAATAAATAATTCATGGAAACGGTAAAAAGCTCGTTTTAAACTGTAACTGAATGAGTATTGAAAGTGTGTAACCAAAATTGTATTCTTTTCTATTTGTGAAAGTATCAATGATAAGATTGTTCCAAATTGATTATTCAACAAACCTGCATCTGACTGCATCTGTGAACTTGTTTCTTGCACTCCTCCATTTTGCCAGAAATGCAACATATATTCGACTCAGTAATCAAATTTAAGAGAATAATGCCGTTTGTGCAATGGCATTAAGATGGTACTGGAAATTTAATTTTTGGCCCTGATGTTTACTTAATGAAATTATATCTTGACTTGAATAACGCCAGTTGTGCAATGGCATAAAACTATTTACTTGAAATAACTTTGCTCTGATAATGTTAGTTGTACCAAAATCGATTTCAAACCATGAACTGCACATATATATTGCATAGAGGTTCATTTTCTTTGCGTTCTTTCAGTGGTGGGTAACTTCACTTTACTACTCATTTTCATATTCAATACAAGCAAGGGATGTGCATTATCATTCAGGCTGTTAGATTTAAACAGAATGTTAATCTCAATATGTTTGTATTGTTAAAATTTTAAGGCATACACAAAACCTACCATTTCCAATATTTTTGTAGCACAAATCACTCTTACAAAAAAATTCACGAAACACTTACTGCGTCAAACCTATGACATACAAATCCTAACTCTGAACATTACCTAACAAAAACCATTTTGAAATCATTATATATCTTCTCTCATTTACATGCTTAAGTTTGCTTAGGGTAACTGCGCAGCGAGTGGGATTCCTACGTTAAAACTGTCTGCACGCATCTGCTTCCTCCAGGTACCTAGCTGTGACTTCCTAGTTTTTTACTGTGGACGCCCGGCTCTCTTAACCATCAAAGATCCTCCTACTCAAAGACACTATACTCAATCCACCTTGCAGTGGGCAACTACCAACTGTATTTTCTGGATCTACCCTGATCAGATCTTAGCACATACCTTTAATAACACCCTTGTCCGCTGGACAAGAATTTTGTGGAGGGATCTGTGCAGTTAGCACATACTTCCCCATGAAATTCGCAAAAAAAGTACAATGTAAGATACAATACAAATCATACATACTAATCCAACTAAAAGGGTATTACACAGAAATGAAATTCACCAACAGAAACATAGAATGTGAAGTAAAATTCATAATATCATTAGATTGTCAAATTGCAGTGAATCAAAGGACATCAAAATGTACAAAACAGAAAGACATAAATGTAGGGAAAATACATCAGACATTTAGATTATTAAGAGAGGTGTATCAAATACCATTAAAATTTACAAAAAAGAGGAAAACAGTGTGATATACGATCCATAAGGTATTTAGATTTCAAAGTTGAACTGTATCAAATATACATCAAAAGTTATAATACAGAAATGTAGAATGTGGAGTAAAACGCAGAATATACTTAGATTTCTGAAGAGAAGTGTATCAAATAGTATGAAAAGTTACAAAATAGAAGCATGGAAATGTGGGGTACAATACCTGAAATAACATCAAACTTTATCAAACAGAAATGTAGAATGTGAGGTAAAATACATAAAATAGTTAAATATCTACTAGAAGTTAAGAGCAAATGTGCATAAATGCACCATAGAGAACTCTTAATGCTAGTGAAATAATGCAATAAGATACTTTAAGTAATAGTAGAGGCAAAGGTGGAAAAACGGGCCCCTGCTGGTATTATGGGCCCCCTACATATTTGGAAGTACAGGCCATGAATTCTAGCGGAGAGCACATGAGCTACTAGAGCTAGTTGCCTAACTTCACTGTAGAGTGTGCAGACGTAGTAGCTGTCATGGTTTGTGAGTAGTTGTGCTGTGAATTTTTTCGCTGTCATCAAAAGTTTGAAAGGTTAGTGTTTATTTGAATAAAACTCAAATTTCTAACATTTTATTACTAAAACTAAGGTAAGGTACGTATTTGGGTTGTTGTTGGGATGCCGTTTTACATTAATTAACGTCGGTTGCGAACCAAACTAACCGTAGGCAAAATCGTTTTTCCCAAGATGTCGAGGGTGGATATATGGGCCCCTTTTGCTGCTGGTATTATGGGCCCCGTAAAATCAATCAGATTGTATGGGACCATTTACAAATATTGCTACTCTTTATGTTTCAGATGCCTCGAAGACATCTTGTACCACCAAAAAAATCGAAACGGCAATCGTGGGACAAAGCAAATATGTCAAATGCTATTGTAGCTATTAAAGAGAAAAAAATTGGGTTGAAAAAAGCGGTTAAAGTGTACTCTGTCCCTAACCTAAGGACATCACACACATCCATTCCCGAGGCAGGATTAGAACCTGCGACCGTAGCGGTCGCGCGGTTCCAGACTGTAGCGCCTAGAACCGCTCGACCACGCCAGCCGGCACATGAGTCAGGTCTTAGTGTCGTTCAAAGAAAAATTTCTCGTGTCATCGGCCTGCAGGGAAAAAGGCAAGTTGGTGCATTATCTGCAGCTGTAACAGGATCACTTGATACTTATGTGTGTGACTTTTGTGAATAGACTAGGCGTAGGCTGTGAAAATCATCCCACCAGTAGACTCAATTAACAATGTTCAGAGTGAATCTTTCTTTCATTATACACAAAAATTAAATAAAATTATTTTTTCAAATTTTTGTTTCTTTTTAATTCAAACTACATCGGGGACCATATTACCAGCACAAATTCTTGACGCAACAAAATGCAGACTATCAGGAAAAATAAAATTTTGTTTTAACTATTAAAAAGTTGAACCAAAACATGTCGTAACTATTTGCAGGACATACTAGAGAAATGCTTTATGTTAATTTCAGGTGATTATACTAAAAATAAAAGGTGTTATATAAAAAAAACAAAGTAGGGGCCCATTTATCCACCTTTACCTATAGGTTAAATATAAAATATGTCACATCAGGTGACAGCATATATTGACTTTCAGTCACAATCACTGTGTTGTAGTAGGCATAGAGTACATGCTGAGTTTCATGGACAATAGTAAATTAACAAGACATGTCATATTATGTGATAGTTTATATTGAGTCTTATTGTAAACTGCAGTAAAAAGTGGGGCCTCAGGTGAAGAAACACACTTAGCCACAACTAGTGCCGATTGTGCAATCCATTTTACATTAGGTGACAGTTTACACAGATTCTAATTGTAAAATGTAGTAAAATATGGGGCCTCGGGTAATGAAACACACTGAGCCATAAATAATGTCAATTGTACAATAGATGTCACATCAGGTGATAGGTCACACTTAGTTTAACAGTGATCAGTAGTACAATAAGGTTGAAGAAGAGTGGGCATCAGTTCATGGGACACACTGAGCCACCTTATTGTAACTGTAGAATACCTGTTAAGTCAGGGGTTAACTCACCCTGTTTCAGTTACCACAACGAAAATCTATATTATGTCACAACCAGGGGTCTCAGGTGATGAAACTCTCTGAGCTACAAATAATGTCCAGTGTACAATACCTGTCACATCAGGTGATAGGACACACTGACTTTAATAGTGATCAGTAGTACAATAAGACTGAAGAAGAATGGGCATCAGGTGATTGGACACCATGAGCCACGGCAGTATCGATTGTAAAATATATGTCAAGTCGGGTGAGAACACACATTGACATTCAGTTACAATTATGATATTCCATCAGTCATGGAACACATGTTATGTCAGGTGGTAGCTCACACTGATGTACACTTAAAGTCATGATGTTCAATTTGTTATAGGACACATTTTATGTGAGAAGGTAGCTCACACTGACTTTTGTTATATTGTTGTAGACTCAGACCGGTTATGATGTCAGGTGACAGTTCAGTCTGAGTCTCACTTATATTTACATAGACTCAGGCTATTCGTTATGTCAGGTGGTAGTCCACTCTGACTCTTAAACACAATCATGAGATTCTCGCAGATGCAGAACATATGTCCTGTCAGGCAACAGTTTAGTCTGACACTAAGTTAAAAACATTTACTAAATACGTTTGTCATAGTGACAGAAACATAATCTAAGTTACACTGATATTATGATTGTGAAAGAAATTAATATGAAATGTAATACACAATAACTGTATGCAGTGGACTTTTGTTGCAAAATTTTTACATATCTTGAAGGAAACAATAATGTCATATACTCTGTAGCAATAACAGTAATTAGTTTTATAGAACCTATGTACAAAAAAAACCTACTAAAGGTAGTATACCATAAATATAACACTATTCAGCGGACATTTGTTACAAAATAAATGTTTGTATGTATTTAAGGTGAATAGAACCTCATATGGTCAGTAACAATGCTGTATTGAAATCGTCATTAAGACTCTATTTACAAGTGAATATTTATGATTACAATAACCTGCACAATTGCTGTAGTCATTTTAGAACTTCAATTACTCAGTAACAATTCTGCACTGAAATCGTCATAAAGGCTCTCTTTACAAGTGATTCATAGTCATATATATAATATTAATGATTACAATAACCTGCACAATCGCAGTAGTCATTTTAGAACTTCACATACTCAGTATCAATGCTGTATTGAAATCGTCATAAAGACTCTACTTACAAGTGATTCATACTCATAAATATAATATTAATAATTACAATAATCTGCCCAATCGTAGTAGTCATTTTAGAACTTCACATACTCAGTATCAATGCTGTATTGAAATCGTCATAAAGACTCTACTTACAAGTGATTCATACTCATAAATATAATATTAATAATTACAATAATCTGCCCAATCGCAGTAGTCATTTTAGAACTTTACATACTCAGTAAGGTGCACAAAAGTGCAGAAAAGCAGGGCAGTTCTACAAATGCATTGGGGGGCTTATTTGGAGCAAGGAGGTGCCACAGAAATCCAAGAGAATTATATACCGAACATACTTTGTCCCCATATTGGCATACGGAAGTGAGACATGGGTAATGCACAAAAGCGACAAAAGTAGAATACAGGCTAGTGAAATGAAGTTCCAGAGGAGCAGGCTGAGTGTAACAAGACGAGACAGATTGCGAAATGTGTATGTGAGGGAAAGACTAAAGGAGGAACCAGTACAGGATAGGATAGAAAAATCAAGACTGCAGTGGTATGGACACATGAAGAGAATGGATGAGGGAAGAATTCCAAAGAGGATGTTTGATCTGCAACTGGAGGGGAAGAGGCCCAGAGGAAGACCAAGAGATAGATGGGTGAAGGGAGTGAAGGAATGTGTGACGAGAAGAGGAGGGAACTGGACGAAGGTGGAAGAGGGGGAATGGTGGAAAGACAGAACACGATGGAGAGGCTTGTGTTCCCGACAGACCCAGCCAGTGGCTGGAAACTGTCCAAGATGATGATGATGACATACTCATTAAAAACACGGTATTGAAACCGTCATAAAAACTCCAATTAAAAGTGATTCATAGTCATATATATATATATATATATATATATATATATATATATATACATATACATAATATTAATGATTACAATAACCTGCACAGTCACAGTCGTCATTTTAGTGTTAACTTTACATTAAGTATTGACAGGTAATGCTGTAACAAATTTTATACAACCTTCTTAAGTAAGAGTTTTGATAAAGTCTGAATAAGTGTTTTAATTTCACAGTAGAAATCTTATTTCTTTTCAGTACAATTATTAAAAAAGTTGTTTACCTATCAGAGGACAGTTACACAGATATCTTAGAAAAATAAGAAAAATATTTAGAACAGAAAGAAGAGTAGACTGAGAACTCAGAAAGGAAGAATTTCTACAGAGCTCAAGGGTGTGGGGCACCAACGCCACATAGTGTGTCAGTTAAAAAAATAACCAACTCTCTACCCCATTAGTTTTTTTGTATAGACCACAAGGGTAGCCTGTTATCAAGTGTTGAAATAATGTCAGTAATGGAAATTATTTGTGAGAAAAAGAGTAAACAAATTTATTTAAATAAGTGATAGACAGAGACAATGAAGAGGATACTAATTACTGTAGCAAAAAATAATGGTAGTTACGGTACACCAGAAACATAATTATCATGGAAACAAAACACAGTAATGTTATATTAATGTAGAAAGAAAATACTGTTACACTTATGGAACAAGCATTAGGAATGGACAAAACACTGAGCTTAGCCAAGGAGAAGTACTGACATGTCTCGGAAAATAATAGTGTGACAAATCAAAGGTGTGCATAAATAGAACGATATATGTATAGTAAGTGGCAACATAATTAGCATCACAAAGCACAAAGGGAAAAACATTGTTCAAAAGATCCATAATCCGTCTAGCATAAACAAAAAATAATAAGCATTCAGAGAAAGTCTGGAAATAACTGTAACAAAAAATAACATGTCAACTTCATATAATAAAGTAAAAATAGCATGTCAACACAAAGCAAAACTTTTAACTGAAAGCAAAGACCATAATATTATCTTAATCCTGAAATAGGTAACACTACCAGAAAATAAAAGTGTAGATACACATAAAGCAAAGCATAGCACAAGTGATAAACAATGAAATAGTAACAGATGATTATATCTTTACTTGAAAAACACTTGAAAAGAGAAAAAGGCAACATAGAATGTAGTACAGAGACATCATAAAAGGTAAGAATTATGATACTTGTGGTGCTGCAGGTATAAGAGAAAAACTGATTAAGAATGCTTGCAGTATGTCATGAATTAAGTCCTGAGTGGATCCTCAACATTGAGTCCGAAAACAATCCCAATTGCACTCTAGTAATCCCAAGTCCTCATATTATTTCGTTAATGGCATGTGAAAAATAGTTGAAAATTAATAAACACTATATAATTGGAGACAAAATGTTAAGTTTCCCAAGAAAAGGTCAGATATGAAATTTACTTGGTACATCGTAAAATAGTTGATACTTGTTCTTAAAAACAGCAGACAAAATTAATTGTTAAATAGAACTATAGTTAATTAGGAAAATCACCATCGACATTTCTGGAAAATGTAGAACAACATCAATCACACTTCATGTTGCTATGGACGTAGCTTCAGCTCACAGTATTTGCTGATCATCAGTTGTAGTATCTAAGATTCCAAAGTCTAAAAAAAAAGGGACTTAAATCTAACAGTATCTCATTCTGCTCATAAGCTTCAAATATCATCTTGAAAACTCGTATGAACACACCCTATCATCAAATATCTTAAAACCATCAAAATCATTAGTCTCATCTTCTTATACACGTTGTCAATGCTCATATTACATCATTTAGCACGAAAACCCTAAGTAAACTTGAGGAAAATTGGTACCATTAGCTTAACATCAGCATACAAAGTGGCCTTCGTTCCTGCAAAATCTTGTTACAGTTAGTGTCATTATGTTGTGTAAACATAGTTCACTGTAGCCATCGCAAAGTCACAGAGGTGATCATCCAACAAAAAATAGGAGCAAAGATATCATGTAGAAAGTATCAACATCAATTTGATGACCAAAATTCTCAACTGTAATGTCAACTTCAAATGCCAGTATGAAAAGAGTTTCACAGAAAACAATAATGTAATTCATCAGCAATGTACTGAATTAATCCCAGGTTGTTACAATAAGTATGAAACCTATAACACTCCAGAAAGAAAGCAGGTAACACTACTAAGCTGTCTCCAGAAAAAGATGTCTCTGAATTCATATCTTTATCATAATGCCATAACAGAACACAGGTGTTTTATACAGGGAAATATTCTGAATAATGTTTGCACACCAGAAAAGAAATGCTTTCAACCCAGTCCTAACAACATGAAAGAGGTCTGTCCCGCCAGCGGTTCGTGTTGTACCCATTGTGGCCTACTGGCAGCTATGATAGGAATTTGTGCCACCCAGGCCCTTAAGAGGGTTCCAGCCTACCGCCACAGAGGCGCTACACGTCCGAAAACCATGCCCGTTACAGGGAGAAAAATTGTAAATAAAATAGCTGGACATACGTAGCTGGGAGTTACTGTAAGTAGTGAAAGCCTAAATGTTACCAACGAAAACGGTTCTGTCTATTGAATGAAATGTTTGCAGCTTGTGATATGACGTACAGCACATGATTTTTTTTGTATGTAATGTTTGGATTTCAAGTGCATTAGGATGTGCTATACGGACTACTCGATATGGACCGTTATGTAACAGAAAGAATTTTTGACATAGATTGCGGGCTTTGTGGAATAGCCTGTGGGAGCGGACCGAACTTTGTCTCCCACTTGAAAAGAAATATTCCATCTTTGGTGACTTCATTTGGCGCAGCCGTTGGTCAGCAGCTCGCTTAATATTGTGTAATACAATTTGAATAATCTCCTGATTCCGTAGGCAGCGAAACTTCGGGAAACGTACGATTTCTTTAATTATGCAAGGCGGGTGTTGATTCTTTAACACAAATGTGGAGACAACTGTGTGGAAGTATTTGGTAATGCATTTATTACATCCTGAAACATGTGAAGGTATTTGTCCCAATCATTGTGTTTTGCAACACAAAAGATCTTAAATAATTCAAGAATTCCTTCATTAACCTTTCGGCAGGATTCGATGAAGCACGGTATCTGAAGATGTAAATGGGGGACATTTTGAGGTCCTGGTACATACACAATGGGAAAAGAGAATTCTTGTAACAAGAGATCCCAACTCGCTAAACGACCATGAGATAGTTTAGCTGACATCAAAAATTCTAATGCTCTATGATCTGTGTATTCTGTGGCGTGTCTACCAAAAAGAAAAGTTCTAAATTTGGAAAATGCCCGTACAACAGCCAGAGCTTCTAATTCTGTGAAAGAATAGTTTGTTTCTGAAGAAGATAATACTCGACTAGCAAATGTGATGTTTTTTTGTACCTTAGTTTCATCTTCAATGAACTCTTGAAAGAGATGAACCCCAAGGTCTGTGTTTGGGGAATCTGTTGAGATGCAAAAATCAGTAGTAGGATTGGGGTGAGATAACAGGGGTGCATCTATAGGAGACTTTTTTAATGGCTCAAATTCGTTTTGAGCAGTATTATTTCAAATCCAGACAGAATATTTTCCTGTAAATTTACATAAAGTTGGCGTATCTAAAGCTTTGCTCTTAATAAACCTGCGAAAAAAGTTTGTCATTCCAAGAAAACTGCGAAGTTGCTTTTTAGTGCGAGGAACCCGCATGTCATGGATTGCTTTTAGCTTATCAGGGTCCGCTTTAATTCTGATGATGAAATAAGATGGCCTAAAAATTTGATTATAGCTTGTCCAAAATGAGATTTTTCTAGATTTACTGTAACACCGAAGCTAGAGAACGAGTGAAGAAGTTGAGACAATATTTCATTATGCTGTTTGCCAGGAAGAAACGGCAATGAGAATATCGTCCACTTAAGTGGTAATCCTGTCTTTCAAATGAGTTCACAGATAAAGGCTGCCGATGAGATAGTTAACTCAAAGGGGAGTCTGCAAAATTGGTAGCACTGACCAACACAGAGAAAAGCTGTGTATTTGCGCCAGTTGGGGTATAATTCCATTTGGTAAAAACAAGACCGAAGATCTAAGGAGGAAAAAAAAAATACCCCGTGAAACTGTTGTAAGATTTCATCCAAAGTTAGTGGCCTATCCGTGTCTGGTATGGTGATCATATTGATCTGTCTTGAATCCAAAACAAGACGAATTGAACCATCCCGTTTAGACACAACATGTATCGGGGAATTTTACGGACTAGTAGCAGTTTCAATAATATTGTGAGCTACATTGATTGGATTTCCTGTTTGACTTAGTCACAGTGAACTAGCGGTATCGGATAAGGTAGAACTGCAGGGGTATGGAAATTTACTTGAAATTCATTTAAAAATCTTTAATTGTGCCTCGAACCATGTCAAAAACATGGGAAGACTCAGTTAAATTGGAATGTGAATCTTCCTTTTCTTGAACTGAAGCTGAATCACCTACCTGGATTTTATCCTGAATAATGGTACAAATGTCTGGCGTCTTATCGTTATTGTCAGTGTTTGGGGAAGGAACAAAAAATGACGTCAGTGTTACTTCCGACGGGAGCTGAGACTGAATTAAATTAATTTTGTGAAGGTGTTGTTCTGCCTGCGACAAATTTTTGTTAAAGTCCAAAAAGAGGCAAACTCCATCATCACAGAGACGAATCTAATGATTTTGAAAATCTAAAATTGATTTATATTTGTTCAAAAAATGATCCCCAAAATGACGTCTGTAGTGAGAAGCGGAAGTATTAAGAATGTAGCATATAAAATATGTGTATCGACTTGAAATTCCAGGTAACATTGCTGTTTAATATCTATACTTTTGCCACGAACAGCACCACTTACCTTAGTATGCGAAAGCTGAAGTGTTGGAATGGCAGAAACATTGGCGCAATCTTGAAAAGCGGTTTCACTAATAACAGAAATGGGAGAACATGAATCAAGGACAACAGAGAATTTGTGTGTGCCTATCGAAATATTAATTAGGGGATGATGAACAATTGGTTGTAGCTCGATTTCTTACAGCAGAAGGTCCTCTTGTATATCGAGACAGCAGATAACGTGTGATGTAAAATTCTCAGAAGCATCATGGCACCGATCGCGATGCAGTGCAGTTAGTTGCTGTTGTTCGTGTTCTGTCTCACGCTGATGATCTCCTTTGTTTCGTGGATTTGGTGGACGAACTTCTACTAACTGTACTGTTCTACCTGATGAATTATTGAAATCATGTCAGGGGTGGAAACGGGAATCAGGCTGATGAAATGGTGCTCGTCTGTCATCGCCGTAAATCTGTTGGCTGTTATTGGTTTGTCTGTGGTTATGACTTGGATAATTATGATTACGATTTGAAAAATTCTGTTGACTATACTATTGAGTGGGTGGGCGATCAATGTTTTGTCGTCGTTGGTAGTAATCATTGGTTACGTATGGTTGATGGCGGTTCTGGTGCCACATTAGGTTTCTTTGTTCAAAAGAAGTGTTGGAATTATTCCGCTGATTCTCCCATTTTCTTTGGTTATACTATACCGCCGATTATTTTGTGGGGTATTGCCATATTGACCATTGCGGAATGACACTGAAGGAAGGGGATGAAAATTTTGATTCATCTACATCTACATCTACATGGATACTCTTAAAATCATATTTAAGTGCCTGGCAGAGGGTTCATCGAACCACATTCACAATTATCTGTTATTCCAGTCTCGTATAGCGCGCGGAAAGAATCTTCTCTGATTTCCCTTATTTTATCGTGGTGATCGTTCCGCCCTATGTAGGTCGGTCTCAGTAAAATATTTTCACATTCGGAGGAGAAAGTTGGATGGGTAGACATTCACAACATTCTGCTGATAACGGAGTTGTGGAAGAAAGCGTCTTGGATTTCCGTATTGAGGTCTATTATTCGGAAACTGTCTTTTGTGTTTCTGGGAAATAGTGTTGACTAGATCGTGGATTGTGTGTTTCATCCAGTTCAAGAAGCTGTAAAACATCACGAGAAGTGTTCAAGTTTTCTGTGCGATTCCCTGTCAGCAACGGAACTCTCAATGATCTAGGTAATTTAGAAATACAAAGCTGAATGAGACCGGAAGGGCTGTAAGGTTCAGCTAAATGTTGATTCCGTTGAATCATGTGGTCAAAATATTGTGTGAAAGTGCCAAATTGTTAGTTATCAAAAGGTGGCATATTTAGCAACTGATCTTTCACAGTGAAGTGGGATTCCAGTAAGCATCAAGAAATTGTAGTAGGAATGATTGGAAAGACAAACACTGCCGTGCAATGTATCTCAATCGAGTTGCAGGTTCGCATTCCAAGATACTGCAGACAAGTTTTAATTGATGTGCCACTGGCCAATTTGGAGGAAAAGCGAATATAAAATTCTGAATCCAATCAAGAGGATGTAAACCATTCAGGTTATTCCTGAACGTCTTAAATTTCTTGACTGACAGGAAGTGTTTGTAATCTACATTGTATTGAAGTGGAGAAGAAGGATCATCATGGGGCAAAGGAAAATTGCATGGGAAGGTCCTACTTTGTAAAGGGTAATCTTGTGCAAATGGAGCCTGTGAAGATAAGAATGGGGGCTGTTGTTGCTGGTATGCAAACGGATTTTTCTGCTGTTGTCCTGTAATTGTTGCTGAATATCGAAAAGTTTACTATGAACTAAGCTGAGTTCTCGTTTTTGTTGTTCATTAATAGTGATCTGTTTACTCTTAAATTTAGCCAGAGCTTGGTATTCAGTTGTCTCAGAAAATGGAACTGGGGTTGTCTGATCTAATTTATTTTCTGTATGAGTTTCCAAAGCGGCTACTCTTTCCGTTATGGTTCCTAATTTTGAGTGGAATTGCGCACCCTTTTCACTGACCTTTGTTTTGAGTGACGTCAGATGTAAGGGATTCGGTACATGATTCTAAGACCCGCATGTGCTCAGAATGAGCAGCGGAAGTTTGTTGCAACTTTTCAATAGTCTCAGGTGGATGTACTGCATTGATTCTGTCCCTAAGGTCAGTAACGTCGCGATTATGCGTTTCATTGATATCCTGTAATTTATTGTCAGTTATTTCTTGAAATGTGTCGATAGTTTGGGTTAATTTCTGAATATTACCGGTAAGGTATTCGTCACGTTTGGCGTTCTGTTCATCACGCTTAGCATTCTCTGCACGATATTTAGTAAATTGTTATTCACGTTTAGCATTGTCTGCACGGTATTGCGCAAATTGTTTATCACACTTTGCATCACGTTCGCTCAGTAGTGGAAGAAAACAATCTAATTTATCTTCAACCAGGTTTGGGGATGTCACCTCGGAATTTGGGTGTTGCAACTCATATTACTGGGGAGGGTGGTTAAAAACGGTTTGAGAATTCTCAGATGAAACAAATTCTCTGTCTGTGGAAGAATATAGCGAGAGAAACTGGTTGTCGGAATCACCCACATGGCTTAGTGAAGGTTGAATTAATTTGAACGAGTCATGGGAAACTGTTTCTAATTGGCTTACTGTGTTCTGAGAATCCGAAGGCAGAAGAGGAACCGTTGCAGAATGTTTTGACTCTGTAGCATCATTCCTTGCCGCTGATTTGTTGTCAAATTCCTGATCACTTTGTGAGTAGGAGGGTTAGCTGACAAAACTAGGTCATTGTCCGGTTGTTGTTGCTTATGTGATTTTGAGGAACTTCGTTATTGTACTTTATCACCCTGTCGATTTGTTTTGGACATCTTGAGGGAGACAATATGGCAGACAAAATCTCAAAATGGTCGTAATTCACAAGACGATATTTTGTACATAAAAAGTAAAAGAATTAGAATGGACACATGAAATCAGTATAAGCAGAAGCTAGAGCTAAAATAAATATTCAGAAGCATAGCAGCAAACTCAATATTACGCAACTAGCAATGCAGTGCACAGCTGAAACAGCAGTGGCGAAAGGAATGCTAGAAAACAAAGTCCACAGTTACGGAACATATATCCAAGAACGTCACCACAGAGGTTGTCGCCAAGTGAAAGTATCTAACCAAAATTGTATCCTTTTCTGTTTGTGAAAGTATCAATGGTAAGATGGTTCCAAATTGATTATTCAACAAACCTGCATCTGACTGTGTCTGTAAACTTGTTTTTTGCACTCCTCCATTTTGCCAGAAATACAACATGTATTTGACTCAGCAATCAAGTTTAAGAGAATAATGCCGTTTGTGCTATGGCATTAAGATGGAACTGAAAATTTAACTTTTGGCCCTGATGTTTACTTAATGAAATTATATCGTGACTTGAATAACGTCAGTTGTACAATGGCATAAAATTAGTTATTTGAAATAACTTTGCTCTGATAACATTAGTTGTACCAAAATCGATTTCAAACCATGAACTGCAGATATATATTTCATAGAGACCTCATTTTCTTTACGTTCTTTCATTGGTGGGTAGCTTTACTTTACTACTCATTCACATATACAATACAAGCAACGGATGTGTTTTATGATTCAGGCTGTTAGATTTAAACACAATGTTTATCTCAATATATATATTATTAAAATTTTAATGCATACACAAAACCTACCATTTCCAACATTTTTGTAGCATGGATCACTGTTACAAAAAATTTTACAAAACGCTTACTGCATCAAATCTTGGACATACAAATCCTAACTCTGAACATCATCTAACAAAAACCATTTTGAAATCATTATATATCTTCTCTCATTTACGTGCTAAAGTTTGCTCAGGGTAACTGCGCAGCAAGCGCGACTCCTACCTTAAGGCTGTGCACACACTTCTGCTTAATCCAGGCACCTTGCTGCGACTTCCAAGTTTTTTACTATGTGCACCCGGATCTCTTAACCATCAAAGATCCTCCTACTCAAAGATATTATACTCATTCCACCTTGCGGTTGGCAACTACCGACTTTATTTCCAGATCTACCCTGATCAAACGTGAGCACATACCTTTCAGTATGACGAACAATAATGTGTTCATTAAAGTTAACCCTAATCATGTATACATATCCCGTATTCTGACACGTCCTTATAATTTTTACGAAAGATTCATTTTTTAAGAAGTGTGTGAAACATAGAACTGACTGACTGTCAAGCAAGATCGTAGTTAGACAATATATAAAGTGGTACCATGTAGCTACTCATAATAGTATCTTTCCAGTCAGAATAAACTTTAGCACTTCAAGGTTTAGCACTTGTGTCTTTTCCGTCTTTGCTTTTCACTGCCACCTCGTTCTCTTTCACTGGGCTGATAAAACATGGCCTGACCATTCTCTCCACTCTCATTATTTGTAGATGTTGTTTACATATCGTTTTATTTTCTTCAATTCTTTCATTAACTTTATACATATCTATTTGACACCTAATATCTTCAGTGCTTATATGGCCTTAACTAGTAAATTCCAGAGAAATTTTACTTTAGCTGCTTGTAGTTAGCATTAATCATCTTCTATGGGGATCCACGACTCACCCCAATATAGCATTACAGGTGTAGCCATGTTTTGTGGAATTTAAATTCTGTTGTCTTCCATTTTTTGTTTTGGAATGTTCTGTTTATCACTCCACATGTTGAGTGAAATTTTTTAATTTTATTTTCTATATTTTGTTTATATCGTAGGTTATATCACATTCTAAAAAATGAGTTTGAAGACCTCCTCAGGTGGAGTATTATTATCCCATGATTTTAGTTTTCTTTGCTGATATACGAAAGTTATACTGAGTAGTTTATACACTGTTTTTAGGTAGTGCATCTTCAGTTTCTTTCAAAATGGTTACAGTATCTGCATGCATGAGAATATTAACAAATTTATTTTCATTACTCGGTCAACTTGAATTTACTTTGCATCTAAAGTTCTTATGCAGTCGTTTATATACACATTAAATAAGGTTGATAGCAGGCTTGTTCAAGTCCCTAATTGTTAGCGATTTCTTCACTTTTATTAATGGTAACTTTCGTTGTTATTTTTATGTCCTTCCTTAATCTTTTTATAACTTTAGAAACTTGTATAGGCTATGTATAGTTCCATTATGTTAAAAACTTATGGACGTCAATAAAAGCTATGTATGTCTATAAATTGAGAACTCTTGGTATTTCTGAAATTCTTTTTACGGTAAATATGTTACTAACGGACAAATGGTCTTTCCAGATTCCACTTTGCTTTGCCAAAATGGAGAATCAGTTTTATGACTTTTGTGCCCTTACCAATTTTTTTGAAATCTTTTATAGGCTGGGTTCAGGGCACTTATTCCTCTACACATCTTACACTTGTTTCTTTGATCTTTAAAAAAACTGATATCATTCAGAAATTTTTCAAAGATATGAAATCACCAAAAGAATAGGCATATTTTAAAACTTGCTTAAAATATTATCTGGTCAGCGTGTTATTCTGTTTTTCATATATTTGGAAACTACAGGCAATTCTTCTATTGTGATTGTATCCACAGCAATGTAATCTCTTCTTTCAATCCTGAATATTTTGTTTTCCACAATTGTTTATAAAATTATTTCCACAGATCTTCGATAATTTTAGGTTCTCTCGTCCAAACCATCGGCAAGGGATTGCAACACTAAAAACTTATTAATGTACAGTGACGAAATTTCGGCAATACGTTTGTCTAAGTTAAGGGATTAAAATTGCAAGATCACAAGATAATATAAGCGCGATATAAGCCATTGCAAACCCGACATGCTGTTACATTAATAACCCGTGTAACTGTCCGAATTTGTATTGCAGGAATGTAAACGTGCGTACATTTTGATGTAAAGTTGCCGGGCGTTAGTTTGTGAGGTGGAGTTCCATACGTGTTGAACGTGGCCGGTCAGTACTGGAAAGTTTAATCCTGTTTGTGGATGACGTTCGAGTTGTCCTCCGATGTTGCCCCATATGTGGTCGGTTGGAGACAGAAGTCGTTAGCTGGCCGGTGTGGCCGTGCGGTTATAGGCGCTTCAGTGTGGAACCGCATGACCGCTACGGTCGCAGGTTCGAGTCCTGCCTCGGGCATGGATGTGTGTGATGTCCTTAGGTTAGTTAGGTTTAAGTAGTTCTAAGTTCTAGGGGACTGATGACCACAGATGGTAAGTCCCATAGTGCTCAGAGCCATTTGAACCATTTGCACAAATGTCGTTATCGAGTGGGCTAAGGCAACATGTTGACACTCTGTAGAGCATGTTAGGTTACAACAGCCTATTTGAGAGAGCGTTATCCTCTTGGGAAACACCCCAGGAATGCTTTTCATGAATGATATCATAACAGGTCGAATCACCAGACTGACGTACAAATTTGCAGTCAGGATGCTTAGGATAACCACGGGAGTGCTCCTTCAGTCATATAAAATCGCACTCGACGCCGTAAGTACAGTTGCAGCTCCAGTGCGTCTAGCATGCAGATAGGTTTGTTGCAGGCCCTCAACTGGCCTCCTACTAACGAAGACAAGGCCATCACTGGCACCGAGGTAGAACCAGTCTTCATCAGAGACCTTGCGTGACTCCACTGAAGTCGCAAATGGGGTCAGTGAAATGCACGCAGCCGGCCTGGGTGGTCGAGCGGTTCTAGGAGCTACAGTCTGGAACCGCGCGACCGCTACGGTCGCAGGTTCGAATCCTGCCTCGGGCATGGCTGTGTGTGATGTCTTTAGGTTAGTTAAGTTTAAGTAGTGCTAAGTTGTAGGGGACTGTCCCATAGTGCTCAGAGCCATTTGAACCATTTTTTTTAAATGCACGCAACAGGGCGCCTGGCTTGGAGTTGCCCTTGAATTAAACGGTTTGTAACACTTCATTGTGTCACTGCGAGGCCAATGGCTGTTCTAAATGCTGTCGCAGATGCCGTACGGTCCTCAGCGCTATATGCCGTACACGATGGCGTTCGCTCTCGGTAGTGCCACATGGCCGTCCGGAACCAGGTCTTCTTGCGTCCGTGCGTTCTCATGATCACCACTGCCTACAATTATTTACGGTGGCTACATTCGTGCGAAGTCTTTCCGCAGTACCACAGAAGGAACATCTAGCTTCTCGTAGCCCCGTTACGCGCCCTCGTTCAAACGCAGTGAGGTGCTGGTAAGGGTGACTTTGTCGTCTAATAGACGTGCTTGACTCACATCAACTCACATCCAATCAAAAAGTTAATCAACGGTCACGACTGTTACATCGCGTATTTAAAGCAGACCTGATTTATATTCTCATAGTGGCGTACTAGCGCCACTATTATCCGACTGACGGAAATTGGAATAGACATCATCTTTCAGTTGTTGAAACACGCTTGCCAACTTTCATTTATGTCGCACAACTCCTCTTTGGCGTTGCGATTTTCATTTTCCGACAGTGTATTTAAGTATTTCATTAAGTAACAGCCAAATTTTATCTCTCATGTGTATGATGTTCTACTTTCTTTACAAAATGATTCCAAGACACTTAGTGTGCTGACATAGTTATTTATTTGGCATGGTTCTGTTTTTGCTTATACTCCTTTTAAGTTTGTGGAGTTAATTTCTGAAATCCTGTCATTTATGAAGCAATCCGTCTTGGACGATCACAAAAATTCCGGTCGGTAGTATTTAGTAATTTAAAGAGGTGTGCCAGTGTGGAAAGGGCATTATCTGTCGAGCAACGCATATGTAGTCGAAATTCTGTGTTACTGAGCTCATTATTATTACCAAGACAGGACAACATTCTAGTGCCCATCAGTTTCTCCCTCTAAATAGCAAGTGAGAACAATATGTTTTGTTTGTTATTTGTAAAAGACTCAAAGCTAATCAGATTAGAGCCTCTGCCGCCCCGTGGACATCTCGAGTTCACGAAAACAGATCACGTACATCCTGTAATGACGAGCTGTTTGTCCTCTGATTACCCGTTATCATCAAACGGTGAGTGAATCTAATCTCTTGCTTTGGTCTTAATTACCAGCAGATGTCACGACAGTGCTATCCGCCTCACTAATCATCGGTTATCTTCAAGGAGACAGTTTGGTGGTCATGATTCGAATTTGTAGGCTAATATTTCTTTTGTTCTGCAGAAATATAAAGCGGGTAGCGTACTGACGCCCATCGCCCAGTTCTGGACAGTCGAGGCTGCAGTCATGTTGTCCGTACTTTGCCTGCTGGCAGCCACGCTGGCCGCAGTCAGCGCCCAATGGGACCCCAACGTGGCGAACGGCCGCAGCGCCATGGTCCACCTGTTCGAGTGGAAGTGGGTGGACATTGCTTCCGAGTGCGAGCGATTCCTGGCTCCCAAGGGCTATGCTGGCGTACAGGTGAGACTGCATCCTCAGATACTTGATGCGAAAATCCTTGAGACTGTAACTATAATGAGCAGTAAACGGCCTCTGCATTTTTCTCCCATCATCTCTCTTCTGACCTGTCTGATGCGACCCGCCAAGAATACTCAGCGCCCTCAATTGTTTGTTGGTCATATTCCAATCTCCGTCACCCGTTACAGTTTTTACCAGCTGTAGCTCCCACTAGTACCATGGAAGTTATGCACTGGCATTTCAAAACATGCCCTGTCACCCTACACCTTTTTCTTGTCGGTGTTTCCCACATATTCCTCTTCTCACTGCTTCTTCGGGGCCTTCGTCATTTCTTATCTCACAATCTAATTTCCAACATCGTTGTATAATAGCACATCTCACATACAAGGCGACAATTATTGAACTATATGAAATAAAATCGTCATAACTTCTGAACATTTTCAGTTAGGACGTTCAATTTGCACTGTTGGCCGCAGGGCATAATGAGAATTACGGGTAGTATGCGCATGTGCAAGTACCGCGTTGTTATCGGACATCTGCATGTGAAAATGTCACATTGGCCGCATTTGGGGGACTGAGAATCCTCATTTCGTGATCGAGAAGTCTCTTCACCCTCAGTGCGTGACTGTGTGGAGTGCAATGTCCAGTAACGGAGTACTTGGCGCGATATTCCTTGATGGCAATGTGACTACCGAACTGCACGTGAAGGTTTTGGAAGATCATTTCATCCCCATTATCCAGAGTGACCTTGATTTCGACAAGATGTGGTTCCTGCCAAGACAGACCTCGACCCCATCGAAGGAGGAGAGCGTTTGATGTCCGGGAGGAGTACCTTGGGGACCGAATTCTGGCTTTGGGGGTACCCACAGGCCGCTGGCAAGGGCCTCGATTGGCCGCCATGTTCTTGGGATCTGAACAGATGCGTCTCCTTTTTGCGGGGATATATTAAAGAAATCATACAGCAATAATCTCAAAACTATTTATGAGCTGAAAACAACCATTCAGGAGGTCACTGACAGCATTGATTTTCCGACACTTCAGCAGGTGACGAGGAATTTCGGTACTCGTCTGCGTTACATCATCGCCAATGATGGCAGACATATCGAACATCTCATAACCTAAATCCTAATATATGTAGTGACGTTTACACGTTGAATAAACTGTGTGCACCCCTTAGTTTGTAACTAATTTACATTATGTAAACGTAGGCTTCCCCTGACGTTGTCACAGTTAGCAGTGCACCCTGAGGAAGTGGTCTTGGAATCGTAGTCGAAACGTCAAAATTTTATAGTTGACAATGTGGCCTCAAACTTTTAAGAATTTTATGGACTGCAATTTACATCTTTTTTTATTGTTGTTGTTGTTGTCGTCTTCAGTCCTGAGACTGGTTTGATGCAGCTCTCCATGCTACTCTATCCTGTGCAAGCTTCTTCATCTCCCAGTACCTACTGCAACCTACATCCTTCTGAATCTGCTTAGTGTATTGATCTCTTGGTCTCCCTCTACGATTTTTACCCTCCACGCTGCCCTCCAATGCTAAATTTGTGATCCCTTGATGCCTCAGAACATGTCCTATCAACCGATCCCTTCTTCTAGTCAAGTTGTGCCACAAACTTCTCTTCTCCCCAATCCTATTCAATACCTCCTCATTAGTTACATGATCTACCCACCTTATCTTCAGCATTCTTCTGTAGCACCACATTTCGAAAGCTTCTATTCTCTTCTTGTCCAAACTATTTATCGTCCATGTTTCACTTCCATACATGGCTACACTCCATACAAATACTTTCAGAAATGACTTCCTGACACTTAAATCTATACTCGATGTTAACAAATTTCTCATCTTCAGAAACGATTTCCTTGCCATTGCCAGTCTACATTTTATATCCTCTCTACTTCGACCATCATCAGTTATTTTACTCCCTAAATAGCAAAACTCCTTTACTACTTTAAGTGTCTCACTTCCTAATCTAATCCCCTCAGCGTCACCCGATTTAATTAGACTACATTCCATTATCCTCGTTTTGCTTTTGTTGATGTTCATCTTATATCCTCCTTTCAAGACACTGTCCATTCCGTTCAACTGCTCTTCCAAGTCCTTTGCTGTCTCTGACAGAATTACAATGTCATCGGCGAACCTCAAAGTTTTTACTTCTTCTCCATGAATTTTAATACCTACTCCGAATTTTTCTTTTGTTTCCTTTACTGCTTGCTCAATATACAGATTGAATAACATCGGGGAGAGGCTACAACCCTGTCTCACTCCTTTCCCAACCACTGCTTCCCTTTCGTGTCCCTCGACTCTTATAACTGCCATCTGGTTTCTGTACAAATTGTAAATAGCCTTTCGCTCGCTGTATTTTACCCCTGCCACCTTCAGAATTTGAAAGAGAGTATTCCAGTTAACGTTGTCAAAAGCTTTCTCTAAGTCTACAAATGCTAGAAACGTAGGTTTGCCTTTTCTTAATCTTTCTTCTAAGATAAGTCGTAAGGTTAGTATTGCCTCACGTGTTCCAACATTTCTACGGAATCCAAACTGATCTTCCCCGAGGTCCGCTTCTACCAGTTTTTCCATTCGTCTGTAAAGAATTCGCGTTAGTATTTTGCAGCTGTGACTTATTAAACTGATAGTTCGGTAATTTTCACATCTGTCAACACCTGCTTTCTTTGGTATTGGAATTATTATGTTCTTCTTGAAGTCTGTGGGTATTTCGCCTGTCTCATACATCTTGCTCACCAAATGGTAGAGTTTTGTCATGACTGGCTCTCCCAAGGCCATCAGTAGTTCTAATGGAATGTTGTCTACTCCCGGGGCCTTGTTTCGACTCAGGTCTTTCAGTGCTCTGTCAAACTCTTCCCGCAGTATCGTATCTCCCATTTCATCTTCATCTACATCCTCTTCCATTTCCATAATATTGTCCTCAAGTATATCGCCCTTGTATAAACCCTCTATATACTCCTTCCACCTTTCTGCCTTCCCTTCTTTGCTTAGAACTGGGTTGCCATCTGAGCTCTTGATATTCATACAAGTGGTTCTCTTCTCTCCAAAGGTCTCTTTAATTTTCCTGTAGGCAGTATCTATCCTACCCCTAGTGAGACAAGTCTCTACATCCTTACATTTGTCCTCTAGCCATCCCTGCTTAGCCATTTTGCACTTTCTGTCGATCTCATTTTTGAGACGTTTGTATTCCCTTTTGCCTGCTTCATTTACTGCATTTTTATATTTTCTCCTTTCATCAATTAAATTCAATATTTCTTCTGTTACCCAAGGATTTCTATTAGCCCTCGTCTTTTTGCCTACTTGATCCTCTGCTGCCTTCACTACTTCATCCCTCAGAGCTACCCATTCTTCTTCTACTGTATTTATTTCCCCCATTCCTGTCAATTGTTCCCTTATGCTCTCCCTGAAACTCTCTACAACCTCTGGTTCTTTCAGTTTATCCAGGTCCCATCTCCTTAAATTCCCACCTTTTTGCAGTTTCTTCAGTTTCAATCTGCAGTTCATAACCAATAGATTGTGGTCAGAATCCACATCTGCCCCTGGAAATGTCTTACAATTTAAAACCTGGTTCCTAAATCTCTGTCTTACCATTATATAATCTATCTTATACCTATTAGTATCTCCAGGATTCTTCCAGGTATACAACCTTCTTTTATGATTCTTGAACCAAGTGTTAGCTATGATTAAGTTATGCTCTGTGCAAAATTCTACAAGGCGGCTTCCTCTTTCATTTCTTCCCCCCAATCCATATTCACCTACTATGTTTCCTTCTCTCCCTTTTCCTACTGACGAATTCCAGTCACCCATGACTATTAAATTTTCGTCTCCCTTCACTACCTGAATAATTTCTTTTATCTCGTCATACATTTCATCAATTTCTTCATCATCTGCAGAGCTAGTTGGCATATAAACTTGTACTACTGTAGTAGGCATGGGCTTTGTGTCTATCTTGGCCACAATAATGCGTTCACTATGCTGTTTGTAGTAGCTAACCCGCACTCCTATTTTTTTATTCATTATTAAAACTACTCCTGCATTACCCCTATTTGATTTTGTATTTATAACCCTGTAATCACCTGACCAAAAGTCTTGTTCCTCCTGCCACCGAACTTCACTAATTCCCACTATATCTAACTTTAACCTATCCATTTCCCTTTTTAAATTTTCTAACCTACCTGCCCGATTAAGGGATCTGACATTCCACGCTCCGATCCGTAGAACGCCAGTTTTCTTTCTCCTGATAACGACGTCCTCTTGTGTAGTCCCCGCCCGGAGATCCGAATGGGGGACTATTTTACCTCCGGAATATTTTACCCAAGAGGACGCCATCATCATTTAATCATACAGTAAAGCTGCATGTCCTCGGGAAAAATTACGGCTGTAGTTTCCCCTTGCTTTCAGCCGTTATCTTTTTCCATATAGTTCAATATTTGTCACCGTGCACATTGTTTCTCTTCTCTTTCGGTTTTCCCACAGAACACGATTTACTTCATACAATGCAATGCTTCAACAGCATTTTCCAAAAATTATTTCCTCTAGACAAGGCCGATACATGAGACAAGAAGAATTCTTTTAGCCAGGAACGCTCTGTTTGAGTTTGTTAACCTGCTGTTTGTTACTCCTGGGTTCATATGTCGTCTGTTATTTTACTTCCAAGGCAGCAGAATTCCTTCGCTGTCGCCAGCGAATCTTATCACTAATATCCTTTCGCCCTGAATTTTAAGCTCGCTCTTTAACCCTTCTTTTAATCCACTCATTGATTTTTCATTGTACACGCTGAAAATAGGAGCAAAGTGCTGTGTTCCTGCCTTATTCCTCTTCCTAATCCAACTGCTTCCTTCTACGTGAGTAGTTTTATTATAGTAGCTGTGGTGTTGTTTTTCGCCAATCTACATTCCGAGGAAAGCCGTACTTCATTTTCAGGCATGTTTACATTTTCATCTACTTCCACTCTCTGCAATGCTGTGTGAAATGCATTGCTTTTGGTAGTTCCCACTGTACCACACAACGGAGTTTTATGCCCTTCAATTTGGACTTCAGAACGCAGGAAAAATGACTGCTCAGTTTCTCTATACTTGTCTTCGGAAGCGCTACAACTGCGGTGAGTAGGTGTGGTAATATATTCCCAAATTCTTGAGACGTCTGTCAGTTCTAGTCTTTCAACATCTCCGTGACACTCTCCCGTGTTTCAAACCTGAGACCATTCATGCTCCTCTTCTTTGCTTTCGTTCAGATCATCTATTGATATTATTTGGTAAGGGTCACAGGCACTTGAGAAATATTTTAGCACGGATCGCCACAGTATTTTGTATGTGATTTTCTTTCGAGACTGATTGCAGTTTCCCGGTGCCAAAATCGAAATCCCCCACGTACATTATATACGACAGAACCTATCAGATAATTCCATTTCATGTCCCCAGAAATTGCGACGCCCAGGTATCTGTTTTTAGTTGACTGATTCCAACAGCGACTTATTAATGTAGAGGTTCACATTTTCACAAGTAAAGTAAACTACAAATCTTTGTACCACCATAAAAGCGAGACGTGAGTGGATATTCGTGTAGGTTTTTTTCAGATAGTAATTCATTATATTCGACTGCATCATCTGGAAAAGTATGATGTTACTGTTAATGCTGTACTTCACGTTATTAATACTCAAAACGAACGATATGGATCCCCAGCACACTTCCCTCGGCACTCCTGAAGTTATTTCTAACTCTGTTGATGGTTATCCTATCAACGTACTGAGTCCTCCCTACCGAAACATCACCAACCCGGTCATAAATCTTGTTTTAAACTCATACAATCTCACATTCTAACAAATGTTGATGTGGTACAGTGTAAATGCATTTCGAAATGAAAAAAAGGAAACTGCGTTTACCTGATTACCGTGATCAGTTACTTTCAGGAAATCATGCAAGGAAACCGAGATACGGGTTTTGCAAGGCTGTTGTTTCCAGAATAAATTACGCTTGGCCTGATTGTTTCCAACGTTGGTACTACTTTCGAATCAAATAATCAGTGGATCCTCTACAGCGGTCAATGACAAAGATGTGTTCCACATAACAGAAAATCACTCACGTCGGTTCCTTTCAGCTCGCTGCATCCATTCTACGTATATCCTACTCCGGCTCCTGGCACAGATTAGGCACCTGAAATGTGAATATGTAATTTGCAAAGGGAATATAACTCGTAGGTCGTAATTAGGACCATGAATGCTATTAAAGCCTTTATTTAAATAAAGTAATTGCTTAAATAATACAAGCGGTCTAAGGCGCTGTAGTCACGTATTGTGCGGCTGGTCCCGGCGGAGGTACGAGTCCTCCCTCGGAATGGGTGTGTGTGTTTGTCCTTAGGATAAGTTAGGTTAAGTAGTGTGTAAGGTTAGGGACTGATGACCTTAGCAGTTAAGTCCCATAATATTTCACACACATCTGAACATTTATTTGCTTAAATAATAAGGTCACTCATTAAGTGGTAACTATTACCGAAACCGTGATAGTTAGCACGAGCTCACTCATGACTGACAAGTGACTTTCCTCGCTCCTCCACGGGAGCCCGTTTACATAGGACGCCAGTTCACAACACCGAAACTTAGTTCCAAGCTGTAGTCTACACGGATCTTCGTTCAGAATTACATAAAAGAGGAGCTCCCCAGCGTTCTCAGCCGTACCTCGCTGCAACCAGTAATATGAGTCAACTTGTCTAAGACTATCTGAAATTCCTGGACATGAAGAACCATGCTACTGGCGTCTTTGGTATCTTCAGTTGATCTCACGTCGTGGAAGTATAGTTGTTCAGCTTTGATTGAACGAATAATCAACGTCAGAATTAGTAACATAGAGGATTTCATGTAGTTAAACCCCTCACAAGAAGGCTTGCAGAAATTATACGGTTCCGCTAAGGAACTAATGAAGAATTCAAAGTCTCTGATGATGTTTCCATTCCAGCATTAAGGCGCGAAACTTAGACACACAAACGTGCCTTAGTTCACGGTCCAATTCCCATACAACTACAATAACCAAGGATGCAATTTGATAAAATGCGTCTGTTGTGTTAAGGATAATCTATGGTAACAATTTTTAGGAGTTCATGTCTCTTGTTAGAGTGCCAATTCTGAAACCTCTTATATTAACGAATTAAATCGTACGGAGACGATAAACTGTATTTTATATTTAGCCAGTGTCAAACATTGACGCCTTAATTGAATGTACTGTAAAAACATCAGTAGTGACAGCAGCTCGTGGTTTTGCGGTAGCGTTCTCGCTTCCCGCGCACGTGGTCCCGGGTTCGATTCCCGGCGGGGTCAGGGATTTTCTCTGCCTGGTGATGACTGACTGTTGTGTGTGTCTTTCAACATCATTTCATCGTCATTGACTCGCAAGTCGCCGAAGTGGCGTCAACTAAAACGGACCTGCAATACGGCTAACAGTGCCATACGATCATTTCATTTCATTAATAGTGGCATATCGAACGCGGCGTAACTACGCGAGGAAAATTTTCAGCAAAACACGTAAAAAGGATGAGTCCTCTTCCTGCATGCTGAAGCGATCCACTTTTTGGTTGAACCTACATAGGCCCACAAGATCATCCAGCAATTATTTTTACATTTTATCCTGGGATCAAGTTGGTAGATTCTGGTTGTTCAAAAAATACCTGACGTTTATGAGTAATTTGAAGAAAAAAGTTTTACTTCTTTGCAGGTATCTCCGCCCAACGAATACATGTCCATCACTACCAACAACAGGCCTTGGTGGGAGAGGTACCAGCCTGTCTCGTACAGGATCGTCAGCCGCTCTGGTTCGGAGGCCCAGTTCACTGACATGGTGAACCGCTGCAACAACGTCGGGGTACGGTAAGTAAGAAAAATAAAACTCTGTTACAGTTTTTCGTATTCCACATATTAGTACATTATCTAGTTATCAACATTTAGTACTGGAGGAAAAGAAATAGCAGTAAACACTGTCGCACGTGCAATATGGACTCCTACTGCTCGCACGTCTGAGTCATTTGTTGTTTAGCATCGCTGTACAAGTATAGGGTGTACAGAAAATGATACTCCAAACATCTAGTGGTCGTGTGGAATCACCTTCGTAATGATGACACAAGGTCTTAACAGTTGACTGCTGCTGTTATTTCGCAAGTCAATAGCCAAAATTGTCCTTGAGTTTCAGCAATCCACATACAAATTATAAACTAAAACGGTGAAATCTGAGAACATGCTTTGAGTCAGAAAGATGACCCTTAAAGGATATAATCATCGTTTCATTGTGTCAGATAATTTGTGGTTCCTGATAAAGAGAGCAAGAAACAGTGGTACATTATCACAATGAATGCAGAATTTTTTTTCAGTCATTTGTTTTCTGACTGGTTTGGTAAGGCTCGACACAAATTCCTCTCCAGTGCCTATGTCTTCATCTCATACCAGTACTTGCAACCAACCCCCTCAGCTATTCGCTGGATGTATTACAATCTCTGTCTTCTTCTATGGTTTTCACCCTCTACAATTCCCTCTAGTACCATGTCAGTTATTCCGTGATATCTTAATAGATGTCCTACCATCCTGTCCGTTCTTTTAGTGTTATCCATATATTCCTTTCCTCGCAAATTCTCTGGAGTAACTCCGGAATCCTTACCTTATCAGTTCACCCAATTTTCAATACACATCTCAAATGCTTCGCTTCTCTTGTGTTCTGGTTTTACCACGACCCACTTTTCACTACCGTACAATGCTGTGCCCCAAACGTACATTTACAGAAATTTTTCCTCAAATTAAGGATTATGCCTGATACTGGTAGCCTTCTCTTGGCCACCATTGCCCTTTTTGCCAGCGCTAGTCTTCTCTAGATGTGCTCCTTGCTCCGTCCATAATGGATTACTTTGCTGCCTAGGTATCAGAGTTCCTGAACTTCACCTTCTTCGTGATCATCAATTAAGATATCAAGTTTCTTGCTGTTCTCTTCTGCTACGTCTCATTTCTTTCGCCTTTCTTCGATTTACTCTCAATCCATATCCTGTAGTCATTAGACTGTACATTCCATTCAGTATATCATGTAATTGTTATTCACTCGTTGATATCCTTTCACTTTGAATATTAATTCCAATCTTGAATCTTTCCTTTATTTCCTTCATTGCTTCTTCGATGTACAGGCTAAACAGTAGGGGACAGAAGACAACATCCAAGTCTTACACCCTTCTTAATCCGACCACTTCGGTTTAGGTCTTCAACTCTAATTGTTCCCTCTTGGTTCTTGTACCTATTGCGTGTTAGCCGTCTTTCTCTATAGCTTACCCCTATTTTTCACAGAATTTCGAGCATCTTGCACCATTTGACATTGTTGAACCCTTTTTCCAGGTCGACAATGCATATACACGTGTCTTTATTTTGTCTTTAGTCTTGCTTCCATTATCAGCCGCAGCGTCAGAAACTTTCTCAATGGCTTCATAAGTAGCCCTCTATTAGGATAACGAATGTAATTTATTTCTTTGAAATGCAGTGCAGCAGACGAAGAGAGCGACCTGATTTCTCTTTTGTTAAGATGAGGTACTGAACATTTTCTCGTGTGCGGGCAATTTTTGCATTCACTTGAAACGAAACTGGCTGAATCATATCTTAGACAAAAACGTTACTGTTCGAAGTGGAACTACACAAGTTGACAAAGCCATGGGATAGCAATATGCACATATACATATGGCGGTAGTATCGCTTACACAAGGTATAAATGGTCAGTGCGTTGGCGGAGCTGTCATTTGCAGTCAGGTGATTCACGTGAAAAGGTTTTCGACGTGATTATGGCCGCCAGAAGCAGATAGAGTCTTAGAACGCGGAAAGGTTGTTGGAGCTGGAATCGTTAGGAAATTCTGTATTCCGCAATTCACAGTGTCAAGAGTATGCTGAAAATAACACATTTTAGGCATTACCCCTCATCACGAAAAAGGCAGTGGACGATGACCTTCGCTTACCGACCTAGAGCAGCGGCGATTTCGTACATTTGTCAGCGCTAATAGACAAACGACACAGCTCGAAATAACGGTAGAAATCAATGTGAGACGTACGGCGAAGTTATCCTTTACGGCAGTGCAGCGCCATTCGGCGTTGATGGGTTACGGAAGCACCGCCACTTCTGGGATCGTAATCATATCGGTTGGACCCCAGACGACTGAAAAACCGTGGTCTGGTCAGATGAGTTCAGATTTCAGTTTTTACGAGCTGATGGTGGGGTTCGAGCGTGGCGCAACCCCACGAAGCTATGGACTCGAGTTGTTCAAGGCACGGTGCAAGCTGGTGGTGGCACCAGAGTGGTGTGGGCTGTGGCTACAGGGAATCGACTGGGTCCTCTGATCCGTCATTGACTGGTAATGATCATGTTCAGCTACTTGGAGGCCTTTGAGTTCCAGAACAATGATAGAATTGTCGCCGGCCACACTTGTTCGCGATTGGTTTGAAGAACTTTCTAGACAATTCGAGCGAATAATTTGGCCTCCTCGATCGCCTGACATGAATCCCATCGAATATTTATTGGACATAATCGAGAGATCAGTTCGTGCACCGACAACACTTTTTCAGTTATGGACGGCTAAAGAGGGCTCTAGAGCTGCATGGCTCAATATTTGTACAATGGACTCCCAATGACTTATTGAGTTCGTGCCACGTTGGGTTGCTGCACTACGCAGGTTAGCAGATGGTCCGGCACTATATTAGGAGGTATCCCATGACTTTTGTCACTTCAGTGTGTACTGATGTATAATGATAAGTGTTGTTGGGCACGTTGCAGGATCTACGTGGACGCGGTCATCAACCACATGAGCGCCTCGTGGAACGGCCTCAGCGGCGTGGGCGGCAGCAAGCCCAGCGGCTACAGCTACCCGGACGTGCCGTACGGCACCAACGACTTCCACCAGCCGCCCTGCACCGTCAACAACTACAACGACGCCAACAACGTAAGCGAACAGAAACCCTTGATGCGGTCATTGTTACTTGGTCGTATTACCCTACCTTACAGAAAAGGTGAAGCACTCAGAAGGGACGAGGAAATTGAATGGAACTTCGTTCGTAAGGGCACGTGATGTTATTTCAGTAATTATGAAACTGAGTCAAATTTATGAAGACCTAGAGCAGTATAAGCCCACTTATCAGCATGATGCTGCACCCTCCTCTGGCCTGGATGCGAAGGCTGACACGGTTGGTTATGGCCTCCCGTGAGGCAAGCTGGTCGGCAGCTGTTTATAACTAGTGAAGAGATTTTAAGGGCCAATAATGATCAGAAAAGGGGGGAGGGAAGGTTCTCAAAATACATGCAAAAGGGGCAAATAAGGTGCCGATGGAATTACTTTATTTAGGGTTAAACCAACTAAATTAACTTTCTTTGTCCCATTTACGAGCATCTGTTATACTGGATTGTTGTTGTTGTGGTCTTCAGTCCAAAGACTGGTTTGATGCAACTATCCCTGTTAGTCTATCACGTGCAAGCATCTCTGAATAATCACTACAACTTGCATCCTTACTGTATTCACACACACACACACACACACACACACACACACACACACACACACACTTCCCTCCAATACTCGCCTGATGTCTCAGAATGTGCCCCATCGACCGATTCGTTCTTTCAGTCGGGTTGTGCCACGAATTTCTTTTCTCCCCATTTCTGTACTACCTCCTCATTAGTTACGTGATCTACTCATCCAATATTCGGCATCCTTCCGTAGCACCTCATTTCAAACGCTACTATTTTCTTCTTGTCTAAACTGCTAATCCTCTATGTTTCACTTCCATACATGGCTACACTCCATTCAAATACCTTCAGAAAAGTCTTCGTAACGCTTAAGTCTATATTAGATGCTGACAAATTTCTCTTCTTCAGAGACGCTTTCACTGCTGTTGCCGTCTACATTTCATATCCTCTCTACTTCGCCCATCATCAGTTATTTTGCTGGCCAAACAGCAACACTCATCTACTACTTTAAGTGTCTCGTTTCCTTATCTGATTCCCTCAGCATCACATAATGTAATTCGACTACATCCCATTACCCTTGTCTTGTTGTTGTTCACGTTCATCTTATATACTCCTTCGAAGACAGTGTCCATTCCGTTCAACTACTCTTCGAAGTCCTTTGCTGTCTTTGCGAGAATTACAATTTCATCGACAAACCTCGAAGTTTTTATTTCTTCTTCCTGGACTTTAATTCACACTCCAGATATTTCTCTGGTTTCCTTCACTGCTCACTCAATGTACAGATTTAATAAGATCAGGATAGGCTACAGCCTTCTGTCACCCCTTTTTCAACCACTGCTTCCCTTTCATGCCCCTCGACTATTATAACTGCAATCTGATTACTGTACAAGTTGTAAATAACATTTCCGTTCTCGTACTTTGTCCCTGTTACCTTCAGAATTTCAAAGAGAGTGTTCCAGTTAAAATTTCAAAGCTTTCTCTAAGTCTATAGATACTATAAGCGTAGGTTTGCTTTCCCTTAACCTATCTTCTAAAAGAAGTAGTAGTATCAGTATTGCCTCACGTGTTCCAATATTTCCCCGGAATCCAAATCAATCTTCCCCGAGGTCGGCTTCTGGATTACATACATCATTTCCATGTTTTTGAAACTAACCCTGGCGCTTTGAGATGAATAGCTCCTTACATACGGAGAAACACGGCTCGGCATCCACAGGAGCCAATGAAACATATCTCGTCACCACCCTAAAAGAAGCTAAATCGAAGCTGCAAAAGTTTACACACCTGGATTTTTCTCCAAATTTAATTGGATTTTGTCTTTAGCAGATCCATCAAGGATGTTGCTAACACTCATTTATTTCTTGCACTGTTCCTCCTCCTCCGTACCATCTTTTTCCAAACTCTGAATCACATCAGGAAAATACTTGTAGCCGTACACTGCAAAAAGTACCAACTCTAGGTCTTTGTTGTTGACTAATTGTTGGGGTACTTAGATGACTGCTGCTTCCATTGAGTCTAGAGCAGATATGAAGTCTTCGATTTTATCAAAGTTTCCACACAAGAAATTATCCAAGTAACTCAGCTTGTGATGATAGGAAGCTGTGAAAGGTGGGGCCCCGTCATTACTTGACACGAAACTTTACGCCCGAGATCCTTTATCAGAATCATCTATAGAGCTAAAATGAAGTCATTTGCGACGCATTAATTCTTCCTGATGCTTTCGCAAACACGGTGAAGGCCACGTGCAATACATGTACATGGTTGAGGTGGGGTACACGTCCTTCAACTGTTGGAAAACCAAAGGCGTGTTGTGTGCTTGATTACTCATCACAAGCCTGACCGTTTTGTATTCTATGACCACTGGCCAATGGTTCACACAAGAGTCGTAGAAAGATTGCATTGTCGTACAGGCATTTGTCATTTCCAGTTTTCAGTTTAAAAAGCATTGATTTTACCTAGCCACCAGTAATGGAAAAACCGACACATTCAAAATATACCTTTGCAGCTCATCAGCGGTTTCATCTAAAACGAGTCCCACTTCATGTTTGCCGACCACTTCCTTTATTTTCCTTAAAATGTTCTTATAACCGTTACTGGCCTTCGTGTGTACTTGTCAAGAAATAATTTGAATACAGGATTGTTTACGTTGTGGACTATAGTTCTTGAATGGATTAATACAATAGAAAGATTCGCATTAAACTCATTCAATGAACACTGCTTTTCATGTCCTGAAGCGAAGGCTTATACCAGAAGAATTTGCTAAGGCTTCGACTTGCGTATTTCTTGTCTTTTAAATGTTTATTGTTCTGGATATGCTGGTCTATTCTGTTTCTTTGATGCTTGTCATCGACTGCAATGCTGATTACGTAGGTGGAACATCACAGAATGATACCATTAGTTCCGATTCTTTAATTCTTCTCGATGTACACGAAACTTTTTCTTTTAACTTTCGGCATAATCATGTCGTAAGAAATCCGTTCTGGTAAACACTAACACGGCGAGCAAGACAGTACACAATCGATAGACAGGACGTTAAATCCATGCCAGCACTAACTGAATTTAGTTTTCAACTGTTGCAACATCATTGTTCAAATTTTATTTCATTTTACAGCTGCAGGTTTACCATTGTTTATGAAGTTAACTATTGTTGCTGATGGTGGCCGTTGTTGTCGGGGGGTATGAAGAATTACTAGTGCTTTCCATAAATTATATATTAATATTTCTTAGTTATTGTTGATTTATGATCAATGTAACCTCCCCACACAAAAAATATATGAATGAAAATGGACCGTGAACCAAGCGTAAACTCCGCACTAAAATAATAATTAAATGAATTTTTTAAATATTGTGACCTCTGAACAAAATTGGCTCCCATTTTATAATCTGTGTGCAGAAATGCATTCACATTTAATGTTCCCACAAAATTCTTTTCTCATTTACATCAAACAAAATCTTCAAGACCTATTAAAGAAGAGAAAATGCTTAGGCATGGAACAGAAGAGAACAGGTGCAAAATGTAGTAATTTCACAAAAAGATGCATCAAATTGTCTTTATTTTGCTTCATTTCATGACCCCAAAAGCAAATATTGACCTGGTGGTGGTGAAAATAGCTCTATTTTTGGAAAGGTGGTGCACCTTTAAGTCCTTGAGTCTGGCACTGCGACAGAGCTGATGCCTGTGCTGGTCCCATACATATTCTGTGAGAGACAGATCATTACAGCGGGCCACGGAAGTAGCATCATGCAGTCAGTTTATAGAGCCACTTGTCATATGTGGACGACGATTGTCCTGTTCGAGAGGTACCCGCAGAATTGTACGACACACAGTTCGGAAGATACGCACTGAGATGTGTGAAAAACTAGCTTTTGCTTAGAACGAAAATACCCAGATTATACTCACCAAGTGTGTAATAACAAGAGCACCTAGGGACTTCCACCAAACTTTAAGCACAATTTCAAACATTTTTCTAAACTATTTCTACTTATTTACTGTATTTAACAGATAAACTCACTCGTAAAGCAGTCAGAAGTTTGAAGCTCTTCCGCACATGGGAGAACGAGTCTTTAAAAAATTTGGGGTTTACTTATGATGTCTAGATTATTAAATCTGCAATTGCACTCACCAAAAATAAGAGGAATGAAAGAGGAAACTAGTTTTTCATAAAAGATTGATACAAATCTTTCTCCATTAATTTTTATTAGTTTTATTTTTATTTTTTTTGAAGAAAGGTATAACTGCCATATGTTCCAGATTTCAAACTTACGATAGTACCAAGTTTACAACTGGAATGGATGAATATACAATAAAAGTACAAATAGCAGAAAACTAGGAAAATTGGTGGCTATATCTTTCCGTAAGATTTATACGACTGTGGCTCCACATTCGGGAAAAAATCATCTAATTTTATTTCGTATTGCAGTCCACCACGTTTCAAGTTTTGAATTTATTTAATTTATTCGTGTGAAGTGTTAATAATTAAGTGTTCCTGTTGCTGTAATGTGCTTTATTTTAGTTCACGACCGGTTTCGACTTTGGTACCAGAGCCATTTTCTACATCTACATACATACTCCATAACACTGTAGATGCATTCTACTACTACTAATCATTTCCTTACCCGTTCCACTGGCAAGAACAGCGAGGGAAATACTATTGTCTATAAATCTCCGTACAAGCCCTAATTTCTCTCATCTTATCTTCGTTGCCCTTACTCGACATGTGCGTTTCTGGAACTAGAATTATTTTACAGTCGGCCTCAAACATAGGTTCTCTAAGTTTTCTCAATTGTATTAAATGGCTCTGGCGAAGCTGTCATTTGTACTCAGGTGATTAATTTGAAACGGTTTCCGTCGTGATTATGGCCCCACGACGGGAATTAGAATGCTGGTTGGTGGTACACGCATGGGACGTCGTTAGGGAATTCTGTATTCCAAGACCAACAGTGTCAAAAGTGTACCGAAAATACCAACGTTCAGGCGTTACCTCTCACCACGGACAACGCAGTGGCCGACGGCCTTCACTTACTGAGCAATAGCAGCAGCGTTTTGTAGATTTGTCAGTGCTAACAGACAAGCAACAATGCGTGAAATAACCGCAGAAATCAATGTGGGGCGCCGACGAAAGTATCCCGTAGAATGTGCGGCGAAATTTGATGTTAACTGGTTTTGGGAGTAGGCAGCCGATGTGAGTGGCCTTGCTAACAGCACAGAGCGCCAACAGCGCTTCTGCTGGGGTCGTGACCACATCGGTTGGACCCCAGACGACCAAAAAACCACGGCCTGATCATATGGGTCCCGATTTCAGTTGGTACGAGCTGATGGTAGGCTTGGAGTGTGGCGCAGATCCAACGAAGTCATGGGCCCAAGTTGCCAACAAGGCACTGTGGAAGCTGGTGGTGGCTCCAGAATGGTGGGGGCTGTGTTTACATGGAATGGACTGGGCCCTCTGCTCCTAATGAACCGTTCATTGACTGGAAATGGTTATGTTCTGCTACGTGGAGACCATTATCAGCCATTCATGGGCTTCATGTTCCCAAACAACGTTAGAATTGTCACCAGGTCGCACTTCTTCGCGATTGATTTGAATAAATACCTGCACAATACGAGCACATTATTTAGCCTCCCAGATCGCCGGGCGTAAATCCCATCGAACATTCACCGGACGTAATCGAGAGGTCAACTCGCTTACAAAATGCTGCACCGGCAACACTTTCGCGATTACGGACAACTATAGCGACAGCGTGTCCCAGTATTTCTGCAGAGGACTTTCAAAGACCTGCTGAGTGCACGCTACGTGGAAATGCTGCAGCCCGCATCTCGTGGTCGTGCGGTAGCGTTCTCGCTTCCCACGCCCGGGTTCCCGGGTTCGATTCCCGGCGGGGTCAGGGATTTCTCTGCCTCGTGATGGCTGGGTGTTGTGTGCTGTCCTTAGGTTAGTTAGGTTTAAGTAGTTCTAAGTTCTCGGGGACTGATGACCATAGATGTTAAGTCCCATTGTGCTCAGAGCCATTTAAACCATTTTTGAAATGCTGCACTACGCCGGGAAAAAGGAGACCTGGCACGATATTAGAAGGTATCTCATGACTTTTGTTACGTCAACGTGTAGATCAGCTACACTTTTCCAACATTCAATCAGTGAAACGAACTAGCCTGACGTGCCCGTTCCATTTCAAATAGCTTTGCAAAGTTACCACCAGATAATTAATCAGTGTGGTCGTGTGGTTCAAATGGTTCAAATGACTCTGAGCACAATCGGACTTAACATCTGAGGTCATCAGTCCCCTAGAACTTAAAACTACTTAAATCTAACTAACCTAAGGACATCACACACATCCATGCCCGAGGCAGGATTCGAACCTGCGACCGTATCAGTCAAACGGTTCCAGACTGAAGCGCCTAGAACCGCTCGGCCACAGCGGCCGACGTGTACTCGTGAAGCAGCACATTACTAATGTTGTAATAGAGCATTACAGGCAGGTTTTTCGTACTCATCCGCATTAAATCATATTTAGAGTAAGCTTCCATGTATCACATCAACGAGAAATTCTGTCTAAGTCATTCTGTATCCTTCTTCAGTCATTCCACGACGACGCCTTTCCGAACATGGCAACAGCATCAGCAACAGCCGTAAACTGCAGCTCACCCTGTCCGTCGGACTATTTATGTACTTAGAAAACCTTGTAGTAGGTACGAACATTGGGCTGTGGTAAAGAAGCGTCAGTGGTTGTTCGTTAATTTAGTACGAGGTTTCGGAGTAGAAGCTGTCTCCAAAAATGAAGAAAGTAATAATATGACAATTGTTCTCAAGTATTTTCATTTAAAACGCCAAAAATGAATATAAAAATCTATCATGGACTCTACCTCTCCAAAACCATAGGCACTACCAAAATATCATTATTGTTCTAAGTCAGCGCACTTCCACTTGATTCGTTCTCAGCTATGAATTGTTGTCTATATAGAGTTAAGCCTTTAATACTTCTATGATACCAGTTGTTTCGGTCCAAGACTGTGGTTCACACATATTTATGTCCTCTAGGTCGTCATTATCTTGTCATTTCTTTGAAACGGTTATTGCCTTTAAAACATGCACTGTTGGAGGGAGACATTTGTTCTCCAGTTCTCTGCGTGACTGTGTAATTCTAGTAATGTGACAGTAAGATTAAGAACACCGTTTGCCTTGTATTTGTCGACTCATATCTATTTCACAGGAAGGAACCGAATAAATCCGTCTTTTTTCTGATCTTGCAGGTACGTAACTGCGAGCTGTCCGGACTTCACGACCTTAATGACGGGTCTGATTACGTACGCGGAAAGATCGTTGAATACATGAACAAGCTTATCGGCATTGGTGTCGCAGGTTTCAGGTAATAAAAGTGCGCCACATAAGAACTTTAAAGACCTGTCACGAAATATAATTTTTAAAACCAGGGAAACGGAACAAGGATTGAATAATGGATAAAGATTGTAATTTCTATTCTTTCAAAACAATTACACTTAATGACACTATTGTCAATGAAGGAATGATTTCTGTATGTTTCGTAATTGCTGCAGGATTGACGCAGCCAAGCATATGTGGCCAGACAACCTCGGTAAAATCTATGGCGCACTGAGCAACCTCAACAGCAACTACTTTGGCAGTGGCAAGCGACCATTGATCTACCAGGAAGTCATAGACCCAGGTAACTACTGCGACATAAAAACGAGGATAGTCTATGAAAACTCACTGTTGTCATTTATTTCTATTTGAAGGCTTACAAAACATTTCTCCATGTTACAGGTACTGAGGCCGTGAAGAAAAGCGAGTACGTCGGGCTGGGAAGAGTCTGCGAATTCAAGTACGGAACAGAGCTCGCAAACTGCTTCAACAGGAACAACCCGATGAAGTACCTTTCCAACTTTGGTAGGTAACCTACAATATCATCAGTTACTTACAGCATTATACCTGTCCAAACAGAATTAAACGAGAATATCATTTCGTGCTTGTCCGTGCACGCCATTAACGTGAATTCAAAACTCATTCCAGTCGTTATTTATGAATGAATATCGCTGCATTTCTTTCCACATTTCCCGACAGAAATTCTAATAAATAAACGTCACTTTCACAGGCGAAAGCTGGGGCCTTGTCAACGGAAACAACGCTCTTGTGTTCATCGACAACCACGACAACCAGAGAGGTCACGGTGGTGGTGGCAGCGTCATCACCTTCCAGAACCCTAAACTGTACAAGGTACACGAAATATTCTCATGTACTATAAGCTTGATAATTAATTCAGAGGGTAAAATGAAGTCTAAATAGTTTTGTACTCAGTCCTGTGTAACGTATACAATGAAACTTCCCCTTAGAACAATTATACAGGACTGTACTTAACCTGACACACAATATTTTTTTAGCGCAACGCAATCTGACTTTCAAAAATCCATACAAAAGAATGGCCCTGACTAACATTAACCTATACGTTTCACAAATCACTTACCTCACAAAAATCTTCGCTACTCAAGCTACTACAATACAGCGAGCGCCACTACTGCCAGCTAAATAAAAGATTCAAAGTACTGAAGGCACTTACTACTGATAGGCATAGTTAGCAAATGAAAGATTTTGATAGAGTACAAACAATGTATTTACCTCAATAGTCATAATATATATAGCAGTTCATGACAAATTTCAAAACTCAGCCATCTCTCTCCCCACATCCACCACTGCTGGCGGCTCACCTCCAACTGCGCAACGCTACGCGCTGTTCACAGCCAGCTGCATAACACTACAATGGCGAGTATTACAGCAATGCAAAGCAGCCACAGACTGCACACAGCACAGCCAGTGATTTTCATACAGAGGTGGCGTTACCAATAAAAAAACCTAAACAGCCTACTTACAACAATAAGTACACGAGTGTAGGAAAGAACAATTCCTGAACTCGAAGCTCACTATTTATGGCTGTTCTCACTTTCACAATGAGCTTAAAAAAGTAAAACACCTTCTTTACTCCAGTATTATTTTTTCGAAAATTTAACTAGATGCATAAACCTTTTACTCTGATAACAGAAAACATTACGAAATTCCCGCTGCATTAGTGTCTAACGCTCTACAAATTTGCATTCGAAGAAGAGGGGACCTTCCACTGAAACCATGGTGTCGAAACCGTAGATACGAGGTCCGTGTGGCGGCCAGCTTCCAGGCGTTGGTAGATTCCGGAGATTCAATGCGGGGTGTAGTTAGATCCCAGCGATTACTTCCGAGAATCCGGCCGGAGTGGCCGAGCGGTTCTAGGCGCTTCAGTCTGGAACCGCGCGACCACTACGGTTGCAGGTTCGAATCTTGCCTCGGACATGGATGTTTGTGCTGTCCTTACGTTAGTTAGGTTTAAGTAGTTTTAAGTTCTAGGGGACTGATGACCTCAGATGTTAAGTTCCACAGTGCTCAGAGTCATTTGAACTATTTTGAACTTCCGAGAAATGTGTTGGAAATATTCTTTCAAATATTCAGCTCTGGCATTGAAATTCGTATTCAGCAGCACTTTCTGCACCATCCTGTACTCAAATCTAAGTATGTTCCTACAGAACACAGAAGTGCCCACTGTCGGTCTGTTGGTGTATTGGTTTCGTGTTCCACTGCACCTTGCGTCGCAACATAGACGCCTCAGAAGCTCGTAGTTTATGTACTGCCATTTAGGTCTTTCCTCAGATAGAATATTACAGAATTTCGTCCTTTTTAACATTACTTACAGACCAAGTAATACCTCATTAGGACACGGGTGAGGAAAGGATTGCACCTACCTCGTTTAACAGACACTGTCATTTCTCTATAATCACACAAGGGGACTACAGACACTAGTTAGTATCGTCCACAGGTCACACGAACATACCGCTTCACGTTCACTGATATTGTTTAATATAATGTCTATGAATAGAAAGCCAAACAAATTCGCCAGCAGTTGAGGTCTGCTTCATTTCCCCCTTGCGTTGAAATACTCAGTGAAATATACCGGCCTAATGCAGATACCTGCCGCTGAATCTCTTACAAATCATTAACGAAAAATACAATCCCTTCAGAAGATCCTGATTTACTTCCAAACCTTTCACTCCATCGTCTGTAAGCGCAACAGAGGCTAAATAAAGTGCTCATTTCTTTCGTCCACATTAGTGCTACTTCCAGGATACAAATTGTAGGAGCTACATTACTTTCCTTTTGAAATTCGATTACAAGTTGTCTATCGTTTAAGATGTTTCGTAATGATGTCCACTTGCATGCTGCTGTCAACGCATTGTCATTCCGATAATCTTCTACTAGAAGCGATATCTTATGTACAGCATCGTTTGTTTAATCTCTGTAAGACGCCAACGTGATTATAATCCAGATGAAACTGCGAATTCCTGAAATTCACTCGAAGTGACTCTGTTCATAAATTTGAATGCTTACACTACAAATATTATAATGCCGACTTAATTATAATAAACCAACTACCTGCATAACGCAGTTTTACATTTAATCATGCAACGAACGCTGTCTTACTGAAACTGAACTGCCTTGCAGATGGCGAACGCCTTCATGTTGGCGTGGCCGTTCGGCTTCCCACGAGTGATGTCCAGCTACGAGTTCAGCAGCTCGGACGACGGCCCACCACAGGACGGCAACCAGGCCATCATCTCTCCCACCATCAACTCCGACGATTCCTGCGCCCGCCCGTGGGTGTGCGAGCACCGCTGGAGGCAGATATACAACATGGTCGGATTCAGGAACAACGCGGGAAGTAAGTACTCAGTTTTCGTAAGAAAAAGTTATCTTGAGCAGAAATCTACGGGACGTTACATATCACGTTGTTTCCCTTGTGAGGTGGACAACAGTCAATAAAAACGTATCGACAGGTACACGAAAAACAAACATTTCTTTTGAATACGTGGCAGAATACAGAAAATATTATGTAGTAGTCTTGTCGTAGACGTTTCGATAGAGACGTGTGACTATCCGGCAGTTAACGCCCAAGCTACAATAATGTGTTGTCACTGAATATTAAAATTCGCATGAAGGTAAGGGCAAATCTGTCATCTGCCGGAAGGATGGTTTGAATATCACAATGCCCTAATAGGCACGGTCCCATTGGATATGGTCTACCGTTGCCTTCTTTCTACCTTTCAAATACCCCACTCAGCCAATAATTGAAATACCGACGGTTTAGTGTCGAAGCCGAACCACGTCAGCATTGTCATATGTGAAAGGTGTGAGAAGTGATAAATAAAACTCCTAGGACTGATGTGGGAGCAAACACGGACTTTAGGACCCTTAGTCTAGTACTTTACCACTGAGCCACCGACCGAAGCAACAGATCAATACCAATGCAACTACTGGCACAGTAGAAGCACATCAAAATCTAAGAATATGTGAAAAGATACAAAGGGTTAAATAAGTACTTCAAATGCATTTCCTTCTCGTTAAAAGTGGGTCGCACCATTCGGAAATGTGGCGTTCTGTTAGTTGGCGTCGTACGCTCGCTTTTGGTGGGGCCATCGGTTTCATGGATATGCGGAAGCGCATTAAGCCAACTGATTAGAATGGGTACGTTATAGATGTGGCAATTTGATTTAGCAAATGCACCTCCTGCGCCTTTTCCCCCTACTGACGCGTGATTCGATCGCCAAACAGAGATGGATATTCAGTGTATCTCCTCAGTACGTATTATGTAGGCCTCCTAGACACCTTTGTCGACAAATTTGTTATTCCAAATTTCCCTCGGTCTTGATGTTCAAGAACATGTTAATTCCTTCGTTAGATGTAGGAGTGTAGGAAAATGTCTGGCATGGAATGGACTGATTCTACAACTGGTTGTGTACACTCCTGGAAATGGAAAAAAGAACACATTGACACCGGTGTGTCAGACCCACCATACTTGCTCCGGACACTGCGAGAGGGCTGTACAAGCAATGATCACACGCACGGCACAGCGGACACACCAGGAACCGCGGTGTTGGCCGTCGAATGGCGCTAGCTGCGCAGCGTTTGTGCACCGCCGCCGTCAGTGTCAGCCAGTTTGCCGTGGCATACGGAGCTCCATCGCAGTCTTTAACACTGGTAGCATGCCGCGACAGCGTGGACGTGAACCGTATGTGCAGTTGACGGACTTTGAGCGAGGGCGTATAGTGGGCATGCGGGAGGCCGGGTGGACGTACCGCCGAATTGCTCAACACGTGCGGCGTGAGGTCTCCACAGTACATCGATGTTGTCGCCAGTGGTCGGCGGAAGGTGCACGTGCCCGTCGACCTGGGACCGGACCGCAGCGACGCACGGATGCACGCCAAGACCGTGGGATCCTACGCAGTGCCGTAGGGGACCGCACCGCCACTTCCCAGCAAATTAGGGACACTGTTGCTCCTGGGGTATCGGCGAGGACCATTCGCAACCGTCTCCATGAAGCTGGGCTACGGTCCCGCACACCGTTAGGCCGTCTTCCGCTCACGCCCCAACATCGTGCAGCCCGCCTCCAGTGGTGTCGCGACAGGCGTGAATGGAGGGACGAATGGAGACGTGTCGTCCTCAGCGATGATAGTCGCTTCTGCCTTGGTGCCAATGATGGTCGTATGCGTGTTTGGCGCCGTGCAGGTGAGCGCCACAATCAGGACTGCATACGACCGAGGCACACAGGGCCAACACCCGGCATCATGGTGTGGGGAGCGATCTCCTACACTGGCCGTACACCACTGGTGATCGTCGAGGGGACACTGAATAGTGCACGGTACATCCAAACCGTCATCGAACCCATCGTTCTACCATTCCTAAACCGGCAAGGGAACTTGCTGTTCCAACAGGACAATGCACGTCCGCATGTATCCCGTGCCACCCAACGTGCTCTAGAAGGTGTAAGTCAACTACCCTGGCCAGCAAGATCTCCGGATCTGTCCCCCATTGAGCATGTTTGGGACTGGATGAAGCGTCGTCTCACGCGGTCTGCACGTCCAGCACGAACGCTGGTCCAACTGAGGCGCCAGGTGGAAATGGCATGGCAAGCCGTTCCATAGGACTACATCCAGCATCTCTACAATCGTCTCCATGGGAGAATAGCAGCCTGCATTGCTGCGAAAGGTGGATATACACTGTACTAGTGCCGACATTGTGCATGCTCTGTTGCCTGTGTCTATGTGCCTGTGGTTCTGTCAGTGTGATCATGTGATGTATCTGACCCCAGGAATGTGTCAATAAAGTTTCCCCTTCCTGGGACAATGAATTCACGGTGTTCTTATTTCAATTTCCAGGAGTGTATAATCGATAGACTGAAGTGCACACAGGGTGTTAGAGGAAATAAGTAATTTCAAATCTCGAAGACGTCTCGTAAGTTTCAGTAATTTAGGAACAAGCACAAATGAAGTTTATGAAATATTCCAACGCGCCAATGATGTCCGTAAATAACGTCTTTGCCTATAGAGAAACCAGTTAGCTCAACTGTCCAATGTCCCACGGTTCTGTACCTCTACATGATTCTCACTTACAGCATACTTAGAAATTAGTTGAGAAAACAACTGCAGCGTACGGAAAACAACGATCATAGTTTTCCGAACGTACAATAAGTGAAAATAAGTTGTGAAGAACAGAAACCAAAGTAGCAGTTCTTGTTGAGAAAGAAACACGCATTTACTGCTCAAGGGAGTATACTATTTTAATCTCAATGATGACGCTACTAGTGGCAATGGATAACATCATGCCACTCTGGTACAGAGAACGCAAAGAAATAGATAGAAACCAGAATAAATAGTATTCAAAGGAGCATTATTTCCAGTATTATTACTAACATTGTTATAATACGAGCTCATAATTAACTGAACCTCTGCTGAATCTGCATAGGTGAACGTGTATTGGATCCGCATCCGGAACTTGCAATACATGGAAGATGAGGAGTGTTCACCGCCTTATTCAGAGCTCCATTCGTACGTTACCTCTGTACAAATAATGCAAACTCTGCGAAATAACTCCCCCCCTCCACACCCCACCTTGTTTCACTAGCCTTCTTGCCAGATGTGATGCAATTTATTATATTTATAATATTTGTCTCTGCAAAATACGTCCTCCTGCCTCAAACAGATTTCATATGGCTTGAAGTTTAATTATAACACACACTCTTTGTTGAGGGATAGTTTCACAGAGGGGATTTTTGCTATTTACTTTTACTCGATGTAACTGTACATATAAAGCGCGTAGCAAGACTACTGACCTGAAGCCACAAGGATGTGTCTTAATTGTAACGTTTTTCCTTTGTCGAGCATCACATTGAGTCTCTAGGTAATCTCTCAATAATAGTAATCGCAAATACGATAAGTTCCTGTTTGCTAATACCGTTATTTTATATTTCGTTTCAACAGCTACGGCGATGGCCAACTGGTGGGACAACGGCAACTACCAGATTGCTTTCTCCAGAGGAAACACCGGTTTCATTGCCATTAACAACGAGGCCAATTCTGACCTGAAACAAACCCTTCAGGTAAATATTGGATCCGCAGTGACAGAGTATTACTCGTAGAGCCAAGCAGTAGTTTAACAGTAATTGGCCATTTGCAGACTGGTCTGCCCGCTGGTTCATACTGTGACGTCATCTCTGGTGACAAGAGTGGAAGCAGCTGCACGGGCAAGACCATCACCGTCAACGGTGACGGAACGGCCTACATCGAAATCCCTTACAACCAGGACGATGGCGTCGTGGCTATCCACACCGGCGTAAGTAACCAACAAAGCAGCCTCAAAAACTGCTATTACTACTGCATTCGAGAGAGAAAGTGCTCCAGTTTTTACTTCGTAAGAAACACAGACGTCGCTAACGTTGTGTCAGACGTATTTTAGAGAACTAAAGGGTATAACAGCGTGGTGTACGGCACTAAATATTGACATATATATGACAATGTTGCCAACTTAATTTGCGATTTGTTTTTCAGGCCAAGCTGTAATATTTGGCGCCCAAGAAGATTTTCACCCGTTACTTCAACCACAGGAAGAAACTGAAAAACCAAATGATTCAGTAAGGACTTCATCGACCAAAGCCAAATTTCATTCTCTTTTATTTATTTTGAAATGAAAGGATGAGACAACAAAAATAATTGTAGCCTTACTTCATTAATAAAATTTTCTCACTCTCAAAACGGATTTTACTTTATTGATATTTTCTATACTGTTTTTAAATGGTTCACCATTTGAACAAATTTACACTTAGTATTAAAAAAAAATTTTCGTTATTGTTGCGAGTACAGAGTTTTACCCATTTCAATTATACAGCTGTTTAACGAAAAATGTTAACTGTAGCTTTCTAAAATAACGTATACTTAACACACAAACGATAATCGAGCGGGAACTTAGCAGAACACACAATGAAAGAATGGGTTCCAGTGTAAGACGTTTTATTTACAGTTGCCACATTGACTGCTTTCTTAATTTAGGGATATTCTTGTTCCTACATCAGACGTATATACCTATTTCATTGCACTACAGTAATAGATTAAAAACTAAATTCTCTGTTGCTATCTTCCTTCAAAACATATATGGCAACAAACGACTACTGCGTTGGGTGTTACAGAATGACAGAACTGCAAAGACGTCACACCTGCCCACTTACCACCTAACTGTTAGTACAACCCTTTAAAACTTATTCCACGAAATAAGAATAATTGGTGTATAGTTTTATTTCATTTTTACTATCATATGTTTTTATCTTTTTCACTCGCTGATCCGTTTTGGACGCTTGCAGGCAATTCTAGGTAAAAGCTTTATAAAATGCTGTTGAGTGGAAGCAATTTGTTGGTTACCGACATTAGCATATCACAAAATTTCAGCACATACCATTCAAACACATAGTCCTAGCAGCAAAGATGATATGAGGAAGAATCTGTACCGCACGTACAGGGTAGTCACAATTAGTCTCAAAAGCTTGTAATGGTTTGCAGGAGGTTGTGCCGAGAGATAATTGCTGAGATGAAGATTCCAAATTGCTAAGAAAAAGATTTCCGAGTTACTTAGCACTGAAGTCAGGCATTCAGGTCGAGCAGTGCGCAAATTAGAGTAGCCTGCCAGAGGCGGTGTCACCAAACGTGTTCGTCCTTTGTTTTCTTTAAAAACAGCAAAAACGTATCTTTTGCTCACTTAGCAAAATTTTTCAGTTCAGAAAAAGGCACTTTTTAACCGCTAATTAGCGTCTAAGCACTTGGTGACTCACGGACACACACGTGTCCTTGGATTTTCACATTTCAGTTCGTGCAAGAAGTTGAATTTGCGCGGGCAGCGACATGATTGGCTAATATTGGCTAATTTCAATGCTAAATAACTCGTAAACGGTGCAACGTTTCGAATTTTTTTGTCTGAACAATTATTTTTGAGCACAGCCTCCCCAACAACAGCCTTGCAAGCTTTTCGGGTCTTATTGACCACCCTGTGTACTTTTAGGTCCTGACATTGACCTTTTTATTATTAAGATTTTCAGTCTTTACTCTAATGAAATGAGTTACGAAAATACATAATAATACAGCTGGAGGAATGATGCATCGGAAGATGCCAATTCCAGTGTAAAAATGCATTAACTATGCGCTGTTCAACCTGCAGACAATGGTGTTGCTGTAGTCTCAAGCTACACTGTTATCGCTTATCATTATCGTTAGCCACCTCAAAATAAGACAGACGTGAGCATCACCACCCAGCACAGTGTCGACGTGTTTAGTGCCGGAGGCATGAAAGTCACCCCGCAGATATCCCGAGTTACGCTCCGTAACTACCGCACGCAGAGTAGGGTTTTGGTAAAAAAAAAAGTGTAATGCAAATAATAATAACAACAATTAAACAGCTAACATTCCACACAACAATTTCACGCCATTTTTTTCCTTATTTTTTCCTGTTCTGGAAAAAGTTACTCCTAAAGCTGGCTGATCTACTGTAATCTAACACCATATATTCTTTTTGAGCCCTACAGGTCACTCATTATAGAGGGATACTGACTCAGTTTTTCAGGCTAACAATGGGAAGTTCGAGTACATGAAATTACCATGGCACAATCCGATAGTGCGTGTAGTGTGTGTACTGTGTGCTGTGTCTGGGAGTAGTAAAATAATGAACACTGTAGCACTAGCCTTTCATCATTATTAAAAAACTTAAAACAGCATCGTACACTAGGGCACACCGAATGAGGTATCACTGTTTTAAACACAATAGCTTTGTATTTGGGAGGGTGGAGGATCCAGTCTTTATCCAGCCATTCTGATTTAGGTTTTCTGTAGTTTTGCTAAATCATTTCAGGCAAACGCTGGAATAGTTCCCACTATTACTAGACCTGTGCATCTGAAAATGCTTTTATAAATGAATTACTCTTTTTCTTATTTTTCTTGAACTATTTGCTAGGACATGTCCAGTATACTTGTAAAAGAGATCTATAGTAAATAAAAGTACAACAACAACATCTACTACCTGTCTTCGTCCCCTCCCCACACCATTGTTGGTTAACCACGAATAAATCAGTGAGATTAGGAATTCGCTTAACTTGTTCATTGAAGTATTATTTGTCGGAACTCCAGAGGACCGTAGCGATTGTTTGGCGAGATTCCTGTGCTGACAAAACCAGCCAAGTTTCAGAGAGTAAAGTCAGAAAACAAGTGGAGAGGTTAAGAGAGCCCTTGCTCCAAGTCGTTGCAGAGAACTGCAGAGAATGACAACTCCGATTTAGAGCAGAATACAGAAGTCTCGATGGACACAGAATTTCCAGTCATTACCGCCAACGTCTTCCGCACTCACACCGTTTGAGAATGGTAAGCATGAGACGGTGATGCGATCACTAGACGACAGTTAATTAACACGAGGTTTAATTGCGCAGTTTTAACATTTACAGCCAGGTAGTTCCTACTATCATGCACTTTGGGGATTCTATTGGTATTTGTACGTGCTTTTTTGGGATTCTTTCTTCACGAACCGTTTTCACAGTCATTGGTCGTATCATGTTGCTCTTCAATGTGTCCACCCACCTGTGTCAAGGCCGTAGGTCACAATTACAGCCGTTTGTCCATTTCTCAATTGTTTGTATGTTTTATTCAGTGAGTAAATCATTTGTTTGGTTTCTTATGGTAATAAGCCAAATTATTGTAGCTGCCTCTAGTGGTGAGGTGTAGTACACGTACTTTCAGGCTTAGTTGGGCACCCCTAGTAATTTTCATTGAATAAGACTTTATCTGTCGGGCGAAAATGTTTCCCTTCAATCTGCATGATCTTATGAGGAGCTCCCATTCCCTGTAGTCACTGGTGGTCATATTTACAGCGTCTTAGGAGTATCGTAATCAGCTCAATCGACACCTCATGTTTTCCATGGAGTTTCATAAGGTAGTGAACAGTGGTGTTCTTGATGAATAGCCGGCTGGAGTAGCCGAGCGGTTCTAGGCGCTACAGTCTGGAACCGCGCGACCGCTACGGTCGTAGCTTCGAATCCTGCCTCGGGCATGGATGTGTGTGATGTCCTTAGGTTAGTTAGGTTTAAGTAGTTCTAAGTTCTAGGGGACTGATGACCTCAGAAGTTAAGTCCCACAGTGCTCAGAGCCATTTGAACCATTTTTTTATTGATTAATAGCCTCCTCATATTTCTAATATTTTCCTCATATTTCTTCTTTAGTTTTCACCAATTCTTACTTAGTACGCGTCCGAACCGAGTAACACTCGGTAAATCAACAATACTTATTTAAGCCGGATTGAAGTCCATTACCTTGAAGCATACAGTTCCCAGCTTTTCTGTATAATGTAGCAGTGAAGATCAGGTTGATATGATATCAAGGTAATTAACAACTCAGGGATACCGTTAATCTGTTTACAAGAAAGCTGCAAGATAGCTGACACGCTGCCAACTTCGTGCACCAAGCAGTTATACTGATAAAACCCAAAGAGGGTACTGATAAGCGTAAATGTGTTCATGTGCTATCTAGTGAGAACGGTAAGGTTAAGTGAGTTAAGTTTGGAGAAAACTGATCCCTTAACGGAAATTACAAGAGTAATCGGCAAACCGCGGCTCACGTGCCGTATCGGGGGTCTTCGGGCTTCTGTATGTGTCTCTGGCAGGAAAGACCGCGTGCGGGTGAGCGTGTACAAGGTCAAAGCTATTGATCACCGCTAGGTTAAAGAATTTTTAGTTGAAATGGAGAATGAGTAGTAGAGTTTCTGCTGCATAATAAGATACATTGGTTGTCAAGAGGAAACGGTTTGAAACTTCCTTATTAAGAGAAATGAAACCATTTTTCCACAAGTTGGGTTTTCAGTATCCAGAACTAACGAACGATCAATGAATCCAAAAATTTTACTTCGTGGTAGATGTTATGTCTCATCTAAATCAGCTGATTTGGAAACAAAAACAACACAGTTTTTTCGTTCGAAAACAAATTATCTCTTTTTTTTGTACAGAAAGCATCGGTAGAGTGGCCTTTATTGTCGGAGACCTGCTGTATGCGTACCTCTGACGCGTCTTCGCAGAAGAGAACGTCTCCAGTGGAGCCGTCAACATACCACCTGGACGGTCGAACAGTGGGCCAATGTGGTGTTCACTTACGAGTCCCGATTTGTTCTGGGGGGATATCCACTCCTCTTCAACTGACATGCCTATCGAGCTCGTTCTTACTGCAGTATCTATAGTCTCAGAGAACTAGAAGCGTATCTCTTCGTTCCTTAGTACTTCCGGATCCTACTTCTTCGGGCATTGATTCTTCCGGCCTGGTCTTGATAATTGCTATATTGATCCGAAACTACATCTGCCCCTGTGAACACCTTACAATCCAGTATCAGATTCTGGAATCTCTGCTCGCCCATGGTGAAATCTAACTGAAATCTTCCCGTATCACCAGGCCTTTTCCAAGTATATCTCCTCCTCTTGTGATTCTTGAACAGAGTATTCACTATTACTAGCTGAAATTTATTGCAGAGCTCCATTACACTTTCTCCTCTCTCATTCCTAGTACCAATCCAATATTGCCTCGTAATCTTTTCTTCTGCTCCTTCCCCTATAACCGCACTCCAATCCCCCAAGCCTATTAGATGTTCTTCTCCCTACACGTGCTGATTTACCCGTTCAATACCCTGATAAACTTTCTCTATCTCTTTGTCTTCTGCTTGCGCGCACACCTGAACTATCGTTGTTGGAGTTGATTTGCTGTCAATTCTGATAAGAACAAGCCCATCACTTAACTGTTCAACGTAACTCACGCTCTGCCCTGCATTCCTATTCATAAGGAATCATACTCTCGTTATAACATTTTCTGCGTCTGTTTATGTTACCCTATATTCATCTCACCAGAAGTCGTTGTCTACTTTTCATTCCACTTACTGACGACCACTATGTCTAGACTAAACCTTAGCATTTGCCTTTTCAGATCTCCTAACTTCCCCAGCACATTCAAACTTCTTACGTTCCACGCCCCGACTCGCAGAAGGATATCATTTCGTTTTTTATCCTTTTCTCAGTCATTTCCCCTTAAGCGGTCCCCTCCCGGGGCTCCTAATAGGGGACTAGTCCTGAATATTTTACTAATGGATAGAGCAGCATGACACTTACATGACATCAATTTCAGGCCATATGTCCTGTCGATACATACTTTCATTATGTGTTTCTAATACAGTGTTTCCCAGCGCCTTTTGCATCTTCATGCCGTTAATCACTGTTGATTCTTCCATCTTTAGAGGCAGTTTCCAACCTAAAGGGCAAAAGAGTGCCTTGAACTTCTGCCCATTCCTCCGCCCTCTTTGACAAGGCCGTTGCAGAATGAGGGTAACTTCTTATGCTGCAAGTCTTCGGCCGGCACTACTGATAATTTTTATTCAAAATTTAAGATGTGGCTGTATCGTGGGAGTAAGGAAGTTTGGATTAGTAATCAGAGAAGCTACCATACCCCATTTTAAAAAAAAATAGAAGCCAGAGGGTAGTGTCGGGGGCAAAGAGGACAGGGGTCACCTTCTGTGGATTGCCACAATGTCCCATTCCCGACCTCCCGGAGCCAATCAAAAGGAAAGGGGTCTCACAGAATCAAGAGAGATTTATTTGAACAAATGTATTTATTTATTTATTTCCCCAGATCGTACTGCCGGCATCAGAAGCTTCCGAGTCGTCTTCGTGCAAACCAATGGAGGAAGCACCCTCCAAACAGTTCCCTTGGAGAATCGATCACGTTTCGTGAGTCGTCTTCAAGTGTGCCTTCTAGTGCTCGAAACACCCCAATGGGCAAGAGGACTCTCGAATAATGCGCCTAAATAAATCGATAGTCGTGTCTGGTGCAATACATGGCGGCGGTGAAACCATAAGTCGAGAGCACTTTCGGGCGCGGCTTGCAAAACGTAACACAGCGCTACATCCTTTAGCCACTTGACGGCACTCGTTCTGGCGGCGGACAAGTAAACAGTATCTGGGCTTTGGAGTTCGTCCGGCACATTAGCGCGAGCATACTTTTTATTGGATCCATGCAGCTGTTCGTCGCAACTGTAGAGTGGTGCGCGTCCGAATGGACGACTGCGCGGTGTCGTCTGTAAGATGGATGGAATGGAGGCGTTGTCGTATGGCTAATTTACCCTTCGCCACCACGTGCCACAAGGAACGAGCGTATGTGAGGAGATATGGGGAGTGGACGGCCCACCACACCCTATTCCAGTAGATTGTCTGGTGCTCCTTTTACACCTTGTTGCCGTGTTGTCGTGCTAGAGAGAGGTGGTCTCTCGTGCTGGGTGCTCTCGGCGCCTGTGGATGCTCGGTCATGTAGCTCAGTTCGACCAGGAAATCTCGGATGTGGGTGTAAGACGGAGCTATCTGGCCCACGGCTGTGGAAGATTTCGGGGCGCGACGATCTGAAGCAGCGTGTCCGTCAAGCTGGTACTGGCTGCGGCCCGTGCGGGTCGCGTCGTACGTACTGTTGCGCGCGGTTGTGGACATCAGTCAGCCATAGACCTTCCGCTGTCAACCACAGACCTTCCGTCATCGGTGGCCCCGTTAAAATAGGGTATCGGAGTTTGAATATTTGACTTTCGCTCAGAAAATGTCCATATGCCGCCTGGAAACTGCGACCCAAGGTTACCGTTAATGGAAGAATGTGTGCAAAATAATTAAGTTTCGATTTCAGGAAGTGTTAACGTAACTCGTCCATATTCATCTGGGGGAATTTTGCTGTAAGGGAGCAACGCATGTGTCCGCGGTAGCAGCCGGCGATATGTGGCCATAACTGTTCGGCGAACTGCCCTCCTAATGGTTCAGTGGGGGAATCCTCTTCAAGTGGATCACTGTCGGCCGTTGAAGGCCTCTTCTGACATCCATGAAAGTTGCCTTGCGCATGTTGACGACGCAGCCTGGAGCAGCGGCGTAGCCGAAAGACTTAGCGACGCAACCACTGAAACGTCGCGGAATTTCGTCTCCCAACAGCGCCAAGAGTGTCACATCGCCAGTGGAGGCAACACATCGGCAGGTCACGTCTCGAATGCAGATGCCTTTCTGTCGTCGTCTAAAGCCGTGTAACGCGGGTTCGAGGGCCGCCGTGAATAGAACACCCGATAAAGGACATCCCTGTCATACCGACCGTTCAAGAGTTGTTTGGTCTGGCGGCCGTTGACTGGAGAGCGGTCAATCGATTAAACGTAGAATCACCCTAGCTGACACCTGCGAGAGGTCTATGCGTTCAAGCACGGCATGAAGGAAACAGTGGTCGGTGCGATCAAAGACGTGATCAAAATCGACTGCGGCAAGGGCGTCTCGTAGGCGGCTGACAGTCGCTAGTGCCGTGACGTCGCGGTAGACGCCAAGTGCCATGTGGATGTGCTCGTTGCCACCTAAACTTGTCTGGTCTAGTTGGATCATGTGTCCAATTGTGGTCTGAAGACGCGTGCGAAGGGTACAGGCGAAAAGTTTGAAATTCGATTTCAGGAGCGTAAGGGAATGATAATCGTGAAATCAGCTTGAGCCACTTGGTTTTTGAACCAGTATCACGATGCCTTCGAGGAAATCCGTGAGGACGGTAAAATCTTCGGGGAGGAGATCTTGAAACATATTAATCCACTGAGGGCACGTTTAATCGATTGAGCGCGCTCCAGTCAACGGCCGCCAGACCAAACACCAGGGCATAGAAGACTCAATATAATTCGTTCAGAGATTTGTTCCCATCGTCGCACACCAAGACCAGTATTAAGTGTTCAGCAGTTATGGGAGCCAGCAGGACATCGTCCTGGGTCACTATCCTAGTGGTGGGCTAATCGCTCAGGATGCCTTCATACTCAGGACAGTCCGTTGGTCATGGGCATAAAACGAATGCTGCAGCGATGGCACATTATTTGTTGACGCGTCCACCTGCTGATGTCTCTAATGATGTTATAAGGTGGCGCTCGCGATGGCGTCTCTCTCGGATGAAGTGATATACGAACGCCATTTTGGTGGGGATGGTATCCTGCGTAGCCGGCCTGGGTGGCCGAGCGGTTCTAGGCGCTTCAGTCTGGAACCGCGCGACCGCTACGGTCGCAAGTTCGAATCCTGCCAGGGACATGGATGTGTGTGATGTCCTTAGGTTAGTTAGGTGTAAGTAGTTCTAAGTTCTAAGGGACTGATGACCTCAGAAGTTAAGTTTCATAGTGCTCAGAGCCATTTTGGTATCCTGCGTCCTCGCACAGACTCGCGCTGTGTCAGGTAATACGGATTAGGCGAGCATTGAGACGATTATCTGCTGCTGCTGGGATCGTGAGGGCGGCTGTGTCGTTAGTTCCCTCAGTAATGTGTAATACAATTCCGACCTCGCCCGACGCCAGCACGCTCTGTCATGGCCATATCCCGTGAGTGTCCGTCCGAGGGTCAGATTGCGCGGTCGAGCCACCAATGGAAGGTGGAAGGATGAGCATGCTACTCTGGAGGCAGCACTCCCACATAGCAGCATGCGTCCTCGTACAGACAGGAAGTGTTTAACGTCCTTGGACAGTGTCTTCGGCATACGAGTTGTTGGGGGAGAGTGACTGAACAGATGTGTACCAAATAGTCGGTGAAGGCTGCCAACCACGCTTCCGTGTCCCCTTGCCACAGCTCAGAGTTCTCGGGAGACGTACATCTGGTTGAGGCGGATAGCAAAGTGTTCGTAAAGAACAAATAGCAAGGCGGTATCCATGAAGGAGACGCCACGTGTCTTGGAGCACCAGATCCCACACGAGTGCCTTTAGTGCAGGGCAGATAAAGCAGCACAGATTTGCTAGATACAAGACGCCATTAAAACCGCCGCCTCTGAGGTAGTGCTCCATATTTGCATGCAGGAGTGGAGCAATTTCCTCAGAATAAACGGTAATCCGTTCACCGTAGCAAGATGTATTGGAGGGTGCATATACATTGCAAATACAGATTATTCCCACTGTAATGGTCAGGCCTCGTGCAGATGGCAGATATGTGATGTCCAATGCTGCCAGTATCATCGCAAGATGGACTGCAGTAGGCCATGTACCCACGTATGCCCAATTGCAGCTCCAGGTGGACTTCTTGAAGGAGGGTGATATTCATGTCCGCCGCCCGGAACATACACGTTTTGATAACAGAGTGTATACTATTGACGATGATTGTACCCACATGGTAAGATTGGAACATTTTAAGCAGAGTATGTTGGTGCAGATGGCGGTGGTATTGAGGCCACTTGGCTACTCAGCCTTGTGGCAGGCATGTTTAACGTGGCCATTCTGTAGGTGTCAGACTCACCCCAAAAGCGGCGTCAGCCCCATAGGGCGGAGGAGCGTCAAGGGTGTCTGGTGCGTCTTCTGCCTCCATTTCAGCAGCCCAGTCATTGAGTGGGGAAGTGGTCGGTGACGGTAAGGGGATCCATCACCTGGTCTTTATCCTGAAGAGCGTCGGCATGGGGACGTCTGGTGTGGGCGAGGCCACCGACCTACTGCAGCGTCAGTTGCCTGCTTTGGGGCGGTACTGGTAAAGTCCGCCGGCAATGACGGTGTCGGCAGCTTGCCCCTGTCTCCATTGGTCGTCATGCGTCCAGAGGCGGCGTTTCTTATTATTCTTCGTCGACCGTTGTTCCCGGAACCGCCTGTCCACCCCCGTTGAGGGGCTGGGTACACCAGCTTCGGCCTTAAGGCCGACGTCCGGAACCACTGACCAGCCAGAATATGTCCGCGGCTGTCTGTCATAAATAGTGATGGCTTGGCTACCGCCGATGAACACGTACGATGGCACATGTCTGCGGAATTGATGTGTACCTGTCGGATGCCACTGAGGACATGATCCGTTTCAAAACGTGTTCTACTTCTCTTCCCCTTCGCTCAAGAACGTGCCATACGGCCGTAACGCATCAGTGACGAGCAGTTCGAATATGCGCACCGTACACACTCCCAAACCCACATCGTACATCGTCACTGATGATGACGTTAGCGTCAGCATGGGGAAAGCAGTAGCCGTTGGTGTGACGTCAGAATGGGTTTACACACGCCTCTTGGTTTTTGAGCTTGTGGTACATTGTCCTCAAGAGAGAGATGGATGCCTATCAGCTCAAAAAACTTTCGATTTCATAAGCCTTCGGATGCCGTAGGATTCGTCTAACATGAATTTCACCGTCTCCTGGCGACAAGAGAACGCCATATATAGTCAGAGTTCTAAATCACAACAATGACTGCGGTACTTCGCACAACCGAGTAAACAAACACACGTGCGGAGAGGTGGACCGCGCACCGTGCGTCCGAGCAGTGTTGCAGCTGAAGGTCGACTGTCAAAAAAGCTGTCCCTAGACCACGATTATGTAAGCAACGTACACTGTTGATCCAGCAGATCACCAAGAAAGCGAAAGGTGCACTGAAGTACATGAAAAGTGTCGCTAATGAAGTCTGATGTCTGAAAATGAATAGAAAAGTGTTAATGCCATGCAACGCAATGCAATGAAATGAACGGGGAGTACTGTGAAATAAAATTCTAGTCAGACCATTTCATTACCTTTTATTAATGAGGTCTATTATTCACATATACGAAGTCTCTGTCCAAAATGACTCCTTAAAAGCTAATACTGTTCACTCTCAGTTGTGGTTCGAACAACCCGATGTACCTTCGTCACCGAACAAGCACTGTATTTTAATCTCTAACGAACTATGGGCTATCCTCATCCGTAGCTGAGTGATTGGCTTATCTGACGGTCATGCTAAGAACCCGGACTCCATTCTCTGTACTGCCAGGGATTTCTGCTTGGTGAGAGGACCGGCGACGGGATGCACTTCACCTCGTGAGGTCACTTGAGGTGTTACCAGAACGCGAAGCAACTGCTTCAAGGTGTGAAAAACTTACAGCGGCTGGGAGAGCGGTGTACTGACCTAATGTCCATCCAGGCTGCATCCGAGCGAGAACATTGGCGGGGTATGACATAGCGTCCAGTCACCAGGTTTGGGACTGACTGTCGAGTTATATACACTCATACTCATAAATTAAGGATAATGCTGATACATGGTTTGCGGGTTTAAATCACTTCGGGGTATGACCATGCGGTGCATTTGACCCGCGGTCGTCGCACGGTGGTGCTGGCAGCTGTCCACATATGCAGAGGTGTGTTGGTGCATGTCAGAGTACGGTGCAGCGAGTAAGTGTGCAGACATTTTCAGACGTGATAATGGTGACTGTGTGTTGAAAATGCCTCAAGGAACACATATTAATGACGTTATGAGGGGTAGCATACTAGGGCGACTGGAGGCTGGTAAAACACGGCAGGTCGTAGCAGGGGTCCTCCGTGTGCCACAAAGAGTTATCTCAAGATTATGGCAACAATTTCAGAAGACAGGAAACGTGTCCAAGCGCTACAGTACGGGACGCCCACAGTGTACAACACCACAAGAAGACCGATATCTCACCATCAGCGCCCGCAGACGGTCATGGAGTACTGCAGGTAGCCTTACTCGGGACGTTACCGCACCCACTGGAACAGTTGTCTCCATACACAAAGTCTACAGACGACTGAACAGACATGATTTATTCGTCCGGAGACCTGATAGATGCATTCCACTGACCCGAGGTCACAGGAGAGCCCGTCAAGCCTGGTGTCAGAACACAGTACATGATCGTTGGGAGAGTGGTCCCAGGTTATGTTCACAGACGAGTCCAGGTATAGTCTGAACAGTGATTCTCGCCGGGTTTCATCCAGCGTGAACCAGATATCAACTCCTTAATGTCCTTGAAAGGGACCTGTATGGAGGTCGTGGTTTGATGGTGTGGGGTGGGATTATGATTGGAGCGCGTACACCCCTGTATGTCTTTGACAGAGGAACTGTAACAGGTCAGGTGTATCGAGACGTAATTTAGCACGGATAAATCTCCTTTGCAAGGGTGCAGTGGGTCCCACCTTCCTCCTGATGGATGAAAACACACTATCCCACGGAGCTGCTATCGTGGAGGAGTCTCTTGAAACAGAAGATACCAGGCGAATGGATTGGTCTGCCTGTTCTCCACACCTAAACCCCATCGAGCCCGTCTGGGATGCTCTCGGTCGACGTATCGCTGCACGTATTCAAACACCTTGGACACTTCAGGAGCTCCGACAGTCACTGGTGCAAGAATGGGAGGCTATACCCCAGCAGCTGCTCTACCACTTGATCCAGAGTATGCCAACCCGTTGTGCGGCCTGTGTACGTGTACATGGTGATCATATCGCATATTGATGTCGGGGTACATGCGCAGGAAACAGTGGCGTTTTGTAGCACATGTGTTTCGGGACGGTTTTCTCAAGTTATCACCAATACCGTGGACTTACAGATCTGTGTCGTGTGAGTTCCCTATGTGCGTATGCTATTAACGCCAATTTTGTATAGTGCCACGTTGTGTGGCACCACCTTCGGCAGTTATCCTTACTTTATGAGCATGAATGTAGTTGAGGGCGATCTGCGTTTCAGGAACGTTCATTGTCAGTGCAAAAACAAAATGATTCATAATAAATATAATACAATAACGTATGTTAATGGATGTTATTTAAATTGTAGTTTTACTGCATGGTTACATCTCGTAGCATGTCTCATTTTCAATAATTTTGTGCTGTATCGGAGGCAGACCAGTTTGAAATTAGAAGACTATTCTGGAGAGCCTTTATCTTAGACAATAATCAACACTATTTCTGGACTGATTTCAAGTTAGTTAGCCGTTAATTTTTGAGACACCGTTGGATAAGTTTAAACTTTCAAAACCAGAGCAACACCGACTACAGATTAGTCTTGGTTCTGCATTCATACAGAACAGACGTGTTACAGTAGGGAGTAAGGACATTGGACCGAGATGGCTTATACGAAACTGTTCGAACCACGTGTTCCTGAAGTTTGCTTCCGCTTGGGAAAGAGTTTTCAAAGTGTGAGCAGTTTTTCATCTCTGTAGTTTGATCTTGACAAAATACCTTACAAATATTCAGTGCCTTAAATACAAGGAATTACACATACAACCAATAAACTAAAATGTTCTTCGTTTCTCAGAAGCAGACTTGGAAAAGCGGCAGTGCATTCGAATAATAATATTCATCCTAAGAATAAAGTACCTACGCCTATCTTTGAAGGTCGTAAACCTTTAGTGGGAATAAAATGATCTCTAATTGTAAAATAGGTTAATAAATTATTATAATACTATACGGTGATCTTATTTTGAAGTTTGTGACTTTCAGTGTTAACAGTATGATGTGGAACTGTACTCTATACTAGTACAACAATCACTCACTGTAAAGTTTATTTCAGTCAGTGCTCTCACAAATTGCTCAATGGCTATACCGGTTCACGGTTTAGACTGTCTTGTCGTTCTCGATAGCCCATAAATATTCCTTGACTGATGGCTGCGTCAAAACATGCTCGGAGTCAAGATTTCATCGAGGGTATTAATAGAGGACAGCCATCTACGAAGGTTTATTTACAGGCTGTTAATACTGACTACTTATTCGAAAACGTTATAGTCACTAAACTATTTGTGTGAGGATTGGCTGAAATAAACTTTATAGAGAATCTAACATGGTTGGCAGTAGAACGAGGAAACCGTTAAGAGCGAGCTTGGCGAAGACTTTCATATTTAAAAGTCACTTACATTGATATCATAATGTATATAAATACAATAACGTATAGGTGACAGAAGTCATGGGATAAAGAGACAAAAGAATGACAGAGGTCGGTTGCTAGCGGGCATTGATAAAATGGTGTGTTGCCTTTCGGACATGTCCAAAAGAACAGACATATCGCCTAATATCCTGTCGAACCTCCTTTTGCCCGCCATATGGCAGCACCTCGACGTGGCACGGACTCAATAAGTCGTTGGAAGTGCCCTTCAGAATTGCTGAGCCATGCTGCATCTGCAGCCGTCCATTATTGCGGAAGTGTTGCCGGTGCAGGATTTTGTGCATGGGATTCACGTCGGGCGATCTGTTTGGTCAAATCATTCTTTCGAATTGCCCAGAATATTCATCGAACCAATAGTGAACAATGTTGGCACGGTACATGGCGCACTGTCATCCGAAAAATTCACTGTTTGTTTTTGTACATGAAGTCTATGAACGGCTGCAAATGGTCTCCAGGTAGCTGAAATAACCATTTCCAGTCAACGATCTATTCAGTTTGGCTATAGGACCCACTCCATGTAAACACAGTCTACACCGTTATGTAACCACCATCAGCTTGCACAGTGTCTTGTTGACAACTTTGATCACTGGATTTGTGGGATCTGCGCCACACTCGAAACTTACCATCAGCTCTTGCCAACCAAAATCGGGACTTATCTTACCATGCCACGGCTTTCTAGTCGTCTAGGGTATAACCGACACGGTCAGCAGCCCAGTAGAGGCGTTGCAGGCGGTGTTATGCTGGTAGCGAAGTCATTCATGTCGGTCGTTTGCTGCCATAGCCCATTAAGTTCAAATTCCACGGCATAATCCTAAAGGATACGTTTGTCGTACGTCCCACTTTGATTTATAGGGCTATTTCGCGCAGTGTTGCTTGTTTGTTAACACTGACTACTCAAACGCCGCTGCTCTCGGTCATTAAGTGAAGGTCGTCTGACACTGCGTTGTCCGTGGTGAGTTGTAACGCCTGAGATTTGGTATTTTTGGCACGCTCTTGACACTGTGGGTTTCCCAGTACTGAATTCCATAACGATTTCCGAAGCTGAATGTACCATGTTTCTAGCGCCAACTACCATGTTGCGTTGAGAGTCTGTTAATTCCCGTGGTACGGCCATAATAACGTCAGCAACCGTTCCACATGAATTACCAGAGTACAAACGAGAGCTCCGCCAATGCACTGTAGCGGTACTACCATCATCTGCATATGTGCACATCACTACTCCGCGACTTCTGTCACCTCAGTGTGAATCAATACATACAATTATCAAAAAGCAGTACAGAAACAGAAACCGAGGTAAATGGAAGTAACTATTAAAACTTTAAAGCAGTCACAAATCGCATGTAAATTTTTCTTTATTTTTATATGTTTCACAGGACCAGTGCCAGCATCTCCAGAAATTACTACGTAACCGAAGGCCACACGTTACGAGCATCGCGCTACATACAGCGCCTCCGTCGTAAGTGTTGCTCTCAGCTACATAATTTCTGAAGATGCCCGCGTTGGTCAAGTGAAGGATGTAAAATTAAAGAAAAAGTTATATACGACTTGTGGCAGTTGTGCAGTTTTAATTTCTGACGGTCGCTGTTCATATGCAGGCAAATGCCTGCTCTCGTGGAAATAACCAATCAGTATTTTCCCGCTCGTAATGTGTTATAAGTGCAGGAAAGAAGAGCTCTGCAAATCGAGGAGGCATGTGATTCAAAGATAACGACTTCCAATACAGTACATCCATACTGTCGCAGCTTTGATAACATTTTCTACGAATCAAGATGTACATTTAACAGCTTCCTGCAGAGATATGGCTAAGAAACTAAGAATAGTAGCTATTGCTTCCTTGAAGATTTATTACATAATGAAATTTGTCACAAATAATGTATCTTTGTTTCAGGCCAAGAGCTCAGTTCACGGAATCTGTTCTATAAATAACAATTACGTGCACAAAATTACCTACTTTGCTCCAGATAGACGTCCATTAATGAGGAATAGAACTTGTCTCTAAATTTCCAAAGAAAATAAAAAGCATAGCTTCTAATACTCGCAGTCAGCTCGATCGGTTAATGATACCAAATAATCATTCTGCTACAGAAAATCTGACACATACATACACGTTTTCAATGTAGTAGTGCAATCTGTGTAACTGTGCACTGTAAACCATTTTCTATTTTATGATACGTAGCTACTAAGACCTGAGAGATATGTTACGCCCTTCGATGTAGAGCATATCTCAGGCTTTTTAGATACTCTATACCCTCAGTAGCAATACACTTTCTGATATTGTAACGAATATTAACGTATTTGTCCTTTTGTAAATATGTCTTGCGTATTTTTTATGAAACATTCCACATACTTGAGGATCTCCTCTCTATGCACCTATGGAACGGGCAGTATATGTGTCTCCTTCTCATGGATATATTTACAAATAGTGCTAAAATTTGGATGGACAACTTTATTAGATAACCGTCCAATTACGCCATTTAGACCCAGTTTTGCAGAGTGGACTCAGAAGCCTTGAAGCAGAAACAGCAAATTCCATGGCCTTAGCAGTGTTGAACTTGGCATGAAGAATTATTCCATGTTGCTCCTGGCAATTCCGTCACAGTACAAGGTCGATCAACACACAACAAAACACAGTATTACAAAAATTGCATGAATAACTTAAGAGTTGTCAAAAATTCAAGTGCTGGCAGAGCTTCCAGCCGCATATGTCCGCATAGTTTCTTCAGAACGATGTGTTCAGCATCGCTGGAGCTGCTAAGGCGGTGGGAGGAAATAAATGATTAGGATAATTTTTCTGAAAAGGCCATTTATTGGCAGAAAACGCATTCAAATGGGCAACAAGAGTCAGGCCTTGGGAGGCGACGGTGAGCCAGAGCGTAGTGGCAAGCGATGCATAGTTCGCATCAAACCTGGGCGAAGTTAATAAATAGTTTATGAATTACAAGACCAAATGGCGTGGCAGCTACAGCGCCGCAGCACCGTGAGAGGCAGGTGGTGTTCACAGCTACAGGGCGCGCGGCAGAGAGAGTCTTGCTGATGGGCGGCAGGCTACATCCAGCATGGCCACGCAGCTTCCCCCACCCTGATTGATCGGAGGCCGAGAAACACACAGGGACAGCATGGAAAGTTCCGAAGTGTGGCCTGGTCAGCGTCGCCTAGGCTGCGATACCTTGTCAGCACACGAAGAGGCGCGTGCTCACCCCGTTGCTGACTTGCTGTTGCCAGACCGTGGGACGAGAAAATCACAGGCAGCCGAAGCTGCAAGCTAATGCTTGACCGTAACGAGAGAATAAAATTAACCTTTCGAAATAAATTAACGTTAGAATCCTCTACTAACTGGCTCAACCTTACACTTCTCCCCCTTCAATGGGAGCGGAGAACGTATGTGAATTCGCTCACTGTAATTGTTATTTAAGTGTAGACAATTTTAGTTTGCAAAACAAAGTAGGTATTATTTGATTGTTAAAGGTTCCCACAGAAGACGGCAGTGGCCTTAAACTAGGGGTGGGTGTAGAGAGGTCACAAACGGGTTTACACCCTTCAACAATATTTGTTTACACAAGAACAAGGAATAAATAATATAAAGAACTAAATAAAATTACTTGATTTAACAAGTGTGAATAAAACATCTTAGAATTGAACATCTGAATCAGGCATACACGCCAGTTATCTTTGTTTTTTAAATGAGTTTACATATCACCACTGAAGTTACACGCAGGACTGAGTGGCGCAATGCGGTGCGTTTTGTTGTCCCCAGCGAGCAGCGCACAAGGTGCTGGCTGGAAGGGGGCGTCGTGGTGGCCAGGTCTGTTCACTGAAACTCAGCGCAATAGAGTAAGAGGGGAGGTTCACACGTTTCACAAGAGGTCATTGACGTTAAAAGATGATCATTTGATATATTAGATAAAGTAGTTAATTCAGTTGACAAAGGAATCACGAATGAACTTTCAGATAGAAAAAGACATAGGTAAATGGGCACGAATACTGACAGAGAAAGCCATACTGACACGAAAGGTTACAAGTGGCTTAATGACATTACAATATGAACTGTTTACTAAAAGTCTGCTCTTCAAGATTTCTATCTCGTATGTTTGCAACTGGAAATTATTGTCGTAGCAACGAAGTGCTAATATCGTGGTAGCACTAGTAATGCGGTCGGGGCTCAGTGCAGCACCTACGTCAGAGCGGCGGACGGCAGATGACTTCAGGGTCAGCGCGGCAGCTACGTCAGAGCGGCATACGGCAGATGTCTACAAGGCAAATTCTCGAGCTATGTCACTGCACTACACAGGAAGGAAGCGGAGGGTCTAAGAATAAGAGGGCAATAAAACATACTGATGTTGTTTACTGTGCTGACTATACTTTGAACTCTCGATTACTTGCAGAACGGAAACTCAACATGTTTTTTGGCTCCTGCACCCGATGAACGTATTTATGTGACTCATTGTGAGAAGTGATCAATATAATGTCACAGAAGAGGTATAATATTACTGAATAAGAAAGATAGATGAGTGCAATCTATATGGTTCATTCAATGATGACCAACAAAACAATAATTATAAGGCATGTAATTATGGGTTCGTGCACCCAGTGAATAGATACGTTCGTCTGCTAGGCTCGGGTTCCTGTTAGTGGACACGAAAACTGTGCCATTGAATACCAAAATCATTGAGAACGAGAAGAGAAAAACAAAACTTGATGAGAATCTAGAAAATTCCGCAGTGGAGACAGAAAGCGTAAGGGGTTGAGTCAGAAAAGATTAAGTGGAGCATAATTTCTGATCTGTAACTCCTTAGAGCAGGCCTCATCGGGCACAGCTAGTTGCTTAAAACTCACATCTATCCTTGGATATATCGCAGTGCCCTGAGACACGTCATACAGTTAAATACTGTACATTTTGGTTTCTGATTAAAATTGGAGTCCATTTGCCATGTGTAGAGTGTATAGGAAGGAAGGTAATTCCCTCAGTGTTGAAAATGTGCGTAAAGTTATTCAAAATATTCGCCGTTTAGTGGTTAAGAATCCCGTGTTGAGAATCAGTGCTACTTGGGGCGCTGGAGATGCAGGAGGTGACACGCTCGTACGATTGCAGAGTTCTGACATTACAGATGTGACCGGCTCTAACTGGTGCGAGAGCAGTGCTGGCAGCTGTGACCACAGGATCTGCCCTACTAGCACAGCACCGAGCTCTAAATAACTCTAGAAAATTCTCTGCGAAAGACGGGTTCATTGATTATTTTATAGTACTAACGGCGACTGTAACTCGTACGCCTAATGTGGTAGATAGCGGCATAGATGACTTCTCAAGTAACTGTTTGCAGGTCATGGGTTCGATGCTAGTAGGGGCTGTCTCTTTCCAAACTGAAGTATACGGTAGTTCCGTATTTTACTCTGATTATTACTCTGTTGAAGGTTACTTGCGTGGTGTTCAAATGGGGCTTGGTAGAACACTCGCAATGATACTATGGCAACAGATTAAAAATTGATTTCAGTACAAGTAGTATTAGCAAAGGTAAATATGGTCTCATATAAGGTGTAGATGTTTCGGGTACTTCTTGCCTTTGCTAATGTCGTATACTGCATTTGGCAACACGGCTCGGACGCTTCAGGGATGCGGGGGTATTGGCTTTCTCAGCAGTCGTTTGTTTTGACTGGTCCTGATGGGAGGGAGGGGAGGGGTACCGGGAGGGGGGTATTACAGTGGTGGGGAGTAGAATAGGGCCTTTGTATGTGGGGGCTGGGCAGCCTTCCTTGCTGTGCGTCAAGTTCCTCTGGGTGGTCACAAAATTTCTCCCAGACTTAGCTTACGTTGGTCACAACAGTTATTCATGAAGGATCTTCTTTTCAAAGGACTCAGATAAGTGAATCGTTAAAGTTCGTGCAACTGTCATGATTCATTTACTCACTTAGATACTCTGTTCTTCTAAGATGTACGTAATTTATAAATTTTTATACTTCTGCATGAGTTGTGAGGACGACTTGGCTCTCTCACATATCGTTTACTTGAAATTTTGGGGATAATTACTTCTGAGGCTGACAGTGGGGTATGCAGTTAGAACTATTATTCTGGATTGGTATTAACTCGGTTTTTACTCCACTTTATTTTATGATGGCATTTCAAACTCGATCCTTTTGGCCAACGTGTTTCCCACACAGTAGTCACTTACAGAATAAATAACATGGCAAGGGTGGGCTTCCTTGACGCCATATAGATCTGTTTAGTAACCAAGAGGGTGGCAATACAAGGTAGATGGAGACCAATTTGAGATCCCAGTGTCTCCTATCTTGGTGGAATAGGCAGTGTTTACAAAAAAAAAAAACTTTTTTTTCTCTCTTTCTTGTTCTTTACTGGGGATTCAGATAGATGACACGAATAGATTTCTGTCCGTGGGTAAAACTAGTACAATCTGTAGGGCAATATTAGGCTGGTGGATTTACTTTCATAACTATCTTCTTGGATTTGGTGGTTACACTGCAACCGTATGAATGTACGAAAGTGTAGTGTGGGAAATTGATCCAAGCAGCAGAGATGTGTGGTCCATGGGGAGGAAGAGGGGAGTGAGGAGGTGGGGGCTGGAGTGTCTCTGTGCAGGAGGAAGACGGTAGGTCGGTCTGAGCAGCTAAGATGGGGTGGTGGGGAGAGTTGCAGACACTGCTTCCACCAGCGGCAGAGGTGGCAGCTGGGTAAGCATCAGAAGGCACAGTGGGGGTGGGGGGGGGCGGTGGAACTCTAATGGCTGCTCACTTGGTGGAGTGGCTTGTGGGGAGGAGGGAGGGACTGAGGGTTGTCATGTCACTAGACGGCAGGGAGGGATGTGGCTTGAGATTTGTAAACAAACTGTGGGTGGCAGTCTTACCTGGGATTAACCATGTGACTTTCTCTTTTGCATTTGAAATACAGAGCCACTTAATATAATGGAAAATCACCTTGTTGTCTCTCCAGTGGCATATTAAGAAAACAATAAAATAGCATTAGGGAGGGCTCCTTTTACTTTCAAAGTAACGTATTGGCTGGTTAGCTTAGAGCTATGTATTCTTGTTAATCGAAACTACTGTCTCTGTAGCCTGGTGTTCGAATTGTTCTTTCTCTTGCAGCATTGTCATTATCGGTGCGTGAATGTTTAGCATACTGTATTTCAAACGGTAGGTAGAGGGCAGCATGTTGTCACTGCTGCTGGCGGCTCACCTCCAACTGCGCAACGCTACGCACTGTTCACATCCAACAGCCCAACACTACAATAGTAAATATTCCAACAATGCAAACCAGCCACAGACTGCACACAGCACAGTCAGTGATTTTCATACAGAGCGCTACGTGGCGTTACCAACATAAGAACCTAAACAGCCTACGTACACCTAAACAGCCTACTTACAAACCTTACAGGTGTATTGGACACTAAGAGCAGTTGATCTGTAAGCTACGTGTCCAGAAAGGGCACGTTTCCCACAGCAGAGGAGGACGGCCCATTTGCTGAGGATTTAGTAGAATAGAGATTGAACCATGAATTAAAGAAGCCCTCCTCAGTTGGCAAAATTAGTTTGTTGCAGCATTAATCTGAATGGAAGGTGGCAGGCAGTACAGGGTCAGAGAAATTTGATAGTGATGAGTGCTATAGGGAGATATCATGTCAAATGGGCGTGCGGAGCTTCACATCTTTGTTAGTAGTCTCAGGAATACTATTAATGATATGAACTATAATCACAAGTGCGACTAATCAGACGTGCATTTTGTTCTTGACTCGAAGGCTGTAGATGATGTCTGGTTTGTATTGGGAAGGCTTTCGGGTGTCATCGAAATGTTTCTCAGACCTGAATGCCCTCTTGAAGTTGTGTCTTACGTTGGCAATTCTATCTGTCTGTTTTTCTCTCTGTCTTTCTGTGTGTGCTGTATATGTGTTTTATACGCTACAGTCGTTATATTTATTGATCTTTTGACTACCATAGTGGCGTTGGAATTAGTTGCATGTTATTGCTATATATCAGTGTCCCTCTGGTAAGGGAAACCTACTGGTGGTTAGTAAAATTCTTATAATTACAGACTGCACCTTAGGTTGTGCTGTCCTTAAGCTTCATTATTAACCCTCATCTCCGTACTGACACACTGAATTAGTTCGCAGCTGCAGATAGGAAATCCAATTACTAGATTTGCAAAGCCGGGTGCCTTCACCCTTCCCTCTACATATCGTGTGAATGACGTGCACACACTAATTGACATTTGCCACAACACAAATGAAACCCGTATTGAATAATTGTAGTGCGAGCTACAAACGTGGAGAGACGCTCCGTTTATTGACGTGAGTGACTTCGGCAACACCCTCGGTGCCAGCTGCCCGCCTTCGCTGAGAACTTTAAAAATGTAGTTCTCCAGAGACAAAGTATGATGGAGTCCTTGCGCTTGCTGACAGGCAAATTGTCGACACTTTTCGGATTCCTCATGCCCACTAGCCGCGAGGGTTAGCTGCGCAGTTTTATGCGCCTTGACATGGTTCGCGGGGCTCCCCCTGTAGGAGGTTCGGGTCCTTCCTCGGGCATGGGTTTGTGTGTTGTCCTTAGCGTAAGTCAGTTTAAGTTAAATTAAGTACTGTGTAAGCCTAAGAACTGATGACCTCAGCAGTTTGTTCCCATATGAACTTATCACCACCATGCTCACTAGCAAGTGCAAGAGCAGCAGCGTAGCCTGCCTACAGGTGCATAGGTCTCTGGTTACAGTTTCTCCGTGTACAGATACATTTTTAAAGTGCTCAGCACAGGCGGACAGTTGGCACCAGGTGTATTTCCGAAATGTGGTATCTTAGAGGAATCCTTTGTCATTTTGTTCACACATGTGTGAATGTCACATCATTCCGTTATCATTCCCCAGCAGGGCTGAAACAAGAGGGATGAAAAAGCATGAGCACTCTTTGCAACTCTGGATCACATTCAAATTTCGTCGAATGATTTTGAACGGTCCTTAGTGGTTCCCTGTACACCAAGGCAACAACTGTTTTCACACTATATTTCAAAGGGGAGAAATCGCGTTCAGTGGGATTGCTAGCCCATGACTCCCTTAGAGAAGTGTTGAATAGTCCGGGGTGGGGTGGAGGTGTCAACAGTGTCAAAGGTTGTGAAGAACGTCGTCCTGTTGCTTATTACATCGCGAACTGTAATTTTTGACTTCACGATGAATGCGACTCAATCCCAGAAGGAAACAGGTGGTTTCATTAGATCCCTTTATGCCAAGCGCTAGGGACTTTTCGAGTCGATTCTGAGGGTTGGCGTGTCTGAAATATTTTCCTTGGCTTCCATAAGAAAACCCCATGATTGTAACGTGGTTCTGCCCTACATCGCAGGGGCTTCAAAAGAAGGAGTGAAATGTTGTAATATGGCTTTCGAGGACCTTCCCAACGTGTGATACGTTCACGGTGGCACTGGGCAGAATTGTGGCAAAATCTGGTGCCAGTGCGACATCATTAACGCACCTTACAATTTACGTGATTTTTCTAGCTCTGTCCTTTTCTTTCGCATGTGTTGACACACTGATGTACAAAGCGTTGCCTCTGCATAGGATCGAGGTAGGTACCTTTGAGCCAAATTTCAAACTTCTATGTCGCAAAGGGAGACAATTACGGCGTTTCGAATAGAGATCCTTTAATTGTGTTGCGCAGTGTGTGTTCCCACACAACGAGAATGAAATAGTAAATGATAAGTAGGTCACAAATTTAAAAACAAGAAGCATTTGTCTATACAGTATGTGCGCATGTCACTGGAAAATAAATTTCCCTTTAGAGTATTGATTCTTCCACTTATATGGCCGAGCAGAGTACGTCTTCCAAGTTATTAAAGGCAGGTAACAGATCCAAAAGTGCAGCAGAAAGAAATTCTGCTTTAAATAACACATACGTTCCTAGCGCAAATAGATTCTGAAGAGGATAAGCAACGACCCCGGAAGTGGTAGAAATAGTGCAGTTAAATTTTTAACCATCCTACGGGGTAGAAGACAGATCGTTACCGTTAGTATGAGACATTAAGTGTGAAACGTCCCCTTTGAAAAATTACTGACACACAATATTTTTTTAGCGCAACGCAATCTGACTTTCAATAATCCCTACAAAAGAATGGCCCTGACTAACATTAACCTATACCTTTCACAAATCACTTACCTCACAAAAATCTTCGTTACTCGAACTACTGCAATACAGCGAGCGCCACTACTGCCAGCTAAATAAAAGATTCAAACTACGGAAGGCACTAACTACTGATAGGCATAGTTAGCAAATGAAAGATTTTAATAGAGACCAAACAATGTATTTACCTTAATAGTCATAATATATATAGCAGTTAATGACATCCAGTCTTACTAATTTCAAAACCAAACAATGTATTTACCTTAATAGTCATAATATATATAGCAGTTCATGACATCCAGTCTTACAAATTTCAAAACTTCGCCATCTCTCTCCCCACATCCACCACTGCTGGCGGCTCACCTCCAACTGTGCAACGCTACGCGCTATTCGCATCCAGCTGTCCAACACTACAATAGCCAACAACAATGCAAACCAGCCACAGACTGCACACAGCACAGCTAGTGATTTTCATACAGAGCACTACGTGGAGTTACCAATAAGAAAACATAAACAGCCTACTTACATAGCCCTCATGCTCCCCACAAAAAAATTTACAAATTGTTTTGGGCAGTGGCCAATAAGGATTTGATAAAATTTTTCATAATTACAATAACAAAGAAATCAAATGCACACACTTATCGATATAATGTTGGTCAAAAGCTAAAATTTTCTCACAATCCATGAAGACAGTCCTTATCGTTCATCACAGTAAAATTGCAGTGTTTTCTCGAAGTCTGAGCAGCAAAAGAGAATGCACACGGAAGTAGTGGATTTCCATGCAGTCTTGAAGAAGTAGTGTTGTCCTTCCAACGGAAAGACAGTGCTGACTCTTGACATGCTGACAGCTAATGGGCCACAACAGAGCAAACCCACAGCAGAGTCATTCGACGTTTTGAAGAATATTGGTAGGTAGGTCATCACAGAGCACACCCACTGTAGTCCTGGTAGAGACTACGGTACTGGTGGGCCACCAGATGTGCAGACCCACTGCAGTCCTTGTAGAAATAATGGTATTGGTGGGTCATCAAAGGTGCAGACCCAGTGTACTCCATGTAGAGATAGCCAGCAGCCATCTGCTGCGACTGTGCAGGTGCACAATCACCATCGAACAGTCTTGCGGACAATATAGCAAGTCCATAAAATACCACTTGTGCACTCACAAAGTTTTTGGAATTGTCCTTAGAACCAGCAATGCTGTTATCCAGTCCCTTGCTGAATTATTAACACACGTGCAAACACTAACAGTCCCTACTTCTCACATATTCTCCATATACTATGACCAACAGAAACGTGTGCAGTGAAATGTAACTTACAAGTTACTTAATTTGATGAACTGGTGTCAATTACAATTTTATAACATAAGAATACAATAACAAAGGTACAAAATACATAATTAAAAACATAACAATACAGATAACATTTGTAGTACAGGCTTTACAAAAGAATCGAACTAACATATACATCAGTGTTACAGGAATTATAAGTACCTACATAAAAGATCAGAATAACTTTTGAAACATCAGCTTCACACATGAGCAACATAACAGAATAAATGATGTTTAAACATCTTTACAAAGAAAATAACATAGTATTAGAAAAATTCTACAACATAACAACATCAGCTAAACACATAAAGACAGGAAGAACACAAATACACGAGGGTACATAAACACATAGCAGAATAACACAGGAGAAAAGGACAGGGTTTGTTTTCAATGTAACATTTGGTACTGCAGTCCAACCCACAACTTCATTCCATAGATCTTTCGTCTTATTTCAACATTTGTTTTCACCAAAACATCCTATCCAAGCATGCTTTCTGTAGTTATATGTTCACATATTTCTTACCTCATTATTTATTTTCCATTATCTTACATCATTTATTTACAAGAAAATCCTACCTAAACTTGTTGTCTCTAAACCCTACTTTTTTTTGTTCATATCCTCTTTCAAAATACTTTTTTTGGCCAAACCACATTCTTATAGCTTCTCAATGCATTTCTTCCAATTCATCACAACTCGTTCTCTTATGTAGCCTACCCCATTTTAAGCTAACTTAAATCTACTGAGCTCAGATATATATACTAAGTAACGAGGCAATGCAGCAGCACAAAACAATTAACACAAACAGAAATGATAAAAAATACAAAAGGCAAAGCAAGCAGCATAAATTAGCAACGCAAATGCAATATTACAACTAATATAAGGCAATGTGCAGCAAACAAGAAAAATAAATTCGTAGTAAGACTGGCTTAACAGAGTAATACAAAGCGAAATTTAGTAGCACTATGCCTGGCAAACAGCAGTAGCAAATGCAATAACTTATATCTAAACATGACAAAGCTCAAGCAGAAAAAAATATTACACCAAAGACAACAATGCAGACAAGGGAAAGGTATATTTACATCGATATGTCTATGTAATTAAAGTGGTGCACCACAAAAACTAATTCTACAAAAAATTACCAAGTACTTGAAAAGAAAATTATATATGCAGTTACTGTTATTAGTCCCTTCTTATTGTCGTTTCCATTCCAAGAGCTCCTTTTTCGAAGAATGTGGATCATAAAGTAATTATTTAATAGATCTGTTGACAGAAAGTGTTCACATTAGCAAATGCATTTAATTTTATTTTGTGAAACCAATGCTGCAAGACAGCTGAAACCAGATATCAAATGAAATAAGCAACTATGTACAAAGTAAAGCATAATATAATCATTCAGTAGTCATGAGGCATTTCATAAGTTAGTAGAAATTCTCTCAATTCTCGTAGATAGACACTTGTCCTAATCAGGTGTGCAGATGTAAGAATGTTTCCAAATTATGAGCGTGTCGTATTTGCAGTGCTTTCTACAAAGGAATGTCAATAGTGAGGTTAATGACCTCCTTTTTTCTCCACCTGTGCCTCTGAAAGGCACACACTAAAGGCTTTTTTCCAGGCAACTGTCGCGTGGCTGGGTGCTTACAGTGACCTACCTTCCTTACAGAAATATTTACATCAGTTTCCACTACAGTGACAGTTTGATAGAAATAAGATTTCACAGGTCGAAATATTTGCGTTCCAAATCTGTAGAAACAAAATCCTATAAATATAACAGTGTCCAAAAAAATTTGCGCCGGCATTGTGATACATTCACGCATTTACACACATTTCATAACTCTTAAAGTACGATTCTTGGTTTCCAACATCCTTTTTCACAAGTCAGAGTCCCTAACCACTACTCATTATTCCTTACCTTATTACACATACACATATTCATCAACACATCTTCAATATTTCATCATAATAAATATATAGCATAATCAGATTCCTCATATAGCATCATCTCATTGATAATAAACACACCTCAACAACATAATATACATCGTCGTCGTAATAATAACATCATAAAACCTCAGTCAAATCCCAAAAATGTCGTAGCTTTCTGCAATAATTTCAAAACCTAAAAAAAATTCTCTGCTCATTTAAATAGTGTCATCCACCTCAAACGTACTTTAAATATCATGACCCATACCAAATACATCATTCAAAGCTCTCATAGTATCAAAATGATTCTGAAAAAATATGAAGAGTTCACCAAGTACATACAAAACACAATTTCATAAATGTGAAGTTACCCAACAGTGTAATTGCGTAAACATGTGTCACTGATGTAGTAAAAAAAAAATGTTTGTCTCTCAGTTAAATGATCAGATAGCTGTGTAATTTATGTGTTAGAGAAATATGGTACCGATGTGTAAAGTTGTAAAAGCAAATACCATATTAGCTAGGGTTCCTTGTGCTTGCCAAACACATGGTACACAAAGTAAGCGTATACCCCCCCTGAGGATTAATGCAATTATACCCTCAGGTGTTACAGATTACAGAAATGGAATGAAATGTATCACAGAAAACTTTCATTGTAATTCATAAATCTTGAAAAATAAATGGTTTAAGTACAAAATTAATCACTCAAATGCGTGTCCTGTAGCGCTGAATGTACGTCTTGCTGTAAGATAATTCTGTGGAAATGTCGTAGTTATCGTCCTCTGTAAGCAAAGTTCTGCTGAAGTCAATGTACTTACCTCATGATAAACAAAAGTGAAATGCTTTGCGTATAGATACCTTACTTATTACGTTTATTGCCGTGATGAAGAATGTACTGCAGTGTAACGTATTGTGCTACGGAAAAGGTTGTCTCATTGTAGCTATACCACAAAAGTTACTACTAAAACATGTTTTACTTTCCAGAATAATTCAGAAAAACTGTGCAGATATAAAACAGATACACCGCAAAAACAACAATGTAAATTGTGTCACACATTAGTAGCGTCATGATATAATTGTGTAGCTTTCAAAGAAACCAAATGCTAAGTCATCTTTAATCCCACAGAAAGTACTTCAAATAAAGAATGTCTTTTCAAGTAAACAAAAATGTTGCATTAAAATCTCATTAACAGTACAAGTTCTAAGTATGTAAGCCTGATAGTCGTTACGTAATCGTGCAACTTGTTGCAAGAATGTACAACACTGTGTCGTCTGTTCACTATAACAATGCATTCGTAATTTCTGTTTAAAAATGTTCCCTAGGTTCTAGACTGGATATTTAACTTCAAAACATTGTTGGATGTTAACAGTTTCTCAGTGTGACAAATTGTACTAATGCGTGAAGTGAAAAGTTTTATGGCAAAGACAAAGTTAAAAAAAAAGATTATCTTTCAATAAACGGTTTTACATGTGAAATGTGGTGTAAACCTTTACTTACCCTAGTACGCAGAGTTTCAACTTCAACGCAATTATCATGTGGTATACGTCGGTAAAGAATACTGGAATTTTTCTCAAGGTTAGCGTCTATGTTATTTTTCGCTGAGCCAGCCGGCGCGCGTGGCTGCCTGCGGTGCGAGTCATTGTCTGTCTCTTTGCTGGTGCGCGTCGTTATTGGGATTAGGAGACCGAACTTCTACAAATTCACCTTGCCGAGAGGGCCCTGCTCTGTTTGAATTCCACCAGTTCTGATAAAATACAGGTCTGTCGTTATGATTATATCGTCTGTCGTCATGCCGATAGATTCCATAATTTTTTTTTGTCGGTCACGTGGTGGAGAATTTCTCCCTGAATCGTAACTGCGCACTGAACTGTTGCGTTTGAAGTTTTTCTGTCTCCCCTGATAATAATTGTTTTGGTTCCCATATTGTCTGTTTCTATGGTTATCTCTGTCATATTCATTACTACGGAAATGCGATCTTTCTCTGTAACTATTATTACTCTGCCAGTGGTTGTCATATGGGTGGTGTCTGTTTTGGTCACGATTTGTGTTGTGAGAATAGCCTTGTCGTGTCCAGTTATTATTTCTTTCATCGCGGAATTGCGACGGATGTGACCTGTAATGGTTGTATTCCTGTTTTCGCGTTCCGCGATTGTCAGTGTCAATTTCTAATTCTTGTAAGAGTCTCTGAAAAGCTTCAATGTCGTCTTTGCAACGTCCTGCCAAAATAATATGCCGTAAATGTTCAGGTAATTTGATTAAACAAATGCGGATGAGTTCTGAGGGGCTGTATGGGTTTGACAGTGCAACATGTCTTCAAAATATTTCACAAGGCTGGAAAATTCAGATTGTTCGAAATGTTTCATCATTATGATGCCATGTTTTACTCGGTCTTGTGTGGCTTGAGACCAATATGCTGAGAGGAAGGCATGGTAAAATTCTCCTTCACTGTGGCAATCGTGAATGACCGATCGCATTCTTACAGCTGGTTCATTCTCTAAGTAGCCACACATAAATTCTAATCTGTGTTCTAATGACCAGTTGGGCGGAAAACAATGAGAGAATTAATGAAGCCACGCTTGTGGATGAATGTCGTTGCCAGATTTCTTAAATGTTTTTAATTTACGTTTAGTAATGAACAGTTTATAGTCAAAATCATCATGTCGGCGAGTCGCATGTCGGTCATTGTTACGTCGTTTCGGCGGTTCTATCTCAAAATTCGGTGTACCTTGCCAATTTCTTTCATAATTTCCGAAGTGCCCTGAGTTATTATTTTGTGGCTGTTCCATATTTCTATGTCCCTCTTCCCGTAATGGAGCGCGAGTGTCGTCTAAAATATGTAAATCCTGTATTACCTGTGTCAACTGATCTTGTACTTCCCAGATTTCTCTTTGGTGTTGCGTATTAATTTGATTCTGATTTTGTTTGAATTTCCTAATTTGTTCGCACTCGTCTGTGTCATTAAAGACTACCGGTTTTGTGTCATTCAGATTATCATCTACCTTCGTAGATAAATTATTTAGCTGATCCGAAAGTTCAACTACTTTCTCTGATAATGAACTAATTTCCTCCATGTGTCTTTCTGAACCAGTTTTCAGAGTATCTACTGTGTCCTTTAAGTTTTCCTGAGTTTTTGCAAGTTGCGTAACGAATCGGTAGATGCTACTGAGTCAATTTTAGCTTGCAAGGTGTCGTGATTTTCATGAACTATAGTTTACAGTTCCTTTATGGCTGCTTCGTGATTCTGTAATGCATTTTCGTGACGCGAAAAAATAGGTTGGATATGCTCACAAATTTGTGTTTTTACGTCATTACAGACTTTTTGACATTCCTATTCGATTTTATGTAACTCAGTAGTTAAATCTTCACGTGTTTGTTCAAGTGTGGTGTCTAACTTTTGAAGATTTTGTTCCATTGTGTCTAACTTTTGAAGATTTTGTCCCATTTGTTTCTGATTTTGTTCAAGCGTTGTGTCTAACTTTTGAAGATTTTGTTCCATTGTGTCTAACTTTTGAAGATTTTGTTCCATTGTGTCTAACTTTTGTAGCCTTTGTCCCATTTGTTGCATTAACTGTAATAACAATGCACTGGTGTCAGAAACATGTTCCTCAGTGCTTTTCGGCAGTGAAGTTGCACCGGCAACATTCACATTTTGACAAGCAGAAAATGTGTCTTGACTTATTTGCGAAAACGGTGAGGACCCAAAACCTGAATCTGCAGTAGTTGCAAAATTGTGTCCTGTCATTCCCGATTCCTGAGGCGAGCTGTTGCCGACCGATCGATCGATAATGCTTCCCTGTTCACTAATTGTTTCACTGTCTACACCATTGTTTGCCGCCCGCTCCATTTCCCTATGCACAATTACCCAATTACTACTTTGAACATTAGTTAATTCATTACACGGTGGCGCTAACACACTGCTTTCGTCTTCACTGTCATTTCTCAGTTTACTTTGCAGCCTAGTATTAGGTTTTTCACACTCCATTATTGTCACAATATTTCACACGACAACACAGAAAAGCACAATTTGAAGAGCACAATAAGAAAACACATTAACATAGCATTGAAAATGATATCTCGTTAATTGCAAGCGCAGCTGCGAAATACTTGGTGCAAATTTACATGCATGCCACAACTGTTTTACTGTACAACAATGAAAGACTGCAACTACAAAGGAGATTCTCTCTACAATTACGCGCTAGCAATAAACTAAAGCTACACTAATTACACAAACTACAAGAAAAAATCAGAAGATTCCAGTGAGGTATCCTCATCTAAGGGTCGACGTATGAAACGTCCCCTTTGAAAAATTACTGACACACAATATTTTTTAGCGCAACGCAATCTGACTTTCAATAATCCCTACAAAAGAATGGCCCTGACTAACATTAACCTATACCTTTCACAAATCACTTACCTCACAAAAATCTTCGTTACTCGAACTACTGCAATACAGCGAGCGCCACTACTGCCAGCTAAATAAAAGATTCAAACTACGGAAGGCACTAACTACTGATAGGCATAGTTAGCAAATGAAAGATTTTAATAGAGAACAAACAATGTATTTACCTTAATAGTCATAATATATATAGCAGTTCATGACATCCAGTCTTACAAATTTCAAAACTCCGCCATCTCTCTCCCCACATCCACCACTGCTGGCGGCTCACCTCCAACTCGCAACGCTACGCGCTGTTCGCATCCAGCTACCCAACACTACAATAGCCAACAACAATGCAGACCAGCCACAGACTGCACACAGCACAGCCGGTGATTTTCATAAAGAGCGCTACGTGGAGTTACCAATAAGAAAACATAAACAGCCTACTTACAAGTGTAAGAACTTTGGGTAATAGTCAGACTTATCAGTTAATGCAGTACAGCTCATTACTGAAACACTGCGTATATCTGTTAAATGGAATTATCCGTATCGTTCAGCAAAGTGGCTGCAGTTCATTCTTGGTGCTCAACTTTTACTTATTCACGGTTACAGGCGTAGTTGTCAGTGCATCTAATGTATCACACCATACCAAACAACTACGCAGCGGTAAGGCATCGTTGATAACACATTGCTACAGACGAAAGCGGTGTCAGCACAACGCCACAACGAGATATCACTTCTTGTCTCATAATTGTTGTAGGTCCACGGGAACACTCTAATTTTTCCATCAGAGGTTCACCGTTAATCTCCCTGAACATCGGCGTTACACTTTCCCATGAGCTGCCCTGATACAATATGATTCTAACAGCATGTCTTTGAGTTGGTTCCGTGCCACCTGTCATTCTTACTTCATGAGGATTGTGTATGCTCATGTAGCACTGTACATTAAGACATGCATTCCATTATACACTCCTGGAAATTGAAATAAGAACACCATGAATTCATTGTCCCAGGAAGGGGAAACTTTATTGACACATTCCTGGGGTCAGATACATCACATGATCACACTGACAGAACCACAGGCACATAGACACAGGCAACAGAGCATGCACAATGTCGGCACTAGTACAGTGTATATCCACCTTTCGCAGCAATGCAGGCTGCTATTCTCCCATGGAGACGATCGTAGAGATGCTGGATGTAGTCCTGTGGAACGGCTTGCCATGCCATTTCCACCTGGCGCCTCAGTTGGACCAGCGTTCGTGCTGGACGTGCAGACCGCGTGAGACGACGCTTCATCCAGTCCCAAACATGCTCAATGGGGGACAGATCCGGAGATCTTGCTGGCCAGGGTAGTTGACTTACACCTTCTAGAGCACGTTGGGTGGCACGGGATACATGCGGACGTGCATTGTCCTGTTGGAACAGCACGTTCCCTTGCCGGTCTAGGAATGGTAGAACGATGGGTTCGATGACGGTTTGGATGTACCGTGCACTATTCAGTGTCCCCTCGACGATCACCAGTGGTGTACGGCCAGTGTAGGAGATCGCTCCCCACACCATGATGCCGGGTGTTGGCCCTGTGTGCCTCGGTCGTATGCAGTCCTGATTGTGGCGCTCACCTGCACGGCGCCAAACACGCATACGACCATCATTGCCACCAAGGCAGAAGCGACTCTCATAGCTGAAGACGACACGTCTCCATTCGTCCCTCCATTCACGCCTGTCGCGACACCACTGGAGGCGGGCTGCACGATGTTGGGGCGTGAGCGGAAGACGGCATAACGGTGTGCGGGACCGTAGCCCAGCTTCATGGAGACGGTTGCGAATGGTCCTCGCCGATACCCCAGGAGCAACAGTGTCCCTAATTTGCTGGGAAGTGGCGGTGCGGTCCCCTACGGCGCTGCGTAGGATCCTACGGTCTTGGCGTGCATCCGTGCGTCGCTGCGGTCCGGTCCCAGGTCGACGGGCACGTGCACCTTCCGCCGACCACTGGCGACAACATCGATGTACTGTGGAGACCTCACGCCCCACGTGTTGAGCAATTCGGCGGTACGTCCACCCGGCCTCCCGCATGCCCACTATACGCCCTCGCTCAAAGTCCGTCAACTGCACATACGGTTCACGTCCACGCTGTCGCGGCATGCTACCAGTGTTAAAGACTGCGATGGAGCTCCGTATGCCACGGCAAACTGGCTGACACTGACGGCGGCGGTGCACAAATGCTGCGCAGTTAGCGCCATTCGACGGCCAACACCGCGGTTCCTGGTGTGTCCGCTGTGCCGTGCGTGTGATCATTGCTTGTACAGCCCTCTGGCAGTGTCCGGAGCAAGTATGGTGGGTCTGACACACCGGTGTCAATGTGTTCTTTTTTCCATTTCCAGGAGTGTAGTTACATCGTATTTACCCAGTACTTTCCCAGTATGTCTCAGTTTCCCATTAGTCTTCCTTGTCACTAATTTCCGTTATAATTGATTTCGGTTCATAGTATTATCATAAGAAATTATCCGACGTATTTGTTTGTTTGTTGTTTGTTTGTTTTTAATGTTCGTTGTCATTAACTTGCATTTATCCACAGTGAATGAGAAGTACTGTTAGATGAATTGCAGATACTGCCAGAATCGCTCTGCATTTCAAAACACCGATCCAGGGGCAACTATTTTCCATTGGTTACCTAATCACGAATAAGTCTCTTAGATGTGATGAGCATACCCGACAACTCATTTATGTGTTTGTATGTCGGGAAGAATATCGCCAGTCGTAGCTTTCTTGGGATATATCCTGCGATACTTTAGTTTCTGCAGAACATTCTCCTTCCAATATATAGTATAGATACGGATTATTTTGAGCTAATTTTTGAAAATATTGAGGAAATCATGTGTTGGTTATTGGTCGACAATGCGGTATAGCGTCTAACGCCTTTGACAAATCATGGAAGACAGTATGTCTATTCACCGGAATGTACAGTATTAATTGCAAGATAATACGTGTGAAGAATGTGACTTGTGTTTCGCAGGTGTCATGTTCTGAAACTATGCTTAGCTATCCACTAAAACCCTAATTTTCCAAGTTTCAATACGCCTCAGTACCCTGTGACACAAGGAAGTTAGGATTAGTGTTCTGTAATTCTGTAATCCGTTCCTTTTGCAGGGAACTATAACCTACACGATAGAAGTCCGATAAAGGTGAACTAGGAAATGAAATAATTATGCAACGTGGTCAATAAAATTCCAATACATTTTATTGATCAGTCCAGGAATAGAGTGAGGATTAATAATAATTCATATTGAAAATAATACTAATACTAATTGCCACCGAGCGAGGTGGCGTAGTGGTTAGACACTGGACTCGCATTCGGGAGGACGACGGTTCAATCCCGCGTCCGGCCATCCTGATTTCGGTTTTCCGTGATTTCCCTAAATCGCTCCAGGCAAATGCCGGGATGGTTCCTGTGAAAGGGCACGGCCGACTTCCTTCCCCATCCTTCCCTAATCCGATGAGACCGATGACCTCGCTGTCTGGTCTCCTTCCCCAAAACAACCAACCAACCAACTAATTGCCCCGCGTTGTAGCCGCGCGGTCAGAGGCGCCTTGTCACGGTCCGTGCGGCTCTCCACGTTGGAGGTTCGAGTCCTCCCTCGGGCATGGGTGTGTGTGTGTGTGTGTGTGTGTGTGTGTGTGTGTGTGTGTGTGTGTTGTCCACAGCGTAAGTTAGATTAAGTAGTGTGTAGACTTAGGGACCGGTGACCTCAACAGTTTGGTCCCATAAGACCTTACCACAGATGTACCTAATACTAATCGTTCAACGATGGCTTTTAAGAAACTGAATAATTGTAGTAGGCTACAACGTGTAGTTTTAGGCAATCCTCTGGAAAAAATAATTAAATTTATATTGAAGGTTGCCTAATAGTTAGACTTTTTTTTGTTCTACTGTTCCAGTAAACGAGTTAATGAAATTCATTTCGTATCAGTGATGGGACGTAGTGCAGGGGCAAGAGCAAGATAGGAGAACAGCAGCTAAGAGCCATTCTGTCAGCTTAGGCAATAACCGACGCACTGTCTCTTCATCTTCCATTAAAAAAGTGAATCGCGCCATCTACATAGACTAATGTACGTCACCAATACATTCGCCCTTCTATGACGGAGTCAAGAGCCTAGAGTCTCGCCCCCATGAGTTCCTTTAGAGAGGGAGAATCGCTACTAGCTTAAATGGGTGTCAGCCGTGTCTTGTGGACGTAAGATTCGGAAATTCGTCTGAAATCAATTAGAGATTGTTCACATATGCGTGCCCCAGTTTTTCTAAATAGGAATCGGAATATTATTTCAGTGGTCCCCTTCGAGGATAGTTTTACTAAAGGCTCCTACTTTGATTTGACATTAATTATTTCTCATGCTCTTGTCTATACGACTTTAACCCCTACTATTCATTCCTTCCTTAATTACGTACTGAGACAATTTGTAGCCGATCTAGAACAACTGGAAGAATAAAACACAGCAATTGTAAGTGTTTAGTGGAAAAGATCGTCCATGAACTGATATTTTTGTTTGCGAAAAATTCTTCCTTTATTAGTGATGGCTACTGAACAGCCCTGACTGAAGGCTCTCTTTTCGTTGTGAGTCTTGTCTTCTTGCTCCCTTTTGATTCATGATTCCGATTTAAGCTCCAGAACATACATACCTATCGCCAACAGCCATTTTTCTAAAATTCACTCACATATTACCTTCTAAAATTAAATTTGAAATTTCCATTTTCCAAAAATCATTATCCAAAAGTAATCTTTACAGTGGCCAAAATTGATGAGGAATCGGGTTTAATACACTAGATATATATTTGGATGGAAGGGTTTAAACCACTTTACCGCTACTTTGCCGTTTGCTGATGACATTGTAATTCTGTCTGGAAAAGGAAAGAACTTGGAAAAGCGGTTGAACAGAATGGACAGTCTTGAAAGGTGGTTATAAGACGAACGTCGACAAAAGCAAGATAAGGATAATGGAATGTAGTCGAGTTAAATCAGGTGATGCTGACGGAATTAGATTAAGAAACGAAGACTTAAAGCAGTAGATGAGTTTTACATTTGAGCAGCAAAATAACTAATGATGGTTGAATTAGAAAGGATGTGAAATGTAGCCTGGCAGACACAACAAGAGCATTTATGAAGAACAGAATTTTGTTAACAACGAACATAGATTTAAGTGTTAAGAAGTCGTTTCCGAAAGTATTTGTGTGGAGTGTGACCATGTATGGAAGTAAAATATGGATGACAAACTGTTGAGACAAGACGAAAATAGAAGCGTTTGAAACCACGTGCGATAGAAAGATGCTTAAGTTTACATGGGTAGATCACGTAACTAATGAGCAGGTACTGAACAGAACAGGGAAGAATAGAAATTTATGGCACAGTCTGACTAGACAAAGGGATCGATAGATAAGACACATTCTCAGACATCAACGGAGCGAAGTGTGGGGGTTAAAAACCGTAGAGGGAGACGAAGAAATGAATACAATAAGTAGTTTTCGTGGGGTGTAGGCTGCAGTAGTTATTCTGAGAACAGGAGGCTTGCAAAGGTAGAGTAGCGTGGAGAACTGCATCGTGCCAGTCATGGGACTGAAGACCACAACTAAAACAACAGCATCAGTTTAAAAGAGTGTGGTATTAGATGAAGTCTGATGTTTCTCAACTTATTTTGATATGTATCATTCTTGAATGTGGACCTCTGCGAAGCACACACAATGTTTCCGTGTAGTGCTACCACTGTGGTTTGTGGGGCATCTACATATCTACTGCGCAAGCCACCGTATGGGCGAAGGAGAAACGACTAGCTGTATGCCTCCGTACGAACCCTAATCTCTCTAACCTTACCTTCATGGTTCTTACGTGAAATGTATGTTGGCGGCAGTAGAATCACTCTGCAGTCAGCCTCAAATGCCGGTTCTCTAAATTTTTTTCAGTAGTGATCCTCGAAAAGAACGACGCCTTCCCTCCAGTGATACCCATTTAAGTTCCCGAAACATCCTCATAATACTTGCTTCTAGTTCTAACCTACTGGTAACGAATATAGCAGTCCGCCTCTGTATTGCATCGTTGTCTTCCTTTAATCCGACTTGGTGCGTATCTCAAACATTTGGACAGTACTCAACAATGAACCGCACAAGCCTTCTATATGCAGTCTGTTTTACATATAAACTGTACTTTCCTAACTTCTGCCAATAAGTCGACAATCCGCCTTCGCTGCTGCATTCCTTACACGCGTATTCCATTTCATACTGCTTTGCTTCATTACGCCTAAATATTTAATCGAAGTGACTGTGTCAATCAGTATACTACTATTGAAACTTCCTGGCAGATTAAAACTGTGTGCCCGACCGAGACTCGAGCTCGCGGCCTTTGCCTTTCGCGGGCAAATGCTCTACCATCTGAGCTACCGAAGCACGACTCACGCCCGGTACTCACAGCTTTACTTCTGCCAGTATCTCGTCTCCTACCTTCCAAACTTTACAGACGCTCGCAGCAGCTTGATGCCTCAGAACATGTCCCACCAACCGGTTCCTTCTTCTCGTCAAGTTGTGCCACAAACTCCTCTTCTCCCCAATTCTATTCAATACCTCCTCATTACTTATGTGATCTACCCATCTAATCTTCAGCATTCTTCTGTAGCACCACATTTCGAAAGCTTCTATTCTCTTCCTGTCCAAACTATTTATCGTCCATGTTTCACTTCCAAACATGGCTACACTCCATACAAATACTTTCAGAAACTATTTACTGACACTTAAATCTATACTCGATGGTAACAAATTTCTCTTCTTCAGAAACGCTTTCCTTGCCTTTGCCAGTCTACATTTTATATCTTCTCTACTTCGTCTATCATCAGTTATTTTGCTCCCCAAATAGTAAAACTCCTTTACTACTTTAAGTTTCTCATTTCCTAATCTAATTCCCTTAGCATTACCCGACTTAATTCGACTACATTCCATTACCCTCGTTTTGCTTTTGATGATGTTCATCTTATATCCTCCCTTCAAGACACTGTTCATTCCATTCAACTGCTCTTCCAAGTCCTTTGCTGTCTCTGACAGAACTACAATGTAACGGCGAACCTCAAAGTTTTTATTTCCTCTCCATGGATTTTAATACCTACTCCGAATTTTTCTTTTGTTTCCTTTACTGCGTGCTCTATATACAGAATGAATAACATTGGGGAGAGGCTACAACCCTGTCTCACTCCCTTCCCAACCGCTGCTTCCCTTTCATGCCCCTCGACTCTTATAACTGCCATCTGCTTTCTGTACAAATTGTAAATAGCCTTTCGCTCCCTGTATTTTACACCTGCCACATTTAGAACTCGGAAGAGAGTATTCCAGTCAACATTGTCAAAAGCTTTCTCTAAGTATACAAATGCCAGAAACGTAGGTTTGCCATTCCTTAATCTTTCTTCTAAGATAAGTCGTAAGGTCAGTATTGCCTCACGTGTTCCAATATTTCTACGGAATCCAAACTGATCTTCCCCGATGTTGGCTTCTACCAGTTTTTCCATTCGTCTGTAAAGAATTCGTGTTAGTATTTTGCAGCTGTGACTTATTAAACTGATAGTTCGGTAATTTTCACAGCTGTCAAGACCTGTTTTCTTTGGGATTGGAATTATTATATTCTTCTTGAAGTCTGAGGGTATTTCGCCTGTCTCATACATCTTCCTCACCAGATGGTAGAGGTTTGTCAGGACTGGCTCTCCCAAGGCCGTCAGTAGTTCTAATGGATTGTTGTATACTCCCGGGGCCTTGTTTCGACTTAGGTCTTTCAGTGCTCTGTCAAACTCTTCACGCAGTATCGTATCTCCCATTTCATCTTCATCTACATTCTCTTCCAATTCTATAATATTGTCCTCAAGTACATCGCCCTTTTATAGACCCTCTATATACTCCTTAGAACTACTTAAACCTAACTAACCTAAGGACTTCACACACATCCATACCCGAGGCAGGATTCGAACCTGCGACCGTAGCAGTCTCGCAGTTCCGGACGGAGGCGGCTAGAACAGCACGGCCACCGCGGCCGGCTGTACAGGAACATTATGGGTTTCTTTTTCCTACTCGTCTGCTGGAAGTTACATTTTTCTACATATGGAGCTAGCTGTCATACATCACACCATCAAGAGATTTGGTCTAAGTAATCTTGCACCCTCCTACAGTCACTCAAAGAGGACAGCTTACTGTACACCACAGCATCGTCAGCTAACAGTCACAGACTGCTGATTACAGTGCCCGCCAGATCATTTATATGTCTAGAAAATTACAGACGTCCTATCATACATGTCTGGGACGCGCCTGACGATAATCTTCACTGTGATGAACACTCGCTGGCGAAGACAGGAAACTGGCTTCTGTTACATAAGAAGTCTTACAGCCCCTTACGTATCTGGGAATCTATTCCGTAAGCTTGAACCTTCGTTAATAGCCGTTAGTGTGGCTCCGTACCAAATGCTTTAAGGAAATCTAGGAATATGGGATCCACCTATTGCTCTTCATCCATAGTTCTCTGGATCTCATGTGAGAAAAGGACTAGCAGTCCAGTGACGCTTCTACCCTCAATCGACAACCTACGACGAGGCGTATACCTCTTTCAAACCTTATCTATCCAACTTATTAGGAGCTCCACAACGACACTAGTAAAGAACTGATCGTGCGAGGGTTCATTACACGCCCCTATCATTCTTTCGATGAAACTCAGTAGCACACTTTCGAAAAGGGTTATCATTCCACGAGAAATCGCACCAGGCGGAAACTCACACATTGTGTATTGAAATTTAGAAACGATGGAGAAGCTTCGACCCGCCGTAGCCCTCAGTGGTTCACAACTCCACAACAGGCCACAGCAGTCCACCCACCCCACCGCCGCCCCAGTGGACTTTCCCCCCCCCCCCCCCCCTGCTCCCTCCCCCCGCAACATCTCTTACCAGACGAGTGTAACTCCAAAGTTTGCATGGTAGAGTAATTATGGTGTACGCGTACGTGGAGACAGTGTTTGGGCGGCAATTGCCGACAGAGTGTAACTGAGGCGGAATAAAGGGAACGAGCCCGCATTCGCCGAGGCAGATCGCCTTAAAAATCATACAATGACTGGCCGGCACACCGGACCTCGACACCAATCCGCCGGGCGGATTCGTGTCAGGGACCGGCACGCCTTTCCGCTCGGAAAGCAGCGCGTTACACCGCGCGGCTATCTGGGAAGGCTAACTCACACATACTTGACAGTACTGAGGAATTAAAGTAAATAAAACGAGTCGTATGGCGACTGGGAGACCCTAAGGGGTAGGTTAACTGATTTCGTCTTCTCATCGCAGTGGTTTTTTCTCCTAAAGTGTGAGAGAGTTTCGCCTTAAGTGTAGCTGTTAAGTGTAGGTGACTGTGACGTAAGTGTTTATTGAGTGTTGTAATGTTTCCGTTATATGATGATGAAAGATGGAAGTGTGTGTATCTTCTATTTTCTCCTCTCGAATATCATCAAGTGTGCCACCAAACTAAACGTTCAGCCCCCAACGGACGAATCGGCATTAGAAGCGTGACATACCCTCACTGCATGATATGGTTGCAAGGTTTGGGCAGTGAACATTATTTCGTTCACCTTCAGGATTCGAACTGTTTAATTCTCAGTCGAGAGTCACCCCACAGCCGTGGGTTACTGATCTCGTCTGCGGACCCGGGCACCGAGTCCAGTGATTAACGGGAAATCGTACTGACAATCAACAAAAAAGTTTTAGTGCAGTTAAGACCATTGGACTGTAATTACCAATGTTGAACGTCAGATACTAGTCTTTGCACAAAGCGTTCATCATATTAAAATGTAACTGTATTTGCTAACAATTTTTTAACGGCATTACCACCACCCAGTGTCATCTGTGAAGAGCTCCGGAGATTTGCAAACACTATCTGCTAGACAGTTTGTATATTTCGCGAACAAAAATGGTTGTATCACACTTTATGCATACTGGTTGCATCTGTTTTCTTCTGATACGTGTGTTCCACGAACGACGTAAGCTGTTTACTAGGATGTCTTCATACTATCCCCATTCCACTTCGTACTTACTAGATAACTCTATCGAAATTTGTTTGGAAGTCCGGAAATGTACGGGTGTAAAATTAGTAGACGCTGGTAGAAGAAAAGACGCACTTTCATTGTTCATTCTTGACGGTATGTGGCTGCACCAGCATGTTAGTAGCGAGTTGGTAATATTGTGGACCACAGGCGTACTGCAAATTCTGTAGAAATCGTGACCAAATTCACGAGTTTTAGGAGGCAATTTTCTCAGCGAGCGGCCGAAATACGTATCTGAAATTTCACGAGCTTAGTGCCATATTATTACACAGTGTGGTCAGAAAAGCTTGCAAGGGTGAGGCAGGGTAGGTTGTGGTGAGGAATAGTTAGAAAAAATTCGATACGCTGCATTGTTTCCGAGATAATTAGCTTCGAAGTTAGCCAATCAGGCCGCTGCGCAACGCAGATTCGAGCGGCTTGCCAGACACGGCGTCACCAGACGTGTGTTTCGTTTGTTTTCCTAAAACCGAAAATGAGAGCGATACAAAAATTGGACATGGGACATTAGTAAGGATCGAAACCAAGTGAAAGGCTGAGCAGTTTCGTGCACTATCATTTGCACTATGAGAAGAACTGACACTGATTGTTTCTGCCTGGCCGCGTGAATCTGCGCGCGCAAGGGCCTAACTAACTAACTTCAATGCTAATTAACTCGGAAACAGAGGAACACAAAGAATTTTTTTCTTAAGAGTTATTTCTCAGTACAATCTACTCAGAAAACACCCTTACTATCTTCTCTGACTGTTTTCAAAAAAAAAATTGTTCAAATGGCTCTGAGCACAATGGAACTTAACAGCAGCCGGCCGAAGTGGCCGTGCGGTTAAAGGCGCTGCAGTCTGGAACCGCAAGACCGCTACGGTCGCAGGTTCGAATCCTGCCTCGGGCATGGATGTTTGTGATGTCCTTAGGTTAGTTAGGTTTACCTAGTTCTAAGTTCTAGGGGACTAATGACCTTAGCAGTTGAGTCCCATAGTGCTCAGAGCCATTTTGAACTTAACAGCTATGGTCATCAGTCCCCTAGAACTTAGAACTACTTTAGCCTAACTAACCTAAGGACATCACACAACACCCAGTCATCACGAGGCAGAGAAAATACCTGATCCCGCCGGGAATCGAACCCGGGAAGCCGGGCGCGGGAAGCGAGAACGCTACCGCACGACCACGTGCTGCGGACACACTGTTTTCAACCACCCTGTTTAATAATAGTGTGCTGCGTTCGTGAAATTTCCGGTACTTAGCTCTGCCAGTCGCTGAGGAAACTCCTTCCTAAAACGGGAATCAGTTTACTGTGCGGCGGTTTTGCGTTTATACTTTAATATAGTTTAAAAATTTACCTGTATTACGTTTAGAAATTAAAGACATTATGCCGAATCCTACAATGGGATAACGAATCGACAGTGGTGGGGAGAAAATGAATTGAGATATCCGGCCGATGCTGTAACGACTCAGGGGAATTAAATGTTGATGTATGTGTCGAACGCATCGAAAATTACTCTGAAAGCCAATCTAAAGCTGACTAGTTACATGTAGTGTCAAAACGGTGGCTGCATGAAGTTTGTTCAATTTACAACCCTTTGCGGAAGAAATGAAAAGAAAAAGCAGCAAAACAGCAGTTATATAGAAGTAGAGCAATACCTCCTATCTTGTAATTTCTTTGTTTGTCTAGTCACCTACCACGAATATTTCGATGTAGTTTCCGCGTTTGTATCACTTACCATATGCGCTTATGATAATTTAGTGTTATTTTGATTCCTTCATTGTTTCCATTGGCCTGAAATCGTAATAAACGATTCTTAACTCTGCTGTAGACCAGGAGGCTATACTTGTTTATATAATTAATTGAACTAGTTACAAAGTACAATCAGAGAGTATCTCTCTTACCCAAGGTGAGTCATCTTACCTACCGTAGGAGTAAAGTTGGCAAAATACAGTTCTTTTAGATAATGTTAAATATTACAATTTCAATTATGTATTAACAAAAGCGATTTTTCCACATAGATGAGAAATGTGTGCCACAGATTTGGCAAGCATTTATGCTTCTGTTATGTTTGTGCATAAGTTCGTAGCGTTTTTCTGTAAGTTTGTTAAACACAAGGGACGGAAGTAATAGAGACTTTAGTCATCAATCAGTCTGTCAACACCGGGATAGCTTTCTGATTCTGCGGCTGTAGAAATCACGTGATTTTGAGACGAAGGTCTCGTCGAACAATATCCGGAGAGCATTTTCATCCAAAAAGGACGTTCCTTGCCTGAGGGCAAGGTCAAGTGAGTAAGGTGAGTGCGGAGCAACGTCCCAAACCAACTCATGTATAGTGTTTTTTGCAAGTCCAGCAGAATGAGTGCGGGTGTTATCGTGGAGTAGTATCACTTCACGCAGTATTCCTGGTCGTTGTTCTCGGATAGCGTCTACAAAACGTCTCCGTTGTTGACAAAAAAAGTCAGCAGTGATTATTACACCTCGGGGAACCAATCCGTAACATACCACAACGTCGCAATTCCACCAGATGCATAACAGTATGTTTTGTGGTCATGTGTAAGTCTTTTACTTGGAGTCTTGTCTGGACTGAACTATTCCTTTGTTTTCCTTACCTTAGCATAAAGACACGATTTTTCATCATTAGTATCGATACAGGACAGGAATGGCCGGCGTTGTTCACGAGCTAATTTATGACGATCAGACAGAGATGCACATGTATCTGATTTCTTTGATTTTGGCTTAGAGAATGTGTTACCCATACACCCGATTTTTGAACCTTCCGCATTGCATGTACATCTCGCACGATGGTGGAGTGACCATATTTCATCACATTTCCCAGTACTCGAATACACTGACGTGAATTATTGCGGATTAATGCGTTTACACAATATTCATCAAACCACAAAGGTCTTCCTGAACGTTGAGAGTCACTAATGTCAAAACGATCCTCCCTGATACGAGAAAACCATTTTCTTGAGATGCTCTGTCCCGTTATAGCATTCCCATACACGGCAAAAACGTTCCCGGCTGCCACCGCTGTTGTGACTCCTCTAGTGAATTCAGAGAGAAGGCTACGTCCGAAGTCTCCACTTAGTGCTCCAATTCTTAGCCTCCACAGCTGCACTCACTACCTCCAAATGACAAACTAGCAATATATAAACTCGAGTAACAAGGGTGACTTACAAATAAAAAAAGACAATCCATAAATAAATCCAGAGCAACCGTAATACTAACATACAAAACAAAAACACTACGAACATATGCACCAACCTGATACATACGCATTTTTACAGGATTTAGACAATGTTTTAGAAATACGTGTTACCTTTTTTCGCTTTACCCTATACACGATTCGAAACACAACAGTGACAACAAATCATCATGTTATTCCCTAAATATCACTGTAAACAAACATTAAAGCGTGAAAAGAAAACGGCGGAAAGAGAACGAAGTTTAATCTTCAACGTACGCCAAACCGCACGTTAGTTAGGCAGCTTAGTTGGGCATTGGCCTGTAGTGTTCTAGGAAAATAACAGAAATTCCTATCAGTCAAACAAACATCTGAACTAGTTCGTAATTAAAGCAAGGGTAACTTTTTAGCGATTGCTTTGGATAGCCCTTTTATATTCCAAAAAGGTCGTTAAGAACTATGATTCATGTCATAGCTATGTGCAACAAATATTCTGCGCAACAAGACGTTGAAATCTTCGGAGAATATTCTATCGTACTTTTTATCGGTACATAGCGTAACGCATCGATTCCGGCAAACGATGAAGCTAATCACGAATTCCCCCCATCATCCTTTTAGCGGTACGCTCTTATCGTCTGCAACTAACTTGAACTGATCTTTATCAAACTCTGGAATAACCAGGAGATATTTTTGTAGCTATAGTGTTTCCCAAGCCAGCCGCGACTATAGCCTATATAAGGGACGGTGTGGGAGACCGCCTCTAGCAGTTGCGTACCGCAGAAGCCGGCAATGCGTGCCACACTGTGCTTTGTTGCCGCCCTGCTGGGTGCGGTCAGCGCCCAGTGGGAGCCCAACGTTGTCGACGGCCGGTCGGCCATGGTCCACCTGTTCGAGTGGAAGTGGGTGGACATCGCGTCAGAATGCGAGAACTTCCTGTCGGCCAGGGGCTACGGCGGCGTTCAGGTGAGCCCGCGGTGTTTGTGATTTCGCAGTACTCCTTTAAAAAGGCCTATCTCGAGCAGGCATGCAGGCCCTGGCTGCATAAATATCATTCTTTTTTACTCATTCCGACTTCTCAGGTGACTCAGTTACCGCTTACCGTTAATCACCTTAGCGCTTAGGAAACTATACTTGGATAGAAACTATACTTGGGTACGGTGTGAAGAATGAGTCGATGTTGTAGGATTTCGGTATCGCGTTATTACGATAAAATCTCTCTTACGGACAATTCCCATGATGTTATTTATTATATAGCTACCAGTTTAGGTGCTTCAGTGCACCATCTTTAGGCCTTAACTGACGCTGAAGGAGTTAACTCTCGTCGTATACACAATTCCTCGTGGTCAGTATCTATGAACTGTTTTTCGCAGACTACTTGTAACAACAATGTTGAGTCTCCAACCATCAAGTAGTGGATGGCTGGACACAGCATTAGACAAACACTAATCAGTTGACGTACTGAAGCAAAATATCTTATATTGTTCTTCAATGTCAATTTGAGAGATACTTTATTTCTTTATAAATTGCTGCGTCCCTATTCTTGAGCTTCGTCTCGAATACAGAAAGATCAGCGAAACCATTATGACCATCGACCTACTATCGATATAAACCCTTCCAGGTTATAGCAACGTCACCTGCCAAGCAATGACTGCTGGTAAGACAGACGCACGGTGCATGTAGTATCAGTGAGCGTGCTGTCCATGTGTAGAATAGCGAAGCCGCCTGATCTATCTGAATTTGACTGACGGCAGACTGTGATGGCCCGAAGAGTCGGCTCGAGTATCTCGGAAACTGCACTACTTTATCGGGTGTTTGAGGAGTGCTGCAGCGAGTGTCTTCAACGCGTGGAGAAACCAAGGTGAAACTACATCCTTACGTCGTGGGGTTAGGCGGCCACGCCTCATTAAGACGTGGAACGTCGTAAGCTGGGCAGGCTGGTGAAGCAGGTCAGGTGGCGCACTGTGGCGGAGCTAATATCAGACTTTAATTCTGGACAGAGTACAGGTGTTTCAGAACATGTAGTGTACCGAACACGCCTAACGAAGGGTCTCCGCAGCCGAAGACTCAAGCATGTGCCAATGTTAACATCACGACCTCGGCAACTAAGACTGAAATGGACACGCTACCATCGGCCAGCATACGTTGGCGCAGTGGCAGAGCTTTGCATGGTCTGATGAACTGAATCCCGATACCTTCTTCATCGTGCCGATGGGAGGGCGCAAATCAGTCGTCTTCCAGGGGAACAGCTCCTTGAGACGAGTACGGCGGGACGGAGACAAACTGGAGGCGGCTCTGTTATGCTCGGGGAAACATTCCCGTGCCCATCCAGGGGCCCTGTGGAGCGCGTCCAACCCACTATGACGGCCGAGGAGTATCGTACACTGACTGCAAAGCAAGTACATCCGCCATGACGATCTTGTTTCCCGACAGCAATGGCATTTTTCAGCAAGATAAGCGCCATGTCACGGGCCCAGGAGGGTGATGCAATGGTTAGAGGAACAAAATGGCGAGTTCCAGCTGATGTGCTGGCCCCCCAACTCGCCAGATCTAAACACGACCTGGGATGTGATTGAAGGTGATGTCATAGCTCATAGCCTCCTTCCCGGGAATTAGGTGATTTGTGTGTACTGATGTGATGCCATCTCCTTCCAGCGACCTGCTAAGGCCTCATTTCTTCCATACCATGATGCGTCGACACACCGGTTATTAGGTAGATGGTCATAATGTACTGGATGGCCAGTGTAATGAAGACTAACCAACTGATGTAATAAAGTAGACAATCTTATGTAGACGGAACTAGTTCTCGGTTTTGGTGTTTAATGAAGTCTTTTTATACGTAACTGCAAGTGTCCACTGAACTAAATGTTATCTGTGGATTCTAGGCGCCATCTTTTCGAAGTGTAAGAGAATACTAAAAGTTATTAGATTTCTACGATGCCAATAATCTCTAAGTGAATTAGGGAGACTTTATTAGGATTCGATCCCATCATTATCACCTGCACCACCATTACTTCCACTAACAACTTTATCACTGCTGCTAATCTCTCTCACGTCTCTGCAGTCCATGTCTCCTTCATCTTACGTCTAGCTATCTACTTTTTTTTCTTAATGAGGATTTCCACCGTCATTCTTTGTTCAAATGAGTCCTCCCTATTTGCCATTTCAAACAATTACAGTCATTTAGTTTCAGCTGCCCCATAATGGCAAACGGGTGAGGTGACCCAGTGGTAACATATGGGTCAGATCTCTTCTGACCATCCAAATTTGAATTATCCATAGTTTTCCTAATTTCTTAAGGGAAAACCCAAGATGCTTTACTTTAAATGATTGCGGCTTCTTTCATTTCCCGTCCACACCCAATACGAGGGTGTGCTTCTTTTATCACTGTAAGAAGGAAGTTAAATTTTAATCGTCCTTCCTTCTATAATGTTGTCGTTGTGGTATTGAAACGCCCCCTTTGAACAATTATACAAGACTGTGCTTATCCTGACACACCATATTTTTAGCGCAACGCAATCTCACTTTCAAGAATCCCTTCAAAAGAATGGCCCTGACTAACATTAACCTATACCTTTCACAAATCACTTACCTCACAAAAATCTTCGTTACTCGAACTACTGCAATACAGCGAGCGCCACTACTGCCAGCTAAATAAAAGATTCAAACTACGGAAGGCACTTACTACTGATAGGCATAGTTAGCAAATGAAAGATTTTAATAGAGAACAAACAATGTATTTACCTTAATAGTCATAATATATATAGCAGTTCATGACATCCAGTCTTACAAATTTCAAAACTCCGCCATCTCTCTCCCCACATCCACCACTGCTGGCGGCTCACCTCCAACTACGCAACGCTACGCGCTGTTCACATCCAGCTTCCGCTGCCCAACACTACAATGGCAGACAACAATGCAAACTAGCCACAGACTGCACACAGCACAGCCAGTGATTTTCATACAGAGCGCTACGTAACGTTGCCAATAAGAAAACATAAACAGCCTACTTACATAGCCCCCATGCTCCCCACAAAAAATTTTACAAATTGTTTTGGGCAGTGGCCAATAATGATTTGAAGAAATTTTTCATAATTACAATAACAAAGATATTAAATGCATACACTTATTGATACAATGTCGGTCAAAACCTAAAATTTTCTCACAGTCCATAAAGACAGTCCTGATCATTCATCACAGTAAAATTGCAGTGTTTTTTTTCTCAAAGTCCAAGCAGTAAAAGAAAATGCACACGGAAGTAGTGGATTTCCATGCAGTCTTGAAGAAGTAGTGTTGTCCTTCCAACGGAAAGACAGTGCAGACTCTTGACATGCAGACAGGTGATGGGCCACACCAGAGCAAACCCACAGCAGAGTCAGTAGAAGTTTTGAAGAATATTGGTAGGTAGGTCATCACAGAGCAGACCCACTATAGTCCTGGTAGAGATTATGGTATTGGTGGGCCACCAGAGGTGCAGACCCACTGCAGTCCTTGTAGAAATAATGGTATTGGTGGGTCATGAAAGGTGTAGACCCACTGTAGTCCTTGTAGAGACGGCCAGCAGCCATCTGTTGCGACTGTGCAGGTGCACAGTCACCATCGAAGATTCTTGTGGACAATATAGCAAGTCCATGAACCACCACTTGTGCACTCACAAAATTTTTTTTGAAATGTCCTTAGAACCAGCAATGCTGTTATCCAGTCCCTTGCTGAATTATTAACACACGCGCAAACACTATCATTCCCTACTTCTCTCATATTGTCCATATACTATGACCAACAGAAACGTGTGCAGTGAAATGTAACTTACAAGTTACTTAATTTGATGAACTGGTGTCAATTACAATTTTATAACATAAGAATACAATAACAAAGGTACAAAATACATCATTAAAGAACATTACAATACAGATAACATTTGTAATAAAACAGGCTTTACAAAAGAATCGAAATAAACATGTACATCAGTGTTACGGGAATTATGACATGAGTACATACATAAAAGATCAGAATAATTTTCGAAAGATCAACTTCACACATGAACATTAAAACAAAACAGAATAAATAATGTCTAAACATCTTCACAGAGAAAATAACATATTATCAGAAAAATTCTACAAGATAACTCTTATTAGCTAAACACATTAAGACAGGTAAAACACAAATTCACATAGTGTAAAAACACAAAAATACAGTGTTTTCAGTGTGACATTTGGTACTGCAGTCCAACCCAAAACTTCATTCCATATATCTTTCCTCTTATTTCAACATTTGTTTCCCCCAAAAAATTCTATCCAAGCATGCTTTCTGTATTTATATGTTCACATATTTCTTACGTCATTATTTATTTTCCATTATCTTACATCATTTATTCCAAGAAAATCCTACCTAAACTTGTTGTCTCTAAACCCTACTTTTTGTTCATATCCTCTTTCAAAATACTTTTTTGGCCAAACCATTTTCTTATAGCTTCTCAATGCATTTCTTTCAATTCATCACAACTTGTTCTCTTATATGGCCTACCCCATCTTAAGCTAACTTAAATCTACTGAACTCAGATGCTAAACTAAGGAACGAGGCAATGCAACAACACAAAACGATTAACACAAACAGCAATGATAAAAAATACAAATGGCAAAGCAAGCAGCATAAATTAGCAAAGCAAATGCAATATTACAACTAATATAAGGCAATGTGCAGCAAACAAGAAAAATAAATTCTTAGTAAAACTGGCTTAACAGAGTAATGTAAAGTGAAATTTAGTAGCACTATGCCTGGCAAACAGCAGCAGTAAATGCTATAACTTATACCTAAGCATGACAAAGCTCAAGCAGAAAAAATAGTACACTAAAGACAACAATGCAGATAAAGGAAATGTATAATCACATCTTAATGTCTATGTAATTAAGGTGGTGCACCACAACTATTTCTACAAAAGAAATTACCAAGTACTTGAAAAGAAAATTCTATATGCAATTCCTGTGAAGGGAAATGTCTTTTTGTGCTCTCTTTTCTAAGAAAGTTTATCAGAAACGTATTCTTTACTGGGTCTGTAGACAGAAAATAGTGATATTAGTACGTCTATTAAATTTTATAATAAACAATGCTGCAGTGCAGCTACAAACTAGATATTAAAGAAAATGAGCAAATATGTACAAAGGGAGGCATGAAACATCATTCATTAGCCATATGGCATTTCATAAGTAGTACAGAAAATCTCTCAACTACAAAGACAGAAGTCATAATCAGGTGTATAGACATAAAATATTTCTCGTCATTTCATTAGACATTTCAGTAAATATAATAAATTAAGAGCGCCACAGTGTTATCATATGTTTTCAAGTTTGAATGTGTCGTATTTGCGATGCTTTCGACAAAGAAATGTCAATAGCGAGGATAATGGCCTCTTTTTTTTCCACCTAATGGCTTTCTTTTGTCAGACGACTACCTCTCAGCTGGGCGTCCAAAACGCGTTACGTCAAGGTCACTTAGCTTTCTTACTGAAATATTTACGACAGCAGTTTGCAGTACAGTGACAGTCTCATATAAAAATTCCACAGTTCGAGAATTTGCGTTGCAAATCTGTAGAAACAAAAGCCTATAAATATAAGTGTCCAAAAAAATATTCGTCAGCATTGTGACACAGTCACGCATTTACACACATATCATAACTCTTCAAGTACGATTCTTGGTTTCCAACATACTTCTACGCAAGTGAGAGTCCCTAACCACTACTCATTATTCCTTACCTTATTACACATATACATATTCGTCGACACTTCTTCAATATTTCATCTTAATAAATATGTAGCATAATCAAATTCATGATATAACATCAGCTTATTGATCATAAACATACCTCAATAGCATAATACACATCGTCATCGTAAAAATAACATCATAACACCTCAGTAAAATCTCAAAAACGTCGTAGCTTTCTGCAATAATGTCAAAACCTAAAAAAATTCTGTGCTCATTTCAATAGTGTCATCTACCTCAAACGTACTTTAAAATCATGCTCCCTTACCAAATATATCATTCAAAGCTCTCATAATATCACAATGGTTCCGAAAAAATATGAACAATTCACAAAGTACAGAAAAATACAATTTCGTAAGTGTGAAGTTATCCAACGGTGTAATTACGTAAACATCTGTCACTGATGTAGTAAAATAAATGTTTGTCTCTCTCAGTTAAATGATCAGATAGCTGTGTATTTTGTGTTGGAGAAATATGATACCGATGTGTAAAGTTGTATAAGCAAATACCATATTAGCTAGGGCTCCTTGTGCTTGCCAAACACGTGATACACAAATTAGGCGTGTACCCCCCCCCCCCTGAGGATTAATGTAATTATACCCACAGGTGTTACAGATTACAGCAATGGAATGAAATGTATCACGGAAAACCTTTGTATCGTTGTACTCCAAATATCTTTAAAAATAAATATTTTATGTACAAAATTAATCACTCAAATACGTGTACTGTAGCGCTAAACTGTGCGGCATGTTGTAAGATAATCTCTGTGGAAGTCTCGTAGTTATCGTCCTCCGAAAGCTAAGTTCTGCAGAAGTCAATGTACATTCCTCATGATAAACAAAAGTGAAATGCTTTGTGTATAGATATCGTAGTTATTACGCTTATTGTTGTGATGAAGAAATTACTGTACTGTAACGTATTGTTGTCCTACGGAAAAGGCTGTCTCCTTGTAGCTATACCACAAAAGTTACTACTAAAACATGTTTTACTTTCCAGAATAATTCAGAAAAACTGTGCAGATATAAAACAGATACACCGCAAAAGCAACATTGTAAATTGTCACTCATTAGTAGCGTCGTGATAAAATCGTGTAGCTGTCACATAAACTAACCACTGTGTCATCTGGTATCTCACAGAAAGTACTTTAAATCCAAAATGTATTTTCAAGTAAACCAAAATGTTGCATTAAAATCTCATTAGCAGTACTGGTAAATGTTCTAAGTACGTAAGCCTTATAGCCGTTACGTAATCGTGCAACTAACATGCAAGAATGTACACACACAATGACACTGTGACGTCTGTTCACTATAACAATGCATTCGTAATTTCTGTTTAAATAAGTTCTCTTGGTTCTTGATTGGATATTTAACTTCAAACATTGTTGCATATTAACAGATTCTAAGTCTGACAAAGCATACCGCTACGCGCTGTTCACATCCAGCTTCCGCTGCCCAACACTACAATGGCAGACAACAATGCAAACTAGCGACAGACTGCTCACAGCACAGCCAGTGATTTTCATACAGAGCGCTACGTAACGTTGTCAATAAGAAAACATAAACAGCCTACTTACAGTCTTCAGTGCTGAGACTGGTTTGATGCAGCTCTCCATGCTACCCTACCTTTGCAAGCTTCTTCATCTCCCAGTACCTACTGCAACCTACATCCTTCTGAATCTGCTTAGTGTATTCATCTCTTGGTCTCCCTCTACGATTTTTACCCTCCACGCTGCCCTCCAATACTAAACTGGTGATCCCTTGATGCCTCAGAACATGTCCTACCAACCGATCCCTTCTTCTAGTCGAGTTGTGCCATAAACTTCTCTTCTCCCCAATCATATTCAATTCTTCCTCATTAGTTATGTGATGTACCCATCTAATCTTCAGCATTCTTCTGTAGCACCATATTTCGAAATCTTCTCTTCTCTTTTTGTCCAAACTATTTATCGTCCATGTCTCAGTCCCATACATGGCTACACTCCATACAAATACTTTCAGAAACGACTTCCTGACACTTAAATCTATACTCGATGTTAACAAATTTCTCTTCTTCAGAAATGTTTTCCTTGCCATTGCCAGCCTTCTATAATATCAGCTTTAATTTCCATTAGTTATCTTATTTCTGTGCCCATTATCCCTGTTCTCGGTATTAAGTAAAAGCGCGCACAATATTCAATTTACATTGCTTTATTTTCGCTTTGTTCTTTTTTATAATTTACCCACACCTACTTATACTTCCAAACTTCGTTCGATTTATTCTACCCTTAGTAGCGTAAGTTGTCTCTCTACTCCATAGTAGGGCTTTTATTACTGTTCTGCCTTGACCTACACTCTTCACAATTTCAGTTTATATGTTGCGTTTTTTTTTGTTATTTACACTTCTCGGTATTTACATAACTTACAGCTCGTTATTTCTAGCCTTACCTGCAAGTCTTTCCTATTGTTTCCGGCTGCGACGAATTCTGTCTTGTCCGTGTATTTTACCAGAGACCACCGCTAGGACTCCTCTTTTAATCTACGAAACGAATAACACTTATAGGCAATACAGAGTATATTCGCCAACACTTATTCTCATGTCACGGCGTTTCATTACTCTGACAGATAGGACGTTTCCAACATCTGTGTTACAAAGACATATTTGGTAAGTAGTCTGGCGATCCCAGGGTGATGCAGTGCCATCTGGAGAGGACTACGTGATTGGGAGCAGAGGGCTATGCTGGCGGTGGAGTAAGATCTGGCAGGGTCTCCCACAAATGTCCTTTACAAAAAACATAGATAAAGATTGTCCACAACGGGTTCGCCTGTGCGATGCTCCAGAGGTCGTAATCAACACAGTTCACCTCGAGCAGAGGAATTCTAAACAAAAATCTGTCCCGCAAGTAGAAATATTCCTGATGGGCCAATAACCTGTCCAGGTACAACATCAAACTGACTATAATTTCCAGTAAATTAATGCATTCGTTACCGGAAGTTTAGATTAAATAGTCATGGAAAAATAGTTACGAGACGATGCAACCAATAAAATCCAAAATGCAAAACTTGGAACTCTTTCATCAAAGGCGAAGGCCCTGTATTGTTTAACGGTTTCCAAATAACGTCCTATAATTTACAACACGACCTACTGCTAGTTTCGGTAATCTGAGGATTTGTGTCTCTCTACATTTTTCAAACTGTGATTGGAACTGTTGTAGACAAGTACATGCTATTAAAAATCCCTACCTCCCCTAGTCAAACCTAGCTCGTGAGTGTGTGGTATGAGGGACACGTTTCGTAGCAACCATGTTTGTTCTTCCAGGTATCCCCGCCCAACGAGTACATGGCCATCACCAGTAGCAACAGGCCGTGGTGGGAGCGCTACCAACCTGTCTCCTACAGGATTGTCAGCCGCTCCGGATCCGAGGCAGAGTTCGGCGACATGGTCAGCCGCTGCAACAATGTCGGAGTTCGGTAAGTCTGCTCTCAGTGATTCCAATTCTGTTTACATCTGAAGTTAGCCGTCTTCGTTATGACAGCAAACGGAGACCATACCACAGCTGGCTAGACGTGTACGTTATTACGGCAACAGCCATTCTGTTCCAAGCATCGTTCGATCTATACTTGAGTATTGCTCATCAGTGTGAGATCCGTACCAGGTCGGATTGACGGAGGAGATAGAGAAGATCCAAAGAAGAGCGGCGCGTTTCGTCACAGGATTATTTGGTAAGCGTGATAGCGTTACGGAGATGTTTAGCAAACTCAAGTGGCAGAGTTTGCAAGAGAGGCGATCTGCATCGCGGTGTAGCTTGCTGTCCAGGTTTCGAGAGGGTGCGTTTCTGGATGAGGTATCGAATATATTGCTTCCCCCTACTTTTACCTCCCGAGGAGATCACGAATGTAAAATTAGAGAGATTAGAGCGCGCACGGACGCTTTCCGACAGTAGTTCCTCCCGCAAACCATACGCGACTGAAACAGGAAAGGAACGTATGACAGTGGCACGTAATGCGCCCTCCGCCACACACCGTTGGGTGGCTTGCGGAGTATAAATGTAGATGTAGATGTAGATGTACTTTTCTGACATAGTATTTATGTCTTCACGGTGGTAAATACTTACAAAACATGTGTAACGAATTTCATTCATAGCTTGCAATGCAGTGGTAACAGTAACGTATGTCGTATTCAACAATGAGCGTGAATGATCTCTTGGTATTCCGTATTCTTATAGTAGAGATATTTCATAATTAATCTCACTATTGTGATAACCACAACCAAGAAGAAAATAGCCAACGTGGTACCTTATCCTGCTTAGCCATATGGAACCCAGCGTATGAGAAAAGTTTCCAAGATCCAGAGGCATTCACACAAACAACACACAATAATGTGCTTGACTATTGTGCACGGAATCCTTGTAAGTTCTCTAGTAACGTTTCTTCTATCGTACCGTTCGTCTTGAAGATGAAAAAAACACTGAAATATCTAGGAATGAGAAGGTGAGACGCGATAATCTTTACTAGATTATGTCAGTTTCCAGCTGACAGTGTCGTCATCGGAGATATAAATGTCATCGCACTAGGTAAAAACATGAAGGTAAACAGTTTTCCACTTACATCCTGCAGCATCTCTCACTTTGTTATACTCAGAGCAGTAGTTTTAACGTCCTTGGTTTACTATTATTGCGTCAGAGAAAGATTAATTGTACACCGTTTGTATTTCCACATTCCATTCAATAGTAATTTACACTTACATTTACAAGTCATGCCGACGAAAGATGAAGGTAGGCATTAATATGCAAAAATATTGGTTTCTAACCGTGTATATTCCCTTATCAATTTTACTAATAAGTGTATTTCGCAGACTTTAGCAGAAAAGTAAACTGTATTGCGTTGACACAGACAGTTTCAACTGATTAGTTTCAAACCCTTCTTTGTGGCAGAATCTACGTGGACGCTGTCATCAATCACATGAGTGCCTCATGGGATGGTCTGAGCGGCGTTGGCGGCAGCAAGCCGAGTGGATACAACTACCCAGACGTCCCATACACGCAATCTGATTTCCATTACCCACCGTGTACCGTGAACAACTACCAAGACGCTACCAACGTAAGTAGTTACAATATTTCAATGTAGAAAAAGAGAATATCGATTTTTCTGTAGCGGCTATCGAACATCACCGATAATAGATCTCACTCTGTCTATTGTAGATTAATTTTTTATGCTTTTACGCTTCAGTTTGAATTCAAGCGCAGTACAAGGCACTATTGACTAAAGAGTAGCTTCAATGGAAATCAAAGCAAATATAATGTTCCAAGATCCTAAGCTAGCGTTAATGTCGCTTTGGAACTCACAAAAGTTGGGCAGTCTACCGTTTTTAATTTAGAAAATATTTTACCATCGTGGTCACGTGCCAATCTTAGTGAGTTACTGACATTTACCTTTACGAGGGGGGTAAAGTTCATATGAGCTAATGGTCTATCTATCACATAAAAGTCAGCTCAATCTGATTTCTTGATTTGTTAATGTGTTTCTGGGACGGAGCGTGTAGCCAACTGAACACATGCGGAGGCGAATGTTCAATATCACGCAAGTAGTAACCCAAACGATCACTTTAATGTAAACATTCTGGTGTTGGTCTGAAATTATGGGGAGAGATCATAGAAACCGTTCTAAATTATTTGTTGCCCTCCGATGTCAGGCAAGCGTACCGGCAGGCCGCTGTCCACATATGTGACCTCAGTGTGTAACTGAGCAGGTCATTTGAAATATGTAGTGGATCAGAAAATAACGGAACGCTGCTACTGTTCCTATTCATTCTCATTCTGTACCAGAAGAATCTTTTATTTGTTAATATTTGGCTTATAAATACCTTCTAGGATATGACTGGGAGTTATTACTAACTCATACAGGTTGTCTCATTTATCTTGACCACCACAAATAACTTTTTGTCCAGATGCAAAATACAAAATGCTTCTAGCAAATGTTCTTTAGGCGTCAGGAGGACATCAATCAGCATGATTGCCTTCATTGTAGCTTTGTTTTTTACAAAGATATGAACAGCAGTATGACTTTTTTAAATGGCACCCTGGATTTTTTATTTGGTAATTCATTTCCTCTCCTAAAGACCTATTCAAAGATGTATCGCAGTGTACCATTCACTGAAACAAAACGCTGTTAATTACATAACACTGACTTTGACCCTGGAATCACCAACTTGCTGGAGTTTTCAGAAAACAAATCACAACCAAGTAAAAACATAACACAAAATTGACTTTGAGTCTCTTGTACCATTGACCAGGAGTAGAACATTCAAAGGTGCTCAAAGTGGTGACCCTGGGCACCGATACACTGATGCACTCGTTGAATGAAAGAATTATTTACTGCTTCCAGTGTTGCCTGCTGAAGAGAATTACAAACAAGCACGATACGTTCCTGCATGTCCTCTGGAGTTGTTGGAATATCGCGATAGACAACGTCTTTAATGCATCCCCAACAAAAAAGTTCAGAGGATTTCAATCAGGAGACCTAGCAGGACAAGAAACTGTCCCTCCTCGAACAATCCATCTGGCAGGATGCCTTCGGTTCAGAACACGACGTACTCGCAAAGCATTGTGTACAGGACATCCATCGTATTGATACCAAATAATCATTCTGGTTCATAGCGGCACATCATCCAGAAGAGGTGGAAGAGTTCGTCTGAGGAATTTGACATACGCTGTGCCCATACCATTGATGAAATAATGGCCAATAATTGTAGTACCAAGCACCCTCCGGCACACACCGTCAGGTGGCTTGCGGAGTATGGATGTAGATGTAGATCCCACACCAGACGTTCACTCTCCATTGACGCTGATGTTCCACCTGTCTAAGCCATAGTGGGTTGTCGCTGGACCAATAATGCATGTTCCTTGTATTTACCTGACCTTTGTTTGAGAAGGAACATTCATCGGCAAATAGAACACTGGAGAAGAAGTTCGGGTTGGCGAGGATTTGCTGCTGTGTCCACTGACAGAACTGTACACGATTCTGGAAATGATTCCCATGCATCTCTTGATGTAGGTGTACATGGTAAGGGTGGAACCGGTGACGTGTAAGAATACGATGTACACTCGTTTTAGGAATGACAATCTCGGGTTCAAGCTGTCGTGTGCTCACATGTGGATTCATAGCAACGGAAGCGAGAACAGTAACTTCGGCAGCTTCGTATGTGCGAGTGCTAAGACGATTGCGTTGTCGTGGGTTGAAACTTCCCGTTTTCTGAAGCGTCGCAACAAGACGAGAAAACATCCGTCGGGAAGGTGGGTTCCTGTCAAGATATCGGTCTCTGTACAGTTCCGCTGCCTGCGTAGCATTTCGCCTACCTTCGACAGCAACAACAAAAACAACAACAACAATAAAAGAAACGTTATGTCGATGCAGTTTGTACGAAGGACAGCCTTTATTGTATGCCTACTCTACACAACAGTATTTAAAAGGACTAAATTACTGTTCTAAATGAAACCGTACATAAGAAAACAATATTGCAATTACTCAATTACTATTCTGCTAGCTTACATTCCCCATAGATGAGTAGCATTTCTACCTTCTCTTCGCTGGTGTACTTTCTACTCACACAACTCTTCAACTGAAGATGGTTGACGGAATGACGGGTGTGCATTCTCCATATGTTTATATTTGTGCTCTGTCAACGTGAGCACTTGGATGAATTCCATTACCCTGAGTACCTTAGCCGGCCGCGGTGGTCTGGCGGTTCTAGGCGCTCAGTCCGGAACTGCACGTTTGCTACGGTCGCAGGTTCGAATCCTGCCTCGGGCATGGATGTGTGTGATGTCCTTAGGTTAGTTAGGTTTAAGTAGTTCTAAGTTCTAGGGGACTGATGACCACTGATGTTAAGTCCCATAGTGCTCAGAGCCAGCCTCAATACCTTAACCAAGCGCTGGGAGCGTCAACGTCAATGTCGTGTTATGTAATTAATAACGTTGTGTTTCAATGAATGGTACTCTGTGATAGATTTTTGAATAGGTCTTTAAGAGAGGTAATGAATTATCGAATAAAAAATACAGAGTGCCAATTAAAAAAGTCATACACCTGTTCATATGTTTGTAAAGACCAAAGCTACAACGAAGGCAATCATGCTGATTGATGTCTCCCTGACGGTTAAAGAACGTTTGCTTGAAGCAGTTTGTAATTTTCATCTGGACTAACATTTATTTAGGCTGGTCAAGATAAATGGGGCACCCTGTATATTATTACCGAATTTGTACGAGTGTTAAAAATCAGTAAATAGCAGAATATTTTCTACACATATTTGTTAGCATTTAAATTGTTGGACAGCCCTGAGTCAGTGTCTGGAGTGAGTACAATTATTATTTCTCACCACAGGTACGTAACTGTGAACTTTCTGGACTCCACGATCTGAATGACGGATCTGAGTCTGTGCGTGGAAAGATTGCCGCCTACATGAACACTCTCATCGGCAAGGGAGTTGCTGGTTTCAGGTAGGTTCACCAAGCAGAAATTTTGTGTGTGTTATGTAACTATAGCACATAAAAGGAAGTGTGTCACCAGGAAATTCTGTTGGCCTTGATCCGATTAGCTGTACGTTACTCATAGAATGCCCAGCAGGTGATTTAGAGTGACTATTGCTTTCTTTTCTTTTTTTTCTGTGAAAGAACAGTTTCTTTGAAAAATGTATACATCAGCCATGTAAGTGGAAAAGTTATCATCTTGGAAGATACAGGCCCTATTTTATAACATAAAACTGTTTCATGGATGCTACCTGCCATGCCAATAAATTTTTGTAAAGTCGGTTAGAGACCTTATATTCAAATTAAATATTTTTCGAAAGTGTTTGACAGAATATGTATATTTTTGGATAATGTCAGCAAAAATAAATATAAGAGTCAATGTAAGAACAACTAGAAAAGATAGTAAACTCTTCAGCTGACACCAAAATTTGGCCAGAAAATTTCACGCTTATTTGTTTCCCGCCCGGTTAACAGCTCTGTCTGTGACGGTGTTATTTCTCCTCTTCAGAATTGACGCAGCTAAGCACATGTGGCCCGACAACCTGGCCATGATCTACAGCCAGCTGAGCGATCTGGACAGTGGTGTATTTGGAAGTGGGAAGAGACCTTTCATCTACCAGGAGGTCATTGATCCTGGTGAGACATTAAACATATCTGACAGGGTGTATATTGAAACAGTATATGTTACAAAGATCAGGAAGTATATGATGTGGTTTTCTTTTCATTTATAGGCACTGAAGCGGTCAAGAAATCTGAATATGTCGGCATTGGAAGAGTGTGCGAATTCCAGTATGGAACCGAGCTAGCAAAGTGCTTTAACAGACAAAACCAGCTGAAGTGGCTAGTCAACTTCGGTAAGAAAAATTATCTCACAACGCATGTCATTACATTTTGGCCTAAATGATAGAATTTACGTGTTGGGACTAACATCCGTCTGATTCATATCTTCAAATCTTTTCTGTAGTCATTAGAGATATAATCAGTTCCTATGCGTGATGCTACAGGGGTAACACTTGCACCTTGCCGACATGTGGTATAGACATTACATCCTATAATGAAATTTGCTGTTTGATTAATGATTTAAAGTTTACAGCTTGTGATGGCTAATTTTACACTCACGGCATGGCACGGAACATCATACGATGATAGTGAAGTATTCATCTCGTTGACAGATTAGACACTGCATGTTATGCAGCTATCTTGATGTCGTGAAATGGCTGGTATCTTCTTCTTCTTCCTCTGGTGCTTCTAATGCGTCAATTATTATGTAAACCCTTCTCATCCAGCACCCAGCCCAGCTTTTGTTTTTCCTCTAAATGTTTCCAGCATTTACCTTTTCATTCCCCACGTGTAACGCATGCACATTGCTCATTTTTCCTGTCCATTTAACGCCTTAAATGCTTCTCCAAATTCACATCTGGAAAGCATCGAGGTAGTCGTCCTCTCTCCCTCGCAGGGTCCGTGGTTCTGCACAGTAAGAACAACAAGTCATACAATACAATTCACTACAGTTTTCCTTAACAGCTATTTTAATGGACTATGGGAAATGCTTTCTTGTGTAAAATATTTATTTCATAACACGTATTCTTGTTTTTATTTCTTTGTTACATGCCGCGTCACTGGTTATTTTACATCCTAGCTACGGAAAGTTATCAACTTCTTTCACTAAATTATTAGAAACTTTCACTTTTACCTTCTTTCGTTCTCTTGTAAAAACCATTGCGTCAGTAGTCTTTACATATATTTTAGTTCCATATTCTTCACAACTAGTTTTTCAGTTCCTTTAAAATACTGTTAAGTGGGTTTTAATGTTCACTTAGTAATACCATGTTATCAGCAAATCTCACACATTTGATTATTTTTTCTTGTACTGTCAAATCACACTTTTGGTGGAAGCAGTTTTTAACAGTTTATGTGAAAGAAAAAAAAACTTGTCTAACCCCTCTCGCAGTTTCATTTATATCTGTCACCTCACTCTTTTTTCTTACTCTTACCATTTGTGACTTCTCGCATGGTTTCTGTATGATGCAGTACAAGGCGCTTTATTCTCTGCATCTAATTTCAGGTGAATCCTGGGGTCTAGTAGCCGGAACCAGTGCCCTTGTGTTCATCGACAACCACGACAACCAGAGAGGTCACGGAGGTGGTGGCAGCGTCATCACCTTCCAGACCCCTAAGCTGTACAAGGTAGGTTCCTCTCTTGTAACTGCTCGCAAAAAACTACTTTCGTACATCAGTATTTTTGGAAGTGTGTTGCAGAAAACTCACTTTACCGAGACATGCATTTCTCTTTGAGTTAACAATCTTATAATCATCACCTGAATTGGTACCAATTTTATGTGACGAAGAAAATTAAATATCACGCTTAATACACCAACACCAAAATCTCCGACTTCACTTTTTTGCTCAATGTAGCGCACTTATAACGTTTTGGTTGCAAGGCAAGGAAGGACTGAGCCGTGAGGGATCGACCATCCTTGCTAACGTCCATACATGTCAACGTAATTTATTAAACTCACAACTACTACAATGGAAACAGATTACGTTAGTTAAAAAGTAAACACCGTCCAAGCGGCATGCAGTAAACAATACATCCATAACAGTAGCTTAAGTCCCACGTGTGTGAACCCACAAGGACTAAGGTGCTGCCTCACGACAACAATGTTAAATTACACAGCAATATGCTTTCATCGTGCAGGAGACAAAGGGGGCCTTACAGTGCGACAATGAAACTCAGATTTACAAAACACTACTTTACGTAAAAATGCCACTTGGGAAGAAATACTCATCAGTAGAAAATATAAACATTAGCACTTTTCAGATACAATAAAGTCTGAAAAGGCGACAGGATACGCAATAACTAGGCTAAACTCTTCAAACACTTAAACGGGAGGCTGAGCAGAGCACCACAGTAAACAGTTAATGCCTCGAAGTAACCACACACTGAAAGCCACTGCACGTCCTGGCACCCGACAACACTTAACGCCTTCTTGGGCAAAGATCCGATTTAAAGACGTGACGCGACTATCTGTCATGGCTCGGCTCACACAACATAACTAATATTTCACGGTAAATGATAACAGCCAAACAGTTGCAGGATAAAGATTTTTTAAAATGCTTGACCATGGTTTCGATGTATCTAAATATACCTTCATCAGAAGTAAAGTACACTGAAATCACATCCTGCAGTAGATATATATAAAAAAAATCGTGCCAAAGGCGTCCTGCAACTGTTTGTTATCATTTACCGTGAAGAATTTCAACAGTTGCTGTTTCAGTGTTTCAGCCAGGTTTAAAATCTTGTGATAACTAGTATTCCAATCAGTATGGCAGTAGTGAATTTGCGTATAAATAACAATAATTTGTATAGGCACAACTCGGCTGCCCTAAGGAGACAAAGAGACTGCAGTAGGATACAGTGCAGTGGGAGTCAAAGACACACAGCAACGTCATTCGAAACAGTTGAAGCACTGTGATAGTAGTCATGAATTTACGGCGCTAAACAAAATCACTGAAATGAACTATATGACTATGAAATAGGTTTCGGTATTAAAGAGAAAGTGTAGTATTTCAGTTTTAAGGTTAAATACTAGCGAAGAATTGCAAAATACCTTATTATATCTCAAAATATATTGAAAGAGACAACGGAGTGGTTGAGACACTTGGCTCGCATTTGGAAGGGCGGAGGTTCAGATTTGGTTCATCCATATAACAAAGGTTTATCGTGGATACCTTGCCCCGTTAAAGGCAAAACCGTTGACAGTCCCTTCAGAAAGGAGATGATCGACTTCCTTCCCCTCCTTTTCCATCTCAACTTGTGGCCTGTCTCAGTGGCCGGATCTTGATTTTTGACCTTTGAAGAAGATACGTAATGTTTGGGTTACGCATACAAAACGTATTCTTTCTTACTTTTACGAGCGAAAAACACTTAAATAAGTAATACATTTAACTAAGACCATAACGTTTGAAATTTCTGGTATGCTAACTACTTGTGCAATACATTTTGTCTAAGTTTTGGTTTTGCAGAAAACTCTCATGGACAGCCGCAAATGTTAGCAGACTGCTGCCTGCGTTCGGAGAGGTGCGCCGGCCCCGGATCGAATCCGCCCTGTAGATTAAAGACCCGGCGGATTAACGACGAGGCCCGGTGTGGTAACTAGCCTGGATGTGGTTCTTAGGCGAATAATGGGCTAGTACCTACGTCCTGTCCCAGTTAGAAACGGTTCTCACACTTTTATGTGGGATAATAGACTCTCCCCTCTCATTAATGCGACCACCCATGAAAAGCTTCAACAATCACCTTTCGGAGCACCGACCGCTGTGAAACGTAAAGGAACAGAGCCAGTGATGTTCTGGAAGGTACCGACAGGGACGTGGTGTCACGCTGAATCCTGTGCAATGGTCAGCTGCCCTAGGTTGAAGATCCGTGGTGCGTAAAGCCCGATGCAGGTGGTTCCCCATATTCTTGACTGGATTTTCACGCTCGGAGTCTGGTGGCTGGTAAACTCATCCTGGTGTTCCTCGGAAAAACGCACTAACTCTGCGAGCATTGTGCCAATGCATTTACGGGTGGACATGGCCTCCAAGAACGTGCATACTTACTTGGATCCATTCTGCGTTCCAGAATGACGAGGTACCCAGGAAATGCCACGAAATGCACCCTTTACTTTCAGATGTTTTGTGCTTTACACTCAAACGGCCATCTGTTCGACGGAGCAAACACGTGATTCATCTGAAAAGGCCACCTGTCGCCGCTCAGTGGACTTCCATTTGCCATACTGGCGTACAAGTTCCAAATACCAACTTCCGTCGCCGATGAAAAGCAGTCAGCATGGGTACTTGAACAAGGCGCCTACTGCAGAGGCCCAAACACAGCAACATTGGCTGAACGATTGTTGAGGGGATACCATTAATAGCCGTTTGGTTCATCTTGGAGATCAGTTGTGCCACTACATCGTATACTCCTGACATCTATGGAGTGCACCACAGTCGCCTCGGGGCCGCAGTTGGATAGCGCCATTTTACCGTGCACGGTATACTTTAACCAAGGTGGCACACGAATAGTTCACAAACTTTGCCGTTCCGGAAGTGCTTCCAGCCTCTTGCCGAGAGCCAATACTTGTAAAGCATTACAAGTTTATTTGGTACCTCTGTGGATAATGTCACATTGAGCCATGGACCCAAGATTATAAGTAGATGTATTATTGGACAGTGAGCATACGCAAATATGGTTGTGGAAGAGAGAGATGAAGTCCTTATGTCTTCTTCCGTGTATTCTCTCACTCAGTTCCCTCCATGAGGAGCTAGTTAAAAACTTGAAGCTCGTAAGAGTGAATCCACTCACAGTGTACAGAGCTCTTGATTCTTGATCATAGCCCGTCGGCTGATAACCAACAACGCAAAGCATGGCCAAGAACTTTTTTCTCGCCTGTGAGAGGCGAAGTCATTAATTGTTACAACAGACCAGTTGTTGTGTGCGTCTGTTTGAAGACGTTTCTTGAAAAGGGGAATGATCCGCGCTTTTCGTCCAATTACCAGGAACGCTTCGCTCCTCCAACGGAGCTTCTTTCGGCTAATCTACATAGAATCGCGTTTGTATCCCATCACGTCCTGAGGCCTTTCATCTGTTGACAGATTGTAGTTATTATTCTATCCCGTGCTCACTTATTTAGAATTATGTCATTTGAGGTTCGTGCGAGTATGTAAACAAGGATCCTCAGTGCAAATTTATTCTGTGAATCAGTTTTGGAAAATCATGTTTACTAATTCGACCTTCTCTCTGTCACCCTCAGTTTCGATACCCTTATGATCAGAGAGTATCTGTACAGATGTCTTCAGTCCGTTTACTTAGGAGTTTCTGTCAATTCAGTAGACAGAATTTTACTTTCGATTCCCTAGAACGCCTCGCGCATGGCTCTCTTTACACTAGTTTTGATGTTCAGTTTTTGATTGTGGTTCAAGTGGCTCTGAGCAAAATGGGACTTAACTTCTGAGGTCATCAGTCCCCTAGAACTTAGAACTACTTAAACCTAACTAACATAAGGACACCACACACATCCATGCCCGAGGCAGGAGTCGAACCTCCGACCGTAGCGGTCGCGCGGTTCCAGACTGAAGCGCCTGGAAACGCAGTTTTTGATTATCTAGGAGGTTGTGGTTAAGTTTAGATTTCCAGTGAAGATATCTTTGTGATTGCAGCAGCTCTCGAAGACGTCTATTGAACTTGTTCTATTGGTGCTCAAGATTTTCGGTACTTGAGATAAAGTCTCCATGTTGAACGCTCAAGTAATCTGAAATCTGTTTTTCTGTTGCTCTTGTGAAGCAAAACTATCCGCCTACCGTACGTTAACACACAGAAAATTACTGTATTTTTCCTTGACGCAAGATGACCTTGTCCCACACAGAGATTGTCCTTACAGAGAACTATGCCAGTAAAGTTCTTTCCAGTTTCTCTCCCTCTCGTAGAGTTCCAGAAAAGCCCCTTGGACGCTACATTTGCCTTGATCTCCGCATCTTGGTCTTTCGTTCAGTTCGTCTGCTCATCCATAATAATGCGGACATACTCGTACAGAGAAACGTTCGCTGTACTTTCGCTGAGCTTTTCGACCGTTACGTTCTGCTGCTGCATTAGGAAAGAACATGTGTCGCAGTTCTCTCTACGTGGATCGCTTCACGTTACGTAGTGAAACAGTAAGAGAGGCAGTACAGCGCTACATGCTACATGCTACTCAGTGGCTCAGTACGAACGCAAGGCTGTCATAAAACTAAGCCTGAAACAACTTTGGTATAGCAGTGTTAGAAGAAGGATAATTTTTAGTCCCTTCTCCACGGGCGTATTTGCATAGGTTTAGCGCTCTCTCAACATTCTTTTCCGGCACCTGATTCCTTAGCGAAATATATTTGTTGTTGATTCTGTCGTAGTATTTGTTAGAGTGGGCGTTACATTTTTGAACTCTCTGTATATGTATTTCACTTGTTGTAAAGTTTTCCCCTGATCTTACACAAACTATGGTAAGATCAAGTAGAAGAGATCCATAAAATTATTGGGATTAATGTTTTATAAGAAACCCAGTCGAAACTGCTAATTTACCTACACAAATATTTAGTTGTAATGCGAATTTTATCAAACTTTTTTTGATTTGTGTATTTCCACCCTCACAATTTGGTCTACCACTAATGTGACATACCACTACCTATAAGAACAAGTGTAGAATTGCAATTGTGTATGCTGTACCATAATTAAAGTGCATGTCTCGCAGTTCTCTCCGTATGCAGTGCTACGTGTTGCTGAATGGAATAAAATCATTAGAAAAACTGTAATTGAACCCGCTTATGATATTTATTAGTTGATAATATTTTCAGATGGCGAACGCCTTCATGTTGGCGTGGCCGTTCGGCTTCCCACGAGTGATGTCCAGCTACGAGTTCAGCAGCTCAGATGACGGACCCCCACAGGACAGCAACCAGGCCATCATCACTCCCACCATCAACTCCGACGGCTCCTGCGCCCGCCCGTGGGTGTGCGAGCACCGCTGGAGGCAGATATACAACATGGTCGGCTTCAGGAATGTCGCTGGAAGTAAGTACATACTGTCATTTGGCCCGTGCTCTGGATAACTTCGTATGTATTTCTAAAGGATTATTTTTTCTAGCAAATTGGTATCGTCCATTCACGACCTTTTTCTTACATTTCTTATAAGTAATTTCTCGAGATGTATGAGTGTGGTGTGTACATATCAAGTGAAATTTTTGATTACGAGAACGAAGAAACGAAACCTAGTCTACTCCATAAGCACGTGAAACGTCTCTAACCCACAGTGGAGTAGGATTTACATTTCAGTTTTGCTGTGAGTTCTTCTGTAACGGCTTTACATCGTTGAAAATACATCGTTGAAATGTAGCCCTATCTGTAATGTTGGTAGCTTTCAGTGGCTCAAAAAATGGTTCAAATGGCTCTGAGCACTATTGGACTTAACAGCTATGGTCATCAGTCCCCTAGAACTTAGAACTACTTAAACCTAACTAACCTAAGGACATCACACAACACCCAGGCATCACGAGGCAGAGAAAATCCCTGACCCCGCCGGGAATCGAACCCGGGAACCCGGGCGCGGGAAGCGAGAACGCTACCACACTCAGTGGCTCAGCTGGTAAACCCATACTCAGCACTACATATTTGGAACCAGATGTGGCTGGGTTAATATTCGCTCATCTATTCTGAGCAATCCGGCTTTCACAGAACACATCTCATTAACGACATTTTTGGATAGTGAGTATTGTCCACAAGAAACATCTGAATCCGATGCCGAAAGTATTTCAGCAGCTGTCGTCACAGTCTTCTCTTATGCACCTCTGAGAGCACTTACTAGCATGCATGAGATGTTTCAGGGAGTGTCATCGCAAGAGAAATAATTTTTATCTACAAATGTAATCACAATTCTCAGGGATTGTAGCCTTGAGAGTTAAATGATACTGTTAATATTGACTTTGAAGCAATAAATAATTCAGATTTTAATATCGTTATTTTGATGTAACCTGACAGTATATAATCTAGTGTTCCGACATGATTGCACTATTGCTGCGTTCCATACGTGTGCTGCAACTTAGTTAACGATCTTTGTCTGCTGCCGAAGAAGATGGACGTGGACTTAACATTTTGTTTCGTCAGTAAATTCAAGTTCTAAAAAGGAACGTACCTTCAGCGTACAATGAAACAGGAGCGAAGAAAGTATCGTAAGACGACGAATTAGTATTTTCAGGTACATTGCTGAAAAATCTGAACTGACAAACGCTTGCAGATGGGAAGCTGGCCCTAAATATCCCGCGCTCCAGAGGCGGATGGAATGGGAAGAATCCTTCTATGTGCCACAATGGTACATACCCTTTGCCATGCAGTACACATAAGTTTTCAGACTTAGGATGAAGTGTGTGGTGCCCGAGGAAGAGAAACCGTGTAAAAGAGAAACAGCCTTCTAAACAACGGCACGCATAGAACGACCTTGAATAAGCCAATCGCAGCCTAAGTTTCAGAACGGCCGAAGATGGCCGCTGTTCCACACACAAACCAGCTTGATATCCTGACCTGGCGAGGATCATAGCTAGCAGCGATTCTCCAGGCTAAGTGCTCTGCTAGAATTAGTTGACTTGTTTTGTCATGGTGAGCCATGCCAGTGATGTGTGAGCATCATAAACGTCCCTTAAGCCCAGGTTGAGTTCTATACCAGACGTTAAGTATCAGCATATTTCATTAAGCAAGTTTCTTACACAAACAGCAGCATTACAATAACAGTAAGCAACGTTATTACACTCTCTGTTATTGGAGGTCGTTTCCCTTTTCTTAATTTTGCTCCAAACCATCATCACATTGTCTTTTCCTCTATTTTCCATCGACCTATGATAATTTTTCTTTATCATACGTTAGTCAGTTTTTTTCTGTTACAAGGAGAGACACAGAAGCTGCTGTTGCTACTAGCCCTGGTTCTCGTACGCAGTGTTGTTCCAGTGGACAGCGTACAAAATCCCTGGCGGGCAGTAGGAGAACTATTGACGCTAGCGTAAGAGATTGTTGTGAAGAGCGTTACGTGACCAGAAACATTAGATACGATGCCTGATACAACATTTTTCTGATACATTGTTTTTCTCACACCAGCTTCATTTTATATGCCTGTGATTTCCTCACTGGCCTGGAAAAAGTGTAAATGAAATCCCTTAGCACGTCGTTAATATTCATTAAACACTAATCACCGGTGGCTACAGAGAAGTGTAATACATACCGCCCTCTGGCAGGCACTTAAGTGTGATTTGCAGAGTATCCATGTAGATGTGACACACTGAACTGTTGTCTCTGGAGCTTTATGTATTGTCGCTAAACATTAAACGATATTATCGTGAAATAGGGAGACAGAGCCAAGGATATTATGCACGAATCGAGGTGTCGGTCATTAAAACAAACTTCAATGACCAACTTTTACCTGAGAGAATGAAAATGTGTTGTTAGCGCCCACCTATAGATGGAGAAATGATCGTTTTTCCAACACGCTTTTCGAGAGTGGAATGGCAGAGAAGTAGCTTGAAGGTGGTTTCATGAACTCTCTGGCAGGCACTTAATTGCGAATTGCAGAGTAATCACGTAGATGTAGATGTTACAGACAAATCCAGTACATGACATTTTCTATCGTTATCTTTGCAGCTACCGAGGTTGCCAACTGGTGGGACAATGACAACTACCAGATAGCCTTCTCTCGAGGCACTGTAGGCTTCATTGCCATCAACAACGAGGCCAGCGCGGACCTGAAGCAAACTCTACAGGTATGTCCAGTGTTAAGATGACCTGCTGTGCCGCGGAATGTGACACGATGCAGTGACAGTAACGAGGCGGTCTCTTATTACAGACTGGTCTTGCGGGAGGCACCTACTGCGACGTCATTTCTGGTGAGGTGAGCGGCAGCAGCTGCACAGGCAAGTCAGTCACCGTGAACTCCGACGGAACCGCCTACATCGAGATCCTGGTCTCGGAAGACGACGGCGTTCTCGCCATCCACACTGGTGTAAGTAAACTACAGTGCTAATTTCATCTGCCGCACTTAATTCTCTCAAATCGAGTTTCATTGAGTAATAGACGAGCTTTCGTACAAAAAGTTGCCATTATGATGGACGTGACTCTACCATTCTCGAATTCTGTCGTGTCGGTTGTTGTCTTCTTCAGTCCGAAGACTAGTGTGATTCTAACTCTCCATGCTACTCTATCCTGTTCAAGCTTCATCTCCTAGCAACTACTGCAACTTCCTTGCTAATGCATCTGCTTACTGTATTCACCCCTTCGTCTCTCTCTACAACTTGAACTCCACGTACTTCCCTCCAGTACTAAATCCGTGACCCCTTGAGGTCTCAGAATGTGTCCTATGAACCGAACCCTTCTTACAGTCAAGTTTTGTCACAAATTTATTTTCTCCCCAATTCTGTTCTCCCCTCATTAGTTACGTGATCTGCCCATTCTGAGGCACCACACTTCAAAATCTTCTATTCTTGTCATGTGTAAACTATTTGTCGTCCATGCTCCACTTCCATACATGACTGCATTCCGTACAAGTACTTTCAGAAGAGACTTCCTGGCACTTAAATCTATACTCGTTGTCATCAAATTTCTCTTTTTGAGAAAAACTTTTCTTTCCTTGCTAATTTATATTTTATATCTTCTCTACTTCGACCATAACCAGTTATTTTTCTGCCAAAATAACAAAATTCATCTACAACTTTAAGTGTATCATTTCCCAATGTAATTCCGTCAACGTCACCTGATTGGATTCGACTACATTCAATTATCCTTGTTTTCCTGTTCTCGGCGTTCATATTATATCCTCCTCTCAATACACTGTCCATTTAATTCAATTTCTCTTCCAAGCCCTTTGCTGTCTTCGACAGAATTACAATACCATCAGCAAACCTTTAAGGTTTTTATTTCTTCTCACTGAACTTTAATTCCTACTCCCAATTTTTCTTTTGCTTGCATTACCGCTTGCTAAATGTAAAGACTGAATAACATAGACAGTACGCTACAACCCTGTGTCACTCCCTTGTCAACCACTGATTCCCTTTCATGCCTCTCGACGTAGCTGGCGTCTGGTATGTGTACATGTCGTAAATAGTCTTTTGCTCCCTGTATTTTACTCCTAATACATCCAGAATTACAATTATGGAAAAATCATGAACTATGACGTGCATATTTCACTGAAGCAAGATCGATGTTACGACACTACACAGTCTGCAGCGTGAAATCCATTGCAGTTAATTTGCTCAATCGAATTCTCACAGAATCGCTACGAGAGTCTTAAGTGTTTGGTATTTTATCACAGGGAAAATCTGTGCATCACCCGCCAAGTACAATCTTCCAATTGTTTATCACTTAAAAGTGGAGATCTCATATTGTAAAACTTCACATCACACAATACCGACATCTCATTCTAATACGAGCTGCAATGCCTTGAAACGCTCAGAGCTCGCAGGTGTGCTTTCCTTTTACTTAACAGTGTAGTGGAACTAAGCTGCAACGGCGCAAATAGAAAATTCGTCATATGATCTTCAGGAAATCATATCTTCTGGGGCAGAAGTGAAACGTCGGACCAGAATAATGTTTACCCTAGCGTACGACTACAGTATAACAACTTATCCACTACCTGGTGCATACGATGGAGTGCTACATTTGCTTATAAAAAGTAAACTGTATGATATTGAGTCTGATTTACACGGAAAGTTGGATACATATCGCGAGTATACTGATTGCTAATGTTTATTTAAAAATTTTTGCAAACTATATTTCAAAAGATCGAAGTTGGTTGTTGTTACAGCCATCACCTTGCTATACTGTCTGATGAATGGTTAACTATCGAGAAGAACAAAAGCTTCTGCTAGTGTTTGAACAGACATTCAAAGAAAATTAAGGGTAATCGCTTTCATCGTCATTCACTCAACTCTTTTCTGTTTTATTGCAGTCAAAGGTCGCGTAAACATCTCCAGCGGAAACTGTGGATCGAAGAGACATTTGCTGCGTCATCGCTGAGAGACTGAAGAGACTTTGTGCCACTAGTAACTTGCATATATTGTATTACTTTTATAGATTCTCTGGCTGATGTAACATGACACTTTGAACTCAGTAATAAAATTTTTTTCTCTTTGTTGCTTGTAACACGTAAGCCGTGTCTTCCATTTTCATTACACGCTTTCCATTTCTTCTGAAAAACAAAAGCACATTTTGTCTTTGTCAACTATTCCTTCAGGGAAAGCAGTATTGGGACTAAGAAAGGCGATGAGACCGAGTCTGACCTCAACAAAACCAATGTAATCATGAACAATAATATCTCCAATAAAATGTTTATGTTTTTAAAGATAGATTAATGAAGAGACAAAGAAGAAATATTATTCGGAATAGTTGATTGTGGTAACAGAACAACTGTAAAAAAATTACTTACTTCATCAGTAACTTACTGATTTTAAAATTGTCTATTTGCTTTCCGATGAGGCAACGGCCTTGCCGCAGTGGATCCACCGGTTCCCGTGAGATCCCCAAAGTTAAGCGCTGTCGGGCGTGGCCGGCACTTGGATGGGTGACCATCCAGGCCGCCATGCGCTGTTGCCATTTTTCGGGGTGCACTCAGCCTCGTGATGCCAATTGAGGAGCTACTCGACCGACTAGTAGCGGCTTCGGTCAAGAATACCATCTTAGGACCGGGAGAGCGATGTGCCGACCCCACGCCCCTCCTATCAGCATCCTCCACCGAGGATGACACGGCGGTCGGATGGTCCCGGTAGGCCACTCGTGGTTTGAAGACGGAGTACTTTTTTGTTTGCTTTTCGATGCCAAAATTTAGTGCTGTTTTCTTTTAAATTAGGTCCATGTATCTGTGTAGGATACTAAGATGCTGCTAAGAAGAACTGTAGTTACTCATTGGTTACGTAAGAAACACGATTTTAACACACACTCATCGTCATAAAAAGAGTTACAAGAGAGGGTGGTGGACAAGGTGAGCTGCCATCATTTTGGCAGGTAGGTAGACAGTACTATAGATGTGAAACCATTACACGTTCAGCTTTGGAGAACAAAACATATTGTGCCACATGGCGACAAAACGTACGTATTAGTATGGCTCCGATCCCCATGGCAGTTAATACAAGCGTTCAGAAGTCACGGCTACAAGTTGTACTGGTATCGGATGTGGTCGGCTGACATTCCATCCCATGCCACTTGCATCTGAGCTCGCAGATCACACAGGTCGGTGGATGCACGTGGAGTTTTTATCGGGCAGGGATCAGGCTGTGCCACTGGTCAAGGTGGACCATCCACAGCTGGAAGGTATGTATGTAGCAGTGGTAAGAGGACGAAAGTAGTTGAAACATGAATTAACGTGGCATTCATGAACGGCAGAGCTACCAGTTGCAGGGCGTAAGCTACTGCTTCCCACACCATTACATCACATTGCCTGGTTGATGGGAGACCATAAACCGCTTTTCGGGACGCTCTCCATTGCACCTCCACACATGGAGGGGGTGTGAGGGGTAGGCTTCATAACGGTCGGCGTGCGGCGTGTCCTGTCTTATGCAAGCGCCGGCCAAGGTACTGGCAGTTGAGAGGTATTGCATACAAGGCAGGACAGGTCCCTATCGTTGCCGTTGGATACGTCCGCTCGTGGCTGTAGATCCCTCGGTGCTCCTCCTTATGTTCCATGTCGGACGTGCAGATCCTACATGTCGTGCATGCATGCCTTCCTGCATCCATAGCCACCAACAACAAGAGTCATGTCCAAACGAATAGTGTGCAGCGCAATATGATGATGGAATCACCGAGCCTCCCGCAGCACCGTGATACGGTCGCTTTAAATCGTCTAGCTGGGGAAACTGCCGCCGAGTGTGTCATAGTGCACAGTTAGGTGACGCTGTAACGATACTAGCCGTCCGTCGTATTGGCCGGCAAAGTCGTTTTGGACTCTCAGTCATGCTCTCCAGGTACGCAGTTCTAAGACACAGCGAAGGATGTTGGATGTTCAGCAACAATTTATTGTTACGGCAGAGAATGTAACCGAGCCCACTAAGAGCCCTGATTCTCCGGAAAGAACTGTCTAATAAACATACTGCTAGCTCAGTCAGTAAGTTATCCTCAGTATCCCTGAGCAGCCTTCTCAGCTGAAGCACTACGCTGACTGGAGTACTACTGTCTCGCAAGAAGCACTCTTTTTCACGGCATCCAAGTGCAACACAGGGTGAACAAACATTTCAAACATAATGTAAAGTTGTTATAGTCGACTTCCCCAACTTGATGGTTCATGTCAAAATGTCGTGTTGTGGCCATTGGGACATTCGTCTTCAGCAGCCCTCAGCGACATTACGACACCAATAAATCTAATTAAATGAATAAATAATCTTACTCCCATGATTAGAAATAGTGCAGACATTGTTATGAAAGCTCGATAAGTTGGAGCAGGACTCCAGCAACGAGGATACATTACATATTGAACTGTGTATACAGGGTGAGTCACTAACTATTGCCACCTAGATTAACTCCGAACGTTTGTGGGACATATGTTGCATGGGACAACGGGGCAAAAGTTTGTGGGTCATATGTTGCATGGGACAACGGGGCTATAATATGACGTTGGTTTTTTGTTGCTAGGTGGGGTCACTTCCGAGATATGAAGGTCAACTTCGGGTTTTTTAAATGAGATGCTGTAGTTTGGTATTAATTTTCTGATAGCGGCTATCGAGAAGAATCCATTGATGTCCTTTGAAGGTCAACGAAGGTCAAAAAGGTTGCATGAACGTCCATTTACAGAAGGTATACGAAGTGATGACCATTGGTATCAGTGCAGGGCTGCAATCTTGTTATCATGGATTGAGTGGTGTTCCGTATCACTTCAGCACTTATCGAAGCACATGCGCTAACAATTCTCTCTCGTATATCGTGCAAATAGCAAATATTCGCCGAATACGGCGTATCCATCTCACGTGCCATTGACATGTAAATACCATTCGACGGTTTCGCAATACAACACTAATAGGAACGGTAAGACTAGTATCGTCGAATCAAGCGAATGTGGATGATGTACTCCTTCGAAGAACAAGTCGATATGCTTCTCATTTGCGGAGAATGCCAATGAAATTCAGTGGGAGCTAGAGACTTATACACGGAAAGATATCCTATACGTGCTCACCCACCCTACACATCGTACATTTAAATATGTATCTGATAAACTGAGAACAACTGGATCTTTAACGCATCGGAAACATATCCGGCAAAGGAAAGTTAGTAACAAGGAAACGGAAATTAGTACTCTTTCCACTTTGGTTCGCGTCAAATCGCAAGGGAATCTGGCATGAGCCATAGTACTGTTGTTTGTGTTCTGCATCGCCATAAATATCATCCTTACCATGTCAGTCTCCACCAACAATTAACTGATACGGATAGTATGCATCGCACTGAATTCTGCCGATGGGCTCAACTTAGGATTTAGAGGAATGACACATTAATTTGATTTTACTTACTGACGAGGCTACATTCAAAACCGTGGAAATGTTAATTTGCATAACATGCATTATTTGACAACTGAAAATGTATGCTGGCTGCTACAAGTTGCACACCAAAAACCGTGGGCGGTGAATGTATAAAGTGGGATTCTGGACGACAGAAATATAGGCCCCTATTTCATCGAAGGAAATCTTAATATAATGCAGTATAACAGATTCCTGCAAGAAACATTAGATCTGTTATTGGAAGAAATTCATTTAGGAACAAGGAACAGAATGTGGTAGCAACACGATGGGTGTCCGGCACATTTTTCGCTGATGGCTAGAAATGACTTTCAGAGACAATTCTCAAATGGTTGAATTGGACGCGGAGGAGATGTGAAGGGCTTATTTCAATAGTGGTACAAGTCCATTTTTGTTCATTCTTAGATACAGAGTCCTAAAGTTGAAAGGGCGCTGAAAAATCTGCAGCTGAGACACCAGAAATATTCAAGTATATATATTCAAGCATATACACTTGAATATTTCTGGTATCTAAACTGCAGATTTTTCAGCGCCCTTTTAACTTTAGGACTCTGTATCTCAGAATGAACAAAAATGGACTTGTACCACTATTGAAATAGTCCCTTCATGTGCCGTAGCCGGCTCGTTCGCTAGACTTGACGCCTCTGGATTTTTTCTTGGGAGCATTCGAAAAAGACATTGTTTATAAAGACGTTTTAACTAAAGCTGAAGATATGCGAGAGAGAACTGTGAGAGCATGTGCTTCTATAAGTGCCGAAGTGATAAGGAATACCACTCAATCCATGATAAGAAGACTGCAGCAGTGCACTGATACCAAGGGTCATCACTGCGAACACCTTCTGTAAATGGACGTTCATGCCACCTTTGAGATCTTCGTTGACATTCGAAGATCTTACTGTTACACACCATTGGATTCGTCTCAATAGCCGCTATCGGAAAATGAGTACCAAACTACAGAAACTTATTTAAAAAACGAAGTTGACCTTCATATCTCTGATGCAACCCCATCTAGCAACAAAAACCCAACGTCATATTATGGTCCCGTTGTTCCATGCAACTTTTGTCCCACAAACTTTTCAGCTCCTATCATAGTTTCCTAGTTATTGTTGGTGGCAATAGTTAGTGACTCACCCTGTATTGTTCACCCATCCTGGAAACCGAGAATATCGACGATTTTTCCTACAATATACTGTGAAAGCTTGCTTCTTCCCAAATTCCATGACTGTAAGTCAACGAGAGTCTCCTACAGCTTTAAATTTCAACTTGATGCGTCTGCCAGCTCCTAAGAAAAGGGAACGAAACAGTCGGACAGAGAGACAGACAACGAAGAGACCGTATAAGGTTTCAGTTTTTACCGACTGTGGTTGGGAATTCTTCAATCGTCGAAGACTCGCTGAAAAAAGTACCAACTATTGGCGCTTAACTGCAGCAGTTCTTCGAAAGTAATGGTGAAGTGAGCGTGCTTACTGCTACTTGCTGTCGCAGAATCCATAGTCTCGGATCGTCACTCACCAGCAGACGACGATGGCAATTGGTGAGCAGAACGGGTTCGCCGTCATTGAGCAAATGTTCCCTGCACATTACACTCCACTTCAGGATTTTTACATTTGTTTACTGGCACTGTTGAGTAACAAACACTGCTACCTATAGTGCATTTATATTTCAGCCTAGTGGAGAATGAATAATGTTCCTCTATGGACGTGATATACAACCTACACTAGTGCATGGATTAGTGACAGGAGCAAATAACACATACAGTGAAGGAAGCGGGGCTATGAAGTCGTAACAACTTTAATTAGCTTCTTCAGTAATACTGTTTCAAGCACCATCGTCGGACAGAGCACGAGCAAGCCGTACGAAATAATATCCTCGGGACGCAAAACACTGTATCTGTAGCATTGGGTAATCAAATCTGGGATGAAGATACATGGAAAACAATGTAGAGGCCAAGTTCTCTAAATTCTGCGCACTGTTTAATTTGGTGGAAGAGAGAATGTTTTCGAAGACGCAGAATTGGAGACATTGCTGGGTGAAAGCTAGCGTCACACTCAAGACGAATTGGCACGACTAGTGGGAGTGACACAGGAAGCCATTTCAAAACGGCTCAAGGCTGTGGGCATGATTCAGAAAAAAGGAACTTTGGTCCCGTGTGAGATGAAGCCGAGAGACGTTGAACGGGATTCGTGTGTTCGTGAACAGTTGCTTCAGAAGCAAAAACGGAAGGGATTTCTGCATCTCATTGTGGCCGGGGATGAAAAATGGGTTCATTACGATAACTCTAAACGCAAAAAAATATGGGGATATACCGGCCGTGCTTCCACGTCGACGGCCAAACCGAATATTCACGGCTCCAAGATGATGCTCTGCATTTGATGGGATCAGCTCGGTGTCATGTACTATGAGGTGTTAAAACCAAGTGAATCACAGGTACTCATTATCAAACGCAATTAATTCATTTGAGCACAGCATTAAAAGACAAACGTCCGCAACGCAGCGAGAGGCACGGTAAAGTTATTTGGAGCACGACAATGCTCGACCCCACGTTGCAAGAAAGCTCAAAAGGTACTTATAAACGTTAAAATCGGAAGTCCTACCCCACCTGCTGTATTCTCCAGACATTGCTCCTTCTGACTATCACCTGTTTAGATCAATGGCGCATGGCATGGCTGACCAACATTTCCGATCTCATGAAGATTCGTGGATCGCTTTAAAAGATGAACAATTTTTTCGTCGCGGGATTCGTACACAGCCCGAAAGATGGGAGAAAGTAGAGGCCAGCGATGGAAAATACTTTGAATTATACATGTGTAACCAATTTGTTCCGTTAAATCCTCAAATGTTGGGGGAAAAAGGCAGAAGCAATGTTGTACACCTTATATGGTTATTTCAAAGTCCTTCCAGCCAAATTTCTCAGTTCCTTGCAAAAGCACTAGATTAATCCACAGTTCCTAAATTACTGCCACATGTGCAGAAAGATATACATGAGCGCACTGTTAGCTGCAAAGGGTCATTCAATGACGAACTTCTCAGTAATGCCGAAAATAAAATAAAAGTAGTATAGTAGGTCATAAAACATTACAGAAATATAGTAGCACTCAAATCAGAGGTGTGGGTAAACTACGTAGAACAAAATTATAATGAATTTTGAGATTTCGTAAATGACTATTCCTCTGATATTCCACAGAAGCCGCAAAGAAATCTTTCTAAGCCCCACGTCCCCCCAATGAATATACAGCAGGCACTAAGACGTTGTTTATAACAGAACTTTAAGACAGGAATGAAACACAGGAATTAAAGAAAAATAACAAGTCAGCAGGCAAAGATGGGATTCCAGTCTTTGTTCTGAAGGCGAGCATAAACAGAATACAAACATCATTAACGAACATAGTAATTAACTTTCTTAGCTCAGGTATTTTTCCAAATTACCTAAGACACAAACAGGATGTGCTCTTACTAAAGAAACGTAATGCGAAGATTAAAAAAAAAGCTACGGATCACTTTCACTACTGTCAGAGTTTGGAAAACTAGTCAGTCATGAAAGAGAGATTAATGAGTCACATGAAAAAATAAAACCTTTCTAATACAGCACAGTTTGGATTTCGAAATGGAGAAGTACAATGTAGGCCATCGCAGAGACTACAAAAGTGAAGCTTGAAGCTCTTGACAAGGTTGACTTTGTTGCAGACACGTTCGTAGACTGCCGAAGACTTTTGATGCCGTTGACCATAAAATATTGTTAAGCAAACTAGAAGCACTAAGTATTAGAGGAACAACAAACGATTGTTTAGGTCACACCTAGAAAACAAGTTGCGAAAAGCAGAGGTAATTTACATAGCTGCTGAAGGTGATTATTTAGTATAAAGCTTGTCAGACAAGAAATATATAAACGTGTATATTCCTCAGAATAGTGTACTGGGTCCAAATCGGTTGTCAACACGTGTCAGTGACTTCCTGCAGACAGTGTAAATCATGGACAAAGACTTCGTTTTGTATTTGCTGGATATATTCCAATCTCCGTCTACTACAGTTTTTACATCATATTCACCGATAAAACATGGTAATCCCTAATAGAGGAGGCAAACGAAACCCTCAAGAATGTTCAAACTTGGGCAGTATGTAATTCATCAACATTTAAGTTATACAAAACGAGCAGCATGTATTTCAGGAAAAACCGGTCGACCGACTTTGTCGCATTAAGGATAGACGATTAAACTATGGACTGTTAACACACACAACTTTTTTGTGGATGAATCTTGATAATCAGTTTACTAGGAAAGAAGACACAAAAGTTCTGGCAAAAAGAATATTATCAGAATGTTGCGCACTTAGGGTTCTATTATTAGTTTGATACAGCCAATGATTTTGTTCATAGGTACATCAGTTCTATGATATGTGTTCTTTCCTGAGGTCAAAGGCACAAAACGTGGACGTAATTTTCAAACTGCAGAGAAATGTCACAATAATAATAACTGAAACAGGTTGTCAGGCTTATTGTAATGAGATGTTAAAACAAATCTGAGTATTCTGTAAGTAGCTAGTGAATACACCTACTCTTTTGCTGTGAATATCAGTTAAAACATTACTATGTATTTAACTAATAGTTCTATACTAATTATGGAACAATAACCAGTGTGGTCACACGTTTGCTAAGGAAAACCAAAGAACCGTAAAAGAACATTTTCTATCAGAGAACAAAACTGTATAATAAATTGCCAAAGGTCATAAAAATTACTAAAATATCTGTAATATTGTTATTATTTGCTGCCGTTCTTCGTCAGTGAGTACTGTTGTATATCTTGTAAAGATTATGCACCGTTTGAACAATTAACGAGAGCGCGCGAGCTACGTACCAGAGATTATATTTACCGTCCGCCGCTGGTATGAAACAATGTTTACGAGAGCGTGCTGAAAAGTAGTACCTCCGAATATCTTATTTTGTTCTCAATATCGATTCAGGAATTACTAGTCATGAATATTACGCGGTCAACTTTTCGGCTACGTTGACTCAGGTGGCAACCCTTTGCACTAGAAGACTCCGAATTGTAGCGTGTAAAATGGTGGTGTGTAACTTAAGTCTGTAGAGAAACAGGGTGCTGGAATCGAGTTTCGAGTTCGAAAAGTTCGCCCACACATGGATTACGCTCTCCTTCAGCATGACAATGCCGGACCATACACGAGCGCAGCGACATCTACAACAATCGGAGGTTCACTGTCATCGATTATCTTCCATCCTATCCTGGCCTCATCCGATTTTTGTTATTTTTGTTTTGATCTGTTTCCAAAACTTAAAGAACATCTTGGAGGGCTTCGCTTTGATAGTGAAGAAGCGGTGCAAGCAGCTGTGACATTGTGGCTCCGTCAACAATGTCAACATTCTACAGTGACGGTATCAACAAACTGGTCTCTCGTTGGGTGAAATGTGTTCGGCACCAGAGTGACTATGTTGAGAAATAAAAATGTGTACATGAAGGAGACAGAATGTTTATGAAGTCTGTTTTATTTAAGAATGCCTAAGCGTTTCCGGATAAGAAATTCGGATAGATTACTTTTCAGGACACTCTCGTAGATGTTATTTGGACCGTGGCAAGGCTTTCCTCTTGGTCTGTTAACGAAGACAAAAGATTCATACTGAAGATCCTGTTTGGAGAGGGGTCTGGGTAGCTGATATGATGGCTAAGAGAGACCTTTAGAGGAAGTTGACATGCTTAGAGGCACTTTTAGAGCAAGTTGCCAATCTTGAACCTATTGTCCAAAAGGTGGACGAGACTGAGTATTAACGGTGCAATCAGTAGTAGGGAAAAGTTTTTTCGATTTATGGGAATGGAACTCATATTTATATACGAGTAAGTAATTTAGATGTATTATTCTTCGATGTTCACGTTTCTGTGTTCAGTCTTTTTATCGGCGGTTTGTCGATCGAAGCGATCAGTGGAACGAAACTGCTCTTTGGAGGTAACCCAGTTCGGGGAAAACTTTAACGAATAGTACAACAGCTACCATCTATTAGCCGTCGAGAGTGCCATTCTTGTACAAAGTGTGGGCTTTCTTCCGGCCATAGTCTTGTAAAGAGCTTTCAAGAATAACTCGTGCTTAGTTGAAGAAGTGACCTTTGCTGCGAGATATTGTTGCAGCGTAGGATGAATCAACTTTTCCCCGATCGCATTCACAGGGAAAGCATAAGACACAATTTATGATAATTAACACAATAGGTCACCCCCAAGTCTTACTATCAAAGAGCAACAATCTGTGTTAAAGTCACTTTCTGCTTTGCTATTTAATCAAATTCCAGTATTTAATCCAGCGCTGCTCAGTTCTCTCTGATTTGTCTGTTCAGCGACAAACATCATTTATGGGTATCATGTGGATAAAGGAAACTGTCTTTTATAAGACAATGCTTGTTTCTAACCAGTCATGACTGATGGTCCGGGACGCCATTGCTTATCAGAGCAGCACAGTCGTCATCCACAGGACCCTTACTGCGCAGCGGTACGTCGACCATGATCTACGCCCGGGTTTGTTGCACTTCACAGTAGGCCATCCTGGGCTTATGTTACGCAAGATAACGCACGTCCCCACACTTTTTGTCTACCGGCTTGCCAAGCCCTGCCTCGGTCAGCAAGGTCGCCGGATCTGTCTCCAGTTGAGAACATTTGGAGTTCGAGATTTTGACGAGGTAATGCAGCAGTGGGACAGAATTCGACGCGATATCCTTTAGGAGGACATCCAACAACTCTGTGGATCAACGACAAGCCGAATAACTGCTTGCATAATGGCCAGAGGTGGACCAATGCTATATTGACTCTCTCAATTTGTGAAGCTCTGTCTCTTGAATAAATCGTTCAATTTTTGTTTGTACTGCATTTAGTTTAGTCCAGTGTTTTCCAGCCTCTGGAACAAGTGACCCCTTTCAAAAAACTATGTCAGTGATTCCAACGATAACAATTTAATTTTCCTCCTATTGATAGTACACTGATCAATAAATTAAGTGCACTGCGCAAGTTAGTCGCGCTCTACGGGCTGTGGTACGTCCTTTGCTGCGAAGGAGGCGTGGGGGCGAAAAAGCGTCGGCGGTCGCATAGAAACGCGTTTTTTCTAGGTTCAGTCAGCTGTTCGATCACGCCATCGAGTACGGATGTGATCGTTGTGTCTTTGCGCTTCGCTACGGGGGAACGTAAGACGGAAAAGTTTCTCAAAATGTTTACGCAGCCCTCCACGTGTGGTACAAGTGGCAGTGACGGAAGCGAATTAACATCTAAAAAAAAAAAAAAAAAAAACCTTATGATGACTGTTGATTGAATATGGTTTCGCTGTCTGGAATAATAAACTTGACCATGTAATTGGTGGTGAGGTATTGTCACATGAGAGTATAAAACCATCAAAGCTTATGCCTCACCTCGCAGCTAAACTGATAAATCAATGGAGCCTTCTAAAGGAACGGAAACCCCTTACATGTACAACTACGTGATTACTCTGCTATTCACAATAAAGTACCTGGCAGAGGGTTCAATGTCCCACCTTCAAGCCGTCTCTCTACCGTGCCACTCTCGAACGGCGCGCGGGAAAAACGAGCACTTAAATTTTTCTGTGTGAGCCCTGATTTCTCTTATTTTATCGTGATGATCATTTCTCCCTATGTAGATGGGTCCTAATAGAATGTTTTCGCAATCGGAGGGGAAAATTGCTGATTGAAATTTCATGAGAAGACCCCGTCGCAACGAAAAATGCCTTTGTTTTAATGATTGCCACTCCAATTCACGTATCATGTCTGTGCCAGTATCTCCCCTACTTCGCGATAGTACAAAATGAACTGCCCTTCTTTTTACAGCGGTAAACTACTACGATCTAGGCAATAAAATAGTATTGTTGTTTGTTGATTTAAAATAATATTATATTACTAATTACTTATTGTATTTTCTGATTTAACAAGATCTTTTATCTGACTTTAAGTATCCAGCGTCAATAAGAATCGTTATTAACTACCAACATGCATATCGAGTCGCTAAAGTATGGACGCCGCATACAGATGCCGAGAATCTTATTTTGCCAGCAACACTGGATATGGTTGAATTTACGTTAGATAAACAGGAGGCAAACAATACCATCGATTGCTGATGACATTCCAGAAAAATTAGTTGAAAAATTAAAGAAAACCACAGATTTTGCTTGGCAATTTGATGAATCTACTGATGATTGAGATTGTGCTGAATTTACGGTATTTGTGCGGTTTGAAGTAGATGAAGGTATCGTAGAAAACATTTTGCAAAGCACTAACTGTGACTACTACTGGCCAGTACTTGTACATAGTGTTTTAAAAAGAAACTACGACGTTTATCAGACAAAATAATTTGCCATTTGTAAGTGACGGTTCTAAAGCTATGATCGGCAATAAAATTGGGCTCGCTGCGAAATTAATATCAATAATGCCAAATGCTTCATGGAGACACTGCCTTCTTCATCGACAAGCTCTAGTAGCCGCTTTTTACCTTCTAATTGAAATTATGTGCTTATGAGACGATCGAAGACATGAATTCTCTTACAGGTAAAGGGTTGCAAACTGGACTGTTTAGAATCATTTGTGAAGACATGGGATCGCAACATCAAAATTTCCTTTATCACATAGAGGTCAAATAGCTTTCGAAAGGAAAGGTACTGAGACGAGTTCTGAAACTAAAAGTTGAGTTGCTGATGACCTTACTAAATTCTACATCTCGATATCTGGATTATTTTTGTGGTCCTGTTTGGATATTAAAATTGGTATTTCTCGCTGACCTTTCTAACCACCTAAATATTTTAAACAATAGCTTCCAAGGGGGACAAGAAAACTTTATAAAGGCCAAGGGTAAAATCAAAGGAATCCTGACAAAACATCGTTTGTGTTCAATGCCTTTCCAAAAGGTACATTTGAGTCTTTCCTTTGAGTTCCAAGAAATTACAGTGGACCAATCAGTGTCAGTAATTTCTCACATTCCCTGGATGATACCAAGCTTGCAAAATTTGGAAGATAAACTATTAAGTCACTCTTCAGAACTGAACTCTAAAGCTGACAACTGGCGTAGATAGATCCTAAATCCTTTTTTGAATATGTCAGTATAACCAGCAGGAAGTTGAAAGAAACACTTACAGATTTTGCTGCAGACAGCGTAGTTAAAGTAGAATTTAATTCGTGAATGACTCACGTCTCGTGGATGTAGAGCAAAGAATAACCATGGGTGGCAACGGAAATATTGAAATTATTAGAATCATTCGCCACTTCCTACCTATGTGAATTAGCATTTTCCTGATTAGTGAACAAGAAGACTAAGAAAATAAATAGGCTTCAATTATAAAATAATTTGGTTGTATGTGTCACAAATACAGAACAAAAGAACAACAACAGAACAGAAGAACAAATTATTATTAATAAAATGTCACAGCTCTGTCATGAAATTGTTGTATTTTTAGTGTAGTGTAGGACTTCACTTTTATCTGGCTAAGTGGCACCTGTGACAGATGTAGCTAGTGTCACTCCATGAATGAAACCTGTTAAAACAATACAGTCCTGATTATTGGCAAGAATGATTTTAAAAAATACAGATGAGAGACATTAGTCATAAATCATCAAACCACAGTCATGCCAATATAGCACTGTGCATTTACTTATAATATCGAAATCATAGCATTGCAGTTATAGACTGTTGATGGTGTGGCTTATGCTCCGCAGGAAGCAAATGATAGCAAAATAACAGAAAACGCAAAAAAATAAATATCTAATGTACTATTTACATCAGTAACTTTATTACGATTAAGAAAGTTGTTAAACCTCCCTCAACGAGCACTTTCTGTAAAGAGTATTCGCATAACGAGCACTAAATACTGCAGTTTTGTATAAGGTAGAATCGCTTAGCGAGCAATATTTCTCATAACCAATTTGTATAGTGCCTTTTTCTTTAGTCTTCGGTAAGCATTTCAAAAATCACTTTGTAACCTACATAGCCCCTTTAGTAGCAATAAATCGCCCGCTGTTCTCTGACCTTCCACCTTGTACAGTGGGAGCTCCGACAAACGACAGAGCCACCGACAGTGCAGTATTGAGCTGTACTTTTAGCGACACTTCTGGCATTGCAATTGTTGTCTTCGGTACCTCCGCTCTACTCTACTCGACGATGCTGCAAATTCTTTCTACCAATGTTGCAAGCTCTTCCAACCTCGAAGACTCATATCAGTTAATGGCCTTGACGTACCTATCTATGAATTTCAGTTTAGAGTTGTCTTCGTTAACTAACACGTTTTCAATAAAGCTGCCCGTTAACCAACACGCAGAGAGATGCTTCATTCAACTAGACGTCTTCTGTGTGTAGCATTCATTTCGAAGAGTAATCAAAAACAGCAATTTTCCTGTAGAAAAGCGCGTACTGGATATAATTAAACAATCTACGCTCTGTGCAATTCAGAATTATTGATAAACAAGGTAACACGTAATTTCAATAAAAAAGAAATTTCTCTTTTCTTATGCCTAAGTTTTTGTATAGGGAACCCCTAGTACTTATACAGGTCGTTTCATTTACTTTCAACCACTTTCAAAAGAATACAGCATTTCTTTTTAATTAACTGCGAGAATATTTGGTATGTTTCATTACAAATAGTTTGTACTAGTTTTTAGAAGATTTTTTCAGCTCATTTATAAAGCGCTATCAAAATAATAATGATTTGCTTCTCGGCAATCACAATTAACCACTCGGAAGAAATACGAAATCAACCAGAGGACAAGCAAAGACGATTTTGTGGTTATCTCGATCAAGCTACAGAGCGACGAAAACAGGAACAACGTTAACGTACTGTGTCAGTTACTATTTGAGATGAGCTAAAGCGTCCTAGATCCACTCGGGATAAAATGCTGTACTTCGTGCCTTTTCTCACTTTTGCCAATCCCAGCGATCTATTTTTTGCTTCGAATCACTTTTACTAAAATGCATTCTAGTAACCGTGATGCGCAATCTTACATGTGGCCGTGTGTATGTAGCAGCCATTTGCATGGCATTTCAACACGAGCATCTTTAAAATGTGCTTTAACGAATTGTTGTAGTTCCTTGCGACATTTTTAGCATAGCAGATGATCGATACGAAAACTATATTGTCAGTGTATATGCTTGACATTCTTCAATTATGGGGGCGATCTAGACTAGCATTAAATTAGAAGCTAAAACTTCAAAGAGCGAAGATCGCTTTAGTACAGCATTATTTTTATTACCACTTTCAGCAGACTATGTTCTTCTAAGATTCGTAGATGGCTACATAGTTTGCTGAAACTGGTAATCATAGTAAATGCTGTGAATATCGATCTTGGCTGTTTGAAGTTTTTTGCCTCTAATTTCGTAAGTTGTCAGTACAGCACAAGACGCTGTACCCGCACCGCCATCCCCACTCGGAAATTAATGCGTTCCTTCCCCTCTCCACGCAAACTTTTCCATGATACATTCGTAAATACAGCATGACTTAGTGAACCCAGCCACCCTAATCCCGTTTCGCATATGTCGGAGGAGTTCGATAGACATCATGTCAGTTCTCACCGCTGAAAGTCTTTCCATATTCGAAATGTTCAACAGGTTTAAATTTATATTTATTGCTACAAGTAAGTATCACAACTGAACGTGTACAACTTTACAATGTTCTTTCAAGAAACCTTGTCACTTCCGCGTGACATTTCTCTCACAGCAGATAATAACCTCGAACAAATATAACGAAATTAGAATTATATTAATACCTTCAGCTGCTAACGGGCTTTGATATATATCAACGGGGACAGGTGAAAATGTGCGCCCCTACCGGGACTCGAACCCGTGATCGCCTGCTTACATGGCAGACGCTCTATCCGTCTGACAAGGAGACGGCACGACCGTGGGGTCTGGGATTTGTCCGAAATTTTTTTGGTGAAAGAGGACTCCTAACACCTCACGTGGTTAAAATATTAGGACGCACTACCCGGAAAATCCCGGGAATAATCGACCCAAAGTCTCTTAGGTGCCGTATGACTATAAAATGTTGGTCCATTGCCGAGCCGCCGTCTGGCCTAGATAGTTACGGCTGGGACTCTTACGCCAGAGGTCTCGGGTTCGATTCCTCCTCTGACACTCTTTTTTCCTTCTGTTTCATTTACTTTTGTTATTCCACCAATTATTCAGAAAGTTTCCCCAACCTATATCATCTTTAACAAATTAGTTACATTACTGAATAAAATTTATTTTCCTTTTGTCCAACAACACAATTCGTGGCCGTGGATTTTCCATTTTTCATTGTCAAGTACATGAGGAGCGTCATTGGGTTTTTAATCATAATAACAAAGTCGATTGGGAAACATTCAATTTTATACATATAACAATTATAAACAAGAACCTCAGTGGTAATTATCGAAAAAACCAACAAATCAATAATTTTTGCGGCATCTTGCGCAACATATAAAAGCGGATTTTTTACAATCACAATTTGCAATAAATCTGTACAAAAACATGCCCCATTAACATTTACGAAAATGTTTCTAGTATCTGATAATTTTGAAGCAAACCAGACATATTGAATCATGACTCGGAGTATTGGTGACGATAATTGATGTTGAAATATGGAATGAATTTTTGTACAGTCTTCCCGGGTATTAATTTCACGATTCTCCTGTAACAATGCGCTGCAATTTTGCAAGCGCTTTATGAAATTTTTAACTTGCTTGTAAAAGTAAACATCACAAGGTTGCACCAAAGAAGTGCATTTTGGAGGTATGACTTTTACAGACCAAGTTGGGATATTTTCGTCATCTTGAAAAATTGCATCATATATCTCCGGATTCGTTTGACCTCCCCAAGTGTCAATAAGAAGTAAAAATTTATTCTCCCCGACGTAAGATTTTAAACATTTCCGGGGAAAATCCATGTATAAAACTGTTGTTAATTTTCCGGACTTCGATGATGTTACGATGACGTTCGTATAAGTATTGGCATAGCCATCTATTAATTTGTGAATACGAGGTCCGAAATGACGGGTCGCTTCTTGTAAGCATATGAAGAAATGTGGGAGCAGTTGAAAACAGATTGATATTGGCATCCTGAAACAATAGTATTTTTAATATTAAACAATATTCGAATGTGTATGTAAATATCTTTTTCTGTAATTAAATATGAATTCATATATTTTACATCGGTAAAAACATTTTGTACGCAGAAAACACGTATTTACCTGTTTGGTCAGTATTTATCACATAATCCTTATGGTACTGAGGGATTAAACGGCACGTCAGCCGACGAAAGGTCTCCGGAGACGCCTCTATGTCCAATATTGACGCCGCTTCTTTTTTCGAAACCAGTTTCGTGATCTTGCGTTGTGAAATTCTGTGCTTCTGTTTAAATGCCGTGACCCATCGATCAGACGCCTTGAATTTGAAATCGATGAATTGTGCAGCCGCAGCCAATGCCCATTGCTGTAAACTGCTTGTCGTGACTTGCTGATATTGTTGTGTCGATTCCCTAAGGTCTCGACACAATGAGTGGCTAGGTGCACGCGAAACTAAGCAGACGGGCGTAAATTCTGAAACAGGAGACTGGATGAAAACTATAAAGAAAAGAAGAGAGATTTTAATATACTTAACTTTAATGTAGTCTTGTTCTTGTTGAAATACATCTCTTGCATAGTAGTAAGCAATTAGCAATGATACACATGGCGCCTTGCTAGGTAGTAGCGATGGACTAGCTGAAGGCTATTTAATCTGTCTCTCGGCAAATGAGAGGAATACTTGGTAGGTCTAGTCGCAAGCTATGTCGTCCGTACAACTGGGGCGAGGTCATGTCCGTGTCTTGTGACCTGCCATGTGGTGGCGCTAGGATTGCGAGTACACAGTGGCGACACGCGGGTCCGACATGTACTACAGGACCGCGGCCGATTTAAGTTACCACCTAGCAAGTGTGGTGTCTAGCGGTGACACCACATTCCTCCCCCGCAAATCGGCGAACGGTCGTGAGATAAGGCTTCCGCCCGCCGTGGGGAGGACCCCATGTTGACGTATGCGATGAGGTGGGGAGCCTAACAACAGGCGAGGCTGTGCCACCCGCACCCGGCCATTCGGTCCGAGGGGAGCTAGGAAACGCCTGCAAACCTAGTCCAGGGTGCACGTCAACATGAGGTGTTTGCGCACGGAATGATATAGAAGGGTCGACCTCCATGTGGTCGGAGCACCCGACGGGCGAAGACGACATCTGGTCCGGAGCGGGCAAGAAGTCCATGGCGGAGGACGGCTGGTCACGGGAAGCGAGCGGCGGCGCGTGACCCAGGGAGGCGCCATGCGGTTGCAGCGAAGCGTCCTCTGCGGGCGGCGCCGGCGGCGGCTGCGGCGGCGCGACGCCATGAGGCAAAATGGAAGGCATCGTCGGTAACACCTGGGGATGAGGCGAGCCAGTAGATGGGTCCCCAGGGCGCTGACCTGACGGCTCCGTCGCTGAAAGCAGACGGGGAGCGGCAGAACCCAGGCGACGACAGAGGCGCAGCTGATTGAGATGCCGACGCACCTCACCAGAGGCCCCCAAAACCAAATACATCGCGCGGCCGAGGCAGCGAAGAATGCGCCCTGCGAGCCAACGCTGTGAACCGCGATAGTTGCGATAATAGACAACGTCGCCAGGAGCAAAAGCAGGAGTCTGCCGCTGCACAGGAACCGGATGTGGCGGATGCAGCAAAGACATCAGAGTTCGATGAGGACGACCATGGAGCAATTCAGCCGGCGAGCGACCATCGCGGGGCTGAGAGCGATACGAAGACAAAAAGAGCAACAAAGCGTCCTCCCGAGAATGCGACTCTTTCAATTTCAACATCTGGGACTTGAAAGTCCGGACCAATCGTTCAGCGGCACCGTTTGACTGAGGCGAAAACGGCGCGGATGTCAGATGTTGAATACCATTGGCCTTGCAGAACGACTGAAATTCTGCGGACATGAATTGTGGGCCATTGTCGGAAACAATAGTCTGCGGAAGACCTTCAATGCAAAAGATAGCAGACAAGGCTTGGATTGTGGCAGAAGACGTCGTGGAAGACATCCGGACAACAAAAGGAAAATTACTGAAAGCATCGACCACAACCAACCATCGAGCATTCCAGAATGGACCAGCAAAATCGATGTGCAAGCGTTGCCAAGGGGAAGTGGCTTTCGGCCATGCAAAGAATTTCCGCGGCGGTGCGGATTGTTGTTCGGCACACGCCACGCAAGAGGAGCACATATTCGCAATCGCAGCATCGATTCCGAACCAAGTACAGTGCTGTCGAGCAAGTTGTTTCGTTCGCACTATACCCCAATGTCCTTGGTGAAGAAGCCGTAAGACAGAGGACTGTAACGAACGTGGGACCACAACGCGGGATTGATCATTATCGGAACGCAACAACAAAACACCACGTCGGACAAAAAGTCTCTCCTTGTGGGCAAAAAATCGGCGAACCAAAGGATCCTCGATCCTTGACTTTGACAAGGGCCATTGCGTAGCAACAAAACGCAAAACGGGAGCAAGGACAGGGTCAGCAGCTGTGGCTGTAGCTACACGACGAAAATCAATCGGAAACGATGCGACCACGTCATCGGCTTCCGAATCAATGAACATGCAAGCAAGTTCGGAAGAATCGAATGCTTTATCCTCAGCAACAGGCAAACGGGACAACGCATCAGCGTTTCCGTGCTTAGCAGTGGACCGATACAAGATATCGTAGCGGTACTGCGAGAGAAAAAGAGACCAGCGAATGAATTTCTGCGCTGTACGAGGAGGTACAGGCTTGTTCGGATGAAAAAGCGATGTCAAAGGCTTGTGGTCCGTGATGATTGTAAAGTGACGACCATACAAGAAGTCATGGAACTTGGTAACACCAAACACGAGAGCTAAAGCTTCTTTCTCTATTTGTGAATAATTTCTTTGCGCAGATGAGAGCAATTTGGACGCAAAGGCAATAGGGCGATCATGCGAGCCATCCTTGTGCGCAAGCACAGCACCGATCCCGAAATCCGATGCATCTACCATCAACAAAAGGGGTTTTCGGGGATCGAATGGCGTAAGGCAAGTATTTGAAAGTAACGCCGATTTCAACTGGCGATAGGCGCGTTCGCATTCCGTCGTCCAGACGAACGGAACACCTTTACGGCGTAAGCGATGAAGCGGAGCTGAAATGGAAGAAGCATTGCGCACAAACCTATGATAATAAGTGACCTTACCCAGCACACTCTGTAGCTGTTTTAAGTGCTGCGGTGACGGCAAGTCCTGAATGGCACGAAGGTGCTCTGGACTCGGATGTATACCTTGGGCATTTATGACATGCCCCAGGTACGGTAAGTCACGAGCAAAAAACACACATTTGTCCTTCCTCAAGCGAAGACCATTCTGACGCAAGACCTGAAATAATGTTCGGAGATTTTGCAAATGTTCTGCTTCTGTCTTTCCTGAGATTACAATATCGTCCAGATAGTTCGCAGCCGTAGGGACCGACGCACAAATAGTTTGTAAATATTGCTGAAATAAAGCAGGGGCGGATGCACACCCGAATGGCAGTCTTTTGAAGCGATACAAGCCAAGATGCGTGTTAACCACTAAGACGCGCTGGGATTCTTCGTCCACAGGTATTTGCAAGTACGCATCTGCTAGGTCCAATTTTGAAAAATATTTTCCCGGGCACAGTTTGTCAAAAAGATCTTCCGGGCGGGGCAAAGGAAAAGTAGCAGTCACAAGTTGTGGATTCACAGTTGCCTTGAAGTCCACGCAAAGTCTCAATTTTCCGGAAGGTTTTGGCAAAATTACTAAGGGTGAGGCCCAAAGAGAAGCCTGCACACGTTCAATGACACCTTGAGATTCTAAATCGTGCAATGTTCTTGCGACCTCATCACGCAATGCGTGGGGAACATTGCGCGCTCTGAAAAATTTCGGTTGCGCGTTGTCTTTCAGTTCCAAATGCGCTTCATAGTTCTTAGCGCAACCAAGGCCCGGTGCAAAAATGTCTGCAAATTCTTCACAAAGACTAGAAACACTGGCGGAAGGCACAGTCTGATTCACTGATAGGACCTGATTTACAATAGACATATTAAATAATTGAAACAAATCTAAACCAAACAAGTTCACTGCACTAGAGGAACGAAGAACATAAAATGACACAAGTTTTGTCTGTCCCTTGTATTTTGCAATAAGGCTGCACTGTCCTAACACAGGTATATGCTGTCCTGAGTAACTAGTTAACGTAACATTTGCGGCACGCAATGGCGGGGCGCCCAGTTGTTTGTACGTGTCGTGATTGAGCAATGAAACTGCAGCTCCGGTATCGAGCTGGAATGGGATCACTTTGCCTTCAAAGTCTAAGTCCACAAAAAGTTTATTGTCTTGTTGACGACAAGAGCGACTGTCTCGTGCAATTTGAATTGATACAGGTCCAGAAGCACTTGCAACTTTACGGGATTTCCGGCGACGTCGACGCACACTTTGGGTGGGACGAACACAGTCACTGTGAGCTAAAGTGTCACTGGACGGGTGGGAATGTACTACATGGATGTCCATGGGTGAAGGTCCACGAGCCTGATTGTCCTGGGTTCGATTCCGGCGCGAAGCAAAGGGCCTGGAATTTGTGTGATTGTCTGACCTAAGCTTTTTCTGGCAAACACTTTGTACATGTCCTTTCTTTTGACAGTAAAAGCAAATAGCTTGGCGTGACGGGCAATTTTCACGCGAATGTCTAATTGCACACCGCGGGCAAGATTTCACTGCATTTGCTTGCTTACGCGGCGCACGTGGTTGCAAGCTAGGCGGCCGCAGCGAAGTCGGGCGCGAGGGCCGCTTAGCGTCCCGTGCAGCGGGCCGGGCGGGCCGATTAACGTGACACACTGCTGGCGAAGATTCAAATGATGCCTGAGCAAAGTCAAGTGTGTCTTGCCTGTCCAATATGTCTATCACTTGTTGCAGGGAGGGATTAACTAGTTTCAAAATCTGTTCCCTTATGCGAACATCAGAAACGTTCTGTGCAATTGCATCACGCACCATAGTATCTGAATATGGGAGGCCACATTCACAGGCAAACGCGCAGTCTCTAGTAAGGCCTTGCAAAGTTGCTACCCACTCCCTATTAGTCTGACCGGCGGTACGTTTTGTACGAAAAAACGTATACCGTTTTGCAACAACATTAACTGTTTCTTTGAAATAGGCATCTAAAGCCGACAAAATTTCCTCGTAGGTCAGAGTTGCTACGTCGCGTCGGGGAAACAATTTCACTATCACCCGGTAGGTAGACACACCGACACAAGAAAGCAAAAACGGCTGCCGCTCTTTACCTTGAATTCCATAAGCAGTGAGGTGGAAGTTGAACTGATCGGCCCACTCAGTCCAGCTTTCGGTTGTGGCCTCAAAGGGCCTAAATGGCGGTGCGACAGCGTTGTGTGGCTGCGGTAGCGAAGAAGCGGCTGCCGCCGCATCGGTTTGCAGCGCACGTTGACCCTGGACGAGCTGTCCAAGGGCTTCCAATAACGCCTGCGTCTGCTGATTCTGCAAGCGAAAAAATTCGGACAGTACATCTGGAGAATGCGGCGAAGCCATGACACAAGCAAATTAGAGCAAATAGAACACAAAGACTGCAACGTGGGCGCGGCACCACTCCTCGGCGCCAAAATATTGTTGTGTCGATTCCCTAAGGTCTCGACACAATGAGTGGCTAGGTGCACGCGAAACTAAGCAGACGGGCGTAAATTCTGAAACAGGAGACTGGATGAAAACTATAAAGAAAAGAAGAGAGATTTTAATATACTTAACTTTAATGTAGTCTTGTTCTTGTTGAAATACATCTCTTGCATAGTAGTAAGCAATTAGCAATGATACACATGGCGCCTTGCTAGGTAGTAGCGATGGACTAGCTGAAGGCTATTTAATCTGTCTCTCGGCAAATGAGAGGAATACTTGGTAGGTCTAGTCGCAAGCTATGTCGTCCGTACAACTGGGGCGAGGTCATGTCCGTGTCTTGTGACCTGCCATGTGGTGGCGCTAGGATTGCGAGTACACAGTGGCGACACGCGGGTCCGACATGTACTACAGGACCGCGGCCGATTTAAGTTACCACCTAGCAAGTGTGGTGTCTAGCGGTGACACCACAGATATTGCTGTCTTGCTTCCACAAAACGGTCGTAGGTTCACGAATCTGTCGCCTCAAATTTATCCACTCGCGTACCACCACTTTTAATATCTTTATCCCATTGTGAAAGATATTCATTTCTCTTCAATTGGGGGCATCCTTTTTTTTGCAATGTCGCCAAGGACCGTGTGGGATGCGCTTTAGCAATATTCACGACTTTGACTTTGTAGGCAATGGGAATCATGTCACTTCAAATCTTTTCGGTGACGGTTTATATTCGTCTGGAGAGGAATCACTCTGTGGCACTTCGAACAGTTCGTCGTTCTTCTCACATTCTTCGCAATCCTCATGAGTGTGAATTAATTCCTCTTCAGTTACGAATATTTTTTCACCCAAAAGTTCCAGTATATAATTATAAAGTTCTCTGGCCAATAACACAGCATCGCGAGAGATTTCTTCCGAAGGTGTCGATGCAATTAAATTATTTTCCATCAACAGCTTTTCATAGTACACCACTGTGCCCTTCAATCGTAATTTTGATAGGTCACTATGATAGGATTCTTCAGGAATTTCTTCTCCTATTCCAGATGAGCCAGCAACTTCTTCAGTCAGCATGTTTAACCTCGGATCGGAATAACACGTTGACCTTTGAAACAGGCACGTCTGTTCACGACGCAATCGAAAAATAAACTGCCGTTTACTTCTCACGGTTCGCGCACAGTCCTATGCGCAGATGACCCTTACAAAGCGCCTTTAAACCTTGAAACCCCATAAAACGAAATAGAACAACGAGCACGAATATTTTTCAGTGAATTAAAAACTTTACGTTCTTGAGCTAAAATAATGTTTTGAAACTAATGTAGGTTTGAGAAACTATCTGAATAATCGGTAGAATAACAAAAGAAAATGAAACAGAAGAGAAAAAAGTGGTGGAGGTGGAATCGAACTCGAGACCTCTGGCGTAAGAGTCCGAGCCCCAACCATTTTTTTCTTAATCTGATTTTGTTCGTTTTCGTTCGTTGTATGTGCTCGAGGCGGACGTCGCAATACACCCGTATCAGTTCGTCGTTGATCCATTAACTCAGTTTTTTTATTACAGAGGGTAGCTAACCCTCTGACCGAACACGCTGAGTTACCGTGCCGGCTAACCCTCTAGGCCAGACGGCGGCTCGGCAACGGACCAACATTTTATACTCATACGCAGACCAACACCGACAACGATAGTTCAGGTATACATGCCGACGTCGCAAGCTGAAGATGAACAGATAGAGAAAGTGTATGAGGCTATTGAAAGGGTAATGCAGTATGTAAAGGGGGACGAAAATCTAATAGTCATGGGCGACTGGAATGCAGTTGTAGGGGAAGGAGTAGAAGAAAAGGTTACAGGAGAATATGGGCTTGGGACAAGGAATGAAAGAGGAGAAAGACTAATTGAGTTCTGTAACAAGTTTCAGCTAGTAATAGCGAATACCCTGTTCAAGAATCACAAGAGGAGGAGGTATACTTGGAAAAGGCCGGGAGATACGGGAAGATTTCAATTAGATTACATCATGGTCAGACAGAGATTCCGAAATCAGATACTGGATTGTAAGGCGTACCCAGGAGCAGATATAGACTCAGATCACAATATAGTAGTGATGAAGAGTAGGCTGAAGTTCAAGACATTAGTCAGGAAGAATCAATACGCACAGGAGTGAGATACGGAAGTACTAAGGAATGACAAGATACGTTTGAAGTTCTCTAACGCTTAGATACAGCAATAAGGAATAGCGCAGTAGGCAGTACAGTTGAAGAGGAATGGACATCTCTAAAAAGGGCCATCACAGAAGTTGGAAAAGAAAACATAGGTACAAAGAAGGTAACTGCGAAGAAACCATGGGTAACATAAGAAGTACTTCAGTTGATTGATGAAAGGAGGAAGTACAAACATGTTCCGGGAAAATCAGGAATACAGAAATACAAGTCGCTGAGGAATGAAATAAATAGGAAGTGCAGGGAGGCTAAGACGAAATGGCTGCAGGAAAAATGTGAAGACATCGAAAGAGATATGATTGTCGGAAGGACAGACTCAGCATACAGGAAAGTCAAAACAACCTTTGGTGACATTAAAAGCAACGGTGGTAACATTAAGAGTGCAACGGGAATTCCACTGTTAAATGCAGAGGAGAGAGCAGATAGGTGGAAAGAATACATTGAAAGCCTCTATGAGGGTGAAGATTTGTCTGATGTGATAGAAGAAGAAACAGGAGTCGATTTAGAAGAGATAGGGGATCCAGTATTAGAATCGGAATTTAAAAGATCTTTGGAGGACTTACGGTCAAATAAGGCAGAAGGGATAGATAACATTCCATTAGAATTTCTAACATCATTGGGGGAAGTGGGAACAAAACGACTATTCACGTAGGTGTGTAGAATATATGAGTCTGGCGATATACCATCTGACTTTCGGAAAAGCGTCATCCACACAATTCCGAAGACGGCAAGAGCTGACAAGTGCGAGAATTATCGCACAATCAGCTTAACAGCTCATGCATCGAAGCTGCTTACAAGAATAATATACAGAAGAATGGAAAAGAAAATTGAGAATGAGCTAGGTGACGATCAGTTTGGCTTTAGGAAAAGTAAAGGGACGCGAGAGGCAATTCTGACGTTACGGCTAATAATGGAAGCAAGGCTAAAGAAAAACAAGACACTTTCATAGGATTTGTCGACCTGGAAAAAGCGTTCGACAATATAAAACGGTGCAAGCTGTTCGAGATTCTGAAAAAAGTAGGGCTAAGCTATAGGGAGAGACGGGTCATATACAATATGTACAACAACCAAGAGGGAATAATAAGAGTGGACGATCAAGAACGAAGTGCTCGTATTAAGAAGGGTGTAAGACAAGGCTGTAGCCTTTCGCCCTTACTCTTCAATCTGTACATCGAGGAAGCAATGATGGAAATAAAAGAAAGGTTCAGGAGTGGAATTAAAATACAAGGTGAAAGGATATCAATGATACGATTCGCTGATGACATTGCTATCCTGAGTGAAAGTGAAGAAGAATTAAATGATCTGCTGAACGGACTGAACAGTCTAATGAGTACACAGTATGGTTTCAGCGTAAATCGGAGAAAGACGAAGGTAATGAGAAGTAGTAGAAATTAGAACAGCGAGAAACTTAACATCAGGATTGATGGTCACGAAGTCAATGAAGTTAAGGATTTCTGCTACCATGGCAGTAAAATAACCAATGACGGACAGAGCAAGGAGGACATCAAAAGCAGACTCGCTATGGCAAAAGAGGCATTTCTGGCCAAGAGAAGTCTACTAATATCAAATACCGGCCTTAATTTGAGGAAGAAATTTCTGAGGATATACGTCTGAAGTAAAGCATTGTATGGTAGTGAAACATGGACTGTGGGAAAACCGGAACAGACGAGAATCGAAGCATTTGAGATGTGGTGCTATAGACGAATGTTGAAAATTAGGTGGACTGATAAGGTAAGGAATGAGGAGTTTCTACGCAGAATCGGAGAGGAAAGGAATATGTGGAAAACGCTGATAAGGAGAAGGGACAGGATGATAGGATATCTGCTAAGACATGAGGGAATGACTTCCATGGTACTAGAGGGAGCTGTAGAGGGCAAAAACTGTAGAGGAAGACAGAGATTGGAATACATCAAGCAAATAATTGAGGACGTAGGTTGCAAGTTCTACTCTGAGATGAAGAAGTTAGCACAGGAAAGGAATTCGTCGCGGGCCCATCAAACCAGTCAGTAGACTGATGACAAAAAAAAAAAAAAAAGAAAAAAACGACACCTAAGAAACTTTGGATCGATTTTAACCGGGTAGTGCGTCCTAATATTTTAACCACGTGAGGTGTTAGGGGTCCTCTTTCACCACACAAAATTTCGGAGAAATCCCCGACCCCACGATCGTGCCGTCTCCTTGTGAGACACCAAGGGCACAGAGGACAGCGCGACTGCAGGGACTATCTCGCGCACGCCTCCCGCGAGCCCCACATTCTCACCACGTATGTCCATACACTACATTCGTAGTGTCCCACCCCAACACACTCATTACTCGTGGAAGACATTCTTCCCAAGTCCCGTAAGAGTTCGTGGAATATGTGTGTATCGGACGAGTCCGAAATAACAGACACCATATCTATATAAGTATATAGTTCTGGCAACACCGGCCACGACCTTCTTCTTCTGTGCGGATGCACACATATTCCCCGAACTCATACGGGACTTGGTAAGAATGTCTTCCACGAGTATTGAGTGTGTTGGGGTGGGACACTACGAATGTAGTGTGTGGACATACGGGGTGAGAATGTGGGTCTCGCGGGAGGTGTGCGCGAGATAGTCCCTGCAGTCGCGCTATTGTCTGTACCGTCGGTGGCTCAGATGGATAGAGCATCTGCCATGTAAGCAGGAGATCCGGCGTTGCAGTCCCGGTCGGGGTACACATTTTCGCCTGTCCCCCTTCATATATATCAAAGCCCGTTAGCAGCTGAGGGTATTAATATAATTCTAATTTCGTTCTAGACGGCTGCAGGTCATCAATGTCCCAAAGAACAGACACCATATCCATATAAATATACGAACAAATATGTTGTCGGCCATGATGCAAATACTGGCTGTATCATTTAAAGTGATTGCAGTGAAGTCACTTTGCGACCCCCCCCCCCCCCCCCACCAGCCCTCTGGGTCACAACCCAACGGTTGAGAAACACAGGTTTAGTTCATTGCCAATTCCTTTTTTTTTTTTATTTAACGGGCTTCTGACAAGCGGTGAACATTACCTGTGTTTCCACCGGTTGGCTAGTGTTTATTTGTATTTAGAGCTTGCGTAATTATTGTTTTCAATAGCTTTTGTGAAACGCGAGTTTCTAGTGCATCTTCACACGGCCATTAGCGCTAGCATAGTCTGATTGAATCAGCGGCCAGAAATGTGTTTTCGGCATAATGTCAGCCACCCAGGCGGGAGGACCAGCAGCGGCAGCGCTATCGGGTTGTTTACTGCTCAGCATTTGGTTCAGTTCAGTTCCATTTATTAAGACAAGCGTCTGACAGGAAGTGAACATTAGCTTTGTTTCGATCTAACGGGCCAGTGTATAATAATATTTACAGCTTACATATTTACTACCTGCAGTAGGTTTTGTGAAAGCCGGGTCTCTGATAGCCGTTGATACGTACATCTGTTGTCATTGGAAAAATTAATTCTGTTTTAAGAGTTTGCGGATTTTGCGATATCAGGCTACAGAGATAGTAGATGTTAGTGGCTATTCATTCTTCTCGTTTATATCTTGCATACATCCCAGCTTCAATAGTGCCATAGTCGGGTAATTCTCTCGTTTCCAGGGGCCTGCTTGTTCTTTCTTAGTTAGTCAAGACTGATTTGTTTGTATTTCTTGAGATTTGATTCCGTGTTTTACACAGTACAACATTGATAGGAAAGCACTTGTTGTGTGGCCACAAGTGGAACTGGCCGCTGTCTGTAAGCTGCACTGGCCATGGTCAACAGGCTTCTGGCTGTTGCTCAAAACAGCGGCGACTTCCGGGCACTAGAGTCGTGGCCTGCAAGATCTGTGGTCTCATTGCAATCCATAGGTGACCCGACTGTCGCTGCCCCTTTGCATATGTAACATCTGATTGGTCTGTCTTCACTCAAAAGCGAGTGGTGGACCGTGGTGGATTCGCATATCTCTGGGCGAAAGGTAGAAGTGGGAAGTGGTTGCACAGAATAGTCCTTACATCCTAGCATCATACACGAGGTGGTACCCACTGTTCATAGTACTTCTGAGCCAACAAGGGACGCCTCTCCTGTTGGGCCACTAGCCGATTTTCCTACCCTGTCCGGACAAGTTCAGAGGGCACATATGCTATTCAGTGGGATGAACAATGTTAAGCATGTGATGGAAAGAATGCCAGGATGCTTTCGGTATGTTTGCACTGGGTGCAACCGGCATCAAATGGTGGCTCATGTCTGCAAGAATGACACCTTTCACTTCGGTTCTGAGGCCATCTTCCTTTCGTATAGACGGAATACTGATTTGGTGATGACAGTATCGCACATGATTTGCAAGCTAATCTCACCATTTCTCCCATCGTTCGCACTCCTCTGGTTTGGAGCTGTCTACACCAAAAGCTCAGAGGATTCTTCGATTGTATCGCATGCGAATTTCTCGACCTCCGTTACAGGGTGGAGAGCTGAAGGGTTCCCCATAGCAAGTCAGGCGCGTACTTCAAGCAGGAAACGTCTACTAGTCTAGCGGAGTGCGGCGTGCAGATGGATTATTTATTTAATTCTTTACTTTTTGTTAGAGGAATCCCCCTTTGGAACAGACATGAAATGCCTACTGAAATGGAAGACACATCAGCCACGTTTTTCTCAAAGGATGTTAGTCCCTACAGATCAGAAATAGAAATTATTCATGTGTCATGTGATATTAGCAAAATGTAGGAGCATCCATAGTAGGTTCCAAAATTAGTATCGCTTATTGTAGGTTATAATGCCCAGATAGTATTAAAAACAGAAATTTGTTTGAAACCGGAAACGAATACTAACGACATTCTAAATTCAGAATCCCCATTGGGGACTGGGAATTTATTACAGTAAAGAGATTGGTAATATATAGCGTGGTTGTCACGGTCTCCCAATGTGAATTAATCTGTGTGAAGTTAAGCTTCAAAGGTTGGTCCAAAATGCTTTTATAGACCACTTGCCTCATAATCTGTAGTGGTAGAGTGACTCAGAGAGAACGTGCAGAATTTCGTGAATACGTTTTCTGATCACAGTGCTGTACTAGAGGGCGAATTCTTCTTGCGAGGTACAGATAGGGGGAGTCGTGCTATCAAAACTGCTGCCAGGGACAGGGATTCGTGTGACATCATTCTGAATGTCTTGTCCGAAAATGGCTTCGGGCAGATGGCGAACCAACTGGTGATGCTAACGTCTTAGACCTCATAGCATCCAACAGACTTGACCTTCTCGATTCGTATGTGATCATAAAACTGTGGTAGCATCTATGACTACATGATGTTAAGAAAGGCAGCAAAATATTTTTGCTTAACAAGAGTGACAGGAAACAAACTGCAGAGAATCTGCGTAGTCAACATCATATATTCCGTGCTGGGGACGAAGATGTGGAGCATAAATGGGAAAAAAATCAAAGGCTTCGTTCACTATGCCTTACGTTAGGCAAGTATGTTAAGAGCAACGTCATAAGGGATGCGAAAGACCCACCGTGGTTTAATAACGGACTTGGAAAACTGATACGTAAACAGAGTATCACAGATAAAAGGAAAGAACTTCGCTGAACTGTTCATTGAATTTGAAAGTAAAATTTTGTCGATTTTGTCTGACTAAAAAGCCTAAGAGGTTTTCGTCTTACGAAAAATCAGTAAGCGTTTAGAAATCATCTATTCAATCACACGGTGAATTTAGTGGTATCTAAACGGAAAATGACAGAGAGATGGCCGAAACGTCGAATTCGGTCATCCGAATTGTTTCATTGCGGAGGATCGTAATAGTGTCCCTCCTTTCCACCATCATACGTACTTCGAAATGCATTATATGTACTGGCATTTGCGAATATGGAGGGCCATCAGTTGTATAATGGAATGAGGACAATGAAAATTTTTGCCGGACCAGGAGTCGAACCCGAATTTCCCGCTTATCGCGAGCGGTCGCCACATCATAAGGCTGTCCGACTACGACTCACGGCAAGACCCAAACTTTCATGTATCGTCAACCATGTGTCTACAATCTGCAGTTGTACAGTCATTATGTGTGTTCCCGTACAGGGGCGAAAGTTTATTTGACAGTCGCTGGCCCGGTGTCGGCGGATAAATACGATATTGCAGTGCCTGTGTTGTTCAGAAACGACGCGTAGTCTTTACGTCGTCCTTCTGAACAACATAAGCAATGCAATATCGTATCGAATTTCTAAATAGTGGATACTGAGATAACTGATCGCGGACTAGACAAACAATTACGGCCGTTTTGTAGTGAAAAGGCATTCAGAAACAGTTGGGATACCTGTACGATTCTATAGATAAATGTGAAAGAACTTTCCCCTTCTAGCAGCACTTTGTCATAGGTCGCTGGTTGTTCCAGGGTACGTAGCGACTGAAAAAGTTCATATCATTCCCGTTTTCAAGAAGGGTCGCAAAACAGTTGCCGAAAATTTTAGGCCTATATTGTTGACGTATATCTGTTGTCGAATTATGGATCATGTGTTATGCTCATATACTATGACGTTTTTGGAGAAGGAAAATCTCGTCTATAAAAATCAACATGGATTCCTCAAAGAGAGGTCTTGAGAAACTAAGCTCGCTTTGCTCCTCCATGAGATACATAGGCCTACAAACAACAGCGCTCGGGTTGATGGAGCGTACCTCGACTTCAGTAAGGCATTTGATACTGTTATGCATTGCCGTTTCGTGAGCAAAAAGAAAAGGAACTATTAGCTTACCGAGGATCGGGCCAGATTTGCGACTGGATGCAACACTTTTTTGCAGACAGAATTTAACAGGTTTCTCTTAAAGGAACAGATAGGGGTAATTTGTGGGGTACCCGAAGGAAGTATAGGACCATTACTGTTTACAACGCCTGTAAATGTTGTAGAAGTACACGTCGAAAGCTCTTTAATACTGTCCGCAAATGATGTGGTTTTCTATAAGCGACCAACGAAAATTATAGAAGGCCCCAGAACGTAAAAAAAAAAAAAAAATACTGCGCATAGACAAGAAACAAAATCCACTACTGTACAACTACACTTGGTGACCAATTCCCGGAAACAGTATGTAAACAGGAGTATCTATTTGCAGCGACCTCGAGTGTAATGACCACGTAAAACATATAAGCACATGCCAGGAAAAGTAATTTAATTGGTCCAGTTAAGAACTGGCTTACAAGGTGCTTGTTTGAGTGATACTTGAGTACTACCTTACCAGGTAGGACTGATAGAAGAGAAAAGATGGAATGAAGCGCGGCGCTTTTCTTCACAGGGTCGTTTATTGGTGCGAGAGCGTTACAGAGATGCTCAACAAATTCCAGCGATGGACGCGACAGGAAAGGTGTAGTGCACCACAGAGAGGTTTACTATTTAAATTTCGAGAGAATACTTTCGGGGAAGTGTCGGAAAAACACACTACTTTCTTCCACTTGCATCTCACGAAATAACGAGAAAATTCGATAAGCATCGCTAAATTCACTTAGTTTGCTATTGGAATGGGCTTTATGGCACTATCCTCCACCAAGGATTAGTATCTTTGGAGATGGCTAAGGTTTTGATGGGGTGTATCAGACCTGACTGTGTCGGTACGTGTATACTGGACCATTCCGAAATTCAGATGTACCACTTCCGCTAGAAGTCTGCGAAAGCGAACTTCTCCGATGAAAGAACAGTTTTGTCTACTGGGTAGAAAGCTGCAATCCGTATGAATTAAGAGGGTATCATTTCAATGTGTTCGGCAGCTTGGAATATGTCCCTGGTGATGCAAATGGTATTACACCTCAAAACTACAAAATCTTCTGCCTAATGAAAGACGAGATTGTGAAGTTTATGCAGTGCACACCGAAAATTTACATGTACTGTAAAGACACAGGTGCCACCAAAAGATGGGCTAAGGATGTCGAGAGAGGATAAGTCACTCTCTCACTTATTTTAATATTCAAGGCTACTCTTTAATGTTGTTATTACACCCTAGACGTCATTTTTGTGAGTTGACAGGAAATTATCAACATGAGCAGGCACTGATAGGAGCTTCAGCATTGTTAATGCATGTAGGATATTTATGGTAGCTCTCCTTCGAATAGTACTTTCTGGAGTTGATAACAAGCAGGAAGATTGGTTATTTAACAGCAAATCTTGCAGTGGACATTTGGAACGCTGGTCCCAAGAATTTTTGGCAGTGAGGTGCAGACAACGTTTTCGGCCAAAGAGGTGAAAAAACTGCCTACATGGACCTACCTTCCTGGCGTTTGTGCCCACGGCATCGCTTTGGATGCAGGAGAAAAGTGGGTCCCTATCCAAGATGTTTTGACAGTGTCGTAAACGCCCATTGTGTAAAGGGATGGTGGCCATAAAAATCCATGAGCTCCCATGTTCAACCTGGACCACAAGTTATCGATGGAGGCGTCATGTGATGTCGTCCCTCTGTTGCTGAGTTTTTTTGGGAAGCCCCAGGCCTTCGGAAGAATTTTAGGTTGCAACACAACATTTATGACAACTTTGAAATGGTCTGTGCTGGAACAGAAAATCACTTCTCTTAGTTTTGCCAAGGGCCCTGGTCGGACATACTGTAACGTTTGGCCCGACCAGATAATAATCTCTGTGATAAATGTATTGTTTACTTCTAGCCTAAATGGAAACTCAGAACACACTGCCCCAGGTGGCCATGGGAAAAACGATTCGGTAACGTAACATCTTCTCTTCCTTGCTCCGGAATTTACAAGTCAACTGCTCTAGCAGGAAAAAAAAAATGTTATTAACTTTGGCTAGGATTGGCTGCAGGGTAGAGCAGATGACTAAGAGAGAAGACATGGTGCTCGTGAAGTCTTGTACTTGGCACGAAACACTTGTGGGGTTGATGGTGTGGGTGCTTTTTTCGACTTTACCGAGGTTTGATGGAAAGGGAGGTACGGAAATGTGGGACTGCTGATTCAGACTCCAGTCCGGAGAGGAGATTTTGGTCTTGATTCTTGTTATGAGTGGGTTATTCTGGGAACACTCATCCTGAGTGTGACTTCGCACTGGCGTTGGTCTAGGCTGGGTAGCCTGTGGTGAAGTCTTAGCTGTACCAACAGTTTAGACCCTAGTCATCTCAGACAACTTGCTGTCGAGGGAAATCTTATTCGTATCAAGTCTGCTGTCTACAAGTTTGATCTTCTTCTGCGCACTGCCATATGAGTTAGTCAAATTGGTTCATGATATAACCGTCAAACGGAAATTTCAAACGCTGGAATCTGCCGAGATTTCAGAACTCCATCAGAGAGTAATTGCGATCTGTCTAAAGATCGCCTACCTGTTACTTATCATACTTTGAGCCCGCAGAAAGGAATTACAGGCACCGCACTTCGCTACTCTACAAACGCTAGCACCATAACCGTCATCTGAGACCATGCACCGGCTTGTTAGGGCAAACAAAATCACGGTCTCAATCATTGTTCTCAGCTGCACCAACGTAGTATGATTTCAGTGTAGAATGAATTCACCAAAGTCTAGTTAGTGTTAGATAGTTTCAGATTGCGTTGTCCATGTTTCGAGCCAGAGTAATCAGATTAAATAGGTAAACCTTACTCTTTGCCAACTAAACAAAACCCAGTGGAGTGCTAATTATTTGTCATATACAACTGTGTTGCCCACGGTTGATGATTTATTTGTCAACTCGCTTATTTGTCCTACTTTACAGTCAATAAACCTTTGCCATTTTTTTTTTGTAAAAGATGAATCCCGAGTTTATATACTAATCATCCATCAATAACTGACTACAATAATGATATGTACACCATTTCTTTAAATTACTTCAGCATTAAAGCTTTATTTAATATTCTAATAAAAATTATACCCTCCAATGCAGGCTAGCAACGACAACCTCTGTCAGGGGGCAGAATCAGTTTAGCAGACACATGGCCAGGTAGACATGTGGAGGGCTTACAGTTTAATGTGACTACTGTCAGATCTTAAACTTACAGTAGCCCGTAGCCTTTCGGATCAAACCGAAAGACTAGTATAGTCTTGTAGTGTTCATTATGCTACCTTAAAAGCTGTAATGGTTGAAGATTACAATAGGTATCCACTAGAGAACGTTGGCGGTGATCCGTCACCACCACTGTAATTGCTGTGCCATCTATTCTTTCGATTGTGAGGACCCAAGGTACTTACTGCACTGCAGCTAAAAGTCGGTTTCTCGCATCGAGATGACAGATCATCTACAACAATGGTATAACCACACTATTCACTAGGATGATTGTAAGAGGGTGGATATATTTATACTGTATGTGTATGTGGAATAGTGGAATGAACTATGTCACATGTTCTGTAGTGAATGTGTGGGTGCTATTGTGTCATTCTGCGTAACGGATTAATCTGAGATGTACCCTTTACCCTGACGCTCCTGCAAGATGCAATTTCCACCCCCACACTAATACAGAAGTCAGACAGATGCCCCTAACGTTCTAAAGAGAAATGCCTGAAAAACGTTCAGCAATAAATATTATCTGGAGTCGTCCGCTGTAAGGAAATGACACAAAAATTCACAAAATTTCTTACGTAACTAGTGGGATACTTGGGTAGTGGAGTAGTGCTAGCTAGTGTAAGAAAAACATGAAACTAACGAAAATTATTATTTTTTTTTTGCAAAAATTCTGAGAAATCAAAATGGCACTTTTAGTTATGAACTGAACAAGTTATTTCCGGGTTCTTTTCGGAATGTGAAGTTACTTCTTAAGGATGGGATTCGCTAATGAAATTTCTATACAAAGTTCAAGATTGTTATTGACTTGGCAGATAGGCTGAGAGCTGCGCCTACTCAACTTGAATAATTATCCGTTACAATGTTGCTAGGTATAGTCGAGGCTGTCACGTGTGAAATGCAGTGAAATGTTGTGGAGGAAATATGCGGCTCGCAAGAGCTGTAGCGCACAATACCGTAAGCTGCGATGACTGCTGTCTGTGCCGCTTGCTGCTGACAATTAAGATAACTTTCGTTCTATCTGGATTGACCTTCGCCAATCAAACTCTCCCTACGCCTTGATGAAGTCAAGGACTCCTATTCGCCCCTAGTCTAACTATTCACGTGGTACACTGGTCAGATAAACAGTTCACCACGATGCCACTCAAAAATTTTCTCGCAGGCGTTTAACTATAACTCTGTCCATTCACACCGCACAATAAGTGTGGCGGCCAACACAGTGAACAACGCTTAATCGCAAGGACTCAATGTAGAGTCGCACTCTGATTCGCTCTCGACAGAGGTGCTCTCCCAGTGAAGTACTGAGGAGAGACTTGTTCCTTGCTCTCTGAGTGGACACGTACTAGTGCACACGCCTTCGTTACGTGTTCTCGCTCCAAGAGCGACAACAGAATGACCCCTCTCTATGCCAGACGTGAAGGGGTATGTCTTTTAGTCTCTTCCATTACTCCTTCAGCTCAAGGCATCAGGAATATCGTCTGCAAATCAACATTGCTCTTCTGAAACGGGAGAATGACGTTTCTTTTAAGGCGAGCAATCCGGAAATCTGTAGCATCGGCGTTTGGTGTTTGCTGTCTTCTTGTGAAAACCTCTGAAACTGCGTGCTATGTTTGTAAAGAATGCATAGGCTGGGCGCTCCCACAAAATGCAGCGGAATTTGCCTTTAAGCTGAACATGGGGTCGTTCTCCCTTTCACTCGGGAAAACGCTGTCTGCTCTATGGGCGGTCGCTGGCCGACGTAGATAGGTTGACTCGTCCTCTGAAGGGACCGGCCTCCTGGCGTGCATTTTGCCTCTCCCCAGCTAAACGCTTTTGTGACCGTTGTGTCTTGAATGTATGTGTGTACGCCAGCCTCGAGTATTTTGCAGGAGAGTTTCTGCAAAGTTTGGAAAGTAGGAGACGAGGTACTGGTAGAAGCAAAGCTGTGAGGACGGGTCGTGAGTCGTGCTTGGGTAGCTCAGTTGGTAGAGCACTTGCCCGCGAAAGGCAAAGGTCCCGAGTTTGAGTCTCAGTCCGGCACAGAGTCTTAATCTGCCACGAAGTTTCATATCAGCGCACACTCTGCTGCAGAGTGAAAATCTCATTCTCGGTGCGCATTTGCGATTTACTGGTTATTTGCATATCGTTTACATGAATTCATACAACATTGACTTTATCTTATAGAGTTTGGGTTCGAATGAAGCGTCTTGATGTGCAGAATAAGAATGTGAGGGTGGAATATGTAAGCAGTGAAGGTCAGGAGACCACGACGTCTTACAATGTGAGTGTATGCGTATGTATATACAGGACGGTCAGTAACAGTCTGAATGCTTGTAGGGGTGTCGTACAGTAGGCTGTGCTGAGAAATACACTCCTGGAAATGGAAAAAAGAACACATTGACACCGGTGTGTCAGACCCACCATACTTGCTCCGGACACTGCGAGAGGGCTGTACAAGCAATGATCACACGCACGGCACAGCGGGCACACCAGGAACCGCGGTGTTGGCCGTCGAATGGCGCTAGCTGCGCAGCATTTGTGCACCGCCGCCGTCAGTGTCAGCCAGTTTGCCGTGGCATACGGAGCTCCATCGCAGTCTTTAACACTGGTAGCATGCCGCGACAGCGTGGACGTGAACCGTATGTGCAGTTGACGGACTTTGAGCGAGGGCGTATAGTGGGCATGCGGGAGGCCGGGTGGACGTACCGCCGAATTGCTCACCACGTGGGGCGTGAGGTCTCCACAGTACATCGATGTTGTCGCCAGTGGTCGGCGGAAGGTGCATGTGCCCGTCGACCTGGGACCGGACCGCAGCGACGCACGGATGCACGCCAAGACCGTAGGATCCTACGCAGTGCCGTAGGGGACCGCACCGCCACTTCCCAGCAAATTAGGGACACTGTTGCTCCTGGGGTATCGGCGAGGAGCATTCGCAACCGTCTCCATGAAGCTGGGCTACGGTCCCGCACACCGTTAGGCCGTCTTCCGCTCACGCCCCAACATCGTGCAGCCCGCCTCCAGTGGTGTCGCGACAGGCGTGAATGGAGGGACGAATGGAGACGTGTCGTCTTCAGCGATGAGAGTCGCTTCTGCCTTGGTGCCAATGATGGTCGTATGCGTGTTTGGCACCGTGCAGGTGAGCGCCACAATCAGGACTGCATACGACCGAGGCACACAGGGCCAACACCCGGCATCATGGTGTGGGGAGCGATCTCCTACACTGGCCGTACACCACTGGTGATCGTCGAGGGGACACTGAATAGTGCACGGTACATCCAAACCGTCATCGAACCCATCGTTCTACCATTCCTAGACCGGCAAGGGAACTTGCTGTTCCAACAGGACAATGCACGTCCGCATGTATCCCGTGCCACCCAACGTGCTCTAGAAGGTGTAAGTCAACTACCCTGGCCAGCAAGATCTCCGGATCTGTCCCCCATTGAGCATGTTTGGGACTGGATGAAGCGTCGTCTCACGCGGTCTGCACGTCCAGCACGAACGCTGGTCCAACTGAGGCGCCAGGTGGAAATGGCATGGCAAGCCGTTCCACAGGACTACATCCAGCATCTCTACGATCGTCTCCATGGGAGAATAGCAGCCTGCATTGCTGCGAAAGATGGATATACACTGTACTAGTGCCGACATTGTGCATGCTCTGTTGCCTGTGTCTGTGTTCCTGTGGTTTTGTCAGTGTGATCATGTGATGTATCTGACCCCAGGAATGTGTCAATAAAGTTTCCCCTTCCTGGGACAATGAATTCACGGTGTTCTTATTTCAATTTCCAGGAGTGTAGTTGTTAAGGAAAAAATTCATTACGTTGCACCGTTTCTGGATTAATTTGCACTGAAATTAGTCAGTCAGGCCGCAGCATGTACAAATTCAAGCGGCTTAGCAGCGATGGTGCCGCGCGTTCTTTGTATGGTTTTTTAAAACCACACAAAAATGGATATGGGACGGTAATAAAGATCAAACCCAAGTCACAGTCTGAGCAATCTTGTGGGTTGTCGTTCAAGCTATGAGAACAGCTGGTAATGGTCGTGTGTAATGGGGTGCTTAAATTTACGTGACCAAAGGCCTGATTGGCTAACTTCTGTGCTAATTAACTCGGAAACGGAGCAACATATAGAATTTTTTTTCTTAATAATTAATTCTCTGGAGAACCTACCCTCTGCCATTCTTCAGACTTTTCAGACTGTTTTGACCACCCTGTATATTGCTTACTACGCACATGCCTATGTGACTGCGGTTTGCTCTTCACCCGCTGCTAGTTTTACCAACAGGTTTCATTTCCTCCCATTGTACAGCGTATGCTGTATAAATGTATGTAAATAACCAGTGCGAAATGTAGTAGTACCTCTGTGATGTAACTGTATATGTATAAAAGTTTCCTTTTGAAGTACAAAAAGTGTACTGTATAACTGACAAAATGCATAGTAAAGAGAATTATTGTTGATAAAGCAGTTTTTGGGTATACGCTTGTTATCTCCTCTCGCTATGGAGTGCAAACCTCAAATTATGAAACACAATTGGATTTATATTACGATTTAGATGGTGGTGGAGGGGGGGGGGGGGAAGGGGCAGCAAAGGGAACTTAATTCATGTGATTCGTCGGAGGCATGACCTCCTCCTAGATCGATAACTTGGCTATCACTCTCATAATGGTTCGGTGACCTTCATGATCCCGCCACTTTTAAAACACATATTTGACTAAGAGGAGTGGCATCTCTCTTTCGGCTTGTGGATAGCTGACCTTCATTTGCCCACTAATCTTAGGTCATACAGTCGCCCAAGAGAAGGCGGCGGCATTCGCGGCATCTCGCACGCAACTGGCTGAGGTGCAGAGACTCTTATAACAATCCCTTTAAATCACGCCCCTTTAAATCATGTCCGTTTGATTATATAACCGGCACTAATAACCTACTGACTATCGCCCTGTAGTTTACAAGTATTTTCCAAGTTTATCTAAGAATTGGTATTTAATCCTTCAGAATAGTGTCAGGTGACGACGCACCGTCTAATCTCTTTTAGCCTTTCGTAGTGTTATCTTAATCAGCCCCTAGCTATCAGAAGATTATAAAACCAAGATGCATATCACACGAAATAAAACCTGTCTCTACGACAGCTTACTGTGGGTTATCCATCAGTGACGTTAGCTTCTGTTCAACAGAAAAACAAGTATGAAGCGGTCATGCTGTTATTTATATGATTTTAAACAGTGGTTTGCAAATAAATTATCCTCTCTTCATCTCTGTCTTGATCCATCAACAGAGTGATTGTGGCCGATCTGGAATAACAGCAATAAAATTGTATAACGGATCCGAATTGGAACTCTGGAACTCAGACGCCTATCTTTCATTGGCCATATCAACTGCAAGACGTCTCTGTCATAGAGCGTCTGAGCTCCAAAGCTCTTTTCCATTTACGGCCGCTTTTCAAAACTTTTTCTCTCCGTAAGGTTCTCTTTTGTCATGAGCGATGACTTTGTAACACATATTCCCAAAATAATATGTACATTTCAGTAGTGGTGTTAACTATTATCGAAAGGATAAAAGTAATTATTGTTAACTGGCCATGTAGCCTTAGTTTATCGAAGATTATAAAAGTGAATTGTAACCTTCTGCTAATGGCCAGGCTCTGAACATGCCATCATTACTCGTCTGCAAGAAACTTTCGAACGAGAACTCCTTACGGACTTTCCAAATGTTGACAGTGGTAGTCGGTACTTACCAGCAGTAAGAAACAGTTATCACCTGGCCGTATCGGGCAGTTTCCTCGAAGAAACATTGTGACATACACAAAATGTGATACGCAAAGAGACCCGAGAACTATATGTTAAACATATGTATGCCATGGAAGCCTTAAGAGTTACTCTTCTACTCTTTGTTTGACTCTTGTTTCATTCTGTTGAAGGAAAAAACCTTATAATAGTTATTTTTACTCGTAAATGAGGGATGCCGAATGAAGTAGGATACTGAAATAAATTTATTTATAATTTATTTTAAAGATGTTCCTCATAAACGATTCTTTTCAGAGCCTAAAACGTTTACTTATGGTTAAATCAATTTAAAGGTGTCTATGTGTGTTTTACTAAGAAAATAAACTGAGAAAATCTGCACAGATATCCTCAGTAAGTGGCGATTGAATCCATAAATGTTACAAAAATGGATGTATCTGTGTGTGTGTGTGTGTGTGATTGTGTATGTGTGTGTGTGTGTGTGTGTGTGTGTGTGTGTGTGTGTGTGGTCCACATCTCCTTCTAAACCAATGGACCCATTTCAACCAAACTTGGTTACTGACAGGCAACAATCGGTGTGTGTTAGAACCACGAACCATCTATCTTAGTTCAGGAGATATGATGTCATAAACACAGAAATGCATGAAACACAGCTGCATCATAAATGACTTTTAGATTTATTACTTCTTTGCTACTGACACTGACTCTATTCGCAACATATTTCTCTAACACCATATACATTTGCCGCTGATTGTATTTACTGAAATATAGCTTTGTACGACACATAATTCAAGAGAAATGACGTCGCGAACACTGAGAAATGTGAAAAAATGCATGAAGTTTTAGCACATCTATCCTTTACTATTAAGACGCTCCTACAGCCGAGGCAACGTAAGGAAATCCCTGACATCTGTCAGCGCTTTTGAGAAGTTTCAACTAGGGAGGGAAAACTTCTGTAGGCGAGAGCGATAGCTGTCTATGGAGCCACGAAGAGGCATTACCACAGAGACATTTACAAAATCTCTTTGTACATATGCGAAGCAGCTGCACCCAGCGAGCAGAAAGTGTCTAGGATCATGTTTCCTAATTTGGCTACTGTAATTATACATTTGTACACGATGCATACTTCTTTGCACAACTGTTTCATAATTTCAAAAGGTGTTTCCCCGAATACATGGAAATAAATTTTTTTCTGTTCAGTACTGCATTACAGATGCAATCAATTTTTTGTTTTTGTTTCTAATAGAAAACTGGCAAAATGAATACCCGAACAATGCCGGATACGGCAGCTTGCCTCCAGGGAGGTCACAATTCTCGAAACAGCCTGCCACATATTCACCATCAGTTAAGGCACCACACTAAAAAGACAAACGCGACCAACTATGCGTCTAGCAGTGGATGAACGAGCAACCCTGTGAGTGAAAATGCTTTAGGATTTTCGCTGCCGGTACAAAGGCTATTGTAAACAATTGTTCCTCGAGTACAGTCCTCTCAGGTAAAGGACTAAGGACTTTATACAAAAGCGACGGCCGGATGTACCCAAAGTCTGATGTTTTGTGTCTAGTATGTCTCGTTATTGAGCTCAGTGTGTTTTATTGCTTCATATATACACAATATAACACCCATATGTAATGCCGAACTGTCCACTAGATGTCACGATAAATCGGGCCAGCCAGTATAAAAGGAGACGGGAAACACTGTGTTGTCAGTACAGAAACAATAAAGGCGGAATGAGTGGGCCAGAGAACTCACTCTTCGAAAGTGGACCACTCATTAGATATTACATGGGTTGCGAATCCACTAGCTACATTTCAAACCTTCCAAAACTGTCCAAGCTGACTGTTGGTGACGTGACTGTGTTGTGGAAACGCAGAGGGACAATTACAGTGACATCAAGATCTGGTAGACCTGATGTACTGACGGACTGTCGAAGGTGATTGTAAGAAATCGGATGTAATAAGCGGAAGGAATCACTCATCACTCCACAAATGCCACCACCAGTCCAGCTAATACAATGACTGTGCATATAGAGAGGTAAAAACAATAGGTTACAGTGATCGAGTATCAGCTCATAAGCATGTAGTCGGTGCTAAGCAACGTTGAGATGGTATGAAGAGCGAAGCCACTGGACAGTAGCTGACTGGAAACAAGTGATTTGCAATGATGACTCACACTAGAAACCACGGTTATCCGATGAAAGGGTTTGTGTTTGGTGAATGCGTAGAGAACGTTACCTGCAATTATGTGTGGTACCAGAAGTGAAGTAGGGAGAAGGTCGTGTTACAGCATGGGGAAGTTTTCCGTGGTTAGTGCATGGCCCTCTTAGCACGCTTAAGAAAAAACTAGATGCGTAAAGATATGAACACATTTTACCGCTCTTTCCATTGCGTACAGTAGAGGAACAGTTCGGAGACGATGGCTGTTTGTATCAGCGTTACATCGCGGCCTGTTGTAAGTAGTCTGTTTGTATGTTGGCAGCGCTATAGACTGTGTTAATATGGCTGACAGCACTCTGCGCCCTCGTCAAGAGATTCTGTGGTTCCACGGACTAGCAATTAGTGAACAGAGAAGTGTATGGAAAGATTTTCTCGGTGGAGTCTGTGTGTTGGTAGGATATGCTTTGTAAAATTCTATTGACCAGCAGCATAATACTTGAACTTTGTGAACATCTTCTCTATTTGCTAGTTTTAATATAAAAAATTTTAACAACTTAGTCTTGGCCATTGCCCAAAAGAGTTTGTAAAATTTTTGAGGGGAGCAATGAGGCTATGTAAGTAGCCTGTTTGTATTTTGGCAGCACCATAGACTGTGTTAATACTGCTGACAGCGCTCTGTGCAAGAGATTTTGTGCTTGGACAGACCAGCTGTTAGCGAGTGGATAGAGAAGTGTGTGGATATGATTTTCTTAGTGGAGACTCCGTGTTGGTAGGACATGCATTCTAAATTGAGGATGGATGTTCTTGGTAAAGTTTGGGTAGTGGAATTATTGAGAACTATTTAATTTTGGGAAATGGGTATCAAATGAATAAAGCAAAATTTTCTAAATACATTGTTTGCTCTCCAACAAAATCTTTCTTTTGCTAACCATACGCCTCCTAGTAGTTAGAGTCTATAGTAGTTAGAATCTTTTTATTTAGCTAGCTGTAGTTGCTGCTTGCTGCAATTGCTGTAGTCCATGTTATGAAGAATTCCTGTGAGGTAAGTCACTTACAAAAAGAAAGTGCTTTCCATTATTGTAATTCAAGATTGAAATGAGTTTAGGAAATTAACCGACTTGGAGGTAGTTCCATATATATTTAATTTCATTTTTTATGGATTTGTATTATCGTTAGGGTTTCTTAATTATTAGAAGTCATGTTCTGAATGCAAAGCAGTTAGATTGCGTTGGGCTTGTATATTGCGTGTAACAAAGGTATAGGTAAAGCTTCAGTTGTCTTTGTCAGGGAAAATTCTGTAGGTCAGCGTTAGATTGATAAAAACAAGTAACGACATAGTTTCACTGTCATCAAGCAGCACCTGTGAGGCAGTAGTTTGTGGACAATAACATTACTGAACGGTTAGCGAAAAATCACTCCAATGACTGTGTACAGTTTTATTTAGTCCATTATCGGTTTCCGGCTTTATATTATGCCATTTGCAATTGGTTCTAAAATTGCCGTAAATACTATAATATTAAAAATAGCAATCAGCAATAATTTCTGGAATGGACTGTCCTGCACAGGCTCCTAGCGTGAATCCTATGGAACATATTTCCGATGAGTTCACTCCAGATCCCAACGTCTATCACAACTGCTTTCACTGGTTTTGGTCCTAAAGAATAGGCTGAGATTCCTCCACATTCAGTCTGACGTCTCACTGAAAGTGTTCCCAGAAGAGTTCAAGCCAACACATAGAAGAGGGGTCGACACTCCCCATATGAATGTCCACTAATAGGTGTGCAGATACTTCTGATCAGATTGTGTAGTGAAGAAGACGGTCTTTTTGGAACGAGTGCCATTCGTGCACCGCTGAATTATACCACACACGCTGCAAAAATGAATCACAGACATTCAGTCATGGGTCTCCTCCTTCTTCAAGAGCAAGGTAGCCTATTCTTGTCGAAACAGAAAGGTGCGGGCCCCTCTTACAACAAACTAAGAGAGCTCTAACCAATTTAAGCCAATGAGCACGCTAGCTGGCAAAACCCATTTGCTGAACAAAGACATTTCTTCCTTATGTGTGACTCAGGGGGAACAAGTTGTAGGAAACAGCTTTGTAGAACCTTTTATTATGTGATTATGAACACATTCGACTAGTAAACTTGTGTGCAATGGCGAGACCGCAACATGTCGCAAGCACTGTAATAGCTTTCAGCTGGTTGGGAACAAGATAGTGGTCAGGTTAGGTAAAGTAGCATCTTTTCCGTGTGTCTTTTCACGTGTAAATTTGACATGCAGAATATTGGATCTTTGTTCACATTTAGAGTTGCTTTAGGGCACTTGCTGATCTGAATCTGTCTCTGTCAGATAGTGGCATCTGGAGTGTATTAGAAGCGATGTTTTCAACCACGAAAATTTCAAGGGATCTGTGAAATTACTTGCTTTGTGATTCTGAGATTATCTTCGGAAGGAATGTCAAATACCTGCACTCGACATTTATTCAGGGGCTCTACTGCGCATTTTTATGACTAATCTACTGGTAAATTATCTGCTACGTCTAGATTCACGATTTCATTAATTTGTACCTTTTTGTTGAATTACCAATTCCCGCCATGTCTGTTTGGCTGTATGTTAGAGATTATTTTCAGTTTCTTGCGGTGGCGTCTTCCTCGCATTTGAGGTGCATTTGATTTTTGGATACAATGCACATGCGTTCCCTACTTGAATGTCTTCTTTTGAAAAGTTCTTCGACAATCAGTTTAAGTTGGCAATATGGGTTTTCATTAATTTAACACACAGCTGTTCAATCACTACATCCTCCGAACATGAAGGAACTGATAATTACAGCAAAAATGTCTAATCAGCAAATGAACTCCACCCTCTTGTTTGAAGTGTTCGCTTTTACAGATAATACTTTATTAAACTCTGTTTATAGCTTTGGTTTTGTGTTGTTGATGGCATAACTTGTTTTCCATCAGTAAATGTAGTTCACATTATCTTAAACGTTTTGCTTATCACATTTTAGCCAGAATGCCTCATCGAATATCGTGAAAGTGGTTGCATCAGGAAAGTAACTTGTCAACGATTATCAGATGAAAGGAATTGTGGCTATAATAGTAGATATGGATCACTCTTTCGACAATTTTGTGTTCGTGATGTGCAAGACTAATAGTGAGTGTTGTTTTCTTGTTTAACTGCAAATCAGTATGACAAACGAGAGGCACAAGAGCCTTATAACTGATTGAGATCACATTCTCATGCCTACAAAAGTATCTTCTGCAGTTTGCGGATATTTTAATATTAGGGAAGTTGGAGTGCACTTAACAAATCGTTGTAAAGAGAAACAAAATCATCTGCACATTAAGAAGCAGACGAATGTTAAATGTTGCAAGTTTATGTCTAAGGCACAGAAAGTGACAATAATGACAAAACCATTACAAAAAATATGGGTTGTTCGACCACGTGCCTGTGATGTACTCTTCGAGTCAAAGGCAAAACGCAATCATTTACATCTTTCTGAGCATCTGGAGTACACCCTTGTCATTCTAGTAAAGCTATCTACATTGACCGTAGAGCTGAATGTAGAAGCCGAGACTGCAAATTTATTTTATTGAAGACAGATCCTGATACACTAGTTTGCTGCTGTTGTCTTCTCCTAGACGGTGTGATTCGTGTCCAAGAATTTGAGATGTATCTATGTGACGGAATTATATCCATTGTTTACCTTTTACAGTAGTATCTGTTCCTAAGACTACATCAGACTGTACTGTTCTACACACTTTATAGAGGAATGAGATCTTAAAAATTTAGACACAAAGGAATTACTGTCATTAGCTGCAAGTGAGGACTGATTGAAATCAATGAGGAAAGGTAAAAAAATAATCCTGACCGCAATTCGAACCCATGTCTCCTGTTTACTAATTCAGATGCTCTGACCACTAAAAAGTGCGGACGTTGTCAATGCTGCAAGTGCTGAGGACAATGGGCCAGAGGCATCACATTAGTAGTTGTGTTGATAAGTTGAAAATGTGGATATGAGGGGAGGAATGCTAGGGTAGTCAGTGCAGTTGCAATGAGCACTATGTGTGGATGGCTTAATGATGATAGCATCTGCCTAATAAGCAGGATACCTGGGACACACATCCCGGTTCAGCACAGATTTTCAACTTTCCCCATTGGTTTCAATCAATGACCACTCGCAGCCACTGGCTGTAATTCCCTTGTGTCTTAATTCATAATGGCTACTGGATCAAAAGTGATAGTTGTTAATACGTATCTTAATAAATTCACGGAAAGCTGAGGGATTGATATTATATATATATATATATATATATATATATATATATATATATATATATATATATATATATATATATACTCCTGGAAATGGAAAAAAGAACACATTGACACCGGTGTGTCAGACCCACCATACTTGCTCCGGACACTGCGAGAGGGCTGTACAAGCAATGATCACACGCACGGCACAGCGGACACACCAGGAACCGCGGTGTTGGCCGTCGAATGGCGCTAGCTGCGCAGCATTTGTGCACCGCCGCCGTCAGTGTCAGCCAGTTTGCCGTGGCATACGGAGCTCCATCGCAGTCTTTAACACTGGTAGCATGCCGCGACAGCGTGGACGTGAACCGTATGTGCAGTTGACGGACTTTGAGCGAGGGCGTATAGTGGGCATGCGGGAGGCCGGGTGGACGTACCGCCGAATTGCTCAACACGTGGGGCGTGAGGTCTCCACAGTACATCGATGTTGTCGCCAGTGGTCGGCGGAAGGTGCACGTGCCCGTCGACCTGGGACCGGACCGCAGCGACGCACGGATGCACGCCAAGACCGTAGGATCCTACGCAGTGCCGTAGGGGACCGCACCACCACTTCCCAGCAAATTAGGGACACTGTTGCTCCTGGGGTATCGGCGAGGACCATTCGCAACCGTCTCCATGAAGTTGGGCTACGGTCCCGCACACCGTTAGGCCGTCTTCCGCTCACGCCCCAACATCGTGCAGCCCGCCTCCAGTGGTGTCGCGACAGGCGTGAATGGAGGGACGAATGGAGACGTGTCGTCTTCAGCGATGAGAGTCGCTTCTGCCTTGGTGCCAATGATGGTCGTATGCGTGTTTGGCGCCGTGCAGGTGAGCGCCACAATCAGGACTGCATACGACCGAGGCACACAGGGCCAACACCCGGCATCATGGTGTGGGGAGCGATCTCCTACACTGGCCGTACACCACTGGTGATCGTCGAGGGGACACTGAATAGTGCACGGTACATCCAAACCGTCATCGAACCCATCGTTCTACCATTCCTAGACCGGCAAGGGAACTTGCTGTTCCAACAGGACAATGCACGTCCGCATGTATCCCGTGCCACCCAACGTGCTCTAGAAGGTGTAAGTCAACTACCCTGACCAGCAAGATCTCCGGATCTGTCCCCCATTGAGCATGTTTGGGATTGGATGAAGCGTCGTCTCACGCGGTCTGCACGTCCGGCACGAACGCTGGTCCAACTGAGGCGCCAGGTGGAAATGGCATGACAAGCCGTTCCACAGGACTACATCCAGCATCTCTACGATCGTCTCCATGGGAGAATAGCAGCCTGCATTGCTGCGAAAGGTGGATATACACTGTACTAGTGCCGACATTGTGCATGCTCTGTTGCCTGTGTCTATGTGCCTGTGGTTCTGTCAGTGTGATCATGTGATGTATCTGACCCCAGGAATGTGTCAATAAAGTTTCCCCTTCCTGGGACAATGGATTCACGGTGTTCTTATTTCAATTTCCAGGAGTATATATATATATATACTAATAAAAATATACAGAATCCAGATCGCATGTTTCACTCTGCAGCTCATTGTGCATTGTTTGAATCATTCTGATACATTAACACCAACAAATTCATGTTTTACCCAGTTACACAGACTACTGTGAAAATTGATAATCAGTGAGTTCTTTTAGTCGATTATCGAACTTCATCAGAGAATAGCAGGGTGTGCTAGGTCGCAAAAGTTTATTTATTTGTTGTTCCAACTGGAGTATCGGTTTATATGTAGAAAATTTATGTAAATACAATTTGACAGCGGTTTCAGATTATCTAGTAATTTTGTTTTTCTTACAAAGCATTCGATTTCTATTGTTTCTAGACCAATATCCAGGATTGACACCATTATTTCCTTGCTTATATACATAGTAAGCAATATGCCTGTATAGTTATTTGTATCTTATACAAATAAATAATAATAATAATGATTCCACATAAAACCTTCACTTCATATTTTTTTCCTTCTTTTTTCCTTTCGAGAAGTACTTACTCCCAAGCTAAGCATAGTGCAATACTAACACCTCTTCCACTTTCTGAGCTCAACATCTCACTCATTATGGAGGGATGCTGACTCAGTTTTTCAGGGTAACAAATGGGAAGTTGCGGTACAGAAAGTGGCCCAGAGATCACCAGTCTTTGTGTGTGTGTGTGTGTGTGTGTGTGTGTGTGTGTGTGTGTGTGTGTAGTGAGTGAAGTGTGTGTATAGTGTGTGCAGTGACTGATAATGAGATATGAGCGAAAAGTGTGACATTCCGTTATTTAATAAGTTATTTGTAAAAAAGTATTTATACCAGAAGTAAATCTAACAGTTGTCTCTAACTAGGAGTCTGTAAATAAATGTGTATAGGAATTAGCGTATCTTAAATTAGTTTAAACTTGTAAATACTTTGACATGTTCTATATTCTTGTAAAAAGAGATCTACAGATGAATAAATCTACTACTACTACTAGTAGTAGTAGTAGTAGTTGGCATCAAACTCATAAATTTAGGTTTTAAAAAAACTCATTTTTCAGATATATCTTTTGTAGGCTATTTGTCTCTTAATTTAATATTTAGCTCAATAGGAAATGTAATATTCGTTGTCTTATGCAGTATTCAATGTCTACTGATAAACATTTCCCTTGGAAGATGAACGCAAAAGTCATTGTTAATGTTTCTCACAATGGAGTACACCAAGGAGGACTATCTTGAGGAACGACAATCATGTTTCTGCTCCAGTGGTGATGTAGCACTTTAATCCATTAAGCTTATGTAAATACTTGTATCTGTACACTCTGATGGTATATACTCGTACGAAAGTGAGCTTGTACCAATTGTCACCTTACGATAGGAATATCAGCAAGTGAGGTGCAGTGCAGAAGACCTTATTAGATAAGTGGGGCTACAGGCATGACACAACTATTATGTACTTACTGGAAGAAATGTGTAATATTTCATGTATTTATAATGAACTACTTGGTGCAGCTTATGATAATACGATAAGCATGACGCTCAGAAAGAGCAAGGGAATCAAATCATATTGTTAAAACTATACAAAATGTCAATGCCAAATATGAGTCTACCAAGGAAAGAAAGTGTCGAGATCATTACTTGATCTTCATACGCCTGTGAATATCTGTAGGTAGCAAGTATTTCTAATTTTTCTAAGTGAAGTTTTCATAGCATTTCAAGCACCAATGACACTTTCCGGTATTTGTTGACAGAATAATAGACACTTTGTATCTCAAATATCCAAAAACAAATAATGTGTGAAGAGAGCAGTGCTTTTATTATTTACGTAGTCGCTTTGAAATTGTTATTACATAATTTTAGTGCCTACAAAATTTGCAAGAAAATTTGAAAAGTTTTCAAATAAAATATGTTTGAGTTTCTATTGTGGGTAAGAGAACGCAAGTATGAACTAAAGAAATGAGAGGCATCAAGGGAAGACATGTCTCGTTTTACCATTACCTTGAAGAGTTAAGTGGCTGAGTCACTTAAGTACTCTAAGCTTATCAGTAGCGCCCACTGTCTCGCCTCTGCAAAGATGATATAGTTTCCCACACGCTATTATCACGTCTCATACTCAGACGACGGGAAATTCAGTTGAGATAAACCAGATTATATAGTTTCGAAGTTAATTGCTTAATAATTAGTCCCACATGTTAAAGAAAAAAACAAGATACGTACTGAGATAACTGCTGATATTTACTGGAGGTTTCACATTTCATTAACTCGAAACTTTTACTTCACTTCGTGGAAATCATTGGCTTTTGCACGTTACAATAACTGACAGTGAGAATACATTCTCAAGGAGTTCATAACTTTGTCTCTGACAAATTGTCTGGGAAACAAATTAAAAATTGTTTCAATCGCCCTCTTATAACCTACGTAGGAGGTTCCGCTGATCGTACAACACATTTCATAGCAAAAATAGGTAACACGGGCAACTGTCTACCAGAGGTAGGGCTGTTACAGTACTCTAACGTTTCCAAACTATTACAAATATACCACTGTTTTTTCACATATTACCCATAACGTAGCTACTATTTGCGAGAGGAGATGTAAATATAGTTGGTCGTACACAAAAACTTTCACCCAAGACATTTAAACACCACAATAGTCTTCTTAGGATTTGTGACAGTCTACTTCGTTCGTACGTCAAACTTCCGTTTATGAGGTCTCAAGTTTCATTCTTACATACTGCTAGAGAATAAGCAATGGTATTTTACGACACCTTGCCTGTTTATATATATTTATTTGGCATCAGAGAACGCTAACCAGCAAAGGAAACAGTATAAGCAGTGGAATGTTATGACAGATGGAAGATACCTGTGATGGTAAATACAGTGCATTACTACTTTCATTGGTTGGTGTTAATTTATAATAGAAATGTGTAACAGTGCCAAATACGAGTGACGTGGGTGCACTAGATTGCTCAGCTATTTGTTTGTGATTTACGCCTCTCAACATTAAACTAAAATCTTGTTGTTGGTACGTTTATTGTTGTCGGTTACTACGTTACAATGCTGACTAATGATAGCACCGCAGACGTCGCCACCTGAATGAGCAACCTTCTGTAAGTTACAAACGTCAATGATCTGGCTCTGAAATATGAGCAGCACGTTGCCCAACGCTGAATACTCTCTCTGGGCAGAATAACTCAGAGGAGTGTTCGATTGCTGTGTGGTGTCATGAATGTGGTAACTTATGCCTGCATAGTGAGACAAAGAAAAATAGTTAATATTCGTTATGTTGTCAACTACGTGATATGCAGCTCGGCTCCTGATTTCACTACCTAGTTCGGGAAGGAGGGGGACGTATTCCAGTTCCCCATACATAAATCTTTTAGTATGAGTTTCCACGGAGTTTTCATTGGGAACACACAGTGGCATGCGAGACCAGCAGTTTTCATGTGGTATTCCCTTCATATAAGTGCAGTGCCGTGGTTCGCGTTGTACTTGATATTACTCTAGTGTTCATGGAATGCCGATGTAGTGAGTAAGAGCGGATGCGCGGTAATTAATTGTCTATGAAACTTCAGATGTAGTTTGCCATCGTTGCCTAAAAGCATGGTATTCTTAAATGTATTTCAGTATACCGAAGAAGATGAGTGAATGAAACTAATCTTTGTAATGCAATGATATGCTCAAAATCCTTTACTTCCCTCATCAAACAGCTATTGTCAGTAAATGATAGCGGTGAGAGCAATGCCCTTCTGGAGGCACTTTGTGGTACTCATTTGGGCTACAGTGAAGTTGCACTAGATGCTTGTTACAACACACCTTCATGATACGCATGCTGTTGGCACTACCCATCTCTGAGATGAAAACAGCAATATTCACAAAGTTGCAGGGGTAAGTTTCAGGTCTGACCAGGACTCAGCCATGCTATTTTCTTGGGGTGGGAAACTGCCCCTAAAGGCCGAAGAATCAGCCATGATCAACGGCATGAGGGTGCAAAAGTCAAAGGAAACCACTGCATTAAAGACACGCTACGTGTATCCACAAGATATGTGGCCTGTAATTGAAAAAGTGTCTTGATGTTCCCTCCGTCGGCAAAAGATTCCAGAATAGTCCGCCATTCGGATCTCCGGTAGGGGACTGCCAAGGGGGAAGTGACCATGAGAAATCAACTGAGTAATCAGCGGAAGGATAACGTTTTGCGAATCGGGACGTGCAATGCCAGATGCTTCAACGTGGTAGGAAAGTTAGAAAATTCTAAAGAGAAATGCAAAGATTCAATCGAGATATAGTAGGGGTCAGTGAAGCGACGTGGACAGAACACAAGGATTTCTGGTCAGAGGAATATAGGGTAATATCAACAGCAGCAGAAAATGGTGTAACGGAAGTGAGTCCCGATTACCAGCGAAAACGAGTCTGGAGGCGCCTCGGACAGCCGTGGACAGCCGTGGGCAGCCGGCCGAAGTGGCCGCGCGGTTCTGGCGCTGCAGTCTGGAACCGCGAGACCGCTACGGTCGCAGGTTCGAATCCTACCTCAGGCATGGATGTGTGTGATGTCCTTAGGTTAGTTAGGTTTAACTAATTCTAAGTTCTAGGGGACTAATGACCTCAGCAGTTGAGTCCCTTAGTGCTCAGAGCCATTTGAACCATTTTTAGCCGTGGGCAATCAGACTTAATAACGCCCGCCGTACCGCCCGACAACCAGGAGTGATTGTCTGCGGTGCCATTTCATTTCATAGCAGGAACCCTTTGGTTGTTATATATGGTACCCTCACAGCAAAGCGATACGTCGACGATATTCTACGCCCCGTTTTGTTGCTTTTCATGGAAAGATATCCTGGGCTTATGTTTCCGCAACATAATGACCGGCCGCACACGGTAACAGTTTCTGCTGCTTCGTGCTTGACAAACTATACCTTGGCTGCTAGGAGGTCGGTTGTCTCCGCAGTCGAGAACGTCTGGAGCATTATGGGCAGGGTCCTCCAACCAGCTTGGGATTTTGACGATCCAACGCGCCGACTGGACAGAATTTCGCACGATATCCGGTAGAAAGACATCACACAACTCTATCAATCAATGGTACGGCGAATATTTACTTGCGTAAGGGCCTAAGGTAGACCAATGCGTGATTGACTTGCTCGTTTTGTGAAGCTCTTCCTCTTGAATAAATCATTCAGTTTTTCTGAGATTATCCCTACATGGAGAATCATTTTTAATCTTAGAACGTAATTCTGACCGTAGAGTAGTGGGAGTATGGTGGGCGAGGATGACAGCAACAGTTAAACGCTGCCTAACGAATGTTTTGGGATTGTTGCTGGTGTCAGGAGGTTGACATCGATGCTGCGTTCAGATTCCGACCTCAGACGCTGTGTGATGGTTACCAGGTGACCTCGTGGACACCAGCACACTTTCTTATCGGAGAAGAACTAAGCACTCCATCTACTGGTCCAGAAGCTATGACAACAACAGACCCAAGGCATGACTACGTCATAGAAACCTTCGGAGGATGGTTTTCATACGACGAATGTGCTGCCATGCGACGAAGAAAGGGTCCAGTGAATGTACATCATAGTTCACAGACCAAATTTTGGCACTGTATCGCGAATTGGCGTATACAAAACAGTTCATCTACCATCAGTCGTTCTAATACTTCGTTAAACGCTATCCTTTATTAGCTCCGAAGATTACACATACTAAAGCGTAGTACAAAGTCAAAGAACTTGTAGAGGTCGAAATTTTAGGGCTATCTCAATGTACGTAAAACTGCGAAATTTTCATATATATTAAAAATGGGGCTCGATATCTTAAATTGCTCTTGAGTGCGGCATTACCCTATTAAAAAAAAGTAATTAGGAGTGCCATCAGAAAGAATTGAAGGAGCTTAGTCATAAATATTTATTTTAAAAGCAAAATGCCTTTGGAATACGGTCTTTCAAATAAATTTAAAAAATTACAATTACTCATAACACAAAGGACATAATAGTTTGCTTATTATTTGTTACAAAAGGCACTGGGTCGTTACAAGGGTCTGACCCTCCTTTGTTCGCACCTGTGCAAAAAAAGCACAGCTATAGTTTGTCGGTTGGCTCCTTTGCTTGGAGGCTGAACGTATTTTATAGAACTTAAACTCGCATTCGTAAGTTTGAAGTTTGTATCTCAAAACATATAAGTAACTTATTTTTATGTCGAAATGTGTAAACGTTGCCAAAGAGAAACAAAACTATGCAAAAGTTTAATTCTGGACGCGATGCGGAATCCATACTAACCAATACTTTAAATAATCGCCTGCGAGAAAGCAGTCCGTTTTCATCAAATTTACATATGCTATCTGACTCCAAACCAAAATAATTCGGATAAAAATGTCGTCCCTGCATATTAATAATCTTTATCTTTAGTCTTGGATACAGTCAGAACTGTTATTGTAATTACGCATCAAACGAACTTACACTACTGGCCTTTAAGATTGCTACACCACGAAGATGTGCTACAGACGCGAAATTTAACCGACAGGAAGAAGATGCTGTGATATGCAAATGATTAGCTTTTCAGAGCATCCATACAAGGTTGGCACCGGTGGCGACACCTACAACGTGCTGAAATGAGGAAAGTTTCCAACCGATTTCTCAACACAAACAGCAGTTGACCGGCGTTGCCTGGTGAAACGTTGTTGTGATGCCTCGGGTAAGGAGGCATCACGTTTCCGACTTTAATCAAGGTCGGATTGTAGCCTATCGCGCTTGCGGTTTATCGTACCGCGACATTGCTGCTCGCGTTGGTCGAGATCCAATGACTGTTAGCAGAATATGGAATCGTTGGGTTCAGCAGGGTAATACGGAACGCTGTGCTGGATCCCAACTGCCTTGTATCACTAGCAGTCGAGATGACAGGCATCTTATCCGCATGGCTGTAACGGATCGTGCAGCCACGTCTCGATCCCTGAGTCAGCAGATGGGGACGTTTGCAAGACAATAACCACCTGCACGAACAGTTCTACGACGTTTGCAGCAGCATGGACTATCATCTCGGAGACCATGGCTGCGGTTGCCCTTGCTGCTGCATCACAGACATGACCGCCTGCGATGGTGTACTCAACGACGTGTTACATGTTCACTGTCTTCGAGAAACTACGCCAGGATTGACAGAAGGTACTACAAGGAACTGAAAGCGATAGATGTTGTGCCTGAGGCGGCCACACATACAGGCGTCATAAAAGACACAAAACATAAGTACGTGTCGAAATAATTGACACGACGAGCATGCCGTAATAATCGATATCTGAAGTTTGAATCATAGCACACTGTGCTTCGGTTAAATATACTCGTATTGTAACAGCTGGTGGATGACTACGACCATTTTGTCGTGTTGTTGAACTCATACTGCAGCTTAAACAACGTTAGTGTGTTGTGTATCTGTAGTTATGTTAGTCTAGACTGGTAGTGATTTGTACTACCTGACCATGTCCAAGGAGTCCTACGTTTAGGTTGAAATCTAACGTAGGTGCTGTCAACAAAGATATGACTAGTGAGGAGGGAACAGAGATGGATAATAAGAGGATAGAAAACGTATTTGCTGAACAAGCGAATAGGGCAAGAGAACTAGAATCATCGAATGCGACCGGGACACACTCGTTGTTCGACGGAAACGACTGAAAGTAATAACGTCGGATTGTCGATACGCATTAGTGATTCCACCGTACGACCTAGCAGAATGGGTAACTCAGCAAATGAAGTCGGGGTGGATGTTTTGTTGCCTTTTTAATTAAATTCAAAGAGGTGATGGCACAGACTTAACAAAGACGAGATCGAAAAGACTGACGATTTAAAGATGAAATATGTGAACTAATCAAGAACGGGATCGCAAGGATCGAGAATTTAAAAAGGAATAATTACGTGCTCGCCAGGAACGGGAGGTACAAGTACGGAAACACAACGAAGATCGTTAGCTGAAAGACCGAGAATTTAAGGAGAAATCAAGCAGGCGATTAAATAAAGCTCAGAATAAGGAAAGAGATGATAGGTTGGCTAACTCGAGGAAGTGAGACTGGACTTGAAGTAAGCAAGCAGTAAACTTGATACTCTACGGGGGTCGGTTAATACTTTGGAGAAGGGTGTGAACTACATACGTAAAGAGCGATCTAGTGTGTCGGATAGAGTAGATAATCAATCGATAAATGGAAAAAACTTACAGTTAACAGCCAAAAGTATATTGACGATTATTTAATGGGTCAGACGAGTGGATAGAGACTAAATCACAGGAGGTACGATCTCAAGTTCATAGCTCTGTAGAGTTAGTCAGTAAATCGTTCAAGGTACCCGGAAACACCAAAATCATACAACTATTTTAAGCCGAGTTTCAGAATATTAAAAGAGAAGGTAATCTCATATATTGCCGTTTGTCAGAGTTAAGTCAACAATCGATTATTGCTTATGGAAGGCGAGTCAACCGAGCTAATATCGCTGGATAGATTGTCCGATCACCGATCGGTCCAAAGAGAAAGATAAGGAGATGGAACGGCTGCCAGGAGAAATCGGTTACCAGTAGCGAGGATTCAGAATATGGGATTGGGCATTTTGACAGTCGAAGTGTAATTTCATCGGCGAAAGTCAAAATTAGTATTTTTAAAACTGGTATATTCTATACGTTTTCAACACAGAAAAATTCTGTCCACCCTGTGGTGCTCATAAAAAGTTTTCGAAATGTATTTCCTAATTCCTGGAATGAGCAAGACAAAATTCGGTTTATAGTGTCGAAAATCACTGGTGAATTCTCGCTATGAGTATCTGAGGCACCTGAGTCAAGAATTTTTGGACTAAGTGGTATACCAACAGACAACACACCGACGTTGAAAACCTTATTCAGAATAAAGTAGTCCAATCGGAATACTTTTTATTGAAGTACAGCTGAATAAATCAGCTAACTTGTTGAAGGAATATTTGTAAGTCTTCGAACAGAAACCTGGTGTGGTCAAGGATTATGTTTATTAGATGGATGTCTATCCACATCAAACTTATTGTAAAACCTCTTACCCCATTCAGTGGAAAATGTGTATATATGGAAAATATGCCTTCGAATTCGTATGGCATACACATTATTCCTGGGGACAACTTAGTCAAACATTACTGTTTTCTTCCTAATACAAAACGGAAAAACAAAATATTCTTGAGGTATGCACCTATGTCAAAAGGTAAAACCTATTAATTACAGCACTACGGTATTACTACACACAATAGTTCTTCCATCAGAATCTTTAGCGATAGTGTCTTGTGATGTGGTAGTGTCACTTCAGGCTGCAAGAGGTAGATTTAAATATGTAATTCCCGTTTATGACTTGTTTTCAGATTACGTTAAAATATACCCTATAAGGTCTACCAATTTTGAGCTTACGTTGAATCATCTAATTGGAGACTGCATACCGAAGGATGGTAAGCCAAGTGCAATTCTATCAGATTATGCATCATATTATACCAGCAAGGCTGGGAAGGAGCTTATGTTAAAATGAGACGTAAAGTATAACTTCATATCATGATACCACGCTGAATCGTTGCCAGTTGAACGTATATTTATAGACTTTAATAGATATATTAGCACTTATGCTGCAATGCAACAATATAAGTGGATTGAATACGTGTCGGTCTTTAAAGAGATTCACAATAACATGCTTCACTCAAACAGCAGGCATACTAAAGTAGAGATAATAAACAACACACCTGAGTCTAACGAGTGAACTAAACATTTACCGATCTTAGTTGAGCTAGACAGAGGTAGAAGTTGCTGTTGAACAACGTGCGTGTGTGAGTAAACTTTCTAAAGGACGCTGCGCGTCTGAGGAAGGCCAAATTCTATCGTAAACTGGGTAGAACTGTGACACATACCATAGGTCACAAGGTTTTATTAAGAAAACACCCTAAGTTATCACCTCTTAAGAGGTTAAACAAGAAATGCCATCATGTTTACGCCGGACTAGACTGGATTATTCGCATTCCGCAGAAGGGAAGATATTTGTTAGCTAATAAAGGTAATGGGGAGCAAACATGGGTTTGTTTCCTCACAAAGATTTGAAGAAATTTTTTGGATGGGACCTTTAGTGACAGTTAATGGAACGCTAAACGACAAGCTTCACCTTAGTAGTTCTTTTATTATGCAGATGGTATTTATGTTTATTGTTTCAATAATGTTCTGATCTTAGTGAATATAAATCAATTCTTTGTTTCATAGTATACTGGTTGACGATAATGTAATTTGTTAATACTTGGCTCTGTAATGTTTTGAGAGGCTCACATGTAACTGTTAGTGAACAGAGGCCTTAGATTAAGAACAAGCAGGAAGAATATTATCGAATATATTTTAATATTAAATTGTCGCGGTGCTGGTTGCCCAGTGTGTGTCAGTTATTTCAAAAGAGTTGTGGCAGGAACTGAAAAGGCAGATACTCCACAGAACCTGCTGAAAGTGACGTAACAAAGTCATTAATGCAATGGGTTGTGCCCGGAACAGAATAGGACAGAGTTTCGGTATAACCTGAGGAAATGAAAGTGATTTGAGGATTAAGAATAATTGTGAAGCAATGAAATATCGCAAGTGCAACAGCTAATGTCTGACCCTAGTGGGAAAATGAATGCTATGAACTATTAAAGAGGCTAAAAGACTGCATATATTACTGGAAAATTTAACGAGCCACATTATTTTAATATTTATTTGTCATGTCTATAAGTGTTCTATATTCTTCATTCTGGAGTATGGGTGGAGACATGTTACTCGTCGCTGCGGCCTCAGTCGAAACAACCTGAGGAACTGCTTTTGTCATCTGATGGGGCGAGACATCTCTTGGCTGCATGGTTCCAGAAACGGCTAACTACGAGCTACGAGACGTTCCATGACGCAGGCGGAGGGCGTCGACGTCGGGAAGGTTGGTCGCCTTACAACCTAGAGGCCGAACGAAAACAAGCAAACAGGAACCATTCGCATGAGGTTCATCACTGGAAGACATTACACAAGAAGTGAGCTGTCCGTTGATATCAACCGGAAATTTGATTGTGAGTTTAGGCAAGAACGTAACGGAGGTTTACAAGAAACATCGATATTAGTAAGTTGAAGAATTTGAAGAAGAAAAGAAGACCCTACAGAAGAAGTTCGGCAGCTGTAGGCAATCCGTAGAACGCATTCCGAAGCGAATCGGCGAATGGATATTGACGAGAACGAAAAATCTAAAATTAGACGTCGTATGGCGTAAGCATCCAAGAAGCTGTGCGATGTGGTGGGCAAGAAGATCCATTGTTACGATGGACATGTAGCAGACTATAAGAAGAGGCAACATGAGTCAAATAATGAATTGCTTAGCACTTGAAGAGCCGGAAAGACAAAAGGTGACGTAGATTACCCTTATTACGTATGTACCGCTGTTGCAACCACACAGATGACCTGCAGAACTCAAACGATCACTTTGTGTAGCCGCACAGGGGCGGCGAGGCGAATGCGTATCGCAGACCTCGCAGGCAAAACAACAGACAAGACTACAATCAAGTCCCAAGATGGTTAATCAAATATTTAAGACTATACATAGGATGGAATGTGTAATTAATATAAACTGATCTATTCAGTAATAAACATAAATTGAATATGCAAGTTGTATCTAGTATCTGAAATGAAATTTACAGTTAATTTTAAACTGACTTATTCAGTATTATATATTAAATGCATTAAATATTTGATTAATGTTAGAAAAAAAGGAAATATCTTAAGGTTTAGGTGATGATGATGAGGTCCCATACTCCGTGAGAGAAAAATGGTTCATATGGCTCTGAGTACTAAGGGACTTAACATGTGACCTCATTAGTCCCCTAGAACTTAGAACTACTTACACTTAACCAATCTAAGGACATCACACACATCCATGTCCGGGGCAGGATTCGAACCTGCGACCGTAGCAGCAGCGCAGTTCCAGACTGAAGCGTCCGGAACCGCACGGCCACACCGGCCGGCGATGCAGGAGACCCTCACCGCTGTACTAGGCAAGGTCCTAGTGGAGGTTTGCCATTGCCTTCCTCCGACAAGGTTTATATAGTACTTTGAAATACCTAGCTTATAATAAGGAACGAGTAAATAACCTATTGCACAATTTTTGTAATCATGTCATATCACCCACTCAAAATCGCTCCATCATAAAAACGGAAACAACTACCATATAAGAGAAAACCATATGTTGCATTATAAGATTTCTACAGTAAACTTCAACCATACGCTTTGTTCTGACTATAAGAAGTTATACAAAAATGTAAAAAAATGGATTACCTTAAAAATTGGCGTTTTGACATTCTCCCATGAAAAAAGGGAAAGAAAAAAATACGGTCCCAAGCAAAGATCCAAAACCCTGGCTGGCCCATAAAAAGGAAAGTACAAACCCAAGTCAAAGTCAAGCATAGTTAACGAAGAACAATCAAGTAGTCATCGTTGGAGGGGGGGGGGGGTGGCGAGGGGGCTGTGTAACCCCTTGTCACATACCTGATCTTTGTTAAAACTAAAATTTATTCGAACCGGCCATGAACAATCACTATATTTCATATGGGACCACGAATTCCTCTCTTAAAGCAGAGAAAATTAATAAAACAATAATAAGAGCCAATGGAATAGAGTATTATATGCGAAGTAGCAAGGGGTTTCATTAAAAGAGTTTGTAACGAAAGTTCCTTTTGTTTCCAAAGAACTACATGATCCCAACGCACATATTCTTAACGTCTTTAGCGTCTTAGTGTTTTCGTCGTCTGAGAGTCGTTAGCGTTTGAGATTTTAGTGCCCGAGCTTTTAGCGTTTGAATCCTTAATATTTGCGTCTCTTAACTTCATGCGCCACTGCATGAAGTAGTTAACTTCATTGGAAGCCGGGAAAGTTAAAGTATATTTCGTTTCGATTAATTTATCGTCAAAAACACGAAAACTGACTGAACTGAGATAACGCTAATATCCAGCGATCACCTCAATCGACAGAAGATTGATATCGTTAATTCCAGTTTCAGAACTTCAGTTGTTGTCGAGGCTACTATTCAAACATCGAGTCGCAACTTGACTTTCGAATATGGACTCTGTTTGGACACTTATTTTAGGGTTTATGTGTGACCATTCATGGTAGTGAATCATGTCAAAGAAACTGTACAAATAAAAATCAACTTAAGGGAAAACTATAGTGTCCTACGATTTGGAACAGAGTATTATGAGAAGTAAACCGCATATTGGATGATCTCTGTACAATAACAGTAATAATAATAATAACAATGATAGTGATAATAATAATACTTTACTCCATATTAATATAAAATGGAATACTTTTCATCGGACAAAACATAATGCTATATTAAATGAAACCTGTGATCTTTGAAGGGATTAATTCGGTGTCATCTGCCCACACAAATCGAAGACATCAATTCATTTTGGAACGCGAATCGGCCGTCTAGTAACTGTTAATGACCATCTTTGACGCTTAACAACCCCTCAGCTAGCCGATGGTAACTGCATTTAATTGTTTTTGGACAGCAAATTCTGTCTCTTTAGCCTTAAATGATGTGCACTGCTCTTCAAGACTTTGTATCTGGATTTCAAACTGAGAGGGAAATTTCGTCGGTTTCAGTATGTTCGATTTTTGACTTTATTTATTACGTGGTTGGACTCTTTACGTACATCTTGCTTCATAAGGTTTCTTTAATCTCTTCTCTAAGACTTTTATTGTCCTCCTTAATGCTTTTAAACTTTGATATAAGGCTTTTATTGTCTTCCTTAAAGCTTTTAAACTCTGATAATAGAATCTGTAAAAGAGCCTTGTCCGCATCTTTGACGCTGCTATCAGAAGGTGTGGAGACTGGCTTAGTTTGACTAACAGTTTTGGCTGCAAAGCCTGAATCTTTAACTAATGAACTTGACTGTTGTGCCAAATTAAAACCTACAGTCTCATTTCCTAAAGCAGAATCCACCAACTCCACTTCCTTGTTCCAAGTTTGTTACTGAAAAATTACCCTGATCAATTCTGTCAAGCGTTGTCCTACCTGCCTCAGTTAAATCAGTATTGTTAGAGGATCCCTGCTCAGTCGTCTCTTCTCTGTCTATAGAATTACCAAAAGTTACATCACCTGCTTTTGACATTTTAATGTGATTACAATAAAACAGCAAACAAAAAGGAAATCCCTCACACACAGAAGATCAACATTACACAAATAACTGCTAAAAATTACTTGATATAAACGTTACTGAAAACAGAAAAATATTTAAATTACCGCTGACAGAATTCAGTGTATAAAGAAAAACCCAAGTTTCTCATATAACTGTGCAATTAAATACGTACACCTCAGTAAAAGACACAAAGTAGCATATACCGTATGTAGCCACATAATAATAAACAAGAATTCTTTCAACTGGGAATATATAATTAACAATAGCAAAATCAGTAGCCAAATCAATGATTCTAAGCACAATATAAAACTACAAATGCATAAAATGAAAGAATCTGACTTTCACAACCCTCTGTACTATTTCAAAAGTTCACAGTTGAGAATGAAATACTTTTCACAAAATCGGTGTTTAAAGTTGCAGAGAGTACACAGTAGTTCTGTTCCTGGACGAGCAATTTCTAACTGTTCTCCATAAAATGTGTATATATTGTTCACGGGTAATGTTGTTGTAATGGACTACAGTGTCTAATTACTTCAATTGTTGCTTCACAGATCCTGAAAGTGACTGCTGAGTTGAAGCCTGAAGCTGAGATTGTAATTTGTGGTTGATAAACAAGCATCTCCCGCCTCTCGGCAAGACGTTTCCCCTTTTTCCGTCTTGGCTACGAGTGTCTTCTTTCCCGGCTCGATAACAAGTGTGTCTATTTTCCTACAATATGTATCCTGGCAGATCAGGATGCCAAGTGAAAGTATTTTGTAGAACTCAAGCTCGTGTTCGTAAGACTCACTTTGGTATCTGAAAAACTGTATAACTTATTTTGATGTCTAAATGCGTAAAGGTAGGTGCAGAGCTGCAGTGCTGTGTAAAAATTTAATTTTGAACGGAAATCTGTGGAGCTCACGCTAAACGACGCGAAATCCAGACTAGCCAGTACATCAGACAATTAGGAGGTACTGCAGACAATCAGAATTGTTAGTATAATCACACATGAGACGAACATATTGCGATGTATAATGCAAGACGGTATCTTATCATTTGTAATAAAAATGTAATCCATTACACAACTCGCGATGTGCAATGCGAGTATGCAAACGAAGTCATGAAAGGAAAATGAAAATGGGATGCTAATCGTAACGACTGATAACTAGGAACAAAGACTCCAAGTTTATTTACGCTTCATTAAGCCATGACAACAAAACATCTTTTCACAAAGTTCTCACACCTAGAAAAGTTAGCAAAACACTTCTTAAAAACATTCCTTGACACTTGTTTGAACTATAAGAGAAAACCATATGTTGCATTAGAAGATGTCTATAGTAAACTTCAACCATACGCTTTGTTCTGACTATAAGAAGTTATACAAAAATGTAAAAAAAATGGATTACGTTAAAAATTAGTCTTTTGAAATTCTCCCATGAATATAATCCCTTTTTCTTTCCTCAAAACATGTTAGTACAAAATTCTTTTTAAATAATGCTGCCTCCACTATGTGGCAGGTCAGCTTCCATCCCTTTCAAGCCAAGGACATAGCCAAACTGTCCAACACACACTGCTACTCTATTCCAAAGAAGTAATCTCTCTGATCAAAGAATATAATATTAAAGAGGCTGAGTATATTTATCAATTCGCAATTGTGGCTAAAACTACCTGAAAATCGCCATGGCAAGTAGGACAGTCCACTTCCAAGGAGACAGGTGGAGCCCACCTTCCCAGTACCCACCAAGATCGGAGAGGTCTTCGCGACCTCTCACCACAGTTGTTCGCTACTTCGTCACAGGAAGCGAGTCAGAGCAAGTGCTTTTATCTTTATTGATTTCAAGAAAAGTTTGTCGAATTTCTAGAAAAGAAGGGTGTTTTCTGGAGGTGTACATAATTAGTACATTGCGATTGAACTTATTATGGTGAAACTAATTTACTTCGTTTGTCTTTTGTTCCAGATTTTTGGATAATATGGCGAAGAGGACGCTCGGTTTGAGTAATGAGAAGGTTGTCGAGGAGGTAGTAATATTATTGACAGCTGATGATAATGAGGATCCAGTGCTAACAGAAGATTTAGGTGAAGAAAGCGATATTGTGTCACAACATGGCGCTGAAGAAAAACAAGCGTATACTGAAGATTCTGACGATGAAGGGGATTTTGACACTGAAGACGAAGATACACCGTTCACATTCGGGAAGGATAAGAATACCAAATGGACCTGGAAGCAACCGAATACGGGGTAAGCGTACGGGATCTGAGAATATTGTCGATCATCTTCCATTGGTCGTAGTAACAGCCAGACCAGCCATAAACCCAGCTGTTTGAATCACTTTTTTACTGACACCATGAATCAAATGATGGTGAAATAAAGCAGTCAATATATGGAGAGCATTAAGGGGAATTTTGCTTGAGCGAGGGACATGAGGCCAACAAATGTCAGTGAAATTCTGGCATTTATTGGTTTACTGTACCTTGCACGGGCCTGTAAAGGAAATCGTTGAAGTTGGGAAGAGCTCGGGTGTCATGAAAACGACAAATTTGAGAGATGTGGAGTGGTTATGAGCCTAAGACGCTTTAAAAACTTGATCAGGTGCCTTCGCTTCGATGATAACAATGCCAGAGAGCGCAAGAAAAAGTACGACAGGTTCGGACCTATTTCGTGAAATCTGTGAACTATATGTGGAGAATTATCAAAATAACTCTTCTTTTAGAGAGAATATCACCAGTGACGAAATTTCGTAAGAAGAAGCCTTTTCTGTCAGTATATTCCCTCAAAACCAAACGAGCATGGGATCAAACTGTTCGTCCTCGTGGTTGCAAAGATGACCTACACATACGACATGGAAAAGTGTGCTGGCACACAGCCTGAAAGTCATTTCAGAGAGAGCAACAAACCACCTGACCTCGTCAAATTAATGGTTCATCCCTTATTAGAAAGTGGACGAAATATGACATCAGACAACTGCTTTAGCGACTTTGTGCTTGTTGAAGAGCTCAAAAAGTATTAACTTACCTAAGTTGGCACAGAAAGGAAAAACAAGAGACAGTTGTCTTCAGCCTTTATCAGCACGAAGGAAGCAGTACGACAGTATTTTTCGTTCCAATGCAGGGAACCGAGAGAGCAAAAAAATATGATCCTCGTTTCTGCCCTTCATCATAATGATGCTATTGATTCTTCATCTGGACAGACAAGGAGGCCAGAGATCATAACATTCTACAACTCCACAAAAGAAGTAGTCTATATACAGACCAAGTGTACTGAACCTACCATGTATTCAGAAACACCTAGCGTTGGCCAATGGTAATCGTTTATGAGATGATGAATGGAGCTCGGGTCATGTTTCTTTCATAAATCTTGTTTATTGTGACATCCCTTACTCTGGGCCCTAAAGAAGGTAAGACATGTTCTCCAGATCCAAAAGGGGATGGGAGTTATAACAATTTGGAGTTGTCTTTTTTTTTTTTGGCACAACTGCGACCGAACGAAATTACTGAAGGGTTGCAACCGACGGAAGGTTAAGTCGAAGTTGCTAGGTTGCTAGCAGACAAACGGAACTCTCATGCGGACTAAGATGAGGGGTGAGACCTGTAGGGCATTTTAATGGGCGCTCATCAGGCTGTTGCAGGCTCGGAGTGCGTGCGCTGCAGGCAGCAGGCGGCGTTTCGTTAGTGGTGGGCGTGGCGAATGGCTTCGGCCGAAGGTGGGTGTCCCACGCAGGGTGCGCGACGGATGGCGCTCAGCATCTCCTGCCTCTCGGCAAGACGTCTTCCCTTTCCCCTCTTGGCTACAAGTGTCTTCTTTCCCGGCTCGATAACAAGTGTGTCTTTTTTCCTTAGTTGTCAATGAGTGTGCGTCCAAGGCGATCTCTTTGCGTCCACCATTGCTATGTCCCTGGGTCTGGCCGTAAATTCGATTGGCTGGCTCATATTCTTCTTTTGGCAAATCAACCTATTATTCACTGACATTGTTAAATATTTTTGTACGAGCCACAATTTCCAAATTCTCGCGGTAAGAATAGATATTCTGTCTTGCGTCTATTTGTCATCTTCAGCTCCTCCTCCGCTAAAACGCTTTTCCATATCAATGTGGTCTTTCCTACACTTGCGCTCGGAAAGAGAGCACACTAAGATGCTAAAAGGGCATTTTATACGGTTTATGTTACGGAAATTACCGATGTAGAGATGTTAGCTGTACAATACTATAAGTATTAACTGCTGTTCATGGCACACAGAACAATTTCGATTTGAAGTAAAGTGCCAAAAACAGAATTCAGTAATTGTTTAGAAATTATGATTTTATATTCAGTAGCGAACTTGGATAATTTTAAATATATACGTTAAGTAAATATTAAAATGCCTAATAATTATATGAACAGCAGTATACGTCTATAAGGTCAAAGAATTGCAGACGTGAAGTAGTAGGAAAATCAATGCCTAGAATCGAAAAACTCACGAGGATTCTTCTTTTTATGAATTGGAACAAAAACAACAAAAGACCGCCCTGCACTGTAGATAGATACTTACAGGTGCTCTAATTCGACAAATAAATTTGCACCAACTACTAATACATTCAAAACTTCTGGACAAGTGGTGTACACATTAATGTTCTTTTCGTGTCATAGAATTTCGCTGGCCTTCTGCATTGCGTACTCATGCTATCAGAGTTAACATTAAAATCTGACCAACTGTCTCCACTAAAATGACTGCTATCCTTTACATACAGTGACGGAATTAATCATGAACTTCAGACATTAGTTTAATTACCTTATGTGTAAAATGATTACGTCAGTGACAAACAAAACCCTGAAGTAACACTATAAAACCACAGGTTCCTTTATTTCAAACCGTTTTAAATGATAAGCAAGCTATCGGAGAAATTTGGTGTGATGTTGCCTGTGAGCTCCGCTTGCAAATCCACTCCAAAAACAGACTCTGGGCGTGTCTCACCACACCTCTATTGCGACTAATGAGACTTCAGTCGAGATAATTTACTGATATTTCTTTGTTTTTCTTTCTTTCCAATAAACTTGTGTGTGCTTAATCTGCTCACGTAACTCCACTGTCCAACGAAGACTAGCAGTGAATTACTATTTCTTTGTAGGAAACTAACTGCTGACTAATTAGACATTCTTCGATTTTAATGCTTATTACGTTATATAGTTAACACCAGACACTGCAGTTAAATAGTGGTTCGTGTCTCTAATGACTGAATCCCCTAAGCATCCGTCGTATGGATCTTCCTTGGTGTACATTGCTATTTCCGATTATAGCATACAAATTTGAAGTTAGTAGCAGGGTAATTAAATAATACCATTACAGGTTTCCAGTTCTAGAAACACTGCTTCGCTACAACATTTTACCTCATTATTTTATTTCTTACGACATGCTTGCAGAAGTGTGGAATAAAAGCAATTCATATGAGAGTAATATGGTTCAAATCTGTCTACTTTTATATTTTGAGCTGTTTCTGTACACAACCTAAGATGAATTTCCGGACGGTTCTGTGAGAAACCCACAAGCGTTAAAGTTTTTACTCAATAACCTAACAGCTACATATTGTTAACCAAACTGTGAATGTGTTTTATTTCAACGCATATGATGATAAAACTATGTGCACTATTGTAAATTTCAATTGGTATTCTCTGGGCGTAGTGGAGTGGTTTCATATTGTATTAAGAAATTAATTTTCACGGTCCTAAAAGCCATGGTGCAAAACGCCAAAGTGTCAATTTTTTCTTACCAGGAGCCTCTTGTGGATTACCCAAGCAGGAGAAGTACTGCGTTATTTTCGCGCCAGCATGTCCCTTTCGAAATATCAAGCCGCCATAAGTCTAGAAACACTATTGTATTATTTTATTGTCACATGACCGCCTTGGTAAGTAAAGCATTCCACTGAATGTAAACAAAACTGGGAGAAAATTTTGTGTATGGATTAAATGCAAGAAAATTTTATAGTAAGGAGTGCTAACTCAACATGACTGCAGGCTTGGCAACTGCACATACACGAACAGGCGGAAAGAACGAAAATGACGAGGGACGTAAGCTATCAGATGTGTTCCCACGTTCCGCTCCCCTGCCACTGCCCTCTGATCTTTTCGGAATTGGTCTGCAACCCGAGATCTTAAATTTCCATGCACAGCGCTTATGTGCTGCAGTTTTGCCTTGAAAATGACGGGGTGGTCACTTGTCGAAATATCGGCGGTTGTCGACGAAGTCACCCGGCTAAGTTTCCGTAAGTCGTCTGAACAATGTGCACCCGGGAGAAGCTCTTACCGCATGAATACTACTGGTTACAAACGGCACAGCAAGAAAAATTCAACGAATTGTGTGTAGAGCCCAGGAACGCAGCCTTGAGTATCAGTAAGGTTTAGAAACCGACGACAGTATTTGGAAACTAGTGAAAACGAAACGAACAGCAGTCGTGCATGTGACTTTCAAGAAGTAGATGGCGGTGAGTAAGGAGGAGACCCTAGTGTTCAAAGAAGCTTTTTCTGTTTCAGTAGCTGTGAGAAACAGATTCTTTACCAAATTTATGGTTATGTTGCACGTACGCACTGTAGAACAGGTTGATGATAATGGGGCAGCAAATTTATAACAGTTAAGTAATTTTATTTGACATTGCTAATCTTATCATCAGTTAACTAACAGAATAATCCTTGTAGCACACAAAGGACAATTTGGTGCAACAAAATCAGGTATTTTTACCAGATTTCATATAATTATAGTTAGTTATAACTTTATACAAATAACGAGGGACGGCGGCACTTGAAGCGCGTTACGACTTTCAGATAATAAATATAAACTAGTGGCCAGCATATTAAACTATTGTCATGGTGAGAGGAATATTGGTGACCACTCAGATTACGTGATGAACCCCTTTTAGTGATACACGTTTCTTTATGAGTAGGCAGGGGTCAAAGAAAAAAGAATAGTGGGAAGTACAATGTCTGTATTGATTTAAATTTCTGACAGGTTATCTATTTTAGAGTATGACAGAGGTCCTGCTTACGATTATAATCATTTGCACTTGGCCCATCCATGTAATTTCGAGAAAAATACGTTCACACCCAATCCTGTTCTTATCCAGTGGCTAAATACAATTCAAGGATTAGTAGACCGAGAAAAGGAATTGCAATGAACAAAGGAAAACACTACGCGATATTGAAAATGTTTGCGGCAAAACTCTAACCAACACCTGCTTGAAAGCAAATCAGCTACAAATGTAATTTGTTTTTATCGCTAGTTTCTTTAATAATTTTAAAACTGTAGTAACTGACCGTAATAACAGTTCGTACTTTCGTGCATGGTGAGTCTGTTATTTATCACATGTCCATTTTGCCTATTGTGAAGGTCACAGAGCAAGGACACAAATGTGTTTTACAAAAAGGAAAAAACCAAAAAAATCTGTAAATTATCTTGAGTGATCTTTCGTTAGTCAGAAAGAGAGATAGGCCTTTCTATCGCTTTTTGGAGTGATTCTGCAAGGGGAGCTCACAAACAGCATCACACCAATCTTCTCTAAACGTATGTTTGTTAAAGGAATCGATGGTTTTGTATTACGATTCACGGTCATCTTTCCCATTGACGTAATCATTTCCTACGAGCAGTAATGATGTGGATGCAGGTGTAGAAAATGATGCTCGTGTTGCTTCAGATGATAACAGATCCTGTTGAGTTTTACGATAACCATATTAATATGTCTTATGATCGAAATCTGCTTGTCGTGCGGAAAGATATCGATGTTCTAACAGAAACTGTGCTCTATGGCACCTAAGTGCTCAAACCTGCAACTTTAAAGGAAATGTCGTTGTCGTGGTCTTGATCCCGAAGACTGGTTTGATGCAGGTCTTCGTGTACTCTATCCTGTGCAAGCCTCTTCATCTCCGAGTAACTACTGCAACCCAAATATTTCTGAATCTGCTTACTGTTTTCATCTCTTGGTCTCTCTCTACGATTTTTTACCCCCACGCTCCCTCCAGTTTTAAACTGAAGACCCCTTGATGCCTCAGAATGTATCCTTTTCCAATTGATCGAACATTCTAGTCAGGTTGTGCCACAAATTTCTTTTCTACCCAATTTTGTTCAGTACTTCATTATGTAAGTGATCTGTCCATCTAATCTTCAGCATTCTTCTGTAGCACTACATTACAAATGCTTCTATTCTCTGTTTGTCTTAGCGGTTTATCGTCCATGTTTCACTTCTATACACGGCTACACTCCATAAAAATACTTTCGGAAAAGACTTCTCTTCTTTAGAAACGCTTTTCTTGCCTATGCCAATCAATATTTAATATCTTTCCTACTTCTGTTATCATACGTTATTTTGCTGTCCAAATAGCAAAACTCATCTGCTACTTTAAGTGTCTTATTTTCTAATCTGATTCCCTCAGCATTATGTGATTTAATTCGGCTACGTCCCGTTAATCTCATTTTACTTTTGCGGATGTTCATCTTATATCCTCCTTTTAAGATACTGTCCATTTCGTTCAGTTACACTTCCAAGTCCTTTGCTGTCTCTGACAGAATTACAATGTCATCGGCAAACCTTAAAGGTTTTATTTCTTCTCCCTAGACTTTAATTCCCACTCCAAATTTTTCTTTTGTTTCCGTTACTATTTGTTCAATGTTCGGATGGAATAACATCAGAGAGCGGCTACAATCCTGTGTCTCTTCCTTCTCAACCACTGCTTCCCCTTTCATGCTCCTCAACTCTTTTAACTGCCATCTGGTTTCCGTACAAGTTGTGAATAGCCTTTCCCTCCTGGCATTTTACCCCTGTCACCCTCAGAATTTGAAAAGAGGGTATTCCACTGAAGATTGCCAAAATTTTTCTTTAAGTCTACAAATGCTATAAACGAAGGTTTGACTTTTCTTGACCTGTGTTCTATGGGAAGTCGTAGAGTTAGTATTGCATCTCATGTTCCTACCTTCCTCTGGAATCCATACTGATCTTCCCAGAGGTTCGCTTCTGCCAGTTTCTTCCATTATTGTGTAAAGAATTGATGTTAGTTTTTCGTAACCATGACTTGTTAAACTGGTAATTCGGTAATTTTCACACCTGTCAGCACCCGCTGTCTTTGATTTTGGGATTATTATAATTTTTTTGAAGTCTGAGGGTATTTCGCCTGTTCCATACATCTTTCTCACTATCTGGCTCTGCCAAGGCTATCAGTAGTTCTAACGGAATGTTGTCTACTTCCAGCCGTGGTTCTTTCAGGGCTCTGTCAAATTCTTCATTCAGTAACGTATCTCCCATCTCAACTTCATCACGTCACCTTCCATTTCTAGAACATTGTCCACGAGTTCATCTCCCTTCTACGGGCCCTTTATATACTCCTTCCACCGAAACAGACTGGTTTTCCATCTGAGCTCTTAATATTCATACAGAGAGTTCTCTTTTCTCCAAAGGTGTTATTAATTTCCTTGCAGGCCATCTCTATCTTTCCCTTAGTGATATATGCTTTTGATCCCTTAGATTTATCCTCTACCTATTCCTGCTTAGCCATTTGCACTTCTTGTAATCTCGTTTTTATATGTTTGTATTTCCTTTCATCTGCTTCATTTACTGCATCTTCTTATTTCCACCTTTTATCAAATAAATTCACTACTTCTTGTGTTACCCACGGATTTTACAGACCCTCGCCTTTTACTTACTTGATTCTTTGTTTTATTCACTACTTCCTCTATTAAAGCTACCCGTTCTTCTGCTGCATTCCTTTTCCCTGTTCTTGTCAATCGTTCCATAATGCTCAGTTTGAAACTCTCAAACACTTATGGTTCTTTCAGATTATCCAGGTCTAATCTGCTCAAATTTCTATCTTCTTGCAATTTCGTCAGTTTTAATCTACAGTTCACAACCAACAAACTGTGGCCAAACCAACACCTGCCCCTGGAAATGTCTTACAATTTCAAATCCGTTTTGAAACGTCCCCTTTGAAAAATTATACACGACTGTGCTTAAACTGACACACAATATTTTTTTTAGCGCAACGCAATCTGACTTTCAATAATCCCTACAAAAGAATGGGCCCTGACTAACATTAAACTATACCTTTCACAAATCACTTACCTCACAAAAATCTTCGCTACTCAAGCTACTGCAATACAGCGAGCGCCACTACTGCCAGCTAAATAAAAGATTCAAAGTACTGAAGGCACTAACTACTGATAGGCATAGTTAGCAAATGAAAGATTTTGATAGAGAACAACCAATGTATTTACCTCAATAGTCATAATGTATATAGCAGTTCAAGACAAATTTCAAAACTCCGCCATCTCTCTCCCCACATCCACCACTGCTGGCGGCTCACCTCCAACTGCGCAACGCTACATGCTGTTCACAGCCAGCTGCCTAACACTACAAAGGCGAGTATTACAACAAAGCAAAGCAGCCACAGACTGCACACAGCACAGCTAGTGATTTTCATACAGAGGTGGCGTTACCGATAAAAAAACCTAAACAGCCTACTTACATAGCCCCCATGCTCCCCACAAAAAATTTTACAAATTGTTTTGGGCAGTGGCCAATAATGATTTGATAAAATTTTCCATAATTACAATAACAAAGAAATCAAATGCACACACTTATTGATACAATGTTGGTCGAAAGCTAAAATTTTCTCACAGTCCATAAAGATAGTCCTGATCATTCATCATAATAGTAATTTGAAAGGTATAGTTTAATGTTAGTCAGGGCCCATTCTTTTGTAGGGATTATTGAAAGTCAGATTGTGTTGCGCTAAAAAAAAATATTGTGTGTCAGTTTAAGCACAGTCGTGTATAATTTTTCAAAGGGGACGTTTCTTATGTCGACCCTTAGCCGAGGATACCTCACTGGAATCTTCTGATTTTTTCTTGTAGTTTGTGTAATTAGTGTAGCTTTTGTTTATTGCTAGCACGTAATTGTAAAGAAAATCTCCTTTGTAGTTGCAGTCTTTCATTGTTGTACAGTAAAACAGTTGTGGCATGCATGTAGATTTGCACCAAGTATTTCGCAGCTGCAATTAACTAGATATTATTTTCAGTGTTATGTTAATGTGTTCTCTTATTTTTGCTCTTCAAATTGTGCTTTTCTGTGTTGTCGTGTGAAATATTGTGACAATAATGGCGTGTGAAAAACGTAATACTAGGCTCCAAAGTAAACTGAGAAATGACAGCGAAAACGAAAGCAGTGTGTTAGCGCCACCGAGTTATGATTTAACTGATGTTCAAAGTAGTAATTTGGTAATTGTGCATAGGGAAATGGAGCGGGCGGCAAACAATGGCGTGGACAGTGAAACAATTAGTGAAGAGGGAAGCATTATCGATCGATCGGTCGGCAACAGCTCGCCTCAGGAATCCGAAATGACAGGACACAATTTTGCAAATACTGTAGATTCAGGTTTTGCGTCCTCACCGTTTTCTAAAATGAGTCAAGACACATTTTCCGCTTGTCAAAATGTGAATGTTGCCGGTGCAAATTCACTGCCGAAAAGCACTGAGGAACATGTTTCAGACACCAGTGCATTGTTATTACAATTAATGCAACAAATGGGACAAAAGCTTGAAAAGTTAGACACAATGGAACAAAATCAGTGACAAACACAGCAACAGTTAGACACAATGGAACAAAATCTGAGACAAACACAGCAAAAGCTTCAAAAGTTAGACACAGTGGAACAAAATCTTAAAAAGTTAGACACAATGGAACAAAAATCTTCGCTACTCAAGCTACTGCAATACAGCGAGCGCCACTACTGCCAGCTAAATAAAAGATTCAAAGTACTGAAGGCAGTAACTACTGATAGGCATAGTTAGCAAATGAAAGATTTTGATAGAGAACAACCAATGTATTTACCTCAATAGTCATAATATATATAGCAGTTCAAGACAAATTTCAAAACTCCGCCATCTCTCTCCCCACATCCACCACTGCTGGCGGCTCACCTCCAACTGCGCAACGCTACGCGCTGTTCACAGCCAGCTGCCTAACACTACAAAGGCGTGTATTACAACAATGCAAAGCAGCCACAGACTGCACACAGCACAGCCAGTGATTTTCATACAGAGGTGGCGTTACCGATAAAAAAACCTAAACAGCCTACTTACAGTTTCCTAAGTCTATGTTAACATTATATTACCAGTCTGAAATCTTCCAATGTTTTCAGGGTCTTTCAAGTACATTACCTTCTTTCATGATTCTTAAACCAATCCTCCGTGCAAAATTCTACCGGGCGGCGTCCTCTCTCCGTCCTTTCCCTCAGTCCACTATCACCTACAATTTCCACTTACCTTCCTTTTCCTATTATCGAATTCCAGTTACCCATGACTATTAAAGTTTCGTCTCCCTTAACTATCCGAATAATTTCTTTTACCGCATCATTCATTTCTTCAATCCCTTCATTATATGCGGAGCTAGCTAGCACGTAAGCTTGTACTACCGCGGTGGGTGTGGGCTTCATGTTTATCTTGGCTACAACAATGCGTTCACTATGCTGTTCATAGTATTTTATCCGCTTCCCTATTTTCTCATTCATTATTAAATCTACTCCTGCATTAATGCTATTGAATTTTGTATTTATAAACCTCTATTTATCTGACCAGAAGTCTGTTTCTCCTGCCACAGAACTCCTCGTATATCTAACCTTATCCTAATCAGTTCCGTTTTAAATTTACTAATGTACCTCCCCGATTATGTGATCTGACGTTCCACACTGTGGTCCATAGAACAACAGATTTGGTTCTCCTGATAACGACGTCCTCTTGAGTATTCCCTGACCGGAGATCCGAATGGGGTATTATTTTACGTCCGGAATATTTTACACAGGAGGACACCATCATAATTCAACCATACGGTAGAACTGCATGCCCTCAAGAAAAATGATGTCTGTAGTTTCCTCTTACCTTCAGCCGTTCACAGTACCAAAACAGCAAGATCGTTTTGGTTGATGTTACAAGGCTAGATCAATCAGTCATCCAGACAGTTGCCATTGCAACTACTGAAAGGGCTGCTGCCCCTCTTTAGAAACCACAATTTTGTTTGGTCTCCCAACAAATACCCCTCCGTTATGGTTGCACCTACGGAACGGCTATCTGTATCGCTGAGGCACGCAAGCCTTCCCCACCAACAGCAAGGCCCATGGTTCAAAAAATAAAAGAAGTAAAGGACACAGTATTTAAGTACTTCGGTCATAAAATGCCTATTCCTGAGCAGTCAGTAACATTGAATTAGAAAAGGGTAATGGAAGTAGCCAATTTTTATGTGCTTATCTTGTTGAGGACTAGGTACTAGGAGTGTATGATATAATCAAGTTGGGAACCTCAAAAATATCTAGGAAGTTTTATCTCTATTTCTTCACGCTTGCGTGAACTGATTAATACGCTGGACTGTATTCAAGAGAGGATCCACAAGGCAAAATATTTTATTAGGTTCCAAAATATAGCTATTTTAAACTATCAATATTCAAAACGGAAAAATAATTGTGAATTAACAGAACATTTATTTTATATCTACGTCGTATTACGCCGTATATTTAAGACCCCTAGCTCAAATTGTCACATATTTAAGATGTCGTCTAGACAGATGCTGCGAAAGCGAATGAGATGATTATTTTCCGTTCCGATTACTTTTACATCTGCCTAAACGAGCCGGAAAAAAGTGTATGGACGTTGACGGCGACACTCTTTAATATGAATTATGTAACACTCTTGCAAATTAAAATTGTGGACGGGACGGAAACCAGAACCCGAACTTTGCTTTTCGATGGGTATGCTCTTTCCCGGCGTGAGATATTTCGACGCAACACCCCTTCACCATCCCACGCGCTACCACAGCCCCTCGCAGTTGCATTTCTGCCAGTACCTCTCTCTCCCCCTTCTCCCGTAAACCTTGCGGAACTGGCACAACTGGAAGAAAACAACGGCCGAAAACTGTCTTAGCCACGAACGTAAAGGAGTGGTTCCAGAACGAAACTCTTACTCTGCAATGAAGTGTGTGCTATCTTGAAACATAATGGCAGATTAAAACTAGGTGCTGGACCACACATTCTGCTATACTCTAAGAAATTTGCTATACTCTAAGAAATTCATTGCGGGTGAATTTTGTACATAAATGGACGATAAAAATAATAAAATGCATCATTGAATACAGAGCATAAACACTCTAAGAAGAAAAAAGAGAAATAGCGTACCAAGAAGGAGTAATGCAAATTGGTTACAAATTGAAATTCGTATGGGCATCAACGGAAAAGACGAAACTGTAAACACTAGTGGTTGATTGATGAATGTGTGACGCTGCAGCGCAATTTCCCCGCGCAGCTGGCAATGATAGTAAACAAGGAACATGCCGATACAAAGGCATAAAGTCTTCGCGAACTTCCGTGTACTACTTGGGCAGTATCTGTACCACGCAGACAGGTGCGTGAACTATACAATTTGATCTTCGTATATCCATAATTAAAACGGACGACTTGCGACGTCAGCTGGTATAATATATGTTAAAAATGTATTAAGATGTTGTAACAACATCGAAACTAGTTGCCGATAAAACCAACAACTTAATACAGTTGGAGGAATTACGTCATTTTTTAACATATACAGTTTGATGTCAGCATTTGGGAGAGGACCTTTAGTTGGGCCTGAAGGAGTCGGCTGCAATAACCGGCTAATTGCACGACATTTCAGATAGGAGTGAGGCCACTATTCGACGATGTTGGCGGGAATGGGTGAACCATGGTGGACACAGCGTCAAAAAGGAGGCGGTCGACCTGGAGAGACGACAGAACGAGACCATCGAAAAACATTCAGAGCTTTCGATTCACCATTATAACGATCAGATGTGCAACTGATGCTACAGTGACCACAAGGATCATTAATAGGCTGCTCAGAGAAGGTGGTTCAGCTGTAATTGACCTCTGTACACCAACAAGCCCGTTTGCAGAGGTGGCAGGCCCATTCGGCCTGAAATCTCAATGACTGGATTAGAACTGTCTTCAGTGAGGTGTCCCACTTCGAACTGAGCCCCGATGCGCTACGGATCTGTTTATCAGAATACCCGTTTTAGACAACTCCAGAGCGCAGATGCTAAGCTCTGCTGATAAGCTCCCTGTATCAGAGATAATTCTAGCCTTACGAACGAGAGTCCGCAACACGTCACTGCGTTGAGATGGATGATGACGACGCATAGTTTTAGATATAGGTCAGTGTGAGTCGATTTGCGAAACACACTATGAGCCAAGGAACCACCTTCTTTTTTGCGGACCAAGACATCAAGAAACTGGAGGTCTCGATTTTTCTCCACTTCCATGGTGAAGCAAATGCCGGGATGGAGGGAGTTAAGGTCTTCCAGAAATGCAGGAAGCGTTGCTGCCCCGTGTGGCCAAACTACAAAAGTGTTGTCCACATATCTCCAGAAACATTTATGTTTCAACACCGCTGACTGAAGTGCTTTTTCCTCAAAGTCTTCCATAAAAAGGTTAGGTACTATGGGAGACAAAGGGCTACCCGTAGCAACACCGTCAGTCTGCTCAAAATATTGTTCGTTACAAAAAAGGTAAGTCGAGGTAAGCTCGTGTTTAAATAGATGTAAGATGTCCTAATCAAACGTAGTTAGCCGGACAATGTGGCCGACCGGTTCTAGGGGCGTTAGTCCGGAACCGCACTGCTGCTACGGTCGCAGGTTCGAATCCTGCCACGGGCATGTATGTGTGTGATGTCCTTGGTAAGGTAGGTTTAAATAGTTCGAAGTCCAGGGGACTGATGACCTCAGATGTTAAGTCCCATAGTGCTTAGAGCCATTTGAACCAACTTGGTTCCTTTAAGTTGTAATGAATCCACCAACGGTACTCGTGTGAACAAAGAGACCACATCGAAACTCACTAACATGTCAGCTGGTAAAATCTTCTGAGTTTTAAATGTGATGTTCACATTTCCCTACCAGTGGACTTAGAAGAGAAGCCAAATGTTTTGCCAGGTAATATGTTGGGGCTCCTATATTGCTCACGATTGATCGAAGAGGAACCGCTTCCTTATGGACCTTAGGCAACCCATAAAGTCCAGGTGGAACTGGCGCTCGTACTCTTAAGCTCTTTTTAAAATGTTCAGGAAAATGGCTGGATTTGAGGAGCGCGGATGTCTTCCGTTGTACTGCGTCAACTGGATCCTTCTGGAGACGGCAATACGCCGAGTCCTGCAGTCATCTTACCGAAATAGGATGTTGCAGGCAAAAGAACAGTAGCGTTTCTCTTGTCAGCAGGTAAAAAAGCCTCTCGCCTTATTTCTTCAGCAGTCTCACTCGAAAGTTTCAAGACACCTTGCTCAACAGCACCGATAATAACCTTAATAGGGAAGGTCTTTGGGGTAGGCGCAAAATTTAGCCCCTTTTTCAACACCGATATGGCAGCGTCACTGAGCTGTTTATCTGTGAAGTTAGACACAGTACGTCTACATGTTTTACGTTCTTAACATGATTGACGTGTAAGGCGATAGAACTTGGAAGTTTGACCCGCAACGGCCTGCTGCCGCGTCCAGTCCGAAAGCAACCACGTGGCACCGTCCACCCACTCCCAGAAATCCGCTGACAGGCGCGACGAGATATTCACATGCTGCGAAAGAAATTTCCTGGAGACTCTGTCTAATTCTCGCCTGGTATGACGGATTATTTCTCTCACCAATGCCATGCTGGCTTGTTGTTCGATCCTCTTGGCAGCCGCAGATACTATGTAATGAGGGAACTTGGCGAATGTCGGTGTAGTTTGCTGGTCCCGGCACCTCAATAAAAACGCGAGCGAGCACAACAGTCTGTTTCTAACGTCAGTCAGTGCCTGAAGATGACGAGCAGCTGCCTCTTCGAAATATTGTGCGGCTTCCACAACATTATCCGACGCGACGCCCGCGAACCATTGAAGGAACTACTACATCGGAAAAGTCTTAAACATCAAACAGTATAAATTACCGTTAGCAACTCTTAAATAATACCCATGATCATATTAAGATAATAATAAAGGATCGGAATTGATTTTTCACCGAAGCTAAAAGACCCTCGGATAACAGTGTAAACTCCGTGTAACGAGAACGTGTCTGAATTTTAATCATTTTGATCACATACAAAAATGTTTCCATTTTTAAGAGGAATGAGGAACGTCGTGGAAACATTGAGGACGGGGAAACTAGAGAAGGAGGAACAAGAAACGTTTGAAATGTTACGCTACATAAGATACAAGAAGTAATTAGCCGAATAAAGTATTGGATTAAATGGACAGAACAAAAAGTAACAAATAAACAGAAGCGTTCGGAAGTGCTGTACCAAAGGTGAAGTTAACAACATTGCTGATATGTTGACAGCAGCTTTCAAGGCTGCCGGGAGCGAAAGGACCAAGTCCGCAGGGGACTCCCAACAACAAACTTTATTTATCAGGCACAGAAATAAACAACTGTGGTAATGGGGCAGAGACCCAATGATATTAAAATTTATTAATTGTTCAGATGATTAAGGTGAAAATTTCAGAAAAAATTTGCAAAGCATTAGGCATAACGTTTAAGAATATGTAATTTAATTTAACACAACTGGCAGTGATTTCCTTCAATAAAAGAATGTTTCCTGTCTTGGAACTTACGCGTCAGCTTGTGAAAAAACATAGTTGCAAAATACTATTTTCTTTTCTTAAAAAAAACAGTAAGTTTTAAGAGAAGACTTTACAGGTATTCTACTTGTTCAGTGCAAATACTTTGTACGAAATTGTTTGACAGAGACCTAAAAAGCCTATCGGCTTCAAAAGGGACTGAAATTTTTTTAGTATTTTAAAATACCAAAAACATGGTTTACAAGGTAAAGTTTCAAAATCAGAAAAACATTTGTAGAGTTAGCATATATATATCAATTGCACTACTGCTCTAACTTGGCAGTCTTCCGCGGTCGTAGGCTCCCTTAGTTGTACTGGTCACGCGGCTTATAAAACAAGTTTCTTCTATAAAACACAAAACATACTATTAGAACGTGGCCAGTTTTACGCCTACTGTGAAGGCAGCCGACCTTTTGCATGCAAAATGTTAAATCAGATATAAACGTACAGCCTTGCAAACAGCCAATAACCCCTAAGTTCTTAAAGCAGATTGCAATACTTTAAAGGACGTAAGACATTTTCATAGCAACTTTAACCACCAAATGATTTAAGTAGGAAGCTTATTGAAATATTCTAGCAGTGCCCAACGCAGTAAAACCATACTTCATTATAGGTTTGCAATTACAACTAAAATGGCATTGCATAATTTGAGCGGAGTTAATCAGCACGTAATCAGGTACTGCAAGAGCAGCCTTTATCACTAAACTGGTTGACTCACAATTAAAAATACACACGCTGTTAATCAATACAACATACTTCAAAGAACATAACACATTTTACTTAAATCGCGCTTATAGAACTTGCGAGGCATTGGTCTTTAAATAAACAGATATTACTCAAGCAAACTTTCCCGCACCCAAGCTCTATACAGTTTTAACAATTTGCACAGATTTCGTAAGTTAGACAAAGTAAATTACGCAGTAGACGCAGGTAGAACTTTAAAGATAACGGCGCCTACAGGGCGAGTAACTTCCACACACAAACGCGACAGCACATTTGATGTACCACAGGTAAAGGGCCACCCGACAGTTAATCGCACAGGAACGATCCTCGATAGGAAAACAGCTTACCCACCAGAATTAACACAGCTGAAGGCGGCAGACAGACGGTGACAGGATGCAGACGGTTGTATTCAGGCCTCTGCACGGCTACACAGCCCTCTAGACGTAGCGAAGTCCAGTTTCGCCATTAGCGTGAAGTTTCACTTCACGTCGTCCACTCACGAGCGTTGCTTCCGTTCTCGACCAAAACAGACTCCGGACTCGAAAGGCCAACGACCGACCACGGCATGATCAGTGCTGCAACGAAGATGATGGAGAGGGTCACAGCCCTCCCTCGGTAACCAGCGGATTACCGATTTTCACTGCTGCGCCTACTCTTTCCCCGAATCGTTCCGCGCGCGCCTGAATAGGCAGTCGCGACCAATCCCATCGCGGCAAGGCATGGGCACGAGAAAGAGTCGACACGCTAACCGTTCCAGAGATAAATTACCGCTCAATTGCTAAGCTGTCCAGGAAAATGTTTATTGGTATGAACGAAAAGACAAAAACCGGCGGATTTCTTTCTTTGGCAGTAAATTTAAAATAGTGACGTGGGTAAATAATATTTCAGTTCTTTAGACGAAATACACTTCCGTCATAATCAATCCTCTTTTAAAACACCGCGTTCATTATCATTGTCAAACGTAACTTCTGTTTTCTTTAATACAAGAAAACAAATTAAAGAACTCGATAGAGCCAGTTGCAGCACATTGCCGAATGTAGCACATTACGTACGGCAGGACAACGACATCATTCGCTAAAAATATATGCATCAGCGCAACAGTTCTATAGAGATCCGAAAAAATAACCTAAATTTTCACTGTTAGCAACGTCTGTTTTGCACTGTATGTTTGTAAACATTCCTCAATTACTGTACGGAGGCCAATCCTAATATACTACGAGCTAAACTGGGAACTCTTTCTAATTGTACCTTTACATCTACATTTACATGGATACTCTGTAAATCACATTTAAGTGCCTGGCAGAGAGTTGATACAACCACCTTCACAGTTCTCTACTATTCCAATCTCGTATAGCGCACGGAAGGAACGAACACCTATATCATCCCGTGTGAGCTCTGATTTCCGTTATTTTACCATGGTGATCGTTTCTCCATATGTAGGTCGGCGTCAACAAAATATTTTCGCGTTCGGAGGAGAAAGTTGATTGAAGTATCGAGAGAAAATTTCGCCGCAACGAAAAACGCTTTTGTTGTAATGATGTCCACCCCAGATCCTGTATCATTTCGCGATGCTACAAAACGTGCTGCACTTCTTTGAACTTTTTCAATCCATTTCGTTAATCCTATCTGTTAAGGATCCCATACCACGCAACAGTATTCTAAAAGAGGACTGACAAGTGTAGTGCAGGCTGTCTCTTTAGTAGATCTGTTACATTTTCTAAGTGTCCTGCTAATAAAACGCAGTCTCTGGTTAGCCTTCCTCAAAAGATTTTCTATGCGTTCCCTCCAATTTAACTTGCTTGTAACTGTAGTCCCTAGGTATTTAGTTGAATTAATGCCTTTAGATTGACTGATTTGCCGTGAAAAAGAAGTTTGACGAATTCCTTTTAGCACTCTTGTGGATGACCTTACACTTTTCATTATTTAGGGTCACCTGTTGTACCATACAGATAACTTTTCTAAATCATTTTGCAATTTATTTTGATCTTCTGATGACTTACGACAGCATCCTCTGCAAACAATCTAAGATGGCTGCTCAGATTGTCTCTCAGATCGTTTATAGTGTAGTGGTGGCTTCTGCCACCGAATGCATCAAGATGATCAAATGTAGTGGGAAGGGGTAGAAGGCACCCTATTAAGACTCGCCCAAGCTTTCAAAATGATTTATTGTTTCCAACCACAGTGCTCTCGTACACCTCGATCTGCATCACAGGGCCCCGCAGTGCTGAGGAAGCAACCCAGTGGCCCGTGCAATGCAATGCTGTGTCGAGCCTTGTAGGTCAGCGAAGTTGCGGCCTCATCAGGTTGGCGGCAGTCGATTCGGTGGTCTGCGTCGCTACCGACTCAGCGCCGCTCGATGTAAGCTGCAGGCTGCCAGCTGCGTCCTTCTCGCTGGCGTGGCTGAGACCGAGGTGACAACGTGCACCCACGATCCGACGTCCAAATCTGCGGCTCTCGACTCGGGAGGCTACCGGCTTGTGTTGGAAGCCAGGACACCTGGAAGCAGTAGCAAGTCGTGGAGTGGCCCGCCGCTGGCTGGCTAGGGACCCATGTCAGCCTCAGAGGTTCGAACCAGCAACCCGCCGTGGACTGGAACGCTGGCGCCCCATCTGCTGCTGCGTGTAGCTGGTGGTGTGACACGCCCCGCCATCCAGGAGAACTGCCACACTTGAATGCCTTGTTAGAAAATTCACATCAATTTATATGGAGCTGTGCGCGTCTGTTTTGCTAACATGCCTCTCTGAGTCAAGTACTCACAACACCTAAGATGTGCCAGTTGGCCCCTTCTGCCTGTAACTTGCGCCATGCAAACCGCTGTGTTTACTCTTCTCAACGGTTCGACGGCCCTGTGGCCTTTATTCTACTTCGCAACCGCTGTTCAGCGTAACTTCCTGTCAACAGGCCCGCGCCTGGCTGTAGCTTGTGCACTCAGAAATGTTGCACCGAATCTAACTGTCCTATCTTAAACTGTGGTGCCGCTACAATAGAGATAAGGAACAGCAAAGGGCCTATAACATTTCCTTGGGGATCGCTAGAAATCACTTCTGTTTTACTCAATGACTTTCCGTAAATTACTATGAACTGTGACCTCTCTAAAAGGAAATCACGAATCCAGATACATAACTGAGACGATATTCCATAAGCAAGTAATTTCACTATAAGCTGCTTTTGTCGCACAGTGTCAAGAGCCTTCCGGAAATCCAGAAATACAGAATCCATTTTGTACCCATTGTGAACAACACTCAACGCTTCGTGCAAGTAAAGAGCTAGTTGTATTTCACAGGAACGGTGTTTTCTAAATACTGTCCGTGAATAGGCCGTTTTCGCTGAGATAATTTATAGTGGTCGAACACAATATATATTCCAAACTCCTGTTGCATAGCAACGTTAATGATATTGGTCTTTGATTTAGTGGATTACTCCTGCTACCTTTCTTGAATATTGGTGTGACCTGTGCAATTTTCCAGTTTTTGGGTACAGATCTTTCATCAGGCGAACGATTGTATATGAATGTTAAGTACAGAGTTATTGCATCAGCATACTATGAAAGGAACCTAATTGGTATACAGTCTGGATTAAGGAATTGCTTTTGTTAAGTGATTTTGGTTGCTTCACTACTCCGAAGATATTTACTTCTATGTCACTCATGTTGGCAACTCTTCTTGATTCGAATTTTGTAATGTTTACTTCGTCTTCCTTGGTGAAGGAATTTCGGAAGGCTGAGATTAGTAACTTCTGCTTTGGCAGCACTGTCTTCGATAGTATCCCCATAGCTATCGCGCAGAGAAGATATTGATTGTCTCTTGCCGCTAGCATTCTTCACATATGAGCAGAAGACAGAGAATGTCTGCGTTTCGTGGATGAGAAGTATCACTATTTTCTGTCGTTGTAACCTTTGGTGCAAATTCACTTACTCTAATTTTTTTTTCATTTGTGGGAGAACGGTTCAGTTTATACGAAATTTCAAGCTATGGTAACCATGATTTCTCATTTTTACTTAAAATATTATCCAAAAATCCTTTGCAAATTTTGATTATATGCAAGCAATAGCTAACAGGGACAGACAGTAACACAGAAATATGAATTACGTAGGAATGAAACAATTAGGAAGTGCAGGGAAGCCAAGGCGAAATGGCTACAGGAAGAATGTGAAGATACTGAGAAAGAAATAAATGTTGGAAGGACTGGTTCAGCATACAAAAAAGTCAAAACAACTATTGGTGAAAGTAAAGGCAGAAGAGGCAATTTTAATGGTACAGTTAGTATTCCACTGTTAAACGTAATGCAGAGAGCGGAGAGGTTGGAAGAGGACGTCGATAGGACAGTTTAATGTAATAGAAAAAGAAGTTCTAGTCGATATGGAAGAGATAGGTGATACAGGAATAGAGCCAGAATTAGAAGGTCTTTGGAAGCTCGGAGATCAATTAACGTAAAAGAGGTATATAAAATTTCTGTGGAATTTCTAAAATCATTGGGGGAATGGCAATCAAATGACTATCCATATGGGTGTTCCAGAAAAATATCGGCAACACAATTCCGAAGATATTAAGGGCAGATAACTGCGAGAACAGTCGCCCAATCAGATTAACATCTCATTCATTCCAGTTGCTGACCCATAAGAATGGAAAAGAAAATGTAGGATTTATCTGATGATGATCAGTTTGGCTTGAAGAAAAGGTAAATTGCCAGACAGGCAGGCCTGGCGTTGCGCTCGATGACGTAAGCAACCCTCAATAAATATCATGATATGTTCGTTGGATCTGTAGACATAGAAAAAGCGTTCGACGCTGTATAATGATGCAACATGTTCGAAATTCGGAAGAACAGGAGTTAGCTGTAGGGGAAGACGGGCAATATATGATATGTACAAGAACTAAGAGAAAACAAAAAACTGGAGGACCAAAAAAACGTGCTCGGATTGAAAAGAGTGTAAGATTGTGGTACAGTCTTTCACCCCTACTGTTCAGTCTATACAACAAAGAAGCAACAAGGGCAAGAAAAGTACAACGAAAAGGATTAAAATTCGTGGTGAAACGACATAAATGATAAGATTCTCCGATGACGTCACAATCGCGACTGATTTGAGGAACATTCTGGATAACTCGAGCGAATGATTTGGCCACCCAGATCTTCCGACATGAATCCGAGCGAACATTTATGGGAGCTAATCGGGAGGTTAGTTCGTGCACAAACTCCTGCACCGCCAACACTTTCGCAATTATACACGGCTATAGAGGCAGCATTGCTCAGTATTTCTGCAGTAGACTTCCAACGATTTGTTAAGTCCATGCCACGTCGAGTTGCTGCACGAAGCCGCGGAAAAGGTGGTCCGACACGATATTAGGAGGTATCCCATGACTTCTGTTACCTCCGTGTATAGGCATTAGTTGAGGAAAAAGTTGATTACAATGTGCGGCTGGGTCACAGCATTGTGTGGTAGTGAATCATGGGTAAATAGAAAAGAGACAAGGAAGACAATCGAAGCACTTGAGATACGGTGCTACAGAAAAATGTTGAACATCCGGTGGACTGAACAGTAAGGAATGAAGAGGTTTTCCGCAGAATCGGTGAAGTGAAGAACATATGGGAAGTACTGATTAGCAGAAGCGACAAGATGACAGAACATGTGTTAAGACGTCAGGCAACAAGTTCTGTGGAACTAGAGAAAGGTATAGAGGTTAAAAAAAATAGAGGGACACAGAGACTGGAGTAATCCAACAAATAAGGAAGCAGGCACTACTCTGAGACGAAGAGTTTGGCATGTGAGAGGAATCTCTGATGGGCTGCATGAAATCAGTCAGTGGTAAGATCGATGACTGGAGAGAAAAGGAAAATATGGAAACTAGCGGGTAAAAAATCTGGAGAGTGGGTTGGATGTTTCTACAATTACTACTTCAAATCTGTAGGTTCTCATACTTAACAAGCAACTGGATGGAACGTAAGTGGCCTTGATTTCTTTTCCTTTTTTTGAGTCATCATTGTCCTGACTGCTCTGATGCGGCCACCGCGAACTCTTCTCATGTGCCAATCTCTTCATCTTAGAGTAGCACTTGCACTCTACACCCTCATTTATTTGGTGGATGTATTCCTATCTCTGTTTTCCTCTATAAGTTTTACACTCCACGGCTCTCTCTTGTTCCATGGAAGATATTCCGTGATGTCTTCAAAGATGTCATACCATCCTGTGCATTTTTCTTGTCAGAGTTCTCCACATGTTACTTTCCTCGCCGATTCTGTAGAGAAGCTTCTCGTTCCTTCTCAGTCCACCCAGTTGTCAACATTCTATCGTAGCACCACATATCAAAGGCTTCAATTCCGTCTTTTCCTTTTTTCCTACAGTCCATGTCTCATTGCTATACAGTGCTGTGCTCCAAACGTACATTCTCAAAAATTTCTTCTTCGGATTAAGATCTTTGTTTGATATTAGCAGAATTCTCTTGACCGGAAATGCCCTTTTAACTACTGCTAGTCTGCTGCTTATCTCAACATTGCTGAGTCCGACATGGGTTATTTTGGTGCCTAGCTAGAAGAATTCCATAACTTCGTCCGTGATCCCTAGTTCTGGTGTTAAGTCTCTCGTTCCTCTCATTTCTGCTACTTATCGTTATTTTCTTCTTTCCTCGACTGACTCTCGGCCTACATTCGGTACTCATGAGTTTTCATTATATTCAAGACATCCTGTAATTCTTCTTGTCTTTCAGGGAGGATAGCAATGTCATCAGTGTGAATGTTGTCATTGATATCCTTTCACCCTCAATTTTATTTCCATCTTCAAGCTTTCTTTCATTTCCCTTATTGATTCTTCGATAGAGGCGAAAGATTGCACACTTGCCTTACACCATTTTTAATCTGAGCAGATCATTCTTCGTATTCCGGTCTTATTGTTCCGTCTTGGTTGTTGTACATACTGTCTTACGTGCCTTTCTCTATAGCTACTCAGAATGTCGAACAACATGCACCATTTTACATTGTCGAACGCCTTTCCCCGGTCGACAAATCGTATGAACGTGTGTTGATTTTTATTTAGGTTTGCTTCCATTATCAACGGCAACATCAGAATTGCCTCTCTTATGCCAAACTGATTGTCAGCTAACACATCCTTAATTTTCCTTTCCATTGTTCTCTACATTATTCTTGTCAGCAACTGGGATGCATGACCTGTTAAGCTGACTGTCGATAATTCTCGCACTTATTGGCTCCTGCAATCTTCGGAACTGAGTGAATGAGGTTCTTTCCGAATGACTGATGGACATTCTAAACACCAAGGCAAATTGTCGTTTTATTGCCTCTTCCTGCAACAGTTTTAGAAATTTCGGTTGTTATCGATCCCTTCTGCTTTATATGATCCTCAGTCTTCCCAAGTGATTTTAAATTCTGTTTCTAGTATTGGATCGTATAGCTCTTCCCTATCTAGTCCATTTTCACCTTCTATCACGTCGTCAGACGAGTCATCCCCCTCGTAGAAGTCTCCAACGTACCCATTCCTCATATCCCCTCTCACCTCCGCATTTAACAGTTAATCTCTCATTGGACTTTTAATGTTACCGACCTGCTTTTAATGCCACGGAAGAATTCTTTATTTTGAATCAGTCTTTATGACAATCATATCATTCGCGATTTGTTCATAATTTCCTTTCGTCGATCATCTGAAGTATTTCTTCTGTTATCCATGTTTTTTTCACACTTTCCTTCCCTGTACCTACGGTTTACTTTCCAACCTTTGTGATTTCCCGTTTTAGAAATGTCCATTCCTCTCCAAATGGACTGCCTACTGTGCTATCCGCTATCGCATTGTCTATAGCTTCAGAGAACTTCAAGAATGTGCATTCATTCCTTAATACTTTCGTATCCCACTTCCTTGTGCGTTGATTCTTAAACTTCAGACTATACTTCGTCATTACCAATTTGTCGTCTGAGTCTATATCTGCTCCTGGGTAAGCCTTGCAATTAAATATCCGATTTCGGAGTCTGTGCCTGACAGTGATGTAAACTAACTGACATCTTGCCGTACTCACGGCCTTTCAAAAGTATTCCACCTTCCCTTGTGGTCTTGAACAGCATATTCGCTATTGATAATTGATATTTGTTGTAGAACTCAATTAGTTTTTCTCCTTTCTTTTTCCTACTGCCAAGCCCATATTCTTCCGTAACCCTTTGTTCTACTGTTTCTCCTAGAGTCGTATCTCAACTCCTCCTCAGCATTAGATTTTCATCTCCATTCGTACTGAATTACCCGTTAAATATCCTCATATACGTTCTCCATCTCATCATCCTCTGCTTTCGGCTTCGGCGTGTAAGTCTGATCAGTTATTGTCGATGGTGGTTTGCTGTCAATCCTGATGCGAGAAACACTATCACTGAACTGTTCCCACTAACTCACACTCTGTCCTAATTTCCTGTTCATAACGAATCCTCGTCCTGTTATATCATTTTTTGCTGTTGTTGATGTTACGCTACAGTTGTCTAACATTTAATACTTGTATTCTTACCACACACTTCACTGAGCCCGACTATATCTACACTGAGCTTGTGCATTTCGCTTTTCGGATTTTCTACCTTTCCTACCACTTTCAAACTTCTGACAATCCATGCCCCGAGTCGTAGAAAGTCTTTCATCAGTTCTTCAGTTTTTTTCTTATTGTCACTTTCCACTTGGCAGCGCCTCCCAGAGATGAATGAGGGACTAATCCGGAATCTTTTGCCAATGCAGCGATCATCGTGACACTTCTTCCAATTACAGTCCACAAATCCTGTGATATACTGCACTGGTTTCCATTTCCTTCTGCATCCTCATGCAGTTGATCATTGCTGATTCTTCCGCCTTTATGGGACAGTTTCCAACCCCAATGGACACAGTGTGCCCTGAAACTCTGTCGGCTCCTTCGCCCTCTTTGACAAGGCCTTTGGAAGAACGGGGGTGGCTTCTTACGCCACCAGTTTTCGGCCGCCATTGACTATAATATTTATTCAAAATTTAGGTAGTGGCGAGATTCGAAACCGGGACCGAGATTGCTTTGTTTGGTAGTCAAAAGGCGCTACACCTAGACCGCAAGTGGCAGTCAGTAACAATTTTAGTGATTAAAAATGGTCGAACCAGTAACGACAATTCCCAAAATTTACTTATGATAGGTTGAACAACCTTTCACGTTGTTATCTTTTTCCTCTCTCTCCCAATCTATCTTACAGCGTGCCGGTTGCGTGTGTGCCAAGGCATCTCATATACACGCTGCTTACCCGATTGGTTCAATGCTCGGAAGGATTAATTGAAAGGGGACCGGTCCGAAGTTAGTATTTGATTGATTAGGTGATTATCATATTAAGATTTCGCAACGGATAATGTGGGGGAGAGCTCAAGCAACCAAGTGGGCAAATAACTAATTACCACGCTCTAAAATGATCTATATTCCCTACCATAGTTAATTTTCATTCCCTACCCTTGTTAATTTTCATTCCCGCCAGTTTATCATGACTTCAATTTAGTACTAACATTGTCCTCTACACAGGATGGGGATGTTATGATCAGTCGCTGAATCCATGAAATTTTCATAAGACTTTTATTATTTACTCAGAAACTTTACAAATGTTATAACCATTTTTTATCAGTACTTGAGCGATCTCGTAATTGCAGTTAACAAAGCAAAGACAAACAGATTTTATCTTACCTGTCACTGAAGGTTCCCATATTATCAGAAATTTATTCAACACTCTTTCGCATTACAGGTGCTTATAGTATCGGAGATCTGATCTCGTTTATAATGTTTTGCACTAGAAAAGGGGAGGGATCTACGTCACTCCATCTGCAGTCCGTCTGCTTGGACAGTGGTAGAAATTCGCACCCCATGTTGTTACTTGGACCGAATCGTTATAAATTAATGAAACGCACTTCGGTTCCTCAATGGTCACTCTCTCCATTACGTCTCACCAACGTTCCCTTACTCAAAATTATAGCAAATATTCTTGACGGGAACACCGGGGGAATAAAGGAGACACAAACATCTCTCGCATACACAAAACCAATTTCTTTAAAAATAAAACATCCTATAAAATTTGGCACACGCAAATAGACAGTTTGCAGCACACGCAAGCATCCTCACCTTAAATGTTTTCAAGAACGAACTGGTAACTCGCTGGCGGTGCAATTCGACACCACGTGGGAGATCGACTCCAACGGCAAATTTGTTTTGTACTCAGCCCACTGTTCATTCTTGTTTTCAATCTATACAGTATTCACACGCACGACCTATTATTTACCAATTAGTTAGGACGTGGAGCGTCGTCTAGGTTGCTGCTTGCAAATGGGAATAGTCATGAACCGAAAGATCCAAGCAGAAAATTTATGATTTGCCAAAAATTAATTCACACGCTTAGAGCCTTAAGTAACTCTCACAAAACACACGCATATCCTAGCAGATTTCACACGGAATCATCGTCTAAATTTCTCATCAGCAGTTACTACCACGTGTTAAGCTAACTAGGCGGCATGAGGTCCCATGTTACTTTGTCAAGACAAGTAAGAAATTTAAAATTGTAAAACGCTACTGCTAAATGTAGAACTATATGATTTTCGATAATTTTGCTGGTCTCGTGTGCTGAAGGCACTAACTGACTTCATTACTACAAATGGATAATGCGAGCCCCCATGCTCACCTCTGGAAAATAAACCCTAACTGGAAATTTTAATTTTACAAAGAAAATTTCTCAAAGAAAGAGTGGTCGTAACGACATGCTAACTACTTCCATCCTGAAAAAGAGTTGATTAATAACAATATAATAAATTATACATCATCCCACAAAGAATTTGGCGGCAAAGACGGAGATGGCCCTCGATTCCGTCAGCTCATTTCAACAGCTTCCCCCAGAGTGTCCCTGTCATGGCGGCCCTCACCGGTAGTTCTCCTCCGCCCTGGAGGAGAGGGTAACCTGTTACCAAACCCGAACTACCCCGGCAATCAGGTGCAATATCGCTGTCTTTACCCCAAATTTATGTTGGCACTAACCAACCTACAGAGTGACCACATCTCTTCTTTGCCACTACCAGCAGAGGAACTCTTAATACAAACTCAAAGTTAATTAACCTAAGGCAACGTAGAGGGATTAAGGAAAGGAAGAACATTTCTGTAATTGTGAATTAAATAAACAGGTAGTCTATTTCTTCACTCGAGTAATAACATTTCTTAAATTTGGAAAAATGTTTAAAGTATCTCAAACATCTATAGTATTCAATATAATGCGATGGAACAAGCTAATTATAATGAGTTGTAACAAGCTGTTCCCTTTCAAGGTAACAAGCCCCAGGAGGCTGTAATCATACTAATAAAAAGATTTGCGTCTAGAAAGAACAAGATGATGATAACAAAGGGCTAGATCTCCATCCAGGAAAATCAGGGGATCACAAACTCTGCTTAATAAATAATTTTAAACAATAAGTGATAATCGCTATTAGCGGGGACAGGAGAGCCCCGTGAAATTCTTCATGCCCAGAAACATTTTTAGGAAAGCATTAACATAATAACCTCTTCTGTCTTAGGAAAATACAATAACAGTAAAAAATATATACCAATCTCAATATACAACCCGAAGGTGAACAAGAAACTTAAATCTTAAAATGTTCGAATGAAAACCACATTAAAATTGCAATATAACTAGCTCATTAAATAAATCTGCCTTACAGTTATTGCTTTTGCGATGCAGAGGCAACACCCAAAACTCTCCAGAAAATATCTAGCGGAGTAACATAGCTGCTGAATACGACCTCTGTTCGGCAATACTCAGTGTCGCCTGGACCAAACTAAATACGAGTACTGAGAGGGGCTAAAACAACAGATGCCCACAATGATCACAGATTTTCAAGATAACAATGTCAGTGAAACAAATCCTGGTTCGGATAACTTGTACTATTCGACACACTCTGAACTTAAAAGATCATAGCACCTATCCGCGCAATAAATTAAGAATACGAACTCAAGAGGACATAGCAAATTGCACTTAAAACAACTTCAGGGTAAACATACCTGCAAATAAAGACCTCCAGAAAACATATTCAAATGAAATGACAAAAGCACACGAAAGTTACCTTAAAACGTTTCAAAAGTACACGTCTGACAGCATTAATCCTCCAATTGGCAGATAAGTGAACCAGGTCCGCAACAGCAACAGCCGTGGACGGGCCCCAAGCTCCTAGGGTCCACGATTAGTCCACAACACACCAAAAGTATTGCCGACGCCGGCCAAATCGGCGACCACTTAGTGAAACACTCGCTAGGCTCGTACTGCCCTCACCTCTCTCTAGTGACCATTTTCCTTTCTCTACGCCAAAACGCGCCACCTCGCTCTCGCGTCGGAGCCGATGATCAGAGATCTAAACAGGTGGCAAAACTCGATATCCCGAGAGCCGCCACGGCTCAGACGTGACAAACATAAAAAGGTGGATCAACAAATCTTTCCACTCGCCTTCATACTTGAAAGTTTAGACACCACTTTTCATCGAAGAAAGGAAGGAATGTTAGCGTTTAAGGTACCGTCAACACCGAGGAGTTTAAGGTCAGACTGAGGAAGGGCGAGGAAGAAAATCTTTCACAATTTTTCCAAAAGAACCATTCCCGAATTCACACTATGTGCAAACATACAACTGAATGAGACGACGGTAATCTGAAACGTGCTGCTCCCAGAAAAGGATCCACTGCATCAACCTCTACGCTAACTAAATCTCTGGGTCTGGTCTGTTTCAGTTATTAACTGGCCAGGTTGCTATGTCCTTCATAACTGTTTCTGCAGCTGCAGCAAATATTGCCCGCAGCGTCGTAAACAAATCGAAATAGAGCTTAAAAGCAAAGCCTACTTTACTCATTGCTCGCAATTAGAAACTTCTGATTCAGTCTTTAGTCAAATAGGACCTTAGGTTAGTTAGGTTTAAGTAGTTCTAAGCTCTAGGGGACTGCTGAGCATATATGTTAAGTCCCATAGTGCTCAGAGCCATTTGAACCATTTTTTTTTCAAATAGGACCGCTCGGAGAAACTGCCTAGGAGTCAGGCAGGGTGGCGGGGCCAATAGGTTCAAACAGTCCGCGTGTGGAGGACCAAAGTGCGTTGGAGAGACTACTAAGGAACCCATCGTATTCTGTTCGGGATCCATACATTACTTCAAAAGAGTCCTCAAAACGTTGTTATAGATGTTGAAGCGATCAGAGTGTCAATGGTAGCGGATCTCAGTGGAGGAAGAGTGACTTTAACCTGCTCCATTAGAGACTGAGTAAAGTCGTAAGCATGACACAGAGAGCTGCTGATATCTTCCAGAAGGGACCTTCCAGACATTTACCTGGACTGATTTATGATATACACTGAAATTTGTGAATCTCTGTGGTCTGAAGGGAATTTGAAACCCCTTTCGTATCGAATTTGAGGCCAGTGGCTCATCATCCGCCTCTTGTGTTGCAAGAACTGAGAGGGACTTAGTGTATTTTTACATGTGACTTATCCTGCAGTACCTCCTGTCTTATGAGGTCGTCTGTATCCCTGATCTTCTGGACATGTATACTAGCTCATTCTGCGTGACTGTTGAGACCATCTAATGATAAGTTCCTACGGTGTAATACTATCCACGCATTCTGCGAAGAGATAAAATTCGATCCACGTTAGTGCCCAAGTCATGACGAGGCGGTGCACAGAGCGACACAATTTGCCATCTAACACGTCATCACAGCAGCGTCAAGGGTAAGGAATATTACAATTGCAGTGAGAATACCTCAGGAGGGGAATGACTTGTCTCATAATATGATGGAAGAAGAAATGTGGGTCAATATTGAAGTCATAGGTGAAACAATATATGAGTCAGAGTGTAAAAGAACCTACAAGCAAATAACACGAAAAGCGTAGACGACATTTCTTTGTAACATATAAAATTATTGATGGAAGTGGTAACCAAACGATTATTAGAATTAGTTTGTACAAGGAAAAATATCATCCACACAATCCCGAAGAGAGCTAGGTACTATAACAACTAGGACTACCGCAGAATCTACTAAACAATTAATTTTTCCAAGTTACTGACAAGAATAATATGCAGAAAAATATAAGAGAAAATTGAGGATCTATTAGATGACGATCAGTTTGGCTGTAGCAAACAGAAATTAACAGAGAGGTAGCTATGACGTGGATAGTGATAGTGGAAGTTAGCTTTTAGAAAAACAAAGACATTTTCCAAGGATTTGTCGACCTACAAAATTGTTTGGCAATGTAAAATGGTTCAAATGTTCGAAATTCTCAGAAAAATAAGTGTACGCTAGAAGGAACGATAGGTAATGTTCCGTATGTACAATAAGAATGGAAGACCATGATGTGAAAAGGAGTAAGACAAGAATATAGTCTTTCGCCTCTTTACCATTCCATCTATACAACGAAGAAACATTGACGAAAATAAAAGATAGGTTGACCAATGCGATTAAAATTCAGCATGATGAGATTCGGTAATGACATTTCTATCCTCTGAGAAAGTGAGAAAGAGTTGAAGAACGTTTTAAATAGAATGAAGTCTTGGGAAAAGCTGTTAATAGCCAATATTGCATAAATTAATCTTTGTCAATGAGGACGTGTTTCGACAGTTGTAACAGTCATCTTCTGGTGTCTTACAGACAGCATTTACATGGAAAACGTCTCCTGTCATGATGTATGAAATAATATTTCAGATTTGTTACTTGACATTATAAATAAGAAACTGAAAACTGCATTTACATACCTACAAAACAATATTTGTTGTAAAACATATTCCATTGTGAGTTAGTACCTCATATTATCTTTTCTTATAATGGACAAAATATATCACATTATACAAAGGTTTGCCTACAATAAAAACACTTAGAGTCAAAAAGAAGCTTGTGCACATGGGCATGTTCACATACGCAGCACTCACAGAGTGAATAATCTACAACATAGTAACGATTAAAAAAACTGTGCTGTTTTTTGTACACGATTGTTTTTACATGTTCACTATTAGAGGATTTTGTAAAAGATGTTTCGTGTACGTAAAGCAGCACAGTTTTGTAATCGTTACAATGTTGAAAGATTATTGACAAAAGTTTGTAATTTTAAGTGTAAAAAGAGAATAATTTACTCCCTGATTTTACAAGACCTCTAGTGGGTGTAACTATCTACATGCTTTATTGTTGCCTCAATGTCATTCAGTTGCACCGTGTACTTCACGATGTGCCTAACACGCCGCGTAAACACAAACAGATGTAAAAATCAGCATTCTACTGTATGTAGTGTGTTTTAAGAAGTAACAAACCTCTGTGAGTGCCACGTATGCGAACATGCCCATGTGCACAAAGTGCGTTTTAGCTGTAAATGGTTTGACTGTCGACAAACGTGTGTATAATGTGCTGTATTTTATTCATTACAATGACAACATGGTATGAGGCACTGGCTAAGAGTGGAACACGTTTTATAACAAAAAAGTTTTGAAGGTATGTAAATGTAAAGTTTCCAGTCCTGTGTTTGTAATGTCAAACGAAAAGTATTTTCTCAAATATTTTTTTCATAAATCATGATAGAAGATATATTTCATGTACATGCATTATGTTACAGAACAGAAGATGACATTTATAACAATTGAAAGACTGTCTTTGCTATCTTGGCTATTGAATTTTTTTCCACGTAAAACGTAGATCGCTCTTTCTATGTTCTCTGTATGAGAATCTCGTGAAAACCATTAACAAGAAGAATGGAAGGAGTGATAGAACGTGTATTGAGACATCAAGAAATAATTTGCACCGTATTTGAGGGTACTGTAGAGGGTAAAAGCGATAGGGGAGTTCCAAGATTGGAATATATTCAACAAATAATGAAAGTCGTTGTGTCCAAGACCTATTCTGAGATGGAAAGGTTGGTGTAGGAGAGGAATTCATGGCGGGCAGCATGAAACTTGGCAGAGGACTGATGAAACAAACCACCCCCTTCGTAGATACATAATATTTCAAAGGTGTTGTCCTTGGTATCGAAATTTACATTATGTGCATGGAACGAACCGGTCAGTACTTACATCTAGGAGCAAAATTATTCAGAGTATTTCATTATTACATAATCAGCAGGTATTACAGTCATAAATTTGAAGTTATCTCGAAGGGCGCAGCAAATCATACACAGTAATGGATGCGACCGGTGTTTGTGCCTAAGTCAATTCGTCTGCCTGTCAGCATGTCACCTAATCTTCAGATCTTCACGCGAGAGCAGGCTTTGTACAAACATAACCGAAGCTATCGTAATGTATTTATAATCTCTGAAAACTCTTCTCATGGATTTTCTCGATACGGTAGACATAACAAGACTATTATCGCCCCTCCACTGTGTACTTTATCAGTTCAAAGCGCTTTTACGTTTGCTAATGTGCACTTGTATAAAAGGAGCGACGTTCAGTGAGGCGTCGCACTGCTCCGACAAACTGCCGACAATGCGAGCCACGCTGTGCCTTCTGGCGGCCCTGCTGGGTGCCGCCACCGCCCAGTGGGACCCCAACGTGGTGGACGGCCGCAGCGCCATGGTCCACCTGTTCGAGTGGAAGTGGTCGGACATTGCTGCCGAGTGCGAGCGCTTCCTGGCGCCCAAGGGCTACGGCGGCGTACAGGTCAGCTAAAATAACCATTCAGTCAACTCATCACTGCGGTTACCTAATAGCCTAATGTCAGCTTGAGCTAAATGTACATCGGGTGTTAAAGCACACTCCTTTTGGTCTCATATGAAACAGCAACTGCCCTAAAGTGATGTTTGACCACCGTCGACGTGACAAATTTGTTGCTCTGCAGTTTACTACTAATCTCATTGTCCATAAAACAGAAATCTATACTATTTGACCCAACCCTTCCGAACATATGTTATTGGACATTAGAGATTGTAGTAATTTTGGACGCTCTAATTCACCTAAAAAGCGTTTCGACGGTCAGTTCGGACTCTGAGCAAACCACTCCATTTCAGGAATGTAACTGTCCGAAATCCATTGCCTTTAAGTTGCTGCTTTATAAAAGGCTGCTGTGTCATGCTGATACAAACAATCATAGTCTGCAGATGTTCCTCTACAATACATAGTAGATTATGCTGTAAAACGTATTCATATTCTTCCATATTTAGCGTTTGTCGCTGTTTCCGCCATCTCGGGCATCGCTTAGCACTGATTACATAAATGTGCACTTGTCAATGTCAATGAAATTCACCAACAGCCATGTAACTTTATTTTATTTGGAAGGCTACCACTGTCAGCATTTCCTATGCCGTCGTCAGGCCCCATAGCCGTCCAGGGTGGCCGAGCGGTTCTAGGCGCTACAGTCTGGAACCGCGTGACCACTACTGTCGAAGGTTCGAATCCTGCCTCGGGCATGGATGTATGTGATGTCCTTAGGTTAGTTAGGTTTAAGTAGTTCGAAGTTCTAGGGGACTGATGACCTCAGAAGAATGTCCCGTTGCGCTCAGAGCCATTTGAACCAGGCCCCATATACGTCTCTCCAAATAAACGAAAATGTCATATAGAGCGATAAATCTCTGGATATCGTGAATTCAGTCCTTACACTAGTGCTTCATTCGACGATTTGCTATCAAGTTATCGAAGGGGGCGCTAGAGTTAAATCTGAATTAACGACATCCGGAGATATACAGCTCTATATAAAATTTTCGTTTATTTGGAGAATAGCATATGGGGCCTGAAGATAGCATAGTAAAATGCTGAAACTGTTAGATTTCAAAATGAAATAAAATAACATCTTAAATTACACGGCTGTTGGTGAATTTTATTGATGTTCACAAGTACTTAAACAGTCGATGTCCCCTGTCCACGATGGATCAATAGAGATAGAAATGTGTGGCTTATGAGCAACTGCCGACCATTTTACTCCATTCTTTAAACTTCCTATGCACATTATTTTTTCCTGCCGGTCTGCTGATAGTACTTTGGAACTCATGAATCATTCCTTCCGTTGAGATTTTTACTCTGCAGCGGAGTGTGCGCTGATATGAAACTTCCTGGCAGATTAAAACTGTGTGCCGGACCGAAAGTCGAACTCGGTACCTTCGCATTTCGCGGGCAAGTGCTCTACCATCTGAGCTACCCAAGCATGACTCACGCCCCGTCCTCACAGCTTTACTTTTGCCAGTACCTCTTCTCCCACCATCCAAACCTTACAGAAGCTCTCCTGCAAACCTTGTATAACTAGCGCTCCTGAAAGAAAAGATATTGCGGAGACATGGCTTAGCCACAGCCTGGAGGATGTTTCCAGAATGAGATTTTCGTTTTGTCATCAGACAAGTCATGCATCTCATCGACTTCTTCAGTGTACTCTTTCCTCATACTCCCTCCCTCCTCTGCTTTTAACAGTATAATTCTCATTGCAAACAACTCTCTGGCCTACCTTCCTACTCATAGCGAATCTTACTCCAGTTATATCATTTTATTTTGCTGTGGCTCTATACTCGTCTGCTCAGTATTCCTTGCCTTCTTTCCATTTCACTTCACCGACCCCCCCCCCCCCCCTACTATATTTAGTAGACTGGCCCTCAGCATTTCCCGATTCAGATTTTCTAGCTTCCCTACCATGTGCAGACATCTGATATTCCACACCTGGACTTGTAGAATATTATCCGTTCGTTAGTTAATCCAGCTTTCTCTCATGGTCATCCGACACTTGTCTGTTCTCTCCTGGAGATTCGGATAGGGAACTAGTCTGGAATCTTTTACCAATGGAGCGATTATTGTGACACTTTTCAATTACAGGCCACATGTTCTGTGGGTGCGCATTATATGTTTTTAATGCAGTGGTTTCTTATTGTCTTCTTTAGCGTCATTCCGCTGATGATTGGTGATTCTTCCTCTCTGTAGGGGCGATTCCACATTAGAAGGCAAAAGAGTGCCCTGAACCTCCTTCCGCTCTTCAGCTCTATTTGACCATTGGAAGACTGAGAGTGACTTCTTATGCTAAAAGTCGTCAGCCGCCATTGCTGTTAATTTTTATTCAAAATTTAAGTAGAATTCACTTATTCCGTTGTTCATTCATCTCTAACGCCTACATTCGGTAGTACCTTTTTCGGAGTTAGTTAAGAAACTCCTTTCATTTATCCAAAAGATAAATTCTGATAGAGGACAGTATGAAAGAAAAGATATTGAAAAAATAGCAGTGTGCTTCCTGATGACACTATACCAGTAAAAATATAACATTTATCAAATCTCATCCACCAGTTTTACAGCTTTATTCGATTTTAGCAACCTTGTAGTGTTCAGTGTTAAATTACTTTTCTCAGAGTGCACGAAAGCCCTTCAAAACACTTTGGAAAGCTGGTTTGTAAGACTACACTTAATATAATTCCTATTTTCTCTCTCAATTCACCGTAATTTAGCCGGTGCTTGTATTTGTGTTCAATTTCAAAACGGATTACGTATGTCTGTCACAAATGTTTGAGCTAATTACGGACTGAAAGAGAGGGACCCATGGGATTTCGTTAATTAGTTTGTATATTAGTGGGAACAGAAATTTTTTCTTCGTAATTGCGAATTAGTCTCGTTTTTGTAGCTTGTCCGGAGCATTGACTTCGCTCCAGCAACAAGAGGCTAAATTGTCAACTGAATTTTAAGGACGGAGGAATAAGCCCCGAATTTCACCACGCTCCTTGTTGAGAGTCAGTAGACTTTAACACGGTTTTACGTCAACAGAAAGTATCGTTCTGATATACGAAATTATAGAGTATAACGATAAGCCTTATCCATATTACAGTAGAGAAAGACATGAACATGTTGCAGAATGAAATTACAGCGGGTAAAGAGACAGCTCTGGCACAAAGGTTAAACGTGTGGGGTTGTGACTATTGTTCATTCTTGAAATGAAATGACTGATAAGAGATGGAAATTTCAGATGCAAAGCACATGATGTATGTAGGTGACGAAACGCCATATAACTTGTGAAGTATAACGGATCTTTACTAAGATATCATTCATTAAGGCTCCTTGTTTACTCTAGGTATTCTCATTTGAAAGCGACATCATTTTTACTGGATATTTAACGAAGGGTCAATCATAAGCTTTACACAGAACGATACTGATTAACTTGTAGTCGGTCACTAATTCGGGTCAGTTGGGGAAATATAACATCATTTCGGCCAGGAAGATTTTTAATCATTGAGTCACATTGTGACTAGTCAGTAGCTCTTAAAGGTCCATTCTCCTCAGTTAGCTTATAAAATACACAATTTTACAATTTTTTTCGATAAACTAACGAATGATACCTGTTTTACAATGGTACTTGTAATCCGCCTTGATTGCAAAATGTTTATTCATATGACAGGTTTCGGTTCATCTAGAATCATCTTCAGATCTGATATTTCGGTTACAGGAGTAATCCGTCCAAATACAGCAACGTTCACATGACACGCAGCATGTGAAAGTTGCTGTATTTGGACGGGTTACTCCTGTAATCGAAATATCAGATCTGAAGATGGTTCTAGATGAACCGAAACCGGTCATATGAATAAACATTTTGCAATCAAGACGGATTATAAGTAACACTGTAAAATCACTAATTGCTGCTATCCTATAACACATTATGTCTGTTTTTGGTTCAAATGGTACTTAACATCTATGGTCATCAGTCCCCTAGAACTTAGAACTACTTAAACCTAACTAACCTAAGGACAGCACACAACACCTATTCATCACGAGGCAGAGAAAATCCCTGACCCCGCCGGGAATCGAACCCGGGAACCCTGGCGTGGGAAGCGAGAACCCTACCGCACGACCACGAGCTGCGGACTGTCTGTTTTTTGCAAAGATACCTGTTATCTTTTACTACTGCAAGGTACTGATAAAGCAGCTACTCAAAATATCTAGTTAGTGATTCTCCAACTCCCAATAATGACTCTGCAAGTAGAGGCTACGTTTGCTTACCTGCAACAGGTACCAGACAAAATTTCTGATTAATGGGCCAAATTTATTTAAATGTTAATTAAACTGATAAAAAGGTGACACCTCACATATCATTTGATGATTTAATAAAACACCAATTCATATATTGTATATGCAATAATCAGGATAAATTTCATTGAAACATTGCTAAGTGGAGGTGCAGACTGACTGATTTTAAGGATCCTGACTAGGGAGCGGAATGGCGCTGTGAGATGTAATAATAAAGAATTCAGCAATAATTCAAATTTATTTTCTCATTAACAGTAACACACATACAGAAGTTAAAACGCAGTTACTTGGGATGCCAGCGCCTGCATCGACACATAGTACAATATACAGCGCAGCATCTGGACCGACACATATGAGGCTAGACTGCTACATTACTGGACACTATTTATCAAGATCACACACACACACACACACACACACACACACACACACACACACCACTGGTCACTAACACAACGAAAGATAGAATTTAGAAAAAAAGCTTCCCCATTCCACATGTAAGCTCACTGCGTGTGCCTTTAGCGCTCAATTTCAGTGAAAAAAGTACACTTCTGAAATTCCGTACAGCTTAGTAATTTTGTAAATAAGTTTACCAAATAAGAACACATCTATTTCGTCACGAAACTGAGGTTTCAATTCGAACACGAGAGGTGTTTACGTCGAAATGGAGCTTCATGGCGTACACGGAAACACACGTGGTGCACCAGAGTACGGGCTACTAAGTCCTTGGGAATGAAACACAAATTGGACGGTAAATTAAATAAAATTTAGCACAAGCATTCCACGAAGCACAGAATACGCTAAATACCTAAAGTTGTACATCACGTGGTGGCACCGCTCGTCCAAGGCCAAGTTATATTTGCACAAAAGATCTCATCGAATAAACTGAATACTGCTGAAATTATCACCGTTTCCTGATTGAATTATTTGGTGCGGCATGATTATCAATAGCACCCACCTATGTGACTACCGGAAAATCAAACATAGCTCTCACACATTGCAACTCAGCAAACATAGCTGCTACCCAGAACATTTGCACTCACCGGCGTCCTAGGGAAGAGTAACCGAATCGTCTCTTCCGCCCGGGGTCCACACACGGTGGCCGGAGTGGCTCAGAGAGCGTAAGCGGTTTCTATCTGTACCAACCTCTCAATGGGTGCCGAACAGTGGCCACTAATGCCTCTCTAATCCAACGTAGCCTTATTAGAAGCTATACAAAATGGTTGGCTACACTGCTATTAACATTCATAGATTCACGCCCGAGGAGTTAAAGTTGCCCTGTCCAAACCGGGGCTTTTCAGTGACATAAGTCCTGCAGTCTGCAAATCTTATCTGAAAAAAAGGAAAAAAAGATGTTCTTAATCAATAGGATCCTGCGCACAGAGTCAAAGCACAGTTTCTTGAATTAGCGAAGGTCTGGAAGAAAGATGTAGTTTTGTATTGCAAATCTTATCTGAAAAAATTAAAAAAAAGGTGTTCTTAATCAATAGGATTTTGAGCACAGAGTAAAAGTACAGTTTCTTGAAGTACCGAAGGTCTGGAACAAAGATGTAATTTTGCCGTGTGTTTTTGGTCACATTTCTTGTAATAACTAAATAAGAAATTAAACTTAAAAAACTGTCCTATTACGCCTTGTGTACATGCCCGAGGAGTAATTTAGCCAAATATCAGGAAAATCCCTTCCTAATGTGTCAAAAATTCGTAAAAATCGCTTGTTTTATAGGCTGATAGAGGAGAAGGAACTCCTAAATTTCTTAACCCTAGTTAATACTCTGGGACTTGCTACCCTGTGATTTGTGTGCTCTGTCAGGTGCTGTTGCGCACTTGTTTGTTATTACTGTTAAAAACACCGTTTTGATAGCTTGCAAATCTGGTGGAACAAGCAGAACACCAGTGCATCATAGTTAGATAACTACAAATAAAAACATGTCTGTAACAGATATATACAGACGTCATCCGCGTCAAAGGTTTCTGTTTGGCGTAAGTATCGGTGATGGATGTGAGGGAGACCTGAGAAGTCGATCTTCATGAATTACGGAGCATAATGTCCTTGCTGTGAGGCGCATGTTGCAATTTGGGAAGTGAGACAGTACACTTGACGGGATGAAATAAAAGGACTTTGTTTCCATGAGGAAATGCACTTTACGAACCCAGAGCTACCCTTTATCAGCTGAGAGACTAACGTTTGTAGATATTGTAATACTCAGACAGAATTACGCAAATGAATCTCATCTCGCTGAATACAACCTGTACGAGTAAGAAGTCATTTCGACTGATAAGAATTGGTAACCATGTAAACCCTGCTGCGCTCTCTCTTATGGAATAGAAGAGGAAAAATTTTCCCAAGATCTTTTAGTCAAATAAAATGCGAATATGACAGCAAAGGTCACTGTATGTTCAGTATCAGGTGGTGCAATATCAGTGTATGAGATCAAAGAAGGCAGAACCGATAATCTCAGGGAAACGAGTTTTTGTCGTACCAGGTCGTCTTTGATGCTGTTGCAACAGCAATGCGTGTTTGGAACCTGTCGACAGGAGAACTGGAGTACTTGTAGACATTGCATCAAGGACGAGTATTGGATGACTAAATCTGGATGAATTACTTCTCGTCTGCTAGGTCCTAACGATCGATCCCAAGGTCGATCCCTTGTCGTCATGAAATTATGTCATAAATTTCTATTCTCCCCAATTCCATTTGGTACTTTCCCATTAGTTACGAAGTACATGGGATGGATAAGAAGTAGCGGCAACACTGCCGTCACGCTATGGATGTGCGTCACATGGAATTCCCGTTGCTTGTAGCTGATAGCAAAAGGTCAGTTGCAGGAGTACAGCCGGCCGTTGTGACCGAGCGGTCCTAGGCGATTCAGTCTGGAACAGCGCGATCACTACGGTCTCAGGTTCGAATTCTGCCTCAGGCATGGATGTATGTGATGTCTTTACGTTAGTTAGGTTTAAGCAGTTCTAAGTTCTAGGGGACTGATGACCTCAGATGTTAAGTCCCATAGTGCTCAGAGCCATTTGAACCATTTGAAGGAGTACAGTGAGAGGCGACTCCTGTTTTTGAATCAGTGAAAGTGCTGAAAGCCAGTTCGAGGGCCCTGACGATATGTTTAGGAAACACAAACAGTATGCGCGGCTCAGTGTTGAAGTGGCACGTAGTCGGAGCACACAACGGTGTTTCCTTCTGGCACTGTATCCCATCATCCTTCATGACAATACACGAAGCAACACGGTGAACCCCTTGTAGAAACTCCTGCGTAAGTTGTGTGTGGGAGTTACTCGAACATCCACCGTTTTCACCAGATATGAGTCAGTGCCATTACAACCTGTTCGCCAAAACTAAAGAACCTCTTCGTGGCACATGCTACAACACAAGAGAAGACATCAACTGTGCCATAGAGCAGTGCTTCCAAGACGTCGACCGAGGGAATGCGTTGACGTCGTAGGCGCCTTCCATCTCTGTGGTGGATGTTGACCGACGAGCATGACGATTACGTTGAGAGCTTGTATTAGGCTGAACGTCTGTCAGTAACGTTTAGTATGAACTATAATCGTGTTGCAACTGCTTTTTATTCGACTCTTGTACACACTCGACTTCCCTGTAGTGACGACAGTCTGATTAGCAACCCATAAGATAACACGAGGTACCGCTTCTCCTACAGCCAGCCTACTATTTCATGTGTTGAGCGCCATACAAGCCTTCTTCGACGAAGGACGGGTTCCACTGATTCCTTGGCCTTTACATTCGGCTGATACGCTACCAGTCTAACATGTTACAAATATCTTCGATCGGAAACTTGCTTGTCACGCTCTTCCAGGAGCGATTGTTAATGCTTTGAGCTCTAACATACATTCTTCGTGTTGGGAATATATTCAGTCCACATTAGATTCCATGTGGTCATATTTAGATATTTGGTTAGAACCGTGTGTTGATTTGGAACAATACAGAAGTCAGGGGATACGTATACTCTATAATCCTAACCATATCTGTTTTATAATGCACCTCGTTTTTTGATATAAAAATTATTTCACTCAAGTTTATTCTTTTTGATAATACAATAATCAGGACATTAATTTTCATCAAGATCAAGAGCAGTTCACTCAGTAACGAAATTCGAAACTCGGTCGAAAGGTGGTAACAGAGGTGAAGGAGCGATTACTATGGATAAGAAATATGAACATTTCTTGTAATATGTAATATAAAACGCCAGATCCAAACACAACACGTGAAACTATAGATTTCTGAGAGTTCGAGGCAGCTGGGACGACCCATGATAACATACAATGCCTCATACTCTTACGACTGCGGTTAATCGCCCAGGTAGAAAACCTCAGCGGTGGCTTACAAGTACTCCGTCATCTCTAGTGTACAAGTTACCTCTTCCGAAAGAAATATTTTTGTTTGCTGGTATGCCGCGCAGCGTCTCAAAGTGACACCCATTGCGACAAGGGGCGTGTTGGTTTGGTGCAGTACAATGTGTAGTACACGCTGTCGAGCCAGGAGCAAAAATAATGCGACGTTCTCGTAAGGAGTTCCTACGAGTAGCAACATCCATTAGGAGCTTCGCAATTTGCCTCTGGCATTGTCATATGTTGTCTGACATCCTGACACGTTTTGAGCTCCATAACTAAAAGCATAACCTGAACAGTTCTCGTCCGTAATGTCTTCCACTTTCAATGGCTTTATCTGCGATACACTTGCCAGTTTTACAAAACATTAAAACAGTTTTAGGATTATCAGTAATTTGCTGTCTTCCAGGCTCTATATCGCGGTCATGTAACCGTGTTTCATGTTGTAGAGTGATTTGGCAGGAGACGATTTCCGATGCCAGATGCTATGTCATTTCTGTGTTCATCGTCCAGTTATAAAATGTAAAATGATGTTTCGTTTATGTAACTAATACAGGTTCAGAATTGTTAATACAAACTGAATAAATGAAATAGCAGTATATTGCGTGATGTAGCAACTACGTTTAAAAACGTATCTTCAATGACTGCCTTTACAGTCTCCATGTTCCCTGCTGGAAAGTTCAACAAGGGATACTTTTCTCCATTTCACTTTTTACTGTCTCCAGTAGAATAAACTTGTACGTGAATCCAACACGGTCCGCAGCTCGTGGTCGTGCGGTAGCGTTCTCGCTTCCCGCGCCCGGGTTCCCGGGTTCGATTCCCGGCGGGGTCAGGGATTTTCTCTGCCTCGTGATGACTGGGTGTTCTGTGATGTCCTTAAGTTAGTTAGGTTTAAGTAGTTCTAAGTTCTAGGGGACTGATGACCATAGATGTTAAGTCCCATAGTGCTCAGAGCCATTTTTTTGAATCCAACACATTCCACCTGACAACCTCACTACCTAGTTACATTTATGCGAGAACCTCTCAGAAATCTGAATAACCATCTTCCACAACCGCTACGAGACGTGCAGGAAGCGAGTCAATGAGGTTCTGGAAGTAGCAATGGGGATGTGGCGGCATGCCAATTCCAGTTCCGTGGACAGCTGCGATAGGTTTCTCGGTTGAGGACACATGTCGAGAACAGTCCGATCGAAATTATCCCACAGACTCCGATTGGGTTTAAGTCCAGGGTGTCTGGTGGCCAGGGGAACACGCTAAATTGATCCTGGTGCTCTTCGAATCACACACGTACACTGCGAGCTGTGTAACATGTTGTATTGTCCTGCTGGTAGGTGTCGTCGTGACAACTAAAAGCAAACTGCATGTGGTGTGGATATGGCCTCTAGGACAGATGCAGTGTGCCTTCCAGAATGATGATACCACCCAGGGAATGTCCTCCGGTCCGGACCCTTCAAACGATTACTGCAGTGTGCTCACTTTCAGGCGTGTCACACCGTATACAACGACGCCCATTGGTCCGAAGGAGCATAAAACGATATCTTCTGAAAAGGTCACGTGTCGCCACTCAGTGGTCGTCAAGTTGGTGCATTGGCGTGCAAATTGCAGCCTGCGTCACCGATGAACAGCAGTCAGCATGGGTGCAAAATCCAGGCTCCTGCTGCGGAGATCCAAACGTAGCGACTTTCACTGAACGGTCCTTTAGAGACACTGTTGGTAGTCCCTTGGTTCATATGAGCGGTCAGCTTCTCATCAGTTGCACGTATATTCCCCCGTACACATCACCGCAGCCGTCGTTCACCGCAGTCATCTATGGCCCGTGGTGCACACAGCTGCCTCGGCGCTGGCTTTGGATGGCGTCATTTTGCCATGTGCGGCATACTTTAGCCAGGGATCTCGCGAACAGTTTATCAAATTAGTAGTTCCGAAAATTCTTCTACCCTTGGTCCGAAAGCCAATGATCTGTCCCATTTCGACGTCAGACAAATCGCTCGGTTTCTGCATTATGTCAAAGACTGCATTTTCTTCCATACCACTCCGACACTCTTTATATACTCTCCATTTCCAGTGTTGCCACTTGTTGTCTGTGATTGCACGTTGACGTCGAACTTAGGGTGTAGTCACATTAATGTGACTGGACCGCGTATTTATAATAAATCAGGTAAATTAACAGACTCCGATTACTAAGCCCACAATGTGCCATGTTTCAGGTGTCCCCACCGAACGAATACCTGGCCATCACCACCAGCAACAGACCGTGGTGGGAGCGCTACCAGCCGGTCTCCTACAGGATCATCAGTCGCTCTGGAGACGAAGCCGCCTTCACCGACATGGTGAACCGCTGCAACAACGTAGGAGTACGGTACGTTCCACACCGTCAACTTTGCAGCTTTTTCTTCTCACAGAGAACCAATTATTAGCTTCTTCGCTGACAAACAGGATGCTTCACATTAATCTAGTTTCATTCAATCTACCACGCAGGTCTAAATCATGGCACACGTTTAGAAGTCAGTGATAATACTGTCACACATCTGGCTTGAAATACAGCTGGAAATATGTTAGATTGCTTGATCGAGATACGTTTCTATTTCTTTACTTGTCTAATCGATAGGGACGTTGCCACAAACGGATATCGACCGCAGTACGCTAGGACAGAGGGTATTGTTGATGGAATTCTCCTGGCATTACCGTTCAACGATTTTTGGAAATTGTGAAAATCTAATATCAGGATGTCCAACCCATTACTTGGACGGGCCTGAGCTACGATGAGTCCTGATGAATTTCAGCGTGCTGCAGTGCCTGACCAAAATCGATTTGCAGGAAGTATCAGTGGTATGGTCAACATTGTAATACTTCACGTAAATATTAAAATGATGTCCAGATGAACCACCCATGACGCACGTGTTTACGTGTATTCGCTACAGCTGGTCAGGCGATTGTGGAACCTCTCCGGCTGAGGGCGAACAGTTGTTTTGAGCACTGTTATCTTACTGCTATCACAATTAAAGGGTCATTTTTTCCAAACCTCTCAACTGTCTCCCATTGCATCGCGTGACTTTGGAATTCGACTCAAAGCTGTCTATGACCTTTCTCTGTATGTTGCAAAAGCGTGGCGCCCTACGACGTCCCCCTGAGGCTCGGCGACGATTCAGACAGGAAGGTGTCGGCACACGCGAAAAACAGGCCTCAGTTCAGAAGTGCGTGTGAGTTATAAGGTGAGCTAATGATATCACATTAGCACCAAATTTCACCATAACTCTGCCGAGCGACTCCGTGGCGCACCCCTTGTTCCCGAATTTAACGCCTTCTTTTGACGCCTCTGCGCTGGAAATCTAAACGGCAACGCCCAGCGGTGAATTCAAGCGGTTTCCTTACAGGTGGTCAAGAATAACATTTTTGACACACCGCCGTTAAGTGTTAACACGAAAAGGTCACTCATTACGAGGCGCCTTTGTGACAGACATTCCCTTCGACACCCCTTAGATGTCGCATGTGGCCAGCAGGCGATAGTTCAGCGGCTCTTAACGGAGTACGTAATGGAAGTTCAAAGAAGAGCAGCACGTTTTGTATAATTGCGAGATAGGGGAGGGAGTGTCACTGGCATGTTACAGGATTTGGGTGGGACACCATTAAAATAAAGGCGTTTTTCTTTGCGGCTTAATCTTGTCACGAAATTTCAATCACCAACTTTCTCCCCCGATCGTGAAAATATTTTGTTGGCGGTGACCTTCGTAGGGAGAAACGATCATCATAACAAAATAATTGAAATAAGAGCTCACACGAAAGGATATAGGTTTTCGTTTTTTCCGTGCGCTGTTCGAGAGCGGAATAATAGAGAATTATTGTGAAGGTGGTTCGATAAACCGTCTGCCGCGCACTTGAATGTGCTTTGCAGAGTATGCATGTAGATGTAGACTTCGCCACTCCCAAGAGGACCGTCAGACCTGTCAATCACAGATTTTGATTGGTCGTAGGTACGTTGTAATGAGATCTGTCCTCATTACCTAGCTAGCGGCTTTTCATGCGACAGCTCCAAGTTTCCGATATAATCGATTTTGAAGTTTTATGCGTTCCTCTTATATCAGTTACGTCAATCATGTTTAGACAGCTAAAGAAACGCAAGGGCTAAGGTTTACAGCTGCTACGCTGGGAGTTTGTGTTCAGTCCCTGCCTATATTCCTTTTCATCGATGTCTAGGAAACGAATATCTTTTAACAGTACATGTTACAGAAAATTATTCAAAATTAGTAATTTCCGCCGTGATAATTTCATTAATAAAGCAGTCATTTCAGCATACTTTCTTCAAACGTATTTTCCGTTTGAGGTTCGTAGTTAAAATTTCAAATACCTAGACAGCTCCAAGGAGTTTGCAACGATGGACGAAGTACTAGAAGCTGCAGAAGGATTTCATATGCAGACTAAAGTTCTCAGCCCCAATTTTGTCCTCGGTTATATAATTAATATCGAACAAATTAGCTGCCGGCACCAATCGACATATAACAGATGCCTTGCGGAACAAACAGTGAAAACCTATCTGCGTAAGATTAGATATTTATTCACAGGACAGTATACTAAACTGCGCCAAGAAAGATACTCCGTTACGTTTTCTTACGTATTCAGGAACCATCTGGGATATTTGATCACGTTATCCAAAAAAGAGTTGACGATTTGACTCACAAATTTTAAACTGTAATTGTGGTCTGCACGAAATCAGGGAAGTTTACGAAGGTGCTGTATGAAGGGTTTTTAAAATCTGTTATTCTTCACATTATTGATGCGTTGGAGGGGTGCAGACTGATCAGACGTTTTACGATCAAATATTTGTAGGCGAGAGAGAAGCATGCACTTGTGCCGCAAAAATTCGCTCACCCAAATTTACTCCATTTTGCCGACCCTGTCATGTTAGTTTTTACAGGCGGATTAAAAGGTTCACGAAAAAATTTCGAAATACTTCCGAATGGCTAAAGACTAATATAATAGGGAAATCACTTTGTGCATAGATTCCATAGAAATAAACTCTTCAATACTGTGTCCTGCTTTGACATAAATGATCAGATATGAGTGGTTCGCACCTAATTTTTGATCGAAGGAAGGACAATCATTCTCAATCCAAACAAACTGTGTTTTCCAGTATCGCTTCTGTAAAATGTGTGTACCTGCAAGGCAGCAGCTTTTATTAAATATGCGTGGTGCTTTAAGAATTTGTGTTTCAGTTGCATCTACGACAAATACTATCCAGAATTCTATTCTAGCACGGTAAGTGCTGCAGGCGGTAGCAAGTAAGACTATTCTGTAATTTATTCCATAACAAGCGGAATACACATTTGAAGTAAGTTTTTCTGTAATGATTGCTTTATTGATTAAATAACTATGGTGAAAGTTACTATTTTAAAATAATTTTACATGACATGTACTATTTAATGACATCCTGCACGAAGTAATAGGAAAAAGAAAAAGTGGTAGAAAGGCTGGGTTGCAATCTATACCGCAAATATGGTGGCTGTGAAGTTTAGCCGCAGCCCTAGACTCATTGTAAACGTTCCTCAGTGTTACAGGTGTAGAGGCTACGCATAACATTTCCACACCGATTTTCGCGGAAACTAGGGGTCGTCGTGGGGAAAGTCACTAGCACTGCACTGAGAACTGTAATTTTCGACCGCTAAATGTGTGGGAATTCATGAAACGGGGGTAGTGATAGTTTGATTGATGCGCATTATGCCACACGTAAGGCCTTTTCGTGTCCATTCTCAGTGGAGGTAATTCTGAAATGTCTTTCTCTGCCATACAACTGAATGGTTTCGAAAGAAGAAGAAGTTTCAATTTCATGTGACACTTATTGCTGAGGAAGTTATATACAACAGGAATGCACACATGAAGCTATCAGAATCAAGGATGTCAAAAAATGGTTTTAAGTGCATTAAGTTGATAATTGAGTTAATGCCTGTTTCCATTTTGTACGTAATGCAAGTCAATCTCAAAGAAAGAAGGGAAAAAGTTATTTCGTACATCCAATTTATAGACAGTACACTGAGTGTGAGTCTTTCAAATTAATTAAAGAAATTATTATGTTTGTACGGCTTTGATGTACCATTTGTGTTTTCTGATCACAACGGGAAATACATAAGTTATTCAGTACAGTCCCAAAGAAAGCCAGCATCATCAGACCGTGTTCTTTTGCGGCAACTATTATGATTAGTTGTCCTTATACTACTTGTCCCACGTGCTCTACAGAAAACCATTAACCTTTCATTACAAATTTTCAAGAAACGCATAACGATTTTTAGACGCTACTTTAGGCAGAAACTCATTAAAACTTTTTACAGTTATGGTAATTACATTAATTGCTTTCGTGATTATCTGTGCATTGCTGTAAAAGAGTCTGTATAGTGAACTCACGATCACGTTCTTTTGATTTGCAGCATCTACGTGGACGCTGTGATCAACCACATGAGCGCGACGCAGGGCGGTCTGAGCGGTGTCGGGGGCAGCAACCCCACGGCCTACAACTACCCAGACGTTCCGTACGGACAGAACGACTTCCACTATCCACCCTGCAGCATTACCAACTACAACGACGCCACCAACGTATGATTACACGAGTTTTCTCTTACTTAAATATCTTATCTACAAGGAGTAATTGTGTTACGTTTATTCACCCAACTTCTCCCTCTTTTGTTAAGATACGTATGATATGTGCTATGATTGCTGTAGAAATCCATCTTTCATCCTAACATGAGAATACAATTTCACGGTCTATTGCCTTAAGTCCAAAATTTACTTTGAATCCCGATAAGGAAGACATAAGTACTCCATTCTCTAAGCTGCTCGCCACTCTCAAGACTCGTAAATAATTAGAGTCTCTGGCCGAAGCGCTGAAAAATTCAATTTGGATTCGAGATACTACTAATATTTTAAAGTAATTGTTTTTCGCTGGCAAAGTTCATTCAGCCCCTGCCGCTTGCCTCAAGTACCTTTCTCTAGTTGAGCAAAAATTGTCCACAAATGTGTAATAATCTGAAGAAGCTGTAGGAAATGGAGGCCACTGCATTCAGGATGCAATGTGTATATGATTTTTACGTTTTGTGCTGCATAGCATGTTTCAGTATTTCGGTGACAAACTTTGAGGCACAGACATCATACACAGAGGGACATTGCCTATCAGGAACATATCTTTCTTAAAGCACCATATATGAGCTAAATTCACACGTGAGTGATGTGGAGGATTGTAGGAGTACAATTTTAAGAGTTTCACGACGTTCAGGCCCTATACATACCCGATTTCATACCTAGTATGGAAATTATACAACAGTCTCTTTATCAAAATACTCACTTTGCTGTCATCCAGACGTATTTCTCTTTATCTGGTGAGGTCTGCCCATCTAATAATGTGTAGTGTGCATAGAATACCGCAAAATTATGTATTCTGACGAAGAAAGCGTTGTACCTATTCCACCTGGTACTACGAGAACCCAAAGCGATTGCTCTTAGTTTTCAACAGCGTTTCCGTGAACGTTTCGTCCGAATGGTTGCAGTCGTTTTCTCAGACTTGTGCGTCTACCAGCACACATAACTGGAGCAATTTACCACAGATTCATACATGTAGAAAATGCGGATATGTTGAACACAGTACTGCTTGCTGCTTCGAGTTCCAGTGTGATAGAGCTGCAGTGCAACCAGTATTGAAACGCAAACATAACTATGTACTTTGGTACGTTACGGGGAGGGATAAAGGGACCCAAGACGATTTGCGGGGTGGGTGGAGGGGTTAATTGCAGGTGCTGGTCATTTAATGTGGACAGCGGTTTCCCCTGATTCAACATCGTATTCATTTTTTTTCTTTTCACAGCTATTGCGATGTCTTAATATCCATGATTTTAGTTGTTATCGTAAATGGGAAAACACTCTCTGGATCAGAGTAACATCTGTTGTCGGCTACCGTTTTCGATCTGCCTTCCAGATCACCCTCAGATCGGACCAGATCAAGGCTGCACTTCGAAAAATACTTTTAGAAAATACATAATTTTTTTTAGTCGACGCTAGCGAACTTCTCTTTTCAAAAACCCTTTCCTTGCTATTTCCACTCTACATTTGATATTCTCCTCGTACTTATTTCACCCATCGTCGATCATTTTGCTGTCCCATTTGTAAATTTCATCTATTACTTTTAGTGTCTCGCTTCCTAATTTAATTCTTCCAGCATTATCTGATTTAGTTCAACTACTACATACTACAACTACTACATACTACAACTACTGCATACTAGTACATATATTCACGTTATAAGTTTTTTCAAGGCATTGTCCATTCCGTCCAACTGCTCTTACAAGCTCTTTTCTTCCTACAGAACAGCAATGTCACTGTCCAACCTTAAAGCTTTGATCCGTTCACCCTGAACTCGGTTCCCTTTCTAATGTCTCCTTTACTGTTTTCAGTGTTATCTTCAATTAGACATTTCATAGTTACATGCTCCATTTTTCCGTTTGGTTTTCTTTCAACAATTTGTGTGTTAAACGTGACCTATGTTTGTTTCAATACAATTTTAGATAAAATTAGTTAGCTAACTTTACTCTGTAAACTGAATCTTATGTAAACTAATCATGATTGTGCAGTCGTGTAGACATTGGTTCATATAACTTTTTTGTGATTTCCCTGAATAATTTTAGTAAGATGAGCATATCTTGATCTCTAATGAATCGATGTACGTGTGACATCTAGTAGCAGTTACAAGCTTTTCTTTTACGAGGAAGGAATTTAATTTTTTGTTACAATTGTAATACGACAACTGCGAGGTCTCTTAACCACAATGGCCTGAATGTTGTTACACTGCGCCGATCGTCAAGAAGCCTGACATTTTCCATTTTATGTATTCATTAGTCAATAATACAAATGCGTTATATATAAATACCTCTTAAGATGGCTGTACATGAAACGTTCATTTGCTCCTCCGGGTAGTGGCACAACCTTCATAATTGTAAAACTTCGGGGTTCTTGACGAATAGGATCGCCGATATAAAGATGGCGAATACTCAAACCGGGTTAGTGGACCTATGACAATTACAGTTCTCTTGACTTGCCGTAGTATTACACACGGAGACTTTGATTGACATAACATGAAAAAGATGACGGCAAATAATTTAATACTGAGATAAGTACATGCGGTAATACACACACAGGAAAAAGCTTTGCATCACCTCGGTTTCGAGAGTTCTTGGACCTGTACAGAAAATTGGAATACAGATCAACATAAAAATCATTTCCGACCTTTTTATTGCTAATGAAAACCACACATTGCATGTTGTACCACGATACAGTGAGACCTTCAGAGGCGGTTGCCCAGATTGCTGTACACACCGGTACTTCTAATACTCAGTAGCACGCCCTCTTGCATTGATGCATGCCTGTATTCGTCGTGGCATACTATCCACAAGCTTATCAAGGCACTATTGGCCCTGAGGGTCCCACTCCTCAACGACGATTCGGCGTAGATCCCTCAGAGTGGCTGGTGGTTCAGTCTGCCCCAGGCAAAATCAATAGGGTTCATGTCTGGAGAACATGCTGGCCACTCTAGTCGAGCGATGTCGCTATCCTGAAGGAATTTATTTACAAGATGCGCTCGATGGGAGAGCGAACTGTCGTCCATGAAGACGAATTCCTCGACAATGTGCTGCCGATAGTGTTGCACCATCGGTCGCAGGATGGCATTCACGTGTCGGTGCCTTCCATGACCACCAGTGGCGTACATAGATCCCAAATAATGGCACCCCAAAACATCAGTGAACGTCCACCTTGCTGCACTCGCTGGACACTGTGTCTAAGGCGTTCAGCCTGACCGGATTGTTTCCAAACACGTCTCCAACGATTAACTGGTCGAAGGCATATGCGACACTCATCGGTGAAGCGAAAGTGATGCCAATTCTTAGCTGTCCATTCGGCATGCTGTTGGACCCATCTGTACCGCGCTGCATGGTGTCTTGGTTGCAAAGATGGACTTCGCCATGGACGTCGGGAGAGAAGTTGCGCATCATGAAGTCTATTAAGTCGTAACACGACGATCTGTGGCTGCACGAAAAGCATTATTCAACATGTTGGCGTTGTTGTCAGGGTTCCTCCGAGCCATAATCCGTAGATATCCATCATCCATTGCAGTAGTGTAGTAGCCCTTGGGAGGCCAGAGTGAGGCATGTCATTGACTGTTCCTGTCTCTCAATATCTCCTCCATGTCCGAACGACATAGCTTTGGTTCACTCCCAGACGCCTGGACAATTCCCTTGTTGAGGGCCCCTCCTGGCGCAAAGTACTATTGCGGACGCGATCGAACCGCGGTATTGACCGTCTAGGCATGATTGAATTACAGACAACATGAACCGTGTACCGTGGTGGAATGACTGGCTGACCCCCTCCCTCTAATAGGCGCTACGCAGTCATGGGTGATTACATGTTTCGGCGGGTTTAGTGACATCTCTGAACAGTCAATGGGCCTATGTCTGTAATACAATGTCCACAGTCAACGCCTATCTTCAAGAGTTCTGGGAACCGGGGTGGTGCAAAACTTTTTCTTTGATGTATATATTTCGAACATTGAGCTTGATGGGTTTGTAGATAGTCGTCATTGGGAATACGTTTGGCTGCAAGTTGAGAAATACTAGTTACTATCAGTGCTACACTTCCCTTCCTTCACCCTTCACTAAGCTGCAGCGAAATCGCACTTATTCGGTACAGTGCAAGGATATCGTACAATGTAATCTTCAACATGAAAGTCGTTTTGTTACAACAAGAACGTTCTTCAGCAACAACAATTTCTACAAAATGTCTTTTGAAAATATTCCTCCTCTCTGTATGAAAGATAAGAGAGAGAGAGAGAGTTTCCAAACTCAGTGACCATACAGTATTGAAGGATTGGAGACATAATAGCAAATAAGTTTCATTTAAATCTTTTGCAGGTTCGCAATTGTGAACTGTCTGGACTTCAGGATCTGAATGATGGGTCAGAATACGTACGTGGGAAGATTGCGGACTACATGAACAGCCTGATAAATATTGGCGTCGCTGGTTTTAGGTAATGTAAAAACTGACATAGCACAAGAAATTTTCTACGTGATTCTATTCGAAATTCCGGGTGCTGTAGCTTACTAGAATATTTCCAAGTTCCACTAACAACGATGTAATGTAGATATCTATGTACGAAGATGCTCACCAAAAAATTACATTTCTGCCGTCCTGATTATAGTAAAAAGAACAAAAAATGTTCGTTCAAATGGAAGACAATTCAGTTTCAGCGCCCACAGTTAAACGAACGAGTTACGAAAAACTAGAAAATGTTATCTTTTTTTCTATAATCATATTACGTTTTTTCTACTGTTCCGTTTAACCATCTCCTGTCACTAACTTGGAACTGCATTACTTTCTAATGCTCAATAGATTTTCCCGTAAGAAGATATTACTTCTGAAAAACCAGTAGTGGAGTGCCACGTCAAATATTTTGATTGCTTAGTTGTTATATTACAACCGAAGAAATCAGTTTCGCGGTAGGATTTTACTTCTTTAATGGTACGTGAAATATCTACTCGCTCTTGTTACACGCAGTTGTTCAATAAAATATTTGTTACTCCCTTGCAGGATTGATGCAGCGAAGCACATGTGGCCGGACAACCTCGCAATGATCTATGGCGCTTTGAACGATCTCAACAGCAACTACTTTGGTAGCGGCAAGAGGCCGCTCATCTTCCAGGAAGTTATTGACCCAGGTGGGTAGATAAACGTTATTTAAGACTTTTTTCCTCGGTTTAGCAAAGTGTAATGTTTCGTTACTTATCAGTACTCTTACTTTCTAGGAACCGAAGCTGTGAGTAAAACTGAATATATCGGCATGGGAAGAGTCTGTGAATTTACGTATGGATCGTCGCTCTCAAACTGCTTTAGGAGGAACAACCAAATGAAGTGGCTTGTCAACTTTGGTAATTAAGAAAGCGCTAAAATCTCAGTTGTTCAGTAGTTTTTATTAGAACTTCGTAACTTTCGTCTCTGAGAAAGAAACGCGTCCAGACAGTTGAAGATCAATCATTGAAATTTTCTCCTAGTTAGTACGAGTTTTATCTAAATTAGGTGGAAGTCTCGGGTAAAAAAAAAAAAAAAAAAAAAAAAAAGGCTCTGAGCACTATGGGACTTAACTGCCGAGGTCTTCAGTCCCCTAGAACTTAGAACTACTTAAACCTAACTAACCTAAGGACGTCACACACATCCATGGCCGAGGCAGGATTCGAACCTGCGACCGTAGCGGTCGCGCGGTTCCAGACTGTAGCGCCTAGAACCGCTCAGCAACGCCGGCTGGCAAAATCAGTATATTACCAAAAAATAATTTCATCTGTGTGAAGAACACTAAATGAGCTACCATGACGCTGTGAGATACTGAGTTTGATAGTTGGGTGCAGTGAGGCTGAGTAAAAAGACACATTTCAGCATTTTTGAAACTGTTTTTACCCACTGAGCACAGGTCTGGAATAGCGTAAAACTTAAGTTTTACAAAAAGGGAGGATGCCAGTTTCATGTCACGCAGAAACGATGCAGGAGTGGTTGGAATCAGGAAAATAAATATATTTATACTGAGTGCTCTGGATTATAGCGTTAAGCTACCTGACGGCCCAGCGTAATGGTCATGTTAATCTGCCATATAACGTAGTACGGTGATATTACGAGAAAAGTAGCTCTTCTCGATTAGGCACTGAGCAACATTTATTTCGTATTACCACAAATCAGACGCGGTTATAATTAAATTTTGGTACTGCTGAGGACTCCAATGAAAAACGAATGATTGTAGGATAATGAAACTTTGTGCAAACTTCTGTGAGTACATGCTGAAGAGAAATAACAAATAAAGCGTGCTGCATCACTCCACAGTGTTCCAACGCCAAATGTCGTCTACTTCAAGTCTTGGAAAAAAACATAATATCAAAGTCTACTCGAGTGTCCGCATCACGTGACAAAAGTTGATGATGAATGTGAAACTTGTACGGACACCAGTTTGCAGTTGTTCGCAGTACTTTTCGAACGTTGGACCATGGAACGTCCAGCTGTCGTGACACAGCTCGTGCACTGCTTGGAGATGGCTCATTGCGTCCAGCATTCTCGGCCGTGGCAACACTAATTTCTTCAACACTGTGTGGCGCAATTGGCCGTCGACCTCTCCCACGAGCAATTCCCAAATTGCCAGTTAATTCGAAGTTCCGAACCGTGTTCTTCCACCTAATTGAGGAGAGAGGACGTCTGCGTTTTCCTTTAATACGTCAGTACTCACGAAGAGAATCAGCATTGATAATACAGCTTTCCAAACAAAGCCCTGCTGACCCTCTGCAGACGCATGTTGACCGTCTGCAACTGCAATGCACACTACGCCGTACCAGTGGCGGTACCTCACGGCAAGTCATGCCACTACCATCACTAACAATGCAAATCATGCAGCGCTCAGTCTGAACATCGTTCATACAAAGTTGGCTACCCATGCGGTAAATAGTTTTCCGTTTGCAATGGCTCAAGTAGCGGAAGTTTAATTATAACCATTCTATTTATATTGCTTATCTAACTCCATGATAAATATTAAAGTTGTATCCTAATTTTTCTGAAAGTTTAAAAACATGAAATAGATCTTCATTATGTCTTCCTACACTCTCTTCATTTAGAGTCCATACATAGCAGCTACAGTTAAGTTGTATCCCTACAAGAAATAATCACTCTTGATGCCAAAAATAATTTTTAAACTATTTTACTCTAATGGCAACCTGTTCAGTCTTGATTGCTCGTTCGACAAATGTGTCTCTTGACATATGTTCTTGCTGCACTTGGCTTCTCTTCACACGCCTAAGTAACATGTAATGCTCTGATGATGAGCGTCAAGACTGAAACCGGTACTGTTGAAATTAATATTTGAAAAAGTATTTCGTTCAAATGGTTCAAATGGCTCTGAGCACTATGGGACTCAACTGCTGAGGTCATTAGTCCCCTAGAACTTAGAACTAGTTAAACCTAACTAACCTAAGGACATCACAAACAACCATGCCCGAGGCAGGATTCGAACCTGCGACCGTAGCGGTCTTGCGGTTCCAGACTGCAGCGCCTTTAACCGCACGGCCACTTCGGCCGGCTAGTATTTCGTCTATCAAGACTTGTTACCTCTTGTTAATTTCGTGTAGACCTCTACGCTTCCAATAATGTTGTCAAAAATCATTCGTTCACTCTCTGTCTGATTGCTGAAAGAGGAATATATATATTTCAGGTGAGGAATGGGGCATGGTCAACGGGAACAACGCACTGGTTTTCATTGACAACCACGACAACCAGAGGGGCCACGGAGGCGGTGGTAACGTCCTTACTTTCCAGGAGCCGAAGCTTTACAAGGTAAGACGTTCCGCTCGCTCCTAACTGAACTTTCTTCGATATTATCGCTGTGATCTTTCAATGTGTCTAACTGTTCATATGTTTGCTTGCATCTGATTAAAATCACGTACGGCTGGTGGCACTTTATAATAACTTCTCTGTAATTGTTGCAATCCTGGTCTCTGTTTTACCTTAAGTGATTTCGTGCAAAAGCTCATTCTTTCGCAAAAGAGGACAGCGCTGGCTGATTTAGTAAAGCCTTCTGTTCCATTATATTTAACACTTTCAAAACAGTGTGACGTATAGAACGAGGAATGTGTTTCCTTGCGTGTGTGAGGCACTGATACATAATTCGACTGAAGTCATAACTGGCTTCAGGAGCAGGGTTGATTTGTTCAACTAGTACCATAGATTACGACAAACAGATTACTTCGGTTTTATTGGTGGTTAATTAGACGAATGATCATGACTCGGGATCTACAGTTGCTGAAAAATTAAATTTGCACATCTATATATACAGTGTTCAGTCATAATGTCACCACCTGTCAAAAGTCTGAATAACCACATTTTGCAGCACGGATCGCTGCGACACAAAAAGGAAGGGAGTCAATGAGGTTGTGGGAGGTAACCACAGGGATGTGGAGTCGTGGCCAGCTGCGCTATGTTTCTCCGTTGAGGATCAATGGCTCCAACAGCTCGATAGAGGTGGTTCACAGATTCTCTACTGGGTTTTAATCCGTGGAGTTTGGTCGCCAGGAGACTACAGTAAAATCATCCCGGTGCTCTTCGAACCACGCACATGCAGTGCGAGTTCTGTGGCACTTTTCGTTGTCCTGCTACTACATGCCACAGAGCCGAAGAAAAACGAACTCCATATAAGGATGTCCATGGTCTCCTACAACAGATGCATACTTGTGTTGATCTATTGTGCCTTCTAGAATGACTTTATCGCCCAGAGAATGCCAGTAAAGCATTCCCCAGACCATACCGTTCTTTCCTCCGGACTGCACGGTTCCGACGGTTGTCGCAGGGTGTTTGCATGCAGTTTCACGACGTACACACTATCCGTCTGATGAAGCAAAAAACGAGAATCGTCTGTAAAAGCCACCTGCCGCCATTCAGTCGTTGTCCTGTTGCTGTACTGCAGTGTAAATTTCAGCCTTCGTCGCTAATGAACAACATTCAGTTAGGATGTCTGAACCAGGCGCTTGCTGTAGAGACCCATACGCAGCAATGTTCGCTGAATGCTCGTTAAAGGACACCGTTGCTAGTCCCTTGCTTCGCATGGGCGGTCAGCTGCTCGACAATTGCTCGTCTGTTCGCCCGTACACATCTATTTAGCCATCGTTCACCCCCTTATCTATGGCTGGTATTGTCTCGGTGCTGGTTTTGGGTAGCGAACAGTTTACAAACATAGCAGCTTCGGAAGTCCTTTCATCCTTGGTCCGAAAGCCAATGATCATGAACTTTTGGACGTCAGATAAATAGTTCCGTTTCCGAGTGACAACTGCATTATTTCCCGCATCCCCCAGAGACGTCTTATATACCCTCCACTGCTAGTGCTACAACTTGCTGTCTGTGTGTGGTTATTGCACGTTGACGTCGAACATAGATAGTGGTCACATTAACGTGACTGGACCTTGTATAATCTTCAAGCCGCTTCATGGTGTGTGGCAGAGGATACTTCCGATACCTCACGTAGGCGCCTCCTACACTATTCGCAAATGGTGTTCAATTGAAGACAAGCACGGAAAAACGGGCTAACCCTGAAACGAGGGCCGGCCGATGTGGCCGAGCGGTTCTAGGCGCTTCAGTCCGGAACCACGCTGCTGCTGCAGTGCAGGTTCGAATCCTGCCTCGCGCATGGATGTGTGTGATGTTCGTAGGACAGCTTGGTTTAAGTAGTTCTAAGTCTAGGGGACTGATGACCTCAGATGTTTAGTACCATAGTGCTTAGAGCCATTTGAACCATATGAACCCTGAAACGTAAAACTTCTGTTACTGGGTACGGGAACTATCAAAACTGACATTGTTCTCACCCGTAAATATTCTAATGTGCTTTTTAGGGGTGAGACTAATGTCAATTTCGATAGTTCCCGTTCCCAGCGACAGATGGCAACACTTATCTCTAAGATTTTACATTAGAGGGTTAGCCAGTTTTTCCGCGCAATCCCCAATTACTCTTTGATCTCTAGTTTCCTTGATTTTCTTGTCCTCTCGGGAGACACATGTGGGAGGAAGTAACATCTTGCATGACTCTTCCTTCAATGCACGATCTTCAAATTTCAACAGCAAACCATTTCGCGATACACAATACCTATCATGCAGCGCCTCTCACCGGAGTCTGATGAGCATCTCCGTAACTCCTCCCCGCTTTTTAAACAACTAAGTGAGGAAATGTGACACTTTGTACGTATCTCCTCTATCTCATCCCTGAATCCGACGTTGTGTGCGTCCCAGACTGATAAGCAGAGCTCAATAATCGTTCTTAGATTGAGGAATTGGTGCAAAAACCAGATAAGTCACGTTTACATACTTTCGAGTAAAGCACGAAAAAACTGTTCATAAATTGGAAAAGGTGTATTAATCGGTCTTGCCTTTTCCCAACTTTATTGAGGCCAGCAACATACCGTAATAGCTTATTAAATAACCAAACAAAGACTATAAAAAACAGTGTCGGTCGCAAAACGCTTTGTTGCTAATGATACAGCTCGCACGTTTGCCGCATCTTCAGATTATCAACAAGTAACAACGAAAAAATTTATGTTACATGAATGTATGCGAATGTATCTGACACTTACACTCAGTGATATTAAGCTAACGGTGCGGTATAAAAATTATTATACAGTGAAAGCCGCATCAGTCACTCGATGCAGGCCTCAGTAACATAAGGTTAAGACAAAATACGAAATCGTCAAGACTGGGCCAGGAAGACGTCCAGGAAAGTTATACTAAAACGTAAATAATGTCTATTATTCTTGGAATAAACATTAAATCCGCTTGAGCTAAGGAAGCATAAAAAAATGAACGTAAACTCTCACCGAGCCGAAGTGGAAAGTGATGCAAAGACGGGAATCATTTATTGAATTAAAAAAAAGAAAAAAAGATTTTCTCTCGCTTTTTCACCAAACACCTAAGTTATTTGAATATGATGTCTAAAAACAATAAATATCTGAGAGTTACAGAAAATGGATTCCGTAATAAGAGTCATACGTGTGGAAAGATAATAAGTTCATAGCGCTTTTCCTTATGATGAACCATACGTGGCATTCGTAACAGTTCTCTCACATTCCACCTTACGATAAAATTACGTGTCTGATGTCAGCACATACTTGATGGCCAACCTCATGGCGTCTTTATATTTGTCATATTTATCTAGTAGAGGATATTTATAGCTTTTCCTCACGATAAGACGATGTGGTTGAGGCTTTCTGAACGACGAAATATAATAAGTTTTGGTAATGACGCCGTACAGCGAACGACATGCTTGTGTGCAGTGGACTACTCAAAGAAACTGTACTTTGGGACGGTAAACACCAGCACTCTTAATGTTAGAGCAAAACAGCTGTTTTGGGTGGCCGAAGAACTTGAAAAATACATACTTCTTCCATGCAAATCACATTCCAGAATCCGTCTACTGTTTGGTGCACTAACTAAGCAAGCCCTGGACATGTCTGGTTCTTGCTCCAAACACTCGACGTCGACAAGTCCATTCACTGTGTTATTCTGAATTGGTCGTTTTGATAGCTCTCCTTCTTGCACCACACCATAGAGAAATCTTCAAACGAAAATTTGGCCGAAACTGGTATATCTCGTAATTGCAACAACGTCTTCTCACAATCGTGACGGGATGGCAGAACACCATGCGTCGAATAGCGACGTCAAAATATGTGCGTACGGGAAACATCTATATACGTATTAGAAGATTACATGTTAATCACCGTACTCTTACTTTAAATATGCACAATAAGGAAAGGTGACCTGGGTACTCTAGAGGGAATGACATTAGCTGGGTTGTGAAAGAAAGGACGAATGTAAATGACGGCATTACATCTTCCCACATTTCGCCATTTAACCATACAAGAGAACATTGACCATCATCTTTGAACACGATACGCTCACTGGTCAATGGCATTGTTACTGTACTCCTTCCCCATGGGCATTATTTCATGAGAGAATTCTACCGTAAAAGCAATTTTATGGATGACTGTGTGCGACAGCGCAGTTGGAGGATATACCGTGAATGGAGTGGCCGTCCAGTTCCACCGACTTAAATCCTCGAGCACTTGTGGGATGTGTTGGGGTGACACACTACACGTACCAACGACCGCGCAATAGCTGTCAATCACTCTAATGGGGAAATGGAACGTGCTTCCACAAAAGCAACCGTATGGCCAGCCAGCATGGCAGCACTTTGCTGAATACGCATTGCTGTCCATCGTGATCACAGATCTAGAAATAAAATATCGAGAAACTTAACGTCTTGAAATCAAACTCGTTTACCTAATTGTGCTACATTGGAAGCAAAACAACTATGTAGGACGAGCAAGGAGGACGTAAAGCAGATTAGCACAGACATAAAGGGCGATCCTGGTCAAGAGAAGTCTGCTAGTATCAAATATTGACCTTAATTTGAGGAAGAAGTTTTTGAGAATGTACGTATACAATACAGAATTGTATGGTACAGTATCATGAACAGAGGGAAAACCAGAACAGAAGACAGCAGAGGCATTCGAGAAGTGGTGCTGCAGAAAAATGTTGAAAATTAAGTGGACTGATAAGAAATGACGAAGTTCTTCGCAGAATCAGCAAGGCGAGGAGCACGTAGAAAGCACTGACAAGAAAAAGAGACAGAAGAAGAGCACTAAGTGCCCAAAACCGATAAATAAATTAAATTTCCTTTCTGCAACTGGTTGCTTATTATTTCGTTACGTACGATTACAATTGCTGAGGGTCGATAAAATACTATATAGACTAAAATATGAACCTGTATCAAAGCAAGTCTTCGGATTGCAGGCAACAACTGCAACAACAGAAAAGCACCTTACTTATTACGTGCTAGTTTGATGGAATCTAACATTTTTCTTCAACACATATTGCTACAGTACCAAAACGAGTAAGCTTATACAGCAATGATCAGTCTCTGCACCCATAAATGAAAACCAAAATAATATTGCCTACTGAAAGAAATGAATTTTAATTTACTATCTAATCGAGAAAATGTGAACCAACGAAGTTCAATCAAAGAAGTGTCCCGAGAAGCCACGTGTGATTTCTGCTATGGCCTGTAATATTGTTTTGAGCTCATATTTCGATCGATTGTTTCTCCGGATTCTCATTGTTATTAATTTCACTGGGCCCAATCCATTTCAAGTGCATACAGAGTAAAATGAACCTTCTCAATTGGTCTGGGCATACTTTGTTATTTATAGTGCTTTCTCTCCTTTTTTAGATGGCCGTCGCATTTATGCTGGCATGGCCTTTCGGCTACCCGCGAGTGATGTCCAGCTACGAATTCAGCAGCTCGGACGACGGACCTCCACAGGACAGCAGCAACAACATCATCTCTCCCACCATCAACTCTGACGACTCCTGCGCGAGACCGTGGGTGTGCGAACACCGCTGGAGACAGATCTACAACATGGTCGGCTTCAGAAACGTTGCTGGAAGTTAGTGAAACTTTCTTTACGACTGAAAATAGGTTCATTCTGTCTGCTTAAATTCCTGAAAATGGTAGTCAAGGATGCCAAGACTTGACCATGAACACAAGGGTACATCTTACAGTCGAATAAAAGTTGAGATGAAACGGGCTTAATTAGAGAGCCATTGGTAAGTGTAGTGACTCTCGAAATTAAGAGTCACCAAACGGAAGTACAGTGATATCTGGCTCTGCTATTTCTTGTAACTGGCGTCAGAGCTATTTATCTACTCTCCCATTAAACTCTCAGTTCTGAATACAAAAGTGACGATGAAATGTATTGGTTCTGAAGCTAGGTATTTGTGTTGACTCCTTTATTACTGGTTGCTTCAGTAAAGCAACATAACCTGGATTGTTTTTTCTCTCCGTCCACCTCCCCAGATAAGTGGTCATCATGTCTGGCTACTATGCGGAGGAGCCCGCATCTCGTGGTCGTGCGGTAGCATTCTCGCTTCCCACGCCCGGGTTCCCGGGTTCGATTCCCGGCGGGGTCAGGGATTTTCTCTGCCTCGTGATGGCTGGATGTTGTGTGCTGTCCTTAGGTTAGTTAGGTTTAAGTAGTTCTAAGTTCTAGGGGACTGATGACCATAGATGTTAAGTCCCATAGTGCTCAGAGCCATTTATGCGGAGGAGCCAGGTCTGATTCTTGGTGCTAAGAACGATTTTTCCTTAGTGGTAGGACTGGCACTGGATACACTCAGCCTCGTGAAGCCAATGAAGGACCTAGCTGAGTGAGAACTAACGGCTTCAGGGACAAGAAAGCCGACAAGTGGCGGAAGATGGGTATCCTGACTACACCTCCCTCCATGGTGCATCCAGTAACGCCTTTGACGGATGACACGGCGGTCGGTCGGTACCAATTTTCCTGTCAAGGCCGGCATTGTTTTGCTTTGCTTGTCTCTCCATTGAGTCTATTTTTCAGTAAAATGAACTACACAATTTATACTCAGTCACAATTATATTATAGACTCACATCGGCCGAAAAATGTTTGTTAGCTAGAGTCTATAGCATTTGAGACAGCGCTGGAATGCCACTCTCTTGTACTGCAGAGCGTCCTTGCAGGTATAGCTTGCCGTTGCCTTCCTCCGAGTTATGGTTGTTTATCACATTCTGAAGTCCCAATGATGTCCATTTGTATTAGCATAGATGTATACGGAAATGAGGCGAAGATGAAACCAGTTACTTCATTAGGGTTATTCCATGAAAAGGTGCTGTTGAATTAATGTCCCCCTCCAACAACTGTACCTCCGTCTCACTGGCCACTAGGAATCGAACATGCTACATAGTGGTCGAGCGACCTTTCCTGTGGTAATGGGTTCCTCGTCTGCAACGAGAAATTTATTATGTCTGGTTCGTAATTCCATCAAATTTTTCGCTGTGCCTATTAATTACAGGTAAATCTCATTTCCTGAATCTTGATACTTTTTCTAAAGGCATTCACTTAACTCCGTGTATCTCTCTGTGAGTTTGTGAGGTTTAGATGTCAAATATAGATTGAAATTTCTCATATTGAGAAGTGAAAGCAGAAATCTGTTTTACTTGGTAAAAGACTTTTTAAAGTCTAGGTCGCCTGAATATTTCTTTATTTTCAGCAACCGGTTTCAACAGACTTCGCTTTGATCTTCAGGTGCCATATACATCATCTAAGGTTGATTGTCACTGAATGGATGTCAAGCTACCGTAAACAGTTGTGCTGCTGTACATTTGTATGTTGTGACATTTATGACGTAATTATCACATGTGAGAGCTACATATAGGGACATGGCCATGTGCACTAGGTACCTTTTGACTGTAAATGTTTTATTTCCGACAAAGTTTTGTACAATGTGCTATCTTTTGTCTACTAACATGACAACTTACTGCGAGGTTCCAGCTCACGATGAACACATTTTGAAACAAAATATTTAAGACCTGAAGATGACAGCAAAGTCTTTCGAAACCGGTTGTCGAAAATCAAGAAATATTTATGCGGTCTTGTCTTTAGAAAGTTATTTATCAAACATAGGTGACTCAAAGTTCTGCTGGCTTACCTTTTTTTTCTGTCATCTGTGCCCCTATTCGTAACCCGAATATTGTCTGAGGTATTTATTCTGACTAGTTTTGTTCTACTGATAAAAACATCATCTTTTTACGGAAGTACCACGTGCACATATTTTGTGTTCATTAAAGTGAGTGTCGTATCAAGTGAATGATTTTGTCAGCACGTTAATCCTCAACGGATGGAATTTCAAAATAGGTTAAGGACGTGGTTATTATTTTTTTGATCATTTTGTTCTTCATGAAACATATTTGTTTCAGTATACGATCACTTCTTTGATAATAAATTCTGTAATATTTTTGATTAAGTTATTATTATTCAGTTCGTGATGTGCAAACATAATGCACTGAACTGCTGTTATGGTTATTCAAAAATTTTAGACAGCTGTAAGTCCACATTATTTCATGAAAGTTTTCAAAGCCGTACAGATATTTAATAGATTTTAAATAATTATATTGCTAATACTATTTTACCTAACCTTTCTCACATTTACATCTGTATCACACCATGTTCCGTTGATAGGGATGATCAGTGATATATGTGTCGTTTAACTCCACTCACATTCACAACAAATTTCCCACCAAACCTACATCACTTATATGCCAGTTGTCATACAAGCTAATTACTATAATGACGTCCACAGCCACCGCCATGGCCAACTGGTGGGACAATGGCAACTACCAGATCGCCTTCTCGCGAGGAAACGTTGCTTTCATCGCGATCAACAACGAAGCTAGCGCCGATCTGAAGCAGACCTTACAGGTGTGTTCTAAATTTCCCTTGTAGTGTTTTGAGACTGCAATACGCAAAAGGAAAACAAGGATTACACAAGTTCTCTTTCGGCAGACTGGTCTACCAGGTGGCACGTACTGTGACGTTATTTCTGGTAACGTGAATGGCAACAGCTGCACCGGCTCCACCGTCACTGTCAACAGCGACGGCACGGCCTACATCGAGATCCTTACGTCTGCCGATGACGGCATGGTCGCTATTCACACCGGGGTAAGTGCGACAACCTGCAGCGGACAAATTCCAAATCATATGCGGACCAAGTAAACATCACCGGTAAAATTTATGGAACCCATAAGGTGAAAACACGTCTTACAGAGATGTGTTGAGGCACATAAATTTGAAGGCTTTCACGACCAGATGACATAGCTGTTGGTAAACCTTTCGGGATGTGAGGTCGTGGTCCAAGAAACTTTTCTGTTCCTGAAGTTTCGTGCGCTGGACATCCTCAGAGGCGCTCCTCCGCTGAGTCTTGCCAACTCTGAGGATGTCCAGAGCAGTCATGGACGAAACGTCAGGAACAGAAGGGTTTCTTGGACCATAACCTCACATTCCGATAGCCGAGCGGTCTGAGGCGCTACAGTCATGGACTGTACGGCTGGTCGCGGCGGAGGTTCGAGTCCTCCCTCGGGTATGGGTGTGTGTGTTTGTCCTTGGGATAATTTAGGTTAAGTAGTGCGTAAGCTTAGGGACTGATGACCATAACAGTTAAGTCCCATAAGATTTCAGATGCATTTGAACATTTTTTTTCACATCCCGAAGGATTTACCAGCACCTATGCACATAAATTTACCTACATTTTCAACATTTCTTCTTTAATTATTTGGGTGATATGTAAGCAAAAGAAATGTGTTTGCCAAAAGACCTCAGCCTTAACGCTGCTGCTGCTTTTTTTGTTAAGTATCATTTTCATAAGCCACCAAAGTAGCACAACAGTTCATAGTAGTCGTGTATTTGCTTCCATCATATTCTTTGTTACATTCCATGTATCTCTATAACGCTTCTTCATACACGGTGTTTTATTTCTGATTTAAGCGGAGATACTCCTCTACCAACATCATTAATTACTGATGCTGTCATGTTTCTACTTTTCAAGACAAATGTTGGTATTAAATCTCTATATAAAGTCTATGTAGTACCTGTGGAATTCAAAATTGTCTGAATATTACAATCAGAAAAATAATATTTAAGTAAGAAAAAGAAGCCGAGATCTCGGTTGTTGGTAGAAGACACAAAAATCACGAATAACTAACTATGGCCATGTTTAAATATGTGTTGTTTATCTTACACGGCAGGTTCGGAGCTTTCGGGCCCTCCCATAGATCCTTTTAGAAACGCCGTTCACATCTAATATTACACTGTACACAGACGAGATTGGTCATTAATGTCAGCGAAATAGACACTCAAATAATAGTAATTATTTTAGACAATGAAATAAAATGTAACGTAGCCTGTGGCGATGGAAAGCTGATCGTATAAATGTAAAACATGTTATTGGTATTCCGTTATGAAAATGGCAAACAGTCAGTAGACGTTGTCGCTGGCGAAGAAACAGAGCCACCTAAGGGAAGAAAACGTGGCTTGTAATCCGTTAAAGATATTGTCGACAAATATTCTACATTTTCTCTCTATCTAAAAAGAATACAAACGGTTCAACAAATTCTAAAGCTGCTTCTAAATGAATATAATGTGTAAAGTAAATAATTAATATTACCATTATGTGTGAGAACACTTAAAATACTTTATAAAATGATATGGCGACCGAAAAAGATTACAGATCACCTTAATTTTATGCGATATAGGCTGTTATGATAGTCGGATTTCAGCGTGGACACTTAATGAACTTACAATGAAAAGGTACTAGAACAATGAATAACGCGTTAGAAAGAAAAATCTATATCAGTACTGCTGATAATAAATTACCAACGGAAAACCCTTCCAAAAGCGATTGTTGGTGCATTAATGAAACTCTCGTAAATCCTATAACAAAGGTGCAGTACAGGTACATGTGGGTTATGAAAAAGCCACAGTTTGTTTCATTGTAACCACGTAAAATGTACGTAACACAACACCCAAGCTCGTAAGTTGCAGTCATTTAACCAATCACATAACGGAGTTTAGAGCTGTAAGATCCTTCCCGTTTGATGGAAAATAAGTAGGCCGCCCCGTGCATAAGTTACACTTGCCGGTTTCACATATAACTAGAGATTTTTGGATATTATGCATGACACAAAGTTTATTAGGCGTTGTAAATAATTTATTTACGTATGCAAAATAATTATTTAATATATTTTGGTAACATTTTATAAAACTAATAAATATTTTCCTCTTTACAGGCGAAGATTGGTTGAGCACAGTTGTATACTGGAGACTTCAAAAATCACCACCACCAGCGACATCACTCTATCTTCTGGATTCATTCCATCTCTTTTTGATAAATGTTGTGAATCTTCGTTATGAAAAATGATGGCAAATAGACAACTTTGTAATGAACAGCTTTTCTATTTTAAAACTATCCAAATTAAAGTTTCTTATCACCAATCATTTTAATTTCTATTTCTCCTTACATGTTTGTCAGTGGTCATTTACCTAAATACTGAATAATGCGGATCGAGTTTTGAAAGCTTGAAACTGCAGTCTTGGAAACACGATGTAATACTTCCCCTTGTTGGCAGTGATATGGGACCTGTGACGGTGTTAAATATCTACTTTCACTTACCCAAATTCACAGTTAAGCAAGAATATGATCGATTCACCAACCACCATCAGCAAATTCATTTCTTGAACCAAAAATCAATATTTAGTTTCTTCGTTAATACGGCTTACCTCTTATTTACAGTAGTCAATAGGTAACTGCAAAGATCTTAATATTACCGTCTGTTCCACTGCAGTCGTATCGGTGTAGTTGAGTACCTAACAATGTTCAAAATGTTATACAACAATCCTTATCTCTTTAAAATAAAAAGGTAAATCTGGACAACATACTGTTGTGTACATAGTTCCGTGTAGTCAGCGCGTACACAACTTTCCCACTAGAGCGCGCCCCGCTAAGCATAACAGCGCAGGCGCAGCGCTCATCCGTCTCCGCACGAGATGGCACTGCCATAGAGACGAACCAAGTTCTGCTTCTGCCGATCCGCGTAACGCAGCCAATGAGATTGCTGCTAACATAGAACCTTTTGTCCTCACGGATCACACTCGCGCAGTGATGCATGAACGCGCGAGGTATTATAACGAGTGTACAGACCTCCGATTAGTCAGTCTGCATTTGTCTGCACCAGTCTGTACCAGTCTGCATTAGTGTACCAGTCTATAGTCAAGTTTCAGTCTGTGCCTAATCAGATTACCATATTCCTGTACATAGCCATGAAGATAAATGTATAGACACTTTTGTCAAGTATCAGAGATATGTGAGAATAAGATTAACATACCAATACTAAGGGAACTTCAGATTGTCAATTTTAAATAGCATCCAGATTAAGTTAAGTAACTTTTATGCTTGTTATTATTTTAATAAATGTGTGTGAAAATTAATCAAGTTCTGTTTAAAGTTGGTCACCGTCAATCTGCTACTCTAAGCGTGCAAGTGGCACTTCTATCGTCTGACCTAACGGCAGAAGATAAACACGCCATGATAAGACATATTGCTGACACTCGCCTACTTCGTTAGAGCGACAAGTCAATTAATCTGATGGTGTGTGTACTGAAGGTCTTACAGTACGCATACAACACATACATACTGCCAAAAAATAGAAACATTACAACACAGTTAAAAGAAAGTTATCTTTTATGTCTTTCGCTCTATCGTTTGCAGTTTGCGTTAACACTAATGAAGTAGAATTTGTCACTGAAGACCTTAGGATTTTATCAAAAGACTGTTGCACATAACACACAGTTTCAAGTTCGAAATCCAGAAGGACACGACCCTGGTCACTTAGATTTCTTTTGAATTTTTCCTTTTAAAAATTGCACAAACAATCTATTGAAATCAGGTAGGAGAACAAACCGCTATGAACGATATGAAATCATGAGAAAGAAAACATTTTGAGCAGAAAAGCAGATAACTATGATTTTTTTAAAATTTGCGAGAATTTAGTGTTATGAAACCGAGATGACTCAAAAAACAATGATGATGTACATAATCCATCCTCAAAAATCCCCCATCAGCGAACCAGATTTAAGTTTCTACTGACTCGCCCGCATATCTCATGACAAACGCCGAGATGCTACCTGTGAAAAGTATACTGTCCCAAAACAATTCGACTTTGTGCTCCTTTTCTATCGACTTCATCGTCCTCTGGACGTCAAACATCAAAATTTCTTCCTTCCTTTTAAAATGCAGAGGAAAATAAAGCCTTTCGTCATCGATAACTTTCGCTTTTCCTGAGTAAATGGCGAATAATTATCTTGCACTTAAAATTATCTGACTTAGCCTTGACCTTTGTGCAGTAGGAGATCAGGACGGCTTGTACCACGCCACCAATAGCGATATTTTTCTCATATTTTCCTTGTATCTTACACTTCCGTAAGATGCATGGGTGGTAAATGGAGGGGAGTGTGGTATTGAGGTAAAGGACGATAGATAATGGGAGAGGAAACGGAGTGGAAAATGACCTAATTATTCAGATGTATGTGAAACCGTAAGGGGTATGACATAGGCATATGCATCTTCATATACACTCTGAAAATCGGTGTGACATGCTTGGCGGAGTGTACTTAGGATGGTACCACATGTCATGGTTTCCTTCCGTTCCATTTGCGTGTAGAGTGCAGTAAAAAAAACTTAAATGTCTGTATGAGTGCTGCAATTAGTCTAATTTTGTTGTCACAAACCCTGCGCTAGCGATACGTATGGGGCTGGAAAACATCTCCAGTTCTTCATATTTTGTTAGAAGGCTTTCGTGGGACAGTCAGAGTCCATCTTCAAGAATCTACAACTGCAGGTTTTCCATTATCTCAGTCACATTCTCCCGCGATCATTCAAATCTGTCACCGCGCGTGCTATCCTTCTTTGCACACTCAAAATGTCTCTGGTTAGTCCTATTTGATATGGGTTCCATACTCTTCAAAAATATTCTACAGTCTCCCAGTATCCTGGAATCGAGGCGACGTCAGCCGACTGTCTTACATACAACTGACCGTATGTAGCGTAAAATCGAGTTACTTGGGCACGTCATGAACACATACACACACACACACACACACATACACACACACACACACACACACACACATTCACGCACACACACGCGCGCACGCACACATTCCCCGTGCACATGCACTGCGCCCACGTTTACAAATGGTCGTCCATTCAAGTTAAAATGGAAGCAAATGCTGAAATACATTATTTTGGTGTTCATATAGCTGCTCCGTGCCACGACTTATGCGTTCCCCTTGGTAAGGTTTCAAAAAGTTAACAAAAAGCGCGAAGTTAAAATGCCGACAGAACGGTGATATATTGGAATTGATGACCTCGCCCACTGCCCATCCTTAACCCCCCTCCCGCCCCCCTCTTCTACTGCGTTTGTCCTTCATCTTCCATCTATGCATACATCTCTGCCACTGAATTGGTGTATGTTGCTGACATCATTTCACTGTAATAAAAATCAGACCATTCAAATGTAAATTTTTGCAGACATTTCATCATTGATTACATTCGTATAAATAATATGCTTATCAGCAGTTAAAAGTAGAGCTGTTTTACATTATGGAATAGGCTCTGTAGCACTTGAAATATGAATTAACGAAATATTTAAAAGTAAACCGGCAAAAAGTATGCTAGATGTTCACAGCAGATTTTCTGTACTGAAACACAGATCCAAAAGGAAAGGAAAGGACGCTTTGTGGTGTCTAACATACAGTTCAATCATGAAATTTACTTGTCCTTGTACCAGTATACACCACACAGAAATCCACAGAATTAAAGCCACAGATAAATGCGTTCAGTATTCTCAATATGACTTGTTCATGAGCACATAAAAAATAAGGCTTTCAAAAAGGTACAGTACGCTGCACAATTTTTAAGAATATGTCGTATCGCACAAATTTGAGGACAGGCTACTATAAATTAGAGGGAAGCTATACCATTCCGTTGTTGATCGCAAGTGGTTTAATTTCACTGGAGAAGAAACTGTTAATGAATATTTAAGCGATTTCTGAATTCAGTCGTGCGAGACGTGTGAGAAAAGTAATGAGATCTTCAACACTACGAGCAATCGCTCAACGCCGCGTTGTTCTACTTATGTAGACCGGTGTGTTCATCCCTCCCAGATGCACAGTCGGAGTTTCAGTTCCGTACAGCTACCACGCGATTTTTGAGAGCCCCATCAATGAAGTTGTGTTTTTGTTGTGTGCTACGAAAATGGACCAGTGGAATTTAGAGCAACTTTATACTACCAAATTTTGTATAAAACTTGGGGAATCTGGTAGTGTGATAATGTGAGCTTTGAAAAGTTGAAACAGGTCAATGGGGAACATTCCGTATCAAGATCAAACGTTTTTTTCGTGCAAAACTCATTTCTGGAAGGCCGGAACACGTCGAAGATGAACATCGCTCAGAGAGACCCCCAACATCGAAAATCGACGAAAACGTCAAAAATGTGGGTGCTCTTCTATGATACGACCGACATTTAACAATAAAGATGATGGGTGACCTGTTAAACTATAATTCTCCCACTGTAGATCAAATTTTGACAAAAACTCTCCACATGAGGAATGTATGAGCCAAAATGGTGCCGAAAAACCTCGCAACTGAGAAGAACAATAGAAGAAACGTGTGCTTTCATCTTCTTGAGAGGACTGCCAGTGCCCACGAATGTTTCAGTCGTGTGATCGCAAATGATATGAATCCTGGATTTCTGAGTACGGTTCTGAGACTCTGCGGCACCGTACGAAGTGGCACGTTGAAAATTTTCCTCGACCTAAAATAGTTCGATCGAGCAAATCGAGGTTCAAAACAACGCCCATTTGCTTTTTCAACAGTAGGTGTATCACGCATAAGGAATTTGTTCCTCCAGGATTAACTGTCAACCAAGTGTTTCACAAAGAATCGAAAGACTGAGGAAAAGAGTATATAGAATGAGACCGGGCATTGCCGATAAGTGGGTGCTGCATCATGACAAGCCCCCATGTCACACAGCCACTTCCATCGCGGAATGTTTGACCTCAAAAGGCATTCCTGTTGTTTCAGAGCCCCCGCCTGATCTGAGTCCCTCGGACTTCTTTCTTATTCCGAAATTGAAAAACCTCATAAAAGGACGTCACTACGTAGAACATTCAAAAGAATGTTAAACACATTACTAGTTGAAGCCTTCCAGCGCTGCTAGCAGGCCTGGGAACAACGACTCCGCCTGTCTTTGACTGCTGAAGGGAACTACTTTGAAGGAGACAATAGTGTTGTTTGAAAAAGAATAAAAACTTCGGTAGATAAACATATCAGTCAAATCACTTTTCTTAAACAGTCATGGGGAAAGATAAAGACGCTATTTCACACGTGCCCACACAAAGAACCTTCACGTATTATGTTGGACATATTTCAAGCGCTAGCATTATATTAGCTTGACAATGTTAACTGCTTTACCCAGTGCTAATAAATCTTCAGTACACAGAACGAAAGTTTCAGTAAGTATACACACCGCAATTTCCTTCTGCTTAAATCTGCACATCTGTCGCATAAAACCGAAGTGAAAGCTAAAAAAATATTAGGGAAAAATCGAGAGAAAGAGCTGTCATCAATATTTATATGGCATTTGTTTGTTTTACAAGAACATCAAATGTGCATTTTTATAATCTGCAGAAACAGATTAATGATCGGCTACGACACCGCACACGTTTGCTTGCCGTTCACGGGATTCGGGAAGGCGCGCCTTCTCCAGATGAATCCGCTCAGCAAAGAAACGACAAAGGCTGGTGTGCCGGCTAGCCTGGATGTGGTTTCTAGGCGGTTACTGAGATTCGACCAGGTGAATACCAGGCTGGTACCCACGTGCCACCTCAGTTACCCCAGCGGCTAATATTTAAAAACGTTGTCACACTTCCACATGGGATAACACCGGACACAGACGGGGTACACAAATTCTGTCCCACGGGACAGGAAGGGGTGGTGACAGGAAGGACATTAGGCCACCATCTACCACTAAAAATACCATGTCCAATAATTGCTGTGCCGACCCTAAGATGATATGGAGTGAGGATCAGGAAATATAAGAAGAAGTTAATAATAGGCTAACTTTCACAATACACAACGAAAAAAGGATAAGAGAGCGCGTCATTTTGTACGGTCCCTAAATCCTCTCATAAAACACATACCACACACACCCAAACTCACACCCGCACCCACCCATCCACCCACTCACACGCACACACACACACACACACACACACACACACACACACACACACACACACACACACATATATATATATATATATATATATATATATATATATATATATATATATATATATGTTGGACATTTTTTGAACTTTTTTTCGTTCTAATAAAACCCCATGTCATTCCAAGCATGTGTGTCAATTTTTACCGCACTATCTACATTATTCCGTCGTTTACTACGTTTTCAAATATATACTGACTGTTTGGTCATTCGCACAGTTGTTGCAGGGTATTTGCTTTCAGATGTTTCACGACGTTCACGCCAAAGGTCATTTGTCCAATGGCGTATAAAAGGATTGTTCTGAAAAGGCCACCTGCCATCACGTGGTGGACGCCCTGTTGCGGTATTGGCCGTCGACGAATTTCAGCCTTTACGCGTGCATGAACCAGACGCCTGCCGCAGAAGCACATTCGCAACAACATTCCCCGAACGATGGATGATGATATACTGTTGGTGGCTCCTTGGTTCATCTTGGCGGTCAGTTGCTGGACAGTTGCACCTCTATTTGTCCGTACGCATCTCCGCAGCCGTCGTTCAACTTCGTCATCTATGGTACACGGTGCACCACTGCTGCCTCGGCGCTGGTTTTCGGTGGCGCCATTTTGACATGCACTGTATACTTTAACCGCGGCGGCTCGCGAACAATTTACAAACTTAGGAGTTTCGGAAATCGATCTACCCTTGTCCCATAAGTCAATGATGATGCCCTTTTGGGCGTCGGATACACCGCTCCGATTCCGCATTACTCTCTGTGTCTTCTGCTCAGTATGTTTTCAATTAGGGTAGGCCTATAATCATTTTGTATGCTATTTTTTTAACTATTAGCAGTTTATTTCCAAAACGTTATTCGGTTTTGATATAGGTAGCAGACTTGTATAACTGAGCGGAAGGCAGCATGTCTGCATACTTGTTTCTTGTTCGAGATTGCGTTTTCATGTAAAATGTTTACGTTTTCTCTATCCTCGTGGCTCTCTTCAGCGCTTGTCTCCCTCTCACTACCCTCTTCCCTCCCAACCCAACCTCACCCCTCTCTCTCTCTCTCTTTCTCTCTCTCTCTCCCTCATTCCCTCCCTCCCTCCCTCTCTCTCTCTCTCTCTCTCTCTCCGTGTGTGTGTGTGTGTGTGTGTGTGTGTGTGTGTGTGTGTGAGAGAGAGAGAGAGAGAGAGAGAGACGGACAGAAATTATGTACTTATGTCACTTATGGACATATTTCGACATTACATAATAGTAATAGTTTTTATTCCACAATATATGAATAATTATGATCTCCTTCGGTACAACAGAAAAATTTTGTAATATCTCTGAATCGCAGTCTTGCAGTGCGAATGGGAGCTAAGCCAAGCGGTAACATTACGCTTGCTAGTGGTAACCAGTAGTACACGCACATGTTTTAGTCTTGACATCATGGCTCATGGTGAAGATGATACTGCACCTAGTAGTTGTGAGAAATCTAGAAAAATTGCAAGATGGCAGGAAGAAGAGATACGCAAAAGTACGAAGCAACTCAGGGCAAGACTACATGATTGAAAAAGCTAACAAATTTCTTGTAGCGAGGGAAGGTAGCGGTCGCGATTGTGCTGTGAGGTCTTTAATAGCAACCTCAGTTGGTGTGAATGTCACACACTTACGTTGAATGATACGGTCACTCTCTTTACTGTGTTCTTTAAATTAGTAAACTATAATCTGCAAAATACTTTTGTGTGATGTCTTGTGGTGCACGGTAAAGAGTGTATAAAAACCGTACAGACCTTCATAGCGGAAATAAAAGGAAGTTATCGTATTCTTATAGCATAAAGAATGTGAATGATGTTTCAGTAAGGGTTTGTGCTAAAGCATTTTGTGATAAATTTGCGATATCCTGGAAGCTAGAGGAGACCGAAGTTCACAGTCACCTGACATTGTTCCTGAAACGCCAAATGATATTATTCTTTTGACAAGTCACTCGAAGCATAAACGTTAGAAAATGAACCCTGAAAATCTTCTCATAATGTTAACAGGCAAACGAAAGTGTTTATCGATTTGGATGCTGGAGTAAGTAATCATTTAAGGCGATTACCTTTGTATACGTTAATACTGTAGGAAGAGATCGACAAGGATCTACACATTCTGAGAACCCTGTAGCTGAAATCAATCGATGGAGGGAATGGTCTGAGGAATGTCGGATAGAATAGATATAGAATAGATACAGAATAATATTCATTTAATATAGGTTTCAAGATGTCTCATACTCATAAATGTAAATCATGTGATGTATGGCTATCCAAACATAAGATACAGTACCTCTGAATAGTAGCCTACATCAAACTCGAGCCACAGCAGCCTGTAGATTTCTGGCCCAGTGTCGGGCTGAATGCCGCAACGAAGAATCAGACTTCCGTTTAATAAATTATTATTTGTGAGAAGCTCTTCAGACACCGTAGGTACCTACTGAAGTCACGTTCTGTATGCGTCAATTGTGGCTGTACAGTTCCTGTATTCACACAGGCAACTATGATAGTGATATTCTGTACATGTCTCCTGCAAACGTGGCATCAGCAGTTGCAGCCAACATCGCGTCTTGTTTGTTTAGATTTCGAAGTGTCCAGCAAAAAACAATGAAAAAATAAATTTGCGTTCGTTTTAGGACTGCTATTCAGCATAGAACAACTGTACGTGATGTACTACGCCCTCATAACGGCTGTAGATCTTGATTCAATTGAACATTATTACCAAGTTCCTGCACATACATTCTGGCTGTGAAGCTGGTGTTATTGAGAAGGATATTTAGAAGATGCCTGTATGCCAGAGGATTGGTACAGACTAGCAGAATATGCTCGAATGAAGAATCTTTTTCCTGTTCCGGGGATGAACAAGGAAGATTTTCAAGATTGGCAAGAAGCAACTTCGAATTTAGCTAAGAAACGGACATGTACGTCGGGGTAGAAGATGAAATTTCAAAACATTTACGTTATGAAAATCGAAGCCAGTAAGTCTGACGTTATCTGTTTTAAATAAAATACCTTCCATAGGCTATTTATGAGGATGCTGATGTTTTCACAAGAATACTGTACGACATCGGAAACAAAGGTTGTAACCTCCCCCTCACTTATCGACCTTAATGACAGTGAAAAATTAAACCGCGTGTACCTAATGAAAATTTGGGAAAAGCAATCGTCACCGAAGTTAATCGTTGGGTAAAGAGGAAGGAAAGGGTTACATCTAAATGAAAGGAAAAATGCAAATGAAACTGGTGGAAATTAATTTTGAAATGGGGTAAAGTTAATAAGGAAAGTAAATGTGCGGCCGTTACGTTAACAATTAACTAGCGGTAATTAGATATTTGAGATTTGGGGAAAATTACGGTCGCCAGTCCTATGGACAATTACTAAAATAACTGAAAAACAAAGGTTATTGCACATACACTCTTGGAAATGGAAAAAAGAACACATTGACACCGGTGTGTCAGACCCACCATACTTGCTCCGGACACTGCGAGAGGGCTGTACAAGCAATGATCACACGCACGGCACAGCGGACACACCAGGAACCGCGGTGTTGGCCGTCGAATGGCGCTAGCTGCGCAGCATTTGTGCACCGCCGCCGTCAGTGTCAGCCAGTTTGCCGTGGCATACGGAGCTCCATCGCAGTCTTTAACACTGGTAGCATGCCGCGACAGCGTGGACGTGAACCGTATGTGCAGTTGACGGACTTCGAGCGAGGGCGTATAGTGGGCATGCGGGAGGCCGGGTGGACGTACCGCCGAATTGCTCAACACGTGGGGCGTGAGGTCTCCACAGTACATCGATGTTGTCGCCAGTGGTCGGCGGAAGGTGCACGTGCCCGTCGACCTGGGACCGGACCGCAGCGACGCACGGATGCACGCCAAGACCGTAGGATCCTACGCAGTGCCGTAGGGGACCGCACCGCCACTTCCCAGCAAATTAGGGACACTGTTGCTCCTGGGGTATCGGCGAGGACCATTCGCAACCGTCTCCATGAAGCTGGGCTACGGTCCCGCCCACCGTTAGGCCGTCTTCCGCTCACGCCCCAACATCGTGCAGCCCGCCTCCAGTGGTGTCGCGACAGGCGTGAATGGAGGGACGAATGGAGACGTGTCGTCTTCAGCGATGAGAGTCGCTTCTGCCTTGGTGCCAATGATGGTCGTATGCGTGTTTGGCGCCGTGCAGGTGAGCGCCACAATCAGGACTGCATACGACCGAGGCACACAGGGCCAACACCCGGCATCATGGTGTGGGGAGCGATCTCCTACACTGGCCGTACACCACTGGTGATCGTCGAGGGGACACTGAATAGTGCACGGTACATCCACACCGTCATCGAACCCATCGTTCTACCATTCCTAGACCGGCAAGGGAACTTGCTGTTCCAACAGGACAATGCACGTCCGCATGTATCCCGTGCCACCCAACGTGCTCTAGAAGGTGTAAGTCAACTACCCTGGCCAGCAAGATCTCCGGATCTGCCCCCCATTGAGCATGTTTGGGACTGGATGAAGCGTCGTCTCACGCGGTCTGCACGTCCAGCACGAACGCTGGTCCAACTGAGGCGCCAGGTGGAAATGGCATGGCAAGCCGTTCCACAGGACTACATCCAGCATCTCTACGATCGTCTCCATGGGAGAATAGCAGCCTGAATTGCTGCGAAAGGTGGATATACACTGTACTAGTGCCGACATTATGCATGCTCTGTTGCCTGTGTCTATGTGCCTGTGGTTCTGTCAGTGTGATCATGTGATGTATCTGACCCCAGGAATGTGTCAATAAAGTTTCCCCTTCCTGGGACAATGAATTCACGGTGTTCTTATTTCAATTTCCAGGAGTGTATAATCAGCACTAAAAGCGTGGCAACTGAAGGTTGACACGTGTTGTGTGAAAACTGAATGTTTGTCTGAAGTAATAAATTTCGCTACACCCTGACTTAATTTAGCAAAAGAATTAATAAAACTGGAAAATTGAAAGTTAGTTTTGTGACTGAAATTAATAGTGAACTTTGTTTCTGAAGCATATCGAAATTCAGTAAAATACAGTTAGTCTTGGGCTACCTCAACAATCATTTCAAAAGCTACTTCAATCTACACAATTTAGAAATGAGAGATTTAACTTCGAACTTGAATTAAATGATTCTGAACAATTAACAATAGTAAAATTTAGTACGTACCAAGCTGAGCTGCAGTCACAGGTAAGCTAAAATATGCTAACAAAACTCGCACTCTTAATTTGTGCTCGTGTAATCTAAATATTGTAGCCAGCTATGAATACTTTAACTGAACTTTGAAATTAAGGCAGTGAAATTGAATTATATTATTTTAATGCTGTCGTTTGAATTTCAACGACACTCGGGTTCATTTCGGAAAAGGAAGGGGACCCTGCTTGGTAATGCAATTGGGACAATGAGCAACAAACGTTCATGCTAAGTTGCTGTAATTTTGTGATGCAACAATTTTAAAAGTTTGAAAAGCTGAGGTCTGCCATACAGTTCTAAAACTTTATGTGCTTCCAGTCTTCCTTGTTGGCTGCTTTAAGGTTTGAAGCCGTCGATCGAGGAGGTGACGACAGTCACTCATTGTCGGCCGTCGCTGTTGCTGTAGCTGGATGTTGGCGCGCCTTCTTCTCGACACGGTCACCAGACGAAATGGGCTCTTGATGTGTGCCAGCTAATGCTTCCCGTCCGTGACACCGCGCTAGAAACTGTTATAGCCAGCCGAGCGCAATTTCATGCTGTCCAACCCCGAACGCGTGGCAACTCGGGGGAGCGTCACACAACACACCTGCTCCATTGCACTACTCCAGCCAGACTCCCTCTGCTCTGCCCGCGCTCCACGAGGCAGAGTTAACACTACCAAAGATCCTACACACTTTGATTCTTCACACGACCTATCGATGTAATCGTTCGATAGCAGTTTTCCCTAGGCAAGACCCAGCGTAAAAATACAAATAATATTTACGAAACAAACCAATTATACACCGACATAAATGAATAAATATATATATACAAATAGTAAAACAAATACAATATGTAAAGACACAGAAATGTCATATAACAGGTAACAAAAATAAGGAAAACAAATTTATAGTACAATAGATGGAAATAGGAGGATATGCATTTCCGACGTTACACGTGCCCCACATTGGCTGAGGATGTTCGTGTAACCTAAACAGACTCAGAAAATGTCCCAAAAAAGAAACAGGGGAAATGCATATGCTCAAAACATCAACAAAATTTAGCATTCGTCTAATTAACCATAAACCAATTTTTAGACGATAATAATTGAGTGGAGACACTCCTAATCTTATTCCACTCTGTCATCTTGCACAAAATAAAACAGGTTGACAACATATTAAAATTCATAGAAAACATAGAAAATGGTTTAGCTATTTAAAAATCAAAATTCCTAGCAGTATCAAGAAATGAAATACTATTTACAAAATTAATCAGAGTACATGGTCTTAAAAAACAGGTATATCAAAATACGCAAATTAATAATTAATTACATAGAATACACATTTTATGTAACCTTTTCATAATTAATACTCTCGCCATGAAAGCCCACTTAACGCTAAACAAGAAAATAATATACAGCAGATCGACAAAAACATAAATATTGACAGCAGAATTCTTTCACATCAGCTGTCCGGGAAGAAAACCAACTCCACCTTCCGTACTCGCAAGTACGAAGAATGCCGACAGCGGCACAAGAGGCGACAGCGACACAAGAGCCGACAGCGGCTCCGCCTTGCCAATATTGTTGCGCCCGCCTGTGCGGCACGCTTGATCTCACTCTCCCTTTAACGGCATTTCCAGATCGTGCGTTTCACTGAATTCTTGCGGAAAAACTCACTCCCGAGTAATCTCAAGGAGTCCATTAACACTATCACAGTGGATAACTCGACACTGTCCATCATCACACGCATGTACTAGCCTGAAACTCAAAACAGCGTCTAAGTACATCAGCAATGACTAGTAAATTACACATTCATTAAATCTTACAGCTAGTTACAAAATCATATTTACATTCCTTAATCTACTGTGACTCAGCTAAAAACTTAAACTAGCAGCTTGGATTTTTTAATTGATTTATAATGACTCTCTTGTAAATCATTTAGTAAAATTAATTACATATTAGTTACAACTTCTTTAATGTCCTCTTGGTCAGGCAAAAGCATGGCAATCTAGCAAATCGTTTAAATCTTACACTCTATATTTACATACTGTACAAATTACCCATTCTGTGGTACTAATCGATCCTAGGATGGTACAATTTCAAGTCTACAATGTTCCGTATACCTAATAGTTTTCCAGAGCTTGGATACTCTAAGCAATAAGCATTTGTGTGAGGTATACCAATGACTGTATATGGTCCATTATAAACAAACTTAAATTTAGAGATTTCATTGTCTATCTCGCTCGATTTCTCATGAGCTTTTACAAGTACTAAGTCTCCGATTGCAAACTTAGCAAAACGCGCTTTAGCGTCATGACGACGTATGCGAGCATCGGCTTTTAGCTTCATTACTTCTCGCAAACGATCTTTTTTCACACCAATGCTAATGTCAATCCGTGGAGGGAATTTGATTATCTCTTCCATTAGTCCCAGTTTGTCTGAAAACACACTCTTATTCCTCATTATTACATCATACAGGCCTCGTCTTTGTTCGTGTGTTACGTTTGACACACCGTTTACAATACTTTCCAATTCACTTTCTACACTATTGTCAATGCCGAGATTCCTCTCATTACAGTAGTTCAATTTCATACCTACATCAATACCATCCGGCCAGTTAACAATGTGTATAGGCTGGCATTGCCTATGCACACCGTCTCCTGCCTCGTCAAAGCTAACTACTATTGTTTTATCTTGTGACGTACATGTCAAAGTTTTGCTTTCGCAATTAATCACTGCACGGTACTTAAATAGCCAATCTAACCCGATAATTACTTGCGTAGTTAAGTCTGGCACGACGACAAACTCTTGTTCAAATCGTGCCCCACATATCTCGAAGTTGACAAAAATCTGTTTTGTGAGCGGTTTACTGGCCTTCCCAGTACCACCGATAATTTTCACTCCTGTTACTGGCATAACTACGATGCCGGGTCTGTCTTTCAGTAACTCAAGTATTTTCCCAGATACAGCACTCAATTCCGCACCGGTGTCAATCAACACGTTTAGTTGTAGGTCGTGCATATTAAAAGACACTACTATCTGTCTACACTTGTCCTCGACTGTTTCTTTATTTTCCCACAGTAAATCCTCGTCTATATCCAGGTCATTACAGAAAATCCCATCCGGCTTTGATCCTCAATCCGGCTTATCTGGCGGCCTTCTCAGCCTCTGTTCATATACAGTTTTAATTCCAACACGTTTGTCCTGAGGCTTAGTCTGTAGCTTCGCCTCCAATACCGAAACCTATTCCTGTAACTCGTCAACTAGTGAGTGTTGCTTTGCTATAAATTCACTAATTGTCACCTTCGTTGATTCCACTTTGGTCAGATTGATCTCATCTGCCAATCTACCTGGAGGAATGTGCCCAGTTGTATCTGCAATTACTTCCTCTGGATCTGCACAACCCACACTGCTACCGTCTGACCGTATAACGTCAGCTCTAACCTCATACACGCTGTAATCTATGTGCTTTTCTACCAATCGTGTTCGGCTATCACTAAAATTTTCGTAATCTTTCTCCTTAATACTCTCGCAATTTCTAAACTGGAGGTTTGCGTCGGATGGGTCGGCTACTTCTACCACTACGACTTTCGGTAAGGTCTGCCGGTTAGGGCCAGAACTTTCCGTTACTACTTCAATATCTAACTCCTGCGGGACGAAACACGACGAATCTTGCTCGTGCTCCCCATTAACATCAACTGTTTCTGGTAAAGTCTGCCGGTTAGGGCCAGAACATTCTATCATTTCACAAACACTATCTTCCTGCGGGACGAGACGCGGAAAATCCTGCACGCGCTCCCCATAAACACTTCTCCCTTACAGGCCCCTATAATCTCTTAGTTCGTCGTATAGCGACCGAACGGCCTTAACCAGACCTCATCCCTCTCTGCATCCCCTCGCTCGATGACGGACGTTTTATCCGACATCTGATCTTCTCTCAACACTAGCGAATCATTCTTAAACTCAATTTCCAGTTCCGCTTTGGGTATTACAGCTGCCACTTTATAATCGATTTCCGGAACACTACTTAAATTGTTCTCACTGACAGTGAATGTACTTCCTACTGCCGTGTATACAGCTGATCTACTACTTGTGGGCGCACTCCTTTCTCCTAACACTCGCACACTCTCCCGCCATTGATTATTCCACACGGAATTTTCATAACGACGACACCTGGGTTTTCTCCTGTTATTGGGCCGCCAAAATTTCTCCACGCCCGGTCGGCCCCTCACCGGCGCGGCTAATGGTTTCCCTGTCTCGTCCCAGCAGATACGCTCCCCCGGATGCTGCTGAGGCGGCTGATCACACCCTCTGGCGTTATTACTATTCTGTGAAGCCCGTATCACGTTAGTATGATACTGGTTTCCGTCATTCCTGTTATTATTTGCATTGTACCGATTGCTATTACGGTCCGAACCATTATTGTTATTGCTGCCATGGTTGCGGTATGCATTATTCCCATGGTTATCGTTGTTGTGGTTGCTGTGGTACCCGTTGTTGTTACCACGGCCTCTACCACTGTCGTGACTATTGCGCCAATTATCCTCGTCCTCCACTCTTTCCAGGAAATCATTTATTGTCATGTAATTGCTTCCTACGTAGCGTTTTGTATCATCTGGAAGCTTCTTGTAGAGTTCCAAGACTATTTCGGATTCCGTGCGGCGATCACGCAAATATTCCAACTTGCGGATCCAGCCCTCACAAAACTCCTTCATCGAACCGCGCGAATTCGCATCGAAAGGCCTCGATACGACAAATTCGCGCCAGACACTTTGCTGTTTTTGCTCTGACCAGCATTCAGCCAGAAACAAATTTTTAAACTCGTCAAAAGTCAGGTTCGTAATGTTGAGGTTTCAGCCCCAACGCTTGGCATCACCAACCAACATATCAATCATCGCATTAATTTTTCTCTCATTAGTCCATGATCTGGGTAAAACTCTTTCACAATTTTTAATGAAATCCGTCGGGTGTATACCGCCTTTTTTCAAGGGGTCGAACCGCTCCTCTTTCGTCAACAATTCCGAACTAGGTGCACAGATTGGCACATAGCTCTGTTTTTCGTCAAGTTTCTTTTCTAATTCCTACACTCTCGTAATGTCCGCCCCAGTAGCTGAGTGGTCAGCGTGACGGATTGCCGTCCTCTGGGCCCGGGTTCGATTCCCGGCTGGGTCGGAGATTTTCTCCGCTCAGGGACTGGGTGTTGTGTCGTGTTCATCATCATTTCATCCCCATCCGGCGTGCAGGTCGCCCAATGTGGCGCCGACTGTAATAAGACCTGCGCTATGGCGGCCGGACCTGCCCCGCGAGGGGCCTCCCGGCCAATGACGCCAAACGCATTTCCATTTTCCTACTCTCGTAATTACTTGGCAAGTGGTTGTCGCAAGCGATTCTACTTCCCTTTTTTTCTCTTCGCAGGTATTAGCCTGCTTCGTCACTTTAGCATCAACCTCGGACACTAAAACCTTTAAAGTTTCCACCTTCTGTTGATCCTCTTTTTTCACTAACTGAATTTGTTCCGTCACCTTATTCTCGATGATCGAAGCAACTGCTTCTCCTACACATTTCTCGATTCTGCTAATTTCGGAATTAAAACGAGTATTTATGCTCGCAATTTCCGCCTGAACGCTTACCATTTCCTGTTTAAGGTTACCGATTTCGGTATTAATTACAACAATATCTTCTTTCATTTTATCAACTTTTGTGTTAACAACTCCAACATTGTTGTTAACAACATTAATAGCTTTGTTCTGATTGTCTAGCTTCCGTTCAATTTTTTCAGCCTGAGCTTCTTGCTTGGCAGCCTGAGCTTTAATTTCCGCCGATTGACTCTTGATTTCATTAAGCAAAACAATCAATAAATCAGTTAAATTCCCGGAAACTACCGGTTTTACTTCCGTAGCGGCTTCCTCTTTAATTGTCCCCCCGTATTCGTCATCAAGGGATTCAGATCTGATTTTCACTTCCGATTCCGAAACATTTTCTAAAGCTTGGAATTCCATTTCTGCTCATTGTTGCGTTACGGCGGCCGCGTCTTTCATGCTAGCCGCCTGCCCCAGAACAATGGGTACCGCGGTGCACGTTTCCCACTGTTCGACCGATTGTTCCGTATGCAAGTCTACCAAATTTTGGTAATTGTTGCCTTCACTCATTTTAATAATTTTCAATATAAATGCCCAATCTCAAATGTAATTAGGATTCCTCACACTAATATTCTCGCTGACGTAACGACCTGTTCGTAACCAGTACTTTGTTACGAGATTTGCACAATGCAAAATTCGTGTCCAGAACAACCTCAAATCCGAAGATTGTCCTGTCACCAGGTCATCACGTGTAACCTCCCCCTCACTTATCGACCTTAATGACAGTGAAAAATTTAAACCGCGTGTACCTAATGGAAATTTGGGAAAAGCAATCTTCACCGAAGTTAATCTGTCGGTAAAGAGGGAGGAAAGGGTTACATCTAAATGAAAGGAAAAATGCAAATGAAACTGGTGGAAATTAATTTTGAAATGGGGTAAAGTTAATAAAGAAAGTAAATGTGCGGCCGTTACGTTAACAATTAACTAGCGGTAATTAGATATTTGAGATTTGGGGAAAATTACGGTCGCCAGTCCTATGGACAATTACTATAATAACTGAAAAACAAAGGTTATTGCACATATAATTAGCACTAAAAGCGTGGTAACTGAAGGTTGACACGTGTTGTGTGAAAACTGAATGTTTGTCTGAAGTAATAAATTTCGCTACACCCTGACTTAATTTAGCAAAAGAATTAATAAAACTGGAAAATTGAAAGTTAGTTTTGTGACTGAAATTAATAGTGAACTTTGTTTCTGAAGCATATCGAAATTCAGTAAAATACAGTTAGTCTTGGGCTACCTCAACAATCATTTCAAAAGCTACTTCAATCTACACAATTTAGAAATGAGAGATTTAACTTCGAACTTGAATTAAATGATTCTGAACAATTAACAATAGTAAAATTTAGTACGTACCAAGCTGAGCTGCAGTCACAGGTAAGCTAAAATATGCTAACAAAACTCGCACTCTTAATTTGTGCTCGTGTAATCTAAATATTGTAGCCAGCTATGAATACTTTAACTGAACTTTGAAATTAAGGCAGTGAAATTGAATTATATTATTTTAATGCTGTCGTTTGAATTTCAACGACACTCGGGTTCATTTCGGAAAAGGAAGGGGACCCTGCTTGGTAATGCAATTGGGACAATGAGCAACAAACGTTCATGCTAAGTTGCTGTAATTTTGTGATGCAACAATTTTAAAAGTTTGAAAAGCTGAGGTCTGCAATACAGTTCTAAAACTTTATGTGCTTCCAGTCTTCCTTGTTGGCTGCTTTAAGGTTTGAAGCCGTCGATCGAGGAGGTGACGACAGTCACTCATTGTCGGCCGTCGCTGTTGCTGTAGCTGGATGTTGGCGCGCCTTCTTCTCGACACGGTCACCAGACGAAACGGGCTCTTGATGTGTGCCAGCTAATGCTTCCCGTCCGCGACACCGTGCTAGAAACTGTTATAGCCAGCCGAGCGCAATTTCATGCTGTCCAACCCCGAACGCGCGGCAACTCGCGGGAGCGTCACACAACACACCTGCTCCACTGACTGCACTACTCCAGCCAGACTCCGTCTGCTCTGCCCGCGCTCCACGAGGCAGAGTTAACACTACCAAAGATCCTACACACTTTGATTCTTCACACGACCTATCGATGTAATCGTTCGATAGCAGTTTTCCCTAGGCAAGACCCAGCGTAAAAATACAAATAATATTTACGAAACAAACCAATTATACATCGACATATATATATATATATATATATATATATATATATATATATATACAAGTAGTAAAACAATTACAGTATGTAAAGACACAGAAATGTCATATATTCAGGTAACAAAAATAAGGAAAACAAATTTATAGTAGAATAGATGGAAATAGGAGGATATGCATTTCCGGCGTCACAAGGTCATCAACACATTTCGGCCCCATAACATTTTATTCACGCTTACATAATGCAACACGCTTGTATTTTGCCGCAAAACACGAAGACTTGATGCCGCCTCTCCCTTTTTCTTTTTTTGAGTCATCAGTCTTCGGACTAGTTTTATGCGGTGTGCCACGAATTCCTCTCCTGTGCCAACCTCTTCATCTCAGAGGAGCACTTGCATCCTAAGTCCTCAATTGTCTGCTGTATGTTGTCCAATGTCCATCTTCCTCTACAGCTTTGCTCTCTGCATCTCCCTCCAGTACCATGGAAGTCATTCCCTGATGTCTTAACAGATGTCCTGTCACTCCTGAAAACCATGCTGCTGTGTGTCGCGCTCTCCAACCAAACACTCCAGGTGTAAAAAGCGAAGAGGATGATGATGATGAGAGTAAGTACAGGTTTCCGAACAGACTGCTCCTTGGGTCAGTGTGACTTCAGCCTCACACAATGTTAGTACACCCTAAATGTAATAAGAAATTCATGTTGAAGTAGGTCTGAATTTAACTGAATTTTAAACAAACAATAGATGAAAAATGGATTGTAAAATCAACAAATTTTTTAATGTCTAGATTTTTCGATTTGAAGGTAACATTTATTTAGATCAGTACTAAATATCAGGAGACGATCTGAAATTTCTTAAATTTTTACACTGTAAATGATTGTTTTATGTACCAACAAGGTGACTGTTGATATGCAAAAAAGACGAGCGCAGAAATCAAAAATTTGAGTTCCATGTAAGCGAGGATAAGCTTTCCTTGCATTCTAGCATTAAGTTTCACTTTCACATTGTTCTAAGAAGCAAACACATGACTTCACACAACGCGGTAGGAGGTGTTTCTCTACCTGGCGTTGGCTGTTTTCTCATCAAACAAATTGTCATCTAGTAGTGTCACACCTTTTTTTTTTCTTTCACCGGGCATTCGACATACCCACACCCTGCTATCGTATTGCCACATTGTGTACCGTGATTCGCCACTCTACACAACGTTTTTCTACTGTTTTCCTATGTTTATGCTCCTTACACCAAGCATTTGCTGGCTTCATGCGTGGCTTACGAGTTGCCGCTCGACCATGTAAAGCACGTTTTCTTATCTCCCGCCTAACTGTCATAGTACTTGCAGTGGACCCTGATGCAGTTTGGAACTCCTGTGTGATGGTCTGGATAGATGTCTGCCTATTACACATTAGGACCCTCTTCAACAGTCGGCGGTCTCTGTCAGTCAACATACGAGGTCGGTCTGTATGCTTTTGTGCTGTACGTGTCCCTTCATGTTTGCACTTCACTGTCACATCGGGAACTGTGGACCTAATTATGTTTAGGAGTGTGGAAATCTCGCGTAAACACGTATGACACAAGTGAAACCCTGTCACCTAACCACGTTCGTGAGATTCGTGGAGCACCCCATTCTGCACTCGAACGATGTATAATGACTATTGAGGTCGCTGATATGGCAGCACAATGCACTTAATATGAAAAACATTTTTTTTTTTTTGGGGGGGGGGGGGGTCCGGATACTTTCGATCACATAGTGTATCACATCAGTATTAAAGCAGTTGGGAGAGTAAAAAGGGATATCATGTCTCAGTAAACAAACTTAGTACACAAACAGATGTAATTTGCATTTCTTGATTCAAGTTAGGGAGAACTGTTAGGTGGACATTGCTCAATACTTCCATGTGAAATATACCAACAAAGAAGCAGAAGCAAATAACAACAGAGATAACGAGAGGAAGGCTATCACAGCAGCCTCTGTTCTACTTACTAAAAAATAAAAATAGAAAAAAATATATGTGAAAAAACTTATTGTGTTTAGCGTAAGATTTTGGAGAGTTTGATCTGGCCGGCCACAAATTTCTCTCCTGTGTCAACCTCTTCATCTCAGAGTAGCACTTGCAACCTACGTCCTCAATTACTTCCTGGATGTATTCCAATCTCTGTCTTCCTCTACGTATTGGCCCTCTACAGCCTTTTCTAGTACCATGGAAATTATTCGCCGATGTCTTAAAAGATGTCCTATCGTTCTGTCCCTTCTCCTTCTCAGTGTTTTCCACATATTCCTTTCCTCTCAGATTCTGTAATTCCTTGCCTTACGAGTCCACCTAACTCTGAATATTCGTCTGTAACATCACACCTCATATGCTTCGATTCTCCTCTATTCTGGTTTTCCAGCAGTCCATGTTTCACATCCATACAATGCTGTGCTCCAAACTTACATTCTCAGTAATTTCTTCCTCAAATCAAGACCTACGTTTGACTCTAGTACACTTCTCTTGACAGGAAATGCCCATTTTGCCAGTGCTAGCCTGCTTTTGATGTCCTCCTTTCTCCGTCTGTCATTGGTTATTTTGGAGTCTAAGTAGCGGAATTTCTTAACTTCATCTACTTCGTGACTATCAGTCCTGATATTAAATTCCTAGCTGTTCTCGTTTCTGCTACTTCTCGTTACTTTCGCCTTTCTTGTATTTACTCTCAATGTAGCCTGAGGATCAAGGAACTAACAGTGGTAGTAGTTAACGGTCAAAATTCAAAATGGATGATCTAAGCACAGGTCATACGGTGACTTCGACACACTTCAGGCTGTACCTTGCCATAAGAAAATCTGATGCAGTTATTATTCCGGAAGAGTAATGGTAAAAAACGCAAAAACCGCAAGAAAATGTAAGACACTATTTTTCTCTCATACAGGCAGTTGATAGTGGAAGCTAAAATGATGAAAAATCAATACTCGTTCGTAGGATTTTTCGACCAGGAAAAAGCGTTCGACAGTGTCACATGATATATACGTAATTAAGGCGAGAACGACCAATGATTGTCTTAACTCAGATGCAAATCAGGCTGAGGATAAGGGGCAATGGGCGCTACGTCACTAGTGTGTGGATGAAGTTAAGAATTTGGGTATGACGGGATTCGTGCAAGGGTAGCGCATGCAGCTGCGATGACCACTGTGTCGCACTGCTCAGCGCATCCGCCTGGTAAGCAAGAGACTCATGTTCGAATTCCGGTACGGCACAAATTTTCAACTTTCCCCATTGATTTAAATCAATACTTACTTGCAGTCAGTGTCTGTAATTCCGTTGTGCCTTAATGTCAAATGATGCAAGATGTTGAAAATTCTGAGAAAAATAGGAGTAAACTTTAGAGAAAGCCGGGTTGTTCACAACCTGTGCAAGAATCAAGAGGAAACAATAAAAATGAAAGACCAAGAAATAAGCGTTGGAATTAAAAAGAGTATACGACATTGATGTAATCTTCGGCCTCTACTATATAATCTATACATCGAAGAAGTAATGACGAAAGTAAAAGGGAGGTTCAAGTGGGATTAACATTCCAGATGAAGGGATATCAAAGATAAAACTGGCTGCTGACATTGCCATCCTCAATGAAGGTGAAGAAAAGTTACAGGATCTGTTGAATGGAATGAACAGTCTAATGAGTACAGAATATGGACGGAGAGTAAATCGAAGGAAGACGTAAGTAATGAGAAGGAGAAGAAAAGAGAACAGCGAGAAACTTAACATCAGCATTGGACATAACGAAGTTAAGGAATTCTGCTACAAAGGCAGCAAAATAACCGTTACCGGCGGCGAAAGGAGGACGTAGAAATCCGACTGGCAGTATCATAAACAGCATTACGGGCCAAGAGAAGTATACTACTAGCAAATATAGGTTTTAATCTGAGGAATAAATTTCCGAAAATGTATTTTTGGACAACAGCATTGCATGGTAGTGAGATATGGGCTGTTGGGAAACCAGAACAGAGGTGAATAGAAGCATTTGAGCTTTGTTACTGCAAAAGAATGTTGACAGTAGGATGGACTGATAAAGCAAGATATTAGGAGGTTGTCCGCAGAATCGACAAGAAAAGAAATGTATGGATCACGGTAAATGATGACAACCAAAACAGTTGCAGGATAAAGATTTATTAAGATTCTTGACCATGAAATAGTCGAAGTACTGATGCTAAGCTGAATTCGCATCGACCTTCTGTCCATAATGATGTTGTATAAATGGAGATGATGCTTTAACTACTGACGACGCCTTTGGCACAATTGTTTTATTAACTTCCATTGCAGGATGTAATTTTAGACATTTTTCTTCTGATGAAAGTGTATTTATATATACCGAAACCGTGGTCAAGAATTTTAATAAATCTTTATCCTGCAACTGTTTTGGCTGTCATGATTTACGTGAAGAATTTCAACAGTTGCTGTTTCAGCCATGTTTAATATCTTGAAAAGTATGGATATCACTTTCAAGGAAGAGGGACTGGATGGTAGGACATCTGTTAAGACCAAGGAATAACTTCAACGGTAATACAGAGAGCTGCAGAGGATAAAAACTGTAGAGGAAGACAGAGATTCGAATACAGCCACAATATAATCCAGGACGTAGGTTGCAGTTGCTACTCTGAGGTGAAAAGGTTGCCACAGGAATTCATGGGGGGTCGCATCAACCCAGTCAGAAGACTGATGACACACACAAACACACACACACACACACACACACACACACACACACGCTCACGTACACACACAGAAGGGGTAAAAAAATGTGGACGGATTTATCACCGTTCAAGCTGTTTCCGAGGAGACATATTTCACCGCGAGTATTCATGTTCTTATTTAATCGCAGTTTAAGCTTTTTCTTTGGTTACATTAGTTTAAAACCTGATCGGTATCATACTTTAAGATACCGAGTCCCTTTCATTGGAGATAGGAAAAATATCAGGTACTCACGCGAAGTTCACAATATATCGGAAAAGCAGAGTAAGCAATAAAAGACAAAGACGATGCAAAAAAGCAGCAACCACCACTGTGCCACGAGTAAGACAGGATTAAGAAAGACTAGATCACTACATGACGCCACAGTCCCGTGAACGTCTACATTTTCCTACAGAGAATCGCTGGTGTGATGTGACATTGACTTCCTTGAAATCCGCTTTCCAAGTGTGAATACAGGCGTTTGAAACTAATTGCAGGATGTTCTGGCGTAACATTTCGTGGCGTGATGCAACTTGATGCGCAAAATGATTCAGCTTGTAGAAGTCTGTCCATTGTGATGTTTACACTGAGGTGACAAAAGTCATGTCATAGCGATGTGCACGTATTCTTATGGCGGTGGTATGGTGTACACAGAGTGTAACATGGCAGTGCATTGGCGAAACAGTCGTTTGTACTCAGATTGTTCATGTGAAAATCTGTCCGACGTGAATGTGGCCGCACTACGGCAATTAACGGACTTTGAGTGAGGAGTGGTAGTTGGAGCTAGGGGGATGGGACATTCCGTTTCGGACGTCGTTAGGGAATTCTGTATTCCGAGATCTACGGCGTACCGTGAATACGGTACCTCTCACCATGGGCAACGCAGTGGCCGATGGCCTTCATTTAACAAACGAGAGTAGCGTCGTTGGTGTTTTGTGGTCAGTGTTAGCAACACGTAACAGTGCGCGAAATAACCGCAGAAATCAATGAGGGACCTACGACCAACGTATGCGTTAACGGCAGTGCGACGAAATTTGACATTAATGGGCTGTGGCAACAGACGATCGAAACGAGTGCTTTTCCGAACCGCACGACATCGCTTGTAGCACTTCTGCTGAGATTGTGGCCATATCGTTTGTACTCTAGATGACTGTAAAACCGTTGCCTGGTCAGACGAGTCCCAATTTCGGCTGATAAGAGCTGATAACAGGATTCGAATGTGGTGGAGACCTAACGACTGCATGGACTCAAGTTGTCAACAAGGCACTGTGAAATTTGGTGATGGCTCCATAATGCTGTGGGCTGTATTTGCATGGAATGAAATGATTATTTTCGGTACTTGGAGACCAATTGCAGATATTCGTGGACTTCATGTTCCCAAATAACTAAGGAATTTTTATGAATGACAATGCGACGTGTCACTGGGTCACAGTTGTTCTCTACTCGTTTGAAGAACGTTCTGGACAATTCAAGCGAGTGGTTTGGCCATCCAGACGGCCCGGCATGAATTCCATCTTAACTTTTACGTGACATAATCGAGAGGTTAGTTCGTGCACAAAATTCAGCACCGCCAACACTTTGGAAGTGATGCGCGGCTATTAAGGCCACATAGTTCAATATTTCTGGAGAAGACTTCCGACGATTTATAGAGTCCATACCACGTCTAGTTATCGCTTACGTATGTGTACGTCCAGCACGATATTAGGAGGTATCCTATGACTTTTGTCACTTTAGTGTAAAGTACAAATCTGTTTTCCAATGAAATTGGTAACATTTGGTTTGCCTAGACTGGCTATTGCCACTGGTATCGATATATTAAATTCGTAAAAACATCCACGAAGTTAGAAAATGCGCAGGAATTTTGAAATGAGTTCATAGGATTCACGCTGCAAGAAGAATCTCATGTATCTTGTGAGTATGAAAACAGTATAGAATTGTGACACTGGAATAACAGCATGTTACGTAGTCTGATGCAGTCGTGAGGACTGCACAGAAACTGTCAGAAAGAGAGTATGAAAAATTGCTGAAAAGTTATTATGTCTGTCTAACGGATCATCTGTCCAATCACAAGCTTCCGTTTAGGGAATTTCAGTTGCAGCAACTTCCTGTGTGTGTAACGATTCTGGGCTGATATTCGAATTATTTGTTCTTCGTCGTCAAGTGAAGCACACAGTTCTGTACCTACAACAGTCATTAATTCGATGATATGATACATACACAACGTTTATATTAGTTTACGTACGCTCATTCGTGGCAACGCATCCCAAGACAGAACTAATGATAAGCTCTTCTTTGTGGCGAACAAAGATATGATACTTCTTATCCTTAAGTAAAGGTTTAAGATAAATACAATAATTCGGCACGCATCGTTTACAACATCTCCTTTGGCGGCAGACGGCTGTCTCGCTGTTTTCACAAAGAGCTGCCTTGCGCCGTCCGAGTAAGACGGTCCCTAGAATACTATTACTAATCACTTTGTTCAGTAACTTTCGCTTTATATGCTTAAATCTCTCTGTATACCAGTTTTATCTTCTGCGTAACATCTCTGAGTTGCTTTTATGAAGTCCAATTCTAGTGAAATACCATTTCCGACATTCTCTTTCGTGACACTCTAAATTTCACTTTCATATAGCGATGCTGGGTCAGCAGTTGTATCATTTAGCTTTGTCGTCGTATTCTTTCATATTTGTTCTGTAGTAATTTTTGTTTTTATCCTCGTGAGGCATGGCGTTTTGGCTTTTGTCTCAGCGTTCTCACTCAGGTCACTTTCGAGGATCTCAATCTCTCAGAACGGTATAGTTCAATCATTTCGTTCCTTTTCCCAAGACTGCAATCTTCTGTAGGTCTCCTCCAAAGGTAAGTATCTGGGCCCAAATCCTGATCCAGTATAAGAATATTCATTATTTCATTTCAAGCCCTATCACGTGCATACCAATCTGCTAGTGAAAATTAACGTGCATTTCTAATGTCTGTTCATTTGTTGCCAACAATCGCAATAGGTGTCGTTATTTCTGGTCAAACACGCACACATCTTACTGTTGGTGAATAAGCAAGTATTACTTAAGCTATGTTCGTGGATGATAAAGAAGGACGGTAGGTGTGCGGTTCGATTCTCGCTCAGGCACAAACATTTGTATCCTTATTTTAGATTCAAACATCTAGCAGCTGGTAAGAAAAACCGATACGGAACATTTGATTTTACTTAGTTAACAATCCGATTGCGTGCTGGGTTCGTATCTCCGTCACAGAACTTCACATCATGAGCTTCATCTTTAAATGCATGAACACTTTGTTCCTTCTGAATGGAGGTTATATCACACATCTTTCGTGGTTAGTTAACAGGGACGAAAGGGTCTTTAAAGGAGTCCCGGTTTATTACAAAAACTGTCGTCTTTTTTTTTCAAGTTTAGACTTGGTTACTGATATTGGCGAAAATTTCTAATTCGTGCCTCTTCATGACTAGTCAGCAATATGATATGATTAGATTAGATTAATACTTGTTCCACAGATCATGAATACGACATTTCGTAATGAGTAGAACGTGTCATTTTAATGAAAGATTTCTTTACATACCGTGATTCAGTTTCTTTGCAACAATTTTTTAATCTTTCTCTCTCATTCTTTTTTATTTTTATCTCTCTCCCTCATCTCTCTCTCTCTCCCTCTCCCTCACACTCTCTCTCTTCTCTCTCTCTCTCTCTCTCTCTCTCTCTCTCTCTCTCTCTCTCTCTCCCTCTCTCTCTCTCTCTCACACACACACAGTCTTTTTTATTTTTATTTGTTTGTTGTGCTCGACTATCGGCGAGGCACGAAAACGTTCGTCAATGATTTTTTTAGTTTTGAGCACACTTACGAAAGATATATAATAACAACTATGAGAGTTACTGATTTATGAAGATTAGTTTGCAGTCAGTTCTGAGTATTATTAGTAACTACGCTCCAGTCCCTAAACCCAGTTACAGACATGTGAATCAGACGGATTACGTATTTTAGGCCGTAGCAGCCGCGTCTTTTCCCAGCCCGTCGTCTTCTTCCTGCTGGTAATGTAACTGAGATTTGACAACAAGGCAAGGTATATATGGCAACCATGTGATGGACGAGTTACTTCCTGGTGTGCACGGAATTAAGCCTCGAAGTTCTCTTGATTCTTCCTGTCATTTCCATTTAATAATCTGAGTTATTATTAACGCTTGAGCTGTAACAAAAGATTGTAAATTTACGGTTTTCTGCCCAGGAAAGTTGTTGCACGTGGAAATCGCATCTAATCTCGTCTTTTATATAGCGGTTTACGAGTTCTAGCCACTACTGGTCTCGTAAGAGGACACCTAGACGCATGGCTCTTCCCTAGTTCTGTGGAAACGTGCTAACTTGAGAGAAAGAGTCTGTTATGGTTTGCGGTTCCAGTCTTGCTGACTGTAACGTTTTTATCCCTTCTGTGAAAGAGCTACAAGCAGTCAGATCACACATCAATAAGGAAATCGCAAGAAAATACTTTCGGCTCATAGTGCAATGGTGAAAAACTTACAATGCTGCACAACAGGTAACGCCTCTTTCCACTGCTGACAAGCAAATTTTGGGTTTCTAGGAATACATAACTTTATTTATTAAATGCCACATTTGCATACCACTTGAGTATGACACAGCATACCAATCAAACACAGACCCAATCGAAATATAAGTGATAAGTATTTTACTAATTCGTGCCGATGGAGGCACGCTTGTCTACAGATACTCAGTTTTATTGAAACAGACTTTCGTCGTAAGGTTATCGTGGGTAATTTTATTTTATTTCTTATAATACAGTGCACAATTTTCGTATGGTTTCTTTTAGTGTTGTTAAAACATTAGTTAACATGAGAGAGAAATTAATCATCAACGATATATGCGAATTATCTGATGTTATCTATAACAGTCTAACAATGCACATGCAGTTTATTGATTACATGCATGTAGAAAACTTGTTCTGCCACTGCCACACGACAGCTAATGTAGAAAATACTTTTCTGACGTATTTTGGCACGATGCGCTCTCCCCATGCATAATATAAAAGTTTCGAGATGCATCTGCAGCCTGGCCATCTATTAAACCTGAAAAGAACAAAATGTCGCAGAAGTTAGCCCTTTTTCCACATGCGACTATTTTGGGTTGAGAAGTGAAAGGAATTATGTTCAAAGTTCCATTAGATCGATAACTTCAGCAGACAGCAGTATGGCGTTTCAAAAAAATGTAGCAGTGAATGTACCCAAACTCGCGACGTCTTATCAACAGTGCGCGACGCTTACCGTTACGCTACTAGCTGACACATAGCTACAACACCTCCAGAACTTGCACATTGCACAGTGCTGTGAGATAATGCATATCGCCGGATCTAGACTTCTGAGAGATAGACAGTTACAGTTTTTCTTTTGCACTGCACGACGTTTTTAACAAACAGGTAGCGCAATAGAGTAGCTCAAGTCGAAAGGAACACTTCCTGTTTAAATTTCTGCATCCTACACTGTTGGCATTTCTGTGTAGGTGTCAGTAACGTGATTTTATTTCGGTGATTACAAAAGAGTCGAATGTATGCACTGGGTAGCCGAGGCAGCTAGTTCATGGTGATTCGGTCAACCAAGCAAATGAATGTACTGAACATGCTGCAAACCACTACAGGGAGTCTGTGTGTCAGAATTCTCATCCAGTGGGGCGCAACAATGTTATGATAGAATAATGAGTGATAGAGCAGAGAATTTGGTGGTCTCTTGGATTGATGCTAGGTTTATATACTTATGGTCTGGGTTCGATTCCGATTTCTGCTGATTATTTTTGATAAGGAGAGACAAATGCTGTTCTCTTCTGGCTATGCCAAGTGAAGAAGGTATAATGGCATTGTGGTCTGAAATTCACGTTAAACATGATATTCCTTCTCTACCAAGTAGACGTTAGGTTGAACCACAATCAAGTCAGGAGTCGCGTCACGTAGAAACTCTATCACCAGTAACCTTTCTTATACTAGTTATTTATTTCTAGTGACGAAACAAACGCAATGTAGGGTCACAGGACACTTATTCCATCTTTGATTTGAGCTTCTGTATGTCGATAAAATTGGTTCTGATCTGGGAATGCAACTCAGACCGTCCTTAACGCGGAATTTGATCCCTTCGTGACAATACAGCTCGACTGCAATTTATTGTTCGTTCAAAACTGCAGATTCCTCAACATCTCCACATATTGCGCGTGAAAGGGTTCGAATCCTGGCCCGCCACTAACGCTTTCATTATGTATTATCAAGCTCTAGCATGAGAACACCTATCTGCTGGTGGGTAATAATTTTGGTGTTTAATGTATTTCCATTCGTTGTCAACACTAACTTTATTTGACGTTTTTCAGTCCCAGTGAGACACAGAACTGTTTGAGAAATCATTGTAAATTCAAGGATGTTATTCCGAGCTGCTGGTGGAGGAAAAATTCGGTAGCTGACGTCTCTTTGTGTGCAGTCAACAACGATATGAGTGGGGCTCGATTCCCAGTCAGCACTGAAGTCTTTGCCATATTATTTCTAGTTCAAACATGCTCACATGTCGCTGCTGGTGTAACAAACCCATTTTTAACGTTCGTTTTCTCTAGAATATAACAGCGATAGGTGCCAGGTTGGAGTCCTGGGAAAGAAAAAATTAATGTTTCGTCTCGTCCTTTCAGTTAAAACATCTAGCTACTGCCGAGAAAATCCGATATGTCACAGTTGATTGTGCTTCGATGACAACCCAATTAGGTTCTGGGTTCGAATCCCTGTCCAACACAAAGCTTTATCTCACGGCATTTCAAGTAAGTTACTTGTGAAGAAGCAATATTTAACATCTCTCGTAGTTCGTTAACAAGGACAATAGATGCTGGGCAGGAATTCGCGTCCGTTAACAATGTTTACGTTATGTAGTTTAAAGTTGATATTTGCTAACTGTTACTGTCTAAAATCGAGGTATATCACTCTCTGTATGCCTAGTCAGGAATGACTGTTAGTTTACGTCAGTCACGAAGTCTTTGCTTAGTCTGCATGACCTGGGTTTGAATCCATATGCAGAACGAGACGGTTCGTCGTGTCATTTGAAGTTATCACATATTGTCAACTAGCTGCTCGTGAATAACTTAAATTTTTAATGTCATTTTGTGTTAAATAATATGTACGGTATGTTATTTTGAAGAGGAAATCATGAATGCGACGAACTTACTACGTGAATTACTTATCTGACGTAATAATGAGAGTGGTAACATTTCGTGTATGTCATTTATTGTAATAAATGTGAACTTACAAGCCTGAAGAACCGTATTATCTGTGATAAGATGTTCCCTGATATTTGTAGTACTTTGGTATTACTTTACATCTTGAGTTATTGCGATACAGAGCAGTGTTTTCTAATGGTGACTTGGAACCATTTTCAATAGTCAAACGACTTTACCGAGGGGCGATTAGAGGACCTGCTAGACAGCTGCGCTATGTGGGTTGCATTCGAATCAGGCGAAATGCAATTCAGGTCGTTCGGATTCTTTTGAGCACAACTGTACCTTTGAAAGCTAACTAATAGACATGAACAGTTAATTACACTTCCTTTTAAGTCACCTTTCACACTATTAACGGTCAGTTTTAAACATGGCTGTTACTCAGCGACCGTATACTAGTTTAAACATGGGATTACGCAGCCAACTGGTTGTACGTGATTGATAGGTACATTAACCAAGGTTTCGACACCTGCTAAGGGGGGTCTTCATCAGAATAAAATTAATATAAATCGTAAAATTACGATGCTAAAAAGCAATTGTCAGAATTTATAGCAGTCAAAAGTCAAATAAGTTGTCGTAGACTTTGCCTAGCTGGATGCAACACCAGAGTCTGATCTTCAAGTCAAAACTGAAATAAAACGTTCGAGCCTTTGTCAGTGTGTCCAACCTGGAACAACATCAGAGACTGATGTTCTTCCCAGCTGGGCACACGTGACAAAGGCTGTTGTTGTTGTGGTCTTCAGTCCTGAGACTGGTTTGATGCAGCTCTCCATGCTAATCTATCCTGTGCAAGCTTCTTCATCTCCCAGTACCTACTGCAACCTACATCCTTCTGAATCTGCTAAGTGTATTCATCTCTTGGTCTCCCTCTACGATTTTTACCCTCCACGCTGCCCTCCAATACTAAATTGGTGATCCCTTGATGCCTCAGAACATGTCCTACCAACCGATCCCGTCTTCTGGTCAAGTTGTGCCACAAACTTCTCTTCTCCCCAATCCTATTCAGTACTTCCTCATTAGTTATGTGATCTACCCATCTAATCTTCAGCATTCTTCTGTAGCACCACATTTCGAAATCTTCTATTCTCTTCTTGTCCAAACTATTTATCGTCCATGTTTCACTTCCATACATGGCTATACTCCATACAAATACTTTCAGAAATGACTTCCTGACACTTAAATCTATACTCGATGTTAACAAATTTCTCTTCTTCAGAAACGCTTTCCTTGCCATTGCCAGTCGACATTTTATATCCTCTCTACTTCGACCATCATCAGTTATTTTGCTCCCCAAATAGCAAACCTCCTTTACTACTTTAAGTGTCTCATTTCCTAATCTAATTCCCTCAGCATCACCCGACTTAATTCGACTACATTCCATTATCCACGTTTTGCTTTTGTTGATGTTCATCTTATATCCTCCTTTCAAGACACTGTCCATTCCATTCTACTGCTCTTCCAAGTCCTTTGCTGTCTCTGACAGAATTACAATGTCATCGGCTAGAACGTTTTATTATACGTTTGACTTGAGCATAGCTGCTCTAAATTCTGACCATTGCTTTTTAACAATGCAGTTTTACGATTTATCATAATTTTGTTCTGACGAAGACACCTCTAGTGGATGTCGAAACCAATGTACCTACCAATTACGTGCAACCGTTTGGCTGTGTATTCATATGTTGAAACTATTAACGGTATCAATACTAAACTGCTACTTCAGTGAAGTTATACTTTACAAACAATAATAGACCGTGTTTTCTACAGCAGTTTCTCATTAACCTATGATGACGTTCTTCCTCATTCATTATCACACCAAACGTTACTAGTTTTCAGCAGTGTACTGCCTTAGTGTCGAATAAAATAAAGTTTCCTGTGATACGATGAAAAAGTTCTGTGTTAGTGACTACAAAGTAATACAATGAGTTGCCTTTCCAAGCAGAACATTAAATTTAGTTTCTCAAAGAACCTTCCTGAAGAGCAGAACTGTCGATTTACCGACAGATATTTGTATTTGATATCACTGTTTGTAACTATTGTACGACCGGCAAATCTCAAACTTACAACGATGTTTCACATGTACTAGATCAAAATCTGTTTCCACTGGCGACTTCTAAATTAATTATCTGAGGTCTTGCAATTATAGCCTTGAGGTGTTGTCTAGGCTATCTTCCTTAACACCGTTCAGGTAAACAAAACAGTACAGCTCAGAGTTAACGTCTTTATCAGTGTCCATCTCTTTAACACGTCTTAATACATCTTCACTTAATGCATCTCCGCACCAGTTCTGGGCGTTTATCACTCGAGAAACTTCTTTCCAAACGTTTAATACTATGAAGAGAAGGGGTGGCAACGAATAAAACCATTCCTCAGCTAAACGTTATACAGCAACAGAAAGTACGGTTTTCAAATACACAAAAACGGATGACAATAAATGATAAAAAATGAAAACATTACTGGACAATACTTACGGTTTGTACATAAGAACAGAAGATGATAAATGAAGATTTAAGAAAACCCACAGTGGTGGACAATAATTGACGATTTTTTAAAACATTGTCTATTCTTTTACATTACATTTAAAGTGTAGTCACTGAAAATATTGTCAATGGTGCTCTCGTGTAATGGTGGAGCTGGTGATATATAAAAAAGATCATGGATATTGTGGATGTGGAATGATGAGCGCGACTGTGGGTCTATGTGAAACCACAGCCAGTGATTGAAGGCGAGCAACGTGGAGAAAGGGGTGAGGAGTAATTGGAAGGATGGTGAGAAGTGGTGCTATGTGATTAAGGTGGGAAAGAGTGGTGTATATCGGGACATCTTTCATTGTTGAGGAACGAGAGTTGATTGAAATTCCACCGGGAAAGAATGGATAAGGAATGGGGGTATATGGAAGAAGGGCTGCAGCAGGATACCTGGAAAGGTAATTAATGATTGGGATATTGGGTGACTTGGCGGAGGTTTGCGATTAACGTATTGGATGCGATGGTGCTCTAGGAAGAGAAGAATATGTTGAAACTAGATGAGCTGGTATAGGATAAGAATTGGGGACCGTAGACGCATTTTGGAGGCGAGACGGAGTGCATGTCTTTCCGAGATTTATAAGAGACTTGTAGAATTTAGGATAGTTGGAATGTTAGGACTGGGCGGATGAGACTTTTATAAGTGAAGATATCGGTAGAAGGGAGCAGATTTTTTTTTCATTGTGATTTCGTATCTCTCTTGCCCATATGGGCGGCCTGGAGGAGGAATGTCTGCAGGTATGTGTCGCCACCCTGTAGCCATATGACAATAAAAATTTTAAAAGATGTTATAAAATTGGTAATGGTGGTAGAAACTAAAGAATGGTACAACAAAAACACAGATCGTCAGTTGCATGAGTTAAAATGCAAAAGGCTGATTCGTTGATCAATTAAAATATTGACACGGATGAAATGGAAAATGAATGTTCCACAAAATATAAACGACAGATGGACAGTTGCATAAGTCAAAAGTTAAAAAGCAAAAGTGTTGACTGGTCAAGATAGAGGCATACACGAGTGAAGTGATGATTGAATGTAGACTGGCAGGGATAGGAGTATCATCGCAACCTATCAGTCGGCTGTAATGTGTAAAACGGTATTCTGTAGGCGGGCGTTTGGAGGAGATATTTGAGGGAGAGAAGAAGAATGCTGCTCTGGGCCGAGCGTTAGGATGTTCGTTGAGAGGAGTGGAGAGGCAGGGAGTCCTGACCACGGGAGAAGGGATGGGCTCTGTTAGATCTGGCAGGTTGGGTAGAAGCCAGGGGGGATTTTATGGTCGAGTAAGGGAAGACGATGATAGTATCATGGGGGTGGGGGGGAGGGAAGAACGAGGAGAACGTGGAGGTGTGGTTTTAGGGGAATTTGGTACCAGAATCGGTGAACAGGTGGGGAGCTAGCTGGTGGGTAGTGTCAGGTTTATAGGTAACGTAGAACACTCGAATGTGCTCAAAAATGAAGATCAGGGGGAGGGGGGTTTTATAAGGTGGTAGCGTATTTGGATGAGGGAGAGTAAGCGGATGCGAAAGGTTAGGTGGATTGCACGGCGTTTGAGGATCTGTGGGGCTCAAGAAAAGAAAAGAGAAGCGAAAGGTCAAGTCACATTTTGGTATCGGAGGGTTGGTTGTAACAGGGTTTTATAGGTATGGAGGATTGTGGAAGGGTGCAATTTCCAACTTCAGCCGGTTAGTAATTTTAGTGTGTTTTGGGCTTTGTGTTCAATGGTTCGTAGATATTTCTTCCATGATAGTCGGCGTTCAAGTGTTAGCCTGAGGTATTTCAGTGTGTTATTTTGCTGGATAGGACCATCGTAAACGGTAAGGTAAAAGTTGTGTGGGCTGAAGCTGCCTAGAGTGGATGTTGAGGAGCAACTTGTTACTCCTGGATGTGAACTGAACGAAATGAAACTGGAGGGATAGATGGGACCAAAATGATAGATCTGTCTATAATTTAAAACAAAGGTTTTCCTAAGTTCTCCCAGTCATAACACAAATGTCTTATCATAAACAACAAAATTTGCAATTATAACCACATTGTATGATTTACAGGTCAAATATAATACCGACTGTAAGCTTTCACCTTACCAGACCGTTTGTAGCCATTGGTGCAAATGCCACTTTGCGATACTCAGCAGATCAGACAGTTATGGGACTGATGGCCCAGTAGTTTAGTCCTTTTAAACTCATAATCATCGAATTATCGTCTAACAGTTGCACCAAGTTACCCAGAGAAGGCTTGTGCATCTGGTCTCAGATGTCTTGCACAAATAAGTGCCATGGTATCTAACATGAAGATAAAAATTAGGGGCGATGGCGCTCCAGACTTCTGCTGTAAGTTGTTTTGATGCTGATGGGCAGATCCTGCGGCCTTCTTAGAGTTCTGTGATTTTGGGTACCCCTAAACATTGGCAGACTACTTCATCCGGTTGATTCCTCTTCTTAATTTCTCTCGTGTACACGCAACAGTTGCTTCAGATATAAATATTACAGTGCTTAGGTGAATAACACAATGTCAGGAAGCCAATTTCAAACGTTTTTTCTGCTTTTAAATGTGTATTTGACCAGTAGTATGACACATTTGGCCTCATTAATGTACCTGTTTCTATTTACAATAACCAAGAACAGTGGTACATGATATGAAAAGGATGCTTCCGTAATCCTTTTCAGCCCTCTTTTACTCTATTTGCGTAAATAGTTGATGAAGCTAGCGCCCTGAAATTAATCTGTGTTTCCTGTTACTGATTCCTACTAGTTGCATTTTCAACATCTAACTCATACCGTATGCACAATATTATTAAACTTCACGTTTACCAAAAACTTACCTATATTTTCTTTGCCAGCCCATAAATCTGTGCCATGAGGATAGAAACAAGGCATCTATCATCTCTTGTGGATGTCAACAAGGTGGAAGACGTTTGAAATGTCAAAGGAACAGAACTCCACGTAAATATAACTCAATGCAAAATACAGTCCTTCTTTTACTAGGTCGTCAGTGCAACAGTCTCACTGTAGTTTACATATTTTCTCAGTTTGAATCTCACCAGTGATGTGTGTGGCCAATAACAGCAATATACAAAGTAAAAATAAGAAAAATTCTTTCTTTAAAACATGTAATAGCATTTTTCAATGCTCTAATTGTAACTAGTTGACGGTTCTGAGAGCAATAATGTACTTCCAAACTAATACCTTCTGTATTAGTTAGTGCGAAAGACAGCATAATGAATAAAGGAATAACCTCAATAGCCTAGACCCTCGAAAATGGATGTTTTACTTCAACAAGTTTCACATATACACTGACGGAAACAAAAATCGCAACACCGAGAAGGAGCTGTGTGCCATAAACAAAGGTTGGTAGGCGTGTTTCTACATCTGAAAGATTATGTCTATTCAAATTTTGCACCAGTTGCATCAGAGTGGGGCTAATACCGCTACTATGAGGATATAAGTCAGGTTTGCTATTAACACGGTCTTGAGCGTTAGGTACCTCTGAAACTGGACGTGGTGAGTTGATGTTAGTAAAGAAAGCCTATAGGGTGACGAAGAAGCCATTATCAGAACCTCACTGAGTTTGAACGAGGTCGTGTTGTAGGATTTCGATAAGCTGAATGTTCCTTGTGCGATCCTGCAGAAAGACGTGGCAGGAATGTGACCACTGCACACGATTTCAGGCGGCAGCGGTGGTGACGAGAATGTATGGTAGCAAGAACACCGGGCTCCGGACGGTACTACCGAGAGGGAAACCATGGTGTAAGGCGATGGCTCTGACGCCTCGCACTCTGTCTGCAGCAACAACATGAGCAGCAGTCGGCACCACAGTGACACAACGAACTGTTACACAACGGTTACTTTGAGGGTAGCTCCGATCCAAACGCCCTGTAGATTGCAGTACATTGGGCCCAAACCACCACCATTTGCGACTTTACTGGTGTCAAGCAAGAGCTCACTGGAGGGCAGAGCGGAGATCTGTTGTGTTTTCTGATGAAAGCTGGTTCCGACGACAGTGATGGCCGCGTGCAGGTTAACAGGAGACAGTTGACGGTGTGCAACCAACTGGTCTGCGAGCTAGACACGCTGGACCGACAGTTGGAGTTATGGTCTGGGGTGCGATTTCATATGACAGCAGGAACACTGTCGTTATTCCACACACCACGACCCCAAACTAGTTACTCAGTCTGGTGGTTCGAACTGTTGTGCTACCATTCATACACAACATTCCAAGTGTTGTTTTCCAACAGGATAACGCTCGCCGACTTACCACTCTTGCAATCCAGAACGCTCTACATCGTGTCGACAAGTTGCCTTAGCCTGCTCGATCACCATATCCGTCTCCAATCGATCACATGTGCGACATCACCACACGCGCCAGCACCTTTGACGAACAATATCAACCGTTCTTGTATTGACCGAATAAATGCAACAGGCATGGAACCCTATCCCACAAACTGACATGTACAACACAATGCATGCACGTTTGCAAGCTTGCGTTCAACGCTCTTCTGGTTACACCGGCTATTAATGTAGCAGCACTTCACATTTGCAATGGCGTATCTTGAGTTTACATTAACCTGTGATCCTGCGATGTAAACCACTTAAATACGCATTCCCAAAATTTCATTACTCTTCGTTAATTAATTTCAGGTGCTGCGACTTTTTTGCGTCAGTGTGTTTTAACAAAGATTTCGTTAACAGAATGTAGTTTCACACAGGGGTTTCATCATAATTTACTGTTTATTCCGAACAGTAGCCTATTTGTTTCATTTCCCAGAAATTTCTTGCCAAGATCTCTGTCAGATTTTCAGTAGTACCGGTAATCAAACGTAACCCAAATAGAATGTGCAGCTACTTTGCTCATACGCTTGCTGTTACTTCCGAATTTGATTTTGTCAAAGAACATAACAGTATATCACACTTTGTGATCAACCTACAATTTTGCTAGAATGCCAGCCAAATACTGATTTTGTTTGTTCATTTAACCACAATCACCCAGGACATCACATTTGATTCAATGTACTTCACACATTTAATAAAGAAGTATGCGAAGTAATAAAAATAATGTCAAGTTGAGAAATGTTTACATCCCAAAATGTTCATTAACCGTCAGTCGGAATATAACGTTACAGACTAAACAAAAAAGAAACATTTACAAGATACAGAAAATTGGTTTATTTGTTACAACCACAAGGTCATAAACATATAACCATTTGCACAACAACATGTCTGTAAGAGGTAATTTTTCATTTTTGTTTTATTTAACAGAGCTTATTATTTTATTAACACATTTGAAATTATTAATGCTTTGTGTGCATTCTATAGAAAGGGATTACAGTTCAGATGACAGTCATTGTCAATTATTCTGCATAACTGAGTACAAAGGCAAGAGCATTTTTACTAACTTCTTTCATAGAATTAAATAAATCCAAAGAAAAGTAAATCAGGAGAGAGAAGACAAGGAAATGACATAGCATTTATGACAGTATGTGAAAAATGAGCTCGTGTTTAAGCAGAAGTAATGTCAATTCAAATTCCGAGCTGGAAAGACAGCTGTCCTGTATGCATCAAATCCGAAGACACTGCAAAATCCAGTCTGCTGTTGTGTAGATAGCAAAGTCGAAAACACTGTAAAATCCAGGATGAAATATTAATAAACAGGCAGGATGCAGCCAGTGTGGTATTGGACACCCCTGAAAACTTTGTTGTGTTGACAGACTGCTCTTTAACGTTGACCGAATTCTAGGTTAAGCTGGAAGGTGATAATTTGGTTGTGAGCGACAAGAGAGAGAGAGAGAGAGAGAGAGAGAGAGAGAGAGAGAGAGAAGTAAGAGAAATAGATGGAAATGAATCATAAGTTTTACCATTATTTGTTCATGTATTATTTTTATACATTCAAAAATATGCTCGTGTATGAGACTGAGAGAGAAATTAAAAAAAAAAAAAAAAACTGGCCTTTTAAAAGCACCGCTTTGGTGTAATCTGATCTCAATTTGTTTTTTGCATGTAATGTATCTGTTGTACATTTTGCAGACTGTTTCTGCCCTTTCAATAGGTACCTTATGGCAGTCGCCCTGGTCAGCAACAGCAAATAGTTGTTTAATGGGTGCTGAGCCTTTTTGTGTTCAGCCATGTCAATGAACTCTGGTCTGAACACAATAGTACTAAGTACCTCTGACACACACTTGGAAAAATATACATTTTTGGGATTTGCTATTTTCGGCATTGTACTTCCTAAATGTCTTTTCTCCTGACAGACAAATTTTCACAATGTCATTTGAGGCTGAAACTAAACTACCTCTGCTCTTCCTGTGTATGAGAGAATAAACAATATGAGTGGCATCCCCTCGCAACACTAATAAGCATGATTCGCAGTGCAATGTATGTTCTAAGTGACAAAGGACATATTTGAGCATCCACAGATAGACTCACACCAGCTTCATCACAGTCATGATAATAAGTCGCTAAATTGCTTCACGCAACTACTATGTGCGAATGATACTAGGTGAGATTGATGTGTTTTTCAGTGCTTTGTCTGCCGTTAAGTCGGAATAGAGATTTCTTCCAGTATCACACAATTGCCTCTCTCAGACTCACAACCTCATTGTGTACTAATATTCTCTTTCAGACAGACATGAACTGACGTGTAGTTGGGTTTTTGTTCCACCCATCATGTCTACGACTGTCAGTGAAAAACATTTATAGAGGGTCCTGCGAGCACTTGTTTTAAGGTGTCCGGATTTTACGGACCTTACGTGAGCTTGATCCATAACGACAAGATGATACATTATGAGATCCTCAGATAATAATAGTTATATTATATCAACAGAAGGCAATTGCAGTTCAGTTAATCTCATGTACCGAAAACTAACAAGACAATAGTTACCATCATATGGAATGGCATGAACAAACAAGTTGAAGTGAAACGCAGTTTAGAGACGAATCGAGCAGGTGGTTAATGATATTGTAAAACTCTCATTTAGCAAGAAAACGGAGAGCTTCAGCGCAGAAATGGATAAAGTCAGAACAATACATTATTCCTTTTAACGTAAATACGGCCAGGAATGAGGGTAAGTGGCTGCACATCATTTACAGGGCTAGGCTACGACCCAGCAAGAAAAATAAAAATGTAATCACCTCTGGCGAGACGTTGATTGGCTGAAGCCATACTTGGCAACGCAGACGCGACACGGTGGTGAGATCCCCATTACATAAAAGTATTGGAAGACCTAAAATTTCTCTCTCTCCCGTCTCGTGGCGGACCGCACAAGTGTGTGGAAATATGCGAAGGCATTGAGAGTTTGCTCTCTGCAAAGTGAGGACGATACGCTTCATGTATCATGGCGACAGATAGCAAACAGGTAGTTAATTATTCCTGAGGGAATTTTTGCGGGCAAAGAAATTGTGCACGTTCCTCCAAGCCATAGCGAGTGTGGAATAGCCATTATTTGAAAAAGGGAAAGATTAAGGTTCTACGGAACGCAGGAAAGTTGCGACTGAGTAAATTCAGTCAACGCCATAGTGGGGAATTAGCGTTTCAGATCCAGAATGGAGACAATGCTGTTGAAAATGCTGCTTGGTAAAGTACCATCGCGCATTATGTCACAGTAAATGTGGAGTCTGGATTTTGCTCACTCCAACTTGCGTATGCTTTGACCATTGAACATTAAAAGCTAGGATACTAACCTGCCGGCCGGTGTGGCCGAGCGGTTCTAGGCGTACAGTCTGGAACCGCGCGACTGCTACGGTCGCTGGTTCGGATCCGGCCTCGGGCATGGATCTGTGTGACGTCCTTAGGTTAGTTAGGTTTAAGTAGTCCTAAGTTGTAGGGGAGTGATGACCTCAGATGTTAAGTCCCATAGTGCTCAGAGCCATTTGAACCATTTTGGTTACTAACCTACCCTCACATTGAGTGAGAGGTTTTTTTATTGGTTCAAAAAGTAAATTTATTCTCCACCAACTCAGAGCATTGACCAGCTAGGAAAATGTAGATTTAAATGAGCTGATAAGAATTTTTAATAATCATTCTTTCCTGTGATAAAAAAATTTCATTTGTAGAGATAACGATTTTAATAATCGTCATCTCAATATCTCCAAGAATTAGATACTTTGTTTTTGAGTGTCGAAAGTAATTGAACATGATTGTTGTTTATCGCTTGACTCCTGTAAGCAACAGTTGATAAATTATATGTCGAATAAAAAGGGAATAGCTGTTTTGTCTTTCTAGGATAAACCCCAAACTTTCACTTATATTAATTCATGCATTCTAGGTGCGTGACAGCAGCATTTCTTATGATTTTTGTTATGGTCCACACCTGATATTAGCTGCCTTACAGGGCCAAGGTCATACTTATCTAGAATGTCTTTTTGAACCCTGGGCTTAAGAAGACAGTTCAGATGTTTCATCCATTTGCACGCTAAGTGGTAAGCTAAGTTTGCACACATTTGTACACTCGCTGTGCAGAAACAAAGGTCGGATGTACGACATTGTAAGTGAGAAGGAATTTTAGAAAGGGTGCATAAGACTGACTATGTATAAAGGTGTAAAACACAGGAAATACATACAAGAAAACTAGCAAATCCTGTCTTATTTTTTAGAGCACAAAACACTTGTGCGATGAGGTATTTGAGACATTGCAAGCGATGCACTTCAGCACATCCAACGAAAGTCTTTCCACAGTTCTAAAATTCTGGGCTGTCATAGGCTGCTTGCATTGATGCTCCTGGAATTTAGCACATTGAAAAGGCAGTTGAATATGGGAATAAATCTGACTGTTGTAGATGCAATGTCAAAGTCAGGTATCTTCATGTCAAAGCAATACTCATAACATCCGCTGCAGAGTTGCTTAGCAGCTGACTTACTAACCTCATGTTCATTTTATTATTTAGAAAATTAATGTGGCTGTTTGTAATACTCTTGGCTTTTTGGAATCCTTCTTTTACTTGCTCCTTATGAAGTCATTCAGAAAGATACCATGAAATGTCTACGTCTTGCTCATACCAGAAATGTTTCTTTTATCTTAAAGCACCACAAGCTTCAACATGTGTGAAGGATCTAGCAGAAATGCCACTTAATAGCTGATAGTTTCAAAAGAAAGACATAGTTTTTAGCTCACAATGGTCAAAACTGCACCCCAAGCATTTCGCTATGGACTAATTCGAGGTCGTGATGACTGGGTGTTGTGTGCTGTCCTTAGGTTAGTTAGGTTTAAGTAGTTCTAAGTTCTAGGGGACTGATGACCATAGATGTTAAGTCCCATAGTGCTCAGAGCCATTTGACCATTTGAACTAATTCGAGGCGCAACCGTCACAAAATATACACACTATCAAAATGCCACTAACACTGGCAAGGCTGGTGCATTGTTGAACTAGGTGGGCTTCCGACTGCCCAGTTATCCCACAAGTCAAAAAGTACCCCACTCAAAGCCTCCAAGAGCCATTAATAGCAACCAGCATCAGTACAAACGCCTCCTTAGCTACAGGTAATTTATCCATTATATACGGCCCTGTTCAACATAGCCTTAATATTAGGTACTAATGAGGTCATTGTGGTGCCTGATCTTGATCTCATCAAATAATTGACTGCAGAGAATAACATTAGTTCATCTCTGAAGGAAAGCTTTGGATATAATTATGGTAAAAGACTCGGCGATAAATCCAGGGGCACCATACACACACTGGTACCATTTTGCTAAAGTTCTAGAATATGGCAGGCAAGTATTAAAGAGCCATCTAACATAGTATTATGCTCTTGGTGAGTAAAAACTTAAGGCGAGGACAAATGAACATAGTTCTGGTTTGTATGTTATAGGCATCCTCTGACACTTAACAGTCGAAGCATGCTGTTGCTACAACTCCATGTTCATTCCAGGTATGCTTTCAAGTACAATAAAACCGCTTTCATAAACAAGATGCGGTTACGTAAGTTTATCAATAACCATGTTCGGAGACGTACCTTCTTGCTTGGGCTTCGCTTTGACAGTTGATGAAGTTTAATTTTATTATTGAATTCTCAATTTTTTGCCAACGCAACACTCACGTATCTCTTGAGTTTTTTCGCTGAATGCTCATCGAGGTTTTCACTCAAATGCTGAGAGTCATTGTCAGCAGCAAGGAAAGACACAATTTGTTCCACAATACTTGCAGCCGTCTGGTCCTTTGGTGACGTAGATAGCGTTGGTGGCCTCTTCTACTCTTTCTAAAGAAAATTATTAAGTTACTGCAAATTAATGTTATAAATTACTTTGTGCTCCATTACAAACTACAGCCTAATTTTAACTCTTCTCATTCTTCCAGGAGATATCAAATGTTTGCAATAATTATAAATCTTTGATTATACTTATTTATATGTATTTACATCACATTCCTTTACAGTGATTTTATAAACGAACAAATCATGGGGGGATGATTATGATGTTCGGTTTGTGGGGTCCTCAACTGCGAGTTTATCAGCACCCATACAAATTCCCAACCTTTGCTCAGTCCAATCTCGCCACTTTCATGAATGATGATGAAATGATGTGGACAACACAGACGTCCAGTCATCTCGAGGCAGGTGAATATCCCTGACCCCGCTTGGAATTGAAAGCGGGACTCCGTACTCGGGAAGCGAGAAAGCGATCACGAGACCACGAGCTGCGGACTCATGGGGGAAGAGAGAGTACTGCCTACAGAAGTAGCTCCATTTGGGTAGGCGGTAGAAGCCCAAGGAAGTGACTGCACTGTCAAAGTACTAAGCTGATAAAGCTTTGAGTTACTTATCCGTCCTAACCTAACCTAAACTAACCTAATCTGACCTGACGTTCCTTAAGCTAGGACGTTACCTGGCATTATAAATTTCCATAAATGCCTGGAAGTGTGAAACTCTTATATCAGAGAATGGTAGACTTCTATGAAATCTTCCGAAAGTAAATGGTATGTAATTAAATATCAATTGTTCATTAACGTACACAGAAATAATATCCATTATATTGACAGAAAACTCTCATAACGTAATTTTATAGAAGCTGAATTCCAAATTAATGTTCTACGCTTTACGTGAAGAGGAAACGCAGGAAAAATGATGGCACAGCATTTTTCCTAATATCTCCTTTTCCCGAAAATCATGATAATGTATTACGGCGAGTTTGGTTGGATTCCAGTCTTTCACCCAGGGAACTTCGCGAATTAGACTGTTAGGAAACCTGAATTCAAATGACAGAAATAAAACCATTAGAGTAAAAGTAACCAGTACGACCAACATTCATGTGTATAAAAGAAAGTACCGCTTGAACGGCTCCACTTACAAACAGAATGTGATTCTTTTATACTTTTGACTACGAGTAGAACGATTAGTACACCCGTAAACGACGAAATCAGGCATTTTTGACCAAACAAGCCGGGCTGTGCGACCGAGCGGTTCTAGGCGCTTCAGTCTGGAACTGCGCGACCGCAACGGTCACAGGTTCGAATCCTGGCTCGGGCATGGATGTGTGTGATGTCCTTAGGTTAGTCAGGTTTAAGTAGTTCTAAGTTCTAGGGGACTGATGACCTCAGATGTTAAGTCCCATAGTGCTCAGGGCCATTTGAGCTATTTTTTTGACCAAACAAGCACGCCTCCACTCAATGAAACCACCAGAAGTAAATGACATGGCTCACTTCGGCTTCAGGTTTGTGACGACATGAAAATATCCCTGTTTTCACCTCTGTGACTACTTCACGCTCAAACACAGCGTTATTCATCTGAGAAACGAGTCACTAGAGATTCTTGCCGTCGTTGTTCAAGCACTCCATCTTGCGAAGCTCAAGAAATGAATATACTTAGGAAAATTTTAAAATCTTATTCCCGGCCGCATTCTTGAGGTCATTCTTTATCTGTTGCGAATGTAAGAACCTGTTTTCAGTATAAGTGAGAAAGTGGCCTTGGCTATGATGAGTCAGGCTTTCTGTAATCCTGAATTGATTGGGTTTAGGGCTTTGTGACTCACCATGGTGGCACGTATTTTGCAACATCTCTTGGAGAGAAAGCTTTGAGAAGTCCTATGAGGATGCAGCGCTTTCCACAGAGGTGCTGGTACTACGAACGGTATGTGATTACTGAAAAGTCTTAATTCTGTTTGAGCGGGTAACCTCGGAGTGAGTGATCCTCAGTTATCAGTAAAGTCGTTCTGTCTGAGAGCTTTGAAAGGTTTTGCAAGTCAGTTTGTAGTGATCGAAATTTTAAGGACATATTCGACGCTTGGTGGTATATGCGGTACGTCTGATAACTTTCGGTTGTTAAGGAAACAGCAGTAGTAGTCCAGTCCATAGTTACATCGACTCAGAACAGACACGGTTTCTCTACGGCTTCAGCCACAACAAGTATGAACGCTGCTGGCGCTTTCTGCATCTGGAGTCACGAGCACGCCGATGGTGACCGGCGCATCTGATTCGTCGGCCTTGGCGGCGGAGTTGCGGTTTCCTGGTTAACGCCAGCACACAGTCTGCGCTCCTGCTGGGACGTTGCATCATAATCGTCCCACCGTAGTCTGCTCGGCGGAAAGACGGTAGCGGGTGCACATAGCGGCTTCCATACCGCTATATCGGAGAAACGCTCGTTGTTCTGAACGTATGAACTGCGCCCGCCCCAAAAAGACTTGGTGAGTACTGCAGTTAAAGCGTAGTAAGAGTACTGAACTTAATACGTCGGTTGTATTCATCGGATAAACATGCAACAAAACAACGGATAACTTAAGCCACCATAAGGTGCATAGTGGAGGGTATTGTACCACTGACAGTCATTCTCTTTCGTGTTCCACTCGCAGTTAGGGCTAGGTAAAACGACTAAAACGACTGTCTAAACGCTTTCGTAGTAGCCTCTGATTTCTCTTATATTGTCTTCGTGGCCGTTTCGTGAGATACACGTGTGTAGGTGGCAGTAAGATGTTTTTGCAGTTCATCGGAAATACCGGTTCTCTAAACTCTCAATATCCTGAACTAAGTCAGTTTATACCGCGTCATTACGAAATAGTAAAACAACATTCGTCTCACTTGCCCGCGAAAGGCAAAGGTCCCGAGTTCGAGTCTCGGTCGGGCACAAAGTTTTAATCTGCCAGGAAGTTTCATATCAGCGCACACTCCTCTGAAGAGTGAAAATCTCATTCTGGAAACATTCGTCCCATTATTCTTCAGGGCAACTGATCACAGTAATAACTAATACACAATACGATTTTATGCAAATAGAAACCGATCGTAAAATCATAACGACTATTATTTCTCGATAGTGTTTCGTGAAAAGAATGTCTCCTTCCTTCTAGGAATTTCCACTTGAACTCATGGATTAATCGAACCTACTGGTAACATATGCAGCTACATACCTCTAAATTGCTTCGGTGTCTTCCTTCAATCCGACCTGGTAGGGATACAAAAAACTCTAGCAGTACTCGGTATTCAGTTCGCGGTCTTCTTGACAGATGAATTACGCTTATATAAAATTATCCCAGTAATCCAAAGCTGACCTTTCGCATCACGCACAAATGACCTTACGTGTTAGACCAATTTCACATCACTTTGCAACGTCTCGTTTGGATATTTAATGACATGAGTTTGTCAAGCAGTACACAATTCACACTATATTTGAACTTTGCAGGATTATTTTTCCTAGTCGTCTTCAGTAATTCCTTTTTTTGTTTGCACTTAGATCAAACTACCATTCATCACATTAAATATAAATTCTATCGTTTTATGTCCTGCCACATTCACTCAATGATGACAGTTTCCCGCACACACATCATCAGCAAAAATTCGCAGATAGCTACTCACTGTATCCATCAGAATGGTAAAGTTTATAGAAAAAAAGAGCGGTCGTATCATAGATCCCAGGGGTCTGCTGATCTGTCTCTGATGAACATTCGCGTTGCAAGACAATGTATTGGGTTCTGTTACTCAGCTCTTCGAATCACATAGATGTCTGAGCATCTATTCCATACGCTCAGACCTTTGTTGAATGTCTACAGTATTGCACTGAGTCAAAGGCATCCGGAAATTTAGAAATACGGAATCTACTAGTTTCCATGTACCCAATGTTCGCAAGATATCGTGCGATGAAAAAGCAAGCTTCGTTTCAAACGAGCGACGCTTTCTAAATCAGCACTGATTTGTGAATACGTGCTTTTCTCTCCCAAATAAATTTATTAGATTCGAACGTGGAAAATGCTCAAGGAGTCTAGCAAACCGTCGCTATAAATATTGGTCTGTAATTCTACGGGCCCATTCTTTCACCTATCTAATGTATGGGAGTCACCTGTATTTTTTTGTTAATAGAGAGATTGTGCTATATATCACACTCTTCTTGAATTCGATCTACGTACTATCACAAAGATACGTGCAGCATCAAAAATGGTTCAAAATGCTCTGAGCACTATGCGACTTAACTTCTGAGGTCATCAGTCGCCTAGAACTTTGAACTAATTAATCCTAATTAACCTAAGGACAGCACACACATCCATGCCCGAGTCAGGATTCGAACCTGCGACCGTAGCGGTCGCTCGGTTCCAGACTGTAGCGCCTAGAAACGCACGGCCACACCGGCCGGCTGTGCAGAATCGGGGACGAGTTATGTGAAGTGTCTGAAATAAACAAAATCAAATACCTCTTTTCTCGAAATGTGTACACCAGAATAGCAATGTCAGTTATACGAATTTTCATATCTGAAGCTATAAAACTACAAGATCTGCTCGAGAAAGATACGTGCGAAAGTTTTTATTCGTGATAACTTGTAGGTGAGGATTCAAATTTTATCTCAGCCAGAGAAAATGCCACTGATACTCACAGTTCTAAAAGACAGGTTGTAGTCTCGAACGACTCGTTACAAAATCGCATAAATTATCTTATTGAAAAAGACACATAAAAACGTATAATAGTAATTCATGGCATGCTTCAATATCATAAAAGTGGTTGTTGATGGATTCCAAAACAACTGATTACATCCTTGAAGACACTGCTCCTTGCATGCTTTTTGCGCTCAAATAATCGTTTTCAACGGAAAGTAATAGTCTCGTAGCACAGCGATGAAGAGGGGATTCACCAGTGTGAAGCTGTACTCAAATGACGAATTCTCGAATAAACCATCCAGATACGCTTGCAGAGAAAACATTCAGCTCTCAAACGAGTAAATGATATTAACGGCCTTTCGGGCGTCTCAGAGCTCAATTCATTATGAATGTTTAGGAGTCCACTACACGCAGCAAGCGGCTACACGGGTAGCAGGAGTTGTGTGGCGTGGACTGGGCGGTTTTTTAGGTTAGATGGCCTCGGGCAAGTACAGAAAGGGCAACAGCCTCAAAGGGTGCGGGGCAAAGTCAGGACATGCGGGAACCAAGAAGCAATCGGTATTGTAATTGGAAACTGTCGAAGCTGCATTGGTAAAGTACCGGAACTTCAAGCGCTGATAGAAAGCACCGAAGCTGAAATCGTTATACGTACAGAAAGCTGGCTGAAGCCAGAGATAAATTCAGCCGAAATTTTTACAAAGGCACAGACGGTGTTTAGAAAGGATAGATTGCATGCAACTGGTGGTGGCGTGTTTGTCGCTGTTAGTAGTAGTTTATCCTGTAGTGTAGTAGAAGTGGATAGTTCCTGTGAAATATTATGGGTGGAGGTTACACTCAACAACCGAGCTAGGTTAATAATTGGCTCCTTTTACCGACCTCCTGACTCAGCAGCATTAGTTGCAGAACAACTGAGAGAAAATTTGGAATACATTGCACATAAATTTTCTCAGCATATTATAGTCTTAGGTGAAGATTTCAATTTACCAGATATAAACTGGGACACTCAGATGTTTAGGACGGGTGGTAGGGACAGAGCATCGAGTGACATTATACTGAGTGCACTATCCGAAAATTACCTCGAGCAATTAAACAGAGAACCGACTCGTGGAGATAACATCTTGGACCTACTGATAACAAACAGACCCGAACTTTTCGACTCTGTAAGTGCAGAACAGGGAATCAGTGATCATAAGGCCGTTGCAGCATCCCTGAATATGGAAGTTAATAGGAATATAAAAAAAGGGAGGAAGGTTTATCTGTTTAGCAAGAGTAATAGAAGGCAGATTTCAGACTACCTAACAGATCAAAACGAGAATTTCTCTTCCGAAACTGACAATGTTGAGTGTTTATGGAAAAAGTTTAAGGCAATTGTAAAATGCGTTTTAGACAGATACGTGCCGAGTAAAACTGTGAGGGACGGGAAAAACCCACCGTGGTTCAACAACAAAGTTAGGAAGCTACTGCGAAAGCAAAGAGAGCTTCACTCCAAGTTTCAACGCAGCCAAAATCTCTAAGCAAACAGAACCTAAACGATGGCAAAGTTAGCGTAAGGAGGGCTATGCGTGAAGCGTTCAGTGAATTCGAAAGTAAAATTCTATGTACCGACTTAACAGAAAATCCTAGGAAGTTCTGGTCTTACGTTAAATCAGTAAGTGGCTCGAAACAGCATATCCAGACACTCCGGGATGATGATGGCATTGAAACAGAGGATGACACGCGTAAAGCTGAAATACTAAACACCTTTCTCCAAAGCTGTTTCACAGAGGAAGACCGCACTGCAGTTCCTTCTCTAAATCCTCGCACAAACGAAAAAATGGCTGACATCGAAATAAGTGACCAAGGAATAAAAAAGCAACTGGAATCACTCGACGGAGGAACGTCTACTGGACCTGACGGGATACCAATTCGTTTCTACACAGAGTACGCGAAAGAACTTGCCCCCCTTCTAACAGCCGTGTACCGCAAGTCTCTAGAGGAACGGAAGGTTCCAAGTGATTGGAAAAGAGCACAGGTAGTCCCAGTCTTCAAGAAGGGTCGTCGAGCAGATGCGCAAAACTATAGACCTATATCTCTGACGTCGATCTGTTGTAGAATTTTAGAACGTTTTTTGCTCGAGTATCATGTCGTTTTTGGAAACCCAGAATCTGTAGGAATCAACATGGAGTCCGGAAACAGCGATCGTGTGAGACCCAACTCGCTTATTTGTTCATGAGACCCAGAAAATATTAGATACCGGCTCCCAGGTAGATGCTATTTTCCTTGACTTCCGGAAGGCGTTCGATACAGTTCCGTACTGTCGCCTGATAAACAAAGTAAGAACCTACGGAATATCAGACCAGCTGTGTGGCTGGATTGAAGAGTTTTTAGCAAACAGAATACAGCATGTTGTTATCAATGGAGAGACGTCTACAGACGTTAAAGTAACCTCTGGCGTGCCACAGGGGAGTGTTATGGGACCATTGCTTTTCACAATATATATAAATGACCTAGTAGATAGTGTCGGAAGTTCCATGCCGCTTTTCGCGGATGATGCTGTAGTATACAGAGAAGTTGCAGCATTAGAAAATTGTAACGAAATGCAGGAAGATCTGCAGCGGATAGGCACTTGGTGCAGGGAGTGGCAACTGACCCTTAACATAGACAAATGTAATGTATTGCGAATACATAGAAAGAAGGATCCTTTATTGTATGATTATATGATAGCGGAACTAACACTGGTAGCAGTTACTTCTGTAAAATATCTGGGAGTATGCGTGCGGAACGATTTGAAGTGGAATGGTCATATAAAATTAATTGTTGGTAAGGCGGGTACCAGGTTGAGATTCATTGGGAGAGTCCTTAGAAAATGTAGTCCATCAACAAAGGAGGTGGCTTACAAAACACTCGTTCGACTTATACTTGAGTATTGCTCAACAGTGTGTGATCCGTACCAGATCGGGTTGACGGAGGAGATAGAGAAGATCCAAAGAAGAGCGGCGCGTTTCGTCACAGGGTTATTTGGTAACCGTGATAGCGTTACGGAGATGTTTAGCAAGTGGCAGACTCTGCAAGAGAGGCGCTCTGCATCGCGGTGTAGCTTGCTCGCCAGGTTTCGAGAGGGTGCGTTTCTGGATGAGGTATCAAATATATTGCTTCCCCCTACTTATACCTCCCGAGGAGATCACGAATTTAAAATTAGAGGAATTTCGGCGCGCACGGAGGCTTTCAGACAGTCGTTCTTCCCGCGAACCATACGCGACTGGAACAGAAAAGGGATGTAATGACAGTGGCACGTAAAGTGCCCTCCGCCACACACCGTTGGGTGGCTTGCGGAGTATAAATGTAGATGTACATGTAGATGTAGAGTGAGATGTGAGTACTACCTTAACATGCAGCCACATAAATTGAAATCTACGATAAGAAGAAACTCTGTCGATGGCCACTCAAAAGGAGTGAAACAGGTGCCCGATAACAACCATATCCATACACTGTGAAAGCGACACGATGGCAGAAAAAAGAGTTATTATGACACCTGCCTCACTTTCCCAACCTTCCATTGCCGATTGTTGCTCCTACAGACTTCTGAAAGAATTGTTACGTGGCACCAATTCTGACAACAACGCGGACAAACAAGTTGTTGATAAGTCACCGACGTCGATGTGAAGAGTTATTCACGAAATTAGACAGGTCATAGAGTGATGGCGTCAATGTTTAAAAGTTGTTAGGACTATGCTGGAAAATCGTGGAAGTATTATTGTCACGGGTAACTTTTTCCCTTTTTCAAATATTTCCTAGTATCAAAGAGGGGTGATGTGTCTGAAATATTTTTAAATACTATAGTCGGTAATGCAGAAAAGCAACAGGTAATTTGCAAAGCTGTTCAGCAGAACAATCACCGGTGTTAGGGGAGATTACTTGGATTAACTTGTTAAAGAATGTTAGACAAGTGAGTAAATAAGGAGGAAATTAATATGGTACCATGATGTAGTTATTATTGGTCACATGAATAAAAAGGTTTTTAAAATTCGTTATGATGATAATAAATTATTTCACATGGGAATTTATCACTGATTACGTATTGCTGTTGCGCCCTTCAGTCAGAAGACTGGTCTGATGCAGCCCTCCATGTTACTGTGTCCCGTGCAAGCCTCTTCAGCTACTACTGCAACCCACATCCCTCTGAACCTGCTAACTGTTTTCATCTCTTGGCCTCCCTCTACTATCCACACCCCCCACCCCCCCTACAAACACACCTACACTTCCCTTCAACTCTATAAATACTAAATTTGTCATTCCTTGATGTCTCAGGAATTGTCCTATCAACCGATTCCTTCTTTTAGTCTGGTTGTGCTACAAATTTCTTTTCGTTATGATGATAATAACTTATTTCACATTTGAATTTATCATTTATTACGTATTTCTGTTGCGCTCTTCAGTCAGAAGACGGTCTGATGCAGCCCTCCATGTTACTGTGTCCTGTGCAAGCCTCGTCAGCTACTACTGCAACCCACATCCCTCTGAACCTGCTAACTGTTTTCATCTCTTGGCCTCCCTCTATTATCCCCACCCCCCACCCCCCCTCAAAACACACATACACTTCACTTCAACTCTATAAATACTAAATTGGTCATTCCTTGATGTCTCAGAAATTGTCCTGTCAACCGATTCCTTCTTCTACTCAGATTGTGCTATAAATTTGTTTCCTCCCCAATTCTATTCAGTACTTCCTCGTTAGTTATGTGATATACCTTCCTAACCTTCAGCATTCTTCTGTTGCACCACATTTGAAAAGCTTCTGTTCGCTTTATGCCTAAACTGTTTATCGTCCATGTCTCACTTCAACACATGGCTACACTCCATACTAATACTCTCAATAAAGACTTCTTAACACTTAAATCTATATTCGATGTTACCAAATTTCTCTTCTTCAGAAACGCTTTTCTTGCCCTTGCCTCTCTACTTCGACGATTATCAATTATTTTGCTCCCCAAATAGCAAAACGCATCTACTACCTTACGTGTGTCGCTTCGTAATTTAATTCACTCAGCATCTCTTGATTTAATTCTAGTACATTCCATTGTCGTAGTTTTGCTTTTGTTGATATTCAGCTTATATCCTCCCGTTAAGATACTGTCCATTCCGTTCAACTGCTCTTCCAAATCTTTTCTGTGTCTGACAGAATCCTGTCTCACTTCTTTCTCAACAACTGCTTCCGTTACATGCCCTTATACTCTTATAGCTACAGTGTGGTTCCTGTAAAACTGCAAATAGCTTTCCGATCCCCGTATTTTACCCCTTCTACCTTCAGAATTTCAAAGAGAGTATTCCAGCTAACTTTGCCGAGAGCTTTCTCTAATCCTGCACATAATATAAATGGAGGTTTGCTTTTCCTTGACCTATCTTCTAAGAGAAATCGTAGGGTCAGTATTGCCTCGAGTGTTCCTATATTTCTCTGGAATAAAAGCTGATCCACTCCGATATCGGCTTCTTAGTATTTTGCAGCCGTGACTTACTGGACTGATAATTCGGCAATATTCAAATCTGTCAGCACCTGCTTTCTTCTGATGCATACCTAATACGTTCCAAAACGCTGGGCATAAAAACGGGATTTTCCAGTGCTTATACATCGGGTTCTTTTGGTGATAAAAGTGTAGTGTCAAGTACGTTCGATAGCCCTTGAGCTGGGACCATTCCTATACACAACAGAAGGATTTTATTAATGGAATTATCATCTAGTACATGGTCATAGTATGGATATCACACACTTCCTCCTGCTTAGGCAAAAGGAGCAATTCTGTTGGTTCTGTCTGGATCTAATGTGGTCTATAGTGGGCTTGTTGAGGTTTATGGGGGTACCAATAGTTCAAGGGCGGTTCCTCGGAATACAGCAAAAAAGAATATCTATTAGTCACTGAAATCAGCTACTTTAATGTTTTCTTTGGGCTAGAAACATACTGCGTTTTCCTTCGGGACTTCGATTACCACAACAGCTATCGTTTGATCGACGACTCACGGAATCATCAGAGCTATTTTCTGTTTCTTATAACGTTTTTTAAGTTTCTAACGAAATTTTGACATCATTGGCATGAATTTCCAAGAAATTAACTAATAAATAACACTTGCGTAGGTTGAAAAGAGAAGTGTTGTAAACATTAATTAATTCCACACTGCTTTGAAACTTTGGAGCCTGCACAAAGATAGAGGCTGTAAACAACCATATGCGAAGAAATGACAAAGAAAATTGATTCAGTTCTACCTCCATTTTTAACAGTTCCGAATATAGCAAAGGCAACTACAAATTATTATGGACATTAAATGAGTTGCAAGTTCGAATGAATAGTAATTGTGAACAATTGTGTCAGAGAAACTGTCAACGGAAACTGAAATTCGCATTAAAAATTACGACCCCTTTATGACGTGTTATCCGTTCAGCGATGTGCCACCAGTTAAGGTTATGTGCCCGTCGTGTTACGCATGCACTGTCTGCTACAGCTACATCTGGTGTGAACACTTCTCCAGCAGCCTCGAGAGACAGACATTTGGCGAACGCTTAATTCTTTTCTTTTTTTTAAAGTACTTGCTGTGTTTCATAGCAGCTAAAATTCTGACGTTGTGTTTCTGTATAAAAATTTCGGGTCTGTCTGACAGTGATGTAATCGAACTGGAATTCTTTCCTAAGTCAGGACGTTTTCCAAGAATATCTTCTCCTCTTTTAATTTCTGAACAGCGTATTTGAGTATTTCTCCTCTCTCATTCCTGCTATCAAGCCCATATTCTCCTGAAACTCTTTTCTATTCCTTCCACTTCAGCCACATTCGAATCGCCCACGATCATTAGCTTATCATCTCACTTTGCATGCTAAATTATCTGTTTAATTTCCTCAACCACTTTATCGCTTAATCTTCTGCTTGCGACGTCGGCACGTGTACCTCAAGTAATGTTGTCGGTTTTGGTCGGATGTTGAATCTGATGAGAAGAACCGTATCACTGAACAGTCCACTCCCGTTGTTCCATTTGCCGCTGGCGTTGCTATGATCCTCTATCCGCCTCATCAGAAATGCTCACGCCCTGTATCTAGAGTCGGCCTTTGCAGTTCCCTTTCCAGATTTTCTAGCTTTCCTACCTCTTTCAAAATTCTGAAAGTAACCAATAAAATAATCAGAATATTTATGAACAGACTATAAATGACCTCGTTCACACACTCCAGTCGCCAAATGAATGGTGGGAAAATACTATCTCGAGAAGATAGGAAAACACGTGGGCATGTTTAGATAACTCTTGCTTGTGAGCAGCTTTGTGGCAATGTGCCTACATATCATGAAGAGATTAAATTTGATTGCGCATTTCCGCGAAAACACGTTAAGCAGTATTTTATATTTATATTGTGTAAGATGAAACATGTACTTGACGAAAATGAATAAAAAATTCAATTCGACATTTTGTACAAAGACTTTTTAAATAATTTATTCAAAGGTCGGAAGTAACAGTTTGAAATGTATAAATTTGTAACTGAAACGAAAATATCTCGAAGGTTAGAAGAAACACGAACATCACTTAAGATGGAACTGCGACCAGCCACGCTTTCGATGAACGATTTATTTCGCAGTAACTGATGTCAGACAGTAGCGAGGATTTGTTTTTCAAATTTCGACTTATTCTGAACCTATAATATAACAGACATTCATGCATTTCTTATTTACAAAGGTTTTTACGTTATATGTAATAACTTTACAATTTAATGACTCGAGGAAAGATTTTTTCTTTGTGCATGGCAACACAGCAGTCTGTATCATCGATATGGAGCATGCCTTACCGTGTGCTTGAGTAAAGAAGTCACGCCTGCTAGTGATCTGGTTGGTTGTGCCAAAGAACAAGGTGGTACAGTAACGGCACACTTCTACTGCTGGATGTTATGGCAAAGAGTCTTTTTATAAGCATACATATGGATATATTAATAATAATAATTAGATTTTTTCAGGCGGTGGTAATTTTTATACCACGCTTGTATGTATTTGTGGCGGAAGAAACTGAAATGTACTTTGATATTTTAAGCATATTGTGGCTGTTATCTTACCAACCATCTATGCAATTATATAAAATGGAATAGTCAGCCAAGCGGTTGCACACAATTTTTTTTAAAAAACATATTAACCATTTTTCGAAGACTATCGTCATTACCATGGTAAAAGTTACATGAAATCACCTAAAAGCTTTAAAATTTTCAGCAACAGTGCTCTCGTCAAATGACATGTTTGTGTCATGTCAAGAATAAAAATCATAACACAAAAGACAGATTAAATGTATGAAAAGATAGATGATATGCATTTACATGTAAAGAACGTGAACTTTTTGTGTCTTATGAACAAACGTTTTGAATGCCCTTTCAGTTCCCTCCATCATCATCTCAGCTTTCGTATGTTATAGACAGTGTAACTCCAACTAGCATATGGGATCATATGGCATGTGGGAGCAGAGGGACTAGTAGAACTCAGTATAAGGTTTCGGTCTCCTGAAGATTTACCAGTATCATAAACTGGGTCAATCACCGTTTTAACAGCGTCACGTAATTGCATATTTTCGTTCTTAGTCAACAGCACAAGAATTATATGTTCTCAGTTACCCCCTTAATTCTCTTAAGATTTGTTGGCAAAATTTTCTAGGTTCACAGCACGTTATGCCATTTGAACATGTATTGTCGGAAATTTGTGATACTGTAAAAGCTTAAAATTTAATTGTAATATTATTCCAATGCACCATTCACGAGTGGAACAGCGATGGTGGGAAATAACATTGTTACAAAAAATACCCTCAAGCACGACTATAAGGTCGCTCCCGAAAGACAGATTTAGGTGTAGGTACTCAACAAAAAATAAAACAAAATTCTTGCTAAGGAAAAGTATTGCATTAAGTTGTTTACCATAAGCGAAGTTTCAGATGTACCTCACGTCGAAAACTGTGGAAATATTCCAGCTTGTCACAAAATTTTCCTTTTTTAGTTTATCATATGAGAGAAATGTCATTGTGACAGTACTAATATCAAGCTTTCTGTTGTGCATTAAGGTTAAGTTACGACTGTAACAACTTTACCGGCCGAAGAGTTGGGGGAGGGGTGGATGTGGGACGCAGTTGTTAGCACATTGGTTTCGCATTAAGAAGGAATGGATTTCGAATTCTGACTCAAGTATTCAAATACTGGTTTTCAGTGGTATCCACGAATCGTTCGAAGCAAAAGGTGAGCTGGTTCCTGTGCAAACATTTTTCCACCTGTTATTGTCCTATCAAAGATTCTGTTCTGTCCATAAAGCCCTGCTTGTCGACGGCACGTTAAATTTTAATCTGTCTTCCTTTCCTGTGACATTATAAAACAGCACGATACCGAGTTTCGATTATCTTGTTTGCACACTGCTTTCGTTCCGTATGGGAACAAACACCGAAAGTGATAAGGAGATATCAACAGCAGTTATTTCAGATCAATTGTGTGGTAATCACTTCATGATGTTGTTGTTGTGGTCTTCAGTCCTGAGACTGGTTTGATGCAGCTCTCCATGCTGATCTATCCTGTGCAAGCTCCTTCATCTCCTAGTACATACTGCAACCTACATCCTTCTGAATCTGCTTAGTGTATTCATCTCTTGGACTCCCTCCACGATTTTTACCCTCCACGCTGCCCTCCAATGCTAAATTTGTGATCCCTTGATGCCTCAGGACATGTCCTACCAAACCGATCCCTTCTTCTAGTCAAGTTGTGCCACAAACTTCTCTTCTCCCCAATCCTATTCAATACCTCCTCATTAGTTACGTGATCTACCCATCTAATCTTCAGCATTCTTCTGTAGCACCACATGTCGAAAGCTTCTATTCTCTTCGTGTCTAAACTATTTATCGTCCATGTTTCACTTGCATACATGGCTACACTCCATACAAATACCTTCAGAAACGACTTCCTGACACTTAAATCTATACTCCATGTTAACAAATTTCTCTTCTTCAGAAACACTTTCCTTGCCATTGCCAGTCTACATTTTATATCCTCTCTACTTCGACGATCATCAGTTATTTTGCTCACCAAATAGCAAAACTCCTTTACTACTTTAAGTGTCTCATTTCCTAATCTAATTCCCTCAGCATCACCCGACTTAATTCGACTACATTCCATTATCCTCGTTTTGCTTTTGTTGATGTTCATCTTATATCCTCCTTTCAAGACACTGTCCATTCCGTTCAACTGCTCTTCCAAGTCCTTTGCTGTCTCTGACAGAATTACAATGTCATCGGCGAACCTCAAAGTTTTCATTTCTTCTCCATGGACTTTAATACCTACTCCGAATTTTTCATTTGTTTCCTTTACTGCTTGCTCAATATACAGATTGAATAACATTGTGGATAGGCTACAACCCTGTCTCACTCCCTTCCCAACCACTGCTTCCCTTTCATGCCCCTCAACTCTTATAACTGCCATCTGCTTTCTGTACAAATTGTAAATAGCCTTTCGCTCCCTGTGTTTTACCCCTGCCACCTTTAGAATTTGAAAGAGAGTATTCCAGACAACATTGTCAAAAGCTTTCTCTAAGTCTACAAATGCTGGAAATGTAGGTTTGCCTTTCCTTAATCTATTTTCTAAGATAAGTCGTAGGGTCAGTATTGCCTCATGTGTTCCAATATTTCTGCGGAATCCAAACTGATCTTCGCCGAGGTCGGCTTCCACTAGTTTTTCCATTCTTCTGTAAAGAATTCGCGTTAGTATTTTTCAGCTGTGACTTAAACTGCTAGTTCGGTAATTTTCACATCTGTCAACACCTGCTTTCTTTGGGATTGGAATTATTATATTATTCTTGAAGTCTGAGGGTATTTCGCCTGTCTCATACATCTTGCTCACCAGATGGTAGAGTTTTGTCAGGACTGGCTCTCCCAAGGCCGTCAGTAGTTCCAATGGAAAGTTGTCTACTCCCGGGGCCTTGTTTCGACACAGGTCTTTCAGTGCTCTGTCAAACTCTTCACGCAATATCCTATCTCCCATTTCATCTTCATCTACATCCTCTTCCATTTCCGTAATATTGTCCTCAAGTACATCGCCCTTGTATAGACCCTCTATATACTCCTTCCACCTTTCTGCTTTCCCCTCTTTGCTTAGAACTGGGTTTCCATCTGAGCTCTTGATATTCATACAAGTGGCTCTCTTTTCTCCAAAGGTCTCTTTCATTTTCCTGTAGGCTGTATCTATCTTACCCCTAGTGAGATAAGCCTCTACATCCTTACATTTGTCCTCTAGTCATCCCTCCTTAGCCATTTTGCACTTCCTGTCGATCTCATTTTTGAGACGTTTGTGTTCCTTTTTGCCTGCTTCATTTACTGCATTTTTATATTTTCTTCTTTCATCAATTAAATTCAATATTTCTTCTGTTACTCAAGGATTTCTACTAGCCCTCGTCTTTTTACCTACTTGATCCTCTGCTGCCTTCACTACTTAATCCCTCAGAGTTACCCATTCGTCTTCTACTGTATTTCTATCCCCCATTCCTGTCAATTGTTCCCTTATGCTCTCCCTGAAACTCTGTACAACCTCTGGTTTAATCAGTTTATCCAGGTCCCATCTCCTTAAATTCCCACCTTTTTGCAATTTCTTCAGTTTTAATCTACAGTTCATAACCAATAGATTGTGGTCAGAGTTCACATCTGCCCCTGGAAATGTCCTACAATTTAAGACCTGGTTCCTAAATCTCTGGCCTACCATTATATAATCTATCTGATACCTTTTAGTATCTCCAGGATTCTTCCATGTATACAACCTTCTTTTATGATTCTTGAACCAAGAGTTAGCTATGATTAAGTTATGCACTGTGCAAAATTCTAACAGACGGATTCCTCTTTCATTTCTTAGCCCCAATCCATATTCACCAACTACGTTTCCTTCTCTCGCTTTTCCTACTGTGGAATTCCAGTCACCCATGACTATTAAATTTTCGTCTCCCTTCACTACCTGAATAATTTCTATCTCATCATACATTTCTTCAATTTCTTCGTCATCTGCAGAGCTAGTTGGCATATAAACTTGTTCTACTGTAGCAGGCATGGGCTTCGTGTCTATCTTGGCCACAATAAGGCGTTTACTACGCTGTTTGTAGTAGCTTACCCGCATTCCTATTCTCCATAAGAAAACTAAAAACAATTTTTTTGCTGTACCTTAGATCTTTACATTAGCTGATGTTATCTCCACATCTTTGCGATCCACTCGTGATGGACTTGCGTTATACCCTCTGTAGCTCTGTGACCGGGTGCTTCGCTGTTGTCAGTACGGTATCTTAATCTATGGGTCGAGGAATTATGTCTTAATCTAGTGGGGGAATGGGGGAAGGAGGAAGCGAATGAGTTTTGTACGCTGAACGTGTGTAATTAGGTCATGTTCATGGAATAATTTAAGCTACTGGAAGTAAAAGACTCATAATTTAAAAAAAAACAGTTTTCTGTTATGTTCTTAATAATTCTGGGAAAATATTTGTGTTTTCTTTTCCGGTTCATGCTACTCGGGGTACATGTTGGGAGTAAATCAGGAATTATAATTTATATATTTTGAACCTTTTTGCAATATAATGCTTTATTTTGTAAAACTTTTAGATTAAGGTACTCAAATTTACTTGGTGTGATAATTTTTAAACTCTACACCTGTGAATGCGTGCATACTGAGTGCAGTTTCTACTTGATTGTGAGCTCCATTTACAGTTTATTTTATACACACAGCTATTAGCTGGCTACACTCACCATTCATTCACCCTAAGAGGCTTTTGATCTTTTTCCCAGCCACACGGGCTTACCGCCATAACGTTAGGAAGAAGAAAATCCTGCTCAAATCTGTCTAGCAACACGAAGGCGAAATGACAAGAGTTCTTGATTTTTCTGTCTTTTCTTACATTCCGTAAAATGTAGATAACGAAAATAACTAGCTGTAATATAAAGAAGAGAAAGAAACTGCTCGCACTACAGATTGACAGAGCGGCTCAGCACAACTACGGCTCAAAGATACTTGTCAAAGCAACACACATCTTCCATTTTCTCAGTATAAACGTCAACCAAAAGAGGGCCGCTAATACGTTCTACGAAAAAAAAAAAAAACAGGTGCATCGAGAAGGATGAATGTGTAACACTGCAGCACAGTTTCACCACGCAGCTGGCGAGGAAAATAAACAAGGGTCAGTCGACGACAGGGAATAAAGTCTTTGCGGATGTCATTCAGTGTACTAAGCTGCACTGTAACTATGCCTCGCAGACAGGCTCATGAAGAGTATACGCAGATGGCAGAATTGGAAAGAGGACGTGTAATTGAGCCCAGAGATGCCAACTGGAGGAATCACCGAATCGTGCGACTCTGAACAGGAGCGATGCCACTGTCGATGGTGTTGGCAGGGCATGAGTGAACCATGGAAGGGAGCGGTTGACTTAGAGACGCGACAGAACTTGAGACAGAGCAATCGTCAGAGAGGCACTCAGAGCCCCGAAGTCATCATTATCATCGATCCGACATGTAAGCGATGCTTCCGTGATCACAGTGATACGCGTCTCACAGAGAGGGAGCTCTGTACACCAACGGCCCGTTTGAGGTGATGTCAGGCACACTAGCACTGATATCTCGTTGACTGGAGTAGATTTGTCTTCAGTGATGGTGCCCGTTTTGAACCACGATGGCCAGCGAAGCCGCGTGTGAAGTCGTCCGAGATAGCGGTGGGATACCAATCTGACTGACGCCCGCCATATTACCCAAAAGCCAGGGGGTACTATTTCTCTTCGTAGCAGGACCCCTTTGGTTGCCATCCGGAGCACCCATACAGCTCAGCCCTTCATGGCATGCCATCTGAGAGCTGGTTTCTCAGGATGGGGCAGAGTAACGTTACGATTGTGGACGAGGGCCGTAATCAGTTACTCTCGGTTGCACAACAAATACGTAAACTTTATTTAAAGAAATTAAAATTTTAAAACCATCTTAAAAAAAAACACACACACAATTGACTGTTTAACGTCTGAAGGCCTGAATTAGAAGTCAGAAGAACAATTCCAAATAGCACATATTAAGATAAATACTTCGTTTTAAAACAGCTGTAACACTGCTGGAAGCCTTATTATAAAAGAAGTGAAATTATTACTCACAAGGGAACCTCCCCATCGCACCCCTCTCAGATTTAGTTATAAGTTGGCACAGTGGATAGGCCTTGAAAAACTGAACACAGATCAATCGAGAAAACAGGAAGAAGTTGTGTGGAACTATGAAAAAATAAGCAAAATATAAAAACTGAGTAGTACATACGCAATATAGTCAACATCACGGATTACAGAGCTCCGGAGCGCATGGTCCCGTGGTTAGCGTGAGCAGCTGCGAAACGTGAGGTCCTTAGTTCAAGTCTTCCCTCGAGTCAAAACTTTAATTTTTTTTTATTTTCAGACAATTATTATCTGTCCGTCCGTCCGATGCGAGGTAACTGCGCGTAGTGAATTGAAGTGCGTCAGGAAAAAATGGAGAAAAGACTGGTGAAAGACTTTAATGAACGTGTGATTGCTCCTTACGCGGCCAAAGATTTTGCCTTACTCCTTGACAGCTATACAGGACAGATGGATGAGGCATTGTACAATTTTAGTGTGGGAGTAGACGTGATTGCCATTCCTCCAGGTTGTACACCTCTTGTAGAACCGTTAGATATGTTTGGTTTTCGGCAAGTGAAATACTTTGTGAAAAGATTCTATGATTTTGCGAAGCTGCACAGGTACACAGAGCAGTATTGTTTACGTAATCGTGTGTCAATTATCAAAATTTAGGCACTCACACATAATCAATTTCGCTCTCCAAACTTCCAGGACATGTTCAGATTTGCTTGTAAATATGCAGGATTTCACGGTCTCACACGGAAAAATTTGAAAACGTTAAAAACATATGTTTTGACAGAGCACAGGGAAAACTGTGCGACTGTGAAACTGTTGCATTCATTTGTTGCAGTTTATGTGACAAACTCTTATGTTTTCATCACTTTCTTGGGAGTGATTATCACATACACAAGAAAACCTAAATCGGGCAAGGTAGAAGAATCTTTTCACCCATTCGCCAAGTGCACAAGTTAGGTGCGTCGACAACATATTCCTGTCATGTGACGCACATGCCGTCACCAGTGTCGTATAGAATATATCAAACGTGTTTTTCTGTGGAGGAATCGGTTGACCTATGACCTTGCGATCAAATGTTTTCGGTCCCCACTGGAGAGGCACGTCCTTTCATCTACCAATCGCACGGTTTTGCGGTGCGGTCGCAAAACACAGACACTAAACTTATTACAGTGAACAGAGACGTCAATGAACGAACGGACAGATCATAACTTTGCGAAAATAACGAAAGTAAAATTTTCGGTCGAAGGATGATTTGAACCAAGGAGCTCTCATTCCGAAGCTGCTCACGCTAACCACGGGACTACGGCGCTCCGGAGCTATACAATCCATGATGTTACATATCTTGCACATGCACTACTCAGTTTGTATATTTTGCTTATTTTTTCACAGTTCCACACAACTTCTTCCTGTTTTCTCGATTGATCTGTGTTCAGTTTTTCAAGGCCTATCCACTGTGCCAACTTATAACTAAATCTGAGGGACGGGGGGTGCGATGGGGAGGTTCCCTTGTCAGCAGAAAGCCACAAACAATTTCAAATAACAAAAGGCTGACGGCCTGAATTAGAAGTCAGGAAAAGAATTCCAAATAGCAGTTTTAAAATAAATACCTTGCTGTTAAAACAAGTTTGCTTAAAGAAAACTTACTGTAACACGCTGAAGGCCTTATCATGAGAGAAGTGAAATTTTAGCTAGGCTGGAGGCCACACACAACTTGAAATAACAAACGACTGAAGGCCTGAATTAGAAGTCAGAAGAACAATTCCAAAAAGCACATTTAAAATAAATCCTTTGGTCTTAAAACAAGTTTCCTTAAAAAAAACCTTATTTTAACACGGCTGAAGGCCGTGCTCGGCTGAAGACCACACAAACAATAATTAACCGCGCGGGATTAGCCAAGCGGTGTAGGGCGCTGCAGTCATGGACTGTGCGGCTGGTCCCGGCGGAGGTTCGAGTACTACCTCGGGCATGGGTGTGTGTGTTTGTTCTTAGGATAATTTAGGTTAAGTAGTGTGTAAGCTTAGGGACTGATGACCTTAGCAGTTAAGTCCCATAAGATTTCACGCACATTTGAACATTTTTGAACAATAATTAGAAAATTAACAAAAATGTTCAAATGCCTGTGAAATCTTATGGGACTTAACTGCTACGCCATCAGTCCGTAAGCTTACACACTACTTAACCTAGCTAATCTTTCAAATTCCCTTATTTTCTGTTTTAGAAGCAATTCACCCGCCCTACTTCGGTCAACATGCGCTCATACTATCTCAAGCGTTTCATAAACTTTTTGTTCACACGACTTGACACTTATTATACTTAAGACTGACAATCCATTCACTTACTTGTTTGGTCAGAACCAACTTGTCAACTATGTATCCGCCACCTGTTCGCTTGGATTGGAGAGAAAACTTAATTCTAACAATATTAAAATTCATAACTTAGTTATGCTCTTGTCCCTGCTAGAATGTCTCACTTTCTATTGAATCCTTTCTTACTATCTATCACTGCAGCTACTGTTTTCGACTATTTATACCTACCAGAAACACTTTTTGTTACGAAAATGTTTCAACAAGATATTTTTCTGACCTAGTTATGCATGTGGTCGACCTTCAATCATGGTATTTTACCATCATGGCAGGGTCGCCATTCTCTAATATTCTGCGTAGTGTCTGTTTGTTCTAAGTCGTGTCTCCCTACCATTTTCGCGCAACGACGCTCTGAGCATGTTTTATAGGGAATTGACTAGTTTGAACCTGCGACCTGTTGCTGGTAAGGAGACGTCAGACCACACATGAGATGTAGAGTTCAGAAGAGTTCATTGAGACTAGCGATGATATAATCAAATACTTAAAGATTTCTGCGTCAGCTCCACTGCACACCCTGTAAAAGAATCTTAATACTAACTAAATTTAGTGGAAGGGGTTCAAGGCTTTCCTATTTTTAGTTAGCTGGTAAAATAACGTCGAAAAAGCAGTTAAGTTTACCATTGGAATTTTTATTCTACTCACGAAACATTGTTTATAAATTGCGCTATTGATGAAAGGAAATATTTTAATACAGGATGATAAAAACCAACTGCGTCCAACAAAAATGTGAACGAATATTCCCTGAATGCGTTTCCAATTTCTACAATGGATCGAAGGGTGACCTATGCCATTTCACGTTGTATAATCTAGGTTTAAACTAAGTTTCATAAAAGAGAAAACTATCAAGATGGTCTACAGTGACCCTCAATTACCTTTAATTACTTATTTAACTTTTCGTAAATTATAGTGGCTGATGTGGCTTCTCAATAATTATATAAAAGAAAAATCATTGCGTTTCAGATTTTAACTTCTAGTAGCAAATGTGAATACCATGAAGTTTAATTGACGATCGACATTAGTATTATGCATAAAGGGGATGTAACAGATGAGAATTCTGCAGTTCTGAGTGAAGCCCTATGCGCTGTTATGCAGCATCGTGTGCGTTTATTACCTTGTCGGTGGTTAGGGAGCGTCAAGAGAGCGGCGGGCGGCGCAGCTCAACACACCTCGCCGTCTCGGAAGCAACTCTCTCCTAACTTCTCCTTACTACAATTTGCTGAAGTTGGTTTAAGAAAAGGTATCTGGCGGTTTTTTTTGAACTGACCAATCAGCATCTCAATTTTAGCTTTAAGCTCCACCTACAAAAATTCTGTCTATTCAATGAGAAACGTTATACTTTTCGGGTGGTGCAATGTTTTTAATGTTTGCAACGTAACAGAGACGCGTATAGTTTCACGCTAAAACTTGCAGCTGGTGTGGCCCTTTTTGTGTTATTGTAAGATCTATATTGTTCTTCTGGAGGGCTCTATCTTTTAATATGGGCGGGGGGGGGGGGGTGGTCTTGGCGGTCGGCGGGCGATGTGGGTGACTTGTTTCGGCTTCTGTTCTCGTTTCTCCCCTCGGAACTGCGTCTGTTTTACGGTGAGAAGGTATGACATGCATTTAGGCGTTCTTGTGTGTCTGTGGTATTCCATTTGCTCACTCGTTGATCGCATTACTTTGGTTAATTTAATGTCAGGATTTATTTGGAGCTATGTTTCATACTGCCGGATTTGCTATCATGCCAGGGTTTCCATGGAAGGTGTTGGATTTGCCTGACACTTTACACATTCATTCATAGACGAAGAATTTTCGATCCCATCCATGTTGCAATTTTAAATATTATTCGACCACAATTGCAGCGAACACTTTTCGTAATTTAACAGATTTAACCTGATGATGTGGCTTCTAGGCTACGAAATGAGTCGTTAAATAAATTATTTTAAGAGCTTCCAAGCAGTTGTTATTCAACACGAAAAATTACAGAGCTACCACTGTTCTTCCGTAGCACACGAACGACGGCAGAAGAACATAAAACTAATTCTTGCATAATATTATCAGAGTGTGAAGTTGTTATGGGCCTGCTTCACAAATTACACTTCATTTGCCCTGCACTTGATGAACAACGCTACTTAACAGGTGCCGTCGAGCAAGTGTGGCACCGTACTTGTCTCTCCCGGCATCCAAGTGTGATACCTATTCCAGCTGCAGATAATTCGCGCGAATAAAAATACTTTGGTTGACACAGTGTGACTAAACCATCGGCCGAAAGGAAATAATGTAGTTCCGGCAGATTAAGTTTCTCAACACATCTGTAAGTGACCCCGTATAAGCCTCTCGGCCGGAGTGGCCGAGCGGTTCTAGGCGCTACATCTGGAACCGCGCGACCGCTACGGTCGCAGGTTCGAATCCTGCCTCGGGCATGGATGTGTGTGACGGCCTTAGGTTAGTTAGGTTTAAGTAGTTCCAAGTTCTAGGGGACTCAGAAGTTAAGTCCCATAGTGCTCAGAGCCATTTTGTTGACCCCGTATATTCAAGTTGCAGTCTGTGTCGTACATAGAGCCCACTGCATCGCTGTAAATGGCCATACATTGCCTCATCGTTCGCTGCGCCAGCACGCTGCTCAAAACTGCAATTTAATGAGTTGTTTTACTACATGACCAAAACGCTGTTAGAGCGAACAGTGAAGGGGATGTTATCATACTTGATGCGGTGATAGATTTCCAAAGGATACTCAGCCGTAGCACCGGTTTGGTACAGCGTAGACTACAGCACTTATTATACTCCCTCCGGCGCTGTTTCGCAGTACACGGGCGTCAATAGCGACTAGTAAAAATAAGTCTATTTAGGAGGACGTTTGTCTTAGCCGATATGGTGGTACATAAGGGAAGGAATGCAAACATTTCCGAACTTTTTTTACTGTTCCTATACCCGTGATCTAGGGTAGATCAGCGTGTTCGGTCGGAGGGTTAGCAGTCTTCTCTAACAAAAAACTGAGTGAATGGATCAATAACGAACTTCAGCGGGTGTCGAACAAAGGCTACGAATACTAACAAACAAAATGAGATCAGCCAAAAAGAAAGGGGGAGTGTCTTTGATTCTTAATCAGAACGTCTTCGGTCCTGGGTTCGAATCTCGCCGCTGCTAAAATTTTTATTAATAATCAGCATTGGCCAACGGCCTTGTCAAGGAGGGCGGAGGAGCAGACGGAGGTTCAGGGCAATCTATTGTCCTAGGGGTGGGAAATTACCCATAAAGGCGGAAGAATCAGCAATGTTCAGAGGCATGAGGGTGCAGAAGGCAATGGAAACCACTGCATTAAAGACACGTAACGTGTATCCACAGGACATGTGGCCTGTAATTGAAGAAGTGCCATGATGATCTCTCCATTGGTAAAAGATTCTGGAATAGTCCCCCATTCGGATCTCCGGGAGGGGACTGGAAAAGGGTAGGTTACCATGAGAAAAAGTCTGAATGATCAACAGGATAACGTTCTACGAGAGGGGGCGTGTAATGTCAGAAGCTTGGACGTGGTAGGGAAAATAGAAAATCTGAAAAGGGAAATTGAAAAGCCCAATCTAGATACAGTTGGAGTCAGTGAAGTGAAGTGGAAATAAGACAAGGATTTCTGGTCAGATTAGTATAGGGTAATATCAACAGCAGCAGAAAATGGTATAAAGGGAGTAGGATTCGTTATAAATAGCAAGATAGGGCAGAGAGTGCGTTAGTGCGAACAGTTCCGTGATAGGGTTGTTCTTACCAGAATCGACATTCAACCAACAAATACAACGATAGTTGAGGTATATAAGCCGACGTCGCAAGCTGAAGATGAAGAGATAAAGTGTACGAGGACATTGAAAGGATAATACAGTATGTAATGGAATGTGAAAATCTAATAGCCATGGGAGACTGGAATACAGTTGGAGGGGAAGGAGTAGAAGAAAAGATTACAGGATTATATGAGCTTGGGACCAGAAATGAGGAAAACGACTAATTGAGTTCTTTAACAAGTTTCAGCTAGCAAAAGTGAATGCTCTGTTCAAGAATCACAAGAGGAGGAGTTATACTTGGAAAAGGCCAGGTAAAGAAAAAGATTTCAGTTAGACAGAGATGGTCAGACAGAGATTCCGAAACCAGATACTGGATTGTAAGGCGTACCCAGAAGCAGATATAGACTCAGATCACAATGTAGTGGTGATGAAGAGTAGGTTAAGGGGAGCCGGAACGATGAAATTGACAAAATTAACTTTTTTGGTTTTTTTCATTATAAATTTATTTAGAGATCTCTGAATAAAACAAATCAAGTTTCACCCTTCTAAGTGAATACTAAGTGTGTTTTTTATCGCTACAAAGTTGACGCGCCGCGTAAACGGTTGTAGCGACTTGGCGTGTCACCTCTGACGGCGCTGCTCGCTGGCTGCAAGCAGGGTATCTTTGCGGAATTAGACAGTGTTTTGTTTTACAACGGCTCTATCTCTGTGGCAAGTGAGTGTTCATATAGGTAAACATAAACACTATACCGTGTGTGGTGACTTGTGAAGTTTGCTTTGTTGTTGTTTAGCTGTTCAATTTTGCGTATTTGACGAATTTTGCTCTATCTGTTTTACGTATTTGGTTTGTGGATATCAGTATGCCCCGTTTCAGCAATCGAGTGTTTAAGAAAAGGCACAATGAGTGGAGGAAGAAATCTTTTGTTGTTTCGAAGGGAGTTGCTGCTCAGACTGCTTCACCGACTACTCCAAATGAATGTGATAGAACTTCTTCCAGCAAGAAATTTTGTGACAGCAAAGAAAAATTTGAAAACTATGAAAGCGACAGTAATGATGTGAATGAAATAATTAACATTTCCTTGCTCTCTAATATTTTGAAACATAACGTATTATACCAAGTTTGCAAAGAAAGAGGACAGGAACTGAAAATAAATTCACACATTGGTTTGGCACGTAAAATGTTCTTGAAGTGTAACAAATGTGCTGCTGAAGATTCGTTTTCTAATCCTAACAGTATTCCTCGTAGTGGTAATAGTGGAATGAAGGTGTGTGATATAAATGTTAGGCCAGTGTATGGCTTGCATTGCATTGCCAACGGCAGTGCTGTAGGGACAATGTTACGTGGAATTATGAACTTGCCAAAACCACTAACCATGTTTGGAAAATGGCTCTGAGCACTATGGGACTCAACTGCTGAGGTCATTAGTCCCCTAGAACTTAGAACTAGTTAAACCTAACTAACCTAAGGACATCACAAACATCCATGCCCGAGGCAGGATTCGAACCTGCGACCGTAGCGGTCTTGCGGTTCCAGACTGCAGCGCCTTTAACCGCACGGCCACTTCGGCCGGCAACCATGTTTGCATTTCATAATGAATTGATGTAATCTCGTGCTGAAGATATTGCTCAAGCAACAATAAAGAAAGCAGTTGAATAAGCTGTGACATGTAATGGGAATTGTAGGGATTTAACTGTTGCTTTAGATGGATGATGGCAATGTAGAGGTCATAAATCTCTAAATGGAGTTGTGACAACTACTAGTGAAGACAGTTGCAGAGTAATTGATGCTACTTTTCTCTGAAAACATTGCAGATGTAAGGGCAATACCAAGGACGAACATAGTGAAAGTTGTGAAGCAAATTTTCACGGCACGAGTGGAGAGATGGAAGTAGAGGGACTGAAAACAATTTTTTCCAGCTCACAGGAGTGGTATAATGTACGATATACTAACCATCTAGGAGATGGTGATTCTAAGGAATATAAAGCTGTAGAGGAACTCAAACCTTATGGCATTAAAATACACATTAAAAAACAGGAGTGCATTGGATATTTGCAGAAGAGCATGGGGGCTCGCTTGCGCAAACGAAAGCAGACATTAGGATCCCAGAAGCTTAGTGATGGTAAGACCCTTGGAGGAAGAGGAAGATTGACAGATGAAGCCATTGATAGATTGCAGAGGTATTATGGGTGTGCAATTAGGCAAAATACAAGAAGCATTGAGCAAATGAGGAGAGCAGTATGGGCATTATTTTTTTTATAATGCATCAACAAATGAGCACCCACAACACGCACTGTGCCCCACAGGTGATGACTCATGGTGTAACTACCAATCAGGAAAGGAATGTGCTCAATAAAAACAGTTTGCCAAATGCTGTAATCGAGGGTGCGTGTTTTTAGGGCCGCATTTGGCCTTGATGTCTTTTTTTATGGATGACAATGCGCGACAGAATCGAACAGTACATGAAGAGGAGTTCTTGGAACGAGAGGATATTAAGCAAACGGGCTACACAAGAACTCCTTACCACCCTCGTTGCCAAGGTCGGAGTGTGTTGCAGACCACTCACCTCGTGATCACCCCTCTTAACAAGAACCATGTTCCGCCTTTTGTAATGTCCAAGAGACCATCATAAATCATGGCAACTTCACTATACTTGTTGTCCATCAATAAAAGTGACATATCTGTCCATCTTATGAGGTATTTCTTTCAGTTACCTTCTTTTCTATATTGTAGTACTTCTGTCTATGTATGGTCCAAGTTAATTATAGCTTTGTTATTCGAAAGTGACACATCATGTAACAGTTACTTTCATCCTTACGTTTTGCGCATCAGTGTATATGAAAAACTTAAGTGTGCAAGATTACCTATAAACAGGACTAAGAAGTCACAAAAGCTACGTGCTTATATATGACAGCGTGTCACAGACCTGGCGTTATTATCACGTTAGAATGGTAGCACCAAATCATCCGTACTGACTTGAAATGTTGTCTTACAAGTACATTTGCTACAAAGGCTAAAAGAGGAATAAATTGTTTTGAAATATAGCCTTTCTTAAACTGATGCTAGTGTTTCATAGTATGCCAATTTGATAATCAAGGCAATGTAAAATGTTGAAGGAGTTACTTTACGTCATGCAATAAAAGACAAAACATAAATCTACGTAAAATATAATTGCCCGTGTCATATCTGTCTCTATTTCATGTGTATAGATATAATTTGATGTCTTAATACGTGTCACGCCTCTAGTGTAGTTGTTGTGCATTTACGAAGAGGCTCGCTTACTGCTGACACTGGCTGAGGTGGACTCGCCTCCGTGGGTCTCCCTGTCCCATGTCCCCTACGCCGCAAACAGCACAACCCATAAAGTAGTGTGCTGCTGGGAGAGTATAAAGCCTACTCACTTACGAGCATCTTCGTCGAGTAATCTGATGTTGGTTTCCTTGTTTTACCTACATATCCTTCAGGAAAGCACCGACATCTTTCCAGAGAAAATGACACATACTATTTCATGGCCCGTTGTTCTCTAATACCAAGACTGAAGTGGGAGAAAAAAGCTTGAAAATTTCCTTTAATGTTGGTATCACTTTTTTTCGTTGCAACAGGCAAGAATTTTTTTTTTTTGGAAACCTATTCAACATATTTTAAACTAAAAATAGAGATGTATAATACAGGGTGTTTCACAATATTTTGACGATTTCAATTTTGAATAACACCCAAACTATTCCTGAAACAAAATTGAACATTTTTCACAAGGTACATCATTTACTGAAACTTACTTAAGAAATACTATATCGGATAAATGAGGACCATTTGCGACTATACAATACCCGAGGCGTTTCACCCAGATTTTGAACACATCTTTCGTAAATGCTCGAGGAATCCTGGCAATCTAGCCGCAAATTCGATCTTTTGACTGTTGCAAGTTTATCGGTGTGTCGTTTCGGCACGTTTTTGTAACGAACGACGAGGGCTCGCGTCCAAACTGCTACGCACACGTTCGATGATTTCTAGAGTTCGGATGGTTTTCCTAGTGCCGGTTGACTTTCGATTCGATGTGGCAGTTGCACGGAAGATTATTACCCATTTTAATATTGTTTCACTAGCAGTCAATGGGTAGAGTGGCTAAATCTTGGAATGCTTACGAAAGGCAATCTGCACGAGTACGACAGATTCGCCGTAGTGAAAACACCACTCCATTGCGAACGCTTGATGTTGCTTCGACCAGTACGACATGATTATTGACCTGTGTATAGGATGAATCTTGATTTATCACATTACTAATACACGGTGCCACCGTCGCTCTATCTTGGTTACAGATGCGTTATTCACATTTTAGATCATCAAAACATTGTGAAACACTTTTTTTTAAGTGCAAAATATCGTGCGAGAAAATACCAAGTTGAGTTCCTCTCCAGCAATGCTTCTAAATCCGCGTTGATTTATTGTTAGATGCTTCTCTCTCCCAAGTAAATTTAGAAAATGCTTAAGGAGTCTGTAGGAAAACATCGTATGAATATTGGTCTCCAGTTTTGCAGGTCTGTTCTTTTAACCCATCTTGTATAGAGTGTTCAAAAAAAGTGTCGAATACTTTGAGAGATTGTATTACTCATTCAAAAAAGAAAAATAAGTCGTTTAAACATGGGTCCGGAAACGGACACTTGCAGAGATACCTGTGTCTATAGGAAGGGCTGCTCGACGCTTGGTTGCGGCTATTAGCGCAGTCGTTTTATTGGCGCTCCGTAAAATGTGTCGACAGGTTATTACGATATCTTACTCACTGTACTCTACCTGCAAATAGGTGTTCTGCTGTCAGTTGTGTGGTTCGAGTCGCGATGTAGTCTACGTTAGTTTCTGTCGTATTTGTGTGCATTATAGCGCGATGGAGGCTACGTTAGTTTCTGTCGTATTTGTGTGCATTATTGTATAGTACTGTCAACGCTTGGTACGTATCATGGTGTTTCACTTTCTTCCTAACGCGGATTCGCTTATGTGTTTACTGTTATTGCGCTGTTTGTACGTACAAATGGTGTAGTACATTTACTTTTTCTGTTAGCAATGGGAGCCTATTACTCGACGAGTGAAATGACAAATGTGACTTTCTGCTACGGTTTAGCCCTTTCCGCCGGCCGCGGTGGTCTCGCGGTTCTAGGCGCGCAGTCAGGAATCGTGCGACTGCTACGGTCGCAGGTTCGAATCCTGCCTCGGGCATGGATGTGTGTGATGTCTTTAGGTTAGTTAGGTTTAAGTAGTTCTAAGTTCTAGGGGACTGATGACCACAGCAGTTGCCGGCCGAAGTGGCCGTGCGGTTAAAGGCGCTGCAGTCTGGAACCGCAAGACCGCTACGGTCGCAGGTTCGAATCCTGCCTCGGGCATGGATGTTTGTGATGTCCTTAGGTTAGTTAGGTTTAACTAGTTCTAAGTTCTAGGGGACTAATGACCTCAGCAGTTGAGTCCCATACTGTTCAGAGCCATTTGAACCAACCACAGCAGTTGAGTCCCATAGTGCTCAGAGTCAATTGAACCATTTTTCATTTAGCCCTTTCCCTACACTCTGAAAAATATCCACAGCGCAGAGTGCACTCAGGTAAGCTGTTCAGCAGACTTTCCCAGCGACACAGGGACTCAGGTACCCTTGCACCTCGGAAGACTGACAGTGGAACGTCCCGCGCAGGCCACACGCCTGGCATTTAGGACCGTGTGCTTCGTACGGTGGAAGAAACCACTGGGACCCGTGTGCGATGATTAGCATCAGCAGAAGCCTTGTCTCACTCTCTTGTCTGGAGGGGGGTGGGGGGACTTCAAGAACAATTGCTGTACCCATATCATCTACAACACGTTCAGGCCCTATGGCCACAGGTTCATCATGGCAACCAGTGATACAGTCAATGGCTGTTGCAAAAGTGTGAGGCACATCCACTGCTCACAACCTAACTTTTATTGACCGATGAGGCAGGGTTACCAAGAGGTGGTGTTGTGATATTCCATAAGCAGCACCCGTGGGCACATGTAAATCCCAAAGCAATTCGGGAAAGAGGTCATCAACACCGATTTTCAGCTAACGTATAGGCAGGCGTACTAGGTTATATATTAATAGCGCCATATGTGCTACCACAAAGGTTAACTGGCGCGCATTATCTGGACTTTCCCGATAATGTACTGCCTACCTTGCTGGAGGTTGTATCATTGCAGCAAGAAATGCATATGGGGTCCGTGCATGATGGCGAACCAGCACACTTTCACCACAATGTGCGAGAAAACCTGACGCAGATATTTCAGGAACGATGGACATTCCAACCGACGATGTGCGGACACTGCAGGGTCACCTTTTTAATGCATGCCACAGGTACAACGTCAACCTGGTAAACTTCAAAGAGTGCGTCATTTTTTACTTCGTAGGGCAGAGGGGTGCACTGTCATGAATGGGCACCACATTGAGCACGTCCTGAAAACACGTGTTTATCGCAGACAACATGCATTTCCGGCCCCATGTTTATTAGACTTATTTTTCTTGTTTCGATAAGTACTACCACCTCCCAAAGTATTCGTCACTGTCTTTTTGAACACTGTGTAGTCACTTGCTCTTCTTTTCTTGATAAAGAGATCAGGCTGTGCAGCACATTCTTCCTGAATACTTTTCCTGTGCCTAACCTAATGCAGTATCACATTAAGTCAGTAGAAGAGGCGATTACAACAAGCAGAGTGTGACAATGGGTGAAATACAAAGAGGCAAAATAATACAGCTAGGAAATATTGAGAGAGTTTGTGTGAAGAGAAGGTTCACAGGAAGCTTAATGGGGGCAGATTCCTTAGTAATTATATAAGTAGGGAGATGAACGTTCATGGCTAAACGAACCACAAAAGTAAAGAAAGAAGAAATACAAAGGAACTTCAAGAGCGAAACTGTATTGTCAGGAATCTACGGAATATTACGAAATAAACTTACTGCACATAATTGGGAACGAGTTACGTGAAGTGTTTGAAAAAAAGTAAAAGGAAAGACAACCTCTTTTCTCGAAATGTGTACACCAGAACAGCGACGGTCACTAATACTATTTTTCATATCTCAAGATGTAATATCACCGTAATACTCGATAACGTTTAGAAGGTATGTGCAAAATCTTGTACCTGTGGAAACTTCTGCATGTGGTTTGAAAATTTTAGCTCAGCCACAGAAATTTCCACTGATATTCATTGTTACAAACGACTGGCTGTAGTCGCAACCGACTTCTTAAAACTGATTGTTGATGGGTTCCAAAACATGTAATCAGATCTCTTTTGTCAAATAATAATGTTTTTCTACGGAAAATAATAGCCTCATAACACTGCGATGAACAGCGGCCCCACCATTGTGAGCCTGTATGCAGCTTTCAAACGGTTAAGTAATATTAACGGTGCAGGGGGAAACTCAAACCTCAGTTCTTTGTGACTGTTTAAGACGACAACATGGAGTGAAACTTAAATACTACTTTAACAACAAGCTTTCACACACTTTGAAATTTACGGCAAGATGTAAATCCCTGGGGGGTTTCTGAAAACGAGTAATATAGGTGCCAAATTACAGCCATATTCACACACACTAAAAGCGACAGAGACGATCGAAAAATTTTGTTGGGAGCTATTATGACACCTGCTTTACTTTCACTGTCTCGCAGTGTCTTTTCTTACCCCTACTGACTTTACAGAGAGTCATTATGAGGCACCAAGTTTGACGACAACAACATAGACAAGTTGTTCATAATCAACAGAAATCAAGGTGAAGAGTTCATCAAGATTAAAATTGGATTCGTTATAGAGATACGGCATAAACGTTTTTGACTGTCGTTAGGACTATACCGAAAAATCTTACTCTCACGAATAACGTTTCTTGCAACAAAATACGGGTATGATGTCCCAAATATGTTAAATGCCGGCGGGACAAGCTCCTATAGCACAAAAAATGCAAATATATTCCTGTTTATTTAAAAGATCCTAACTGTTTCCCCATTATTCTCATCACCTTCAGAAATTTTTTGCCAAACGTTTTGGATTGCGAACATATTAGTGCCTTTTTTAACATGCAACTCATTTCAAGCTCCCCCAGGCTCCCTTAACTGAACTCACTTATTCCTTCTATTCTATCGCTGCAAGTCACTCATACCCACCAAGTTGCTCCTTCAAACTCACTCATTCAATCCGACTCATTCTCATTATCTCTCTGCGTCTCTCTCTCTTTGTCTCCTTTGTCACAACCACAGTCCGTTTACTCAAAGTGACACTGTCTCTTTCTTGTTCTGTATTACCGCTTATATAACATTCCTTCCTTATTAATGTTGCTGTTTCAACTCACTATCTCTCACTTCCTCGTCGTCATTGTTTTTGTATTCCAAGTTCCAAAGAAGTATATTAGACTTGTAGAAGTGAGTTTGAAAAACACAAATGGTAGAGTACGCGTGTGGAAATTGGAGTCAGAAGAATTTGTAATGAAGAACGGAATTAAGCAGGGAGATCTCCTGTGTCTGCTACTTTTTAATGATGTCTCAATCATTGGGGAAAATTACTTAGCAACACAGGAGAAACTGCTGCTTGCAATTAACGCGAAAAGTCGGGAAAAACTGCGGTAAGAATTCCAACTGCTTCATGATAGCACACGTCCCGCTATCGCGAATGTCGTAACGCAGAAGGTACGCCAACTCTTGTAGGTGACGCTCTAGCACCCGCCCTACAGTTGAGATCTCACCCCATGCCATTATCACCTATCAAGTCCTTTAAAAAATCGCCTGAATGGTCGAGCTTCCTGTCGGACGAGGATTGCAGCAGGCGATTACGCATCTCTCCTCGCAGCAAGACACGGTGTTCTACGAAACGAGTATCTTCAAACTGGTGGGTAGGTGGGATGATTGCCTCAATGCTTATGGCGATTTCACGTGATTGGCAAATGAATTTTGGACTGCACTGCCTTCGAAGGGAAAATTTGTATTCTCCCCTGATATTCCGTCTCTTGCTTAAGGTGTCTTTGCATTTACTTCCTTCTACCTTTCTTTGTTTGCCGATGTTCAGTGATTTCTCTTCTTAGAGATGTCCACTTCTCTTCAACTAAATTGCTACTGTGGTATTCCCTATCGCAGTAACCAAATCTTTAGCGAACTTCAAACGTGTTTCATCATTTCACAGTACTTACGTATCCCACTTTCTTCCACACTGGTTCTTCTAAACTTGACTCTGTTCTTCAACAGCTCCAAATTGTGATCTGAGTCTGTATCTACTTTTGGAATCTTTTTCTGACCATAATGTAATCCAACTGAAATCCTCTCGTATCTCTAGGCTCTTTCCAAGAATATCTTCTCCTCTTTTGATTATTGCACAGTGTAAAAATGGCTCTGAGCACTATGGGACTTAACTTCTGAGGTAATCAGTCCCCTAGAAATTAGAACTACGACATCACACACATACATGCCCGAGGCAGGATTCGAACCTGCGACCGTAGCTGAAGCGCGGTTCCAGACTGTAGCTACTAGAACCGCTCTGCCACTCCGGCCGTCTATTGCACACTGTACTTCCTATTAGTAACTGAAATCTGTAGCAGAACTGAATTAGTATTTATCGTCTGTCATTTCTACTACAAAGCCCATATTCTCGCGAAAATCTTTCTTCTGTTCTTCCCCTATAACCGCATTCCAAACGTCCATTATTAACAGCTGTTCATCGACCAATACATACTAAATTACCTGTTTAATATCCTCTTACACTTTATCACATCTTCTTCTTGAGAATTTGTCATGTACCGTGTGATCAAAAAGTCAGTAAAATTTGAAAACAGAATAAACCACGGAATAATGTAGATAGAGAGGTACAAATTGACACTTATGCTTGGAATGACATGGGGTTTGATTAGAACCAAAAAATTACAAAAGTTCAAAAAATGTCCGACATATGGCGCTTCATCTGATCAGAATAGCAATAATTAGTATAACAAAGTAAAACAAAGCAAAGATGATGTTCTTTACAGGAAATGCTCAATATGTCCACCATCATTCCTCAACAATAGCTGTAGTCGAGGACTAATGTTGTGAACAGAACTGTAAAGCATGTACGGACTTATGGTGAGGCATTGGCGTCTGAAGTTGTCTTTCAGCATCCCTAGAGATATCGGTCGATCACGATACACTTGCGACTTCAGGTAACACAGAAGCCAATTATCGCACGGACTGAGGTCTGTGGACCTGGGAGGCCAAGCATGACGAAAGTGGCGGCTGAGCGCACGATCATCATCAAACGACGCGCGCAAGAGATCTTTCACGCGTCTAGCAATATGGGGTGGTTCTAATAAAACCCCATGTCATTCCAAGCATGTGTGTCAATTTTTACCTCTCTATATACATTATTCCGTGGTTGATTAAGTTTTCAAATTTATACTGACTTTTTGATCACCCGGTATATCATAACTGTTAACCGAACAGTTCACAGTGACTCACCCTCTGCCCTAACTTCCCATTCACACCGAGTCCTACTCCTGTGATACCATTTTCTGCCGCTGTTGGTACGATCCTACATTGATCTAACCAGAAATGGTTACCTTCTTACCATTTCACTTCACTGATCACCGCTATATCTAGCTTACCTATACCTTTTAATCTTCTGAAATTAGGCAATAAAAGAGGCAGAATTTTTGTGCACAGATTAAGATCTCGTGCGCACACTCCAGCCGCCGCATGAATGGTCACAAGATATTATCTTGAGGAGACAGATAAAAACTTGGTAAACATGTATAGATAACGGTTGCTTCTGAGCAACTCCGTGGGAACAGGCTTACATCGTCATGAAGAAACTAAATCTGATAGAGCATTTCCGCGAAAACAAGTTATGTAATACTTTATACATTGTCAAATCAGTTTCACCCGAAAAAAATACTTAATAGAAGGAAATTTAAAATTTTAACTACACAATTTGTGGACTTTTTTAAAATAATGTATTCATTGATCGCAAAATCTGTTTGAGACATGTAAATTTGTAACTGAAACCAAAAGGTCTCAAATATTAAAAGAAAAGCAGCTAATAATAAAAACTGCAGATATAATTGAAGATAAAACTTCCACCAGCCATACATTTTGATGCGTGGTTTTTTTTCGCCGCAGGCAGTTTCGGGTGTGAGCTCGTTGACAGACGGCAGCGAGTATTCCTTCTTATAATTTCACATTATGTTGATCCTATAAATATAACAAAATATTAATGAATTTCTTGTTAAAAAAAAGCTTCTACGTTATATACAAGGTCTTTACAATTTTACTGACTTCAGAAAATGTTTTCTTTTATGCATTACAGCATAGGGTTATCTTTGCATGAGCAAAACTGCGCTTTCTGTCGTCAGTACACGTTTAGGGGGCGTTGCCTACACAAAGTCGCTACGACTCTTGTAGTTTCTTCACCCGTAATATGCATGATTAATAATGATGTTTCCTGATTACGACAACGCATCAAGTCAATTCGATTCTACCACTCTAGAGACCATCTACGCCGAGCGTCGACAGTACAATATGGTAGGCTGGGGCTTAAGGGGGTAGGGAATCCTGGTCTTCAGTGGCCATAGCCCTCAGTATACATTCAGGGAACAGTACACAGAGCATGCAGCTATTTCTTGAAAGTGAGGGGCTGTATTCCCTGCAGCAGGCCAATTCCCATACTTTACTTCTCGTGCAACTAGCCGAACTGTTCCTTGAGTGTTTCAGTGTTTCGCGATGGTTGCATCGGATACTGTTGTGAAACCTGCACAATATTTCAGTGAGACAGCTGCTCGTCGTCTTCAGGTGCTTTCTGACGTGTAGCTGCAGTGGCTCGCCAATATATGCACTGGCTCGCTATAATAGCGCAGTCACTAAGGGCTGGGGCGTCACCGTAAACGAACAGGAGAGGACATCGACGTCCAATGTCCCCTACCGGAGAAACTGGAAACAGTCTTCGAATACGCGACGCGGGAAACCGCGGCGGCAAAACACGGCCAGGCGCTTGCGCGGATTGTTTGTTGGCACCCAGTTTAAAAGTCCTGAGTTCGATTCCGTGTCTGTATTGTCTCGCTGGAATCGTACGTGTGGAGCGAACGATGCCTAAGTACCACTAATACTGCTTCCCATGCCGTCGCCGCGCGGGATTAGCCGAGCGGTCTAGGCGCTGCAGTCAAGGACTGTGCGGCTGATCCCGGCGGAGGTTCGAGTCCTCCCTCGGGCATGGGTGTGTGTGTTTGTCCTTAGGATAATTTAGGTTACGTAGTGTGTAAGCTTAGGGACTGATGACCTCAGCAGTTAAGTCCCATAAGATTTCACACACAGTTGAACAGTCCCATGGTTCAAATGGCTCTGAGCACTATGCGACTTAACTTCTGAGGTCATCAGTCGCCTAGAACTTAGAAGTAATTAAACCTAACTGTCCTAATGACATCACACATATTCATGCCCGAAGCAGGATTCGAACCTGCGACCGTAGCGGTCGCTCGGTTCTAGATTGTAGCGCCTAGAACCGCACGGCCACTCCGGCCAGCACAGTCCCATGCCGTCCTAAGTTATGAACGTTACTTACACGTATTTCGACTGCTTCTTTAATGAAGGGATCTCTGTACGCGGAGGCGGACGAAACGATCTTTGCCTCTCAGTAGTTCATGATATGTTCCATGTCGAGAAAGTGTTCAGCAACGCCAGACTATTATGGCTGACCTCACCTGGTGTGACGTCTATGTTCAGCGGATTTATCAGAGCGACACGTCTGGCCATTGTATGATTACCGACACTGGCTCGGGCTTTTGTATGTACTTGGTCTCCACAATTCTGTGTTGTCTTCAAGCATCGTTTGCCTTTGCGCAGTTCGGCACGTGCCACATTTTATTTTATATTTCTTCCACTGTCTACTTATCGTAAAGGACACCCCACCAACGTAGGTTACAAAAAATCATCATCCTAAAGTTGTCCGTTGCTTGTGGCTGTTCTTCAGTTTTAGGGCGAGAAGGTCGAAATGCATTTCGAAGCTGCTTATCAGAGTACCCGTTTTGTACAAACACAGCGTGAAAATTGTTAAGATCTGCTGATAATCTTCCTGGATGTAAAACTAGATCTACGAGCGAGAGTCTGTAGTACACGACTGCCATGAGATTGGCGATGGCAGTTCATAGATATAGGTTGGAAGGAAATAAGGTTGCTGCCCTATGTGGCCATACTACAAAGGTGTCGTCCACATACTTACATTGTTTTGGACTGAATTGCCGGATTCAAAATATCTAAGGAGACGCTAAAGTCTCTACATTGGACCCAAAACTGTAAGAGATGTACTTTAGTATATTATGAATTGTTATTGCCATTTTCACGTGTCTGCACCGGATAGGATTGTTACTGCGGATTTGACGACGTTAGCGGTGGAGGATGCCCGCATGCTGTTCGTGCCTTCCCCTCTACGACGGAATTTGTGCCCCTCTTGTGCGTCTAGTGTTTTCCCATTCTTAAGCGTGAGGACGTTTTCGAAATGTTTGAGAATCGTATAACTGCGTTGTGTTGTGAGAATTAGCCCGGTATTCCTGTAGTTAGATGTCAGAGTCCACCTGAAGAATCGCATCAATGGTGGCCAGCACATCGGCCCTTGTCGTTCGTCTGCCGGGCGGTTTCGGTCCGGAACCGGCTCACGTCCCTAAAACCCTGAAGTGGATATTATCTTTATTTACAGGAGAAAACTAATTACGTTCCATAGCTTTGATGTATCCATAGCTTTGGCGATGTCTTCATTAAGTCTGGAAGAATGGTTACAGCACACAAGCCCCCAAAGCATATGCACAAAAAATTGGCTTGAGAATGTAGCAAAATCACTAGTGTGTTCACTTTTGGCTTCATACATGACAAACATAAACAAGTCGTTTCGCTTAGCGTTATATATCGGACTGAGAGAATAGACCGTGCTCGTAAGTTATTAGTCTCGTATTAGGGGAAGTGGGGTTAGTACCACTGTCTGACCCTCGGCAAGGCGCTGGTTTGATGCAGGAGAAGTCGGTGATCCTTTTTTTTTTTATTAGTTTATGAACAAAATATTGTAGATGGCGTTTTTTGTAACTGTTATGAGAGGTTTCAGGCAAATTAGGCCTACCTCAGATATAACACTTGAATCAAGAGAAACAAATTCTACGCTTATTCCGATTTTTCTAATCTATTTATGAAAATACACTGTTGTGCGAAACTTAAGGAAGATAGTAAATTTCACATGATGTGTCACTGCGAAGTAACATAGTTCGATGAAACTCTTACCAGACTTAGAAAGAACTGTTACAGTACAGTATGGTACAGTGTACTATACTCGTTAAATGGAACAGAAATGACACTTTTGTTCAGACTGTAATTACAGTGAAGTTACCACGATTAATGATGGTACCTTGGACGTTAAAAAAGGCGGTACATGGTTCCTAATAGGGTGCGTGTTTACCAAGGTAGGCAATGCATTTCCTGCAACGTTCATCCAGTCTAGCCACAACATAGGTAACGAGTTCTTGTGATAGGGCGTTCCATTCCTCTACCAGCGCGAATGGCAACGGCTGGATGTTCGTTGGTGCATTTGTACGTGCTGCAGTGTCCCCCTAAGCATCCTATAAGTCCTCGACTGGATTTAAGTCGGGAGAACGGGCCGATCAGCCCATTCGCCGAACTTTTTGTATGTCCATCCTTCTGACTGGATGTCTTAGGGACCGTGGTCGTTCACTACACCCGTCCTTCTTGTTTATTTGGTGGCTACCAGTTTCAAAGATTCAGTGCGACATCTACAGGCGACAGTTGATGCTGGTTTGCGCAGACCATATGTAACTCAAATGATCAACTGCCGGTTGCAGATAGTTCGCGTAAACAAGTTATGTCGGCCACTGATGCAGCGTTTATGTAGATCATGATAACCCCTTCAGCATCAACTGCAACCTGAAGATGGCGCACTCAAGCGCTGAAACTGGAGCTACACAATAAATAAGGACGGCTGTAGTCGGTTCATTTTCTTACATTCGCCGAATATCCTCTCTTCCAATACCTCCTCGACCTGCACAGTTCGATGCCGTTGCGCATACGCTCCAATGGAAATACGCACACAGGGAGGGAGCACAGAGTCATAACGACGACCGGTGGGTGTGCTGTGTTTCACGATATGGAGATCAGTACGCCTGTGCAACATTATACCTTCACATACCATAACATCTTGACCGTGAACATGATCACGTTCCATAATGCTGGATTATTTTTTTTATTTTTTTTATTTTTTTATTTTTATTTTATTTTATTTTATTTTTTATTTTTATTTATTTATTTTTTTTGCGCGACCGCATGGACGAGCGCAGGTGAAGGAGCTCTTGGAACGACAGGATATTGGTCGAACGGACCACAACAACTCCTTAACTTCTTCGTGGCCAACATCGGAGCACGTTAGAAGCCATGCACTGTCGTCCGTTGCGACCACACCGCCTATTATGAATCATGTTCCGCCTTTTGTAATGCCCTAAAGGCCTTCATAAATAGCGGCAACTTCACTGTAGTAATTGTCCGTCAATAAAAGTCTCATTTCCCTTCATCTCATTACGTATTTCTTTCAGTTACCTTCTTTACTATATTGTAGTAGTTTTGTCTATGTATGTTCCAAGATACTTAGAGCTATGTTACTCGACAGTGACACGTCATACGAAAATTACTTTCGACCTTAAGTTTTGCGTGCCAATGTATATGAAAAAGACAAAAATATAAATGTGCAAGGTTACCTATAAACAGGACAAGGTCAGAAAACTCAAAAAGCTACGAGCTTATATATACGAGTGTATAACACACTTGGTGTTATTATCACGTTAGAATAGTAGCACAAAATCATATGTACTGACCTGTGCTATTGTCTTACAAGTACATTTATTACAAAGGCTAAAACACGAATAAAATGTTGTGAAGTACAGTCTTTCTTAAACTGATACTACTGTTTCATAGCAAGGGAATTTGATTATCAAGAGAGTCGAAAATGTTAAAGGAGTTGCTTCGTTAGGTTATGATAAAGTGATTCTGACTTCATGGAATGAAAGACAAAACATTAAGCTACGTAAAATGTAAGTGCTCGTGTCATAGTTGTCACTATAACGTGTGTTTAAATGTAGGCTGATGTCTTAATAAGTGTCTCGTTTCTAGTGTACTAGATGTATACTCCCGAAGGGGCTAGCTTGCTGCTGACTCTGGCTGCCTCCATGGGACCCCTGTGTTCCACGTGCTTCCCCGCGCCGCAAACAGAACGACGCTCAAATTAGTGTGCTGCAGATGAAGTATAAGTCTCGCTGATTTAGCAGCGCCTTCATCGATTGATCTGATGTGGGTTTCCTTGGTTTCCCTGCAAATCATTCAGGAGAACATCAACATCTTTTTAGAGAAAACGACGCATCCAACTACATGGCCCGTCGTCCCCCACTCCAAAGCTTAAGTCGGGAAAAAATCTTGAAAATTTCTTTTAACTTTGGGGTTTACTCTTTTTCGAAAAGAGTAGCAAGAATTTTCTTTTGGAAAGCAATTCATCATATTCTAAACTAAAAACCAAGGTGTGTAAGACAGGTTGTTTCACATTGTTTGGACGATTTCCAATTTGAATAACACACAAACTAATCGTGAAACGAGATTGAACATTTTAGACAGGATACATCATTTATTCAGATTTACGTATTATATTGAATTAATGATGACCATTTGAGGCTACACAACACTCGAGCCGTTTCACCCAGTTATTGAACACATCTTTCAAAACTACTCGTGTAATTCTGGCAATTTAACCGTGAATTCCATCAAGCTTCTCGGTCTGGTCGTTTCGGCACATTTTCGTAAGGAACGACGAGAGTTTGCGTAAAAACTGCTAAGCACACGTTCGAGATTCACGGTTTTCCGAGGGCCGGTTGACTTTCGATTCGATGCACTGGCAGTTTCACGGAAGTTTCTTACCAATTTCAATGTTGTTTCACTAGCAGGAACTGGATAAAGCGGCTACATCTTGGAATTCTTACGAAAGGCACGCTGAACGCGCACGACAGATTCGCCGTAGTGAAAATAGCACTCGACTGCGAACGCGCAATGTTGCTTCGACCAGTACGAGGCGATTACTGACCTGTATTTGGAGTGAAACTTGATTCCCTGCACTACTAATAGACGGTGCCACCGTCGCTCTATCGTGTTTGTAGCTTGTGTTTCTCAAATTTTAAATCATCAAAACATTCTGAAATACCCTGTATTTTTTCGGACGTTTCAACATTTCAAATTATCACTAACTGGCAATGCATTAAGTAGTTCAGTGACCACTCTCGTGTCGAGCGTCTCCAGCGACCTAGACGTCGACGGAACGCTAAACCCTGAACTTCCTTCCTTCCCTCTGGTATCGAGACATGTTATTTCCTTAGACACTCTGACACAAGTAATTAACTGAAAAATTTGTTTGTTTGTTCGTGATGGTTCAAAAATGGCTCTGAGCACTATGGGACTTAACATCTGAGGTCATCAGTCCCCTAGAACTTAGAACTACTTAAACATAACTAACCTAAGGACATCACACACATTCATGCCCGAGGCAGGATTCGAACCTGCGACCGTAGCGGTCGCGCGGTTCAAGACTGAAGCGCCTTTAACCGCTTGGCCACACCGGCCGGCTGTTCGTGATGTCTCGGTGCTCTATACACATTAGGATATCAGGTATTAAAAATCTACATTGCTTAAGAAATTTCTAATCATCGCTAAAATCTTGGATAATTACCTTTCGATTGATTTCCTGTAAACAGAATATCACGAAACCACACTAATCTGTTCTCTGACCTTAAGTATCAGCTCATATCTCAAAGAATTCGCAGTTATCAATGGGCAGTGATGTTACAACACTAAAATTGACATTTTGTAACCACACTGATCTGTACTCTGACCTTAAATAACAGGTCATATCTCAATCAATTCGCAGTTATCAATGTGCAGTGATGTTGCAACACTAAAATTGACTTTTTGTATAAATAGAGACCAAGGGAGTCCCCAAGTTAATCTGGCCGGCAAAGAAAGCGGCGATGCGGGCCTTGTGGACCTTCCTGGCAGTCTTGGGTGCGGCCAGTGCGCAATGGGACCCCAACGTGGCGAACGGCCGCAGTGCCATGGTCCACCTGTTCGAGTGGAAGTGGAATGACATCGCCGCCGAGTGCGAGCGCTTCCTCGCGCCCAAAGGCTACGCCGGTGTGCAGGTAACGAAAACCTTACTTTTCATTATGAAGAATACCTAATTAATTACACTCCACGCCAGGTACCTCCTCCTAAAATGGAATAACCAGGACCAGATGTTCTAATAACTCCAGCTACTATTTCTTTCACCCTCCTCTTCCTTTGCTTTCGGTCTGACGTTTGCAACTGCCAGTATTATAGCTACTGCCGTATCATTAAAAAAATTATAGTATTTTAAGCTAAGCCGGCATCTGTATCGCAGTCTTTATAAAAATCCATTCCGAGGTTCAGTATATAATTCTTCACAAGTTCAAATATGGTTCAAATGGCTCTGAGTACTATGGGACTTAACATCTGAGGTCATCAGTCCCCTAGAAGTTAGAACTACTTAAAACTAACTAACCCAAGGACATCACAAACATCCATGCCCGAGGGAGGATTCGAACCTGTGACGGTAGCAGTCGCACGGTTCCAGACTGAATCGCCTAGAACAGCTGCTTCACAAGTCCTGGTGCCACTGTTACTGCCTGCTGGTTTGTCATCGCGACCATTTCTACGTATCTTTGAAAATAATCTATGATTGAGAGTACATATTTATCCATTGCAGGTGTTTTATTGGATGGACCTATAATATCAGTACCCAGAAATTCGAATGGTGCTAATGCTTTAGGTAACCTCTGCAGTGATACTCTGGTTCGACACAAATCCGCTCTCTGTGCGCACTGTAAGCAATTCCGCACACAAAAGTTTACGTCCATCTGTTTATTCCTCCACCAATATCTGCCTGCTACTCTTCTGTTGGTAGATCTGCAACCTCCATGGCTCGCTAATATGTGATCATAAACTTCTTGTATCACTCTTCCTTAGCATCTCTGGTAACACTAATGACAGTCGCAACCTGTCTTCTCCGCACAGTATACCAACCTGGTTAAAACAGTTCTTACATTCATCATCCGCTCTCAGTGCAATCTGTCATTTCTTGCGCTCATTGCCCACAGTATGTAATACTGCTAGTTTTCTACTTAAGCATCCGCATTTTCTTGCCTCTTCCCAGCTTTATGTGTCACTTCGAAATCAAACACACTTAGTCTTAACGCACATTGCGTCTACCTATCAGAAAGATCTTTTAACCCCAACAACCATTTTAATGCTCCATAATCTGTTGTGACTCTAAACTTTCTGATTTACATATAACATTTGAAATATGTGTTTCCATAAAAAAGGCTTAAAATCTCTTTCTCAACTGTGAAATAATTTCTTTCTGCAGAGGTTAGTTCTCTCGATGTGTAAGCTAACGCATGTTCTACTCCTTCTACCTCTTATGACAACATACAGCGAAGTGCACGATTTGATGCATGACACGATAAAACAAATTCTCTATTAAAATCCGAAAATACCAATATCAGACTGTACGTTAAAGCTTTTGTAGCTCTTTAAAAGCATGCTGGCACTCTTCTGACCACATGAATTTAGTACCCTCCTTTAACAACCGTGTCAATCGTCTGGCAATATCCGCAAACACTTTTAAGAACCGGCGGAAATAGTTCGTGGCGCCTATGAGCAATTGCAACTCCTTTACAGATTCTGGTACAGAAGATTCACGTACAGCTCTAATTAATCTTTGGTTTGTCTTTACCCCTTCTTTACTTATGACCTACGTATGTTACGTCTTGCGTCACAAAATTTCACTTTCCTGTACTCAATGTTAACTTCGCTGCTTTTATCCATAGGAATACCCTTAATCGCTGCGTATACTGTTCCATGTCACTCCCGCAGACGACTGTCATTGAGAGGCACTAAGAATTGCCGTGGTTGTAAACCTCTGCTTAATCCACGCAACAATCTCTGAAAAGTTGCAGGAGCTTTTCTTAATCCAAATGGCGTTCTTCTTAATTGTTAATGTCTTCTGGGTGCCGAAAACACTGTTTTGTATCGATCCCGCATTGCAGCCTCTATCTCACGATAACCGTTCTTCAAGTCAATTGTTGAAAAATATTTGCATTGCCCTAAATGGTCCAAGGTTTCTGTGATCTTTGGAAAAGGGTAGGCGTTTCTGTATTTAGATATATGTAATTACAACAAAACCTGTATTTTCGTGTTCCATCCATGGATTTTTTTTGGCACAACGACTATTCCAACCCGACAGTTATTCCACCTTTCAGCTGTTGATCGATAAATTACTCCAAACTTGGCTGTAAGAACCTAGGTATTCTGTATGATTTTCGGTAGACTGGTGATTCATTTCCCATTCGTATGCAATGCTATGTAGTACGCATAGCTGGTAATGTCCGTTTTTGAAAAAAATATATCTTTAAATTCCAAAAGTAATTTTTCCAACCGTTCCCTATTACGTCCCTCTGGGTGCTTCACTTTTCTCCATAACGCAATTTCAGTGGCGTCCGGTGACTGTACATCGCTGACACGATTCATGTCCCATTGCTTTTCTTCCAAATTCAAATGGCTCTAAGCACTATGGGACTTAACATCTGAGGTCATCAGTCCCCAAGACATAGAACTACTTAAACCTAACTAACCTAAGGACATCACACACATCCATGCTCTAGGCAGGATTCGAACGTGCGACGGCAGCAGCAGCGCGGTTTCTAACAGAAGAGCCTAGAACCTCTAGGCCACAACGGCCGGCGCTTTTCTTGCAGCGTATACATTTTTTTGCGATTAACAACCTCTTTGTTAACCTTACATCCTCTGCACTAAAATTGTCTATAAAAACAGCTACCTTCTTTTCAGCCTGTATTTCTTATATGCATACAGTATCTTTCGTAACTAAGCAACCCACCTAATATAACACTTCATTTCCTTCTAACGCTTCCACGCTACTGGCAAGCTAGACTCAACACTGACACAAAGTGATTTCTCAGTATACTGAAGCACACAACTGTGTGAATCAAGTCTTAGTGTGATTGTTCGTGGTTTAATCAGACCACCTTTTGTATTGCCTAATCATAGTCCCCTGAAGATTACATGTATAACATTTTACTGGAATTGATTCCGTACATCGTGCTGAGTGGCCCTCAAGGTTACACTGTGAACATCTAACAGGCACTCACCAATTGTGACTTCCATTACCTCTGAAACTATACAAATCAAGTGGTTCTCTACTCGCAATAAAATCTATTTTAGAAAAAGCTCAACTGACAAACCTTTTCTCCATACGAAAATTTTTTGTACTCACTGTACCAAAGACTGTAGCGCTGTAGGTTCAGACACTGCTCCAAGAACGCGACGTCAATGACCTGGCGCCGGAGTTAGATGGCCCATGGATTGTCACCCATGAGAGTGAAATGAGACATCAGGATCACAGTAAATTTTGTTAATTAACTTCTTTATTCTGGCCCTCAGCTGTAGTACATCAGGAACAGCCTGGTGGAGATGTCCAGTTGCCCCTCATGCGAAATAATAGACGTCCATCATTGCTGACACCAGAAACAGCAGAACCGAGCGTGGTGTCACTCGAATCTGCTGTTAGTTATGTCCCCAGCTGCAACCGTGATGACACCGTGGCAACACAGATGGCGGTACCCTGGAGGCAGCCGTGACCTCCCTCCAGCAAGGCAGTAGCTCTCTGCTTCTGTGGCGACCGCTCTCGTGACTTACGGCAGGCTGCCCCACTCCGTGGTCGAACAGCATATCCCTTAATGCATTCCAGGATGTCGCTCCAGGTGTTACAGGCTTATGGTGTATGCTGTGATACTGAGACGAGAATATATTAGTACATGAATAGTTAAGTACTTATATGTTCCAGCCTATGTTCGTTTAGGGCTTTAGGCATGTACACCGAACACGTCCACGGCGGCAAGTAAGGATAGGCGTCTGTCCTTCCACTAGCATATTGCAGCATTGGCTGTTTCTATGTAGCAACCACCTGGCTCTGCTTGGCAACGCCTGTGAGATGTGTTTTGCTTCACAATGCATAACAATCTTGCCTGCCTGTGGCTGGCTATGTTGCAACTCACTTCCACTGTGGCGTACTTTTGGACCCAATACAGTCGATATGCTACATACTTCGTTAACCTCATTTTATAACGCACAACATTTATGTTTAAACTGTACTTTGCTTTTGAGGTGACGAAAGAACTACTTATGCGCTATGTATCAGTGGCAGATCTGGTCCAAGTGGCTGCAAGTGCCATTGATGCAGACATATTGCGTACTCAAATATATCAGCGTTGCCGGCCGGAGTGGCCGAGCGGTTCTAGGCGCTACAGTCTGGAACCGCGCGACCGCTACGGTCGCAGGTTCGAATCCTGCCTCGGGCATGGGTGTGTGTGATGTCCTTAGGTTAGTTAGGTTTAAGTAGTTCTAAGTTCTAGGGGACTGATGACCTCAGAGGTTAAGTCCCACAGTGTTCAGAGCCATTTTCGTATAATTTCTGTGTGAGTGTGTCGTGGGGTCCTACCTATAAATAGATACATGTAACTGAGTTTGCATCAATTTTTTACAGTAATAAGGATGATAAAATGGACAAATTTCCTTTACTAGGACATGGTATGAAGTTTGTCTTTGCGTTTAATAGCACTGAAATAGTTTGTAAACATTGGTAGACATTCGCATGTTTCTAAATATTTCGTCAGTTTCAGCTTCGGTCTCCAGCGTTTTCGTTCTCACGGAGTGTCTTCTAAATTCCTAACCTATACCTTTCTTTTTTATTTTTATTGTTATGATACTATTATTCTTCTTCGTTAGTTGTGAAATTATCACTGGTATTTTTGTGTTACCAGGTGTAGAAGTATGAAACCTGTAGATGGCGCTAGCTATCAGTGTAGGGCCCGGAGACCGCGTCTGCAGCGCCATCTGCTTCCTGTAACGGCTGACGACGAATGTCAACCCACAGTAACCCATGTTACATACATCGGTATCTGTTTGAAACCCGTAAACATGACGAGTTTTATGCCTACGAACTAGAATTTGCAAGCGGCATTGGTTTTCTGTTATCATTTAAAGAAAACTCTTGCAGAATAACATCAAATACTTGTCGAAGCTTTCGGCGAATATTCTCTTGGGAATACGCAGTGTTCCTAATGTTTCAAAATATTCAAAAGCGGTGATTTTGACATGAGAAACGACAAGCGCGGGAAACCACCGAAAGAGTTTGAAGACAACGAATAGCAAGCCTTATTGGATGAAGATGATGTTCAAACTCAATAGGAACTCGCGGAACAATTGAATGTGACCTCATAAAGCCGTTTATCCTCCGTTGAAAGAGGTGCAGCAAGTGGGATACTGGGTTCCGCATGAACTAAATGAAAGACGGCAAGCAAATCGAAAGACCACTTGTGAAATGCTGCTCGCCAGATACGAAAGAAAGACGTTTCTCCATTGAATAGTGACATTTTATGAAAAATGGATATATTTTGTGAATCCTAAGCGTCGTAAATCATGGGTGAATGCAGGCAAACCATCGACATCCATTGCAATATTAATTCGCTTTGGAAAGAAGACAATGCTATTGGTGTCATACATTATGAGCTGCTGAAACCTGGTGAAAACGTTAACACTGGTAGCTACCAACAGGAAGTGATCGGTTTAAATCGAGCATTACGTGAAAAACGACTGGAATATGGAAAAAGGCGACAGAAAGTCATATTGCTCCATGATAACGCCCCATCAGCCGCAGCAGAACGGGTCAGGGAAACGATCGAGGCTTTCATTTGGGAAATACCAGTGCATGCGGCTTATTCTCTTGACTTGTCTCCTTCCGGTTATCATCTACTTGCATCACTGGAACACGCTCTCGCTGAACATCGCTTTAATTCTTATGAAAATGTACGAAAATGGCTCGTTGACTGGTTCGCTTCAAAAGAAGAACTGTTCTTTTGGCGTGGCATTCATAGCCTTCCGGAGAAATGGGAGAAATTTATAAATAACAATGGAGATTATTTTGAATAATGCTTATAGGTAGCACACCGCGCTTAGTACACGTCTACCGTGGTGCTCGGGGGCCACAGCACAGTTGCGACACCTGAGGATGGGCTTATGAGAGCCCGAAACCGGTCGTGATAATAAAAGAAATTTAGAACTGAAGCGGATTTTCAATCTCTGGTTTGAATAAAATCTCGTTTATCAGTTTCAGACCACAGACGTGTAATTATTGGAACCAAATTCCGGTGTCATACTTCTACATCTGGTAATTCCACGACTGCTAATTTTCAACTATCAGGAAAATTTGTAACTTTATATTATAAAGGGTAGTGCCCTTTCATACATGACCCCGTATTTCCATTAGCTTTTAAATTCAAAATTCCCCCTCCGTTTTAATACCCTTATAACTCTCCTGCCCGCCTTTTCTCCTTACCCATTAACAAGTTGCAAGCAGCGGTTTGCATCCTGAGATTGGTATGTGCGGTACTGTTTAGCATCGGAGTCATCGTCGAAACCATACAAACCATCCCACCCTACTCCTGTCCTCTAAATATCTGCATGCGAAGGGATTAAAGGTATGTTACGCGGGACGGTAATGAGAAAAGTGCGATATCTCACCCAAGACAGCAAAATCTACAACTGTAATATCATGCTAGAGCAGCTGATTCTCATTGCAGATGAAGACTACAGGAAATACCTGAAATAGAATCAAGGCGATTCCTGAAAAATATCAGACATTTTGGGTTTACTTCTTAAGAATGCTGGCAGGCACTATGGTTTTCAAGTAATGTTTCAGCGTGGTAGCTTTCTGTAGCCATCAGACACTTAAAGTGCTGAATTTTTAACCATCAGCTATACAAATATACCTTTATTCTCTACCGGTTTCGGTCTCCCAGACCATCACGCATAGGAAGAAAAGGCAAAAACATCAGCTCTAGCAATTCACCCTTCTCTTGCCTTTCCATCTTATGGGTGTCTTTTTTTCTGTGATGATGGCGTGAGGGACCGAAACCGATGGAGAATAAAGGCTTGTTTGTAGAGCTGACAGTTAAAATACAGTTCTCTAACTATGTTTTTCACTTTAGTCTGTAATGTTTGTATGCTTGTACAGAACGTGACTGAATATTGTGAAAAATTACAAGATCATACTACAGTACTACTCTTATGTGGTTGAAAGAGATACAGATACAGAGCATCTGGTGATATTTTGGTAAAATTTGTTGGAGGTCAGAGATGTTTATTCGAGACATTTTTCAGGTGTCCCCACCAAACGAGAACCTGGCCATCCCCAGCGACAACCGTCCGTGGTGGGAGAGATACCAGCCGGTCTCCTACAGGCTCATTACCCGCTCTGGCGACGAGGCCGCCTTCACCGACATGGTCAACCGCTGTAACAATGTAGGAGTGCGGTGAGTTTAAAGCTTACTTTACAACATCGTAATACTGGCAGTATCTCAAGAAGACTCGTTATAAAGGCACATTTGCATGCCGTGCGTGAGTTTCCTCGGAAACGCGAAATCTTAATTAAATAATTAATCTCTGTCAAATAAATAAAGCCTATGGCACAGAACTGCAGCGCTATGTCGCTGATAAAACAAAATACGAGGGTCAGTCAAAAAGTAATGCCTCCTATTTTTTTTTCTACGTTTAATTGTCAGGAAATTTAAATGCAATTACATAGGTTGAAAACCACAACATTGAGGATCATTTTGTCATTTTTCAATGTAATCTCCGCCCATCTCTACAGTTTTGGTCCATCTTTGAACAAGGGCATGTATCCCAGCACGGTAAAAATCACAGCTCTGCTTCCTAAGCCATTGACGCACGGATGTTTTGACGGCCTCCTCATCTTCAAAATGAATCCCACGATGAGCTTCTTTTAGTGGCCCGAACAGATGGAAGTCTGATGGTGCCAGGTCAGGGCTGTATGAGGGATGAGGCAAAACTTCCCATCCAATTTTGACAATCTCGTCAGAGGTGTGACGACTGGTGTGTGGTCTTGCATTGTCATGCAAAAGAAGAACATCTGCCATTGATTTTGTTGGGCGAACTCGCTGAAGACGTGCTTTAAGTTTTTTGAGGGTTGTGACGTATTGAACAGAATTTATTGTGCATCCCTGCTCCAAAAAATCAACCAGAATCACACCCTCTGTATCCCAGAAAACTGTTGCCATAACTTTCCCTGCCGATCGCACAGTTTTGAATTTTTTCTTCCTCGGCGAGCTTGTGTGACGCCACTCCATTGACTGCCTCTTTGATTCGGGTTCAAAAAAATGCACCCATGTTTCGTCCCCGGTCACAATTTTTTTCAGAAACTCATCTCCCTCCAAACGGAAGCGCTGCAAGTGTTGGGAGGCTATTGTTTTCCTTGCCTCTTTATTCTGATCGGTTAACATTCTTGGAACCCACCGTGCACAAACTTTTGAGTACCCCAATTGTTTAATAATCGTGATCACACTGCCTTTACTAAGAGAAATAATGCGACACACTTCATCTGCAGTCACCCGACGGTCACCACGAATGATGTCATCAACTTGCTGAATGTTGTGTGGAGTCACTGCACTCACCGGCCTGCCGCTCCGCTTTTCGTCAGTCAACGGTGTTTGCCCTTCAGCTTCCTTACAACGACGAACCCATCGTCTAACAGTGCTGACATCCACTGTCACAACACCATACACCTTCTTCAGTCTTTCATGAATGCGTATGGGCGTTTCACCTTCTGCATTCAAGAATTCAATCACACAACGCTGTCTCAAACGAACATCGATGTCGGCCATCTTACAAACTTCTGCTGTGCTGCCACCTGTTGACACAGAAAGTTACTACTGCAGTGGATTGCAGAAGAAGGTTTGAGGAATGGCGCCAAATTCAAATTTTTCACTTAACTTAATTTCTTTAAGTAGAAAAAAAATGGGAGGCATTACTTTTTGACCGACCCTCGTACAATTAGGACACTCTTATGTTTGATTAAGAAGAGGTAGGTCATGTACAATAACTGGTGCGGGAAGCACGTATATTTTATGGACTGGCACACCGCCATATTTGATGTTATATAAGAACACGGCGAGTTGCAATCTTACTAGGCACTCGATACTGTAAAGAATCTATATTTATGAAAGTAAGTTGAATTATTTAACTGTAGGCTTATTCGTTGAATATATCTGATTTAACTAACTGTGTAAACTTTTTTATGTTTAGTAGACAGTCACCTCTGTACGACGTGTTGACATGGCTGGCAAATTATTCTAATATTGAGATTTAGATTTTGAGTCCGCACCTACCGCAGCAGTCTCTGGAAACGATTTAAATACGAAGTCCGATTATTTGAATCACATTTCACGGTCAACTACGAATAACATTGCGTTTACGAAAAAGCCTTTGTCAAGCGTCTGATACCAAATAATTAAACGTCCACGTTCCAGATAAGCAAATATTAATTACAACCAATCACTATCATACATATACAATAAATTAATATTTATATTTAATTTTATTTATTTTATATCGTCTCACACAGATAGAAAGTAAATAACTCAGCAATCACATCTTTATTTTCTGACGAGTACCTCAAAACGGCTTCACGAAGGCCCGCGATTAGTTTCTATCGAATGAAATAAAGGATTTCTTCTAAATGACCTGTGTTTGAACAGTGCGTTACAGAAACAACTGTCCGCATTTCACTATCATTTTTAAATTCTCAGCATCAGGTTGTACGTAACAAATAAGTGTATTTTATATTATTCCGAATCGCAAACTTCCTCTTAGTGTCCTGTAAAGGCTGTTACTGGATTGCTTTATTTAGCAAAATGTTCTGTGATATAATCTGTGTAACTGAAACTGCAAGCTGAATGGGAAGAACTAAAATATAGAGGTGTACCAAACTGGAGAATCGACGACGAATTGTAGATTGTTGCTTCAGTAAATCATCGGAAAATAAATAATGTTACGATTCCAAAAAAGTAAACAAAATTCATTTCCTTGCTTGGCAAATAGCAAGTGAAACGTAGTTTCTACATTTGCTGTGCACTACGGTCTGTGCTGTAGAGCTACCCTATTCCACTAATGTCGAAGTGGTCCGTCTATTTCGAGGAAAAAGACGTCACCCATGTCGTCTTTGAGGTAAATCTCTGCCTATTGCTTCTATAAACTGAAAAGAAGAAGATCTTTGAGATCACCTTTACAGAAAAAGTACGTTTCATTTGATTCACAAGGGGCTTGAAAGGTTGGATCGTCATACACATCACCTCTGGTTTCTGCGTGCTGGTCGTTGTATTCATCTTTATCCACCGTCATTCCCAGAAAACGGTGGTACCTATGACACAAAGCAAGTGCTAAATTAATATACTGTAGTGCTTTCATTACAGTTCATTTGTTGTTTTAGAGGTTATAATAACAATTTTTACCACGCAAATCGAACAGTGAAAGATATATGACGCAATGTTCATCAGCAACTTGTCACGAAAGTAGGACATGCGTGGGGGAAGGTGGAAGGCAGGAGTACGAGTGCGTTTGTTGTCCCTGTCGCACCTGTCTAAGAATAGAAATAGTATCAGTTTTCATTACTGTAGGCTTGGGGATAACGCTTCTTACGTATATCAAAAAATAATTGTATTTACGCAGATATGAAGCATTTCCCCAGGATTAACATAAAATACATAACGAACCTATAACAGCAAGCAGAAAGTTTCTACAGTAGTTGTCATAAATCTGGATGTTGAATCACAAAATCAGCACAACGCTATTCTTCGTGTTCCATCATGACTCGTCAGCAATTGAACTTCCTTTCCCCAGAGATGTGTTTCTGAACTGTCAGGTAAGGAAATTCCATGTATACGTTTAGATTACTTTCAAAAATATGAGTGAATAATTTAACTAAGCCGCAACAGAATAACCAATATGCAATGTTTTCAAGAATGACAATAGGCCAAAAGCGATTTCATTTTCGAAATCCGCGTTCACGACTTTCATATTCAACGTGACAATAATGTTTAAGAACAGTGTAAGTGAGAAATGGAAAATGCAAGAACTCTCATAAGATGAGAAGCGTGGTTTTCTGCGCGTGTCTCCAACGAATATATTGTAAGCTGTTCTACGATTATATATGAAAGGTCAACGCTCCATTTATGTAGCTATTCCTGAAACAATTTGGAACACGTACCACTAAATATGCAGAATATTTCACATCGCGATTTTTATCAGAGAAAATTACCGCTGAATTCCTGCCGTCATTGCAGTTCGGAATTAATTTAATTCTGAGATCTTTGACTTTGTATTGGATAGAACACGATTATTCTAAATTACCCCAATACGAAGAAAAGGGTTTGATTTTTCCATTCAGAAATATGAACAGCCCCTTGGTCTCTGGAACTGTCCCCTGTTACAAACTATATGATTAACTTTTGAGAGAAGCTAAATGTTTTGGATGGGCTTGAAATCGCAAACGTGTTACTGTGATTTACGGAGAGTACGCAAGGCTCCGGGTATGTATTTCCGATCCATCCCAGAACATATATCACGAACATTCTTAACCGTGTATAATATGCCAAGGAGCAGGGGCATGCCATCTAGTTCTCCTATATGTCCTTTTAATATCCTGTTAATATTTTGTTTTAAATTGTAATTATTGTAAGCAACAGACTTCCGTAACGAGATATTTCTTTTGAAGCAGTGCTACTTTTACTACTAATTACAATAACCTTACTCCCCATTATCAAACACCAAGCACTGGTGTGTCCTGTCGTTGAGCGCGTGACACTACTATTACCACCAATCACACTACAGTTCTTCTCCCACTAGTTGAATTAATTTGGGCACGAAGTCTTTTGTGGAACTAATACTGTACAATGAGGTTAATTGTCGTTACTAAACCCGACCGGAATTTCCTTCGGTAAACACAATACTTATTTGGGATCTTTCAGGTAAACTCGATGGATTCTTTCGATGACAATTTTTTATTACTTTCATGGAATGCACTGCCTGCACAGAATGTTGTCTTGGAGAAATGTAAAATAATGCATCCACTGTGAAGTTTTCCCCTGCGTTCTTGGAAATTATGGTAGTAGTACCCGTTCCTTGGCTGCTTTAGAGTCCTCATTTCCTACTGACCATGGCACATTGTTTTTTAGTGATGAGCGTAGGTTCATACAGGGTGAAACGTGGAAACTACGACGCTATATTTGCAGGTACAGTACGTATGTATTTTACTTTACATTCATTGCATGTTAATCATGGTGAGTTAGTGCATGAGACTATCCAATAGAGTGAGGCATTTCAACTAAACACCGAAACAAAATATGCATTTTTCTGTCAATTTTTGAGAAATGCTGTGCGCTCGTGTTTCATTAATGTTCAAGAGGTAATATTTTTTATTTCATTTATTTGCATATTTAATTGATTCAGTCAAGGCCATCATACCTTCTCTTACATTGCACCAGGGACAAAAACTTACAGTGCCTTTTTACATCACAGTTATCCAAGAAATAACAATTTTAATATGGCAACTAGAATTGAAGTGATCTGAGCGTCTTAAGAGACAAAGTGAGTAAATAATACTGACTATGAGTTAATAAGTTATTGCTGTCAGTGCTTGCACTGCTACTGCTGCTGCCGCTAATAGTTATAATAGCAATGATAATATTAATGACAATAATAACAATAATGATAGTCGTAGATATAAAAAGTGTTTATTGGTATGTAACATAGATGTTTCCCGATGTAGCGAGTTCCTAGAAAAGGAAAGGACACAGCATCACTTAAATATATTGGAAAAAGACTAAGATCTAGTTGGAAAGAAGAATGTACAAGGGTAACGAGTATGTCAAACGACAACGGTAATCCCTATTGTCACTGTAGTAGATGCACAAATGACCCAAAACACTATTCAATGATCACCGCGACGTTGTATGCCGCCTGATGTCGTTGCGGGCACCTTCCGCGGTAACAAAAGTGCGTAAACGGAGTAGGCAGGGCCGACGGATCGCCCTAGCGAAGATCTGGGCTGGAAATGGGTAAATCCATTGAGATAAGCCACTTTGACAAACGGCAGATTATTATTACGCAGAGCCTGTGAACGACTGTTCGAAAACGGCGAAGCTGTTCTAGTGTTCACGTACTACTATCATGAGAATCTACGGAAAGAGATGGAAGGACAGTGAAACTACCACTAGGCTCTAAATGGTTGGACGTCCAGGACTCTTCACAGAAAGTGGTGCTCGGAGGCTTGCCTGCTCTGTGAAGTACGGTAGATGGTAGTCCTGTTTCGGAGTTCACCGTTCATCGTACATTGTTGAACATGGAGCTCTGCAGCAGCCCACCCCTACCTGTCCACATGTTGATCCAACGAATTCGTCAGTAAAGATTGCAGTGGACACGAGAACATCGGGATTCGACCGTTGATCGATGGAAACATGTTCGCTCTTGCTGCACTAAGTCGATTCTCGCCTCCACAAACGACGTCATCGAGTTGAACGACGGCTCGAAACGTGCAGCGCGCCTCGGATGCAGGTTGGTAGGAGCAGTATTATGCTATGGAAAACATTCTCCCGCGCCTGCATGGGTAATGTGGTAGTAATCGAAGACACGCTGACAGCTGCGAACCACCTGCATCCCTTCATGCTTGATGTCTTTCCCGACGGCGATGTCATCTTTCAGCAGTGGAATTGTCTGTGTCTCGGACCCAGAACCGTGCTACAGTGGTTTGAGGAGAATTATAGTGAACCCACATTAATGTCTCGGTGACCAGCTTTGCCTGCTGATACACAGCGTCCGCTACGGTCGCAGCTTCTAATCCAGCCTCGGGCATCTATGTGTGTGATTTCCTTCGGTTGGTTACGTTTAAGTAGTTCTAAGTTCTAGGGGACTGATGACCTTAGATGTTAAGTCCCATAATGCTCAGAGCCATTTGAACCATTTTGAACCTGATACACAAAATCAATGATGTATTTCATTCCAAAGACGGACAAACGAGCTATCAAGCAGGTGGTCGTAATATTTTGGCTCATTAGTGTATGTCATTAACTGTCTCTTGAAGCTGAAGGTGTTATTCAGCTCTGAAATATAGTGAAGGAGGTTATTTCAGAATCGAGTACCTGCTACTGGTGAGGACTTTGGTAAGGTACCTGAATGAAGGAGAGGGACAGAAAAGATTTTGCTGTGATGGGAGTGGCTGTTTCTGCCATACTGTTCAGACAACAGCGTTGTCGTCGAGGAGGGATAAGAGGGACAGTGTTTATTGACAAGACAATAGAGAAGACAGAGGATGTGTATATATCTGTCCTCGTCTGCACGCAGCCGGAATAGCTGAGCATATGATGGTGAAATACGATGAAAGAGCCAGACATCACAGATATAACGAACACAAGCTTTCGTAACTAGTTTCAAGCGCGTTCATTACTGATCTCCATGTCCCACTAAGTCGTCGTTTCACATACGAGCCAGAGTCTGCATCCGTGTGGCTGGTAGGAGCTCTTAATTGCAGCAAGATTAGAGTTGTTGGTGATGTGACACATTGTTATAGAAACTGAAATAAACTACTGATTCTTTCCTTATCACCCGTGAGATTTTTTTTTAAAAAAGTGATCATTAGAAGATGAAATTAAGGATTACACACACAACAAGAAAAGAATCCTATTCGGTCATGGTAAATGACCCATCCCAAGTCCTCCACATATTGATTCACCGACAAACATTGTAGTAACTAATTTAAAAGGCTAGTGTATTACATCACTGAGCCGGCCGCGGTGGCCGTGCGGTTCTAGGCGCTGCAAGCCGGAACCGAGGGACTGCTACGGTCGCAGGTTCGAATCCTGCCTCGGGCATTGATGTGTGTGATGTCCTTAGGTTAGTTTAGGTTTAAGTAGTTCTAAGTTCTAGGGGACTGATGAGCTAAGATGTTAAGTCCCATAGTGCTCAGAGCCATTTGAAACATTTACATCACTGTGTTTCAGCCACTGCGAAACAACTGACCGAACGAAGAACTATGTATACGATACCATATTGTGAAATTAATTGATGATGCTATTCTTTAGCGGTAAGATAATTAGCAGTTTACAACTGCTGCTGACCCTGTCATCTCATATTGCAGGATCTACGTGGACGCTGTGATCAATCACATGAGCGCCACGCAGGGCGGACAGACCGGTGTGGGAGGCAGCAAACCTTCGGCCTACAACTACCCAGACGTGCCCTACGGCCAGAACGACTTCCACTGGCCCCCCTGCAGCGCCACCAATTACCAAGACGCCAACAACGTAAGAACTTACATATACTAGTATCAACTATGGCAACGTAATCATTGACTTGTTCGAAAGAGTACGTTCTCAGTGATGGAATTAACTCAAGCTAAGATAGCGTATTTTTAAGATTAATGTTGATTAAACTTACTAACTTGAGCAAGGCATTTATAAATTAATAATAAATCAGATACCCTTCACAAAATACAATTACAAAACATTTAATACAATTTCACCCGCCGGCCGAAGTGGCCGTGCGGTTAAAGGCGCTGCAGTCTGGAACCGCAAGACCGCTACGGTCGCAGGTTCGAATCCTGCCTCGGGCATGGATGTTTGTGATGTCCTTAGGTTAGTTAGGTTTAACTAGTTCTAAGTTCTAGGGGACTAATGACCTCAGCAGTTGAGTCCCATAGTGCTCAGAGCCATTTGAACCATTTGAACCAATTTCACCCTTAATACTGAATCGTAAAATAGTGATAAGTCAATTACAAAATGGAGTTGTAAGAACACTGAATGTAAACGTAAATGACTCTAAGGTGTTAACTGAACCCGCCAGGTTAGCTAAGGGTGCTAATGCGCTGCTTCCTGGACTCTGGCAGCCGCGCCGGCCCCGGATCGAATCTGCCCGGCGGATTAACTGCGAGGGCCGGTGTGTCGGCCAGTCTGGATGTGGTTTTTATTCGGTTTTCCATATCCCGCTAGGTGAATACCGGTATGGTCCCATCTACCATCTTAGTTACACGACTCACAGACATTTGAATAAGTTGGCACTGTTTCATTGTTTACACTACACACAGGCACCTGGGATACTCTAATTCCGTCCCTGGGGGTACGGGGTGGCGACAAGAAGGGCATTCGGCCACTCTCGCACACTAACATCGCCAATTCCATAGTAAAAAGGCCGAACCCGCGCTGAAGTAGGACAAAGGCCCCAGAAAATGATGATGACACTAAAGTGTTACTGAAGGCATTATCCGGCTGGCGGTGGTGTGGCCATTCGACTGCGGTGTAGTCGACATGTTGCGCTTGGCCTTGGTTCGTGTCCCAGTCTAGTTCGGGGCCTCAGCGTTAGTGGCTGTGGATGTGGCTACCACTGACTCTCATTGCGGTCAAGACCGAAGTCTCCAGTGACGTCTTAGCTGCAGCTAAGCGTGTCGGTACCAAGTCCTGCACCAGAGTCTGTACTGTGAAGTCCAGCAGGATCTGTCCCCTACCGATCTGCAAAGTTTCTTGTGCGTGTGGTCAATTCAGTTTACTCTTCTCGCTAAAGGAATTATTTAGCAACTTTTATAGCTATTGCGTAATGTCTTCTGCCACGCTAAAACACACAAGGACACATACACACACACACACACACACACACACACACACACACACACACACACACAAATAAAAAATGTTTTTCCACATCTTCGTTATCAGAAATCGCGTTATCTACGATTGTATACCTGCAAATGTCCCTTGCCCACTTTACATGATCATTGATCAAATACGTCGTGAACAACTTTTTGATACAGTACGAATGTCTGATTGCCTACACTGGTATAAATGTGGAATGGGTGCGCACCTGTATTTTCTAATCTAAAGATGATGGCTCTCCTGTGTTGTTATTCTTGGCCTCTCTAGACTCCTTACTGCGCAGCGAAAAATTTTTCTCACCCAATGTTTGCCTCATTCATTACAGGTTTCTCATTTCTAGACGAACAGCTACTGAAGTGTACAGGTTAAGCCTTCTATAGAAGGGTTCAGCCCAATGTTTACAATATATAAGCAGAAATATCAGGACACTTCTTAGTGGACGTGAATGTAAGGGGGGGGGGGCTGTCCACCCTTCGCCTTTATGGTGACAGTGACTCTGCCAGGTGTCTGTATATCTGTGGAGGAATGTCAGCCCCTTCTTTCTCAAGAGCCGAAGGTTAGACAATTCTGGAGCGAATTCGACGTTCTAAGTCATGCGAAACGTGTTCTGTTTTGTGTAGCTTGAGGCGGATCTGTTCAGATCTGCATTCTGTGGAAGATAGTCCCTTTCAGGAGTGTTATTGTTCACAAACTATAGCTTGACAGATGCTGCTTTATGACAGTTTCCGTTGTCATCCTGATACAAAACTTTCATTACTGTAGACAGTAAAACTGTAATGAAATGTGTTCTTATCCTTCCGCATGTAATAATTTGTAAGCCGAATCACGTAAAATGTTGCCATGACGCTTCACCACCACCTCTGTACTTCACAGTTGGTACAGATGGCACATAACGTTCTCTTAGCATTCCGTCAAAGTCAAACCCTTCCATCGAATTTTCGAAAGGTATAGTGTGATTCATCACGCCAAATCACTCGTTTCTGGTCATCCACTGCCCAGTGGCTCGCTCTTTACAGCAACTCGAACATTGCGTAGCACTGACTACACGTATGTGTGGTTTTAGCTCAGTCATTGTCCTAGCTGAACTGCTGGTAGCACTTTCAGTCTCACGAGTGAGTCTTTCCGCTGATTTCAGGCGGTTTTCGACAACCACCCTTCGCAATTGTCGACGGTCACCGTTGGTGTCCATTACATCTGCCTGGTTTTGGTTGACGTCTGCGTGGTTTTGGTTCAGCTGTGGCTATTCCTTCGCGTTTCCTTCACAGGTACCAACGCTCGATTTGGGGCAGCCATAACATGGCTTAAATGTTCCTGATGGATTTGTTACTTAGGTGACATCAATTATCGTCACGGAGCTCTGCTGACCGAGACACTGTCACTGAGCTAGATTAGATTAGAGATTAGATTAGATTAGTTTTCGTTCCATAGATCCGTGCTGAGAAGATCCTCGTGGATGTGGAACATGTCAATTTTTTTTAAAGCTGAAATAACAATACTAATAGTATGAATATATACAATACATCATTTGTTTCTATTAAAAAATTCGTCAATGGAGTAGAAGGAGTTGGCCACTAGTAAGTCTTTCAGGCTCCTTTTAAACTGATATTTATTTGAAACTAATTTTTTTATGTTTACTGACAAATTATTGAAGATGAGTGTTCCTGAGTAGTGGACCCCTTTTTGAACTAAAGTAAGTGCTTTTACGTCCTTGTGCAGATCATTTTTGTTCCTGGTATTGTATGTATGAACTGAGCTGTGTGTTGGAAAAAGAGATATATTATTTAGGACAAATTTCATTAATGAGTAAATATACTGAGAGGCAGTAGTTAGTATACCCAGTTCTTTGAAGAGGTTTCTACAGGACGTCCGTGAATTTACTCCACAAATAATACGTATTACACGCTTTTGGAATCTGAAACTTTTGTTTGACTTGAAGAGTTACCTCAAAATATTATACCGTATGACATTATGGAATGAAAGTAGGCAAAGTATGCAAGCTTTTTCATTTTTATGTCGCCTATGTCTGCTAACACTCGAATTGCAAATACAGATTTGTTAAGGCGTTTCTGCAGTTCTGTGGTGTGCTCTTCCCAACTGAATTTATTATCAAGTTGTAATCCCAGGAATTTAAGACTGTCAACCTCTTCTATCTGCTGTTCTTCGTATTTTATGCATATGCTGGGTGGAAACCTGTTACAGGTTCTGAATTGCATATAGTGAGTCTTTTCGAAGTTTAATGTCAGTGGGTTGGCTTTAAACCATTTATTAATATCCATGAAAATATCATTAGCAGATCTTCCTAGAACTACACTTGACATACTATTTATTGCAATACTTGTGTCATCTGCAAACAAAACGAACTCTGCTTCTGGCAGTGTAACTGATGAGAGATCATTAATGTACACAAGAAAAAGCAATGGCCCTAAGATGGATCCTTGTGGGACACCACATGTAATTTCTTCCCATTCTGATGATGACTTGTAACGCTACCGCCCTACTCGGACGTACGTTAGCTGTATAAAGCCTGTACTGTAATAAGTTCACGGGCTTCACCTTATAAACAAGGATTTTAGTACATAAGTTGACCGCGTGTACCTAATAGAAGCAAGATCGGACTTGTACTCAGTCAATAACTACAGTGATGCATCAAGCAAATGTAAAGTATAATTACTCTTTCGCATAGACAAGAAGTACACACAGTAGATGCTACCTATAATTAATAATTCGGTCGCCAGCCTACTTAGGCAATGAGTGAGTTTTTCCTTGTACAAGTGGGTGCATGTACAAGCATAGTAACACGTAGTAATGATGCGTTATATGGCAAAGTTTGGAACCAGAAAAATCCACTGAACTAAAGCTTTCTCTTTTTGTACTAATTTGGACGAGATAAATTTACACAACACCACACAACAATGATTACTACGAACTGCATTTTGTATATTGATCAGACTGAAATCGGGCATAGATTGTCCTAGACTGAGCTGTTTTGAAAGCACACATACAATGTCACTATTAAAATGGGAAAACAACACTAATATCCTTAGGTTCAATATAGAACTTAACTTTACTGGTCAAATCTGATCAGCACATTTCAAAGTTTGAAAGAATGGACAAGAGAAGGGGGGGGGGCTGAAACTGTTATGGTCGTTATACTGAAACTATTAAGTACTGAAAGGCAAATTAACACTCAAAATTATCAATCTATGGATAACTACTCTTTTGTCTTACTTCTGAATAATTTAACTGTCATTAGTTCTGTCTCAAATTAATTAAATAACATCGCTAACTCAATTCAAAAAACTCTCTTCCAATTTAGTCATACTTTTGTTCTTTACCAACATTTGCAATAACACACAGAACTGTAAACTTCTTTATAGCAAAGGTTTGACTGCTGATAATTTTCATTGACACTAATTTTAAACTTTCAGTTCAGGATACTCGGGTTGCACAATACGAGGTAAGGATCCTGTCTAGGTCAGTGATGAGGATAAGTCATGGCTAAAGCAATTCTGGTAAAAGTCACGTTATTATTGATCAGTTAGAAACAGTTTCGACACTGGTCCACACAGATACACTTCTAAAGATGAAATAAATGTTTGACCTGTGCAAGTCGGTGCCGCGGTTGGCGGGCAGCTAGATAGCGGGCAGCACGGCACACATACAAGCACGGCTAAGGCTCTCATTACATAGGCACTTTCCTTCTTCTTAGCGTCGTAATCTTTCCAACTTTGTGCCTCAGAATATAGCCATGCCAAGTAGTCGTCGGAATCGGTGCATCCGAGGCTCAATGGAATCCACTTTTCCTGGGTAGCCGCCTCGGTACAGAACGTGTTCCTCTGACCGATTCACAACTCCGACTGTTGCTCGCCTCCGACTGTGTTACTGAGCCCGTTGTGCCGAACCGCGCCAGTGTGCGTCTTCCCGCGCCTCCACCTTTTCCCGCTCCCCTACAGGTAGGGTATTCACCACAGGTTTTCTACTACACATATCCTAATGCATTACCTACGTATGGACCAAGTGTATAAATTACAATTTTCACATCTTACAATAGTTTTAACATTAAATACACTTCCCTTTGATTACCACATTATTTGAAATCTAACATAAATAATAATATTCATTTCAAAAGTTACTCACAGTTTCTTTAACATCACGATACGAACCGAAAAAAAAGTTCAAAACATTGCTTACATTAATTTATCTAAATTCATAAAGAAAAAAAATTATTATATGTACAGTTGTCGTTACATATGCCCCTGTTTCCAGAAAATTTTCTTAAGTCCAAATTTTATGGGAACACTAAATCTTACAATTATACAGTGGTTCTGAATCTTTACTTAAACGTCCAAAAAGATTTACACTACATATTTCCTTTTACTTACTGTATATAGGTTTACACTCTTTTAACACATCAAGAATAATTATTTGTCATTTACTCAAGTGCCTTTTGCACAGTCCAACTTCCCATCATAACATTACTAAAATAGCAATTTAATCAATTTTTCTAAATTTCTCAAAGAAATAATTTAAAATTCTGGAATACAAACATTTAACTACAAAAACAATTGCATATTTAGTACACACTGTAAGATAATTTGTCGCTGCTTGCTTTGAATAGCAGTCCATTTCCTTACTTACTAAGCAAAACACACACACATATATTCAGAAAATTAACTACACATATTTGCTGCCTATTATGCGGATTTGGGCAGTCCTTTTTACTTCATATTGTCACATCTCCTGGATCACATTTACAATTTTCCATCGACTATTTATCTGCCCTCATTGGTATTTGGCAGTCCTTCATATTATGGTTCATACACTGCCCATTTTCATTTTTGACAGTCCCATCTTTTATCTGGCTGATAGCATTTATCCTTTCTTTTCAGTCCCTTTCTCCATGCATTTTTACAGTTACAGTACAATTGGTAATCTGAAACTCACATAACTACATTATCACACTTTCAAGGGTATACAGACATTTACAAAGATTAGTTACATTTAGAATAACTTGGGTTCAGCATAAGATACAGCACAATTACTCGTTCCTAGGAACATACAGTTTCAGGTCCACAATATTTCTTACACCTAAAGGTCTTTTGGATTTTGGGTAGATCAGGTAGTAAGCATTATCGTGTGGAATATTCTGTATTATATATGGTCCATTATAAATATATTTAAATTTTGAAATTTCATGGTTTAGTTCACTAGACTTTTCGTGGGTTTTTAAAAGAACATAATCTCCAATTTTAAATTTTGAAACTTTTAAATTTTTATTGTGTCTTTTAGATCTAGATTCAGCTTTTTGCTTTGCCCTTTTTATCACCAATTCTTTCTTTTGATCCAATCCCAAACTTGTACAAGGTGGAAACTCTAGTTTTTCTTCAATTAAACTTGTACTATTTCTGCCTAACAAAATTTCTTCCGGTGGAAATCCTGTAGTTTCATGAAGTAATGTGTTCATGACATTCTCAAAATCCGATATAAATCTGCCCCAGACTCCAAATCAACAAACCAATAATTCACTTTCAGGTAACACTGAGATACAGTAATAATAAAGTCATGCATAATACTAACAATATATACAAATACAGTATCCTGCCCCCAGTCTCTTTATTAACAAGGCAGTCTGTTAGTGTTCATAAAACAGTCACTTAAGTCTGGTGGCTTTTTAGGCCTCCTATTTTCTACATCTTTCACTAAGCCATTCAGATCTTGCCCACGTTTCGTTTCATCAGGTGGCTTTTTAGATTTTGAAATTTCAAAGTCTTTAGCAAGGTACAACATTTCCTGTTCTGCTATCATTTTATCAGGTGGTTCTTTTTGTTCCTGTAATTCACACTCCTTCAAAACATCTATTAAGATGTGCCCCAGTATAGAATCATCTGGAGGTTCCTGCAAATTATGCCCCTGTTTTACATTACTGAATAATTCATTCGGTTTTTGCCCACTTCTATTTACTGTATCTTTCTTTGGAAAAATGTCACTAATTTTCTCATACCCTCTTTCAGTAAAAGTATATTTACTTTCGTCTACTTCTAAAAATTCATCTTCGCTAGAGTCATCGCTACTATCTTCCTCACCATCAGATTCACTTAAGTATGCTACTTTTGAACAATAGGGAAAGTTAGTATATTCATTTTCGTCTGTATTTGCGTACCTTTCATCATCTGAACTATCGTCAGAATCCGACCATTCCGGATCGCTTTCAGGTTCTAACATAAAAGCTTTTCTGAGACAGGCACTAAGTTCCTCCTCTGTATTGTCGTCAGGCTTGGATTTTAACTCAATCTCCTCTTTTGGCAAAACGGCCTCATCCTCAGCTTTATTCACCTCCACTGTGACTTCATATTCGGTGTAATCCTCGTGGACTTTAATTACTCTCAGGTAATCATCTGCCCCTTCTCCACGGTGCCTCTCGGTAGCAGCTTGTACTATTGGCGGACTGTTAGCAGAAGTTATTTCTTCGTCAATGCTGAGGATTTCATCCTCCAAATCCTTCCTACCCTTAATCTGCGTCATATTGGCGGCACGCGTACTTTGCGCGGCGCTATTTATTCTCTCCTCTTCCAATTCGGGCCACGGCACCTTATCGACGTCCCTACTATCTCCTTTTCCACTAACTAATTTCTTTGCCTCATACTCCTTCTTAAAATCCTCCCACTCACATTGCTTTAGGCCCTTGTACAGATCGTCGATCTGCACATGCCAATCAGTTACTTCTGCTAATTCATTCTCGCCTTTTATCTCATTGCAAACACTGCTAACCGCACCTCTCTGTGTATTCACAGTTTCCTTTATCGTTTCCTTTGCCACGGAATTATCACTCGTAAAATTTTCATTTGCTCTGACGGCTATGTTCGTATCTACTGCTGCCGTATTTCTAGCGGCTTCTTTCCTAACAGATGTTCTGCTAGGCTGGGCCGTTGCCCTCTGATGCTTCCCTCGCCTGTTAACATGTAGCGCACTGTGCGTCAGAGATGACTCATTCTGGCTCGCACCTGACGCTTGTTTTGCCACAACACGTCGCGGCGTTCCATGTCTGTCCCTAGCCTGTCTCATTACATTACGGTCGGTCCGGTATCTTTTTTCAAATCGGGGGCGGTATGTATTGTCCGCTTCCGTTTGGCCCGCAACGTTCGCGGAAATTAGTTTCCCGCGTCGTTATTATTTTGCGCGGTATACTCTCTACCGCGACCTGAATAATTTCCTCTGCCTCTTCCTCTGCCTCTTCCTCTCTGTATTATATTGACGCGAAATCCATCGCCGTCATTTCTTTCTTCATTGTTTTGGTTATTACGGTTACCAAAATTTTGATAATTGGCACGACTTGCGCGCCAATGGTCTTCGTCTTCGACCCTTTCTAGAAATGCTTGGAAGCTACGATGATTGCTTCCTACATACCTCTTTGAATCTTCTGGAAGTTTTTTATATAACTCCCAGATAATTTCTGAATCTGATCTTCGGCCTCTTAAATGCGTCAATTTCCGGTACCAATGCTCGCAGAAATCTTTCAAAGAATTCCTGCCCCTGTTATCATGCTGTTTGGCCATGATGAACTCCCGCCATAAATGGTCCTGCTTTTGTTCAGACCAATATTCTTCCGTAAATCTCTGCCTAAATTCTTTGAACGTCATTCGTTCGGTATTTAAATTTATTCCTCAGCGCTTAGCATCACCTGCTAAGGTGCTAATTACAACGTTTATCTTTTCCTGATCAGACAAGTGCTCAGGAAATACTCTCTCGCAATTTTTGATAAAATCTAACGGATGCCACCCGTTATGTTTCTTGGCTGGATCGAAGCGTTCCTCGCCTTCTAACAGCTTCGTAATCGGTGTGCCATTACAGACAACACCAGGCCTATCTTTAATTTTGCTTTCCAGATCGAAAATTCTGCCTTGAATTTTCGTAGTATTTTGTTCACAGTTTTGAACACATCCGGTTACTTTTTTATCTAAATCCCTTTCAGTTTCTAAAACTACCTTTTCCGATATTCCGTGCTGACATTCGTTTACGATCTCAGTTTTAAGACCGAAAACTTTTTCGTCTATCTTAGTTTCAACCAGAGGTTCTGCTTTCTCTTGGATGTTGAGAATTTCAACATCGAATCTACTATTAATGTTTCCAATTTCCTCCTGCATAGTATCCATATTCTTGTTAATGGTATCAACTTCAAATTTCAGAGTATTTACCACAGAATTTAAATTACCCACTTTTTGTTCTACCTGTTCTATTTGTTTACTAATTTTAATTCCCTGTCCTTCGACCTGTGCTTTAATTCGATCCATGTGTGTTTTAAGCTGCTCATTCTGTGTTTTGAGCTGCTCGTCAACGTGCGTTTTAAGTTGCTCATTCTGTGTTTTGAGCTGACGTCCCTGTGTTTTAAGTTGCTCGTCAATGTGTGTTTTAAGCTGTTCGTTCTGTGTTTTGAGCTGACGTCCCTGTGTTTTGAGTTGCTCGTCAACGTGTGTTTTAAGCTGCTCATTCTGTCCTGCAATTTGTTTGGTTAATTGTTCAAATAAGTCGTTCATACTTAAAATTTTTATACTGTTTTGTTCTACAGGATCGATGTGTTCCGATTCTACTTCAGAAGTTTCTTTCGGTTCTTTCTTTATCTGTGGTGAATCAAACATGTCAGTGGATTCGTTCACGTACCCACTATCATCTACCAAGTCACCCTCTACTTCCTGTTTTGTCCCTTGCTGTGTTCGAGACGATCTCGACATTCCAATCTGTTCGTTGACGTGTTCATGGTATTGCATGTACGCCAATTGTCTTCCGCTAACGCCATCTGTTATCTGGCCACGTAAACTCCTGCTACTGCCAGCCGCATTCTCCATTTCGCTTGGCGCATCTACCCTGCCTACGTTCCTGTCCATATTGAATGCCAACTATACCACACTATTATACTTTACGCTCACTGTAATTTATTTTACTAAACTTTATTGCTATTCGTGCCACTGAACATCCACTGTTCGATCTTTACGTTAATTTGTAATCGACAACAACTGGATGTCCTGTCACCGGGAAGCCACTTGTAACGCTACCGCCCTACTCGGACGTACGTTAGCTGTATAAAGCATGTACTGTAATAAGTTCACGGGCTTCACCTTATAAACAAGGATTTTAGTACATAAGTTGACCGCGTGTACCTAATAGAAGCAAGATCGGACTTGTACTCAGTCAATAACTACAGTGATGCATCAAGCAAATGTAAAGTATAATTACTCTTTCGCATAGACAAGAAGTACACACAGTAGATGCTACCTATAATTAATAATTCGGTCGCCAGCCTACTTAGGCAATGAGTGAGTTTTTCCTTGTACAAGTGGGTGCATGTACAAGCATAGTAACACGTAGTAATGATGCGTTATATGGCAAAGATTGGAACCAGAAAAATCCACTGAACTAAAGCTTTCTCTTTTTGTACTAATTTGGACGAGATAAATTTACACAACACCACACAGCAATGATTACTACGAACTGCATTTTGTATATTGATCAGACTGAAATCGGGCATAGATTGTCCTAGACTGAGCAGTTTTGAAAGCACACATACAATGTCACTATTAAAATTGGAAAACAACACTAATATCCTTAGGTTCAATATAGAACTTAACTTTACTGGTCAAATCTGATCAGCACATTTCAAAGTTTGAAAGAATGGACAAGAGAAGGGGGGGGGGGGGCTGAAACTGTTATGGTCGTTATACTGAAACTATTAAGTACTGAAAGGCAAATTAACACTCAAAATTATCAATCTGTGGATAACTACTCTTTTGTCTTACTTCTGAATAATGTAACTGTCATTAGTTCTGTCTCAAATTAATTACATAACATCGCTAACTCAATTCAAAAAACTCTCTTCCAATTTAGTCATACTTTTGTTCTTTACCAACATTTGCAATAACACACAGAACTGTAAACTTCTTTATAGCAAAGGTTTGACTGCTGATAATTTTCATTGACACTAATTTTAAACTTTCAGTTCAGGATACTCGGGTTGCACAATACGAGGTAAGGATCCTGTCTAGGTCAGTGATCAGGATAAGTCATGGCTAAAGCAATTCTGGTAAAAGTCACGTTATTATTGAACAGTTAGAAACAGTTTCGACACTGGTCCACACAGATACACTTCTAAAGATGAAATAAATGTTTGACCTGTGCAAGTCGGTGCCGCGGTTGGCGGGCAGCTAGATAGCGGGCAGCACGGCACACATACAAGCACGGCTAAGGCTCTCATTACATAGGCACTTTCCTTCTTCTTAGCGTCGTAATCTTTCCAACTTTGTGCCTCAGAATATAGCCATGCCAAGTAGTCGTCGGAATCGGTGCATCCGAGGCTCAATGGAATCCACTTTTCCTGGGTAGCCGCCTCGGTACAGTACGTGTTCCTCTGACCGATTCACAACTCCGACTGTTGCTCGCCTCCGACTGTGTTACTGAGCCCGTTGTGCCGAACCGCGCCAGTGTGCGTCTTCCCGCGCCTCCACCTTTTCCCGCTCCCCTACAGGTAGGGTATTCACCACAGGTTTTCTACTACACATATCCTAATGCATTACCTACGTATGGACCAAGTGTATAAATTACAATTTTCACATTTTACAATAGTTTTAACATTAAATACACTTCCCTTTGATTACCACATTATTTGAAATCTAACATAAATAATAATATTCATTTCAAAAGTTACTCACAGTTTCTTTAACATCACGATACGAACCGAAAAAAAGTTCAAAACATTGCTTACATTAATTTATCTGAATTCATAAAGAAAAAAAATTATTATATGTACAGTTGTCGTTACAAACTGATGAGTTAATTCACTAGTCCCTTGCACTGACACCCTTTGTTTCCTGTTAGTGAGGTATGACTTGAACCATTTTGCAGCACTGCCCGTGACCGAATAGAATTCTAATTTACTTAAAAGAATGTTGTGGTTCACACAATCAAATGCCTTTGACAAATCACAGAAAATACCTGTTGCTTGTAATTTGTTATTTAATGAATTAATTACATTTTCACTGTAGGTGTAAATAGCCTTCTCGATATCAGAACCCTTCAGAAATCCAAACTGTGTTCTTGATAATATGTTATTTGTGGTCAGATGGTTGAGCAGCTGCCTGTACATTACTTTTTCTAAAATTTTTGAGAATGCTGGCAAAAGTGAAATCGGTCTGTAGTTTGATGGTATCTCTTTATCCCCTTTCTTGAATGGAGGCTTAACATCTGCATATTTTAGCCAGTCAGGAAATGTCCCAGTTATAATTGACTGGTTACACAAGTAACTTAGAATTGTACTAAACTCACAAGAACATGCCTTAATTAACTTTGTTGATATTTCATCGTACCCACTAGAATGCTTTGTTTTTAAAGATTTTATTATGGACGTTATTTCTTTTGGTGAAGTGAGTGATATATTCATGTACTTGAAGCTATTTGTGAAGGCTAGTTTCAGATATTCAAGGGCATTATTTACTGATCCTGAAAGTCCCATTCTATCAGTAACGGATATAAAGTACTTGTTAAATAGATTTGCCACACTATGCCCATCAGTTACTAATGTGTCATCTACACTTAGCGCTATTTGCTCCTGTTCCTTTCTGGTTCTGCCAGTCTGCTCTTTCACTATATCCCATATTGTTTTTATTTTGTTCCCTGACATTGCTATCTTCTTCTCGTAGTGCATTTGTTTAGACGTCTGAATTTCTTTTTTTAATGTTTTACAGTATTCCTCGTATTTAGCTAAATCATCAGCATTGGAGCTATTCTTGGTCGACAGATACATTTTCCTTTTTGTCTTACAGGAAAACTTTATTTCTTGTGTAATCCATGGTTTTATTATAGACTTCTGTTTAATTTGAGTAACTTTTAGAGGAAAACAGTTTTCAAACATGGTACTGACATTGTTCATGAATGTGTTACATTTTTCATTCATGTCATGAGCACTATAAACATCTTTCCAGTTCATATCTTTGAGTAGTTTTCTAAAACACTCAATTTTTGGTTGATTGACTACTCTCCTGTACTCAGATTTAGCAGTCTTGATAATCTGCTTAGAATTTACATCTAAAACAAGGAGCTGCATGTCATGATCTGATAGTCTATTTATAACAGGTTTTATGATATGATTTTGTTCCTTTGATTTGTCTATAAAAATGTTATCAATGGCTGTCCTTGAGGATTTAGTGATCCTAGTTGGAAAGTTTACAGTCTGAGTTAGATTGAAAGACAACATTACTAACTGCAGTGAATGTTTACTGGTAGATTGCATTAGAAAATCTGTATTAAAGTCACCAGCAATCAAAATTTCTTTGTTTCTTCCTGTTAAATAACCCAAAAGAGCTTTTAGATGATCTAAGAATAGATTATAATTTCCTGCAGGTGCTCGGTAAATAGTTATTATTATATAGGATCTGTTATGGAACTCTACTTCTGTTGCACATGCTTCTAGATGCTGCTCTAAACAGAATTAATTAATACTGATGGTACTGCTTCTCATTGACAATACTCCCCGCGTCTTTTGATACTGTACTTGCTGGTAAGTCTTTCGTGATACGTAGTAAGCAGTTTCGCGTTACATAGGAATGTCCGGATACTTTCTATCAGATAGTGTATTTCTAGTGATACTACGATACTCCACATATTCACTTCCATTGCAATTCCTGCTTGGAGAAAAGATATTCATATACTACACGACAGAGTGATATTTAAACATTTATATCCTGGTACAGTTCCATTGAATTTCTCGTTCTCACACTACCTCCTTTCCGCTAACTATTCGAATGTACTCGGCAAGTATGAAACTGTTCTCTTGATTTCTTCCCGATGCAGCTGCTGCTTCTCCGTCTAAAACTGCATAACTGGGTTTGATTATTAAATCAAAATCATTCCGAAATAAGAATAATAAATTCAAATACACTGATGAGCCAAAACATTAAGACATGCTTAATAGCTTACTTTTCTGCCTTTGGATCGAAATACATCACTGATGCTGCGTATCAGGGATCCCACAGCTTGTTGGTACGTTTGTGGAGGCTTGTGGCATTAGATGCTCACACGCACGTCTTGTAATTCGCATAAATAACGGGCCGATGATATGTGTACGCTGTGATGACGCCCGATAGCGAGCCAGGTGGGTTCCGTAGGATTTACATCAGGCGAATTTGGTGGTCGAAATATCAACATGAGTTCACTATAATGCTCCCAAACCACTGTAGCACGGTTCTGCCTCCGAGACACAGACACACTGATGAAAGATGACATCGCCTTCGGGGAAGACATCAAGCATGGTGGCATGCAGGGGGTTTCCAGCCGTCAGCGGTCTCCGATTGCTATCACAGGTTCCATGCAAGCGCAGGAGAATGTCTCCCACGGCATAATACTGATCCCACCAGCCTGCGTCCGTGGTGCGCTGCACAGTTTGAGCCGCCGTTCACGTCGGTGGCGGCGTTTGTGGAGACGACCATCGAGCTAGTGTAGCAAAAATGTGATTCACCCGGAAAGGCGACACGTATCCATGGATCGACGGCCCGGTGCCCACTGCAGTTATAACTGACGATATGGCTGGGTCAAAATGAGAACACGTAGGGGTGGTCTGCTGCGGGACTCCATTTTCAACAATATATCATTAACGATGTGCTTCGAAATAGATCTGCGTACACCAGTATTGCGCTCTGTCAGCAGACATGCCACAGATCATAATCTGTTCTGCTTTATGAAGCAGACAAACCTCCGATCCCCACGTTCTGTAAAGAATCGTGGACGTCCAACCATCTAGCGCCTATTGGTAATTTCACAGTTCTTCTGCCACTTTCCGTAGATGCTCACGACAGCAGTACTTGAACATTCGACCAGCGTCTACGTTTTCGAGATACTCGTTCACGGGCTCTGCGTAATAATAATGTACCCTTTGTCAAAGTCGCTAATCTTAATGGATTTCCCCATTGTGACACATGTCTTCGCTAGGGTGTCTATTCCATTTACATACTTCTGTTACCGCGTCAAGTGCCCGGAACACCACCAATCGGCATCCAAAATCACGGTGAGCAGTGATCAGAATGTTTTGCCTCATCAGTGTACATGACCTTAGTAAAAGTGAATATGTAAGACTTGACTTGGAATCGTCGATCTGGTGCCAACTGATTTGCCACGTGGGGTAGCCGCGTGGTATGGGGCGCCTTGCCGCGGTTCGCGCGTCTCCCCTCGTCGGAGGTTCGAGTCCTCCCTCGGGCATGGGTGTGTTTTGTCCTTAGCGTAAGTTAGTAGAAGTTAGATTACGTAGTATGTAAGCTTAGGGACCGATGACCTCAGCAGTTTGGTCCCACAAGACCTTACCAAAAATTTCAAATTGCTTCTATGATACTCTCTGAAGTTTCGCATCACGAAGAGCAGTGCTGCAAGACTTACTTTCCGTGTCCAGGCAAGAACATGTAAGCCCTCTTCGGTACTGCAGTGAAAACATTGTAGATTAGAGTAATTTTACTGATCTAACTGTTTCGTAATACTACGACGACGAGAAACCACCGACAGGTTCTGAGAGTTCGAAGTGATTTAGTACACCTTTCTCTTTGTTCACACTTGTCTTTACTTTATAGTTGGAGGAATCTTCGAAAGTCTGTCATTTTTCCATATTTTTCTTGAAAATATAATTTCACTTGATTCCAGAATGCAGTTAAAAAAGAAATACTAAGCAGAAGTTACATGAACAGATACGTTTCGTTGAACACACACCTTTCTAACGACAGATAGAACCAGTAGTCTACCAGAGTTTTTGAGCTACACTTCTTAGATTTCCATTTTACACCACTTCGATGTCCAGTTTCGGACGACAGAACCTAATAATTGAAATATAAGTATGAACTGTTGTTGTTATGTCTTACTTTCAGGTTCGCAACTGTGAACTGACTGGACTTCAGGATCTGAACGATGGATCAGATTACGTGCGTGGCAAGATCACGGAATACATGAACAAGCTCATCGGTATCGGCGTTGCTGGGTTCAGGTACTGTTCCAATCAGTTTTAATGAAAACTGTTTGTGTTAGTAGGACAAATTTCAACCTTGTGTCAAGAAATATATTTAAGTTACTCAGGTCATTCATAAGTGTATACACTTGAAAATATCCTACAATGAACTGGAATATATTGGTGTAGGCAATCTGTAATTACTTTCTGTATGAGGCACTGCTTGAGAACAACGTTTGTACCAGCTGAATGTCTGACGAATACGTAACCATCATAGCTGAATCCTAAATGAAGAAACAACAGTGATACTTTTCTAAGTCAATGAGATTAAACTTTGGGGAAGTCCTCCACTACTTTAGCAGTCTCTAGCTCTGGAAGACGTGGAAAATGCTGGCTTAACCACTATATGTGACCTATGCGAAACCCAGACATAGTCAGTAGGATTCAACACACCAAATAAACAATGTAACGGAACGATGCTCTTAGCTTGTGGAATCTTTTTCTCAGTGTTAAGTTCATACGGACGACCTTTCCCATCCTTATAAGGAAAGGAATTGCCAATGTTTTTAGCACGCACCAGAGTGAAACCCGGCCGGAGTGTCCGAGCGCTTCTAGGCGCTACAGTCTGGAACCGCGAGACCGCTACAGTCGCAGGTTCGAATCCTGCCTCGGGCATGGATGTGTGTGTTTTCCTTAGGTTGGTTAGGTTTAAGTAGTTCTAAGGGGTAGCGTCTTTGATTCATAATCAAAACGTCTTCGGTCCCGGGTTCGATCCCCGCCACTGCCTAAATTTTGATAAATAATCAGCATTGGCGGCCGAAGACTTCCGGCATAAGAAGTCAGCCTCATTCTGCCAACGGCCTTGTCAAAGAGGGCGGAGGAGCGGATAGAGATTCAGGGCACTCTCTTGTCCTAGGGGTGGGAAATTGCCCCTAAAGGCGGAAGAATCAGCAATGATCAACGACATGAGGATGCAGAAGGCAATGGAAACCACTGTATTACAGACACGTAACGTGCATCCAGAGGACATGTGGCCTGTAATTGAAGAAGTATTATGATGATCTCTCCATTGGCAAAATATTCCGGAATAGTCCCCAATTCGCATCTCCGGGAGGGGACTGCCAAGGGGGAGGTTACCATGAGAAAAAGATTGAATAATCAACGAAAGGATAACGTTCTACGAGTCGGGGCGTGGAATGTCAGAAGTTTGAATGTGGTAGGGAAACTAGAAAATCTGAAAAGGGAAATGTAAAGGCTCAATCTAGATATAGTAGGGGTCAGTGAAGTGAAGTGGAAGGAAGACAAAGATTTCTGGTCAGATGAGTATCGGGTAATATCAACAGCAGCAGATAATGGTATAACAGGTGTAGGATTCGTTATGAATAGGAAGGTAGGGCAGAGGGTGTGTTACTGTGAACAGTTCAGTGACCGGGTTGTTCTAATCAGAATCGACAGCAGACCAACATCGACAACGATAGTTCAGGTATACATGCCGACGTCGCAAGCTGAAGATGAACAGATAGAGAAAGTGTATGAGGATATTGAAAGGGTAATGCAGTATGTAAAGAGGGACGAAAATCTAATAGTCATGGGCGACTGGAATGCAGTTGTAGGGGAAGGAGTAGAAGAAAAGGTTACAGGAGAATATGGGCTTGGGACAAGGAATGAAAGAGGAGAAAGACTAATTGAGTTCTGTAACAAGTTTCAGCTAGTAATAGCGAATACACTGTTCAAAAATCACAAGAGGAGGAGGTATACTTGGAAAAGGCCGGGAGATACGGGAAGGTTTCAATTAGATTACATCATGGTCAGACAGAGATTCCGATATCAGATACTGGATTGTAAGGCGTACACAGGAGCAGATATAGACTCAGATCACAATATAGTAGTGATGAAGAGTAGGCTGAAGTTCAAGACATTAGTCAGGAAGAATCAATACGCAAAGAAGGCGGATACGGAAGTACTAAGGAATGACGAGATACGTTTGAAGTTCTCTAACGCTATAGATACAGCAATAAGGAATAGCGCAGTAGGCAGTACAGTTGAAGAGGAATGGACATCTCTAAAAAGGACCATCACAGAAGTTGGGAAGGAAAACATAGGTACAAAGAAGGTAGCTGCGAAGAAACCATGGGTAACAGAAGAAATACTTCAGTTGATTGATGAAAGGAGGAAGTACAAACATGTTCCGGGAAAATCAGGAGTACAGAAATACAAGTCGCTGAGGAATAAAATAAAGAGGAAGTGCAGGGAAGCTAAGACTAAATGGCTGCAGGAAAAATGTGAAGACATCGAAAAAGATATGATTATCGGGAGGACAGACTCAGCATACAGGAAAGTCAAAACAACCTTTGGTGACATTAAAAGCAACGGTGGTAACATTAGGAGTGCAACGGGAATTCCACTGTTAAATGCAGAGGTGAGAGCAGATAGGTGGAAAGAATACATTGAAAGCCTCTATGAGGGTGACGATTTTGTCTGATGTGATAGAAGAAGAAACAGGAGTCGATTTAGAAGAGATAGGGGATCCAGTATCAGAATCGGAATTTAAAAGAGCTTTGGAGGACTTACGGTCAAATAAGGCAGAAGTGATAGATAGCATTCCATTAGAATTTCTAAAATCATTGCGGGAAGTGGCAACAAAAAGACTATTCACGTTGGTGTGTAGAATATATGAGTCTGGCGACATACCATCTGACTTTCGGAAAAGCATCATCCACACAATTCCGAAGACGGCAAGAGCTGACAAGTGCGAGAATTATCGCACAATCAGCTTAACAGCTCATGCATCGAAGCTGCTTACAAGAATAATATACAGAAGAATGGAAAAGAAAATTGAGAATGAGCTAGGTGACGATCAGTTTGGCTTTAGGAAAAGTAAAGGGTCGAGAGAGGCAATTCTGACGTTACGGCTAATAATGGAAGCAAGACTAAAGAAAAATCAAGACACTTTCATAGGATTTGTCGACCTGGAAAAAGCGTTCAACAATATAAATGGTGCAAGCTGTTCGAGATTCTGAAAAAAGTAGGGGTAAGCTATAGGGAGACACGGGTCATATACAATATGTACAACAACCAAGAGGGAATAATAAGAGTGGACGATCAAGAACGAAGTGCTCGTATTAAGAAGGGTGTAAGATAAGGCTGTAGCCTTTCGCCCCTACTCTTCAATCTGTACATCGAGGAAGCAATGATGGAAAGAAAAGAAAGGTTCAGGAGTGGAATTAAAATACAAGGTGAAAGGATATCAATGATACGATTCGCTGATGACATTGCTATCCTGAGTGAAAGTGAAGAAGAATTAAATGATCTGCTGAACGGAATGAACAGTCTAATGAGTACACAGTACGGTTTGAGAGTAAATCGGAGAAAGACGAAGGTAATGAGAAGTAGTAGAAATGAGAACAGCGAGAAACTTAACATCAGGATTGATGGTCACGAAGTCAATGAAGTTAAGGAATTCTGCTACCTAGGCAGTAAAATAACCAATGACGGACGGAGCAAGGAGAACATCAAAAGCAGACTCGCTATGGCAAAAAAGGCATTTCTTGCCAAGAGAAGTCTACTAATATCAAATACCGGCCTTAATTTGAGGAAGAAATTTCTGAGGATGAACGTCTGGAGTACAGCATTGTATGGTAGTGAAACATGGACTGTGGGAAAACCGGAACAGAAGAGAATCGAAGCATTTGAGATGTGGTGCTATAGACGAATGTTGAAAATTAGGTGGACTGATAAGGTAAGGAATGAGGAGGTTCTACGCAGAATCGGAGAGGAAAGGAATATGTGGAAAACACTGATAAGGAGAAGGGACAGGATGATAGGACATCTGCTAAGACATGAGGGAATGACTTCCATGGTACTAGAGGGAGCTGTAGAGGGCAAAAACTGTAGAGGAAGACAGAGATTGGAATTCATCAAGCAAATAATTGAGGACGTAGGTTGCAAGTGCTACTCTGAGATGAAGAGGTTAGCAGAGGAAAGGAATTCGTGGCGGGCCGCATCAAACCAGTCAGTAGAATGATGACAAAATAAAAATTCTAAGTTCTAGGGGACTGATGACCTTAGCAGTTAAGTCTCATAGTGCTCAGAACCATTTGAATCATTTTGAACCAGAGCGAAAGTTTCAAGAATCCCGCATGTATAGCTATGCCCTTTGAAGATAAATTTCAAATTACGTCTGTCAGTTCTGATAAACGCTCACTAAATGTCCACGACACTGCAAATAATTTTTTCATTCATCGGTCTTTCGTGGAATTTTACATCAGAGAGTATCAAAAACGATATATAACACATATTTAATGCTGCTTCCCAAGCACTCAAAATGCTAACTCATCAGAGGACAATATATGGCTCCAAGTCAGTATGGTCTCACTATATTAATGTGACACAGAACATGTTCTTAAGTGAGTCTCGACGTCTCTTTCACGAATAAAAATATTCCCCATCTACTTGCTACGGCACAGCTTATGAGGCAGAGAGATAATATTGCACATCTACTTGCTATTGGCACAGAGTTTGAGGAAGGTGAAACAGTCATCTTCTTTGCAACGTCCGTGACTGAATATCATCAACGCTTGATGTGCGTGACACTATGGTAGGTCACCTTCCTGAGCCACTGAATTACCTTTACTCGACTCGACGTTAATACTAGCACAGAGCGCACTCCTTGAGCCCAACATTTGAAAAATGCTCCAGCTGTGAGCTATGTTTATAGTCAGAGTGTCTTTGTGAGTGTGACTAAGAATTCTTCTTCTTGTAATACACTTGAACATCTGTGTTACAAGTTAGCAGAAACTTATAGAGAATTTACAGTTTGTACGTTCTTAATAAACGGTACATTTTATTTATAGATAAGACTCTTTATTCATCGGTACACCAACAAGAGAAATAACCACTATTACGTAATATTCGATTAGCTTCCCTCTGATTATTTCATATAAGCTCCTCCTACAATCCACCACACTCCGATCCTCGGGCCGTAGCGGGTAGCCGGGTACTACATGCCGGTGAGCGCGGTCTTTACGGCGTTGGTCGTTCAGTGACCTATGAACTATGAGCACTACAAGTTTATCGTGAAAAATGTGTCAAACTTCGTCCGATAATACTAAACTGTCACGCACAACCTTTGATGACACGGCGGCCTGATCCACATACTTAAGCTCGAAGGCCACCTAGCGACGTGACGCGACAGTAGCGCTCCTAGCGCATTAACTCAGAACTATAGCGTCGATGATGTTATTGATGATGGGATAACTTGTCGATATAAGTGCCTCCACGTTTCCCAACAAGCCACGCCTACAAATTATGCCTCAAATCAAGCGTTTTTTCGGCAGTACATTCATTTTACGTTCACCCCATCTTCAGATGCTTATATTTATTTACGCGTCGTGGACATTTACTCATCACCTTTTACAATTGCTGCCTTAAGATCTTCAATTTCAAACTTCCGCAATGCTTTTAGTAAAGAAACAACATTCAGGGAATGTAAGTAAATGTAAACAACTGAAGATGGGATACCAGGTGACCTGTCACTATGGAAAAATAGATGCCTGTAAAAGCTACTGGTGGCAGATAATTCCTTATAAATTACCATCACTGCCACAGTTGCAGTGTTCTAATGCGTCCACAACGGAAAAGAATTATTTACTAATGTTAATATGAGAAAGAAAAGCGAAATAAAATACGGGAATGAGATTGACAATGCAAGTCGACAAGCGAAACTGAGTAACTTATCGAATTTTAGCCACAGGCAGGACATTCGCTTGTTGTATATATCCAGTGGGGACGAAATGGCATTGTACGCGGCAGTTTTCACAGGCGAGTGTCATCAACTGCAAACCCGAGGCGAGCCGAGCATCGCCGGAAACAGCCGATAATCCGCCTTTGGCCGAGTACAATGCGAGAGTCACACTGCTTCACCGGCGTATTTCTCCCCCGGGTCGGATGGTAACCAGTCGCAGGCCAAATGCGGCATACGGGCAGCTGGTTGGCCAGACGGGTACTAAATTATCAGGGGAGATCTAAAACCTTCCGTCTGAGGGTGTTGCTCCAGCGTATACACTGATGAGCCAAAACTTTATGACCACAGCCCACCGCCAGGTTGAATGCCTCCTGGTGGTCTTGGGAACATGTGACCCAGTAAGAAATGAATGTAGGTAGATGAATGGACAGTGATTATAGCGAAGATACGAGCCGCGAATTCGGACATACACTGATGTAAGTGGTTTGACAAAGGGCACTTCTTTGTTGCGCTGCGGCTCGAAACGAGAATCTCTGAAACCGCGAAGCTGATCACCTGTTGAGCACTACTGCTGTGAGCACCTATGAAAAGTGGTGAAGTATGGTGAAGTAAGCGTAACGAGTCGGCCGTATGATATTCGATGACCATGTCTCATCACAAAACGTAGAGATCGGAGGATTCCCCACTGTGTAATCCAGTACAGGCACCGATCTGTGGCAGATCTGACAACAGAGTGCAATTCTGATGCAGGCTCCACATCACACGAAGCCTACGTTTTCCTGTATTAACCCTACGACATCGTCAGTTATGATTGCAGTGGGCACAGCATCACTGAGTTGTAGATCAATATGAAACGTGTCGCCTGTCGAATGAGTCGCATTTCTGGTTACATCTGGTCGACGGTTGGGTCCTTACACGCCATGTCCGAACGAATGGCTGCAAAGAACATGCACCGCTCACAGATGCAGGCCGCTGAGAGAAGAGTTGTGCTGTGGGGCACTGTCCGTGTTACAAGGTCAGAATCGTGCTACTGTGGTTTGAGGGGCATTATAGTGAAGTGAAATTGATGTTTCGTCCAGCAAATGTGCCTGGTCCGTACCCACAAACAGGGCGCCAGCTGCGTGCCCGGGTAGCACCATCACGTAATTTATGTGAATTACGTGACCTCTCCGTAGACATCAGGTTCCACACACTTCTGGAATCCTGTCAAAGACCTGTAGAATCCATGCCAAGCAGACTTTCTATTGTACTGTGCTTCAGAAATTGAGCAACACGCTTTGACAAAGGTGGTCATGAAGTTTTGGCTCATCGGTGTATGCAACGCAGCGTGACTCCGATGCAGGTAAGCACCGACGTGAAGGCAAGGGATTAGAGTAGCACTTGGCTATTTCCCACGCGAGTGCTTGGGGAAACGTTTTTACCAAATGTGTCCAAATAGAACCAACGTGCTGATATTATTTTCTTGCCTACTAAAGGATGTAACAGCGGTTGACGTGCATCTGAGAATGAAGAACGTATCTGGGGCACTATGTCCGTCGAAAACCACCGTTGCATAGTGTTGTGCTATAAGGGTTGCCCTTGCTTCATGATAAGCCCTAAGGTCCGGCACTCTTACCACTCGATGATCAGGCCTCCGGTCTCTTAAAAAAGGTCTTGAAAAGTCGACGATTCATATCGGGTGAGGACGTGCAGTGGCAGTTATGTACTTCTTCATGTAGTGGGACACAGTGTTTTACCGAACGGATGATTCTTCGTTGGGATGATTTCCTCAGTCCTCACGGCGGTTTTTCATGATTAACATACTGAGTCTGGATTGTACAGCCTTCGAACGGATACATAACGATCGCTCGCAAGTCAGTACATTATGAAAATTATTGGGAAGTACCAAGAAAAGTAAATTAAAACTGATTTTACAATAGTCACTTTTACGTCACTAATTTGGCCAAGAGTCCTCCGAAAACTATGAAACTAACTAAGAGATTGCGCTGGAATGAAGAGGCGAACAGTAGAACATAAAGAGGTATACATACATGTATGTACTGATCATTCGTATAAAGCGAACGCAGCCTCACTTAAAAAATTTATAGTTGCTGTGGGACTATATTACATGAAATCTTATATAACCTTAATAACCCTTTTAATGAATTCTGTCTCGTATCTTCAATAATGCATTGGTCCTCTACGTATGTCATTGTATTACTTCTCAGGTCGATAAACAGCCCTAAGCACACCTTAGGAACCAAGTTTAGAAGCAGTTTAGAAGCAAACGGACGTGAGAGACGACGGTCTGTATCATGTAGGACATAAGTGGACGGCGCACGTGACTGGTCAGCTACGTAAACAACCGGCCAGGCTCCTGTTAAACTGCGTCGGAGAGAGCCGCTTCTGCGACGGGGAGGTATGCCGGCACAGAGTCGTGTCTGTTTGGCGGATTAACGTTGAGCGATAGGATTGCTGGCCAGCATAGGTGTGGTTTTCGGGCGGTTTCTCATTTTTTTTTTAGTCATCAGTCTACTGACTGGTTTGATGCGGCCCGCCACGAATTCCTTTCCTCTGCTAACCTCTTCATCTCAGAGTAGCACTTGCAACCTACGTCCTCAATTATTTGCTTGGCGTATTCCAATCTCTGTCTTCCTCTACAGTTTTTGCCCTCTACAGCTCCCTCTAGTACCATGGAAGTCATTCCCTCATGTCTTAGCAGATGTCCTATCGTCCTGTCCCTTCTCCTTATCAATGTTTTCCACATATTCCTTTCCTCTCCGATTCTGCATAGAACCTCCTCATTCCTTACCTTATCAGTCCACCTAATTTTCAACATTCGTCCATAGCACCACATCTCAAATGCTTCGATTCTCTTCTGTTCCGGTTTTCCCACAGTCCATGTTTCACTACCATACAATGCTGTACACCAGACGTTCATCCTCTGAAATTTCTTCCTCAAATTAAGGCCGGTATTTGATATTAGTAGACGTCTCTTGGCCAGAAATGCCTTTTCTGCCATAGCGAGTCTGCTTTTGATGTCCTCCTCGCTCCGTCCGTCATTGGTTATTTTACTGCCTAGGTAGCAGAATTCCTTAACTTCATTGACTTCGTGACCATCAATCCTGATGTTAAGTTTCTCACTGTTCTCATTTCTACTACTTCTCATTACCGTCGTCTTTCTCCGATTTACTCTCAAACCGTACTGTGTACTCATTAGACTGTTCATTCCGTTCAGCAGATCATTTAATTCTTCTTCACTTTCACTCAGGATAGCAATGTCATCAGCGAATCGTATCATTGATATCCTTTCACCTTGTATTTTAATTCCACTCCTGAACCTTTCTTTTCTTTCCATCATTGCTTCCTCGATGTACAGATTGAAGAGTAGGGGCGAAAGGCTACAGCCTTATCTTACACCCTTCTTAATACGAGCACTTCGTTCTTGATCGTCCACTCTTATTATTTCCTCTTGGTTGTTGTACGTATTGCATATGACCCGTCTCTCCATATAGCTCACCGCTACTTTTTTCAGAATCTCGAACAGCTTGCACCATTTTATATTGTCGAACGCTTTTCCAGGTCGACAAATCCTATGAAAGTGTCCTGATTTTTCTTTAGTCTTGCTTCCATTATTAGCCGTAACGTCAGAATTGCCTCTCTCGACCCTTTACTTTTCCTAAAGCCAAACTGATCGTCACCTAGCGCATTCTCAATTTTCTTTTCCATTCTTCTGTATATTATTCTTGTAAGCAGCTACGATGCATGAGCTGTTAAGCAGACTGTGCGATAATTCTCGCACTTGTCAGCTCTTGCCGTCTTCGGAATTGTGTGGATGATGCTTTTCCGAAAGTCAGATGGTATGTCGCCAGACTCATATATTCTACACACCAACGTGAATAGTCGTTTTGTTGCCACTTCCCCCAATGATTTTAGAAGTTCTGATGGAATGTTATCTATCCCTTCTGCCTTATTTGACCGTAAGTCCTCCAAAACTCTTTTAAATTCCGATTATAATCCTGGATCCCCTATCTCTTCTAAATCGACTCATGTTTCTTCTTCTATCACATCAGACAAATCTTCACCCTTTTAGAGGCTTTCAATCTATTCTTTCCACCTATCTGCTCTCTCCTCTAATTTAACAGTGGAATTTCCGTTGCACTCTTAATGTTACCACCTTTGCTTTTAATGTCACCAAAGGTTGTTTTGACTTTCCTGTATGCTGAGTCTGTCCTCCCGATAATCATATCTTTTTCGATGTCTTCACATTTTTCCTGCAGCCATTTAGTCTTAGCTTCCCTGCACTTCCTCTTTATTTTATTCCTCAGCGACTTGTATTTCTGTACTCCTGATTTTCCCGGAACATGTTTGTACTTCCTCCTTTCATCAATCAACTGAAGTATTTCTTCTGTTACCCATGGTTTCTTCGCAGCTACCTTCTTTGTACCTATGTTTTCCTTCCCAACTTCTGTGATGGTCCTTTTTAGAGATGTCCATTCCTCTTCAACTGTACTGCCTACTGCGCTATTCCTTATTGCTGTATCTATAGCGTTAGAGAACTTCAAACGTATCTCGTCATTCCTTAGTACTTCCGTTTCCGCCTTCTTTGCGTATTGATTCTTCCTGACTAATGTCTTGAACTTCAGCCTACTCTTCATCACTACTATATTGTGATCTGAGTCTATATCTGCTCCTGGGTACCCCTTACAATCCAGTATCTGATTTCGGAATCTCTGTCTGACCATGATGTAATCTAATTGAAATCTTCCCGTATCTCCTGGCCTTTTCCAAGTATACGTTCTCTTGTGATTTCCCATATCCACTAGATAAACATTTGGCACGTGCCCTTGTTCCGCCTAAGATACAGGCTACGCCTGAAGAAAGGCTTTACCCTGTGCTCAGTCAGACAGTGTACACCGCTTCCGTCCAGGAGGGTGAATAAGAGACTGATAGCCTTCAGCGTTTGGTCTCCTTAAACACTTACTCAGTATCAGCGGCCGTCGATATCTGTATAAGTGAGAGACGCCGGCATGTCATCAGAAGCTGGGAAGAGACACTAGCATTTCGTAAACGTCGCGCTCACACTACGGGTTTCGCGGCAAGAAAGCCACAAATATATTTTTTTTTTTTTTTGCATTGACACAGAAAAATATTCATAGACACAATAGGTGTTTGCGAGATGCATGTAGAACAAAATAACGAAAACATTGAACATACGCGAAGTAATGTACCTTTTGATCTTTTGATACGAAGGCGTGGTGCCGGCCGCGGTGGTCTCGCGGTTCTAGGCGCGCAGTCCGGAACCGCGCGACTGCTACGGTCGCAGGTTCGAATCCTGCCTCGGGCATGGATGTGTGTGATGTCCTTAGGTTAGTTAGGTTTAACTAGTTCTAAGTTCCAGGGGACTGATGACCTACGATGTTAAGTCCCATAGTGCTCAGAGCCATTTGAACCATTTGAAGGCGTGGTGAAAAGTAATAGTTCCGAATTTCGTATGTGAAAACTCCTGAAGCTTTCTAAATAAAACAAACCTTATTACATTCTACATCGTTTTCATCAGAACTTCATATTGTCAATCTTCTGCCTTAAATGGCTCCAAACCGCAGTGTGTCGGCGTGTAACGTAACTGACTCGGTGCGTGAGACTGTGCTATAATCGACTTTCTGCTTCGAAAAGTTCGTTCACATAAGGGGCATCCTTTCCATCAGTGTAACAATACCAGACCACACACGAGCTCTGCGACAGCTGCAACAAGCCTACGCTTTGTTCCACTGGAATTGGTCATTATGTGCACAGTACCGACTTGGCACTATCTGATTTTGATCTGTTCCCAAAATTTAAAGAGCACCTTCGAGGACTTCACTTTGACATTGATGAAGCGGTGCAAGCAGAGATGCGGTTATGGCTCCGTCAATAAAGTCAGACATGTTACAGTGACGGTATCAACAAATTAGTCTGTCGTTGGGAGTAATATGTTCAGGTGACTCTGTTGAGAAACAAATATGTTGACATGAAAAATTAAGATGCAATATATTAATAATACTTGTTTTATGTTAAAATATTGAAACGTTTCTATATAAAACAATCGGAGGCACTAATTTAGAGCATGCCCTCGTGCTCTTGTTAGATCACTAATTGCACACTGTAGTCGTTGAGAAATAAAGTTCCATGATGTTTAAAAATAGGATGGTGATCTGAATACTGGAAACAGGTAACAAAATACGTCCCATAAACTACAGCAAATGCTTCAGGCCTTACAGAGAGCACCTGCAGTTGATAAGTCATTCGACCTAATGAACGCCACACTTGACCGCTACTGCTTGTAGTGGTTTCATCTGCCGTGGTTGATGGATTGACTGCCACAACAGGGCAGATAATTCTGCGAAACTGCCTGCCGTAATCAGTGATGGCCTCAGTGTAGTTCCTTGACTCAATCAGAAATTCATTGGTCCACTGCTTGGAGATTAATTTGCGATTCCTGCTAATGGTATCTTTCCATGCAAGTAGCCAGAAATTAAATGTACACCTTTACAGTTTGGTGTACGATGACTTCTTATCTTTCAGGATCGATGCTGCAAAGCACATGTGGCCCGACAATCTTGCCAAGATCTATGGTGCACTGAGTAATCTCAATAGCAACTACTTCGGCAGCGGGAAGAGGCCCTTTATTTATCAGGAAGTGATCGACCCTGGTAAGCAAAACCGAATCACTTACTGATGTGATCATTATGTAGTGGATTTGCATTGCTTAAATTCTATATTTTGTTGTAGGCACTGAAGCTGTAAAGAAAACGGAATACATAGGGATGGGAAGAGTCTGCGAATTTACGTATGGTTCCCAGCTGGCACCATGCTTACGGAGGAAGAACCTCATGAAGTGGCTGGTCAACTTCGGTAACAAATAATGATATAAAGTTTAATTTTGCAGCTTTGATTTCAGTTCTGTTGTTGATAGCTTCACATGGAAGCCTTATTACAGAGTCATGATGAGTTCTCCGAAAACGGCTGTTTCACTCAGCAGTCTATAGTATAGAGGAAAGTGTGTACTCCCATTTCTACTTTTTTATTATTACACTTTCTTTCAACCAAAGTAGACTCTCAAGTAATTAGTAGTTATTGCATGGTTTGAAATCGGACTATCTATCGTTTCTCAGGTGAGGAGTGGGGCATGGTTAACGGAAACAACGCTCTGGTCTTTATTGACAACCATGACAACCAGCGGGGTCACGGTGGTGGTGGTGACGTCCTCACCTTCCGGGAACCAAGGCTTTACAAGGTAAGCCCTGATGTTCACCACACCATTCAGTCTAGTCCGCCATCTGTCGTTCTGTCAGTTACTTAAAACAGTCTTTAAGAAACTAAAAGAATCATAGAGCTTTTCGCCCCTACTTTCAAAACTAACGGTATAAGACTTTAAATTTTCTGCATGGATATCATAGAAAACTGGAACTTAATTAGAAGTCGGACATTCTGGACGACTAAATCGCTTATTTAAGCCATCCTGCAATTGTTTCCTCCGCCTTGTTTATGAAGCATTGAACGAGCACTGAATTTTCGGGATTTCTATGTGGAAGGCAAAAGTTTTGAAATAAGCAGTCCTAGGAACGTTCTTTCATTCTAGTAAGTGTACTGCTGCATCATAAAACGTGGAGGAAGAATAGCTGAATAAGGAATTATTCTGATGATTGTGTTACTCGCAGCTACCACAAATCGATAAGATGTTGGATGGGGAAGAACACGTTATATATAGTAATTAAAAGTTGAGAATGGAAAAGTAAATTAAGCGATAGCCGTTAACAGTGTTGAGCAGTTACCGTAAAACTGCACCACCGAAGGTGCACGACCACGTTGACGTCCGAACAGTTGCTTTATAAAGTTAATGCACGTGATGGTTGGTCCACAGAGAAATCCGAACAAAACATATTCAGCTTTATAATTACTATTAAAAACAGTCTTGATCACGATTTATTTAACAAGGTGACCGGTTTCGACCACTACCGTGGTCATCTTCAGACCATTGAGTAGGAACCTCTTTCTGTTGGAGATTCTCCAACAGAAAGAGGTTCCTACTCAATGGTCTGAAGATGACCACAGTAGTGGTCGAAACCGGTCACCTTCTTAAATAAATCGTGATCAAGACTGTTTTTAATAGTAATTATTTATAAGACATTGATCACTGCTGTTCCCATAATGCATTCAAAAGTAATATTCAGCTTTCATTGTAATGGTACAAGAGAATGATAACTGACGCATGGAACACGATAACCAATTGCTTTCTCCTGTTACATCAAGTCAATAAGGGTGTGAGCCAATGTCATCTTCTAGGTGGTGTACAAAACATGTAGCACAGGTCATACACGAAACTGGATTAGCAGTTTTTCTAGTGGAAGACATTCAATTAATCTCCCCAAAAAGGTCTGCTGCCATAAAAAACAGTCTACTGCCAAAAAACGCACCACGGAAGTGAACTACGTCATTATTATTTAGAACTCGTTGTACCCCCTCATGACTGATGATTTATCCAGTTTACCCGACATCATTCAAGAGGCCCCTTGTTTATGCTACGCTGTCAACGCATCTGAATGATCGGTCTACGTGAAGTCCTTTTACATTGTATTCTTTCCTGGAAAACTTGGAATTCGCCCCCATAACAAATTATGTTCCTCCTGTGACGAGCAAACTGGAGGATGGTGGTTAGTATTCATACCTCTCGTCTTCGATCGAATAACAACACTAGTTCCTAAATGTCACTCATCTGAAATACTATGTCTCCTCTACTTACAATATGCTGCAGATAGTAGATGCACTCTCCTTCTAGGATTCCAAAAGGCTGTCTCCTCCGTTCTCACATAGTAAGTGACCACAACAGGAAGGTACGTTGTATCCTCTCAAACGTCTACATCTACATATACGTGATTACTCTGCTATTCACAATTAAGTGCCTGGCAGACGGTTCAATGGACCACCTTCAAGTTGTCTCTCTACCGTTCCACTCTCGAATGGCACGCGGGAAAAACGAACACTTTAATTTTTTTCTGTGCAAGCCCTGATTTCTCTATTTTATGATGATGATCATTTCTCCCAGTTTAGGTGAGTACCAAAAGAATGTTTTCGTAATCGGAGGAGAAAACCAGTGATTGAAATTTCATGAAAAGATCCCGTGGCAACGAAAAAACCTTTGTTTTAATGATTGCCACTCCAATTCACGTATCATGTCTGTGGCACTATCTCCTCTATTTCACAATAATACAGAACGAGCTGCCCTTCTTTGATCTTTTTCGATGTCATCCATCAGTCCCATCTGATGCGGATCCCACACAGTACAGCAATACAACAGAATAGTGCGGACAAACGTGATGTAAGCAGCCTCTTTAGTAAACCTGTTGCACCTTCTAAGGATTCTGCCAATGAATCGCAGTCTTTGGTTTGCTCTACCCACTACATTATCTATGCGATCGTTCCAATTTAGGTTATTTGTAACTGTAATCCCTAAATATTTACTTCAACTTACAGCTTTCAGATTTTGTGACATATCGTCTAATCGAAATTTAGCGGTTTTAGTACTCACGTGAGTAACTTCACACTTTTCTTTACTCAGGGTCAATTGCCACTTTTCGCACCATACAGAAATCTTATCTAATTAATTTTTCAGTTCGTTTTGGTCATCTGATGATTTTACAAGACGATAAATAACAACATCATCTGCAAGCAATGTAAGAAGACTTCTCAGATTTTCTCTTATGTCGTTAATATAGATCAGGAACAATAGAGGACCTGTAACACTTCCTTGGGGAACGCGGACAATTACTTCTGTTTTACTCGATTACTTTCCGTCTATTACCCCGAACTGTGACCTTTCTGACAGGAAACCACGAATCCAGTCTCACAACTGAGGCGATAGTCCGTAGGCACGGAGTTTGTTTAGAAGGCGCTTGTGAGGAACGGTATCTAAAGCCTTCTGGAAATCTAAAAATGTTAAAACAATTTGACATCCCCTGTCGATAGCACTCAATACTTCATGAGTTTGAAGAGCTAGTTGTGTTTCGCAAGAACGATATTTTCTGAATCCGTGCTAACTGTGTGTCAATAAATCGTTTCCTTCGAGATGATTCATGATGTTTGAACACAGTATATGTTCCAAAATCCCATTGCAAATCGACGTTAGTGATGTGGGCCTGTAATTCAGTGGATTACTCCTATTTCCCTTTTTGGGTATTGGTGTGACTTCAGAAATTTTCCAGTCCTTAGGCACAGATCTTTTTGTGAGGGAGCGGTTGTGTATAATTGTTAAATATGGAGCTATTTTATCAGCATACTTTAAAAGGAACCTGACTGGTATACAATCTGGACCGGAGGCCTTGCCTTTATAAGTGATTTAAGCTGCTTTCCTACGCCGAGGATATGTACTTCTATGTTTCTCATCTTGGCTGTAGTTCTTGATTGGAATTGAAGAATATTTACTTCGTCTTCTTTGGTGAAGCAGTTTCGGAAAACCGTGTTTAATGACTCTGCTTTAGTGGCAGTATCACCAGTGACTTCACCGTTGTTATCGCGCAGTGAAGATATTGATTGCGCCTTGCCACTGGTGTGTTTTACGTATGAGGAGAATCTCTTTAGGTTTTTAGCAAGATTCCGAGACAGAGTTTCTTTTTGGAAATTAGTAAAAGCATCTAGCATTGAAGTACGCACTGTATTTCGAACTTCTGGAACAGTTTGCCAATCTTGGGGATTTTCGTTCTTTTAAATTTGGCATGCTTTTTTCGTTACTTCTGCAACAGAACTCTGACCCGTTTTGTGTACCATGGGGTATCAGTACCACCACCTATTAATTTATGTCATGTATATCTGTCAATTGCCGTCGATAACATCTCTTTGAAATCGTTCGACATCTTTTCTACTTGTACATGATCAGACAGGAAGATGTGAAGACTGTCTCTTAAAATGGCGTTAAGAGCATTTTTATCAGCTTTTTAAAATAGATGTACTTTGGGTGTCTTTTTTATGTTGTGGGTGTCATGGTATTCAGCCTAGTACGAACTGCCTTCTGATTCCTAATCCCTGTATTCCTCATGATACTCACTATTTCTCCCGGATTATTTGTTGCTAAGACGTCAAGTATGCTTTTGCAACCATTTACACTTCAAGTGGGCCCATGGACTAGTTGTTCAAAATAATTTTCTGAAAAAGGATTCAGTACAATTTCGGATGACGTTTTATGCCTGCCGCCGGCTTTAAACGTATAATTTTTCCAGCATATCAAGTTGAGATTGAAGTCACACCGACTATAATTGTATGAGTGGGTTACCTATTTGAAATGAGACTCAAGTTTTCTTTGAACTGTTCAGCAACTATATCTTCTGTCGGTGGATCGGTAAAACGATCCAATTAATAGCTTAGTCCGATTATCAAGTGGTAACTTCTACCTTTACTATTTCGCAGGACCTATCTACTTCAATTTCACTACAAGGTAAACTACTTCTGACAGCAATAAATACTCCACTACCTACTGTATTTAATCTATCCTTTCTCAACACTGTTAGGTCGTTTGAAAAAGATTCAGCTGAACTTATTTTCGGCTTTAACCAGCTTTCCGTACCTGTAACTATTTGAGCTATTGGGGCTTGGAGCTCAGGTTCTTTCCCCACAGCTACAAGTTACAACTACACTACCGATCGTTTCTACAACTACCTTACTGTGTTTTATCTGCCCCCTTGGAGACGGACGCCCTTTCTGTGGTTTCCTGAGACCCTCTAACCTAAAAAACCTCTCAGTCCCTTCCAAACAGCCCCCGCTATCAAGCACGTAGATGATTTGAGAGATGCATGCAGCATCTGTGTAGAAGAAATTGCCATGAGTGAAAGATGAGAATCGTTTTATACGGCTAACACTGTTCTTAGGAAACCTAATTTGGAAAATTTTGATTTCCTCTACTTGAAACAGACTAGGCAACCGTTCTGCTTCCTCCATCACAATCTCGCTTTGGGATTGTGAGAATAACGTAACTGAGACTGGGGAACTTCAGTGGCATACTCCATACGTCAGAGAGCAGAGAGTGGCTAATTTTCATTCACTTTACGTCGCATGCTGCAGAGTGACTTGCGAAGTATGTGTGTACCTGTCGATGTAAATGCTGATATTTACGTACATTGTAGGCGTTAACCAAAGCAACACATTTGTTCCTCTTCGAAAAGAGAAGCATATGTGCTGGCAGCGTCATGACGAGCGTAAACACCTACAACAATCTACACGAATTGTTTATAACAATGTTCACTCTAGTAACTGTACCGATGCATTGACGTGTAAGTTACCGCATAATTGTTATTATCATTTTATGAAACTTGTGTACTGACAATTTAGTAGACGTTAGAGAGACAATTTTCGTTTACTTTCTGCACTTGCCAAAACAGAACCTGCTACAATGTATCGTTTTATTGCCTTGTCCGCCGTTACAGATGGCAACCGCCTTCATGCTGGCGTGGCCTTACGGCTTCCCCCGAGTGATGTCGAGCTACGAATTCAATCTCGACAAGGACGGACCTCCACAGGACTCCAACAACAACATCATATCTCCCACCATCAACTCAGACGACTCTTGTGCCAGGCCGTGGGTGTGCGAGCACCGCTGGAGACAAATCTACAACATGGTTGGCTTCAGGAACAACGCAGGACGTAAGTAAGATTTTCGTTAGTGTAGAAGCAACGTACTAGTAATAACAATTACGTATGTTTTGCCAACAACTCGTTTTTGCTTCTGCCTGCATTTACTTCCATAGATGGTTGTGTGTGAACCCGGTCAGAGACGAACATGTCCAAGTCAGTACGTCCCTATATCTCTGGATACCACAGATCCCTCAGCAAGATGTAATTTTTGAGGAAGTGTGTAGATATTTATACGAGAATTGCAACCTTTATGAATTTGTGGAACTGATGCCTCTATCATGATTAGCGTTGTAACGAACATAGAACCACAGTTTGTCTTCCTGACTAATTTAGAAGCCGGAGTTCTAGCACCGACCTTTAAAAAAAAATTCGTTTATTACATTGGTTCTTTACACTAACTTCTGCGACGTTCTAAAATCGCAGACACGTGCATTCTGTGTACGAGTTCCAAAAAAGTAGCTACTGATAAGTGCGAAATGTCGGCGAATCATCAGTTTTATAAGTAATAGTTCCAAAATACTAGCACGCATTGTAGGGGAATGGAGCGACCGATAAAAGCGGGCTTGGAGAGCCAATGCTGACACTATGACTTATCTTAGAAGGTAGACTGATGGAAAGTTATTTTACTTAAATAACATTGTTAGATATAGAGTAAGCTTTCGACAATGTTGGTTGCATAAACTCTTTGAAATTCTGAAGGTAAGAGGGATGAAATAAAGGGAGTGATGAAATATCTGAAACTTGCACAGAGAGGAGACAAAAGTTATAATTATTGACTGACACAAAAGAGAAGTGGTAGTTGAGAAGGCAGTAAGATAGGTTTGTAGACTCGCCTTGATGTTGCTGGATCTGTTCATTGAGCAAACAGTGAAGGAAATCAAGGAGCAATTTGGAAAGTGAGTTAAAGTTCAGAGAGACGAAGTGGAATCTTTGCAAGTCAAAATCAAATTAAGAGGCACATGTGGATTGTGAAAGTCAGTATGCTAACATTTTATAAAGCATCTCTGGACATTCTGATGTTTGTTGTTAAGATCAAGCACTTTCAGAGCAGCCTCAGTTGGCCAGGCTTGAAAATGAAATTGCTAATTCGAAACTAGTCGCAAAACATTCGTACTGCAGCTGTTGACAGATTCTTTAATTAACGCTTCATGAAATATTGTTAATGATGCTGGTTCCCTGGCAACAAAACGTCCAAACGGAGAAAAGTATGGGTAACTGTCGATGGTCGAAGGAAAGAAGATGTAATGCAGATTGGGAAAAGCAACAAAAGAAATTCTGAAAATTTGTTGACGTAGAATATAGATTTAAATATAACGAGTTCTTTCTGGAGCTATTTGCCTCGCAAGTAACCACATACGGTTGTGTAATATGGAAGATAAATAATACATGCAAGAGTAGAAATGAAGCGACTGGAACATGGCGTTACAGATGAATGAAGAATGCTAAAAATTAGGTGGATGGATCAAGTATTTGATGACCAAGTACTGAATCGAAATGTGAAAAAAAAAACTTTATGGCTAAACTTAATTAAAAGAGACGATCGTTGATAGGTCAAACTCTGAGGTATCAAGCATTCGTGAGTTTGGAAATGAAGTTACGTGTAGGAGGTTAACATTGTAATCACAGATCAAGGCTTGAATAAAATAATCAGATTCATATTACAGTGGTAGACTACAATAGCTATGTCGAACTGGAAAGGAATGAGCACAGGAAGGACTAGGGCGGTGAGAGACAAAACCAGACTTCGGGCTAAAGACTACAATAAAAACCGCTGTGTACGGCTTTTCCATTTGTATCTGGAACTGGTAAAAGTGCTTAACGGGTATTCAAACAATGTCACGTGGACCAAAGCGACGTCAGAAATTGGAAACTGAGTTCTTTCTTTCAGGCGTGGCCAGGCAATCCTTCATATCAAATTTTCATATGTATGCCACTACTCAGTACGCCATTTCACTTAAAGAGCAGAGATAATGTGGCAAGTCCAGAGATTATTTGTTTTGGTGATGTTATAGAAGAAGTAATTGATGTCGCAATGGAAAACATGGAACAACTACTATTAAAGTTACAGTTTGACAGAACATAGGAAACCTGAATCCTCACATTAGTGAAAGATGAATAAACAAAACAATTATTCATATTAGTGTAGAAAATCTGAGACGGCTGACACGCTGTCGGACCTGCTTATGAACATCACCCTCACAATCCCGAAGAAAACAAGCTTGGATAAAGCTGAATGTGAGAACAATCGTCCAAACAGCTTAACTCTTCACGCACCCAAGCTAGTAACGAATATATTGCACAGATGAATGGAAAATAAAATTGAGGATTTGTTAGCAGACTATTAATTGGATTTTAGGAAAGCTAAAGACTTCAGAGATGAGGTTCTGACGTTTCGTCTCATAACGGAAAACTGACTTAAGAAAAAATAATACATTTTCATAATATTGCCGGGTTGCGAAAGCATTCGACAAATTAATAAGGGAGCTGGATGTTTGAAATACTAAGGAAAATAGGTGATGATAATTATGGGTTTAATGGGGCTTAACATCTGTGATCGTCGGTACATTATTAATCTCCCTCCCTCCCCCCTCCCCCCTCCCCCCTCCCCCACCAACCCAGGACGGAATCTGTGTATCTGAACTGTCAGCGTCTAGAGTAAATCCGATGTGCAACTATGGAAACATTTGCCACATATTTTCATATCGTGTATCTGAGGCGGGACGTCGGTATCACACCGGTATTTACCGAAGGGTATGTGGGGAACATTCAAAAATCACAATCAGGCTAGCTGGCTCACCACAAATCGTCGTTAATCCGCGAGACGGATTCGGTGCAGGCCATGTTCACCTTCCCTCGTTCCGGAAGAGGCACGTTACTGCGTCCGGCTATCTGGGTCCGGCTATCTTGGAGGGTCAGGAAAATAGATATAAGCTGGTGAGGAAGGCGAAAAGGAAATATGTACAAGAACCAAGACGGAAGAATCGAAGGTTAAGAGAGAGGTTCTCGGATTAAAAAGGGCGTAAGACATGGTTGTAGCCTTTTTCCTAAATTGTTCAGCTTACACGTAGAAGCAGTAATGACGATAATAAAATAAAAATTCAGAAGTGCGATTATGTTTCGAAGTGAAAGGTTATCACTGATAAGATTCGCTGATGGCATTTGCTATCCACAGTGAAAGCACACAAGCTCCGTGCGTGTGTGCTTGTGTGTGTGAATGTGTGTGTGTCTGTGTGTGTGTGTGTGTGTGTGAATGTGTGTGTGTGTGTGTGTGCAGGAGCACCTATAGTACTGTTTTTACAGTGAAAAAGAGCGGTAGAAAGGTAGAGGGTGAAGTAGAAGTAGAAGTTATACATATAAGGACAACTTCCTCAGAGTGCCTCTGCGGAATACCGGCAGCAAAATCTACGGTAAATTATTCAATATGAGACACTGTCGCAGTCGCTGAATATGAACACAATGACTTTGTATGGTGGAACAAATTCTACGGTTCGTTTCACGGCGCCCATATAATTGTAACTACTGCAATAAAAATAAATGTATTTGGTTGTAGAGTGAATTATTATGCATGTGAATTTTCTTTTAATCTATGGGCTAATTTTATATTTGTATTACGATGCGTAAGTCACAAAGTGGACCTGCCGGTGTGGCCGAGCGGTTCTAGGCGCTTCAGTTTGGAACCGCGGGACCCCTACGGTCGCAGGTTCGAATCCTGCCTCGGGTATGGATGTGTGTGATGTCCTTAGGTTAGTTAGGTTTAAGTAGTTCTAAGTTCTAGGGGACTGATGACGTCAGATGTTAAGTCCCATAGTGCTCAGAGCCGTTTGAACCATTTCACAAAGTGACAATAGAAGATTACTTTCTCTCTAGGATTCATTAACGTCTTTCTGTCTGAGATTAAGAGGTAATAGTTCACAGTATGCGAAAATCGTGTATCTGAGTGCCGAATATCATGAGTTCATTATTACGTGCAAATGGCTCTGAGCACTATGCGACTTAACTTCTGAGGTCATCAGTCGCCTAGAACTTAGAACTACTTAAACCTAACTGACCTAAGGAAATCATACACATCCACGCCCCAGGCAGGATTCGAACCTGCGACCGTAGCGGTCCCTCGGCTCCAGACTGTAGCGCATAGAACCGGTCGGCCACTCCGGCCGGCCATTATTACGTAACAAGCAGCCTACATTCTTGGCCATCTTCTAAATCTTTGTAGATAACATTACCTTTCATTTTGAATACGACCGCAGTAACTAACTGCTATAGTGTGCTGCACGTTTTCAGATGTTATCATGTAGTAATTAGATCTGATTTGTCCTTTCAAGCCGGCCGGGGTGGCCGATCGGTTCTAGGCGCTACAGTCTGGTACCGCGCGAACTCTATGGTCGCAGGTTTGAATCCTGCCTCGGGCAAGGATGTGTGTGATGTCCTTAGGTTAGTTAGGTTTAAGTAGTTCTAAGTTCTAGGGGACTGATGACCTCAGCAATTAAGTCCCATAGTGCTCAGAGCCTTTTTTTTTTTTTTGTCCTTTCAAGAGGTAACTTCACCTCTTCGTTTTTGAAGCCGTTAGGTTTTTATTAACAATTGTTAAATATTTCATTGCACGTGCTGTGTAGCTTGTCTGTACGCATCCTTGTCGCATGGTAAAGAGTATGATTGTTTACATTTTTATATGCAAAGTAAGAAGAAGTACCAAGTTTATGCTAAATCCCATGAATATAAGATTTCCCAAAAATTTTCGCAGTGACTGCAATGGCGAACTGGTGGGACAACGGCGGATATCAGATAGCCTTCTCTCGAGGAAACACCGGGTTCATTGCCATTAACAACGAAGCTAACTCCGATCTGAAGCAGACTCTCAAGGTTTGCGTCCGGCATTACTCGCTTTTTTTCACATGCCAAAACCATGCCATAGACTGTAATACATACCTTTTTTCTGACAGACTGGTCTGCCAGGTGGTAAATATTGTGACGTCATATCTGGTAATGTGAACGGAAACAGCTGCACCGGCTCCACCATCACTGTCAATGGTGACGGTACGGCCTACATCGAGATCCTCACGTCGGCTGATGACGGCGTGGTTGCCATCCACACAGGAGTAAGTTCAACAGATCTCGCAAGCACATATGTTGTAAGGCAAACAGAGACCTCAGTACTGCTTCTGGAAGATGTTATTTCTGTGACAAGCAGCATTTTGAAAACTAGAAGTCAAACACATTTCCTTAAGTCTAGACCCAAATTCGTACGTCAACCAAGTATTTGGGAAACAGTAAGTAATTAAGGTAGTTTGCAAGAAGTGGGATTAAGTTTATAGTATACATATTCTCTGAGCTACGTTTTGATGAAACTATTATGGACCTTATACGTAACGGAGTTTACAAGCATTGGATGAGTTCTTTCTAAGACTTGCAGCACGAACGAAATTGATTTGTTTCACAATAAATTTCATTGCAAAAAATTTTATAGCCCCTTTACTAGAGCTCTGTTGACTGTGTTTTACAGAAACAAAGCACATATGACCTTTTTAACCATTATCGTTCTGACTAGTTTAATGAACCTGTAACGAAGTCCTCTCCTACGCCAACCCTTTTATTTCAGAGTAGCATTCTCTGTCTTCCCCCGCAGAGCTCCCTCTAGTATCCTGGACGTTATTCCCTAATGTCTTGCAACATTTTCTGTCATCCTGTCCCTCCTTCTTGTCAATGTTTTCCACAAGTTCCTCTCCTCACTAATTCCGCTGAGAATTTCCTCGTTTTTTATCTGATCAGTCCGACCAATTTTAAATTTCTGCTTCGAATTAAGGCCGATATTTGATTGTAAAAGAATTTTTTGACCAGGAATTCCGTATTTGCCTGTGATATTCTGGTTTAATGCCCTCTTTGCTTTGTTCGTGAAGTGTTATTTTGCTTCCGAGATAGCTGAATCTCTTCACTTCGTCTCCTTCGAGGCCCCCAGTTCTAATGTTAGGTTTTCGCTGTCGTCATTGTTGATATTTCCCATGACTTTCGTCTTTCTTCGAATTACTCTCAGTCCATAGTGTGTTCTCATTAGATTCTCCATTTCTTTTAGCAGGTCCTGTACTTCTACTTTATTTTCAAAGAGGATAGCAGTAACATAAATGAATACCAGTGGATATCTTTTCACCATGAGTTTTATGTGTACCCCTGAACCTTTCTTACTTTTCCGTCATTGCTTCTTTGATATATACACTGAACAGTAGAGGTGAATGACTGCATCCATTTCTTATACGCTCTCTGATGCGAGAATTTCGGTTTTGGTGTTCCATTCTTATATTTTCCTCTTGGTTCTTGTTCGTATTGTGTATTACCCTGTTGTCCGTTTAGCTTACATCTATTTTCCTCAGAATTCTGAACATCTAGCACCATTTTACAATGTCTAATTCGCAGTGGTTAGACACTGGACTCGCATTCGGGAGGACGACGGTTCAATCCCGCGTCCGGCCATCCTGATTTAGGTTTTCCGTGATTTCCCTAAATCACTCCAGGCAAATGCCGGGATGGTTCCTCTAAAAGGGCACGGCCGACTTCCTTCCCCATCCTTCCCTAATCCGATGAGACCGATGACCACGCTGTCTGGTCTCCTTCCCCAAAACCAACCAACCAACCAACAATGTCTAATTCTTTTTATTCGTCGACAAATCCTGTGTGTGGGGGAATGTAATCCTTGCCTTCCGCACTATTTCATCGCAGTTGTTCCAAAGTTTTTGTCAAATATTCTCTGATACTAGAACACCTTTTTCCACCATATATTCTCTCAATTATACTTCTACCTCGTCATCAGAGAGTTTCTCCCTGTTGAAGAGGTCTTCAGGATACTCTTTCCAACTATTCGCTCACTCTCTGCCTTTACAGCGGAATTCCTATTGCACCCTTAATGTTGACATCTTTGCTTTTAATTTCATTGAATACTATTTTGACTTTTATGTATGCTGGATCTGTACTCCCGACAACGATTTATTTTTCGATTTCTTCTTATTTTTTCTTGCTGACACTTTGCCTGGGCCTCCCCGCACTTCTAATTTATTTCATTTCTAAGTGATTTGTAGTGCATTATTCTTGTATTTTCCCGAACTATTTTTGCACTTTCTTCTTTCGTCGATCAACAGGTTTCTTCTGATAACCCAAGGTTACAGCACAGTTGCCTTCCCTGCAAATACACTGACGGAAAAAATTGTAACACCAAAAAATAATTAAAGTAGTGTATCGAAATTTCGGGAATATCTGTTCCATGTAACGTATTTAAATAATAACATCGCAAGATCGTAGGTTAATATGCAAGATAAGCCACTGCAAGTGTTAAACGTTGGTACGTTAATAACCGGTGTAACCGCCAGAATGTGAGCATGCAACTGTGCATGCATTGTGTTGTACTGGTGGTGGAGTTCCATGACTGTTGCACTTTTTAGATCAGTACAGGGACAGTTACAGCTGGCTGTGGACGACGCTGAAGTTATCGTCCGATGATGTTCCCTATGAGCTCGATTGGAGACGGATCTGGTGATGGATGAGACCAAGGCAACATAAACTACTGGCCATTAAAATTTCTACACCAAGACGAAATGCAGATGATAATCGGGTATTCATTGGACAAATATATTATACTGGAACTGACATTGGATTACATTTTCACGCAATTTGGGTGCATAGATCCTGAGAAATGAGTACACAGAACAACCACCTCTGGCCGCAATAACGGCCTTGATGCGCCTGGGCATTGAGTCAAACAGAGCTTGGATGGCGTGTACAGGTACAGCTAGCCAGGCAGGTTCAATACGATACCACAGTTCATCAAGAGTAGTTACTGCCGTATTGGGTCGAGCCAGTTGCTCGGCCACCATTGACCAGACGTTTTCAGTTGGTGAGAGATCTGGAGAATGTGCTGGCCAGGGCAGCAATCAAACATTTTCTGTATTCAGAAAGACCCGTACAGGACCTGCAACATGCGGTCGTGCATTATCCTGCTGAAATGTAGAGTTTCGCAGAAATCGAATGAAGGGTAGAGCCACAGATCGTAACACATCTGAAATGTAGCGTCCACTGCTCAAAGTGCCGTCAATGCGAACGAGAGGTGACCGAGACGTGTAACCAATGGCACCCCATACCATCACGCCGGGTGATACGCCAGTATGGCGATGACGCATACACGCTTCCAATGTGCGTTCACCGCGATGTCGCCAACCACGGATGCGACCATCATGATGCTGTAAACAGAACCTGGATTCATCCGAGAAAATGACATTTTGCCATCCGTGCACCCAGGTTCGCCGCTGAGTACACCATTGCAGGTGCTCCTGTCTGCGATGCAGCGTCAAGGGTAACCGCAGCCATGATCTCCGAGCTGATAATCCATGCTGCTGAAAACGTCGTCGAATTGTTCGTGCAGATGGTTGTTGTCATGCAAACGTCCTCATCTGTTGACTCAGGGATCGAGACGTGGATGAACTATCCGTTACAGCCATGCGGATAAGATGCCTGTCATCTCGACTGCTAGTGATACGAGGCCGTTGGGATCCAGCACGGCGTTCGGTATTACCCTCCTCAACCCACCGATTCCATATTCTGCTAACAGTCATTGGATCTCGACCAACGAGAGCAGCAATGTCAAGATACGATAAATCGCATCGAGATAGGCTACAATCCAACCTTTATCAAAGTCGGAAACGTGATGGTACGCATTTCTCCTCCTTACACGAGGCATCACAACAACGTTTCACCAGGCAACGCCGGTCAACTGCTGTTTGTGTGTGAGAAATCGGTTGGAAACTTTCCTCATGTCAGCACGTTGTATGTGTAGCGACCGGTGCGAACCTTGTGTGAATGCTCTGAAATGCTAATCATTTGCATATCACAGCATCTTCTTCCTGTCGGTTAAATTTCGCGTCTGTAGCACGTCATCTTCGTGGTGTAGCAATTTTAATGGCCAATAGTGTACGACACTCTGTAGAGCGTGTTGGGTTACAATAGTGATATATGGGCGGGACATATGCCGTTGGAAAACACCCCCTGGAATGCTCTCGTAAACGGCAGCACAACAAGTTGAATCACAAAATTGATGTACAGAGTCAGCGTGCTTGGGATAACACAAGAGTGTTTCTTCTGTCATACGAAATCGCACCCAAGAACGGGCATAGGTCCAGTGTGTCTAGCAAGCAGACAGTCTGGTTTCAGGCCCTCAACTGGCCTTCTTCTAACCAACACACGACCATCACTTGCACAGAGGTAGAACCAACTTTCAATATGAAACACAACAGGCCTCCACTCTGCCCTTGACCGTGTTTTGCGACCGTAGTTCCTTGTGACTGCCACTGCCACCAATCAGGTACCGTGGCTACTTTCTGTCAAGTCTCTCTGCAATAACGCAGAAGGAACATGCAGCTTTTTGTAGCCCTATTACACGCCATCGTTCGAACTCTGTGAGATGTTGTCGCCTTAAAGCGTTCTCTACTAACACCGACTCACCACATCCAGTCTCAAGATAACGAACGCCCACGACCGCTACAGCGTGTATTTAAAGAGGAGCTGATTTCCATCCTCACAGTAGCCCTACTAGTGTCACTCTTATGAGACTGGTACGATATCTGAATAGAGATAATCTTTCAGATGTATAAATACGCCCACCCACTTCTATTTATGTCGCACTACTGGTGTTGCTATTTCTTTCCGTCAATGTATATCTATCCGTATTCTGTAACTTCTCTTTTTAGAGATGTCCATTCCTCGTCAACTGAATTGTCTGTCTGGCATTTATTATCGCAGTACCTTTAGCCTTAGGGAACCAAACGAACCTCATCAGCCGGCCGGGGTGGCCGAGGGTTCTAGGCGCTATAGTCTGGAACCGCGCGACCGCTACGGTCGCAGGTTAGAATCCTGCCTCTGGCATGGATGTGTGTGATGTCCATAGTTTAGTTAGGTTCAAGTATTTCTAAGTTCTAGGGGACTGATGACCTCAGAAGTTAAGTCCCATAGTGCTCAGAGCCATTTTTTTTAACCTCATCAGTCCTAAGTAGTTCAATATCCCAATTCATTCCAATTTGGTTCTTCCCGACAATTTTCATAAGCTTCACTCTTCATTGTTTCTAGATTGTGGTCGAGTGCCTTTCTTTTCCCTACAGTCCCTCTGTCTGATCTTGGAGGTTTGTTGTATCTCTGGACTTCTCCAAGCATACTTCCTTGTGGATTTCCAACAGCGTATTTGCTATTACTGGCTGTTGCAGAAGTCTAGTAGCGTTTCTCTTGTCTCATTCCTACTATCAAGCCGATTGCTGCCTGTCTTCTGTATCTTCCACCAATACAGAACTGCAATTAGATTCTCATCTCCGTTTAAGTACTGCATTGTACGTTCTGTACCCTCATATACTTCGTTTAGACTTTATATTTTAATAGAAGGAAAAACCATTCCAAGTCGCAAAATTTTACTTTTTATTCATTCAATGACTAGTTTTGGACCGAGATCCCATTGCAAATCATGATAACTAAGTCGAAAATGGCGTTTCCGAAGATGTCAAAAATGTGCAGTGAACGTTTGCAGTGCTTATAGACGACAATATCTTTTACTTGAGATATGGGCATGGAATTGAACTGTTATAGTTGTCATTGGTTCATTGTGGATTCTGATCAGAATTATTCCAAGACTCAACTTTTCATAATATTGCTTTATCTTCCTGTTAGCGATCACATTACGTCACTTTCTGCTGTTGATATTACTCTATAATCGTCTTACCAGATATTCTTGTTTTCCTTCCATGTCACTTCATTGACCCTCATTTTATCTAGACCCATCCTTTGGATTTCCGTTTACATATTTTCTAATTTCCGTACCATATTCAGAATTTGGAAATTCCATGCGCCTTCCATAACATAAGAGTACTGTTGTAGCATTGTTTGCTGTTAGAATATATTTCTGATTAAACCTATGTTTGTTACACCAACCTTCTTGATGAAAACCCCTTTCCGTATAGCCGTTGAAAAGTTCACAATAAATGCATCCCACATGTAGCTCATTCCTTATGACAATATAATGCTGTATGGCCGACAGAGTAAAATCTTGAAACGGTAGTCGCTTTATGGAATTGCTTTACAACAAATAAGTAGGAGCAAATAGGAAATTAATTTGAAGAGAGAGACATTGATTATTTAAATCTGTTTCGATTAAATGTAGTTTCTCCTATTAAAATAGTGCTCAACGGAGGCAGAACAAAATATGGGCGATTTTTGGTTTTGAAGATATATTGATTGTTGTTCCCGTCGGATTTTTGTGTGCTGATACGAGTTTCATCTTATCCTTCCAGTATAGTATATACGTTTATTATATACTTAATTTTGCTAATACGTCACTTGTAATTGCACTTCCAAGGTTTCAAGTAAATGTAGAACTGTTTTATTATATCTATGACTTTTTAAAATACTATTTTTTTTATTTTCAGGCCAAAATTGCTTAAGACATTCCTACATGATAATAACATCTACAGCGACATCGCTCAACATCATGGACTATTCGATCTTGTTCTTTAGATTACATCTTATTTCGTGAAGCATTGTAAGGAATTTAATATTAGCAATAAAATACTTTGGAATCTACAATGTTGCTATATTATTTAACACATGATGACATTTGTACAAAAGCTTACCAAACTGAAATTTCCAGTAAAAATATATGCGATTCACACATTACATACTTCGTAAGTTAGAAATGAAACTCAATACGAAACCCTTAATTCACTTCTTTCTTCTTTATGTGATGAAGTATTTTGAGAATCGTGTTTGCAATGAAAGACTTCACTGACTCAATTTCTCGCAAGAAGCAAGGACAGTAGTTAGCAGTTAGCGGATATATAGTTTAGAGCAAATTTCGAAAACACCAGAGAAATTATACGCAATGTTTTGATTCCGGGACGTTTTATGTACAATGCTTTGAAACCGGAACTCTTACATATCTGGTGCAGATAATATGAAACTTTCGTCGAATTTTTTAACTTGTAATTAACTGGGTGAGTACTACTAACTTACCCTTGAAATATATGGGAAACGTTAAGCACTTCCCATTTACTTATGCTGGGAATTTTTCAACGTAATCGGTAACTAGAAAGACTGGACGTTATTCAGTGCCAGCAGTTGTATATGACGAGTTGACTGTCCACAGCTACATTTTACGATCCAAGAAATAAGTATGAATCCTTGTTATTTATAGTTAATAGCAGAAACAGTTACTTTCACAAGAAAACTACATAAACCGACGCAGAATTTTTGTCGGCTAGTTTCAGTAACACTTTTCTCTTTCTGCAGATCTAGATTCTACTTCGTATTAATGTAGGCACTGGAACAATGACGTAGTTATTATTTGGCTTTCTTAGTGAAATGGTTCATTCCTATGTTTCCAGCTCGTTATTATCGTTCTCGTTTCCTTCGTTAACTTAAAACAGCGAAAGTACGTCTACCATCTATGTAATTTTTATTTATTTCCAGTTACGTGTTTGGTATTCTATAACACATTATCTTAGATTTTATCTTACAACACAGAAGCAATTAAGCCATTCAAAACAACAACTGTAAGAGTAATTCACTTTATGTATCGTATACGCGGTAACGTAGGGCGCTCATTTGTTCTTTTTTAACAACTAACAATGCACGCGGCTCACTATTAAGGAATTTATGCGTGAAAGTGTACCACTCACTCAATATTCATGAAATGTCGATGGTGAGAAGCACTTAAAAAGTCTCACGGACTATATCTATGGAGCTACAAACTTACGTAAAATGCAGTTATTCGTTGTACGAGGATTATTCACGAAGTAATTTCCGATCGCTCGCGAAATGGAAACCACAGTGAAAACCAGAAACGTTTTATTTACAACGGTTAGGTACACATTCCACCTACTACTCTACATAGTCGCCGCTCCTACTTCGTGTTTTGTCGTAGTGTTCTATCTACTTTCCAATATCCTCGTCATAGAAAGCAGCCATCTGTGCTTTCGGACAGTTATCTGCACTGGTCTGCAGCTCGTTGTCTGTGGAAAATTTTTGTTTTCATAGCAAGCGGTTCTTGTGACCAGAGATGAGACTCGGGGGGTGGGAGACAATTACGGACTGTATTGTGGGTGATCAAACACTTCTCATCGGAACGCCGCAGGAGCTTCTTCATTGCTCTGCAGTGAGCGGCCGAGAATTGGCATGAAGAAGGAACTGCTCGACAGTTGTGTTATGTGGGCTGCATGACACAGGCGAAATCTCTAATCAGGCCCACATACTTGGCGGGAGACGCTATTCCATACGCATCTTTACGTGCTCACTGTTCGCTCGAAACTGAAAAGAGCGTCGCGACACGATTGACGGGCATACTAGAGACACTGCCCAACACATCTGTGCAAAGCTTTATCGGATTTTACCAGTGGTTTCCATTTCGCGACCGATCGGAACTTACTTTCTACCACCTAGGAAAATTAAGGAAATGTTGAGATCAGTCAAAGATAGTCTCGGCTTAAGAGTGCCGGGAATTTATACTATTCCTTGCGAATGCGGCAAGAATTAGGTGGGCCAGTCTGTAAGAACCGTTGCCGACCGCTGCATCGAGCACCAGTAGAGGGCACTACTTCACTACGCGCCATATCGCTGTTGCTATGACGTATTGCAGCCAATCAGAAGCCGTCCTTGGCATATAAAAGTGGGAACCTCGCTAGTTCACGACAGTCAGTTTTAGCCCTGACGACGACCATGTAGGTAGTGGTTGAAAACTTGGAATTTTATCCTGAATTGACGAGGCCTGTACACCGAGAGATTTTTATTCAACATTGTCAAAAGCTTTCTCTAAATCTACAAATGCTAGAAACGTAAGTTTCCCTTTTCTTAATGTAGCTTCTAAGATAAGTCGTAGGGTCAGTATTGCCTCACGTGTTCCAATATTTCTACGGAATCCAAATTGATCTTCCACGAGGTCGACCTCTATCAGTTTTTCCATTCGTCTGTAAAAAATTCGCGTTAGTATTTTGCAGCCGCGACTTATTAAACTGATAGTTCCGTAATTTTCAAATCTGTTAACACCTGTTTTCTTTGGGATTGGAATTATTATATTATTATTGAAGTTTGGTGGTATTTTGCCTGTCTCATACATTTCGCTCACGAAATGGTAGAGTTTTATCGCGACTGTCTCTCCCAAAGCTGTCAGTAGTTCTAATGGAATGTTGTCTACTCCCGGGGTTTTGTTTCGAATTAGGTCTTTCAGTGCTCTGTCAAACTCTTCACGCAGTATCGTATCTCCCATTTCATCTTCATCTACATCCTCTTCCATTTCCATAATATTGTCCTCAAGTACATCGCCCTTGTATAAACCCTCTATATACTCCTTCCACCTTTCTGCCTTCCCTTCTTTGCTTAGAACTGGGTTGCCACCTGAGCTCTTGATATTCATACAAGTGGTTCTCTTCTCTCCAAAGGTCTCTTTAATTTTCCTGTAGGCAGTATCTATCTTACCCCTAGTGAGACAAGCCTCTACATCCTTACATTTGTCCTCTAGCCATCCCTGCTTAGCCATTTTGCACTTCCTGTCGATCTCATTTTTGAGACGTTTGTGTTCCTTTTTGCCTGCTTCATTTACTGCATTTTTATATTTTCTCCTTTCATCAATTACATTCAATATTTCTTCTGTTACCCAAGGATTTCTAGCAGCCCTCGTCTTTTTACCTACTTGATCATCTGCTGCTTTCACTACTTCATCCCTCAGAGCTACCCATTCTTCTTCTACTGTATTTCTTTCCCCCATTCCTGTCAATTGTTCCCTTATGCTCTCCCTGAAACTCTCTACAACCTTTCGTTCTTTCAGTTTATCCAGGTCCCATCTCCTTAAATTCCCACCTTTTTGCAGTTTCTTCAGTTTCAATCTGCAGTTCATAACCAAGAGATTGTGGTCAGAATCCATATCTGCCCCTGGAAATGTCTTACAATTTGAAACCTGTTTCCTAAATCTCTGCCTTACCATTATATAATCTATCTGAAAACTCTCAGTATCTCCAGGCTTCTTCCATGTATACAACCTTCTTTTATGATTCTTGAACCAAGTGTTAGCTATTATTAAGTTGTGCTCTGTGCAAAATTCTACCAGGCGGTTTCCTCTTTCATTTCTTACCCCCAATCCATATTAACCTACTACGTTTCCTTCTCTTACTTTTCCTACTATCGAATTCCAGTCACCCATGACTATTAAATTTTCGTCTCCTTTCACTATCTGAATAATTTCTTTTATCTCGTCATACATTTCATCAATTTCTTCGTCATCTGCAGAGCTAGTTGGCATATAAACTTGTACTACTGTAGTAGGCGTGGGCTTAGTGCCTATCTTGGCCACAATAATGCGTTCACTATGCTGTTTATAGTAGCTTACCCGCAGTCCTATTTTTTTATTCATCATTAAACCTACTCCTGCCTTACCGCTATTTGATTTTGTATTTATAACCCTGTATTCACCTGACCAAAAGTCTTGTTCCTCCTGCCACCGAACTTCACTAATTCCCACTATATCTAACTTTAACCTATCCATATCCCTTTTTAAATTTTCTAACCTACCTGCCAGATTAAGGGATCTGACATTCCGCGCTCCAATCCGTAGAACGCCAGTTTTCTTTCTCCTGATAACGACGTCCTCTTCGGTAGTCCCCGCCCGGAGATCCGAATGGGGGACTATTTTACCTCCGGAATATGTTACCCAAGAGGACGCCATCATCATTAACCATACAGTAAAGCTGCATGCCCTCGGGAAAAATTACGACAATAGTTTCCCCTTGCTTTCAACCGTTCGCAGTACCAGCGCAGCAAGGCCGTTTTGGTTAGTGTTACAAGGCCAGATCAGTCATTCATCCAGAATGTTGCCCCTGCAACTACTGAAAAGGCTGCTGCCCCTCTTCAGGAACAGCATGTTTGTCTGGCCTCTCAACAGCTACCCCTCAGTTGTGGTTGCACCTACGGTACGGCTATCTGTATTGCTGAGGAACGCAAGCCTCCCCACCAACGGCAAGTTCTATGGTTCATGGGTCGGGGGTGGGGGGAGGATATTTTCAGTAATTCTATTATTATTATTATATTATTATCATAATTATTTCCATATTTAAATCTGTACATCTGAGAGAGAGGCATACTCGATTTAACATGTTCCCAAGAATGAAAATGTCGGAAAGTAGGGTTGTGTAACACAGGAATGTAATGACAAATAAAGGGATAATTTTGACACTGGATTAAATTTTTTCTTGGTAACTGTAAGACTCAACCGTTTTTGGTGTTGTTACGGAAGAGCATAGGGGAAAATAACATACTCGCAGCAGCAAAGTAACTGGTGATGTTTGGCAACTCTTAGATCGATAGAAGTAGATTTCTCATAAAGATTCTTATTACAGGAGGTCAAAGATGGGAGGAAAATATTTTAAAAATCCTGCATTAAATGTTGTATGATATAACAGGGTAGCCGGCGAACGTGAGTTATAGAACATATCATACAGTAAATACTTCAGGGAACACTGTGGGTACTTGCTGAGACAGCCAAAAACAGTTATGTGTGATTATTGTACTGAATGTTAAACATACATCAGTGGAACGAGACAGCGCATATAAAGTTCAGTATTTTTTTATGAAAAAAATTAGAAAATTACGATATTTAATCAAAAATTCAGTATCAAACAAGTAAGGATGATTGTAACCTACTTGTGTCAAATTAGATTATACTCAAAACCTCCCATTCCATGTCTAAATGTAACTGCTTAGTTCTACAAAACGTTGCTGTTCCGTTACACTCTCATCGTGCACATTGTCATAACGATGGTAGCACTTTTTTCTTTCGCTTTTTAAAGTTTGAACACAAACAAAATCCAAACAAAAATTCTTTTATGCTTAATTTTATTATATCTGAATTTGGAGAAATGTCACATACAAATAAAATAATTTTATTCTCAGATTCACGGGAGGGGGGCGGGGTGCGGAGAACAAAAGTAGTGTAATGTTAAAGTTCTGTGCTTCGCTGTCAAAACTTTCAAAACTTTTGAAAGTAGACGTGGAACACATTTTCCTTGTAACAAGACATTCTTACAGTCTGTGTGACAGAAATTTTGATAAATATGGCAAGCTATTAAAACAAGTAGAGAATATACACATAGTGAAGGGGTACGAGAACATTATGAAAGAAAGCAGAAAACTACCACAATCGTTGCATACATCTATGCCTGCGTCCTTAATAAAAGACTGGGCGTTAGCGGTCAGTCCAATGTTTTTAAGAATGCCTGCCTGCTAAGGGATACAAGTTTCGTATTCAGAAATCTGCTTCAATGAAAGGTTTCAGTGTCTCAAATACACAGATATCAGATTGAGTGATGTAGGAAAACCAGGAGTAACAGAACAAAAAAGAGATGAAGTACTGCACATCATTATATATTTGAAATCTGAAAATGAGAAGTGGTATTAGAAAGTATTAGTTCCGTCCAGTTAGGTTGAAATTCCTGATGATGAATATGTGGATAAATATAAGTATCAAATTGGTGAAACTTGAAAATTTGAAGAGTAATTATTTGTAAATATAATCGTTACCTTTAAGCTGCAATATACCGCAACCCAACCGACTTTTCACAATAAACCAGATGTAAAAACAGACCTCGCATACATTCATTGCAACAAAAGCGTATGCTAGGTAATTCTGTTTTGATGCATACCTACAATTGCAGAATACCTTGAAGACTTTTTTTGAAATTATTTATATCGTCATCAGAAAGTAATGAGAATAATATTTTACCTTATTTTACTATTTATTGATGAGCTTTTTCAGATAATGAGTTGACACTTTTGTTTCTTCAGAAAACGTAAATCTACGTCCGCTGTTATTGTATGCAACTCCTCAATTACAAAGTGAGCTTGGGATGATTTCAGTTATAGCTGTCAGTAGAAATTTCGTATTAATGTTGCCAGTAAGTGGTGGTCAAGTACAGAGTGCAAATTTATTTGTAGATACTCTCCAAAAAATCCATTCTGCTCTTGAACGGACTCTGCTTGACGGTGAGGCCACTGTTGGCGATGTGCAAGTAGTTGGGAGCGCCCTCGGTAAACGCTGGCCACGTGGCGACCAGCTCTTCGTCTGTGGAGGTCGGTGTTGGGTTCCTGCAGACACACGACGCAAAACTGTACGTCTCACAGTTCTTGATATGCTCGCAGATGATATGAGTGGCATTGTTACAGAACATTCACTTAAGTGAAGAAGAGGTGTGTAGCGTCGGACTATAGGTTAAACAGAACAGTACAGTGGAAGTGGTCGGATGGCAGGCGGACGTAGGATACAAAAGATAAGACGAGATACAAGAGGCAAAACACACGTTAACTGCACAGAATGGTAGACCAAATTCGAACTGCCGTCTAAGTATTAAATTTCGTAAGGAAAAAACCTTGTACTAGGCCAGTACCCTTTGGACTGAAGCAGACTGAAGCAATCTCCCAAAAAGATATCAGGCCTTGAATCCTCAATAACGTGGATAAGCTTACAAACACGATAAAATGCAATTGATCTGATGACTAGACAGCACAAGAAATTTACAGAAATCTTATATAATTTGCAAGAAAAAATTAGCTACATCACAAATTTGCATCACCAAAACTTGCATTGCTGCGCAGCATGGTACACGTAAAATTCCATAACTTGAAACAAGGAAAGCTTACAGTTCCAGCAGTGAGCCCAAGAGTAAATAGCAGATCAGATATACCTAACGGAACAACCGACCAGTAACGTAACTGAAGTTTAAACTTAGCAGTCCACGTGAGCAATACTAGAACACACCAAGCTTTCCATCAAATTCCAATACAAATAAATGCATGAACTGAAAACAAATCCCTCACATGCAAACTTAAAAAATATCTCATTACACATAGCTGGAGCCAAAGCAGGTGAATGCAATCATTTAAAATACAATCTCAGGCCAGCTCTCAGCCACGCTGGCAATACAAATGCGGGAAGGAAAAAATTACAATGGCTTGGATCGAGAGGTCGGAACAATAATAGCTTCCCTTCCAGGAGGACGGCTTCATTCCCCGCAAATACAGTTTCAGTGGACAAAAGGAAGGCTCCAAAAATCAATTGAGCCCGTAGGTCAACATGTAAGCAGCGGGATAGTGACGACTGCAAAATGCTGCCAGCCCCCACAGACCGCAAAGCTATAACCAGAGTGGAGCACGGCCAACTACCCACGCTTCCCCGTACACGATCTTCCCACGGCCAATGCAATCGCCTCACTGCCGCTGCACCAACTTTCCCTCACTTAGCTTACCCCCCCCCCCCCCTGCCGGTATCCTGGAGAGCTACCTAGCCACACGGCAGGGCAGCGAACCAACGATACGCAAGCAACGATGGAACGATTCGAAAGGAGCCGCCGTGGCCTATCATTGTGCTACAAACTTTTCGGTCTAAAAGTTGCAATCATCGTAACCATACATACCTCTTACTCACGCGCTACTGATATAAGAAGAATAAAGTTAACACAATTAGCCACCTGAACACTATTTTACAGATTTTAATTCACTGTAAGTAGAACTATGGTATGAGTATAAAATCTGAAACAAAAGAAACCCAGTGTTAAGATCCTGCCCCTGAATTGTGCCAGCGGTAGGTAGTCTAACGTACTGAAGCAGGACAAGAAAATGAGCGAATGTTGATCGTTGGCAGTTCGTTATCATAGCCGTCACATTAAATTCGGTCAGTGCCTTAACATTTATTGTTCACGTCATTTCGGTGCTGATGTATAAATGTTTCTTGAAATTGTGATGGTGTAACTGAGCTCCGTCTTTTTAAGGAAAATTTAAAGAGAACACAAAATTTAAGTGCAAAAATTTATAGGGAAAGTAATATTCATAAATAAAAACATGTAATGCCATAACTAAAATATTATAAAAGACAGAGATTTCTACGATAAAGGAAAGCTGAAAAACAATGATAATTGCTTCATCTGGTATCAATGAAGTACACTGAAATTCATGGTTTTTGCGAGCTAGTCATGACTTGAGCACCTGAAATTATCTACACGTCTAACTTTCTCAGTAAATATTGCCTTATGGATTCCTAAATATACACTGCACGATATACCATGCACACACAGTCACTGTACACCGAATACTTCTTAAGTACAAATGTGTTATCAACACGCGTTGCTCTTTGTGCAATACGGAAGTATTCTGAGAATCAGAAATCAAAAAGTATCAGCTATGAGCATCAAGCAAAAGCAATTTACAACTGCCCTCGCATTCCTTCCAAAAGTCAGCGTGTTATTCGTCTGTAACTGTTACCTTGAAACACATTCTTAAACTCAGTGATAGAAGGGAGAATTCAGCACATCATTTGATTTTAATTATCTCCTTCCTAAGTTATCAGTCTGTGGGCTTGTATGGCGCCCATCTTCCGTGTTTTTGTAATACCTGCTAATACTTTAGTATATACGCAACCACCGCACAAAAAAATCTCCTCTAGCCTAATTTGTTTGCTTTAGTCGCTGTCAGCACATATAATCTTTCCCTTCTACAGTCACATAAAGCGGCTAGTAACTTCCCTGGTTTCTGGATCAAATGAAGTGCTTGAACCTTTCAGCTAATATAAACCAGAATTCTGTAGAACATATGCCGACATTTAGAATATATTTGTGTAATAAATCCATTTATCAGGGAACGCTTATTTTCGATAGTATATGGACTACCATTTACATTTGTACATCTTACTTCATGTGAGATATAATTATGTACTCTAAATTTGTCATTCTTCCTTTATGCTGTATGGGTACTCCGTTCACTGTTTTCTTTGTCTGTGGGTTTTCCTATGACACTATTTTTTTTGTACCATTTCCATCAACTGAAGATCGAACATTCCTCAACAACAGCACAAATTAGATCTCTCTGGTCGCGTTTCCACCGGATTTCCATAACAAAAGGGCCGCGCGGCAGAAGTTTCTAGATACTTCTTCCTCAGCTACGCATTGCTAATACACCTTAGTTGGCTTACTTTTTCCAGTTCCTCAAGTGTACTATTGTACAGTTCCAAGGTTAATGGATATAATAAAAAAAACTCAAGCACATCTTCTTTTCTGCAACAACGCAGCCCTATTACGAAACATTATATTAATTTGAAATTTATGGAGGAACTGGTTCATCTATATCTCTCTATTCTTTTCAGACATAATTCCGATATTTACTGAAACTAAAATAAACAGTTCCTTGTCTTGAAAATTTTAGCGTTTTATAAATTTTATGTATTTATTTTATTTCAAATTTCCACTTCAAAATGCAGGTTCCATGAAAAGAAAAGTAATAAATTTTTGGCACTCTTAGAAATATCGAAAACGAATACTCAGGAGCCTATTATTATGTAAACTAGATATAGAAAAATTCGATCGTAAATATAAATGTTGCAAGAGGCTGTATTATACCTTTGTAGACCTATTTTAATTTCATAAAAGCTTCATTCAAACTGACACTTTATAAAATTTGTATCGTCTTAAAGTACCAAATGTATTGATAACGTACCCAGTTTTAGCAAAATTTGTCCAGAGTCGCGTCATTCTGTTAATTGTCTTCGCTTCCACGGATCCAGCTTCAACATCTATGGGCCGCTTCGATGATCTGAACAAGTACATCAGTTCGTCTCCGTGACAAGCACCTGCAGAGAACATCACAGGGAATGTAATGGAAATTGCACAAAATAATATTCAGAACATAAGGTAGAAGAAGCGACAACCTTCAGCAGGACATTAATGAAACATTATCGTGTGAAAACCGAACCAGTAATCAATAAATACACAGTCATTTCCCAATACCGATATTAATCAGAATTAGAACTATGATCATCATTGTCTGCCTGTCATTGTAGTGACGTATGAAATGTATCTCTCAGTAACTGCTAAAGGGTAGCTAAAAATAAAGCAAATACATGGACAGACAGGAAAATAAGTAGGGATCAACATTTCCTGATGTGAACATGATTTCTTAAGAGCTATAGTAATGTAAGTAAAAATGTAAATTGGTAAGAGTAATAATAATATAAAGAGAAATGATACCATCGGTACATCAAAAGGACAGCGATTCCACGATTATTTTGAGTAAATGTAAGAATTAATTTGCAAAAGTAGCAAATGAAAAGAACCGGTTTCCATTCTGAAACATAGTCATTAACGATGACGGACTGCGAAACGATAAAATCAACCAGTGAATGTGACCATAAATAACTGTAATCAGTAGTAACGAAATGTTCCGGTTTCTCACGTGTAGCACTAGGTATCTATGCTGGGACGGCTTTTCTGGTGTAGCAGTAGGTTTGTTTACGGGCCGCTGCGTAGAGTTATTCATATAATTGTCTGGACAATGTTAGTTAATTATATATCTTCAGTTTCATATGACACGATTTATGCAGCGCAAGCCTGGAAGCTTTCTAGGAGGCATGAATGTTTCTGTTCCATATGTCACTGATGTTTGGAGTGGCGTCACGTGGCAACGATAGGAAAAACATCATGATTTAATTAACATGTGTACAAAAAATATAGATATTCTATGAGAAAATATATATATATATGTATATGTGTGTGTGTGTGTGTGTGTGTGTGTGTATGTGATACTGGATATATCTTTGAATTCGTACCATATCACGTAGCAGAGGCTAATTGAATGCTTGATGTCCGAAGACCACAAATACAAGAAGATGAAGCAGAAAGAAACATGTCTGATGTCTACATGTAACAACACTCCTCCTCTAAGTTCTAATACCCACTGGATCATTGTTCAGAGTCATTACCAGAATTCTTTGTGGAATCTTCGTGGCAAACTTATTCGCCCTGCAACTGAAAGAATCGTGCATGCACCTATGTTTGACTGATGGGAAGCAGAAAGGTTGAAGTCTGAGTCATCTGGTGCGCAGTTGAAGAAACTTTCTTTGCGTAAACGAATCAAAGGCACATCCATTGCTGAAGTAGTTTCAGGGAAAATTATTTACGTTTGAATAAAATTTAAAAATCATGGATTTTGGATTCACGTGTGTTTTCACTGTGAAAGTGTTCCAAATAGTTGCTTCCGATACTTCGAAGTTACATAATTCACTGTCTGTTGTTCAAAAACGTGCAGTGAATTATTGGATCGAACTTCACTTGCAAATATGAGGGAAGTAGAAACAGACAGTCTTAAATAGTTGCCTTTTTTCGAAATGTGTCCCCCAACGACCTACAGAAGTCTTTCGAAATTATCTCTAGCCATACGCTAGGAGTTTCTGAACGCCGTGCCATACTTTAATTTTATGATGTCAAGAAGATCGTGCCGAAGTCCGTTTCCTCCTTCAACAACCTCTTAAATTCACGAATCCAACCAATGAGCAACGCTGCTACTTTTCGGTTGCGCCCAAACACATAATGCGTAAATACGTTAAGTCGCGCCCACACAGACCGCGCTGCACCCTACACGTTCCTTTTGTTTTTGGTATATTAAAGAAGCAGAGCGTTCGCGCGCACTCAGTTTAGTCGTGGCTACCTCGCGCTGCACATAGCCGTGGATCCACTCCACTAAATGGCAATGGCCTCGTTTTCACAGCAGCGACTGACAAATTCAAAATAGTTCAGGCATTTTGCTTGATGTCTTTGTAAATTATATATTAAGCCTTCCTCACAAACCCGTCTACCTATTAGTTTAAATTATATCAAAATACCTACAGGAGTTCCTGAAATTAACCAGTACACACGGAAAGAAGCGAACAGGGAACTTGAATTTATATATGTGGATGAGAAGATGTTTGCTTACTAAAAACAACTGTAAGAAAAATCAAATAAACACCATAAAACAGATGATCATGAGGAGCGAGAAGAAAACTAAAAATGAGGTAACTACTATAGTATGAAGGATGCAATTCCTTTTCTCAGCTTGCATTAAGTGTAGGAGAAGGTAAACTGATGATGCAGTTGCTGAAATAGTAGGTGCCTTATACTGACAGGAATATTCTGTCCCTAATGTGAAGAAATAAAGTGTGTGTGATGCGTGTCGCAGTTGTTGGCTGCACAACAGATATGAAGAAAGGCGTTCTAAATTCGTGTTCGTAAGTGCTGAAGAACAATCAACAGGATCTGGCGTCCTTATGTAATTACAGAAGAAACATGGCTCCTCCATTAAGTCTCGGAGAGAAGATTCCAACTGAAACAATGAACTGGCCAAGGCAGACGTGAACAATAATAATCCGTTTGATCAGAAGTAAAATCGATTTTGACTATTCTTGTGGATCCTCAGTTGATCATCGTGGATGACTATTTCGGAATAGACCAGTACTGAGTTTTCATGCTACATTATTGGACCATTTGTACTCTAAACTGAATCCTACACCCGGACATCCTATGTGCCGGCCTTTACGATCAAAAATGAGCACGAGTACACCTACAAAACAGTTCAGTATTCATACTTAACTCGGCGAGAAATGTTACGTAGAGTGAAGCGGTTATCTATGTTATCAAGTAGAATTATGGAGAGTCGGAAAAAAAGATAAATTAAAGGACTAAACGCCCTGGGTCTTGTTAAAATTATGTTCAAATTCTGGTTTTTCTGCTTGAAAAGAAATGTATTTACTACAAGCTGCAAAAGACCCATTTCACTTGTTCTTTGTTTTCATGTGTCTTCAGTAAACATCCCAGATCGTTCTGAGAAATCGTACAAATCATAAAAATGCTATTATTTTACGTTCAAAAATACTCTTCAATGCTTTCAAGTACTCTAAAATCCACTTAAATGTTCAGCAATACGACAATTTGGCACAAAATACTCTGTTAATCACTTATTCTTTTATTTACGAAACACTGAGGACACTACAATACCTTAGAGAAAATTCCAAAACATTCATTAATATTCGAGAACGTTTCAGGGAACTATGGAACATCTCGAATTTTTCCCTCGAAATATGCATAGATGCAAAAGAGACAGAAGATGTTCTGGTGACCACCACAACGTTGTACCTATCACTTCAAACATACCCATACTCGCAACCGTAGTGGATAACACCACACCGACACTACAGCGTAGAACAGAAGAACCAGGAATAAGAAACCTTTGCATTCTCTTCAATTTTATTTCAGTCGTAATCAACTTCCTCTGTTATAGCACTTGCTTATGAAATACATTATTTAGTAAGTTGCTATTTTAATTGTTTCGGTTTTCCACTCTACAGAAAGTAGTTTATAACTGGCCGTGAAATAAGCATTATTCATTTAAATTAGTAACACATCTTAACGTTTGCCCTTGAGCTTTATGTATAATGATACTAAATGGTAATCTTACTGGAACTTGTATACTTTTGAATATAAGCTGAAATTCGGCAGAACTCCAAAAATAAATACCATTGTTTAATCACTGTATTATGGTCATACTTGTTCGAGTACATGCTGTTGCTGAATCAAAATTTCTTAAAAAAATAAACGGTGATCCAGGTTTTAATCCTAAACCATGTAAAGGCATTTCTGACGCAACAAATTCAAAAATTCGGAGGGAAAATCAATACTTTCATTTTCCTCAGCCACTGAATAGACTGATTCATATATTCTTCCCTCGTGGAGTATCTTGTTTTGAATTTATAAGTGTATATCGTCAAATACTTCATTTCGTACTGCTCATTCCGCTCTTTTAGATAACCAATTTGAATTTCTTTGATTCTCAACAATGTTTGGATAAAAATCTATTATTTTAACGGGACTGCTGGCAACGATCGATAAATTTTTTTGCAGGTTAAATTTGGCCGGTTATACTTGTAAGAGGTTTTCGGTAAAATTTCTAGTTTCTCTATGATCTGAATTTTAGTTCTTAACTGTACTTTCTTTACTAGAGGAAAAAGAAATAATTGCTTCAGAACATAATGATTTGATGTGACGCCGCTGATTTTGTAGTGAATGAAAGCGTTGGCAGAAAACCTCCAGAAAATACAACTAATGCACCTCCAATTAATTCTGAATTGCCTCGGAGATCTTGTAATGTTTTATGTTCTGCTTTGAATTACTTTTTGTGCATTATTTTTATTCATCCCAAATGATTACGTTATGCTGTTTTAAAAGATGTCCTCTTCCAGATGCGTTTAGTTCATAACAGACTGGGAAACCTTCTTCTGCAACATTTAATGTCAGTTTACTAGCAGAATGAATAGTTCGCTTTCTTCGTATTAACGTCGCTTCACCTCCAGTAGATACCAGTGCTGATGCAATCTCTTTTTTGTCATGTATTTCAGTCAATATTAAACTTATCAAAAATGTTTTTCTGGTACCTCCTGGTGACTCCTGATTACATCAAAAATACCTCTGCCCACATGAACTGTGATGAATCCTCCTTTTGACTTTCTATTGACAATGGTTTGTTTTGAACGACCAGTTGACATAATTTACCAAAATTACAATTTATCACTTTCAATATTTCAGTATACAGTTTATCGATTCCATCTTTTCATGGTGGTTGCATTCTGAGTTCAATTAAAGTCTGATGGTTTATTGCAACACATTTGTCTCCCAGACGATTAAGCACTTCATTGACTCCAGAATGAGATTTTCACTCTGCAGCGGAGTGTGCGCTGATATGAAACTTCCTGGCAGATTAAAACTGTGTGCCCGACCGAGACTCGAACTCGGGACCTTTGCCTTTCGCGGGCAAGTGCTCTACCAACTGAGCTACCGAAGCACGACTCACGCCCGGTACTCACAGCTTTACTTCTGCCAGTACCTCGTCTCCTACCTTCCAAACTCTGCGAACCTGCAGGAGAGCTTCTGTAAAGTTTGGAAGGTAGGAGACGAGGTACTGGCAGAAGTAAAGCTGTGAGTATCGGGCGTGAGTCGTGCTTCGGTAGCTCAGTTGGTAGAGCACTTGCCCGCGAAAGGCAAAGGTCCCGAGTTCGAGTCTCGGTCGGGCACACAGTTTTAATCTGCCAGGAAGTTTCACTTCATTGACTGTCTCTTCACTGAACCCATAATTTAATACTGGACGAACTTGTCGTATCTGATGAAATACACCATCATTCATATTTTCTTTGAATTTCTCCAGTAATCTATTTGTTTCCGATGGGTACACGTTGCCAATATTGCTACTAGCTGATATCTTACTTGTTCTGCAGTTACTGTCAGTGCAACTTCTCTAAGTGCCAACATAAAATGGCTATTATACTCCAATATTCTAAACGCTGGCAAATTTCTCTGAACGTTTCACATACATATCCACCGACTTCTTCTACAACCTGTGAAACAAGTTTTACCACAATTTTATATAGTAGCTTTGCACTGGGACAGATCATCATTTTCGAGAAATTTAGACAGGGAACATGGACAGACGAAGGGCGTGGGGTAGGGGCATACATACACTCTGATTTACTACTTACCGTGCTACGGACGTCCAACAGTATTGAAGACAAACAAGTGGAATATACGTATGTTCATAGAGTTCAAATCCATTAACAGAAAGTATTTTATGTGTGTCCTCCACAAACCTATTAAAGTAGGTGGGCTATCCTGTTTAAAAACTACTCATTCCAATCTCGAACCGATATATGTCCATGCAATTATAGCTGATGACTACCCTAAATTTTCTATATAACAATCTTCCCAGTGAGAAATTGACGCCGATACTTTCTTTTTAAAACGTGTCGGTACTTCAGCTTGCTCTCACTCGTCATACGAACAGGTGTGACATTCTCAGAGACATATTTTCAACGAAATCCCCAAACAGAGTAATTTATACCTCGCTAATGTCTCCACGTGGCATACTGTATCAAGTACTCGCTAGAATTTCACAGAAAGAAACTACAACTGTCTTTACATACCGAGACTTCCAACACATTAATTTATCTGAAATGAAACTGAAGTGCAACAAATAATTTGAGTGTAGTCTTTTAATCCCTTCTCGAGCATAAACGAAAAGCTTCATAGATTTGCCAACAAAGTTCCACAACCATAAGACTGATATGTTACCCTAAAGACCGAAAAAGTGAGAAGGGAACCTCTACCCTGACTAGTCGAAATTCTAAAACCGCTCATAAATCCCAGAGATGCGGCATATCGTGCTTACAAACTGCGCCCAAGCCTGAGAATCATATTGCTTACAAGCGAAAATTGAACAGAGTCCCTCAAGCTGTATTGCAAAACTCAGGCATTCCCATACATACAACAGAAATACACCAGCTGTGCTGCGAAAAGACCTGCGTGGTTTTGGTATAGGTAAAGTAAAAACTGTAGTTGTTCCAATTGTCCCAGCTGAAGAACTGAACCGGTACTTCACAGTACCCACAACTACAACTGAGCTACAAATGAAGTAGAGTTTAAGTGATTAACTCATTTGAGTAAACGTTAGCAGCCATGAAAAATTTTATCTAAAACATGTTATTTGTAATACCGTCAAAAAATCCATCATGCGTATGAGATCGTCATCTACAGGACACGATGGCATCACAGTCCAAATGATGAAACTTATTATTGACTCACTACTGCTCCCTATAAAAGGTATCTTCAATCACTCCCATCCATAAGTGATTTCTCTGAGGCTTGGAAACGGGACTAGTTATTCCACTACCTAAAGGGGACGTTGCCACCGCACCTTCTGATTACCGAGCTTTTTGAATTATTTCTGCACTATCTGAGGCCTCAGAACATATAGTCAAAGGTCAGCTGTCAAATTGCCTAGCCATAAAAAACTAAATAGACAAACAGCAATCAGGCTTCTGTAAGCACAGCAACACAGTTTCTGCTTGAATTAAGGTAACAGATGACGTGAAGTTTGCCATGGATGCACAAGAGGCGACAATCATGTGCTTCTTAGACCTCTTCTTTGACTTCAGCAAAGCCTTTGACACTATAGGTTTCGACGATTTACTTGCCAGACGAAATTTCTCGCCAAATGCAGTACAACGGTTTTGTTCATACCTGACGTCTACCCAACAAAGCACCATGTCCAGCACCATGAAGTCACAGTGGAGGCAGGTAGTATTAGAGGTCCCCAGGGTTCGGTATTAGGCCCTATACTATTTTCATTATATGTCAATGATCTGTCCTATTGCGGATACCACACGTGCGCTGATGACATCCAGTAGTAACTAAGTGGAAAGTCAATGAGCCTAAACAAAATAATGGGATCTCGGTACCAACCCATTTGCACTATCAAAATGGGCACAGGATATAGGGTTAAAACCCAGACCACCCGATACCCAAGCGGTACTATTTGGTCATGCTAGGCACATTAGGCCGAATTATTTGGAATCCTTGCCATCTTTAACCCTAAATGGGGCAAATATAAACTTCTCTCCTTTAGCAAAGAGTCTAGAAATAATAACAGATGAAAATGTAAATTGGATTGAGTACGTAACTAAAATGTGCAAGAGTGCATCAGCAGCTTTCCAGGCCCTACAAAAATATAAAAAGCGGTTCCCACTTGACCCAAAAAAGAAACTTGTACAAATATTTATACTTCCAGTTACTGATTACAAAGATGTTATCCTGCAACACCTTTCTCAGGAAAGCTTACAGCACCTGGATCTAGTTATGAATGCCTGTATTAATTATATCTGTGGTACTCGACTCTCTGATCATATCTGACCATCAGAAACACAGCTATCCTGGCAGTGCACAGACAAGCGCAACGATTTCATACCCTCTGCCTTCTCTATTGTCTTATCACCGTACATTGTCGCTCATGTCTCTCCTCGACCTAACCATTCCGGTCTGAACAACCGAGTAGAAATACCTGTTCCCATCAGAGCAAAATCCTTTCTGTTCTGCTTAATTGTTGAGCAACTTTCTAGAAGTCCTCAGTCGCTGGAATAACCTCCCACACTACATTAGAATTACATATCTAGCATCAGCAGTCAGTTTATGACATAATTACTAACTGAAAAATAATGACTACCATTGTCCCTGTAGCTCTTTCCAACAAGACCTTCCTCATTTCCCAGCATTCTTAGCTGGTGCAGTCTCCTTAAATTTTTTTCCTTTAGAAAACGCGACATCAGAAAACATCAATTTCGTACACCTATTATTTTTTGATTCTCCATTAATATTATTGCTGTCGCTATTATTGCCATTATTATTATTATTATTATCATTGATAGTGGCAGCAGCAAAGTTAGTACAAGTGCTGACTGTGTTAAATTCATTATTTCATTCTCATTACTACTTACTCACCTTCTCACTATAGACATTGAAAGCACTTTACTATTTGTCACATTAAAATCGTTATTTCTTAGGCAACTATGATGGAAAAGAGTTGCTGTATGCGTCAAACCCTCGTCCAATGTAAGAGAGGACATGATGGTGATAAACACGTGAAGTTAAATAAATTAATAGACTTCTTGATCAACCAGTGTAGGCCTACACAGGACATCTATCTTGGCGTGTTTATGTCTCTTTTAAACACGATATTGGGTAGCTGAATGAGGAGTGCCTTCATTAACACATACTGAATTCATTTTTAATCTTCGGCATGGATCATGAATCATATTTTTCACTACTATACTGAACAATTCTGGATCCTCTTTCGGAATCAGAAATTTAGATGTAACTACTTAATTAATTTGATGTTGATGGATGTATTCATGTAACAAAATTAATTTTTTTTACTAACGTTTCCTGGTTTCTGCCATTTGATTGTGTACATCCAGCATCTAGTGATTCCTAAAAAATTATACTTTTTAATGGCAGTCATGATTCTCATTTGTTTCTGTCCAAAACTAGAGGTATTATGTCGTGATGGTCTACTGCAGACCGTTCATAAATTATATTTATTTGACATCGAGCCATATTGAATTGCAAGTGAATGTTACGAATAGATCTGAGTGACTATCTCTCCTTAGGTAGATCATGGCACCTTTTGTGTATTGGCGCATTCAATCCATCAGTTTTCCAAAGTCGTCCATATCGCCATCATTCATGATTTTATGTCTCGGATGACTGGTCTTGAGCATATAATGTCTTTTGGTTATGACTTATCAATACCATTCGTTTGCCTCTGATTTTGCTTAGAGGTAGAACCTAAACTATTGAAATACATGACTGGAATCGGTAATATATTTTTATCCCTTGTTATCTCTAATCTGTACATGATATAGATCAATTTTTTTCGAAGTTACTTCCCTATTATTTCCTGCGTCTGTATGGGTTCATATGTATAAAATTTAAATGGTAACTGTATTCTTCTCTTAGAAAAATAAGCAGTTACTGTCACGTAAGGACGATGAAATCTCCCTCTTCTTCGCTGAGTCATTATACCATTAAGTGTGTATTTGTCTTCACAATAACAACGGCAATTTCGTCGGTTTGAGGTACACTAATTCGACGTTCGTACTGTGCAACTGGTCTTTTGTCGGCTCCTATCACAAATTTATACTCTTTTGATATTGTCTGATTCAGTGCCCTGTGCTGTTTTTAATAAGTGAGCCTATTGATTGTACTTATGTAAAATTCTCTGCATTTCCTCAACTATTTGCTATCTCAGTACTCTTATATTTGCCTAACGTTGATCTACTTCCGTTTGTTCAACACCAATAAAATATACTTCAAAAAATGTATAAGGTTCGTTTGGAAATGGTAACAATGACCTTGTTCTTGTAATTTAATCAAAAAAACAAGATTGAACTGAAACCTCAGAGCTCATGAAAGTAGCACCAGATGATATCATCTGGAAGCAAGGAGTGTGCACTCTTGTATTTTGTAGAAAATATTATGATTCCAAAGCTTCTCCAGTCATGTAAGGAAATAATTTTCGTGGAGACACTTAAAATGGTGCTAATCCAATTCCCCAATCACGTATCAAATTCTTGGTGTTCCTCTACTGAATATCTTGGCATCACTGACCTGATAGATTCTGTTTCTTTCTTCTCTTCTTTTACGTTTCGACATTCTGTTAAATGTTAATATTACATATCACATTAAAATTCCACCAATAAACTGTCCACTGGCCTAAAAAATTTCGATTTACTTTAGTTTATTTCAGTTTCCCTCACTATCACTTCTCCTTGTACCACTCCATCGAGTTTCAAAAGTATACTGAACCTCTCCATCGCCTGTGGAGAACAATACAGCTCATGCTCGGCGTCTTAGAGTGCTACCAGCCTATCTACTAGCTGTTCAGAAACTTAAGCAGCTGTGTCACTAATGTACCACTGCTTCCTAGTGTAATGGCCTGGGACAGTGACCCACCTTCAGGAAGCTTCTGCAATTTGAGCCTCTAACAAGAGGCAGCTGCCAGACATCGGTCACCCACCCTGTTCAAAATATTTCTCTGGAATCTAGAAACTTAGGCCCTAAGCATTGGGTTGCAGCATTTAAAGCCTCCAGTTCACCTCGACACTAAGATCGATCAGTTGGGTAACGCTGCTCCACGACCTTTGTTGTGGACACACAGTTGTCACTGTCGTTAACGCCGCAACTGGGCTCGAAACCAGCAATCCGTGCCTGAATTCCCAGGCCCTGGCAGCCAACGCTCTGCCCCCATCTCTATGGGGCCGCTGACTCTTGTTCTGAATGGATGGCCAGCCAGCTCTGGGCTGCAAAGCCACCAGCTGCCCGTTGCGTTCCCCAGACATCAGCCGGAGTTTGAATCTGGAAGATGCTATGACTAGTCGCAAATTTAGAAGACACTGTTGGTTGCCTTGTGCCTGCAGGAGAGATGTTTCCAGCACTCTGGACACCATGGCTGACTCAGCACTTGGCGTGCCAGCATTTGTGGGCTGTTTGATTCGTCTATCTTGCCTGCAGCTGTGAGTGGAAATATTGAGTCGATATTAAAACACCGAGTGACTGTTCAGTTTTAATGGATTCATAAAGAACTGTTTCTGCTCACCGTTTGTTTGTCTGCCACTTCCCACAATGACACATCCGTCCCCCAAGCCATCAAAAGAATTCACGTTACGCACCTAGGAACCGAGTCCATCCTGACGCACACATCACCACGGCTCCTGCCAACCTGCAGCGGTTATTCTCGCCATCAACCCATACACAGCTATGTCAGAAATGGGGCGCTTTTGGTCTCTTGTATTAACTCCAGCAAGGAATCGTTATGTATTAGTTATAATTGATTATTTCTTACCTTTTTCGCCATGGTCCCTATACAAAACCAACAGGTAGTAGCGGTGGCACTGGGTAAGCTTGATCAATGGATATTGAATTTCGAAATGCTGGAGACAACAGATCAAGACACTATTTATGTTACTGGAGCAATTAAGTCGACTTTTACACATAAAGAAATTATTAACTAGCAAATGACACAAACAAACAATAGAACTGAAAGACTACACTAAACAATAGCAACAATGTAAAATTATTATACAAAATGTAGACAGAACGACTGGAATGCTCTGCTACCATATTTCGTGCCTCAGTTACTGGCAGTTTCTTCCAAAGGGGAAAGGGAAGTGGTTGGAGAAAAGGCGAGAGACAAGGGCAGGCAAGTGAAGCATTATGTACTCACTTCTTTCGACGTATCCAATTGCCTTCAGACCACGAGATGGCTTTGCGACCTAATTTTTGTTTTTTTCTTATTAGTGTACTAAGGATATGTGTATTTATATGTTATGGATATGTCTGGGCTTGTGTTGGTTTCATGGAAGAGACTCACGAGTGAGCGTAAAGGAGACAGTCTTGGTTTGGCAATAGCTTACAGGAACTTTCGTGTGAAATTTTCATTTGCAATGTTTGTGGAATCTTTGTGTGTCTCATTTACTTTGGAAGTGTAATGTCGCTGTTACATGGTGCTGTGCGCTTGTTTTTCTTTAACTATGTGGTTTGTGTAGATGTAGTCGTATAGCCTTGCACCAGCTGGCAGTATATAAGAGTAGGTGCTAGTATGTACACAATTTGGCGTTTAGTTTTAATTTTAATGTTTACTACTTCAATTTAGTCAATAAATATAATGGAGGATTAAGGAAATAATATTCTCCATCACCGAATTACTGCGTTGTCGAACTGGTTAAGTCACTGTCTGATCCACAAAATACGTACGCACAGTCTCTGAGTCTTGCTAGTAGACTGTTGTGCTCTGAGAAGCCGCCGATCGAGTGCCATGGTGAGGTCACTGCATGTGAATCCTAATTCTTTCAAATGATATGGTCGCAATGGCTATTTTCTGTACCAAAACCGGCGGATGTCATTTGCAACCGCTATAAAGAAGACAGTGCACAAGCGAATTGTACTTCAGGGGCAAAAGTTGTTCATAATCGATACACGACGCGATATTTCAGAATCTTATTTCCAGTTACCCTCCGCCATCACGGGAACTACAATCGGAAGCACAACGTATTAATCTACCTGCCAGGCGTATTCTTCTAGATCCTAACTAAGGGAAACCTGACTTACTTAAATGACATGCCAGACCTCACCCCTCTCTGGATCAGTTGATAGGCACACAAAATTGTCGTGTAGTGATGGAACATCTGCTCGGCCACGTGAAAGGAACATCGAACCGTACATCAGCACCGACTCATTGCTATAGAAACTTTCGCAGAATTCACATAATTTTCATAGTCGGTAATATGCTAGAAAATGGGTTTAAAATCCGAAACATAGATTGTGTAGCAACCATAGTAAAATTTGTGAGGCAAGGCGAAAAACAGTGTTTGTTCAATTAATTCTTATAATAAGTGCTGTGTACTGCCACCTGAGATGTAGATCTGCCCAAAACCTATCCTTACCTTCCTTCACCTTGTGGGTTCATAGTAGTAGCGTTGGCACCAGGGAGAAAGTAAGCCAGTAAGTGAAGGAAAGTAGCGAAAGAGAAAGAATAGAGTAAGGACCTAGAAATTTCGTGTTTCAACATCACAAGAGTCAGATATTGTATATAATGGAATATAAAAAGGGGAGAAGAATACGCCAAGGGGAAAAGTTATGCAGTAAGTATTCTGAATTGATGCAGTAGACTATAGAGTGTAGAGGAAAAAACAGATCTATATCTGTGCAGCTAGACTCTTAAATGACCATCTGGTGAACCACATTAATCTAAGGAGGGGCGAAATGCAATGGCATATAACTCCGCCACAGTCCATAGCTGTAACGAGGCCACAAGACAGCCAGCAGCCGCAGATGGAGACCTGTCGATGCAACAATCTTTCGCTCTTGGGCCACTTTCACATCGCCCTCTTTCCAAGTGATGACACTCGGAACTAGAACACTGGCCCAGTTTGAGATGCTTTGACAAGACCCTAAAGCATGACCACTTTTGGTCGGGGCAGGTCAATGTATTTAAGGATCCGAGGACAACCTCTTCATCATGAAATAGTTATGCAGTAATATGACTATTAATAAGAGTGCTGCAATATGACTTCCAGCCTGTGACGGCCAGTGTCACCCTTATGATTCAGCCACCACCGCCATCTTCAGGATGAGAACCACCAACGGCCTGAGCTCCTGGAAACCAGCTGGTCCATTGTGCCAGATGGTATGAGACTTAGAGATCTCACTATTAGCACTGTTACTCCTCAGCATAGCAGGTCCCGGTTTAACATCCAGGGCAGTCCTTTTAGGGTGAACTGGTCTGTCTCTCACCACCATCTGTCACTCCAATGCCCCAGCATCCTGACATAGCCCTTCACAAAGCAAGAATAGCAGAAACCTGTAAGCTTCAGTCGTCGAAGAACGCCTACCAATGTAGGCGAGTCTGTGCCACAGTGCTCAAGTCAAAGTACCATCGCCTACTGCCTACTGTCTGTCTGCTGCGACTCTACATTTGTTCACGATTGTTCATGAGGGGTTTTATATGTCTACACCATTTTCACCTCCACCAACCTCCAGCAGGGGGCCATTTACCCATATCTTTCTATCAACACCTATTACTTGCGTATATTCTTTTGTTCTGAAAAGTGACCCGATCACAATAGGGTAATAGAACGTTTGAATACGTTCTTGGGGTAGTTCATGGAACATTGTAGAACACTGTCAAACATTCTTGAAAATTATAGCTCTGGAAAATTCTACATAATTGTAGAACTGTCTCTAAGATTCTATAACATTCTCGAATATACTACAACGTTCTCGAATATGTGATTGCAGGCTATTTCGACGTATTTCACCATGAAATCTTTCCGGGTTATCCGCCCAGTGGCGTTGTCGTCTAGTTGCAATGTTTCAATGGATATCGTATCCATTATCTTCGCCTGAAGTTGATGACTACGGAATCCACTGAAACGTTGCGACAAGACGACGACGCCACTCGTCTGATAACCCGATAAGATTTCATAACATTCTCCAATATTCTCAAACTTTCTAGAATAAACATTTTGGCCAGTCTTCGCCAGCTCGGCCCTCGATTCCTAAGTGCTCCAGCGAATTTCTGTAAGAAGTTTATTGGTATAATGCCCTCTTTTTACACCCCATATCTTCGAATAAGTTCCATGCAGGTCAAGACCAGTCATCTTCATGAAAGAGGATGGAGGGCTACCATAGCAAATATCATTCCCGGTGTTGGAAGTGTGAGTTGCAGAGTTACAGTGGGATGCATGGACAAACCAAGCATACATTTTTATATGGAGTGTTTTAGGGGTATTGGTACAGGCATTGTGCCCACTTCAGGGGTTAACTGTTTTTTTCTCTGCGTCTGTCTTCCAGCAAGTACATAACATAGTTTAGTACCTGATGTTTTTTGAACGGTCGTAACTCGTCACTAAATGGGCTGTGCTTGTCAGTACATACTTTTCGCTTTTAGTTCACTCCTGTACACTTCGATAGCTGATCTGCTGCCCAGGAGAAAATAAACATTAGTGGCTTTCTTATGCCACATGTACTTGGACGTGCTTACGAACCCAAAAACATATTGCCCATAGTAACTATAATTGTCAATTTGCAAATGAAGTAAAATACTGATGTAACATTGTTTTTTACACTGTCCTCAGTTACCAAGAGAAATGTTAGCACTTAAAATCCTAATGTCTTTTGTATTGGTGTATGTAACAACCTACATATCTTACATTATGAGATGCCGAGTAAAGTTTTAAAATGAGAAACTTTCCTATCTTAGGAGGTCTAGCGTCTTTAATTAGCAGTCAAAACCCCCTTAGCTTCGGGTTTGAAACCCACCACTGCTTAAATTTTGATTAATAGTAAGCATCTGTGGCCGAAGACTTCCGGCATAAGAAGTCGACCTCATTCTGCCAAATGCTTTGTCGAAGAGAGCGGAGGAGCGAACAGAGGTTTGAGGCAGTCTCTTGTCCTTGGAGTTGGAAACTGCCCCTAAAGACCCGAAGAATCAGCAATGATCAACAGCATGAGGATGCAGTAGGCAATGGAAACCACTGCATTCATAGTCTCAAATCCACAGACAGCAAACAACACATTTACTATAATAAATTTAGCATGTTCGTAATTTAATATGTTCGTAAATAGTAGATAACAACAGCTTCACTCCACTTAAAAATGTGTCTCACCTTTATACTGCTGCAAGCGCAATAGCGTCTTGTACACGTTCAGTCGTCCATCAACGTCGAACACGTACAGGAAAACGGGCTTTGCGCCTGGAGTTGTGGACAGTTTCTTCGCTGCTCTGAGCGTAGGGTATACGAACCAGAGGTCACCCTTCATCTAGATTAAAGAGTAATATTATTAAAAGCGTGAGCAGTAAACAACAATATTATTATACCTTTATAAAACACCAGAAGTCAGATCTCAATTTTTTTCGTTTTTGAACGAGACTACTTTTCATATAGAGGGATGACGAAACTTTCAGTTTATCATACAGAAGGACAGAATTAACCACTATCCGATACACCTCAAAACCACCGAAAATAAAGGAATATTAGCGTCGACAAATGGATTATTGGAGACGAAGCACAGGTACGGGTCAGGGAAGGATGTTATCCAAAGAAAAGACAAATCTAGGAGACTGTACAAGGATCTCAGTCGACGCCCTCCCAAATACGAGTGCAATGTCTATACCGCTGGCCACTACAGCTGTAACACAATGACAGTGGCGTGCAACAAAGGTCAAACTAACATGAAGTTTACTACTTGGATGTGTATGCAGATTATTAACGTTTCATTGTAGTCGTGCAAAACAGGTAGATATAACACTGTATACATGCTATTTCTAAAAAAAATATTTCCAATTTAAAAACTGCATTTGATATTTTGTTGTTTGTGAAAAATCAGTGTTAGATGTCGTGGGAAAAGCATAGAGTACATCTCCATTTCAGACATTATTTATGAATATCTAGTTTCTATATATTCGTTAACTTATTCTTCCAGTGACTCGGAGGACGATGCCGACCAGCCCTGAAAAATGAAAACAATTTACATGCTGGAAATTTTGTTTTATCAAAAGTATCGATGTGAAATTTATAAGAGAAATTGAGAATGAAGCCCAACAAGTTTAATTAAATATGTAGTCATTGAAAATGATGTGAATTAGCTCCAGATGTGCCGTAACAGAAAATAAAGATGTACAGAAATAGCTACATACCTGCTACAAGGGTATACTTTTTCAGCAGAATTTAAATGTGTGACTGAATATGTTTGTTGCATATATTCATACCAACAAAAATTGAAAAACAAAGATATGAAAGAAATAAACATTTCATTACCTAATCTACAAGTATAATAGCCATCAAAAATATGTAATAAACTTACTCTGTATTAAAATGAAACACCTGTAGGTGATTAGATGACAACACGGTAAAGAAATAAAAATAAAACATTTAAAATCATAAGGCCTCCTTCATTAACTCTACTGTAACTTATAAATAATAAACAAAATACGTTCATCATAAATATTAGTAATAATATTGGCGTAATTAAAGAAGGTATCATCCTATATAACACACATTGCAACAGGCATATAATAAAATGTCACAAAATATTCAGTGCGGGATATACAAAATGAAATCGCACATTAAAGATAGCTGTCAAAGGTGGGGTCCATTGTGATAAGTGGTACGTAGGGTACAGTAAACTCTTGCATAAATACCTTAGGAAGTTAATCCAGTGTCTTCATGGCGCTTGTTTCTATCGATACACTACACTTAAGAGACGCTGTTTTTTTTATTTATTTACTTAACTGCATTATAAAGACGCACATACGCATAGATTATGCACTAATAAAATTTTGGGATACCATGTTTCTCTTTTTTCTTTTTTTATTACCTTTTTTAATTCAGGGACCCAAATGCATATTAAGTATATCATATGCGATGAGTTTTGACGTGTCATGTTGCTCCTCTTATGTGGCAATATGATACTGCACAAGGCTTGTAGAAGGTGGTGATAAATGTTTCCTGTTAAATGATAACTGATATGCACTTTTTTATTAAACAAATTTTAAGACGATATTCACGTTGAACGAAAATAAAATGGGAATGTGTGGCTGACAACATGCAGTGAATTAGTTGTAGACAGTGCACTATTGTTCAAATATAAGCAGCGTCTCTCCTAGTAGCTGCGGCAGTTTGTACAACTGCCAAAGAGCAGGCACTCGCAGACAGGCAGACCTGCTCTGGTCCTGCTGATGGTTGGATGGTTGGTTTAAAAAGGGGGGTGGAGGGGACCAAACTGCGAGGTCATTGAGCCTCTGCTGATGGCAACATGACTATGTGTAGGTATTTACCTGATGGTAGCGCCCCTGTGTGTAATGGCGGCTGGTACTATTGCCATACACGTGTAGCACTACGTGACAAAGCAGATGAATGGTGGATACTATGATCTGTATGACGAATACATCTCTCACGTATAGACCAAATACGTTCACGAAGTGTTGACAGCAGGGAAACGACAAATTTCTTCTGTAGTGATTTAGCTGTTTCTATTGGAACCACACCGATGAGGTCATTGTCGATGACGTATAATCAGCGACCAAACAGCTTCTCACCACACTGTTAATCGCGTCCATAAACAAGGAGAAAAACACATCAGTATCTTACAAAATATAGTTTTCGATCTCTGAACACCTGTGCAACACATGACGACTCCATGAAACAAAAATGCTTATACACTGGCTCATTGGCACTGACGAGTTATTAACCTACCAGGGTACTCGACCAGCCTGTTACATGCTTTTGAGAGGTGATGGAGGGCCATACCGAGTTACCTACGGTTCAATAGCAGCCAGCACAGCTCACAGTTAGATTAAATCGCTGCAGCAGTATGCCAGGGACAGATAGGAACTATCGTTTATTCGTCTGGGTAGGAGCGGCGGCCGCCAGAATGGACGCTCAGTCGACCAATAGGCTTAACTTCATTCGCTGTTAATTCCTTGCCATGCAATCACTGCATACCTACCACGCGAGTTTACTTTTCTGTATAATAGGATAGCGTCATGACCTGGTTGATATCCTACTCATTTCTGGATCTTTCCAACCAATATTGACGATTGTTAATGTAAACTCCGAGATATTATTTGAAATAAGATTGTGAATAATAAATGTCAAATCCCTGTAAACTTCAACGTTGTTTAGGAAATACGTTCTGCACGTTGTATTTAGTGACTTTGCTTTCATAGCTAATAATTACCATGTGCACTGTGCATAACTTCACTAATTAGCACTGGACCCTGAGGTATGATCTGCTATTGAGGTTAGACCGATAATATCAGATAGTAGAACCCAATAAAAGGGATAGGTCTTGCAATTTAGACAATGGTTTTTTTGTTGTTGTTACACCATGATTCGCTTTCGGTCTCTTCCAAACGTTGTTGGTAGATCACGATGTTTTCCACGTGATGAAAGCCAACATGTTTTTCACCATTAAGCATTTTCACTTCAATTTAATTTGGATTGACTACCTTTTTAATCCTAAATGGTCCGAAGACGCGATGCAAAAATTTCTTAATTTCATCCTGTGTCTTTGAAGATTTGAAAGTCGATCATATTTCCACATAAACTTCGCCTTTCATTACAATGGTTTTATATGCGATAGTGATTTAATTTTCTGGTTAGAACCTCGTTCTCCATTGTCTTCCAAAATATTGTTGTGGCTTTTGCCATCCAAAAATATGCATGTGGCAGACCAGTACTTGTGTCTGATTAACTTCATTACTCCTTCAAAATCAGTTCTTATGTTTCTTTCAGCTGTATGCTCGGAAAAGTTTTCTTAATTGTTACATGATATGATCAGCAGGATTAGACATTGGACGATAGGTAGAAGTAGCAATGTCAAGGATATTCTTTTCTTCCTCAAATGAGTTCCAAGCACTACTGTCAAATTGCAGGCTGTTATCTGACAAAACACTCTGTAGGTGAGTTGTATTTAGCAAATAATCATCCTTAGGTTTCTTTTATTATGATCTTACATTTAGCTTCTTTCAGCATGAAGTATCGAAAGAATTTAGAAAATAATTCCACTGCTACTAAGATTTATGAGAAATTTTCAGGAGAGAAAGGAAGCAGTCCAAAAAATCCAAAGCAAAGAGTTGCCCTATTGCTTGCTGGAGAATATTATTCCTTAATCCATTATGTTACATTGCTGACACTTTATTACGATGACATAAATAACTTTCTTTTGTTGCACATCACTATAGATGAGGTATGTTTTCAAAGGTCATCATTTCTTGAAATTATTGTAAACATTTCTTGAACCAAATTTTGCAAACCTGGTTTGTACACATTTAATCACGTCATAAATACACGCATCAAAAAAAGTTTTGCATCAACTCGGTTCCGAGTGTTTCGGAACCCGCACAGAAAACTGGAATAGAGATCAATATAAACATCATTTCTGCCCTCTTTATTGCTCATGAAAGCGATGCATTGCACCATACAGCGAAACCTTCAGATGTGGTGGTCCAGATTTCTGTACACACTGGTACCTATAATACCCAGTAGCACATTATCTTGCATTGATGGATGCCTGTATTCGTTGTGGCATAATATCCACAGGTTCATCAAGGCACTGTAAGTCCAGATTGTCCCACTCCTCAACAGCGATTCCTCGTAGATCCCTCAGATTGGTTGGTAGGTCACGTCGTCCATAAACAGCCCTTTACAATCTATCCCCGGCATGTTGGATAGAGTTCATGTCTGGAGACTATGCTGGCCATTCTAGTCGAGCGATGTCGTTATTCTGAAGGACTTCATTCAGAAGATGTGAGCAATGGGGGCGCGAATTGTCGTCCATGAAGACGAATGCCTCGCCAATATGCTGCCGATATGGTTGCATTATCGGTCGGAGGATGGCACCGTACAGCCTTCACGGCGCCTTCCATGACCACCAGGGGCGCATGTCGGCCCTACAAAATGCCGCCCCAAACCAACAGGGAATCTCCACCTTTCTGCACTCGCTGGACAGTGTGTCTAAGGCGTTCAGCCTGACCGGGTTGCCTCCAAACATGTCTCCGAGGATTGTCTGATTGACACTCATCGGTGAAGAGAACGTGATGCCATTCCTGAGCGGTCCATTCCGCATGTTGTTGGGCCCATCTGTACCGCGCTGCATGATGTCGTGGTTGCAAATATGGACCTCTCCTTGGACGTTGGGAGTGAAGTTTCGCATCATGCAGCCTATTGCGCACAGTTTGAGTCGTAGCACGACGTCCTGTGACTGCACGAAAATCATTATTCAAAGTGGTGACGTTGCTGTCAGGGTTCCTCCAAGCCATAATCCATAGGTAGCGGTCGTCCACTATAGTAGTAGCCCTTGGGGCCTGAGCGAGGCATGTCATCGACAGTTCCTGTCTCTCTGTATCTCCTCCATTTCCGAACCACTTCGCTTTGGTTCACTCCGAGACTCCTGGACACTTCCCTTTTTGAGAACCGCGGTATTGCCCGTCTAGGCATGGTTGAACTACAGACACCACGAGTCGTGTACCTCCTTCCTCGTGGAATGACTGGAACTGATCGGCTGTCGGACCCCTCCGTCTAATAGGTGCTGCTCATGCATGGTTGTTTACATCTTTGGGCGGGTTTAGTGACTTCTCCGAACAGTCAAAGGGGCTGTGTCTGTGATACAATATCCACAGTCAACGTCTGTCTTCAGGAGTTCTTGGAACTGCGGTGATACAAAACTTTTTTTGATGTGTGTATTTTGTTTTGGTATGCGAAGTCTCCACATTTTAAGTGTCAGTCCGTACTGCGGTACAAAAAGTCACGATACACAACGTAGTTTTGCCGAATTGCTCTCTTACCTTGATACGTACATGGCTCTGATCGTTTTTAAAGTTTCATCTGCTCTCTGGTATAGTTCTTGTTAAGTTCTCGTGTGTGTTTCTTCTATATCAATTTTAGTAACTAATTCACATAACTGTGCCCTGATGCCAGATTCACCTATGTTTGTCCCTGGATAAAATGCTTAATTATGACTGGGGATTACGACAGTGATGTTCTAAGAAGTAGCTCATGAGCTCTTCAAATACTCTCTGTTGTTCAATACCCCTTATCCAAATGTAATTCTTTTTAATGAACTGTAAAAATGCACATGATGACACGCAGTGTCATTTAATGAAGTGTTGGAAAAATCCACAAAAATCTTGAAATGACCCAAACTGTTATTTCCAGGTTTTTACAGGAAAATTCCAAACAGCTTCTAATTTCTTCGCATTTGTTTCATTTGCTGCTGATGAAATGACATGTCATTATTACTTTCTTGCTCAAGAATTGAAATTTTTGCAGATTGAGGGGCCTAAGGTGATTCAAATGCAGTCAGAATTTTATCGAACATATCTATATGCTCTTCCCACGAACTGAACACAGTCAAAACCTCATCTTTATAGACTACCACTTTCTCTCTGAGATTATACTCAGAATATAATCCAAAGTTTGAACAAAAGCAGCAGATAATATGTTGGACCCCGTCCGACGTTCGAGTCCTCCCTCAGGTATGGGTGTGTGTGATGTCCTTAGCGTACGTTAGTTTTAGTTAGATTAAGTAGTGCGTAAGCCTAGTGCCCGGTGACCTCAGCAGTTTGGACCCATAGTCCTTACCACGGATTTCCAATCTGCAAAATGTTGGAATCGAATGACAAGTACTTGAAGTGCTAAAATCGTTCATTCTATAAGGATACTGCGCAACATTCGGTTGTGCTCTTCCTGCTCTAGCTCCCAGTAACTGTTTACCGTACCCAAACTATTAACATAATAAGTGCCATTAAACTTATTCAAAAGTTCTTGCATGTTTTGCAGTTGATCTTACTGAGGGAAAAAAGACGTAACTGCCAGCCCGGGCGTCTAAAAAAAAATATGACTGAGCTCTCCGGCTTCCTTATCCTGTGTAACAGATAACCAAATTATTTCAAATTACAGAAAGAAATCTTCACTCTGAAGTGGAGTGTGCGCAGAAAAGAAACTTCCAGGTGGATTAAAACTGTGTGTCATACCGAGTCTCGAACTCGGGACCTTTGCCTTTCGCTGGCAAGTGCTCTACCATCTGAGCTACCCAAGCACGAGTCACGACCTGTCCTCACAGCCTTAATTCCGCTCGTACCTCGTCTCCTACCTTTCAAACTTCACAGAAGCTCTCCTGCATACATTGCAGAACTAGCACTCCTGGAAGAAAGGATATTGCGGAGACATGGCTTAGCCACAGCCTGGGGATGTTTCCTGAATGAAATTTTCACTCTGCAGCGGAGTGTGCGTTGAATTATTGGCAGATTAAAACGGTGTGCCGGACCGAGACTCGAACTCGGGACCTTTGCCTATCTAAGGTAGGAGACGAGGTACTGGCGGAATTAAGGCTGTGAAGAGGAGTCGTAAGGCGTGCTTGGATAGCTCAACTGGTTGCGCACTTATCCGCGAAAGGCAAAGATAACTAGTTCGAGTCTCGGTCCAGCACACACTTTTAATCTGTCAGGAAGATTAATTTCTAATTCTTTATTCTTATCACTGATTGCTAAACATTCTCTTCCAAAGTTTACATCTATTTTTGGTCAACCTGTTATTAGCAAAGACGCAATCCTCAGTCAAAGATTCAAAGACAATACAGTCATATCAAAGTATCTTACTACAGTCTTACAACTTACGATTGCTGTCGTGTTAACTGCACGAGTTTTACGACTGGGGCCGGCCGGGGTGGGAGAGCGGTTCTAGGCGCTACAGTCTGGAACCGTGCGACCGCTACGGTCGCAGGTTCGAATCCTGCCTCGGGCATGGATGTGTGTGATGTCCTTAGGTTAGTCAGGTTTAAGTAGTTCTAAGGTGCTTTCCATGTGACTAAAAGCTTCCCTCTCGTCAACAGTAAACCTTATGTCAAAGTTTTAAATGAATGTTCCATTCCTTTGTGCGCCCCCTTAAACAGTTAAGAGTGACCCATCAATCATATATCAATGTATAGTTTCTCCGCAATTGTTTTCTTTGAGGATAATTATTTTTTATGATATAAGGATATTTTTCTAAAATGTAATGCTCATTTACATTGAAAAACTAATTAATTATGTCATTACCTCACACTTGTGACGTGTAAATTGTAAAAATATATAAATGTAATTTTATTTAAAGTTGCATAATTGTATAATGAAGCTGGCTGACGGAGTGCCGCGAAGAGAGGCAGATATTTAGCTTTCCACTGAATCGCCCTCGAAAGTGGCCTGTGATGAATTAAGAGTAGACCAATCTGGGGTAGACAGAAGAGGAAAGCACCTGCAAAGCGACAAACGGTGTACCAGACAATAAACAAGAGAAATCTTTGAATAACGAGCAGAAGATATTGACTTTCCTGGATTGCTGATGAATAAATTCCTTAGTGACATATAATGATATACATGTTGTGGCACTTCGCGGAGACATGGCTTAGCCACAGCCTGGGGATGTTTCCTGAATGAAATTTTCACTCTGCAGCGGAGTGTGCGTTGAATTATTGGCAGATTAAAACGGTGTGCCGGACTGAGACTCGAACTCGGGACCTTTGCCTACCTAAGGTAGGAGACGAGGTACTAGATAAGATTTCAGATATAAAACCAGCCAGCTTCAACACAAATCGATCCTGATGTTTCGTAAACACTTTGCATTACCGGTGCATCAGAAACGTTGTCTTTTGTGAGCCGTTGTCCATCAGCTAGTCAAGTGCCTTGATGATGATTTTCCATGGGCCTTCCTGCTACGAAGGTAGTCAGCCATTACCGTTCCTGTGTATGATTGGAGCATTAAGACGTGTCTGATTTCGAGTTATATTTAATGGAGCATACTATTCTGATGAAATTACTTCTGCATGATGGAGAATAAATTCTACGATTCACACTATTGCCATTAAGACCATTACACGTTATTTTACTGTCCTAAGTTTTACTCGCCGTTCGACGTGAGCAGTGTCATGACTTTGTGAGCAATGTCACGTTCACTCAATCCTTTTCACATGCAATGACGTGTGCTGAGAAAGGGCGAGAGCTTCTCAAGCACTGAGAAGCTGGAAGCTGGTTACTGCATCACTTTTGAATTCATTTCATTGTTTTTTTATACACAATTCCTCCATCCTAAGTTTTGTGAGAAAGAGAAGATCGGCTTTCTTAATGATGTCGGATGACCTAAATAGAGTAAGGCGATGTGGATTGCTGTTGCAAGACATTAGGTTGTTACATATGGTAATACTTTCTCACGTAATCATGTTTATTTTGCTTACGAGAAATGTGGGAGTGTCGCTGAATGAATTCCGATGCTTCGCTATTACTTTCACTGTGAATAGGAGAATACATACTCGGGGAAACAGTCCCCTAGTACTCTGGATCGCTACAAGCGTGAAATTAGAATAAATTAGTACTATCTGTTGTTTCTGTCAATTTTTTTACTTCTGTTCTACGATATACAGATATAAGCAGACCCCTTGTTAGCCGTTGCGCTCAGGTACATGAAAGTGTGTGCTATGCAACTACTTTTGAGGCATTGAGCCAGAAAGCGTTATTAATCATTTCATGACCACTGAAATTTCTTTCTTTGTATATCACTATAAACCAAGGCTTCCCCATCACTACCTCTGAGAGTTAATTGATGCTTACACACATAAACACACACCTTTCACAGCGTTTTCCGAAAAATTCTTCCATCCGGAGATTCGTACTTGAGTTCACGGAGCATTTCCGAAATAGTCACGCGTCGATCAACCTACCAGCTTTTAACCCAGTACCACTCCTATTAACTGTTTCGATGTCTTACTTTAATCCGACCTGTTGCGCATCGAAACACTCAAGCTGTACTCAAATACGGGTCACACAGGGGTTCTATATGCGGTGTCTTTCGTAGATGAATCACATTTACTTAGAATTCTCCCAATAAACCTAAGATGACAATTTGTCTTTCCTGCTAACGACCTTACGTGCTCGTACCGATTCATATCGCTTCGCTACGTCACGTCTGTAAATTTTATCGTGACTGTATCAAGCAGCTCACCCTTAGTACTGGTTTTGAACATTGCTTTGTTATTTTTCCCACTCACCTACAATAACCTACGTTTATCTACATTTAAAACAAGTCGTTATTTATCAACTAAATAGAAATTCTATGCAAGTCAGTCTGTATCCTCCCACATCATTCAGCGACAACACTTTGCCATACAATGCAGTGTAATAAGCAAATTGTTGCCGACTGCTACTCTTCCTATCTGCAAAATCCTTTATGCGTAAAGAAAACAAGAGCGATCCTTTCTCAATTCTCTGCAGTACTCTAGACGATACTGTTGCCGCTGATGAACAATCGCTGTCTGGAATAACGTATTCGATTCTGTTACTTGAGAAGTCTTCGAGCCACTCACATATCTGAAAATTTAATGTATGTTCGGGCCATCGTTAGCATTCTGCCGTGGGGCACTTGTCCAGTGCTTTCAGGACGTCTAGGGAAAATGAATCCCCCGGTGGCGATTCATAAATAGATCACAAAGTATCGAGTGAAAGGGCAGGTTGAATTTGGCACGAGCGATAATCTCTAAATCTTTGCTGATTTCTGGAAACAAGCTTCTCTATCTCAAGGAAATTTGTTATATTCTAACAGAATATGGTCAAGAATTGTGCAGCCAACCGACTTGAAGGATATCGGTCTGTAATTCTGTACGTCCATTTTTTTAACCATTTATGTATAGGCGCGTCCCCTGTGCTTTTTCCAGACGCCTGAGACTATGCAATGAGCGAGAGATTCGCGGTAAATGCAGTTGAGGGTCCAATGTTGAAAATCACTCTCTGTAAAACCAAACTGTGATTCCTTCCGGAGTGATTTGTTTTCAGGGATGCCTCTTCCTGGATTCTCCATACGGGACAGTCAAACGCTGGTATGTCTCTACGGTCCTTCAGGCTGAATGATACTTTACACGCAAAATTTAAACTTCAGCTTTCCTTTTTGCGGTTTCCCGTTGTCACACTAAACTGGTCGACGAGTAAATGAATAGAATGCTTCGAACCGTTAAACGATTTTACGCGGGACCATAATTTCCTCGACTTCTCGTCAAGATCTTTCGCTGATGTAGGACGATGGAAGTTTTATGATTCGCACATCGATCTTTCCACATAAACACAAAATGCTACTAACTTTTGCCTGTCGGCATTTCCGCTTTCTTTTCGCAACCGAGAGTGGCTCCTTGGAAATGTACAGACCTGGTATCATTCATCATCCCTTCCCTACCCGTGCTTGTGCTCTGATCATCTTTTAGTCGATGGGACTATTTCGCTTCCGTCTTCCAGATAGCACTTCAGTCACCTTTTATAGGCCGAATGGCAAAAGTTATGAAAAATTCCTGACGTTACAGGGGTATGAATCCATTTCCTCCATGTAACCGACGTATGTGTTGAGCAACGCGCTAGAAAGGCCGAATAATTTTAGTTAGCTCCTCGTATATCCATAACCGTGAGTAAATTAATTCATATTCGTGGCACAAACTGTTGTCATTTTATAGAAACTAGAAGTTAATTGAGTTGGAGAACTGTGCCGAATAAAATGTCGCCTTCTAAAAGTAACAGCTCTCGTCTCGTCGTGAACAATTCCTTTTAAATGGTCTATGGTTGGACAGTGTACAACTTTCATCAGTCTGATCTTTCGACAAAACGGGAGAAGCGCCAACTGTGAAGTAGGAAATGGAAATGAAGTCCCATGCTTCTTCACAGAGCGTAGGGGAACGATGCGGGAGACGCGCACACCGTACTAGGCAAGGTCCTAATGCAGGTGGTTTTCTGTTGCCTTCCTTCGACGGTAATGTGCTTCAAAGATGATAATGAAGGAGACACAACAACACACAGTCATCTTGAGGCAGGTGAAAATCTCTGACACCGCCGGGAATCGATCCGGGCCCCCATGTTCAGAAAGCAAGAATGCTACCGTGAGACCACGAATTGCGAGCTGTGAAGTAGGGGACGGTCAGTTTTAAGAGCGGCGTCTGATAGCAACAATGGCGAGTCGGCGTTGTGTAACATAGACAATGTCTTTGCATTGCGAGGTTTCGAATAATATAGTTGACTGGCTGATTTGGTGGAGGGGACCAAACAGAGAGGTCATCGATCCATGGGATTAGGGAAAGACGGGAGGGAAGTTGGCCGTGTCCTTTGAAAGGAACCATCCTGACATTTGCATGAAGCGATTTAGGGAAACCACGGAAAACCTAAAGCAGGATGGGGGTACGCGGGTTTGAGCCGTCGTCCTCTCAATGCGAGTCCAGTATGCTAACCACTGCGCCACTCTTCAGGAAGATCTATTTACAAAGGCCTTACACGTTACACATCACGGCAAAGGGTACGGAAACGAAAAATATGAAGGACATGAGCATTTACATGAGGAGGAAGCTCTAAGAAGAGGAGGAAGAAGAGGAAGGAAAAGTCAAATAGTGTGCCGTTCAGATGCGCTACAAAATTCCACTACTTGTAGCAAAATTCATGCACTGTTTCACGAATGGTGGTTTAATAAAAGAATGAAAGTGTAAATATCATGGGCAAACAGCTAGATGAGGCTCTCATGTTAATGATTTACACGTTATCTATGTTCAAAGATAAAATATAATCTAATAAACGTAGCTACCTTCTTCATTCAATGCGAGATCATACCTTGACCCACGTAACTGCTGTTGATGATTTTATATCCTAACGGCTGGCGTAAAACAGCTATAGCACTATGGCTAGATAAAAATCCCTCTCACCTCAGCGAATTGCTGCATTGTCTCTTCGCTCAACTTCTTATCACCAAAATAAAAACTTCTCATGCTCTTTGCCACGTTTGCTCGATCTTGTGGATTGATTTTAGAGTTAGTGGGGAGTACGATTTCTAAATCCTCGTTAAAAGCATCCAAGGCCTCTTTACTGCGACGAAGGTCTGAAAAAAAGAAAATTGATCGGCGTTGCACATGTTATGACATGGTGGTAAGAAATGGCATGGCGAACAGGAAATTATACCTGTAACTGAATTTTACAAATACATCGTGTCTACATTTTCAGGAATATATGTCTCTGTAAGGAATTTTTATATTGTCCTTGTACTACATACCTCAACAGTTTTAATGTGTTGCGTAATAAAAGAACATAGAAATGAGAAATAATCGCACAAAAGCATTTTTTAGTTGCGATATTATGTTGTCAGTACTGTTTGCATGGTGTCACTGAGGGGAGGGCGATGCTAAAAAGTCTGAGCCCAGAGACACTGCAATAGACGTGCATAATATCTAGTAGGATCATGCATAAAAGATCGAACAACTGGCATTCAGATAATTCTCTTGTCTCTCATTGTTCGATTTGCACTCATAATATTAGGCTATTAGATCTCCTTGAGTCACAGAAACAGTTCCGCTCGTCATCCTCCATATTTCAATGAGATGAAGAGATGTCAGTATATAGTGAAAAAAGTACCATTTCGCGTTAACTTTGAAGTTACTTGCTGATTCTTGTTTTCTGACGGATTTGATGCAGCCGGTTACGAATTCCTCTCCTGTGCCAATCTTTTCTCTCAGAGCAGCACTTGCTATCTACATCCTTAATTATTTGCTGGATGCATCCCAATCTCTGTTTTCCTCTACAGTTTTTACCCTCTACAACTCCCTCAAGTACCATGGAAGTTATTCCCTGATGTCTCAACAGATTTCACGTCATCTTGTCCCTCCTTCTTGTCAGTGTTTTCCATGTATTCCTTTCCTCGACAGTTCTGCGGAGAACCTCCTCATTCCTAACTTTACCAGTTCTCCTAATTTTCAACATTCTTCTATTGCACCACGTATTAGTGTTTCTATTCTCTTGTGTTCCAGTTTTCCCACAGACCATGTCTCACTGCCACACAGTTCTGTCCTAAAAACATACATTCTCAGCAATATCTTCTTCCTCCCCAGTATAAGGTTTTATATTCCGGTGAATATGACAATGCAATGAGAGAAACCACTGGCTGGTTGGTATGCTGTACACGTCAAGTCATCGATTTTGCTGTGTTACACAGAACAACAGATACTCTATCACGCATTAGACATTCATTCTTTTGTCCCAGAATTAAAATAAAAATACCTCCAGTTCCATGATTTAGACCATGATTTCCGAGAAGCTACGGTTGTTATAAGGCAAGTGAAGAAACTGAACATTTCAATTGCTGTCCCCTATGTCCCACTGCTAGCTCGTTACATGAATCGAAATGAGATCTGTTATGGATCACATATCGAACAAACAGCTCTATCTTTCGAAGTAGAAAATGACGCATTTTTAAAACAGAAATGCCGACAGGATGGTTAGCAGTGTTCCTTTTCGTATATTTTTGTTAGGCATCAATGGACCTGACCTTATGCTTCCTTTGATACGTCCGTTTTTTTCTTTTTTCCGCTCAGTGTTATAATGACATATGTCAAGGAAATCGTTAAAGGTTACAAACACCGTTGTCTCCTGTAAATATCCGTCGGGAATTAAGATTCACTGGCACATCTAGGCTGTACACTGCAGTTTTAAACCCCATTTTCAGATGTCACCAGGTAGCTGCCAAATATTTTTATATTTCTTCTAATAACGTCAGGAAGCACATGTATCCGCTGGAGATTACGCTGTGGCTTCCAGAAAATGGATGTACATTATAATCACCTACCTAATAGCCGGTATGTCCATCTTTGGCACGGATAACAGCAGCGACGCGTCGTGGCGTGGAAGAAACGAGGCTTTGGTCGGTCATTGGAGGGTGTTGGTACCATATCATCAAACACGAGTCAACTAATTCCCGTAAACTCCCGGGAGGCATCAATGAGCTCTGACGCCAAGTTCAATCACATCCCAGTAGTGTTTGATCGGGTTCCGATCTGGCGAGTTCGGGAGCCAGCACATCAACTGGAAATTGCCACTGCCGTCGGGAAACATTATCGTCATGAAGGAGGGCACGTGGTCTCCAAGCAGGGTAGGATGCTCCTTGGCCATCACGGTGCATTGCACGATCACCACCAGATCCATGGATGCCCATGTGCATGTTTCCCAGGGCATAATGCAGCTGCCTCCAGCTTATCTCCGTCGTATAGTACAGGCGTCAAAGAACTATTTCCCTGCAAGACGACGGATTAGCGCTCTCCCAACGGCAGGATGATGAAGATATCGGAATTCATCAACCCTTGCAACGCTCTGCCACAGCTCCAACGTCCAGACACATGATCACGTGCCCATTTCAGTCGTATTTGCCATGTCGTCGTGTTAACATTGGTATATGCATGGTTCATCGGATGCAGAGTGTTCGGTGCACTGTGCGTTCACACTATTACTCTGTCCAACATTGATGTCTGATGTTAGTTCCGCCACAGTCCGCCGCCTGTTCTGTTTTACCAGTCTGCCCATCCTACAGTGGCGTCGCAAGTTATCACACGATAACATTCAGTGCAACATAGCCCTCTGTATTGGACCTTAGGAAGCTGCTAACTTGTGTCTTAGCCATGACTCATAAGCACAGCTGTCGCTGCTAGGCAGCGTGAGAACGGCTCCTGTGACACCTCGAGCGACTTTACATTCATACCTTCTACGAATCTAAATAAAACACATTAAATATGGACAGATTATTTTCAAATTTGATATACTATTTTTTTTTATTCAGGAGAAGGTCTCCACAAAATTTCTAAGTCGTACATATTATAGTTCCGGAGGTTTAGAAATGTACCTAAAACACCCCAAACCGACACTTAGACTACAAAACTCAGTTATGAATAATAACAGTTTGCCTTTTAGTATCATTAGAAATAATTACGAGAGTTCTCAAGGTGTAGAATGATTTAACTGAAATTTTATTTTCAAAACAATTATTTTGCATTTTTGTAGTATAAAATTCAGAAAAATTTATTACCTATTTATTAGTTTGTTGTGTGAATAAATGAGAATGAGTGAGAGTGTGTATGTGTGACATACGTTGAAATTCAGTATTATATTATGTACAACGCTAAGTAACTAGAACTTGGGAAAGTTGTGTTTTACTCACATTGTTGACGACGTATGTCTAGATGTTATTGCTTTTGTAAGGAGGCAGCCAGAATGGCCGTTTGCAGAGTAATCGTTTTCTAAATTATTTTCAAGATTAATTTTAATTTCGTTTTGTTTTATTAAATATTGTGTAAGTATTTGCATTTAGGAAGACGCAAATCCTTTTCTGAATAGTGATTGGCTTAGGCGAGTTTTGCCGCGAGAATAATCTCGAAGGATCATTTTGATTGGTCCGCCAGACTGATCAGCGTCAGAGTGAAGTACTTCCCGCGCACAACTAGTTAGTTATACTGGGAGAGAGGCAGTCTCATTATGTATAAGATGAAGAAATATTGTGTTCCTCTCGTTTAAAACTAGTTGCAAAAAAATCCGTTGCAACTACGAATAGTTTAATGAAAGTGGGAAGTTCTGGAATTGCTTTGTTTGAAAGTTGTTTTTGGAAGTTTTGGAGTGGCTTTGTTTGAAAGTTACTGACGTGTGAACTTTCGGCCTCTTTTTGTACATTTCCGCGTGGCACGTTCCGTATTCATAAATGGAGTATTTTGGCGTGCAATTTCTCTTAAAGAAAAACACTGAAAAGGGTCGAATGTGAAACTCACTATTAGTACCGGAACTGTGACTGTGACATTGCGTACTCAATCTGGTCGGACTTATTTGTACTTCTGGCTGCTTAGCGTGTGAAGTTGTTGAATGAACTGAGAACTGAGAGTTGTAGATTCGTCAGTTAAGTAAATGTGAACTTGATGGCTCGTTTAAATATGTGCTTAAGGAAATAAAAAAAACTTGCTTTCGAATTTTGAACAATTTTTAATGACAGAAGCACCAGCCTTACCACCCGATGTGTATTATGAGATGACTGTAGGACAGCAGGCTACTAGAATTTAAGCGCGCTTTGCAACGTAAGTATAGGCGTCGTTTTTATCAATGCTGCTTTTCCGACGTCTAAACAGTACGTACGTTTGCAGAGAAAAGGGATGGTGAGCGGACAGTGCACAGTACGACGAACGAACGAAAATTTAACTCGCCCCGCCGCACTAAGATGTCCGATATCTGTAGTGACGGGTGGCCGCCTAACCAAACGACGTCTCGACGTGGTTTCACCATGGTTTCGCCACATGTTGAAAACACTCACTGCAGCACTCCTCTACCACACAAAAAGCGATGCAGTTTCCGTAATGTTCGCACGGAGCCTCCAGGCTATCACGTCCAGCCCTCAGTGAAACTCAGATCGCGCACCTTCCTCATCCTACGCACGGACACTGCACTCACTGATACTACAAGCACTGTGCGTGTGTCCGACTAGCAGTCATTCTTCACCAGGTGGCGCTGGTATCCCCTGGACGGGTTTATTCGATAGTAGGTCGGTGGTCCCAATGCTCCGGCTGATCATTGTGTATGCAGTAGGTTTCTCGAGAGACCCAGACAATATTTCGATTTGGCAAAGCTACGTTTGCTCGCACGCAAGCCAGTTGTGTGTGTGTGTGTGTGTGTGTGTGTGTGCGTGCGTGCTCGTGTGTGTGTGTGTTTGTGTGTGTACCCTGTTAGTGGTAAGCTTGCTGGAAGACCATAACAACTCACCGGCTATTTGATACAAGCCCTCCATCGAATTTACTCCCATGATGACCGGTACCAAGCTGTGTTGGCCCTTAGCCAACACATCTTCGAACTCTTCGCTGATGAAGGCCCCTCCCTCTGCATCGGTAGGCTCCAGAACAGGACGGAATGGGCTCATGTCTAGCCGCAGTTTTTCCTGAAAACGTAAGAAAAGAACAAGGAATGCTTAATTTAAATGTTTTGTCGTCAGTGAAGTCGTTGGAGACAGAGCACGAGATCGTGTTGGACGGATCTATGGGAAGAAATTGTCCCCATGGCGTTTAGAAGAAAGCATTATGCCTCTTATATTAAACGAATGACAAAGCTACAAAAAACCAAAATTTGTATACTGGACGGCTGTTTGGTTCGAAATGCCAACTGACTACTACACTACTTCGTATATGTAAAATGTGATGAGTGTTTGAAGAACAGAATAACAGTTTATTTTTGTGAAAACTAGACACATACCTCACGTGTCACAAAAGTTTTGCGAAGTTTTTTGCATTTCATAAATTAAAAACATAGTACGTAATCCTAATGATAACATGAAACACCATAGAACTTGGATAACAAATTTGTCGCTATGCCGTCGTCACAGGTTATCTATTCTGTTTTTGTATCGTCGTCTTCAGTTTCATTGAAATAATTCTCTTAACTCACGGATATTTATTTTTTTTAGTTTTGTTTATTCCAACAGACCTAGCTTGTCAACGACCTATTCTAAATATTTTATCTTGACTACAATAGCTGTGTTACTAGTCGTGTATTTTGTTACGAACAAAAGATAATTTCTTGCGCAACTTATAAGCAGGTCTCTTGATAGTACTAGGTAAAATGCCATAGTAATTATTTAGGTTCCTGGACGCTAGGTAGAATTATCCTTACTTTGGGAAATAACATATACAGGGTGTCCCGTTTATCTTGACCACCTTAAATAACTGTTTGTCCACATGCAAATTACAGAATGTTTCAAGCAAATGTTCTTTAGCCGTCAGGGGTAAATCAATCAGCATGATTCCCTTCGTTGTAGCTTTCTTTTTTACAAGATATGAACAGTAGTATGACTTTTTTTTTAAATGGCATCCTGTTTTTTTTATTCGGTAATTCATTTCCTCTCCTAAGGACCTATTCAAATATGTATCACAGTGTACAATTCACTGTAACACAACTTTATTACTTACATAACACAACATTGACTTTGAGCCCGGGATCACAAACTCGTCCACCTGCTGGAGTTGCCAGAAAACAAATGAAAACCAAGTAAAAACACAACACAAAATTGACTTCGGCTCTCCTGTACCATTGCCTAGGAATAGAACATTGAATGGTACTCAAAGTGGTGACCCTGGACACCGGTACACTGGTGCACTCGTTGGATGAAAGAATGTTTTACTGCTTCCAGTGTTGCCTGCTGTAGAGAATTACAAGCAAGCACGATACTTTCTTGTATGTCCTGAGTTGAAGGAATATCGCGATAGACGTCTTTAATTCATCCCGAAAGAAAAAAGTCCAGAGGACTTAAATCAGGAGACCTAGCAGGCCAAGTAACTGTTCCTCCTCGAACAATCCCCCTGGCAGGATACCTTCGGTTCACTCGTTTTAGGAATGCCAATTTCGTGTTCAAGCTGTCATGTGCTCACGTGTGGATTCATAGCAACGGAAGCCAAAAAAAATGGTTCAAATGGCTCTGAGCACTATGGGACTCAACTGCTGAGGTCATTAGTCCCCTAGAACTTAGAACTAGTTAAACCTAACTAACCTAAGGACAGCACAAACATCCATGCCCGAGGCAGGATTCGAACCTGCGACCGTAGCGGTCTTGCGGTTCCAGACTGCAGCGCCTTTAACCGCACGGCCACTTCGGCCGGCCAACGGAAGCCAGAACAGTAACTTAGGGGTCTTCATCTGTGCGAGTGCTACGACGATTGCTTTGTCGTGGGCTGAAACTTCCCGTTTCTTGAAGCATCGCAACAAGACGAGGAAACAACCGTCCGTAAGGTGGCTTCTTGTCGGGATATCGCTCTCTGTACAGTTCCGCTGCCTGCGTAGCATTTCGACTACCTTCAACAACAATAAAAGAAACTTTATGTCGTTGCAGTTTGTAGGAAAGACAATCTGCACTGTATGCCTACTCTACACAACAGCATTTAAAAGGATTAAAGTACTGTACTAAATGTACTCATACGTAATAGCACCTGCAAAGCCCTCTACGTACGTCAAGGTGGGAGACTTTCAGAAGAGATTCAACAAACAAACAAAATGCCTACCACACTAATAATTATAATAAATCAGTAGCAGCCACCCACATGTAAAACACAGACCACCCCTTCCATGACAGTGCGCATCATTTTCTTATATTACATAAAATGGACAAGTGACACCAAATGGACTTGTAAGAAGCAAGTGTTCACTGAAGGTACAGTACATGGAGATATGTTACTAAATGATATACTTGAAAGGAATAATACTAACATCTTTAAAAACCGCTCCCATGTTGAAAGTCTATACAGGGTGAGTCACCTAACGTTACCGCTGGATATATTTCGTAAACCACATCAAATACTGACGAACCGATTCCACAGACCGAACGTGAGGAGAGGGGCTAGTGTATTTGTTTAATACAAACCACACAAAAATGCACGGAAGTATGTTTTTTAACACAAACCTACGTTTTTTTAAATGGAACCCCGTTAGTTTTGTTAGCACATCTGAACATATAAACAAATACGTAATCAGTGCCGTTTGTTGCATTGTAAAATGTTAATTACATCCGGAGATATTGTAACCTAAAGTTGACGCTTGAGTACCACTCCTCCGCTGTTCGATCTTGTGTATCGGAGAGCACTGCAACATACATCGCGTTTCTACAGAATGATCTGCCAACGTTGCTCGAAAATGTCCCACTGGAAACGCGTCGACGTATGTGGTTCAAAAATGGTTCAAATGGCTCTGAGCACTATGGGACTCAACTGCTGAGGTCATAAGTCCCCTAGAACTTAGAACTACTTAAACCTAACTAACCTAAGGACAACACACACATCCATGCCCGAGGCAGGATTCGAACCTGCGACCGTAGCGGTCGCGCGGTTCCAGACTGTAGCGCCAGAACCGCTCGGCCACCAGTGGCCGGCGACGTATGTGGTATCAGCATGATGGTGCACCTGCACATTCCGCAATTAACACTAGGCTGACCCTTGACAGGATGTTCGATGGGCGTTTCATAGGACGTGGAGGACGCATAGATTGGCCAGCCCGTTCTCCTGATCTTACAGCTCTGGACTACTTTCTGTGGGGTACGTTAAAAAAGAATGTGTATCGTGATGTGCCTACAACCCCAGAGGATATGAAATAACGTATTGTGGCAGCCTGCGGCGACATTACACCAAATGTACTGCGGCGTGTACGACATTCATTACGCCAGAGATTGCAATTGTGTGCAGCAAATGATGGCCACCACATTGAACATCTATTGGCCTGACATGTCGGGACACACTCTATTCCACTCCGTAATTGAAAACGGAAACCACGTGTGTACGTGTACCTCACCCCTCATGGTAATGTACATGTGCGTCAGTGAAAAAGACCAATAAAAAGGTGTTAGCATGTGGACGTAATGTGCTGTTCCAGTCCCTTCTGTACCTAAGGTCCATCACCGTTCCCTTTGGATCCCTACGTAATTCGGTGCTCTCCGATACACACGATGGAACAGCGGAGGAGTGTTACTCAAGCGTCAACTTTAGGTTACAATATCTCCGGATGTAATTAACATTTTACAATGCAACAAACGGCATTGATTACGTATTTGTTTATATGTTCAGATGTGCCAACAAAACTAACGGGGTTCCATTTAAAAAAAACGTAGGTTTGTGTTAAAAAACATACTTCCGTGCATTTTTGTATGGTTTGTATTAAACAATTACACTAGCCCCTCTCCTCACGTTCGGCCTGTGGAATCGGTTTGTCAGTATTTGATGTGGTTTACGAAATATATCCAGCGGTAACGTTAGGTGACTCACCCTGTATTTTACTGAAAAAAAAATTGTCTTTTCCAACTAATAACCTAGTATTTGCCATGACATAAATACATCTAGATATCAGTGTTTCATCTTCGCGGTATACTACCGTTTTAGCAATAGAAACTAGCTTTTAAGACGCTTTTGACTGATGTAAACACATTACAGTGAAAGCATTAAGTTGCAGTGTACTGTCCTCTGTGTGACAAACAACGACATTACCAACAAAAAATGTAAGTAAATGCACTAACAAAATGACTAAACATCCTTATCACACAATATATATACCATAACGTATATATATCTCCCTGAGCAAGCGTCGTTTTCGATACGTAACCTCACTGACAAACACAACAAAGGAAACTATGTTCACTTTTATATTAATTACAATGTGAAAGTAACAGTAAATGCACTTGATAATCACAGCATGCTGCCGAAACGCGTCGTGCTAATAAGAAATTAGTAACGAGTGAATGTTTCTGTACATATTGATTCATAGACATCTTACAGTACAGTCACAGCTCTCAAATAACATCCAGATAACATGGGCAAATTTAAATAAAACCACAGAAGCCAAAGTTCTAATATTCGGGACAAAACACATGCGCTCCAAACAATCGTGACATCGAAGTGACCAAGCTTAGTGCTACAACCTCATGTGATCGAGCCTCGAGAATGTTTTCCACCAGCGTCCTGGCGGGCACCTTCATCAACGAGTCGAGGAGCTGCTGCGAGCTGTTAGCCGGTAGTTCCAAATGCCTGGCCAGCCGGAAGCTCCTTTCCCTGGAAGGGATGACCAGGCTTAGCGGCGTGAAGGCTCCGCTCTGGAGGATGGCCCGGTGAAACAGCCCTGTAACACCAGTCAACACCATCTCAGGAGACAGGCCAATTAAGCGTCATCTGGATCGCTGTAAGAGAATACTTCATGGTGCAAACTGCTGCTTCGTTTATTAAGGAGATGGTTATCCGACATTTCCTCGTTATTTAGTTACCCCAATAAATTGTTTAGCAGGAAAATAAATTTTTTACTTCATATGTTTTAAAAGTGTAGGTACGGTATAAATTATACAGTATAATCATTTAACATATAACTATAATATTACCTTAATAGAAAACTTTACACTGAGGAGACAAAAGTCGTGGGACCGATATGCATATATACAGATGGTGGAAGTGACGCGTTCACAAGGTATAAATGAGTAGTGCATTGGTAGAGCTGTCATTTGTGCTCGGGTGATGTAAAAAGATTTCCGATTTGATTGTGGCCGCACAACGGGAATTACTAGACTTTGCAGCGGAATGCTAGCTCGAGATAGGCACCTGGGATATTCCATTTCGGAAATCGTTAGGGAATTCAGTATTCCGAGATCCACAGTGTTAGTAATGTGTACAGAATACGAAATTTCAGACATTACTTCTCCCCACGGACAACGCAGTGGTCGGCGCCCTTCACTTAATGGCCGAGAGCAGCGGCGTTTCCGTAGAGTTGTCATTGCTAACAGACGAGCAGCACTGCGTGAAAAAACCTCAGAAATCAATGCTGGGATTGCGACTAGCGTATCCGATTGGACATTCGTAGAAAATTGGCGTTGATGGCGTTTGGCAGCAGATGACAGTCGCTATTTCCTCTGCTAACAGCATGACAGCGCTTCTACTGGCCTCTTTCAAATGGATGTGAATTTCTAAAGGAGCAAACTGCTTGGGTCAACGGTCCCTAGACTTACACACTACTTAAACTGACTTACACTAAGAACAATCTACACACCCATGCCCGAGGGAGGACTCGAACTTCCGACAGGAAGGATCGTGCAGTCCATAACAAGACACCCTAAACCGCGCGGCCACTCCGTGCGGCTACTGGCATCGTGATCATATAAGTTGGACCTTGAGGACTGGAGAACGATGGGCTGGTCAGATGAGTTCAGCTTTCAGTCTGTAAGAGCTGATAGCAGGGTTCGAGTGTGGTGCAGAACTCACGAAGCTATGGACCAAAATTGTTCGAATCTTCAAATGTATGTGAAATCTTATGGGACTTAACTGCTAAGGTCATCAGTCCCTACGCTTACACACTACTTAACTTAAACTATCCTAAGGACAAACAGACACATCCATACCCGAGGGCCGGCCGGAGTGGCCGTGCGATTCGAGGCGCTACAGTCTGGAACCGAGCGACCGCTACGGTCGCAGGTTCGAATCCTCCCTCGGGCATGGATGTGTGTGATGTCCTTAGGTTAGTTAGGTTTAATTAGTTCTAAGTTTTAGGCGACTGATGACCTCAGAAGTTAAGTCGCATATTGCTCAGAGCCATTTGAACCATTTTGAACCATGCCCGAGGATTCGAACATCAGCCGGGACCAGCCGCACAGTCCATGACTGCTGCGCCCTAGACCGCTCGGCTAATCCCGCGCGGCGGACCCAAATTGTCAACAAGGCACTGTGCTAGTTGGTGGTAGTTGATAATGGGGTTGGCTGTGTTTACATGGAATAGATTGGGTCCTCTGGTCCAAGTGAACTGATCAGAGACTGGCTACTTACAGACCATTTGCAGCCATTAAATGGATTTCATGTGCCCAAAGGACATCGAACATTTTATGGGTGGCAGTGCGCCATGTCACTGGGCCACAGTTGCGCGATTGGTTTGAAGAACATTCTCAACAATTCAAGAGAATGATTTGGCCACTTAGATCGCCCAACAAGAATCCCATCGAACATTTATGGGGCGGACGGCTGTAGAGGCAGCATGACTCAATATTTCTGCAGGAGACTTCTAACGACTTGTTGAGTCCACGCTCCATTGAACTACTTGCTGCACTACACCTGGCAAAAGGAGATCCGACGCGATATTATGAGGTATCGCGTGACTTTTGTCATCTCGGTGTAGTATTACTTTAACACAAAACATTATTAGAGTAACAATTTTAGCTTTCTCCGTCTGAACTAGAACACATAAAGACTGGAGTAATCCCACCTATGTGCTGGGAAGAAAGTGATTCAGGAGAAGAACGTGATGATATAAATTTCCATTTAGAAACTTACGTACAACTGATTACATTCTGAAGATTTTCAGGTAGATTTATCAATTTATATCCATTCTATTCGACTGACATTGGACATAATCGTGTTCGGAAGTATCACTATTCATTTACGGAATATTTCAGTGGTACTTGAAGGAATAAAAACTTGTTAAAAGCTGAAACAGAGAGTAATAACGTTCCATAATAATGTTTGTTTTATATGTTTCTGTGAACCAGCTTTCGGCTTTCTAAACCATGACCAGACAAGATGGTAGAGCCGGTCCACACAAAATCTGCGAGAGTCTGTAGTTGTACAAAGGCTATCAGACGGAAAGAAGTATCCCGGTTTGGATAATACACATATACGAAAAACACAAACTGCAGCGCTCGTATTTGAGTTGGGTACAAAAAAAGAAATAATATGTAATGTATTGAATGTTTTAGACTGCAAGGATATATTATAAATCCCTTGTGTAGTACAATATGCTTAGGTCATTCAGTCAGTAGATTTCGTACTTCACTACATAATTATGTATGCCTTGTTATGTACCCAGGTAGAATGGAAACATTTGCAATTTGTATTACTCATATAGATGTATGATATTCAAATTCTCATATGTTTTTACATGTAACAGTTTTTGTACAACTAGAGGCTCCCACTGTGTGTTGAGTCTAGTCTTATGACCTTATTTATTTCTTTGAGTCATCAGTCTTGAGACTGTTTTGATGCGGCCCGCCACGAATTCCTCTCCTGTGCCAACCTTTTCATCTTACAGTACCACTTGCAACCTACGTCCTCAATTATTCGCTGAATGTGTTCCGATTTCGGTCTTCCTCTACAGTTTTCGCCTTCTACAGCTCCCTCTAGTACCATGAAAGTCATTTCCTGATACCTTAGCAGACGTCATGTCATCGTGCCCCTTCTTCTTGTCAGTGTTTTCCACATATTTCTTTTCTCTCCGATGATACTCAGAACCTCCTCATTCCTTATCTTATCAGTCCAGCTAATTTCCAACACTGGTCTGTAGCACCACATCTCAAATACATTGATTCCCGTCTGTTCGAGTTTCCCCACATTCCATTCTCAGAACGTTATTAGTAATTTCGTCCTCTAAGTAAGGCATACGTTCATGCAGGTAGATATGTCTTGGCCAGGAATGCTCTTTTTGCCAGTGCTAGCCTGCTTTTGATGTCTTCCTTGTTCCGTCTGTCATTGGTTAACCTTTTCTTCCTACGTAGCAGAATTCCTTGACTTCAACTGCTTCGTAATCTCAATTATAATGTTTAGTTCAACTTTTGAGCCTTTCTTTTATTTCCGTCATTGCTTCTTTGATGTATAGATTGAACAGTTGGGGCGAAAGAATACATCTCTGTATTAGACCCTTTTAAATTCGTGCACTTGGCTCTTAGTCTCCCACTCTTATTATTCCCTCTTGGCCCTTGTACGTGTTGTATATTACCCGTATCTCCCTATAGTTACCCCTATTATTTACAGAATCTCCACATCTTGCACCATTTGACAGTATTAAACGCTTTTGCCATTTCGACAAATCGTATGAACGAGTCTTGATTTTTCTTCAGTTCGGACTCCACTATCGATCTCAACATCAGAACTGCCTATCTGGTGCCTCTGCTTTTCCTAAAGCCGAACTGATGGTCGTCTAACACATCGTTAATTTTCTTTTAAATTCCTCTGTGTAATAGTCTCGTGAGCAACTTACAAACATGACCTGTTAAGCTGATTGTGCGATGATTCTCGCACTTGTCATCTCTTGTAGTCTTCGGAATTGCGTGGATGATATTTTTCCGAAAGTCATATGGTATATCCTCCGACTCATACATTCCACACAGCACCGTGGATAATCGGTTTCTTGCCACTTCACCCAAATGACTTAAGAAATTCTTGTGGAATGTTATCTATCCCTTCTGCCTTATTTGATTTTCCTAAATTCTTTTAAATTCTTATTCTGGATCCCCTAACTCTTCTATATCGACACCTGTTTCTTCTTCTATCACACCCTATCAGAGGCCTCCAATTTACTCTTTCCATCTATTCGGTCTTTCCTCTGCATTTTCAGCAGAATTCCCATTGCATTCTCAACGTTAACCATTGCTTTTTTTAAATTTCACCGAATGTTGACTTGACTTTCCTATATGCTGACGCAGTCCTTCCGAAAATCATTTCTTTTATGATTTCTTCACATTTCTCATGCAGTCATTTCATCTTAGCTTCTCTGCACTTCCTATTTATATCAGTCCTGAGTGACTTTCATTTCTGTATTCCTGAATTTCCTTCAACATTTTTGTACTTTCTTCTGTCATCAATCAACTGAAGTATTCCTTCTGTTACCCTTGTCTTCTTCGCAGTTACTTTCTTTGAACCCATCTTTTTCTTTCAAACTTCTGTGCTTGTCCATTTAGAGGTGCCCAATCCTCTTCAACTGAACTGCCTAATTATCTATTCTTTAACGTAGCATGTATAATGTACGAGAACGTGAAGCGTATCTCGTCATTATTTAGTGCTTCCGTATCCCATTTCTTTGGGTATTGATCCTTGCTTAGTAGTCTCTTAAACTTTAGCCTACTCTTTGTCACCACTTAATTGCGACCAAAGTCTATGTCTGCTCCCGGGTACTCCTTACAATCCAGTATCTGATTTCGGAATTTCTGCCTGAAAATGTTGTAATTTAAGTGAAACCTTTCGACGCGCAAGTCGCCGAAGTGACGTCAAATCGAACGACTTGCACCAGGCGAACGGACTACTCGGCGGGAGGCCCTCGTCACACGGCATTTCATTTTTTTTCAGTGAAACCTTCCCGTAACTACAGGCCTTTTCTAAGTATACCCACCCCTCTTATGATTCTTGAACAGAGTATTCGCTATTACTAGCTGAAATTTATTGCAAAACTCAATTAGTCTTTCTCTTCTCTCGACCCTTGTACCAAGCCCATATTCTCCGTAACTCTTTCTTCTGCTCCTTCCCCTACAACTGCATTCCAGTCCCTCATGGCTGATAGATTTTCATCTCCCTTTACGTATTGAACTACCTGTTCAATACTCTCATGTACTTCATATATATCTTCATATTCAACTTGTGGCGTCGACATGTACACCTGACCTATCGGTGCCGATGTTGATTTGTTGTCGACTCTTATGAGAACAGCTGAATCATTGAACTTCTCTGTATGTCCATCTTTTTAGAAGTGGTTGCGGGACTCGGCTCTTCGGTACAGGATGTCGAGCTAAACACCTTTCAGACGTCTAGTTTCCAAGCTGGTAGCCAAAAGTTTGGAAGGCAGACGGTTGAAAGGTGTTTAACTTGTCATCCCCTGCCACTGAACTGTTCACAGTAACTCAATCTCTTTTCTATCGTCATATTCATAACGAATCCGTTACACTGTTTTCTACTGCAGTTGTCTGTACTCATCGGACCAGAAATCCTTCCCTTCTTTTTAATTCACTCATTGATCACCCACTATATGTAGACTGAGCCTCCCCATTTTACCTTTCACATTTTCTAGATTCCCTACCACGTCGAAACTTCTGACTTTCCAAGCCCCGACTCGTTATCATTTCGTTGGTTACTCGGTATTTCCTCATGGTCACCTCCCCCTTGGCAGTCCCATCCCAGAGATCCGAATGAGGGCTAATGGAGAGATTATCATGAATATTTTTGAGTTACAGGCCACATGTCCCATGGATACGCATAATGTGTCTTTAATGCCGAGGTTTCTATTGACTTCTGCATCTTCCTGCCATTGACCATTGCTGATTCTTCCGCCTTTAGGGGCAGTTCCCCACCCCAAGTGCAACAGAGTTCAATGAACATCTGTCAGCTCCTCCGCTCTCTTTGACAAGGCCGTTGGTGAAGTGAGGTTGACCTCTTATGACGTAAATTTCTGGCTGCCATTCTGATGATTTTTATTCAAAATGCAATCACTGGGCGCATAAGAAGCCGAAACTGTAGACATTCTAATTACTACTCAAAGACGCTACCCCAACACCACTGTTGCACGATTTCCTGAGCTAACAGACGGTTCAGAGCAAAACGTAAAACACAATGTCATGGAAGATTAATACTGCGTCCTTCAGTTTCCAGTATCACTAGTCGGCCAATAGAATCCTAACATTATGAATTGTTTCAAAATTGCAACGTAACGTGCACCAGTGACCGTTTCTCTAATGAAAAAAGGGCCAATAATGCCTCTGCTGCATATTGCAGCCCACACAGTAACTTTAGGAGAATACAGGGGTTTCGCTTCACACCAAAATCGCCAGTTCTGCTTATTCACGTATCCATTCAGGTGGGAGTGTGCTTCATCTGCAAACCAGATGCAGCCAACATCAAATCCTTCACTATCAATCATTGTGAGCATCTGATTAGCAAAGGCAACCCTTTGTTGCACAGCTCGCACGGGTATGGCCTGGTGCGTTTGAATTTCGAATGGAAACATGTGTAGGCTCTTTCTCAGTATTTTCTGCGTGCTGGAACGTTTGAAACCAGTCTCAGATGCAATTCTACTGACGGATGACATTGGATTTCGCTGAATAATTCCAGAAAATGTGGCGATATTTTCAGGCGTAACTGCGGTTTGCTTGCGGCCAACATGCCCCACTAGATCATCAGTTACGCTGCCTGTTCGTTGAAATTTTGCGAAGAGCGTACGAATGGTTTTCGCATCGGGTCCTTTTGGAACATTAAATCGTGCTTGAAAACTTCGCCTTGTTGCCGTAGGACTCTCCTCTAACCTGTGGTACTCTAGCACCAGAAAAACGCGTTGTTCAATGGAGTACATGGTTTTCATCTCTTCCTTCGGTACGCTAACCTCCTTTCACGTTTCAATAGTGGAACTGAGCGCTCTGGGCTTCGGATCACTATTTATACTAGGCATTACGTATGGCGATTACAGCGCCATCTGTTAGCAGCTTTTGTAACTATTATTTCAAACTTCTGTATAAACTTATTAGAGCTTTCACAATAACCATACCGTTTACTGCATTACTCTATAGTTCTTTGTCTTCGAGATATTTAATTTTGAAATCAGGGAGTCCTTTTCTGAACACCCTGTAGAAAAGCTGATTGTCATTATTCTGCAGTCAGCTGATTACTAAGAACTGTCAGTGATAATATACCAGTCTAAAACCTCCCTCCACGACATCACTCCTAAAGATAGGACAAACTCAGCACTCACACAAAGAGTAAGAATTCACACGGCGCGCGGAGTCACGTATTGCGCGGCCCCTCTCGCCGGAGGTTCGTGTCCTCCCTCGGGCATGGGTGTATATGTTGTTCTCAGCAAAAAATAGTTTAAGTTCGTTTAACTAGTGTGTAAGTCTAGGGACCGACGACCTCAGCAGTTTTGTCCCTTAGAAATTTACACACATTTGAACATTTTTTGAACAGAAATCACTCAAAAGCACCACAGATCCAAATGTAATACGGTAGGTTCAGTTAGACCTGATACATTTATTTAACTGAAAATCACTTTCAGCACGATAATGGCTACACGATCTAATATGACACCCTTCCCTAACAAGTGAGGAACACTGACTAAACCTTAATATCTGCCAAAATAACTGTTGTTTGGAATTCTTGAAGACTTCCTGCAAAGGAAGTATAACTTCATTGTTCAACAAGTATCATGAACTACGAATCTTTAAAACGTTAAGCACCACCTGCACCTGTACACACGTCACCTATGCTCGGGAGGGCTGCGAACTGAGTTCCTAGAAAACAACAAAAAAATACTTTAACATCCAGGCGTTTCTACCAGGAGACGTGTATCGACGTTAATTGAAATTGTATTAGACATTCCTTTCTGCGTATAACACTCTTCTGTCTCCTAGTTCTGGAAGTGCCTAAGAGTTCCCTCCCCCTCCCCCCCCCCCACAACAATTATTTTCATGTGGAAACCATACATGACTGATTGTAAACTATGGGCATTAGGGGTGTCTCACCCATACGGCATTCCTTTCTTTTCGGATACTAAGTCCCCGATGAACCCTGGACCTTGCCTTTGGTGTGGTGACCTGCGTGCCTAAGCAGTACACGTTGCCCTACAGTAGATGCAACCATAATGGAGGAATAACTGTTGAATGGCCAAACAAACGCCGTCTGGCTCCTGAAGATGGGAAACAGGCTTTTAATTAGTAGCAGGGGAAACAGTCTTGACGATATACTTAACTGGCCTCGTCACATCAACAAAAACGGTTCTGACGTGCTGGTCCCGCGAACGGCTGAAAGCAAGGGGAAACTACAGCCTTAATTTTGCCAAAGGACATGCAGCTCTACTGTATGGTTACAGTAGTAAAATATTTCGGAGGTGAAATAGTCCTCGATTCGGATCTACGGGCGGGCACTACTCAAGAGGATGTTAGCCAACTTTGATTCAATCAGGAACCATGGTGCACAGCGACCGTAGTCTATAAGGAAGGAGACGCACACAGCAACCAGTCGCAATCCCATTAGTTTATATTAACTAATCGCATTGCGACGGACTGCTGTGTGCTTCTCCTTCCAAAAAGACGTCGTCATCTGGAGAAACGAAACTGGCGTTCCACGGATCAATGCGTGAAATGTTACTACCCTTAATAGGGCAGGTTAGTTAGAAAATTAGAAAAGGGAAATGGTTGGGTTGAAGTTAGATACAGTATGCGTTAGTGATGCTCGGTGACAGGAGAAACAGGACTTCTGGTCAAGTGAAAGAAGGGTTATATGTAGTAAGTCAGATTAGGGTAACGTAGGATTGGGTTTAAGAATGAATAAGAAAATAGGTAAGCTCTTATGAACAGCATAGTGAACGCATTTTCGTCATCACGATAGACCGAAGTCTATACGTACTACAGTAATACAAGTTTATAAGCCAACTAGCTCTGCAGATGATGAAGAGATTGAAGAAATGTATGATGAGATAAATGAGCTTATTCAGATAGTTAAGGGAGACAAAACTTTAATTGTGTAGGGGGACTTGAATTCGATAGTAGGAAAAGGAAGAGAAGGAAAGATATATGGAGAATATGGACTCGGGGAAGGGAATGAAAGAGGAACCACCGGCTAGAATTTTACACAGAGGTTTATATATCCATTTTCAAACATATGGTTTATGAATCACGAAAGAACGCTGTATTTGTGTAAAAGATCTGGAGACACCAGAGAATTTCAGATTTTATGTATAATGGTAAGACAGATTTCCGAACCAGATTTTAATTTGTAAGACGTTTCCTGGGGCATACGTGGACTTTGACCACAATTTATTGGTTATGAACTGTAGAATACAACTAAAGAAATTGGAAAAAGTAGAAAATTGGACCTGCAAAAGTTGAAGGAACTAGAGATTGTTACGAGTTTCAGAGGAAGCGTTGGACAACGGTTGATTAGGACAGGGCAAAGGAATGCAATAGAACACGTTCTGAGACGTCAAGGTATCACCAATTTTGTACTTTAAGAGAGTGTAGTGGATAAAAATCTTAAAGGGAACTAAGACAGCAAGAGATTCAGAAAGGTGTAGGTTACAGTAGTTATGGGAGATGAAGAGACTTGCACAGGATGGAACTGCATGGACAGCTGCATCGAACCAGCCTTTAGATTGAAGACCACAACAACAACAAGTCGCCTTACATCTCTTCCCTAAAAATGTGGGGACAGTGTAGGAATCCTAGAAACAAAAAGTGTTAGCTACAATATGTTGTGAACATTTTCCTCAATCACTTTCGAGTCGAGTATCAGCATCACACTACAGCTGATGGAGAATAACTTGTCCGCTGCACAGAAACGGAGTGTTATTCTCAGTGCTGGGTGAGTCCATCGTTCTTTTCTAAAGGGACAGACAGCTATCTCAGTCTGGTGTCACTTGTTGAGCTGTGTGCTTCGTCGGTTGTTAACGAAACTTTCTCTCCCTCCTTTGGCTTCATGCGAAAATGGGAATGTGTGCACACTCTCTCATAATATTTTTATGGAATTATTCGGTGCAAAAATTTGATTCTCTCTGATCTCATAGCCTCATTCGTCAACTTCATGATTAACTGCCCATAATTACTTAATGGTAATAGTTATTGTGAAAATTGTATTTTAAGTGAAGTATTGCACGAAATTGGAATAGTTTGCAGTGAAAAAGGGGATCGCTTTGATTTCCCATTTGGTGAATGTTAGGTCATACATTGGTGCAACAAAATGTAGATAACATATCGAATTTTTCTTTAAAATTGAGATGAGTTCTGTATCTATTGTAGTCTCAATTGAATGGATTATATGTAGTGCGCTCACTTTCGATCGAAAGTGCAAACGAAAGTTTGAAATATTAATATTATCCGTTATATATCATAAACTGTTCGGTACATCGAAATGAGGTTTAGTCAAATGACAGCATGAAAAGCAGAGAGTGTTTTTCCATACATTTAACACGCGGATCTTACTTACCCACTGCGATATAGAAGTAACTACAGATGTGATCAGAGAAATTCTGTAATTATGTAAGGGCCCTCGATAGCTGGTGAACTGAAAATAGGTTTGTAATAATGCAATTGATAGAATCAGATTTTTTATATCGAGCATGAGCGTTTCATAAGGTACTGACCTGACATATCCTCAACTGATTGTTCAATGACAGACTTGTTTCACGAATTGTCTCAATTGGAGCTGCATTAGCATGTTAGTGAGGTAAAAGTGTGTAAAACCACTTATGATTTTGTAGTGGAGGCTAATTTTAAAATGGAAACTGCAGGAGGAATTAACCTTTTAAAGCCAAGTCAAATTACACTGAAGAGCCAAAGAAACTGGTATAGGCATGCGTTTTAAATATTGAGATATGTAAACAGAAAGAACACGGCACTGCGGTGGGAAACGCCTATATAAGACAAGTGTTTGGCGCAGTTGTTAAGTAGGTTACTGCTGATACAGTGGCAGCTTATGAAGATTTAAGAGAGTTTGAACGTGATGTTATATCGGTGCACGAGAGATGGGACACAGCATCTCCGAGGTACCGATGAACTTGGGATTTTTCCATACGACCATTTCACGAGTGTACCGTGAATACCAGGAACCCGGTAAAACATGAGACATCGCCGTTGCCGGAAAAAGACCCTGCAAGGACGGTACCAAACGACGATTGAAGAGAATCGTTCAACGTGACAGGAGTGCAACGCTTCCGCAAGTTGCTGCAGATTTCAGTGCTGGGCTATCAACAAGTGTTAGCTTGTGAACCATTCAACGAAACATCATCGATATGGGCTTTTGGAGCTCAAGGCCTACTCGTGTGTCCTTGATGACTGAGCGACACAAAGCTTTGCGCTTCGCCTTGGCCCGTGAACACCGATGTTCTACTGTGGATGACTAGAAACATCCTGCCAGGTCAGACGAATCTAGTTTCAAATAGTATCGGGGGGATGGGCGTGGACGAGTATGGAGACAATCTCATGAATCCATGGACCCTATGGCCGGCTGCTGTGGCCGAGCAGTTCTAGGCGCTTCAGTCCGGAACCGTGCTGCTGCTACGCTCGCAAGTTCGAATCCTGCATCGAGCATAGATGTATGTGATGTCCTTAGGTTAGTTAGGTTTAAGCAGTTCTAAGTCTAGGGGACTGATGACTTCGATGTTAAGTCCCATGGTGTTTAGAGCCATTTGAGCTATGGACCCTGTATGTCAGCAGGGGACTGTTGAAACTGTTGGAGGCTCTGCAATGGTGTGCGGCGTGTGCAGTTGGAGTGATATGAGTCCCCTGATACGTCTAGATACGACTCTGACAGTTGGCACGTACGTGAAAGTCCTGTCTGATCTTCTGCATCCGTTCGTGTCCACTTGTGCATTCCGACGAACTTGGGAAATTCCACCGGGGCAATGGAACACCCCACACGTCTAGGATTGCTACAGAGTGACTCCAGCAAGACTATTTTGAGATTTAACAGTTCCGCTGCCCACCAAGTTCCCCAGACATTAATGAGCATATCTGGGATGCCTTGCAACGTGCTGTTCAGAAGAGATCTCCACTCTTACGGATTTATGGAAAACGCTGCAAGATTCATGGTGTCATTTCCCTCCAGCTGTAGTTCAGACATTAGTCGAGTGCACGCCACGTCGTGTTTCGGCACTTCTGCGTTCTTTCGAGGCTCCTAAACAATATTAGAAAGGTGTACCAGTTTCTTTTCCTCTTTAGCGTAAATTGCTCCTTCTGTTGCAATTTTAACCCATTATATTTTTAATAAAGGGTTGACTTGTGGAACTATTGGTCATTCTAGCTTAATCTGTTAACATGATCGTTTGGAGATTCGCCTGCTGTAACTTAGAAGCTCTACAAGACAGGCGTCTGTCTGAAGGCTTAAGCTGTAGAACTGCACCTATACTACTGCACTGCCCTGTCACCAAAGGTGTCCCCATAGAAGTCGGCTGTGGAGGAGCGGTTCTATGCGCTTCAGTTGGGAACCGGGAGGCTGCTACGGTCGCAGGTTCTAATCCTGCCTCGGGCATGGATGTGTGTGTGTCCTTAGGTTAGTTAGGTTGAAGTAGTTCTAAGTCTAGGGTACTGATGACCTCAGATGTTAAGTCCCATAGTGCTTAGAGCCATCTGAACCATTGTCCCCACAAATATCGTTGTTATCTCTCCCACCAAGCTGCTTGCGCAACTAGGGGCCAAGTAATATCGTATGCACCCTACCTTTTGTCATTGGAGAGAAGAGGTGCAAATGGCAACAGGCACCGCCAGCGCTTTCGCCAAAGATGGTGACGTTGTCGGGATCTCCGGCGAACGTGGCGATATTGCGGCGCACCCAGCGCAGCGCCGCCACCTGGTCCTTGAGGCCGAGGTTGCCGGGCAGCACAGAGTCCTGCGTGCTCAGGAAGCCCAGGACGCCCAGTCGGTAATTGACGGTGACGACCACCACGCCGTGCGGTAGCAGGTGGTCAGCCCCGAAACGGTCTGCGTTGCCGGAGCCGGAAGTGAAGCTGCCGCCGTGAATCCACACCATCACCGGCATACGTTCGCTGTCCACATTTTCTGGAAGCTAAGGGTACTGTGTTGAGCATATAAACTGTCGACCATTCCGAACAGAATTAATCGTTCGTTAAAAAAATTATTAGCGAACCACTGCCCTCCCGTGATTATCAAACTATTTCGCCCAAATTTGGGACCAACTACTTTCTGTAAAGTGATAAATCTTATGAAATGACTCAACAAGTAGCCATGCATTTTCCATTGTCTCCAGCAGCTACCAATATCTTTACATAGCATTTCGCAGACTCCGTCTTGACTGAACTTGCTTTTTTTGGCTATTTTGACGACACACTCATGATCTGGCCACATATGTCGAGGTGCTACACTTGTTCTTTGAATACGTGAATAGTATGTACCCTAATATCAAGTTCATAGCTCTGATTGAGAGAGAAGGAAATTTACCGTTTTAGTTGTTCTACTTCAACGAGAATCGGACGGGCGGCTAGGGCAACTGTTTACCGGAAACCAAACATATACTGACCATCACTTCAGTGCACAAAACTTTTATCATCCAGCCCATTAGAAAGGTGAAAAAAGCATTTTAGTGTCATCAACTACACAATTGTACGTTTATTCTCTACTTGTTTTGATTATTACAATCACCTTCCCGGAGAAAGACAGTGTACATCGGTGGATCAAACACACATTTTCGTCATATATGAGCCATCTAAATCTAGAACATATACAACTGTCATAACAATCTGTTTTAAGATAGACCATAAAACGCTTGGTGCATTGACGCAATTACAGTTAAGCACACTTGGTGATAACTCACATTTAATAATTTAAGTGTGCAGTTACCATCAAGTGCCAAAGCACAGTATATTTATGTTGACTGTTATGAAAATTATATATCTTCTACATTTAGTTGGTTCATGTATGACGAAAATGAATTTTTGACCCATTTTTGTACACTGTTTTCTCCTGTGAAGATGACTTAATAATCGAAACCGGTAGAGAATAAACATACAATTCTACACCGGATGGCACAAATATACTTTTTCCTGTTATCTAACAGCTACAGACAATCACATACGAAAAGCTTCATAAGATTACTGTTTTAAATACGCTAATACCCTGAGACTCTGACAAGGAATTCCTACAGACATCGACATCAGAGACTTAAAAAACTTATTCCGGATGAAAATCTATAGCGGTCGAGACATTAAGAAACTAAGGAACAGACACGAAGAGCGACTCAATCACCACAAGTTGCTCAGCCCATAGCACTTCTTCCTTCCTTAGAATCTACAAAAAAAAAAAAAAAAAAATGTTATCAAGCGGTGTGTTCAGTATTTTTTTCGATCAGCCAAGAAGATTAAACAACTCTTGTGCTCAGTAAAGGACATAAGGACATACTTCGTCGTAGAGATCGTGGAATTTCAAAATACTTTGTAAATGTGGTAGCAGCTACTTTGATGAGTCAATGAGACCTACACACATCAAAAGAAGTTTTCATCGCCCTAGTTCCCAGAACTCCGTTGATAGACGCTGACTGTGGACATTTTAACACAGACACAGCCCCTTTGACTGTTCAGAGATGTCACTAAACCCGCCCAAAGATGTAAAAACCATGCAAGAGCAGTTTCAGTCATTCCACCAGGAAGAAGGTACACGGCTCATGCTGTCTGTAGTTCAGCCATGCCTAGACGGTGAATACCGCGGTTCAATCGCGTACGCAATTTTACTTTGCGCCAGGAAGGACTCTCAACAAGGGAAGTGTCCAGGCGTCACGGAGTGAACCAAAGCGATGTTGTTCGGACATGGAGGAGATAACTCTACGAGCATTATATATGCGATGTCTGTTCTTTCGAACAGGACAGTGATTAAAGTATTATATGGAAAACACTGAGAAGAAGAAGGCACAGGATAGAAGGACATTTGTTAATACATCACAGAATAACCTCCATGGACTAGAGGGAGCTGTAGAGGGTAAAAACTGTAGAGGAAGACAGAGACTGGAATACTTCCAGCCAATAATTGAGGACGCACTGTGAGTTCCACAAGAAAATGTACTCCTTAATTTTAAATGTAACTGAAGTGAAGATGCACAACACCATCGAACTCTTACGGAAATCAGCGAATCGCTGAGAGTGATACGGGCAATGAGCGGGAGCACTACGTCAGAAGTGCGTGTATAAGTTGGAAATTTGAGTCGTCGGGGACTGTGCGTGTGGTCAAGGTGGTTAAGGAGACCGTTCGCGAAAACGGAAAAGCCCGGGATCGTGTCCCTAATTTTCAAACGACTGGCTGATTTTTTGAACCCCTCCCAGTTTAATGTAGGTTTTCTTTTGTGATCAGTCTTTTGACTGGTTTTATGCTGCCCGCCACGAATTCCTCTCTCAGTGTCATATAGTTCCTGAATTACACCCATGTTTAACATTTTATGAATTTCACTCCAGTCACTTATACTCTCCATTTGTCTAGTAAAATACGATAGACTGTAATTCTGCGCACTCTTACTTCTATTCTATCGTTTTCGTATCAGTACGATTGCTCGCTTATCTACTGATATACAGTAATTTAGTCAACTTACGCGAATCACACAAGATTTACTTATATTGAGACTCATCTATGTACTAAGCGCTGATCACATTCTAGTCTTCCTGCATTTCCTAACAATTAAAGATGCTATGCATTTTGCTAAGTCGGTAGGTAGTATCATTTTTAGAAATCATTCAATGCTTCTCGTCTAACCACACACAGCTTGTTTTCTGGTTTCATTTGCAATTAACATAGAACTCTATCCGAATTCCATTGTTTTAAAAGTATTTAGACGCCTACAAAAGTTACCTTTGTTGTGTAGACGTTAAGGAAGAGGCAGTCCTCGTCGCCCACGTATTGCCCTGTGAAAGAGTTCAGCTGCGGTGCCACGTTGCCTTCCTTGGTAGCGTCTCTGGTGCCTGTCCATGGCTCAGGGGGCTGCGGCGGCTGTGAAGAAAGCACAGAATGGAGTTTCTCTGCATTATATCTAAAGTTTTACTGCTGTTTTTAATCAAATATGTTGCAAAGTCTTCCATACTCATGTGTACGCACTACAGTACTTAAAAGTGTGATGATAGGGCACGCCGCTGTTAATCACACACATTTCGGTTCAACTTTCACAGCTCTTCTTACATACTCACAAAATTCTTGAGCATATAGAATAATGACTTCGAAAGTGGCTGCTACACAAATCCTGACCTCACGATGACATTGTGTAGAGTTTGGGGGATGTGTTAGAGATGAAACTATCCCCAACGCAGGGGCCTACTGTCTACAGCCGATCAGTTCCAGCCATTCCACCAGGAAGCACACGGCTCGTGTTGTTTGTAGTTAAACCATGCCTAGACGGTCCATACCGCGGTTCGATCGCGTCCGCATTGTTACTTTGTGCCAGTAAGGGCTCTCAACGACGGAAGTGTATTCTGACATATTAATTTCAGTTACGGACAGTACAGCTCTTTTAAAGAAACGTTGAGAAGTTAACAGTAAAAGGGTACATAGTTATTAATTCACACATCAAATATGTTTTGCGTCACCCCGGTTCCCAAAACTCCTAAGATAGACGTTGACTGTGGATGTTGTATCACAGACACAGTCCATCTGACTGTTCAGAGATATCACAAAACCCTCCAAAAGATGTAAACAACCGTGCATGAGCAGCGTCTATTAGACGGAGGGGTCCGACAGCCGACAGCCGATCAGTTTCAGTCATTCGACCAGGAAGCACACGGCTCGTGTTGTTTGTAGTTCAACCATGCCTAGACTGTCCATACTGCGGTTCGATCACGTCCGCATTGTTACTTTGTGCCAGGAAGGGCTCTCAACGAGGGAAGCGTAGACGACTCGAAGTAAAATGTAAATGTCGTGTGACTAGGGTCTTCCGTCGGGTAGACCGTTCGCCGGGTGCAAGTCTTTCGATTTCACGCCACTTCGGCGACTTGCGCGTCGATGGGGATGAAATGATGATGATTAGGACAACACCCAGTCCCAGAGCGAAGAAAATCTCCGACCCAGACGGAAATCGTACCCGGACCCTTAGGATGGACTTTCTGTAGCGCTGACCACTCAGCTACTGGGGGCGGACACGTCTTGAAGTGAACCAAAGCAATGTAGTTCGAACATGGAGGAGATACTGAGAGACAGGAACTGTCGATGACATGCCTCTCTCAGGCTGCCCATGGGTTACTACTGCAGTGGATAACCGCTACCTATGGATTATGGCTTGGAGGAACCCTGACAGCAACGTCACCATGTTGAATAATGCTTTTCGTGCAGCTATAGGACGTCGTGTTACGACTCAAACTGTGCTCAGTAGGCTGTATAATGCGCAACTTCATACCCGACACCCATGGCGAGGTCCACCTTTGCAACCATGGCACCATGCAGCGTGGTACAGATGGGCCAAACAACATACCGAATGGACCGCTCAGTATTCGCATCACGTTCTCTTCACCGATGAGTGACGCATACGCCTTCAACCAGACCATCGTCGGACACGTGTTGGAGGCAATCCGGTCAGGCTGAATGCCTTAGATGCACTGTACAACGAGTGTAGAAAGGTGGACCTTGCATGACGTTTTGATGTGGCATTACGTGGGGCCGACGTACGCTGCTAGTGGTCTGTAAGGCACCGTAACGGCTGTCCGAGACGTGAATGACATCCTCCGACCGGTAGTGCAACCATATCTGTAGCATATTGGCGAGGCATTCGTCTTCATGGACGATAATTCACGCCGCCATCGTGCACAACTTGTGAATGACTTTCTTGAGGATAACTACATCGTTCGACCAGAGTGGTCAGCATATTCTCCAGACATAAACCCTATGAAACATACGTAGGGTAGATTGAAAAGAGCTGTTTATGGACGACGTGTCCCACCAACCACTCTAACGGATCTATGCCGAATCGCCGTTGAGGAGTGGGACAATCTGGACCAATAATGCCGAGATGAACTTTTGGATAGTATGTCACAACGAATACAGGCATGCATCAATGCAAGAGGACGTGCTACTTGGAGTTAGAGGTATCGGTGAGTACAGCAATCCGGACCACCACTTCTGAAGGTCTCGCTGTATGGTGATACAACATGCAATGTGTGGTTTTCATGAGCAATAAAATGGGTTGAAATGATGTTTATGTAGATTTCTATTCCAATTTTCTGTACAGGTTCCGGAACTCTCAGAACTGCAAAACTTTCTTTGATGTGTGATTTTGTTGTAACACCTAACTTAAACATGATGCCTTACATGTATGGCTAACTTCAGCAGCTATCTCAAAAAAGCAGATTTATAATCATTCACACGAGAGCTTTAAAATAATTTTTCATTCTGCCGAAGGAACTCGAGCAACACTGAATGATTAGGTACTGATATTTATTTACTTTAAATTTGATGCCTCACCCTTTTTCTTTTGAGCTGCCCCTATCGGGTTTGTTTGATATGTTGACAAAGTGACTGCTAATGGCGCTTTCTGCATACTTTGTTTCTGCTGTATCTGCTTCAGCTCCACTTCGTATGTACTGTATGAATCACCTAAAACTTGCACCGCAAATATTGAGAAATTGGAAGTGCTATTAATGTGCGGTTTTCACGGAATGAGTAGTTAGTCAGGGGCTGGTATTGTGAGGCAATCAACAGTTTGTAATAATATTTAGGAAAAGTTACTTTTTGTGCAGAGTGAAAATCTCATTCTGGAAACATCCCCCAGGCTGTGGCTAAGCCATGTCTCCGCAATATCCTTTCTTTCAGGAGTGCTAGTTCTGCAAGGTTCGCCGGAGAGCTTCTGTAAAGTTTGGAACGTAGGAGACGAGGTAGTGGTAGAAGTGAATCTGTGAGTACCGGTCGTGAGTCGTGCTTCGGTAGCTCAGTTGGTAGAGCACTTGCCCGCGATAGGCAAAGGTCCCGAGTTCGAGTCTCGGTCGGGCACACAGTTTTAATCTGCCAGGAAGTTTCATATCAGCGCACACTCCGCTGCAGAGTGAAAATCTCATTCTGGAAACCTACGCTGTGTTTAAATGGAACAGTGACTACTGACACTAACAATTAACGTAAATTAGAATATCAATCGTCTTTGTAGCAGACTTGTGCGAGTCGTTTAGGAGATATCCTACTTGAAAAGTTGCTACACCTACAGTTGTACAGTATCTGTGGTAGCATTCAGTAAAGAACAAGTGCATACACTAGTTATGTGGCTTCTGAACAGTAACCAGATGACATTTTACCATCACAGATTGTTCAAAATGACCACCGACAGGGCCAATACTCACTTCCAGTCTGGTATGGAACGGTCACTGCACACGTGCTAGTTGGTTCAAATGGCTCTGAGCACTACGGGACTTAACTTCTGAGGTCATCAGTCCCCTAGAACTTAGAACTACTTAAACCTAACTAATCTAAGGACATCACAAACATCCATGCCCGAGGCAGGATTCGAACCTGCGACCGTAGCAGTCACGCGGTTCCAGACTGAAGCGCCTAGAACCGCTCGGCCACCCCGGCCGGCACACGTGCAAGTATTTCAGCGGAGATGTCAGAGTAGGCTGCAGTAATACGTCGCTGAAAATCATCGGGAGTAGTTGGTATGCCCTTGTAGACAGCATCTTTCAGCTGTCCCCACAGACAGAATGTCCAGAGGCGACAAATCCGGGAAAATGGTGGGCCAAGGTACTGGTCCTCTGCGTCCAATCATACGATTTCGGAACAATTATCGAAGACATGCTGTGGTGTTTCGTGCACTACAGGCTGGACAGCCATCGTGTTGGTACCACAGGTTCTTCCTAGTCTGCAACCATAGGGGATGGGCTGTTAGGAGGCTGCAGTACCATTGCTCTTTCAGGGTTCCGTCTATGAAAAACGGGTCTACAAGCTGATGGTTCACTATCAAGATGGTTCACTGTCCCTCAACCACATGTTTACTCTCCATGGACACTGACGTACCATCTGGCGATGCCAATGGGGATTGTCAACAGACCAATAGTGCTTTTTTCGGTGGTCTTCCAGGCTTTGACTAGTAAATGTGACTTCATTACCAAACTAGATACATGATGCATCTGCAATGGCCTGTCTTAATGTCCATGTACAGTAATTAACACGATTCTCATAATAGTTTCCATGCAACTCTTGCTGGAAAGAGATTGATAGGGATGGAACCTATGTCGATGGAAAATGCGTAGGAAACCTTCCCCACTCTTTGTGGGGATGAAATGGAACAGCAGCAAAAACATTAATTTTTCCCCTCCTCTGCCGTAACTTCTTTCCTTATGTTATGTTTCCTAGATGTTACACTACCATATTCACGTAACAGGTTGAAGAGGTTGACAAACAACTGCCGATACGGTTAACGCCTATTGGGATATATTGCCGCATACACCGTACAAGACCGAACTGACTTCTTTCTACACTCTCCATACACCATGAGCATGTTGGCTCTTCTGCGTTGGGAAATCCCATCATCCACCCACGACTTTCACAAACTGACTAGCAGGTTTCAATGAACTCAAGGAACACATCATCACATTGTAAGCAAACATAAGACCATTGTACCTAATGACTAATCAAAATTGGTGGCACAACAAAGTGTCGGTGTGGAAACTTTTCTTTGCATACGATATCTCGTATACGAGTCGCACTAAAATCCTGCAACAGACACCACTGACATTTCAGTTTATCCTGCTTTTAGTTTGTTAATATCAGTAGGCATTGTCCCATTTAAGAAAGTGTATGTTGACACAACAAATAAATTCTGTTTGTTGGCTAACAATACGAGCCCCTGATTATCAACCCATTCTGTGAAAGCCGCTCAGCCGCTGAGCAAGATCATAGGCTACTTTAGAAAGTGTGTAGTACAAAATATTCATTGATTTGAATAATAAGGTGAGAAATATGGGATAATAATTACTCTTTGAAAAAGCTGTTTTCTCTTTGACTTTTGAGCTTCACCACATTTGAGAATGTAATGAGTAACTTCTCCCTAGGTGAAAGTCCGGACTTTGCAGGATTGTTCTCCCCCCCCCCCCCCTGTCAAACAAGTGAGGTCGCTCTTATTAATCCTGTACTCGCAGCAATAGCTAACACCTCAGACATTGAGGTGACTAATGGAAGCCCTCAGAGGAACTTCAGTTAGGTTGAGAAAGAAGTCACCTGTATGCTTGCCTTGACATCTTAGGCAAGACATGGATGAGGCGCTGCCGGCAAATACTGGGCGCAATAGGTGAAATCAGATGCAAGTCATCGCTTTCTTACGGTAGAAGAAACTCGCAGTGTACCAGGCAGTGCAATAAGGAGCCCTACACGAGTAACATGTAACTATGATGGAGAGGAATTAGCTTAATTTTTGGTCTTGAAAGAAAATTTGAATGTAATGAACTGCAGAAGCGTTCAGAATAACTGATTATTTCAAAAAGTGTTGCTTGTCGTTATCACTGACAATTTTATGCAAACGTAGCTGCTCTCGGTTAGGTAAAGGCAGTCGGCCACTGTCTTTTTCGTGACAAGAATTAATGCCTGAAATTGTTATTGTCGTCTTACTCTTGACGCTGTGGATCTTGGTATATTTAGTACCCTAACAATTTTGGAAAAGGAATGTCCCATGCCTCTAGCACCAGCTACCATTCCCCGCAGAAATTCTGATAATTTTCACGTAAATCTTCTGCGTGCAAATGACATCTCCGTCAATGTATTGTCCTTTTATACCTTGTCTACGTGGTACTGCCTACATTTGTATATATGTACATCGCTATCCCATGTCTTCTGCACCTCAGTATGTACGTCGTTAAGGCGCCTTTCATTGTCAACCATTCACGCACGGGAAATGCCGTTCAGGTGTCCCAAGACGCAGCGGCGTCAGGCTTAAGATGCAACGCCAAAGACTACTAGAGAAGTCTATAGTAAGCATAGAGCAAGTCAGTAACGGATTCATCTAGCTCTGGCCTTTAAGTAAGCAATTATTCGGCTTGGCATTGATTGATATAGTTGTTGGATGTGCTCCTGAGGCATATCGTGTCAAACTCTGTCCAACTATAATTGTCTGGGACGTCTCCAGACTAGTCTTCGCTGGCCATTGGGACTCAATTGGACGCGGGACGCATCACTGAAGACAATTCTGCTCCAGTAAATGAGATTCCAGGGCGAAGACGTGTCCAGAGAATACCCGGACAGCAGTGAATACCAACCTGACTATCGCCCGCGGTATGGTCTGACAACGAGGCCTGATAGTCTGAGGTGCCATTTCTTTTCATAGCAAGTTGTCATCCTTGGCACCCTTAGAGCACTGTGGGACGTCTAAGGTATTCTACGCCCCATCTTGTTGCCCTTCGTAACAAGCCATCATGGGCTTGCATTTGCGCAAGATAATACCCTCCTGAACACGGTGATAGTTTCTACTCCTTGTCTTCGTGCTTGCCAATCCCCACATTGACCAGTAAAGTCACCAGATCTCTTTCAGATTGATAACGTATGAGCGTTACGGATATCGACCTCTAACCAGCTCGGGATATTGAGGTTTGCAAGCTCCTGTTGGACAAAATTTGGCATAATATACCTTAGGAGGACATCCAACAACTCTGTCAATGCCGAGCTGAATAACTGTTTACTTAAGGGGTAGAAGTGGACTAAAGCGTTAATGACGCGTTCAATTTGTGACTTTCATTCTCTTGAATAAGTCATCCAATTTTCCTGAAATTGTAATAATTTGTGTGTAACAGTACATAACAACAACCGATTTCCGTCCCATTCAGGTAATTCGTTCGTAGTGCGTCCTTTCTTTGTGTTAGTGTGTCTTCTGAGTCACCACTGGAATCAGACTTTTTATGCAAAGGCATGGAAGCAAAACTACTGACATGGGACGGACTGGCCACACAACCTCTTCTGTACACGTAGTAAATGGCATGCTCCGGGTAGTTGATAAGTGAACTACGAATTACCTCACAAAAGAGCCAGAACTGGAATACGACCCAAGAATGTGCCGTCTGTACCAGTCTGGTTTAACGGAGGATGTTAACACATACGAGTGCAAAGAAGGGCAGCGCGAATAACCGCCTCCTAGTTTGCCTGGAGAGAGAATATCACTCAAATGCTAGAATACTTCGTTGGCAGTCACTTTCAGAAGGTCACTAAATATGTCACAAAAATCTATTTAACAAATATTTAAAACTCCTTTTGAAGGCGGAATTACGAATATTTTCAGCCCGCCAAATATTCCTCCGGTAGCGTCCATTACGACAAAATTATGCTAAAAATTTTTTAAGCGATTTCCAACAGCTGTTAAATATTTTATGAACTTATGACGCTCTGGAGTCTTTATGTCCTTTATTATCACTAAAGGTTTCGGTTAACGACGTCTGATGTTCCACATGTATAGAAAGGATACATAGATGTGCTAGAGATCCATTGATAATACTGCCTCGTTGAAATTACATGACATAATATGCAAATGATAGATAAACTTTTTTCCTTTGATGATGGTTACTAAGTGAGTCTCGTTGTGATAGAAACCACAGCAACCGTACGTCACGCATTTCACAAAGGAGTAGAATAGTAACTGCTCTCAATAAGACACACTCAAAAGTCAGATCTCCCACGTACCATTCAAGAATGGAATGAGAAGAAATCTGAATATCTGATACAATAGACAGAACCTCCACTATTTTGTAGTGTTTTACAATGTCCAGGTGGTGATGCGGGCGCCTTCTTCACTGTGGTGTTCACATTTTGGCTACGTCTTCATTTGCATGTACATCAAGATTCGTACCATCATATCCAAATACGAGGTACGTGACTGAGTGCATTGCTTCTCGTGATGACTGGGTGTTGTGTGGTGTCCTTAGGTTAGTTAGGTTTAAGTAGTTCTAAGTTCTAGGGGACTGATGACCTCAGATGTTAAGTCCCATAGCGCTCATAGCCATTTTTTTGCATTGCTTTACTGTCACTCACCTTGAACCGCAGCTGCCCCACTGGCGGCCGGGCGTACGGCACGCCCTGGAAGCTGTAGTACTTGCAGCCGGTCGCTGTGGAACTTACGCGGCCGCGTAAAGCACCCTCCGCCACACATACAGTGGCGTACCCACTCTCTGTTGACGCCATCCTTGTGAATGCTGTTCCAGTCTGTTGCCTGGAGAACTACTGACACACTAACGTAAAGCTCTTTATCACAGCGGTGCCGCGACGCAAATCGCAGTGAGTCAAGCGGGAGCGAAGTTCACCATCGCTGAAGGTCGCTCACTGGTATAAGACAACTTTGATAAGGAAAGAGATTGCAGGCGGACTTCTCAGAGCAACGCACTGGACCATGCCCCCGTCGAAGCACATTACTTTAAACACCTGCTAGATCCACCGTAGACCAAGCAGTTGCTGGATGTGTTAGAAATGAGTCTGATACTAACATGTCTTGTATCGTTATAATTATTACAGCTTCAGTGATTATAGTGACTTTTCTTTTTAAAGTTACACAAACATTTCAAACTCATCATACAATAATCTGTGTACGTCATTTTACAATTCTGAAAAGTTAAGGAATGGATTTCATGTGGAATATTAACCACTTCTACATGAGAGCCTATAGAATGTATCGTTTGTTGAGTGACGTTCGCGGGTGTGTCTGCATTCGCATCGTGGTCTGGAATGCGGTGCGATAGCAAATTTGACGCAGTACATCCAAACTTGGATATGCCAAGACTCTGTGTTTGGTGTGTATGGCAGAGCAAAATAGTTTTCATTACATTTCAGATTAGTGTACAACTAGTTCCTCTGTTACCACACGCTGTAACATCAGCCGGCTTGTAACATTCCAGTATAGACGAGCAAAGCAGGAAACCTAGAAGTACAGACCAATAAAATGCATTAACTACCTGCTCTTTAGGCACGCCAGCTGTTCCACCGACGTGTACGAGGTTAAAATCGAATAGTTAAGTGGTGCTTCAAGGAACCTTGCAGTGTTGTGAGGGCCGGCCGCGGTGGCCGAACGGTTCTAGACGCTTCAGTCAGGAATCGCGGGAGTGCTACCGTCACAGGTTCGAATCCTGCCTCGGGAATGGATGTGTGTGATGTCCTTAGGTTAGTTAGGTTTAAGTAGTTCTAGGTCTAGGGGACTGATGACGTGAGATGTTAATTCCCATAGTGCTCAGAGCCATTTGAGTGTTGCGAGAAGCTGCTGGAACAATTTAGAGCGCTCGTATACGTATATTATGTTGTAATTGTCCTCATGTACAAATGAATATACTAAACTGACAAGCTAAGCAAAACGTGTGTCACGAACTTATTTTTACCGCATTTAAAGCGTTTTCCTCCTAAGTTATTGTATCTTACAGTAAAGGCATTAAAATAACTTCCATTTAAATTGTATTGCACTCAATAAACTTGGAAAGTCCCACGAAAAATAGAAACAATTGTTACGTATTTCCTAATAAGTCGATGCTGATGCTAATGTAACATAGTGAAAATCTGTACCTTTCTCTACCTGCCTTATATCATGTTATTCACAGGTGAATAAAATTTTGTAAATTTGATGTTTTAAACTTTTTCAGCAGTGATCGTAGAGTGTATTATTTTGACGACTATTCTGTCGACAATAACAGGAGCTGCTTGTAATGTTTCATGTCTTCTATATTCTTTTGGTTCTTTCACTGCCAGTGCTGACCGATTTAACATACACTTCTGCGGCGTTTGGAAGAGTACTGCGTAGATATGAATATAATTATATCCAAACTAACAGTGTCCGAACTGCACCACTTGAAGCGCCGTCGCTGGCCAATCAGGTGAGTTGTTAACGTGTGTCTATTGGCTGTCAGCAGTGCTGGAGTTAGTTTAGACTTTGACAGCTGCTGAGCGCGTGTCTGCTACCATGTTTCTATTACTTTGTTTGGGTTACGTACACGTGTCGCTTTCAGAAGTTTGTAAAGGATTTTCACACGAAGCAGTTGATCAATGCACAGGTAGATCCTTGGTATTAATGCATTCGATTACAGTACTTAGGAGTGATTATTCATACTTTGCAAGAGCTTCAGATCGATTTCACGCCTTCAGTCATGTAGAGAGTTTGCCGGCCGCTGTGGCCGAGCGGTTCTAGGCGCTTCAGTGTGGAACGGCGTGACCGCTACGATCGCAGGTTTGAATCCTGCCTCGGGCGTGGATGTGTGTGATTTCCTTATTTGTTAGGTTTAAGTAGTTCTAAGTTTTAGGGGGCTGATGACCTAAGATGTTAAGTCCCATAGTGCTCAGAGCCATTTGAACCATTTTATGTGGAGAATTTTAGTGAGATAGACGTATTTTTAGTTGTAAAAGACAAATACGATTTTCATACGTCATTTGTAATACCGTAACATTATTTGTTCCACACAGTCACTGCAATACTTGAGTCCATTGATACAGTGTGATTTAGCAGCAACAGAGATACGAGGGGCGACCCATAAGTAATGCAACGCAATTTTTACCTGAAAACAGGCTAGTTTTATTCAGGACTCCAGTACGCCATATCATTCCTCACTCTTTTGGCTACAATTTTTAACATAATCTCCGTTCAGTGCGACGCCCTCACGCCATCTTACTGGAACGGCATGTATACCAGCGTGGTACCACTCTTCTGGTCGACGTCGGCGCCAACGTCTTGCTGTATCAGAAATCTCCCCATCATCCACGTACTTCTTCCCGCAGAGTGCTTCCTCCATTGGGCTAAGCAGATTGAAGTCTGAAGGCGCAAGATCTGGGCACAAAGATCTGGGCACAACACACCGTCGAGTATCCCAAATGGTAGACAGAGTGTGTCGGCACTACTATCACAGAGGTCCAGTATTGCAGCGAAGTTTTTGATTGGTAATCGTTGATCAACACGAATGAGTGTGTCCGTACGTTGCAACATTGCAGGGGGCACAGCTGTGTGCTGCCGGCCAGCAGGAGGGGGATCGGACAGGCCTACGCGATCTCGTTGCTATGATGACAGACGCCTCGTTCAACGACTTATCCCAGCCAGTCTGCGTAGACGTTCAGCAGGCGCCTGGGAATATATGCGATGCTCTAGTTTTCTGCGAAAAGAAACTCACTGACTTGTCTCTGCCTGGAATGCACCTCGGTTACACAAGCCATTTTGAAGGCTACTACAGCTCCACCACCTGTCGGAACTTCATAAAACCGTATGAACTGAAGCGGGAATATTCCACAATGTCCTACAACAAATACCGCATTTTTTCAACCGAAACTGGCCGACCAAAAAAAAAGGGAGTTGCATTGTCTATTGAGCGACCCTCGTATACGTGGGCGACAGCTTTATCACAACAACAAAACTGAAACAGCAGAATTCACAGATACACAAGAAATGTGCCTAGTCTGAAGAAACGACGATAAAAAAAATTCACAAGAGGTCTGTCTGCCTATAAGGAACGACGGAAAAAAATGAACTTGAAGGCTTATACACAAGATAGAAGGTTTAATTATAAGAATCACGCCTCATGCTAAGAACAAAAAGTAATCAAATAAGTAAAAATAGTCAAAAGCTAAATTTTAGGAAATGAAATAAAAGGAAGCAGTGTGAGATCACTAAGTTCAACAGGGCAAATCAGCGCTACACTTCTTAACCTTCCCCCTAACTAATCTGTTAATATGATAATATGAATGTGATCCCGAACGCGTGATGAATTTGAATTAGGACGGGGCTGTCGTCTCGGAAGAAAATTTGACCTGATAGAGGTGAGAAATGTATACTAAGTTAATCTTATGAACAACCTATTCTATGTCTGCACTTTCAACTTATTTGATTTTGCTTGATACTTAAAACAGTTCCATCGCCTATATAAATTACGAAACGAAAATGGGTACCACATGAAATCTAACTGAAATAATACAGAAGTTAATAATACGGTCTCCAGCCCGGCTGAGCACTGTCTGTCCAATATCTGATCAATAAAGCTGGCAACAAAGAATACCTAACCGTTTGGCAATACGTGTGGCAACAAAAGATTGACACAGCTTTCTGACAACACAATACGTTTCGAAATAATAATGAACAAAGAAAGCAATTGTCTTATGTCATTAATACTCATAAATATCAATTTAGAAAACGGTATTTAAAATCGTTATTAAAAAGTAAATTATTAACTGGAGGTGGCCCTTTTGTTACGACAGTAATTTACGTAACATCCCATTAGATTGGATTAAATTACACTACTGGACATTAAAATTGCTACACCAAGAAGAAATACAGATGACTGACAGGTATTCATTGGACAAATATCTTATATTTGAACTGACATGTGATTACATTTTCACGCAATTTGGGTGCATAGATCCTGAGAAATCAGTACCCAGAACAACCGCCTACGACCGTAATAACGGCCTTGATACGCCTGGGCATTGAGTCAAACAGAGCTTGAATGGCGTGTACAGGTACAGCTGCCCATGCAGCTTCAACACGTTACCACAGTTCTTCATAAGTAGTGACTGGCGTATTGTGACGAGCCAGTTGCTCGGCCACCATTGACCAACGTTATCAATTGGTGAGAGATCTGGAGAATGGGTTGACCAGAGCAGCAGTAGAACATTTTCTGTATCCAGAAAGGCCTGTACAGGACCTGCGACATACGGCCGAGCATTATCCTGCTGAAATGTAGGATTCCGCAGGGATCGAATGAAGGGTAGAGCCACGGGTCGTTTGTTGTTGTTGTTGTTGTTGTTGTTGTCGTGGTCTTCAATCCTGAGACTGGTTTGATGCAGCTCTCCATGCTACTCTATCCTGTGCAAGCTTCTTCATCTCCCAGTACCTACTGCAACCTACATCCTTCTGAATCTGCTTAGTGTATTGATCTCTTGGTCTCCCTCTACGATTTTTACCCTCCACGCTGCCCTCCAATGCTAAATTTGTGATCCCTTGATGCCTCAAAACATGTCCTACCAACCGATCCCTTCTTCTAGTCAAGTTGTGCCACAAACTTCTCTTCTCCCCAATCCTATTCAATACCTCCTCATTAGTTACGTGATCTACCCACCTTATCTTCAGCATTCTTCTGTAGCACCACATTTCGAAAGCTTCTATTCTCTTCTTGTCCAAACTGGTTATCGTCCATGTTTCACTTCCATACATGTCTACACTCCATACAAATACTTCCAGAAATGACTTCCTGACACTTAAATCTATACTAGATGTTAACAAATTTCTCTTCTTCAGAAACGCTTTCCTTGCCATTGCCAGTCTACATTTTATATCCTCTCTACTTCGACCATCATCAGTTATTTTACTCCCTAAATAGCAAAACTCCTTTACTACTTTAAGTGTCTCATTTCCTAATCTAATCCCCTCAGCATCACCCGATTTAATTTGACTACATTCCATTATCCTCGTTTTGCTTTTGTTGATGTTCATCTTATATCCTCCTTTCAAGACACTGTCCATTCCGTTCAACTGCTCTTCCAAGTCCTTTGCTGTCTCTGACAGAATTACAATGTCATCGGCGAACCTCAAAGTTTTTACTTCTTCTCCATGAATTTTAATACCTACTCCGAATTTTTCTTTTCTTTCTTTTACTGCTTGCTCAATATACAGATTGAATAACATCGGGCAGAGGCTACAACCCTGTCTCACTCCTTTCCCAACCACTGCTTCCCTTTCATGCCCCTCGACTCTTATAAGTGCCATCTGGTTTCTGTACAAATTGTAAATAGCCTTCCGCTCCTTGTATTTTACCCCTGCCACCTTCAGAATTTGAAAGAGAGTATTGCAGTTAACGTTGTCAAAAGCTTTCTCTAAGTCTACAAATGCTAGAAACGTAGGTTTGCCTTTTCTTAATCTTTCTTCTAAGATAAGTCGTAAGGTTAGTATTGCCTCACGTGTTCCAACATTTCTACGGAATCCAAACTGATCTTCCCCGAGGTCCGCTTCTACCAGTTTTTCCATTCGTCTGTAAAGAATTCGCGTTAGTATTTTGCAGCTGTGACTTATTAAACTGATAGTTCGGTAATTTACAAATCTGTCAACACCTTCTTTCTTTGGGATTGGACCACGGGTCGTAACACGTCTGAAATGTAACGTCCACTGTTCAAAGTGCCGTCAATGTGAACAAGAGGTGACCGAGACGTGTAACCAATGACACCCCATACCATCACGCCGGGTGATACGCCAATATGGCGATGACGAATACACGCTTCCAATGTGCCTTCACCGAGATGTCGCCAAACACGGATGGGACCATCATGATGCTGTAAACAGAACCAGGATTCATCCGAAAAAACGCGTTTTGTCATTCGTGCACCCGGGTTCGTCGTTGAGTACACCATCGCAGTCGCTCCCATCTGTGATGCAGCGTCAAGGGTCAAGGGTAACCGCAGACATAGTCTCCGAGCTGATAGTCCATGCTGTTGCAAACGTCGTCGAATTGTTCAAGCAGATGGTTGTTGTCTTGCAAACGTTCCCCTCTGTTGACTCAGGGATCGAGACGTGGATGCGCTATCCGTTACAGCCATGCGGATAATATGCCTGTCATCTCGACTGCTAGTGATACGAGGCCGTTGGGATCCAGCACGGCGTTCTGTTTTACCCTTCTGAACCCACCGATTCCATATTCTGCTAACAGTCATTGGATCTCGACCAACGCGAGCAGAAATGTCGCGATACGATAACCGCAATCGCGATAGGCTACAATCCGACCTTTATCAAAGTCGGAAACGTGATGGTACGCATTTCTCCTCCTTACACGAGGCATCACAACAACGTTTCACCAGGCAACGCCGGTCAACTGCTGTTTGTGTATGAGAAATCGGTTGGAAACGTTCCTCATGTCAGCACGTTGTAGGTGTCGCCACTGGCGCCGGATGTGAGTGAATGCTCTGAAAAGCTAATCATTTGCATATCACAGCATCCTCTTCCTGTCGGTTAAATTTCGCGTCTGTAGCACGTCATCTTCGTGGTGTAGCAATTTTAATGGCCAGTAGTGTAGATTAGATGAGTTTTCTGCATGTGGCAAGCTAAGTACTTTGAATGAATTGTAGTTAATACAAAAATTTACTGGCTCAAATAAACAAATGTTGACTTCCAACAGGCTGACAACACTGAAATACGAATGAAGCGCATGTCGCTGTCTGTCATCAGTTGTATTACAGAATGGCACCATCCATTGTCTTGAAGTTTTTACGAAGTGTGGTATCAGTGAAATACAGTGCTCTTTTTGCTTTAAAAGATAAAAACGGAAGGATCCGTAACAAACTTGTGACATAACGTAAGGAGAAAACTTAAAACTTAAGGTTCATTCACAGTTAACAGGAACAGTAGAAAGCTTCTGGTCTGCTGCTTGTGTCTACATAACATGCCTTTATCTGCATGTAGCCCTTGATACCGACAAGTTTTCACGAAAAATAGCGTCCTTCAACTCTAGTTTTCAGTTCTTAGCACAAACTATTTATAATGTACAAATAGTGGTATGATCTTTGATTACAACATGACCTTTTAGCAGAGTTTCAAGAAATTAGAAACAGTAGTAGATTACTGGTAATTTTTGTAGTAGACAGCCACTTGTCAGTTTTCGTGAAAATCAGCAAACGTTGGACGGACTCAGTTTTCTTTTATTAGCTTGTTTCATTTAATATTTCGAATCTATGTCGCTTAAAACCGAAGGAGTCTAAATTTTTCAACCTTTGTTCGATTTCTACGTTTCAACCAGGAAGGAATAGGAATAAAAACACGAAAATCAAGTATTTCAAACAGAACCGATTGTTTTGAGCGGTTTTAATAGTTTGGTTAAACTGGCGTTAAAGGAAACCGATATTATCGGAAACAGGTTGTTCCTCGCCAAGCCACCGCCCGCCATGCGTCTTCCACATGCTGCATCCGAGCTGAGCAGCTCGTTTCGCTGCTTTCAGCAAGACCCACGTGGTCGATCCGCTCCCTACCATGTCGACATTGGCGGCGCTAACTACCTCATATATATATCCAGCGCCCTCTCACTCTCAGCGAGGAAACTGCCTGCGTGTTTGGAGCCACCTGCTGGGGAGGCCGGGACTTCAACTGTGCCTCGATATCATGGTACACCATACTGACAAAACATTGAGGGTCTTATTATTCGTGGTGATTGTTATAGTATTTGCACCATAATTATTTACGTACGTCACTGTCTTACAATTTCGTAGAGTAAAGACTGATTCAAAAAGAAAGAACATATTTCAGTTGTTTATTACAGATAAACTCTGAAAGATAGAAACGCATTGCGCATGTCACTTGGATAGAGGAAGGTTCAAAGTTTTGTGTTCACACAGGCACTACACAATACCCTCAACATCACCACCGTGCGATGCTCGACAGTCATAGATACGGTTGTCTTTTTCATTCCATACATGGATCAACAGGTCGCCCTTTATTGAACCGACGGCTTCTTCGTTTTCTCAACTCTTGAAGAGCAGGTGAGACAAGGTCTCTGTCTTTTATTCATCTCAACAAAAGAAAATACCAACGTTTTAGGTCTGGTGATCTGTGAGGCCAAAAGCTATGAAAAAATCTTGTTGTCCACCTCTTAAATGGTTCAAATGGCTCTGAGCACTATGGGACTTAACAGCGGATATCATCAGTCCCCTAGAGCTTACAACTACTTAAACCTATCCAACCTAAGGACATCACACACATCCATGCCCGAGGCAGGATTCGAACCTGCGACCGCAGCGGTCGCGCGGTTCCAGACTGAAGCGCCCAGAATCGTTCGGCCACTCCGGCCGGCTGTCCATCTCTTACAATCCAAAGTTGTGGGGTGGATTTTTTAAGTCAACGCCGCACATCAAACTGAGAGTGAGGCTGGCACCGACCCGCATAAAAATGAGATCATTGGAATCTTCGTGAAACTAAGGAAACAATTAATTTTGAGGCAGGTCCAGGTCTGACATTCCTGTCACAGTTTGCTCCGCAAAAAAGAAAGGTCTGTAAACTTTGTGAACAGAAACGGCACAAAACACGTTTATTTTCGGTGAGTCTCTTTCATGTTCGACAACGATACTAGGATTTTGTGACCCCTAAATTTTTTACCTTATGGCAGCTTATTTTGCCCGATAGATGAAACATCGATTCGCTGGGACGCAGTTGCTGCAGTAACTGCAAGTTGTAAAGCTTCATATGGAGGCATCGTTTCAGAAAACGCCTGGTCGTGCGGTAGCGTTCTCGCTTCCCGCGCCCGGGTTCCCGGGTTCTATTCCTGGCAGGGTCAGGGATTTTCTCTTCCTCGTGATGAGTGGGTGTTGTGTGATGTCCTTAGGTTAGTTAGGTATAAGTAGTTCTAAGTTCTAGGGGACTGATGACCATAGATGTTAAGTCCCACAGTTCTCAGAGCCATTTGAACCAATCAGAAAAAGCCACACACGTCTTATGGACTTCCGAGGGCTCTGGGCGAACGCATCTCCGATAAACTCGATATTTCCATCAGACGTACGTGGCCGACCAGTGCTCTTCCCTTTGCGTATGCAACTAACTTCCAAGAATTTTGTATGCCAGTCATCACTCTCTTTGTGCAGAGGTGGCTTCTTGCTGAATCGACAGCGGCATGCACTTAGCACTTGAACAATGGATTGACTTTGCGCAATTAACTTCACACGAAATGGTTTCTTTTGCAATGTAGTCGCCATGTTGCTACAACTAAACAACAGCACAGCTGTGCCAAAACTTATAAACCCCTCTATCCAGTGACATGCGCAGAGTGTTTCTATCTTTTTTAGTTTGTAATAAACACTTGAAATCTGTTCTCTCTTTTTGATTTAACCGGTGTATGAAGCCATGCTGACTTCATACATTACAACACATAAGCGAGTAGGTCTCATGGATGTCTACTGGAAAGCTGTACATCTAATTTAGTATATAAGAATATTTAGCAGTCAAGATCACGTGTTGCGATATCTTTATTTTTATTTTATTTCTCAAATAACTTGTTTCGACAGTCTAACTGTTATCTTCGGATCTACATAGTACCAGAAGGAAACATTACTATAATCCGCACAGCTGTACAACCAATATATCGTGGTAAGACAACGTAATAACTAAGTGTCACAATATTTTCTACATACCTTCTCCAAATAATATTACTGGGCCTGAATAACGCAAGCATAACGAGAGCAGACTCCAATTATAAAACAAAGCGCCATATTGGCTTGTCAAATACATAAAACTGGGTAAATAAAAAGTCCATAGCCCAAACACCGTGCCTTGGAGGGGAGGTGAGTTCGTCAGAATAGCCTTTATGGCTAATGTACATCAGATCCGAAGACGAAAGCTATATTTTGTCGCAACCGATCACTGGGGAAACAAAATAAAATACAAATATTAATACACGCGAACTTCGTTGCCAAGTACTCTTATTTACTAAATATTAGGCCGTTCCCAGCAACATTTGGAATATAATTTAGTATAATGGGTGATAAAAAAATTTCCATTCGAAGACTATAAAGTCCAGAACCGATATACCAATCAGCCAAAGTCGCCGTAAGCATTGAGGCAATCATCCCTCCGATTCACCGGATTGAAGATACCAGTCTGTCAAAACAACATGCCCTGCTACCTGAAGAAGTTCGTAACTGCCTAATATACATCCTTGTCAGAAAGGAATCGCCGAAGTTTCAAGGACTTTTTAAGGGGCCGAAGGCGTGATAATTGTGTGGGCAGAGATCAGAGCTCTAGAGTGGATGTTCGAGTACATGTTTGGGTTGCCGTAACTATTGCGTTACGACATTTGCGGTATCGGGACGTGAGTTATTATGAAGCACCTATTATGAAGCAGTTATTTTGAAGCAGTTATTACGAAGCTGCAGCAACCCTTGGAGCACACTCCACAAAGGCGATTTTGGACACCCTTGGTGCCCTATACACATTCTTCACTCTCAAATAAATCTAATCCCGACAAATTCAAGATGCTGAATTACTGTGGAGAGGGCATAGATTCTGTCCCTGCTAGCGCACGGGTCCGACCGACAAAAAGTAAAGATGGTGGTCCTCTTTTATAAGTATGGTCAACCGAACTCCGAAAATTCCACGAATTTACGTCGTTCAGTTTACTGAAGATTTTGCCAGTTCAAAATAGAACTTTTGATTCATACATGCTATCGTAAACCTAGAGGTTCCAGGAGAAGCACGCTGAAAGACTATTAGAATGGTACACAGTTCCAATTTAAGTGACTGCGTATTTCACATGATGAAAACTACATTCAGATTTTTAACTATATCCATACAAGTACACAATAGCATTGCAGGAAATGAAGGGCTCATCTCACTGCTGTTGTCTAAATTTGTATATCTGTAACAGAATTTAAATAATGAGCAAAACTATGAATAATTCTAATCAATTGTTTAAAAGTGGTAGTTAAACATAGAAAATTTATGATTTAAATTTTGTCTATGAAGTGTGCTCACGTTATCCACCACATACTCCACAGCTTCTCGTGTGGCTGTCTTGTGTAATTAATTATGCATAGAAAAATTTGACAAATTTTTATTTTATCTGTCTCAGCTAGATGAATACACGATTTATTGCTGCAGTGGTTACCGGTTTTGGCCTGACTCATCTATTCGCAAACAACATATCTTGTTATTAACCGTAACTAGTCACACAACATGTTGCCAAAAGGCACGAACTGGTTCATGCAAGAAAATCAAACCATTTGCAACAAATACGCTCATTCGTATGACACCTTGCGTGTGTAGTAACTTTGTTGTATGAAGCAGTTCGTGCCTTTCAGCATCATATTGTGTAACTAGCACGCTAAATAATGTGTGTGGTTTGAGAATGGGCAAGTCAGACCGAAACCGTTAACCACTGGAGCAATAAATTGTATATTTATGCAACTGAGAATGACAAAATAAAAATTTATCAAATTTTCCTCAACATTGAACGGTTGCTGTCCTACCGTTGCGAAGCAGCATGCCTGTATACAAGTGGCGTTAAAAAAGTAATGCAACACATTTTTCTTTTCGGCACTTTCGGTTCCAAAAATGAAGAATTGGATGTGGGACATCTTGGAAAATTCCCACTTCAGTTGATATGGTTTCATGAAGTTCCGATAGGCTTCAGATCTGGTACGTAGGCTTAAAAATGGCGTCTGCAACGGAGATGCGTTCTTAACAGAGAGCTTTGAGTTTCTTTTGGCGAAAAAAATAGAGCATCGCAAATATTGATAAGCACTTGCAGAATGTCTAGGGAGACAATGACCTAAAGCACGCTGAGTCGTTGGGCGAGACCTCTGTCGTCATCGCAGCAGGGTCTCGCGAACCTGTCCGATCTTCCGTGTGCCGGCCGGCCGCAGACAGTTGTGACAGACAGTTGTGACAGACAGTTGTGACAGACAGTTGTGACTCTTGTTCTTCGCCATAAAAAATCGAACGAACTTCGCCTGCTCCATGACAACGAATGGCCTTTCACAAGTCTTCGAGCCCGAGAGGAGTCCACAAATGTTCATTGGACTGTTCTTCTTCATCCATCGTACAACCCGGATCTCACACCATCCGACCTACATCGGTTTGTCCCAACGAAAATGCACTCCGCGGGAAGCAGTGCGTGGATGATGGGGAAGTTATTCTCACAGCAATACTTTGGCTCCAGTCGACCAGTGGAGAGGTACCATGTGGGCATATAGGCCTTCCTAGTAAGGTGGCGTAAGGTCGACGCATTGAACGGAGATTATGTTGAAAAGTAGGGTTTTGTAAACAGAAGAGTGTGGAATAATATAGTGTATTAGATTTCTGAATAAAACCAACCTGTTTTCAGGAAAAGAAAATGTGTTGCATTACTTATTGAAAGCCCTCGTAAGAGAAAGATCGCCTCATTGGTGCATTGTACGTTGCGAACACGCCTATTATTGCTGGCTCCCCTTTGCGCTAATGTGACAGCCCGCGTGAACTGGAACGGCCCATGTAACGTCACTTCTGCGACTTAGTGTGATTGACGGAACTATATGCCCTGAGACGTTGCTGCTATCGCCTGCGGCACGCTCCTAGCTTAACTCGGAACCAAGAACGAAGACCGTTTACGCGTGTCGAGGCGCGGACGGGGACTGCATTGCTTCCGATTCCAAGCGATACTTCTGGTACGCGCATGCGCGTGCTTTTCACTTGAAGTAAGATTATATCCTGCAAGTTAAGTCTCTCCTTTGCTTGTGCGAAACGTATCATTTATCACCAACAGCGATGAAAACTCGCAATAAATGGCACAGAACTTCACTAAACAATTCGCTACGATCATGTTTAATGCTCATATTAGCTACGGCATTCAGAGCAGAGCGCTCACAATACTTCTGAATGCTGATTGGCTGTCGGAGGATGCGTGACGTACTGTAGGTGCGCAGAAGAAGCCTAAACTCGACCGCCATCGTTCGTGACTCCAACTATAGCATCTGTCAAGTGTTAGAGTAGCTCTCTGGCCATGATAGTGCTAACATGCCGCGCTCAACCAAAACAATTCATTTCAGGTGTCTTTATTGTCTGTAATGTCAGCAAGGCTAACATTCTGTGAGTCACAGAGTAGATGTCTAAACGGATAGCGAAGCTAGAAAATCTGAAAGACAAATTTATAGTCTCAGCATAGAAATGGTGATGGGAAATGAAATGAAATGGTAAGGATTTATAATCAGAGGAATGTAGAGTAATATCGAAAGCAGCAGAAAATAGTCTTTCTTGTGAGGATGGCATGTATATCTGAACTACAGTTGTCGGGTTTGTTATGTTGCCCATTTTGATGAGAATAACAGTCATTGATTTCTTAACAGTAACCCACTTTCTGCTCTACCTTTCTATCATGATCATTCTCCGCTACTGTTGATGTTACCCATATTCGTCTCATCCTTACTGCCTTAATGCTACCTGTCTTTGAAGGCCAGGAACTTTTACCAGTCGAACTGGAGAATAAGAGTCATACCTCTGGTGGTGGGAGACGATAATTCTTCCTCGTCCACGATAAGATAACATATTTGTCAGTGCAAATGAAACTATGTGCAATTCATCGCTTTGCGGCGTTACGTCCAGATTTTTAAATGACGTGACTGTGTCAAGCAGGACATTACTAATGCTGTACTTTAACACTGCGGGTTTGTTTTTCCTTTTGATCTGAATTAATGGATATCTGCCATTCATTAAACCAACTAGAAATTTCGTCTATGTCATCTTGTGTTCTCCTTCCATCGCTCAACTTTGACTCCTTTCCATACAGCACAGCATCGTCAGCAAACAACCTCAAATTCCTGCCCACCCTGTCCCCGAAATCACTTATGTATATATATAAAGTAATAGCGGTCCTATAACACATACCTGGGACGCCCCTGATGATACACTTGTCTCTAATGAACACCCGCTGTCGAGATCAAAATACTGGATTCTACTTCATTAAGAAGTATTCGAGCCACTCACATATTTGGAAACCTATTCTACGGACTCGTACTTCCGTCAACAGTATACAGTGGGGCACCGTGTCAAATGCTTTCCGGAAATCTAGAAATATGAAAACCACTTGTTGCCCTTCATAGGCAGTTCCCGGCATATTCTGTGAGAAAAGGCAAACTTAGTTTCCTTCGAGAATGCTTTATAAAACAGTGCTGCTTCGTAGACATAACTTACTTCGTCTCAAGAAAATTTATTATATTCAAGTTGAGAATGTGTTCAAGGATTATGGAGCAAACGAATTTTACGTATATTGGTCTGTAAGTTTGAAGATCCGTTCTTTTACCCTTCTTACATAAAGGAGTCATCTGAGCCTCTCTTCAGTCGTTGGGATTCTACGCTGGATGAGAGTTTTGCGATAATTACAAGCTAGATAAGAGAACAGTGCCTTCGAGACTTCCTGTGAACTGGATTCAATCCAGACCTGGTGAATTATTTTCTTTCTCATCTTTTAGTTGTTTCTCCACGCCATGGATGTCTATTAGTATGTCATCCGTATGGGAGTCTGTTCGATGGTCAAACGATGGTTTGTTTGTACGATACTCTTGCATGAACGATTTCTTGAAAGTTGTAATGTTGTTGCTTTAATTTGTTCTGAAAGCGGTGCAGATATTCAAGACCATAAAAGTGGGTTAAAAGCTGTGAGCTGTCTGGGGATGTTAACCTTGCATTACTGAGCAACTGTTTCACCAGGTATCCAGTCTAGCTTACCAAATTCCCAACCAGACTAACATTAATTATAATCTTTTAATCGTCATACGATACACACACACACACACACACACACACACACACACACACACACACACACACATATATATATATATATATATATATATATATATATATATATATATATATATATATATAAGAGAATTTAAATAAAAAGAAACAAATCAGTTTATATTTGGAAATTTATTTTAACATTGATCATTGAAATTTGAGCATATTAAATTTGATTCATAACTAAAGTGGTGCCTTATTTAGGATTGTGAAAATGTGAGTTTGTGATATTATGGAACACATCAAATAGGGAGCCAAGATTGGGAGACTACATGCAACACTGCATTCATAAAATAACACACGAAGAACGTTGAAACATATGCAAGAGGAAATTAACCACAACCAACCGATTCAATTTTCACCCAAAGAAGTTACGTTCGTAGCGCAATCCTGTCCGTCATGAAATTACCACACACTGGTATACTAAATTCATACTAACTCTGTGTGAAATCTTCCCGAAAAGAATAGCTGAGGGCTACTTTAATGCTTACAGCACATGCTTCACGTGGTCAACTTGGTTTACATAAAGAGTGTAACTCCACAATAATTCTGATAATTAAAATAAATTACATCGAAACGCAATTTACAAAAGAAAAACCTCGAACTGGTTACTATCGTCTTACTATTAACCTGATGTGTCAAACAATTGTATAAGCACGTGGTACTGGTCTCACAACCCTCGTGGGTTGAACATAAAGAAAAGTTGCTATATTGAAAAATATTGTCAAGACGAGACGTTATAATCTCAAGCACATTCGCATTTAAGTTTGATGATCTTAGTTAGAGTTACTGATCAACACGTGGTTCCACTTTACTCACAAAGTAGTGACAAAGCAACTACTGGAAGATATTCTGAACTTCACACTCGAAATACACTGCATTGCAATTTAAGATAACATTAGATATTTTAGAGCTAAACCTGAAATAAAGGTGATTAAATTTTCAGTTAGGCTGAACTTAAGAAATCCATTGTCCTACGGACTTAGCAGACACGCGCTTAGGCGGAGATCTTACCACTTCAGACGCTCGCAACAGACAGACTGACCTGGGCTCCTACCAAGGGTGCTTCCATATACAAAACGGAAGTGAGCAGAGAGGCAGCTTCCTATACCAACATGACAAGGGACGGACAGGACCATACTAAGGATAGAAACCTCTTTGCTTTTAGAAAGCGTAGCTACCTGTTCCGACGTTGGTCCTACTGTTCTCTAGCAGATAGGCTTGTCTGCTACCATCCAACATGCAACTAGAAATACATTTGCTCATTCATCCTCTCACACAGAAGGGAAGGGGGATGACAGTATCTTATCATATACAGTATATAAAAGAAAGCGGATGTACGTTCCGTATGAGACTGTGTGACATGAATTACATATAAACTGTGTTTTAAAGTGTAGTAGTGTGACAGATAGTTCTTGTTTATGTGTAAAAGTAACACGTTTCACTGCTCAGTCTCCTCCGAGATAGTCAGAAACACCACAGTAAATTTAGAAGAGGAATTTATGCCATAAATGACAACAGATTTAAGAAATTAACATGAAAGGAATCCAACAGAGACCTTTCAAAGTGAAATTTAAAATTTCGGCTTTCGTTTCGCTGTCTTCAACTGCCACACCAGAATGGTCAACAGGTGACTGGATGGTAGCCGTGGACCCTGCAATTTCTGAGCCATGTGTGTTATTTACTGGTATAAAACAATTTAGTCACAACAGCAGTCCTATATGTGCGTCTTGAGCTCGGAATATTATGTATTTTGATAAATAATGGAGACAGTTTTTATATTTGGACGCAATGTTGTTGTTTTTTTTTGTTCTCGTTCGGAGGTCTGTAATCATACTCACATATTACAACAAGTAACAGATATTTGTATTTTGTATGTAAAGCGTTACTCTGTACTCCAAAACACCTACATATGGAGGAAATTTAGTGGTGTATACTTGTTAAAGTATTAGCATCGTTATTTTTTTAATGTAAGATGGCACTCCCAACCCGAGTGTGTTTTGTAGTAGTACTCTTAAGCTTCAACCCAGAAAAAACACCTACCTAAGGAGAAATGTAACATAGTTTATTTCTTATAGTATACATTAAAAATTTATATATTTTATAAATATGCTGTATGTAACAAAGTTTTTATTGCCTGGAACTAGGGGCAGCATACAACAGACTTCTAAATTTAAGAATAAATGGAAGTAACGTTACGATATTGTGACCATTAGTCCCCAACATCTTGGATCTTTGGAGTATATAAGGAGGCTTGTAAGCTGGAACTGATCAGTAATCAGCAGTAGCGGAAAGTGTTAGTATGTCTTGCTCCAAACTACTAAACATCCCCCGGCAATTAGGGAGGAACAAGAGACTAGCCAAAGAACATATGCGTTTGCAGTCTTCTAGGGTTATCAGCCGAGTGGTGGCGTCGTCTTTTCGCAACGTTCCATTGAGTTTCTTACCCATCATGTTCTGGCGAAGTGTCAAGTTCGTGGTGTTGGAGAAACGTCAAAACTTTTTTTTTATCGATAAACCATTGTGTGTTCAGAGCTTGTCGGTCTTGTAAACTTGGTCACGATGATAATATTTGTGTCTTTGTGCATGGTAAGAGTGTTGATATGATATGTAAAATTATTGGCTACATGACTGTATGTAACAGTATGTAACAAGGTATTGTACATTCATTGATCCTTTGGTATAGACCTATATCCTTTATAAAAACTCTATACATTGACCTTGCCAAAAGCCGAGAAGCCATTCTGCTTAGTGTTTTAGCTCTCTGGGGCACCCTGGGATGATCTCTGGAGCACCCTGGGATGCTGTCAGTGTAGCATATCGTCAGTGGCTAAAAATAGAATGGCAATAGAATGGTCAGATGAATACAGGGTTGTAATGGCAAAGTCACATAGGAGTAATGCAGGAGTGAGTTTAATAATGAATGAGAAAATAGGAATGCGAGTAAGCTAATATGAAGAGCATACTGAACGCTTTATCGTAGCCAAGATAAAGACGAAGCACCCGTCTGCTACAGTACTGAAAGGTTGTATACCAACTAGCTGCACAGGTAATGTAGAGATTGAAGAAATGTACGATAATATAAAAGGAATTATTCCGATAGTAAACGTAGACGAAAATTTAATAGTGATGGGGGTGGGGGGACAGGAATTCAATAGTAGGAAAAGGAGGTGAAGGAAATATAGTAGGTGAATACGGACTCGGTAAAAGGAATGAAAGAGGAAGCTGCCTGGTAGAATTTTGGACAGAGCATAATCTAATCATCGCTAAATCTTGGTATCATCGCTAAATCTTGGTTTGAGAACCAGGAAAGAAGAGACCTGGAAGAGACCTGGAGAGACCGAAAGGTTTCAGATTGACTGTATAATGGTAAGGCAGAGATTTGGGAACCAGATTTTAAGTTGTGAGACATTTCAGGGTTAGATGTGGATTCTGATCAAAATTTATTGGTTATGAACTGTAGATTAAAACTGAATAAATTACAAAAATGTAAGAAATTACAGAGATGGGACCTGGATAAGTCGAAAGAACCAGCAAATGAAGCAGGCTAAATGGAATACAAATGTTTGAAAAACGAGAACCATAAGAAATGCAAAATGGCTAAGTCGGAATGGCTAGATGACAAATGTAAGGACATATAATCATATCTCACTAGGTAAAAATAGATACCGTTGCTGCTGGTAAACCTGTAAGGGTATAAGGCCGTGGTCAAGCCGCAATGTCATCTGACCGTGAAAGTTTTCATTCTGTCGAAAATAGATACCACCTACAGGAAAATGAAAGACACTCTTGGAGAAAAGAGTACCAGGTGTATGAATATCAGGAGCCCAATTGGAAAACCAGTCCCAAGGAAAGAAGTGCAAGCTGAGAGGGAGAAGGAGTATATATACGGATCATACGAGGGAGATAAATTTGAAGGTAGTGTTATAGAAGTGGAAGAGAACTTAGATGAAGATTAAATGGGACATACGCTGCGACAAGAATTCGACAGAACACTGAAAGACTTAAGTCGAAACAGGGCCCCTGGTGTAGACGACATTCCATCACAAGTACTTATAGATGCCAGCCATGACAAAACTCTTGCGTCTGGTGTGCAAGGTGTATGAATAAGGCAAAATACCATCATACTTCAAGAAAAATGTAATATTCCAATTCAAAAGAAAGCAGTTGCTGACAGGTGTGAAAATTACCGTACTACCTGTTTAAAAAGTCATGGTTGCGAAATACTGACATGAATTCGTTGCAGATGAGTGGAAAAACTGTTAGAAGCCGACCTCGGGGAAGATCAGTTTGGATTTCGGAGAAACGTAGGAACACGCGAGGTAATACTGATCCTATGTCTTATCTTAGTTTAAGGAACGGGGAAGCTACGGTTATAGCAATGGTAGACTTAGAGGAAACTTTTGACAAACTTGAGTGGAATATGCTCTTTGAAATTCTCAAGGGAGCAGTGACAAAATGCAGGGAGTGAAATGCTATTTAGAATTTATGTAGAAATCGGACGGCAGTTAGGATAGAAGGGCATGAAAGGAAAGCAGTGGTTGAGAAAGGAGTGAGAGAGGGTAGTAGCCTGTCCCCGATGTTATTCAGGCTGTACACTGAGCAAGCTGTAAAGGAAAAGGAAGAAAAATATGGAGAAGGAATTAAAGTTCAAGGAGAAGAAACAAAAAGTTTGGGATTTACCAGTGACTTCGTAATTCTGTTAGAGACAGCAAAAGCCGTAGAAGAGTAACTGAACGGAATGGACAATGTCTTGAAAGGAGAACAATCAACAATACAAAGACAATGATGACGGAATGAGTCCAATTTAATTAGGTGATGCTGAGGAAGCTAGGTTAGGAAACGAGACACTTAAAGTTGCGAATGAGTATTCCTATTTTGGCGGAAAAATAGCTTGATGGCCGAGCTAGAGACGATACAAAATGTATAATGGCAATGGAAAGAAAAGTGTTTCTGAAGAAGAGAAATTTATTAACATTGAATATAAAGTTAATTATTAGGAAGTCTTCTGAAGGTATTTTTGTGGAATGTAGCCGTGTATTCAAGTGAAACATGGAAGATAAACCTTTTAGACAAGAAAAGAATAGGCACTTCCGAAATATGGCGTTACGGAAGAATGCTGAAGATTGGATGGCGAGATCAAGCAACTAAAAAGGAGGTACTGAATATAATTGGGGAGATAAGGAATTTGTGGCTCAACTTGACTAGAAGAAGGCATCAGTTGAAAGGACACATACTGATATATCAAGAAAGCACCAATTTAGTATTTGAAGGAAGTTCGCGGGGGGGGGGGGGGAGAGGGGGGCGGAACTTGTAGAGGAAAGAGGGAGACAGAGAGATGAATCAGAAGAATGTAGGTTGCAGTAGTTATTCGTAAATGATGAGGCTGGCACAGGCAGAGTAGCACGGAGAGCTGCATAAAGAAAGGTTTTGGACTGAATATTGCAACAACAACAACAACCTCCTCGTTCGGCAAATGTTTCTGCTAAGCTCTGCTGTGCTGTAGACAGTCGACTGTGGATTGACCTGTCCAGTAATATCAAGTCAGTAAGGTGTGTGTTGGAGATGCTATATAATTTGGAAAGTGGCACAGATGTAGTGGCAGAACTGCAGCATTGAGGGCGGTTCGTGAGACATACCACGAGAGATCACTGGATTAAGAGTATTGCTCCCAAAGGGCGAGGTTTCGCGTTTCTGCATACAACACAAGTATCAGTACCAAGATTCTGTCCTTAGCAGTGGCTAAGACATTCTTTTCTTGCAGGAATGCTAATCCAGAGTGGCATGCAGGAGACCTGGTGAGAAGCTGAAGAGACGTATATACGATCGGGATGGCAGCTGCCATGGCGGTCATGAGTCGAACCTGAATAGTTCAGTCTGTTAGCGGCACCACCCATGCAATGCTCTAAGACCGCGTCCCAGGCTAAGTTTCACGGCAGCATACACTCAGATGAAGAGAGAAACATTGATTTTAGGAGTAGATAAGTTACACTTTTATTCAGCTTTAATAAAAGAAGTAATGACTTATTTCTTGAAATAATGGTGGCCTTCACATTACTACTAACCGACTTCTTAAGTACACAATAATCTGTACTTTCAACCTCGTTGTCCGAAGTCTTAGTTCCTTACCTTCTTTCCTCCTGTTTTTCCTTGTCCTTTTTTCTGTTTCTCTTTCTTCTTGCCTTCTTTGTAAGTTTTGCTATTTTTCCAGGTTTTATAAAATAAATATTACACTTTAGGTTGCAATTGCAGTGTAAACAGGTTACACAGTCTCACATATTTTCTTTAATTGGCACATAAAATACCAAGCTCTGCATTGTAAGCCGTAAGGTGTAATTAGATGTAAGAGAATGTGTGAATATCTTTATGTTTCCAGTCCTAAGATACGAATAAGTAAAGAAATGGAATCCCAAAATTCAACGATATATGCTGCGGGCATTTGTCCACGAACTTCTGTAGTCTCATATGTATTATGCTAGTAGTTACTCACCAATGTACCCATAAAAGATTTCAATAGCGTAATCTCCTTCCTAAAAGTGTATGTAAGTTCTTCAATTTATCTGTTTACAGAGAAAATTTTTCCTTTTTCCACCATTTTGTGAGTGAATGAGAAACAGTGAGGGAGTGCTTGTCGTAACTCTGTGACCCTTGCGGAAATCATATCACAACACAAATGTCAATTCTGAATCACCTTTTTAGTGTCTGAAGAGATGCAAATGTTACGTCACTCATGTATTGGATTACCAATATAAAGCGCTTAGGATGGATTGGAGCTATAGAAACACCTGAAGATTGTGCTTTTCGTTCTATTTTGTGTCATTTCACCATTAGGACAACTTATCATGAGAATGTGCACACGTAGAAATACTATGAGCTTATAAAGTTAGTGAACGTGAGTAAACTTCGGCCACATGAAAAAAATACAGTACTACAATGGTGATACCCGCTCCAAATTATCAGGCCTACTCTTAAAATATTGTGGCTTTTTTAATTTTCGTGTACAGCTCTTGGTGTAAGACTGGCGATGTGGTGACTGAGGATCCGTATATCTTATCCCAGAAAAGCATCCGGTCCTTCATGAGGTCCTTCTTCACTCTCAGGCCGTCGTTGGCGATGTCCAAGTAGCTGCGGTCCTCGCTGCTGAAGGGAGGCCACGTCACGGCGAAGAGCGGATCGTGATGGTCCGGTGTGGGGTTCCTGCAGAAGAATTACACAATGAGTTTGGGACTTAAGCGTTTGTCATTAGCATGCTTCAGTCTCGACGAATTTCTGGGTTACAAAGACGGTTTACATCATCCAATGTTTCGATGCACCGTAGGTTGCTAAATTCTTTATTCAACACGACCTTTATTGCATCATGTAATATATTATATTACAGGTCAGTTTCGGACAATGGGCAATTTACAGTGTAATTGTGTCTGTAAGGTGTGAATCGTATTTAAAAATTTGAAATGGCATCAGACCGAAACTGGCTATAACTTAACGTATTGCATGACGCACTAAAGGTCACCTCGTGTAAGGAATTTGACACCCTAAGGTGATATTTAGAATTGTTTTATCATTTAGAAAATACGTCGAGTCTCTGTACCCAACAATGGTGCAACGAAATAACAACATAGCTGGTTCAAAAACGTTTTTATCGAGATTTTGAAAAGAAAATATTGCTTCGTAGCAACTGTGAGATCATAATCAGCTTAGATATCCATTAAAAGAACGTGATGCAATTCATTCCAAAGAAACTGTGGTGTCACCGCCAGACACCACACTTGCTAGGTGGTAGCAAAAAAAGCAAATGGTTCAAATGGCTCTGAGCACTATGGGACTCAACTGCTGTGGTCATAAGTCCCCTAGAACTTAGAACTACTTAAACCTAACTAACCTAAGGACAGCACACAACACCCAGCCATCACGAGGCAGAGAAAATCCCTGACCCCGCCGGGAATCGAACCCGGGAAGGTGGTAGCCTTTAAATCGGCCGCGGTCCGTTAGTATACGTCTGACCCGCGTGTCGCCACTATCAGTGATTGCAGACCGAGCGCCGCCACACGGCAGGTCTAGAGAGACTTCCTAGCACTCGCCCCACTTGTACAGCCGACTTTGCTAGCGATGGTTCACTGACAAATTACGCTCTCATTTGCCGAGACGTTAGTTAGCATAGCCTTCAGCTACGTCATTTGCTACGACCTAGCAAGGCGCCATTACCAGTTGCTATTGATGCTGTAAAACATGTACCGTCACTAGCGATGTTCACCAATTGTGGATTAAAGTTAAGTATTCCAGCAGCTACGTACGTTATAGGCTATATTAATTACCTTGTCCTATTCCAGACCTCACGCCAGCCTGCGTGAGCTTAAACGCGTGCCTTTAGGCTTCCTCATAGTGGCTTGGCTGTCTTGCCAAGCCACAACAGAAACCTCAATAAAAAGCGCTGTATTTGGTAAGGATGTGACCATTTAACAAAAGTGACTGAATGACGTTTCCGCCATTTGATTGTGCAAACTTTTTAATTTCATATAACTATCATGATTTCGGCCTTGAGCCACTAAAAAATTAAACTAAACTGTGTCCGAACAGGCCTTGGAAGGCCCAACGGTATCGACCGGCTGCCGTGTCATCCTCGGCCCACACTGGATCCGGATATGGAGGGGCATGTGGTTAGCATACCGCTATCCCGACCGTATGTCAGTTTACTAGACCGGAGCCGCTACTTCTCAGTCACGTAGCCCCTCAGTTTGCGTCACAAGGGCTGAGTGCATTCCCGCTTGCCAACAGCACCCGGCAGGCAGGATGGTCACCCATCCAAGTGCTAGCCCAGCCAGACAGCGCTTAACTTGGGCGATCTGTGGGGAACCGGAATCACCGCTACGGCCAGGCCGTTGCCTCCCTCGAACCATTATCAAGTACAATAGAGTTGGTTATAATTCTTCAAGAAGTGAAGTCATCGTCTAGTTCTACTGAACTGCGTGCCCCAGCGTGTAGATACGTGCAAAATCACGCGGAGACACCCGGTTAAATAGAACTGAACGATGACTCCACTTATCACAGAATTATAGCCAGCATTGCTGTACCTGATAATGGCTCAATGCCGAAATCTTGATATTAATATAAAACAAAAAAGTTTGTACAGTCAAATGGCGAAAATATCATTCAAATACTATTACATTACTCTGGCTCAAAAATATGTAAAGATTAAAGAATAAATTTTTGAATCTGTGAGTTAACGATTTAAATAAAGTCATTGTATGAAATTAATGCCTCTGACTGGTGAAAAGTAATGTCAGACTGGATCTCCACTCCTGTTATCCAGGCTTTATATGATTCACTTTTAACGATTAGGCTTTCAGAGAACGCTCCAGACCTAAAAAAATTAATTGCCAGTGATCTTCTAGCTCATTACTTCGTAACAAACAAACATAGGTTCTTCATTGCGCATTAGGACCGCCAGAAGGAACAGATGCGATGTAGGGCCATAGAACATGCAGCCAGTGGATATACATCAAACGAATTAAATCCACTAGTATCAATGAGGTTTAAATCAATTATGAGTATATGGAATGACTTTCATTTCAGTGGCTGTAATTAAATTAACGCATATCCCTAAGGCAGAATAATGTGACATTCACCTTGTTATCCGTTCCTCTGGCTGTATTGTTGTTAGAACATGAGGTTCGGAAGTAGTAGTAATAGGTGGAAATATCAGCGACAGTGAAAGTTTGAGTCATGTCTGGAGACGTGCTCAGACTGTATAACGGTTAAAGGCCAAGCCCTACGAAAGACAGAAAATCTACTTTTGTGCATAGGCTGGCCCTAACTTTCATTACATTGTCGATTCAGCATTTCCGACCGGTTTTCTCTGATATTTCTTTTACTTCATCTGCGTCATTTACACGCTTCATTGAGTGTAATGCAACTGACTTTGCATGAAAGATACAGCAAAAATGAAAGAAAATTTACAGTAGTAGGGAAATAAGGACCACTTGCTCAGGAATAGTAATGGGACAGTGATATTAAAGAAGGAAAACGTGGAATGGAAATTAGTTCTGTCTACATTGCAACATTCCGCAAGAGGAGGAGGTAGGGAAACACACGCAGAAGAATAATTCTGCAGATGAATCATTCTTTTGGAGTCATAAATTGATTCGGAATTAGATACAGAGTCACTTAATAATACCGTTATTCATAGAAATATGTAGTATTTAAATATTACTACTGAAACGAAACAATTAGAAATATTTTAAATACTGCATTACCACAGTACATTAAAAATTTAGTTTACAGGCAAGCTTAAAACAAGAAGAACCATATTTTGGAACATTTGTCGCAAGGGAGGAATCTGAAACGCACACATTTGTTTCCTTGCTTCATTGTACACGGCCCTCATATCGTGTGGTGAGAGACGGCATTGGGTTCATAGCATTATCTGTGTTCATACTTCTTCCGTTGAACAATGAGTTGCTGAGACGCCTCGTTTAGTGCGCAAATAACTCTCAGCACTTAAGTTTCAGTTTTGTTGCTACATTTCAACTGTTTATATTGTTTACAGTGAATGTGAGATATAGCTCTTTTGTTAGGAAGTGGATAGTAGCTTACTACTTGCTGCAGCACAGCATGATATTTGTAAATAATTGCACATAAGGCTTGACATTTCTGGTCACACCAAAAAGATGCACAAAGAGTTGTTGTATGGATCTATTAACGAAGTGGCATCTACTGATCTTCCCGCCATTTGTTCGCGCAAGCGTTTATTAACTTGTGGTGGATATATCCGCGTACTTACCCCGTTTTAGCGAAGTTTGTCCATAATCGGGTCAGTCGTGCGATGGTCTTCGCCTCGACAGAATCTGATGGTATCTCGTCTTCCTTACCGGCCTCAGAAGTGAACAGGTACGGTAATTCATCTGCGTGGGCAACGCCTGCGTCAGACAGTGAACATGTTACCTCCATAAATTAGTGAATAGTACCAATAAGTAAAATTTTCAATTTCAGTGTTACAAAATAGCCATTCATGCTTAAATGGAGACTGTAACTGAACGCAAGCATCCTGTATGCATCTGATCACTGTCAAAAGCTGCCCCGATTTTAAAATTGCATCTCGTTGTGTCTCCAGTGTTACAAGACATAATTGTCTTAAACCCTACCGTAGAAAGTCTTTGTTTTGTATGCTCGAATTACAAATTTCGAAACAGTTTGTTGGCTTATGGTTTATTTATCATAAAGTACTCTATGTCGACTATCAGCTACTATGAGTAAATAAGCTTATTTAAAATGGTTTTGCAATCATAAGATACAGTATGTACTTACAAGGGAGTGTTGAAAAGTAATGCTGCTGAATTTTTAATGCAAAAACTCTTAAAAATGTTTACATAAAAAACAGTATTATCATTTCAGATCTTTATTCTCCATGCTTACATATTTGGAGCACTCTGCCGCTAGAGGACTCCGAATAGTAGAGTGTAACAAGGCGCTGTGCCTCTGTGTGACAAACAGCGAGCTGTAATCGAGTTTTGAATTTGAAAATGCCGTCCACATGTGGAGCACCATCTCCTTCAGCGTTACAATGCCAGACCACACACGAACACTGCGACATTTACAACAATCCGACGCCATCAACCACACACGTGACTAGGCCGAATCAGATCTCTTTTTTTTTTTTTTTCGTCAGTCTACTGACTAGTTTGATGTGGCCCGCCACGAATTCCTTTCCTGTGCTAACCTCTTCATCTCAGAGTAGCACTTGCAACCTACGTCCTCAATTATTTGCTTGACGTATTCCAATCTCTGTCTTCCTCTACAGTTTTTGCCCTCTACAGCTCCCTCTAGTACCACGGAAGTCATTCCCTCATGTCTTAGCAGATGTCCTATCATCCTGTCCCTTCTCCTTATCAGTGTTTTCCACATATTCCTTTCCTCTCCGATTCTGCGTAGAACCTCCTCATTCCTTATCTTATCAGTTCATTTAATTTTCAACATTCGTCTATAGCACCACATCTCAAATGCTTCGATTCTCTTCTGTTCCGGTTTTCCCAGAGTCCATGTTTCACTACCATACAATGCTGTACTCCAGACGTACATCATCAGAAATTTCTTCCTCAAATTAAGGCCGGTATTTGATATTAGTAGACTTCTCTTGGCCAGAAATGCCTTTATTGCCATAGCGAGTCTGCTTTTGATGTCCTCCTTGCTCCGTCTGTAATTGGTTATTTTACTGCCTAGGTAGCAGAATTCCTTAACTTCATTGACTTCGTGACCATCAATCCTGATGTTAAGTTTCTCGCTGTTCTCATTTCTACTACTTCTCTTTACATTCGTCTTTCTCCGATTTACTCTCAAACCATACTGTGTACTCATTAGACTGTTCATTCCGTTCAGCAGATCATTTAATTATTCTTCACTTTCACTCAGGATAGCAATGTCATCAGCGAATCGTATCATTGATATCCTTTCACCTTGTATTTTAATTCCACTCCTGAACCTTTCTTTTATTTCCATCATTGCTTCCTCGATGTACAGATTGAAGAGTAGGGGCGAAAGGCTACAGCCTTCTCTTACACCCTTCTTAATACGAGCACTTCGTTCTTGGTCGTCCACTCTTATTATTCCCTCATATTGTATATGACCCGTCTCTCCCTATAGCTTACCCCTACTTTTTTTCAGAATCTCGAACAGCTTGCACCATTTTATATTGTCGAACGCTTTTTCCAGGTCGACAAATCCTATGAAAGTGTCTTGATTTTTCTTTGGCCTTGCTTCCATTATTAGCCGTAACGTCAGAATTGCCTCTCTCGTCCCTTTACTTTTCCTAAAGCCAAACTGATCGTCAGCTAGCGCATGCTCAATTTTCTTTTCCATTCTTCTGTATATTATTCTTGTAAGCAGTTTCGATGCATGAGCTGTTAAGTTGATTGTGCGATAATTCTCGCACTTGTCAGCTATTGCCGTCTTCGGAATTGTGTGGATGATGCTTTTCCGAAAGTCAGATGGTATATCGCCAGACTCATATATTCTACACACCAACGTGAATAGTCGTTTTGTTGCCACTTCCCCCAATGATTTTAGAAATTCTGATGGAATGTTATCTATCCCTTTTGCCTTATTTGACCGTAAGTCCTCCAAAGCTCTTTTAAATTCCGATTCTAATACTGGATCGCCTATCTCCTCTAAATCGACTCCTGTTTCTTCTTCTATCACATCAGACAAATGTTCACCCTCATAGAGGCTTTCAATGTGTTCTTTTCACCTATCTGCTCTCTCCTCTGCATTTAACAGTGGAATTCCCGTTGCACTCTTAATGTTACCACCGTTGCTTTTAATGTCACCAAAGTTTGTTTTGACTTTCCTGTATGCTGAGTCTGTCCTTCCGACAATCATATCTTTTTCGATGTCTTCACATTTTTCCTGCAGCCATTTCGTCTTAGCTTCCCTGCACTTCCTATTTATTTCATTCCTCAGCGACTTGTATTTCTGTATTCCTGATTTTTCCGGAACATGTTTGTACTTCCTCCTCTCATCAATCAACTGAAGTATTTCTTCTGTTACCCATGATTTCTTCGCAACTACCTTCTTTGTACCTATGTTTTCCTCCCCAGCTTCTGTGATAGCCCTTTTTGGAGATGTCCATTCCTCTTCAACTGTACCGCCTACTGCGCTATTCCTTATTGCTGTATCTATAGCGTTAGAGAACTTCAAACGTATCTCGTCATTCCTTAGTACTTCCGTATCCCACTTCTTTGCGTATTGATTCTTCCTGACTAATGCTTTGAACTTCAGCCTACTCTTCATCACTACCATATTGTGATCTGAGTCTATATCTGCTCCTGGGTACGCCTTACAATCCAGTATCTGATTTCGGAATCTCTGTCTGACCATGATGTAATCTAATTGAAATCCGTATCTCCCGGCCTTTTCCAAGTATACCTCCTCCTCTTGTGATTCTTGAACAGGGTATTCGCTATTACTAGCTGAAACTTGATACAGAACTCAATTAGACTTTCTCCTCTTTCATTCCTTGTCCCAAGCCCATATTCTCCTGTAACCTTTTCTTCTACTCCTTCCCCTACAACTGCATTCCAGTCGCCCATGACTATTAGATTTTCGTCCCCCTTTACATACTGCATTACCTTTTCAATATCCTCATACACTTTCTCTATCTGTTCATCTTCAGCTTGCGACGTCGGCATGTATACCTGAACTATCGTTGTCGGTGTTGGTCTGCTGTCGATTCTGATTAGAACAACCCGGTCACTGAACTGTTCACAGTAACACACCCTCTGCCCTACCTTCCTATTCATAACGAATCCTACACGTGTTATTCCATTTTCTGCTGCTGTTGATATTACCCGATACTCTTCTGACCAGAAATCCTTGTCTTCCTTCCACTTCACTTCACTGACCCCTACTATACCTAGATTGAGCCTTTGAATTTCCCTTTTCAGATTTTCTAGTTTCCCTACCACGTTCAAGCTCCTGACATTCCACGCCCCGACTCGTAGAACGTTATCCTTTCGTTGATTATTCAATCTTTTTCTCATGGTAACCTCCCCCTCGGCAGTCCCCTCCCGGAGATCCGAATGCCGAATAGGGAACTATTCCGGAATCTTTTGCCAATGGAGAGATCACCATGACACTTCTTCAATTACAGGCCACATGTCCTGTGGATACACTTTACGTGTCTTTAATGCAGTGGTTTCCATTGCCTTCTGCATCCTCATGTCGTAGATTATTGCTGATTCTTCCGCCTTTAGGGCCAATTTCCTACCCCTAGGACAAGAGAGTGCCCTGAACCTCTATCCGCTCCTCCGCCCTCTTTGACAAGGCCGTTGGCAGAATGAGGCTGACTTCTTATGACGGAAGTCTTCGGCCGCCAGTGCTGATTATTTATCAAAATTTAGGCAGTGGCGGGGTTCGAACCCGGATTATGAATGAAAGACGCTACCCCTAGACCACGGGTGTAGCAATCATCTGTTTCCGAAACTTAGAGTACACCATCGAGGACTTCTCTTTGATAGTGATGAAACGGTGCGAGCAGGGGTGAGGTTGTGACTCCATCAACAAAGTAAAACATTTTATAGTGACGCTATCAACAAACTGGTCTCTCGTTGGGAGATATGTGTTCGTCGGCAGGGTGACTATACTGAGAAATAAATATATAGACGTGAGGAATAAAGGTGCAGAAGGGAAATACTATTTCTTTTATTTAAAAAGATCTGAGAGTTTTCACAACATAAATTCAGTAGTATTACTTTTCAGAAAGCCCTTCAGCGTGGCCTGTTTAAGACGTTAGTTCAACCAAGAACTACACCCAAAACCCCCCTTAAACATAGTTTCTCAAGCTTCTCCAATTCTGTGCATCCTTTTCATTCAGTTATGTGAACTTGAACCCCCATGAGGTAGCCAACATGCAGCATGGGATATGCACCTCCTGTAGAGTTTTACACGCTTTTTATTTTCAGCCGTAGTTGTTCTTATTGACTCTGCTTGCCTCTTAATGTCATTTCTCTACATCCATTAGCTCACCCCTGATTTTTTCTTCTTTCTTGGAATACATCAGAGGACTTCTCTGATGGACCTAACATTCAGTCAAATTGTTGAATGTCCAATTTAACGCCTTTTCATTTTCATTACAACCTTAATTAACTCTCCTAGTCTCATGTACTTCTTATCCTCTCCCCTAGTGATTCTCAACATACATACAGCCGTTCCTCAGTCAGCAGACCCCCACATTTGAATAGTCTCACATGACTTAACGAGTCAATGAAACGCCCCTTACTTGCTGACCTCTGATACTAGCTCACCAGTGAAAATGTTAGTCAACCTCTTAAAAGAGTACACCGGTTGCCTGGACCGCTGGTACGAGTCTCATGTGTGATCCACAACTGCTGACGGAAGTCATCTTAGTGAAGTGGCATTTACAGAGTGTGGGGGTACAGGTACAGATACCTTAATATGTACTCCACCTCAGTGATTTTTTTCTCTGCATCTAACAATCTTCCTACGAAAACATCACTACCTGATGTCTTCTGCACTGTCCTAACTGCTTTGCAAAGTTGCAAAGTGACTGCACCTGTCAGTATAGATACACCGTTTTGCGTCCATGCATCCACATTTCAGTACCTAACCTTCTACCAAACGGGAAGTAAACATTAATGGCTTGCTTGTGCTATATATATACTTGGAGGTACTAACCTACCTAGAAACAGGCTACTCATAACAGCTGTAACCATTTTTCTTCTTATGAAGTAACTACTGACGTAGTGTTGTTCAGCACGCTGTCCTCAGCCATCAACAGAAATACCCCTACTTGTAACCCTAACAAGCAGTATGGGCCAGTCCGTTAGGTAAGACAGTCGACGTCTCCAAATCCGTAAATAACATAAAGGAGCTATCGTGTTTGAATGTGCCCCTGACTACCGCGTCAACCATATTGCCTGATTCGTTGATGTATAAACGCATACTATCGAACGAATTATAGAAATTAGTTTTCGTTTGCTGCCGTGTCACACAGCGTGAACTATGATACTGAAAAATATCCTAACTGACAAGGACTGCGGAAGACTGCAACGCCTTTTCTATGACAGTCATTTGAAATTCCAAAAATGGTTCAAATGGCTCTGAGCACTATGGGACTCAACTGCTCAGGTCATTAGTCCCCTAGAACTGAGAACTAGTTAAACCTAACTAACCTAAGGACATCACAAACATCCATGCCCGAGGCAGGATTCGAACCTGCAACCGTAGCGGTCTTGCGGTTCCAGACTGTAGCGCCTTTAACCGCACGGCCACTTCGGCCGGCTTTGAAATTCCGATAGGAATTGAAACTGTCGATGAACGCAGGTCCTTTCAAGCAACTTCTGTGTGAATAATGTGAACTTAAATGTAGGCACTAGATATAAGGAGTCTGGTGCATCGCGAAAGGTCCATTGATTGCAGCGGCATAAATAATTGCACGAATTCAGCGGGGCAAAATACAAAACTACACTCCTGGAAATGGAAAAAAGAACACATTGACACCGGTGTGTCAGACCCACCATACTTGCTCCGGACACTGCGAGAGGGCTGTAAAAGCAATGATCACACGCACGGCACAGCGGACACACCGGGAACCGCGGTATTGGCCGTCGAATGGCGCTAGCTGCGCAGCATTTGTGCACCGCCGCCGTCAGTGTCAGCCAGTTTGCCGTGGCATACGGAGCTCCATCGCAGTCTTTAACACTGGTAGCATGCCGCGACAGCGTGGACGTGAACCGTATGTGCAGTTGACGGACTTTGAGCGAGGGCGTATAGTGGGCATGCGGGAGGCCGGGTGGACGTACCGCCGAATTGCTCAACACGTGGGGCGTGAGGTCTCCACAGTACATCGATGTTGTCGCCAGTGGTCGGCGGAAGGTGCACGTGCCCGTCGACCTGGGACCGGACCGCAGCGACGCACGGATGCACGCCAAGACCGTAGGATCCTACGCAGTGCCGTAGGGGACCGCACCGCTACTTCCCAGCAAATTAGGGACACTGTTGCTCCTGGGGTATCGGCGAGGACCATTCGCAACCGTCTCCATGAAGCTGGGCTACGGTCCCGCACACCGTTAGGCCGTCTTCCACTCACGCCCCAACATCGTGCAGCCCGCCTCCAGTGGTGTCGCGACAGGCGTGAATGGAGGGACGAATGGAGACGTGTCGTCTTCAGCGATGAGAGTCGCTTCTGCCTTGGTGCGAATGATGGTCGTATGCGTGTTTTGCGCCGTGCAGGTGAGCGCCACAATCAGGACTGCATACGACCGAGGCACACAGGGCCAACACCCGGCATCATGGTGTGGGGAGCGATCTCCTACACTGGCCGTACACCACTGGTGATCGTCGAGGGGACACTGAATAGTGCACGGTACATCCAAACCGTCATCGAACCCATCGTTATACCATTCCTAGACCGGCAAGGGAACTTGCTGTTCCAACAGGACAATGCACGTTCGCATGTATCCCGTGCCACCCAACGTGCTCTAGAAGGTGTAAGTCAACTACCCTGGCCAGTAAGATCTCCGGATCTGTCCCCCATTGAGCATGTTTGGGACTGGATGAAGCGTCGTCTCACGCGGTCTGCACGTCCAGCACGAACGCTGGTCCAACTGAGGCGCCAGGTGGAAATGGCATGGCAAGCCGTTCCACAGGACTACATCCAGCATCTCTACGATCGTCTCCATGGGAGAATAGCAGCCTGCATTGCTGCGAAAGGTGGATATACACTGTACTAGTGCCGACATTGTGCATGCTCTGTTGCCTGTGTCTATGTGCCTGTGGTTCTGTCAGTGTGATCATGTGATGTATCTGACCCCAGGAATGTGTCAATAAAGTTTCCCCTTCCTGGGACAATGAATTCACGGTGTTCTTATTTCAATTTCCAGGAGTGTATATAACAACTGAATGGAGGAGAGTAATGTGGTCCGACGACTAGTGATTTTGCCTGTTTTCAATCCATACATAAGCCAAGTGCACCAGCGGCCTAATGAGTCGCTTAACACGCAGTGTGTGCAAACTGTAGTTCAAGCTGGAGGTGACTGCAGTTCTAAGGACTTGTTTTTCATGCCATGATTTTGATCCGCTTAAATGGTTCAAATGGTGCTAAGCACTGTGGGACTTAACATCTGAGATCATCAGTCCCCTAAACTTAGAACTGCTCTAACCTGAGCAACCTAAGGACATCACAGACATCCTTGTCCGAGGCAGGATTCGAACCGGCGAGCGTAGCAGCCGCGTGGTTCTGGACTGAAGCGCCTAGAAACGCTCGGCCACCGCGGCCGGTGTATCCACTCATTGAGGCTGTCGTGAACATAAGTCGGGATATACACTGATCAGGCAGAACATTATGACGTCCGACATACTACTGATATAAATCCGTCGAGGTGATAGCAGCATTACCTGAAGAGGAAGAACTGTTAGTCAGACACACACGGTGCTTGTGACATCAGTGAGCATGCCGCCCGTGTGTAGAAATGGGAAGGCGTGCAATCTATCTGAGTTTGACCATGGTAAATTGTGATGACCTGCAGGCTCCTCACGAGCATTTATGAAGCTGCACGACTTATCGGCTGTTCGGTAAGTGCTGCGGTGAGTGCCTTAAACACGTGGCGAAACCAAGGTGAAACCACGTCCTGCCCCCTTGGGATTGAATGGCTACTCCTCATTACAGATGTGGAACGTTGTAGACTGGTCAGGAGGGTAAAACAAGATCGTCACCGAAATGAAGCAGAACTAATACCAGGCTTTAATGCTGGGCAGAACACACGTGTGTCTGAACCCACAGTGCACCGAAAACTCCTAACGATGGCCCTCTGCAGCCTAATATATATGCATGTGCAATTGCTAACACCACGACATCGGCAACTACGACTGAAATGGCTACGTGACTATTAACATTTGACCTTGGCACTGTGGCAGACCGTTGCATGATCTGATGAATTCCGATATCTTCTTCATCACGCCGACGGGAGAGCGCGAATCCGTCGTCTTCCGAGGGAACATCTGCTTGAAAGCTGTACTACGGGACAGAGACAAGCTGGCGGCTTCTACGTTATTCCCCGAAGAACCCTGACGTAGATATCCATGGATCCAGTGGAGCTCGTGCAAGGTACCATGAGGCCTAAGAGTATCGTATACTACACTCCTGGAAATTGAAATAAGAACACCGTGAATTCATTGTCCCAGGAAGGGGAAACTTTATTGACACATTCCTGGGGTCAGATACATCACATGATCACACTGACAGAACCACAGGCACATAGACACAGGCAACAGAGCATGCACAATGTCGGCACTAGTACAGTGTACATCCAACTTTCGCAGCAATGCAGGCTGCTATTCTCCCATGGAGACGATCGTAGAGATGCTGGATGTAGTCCTGTGGAACGGCTTGCCATGCCATTTCCACCTGGCGCCTCAGTTGGACCAGCGTTCGTGCTGGACGTGCAGACCGCGTGAGACGACGCTTCACCCAGTCCCAAACATGCTCAATTGGGGACAGATCCGGAGATCTTGCTGGCCAGGGTAGTTGACTTACACCTTCTAGAGCACGTTGGGTGGCACGGGATACATGCGGACGTGCATTGTCCTGTTGGAACAGCAAGTTCCCTTGCCGGTATAGGAATGGTAGAACGATGGGTTCGATGACGGTTTGGATGTACCGTGCACTATTCAGTGTCCCCTCGACGATCACCAGTGGTGTACGGCCAGTGTAGGAGATCGCTCCCCACACCATGATGCCGGGTGTTGGCCCTGTGTGCCTCGGTCGTATGCAGTTCTGATTGTGGCGCTCACCTGCACGGTGCCAAACACGCATACGACCATCATTGGCACCAAGGCAGAAGCGACTCTCATCGCTGAAGACGACACGTCTCCATTCGTCCCTCCATTCACGCCTGTCGCGACACCACTGGAGGCGGGCTGCACGATGTTGGGGCGTGAGCGGAAGACGGCCTAACGGTGTGCGGGACCGTAGCCCAGCTTCATGGAGACGGTTGCGAATGGTCCTCGCCGATACCCCAGGAGCAACAGTGTCCCTAATTTGCTGGGAAGTGGCGGTGCGGTCCCCTACGGCACTGCGTAGGATCCTACGGTCTTGGCGTGCATCCGTGCGTCGCTGCGGTCCGGTCCCAGGTCGACGGGCACGTGCACCTTCCGCCGACCACTGGCGACAACATCGATGTACTGTGGAGACCTCACGCCCCACGTGTTGAGCAATTCGGCGGTACGTCCACCCGGCCTCCCGCATGCCCACTATACGCCCTCGCTCAAAGTCCGTCAACTGCACATACGGTTCACGTCCACGCTGTCGCGGCATGCTACCAGTGTTAAAGACTGCGATGGAGCTCCGTATGCCACGGCAAACTGGCTGACACTGACGGCGGCGGTGCACAAATGCTGCGCAGCTAGCGCCATTCGACGGCCAACACCGCGGTTCCTGGTGTGTCCGCTGTGCCGTGCGTGTGATCATTGCTTGTACAGCCCTCTCGCAGTGTCCGGAGCAAGTATGGTGGGTCTGACGCACCGGTGTCAATGTGTTCTTTTTTCCATTTCCAGGAGTGTAGTTGCAGACAACGTACGCTCCTTCATGAATATTATGTTTCCCGACAGCAGCGGAACTTTTCATCAGGATAACGTGCCATGTCACAAGGCCAGGACTGTGATGGAGCTCTGTTGATGTTCTGGCTCCGCAGCTCGCCAGTTCTGAACCCGATAGAACACTGAACGTGATTGTACGTCGCGTCAGAGTTCATCGCTCCCCTCCGTGGAATTTACTGAAATTAGGTGACTTGTGAGTGCGGATTTGGTTCCAGCTCTCTCCAACGGTCTACCAAGGTCTCATTGCTTCCATAATATGACCCGTCGCTGCCGTTATCCCTGCTGATGTTGGACTCAGTGGCTGTACGCTTCCGAGAATATTTATTTTGCATCTTTATGCGTACCTCCGACTACTATAACGTTAGTAGCATTTCAACAAAGCAAGCCCATCGCAGCGGCAGCTGGCAGTATAGGTACAAATTCTGTCTGTGTACTATTTCTGCAAACTAATCGTAAAGAAAATCATTAAATAGTATATGTTACGCAGAGTTACTCTAATAATTATTTTCAGCGTAGTAAATTCATTAATAAATCAATAATTACCGATCACTTTCTTCAAATGCGATTTTCTTTCCAAATATTTGTACCGCTCTAAGGAGTTCACAACGACGGACGAAATATTAGCAACTGCGCAGGCGATTCCAGATAAGGATGTAAGAACTGTTACCCAATTTAGACTTCAGTTATGTAACTGACACCGATGAAACCGGCTGCCAGTAGCAACCGATGCACATTAGATCTCTTGCAGAAAAAGGAGCGAAAACTGTCCGTGCACAGGAAAAGGATTTCATCAAATTTTGCTATTCGCTCACAGCAGAGCTTTCTGTAACTGCATCAGGAAATATACTACCTGACGTTCTTCCACTTAAGCAAGAACCATCCATAAAATTTGTCTCATTGTTCAAAACAGAGTTTTCGAGTTGACTCATAAATTTAGAGAATGTAACTGTCACCTGCACGAAATCAGGGAACTTCACGAAAGTGCTGCACGTAGAGTTTTTAAAGTCTATCATTCCACGGTACGTGAGAAAACAAAAATTTCCTCACAGCGGTGATTCTTGGGAAGGACAAATACATTAGAGTCACATCTTTGTAGATGACAGAAAATCATACACTCCCACTGCAAAAAAATATCCCTCCCCCTCCCCCCAAATGTATTCCACCTGGTCAAAACTGCGAATTTTGTAGGCAATTTTAAATTTTCACGAGAATCATTCAAAACGCTACCGACTTTAATAGAAAAATAGCTCCGAGGGAATAGTCTATATAAAAGACATGCTTTAATTCTGCATCAGTTTCGTACATCCGATTTCACAGGACTGATGAAATACGCGTGGTTCGTATCGAATTTGATCTAAAATAGAACAATCTTTTTCGAGTTCAGGCAACTGTGTTTACCGATATCGCTTCAGTAAAATCGGTGTGTCGGCAGGCAGTAGCTCTCATAAATTGTGCGTGATGTTCTACGAATTTGTGTATCGGTTGCTTCAGCGAAAAATAGCATCGGGAATTCTGTTCTAGCAGAGCAAGCTATATAAGAGATGACCAGCAAAACAATTCTTTAATCTGTTATGTAACAAACGGAATACACATTTGATTGCTATAATGACTGATCTTTTAGGGAAATTAGAATAATTTGGATGGCGTATACTGTTTAGTCATATTCCGTACGATGAAACTGAATCAAGGTTCACAGACAGGATATGAACTCGTACCGCCAGAATGGTAGCCGTGAATCTTAGCCTCTGCGCTACGATCGACTGTTCGAAACACGACTATGGTTAGAGGTACAGGAGACCTCTTCAGTCCCGAAGATAAACGAAGAATGGAAAAAAAAAATATTTCAGTCACCTTTTTTGGTGCAGTTGATCTCAAAGTAGCACAAAAAAAAATTCTGAAATTTTATTTTAAATAATGTTTGAATAATTGAATGTACACATATGTGTATATTGGGTCTTAACAGAGGAAAAAATGCCGATCTCGTAGTATTTTCACATTTTTATTTGCAATGAAAAATGTTCATATTACTTCTCGTTTTTATGTACAGATTACATTTTATGAACACATTACTTCTCATGTTTATGGAATTTAGCAAAAGAATTGGTTTTTAATACGCACAAATAAACTTTGCACTTTTCACACATTATGCGAGAACGTGACTTGCACCCTGGTAGCACCCTGTCAATATATTCAGGAAGGTGGCCAACGCTATCACATTTGCTTTCTCTAGCTGACTCTGGCACAATTCATCTTTGTTTTGTGTGGTTTGATGCCCCTCACCATCATCAGAACTGCTGACATTATCCTGTGTTGTACTTGGAGAAATTTCTTTCGATAGTTCCAGTGAGTCAACAATTTTTGAAGACTTCACCAAGTAGTGGGCCAAGTGAATTATGAAGTTAATGAGAGACATCCACTTTTATTTTCGTATCCATTCTTTTTGACAACACCTTTTGTACATAATCCCTGAATTAATAGTGGCACACCAATACGTTCAGGTGGAGTTGGAAGTTCATCAACAGAATCCTCGTCTTCATCTGAGAAGATACTCAAGTCGCTCGTCTCAAGTAGTTTCATAATTTCATCGTCTGTCAGAATTGAGAAGTGAAAATCAAATAAAGTGAAGGTAACTGTTGAAGTAATTGATAAAGAAATGAAAGAGAACCTAATAACAAAATTAAAAATTGTATAGCTTTTACTGAGATTAGTACCCAGGACCAGAAGATTACATGTCCATCATGCTACCCGTAACACATGTAACGACTTTGCTCCTACTCTACCGTATTAGTAGGTAAACTTTCAGATTTTAATTTAGATTACGTTTTAAATTACGATTTCGCAGTGAGATCAGTCTTAGCGTTAGTTCCACTACATTCTGTGAGCTAAGACCTGATGTACACAAATGTGTACTTCAAATTCAACAGTCGATGTTTGTAAAACTAAAAGCTAAGGTTTTAATTGCATGCACATATCACTTCCTTGATGTCTTGTTTGGAGTAAGACATGATAAAAACAGGATTACAATTAAAAAACTAATATTGAAACCGAATTTACATTTCTCACGTGTCGCAGATGACACTATCCTTAAGATCGGAAGTTTCAGGATACGTGAAAACTAGCCAAAACCGATTTGCGCGCGACCTAGTGGCAAAAACAGAAACCGCATGATATGCACAGTCGCGCACATCAGGTGTCAATTCGGTAAAACGACACTTGGCAGGATGACACTACAAAGACCTGATGTGCACATATGTGTAGGTCGGGACTGAAGAGGTTATATAAGGCTCATGAAAGTTCATGATTGACATTTCTGGTGATTCCACTGTCAGCCACCGTATGGCATCGTTACAGATACAGGAGACACACACATGAGGCTCATGAAAGCTCATGATTGGCATTTCTGGTGGTTTCTTTGTCAGCCACCGTATGGCATCTCGACTAGCACGCTACATCCCCCGAAAGTAAATATCTCAGGAATTTTGTACATCTACGGGATTTCATAATAAATGAGTAGCTTCATTTGGATATGGCATACTCGAAGAAACTTTTTGACTCTATGCCTCTCAGAATTAGGCCTTTTTTAGTGGCGCCGCCTGGTAGCCTCGCAGTCAGGGGCGCCTTATCATGGGTCGCGTGGGTCCCCCTGTCAGAGGTTCGTGTCCTCCCTCGGGCATTCGTGTGAGCGTTGTCGCTAGTTTAAGTTAGATTAAATAGTGTTGAAGCCTAGGGAACGATGACCTCAGCAGTTTGGTCATATGGGAGCTTACCACCACCACTGTTAATGCTAGAGGCAGTATTAGACGGCACCAGTGCTATACCTTATGTATCAAATTTTTGTTCTATGCTTTTAATTACCTGAATAGCGTCCATCATAGATGCCACGAAGGATACTATGATGTCACTGCGTCCAGCTCTGACTGATCCCCAAGCTGCGGTTACTTGAAGAGCGGTCATGTCAGGATGGCTGTAATATGTTTTCTACATGTGCGTATATACTGCACCATTCGGTGCGTGTCTACGTAGTCTTCTTAAACACCATATCTCCATTCTATTAGCGGAAGCCACAGGAGATGTAAGATGGCCGCCTTTGTGAGCCTCACATTCTCTAGTTTTAGCTTGGTGTCACTGCGAGAGATGATAGTGTAGCACTTTGTTCCTAAAACGGGCACGAAAGAACATGTGCCGTCCTCTCTTTGAAAAATTTTAGCTTCAATATTAAAAGCAATCGGTCAATTAAATATATTAATTTGAAACTGGCAGAGCAGCTAGCCACCCCACAATACCTTCCTCCACTGATACTATCGTCACATGAAGAGCGACGTTGATAGCACATCTACATGAGTAAACGGTAAAGTTGTGATAAGGGGGGGGGGGGGGGGGGCAGTTCTGCAAAGGAATCGGCAGACGTGTAAAAAAGGGCGCCAGTTCATCACATTCGGCTAAGGAACACTCTACAGTCCCAAATGGGATTATACCTTTCTTAAAGTGGGTGAGCAGCTGCAGTAAAGCAATGGGCTTTAACTAGGGTCTCTCTGTAATGTATATGTATGTGTGCGCTCATTTGTATTGGTTCATTCAAATCCAGAGTATCCTTTCCCCACAGCTATATGCTAAAGTAAATGTAATGAATATGGTTCTCGTAGTCCACCGACGTATTCTTTCCTAAATTCCGTAGCAAAATTCTGGTACTTGTGTTTCAATAACAAATTTACCTTACCAGTGTGTTCTGTAACGATGCTAGCGTGGAATTGCCTTATCCCTTGCAGGTTACAACCACTATAATTGAAAATGTAGGAGTCGACGCTCTCCTACAAGCTGGAAAACAAATCTGCTTAGGGATAAATTATTCAATCATATTAATTGCTTGTCAATAAATTTCACTTGCATGACAGTATCATCACCAGTCACCAGACACATCAATCGATTCCTCCTCCTTCTACCTCCCCTGCTCTACTGCAGTGGTTTGATTCGTTGTGGTGTGCTGGCTCTCGGAGTTTTGTGGGTAAGGCTCTAAGTAGCTCTCAGGGTCTCAGCCTGTGCTGATCATATGAACAGGAAACTCACATTTACCCGTGTGCCATAGAAGTTACACCATAGCAGAGAATAAATCAGTCTTTGCAAGGAATAAATGATTTATTTACTAATAAAACTGCGAGCTTACACCTCTCAGCAGGGACATACCAGGTGAACAACAACATGCAACCTGTTAATAAACTCATCCATGAATTAATATTTATAAGTAAGTTTACGTGGGGTACACGACTTGTGTATGGTCTTGTGTAAGCGATGTATCGTCACAAACGTCAAAAGTGGGAGGACTGACACGTCTCCGTACAAAATGAAGAGAAATTTTGACCCCAATTTAGCGCGGAACCCTTACCACAAAGCAATAGTCCAGTGTAGTGCGTGGAGCGTGTTTAGTAGCCCTGTTGCATTTTCTGAATGTTCTGCCAGTAAATCTGTGTTTTGGTTTACAATACACACAGTGTTGTCTATGAGAGCGTTCCCCTTGAAGTCATTCGTTATTATATTGCCTGAATATTTAGTTGAATTTACAGGCTTTAGATTTGTTTGGCTTATCGTGTAACAACAACACGTACACTGCTGGCCATTAAAATTGCTACACCACGAAGATGACGTGCTACAGACGCGAAATTTAACCGACAGGAAGAAGATGCTGTGATATGCAAATGATTAGCTTTTCAGGGCCTTCTACAAGGTCGGCGTCCACCTACAACTTGCTGACATGAGGAAAGTTTCCGACCGATTTCTCACACACAAACAGCAGTTGACCGGCGTTGTGTGCCGAAACGTTGTTGTGATGCCTCGTGTAAGGAGGAGAAATGCGTACCATCACGTTTCCGACTTTGATAAAGGTCGGATTGTAGCCTATCGCGATTGCGGATTATCGTATCGCGACATTGCTGCTCGCGTTGGTCGAGATCCAATGGCTGTTAGCAGAATATGGAATCGGTGGGTTCAGGAGGGTAACACGGAACGCCGTGCTAAACCCGACGGCCTCGTATCACTAGCAGTTGAGATGACAGGCATGTTATCCCCATGGCTGTAACGGATCGTTCAGCCACGTCTCGATCCCTGAGTCAACAGATGGGGACGTTTGCAAGACAACAACCATGTGCACGAACAGTTGGACGACGTTTGCAACAGCATGGACTATCAGCTCGGAGACCATGGCTACGGTTACCCTTGACGCTGCATCACAGATGGGAGCGACTGCGATGGTGTACTGAACGACGAATCTGGGTGCACGAATGGCAAAACGTCATTTTTTCGCATGAATCCAGGTTCTGTTTACAACATCATGATGGTCGCATCCGTGTTTGGCGACATCGCGGTGAACACATTTTGGAAGCGCGTATTCGTCATCGCCATACTGGCGTATCACCCGGCGTGATGGTATGGGGTGCCATTGGTTACACGTCTCGGTCACCTCTTGTTCGCATTGACGGCACTTTGAACAGTGGACGTTGCATTTCTGATGTGTTACGACCCGTGGTTCTACCTTTCATTCGATCCATGCTAAACCCTACATTTCAGCGGGATAATGCACGACCACATGTCGCAGGTTCTGTACAGGCCTTTCTGGATACAGTATATGTTCGACTGCTGCCCTGATCAGCACATTCTCCAGACCTCTCACCAATTGAAAACGTCTGGTTAATGGTGGCCTGGCACCTGACTCGTCACAATACGCCAGTCACTACTCTTGATGAACTGTGGTATCATGTTGAAGCTGCATGGGCAGCTGTACCTGTACACGCCATCCAAGCTCTGTTTGACTCAATGCCCAGCCGTATCGAGGCCATTATTACGGCCAGAGGTGGTTGTTCTGGGTACTGATTTCTCAAGATATATGCACCCAAATTGCGTGAAAATATAATCACATGTTAGTTCTAGTATAATATGAATACCCGTTTATCATCTGCATTTCTTCTTAGTGTAGCAATTTTCATGGCCAGTAGTGTAGCTGCCGACGGTAATCACTCGGGTGCCACATCGAGGTAGTCACACGTGAAAAGCAGGATGGCTGCACGAGGCATATGGCTCTGAGCACTATGCGACTTAACTGCTGAGGTCATCAGTCGCCTAGAACTTAGAACTAATTAAACCTAACTAACCTAAGGACATCACACACATCCATGCCCGAGGCAGGATTCGAACCTGCGACCGTAGCGGTCACGCGGTTCCAGACTGAAGCGCCTTTAACCGCACGGCCACACCGGCCGGCTGCACGAGGCATAAAAATAGGGGTGTGTCATGCAGCGGGCACCATATGTTCGTCATTAAATTAAGTGATGTCTTGCGTCTTGCTTACTCTGCGCTCTACAGATGCAGCAACAGCGCTTAGAGGGACCGCCGGTAGTGCAGTCACCTGACAGAAGGGACTGCTCCATTCACCATGGCGTAAGGAGTGTTCACTCTGTTTCTCCGAAAATACTGCTACTTCAACTGCTGAGGAGCGTATATCTTTCAGTAGTTTGAAAATTTCCTGATTCTGATACTGCTGTTGTAGCGAGTGATGACCACTCTTCAGTTATAAATTCTTAATGACTTGAAAGTATAATGGCAGTTAGACTTATTCTGTATGTTAGTTAAGATCGTTGCAAGTTTTAGGAGTGACACAGTACTTACCTGTGACGTTTTCCGCAACTACCATTTTTCTGGCTCGGTTGAGTGTTGTTACGACATCGAAGTGGTAGAAGTATACGGGCTGAGCGGCTGGTACAGACGAGTGAATTCTGGCTGCTGTCAATGCTGGGTATCCAAACATCAGATCTCCTCGAAGCTGAAGAAAAGGAAATTTCTCGTGTAGGTGTGTCGTACTGTCGTATTCCATCAGTTTTCTAGAAATAAAAAACTTTGCAATACATTTGAAGGAAAGAAGATAAGCTAGAGTATAGTGTACCGTCGGCAGCAAGGGCATTATAGAAGGGGGACTAGCTTGGACAAGGACTGTTTTGAATACAGTCTGCACCTTGGGAAATGGACAGTCTTAGTACTCAATAGGAGAAATCAAAGTGAAGCAGTTGAAACGTAAGCTCAAAGGACAAATTATTAGTGATCATATTTCCCGATTTGTAACGCTGTAGCTGGCATGGAGACCGTAGCATGTGGCCATGTGACAGCCTACGAACATCATGTTATTGAAGTGGTGTGTAAGTGCTGTTTAGTTGTATGGGATGGAGGCGTGACAGAATGGCAGAAACGAGCTATCGTGTTTGGACGCGCCCATGGTAACACTACACAAAGTTACTTTTTGTTGGTTGATCAGCATGGATTGTATAACGAGTCTACCAGTGGCAGACAGGTAGGGGTGGCGTGACGCCAGCTGCCGTAATGAGGTTCGTAACGGATTGGGTTTGGTGATGATTCTGCTCACTGACAGTGTCTTTCAGACTGACAGCAGCTGATGATGCCAGTGATTGTAGGTCAAACTGAATCATTTTTCTAATGAATATTGTGAAAGAACTCCATGCAGTGTACGTGAATAGGGCGTCTCAAAAAAGGCTTACAGAAGCTTACGAAGCAGCGCGTCTTCAGTGGACCAAACAAAACAGGAATTGGGCAGTCCCCAACTGGTTTCTCGTTGTGTGGTCGGACGAGTCGCGATCAGGACTCATCAAAGGATTCAAAGCGTCAACTGCACTGACTGCTCCAAGAGGAGTTTGGCACGGCGCTTCTCGAGGATGGTGTGAAAACGAACCTGCAACATTCTCAGTGAACAAATGTTGTTGCCTCCTCTACATCCTCATGATCAGTGTGCTGTGGAGATTCTCGTCTTCTAAGATGACATCAGGCCGTGTTCACAGGGCTGCATGGAAATGTATTATAAAAAAATCTAGGCACCCTATCGCACTTTTACTGTGTAAGACGGCAAGATTTTGCCACGTTACGTGAATACTTTTGATACATCCTATTTAATTTTCTTAATATGGGATCGCATTTTAGGTGGGCTTAGCAAATTATTAAGCATTTATTAGTTGATGCTGGGTGCATAAGATCGTTGAGATAGCATCTTACAAGCACAACCACCAGCACTGAGGAATGCACGAGGAATGGCTGTTGCTTGCTGCAGAGGCTGTCGCCAAGATATTCTCCCGGTGAGAGACACAGCAACGGATCTGGTTGGCTGAACTGTATCGGAGGAGGGGCCACAGGTTGTTTTAGAAGTTACTACCGAACTGAGTATGAGCTGAAGGCGGCTGACTGACAGCTTCGTGACTCACAGAGAGGGAGCTATTCGGTTTGTAATGAACGTGGTGATTGGCCACAAGGAGAGTTCACGCTCACTGGTTCGGGGAAAAGACTCCGGCAGGTGTCGATAGGACACACTCCGCTGGACCGCGTTTTGAGAAACTGCTGGCAAGGCGTTCGTCCACAGTCTCACTATTTGATACGAAAGTACTAGTTTCACCACTAGGAATGTCATCATTTGTTTATCTGTGAGCATAGAAATGAACCTGTGCTTCTTTGTGAAGACTGAGGCATTACGAAGTGCTTCAATACGACCTCACACTTGAGTCAAGTCTCTGCTCCTAGCTTACGTGCAAGCGCGATTCTTCACTCGTGTCCGGCATTGCACGGAACCTAGGACTTTGTGGACGCTGTTAAGCATCCTCAGTGCAGTCACAATTTTTGGTTACGAACGCACTTCTTCTGCAATACCACAGGCAACACCGACAAAATCAGCCACACCGTCTGTCCAATAACAACACAACAGCAGTATTTGGCACGCCACTTTTAGAGCCAGTTTTTATCATACAGCCAAAGACTAGAGACTTTTGCCGAAAGCGTACTGAAGGAGTAAAACAGCACATCAGAATTACATTCTCGTAGTGTTTATGCACAGTTAAGACTGTTTCCTGAAGTGGTCAGTGGAGCACCGCCGAAGATATGTTCAAATGACCTGAAAGTCCTATGAATTATGACAACGATAGACAACACATTCATATTTAGAATGACATGTTCACGCAATGAACCTACACTTTGTCAGAGGAATATGTGCTGTCTGCCTTCCGGCCTTGCACTAAATATGATTTCACTATTTATGAACATTTTTTTACTGTTGCCTACCTAATACACAGTCTTCGAAACGTATCAGAGATCTCTGTGGAATCCAGTGTACAGTAGAAGCGATATATTTCTATCTGGCCGCCAGATTCACATCTTCCTCGATTTCCCTCCGTCACTTCAGGAGAGTTGTAGGCGGTTCCATTGAACATGGCCATGACTGATAGCCTTCTACAGCCTTCTGTAATTGAGTAAGTGCCCCAAATTCAAAAGCCTTTCACGTCTGTGGCAAGTATAACTGAAGCGAACCGTTCTGCTTTGCCTGTGGAGTTCATGTGTGATTGCTTGAGGAAGTGGGAACAACAGTTACAGGAAGTACCAGGTCGTCAATAGCTTTTGAGCTGAGTTGACAAACGTATCTAAACTGGTGTCGTGAGGACGATATCCACGATGTAGCTGCTATTGTGATTATATCTACATCCTATCATTTACCAACAGCAGAGATAGTGAAACATCACATAGGTTTAACAACATACTTTCATTTTAAATCAAATCTATTGTGGTAGCAAAAAGAAGTATTCCTGTATACAGACGTTATTTATTTCTGCTACGTTTAAAATATGAATGACTCTGGAACAAAATGTACGGAAACTTCATTTGTTTCATTTGTTGTAGTGGTCATTTCATATCGAAGAATGTCCAGGAGTACCAGGAGTATGTGAAAAGTGTAAGTATCCCGCAGCTACTATAAAATCTTTACAAATAAACAGAGAAAACTGAAGTTATAGGTCACGTATTGGAAGATTCTGAATGATCTTAATAGCATCAAGTCGTGGTTCGATAGTTCAGATATACCAGATTAATAGCTGCCTAGAACGAAGGCTCTCCGGAAAAGAATTCAAAAAATTATGCACCAAATACGCTCGAGATAGTACGAGTAGTTCCAAATTATACTTTCATCATTCCACATACAGAGGAAACTTGGTTGTGTTACGGGTCGCATATGTAATATATACTGGGCTTCCTATTTGTATTGAGGCCCTTACTCGATGAAAATTGTATGATGTCGAATAAATTTTTATGTCAAAACGTTACTTACAATAATAATTACAGAAACTGAAAGAATAAAATAACATAAAATGTTTACTTAAATGGGTACACTCAAATGTTCGGCTACCTTGCTGCTTGTAGCTGCCATGTGAACTTACCGCTAAATATACAGTTGTAGATAAGCTGGCCGCAAAGTTAACTCAAACATGGAAAAAATGCGTTACCTAAGTGCGCAATACACAGTGATGCAAATTTCTTCATGTATTTGGTTTGAACTACGATGTTTTTACGGATTCCAGTGTTCTTGTGCATTTTTTATGACTTGGATTTTTAAGGACGCTATATGTTATAATAGAATATTTTAAACAAATGACTCACTAAGTATGAAGTTCAGTGTATATGAAAGGGTCGGTTTTCGCTAGCACGAACCGGAGAGCGGTAACTCAACAAAAATACTTACGTCTCCGTAGAGCTCGATAGTAGATCCATCTAGCCGCTTGTCACAGAAATACAAGCGCCTGATTTCTCTAGCTGTTGTTACACGGTCGTCTTTCTTCACAGGCAGGTTGCAGGGGAGCGCTTTATGGAAATTTGTGTTGATTTCACGCATCGCAGATTCGTTGTTGCTGATTGCTGCGCAGAAAAATGGACAGAATAAAATTATTTAATTTCTACAAAACACAGACTCAGTTTCATATTTCTGTACTATATTTACAATTCACTTTGATGCGACAACTCCTTTCATTGAGTGTTTTAAAGGAGAAGTTGAAGTTGCCTGCTTCAGTTGCTAATACTAATTGTAAACGCTGTGCCCTCTCTAGGAATGTGTTACACTGAGAAGGTATTGGAGAAAAATTACGGCTCAGGTGGGAAGATGCTACACTATTTGTATCTAATATATACTGTTATATTAACGTGAGCACCTTTAAAAGCCTGAAAAACCATCTTTTGCAGCCCAGACCACCGACAGACTCATAGGAAGAGAGTGAATGGAGTTCTGGAAGATATCGATAGGAATTTGTAGCCATACCGTCCTCAGCACCGTGAGCAGCTGCGGTAGGTTTCTCGGTTAAGGATCCACCGCACGAACAGCCCAGCAGAGGTGGTCTCGTAGGTTCTCGATTGGATTTATACCCAGAGAGTTTGGTGTCCAGGGGAATACGATAAACTCATCCTGGTGCAAGCTATGTGACGCCGGTACGCGACTTGCTGGCAGATGCCGTCGTGCCAAGGATGAATAAGCTACATTTAGTGGTGGACATGGTCCACAAGGATAGGTACATACTTGTGTTGGCCCATTGTGCCCTCGAGAATAAAGAGATCATCCACGGAATGGCACCATAACATTCCTCAGACCATTGTTGCAGGGTATTTTCTATCAGACTTTGCACGCCATAACGCCAAAGGCCTTGTTTCCGATGGCGCACAAAACCTAATTCACCTGAAAAGCGCACCTCTTGTCACTCAGCGGAAGTCCAGTTGTGGTATTTGCGTGCAAATTACTGTCTTCGTCGGCGATTAACCGCAGTTAGTAAGGGTGCATGAACCATGTACCTGCTACAGAGGCCGGATAGCCTTGTACTGTATTTCACGAATGAACTTCTCGAAAAACCGCAAAATCTAAAAGGGGTTATGCTACCCTTACAAGTGTAACCAGGAAGAATTCGCCGAACGTCGTTGAGCAGGTGCTGTTAATATTCCCTTGGTTCATCTATGGTTACTTCGCGTTGACGTCGAACGTGGGCAAGGGTTACATAAATGTGAATGAATCGTGTCCTACAGTCTTGTGAAACACGGAGTCCACAACAGAAATTCGTTCTCCGAGCATGAGAAGCAAATCTGATTTATTTTCTTCTGAATGTCCGCTTTCAAAAATGTGATACTTAGTTTGGAGGAGGTAGACGAGATAAAGGGTAATGAACTCAGTGATAAAATGAAAGTGGCGTAAATGGTATCTCAAGTAAAACAAATTTCAAGAGATACGTAACGACATGGGTGAAACGTAACAAACGTGTCAATGTGCACTGTTATATAATTTACCTCTTGCACATTTACTGCATTCACTTTTAAAGCAATGGATTGTGTCTGTTTCCTATAATAGTATTATCGATGTTAAAATGTAAACAGAATCTCACATTAATTATCTATAGCTGTTGTTACTTAATTTTTTTGACAGCATGTGAAGTACATGTGCATAAATTTCAGCCACAAGAAACTTGTAAAAATTCACTCAATTCAGTGATAGCTAACGCTGTGGATCTCACTGCCGGGATAGCCTTGTACTGTATTTCACGAATGAACTTCTCGAAAAACCGCAAAATCTAAAAGGGGTTATGCTACCCTTACAAGTGTAACCAGGAAGAATTACGTTTGGATGAGAAGCACAGCACCTCTGTTTGAATCTGAAATTAACTACAGCAGCAGGTCACCACAAGTTCATCCAGTATTTCTGTGTCGATGGGAAACCTGAATTTGATGTCAACAACAACAGCAGCAAAAACTTACCACAATTCAAAATCCGTGTGGTATAACAAGACCATAAGTACAGTATTCATGCTTTTTATTTTAACCACCGAAGTGTTTTCTGCATGTTATTGTTTCTTGAGTACTTATACATTTATGAAATAATGTCTAACTCAGAAGCGACGAGAGAACTTCAAACTGACAAACGTGAAGTGGGTAAACATTGTGTCGGATTTTAATGGTAAGTCTTAAGGAGATGAAAGGAACATTTTTGATCCAATTAGACTTTTAATAAATTCAGTAGATCAAACGAAGTAAAGTATTATAAAAGGAAATTCAGATATGATCTCAAGGGGGAGAATGTGGGCAAGAGAAATTAATTATGGAATGAATGATTTAGTTTCAATATCAAAGTGAATTACTTGTCACAAACAATACCTTACATAGAAAAATTGTTGAGATCCGAAACAGATACTAAGAAGGTATAGTTTTTCAAAGAAAAATAGGAAAATGATAAAAGGTTCAAAAATGTAAATGGAAAGATATTAGCAGGGGAAAGGGAAATAAAAAAAATTACATACTTGAATGAAGTGTTTCAAAAACAAATAACAGCACTCTGTAACAGTACAGAGACCCAGATAGATGCAGTGTCCAGTAAAGCACAGTTTGACTATGAATAAGGTTAAACTTTCAAATCACTGTAGAAATAACACCACTGGTCAGAATGACTTCAAATTGCAACGGAATGTTATCGGAGAAGGCAGAAGAAAAATAAATACTTACGAAATGTAGCAACAGATGGCGCTGTAAGCACCATCACGTAATAGTGGTCGACAACAAATGATAAACGAATCATACAACAATGCCTAAGATGCACCTTTGACGTTAAACAAACTGTACTACTCAGTGTGCATGGATGTACAGTTATGATACTGTTAGTTACGTAATCCTATCAACCACGGTAAGGTCATATCACATCGGATGGGAAAAATCGGTTTTTAATTATCCTGAAGCCAAAAACCGCTTAAAAAGCATCAGTCTAAATCAAACAAATCAAATCGGATTATTAATTTCCGAGTGACTGGCGCAAAACATGTTCAATATGCTGTCCATAGTTTTCTGCAACAAGTTGAAATCGAGAAAATGATCGAAGTTTTTCCGGGGTCATGTTCAGAACGTGTTGCGCAATGCGTGCCTTCAATGCAGCTAAGTTTGCAATCGGAACACTGAACACAACATCTTTCAGATACCCCACAGCCAGAAGTCACACGGATTAAGATCCGGTTATCGGGACGGCCAGACTGTCGGGAAATGGCGGCTGATAATTCTAGCACTTCCGAAACGGCGCTTCAGCAGCTGCTTAACTCGATTTACAACGTGCGGAGTAGCGCCATCTTGCATAAAAATGATCCCATACACATATCCACACTGTTGGAGACCTGGAATGACGTGGTTGCGCAAAAGACACTCACAGCACTGACCAGTGACGGTAGAGGTAACAGGACCGGAAGCACCTGTCTCTTCAAAAAAATATGGCCCAATAATGATGCCATAAACCCGCACTACACACTGACCTTTTCAGGATGAATTGGTAGTGGTTGATTTACATGTGGATGTTCAAATGCCCATGTTCGACAATTCTGTGTATTGATATATCCTGTCAGATGGAAGTGGGCTTCGTCTGTCCACAAATTCTTCTCCGGCCAATCATTGTCCATTTCCATGCGAGCAAGAAATTCTAAAGCAAAGGTCTCTCTTGCTGGCAGGTCAACAGGAAGCAACTCATGCACATGGGTAATTTTGAATGGATAACAAAGAAGCATGTTTAGTAGGATTTTACGCACCGTACTACCGGCTATGTCCAATGTTCGGGCAATTCTCCGTGCACTAGACGTTTACACACAGCCACTCGTCTCCTCCTGCATTGCTGTGGCCACTGCTTCCATTGACGTAGCATCAATTAGTTTCCTCCCTCTACCAGGTTTCACACCACTAGAACCCGTCTTTTCGGATTTCCGACTCATTTCCTAAAACCCACTACAGTCATTGGACAAACGCCTTTTCTTCAAATCCTTTAGTGTCCGGTACTTCGCAGAGCGACGCGTGCAGTCATCGTTCTCGCAAAACAGCTTTACAAGCAGAGTGCGAACCTGCATTGAGACAGTCATGTCGAATGTCGCAGACACGAAAGGAGGAAAAGCCTTGTAACCGGAGTGTTTATACGAACTTAGTGGGTTGTGTGCATGACAGGTGTTTTGATTTACGTATTCTGACATATACAGTCATCTGTTGATCAATTTTCACACTATTTTTTTTTTCTTCTGCCACACGTATTCCCCCTTCTGTGACAATACTTCGTTGCAACTAGATGTCATTTGACCAGTGGTGTTGTTTCTACAGCGTTTTCAAAGGTTAACTTGAATTATAACCACCCTGTAGGTAAGATTAACAAAACTGTTACTCATAGCAATGTCTTGCCAATTGAAGATCTTGCTGATGTTACAAAATAATTGAATATTCTGCAGTAAACCGTTGAGCCATATTACTTAAGTAGTTGTGGTAATAATAGCTTGCAAACATACTCGTACCTATAAAATGTTTTTCAGGAGAGGGAAAAATACCATCGTGCAGATTTCATTCAGCACTTTAGGGATAACTTTTCTCCTGGCGTATCAGATGACCAGAAAATCTAGTTCTGCAAAAGACTGATATACGTAGAATCTCTTGCACTGGGGAACAAAATTAGTTTGATGGAAATTACTCATGTTAAATCTGAAAAGCGTTTTCTTAACAAGTTATGGTCTGAGGGCTAAGTAACCAAGAGTTCGAAATGAATTCTTGGATGATCCTTGCTATAGAGGAAACAAGAGAATCGTGAATAAATTGTGTAGCAGTCTGCTGAGAAAACTGGCTCATTTAGAATGACCTTTAGGTTTCCTAATCGTGTTTCTCTGCAAAGTGTTTTATGCCATTTCTTATCAGGGAGACAGTTGATATTTGCATAAAGAAATGTATAGTTGTTTGAAAGAAATTATTACTACTAAGTGATAAAATTTTACACCTAACTTTAACACGTGGGTAAAACTCTGGGGGTACTGACGTATAATCTAAGTAACTTTTTAACGATTATCGAAGCAAACTCGATCACAGCACGTTGGAAAGAACTCTTTGATCCTAAACTAACATGATATTTCGTAAATTCTATTTTTGTTATATGTAATACATGTTTTTAACAACACATTATTGCTGATGTTTCTAACAACAACACGAAGTTGCAGTTTGATTGCTGACTCTGTATATGCCAAGCAAAATTTCAGAAATTTTATTTTGAGGTCTGTAATAGTAATCCATATTTCGAATGTTGAAACCTGATAATTCCATTACCTCATATTATGCTACCATACATTGAGGGTCTATAACAAGTGAAGATTACAAAAAGATAATATTTTTTGCAGGGGAACTATTTTTTTGCAAATTAAATTGTATCAGATGGGGACAAAGAAGTGTGCTACGCCACATCAGCAGTCCAATTAAAATGTGTTTTCAAACATATAGGTCATTCAGTTAATGTTATGGGATGTAAGATAATGTTTTCATATATAAATGAATCCCAACTACATCATGTGAATCAATACTAACAAAATATTTTCACATATTTGTCTCAATATTAAATTATCCATAACATTGGAAATGTGACAGTCACGCAAAGTCTTAAACCAGTTTTGGATCAACACACCAAATGCTTTAAAATAACGCACTGGAAACCACATTTGACAGCGGATTAAATTTCGTAAATATTAATCAGTTTCATTTTGCTAAGATGGCAGAACTATTTGTGGAAGGAATAAGTTACTCACATATTATTTCCACCACATTTTGATACATTTCGACTCATTTAATATGCAAAAGAGCAGCCTTTTCTGTATTAGAAGTATTATAACTTGAGATATTGCTTGCCATGAGGCAGCCTAGTTCTATTATAAGGTAAATTGTAGATTTTTAGGAGATCCAACGGGCACTTCAAAGTGAGATGACATTAGGGCAGGAGGAGGAGGAGGAGGAGATTAGAGTTTAATGTCCCATCGACACTGGGTCGCCAGAGACGGAGCACTCGGACTAGGGGAGAATGGAAAAGGAAAGCAGTCTCGGCCTTTCGAAGGAACCATCTCAGCATTTGCCTTAAACGATTTAGGGAAATCACGGAAAAGCTAAATCAGGATGGCTTGATGTGGCTTTGAACCGTCATCTTCCCGAACGCGACTCCAGCGTGGTTCAAATGGTTCAAATGGCTCTGAGCACTATGGGACTTAACAGCTATGGTCATCAGTCCCCTAGAACTTAGAACTACTTAAACCTAACTAACCTAAGGACATCACACAACACCCAGCCGTCATGAGGCAGAGAAAATCCCTGACCCCGCCGGGAATCGAACCCGAGAACCCGGGCGTGGGAAGCGAGAACGCTACCGCACGACCACGAGATGCGGGCGGGAGACTCCAGCGTGGTAACCACTGCGCTATCCCGATCGAGAACATTGGGGCAGGTTGTGTGATCAACAGCTAGCGTATTTTTTGTGACTGTCTGCCAAAATTAAGTTGACAACACTGAAATAACATGGCTGATATTTGTTATTGTGGCTCCTGTGATTGTGATTTCTGTTAACTGTTTCTTCGAATAAACCACGTATTCTGAACTAATGTGTCTACTTGTTTATTAATACATCTAACATAGCACATTGATCAAAGGAACTGCAATCACCTTGAATATTCTACAGTAAAAATAACTCATCCGTTATATGGATTCCTGATAATTTAATTCATGGTGACTCAGATTTTAACTGATGTCAGACATACGATTGTAGGTAATCTTACAAGCAGTATAATCTATTACGTAACAGAGACATCAAGAATTTTAGTGTCCATCCATAAGCTAAAAGTTTTAGGTAATAAAAACATGTACCTCTACAACTGTAACAATTTGTTCGTTAACATATTATCTGTAAATGACAGCTGATTCTCCCTTTGCCATACGATTGCTCCGCCGCCATCTGGTATAACAGTTACTTATCACTCCATCGTTTCCTTGGACATCTCTGACCGTTCTTATCGTGGTCACTTTTAAGAACACTTTTTTAATCCTCCACTGGGGCGAATGGGTGTTTCCATTAGTCTCCAGACATCGAGAACTTCTCATTTATTAAAAATATATTTAATTTCCGCCGAAAGGTCTTCATTCTGGACACCCATAAAGCATTTTTCAGAAATCACATCTGGGATTGGATGCTGGACTAATCCTTTGCTGAGAAAGTCCAGGTCTCAATTCCGCTGCATACAGCAGGCAATGACATTTCCTTGTAAAGTTTAATACTAGTCTCTTAGAGTGATTTTTTTTGAGATAATTATGAGTTGTGCGGGACATATTAAATTTAAGCCTTAATGCATTTTCACGTTGATAACTGATATCACATTCGTGATATTTACGAAGAAGAATGTGGTCATTTCTTCTGTTTTTATGTGTAACTAGTTCTTTCCCATTGACAGCCAAGATTTTCTTCTATATTCTATCAGTACGTATTTGCTTTACAATTCACGTAATATGTACATCACTTAGTCAGTCCAGTTTTATAATTGTGGATGATCATCTCTTCAGTGAAGAATAATCGGTTATAATACGTCTTTACTTGACGGCAGTTGTTGGAGCAGCTTCTCGATCTTTGTATCAGTAGACAGGAAAAGATGTTCATCTGAGTAGATTCCAGAAATTCTCGGCCCCTGTTTACTCTCATAACTGTGGTGCTGTACGGAGTATGTTCTGCTCTGATGAGATCATGAGATTAACTGACAAACTTCGAAGCATTCGGTAGGAATTGGTGTTAACAGTTCTAATTTCTTCTTTAATCTACAAAGGTCTTTTTACTGAAATCTCTGTGTTCCTTTCTCATTTTCTCAAGATTAACGATATGGTAAGCTACAGTGTCCTTTCCCGTCATTTCCTATAAGCGCTTGTATCTCCAGAGAGGTTTCTTTTCTCTTAGAATCGCTTTCTTATCTTGCTGTATTTCTTATAATTTGAATCAAGTATATTAACACAGTGGTAATTTCTAGAATGATTTCCTTTTTCTTTCCTTCTATGTTAGTTGTTGAGCCATCTGTCCAATTTTTACAGTAGTTGCATGTGTGTTTGCTCCCCAGGGAGACCTTCACAATTTGTTACAGAGAAATAACTTAAAGACAAGCAAGGAAATGATTTATCCTCTCGCTATTGGTTACTCTTCTAATGGGACTCATATTTCGTTATTAGCTTTGGCACTACAGTTTACAGAACAGTAGCGGTTTCCTATACATACCTAGCAGAAACAAGATTCCCTCGCGTGAGTTGATACCAAAAATTATCGGAATTCTGTGGAACTTCCCGCTCTTGAGGAGCTCCAGTGGATCCTCAGTAAGGACAGCGCCTGGTATACTCTCCGGCTCGATGGTGGGCAAGAACGCGAAGAGGTCCAGTTTCAGCTTGTCCTGTGATTTTAAGGAATCAGATTAATACAGCTGGCATTTACAAAAAATTTCTACAAACCATTTCACTGATTAGTTTTCTGCGAAAACTTAAGTTTTTGCTGCGAATGATGTACAAAGCATTTAAAATAAAATATCTATGTTAGAGAAACTGACTTTCTCCTTCTTTCACTTTCATCACATAGTTTTGTCCACCTTTCCAAATTTGCTTTTATTCTAATTTTATATAACTACTTCAGATTTTAAAAACCGCTAGGGATGCCTGATGGGAAGAACTGTCACATCCAATATATAGAGTTTCAGCTACACTAGCCGATGTATGAAAAAAAATAACTTTATAAATTTGGAGCCAAATGTTGGCACAAATGGTTTAATACCTTGTTAAAGAATAAAATAGGTTGTTATTCATAAGTTTTTCAGAGAATTTGATGTAGAAGGATAGGTAGCACTTTTTTCTTAAAATTTTATTGTCATCTTTCCAGCGATTTTTCTTCGGGTGTGGCTAGATTCTTTACAGTGTGTATGACATAATGGTAACAAAAGGTATGACGGTGTGCTCCAGAAATATAGCTGACTGTGAAGAAAGTCATAATGTATAAAAAATATTAATATTGTCTTTTCCTGCGCTACCGCTTATGCTACTTAACTTAATTGAAAAATCTAACGAACACATAAAGAGTGAAAAGTAATTCACTTCCACGTCAGCTGCACAAGTGGGCGCCGTGGTTGCCGGTCCAACGCTCCGATGCGTTTGTTTGAGGCCTGTGTGAACCCGGACGGCTAACTGGACTGACTGCCACAGCTTTATGCTTCCATAATTATTTGATGGCAACTGAAGATGAAGCTGTAGATTTCGAAACTTGTCGTGTCTTAAAAAAGAAATTTCTGGCAAGTGAAGAGAATTTTTAGTCTATTAATATGTTCCTCAGTTGTCCTGGTCACATATTTGGTAGATAGCTGTAGATGGAATCTTGTTTTAATTTATTGACTTCCGGAAGGTGCCCATATAGCTGTCTCAACACTGGAAACGTTATAATTCGTTTAAAGTTACTTGATATTCAACACTTCACGGGCTGGAGCCGGTTTCCTCCAATCAGAGCGCTCATCGTCACGCCCGAACCGTTCACCATTGCCAAACTGCCAACACCATTGGTGTTCACCATGTCTCACCCTCTTTCTTGTTGTGTTTGGATCTCGACTCCTGGACCCGGCATTTTAATTTCGTATTTCATCGGCTCATGATAACCACTAAACACACACACACACACACACACACACACACACACACACACACACACACGATGCTAACGATATATACACGTTTCTTCCGCAGCACTAATCAAACACTGCTCCATCCTTCCGCACTAGACGCGAATCAGCGTCACATGCACATCTATTGAAATCAGAGAGGTCGGATTACATTAGAAAAGTTTCGCGCGACATTACGTGAAGTCAAATTTTTGAAAGCTGCAATTCTTCTTTGCTACTTGGAATACCTGAGTCATAGTCATAAGAACCATATGTATTGCGGTGACGTAGCGCATTAACCTCTCGTGTAGAAGATTGCAGTTTCGAAACTCGTGATGGAGAGCACAGTGCTTTTAATTTTTAAATCTTATCAAAAGACTTTCGTTATTATTGTCATTGAGTTTCAATTAATTGATTTAAATTATTTTTTTTTTAATTTTTAATTCTTTACCATGTCATTTTCACTATTGTATTGACTTTTTTATTTGCCCATTATTTTTCTTCCTATCATTCTTTTATTTTCGTTTTGAATCTGTCAGTATGGCCTATAATCTACAACCAGGTACCAACCGGGACTACTCAGCGGTTGAAAAAGCATCAGTTCTGTGTAGCCATTGTGAGGACAGTTTCTGGTAACCAATGATAGCTCTTAGAGGTCAGCTTTAATCGCTGTGAACAAAGCGATCGTGATTGAGGGGACAGTGGTTAGGTTATGGCATGAGTTTAAATTTAGGGCTACAATTAAGTCATTTTTCACTTAAAATCAGCTGTGAACAGAGCATCTCGCATATTTCTCGGCGTCCGCTCACAACACTGCTTTGCGTAGCACATTAACAGCATTTATGAAGTGACACGCCGTGTGACCTGTAACCGAGCGGTAACCTGCGTCCGATGTGGCAACACTCTAGGGGCAAGTGACAGACGTCAGCTAGCAAGTAATTTTCATAGGACTGTAGGTTACAGATTACAGATTCCACTTTGTGACGTCGATAGATTGTAGACATTACTTTAACTATTATGGTGGTCTAAGTTACATACGCTTAACAACGGACTGATGCTGAAATAAAACAAGTTCTATAATCACAGTATATTGAAACGAGTAGATAAGACAAAACTACAACACAGGATACAAACAGGTAGTATGCTACACAATGTAAAATTGCCAAAGCTAGAAAACTGTCTCTGTTAATAATGAGAGGAGTAAGGGAATTAAAAGAAAAACGAATTACAAGATATTACAGAAATACACAAAACTACACTAACTTAACAGACTTCAAGAAGAGTAAAATGACTTAAAGGATCGGAAGGAAATTATTTTTCGGCCGTCTTACTGAGATAGAGAGAATACTGTTTCTTATACAGCTATTTCAGTTATTTTTAAATGAACACACCGCCATTTGAGTTTATTTTTGTTCATTTAATTCATACTTCGCATCGTCAAATAGTTCAAATGGCTCTGAGCACTATGGGACTTAACATCTGTGGTCATCAGTCCCCTAGAACTTAGAACTACTTAAACCTAACTAACCTAAGGACATCACACACATCCATGCCCAAGGCAGGATTCGAACCTGCGACCGTAGCAGTCCTGCGGTTCCGGACTGAGTGCCTAGAACCGCTAGACCACCGCGGCCGGCCTTCGCATCGTCCGCTTACAACTTCGCCCTGCGTTACCTGTTAACAGCATTTGTGAAGTGATCCACCGTGTGACCCATAAGCGAAGGGTAAATAACACAGAGGTAAATAAACAAAGGGAGGTGTGTTCATTCAAAAATTACTCTATGACTATTGGTCAGCAACATCAAAAATTGTTTCAGTTTTTATTCTACTATAAAAAACATAAGCCGCAAAGACAACGTACAATAACTACGTGTGCGGTACTACGAAGCATTCATCTATCCTGTATCTCTCTATCAAAAAAGAATTGAACAAGGTATGTGTCTTCACTTTTGTCCTGATACACACAAATTTTCCCTATCGATGAAGGCTCATACAGGGTTAAAAGTATTTAAACCGACAAACTCTGGGAGGTTGTAGGGGACATGAAAACAAATATTTTTCCCTAATGTCATTTTTCCCTATGAGGAGTATTTAAACCGGTAGACGAAGATTTCTCTTGCGGCAAATTAATTGAACCAACAAACACTTTTCCATTTTTTTATGACCAAGACACATCACATTAACATAACCCAAATTCAGTTACAGTAGATTCTCAAAAATGCCTCCATTGACACGTAAACAAAGGTTACACCGTCGGATCATGTTCTGTCTGACACGGGCAGAAACCCCAGGAGTATCCTGAATTGTTCCTGCTGCTGCTACTATTCGGGAAACCAGATCCTCTTCTGATGCAACAAGAGTTGTGTAAACAAGGTTGCGCATCTCTCCCCACACAAAAAAGTCCAGAGGGAACATATCTGAGGATCGAGCAGGCCATGGTACAGGACCACTTCTGCCAGTCCACGTTTCTGGAAACCGTCGGTCCAGAAATCGACGCACATGACGACTGAAATGTGCCAGCGCCCCGTCATATTGGAACAACATGTGTTGTCTTCTAGGGAGCGGCACGTCTTCCAGCAATTCTGGAAACGCTCTGGCGAGAAAATTGTAATAGCGCCTACCATTTAATGACCTAGGTAGTAGATACGGACCAATTAAACAGTCCCCAACAACACCGTCCCACACATTAACGAAGAACCCCACTTGATGAGCGCTAGTAACAGTGGCATGTGGGTTATCCTCACTCCAAACATACGAATTGTGCATGTTGAAGACTCCACCACGCCCGAACGTTGCGTCATCGGTAAAAAACACAGAGGATGGAAATGTAGGATGCATTTCACACTGTTCCAGGTACCATTGCGAAAATTGTGATGGCGGGCCGCGGTGGCCGAGCGGTTCTAGAAGCTTCAGTCCGGAACCACGCGGCTGCTGCGGTCGCAGTTTCGAATCCTTCCTCGGGCATGGATGTGTGTGATGTCCTTAGGTTAGTTAGGTTTCAGTAGTTCTAAGCCTAGGGGACTGATGACAAGAGATGTTAAGTCGCATAGTACTTACGGCCATTTGAACCAAAACTGTGATCAGGGTGGATAATCAACTGGTTCCACGTTGTGGACACGCTGTAGGTGAAATGGACGTAACAACTGCTCTCGAAGGACTGTTCTTAAATTCATCTGATTCATCCCCATGTCACATGCAATTGCACGAGTGCTGATTGAAGGATCCTCCTCCACATGCTGCAAGACAGCTTCCTCAAATTGCACCGTTCTTACCGTGCGCCGGCGTCCTTGTCCAGGTAATCTGCTAAATGACTCGGTCTCACGCAGATATTGGTACACAGCACAGCAGCAAAGGTCGTATGATGCGGGACTCGGCAATTAGGATATTGTTGTTGATAAACTCGCTGTACAGCTCGTCCGTTGTGGTGCGCTACGTAGTATGCACCAATCATATCAGTGTACTCACTCCAGATGTATCGCTACATTAGTAAACAGAGGCAATGCACTACTACACTGGTGGACAGCAGTTGCCTACAACTGAAGAGCATAATACGGCCTCCACCGGTTTCAATAATCCTCATAGGAAAAAATGACATTAGGGAAAAATATTTGTTTTGATGTCCCCTACAACCTCCCAGAGTTTCTCGGTTTAAATACTTTTCATCCTGTATAAATGGCTTACCTCTTCATGAGTAAAGTCTCTTTATAACAGGTATCTAATCCTACTGGACAAAAAACTACCCTTGCGAGCATAACTGTAATACCGTGTAACGCCGGTTCTGACCTTGGTAACAGCGTCAGATCGTTGAGGATCCCCGACGCCATATGCCACTCACTCCACTCATATTGATTGCCATATTTCAGTCGCTGTTCTAGCTAGTGCCAACCTCTTGCTACGTTATTAACATGGGATAGTCGAGAAGCGATAGAGTGTTCGAGTGTTCAACAATCCGGGAGTCCCGTGAACGAGGCAGTTACGGTACTATATTCATTACATAGAAAGGCAACACTTGAGTACAAAAATGATGGAATTACCGTCCTGGTTCATGTAACTGCAATGAATGGAACCAAGTCATGGGTCAGGAAACATCACTGAACCACCTGCAGTCTCAACTACACCTTCAACAAAATGCAGGGTGAGCACTTCATTGGATCTTCAGTGCTCACGGCGCCTTGGACCATTTGGAAAGTGACTTATTCACAAATAGGCGGACTGAACTATAGCTTTATGTGCCACTGTATGAAGCTGCCTTTTTGCGAGATAATACCCAGTTTTAGATGTCGATCCACGCAGTCTTCTTTGAAATATTTGCTCAGAAACTGGTTTTGACTGCCAACAACAGTGCCTGTTGAGTTTGAAACCGATTACCACTGACAATCGTGACATTCGGTTCAGAATGCCGGCTGGTTAGATCTTTTTAGCTGTATTGTTCTTACGCCCTGTTACATGGCTGCGTGTGGTACTCCATTCTTGCTAGACACTTTACATACACTGCACTGATGCACTGATATGCCAACAAACTGCGCAAATTCGTTTACGGTGTACTCGTAGGTGCGTCCTATAGAATAGCTACATCTACATCTACATCTATGCACATAATCCGCACGCCAACGTTCGGTGCATGGTGTTTGCTCTTATTTGTTCCACTCGGAAACGGAGCGGAAGAAAAACGACTATCTATATGCCTCAGGATGAGTCCTAATTTCTCGAACCTTTTCTTCGTGGTTCTTTCGCAAAACGTGTGTTTGTGGCTGTAGAATAGCCAGTTCTCTAAAACAAATGGTTCAAATGGCTCTGAGCACTATGGGACTAAACATCTTAGGTCATCAGTCCCCTAGATCTTAGAACTAGTTAAACCTAACTAACCTAAGGACATCACACACATCCATGCCCGAGGCAGGATTCGAACTTGCGACCGTAGCAGTCGCGCGGTTCCGGACCGCGCGTCTAGAACGCCAGTTCTCTAAATTTTCCTTATAGTGATCGTCGTAAAGAACGTCGCCTTCCCTCCAGGGGCTCCCATTTCCTTTCCGTGATAAGTCAAGTAAAGTGACTAGCCGACACACAACCAGTCCCAGCAGTAGTCACTTCAAGGCTCTAAGATAGCAAATACTGTTATCTACAAGTGCGTCAGACCGATTGTCGACTGGCCACCAGGGAATAACTTCATGCACGGGCAAGCAGGTAATGAACTGGCGGCAACCAACTTTTTTTTATTTGAGTCGTCAGTCTTCTGACTGGTTTGATGCAACCCACCAAAAATTCCTCTACCCTGCCAACCTATTCATCTCATTAAAACTGTGTGCCCGACCGAGACTCGAACTCGGGACCTTTGCCTTTCGCGGTCCCGAGTTCGAGTCTCGGTCGGGCACACAGTTTTAATCAGCCAGGAAGTTTCATATCAGCGCACACTCCGCTGCAGAGTGAAACTCTCATTCTGGAAACATCCTCCAGGCTGTGGCTAAGCCATGTCTCCGCATTATCCTTTCTTTCAGGAGTGCTAGTTCCGCAAGGTTCGCAGGAGAGCTTCTGTAAAGTTTGGAAGGTAGGAGACGAGACACTGGCAGAGGTAAAGCTGTGAGGCGGGGCGTGAGTCGTACTTCGGTAGCTCAGATGGTAGAGCACTTGCCCGCGAAAGGCAAAGGTCCCGAGTTCGAGTCTCGGTCGGGCACACAGTTTTAATCTGCCAGGAAGTTTCATATCAGCGCACACTCCGCTGCAGAGTGAAAATCTCATTCTATTCATCTCAGTTTGCTGGGTGTGTCTCTGTCTTCCTCTACAGTTTTTTCCCTTTAAAGCTCCCTTTAGTATGTCCTTTTAACCACTAAACAAATTTTATTGAAGATATAATTGCAAACTTTCGACTTCAAAAGTCAACAAAAACACATTCCGAAGGTAGGAGTTCATTCTATCGAAAATCAGATATCGCCGATGTAGTTTCACATGTAAGTGTTGTACAATACACGGAAAGACTACAGAAGAGAAAAACATGATACATACAGATACAAACTGTTCCAAAACTGACCAATAATAAATTATGTTATCCGCTCCTTGGGAGAGAAATATTGAAATTAAATAAGAGTAGATAATTGTTGAAAGTCATACACCTACATCAACTTACGTTGTATTCCTTTTAGAAAGTTGCAGTGTGACCCGCTAGGGTAGCCGCGAGCGCTAATGCGCTGCTCCCTGGACTCGGGTAGGCGCGCCGGCACTGGTTCGAATCCACTCGGCCGATTAACGACGAAGGGCCGGTATGCCGGCCAGTTTGGATGTGGTTTTTAGGCGGTTTACCACATCCCGCTAGGTGAATACCGTCCCCGCGTTCTGCCTCAGATACACAACTCGCAGACATTTGAAAACGTTCGCACTATTCCATGGCTTACACTAGACGCAGACAGCTGTGGTACACTAATTCCGTCCCAGGGGATTCGAGGTGTTGGCAGGAAGGGCATCCAGCCACCCTCTGCAGCTAACACTGCCAAATCCATAGTACCCCGCGTTGAAGCGGGACCCAGGCCCCAAGAAAGAACGAAAGAAAGTTACAGTGTGGAATTATGAAATCGCAACTGGCCCATTCATGATCATGACGATGGTAACACCTAAATTCGAAAAATACGGCTGAAAACTGTATTAATTAACCTATGCAAGTCCAGTAAGACGGCTATTACGTTATAAGAATCAGATAAAAACGTCTCGGGCTGGCAGCTATAAAACTTTAACTTCAGTAAATTTGATTTTATATACAGTAACGTAAAAAACGTACCCATTTGGCGCGCGGAAGTTTTATGTATCTACCATTCTCAAAATGTTTTATTTGGTTCGTTCGTATTTAGATAGTGCCATCAAAAAGAATCTTTGTTATGCTTCATCACCACTACAAATTCGTAAAAGGGTAGCAAACGTTTATAAGGCACCTGCTCTTCTATATTCTATCTTTAAGAAATGAGACGCTAATTGCAAATCTGGATGCATTTTACTTGAAGGTCATCCACAAGAAGACAGCACAAAACTGCAACTTAAGACGGCAAAACTTAGAACATTTTAGACGACCGTTAATTAAAGGTGTATGAAATACACTCCTGGAAATTGAAATAAGAACACCGTGAATTCATTGTCCCAGGAAGGGGAAACTTTATTGACACATTCCTGGGGTCAGATACATCACATGATCACACTGACAGAACCACAGGCACATAGACACAGGCAACAGAGCATGCACAATGTCGGCACTAGTACAGTGTATATCCACCTTTCGCAGCAATGCAGGCTGCTATTCTCCCATGGAGACGATCGTAGAGATGTTGGATGTAGTCCTGTGGAACGGCTTGCCATGCCATTTCCACCTGGCGCCTCAGTTGGACCAGCGTTCGTGCTGGACGTGCAGACCGCGTGAGACGACGCTTCATCCAGTCCCAAACATGCTCAATGGGGGACAGATCCGGAGAGCTTGCTGGCCAGGGTAGTTGACTTACACCTTCTAGAGCACGTTGGGTGGCACGGGATACATGCGGACGTGCATTGTCCTGTTGGAACAGCAAGTTCCCTTGCCGGTCTAGGAATGGTAGAACGATGGGTTCGATGACGGTTTGGATGTACCGTGCACTATTCAGTGTCCCCTCGACGATCACCAGTGGTGTACGGCCAGTGTAGGAGATCGCTCCCCACACCATGATGCCGGGTGTTGGCGCTGTGTGCCTCGGTCGTATGCAGTCCTGATTGTGGGCTCACCTGCACGGCGCCAAACACGCATACGACCATCATTGGCACCAAGGCAGAAGCGACTCTCATCGCTGAAGACGACACGTCTCCATTCGTCCCTCCATTCACGCCTGTCGCGACACCACTGGAGGCGGGCTGCACGATGTTGGGGCGTGAGCGGAAGACGGCCTAACGGTGTGCGGGACCGTAGCCCAGCTTCATGGAGACGGTTGCGAATGGTCCTCGCCGATACCCCAGGAGCAACAGTGTCCCTAATTTGCTGGGAAGTGGCGGTGCGGTCCCCTACGGCACTGCGTAGGATCCTACGGTCTTGGAGTGCATCCGTGCGTCGCTGCGGTCCAGTCCCAGGTCGACGGGCACGTGCACCTTCCGCCGACCACTGGCGACAACATCGATGTACTGTGGAGACCTCACGCCCCACGTGTTGAGCAATTCGGCGGTACGTCCACCCGGCCTCCCGCATGCCCACTATACGCCCTCGCTCAAAGTCCGTCAACTGCACATACGGTTCACGTCCACGCTGTCGCGGCATGCTACCAGTGTTAAAGACTGCGATGGAGCTCCGTATGCCACGGCAAACTGGCTGACACTGACGGCGGCGGTGCACAAATGCTGCGCAGCTAGCGCCATTCGACGGCCAACACCGCGGTTCCTGGTGTGTCCGCTGTGCCGTGCATGTGATCATTGCTTGTACAGCCCTCTCGCAGTGTCCGGAGCAAGTATGGTGGGTCTGACACACCGGTGTCAATGTGTTCTTTTTTCCATTTCCAGGAGTGTATCTAAAGCTTAAGAAGATCAAGACGAATATTGAAGATAACTTAGTCTTTCTCAGCTGGATTTTTTTTTCTGCCGAAGTGACAAACGGCGATTTATGCATAAAACAATTCACTAACGTTTCGATTCCAGCAGTAGAGGAATGTAGCTTATGGTGTGGAATCCGTGAAATAAAAAACCATGAGGCTAGTCAAAAAACAGGAAGCCAATACAAAATTGTAAACGCCAGAGTAATTTTGGCGAGGGGGGGAAAGAGAGTTAAAACAGAAATTTCGGACTTCTCAGCGCGGTTAACGTGCAATAACCACTCACAAATGGCAGGTGGCAGCACTAGCAGTGGAGGATATAGAAAGTTTGCCGGAGGAGGCTGGAAACAGTGTGGTCGCTGTCGTAATGCGGAAACGGAGAGATTTGTCTGACGTCTAAGAAGGCATGATCATGGGATTTCGGGCTAAGGGTTGGATCATTTCAGAAAAGGCAAAGTTTGTAAAATGTTCACAAGCAGCCGTGGTTGAAGTATACAAGGCAAAATGACGCTATACAAAACCGGCGCCGAGGCAGTTGTGGTGCATCGTGTGCCACGGATGATAGGGTTGGACGACGGCTGCGTAGATGAGTACGTGCGAGTGGACGTGCAACTGCTGACCAACTGATCGCCCGGATGAATCAAGGTGCTACAAACAGTATCTCTGCAACGACCGTTCAGTGAACTTTGCTGCGTATGGGCCTCTACAGAAGGCACCAGGTTCTTGCACCCACACTGAGTGCTGTGCATGGCAACCGGAGGCTGCAATTTGCACGCCAGTACGGCCACTGGTCGTCCACTGAGCTGTGACAGGTGGCGTTGTCAGACGAATCACGTTTTACGCTCGGTGGCGTGAAACGCGCAAACACTGTGCAACAATCGTGGCAAGTGCATGTAAATTGAAGGAGGGTCACTGCTCTCCATTGCAGCGGGACATTAAGCGGGATTAGCGTCGACGAGTGAAAATGTGTACCGGACTGGGATTCGAACCCGAGATCTTCTGCTTACTAGCAAGTGTGGTAACCGCTGCGTCATTCGCGACAAAACGTTATCGCAGCTGCACGGACTATTTCGGTACGCCTCACGGCGGATCCACACTCGCATAGACCGCCACCTATCCGCAGTCTCTGTCAGTTATACTCCAGTTCGCTACTTCGAGATTCCCACAGGAGGTCGAACGAATTTGTGTATTTGCACCTTCTGGTAAGTTCCAGGCCGGAATGGGGGGGGGGGGATGTTGTGGCCTGTGGAATGTTTTCGTGCCATTCCCTGTGAGACTTGCCTGGCTCGTGTTCATGCCATCTCTTATTTAACATACTCTTTTTACCGTACTGTCACCTCGTTATGCCAATTTCAATTACTGGTGTCACTCAGTTGCTGCCTTGCCTGTCCGTGAGCGGCAGCAGCAGCGCTCATCGATATAGGCCCTCCCGTATTATCTTTGATGCACTGCTGTTACTTCCCGGTCGTCCAATGAGTTGGAACGTGCCAGCAGTGGAGTTCGGACCTGGCAGTCGGACAGATGCAACGTGGCAGAAGTTCGGTCGCGTTGGAGCGGCGGTGAGGTTCGGACAGCTGTGACTCGCCCCACCATTGCCGGTACATATGGCTTGAGTGGGGACGGTTTTGGTTGATCGTTGGTGCTCGTCTTTCCGGACGACGTGCATTTGCTTGCCGATCGTTTATGGGTTGGCGGTGTGTGTCTCAACTCGTGGTTCGTCCTGGTGATTGCACAGTCTCTGCTCTTAGCATTGGTCGTGTTCCTCGTCCAAGTGTTTGTGAAATTGTATGTAGCCTGTGATGTCGACTGCCCAGTTGCTCTAGTGCTGTCTCCGTGCTGATCGGTTGGCGCAGTCACGTCCTTGAACCAGTGGGGCATGCAGAGCCAGGGAGGTGCGGATAGCTATCACTCGCCGATGATTACAGACACACATGATTGGAGTACGGACGACTCTGGTTGATCGTCGGTCGGTCGTCTTGTCGGACGTCGTGTATTTGGCCGGCGATCGCTTATGGGTTGCCTGAGTGTGCCGACTCGTGATTCGTCCTTGTTATTGCACAGTCACTGCAGTTATCAAATGTTTCAAATGGCTCTGAGCACTATGGGACTCAACTGCTATGGTCATAAGTCCCCTAGAACTTAGAACTACTTAAACCTAACTAACCTAAGGACAGCACACAACACCCAGCCATCACGAGGCAGAGAAAATCCCTGACCCCGCCGGGAATCGAACCCGGGAACCCGGGCGTGGGAAGCGAGAACGCTACCGCACGACCACGAGATGCGGGCACTGCAGTTATCATCGTCTAGTTCTTCGTGCAAGTGTTCCAGAAACTGTGCGTAATTTATGTGATTTGACTCACAAGTTAATCTAAATGTTGTCGGTTTACCGACTCTGAGTTGGTCGGTTGGCGTGGAGGAAGGACAGGATAACCTTCACTCGCCCGACGATTGCCGACACACACGTTTGAGTGGCAACGACCTTGATTGGCCGTTTGGTCGGTCGTCTGATTAGACGACGTATTTTTGGGTCGTCCACCGCTTATGGATTGTCTGTGATCCTTTCTTCTTGTTGTTCCACGGTCTGTGCTGTTAGCATCGTTTGAGTTTTGGTGAAAGTGTGGAGCGGAACTGATTTTGATTATTGGTCTGTTGACTGTCTGTCGGTTGGGTTGCCGTCGGATTCAAAATGGTTGGGCCGACTGCCTGTCTCACCTAACCGAGTGTTAGTGTTTGAATTCCAGGCCGACCATCGAACATCTGAGCGCCCTGGCCCTGCCTTTTGTTCCTGTTGTTTGTACTTATATGGCTTCCAGCAGATTTTTAAATTAAGGTTGTTTTGCCCTTAAGGCATAATATTCTTTAGGCCTTCAGCTTAATTTAAAGAACTGTTTCACCTAAGGCCTTTGGTATTTTTTAAAAAAATTTAATGTTATAGAGTTTTAAGTGTTGGGTCTTCAGCTGATTTTGAATTTAAGTTGCTTGCTCTTAAAGTGTCTGATTCTTTGGGTCTTCAGCATAACTAAAGAACTGTTTTAAGATAAGGTTTGCCTTTTGTTTCTGATTATGCCTTAGTTTTATGTTATTATTGGCCTTCGGCCATTTTTAAATGAAAGTGGCTTTCATCCGGTAATTAAGTCTCAAAATTAAAACTGTGTATTTAAAAAAATATGTGGACTGTTCTAATGTTGATCAAATAATAAAGTTGTATGTTCGAATGTAACCGACAGCCGCTTATTTTGGCCCCTTTCCAGAAATTAAAATTACCTGTCTTACGGGTTTAGCAGGGCGTATCACCCTGGGTTATGTCAGTCTAGAAGGCACTGCGGATCAACGGATGCATGCATCTATCCTTGGGATCCATGTACATTCCTAAACACAGTTTGCTTTGGGTCAGTACGACGGGATTTACCAGCAGGATAATACAACGTGACACAGCTCGCAGTGCGCATGCGTGGTTCGAAGAGCACCAGGATGAGTTTACCTTACTCCCCTGGCCACCAAATTCCCTGCATTTAAACTCAATCGAAAATGTGTGGGGCCCTCGCGATCGAGTTGTCCGTGTTTTAGATCTTCAGCCGAGAAACCTAGGGCAGCTAGCCACGGCACGACAGACGTCATGGTCCACATTCCAGTCTATACCTTCTAGAACCTCTCTGATTCTCTTCCTGTACGTCTCCTAGCAGTCCGAGCTGTGAAAGTTGGTTATTCAGACTTCTGACAGGTGGTCACATTAATGTGATTGAACATTGTTATTTCTAGAAAATTTTTTAAATATGGGTGCGCATTTGCTAAATGTTAACCGAGATTAACTGCGAAAACAATATTTTGACCGTTTTAAACGGAGTTCGATTGTCTCTTGTGTGCTGATTTGCGGCTGGGGATGAGATGTATGTCGACCACTTCAAATAACAAAGGAAGAAGTAATTAAAACAGTGAATGGGAGCTAGTGCCTCTGTATCACTAAAAAGGGAGGTCCTTGTTACGTGTTTCAGTATTTCAACATTTGGAAAAGTAATTCTTTTCTTTGATTCCCTTGCAAATGTTGAGCAACAACTAGAAAAAGACGAAAAAATTTAGAATCTGTTTGAAAACCAATATCTGCCATTTACTAGTGCTGATACTGTGTTTCTGTTAGCAAATATTCTTTAGTACCGTTATATAATCTTGTTAATATCAAATAGAATGTAAGCCAGAACCAAAGTTCCACCCTCCAGGGAGAAAAAAAGCTCGTTAATGGGTTAAGGAACTGTAGAAAATTTAATGTTCGGCAATAATATTTACAGTGACACTGAACCAGAGATCCCGCTTCTTATCGAGACCGCTGTTCTTGACAAGACACATCTACCCACCAATGAAGCTACTGCTGAAACAACAGCAAACACCACGTAAGCTAGACTATGATTCTCGCTCGGGAATTTAAGGCCAGTAAGACATCAGGGAATCACTTCCATGCTACTAAAGTGAGCTGTAAAGGGCAAAAACTGTAGAGGAAGACAGAGATTGGGATACACCCAGCAAACTGAGATGATGCAATTCTGCTACAATTACCTGGTTGTCGGTTAATAAGACGGTATTCACGACGGTATGACGACGTAACTGATTCCCAGCAAGTACTTCGCCTTTGATGCTCGAACCGTATCGTCAATGTACTAAATTAATAAGGTTTAGGATTAAGTTGTCTATTTATTTCTGTTCGAAGTTATTAATTTGTGGTACTCCGAAATAATCGACATCTCATATTCAACATTTCTTGACGTATGGGATCACCTGTAACACAATGAAGGTGCTGCAGGAAGTCGTGTCGTAGTGGTTTCCATACTGAAATTTTGTTTGGAGAACTAAGGCTGAAATTATCGTCCGATCTTCCCCACACTCGTTAATAGTTTTCATCGGCTGATCAATTGGGTTACAAAAATACCAATCCACATTTCCTTCTTTCTACTTCGGCCCTATGAGTTTCTGTTAGAATGACGTTTCCGTCTACAGGAGGTTAAAACCTATTCCTGTTTTGGTCAAATGAACCAAACGAAAGCATTACTCCCTCGAAATTATACAAAGATTTTAGTCCGAATCTTGATAACTCAATGAAGATTTTCATTAGAACAGATGGAATTTCACTTTCACCAGCGTGTGGTTTATATATAAATACGAGAGAAGCGAGTGTGTGTTCGAGTGTGTGTGAAATCTTGTGGGACTTAAATGCTAAGGTCATGAGTCCGTAAGCTTACACACTACTTAACCTAAATTATCCTAAGGACAAACACACACCCATGCCCGAGGGAGGACTCGAACCTCCGCCGGGACCAGTCGCACAATCCAATGACTGCAGCGCCTTAGACCGCTCGGCTAATCCTGCACGGCTACGAGAGAAGCCCAATAAACATTGCAACAGACTTTTTTTCTGAAAGTATGTTGGTTTTATTCCAGATTCCAATACAACACTCTTTTGACTACAGAACCCTATTTCCGAACATAATTTCCGTTCAATTCGACGGCGTTTCACCACCTTACTGGGAGGATATGTATTCCCGGAAGATACCACTGCACTGATCAGCATCAAATCCAACGTTTTGCAGCATCAATAACCTCCATCACTTTCACGTACAGCTGCCCACGAAGTGCATCCTTTATTGGGAAAAACAAATGGAAGTGGCAGTTATGACATACACATCTTCGAGTACCCCAAGTGGACGAGGATATCAGCTCTTCCAACACAGATCTCCAGTTGTGCAGTGAGGTGTTTAATTGTGATCCATCGATCACCTCGGATGAGAGTGCCCGTACGTTCTAACATCGCACGTGGTAGAAAGGACACATTTTCGTGATATTGGTGTGACATACTGTGCATTTCTTCACTGTCAGATCTATGTAGACATCTGCAAGCGCCCACGAATATCTGCGATGTTCTGGTTTTCCGCCAAAAGAAACTAAGCGACAGTTATCCGCTTGGAACGCCCCTCCACTATAGACCTCATTTCCAAGGCTATGTATAGTACCGCCACCTACCGTAACTTCATGAAACTATAGGGGCTGACGCGGGAATATTCCACGATGTCCCACAACCATTTTTTCCAACTCAACTACCCGAGAAAAAATTTAGTTGTGTGACTTATTGAATGGCCATCTTATATTTAAATTCTGAAAATAATCAAGGTAGGTGAGAAAATTACAGAAAACTGATTAATGTTTAAATATCGACTTCCTCGGAACAAAATTTCAAAATTAAAAAAAAAGCAAAGAAGTCAAATTTTCTATGAAATGATTTTCTTAAAAACAAGAGATAAAACCGACTACAGGAACATTTGATGCATCTTTGAATTGTGCTGGAAATCATATACCGAAAATATCCTCTAGTATCCTGTAAAATTCTAAGATTCTAAGGGAACATTGGATTTAAAATCGTCGATTGGCACATCCTTTGGAGTAGGTGATTTTGAGGATCATTCAGTATCATTCAAATGTGCGTCAAATATTTTCTCTAATCTACTCTATTTCTTAATTTCAGAGAATTTGTTCCACAAAACATTTGACCAATGTTTTACAAAAAAGTTATTTGTTTTGTACTTAAACATTCATTGTAATTTGTATAGCACGTGTTTTCAATATAACCTTAAAGATAATGATCTTGTAGTGATACCCGAATTGGGAAACTTACACCTTCGTCGCTAGACGATTTGTCTTATGGGTGGTATTATCAGATGCCTTCAGCTCAATTCGTCAACAGCAGACAGATAAAATCTTGTGCTGAATTTTTGTAACAGCCGTCAGAAATGAAAACGGGCTTTTGAAAATTAAGTACCATTTAGCTGCGAGGAAAGGTATTTCAATGCAGCAGTATCACTTTCAATGTTACACTTTATCCTCATGTGCTGCTGTGTGGTTATTTGTGATAGGAGCTATTGGGAGCGTCGAAGAATACCTGGACACAGACTTAAAATCCCATTCCTAAAGGATACGGAAATGCAGATGTTTTCAATTAGAAACATGACAATAGCCCCAGCTTTCCAACGGACGGTTCGGAGACGGTTTGTTTTTCGTGTATTCGTGGACTTGCAATGATCAACACAATAACACGTAGTATACTGCTTCTACATTCCCATACCTCTGTCTGATTCGTCACGTTTCCTCCTTCTCCTCACCTCTTGTGTAAAAGCCTCCTCCATGTTCTCTACAAGCTTCCTGGGTGGCTGATCCCTCATGAATGCTAGGAGACCCTCAGAACTGTCTCCAGTGAAGCCAAGGAACTTGGCGAGCCGGAAGGTCCTGTCTCTCAGCGACGAACACACAGACTCTCGAGACGTAGCTCCGCTCTGTAGGATGGCTCTGTGGAACAGACCTGTGGAAAGGAATCCGTCATTAGTGTCGCAACTGTCACCGAAAACTGACCACTACTAAAACCTAACACTATGCTTACGGGCCCGAAGAGACACGTGTCATGAACTGTTGAAACATTTCTCATACAATATTCGTTAAAAACCAACTCAAGGGTTCGTGACATGCTCTAATTAGTACCAAATCTCAGGGAACACCTCTTTCAGAATTTTAATTCTTCGATCCATTGACAGTTTCATTAGTTTTCGGGCGTGCAGGTGGGTCCTCGTTAATTCTGATTCCTATTGCTTGTAATATCACCCTTCTTGAGCGAAATTTTGTCTCTTCACTGTCTGGGATTCCGACGCCCATAAATAATTAGTGGAAGCTGAGATATAGCAGAGAAATAGCTTAACCAAAGCTTGAGGGTCATTTTTTTCATTACGAATCTTCGACCCTGCAGTGCAGCATGCGCTTTTATGCAACTTTCTGGCACGTGAAAGTGGGCCCCGGACTCTAATTCTTACCTGTACCTTTCCCATTCGCTGATAATTAAGAGACTTTGTGCAATCAATGTGCGACTCAAGGCCCATATACACAACTGCGCTGAGCTGTATATTTCACAATCACTTGAAAAGGCGGGGTCATCTTTCGTATGGTCGTAAAGCATTTAGGTGAGTTGATATAGGTAAACAGTTTCTTACCTTTGGTTGCTGGAGACAAGATGAGCAGGTGGCAAGAAAAAGCACCGGCACTCTCACCAAATATCGTCACATTCTCAGGATCGCCTCCGAAGTGGGATATGTTGTTCCTGACCCACCTGAGCGCCATCACTTGGTCCTTAAGGCCTGCGTTTCCGGGAATCACCTCGTCTCCAGTCGACAAGAAACCTGTGGCACAATTTATTCGTTAACATACATATTTCAGTAAACTCTCCTCATACACGTCTAGTGTCTAGAGTTGAAACGTCCCCTTTTAACAATTTTATACAACTGTGCTTCTTTAAACAATTATACAGGACTGTGCTTAACCTGACACACAATATTTTTTTTAGCGCAACGCAATCTGACTTTCAACACACAATATTTTGTTAGCGCAACGCAATCTGACTTTCAAAATTCCCTATAAAAGAATGGCCCTGACTAACATTAAACTATACGTCTCACAAATCACTTACCTCACCAAAAATCTTCGCTGCTCAAGCTACTGCAATACAGCGAGCGCCATTACTGCCAGCTAAATAAAAGATTCAAACTATGGAAGGCACTAACTACTGATAGGGATAGTTAGCAAATGAAAGATATTAATAGAGAACAAACAATGTATTTACCTTGATATCATGACAAATTACAAAACTCCGCCATCTCTCTCCCCACATCCACCACTGCTGGCGGCTCACCTCCAACTGCCCAGCGCTACGCGCTGTTCACAGCCAGCTGCCTAACACTACAATGGTTGAGTATTACAACAATGCAAAGCAGCCACAGACTGCACACGGCACAGCCGGTGATTTTCATACTGAGGTGGCGTTATCAATAAAAAAACCTAAACAGCCTACTTACATAGCCCCCATGCTCCCCACAAAAAATTTGACAAATTTTGTTGGGCACTGGCCAATACATATTTGTTAAAATTTTTCATAATCGTAATTACAATAACAAAGAAATCAAATGCACACACTTATTGATACAATGTTGGTCAAAAGCTAAAATTCTCTCACAGTCCATAAAGACAGTCCTGATCATTCATCACATTGCAGTGTTTTTCTCAAAGTCTGAGCAGTAAAAGAAAATGCACACGGAAGTAGTGGATTTCCATGCAGTCTTGAAGAAGTATCGTTGTCCTTCCAACGGAAAGACAATGCTGACTCTCGACATGCTGACAGGCTTGTAGAGATAATGGTACTGGTGGGCCACCAGAGGCGCAGACCCACTGTAGTCCTTGTAGAGATGGCCAGCAGCCATCTGTTGTGACTGTGCAGGTACACAATTACCATTGAAGAGTCTTGCGGATAATATAACAAGTCCATAACCACCACTTGTGCACTCACAAAGTTGTTGGAATTGTCCTTAGAACAAGCAATGCTGTTATCCAGTCCCTTGCTGAATTATTAACACACGTGCAAACACTATCACTCCCTACTTCTCACATATTGTGCATATGCTATGACCAACAGAAACGAGTGCAGTCAAAATATACTTAATTTGAAGACCTGGTGTCAATTACAATATTATAACATGAGAATACAATTACAAAGGTACAAAATACATTAGTAAAGAACATAACAATACAGATAACATTTGTAGTAAAACAGGCTTTACAAAAGAATAGAAATAAACATATACATCAGTGTTACAAAAATAATGAGATAAGTACATACATAAAGATCAGAACAACTTTTGAAACATCAACATCACACATGAGCATTAAAACAGAACAGATAAATGTCTAAACATCTTTACAAAGTAAATAACATATTATCAATGCAAATTATATTTGAGGATCACAGTATTCCTCATCATAGTGAATGTAGCTTAGTATTAGAAAAATTCTACAACATAAGTATTATCAGATATACATATAAATACAGGAAAAACATAAATACACAAGGGAACACAAACACATAGTGGGATAACACAATGGAAAGGACAGGGTTTTTTTTCAGTGTAACTTTTGGTACTGCAGTATTTTGTGAACTAAACCTTTTTTGTTCTTGGAGATCTCCCTTCGTTCATCATTATTCCCAAATGGTCCTATCTGTACCTCTTTTCTGTATTCTAACCATATTTCTTTCAAAATAATTATTTCTCATTGTACAATACTCATTTTGGCCCTATCTGTTTCTTGTGACTTGTCAATGCATTTCTTCCAATTCATCATAGTTAGTTTCTTATATAGTCTACCCCCTCTTAAGCTAACTTAAATCTACTGAGCTCAGATGCTAAACTAAGGGACGAGGCAATGCAGCAGCACATAACAAATTAACACAAACAGCAATGACAAAAAAAACGCAGATTTGCGAAGCAAGCAGCATTAAGAAATTAGCAAAGCAATTGTAATATTACAACTAATCTAAGGCAATGTGCAACAAATAATAACAAGAAATCATTAGTAAAACTGGCTTAACAGAATAATACAAAGTCAAATTCAATAACACTATGCCTGGCAAACAGCAGCAACTTATACCTAAACATGACATAGCTCAAGCAGAAAAAATAGTAGACTAAAGATAACAATGCAGATAAGGGAAATGTATAATCACATCTTAATGTCTAAGTAATTAAAGTGGTGCACCACAACAACTTATTGTAAAAAAAATATTACCATATACTTGAAAAGAAAATTATGTGTGCAGTTACTGTTACTAGTCCCTTCTTATTGTTCTTTCCTTTCCAAGTGCTCCTTTTTTTTAAGAATGTGGATTACAAAATTATTATTTAATAGATCTGTAGACAGAAAATATTTAAATTAGTACATCTATAAAATTTTATTTTAACCAGTGCTGCAGTGCAGCTAGAAACTAGATATTAAACAAAATGGGCAAAGCAAGGCGTGAAACGTCATTCACTAGCCATATGGCATTTCTCTCAATTAGCACGACAATAGCCGTGAAATGTTTCTCATCGTTTTCAAGTTCGACCGTGTCGTTTTTGCGATGCTTTCTACAAAGGAACGTCAATAGCGATTATAATGGCCTCCCCCTTTTTTTTTTCTTCTACCTGTGCCGCTGGAAGGCTAATGGCTTTTTTTTTTTTTTTTGTTCGGGCGGCTGTCGCCCAGGTGGGTGCCTGCGACGCATTACGTGCAGGTGGTCTCTTAACTTTCGTACGGAAATATTTACGACAGCAGTTTCCACTACAATGGCAGTCTTATATAAAAATATTTCACAGGTCAAGAATTAGCGTTGCAAATCTGTAAAAACAAAATCCTATGAATATAACAGTGTCCAAAAAATTTTCGTCGGCATTGTGATACATTCACGCATTTACACACATTTCATAACTCTTAAAAGTACGATTCGCGGTTTACAACATCCGTTTTCACCAACCAGAGTCCCTAACTTCTACTCATTATTCCTTACCTTATTACACATATATATATCGTCGACACATACTCAAATTCCTCATATAGCATCAGCTTATTGATCATAAACGTACCTCAACAGCATAAAACATATCGTCGTCGTAAAAATAACATCATAATACCTCAGTCAACCCTCAAAATCGTCGTAGCTTCCTCCAATAATTTCAAAACCTAAAAAAAATTCTCTGCTCATGTCAAAAGTGTCATCTACCTCAAATGTACTTTAAAATCATGCTCCCTTACCAAATACATCATTCAAAGCTCTCATAGTATCACAATGGTTCCGAAAAAATATGAACAGTTCACAAAGTGCAGACAAAATACAATTTCATAAGTGTGAAGTTACCCAACTGTGTAATTGCGTAAACATGAAGGTATCCAACGGTATAATTACGTAAACATCTGTCACTGATGTAGTAAAAAAGTTTGTCTGTCTCAGTTAAATGATCAGATAGCTGTGTAATTCTGTGTTAGAGAAATATGGTACCGATGTGTAAAGTTGTATAAGCAAATACCATATTAGCTAGGGTTCCTTGTGGTTGCCACACACATGGTACACAAAGTAAGCGTGTACCCCCCTGAGGATTAATGTAATTATACCCTCAGGTGTTACAGATTACAGCAATGGAATGAAATATATCTCGGAAAACTTTCTTTGTAATAAAAAATCTTTATAAATAAGTGTTTTAAGTATAAGATTAATCACTCAAATGCGTGTACTGTAGCGCTAAACTGTGCGTCATGTTGTAAGATAACCTCTGTGGAAGTCTCGTAGTTATCGTCCTCCGAAAGCTAAGTTCTGCAGAAGTCAATGTACTTACCTCTTGATACACAAAAGTGAAATGCTTTGCGTATGGATATCTTAGTTATTACGCTTACTGTTGTGATGAAGAAAGTACTGTACTGTAACGTATTGTTGTGCCACGAAAAAGGCTGTCTCATTGTTGCTATACCACAAGAGTTACTACTGAAACATGTTTTACTTTCCAGAAGAATTCAGAAAAACTGTGCAGATATAAAACAGATACACCGCAAAAGCAACAAGGTAAATTGTGTCACACATTAGTAGCGTCGTGATATAGTCGTGTAGCTGTCAAATAAACTAACCTCTGTGTCATCTGGTATCTCTCAGAAAGCACTTTAATTTCAGAATGTATTTGCAAGTAAACCAAAATGTTGCATTAAAATCTCAAGTTAAAAAAGCACATTATCTCTCAATAAACGGTTTTACGTGTGAAATGTGGTGTAAACCTTTGCTCTTCATAGTACTTAGAGTTTGAACAATGCAATTAACATGCGGTATACGTCGTTAAAGAATACTGGAATTTTTCTCAAGGTTAGCGTCAATGTTATTTTTCTCGGAGCCAGCTGGCGCAGGTGTCTGCCTGCGGTGCGGGTCATTGTTGGCGCGCGTCGTTAATGGGATTCGGAGACCGAACTTCTACAAATTCGCCTTGCCGAGAGGGCCCTGCCGTGTTTAAATCCCGCCAGTTCTGATGCAATTCAGGTCTGTCGTTACGAATATATCGTCTGTCGTCATGTCGGTAGGTTCCGTAGTTTCTTTCTTGTCGGTCACGAGGTGGAGAATTTCTCCCTGAATCGTAACTGCGCGCTGGACCGTTGCGTCTAAAGTTATTCTGTCTCCCGTGATAATAATAGTTCTGGTTGCCAAATTGTCTGTTTCTATGATTGTCTCTGTCATATTCATTACCGCGGAGAGGTGATCTTTCCCTGTAATTATTACTACTCTGCCAACGGTTGTTATACGGGTGGTGTCTGTTTCGGTCACGATTTGTGTTGTGAGAATAGCCTTGTCGTGTCCAGTTCTTGTTTCTGTCGTCACGGAATTGTGACGTATGTGACCTGTAGTGATTGTTTTCCTGTTTTCGCATCCGGCGACTGTCAGTGTCAATTTCTAATTCTTGTAAGAGTCCCTGAAATGCTTCAATGTCGTCTTTGCAACGTCCTGCCAAAATAATATGTCGCAAATGTTCAGGCAGTTTGATTAAGCAAATGCGGATGAGTTCTGAGGGGCTGTATGGGTTTGACAGGTACTGATTCTTGTGCAACATGTCTTCAAAATATTTCACAAGACTGGAGAATTCAGATTGTTCGAAATGTTTCATCATTATGATGCCATGTTTTACTCGGTCTTGTGTGGCTTGAGACCAATATGCTGAGAGGAAGGCATGGTAAAATTCTCCTTCACTATGACAATCGTGAATGACCGAACGCATTCTTACAGCTGGTTCATTCTCTAAATAGCCACACATAAATTCTAATCTGTGTTCTAATGACCAGTTGGGGGGAAAACAATGAGAGAATTGATGGAGCCACGCTTGTGGATGAATGTCGTTGGCAGAATTCTTAAACGTTTTGAATTTACGTGTAGTAATGAACAGCTTATAGTCAAAATCATCGTGTCGGCGAATAGCATATCGGTCATTGTTACGTCGTGTCGGCGGTTCCATCTCAAAATTCGGTGTGCCTTGCCAATTTCTTTCATAATTTCCGAAGTGTCCTGTGTTATTATTTTGTGGTTGATCCGTATTTCTATGTCCCTCTTCCCGTATTGGGGCGCGAGTGTCCTCTGAAATACGTAATTCTTGTATTACCTGTGTCAGCTGACCTTGTACTTCGCGGATTTCTCTTTGGTGTTGCGTATTAATTTGATTCAGATTTTGTTTCAGTTTCCTAATTTGTTCGCTCTCTTCTGTGTCATTAAAGACTACCGGTTTTGTGTCGTTCAGATTATCATCTACCTTCGTAGATAAGTTAGTGAACTGATCCGAAAGTTCGGCTACTTTCTCCGATAGTGAACACATTTCCTCAGTGTGTTTTTCTGAACCAAGTTTCAGATTGTCCATTTGTGTTGAAATCGAATCTACTGTGTCCTTCAAGTTTTCCTGAGTTTTTGCAAGTTGCGTAACCGAATCGGTAGATGCAACTGAGTCAAATTTAGCTTGTAAGGTCTCATGATTTTCATGAACAGTAGTTTGCAGTTCTTTTATGGCTGCTTCGTGATTCTGTAGTGCATTTTCATGACGCGAAAAAATAGGTTGGAAATGCTCACAAATTTGTGTTTTTACGTCGTTACAGACTGTTTGACATTTCGATTCGATTTCATGTAACTCAGTAGTCAAATCTTCACGTGTTTGTTCAAGTGTGGTGTCTAACTTTTTAAGATTTTGTTCCACTGTGTCTAACTTTTGAAGATTTTGTTCCATTGTGTCTAACTGTTGCTGTGTTTGTCTCTGGTATTGTTCCATTGTGTCTAACTTTTCAAGCTTTTGTTGTGTTTGTCCCATTTGTTGTATTAATTGTAATAACAATGCACTGGTGTCTGGAACATGTTCCTCAGTGCTTTTCGGCAGTGAATTTGCACCGGAAACATTCACATTTTGACAAGCAGAAAATGTGTCTTGACTTATTTGAGAAAACGGTGAGGATCCAAAACCTGAATCTACAGTATTTGCGAGATCGTGTCGTGTCATTTCGGATTCCTGAGCCGAGCTATTGCCGACCGATCGATCGATAATGCTTCCCTCTTCACTAATTGTTTCACTGTCCACGCCATTGTTTGCAACCCGCTCCATCTCCCTATGCGCAATTACCAAGTTACCACTTTGAATATTAGTTAATTCATTACACGGTGGCGCTAACACACTGCTTTCGTCTTCGCTGTCATTTCTCAATTTACTTTGGAGCCTAGTGTTACGTTTTTCACACGCCATTATTGTCACAGTATTTCACACGACAACACAGAAAAACACAATTTGAAGAGCAAAAATAGGAGAACACATTAACACAACACTGAAAATAATATCTAGTTAATTGCAGCTGCGAAATACTTGGTGCAAATCTACATGCATGCCACAACTATTTTACTATACAACAATGAAAAACTACAACTACAAAGGAGATTCTCTCTAGAATTACGCGCTAGCAATAAACAAAATCTACACTAATTACACAAACTACAAGAAAAAATCAGAAGATTCCAGTGAGGTATCCTCGGCTAAGGGTCGACATATGAAACGTCCCCTTTTAATATTTTTATACACGACTGTGCTTCTTTAAACAATTATACAGGACTGTGCTTAACCTGACACACAATATTTTTTTTAGCGCAACGCAATCTGACTTTCAACACACAATATTTTGTTAGCGCAACGCAATCTGACTTTCAAAATTCCCTATAAAAGAATGGCCCTGACTAACATTAAACTATACGTCTCACAAATCACTTACCTCACCAAAAATCTTCGCTGCTCAAGCTACTGCAATACAGCGAGCGCCATTACTGCCAGCTAAATAAAAGATTCAAACTATGGAAGGCACTAACTACTGATAGGGATAGTTAGCAAATGAAAGATATTAATAGAGAACAAACAATGTATTTACCTTGATATCATGACAAATTACAAAACTCCGCCATCTCTCTCCCCACATCCACCACTGCTGGCGGCTCACCTCCAACTGCCCAGCGCTACGCGCTGTTCACAGCCAGCTGCCTAACACTACAATGGTTGAGTATTACAACAATGCAAAGCAGCCACAGACTGCACACGGCACAGCCGGTGATTTTCATACTGAGGTGGCGTTATCAATAAAAAAACCTAAACAGCCTACTTACAGAGTTATTCGTAAGAAATGAAAAAACAGCTTGCTCCAAATTTCAGCTATACTTAGGTTGTTAAGGGACAAACAGAACGATGTATGTAAACCATCATTTTCCTATGAGTGTAAAGAATATTCATAACGCTGTTCACAGATTGTATTGCATGTGTAAGATCTTTTAATTTTGGTCTGTTCACGGCACGGGGGAACCTCCCGAAAATCTTCATTCCTAAATTCTATAGGTGTTACGTCCTTCGACACGTTCTGTCACCAGATCCACTATTGAAATATTTTATTGCAGTTGATGAATAAAATAAATCAGAAATACTTGCAAGCCACTGAACAATTCATGGGGGAAAATTCCATTCAAGTATGGCCCTCTAACGGCCCCGTGACTCTTTCGCGTCACCTAGAGAGACATTTTACGAATAACTGTCCGTCAACTTGCTATGTCTGGTTTTTTCATGCTTTTATTGCGGAGTGAAAGCTTTATGGTCAGTGTTTTCAAAGTTCACTACAGGCTTTCCATTTTAAGCATGGTGATGCAGCCACACCTGATGAATTGCAGAACTGCCACCAACATCAAATGATAACAATTCGAGAGCGACTTTTAACGAACGTATTGCGGCATTTCGTCTCCAACAACGAAATAAAGCAGCAGTAGCTGCTCATTTCTTCGAAACTGTACACACTTTCTACAGTTTTGAAAACGACACTAAAAGCTAAGCTGAAAAATGTATGTCCTAGAATATTTAGAAATTTTCATTCTCAGTATTACGCAACAAAATTACACACGTAGCGTAACCGAAGGATAACGAGTACACCGGAGATCTCAATATTTTGAAAAAACTTCGCCTTAAAGTATCGCACTCATTGTAAGCTCTCGTTTCATACAATCATCATGTCTTCCTTCAAGACTCAACTCGTCACAAAAAGTTTGTACAACTACTCCGTACTTTTTATATTCTGACTTATTTCTCGTAGCAATAAGAAAGTTATAGTCCTTAACAACAATCTAGTTTTTTCCCAATGTATCCTATCTATAAAGTGGAACTACCTTAAGCTAATGTACTCGTATTTGCCCATACATAATTTTTATTTTCAGCGATTTCATAATAATGCTATTTGGCGGCAAATGTAATGAAAACAAAAATAACTTAATGGAATTTCTTCATGGACGAAAAGTGAAATATATTCTCGAAATATGAAGGTATCTTATAGCGCTGTAATTTGTTTCTATTAACGATCATAATTTCTACGTTTATATAACAATGTCCCCTCAGGAACGATTGCTACACTAGTTAATGACGGAAAGCCTGATCGGAATCTTGGAAACACTGACGACAGAGCTTTCCCTAGAAAATATGGGTCGGAAATCAAATCCAGAAAACTCGAAATTCAGAAGCTAGTCTCTCTTATCTTATTTTTAGGTTTTCAGCGCGAGACTTACGGTGGAGGTAGTAGATTTGTTGATGAATGTATCTCTCGAACATCGAGTGTTCAAATTGTTACAGCAGTGTTTCGCGGGATAAAACAGTCTTTCTTCCATGTTTGTTTAAGTTGCTAGTGCACCTCGGACAAATCTCTGTGTACGGAGTAGTGCCCTCGTACCACCCTAACAGCTCGTTTAATCATTCGGTATTCCCATCAGGTTCATTAGACCTGTTATTATCCCTCAAGCAGTCTGACAACCTGTTTGTTTACGTAAAGAACCTACTCCGTCTCATTTGGATCCACACGACTGTAACGCCGTTTCCCTTTAACATTTACTCTGCAGTACGGCTTACAGCGTTCTATGAATAAAAAATTATTCTAATGTATTAGGTATTTAAACTACATTTTGTAGTTTTGGCCGGCCGCGGTGGTCGTGCGGTTCTAGGCGCTGCAGTCCGGAACCGCGGGACTGCTACGGTCGCAGGTTCGAATCCTGCCTCGGGCATGTGTGTGATGTCCTTAGGTTAGTTAGGTTTAATTACTTCTAAGTTCTAGGGGACTGCTGACCTAAGATGTTAAGTCCCATAGTGCTCACAACCATTTGAACCATTTTTGTAGTTTTGTAGCTCGTTTGCAAACTCGTAGCATGGTACATTGTTAAATGCCTTTCAAATATCTAGGAAGAGGTATGGACCAACTCACTTCCACATCCAAGCTGGAACTTATAATCGGTAGCCTTCTATGAAAAAGCGAGCTGTGTTTCACATGGGTAGCGTTTTTTGAAACTGTTGGATCTATGAGACACTCTTAAGATCTTCAAAGAATGTCGTAATAAAAGACCTTGGGGTACGCGGTACGATCCTTGAAGAAAATGTCTGAAATTCATTTTGGAACTGTATGCAGCCGTCTATTACCATTTCTATTATCGGGAGTAATTGGCATTCTTTTCCAGTTACAGATGACTATTAAAAGGGTTCTCGATAAATATTTACCACAGAATGTACTAATTCTTCAGCATTATAAATAGAAATAGGTAATGGCAATCCTGCCGTTGGTTTCGACCTATCTCATTGGATGTTACCTACCAAAGTAGACGTGAAATATTTCATTTAAAATTTCAAGATTGTGATTACATAATCGAATATTATATAGTAATCAGACACTTTTGTATATTTCCAAAGCATGGTGAGCTTTTGTTTTGCCAAATTTCTTTGTGACGTCCATGATTCACTGCTTCTTCAAAATACACACAGCGTAAGTTGTAAAACGTGGGGCCCCTCCACAGTTTGTACTGACAGCAGTACTATCTGAACGAAATGACGAATCAATAGACTGCTGTTAGCCCTTGTATTTACCCGAATACACATTTGTGATGAAATTATAGTCCACATAACCAACGAAATTTGTTTTGACGTCTAAAACATGGGTAATAATTATGAATGACAAAGAAAATGAAATTATCTGCAGAAAATGGTGTTAAAATACTGTATGTTAGTAATATAGAAGAAAAAATAAAAAGTATTACCCTTGCGACCTTATACAAACTTTCTTCTACTGTTAAAACAAAGTATAAAATATAAATTATGGTTCATATTGTCGATTCTCCCGGTGCGAGGAGCTCGGTAGAAAAATCGAGCCTGTATTACCTGAAGTAGCGTACAAAATTCTGCGTTCTTGTACTACTAAAGGAAATACACTGATGAGCCAGAACATTATGACCACCAACCTAACAGCCTTTCGCAAGTATAAAAGCGGTGACGCGTCCTAGCATGGAATCAATGAGGCCTTGGTAGGTCGTTGGAGGTTTGTCAACACATAAGCACGCAGAAGTCACGTCATTCCCGTAGATTCCATGGAGTGTTGGTGGGGGGGGGGGGGAGGGGAGGGGGAAAGGGGGGACTATGAGCTCCGTCGCCGTTTTCAGTCACATCCCAGTGTGTTCGTTCGGTTCAGATCTGGCTGGTTGGGTGGCCACCACATCAATTGGAACTCACCACTGTGTTCCTCGAACCACTCCATCACACTGATCGCTCATTATCTTGTTGAAAAATGCCACTACCGTCGGGAGGACGACGGTTCAATCCTGCGTCCAGCCATCCTGATTTAGATTTTCCGTGATTTCCCTAAATCGCTCCAGGCAAATGCCGGGATGGTTCCTTTGAAAGGGGATGGCCGACTTCCTTCCCCGTCGTTTCCTGATCCGATGAGACCGATGACCTCGCTGTCTGGTCTTCTCCCCCAAACAACCCCAACCCAGTACCGTCGCTGCAGAGTGAAAATCTCATTCTGGAAACATCCCCCAGGCTGTGGCTAAGCCATGTCTCCGCAATATCCTTTCTTTCAGGAGTGCTAGTTCTGCAAGGTTTCGCAGGAGAGCTTCTGTAAAGTTTGGAAGGTAGGAGACGAGGTACTGGCAGAAGTAAAGCTGTGAGTACCGGGCGTGAGTCGTGCTTCGGTAGCTCAGTTGGTAGAGCACTTGCCCGCGAAAGGCAAAGGTCCCGAGTTCGAGTCTCGGTCGGGCACACAGTTTTAATCTGCCAGGAAGTTTCATCATCGTTATGATTTGGTGTACGTGGTCTGCAACCAGTAGTGTACGATACTCCTTGGCCGTCGCGGACACTTGCACGAGCTCCGCTGGACTCATGGATACGTACGAGAATGTTCTCCGGAGCAAAATGGAGCCAGCTTGTCCCCGTCCCGCAGTAAAGGTGTCAAGGAGCTGTTCCCCTGGAAGAAGACGGATTGGCGCGCTCCCACTGGCATGATGAAGAAGGTATCGGGATTCATTACACAATGCAAATCTCTGTCACTGAGCCAACGTACAGTGATGATTGTCACGTGGCCATTTCAGTCGTAGTTGCCAATGTCGTGGTGATAATATTGTCACACGCAAAGCTCGTCGGCTGCGTAGGCACATCGCTAGATGTGCTCCGCCTAACGTGTGTCCAGACACGCTTATAGTCTGCCCATCATTACAGTCTGATCTTCTTAGTTCCGTTAAAGTTCGCCACCTGCCCTGTTTTACCAGTCTCTGACTGCTGTGTCCAAGGCGGCCGCCCAACCCCATGACGTCTGGACGTGGTTTCACCACATGTTCAAGACGCTCACCACAGCACTCGTCGAACACCCGACAAATGGTGCAGTTTACGAAACGCTCTTGCCGAGCCTCGGTGAAACTCAGATCTCACGCACTCCTCGTTCTACGAGGGCTATTCCGAAAGTAAGGTCCGATAGGTCGCGAAATGGAAACCACGGTAAAAATCAAAAATGTTTTATTTGCAACAGTTAGATACACCTTGCAGCTACTTATCTCCATAGTCGCCGACCCGACTTAGACGTGTATCGTAGCGTTGTACCAACTTTCCCACACCCTCGCTATAGAAGGCAGCCGCCAGTGCTCTCCGCCAATTCTCTACGCTGGCCTACGGCTCGTTGTCTTGTGCCGAAATGTTGTCTTCATAACCAGCGGTTCATGTGACCTGAGCTGAAACTCAGAGGGAGACAATTACGGGCTGTATTGTGGGTAATCTCACATTTCCATTTGAAAACGATGCAGGAGCATCTTTATTGCCCCTGCAGAATGCGGCTGAGAATTGTCTTGAAGACGAAACAGCACGACAGTTATGTAATGTTAGCTGCATAGCTTCAGGGGAAATTTCTCACCAGGCCCCCGTACTTGGCGGCAGACACTATTTTCTAGACATCTTTACGCACTCACTGCGAGCTCAGAAATGAGAAGAGCGACGTGATGCTAACTGGGGTTATACTAGAGACACTACCCAACACATCTGTGCAAAGCTTTATCGGATTTTCATAGTCGTTTCCATTTCGTGACCGATCGGACCTTACTTTCGGAATAGCCCTCGTACATGCGGACAGCACTCTCGCTGCACCGTGCGTGTGTCTGACTAGCAGTCATTCTTCGCCAGATGACGCTGCTATCGCCTGGACGGGCTTATAGCGATAGCAGGTCGGTGGTCATAATATTCCGGCTGAACAGCGTACATCATGAGTGAGTCTGTGTTTTTAATTCTACTGTCTATGAAATGGTACTAATTATTACATCTTTTACGAACTTACGTAGGGAAAATCCCTTGCACTATTTGTGTTGCTATATCTTGACACAGTTGTATGTGATGTATGTGTATTGTAACTTTGTATGTTTCGGTGAATGACGTTTTCTGTAACCAGTACCTTAGGCAGGTGGGGAGCCTCAGAACTTAAAACTTCGAGGCTCATCTCCCTATATCGTGTATTCGTTAAATATAAGAATTGGCTCGTTGCTCATACTAGTCATTCTCCCTTATATTGTTTAGTCATCATATTTAAAGTGCAGTCTAGATACACAAGCCAATCTCCTGCTACGTGTGATTTTCTTATAATTGCCTCAATTGTCCGTTTTAGGTGCCATACTCCTTATGTTATTTGTCTGATGTATTATAATCACTAAGATGTGTCATTGTAAATGTCACGGAAGTGGAAACGTAAGTTAAATGTGACTGAAGTAAAGAAAGATAATTAAAAAAATTGTCAGCCATAATTGCGATTTCCTCGGTTTCTTATATAATTGCAAGCTAATGATATAACTTTTCCAAACTACCAACCATGGGCAACACTTTACCATTATCGACATTTGTAAAATTCGTGTGCACTATTCTTGTCATTGTTAATACTGCTTTGGAGCTACATATCATTCTAACATGTAATTGTTCCACGTTTCGTTATTGTGTTTCGCTTTCGTTCGGTAAGACCTATGTTTTGTGACTTACTGAGTGTCAGTGCAACACCAACAGAAATATTTAGTTGAGAAGTAAGTAAAATAGATTTTATCAAAAAAGCTCCATGTTATCGTCAATGTTACTGTAAATAAATATTCCGCTAAAGTAATTTTCAGCTGAACGCCTGAATCGAATGGTACGTTGTACATGTCCTCGGCACTGTACCACTTACCTAGGACACCAAGGCGGTAATTGAAAGTGACAATTACGACATCATTCTCAAGCAAGTACTCAGGTCCGTGGAGGTCAGAGTTTCCACTGCCCACAGAATATCCTCCCCCGTGAATCCACACCATAACAGGAACCAGTTGTTTATCGACATTTGTAGGAATCTGAAAGAAAACCCCAGAATATAGTACCTTTTTTATATCAGACACAAGAATACTGAAACTGCGAATTATTCCCAAAGAACAAGACCTATAAACGTTTCTTGTTCTAGCGGACGCTATGTATTCCAAAATCATTCCCGTGAATAATACATTAATTTAAATTTTAATGAGTGAAATTGGCTGCAAATACAATTTCCTGAAAACAAGAAGATAGTTTACCACATAGGCATATAAAAAAGAATATGTATACTGGCTTCTCCTCGTAGCCTCATACCGAGCATCATGGCACCGTGTTAAGTCAATGGGCCCTCAATCGGAATGACAGCTGTTTGCCAAAATGATTTACGCTTTCTGACGTTTTCCTAATAGCTTAAGAGGAACTGTGTCCTTCCCTCCCGAATTAGCGTGTGTGCTCTTACTCTGAGGACATCGTTAATCTGTAACAGTCCTTTTTTCACAACTTCAGTCCTCTGTGATATCTTAGACAGTTTGAAATTTTACGAAAGGGAAGGAAAAAGCTCGGCAGCTATACCCTCGTGACTTTAATAAAAATTTATGTGATATTATAATTAACTTCGAGTAATAATTTCCGAGCGCTGCAGTAAGTATTCGAACGTTTTTTTTTTTCAAACGACACTCCGTGTTGTTAATAGTATTTTGGACATTTGGAGCCATTCTTCCCCAGTTACCAGATCACTGCACTTATCTTACGAATACGAATAGGTGTTACTTTTCTCTTGCAAAATAATTTTAGTTTGTTCCTTAACGAAAAATATTCCATTTTATAGTTTTAGTTATCTCTAATGATCTATCAAGAAATATGGGTTAGTCTGCCAGATAAACTGCCATAGTAATATACATACCGCTGAAGAGAGAGAGAGAGAGAGAGAGAGAGAGAGAGAGAGAGAGAGAGAGAGTGAGAGAGAAAGATGTTCTTCAGACTTTTAAAACAACAGTCAGTGGATGTCTCAGAACTGTTAAGATACACAGAAACCACCAAGCAACAGCTACATGATTAAAATGACATTAAACAATAAAAGGACAACATAGCCCCAGGTGAAGATGATCTCATAGCAGAAACGTAGAAGCCAGTGTAGATAATTAAAGTGGTATTTCATTACTACATTTAGAATTCAAAATCTCATGGAAAACTGTTCTGTCATAAAATTAATTCTAAATTAGATAAACAAATTGAAGTGCATAATCCTGGATTTAGTAGTATCAGATTCCCTTCTGAGTAAATCCTAAACCTTAATTATCAAATAAAAGACAGTGCTAAATATCTGTTGATTTTTAAAAAGGTTTGCGAATCTATAGACCGTCTCCATTTTTAAAGGTACGAAAGATCTTTTACAGAAACAGTAGGTAAATTTCGTGGGGAAACTTCTAGTCCCTTTCAGATTGTGTCAGGCGTTAGACGAGAAGACGGTCTCCGAACCCTTTTTTCAATTGAATGTCTTAAGAGAATGGAAAACATGAAGAAAAATGAAAAATTAATACCAACGTAAATCTGGATGGATCGCAAGAAGCAATAAATGCTTTGGACTTCGCAACCGATCTCTTAATAATAGATGGAAACTTACAGAGTGCAAACAAAAGGCTAGAACTCTTGAAGAAGGCAGCTGAAACGGCAGATATACAAATATCTTTTGAAAAGACTGGCCATCTGACCAATGAAAGTAACACCAAGAATTTTAAAAACGTTGTATGGTAACAACAATGAAGTATAAAACTTTAGGTATGTAGGTAAAAACATAGGTAAAAAATGAAAAAACCACTGTTAAAACCAGAAGTGAAAAAATGAAAAGAGCATACACGAACGCGAGAAATCGTTACAATAAAAATGTTTTTCTAAATTTGTTAGATGTAACCACTGTAACATAATTCTAAAATCTGAAGTCCTCTATGGGTCGGAAGCACTACTACCATCTAGTTGCAAATGGCGTTACGAGATACTAAAAAGAAAATGAACCGTGAATAAAGGTTAGGTCCAATCAAGAACGTAGAGGGCATTTGGCTTTTGACACCAAATATTGAAATGTACACATTCTGCTCCTGCTAAACTGCTGGGATCAAGAAATGGCTGTGTCATATTCTTTGAACATCTATGGAGAAGGAAGTACGACAAATTAACAAAGAACACTTACATATGAAACTTCGTGGCAAATTAAACCTATGTGGTGGGCGAGAAACAGTACTGTGGACGTTTGCCTTTTGCTGGCAAGTATTCAGAAGACAGAACTAGATGGAAGTAAAGCTGTGATGAAGGGGCATGGGTCGTGCTTGAGTAGCTCACTTGGTAAAGCATTTGCCTGCGAAAGGCCAGGATCACAGGTTCGATTCGTGACCTGCACACGGGTTTGATCTGCCACCGTTTTAATCAACGAACACCCCGCGGCAGAGTGAAAATTCGTTCTAGAAAGAGACCTTTAGACTGCGGTTTACTCATGTCTCCACAGTATCCGTTCTTCCAGCAGTGCCAGTCCCGTAAGACATCAACGAAGTTTAGAATTTAGGAGTTGATGTACGGGAAGAACTAAAAAGGCTTGAATGGATCGTAAGTCGACCTTGGGTGGTTCTATTGGAACAACTGTCCGCGAATGGTGAAGGTCCATTTTCGATTGCTGGCCTGGCACACAGATTTAAACTGCCACGAAATTTTTTATCAACTCACACTCCCAAGCAGGACAGCAGACAAAAAAGGACCAAAGAAGACTTAGAAGAAATGAAGATTGGACAGGAAAACGTACTCAATAGAGGCATATTCAGACTGCGAGTCAAGAAATGTAAGGGTTTTGGGGAAGGTAAAACTAACACAAAAACTGGCAGAGTCAAATGATCAGGAGAGAGTAAGCTAGTTGTGAGAAAATGTAAGATTTTAGGAGGAGGATGAAAGAAAAGAGAAATAAATAGCTACCTTGATATGGTTCATAGTTAGCCTGAAGCAAAACAAGGATGTGGTTGATCAAAGTCAAAGAGAGAAATTAAATAAACTTACTGATTTGCAGTTTCCACGGGTGAATCACCAGTTGATAAAAACATCCAGATAATCGTGTGGTCCTTGCATCTTTTCGGATGTTCGTAAATAGAAAGGACGTTATTATTTCTTTCAGCTTGACACTTGTTTGTTTTGTGCAAATCTGACGTTTTGAAAGTTTTCTGCCTTGAGGGACTGAATCAATAACAGCATATAATCAGAATTTTTTATAGTTATTAACTCCGTCTATTTTCATAATTGTATACAATATCACACGGCTAAACGACATCACGAGAGGAGTACTCTCCAGTTCTCGCGAGCATTACGGTTGTTGTGTTCGTCGAAGATGTTACATTAACTCTATGTCATAAAAAAAGAGAAATCGTCGAACTGTACAAAGTCTGCTACTAAAGGATAAGTAGGTTATCTTTGCCTCCTCAGATACAGAAATTCTAATCGTTAGTAGCGAACAAAGGAGTTTTCAGTTCGGACACTTCTGAAGGACCCGCGGCCTTGGATGGTCGCGCTGCCACTATTCCGCTGTAACTAGATGATATTCGCTACGCCCAGCTAAATCTGCGCGACAGAGGTGAATTAACTTCTCACTTCTTTTACCATTACAGACCAATTCTCAGAAAAGTTATTTAAATCACGTTATGTTAACCGATTCATAAAATTAATAACTAGAGTCTTTTCTTAGATGGCTCAAGTTCTCAGCCATGTAGCCATCAGCTTTCTAGTTAATTATTTTGTTACCTTTCTTATTCATTATATAAATGCTTTGCACTGCATTATTTAATTACTGGTGATTTCGTCACATTTAGTGAACTAGCGTTTCAACCAAACGACTGGACCTACTTACATTGTTGTGTTATGTGATTTCCAGTGCCATCAGTTGGCCGTAACACGACCATATACCTCGCAAATGATTAAAAGATTGTATCACTGAAATATTTGATGTACTCGAACATTTTTTAGAGTAATTTATCACTGTAAATCTGATGTTTTACGTGCCGTGTGGCACATAGTAATCACTAAGTAGTCCTTTTCACCGAGTTGTAGTTAATGAGGTCTAGTTTTTAGGGAAAGGGTTGCTCTTTCATACTGCATACGAATTTCTAATTCCTTAAGGGAGTTTCATATGATTTCAGTTGATTAACGCTAAGAAAGTGAAATCTTTTCTCACTTGTTTAATAGGAAGGGTTCTCTGATTAAATCGTTACTTGTATTTTACGTCAGTTAAATAATTTTTTAATGTATATACTTCATGAAACGAAAATAGACTTTATGAGGTTTGTTTCATCAAGAAATGACCTTTTTTCACAAATGATTTTACGCTGATGTGCAGTACATGCGATGTGTGATAAAAATGTGTCCACTGATCTAAGCGGAATTTGATTTTAGCCTGGACTGTAAAAACAAAACCGTCGTTGTTACGTTTCTTTGATCTAGTAATCACTACTAAATTCAATATGTCAAGCAGTTGATTATCACATGCTGTACCAATGCGGGCATACTGCTTCAAAATTAAGTCACTATTTCCACAGGCAAATCCGAAATTGTATTTAGATGCTCGCGCGGGAAGCTCATAATACAGAGAATCTTCTGGCTGAAAGAAGAGAATCTTTGAATCCACGGGGCTAGGTCCAAGCTAGTCCATCTCACGATCACTTGTTTCAGGCTACATCTCAGCATTTGTATTCCTTCAGCCTAGGAGCAAGATTAATGGTAACCAGCAAATTACCCTCTTATTACCCGTGCTGCTTATAGAACTTTCAATTGAAGCTAGATCCAAAATATTGGGACTGATTGTATGTGCTGTTTCTATGCAGCCAGAATCATTTATAGGGTTTACGCTTTTGGTTAAAGAATAGTAAGGTATTTCGGTAGCGATTCATGTTATTGATTTTTGTGCATTTTAGGGTGCCTTATTGATATGTATTTTGATGGCTACATTTTCTCCGTCGCTTTGAAACATTTCAGTCTTAGTTACAATATTCAGTCTGGGATACAATATTGAGTCTTAGTCAGATGCAGTAGAAGATATTAGACAGATAAGCTTGAAGAAGTTTAAATTTTTGTGGCATTATAAACGAAAAACACAACGGTCCACTCATCGGCATTCTGCTCAGTGTCACGTAACTGACACAGAGAGCAAAGAGAGAGCTTTCCAGTTCCCATAAAGATGTATTCATTTCACGCGCACATTATGGCTGTCGTGTTGCTCAAAGTTCTCAAGTTAACTGTGTGCCAGTAAGACAAGAGAAAGTCGAACGTAGAAAATTCTGTTACCCCAGGAACCAGTGCGTCCTTTGAATGGACAAACATTTTTACTGGAATGTGAGTGAGATGAGAAAGAGTGTTCCGATACATGAAGACTTCAGCTGATACAAAATGATAGTTTTTTCGAGTGTGACGCAGATCGACAAAACCACTCGAGTGTGACGCAGGTCTACCGAACCACGGACCTCAGGCATCATCAAAACCGGTACTAGATCCCTGTATCAATGGGACTTTTCCGATGTATTTGCGAGGCAAAGTTCTAAACCTCCAGTGGAACTGAAGTAGCAGTTCAGAGGTAACCGCTACATTCAGAATATAGTCAAGCAGTTAGCTTCCATCTAACAGCACATGATTGATGAAAATTCCATGATAGCAATGCTCCACTACTGGAGGAAGAGGGAAAAGATGGAAAACGGTTTGGCGTCCTACTTACGACGCGGTCGCTACAGACGGAGCACAATTTCGAACTGCGGGAATCGGCCGTGCCTTTACAAGAACATTTTAGCGATTTCCGTAGAAAGCGGAAACCTGAAATCTACATTGCCGAACGGGGATGTAAGCTTTGAAGGAAAGTTCTACGAGTGACTTATGGCGTTAGTTGTCTCCACCTGAAACTGAGTTAACATCTTACGAGTACGATCAGAGAATCCGAGACGACATATCAGAATACACCTGCTGGCGACTTATTCTCGGTAATAACGTCCTGATCACTTCCAGTTTCTCTATTCACTATAGCGATTTGGATGCATCTATGTCCCAAATGTACTTTTAATCAACGTAGATTCTCTCATTTAAGGGAAAAGAAATTGGTAACATCACACGACGTACAGTTCTGCTTAGCATAGTCTAATTTAGAACATTGGCGTGTGAGAAACACAAGACTTACCTTTGGGGTGTATACATTTACATATAAGCAATCTTCATCTCCCCCGTACTGCTTCGTGATGAAGTCACGTTGCGGAGCTATGTGACCTTCTTTCATTGCATTAAGAATGCCAGACCATTGCTCTGCTGGTTCTGGAGCCTGAAAAAAAAAGGGACAGGCTCAATACCAATGAAAAAAATAGTACAATTGAAAAGCTGATGACTGGGTGACACACAACTCTAAGTTTCGTAGCTCCATTTTGATAAGTATGTCAGCTGAGTAGTTCCTAAACAATTCTACGTTTGGCAGCTCCGTTTTGCAGTAAAGAGACTAGAGAAAGATACGACTGTTATTAGCACCAACAGCCTCACAACATAACATAGGGCACTCAAAAAGATGAGTTCTTGTGCCCGTATGAAAGAAAAAAATTGCTATGGAATAATGTGCATTAACGGCTGTAAGCAGTTCCAGCGATTGAAATACAGAGGAAACCGAATAACACAAAAATGTAATTATACACCGAAATACGTACTCCGTGAGACACTGAGCAGTGAAGGTCGGCGAGTACTTACATTACATTGATCACGAATATGTGAGTCTAATTTGTTCAAAAAGATCTCTTGTTGAAAGATCATTCAAGATGAGTTCTTGTGCCCATATGAAAGAAAAAAATTGCTATGGAATAATGTGCATTAACGGCTGTAAGCAGTTCCAGCGATTGAAATACAGAGGAAACCGAATAACACAAAAATGTAATTATACACCGAAATACGTACTCCGTGAGACACTGAGCAGTGAAGGTCGGCGAGTACTTACATTACATTGATCACGAATCAGTGAGTCTAATTTGTTCAAAAAGATCTCTTGTTGAAAGATTATTCAAGATGAGTTCTTGTGCCCGTATGAAAGAAAAAAATTGCTATGGAATAATGTGCATTAACGGCTGTAAGCAGTTCCAGCGATTGAAATACAGAGGAAACCGAATAACACAAAAATGTAATTATACACCGAAAACCGTTCTCCGTGAGATACTGAGCAGTGAAGGTCGGCGAGTACTTACATTACATTGATCACGAATATGTGAGTCTAATTTGTTCAAAAAGATCTCTTGTTGAAAGATCATTCAAGATGAGTTCTTGTGCCCGTATGAAAGAAAAAAATTGCTATGGAATAATGTGCATTAACGGCTGTAAGCAGTTCCAGCGATTGAAATACAGAGGAAACCGAATAACACAAAAATGTAATTATACACCGAAATACGTACTCCGTGAGACACTGAGCAGTGAAGGTCGGCGAGTACTTACATTACATTGATCACGAATATGTGAGTCTAATTTGTTCAAAAAGATCTCTTGTTGAAAAATCATTCAAGATGAGTTCTTGTGCCCGTATGAAAGAAAAAAATTGCTATGGAATAATGTGCATTAACGGCTGTAAGCAGTTCCAGCGATTGAAATACAGAGGAAACCGAATAACACAAAAATGTAATTATACACCGAAATACGTACTCCGTGAGACACTGAGCAGTGAAGGTCGGCGAGTACTTACATTACATTGATCACGAATATGTGAGTCTAATTTGTTCAAAAAGATCTCTTGTTGAAAGATCATTCAAGATGAGTTCTTGTGCCCGTATGAAAGAAAAAAATTGCTATGGAATAATGTGCATTAACGGCTGTAAGCAGTTCCAGCGATTGAAATACAGAGGAAACCGAATAACACAAAAATGTAATTATACACCGAAATACGTACTCCGTGAGACACTGAGCAGTGAAGGTCGGCGAGTACTTACATTACATTGATCACGAATATGTGAGTCTAATTTGTTCAAAAAGATCTCTTGTTGAAAGATCATTCAAGATGAGTTCTTGTGCCCGTATGAAAGAAAAAAATTGCTATGGAATAATGTGCATTAACGGCTGTAAGCAGTTCCAGCGATTGAAATACAGAGGAAACCGAATAACACAAAAATGTAATTATACACCGAAATACGTACTCCGTGAGACACTGAGCAGTGAAGGTCGGCGAGTACTTACATTACATTGATCACGAATATGTGAGTCTAATTTGTTCAAAAAGATCTCTTGTTGAAAGATCATTCAAGATGAGTTCTTGTGCCCATATGAAAGAAAAAAATTGCTATGGAATAATGTGCATTAACGGCTGTAAGCAGTTCCAGCGATTGAAATACAGAGGAAACCGAATAACACAAAAATGTAATTATACACCGAAATACGTACTCCGTGAGACACTGAGCAGTGAAGGTCGGCGAGTACTTACATTACATTGATCACGAATCAGTGAGTCTAATTTGTTCAAAAAGATCTCTTGTTGAAAGATTATTCAAGATGAGTTCTTGTGCCCGTATGAAAGAAAAAAATTGCTATGGAATAATGTGCATTAACGGCTGTAAGCAGTTCCAGCGATTGAAATACAGAGGAAACCGAATAACACAAAAATGTAATTATACACCGAAATACGTACTCCGTGAGACACTGAGCAGTGAAGGTCGGCGAGTACTTACATTACATTGATCACGAATATGTGAGTCTAATTTGTTCAAAAAGATCTCTTGTTGAAAGATTATTCAAGATGAGTTCTTGTGCCCGTATGAAAGAAAAAAATTGCTATGGAATAATGTGCATTAACGGCTGTAAGCAGTTCCAGCGATTGAAATACAGAGGAAACCGAATAACACAAAAATGTAATTATACACCGAAATACGTACTCCGTGAGACACTGAGCAGTGAAGGTCGGCGAGTACTTACATTACATTGATCACGAATATGTGAGTCTAATTTGTTCAAAAAGATCTCTTGTTGAAAGATTATTCAAGATGAGTTCTTGTGCCCGTATGAAAGAAAAAAATTGCTATGGAATAATGTGCATTAACGGCTGTAAGCAGTTCCAGCGATTGAAATACAGAGGAAACCGAATAACACAAAAATGTAATTATACACCGAAATACGTACTCCGTGAGACACTGAGCAGTGAAGGTCGGCGAGTACTTACATTACATTGATCACGAATATGTGAGTCTAATTTGTTCAAAAAGATCACTTGTTGAAAGATTATTCAAGATGAGTTCTTGTGCCCGTATGAAAGAAAAAAATTGCTATGGAATAATGTGCATTAACGGCTGTAAGCAGTTCCAGCGATTGAAATACAGAGGAAACCGAATAACACAAAAATGTAATTATACACCGAAATACGTACTCCGTGAGACACTGAGCAGTGAAGGTCGGCGAGTACTTACATTACATTGATCACGAATATGTGAGTCTAATTTGTTCAAAAAGATCTCTTGTTGAAAGGTCATTCAAGATGAGTTCTTGTGCCCGTATGAAAGAAAAAAATTGCTATGGAATAATGTGCATTAACGGCTGTAAGCAGTTCCAGCGATTGAAATACAGAGGAAACCGAATAACACAAAAATGTAATTATACACCGAAATACGTACTCCGTGAGACACTGAGCAGTGAAGGTCGGCGAGTACTTACATTACATTGATCACGAATATGTGAGTCTAATTTGTTCAAAAAGATCTCTTGTTGAAAGATCATTCAAGATGAGTTCTTGTGCCCGTATGAAAGAAAAAAATTGCTATGGAATAATGTGCATTAACGGCTGTAAGCAGTTCCAGCGATTGAAATACAGAGGAAACCGAATAACACAAAAATGTAATTATACACCGAAATACGTACTCCGTGAGACACTGAGCAGTGAAGGTCGGCGAGTACTTACATTACATTGATCACGAATATGTGAGTCTAATTTGTTCAAAAAGATCTCTTGTTGAAAGGTCATTCAAGATGAGTTCTTGTGCCCGTATGAAAGAAAAAAATTGCTATGGAATAATGTGCATTAACGGCTGTAAGCAGTTCCAGCGATTGAAATACAGAGGAAACCGAATAACACAAAAATGTAATTATACACCGAAATACGTACTCCGTGAGACACTGAGCAGTGAAGGTCGGCGAGTACTTACATTACATTGATCACGAATATGTGAGTCTAATTTGTTCAAAAAGATCTCTTGTTGAAAGATTATTCAAGATGAGTTCTTGTGCCCGTATGAAAGAAAAAAATTGCTATGGAATAATGTGCATTAACGGCTGTAAGCAGTTCCAGCGATTGAAATACAGAGGAAACCGAATAACACAAAAATGTAATTATACACCGAAATACGTACTCCGTGAGACACTGAGCAGTGAAGGTCGGCGAGTACTTACATTACATTGATCACGAATATGTGAGTCTAATTTGTTCAAAAAGATCTCTTGTTGAAAGATTATTCAAGATGAGTTCTTGTGCCCGTATGAAAGAAAAAAATTGCTATGGAATAATGTGCATTAACGGCTGTAAGCAGTTCCAGCGATTGAAATACAGAGGAAACCGAATAACACAAAAATGTAATTATACACCGAAATACGTACTCCGTGAGACACTGAGCAGTGAAGGTCGGCGAGTACTTACATTACATTGATCACGAATATGTGAGTCTAATTTGTTCAAAAAGATCTCTTGTTGAAAGATTATTCAAGATGAGTTCTTGTGCCCGTATGAAAGAAAAAAATTGCTATGGAATAATGTGCATTAACGGCTGTAAGCAGTTCCAGCGATTGAAATACAGAGGAAACCGAATAACACAAAAATGTAATTATACACCGAAATACGTACTCCGTGAGACACTGAGCAGTGAAGGTCGGCGAGTACTTACATTACATTGATCACGAATATGTGAGTCTAATTTGTTCAAAAAGATCTCTTGTTGAAAGATCATTCAAGATGAGTTCTTGTGCCCGTATGAAAGAAAAAAATTGCTATGGAATAATGTGCATTAACGGCTGTAAGCAGTTCCAGCGATTGAAATACAGAGGAAATGGACACATAGCAGCGGAAACCGAATAACACAAAAATGTAATTATACACCGAAATACGTAATCCGCTAGACACTGAGCATTGAAGGTCGGCGAGTACTTCGTACCATTTGTGTCTTTTCCTGTTCCACTAAGAAATGTAATAAAGATATATTAATTGAATGTATACTTTTGTATGAGCCCTAATTTTTCTTATTTTACCGTTACTGTACTTGTGCGAGATGAATGTAGGTGACAGTAGGCTTGTTTTGCACTCTGTCGCAAAGACTGTTTCTCCATTCTTCCTCAACAGCGTTTCGCAAAAAGACTGTCTTCTGAACTCCACAGTTTTCTATCTGAAGTCATGCAGCGGTTTCCTTACGTTCTCGCTCCGAAATTCGATAACATGCCTCTGAATGGCTTGGATGCCTTCTTAACCGCCGGCCGCGGTGGTCTCGTGGTTCTAAGCGCGCAGTCCGGAACCGTGCGACTGCTACGCTCGCAGGTTCGAATCCTGCCTCGGGCATGGATGTGTGTGATGTCCTTAGGTTAGTTAGGTTTAAGTAGTTCTAAGTTCTAGGGGACTGATGACCACAGCTGTTAAGTCCGATAGTGCTCAGAGCCATTTGAACCTTCTTAACCCATTCAGGCCCGACCCTGCGAATTATGGTACCAGCAATACACTAACGCATAACTTATTACCTATAATCCAGGTGCAAGTAACAGCTGCGAATACGGTTTTGCTTCGCGGAGGACGGCAGTCATATAGAAAGTTTTGGAAGAAATTACCACCATTTGACTGAAAAAAGCTCGTTTGTTTTACACTATCACGATTTTGGTTTTATAACCAGTGTTAAGTACATTTTGAAATGATATAATGTATCTGACATGTCTGTGACAATTTACTGCCGGAGAAAAGAAGACCAGAAAGGAGTCAGACTTTTTTCAAACAGATATATTTTAAACATAAAAAACTGTGAATATAATTTTGAATCACCTTTCAACAAGAGATCTTTCTGAACAAATTAGACTCACATATTCGTGATCAATGTAATGTATAATTATTTTATAAATACTGTCCTTATTTTAATAGAATGGAATTTAAAAATAGAAGGGAAATACACTAAAAGAGTAGCTCAGAGCGTTTCACTAAGACCGCTATCCCACCTCGAAAAGCAGGAAAGTAAACATGAAAGTAAACATGAATACCCTCGTCGCCCCACAGCGAGAGACAAAGTTTTCGGCGCAGGCGTGTACGTGTTAAATCCAATCGCTGGGAGGGGCGATAGATATGAGAAAATCCCAGACACTCCACACGGCCGTATTCAACAATCTCAAGTAGTAAAGGGTACAATATTCAGTCGCAAATAATATTTATGAGATATCTTGATTTGGGTCACTGTGTAGCCATCTTCAATGTAGTAAATGTACGTTAAAACATTAAAACCATATACATGCACATATTCCAAATGTGGCTACTAGCATCAAATGTTGAACTCAGGCGGAAAACTTTGGAACTAAGAAGGCAGTCTTTTTACGAAACACTTTTGAAGAAGTTTGGAGGAACAGCGTTTGCAACAGAGTGTAAATTCAGCATTCCACAGGAACAGCCCAGATGGGTCTATGTGCGTGTATGTGGTTTTAATGTTTCTACTCACGGTTACTGCATTGAAGACGGCTACACAGTGACCGAAATTTAGGTATGCATTGAACATTATCTGGTACTGAAAGCTCTATTCTTTACTACTTGAAATAAATACAGTTGCTGGGCACAGCTACTTCCCACTGGAATCGAACTTGATTCAATAAACAGTTACACCATCGTTTTGTTCGCTGTCTGCTCCAAAACTCAGCTGTATCTTTCCAGAAGTCTCTTAGTAACCCGAGGTCGGGCAGTGTCCTTGATTAAAACTGACCTTATGTGTTCATTTCATTTTATGTTGTTTCGCATTGTTGCGCCCAGCGTTTTAGTGGACGTGATTGAGTCAAGCTCCATACTATCAATTCTGTATTCGAACGTCACGGAAATTTCTCTCCTGCCAAACGATATTAATATACATTTAAACTAACGTCAAGTACTAGACAAGACAGTCGTTGATGAATGTTGACCCAGACGCAGACTGAGTCTCTTTCTGTATTCTTTTTATGTTATACAGAATGAAATGAATAAGCTATAGAGTTTGAACGCTAGGACTGACAATTCTCGTTATACATTTCAGCTGACAGCGTGTTGGCTGCAAATGGAACCCAGAAATCAATTCACAACTTCCTGTATTATGGTTATTCAACGTTTATTATAGTACAAATTGTTTTCCTGTACGGTGCTCACTGAGTAATCACTACATTTTTTCCCCAAGTCATTCCATCTTACTAGCCACAAATAATATCAAATTTAATATTATGACAGTAACTTCTTTAAAAGAATTGAGGTGAAAATTATACACAGACTGAAACTTGAGTTTCTTACGGTGGTGTATAAGACGTACAAATAACTTACGGGAATGCAGGCGATATTTTGACTGGTGGACACACTGTAATTCTCGAGGCATAAATGCAACGACAGAGTGCGGTGCAATGGAACTTCAAACCTCGACATGCAATGCACAGGCTGAAAGACAATGCACACACACAGTAAACACTAGGACCACCACAGAAAAAATAAACGATCAAAGTCAGCGTCACCGATAATGAGAGTTGACTGTCAACAGGTGAGGTAGCATTGGTCTGTCTTTCTGTTGTATGGTGAGGGAGAGCAGGATACCAAGCAGAATTTCACCAAAAAGAACCATTTCTATCTACAGGTTCACTCACAATTTAATCTCAATCGCGCCTTAAATAATACTAATCCAACAGCAGGATGTAGATCTCCATAATCGTGATATCTGATCCGGCGTACAGTGCTCACCCGACGCAAAGTATTGAGTGGAATATTTTCAGTCTTCTGACGAAAAGCTCGTCGTCACAATACACAATCAGGAGCCTTCATTCTTATTGTAAACGTAGATTATATGGCCGCTCGAAGGTCCACAAAGAGGGAGTACCACTTGGGCTCACTATCAGTAACATTAGTAACATTAGTGCTCCGACATACTGTGTAGCGATTAGAGGGATTACTTTAAAATGGCTGATATTTTAATAAGTTTTGATGTGGCCTCTGCCTTGACTGGCCTTTCTTTGTCTGATTCCTTACGGTTAATTAATGTTGGTGCTGAATTAACGTATCTGCATCAACATGTGATCACCGCCACTTGAGCTTTACTGAATGACCAGTTTTATGAACAGACAGATGTAGTTGCCCTGCTGTCGGCTGCATTGAAACCTGCTCGTTTTCTCGTAGATATTTCAGCTATTCGGCCTCATAATTCTCAGCGTTTCTACCTTGGAAATTACTGGATTTGCGAAGCTCGAAATACAGGCGGCTAGATTCCTGTAAGTTGTTTGAATCTACACACATCAAAAAAAGTTTTGCATCACCTCGGTTCCAAGAGTTTAGGAACCTGTACAGAATTTTGAAATAAAGAATAACATAAGCATCATTTCCACCGTTTTTATTTGTTATGGAAACAACACATTGCATATTGTACTACCATACAGCGAGACCTTCAGAGGGGGTGGTCTAGATTGCTGTATACACCGGTACCTTCTAATACCAAGCAGCACGTCCTCTTGCATAGATGCATGCCTGTATTCATCGTGGCATATTATCCACGAGTTGATCAAAGCACAGGTGGTCCAGATTTACCACTCCTCAACGGCGATTGGGTGTAGACCCCTCAGAGTGGTTGGCGGGCCATGGCGTCAACAAACAGCCCTTTTCAATCTGCCCCAGGCATGTTCGATAGGTTCCATTTTTGGAGAACATGCTGGTCAATCTAGTCGAGCGATGTCGTTACCCTGAAGGAAGTCATTAACAAGATGTTCTCGATGGGGACGCGAACTGTGGTCCATGAAGACGAATGCCTCGCCTATATGCTACCGATATGGTTGCACTATCTGTTGGAGGATGACATCCTCGTATTTTACAGCCGTTACGGCGCCTTCCATCACTACCAGCGGCGAACGTCGGGCCCACATAATGCCAACCCAAAACAGCAGGGAACCTCCACCTTAATGCATCCGCTGGACAGTGTGTCTAAGGTATTCAACCTGACCGGGTTTCCTCCAAACACGTCTCCGACGATTGTCTGGTTGAAGGCATATGCGACACTTATCGATGAAGAGAACGTGATGCCAGTCCTGAGTGGTCCATTTTGCACGTTGATGGGCCCATCTGTACCGCGCTGCATGGCGTCGTGGCGGCAAAGATGGGCATCGCCGTGGACGTCGGGAATTAAGTTGCGCATCATGCAGCCAACTGAGCACAGTCTGAGTCGTAACACGACGTGTTGTGGCTGCACAAAAAGCATTATTCAACATGGTGGGTTTGCTGAGGGTTTCTCCTAGCCGTAATCCGTAGGTAGGGTCATCCACTGCGGTAGTACACCTTGGGCGGCCTGAGCGAGGCTTGTCATCGACAGTTCTTGTCTCTCTGTATCTCGTCCATGTCCGAACAACATCGCTTTGCTTCACTCCGAGACGTCTGGACACCTCCCTTGTTGAAAGCCCTTCCTGGCAATAAGTAACAATGCGGTCGCGATCGAACAGCGGTATTGACCGTCTAGGCATGATTGAACTACAGACAACACGAGCCGTGTACCTCCTTCATAGTGGAATGACTGGAATTGATCGGCTGTCAGACCCCCTTCGTCTAATAAGCGCTGCTCATGCATGGTTGTTTACATCTTTGGGTGGGTTTAGTGACATTTATGAACAGTCAAAGGGGCTGTGTCTGTGATAGAATGTCCACAATCCACGTCTATCATCGGAGTTCTGGGGAAAGGGGTGATGCAAAATGTTTTTTGATGTGTGTATGTAAATTTATTATAGCTTCAATTTTTTTTATTTAAACAAGAACAGCCTCAATCAAAACGCCGTAGCCACGTTTTTGCACAGTTTCACTCCCTTCCATCTAGTTTCCTATAGTATACATTAAAGTAACTCATAATGGAACAGCACAGTTACCGAAATGTTTTTTCCAGAACACCGATGACTAAAATTTACTTGCTACACTACACCGATGATTGTGTGCAGAGAGAACGACGATGACTAAAATTTTGGTGGGAAACTTCAAGACTTGACAGCCACTTGCTACACTACACCGATGATTCTGTGCACAGCTTTTCATCGAAATGGTTGTAGACAATTTATTGTAAATAGCATAAATTTGACATTTCATGAAATTCTTACTCTATTTATTTTCGAAATCGAAGATAAATTAGTTACCGTCACAGTTATTATACATATGCTATTAATGTCGCGTGATGAAGACAATCCTTAACCTATTTACTGCTCGGAGCGCTACATCCCTGAGAGATTTACTACTGATTTTTTTTTTTTTTTTTGAGGTGTCAATCTTGGGACTGGCTTGATGCAGCCCTCCACGAATTCCTCTCCTGTGACAACCTCTTCATCTCAGAGTAGCACTTGCAACCGACGTCCCCAATTACTTGCTGGATGTATTCCAGACTCTGTCGTCCACTACAGTTTTTGCCCTTACAGCTCCCTCTAGTTACATAGAAGTCATTCCCCGATGTCTTAACAGCTGTCTATTAATTCTATCCCTTCTCCTTCTCACTGTTTTCCACATATTCCCTTCCTCTCCGATTCTGCGCAGAACCTCCTCATTCCTTATCAGTCCACCTAATTTTCAACATTAATCTGCTTCGATTCTCTTCTGTTCCGTTTTTCCCACAGTCCATGTTTCGCTGCCATACAATGCTGTGCTCCATACTTACATTCCCAGAAATTACTTTCTCAAATTAAGCCGTATGTTTGATACCTGTAGACTTCTCTTCACCGGGATCGCCCGTTTGGCCAGTGTTAGCCTGCTTTTGATGATCCGTCATTGGTTACTTTGCTGCCCACGTTGCAGAATTCCTGAACTGTATCTACTTCTTGACCATCATTCCTGATGTTAAATTTATCCTTGTTTTCATTTCTGCTATTTCTCATTACTTTCGTCTTTCTTAGATTTACTCTCAGTCCATATTTTGTACTCATTAGACTGTTCATTCCATTCAGCAGATCGTGTTATTGTTCTTCACATTCACTGTGGATAGCAATGTCATCACCGAGTCGTATCATTGATATCCTTTCACCTTCAATTTTGTTCCACTCCTGAATCTTTCTTTTATATCAGTTACGTGCTTCTTCGATGTACAGATTGAACAGTAGGGGCGAAACACATTCTTGTCTTACACCCTTTGTAATCGGAGCACTTTGTTGTTGGTCGTCCACTCTTATTATTCCCTCTTGGCTCTAGTACACATTGTATGGTACCCGTCTCTTCCTATAACTTACTCCTATTTTTCTCAGTGTTTCGAACATCTCGCACCATTTCACATTGCCGACGCTTTTTCCAAGTCGACAAATCCTATGAACGAGTCTTGATTGTTTTAAGTCTTCCTTATATTGTCAACCGCAACGTCAGAATTGCTTCTCTGGTGCCTTTACCTTTCCTAAAGCCAAATTGATAGTCATCTAACACGTCCTCAGTTCTCATTTTCATTATTCAGTATATTATTCTTGTCAGGAAATTGGATGCATGAGCTGTTAAGCTGATTGTACGATAATTATCGCGCTTGTCTGTTCTTGCATTCTTCGGAATTGTGTGGATGATATTCTTCTAAAAGGTCAGAAGGTATGTCGCCCGACTGATACATTCTACACACTATAGTGAATACTCGATTTGTTGCCACTGCCCCCAACGATTTTAGAAATTCTGATGGTATGGTATCTATCTCTTCTGCCTTATTTGATCTTAAGTCTTCCAAAGCTCTCTTAAATTCAGTTTCTAGTACTGATCCCCTATTTCTTCTAAATCGATTCCTGCTCTCCTTTTGTTCAACTCTTTCCCCTACAACTGAATTCTAGTTTTCCCATGCCTATTAGATTTTCATCTCCCTTTATGCACCGTATTACCCTTTCAATATCCTCATATACTTCCTCTGTCTCTTCATCTTTAGCTTGTGGTGTTGGTATGTATTCCTGAGCTATCGCTGTTGGTGTTGGTTTGCTGTTCACAGTAAGACACTCTTTTCCCTACTTTCCTATTCATAACGAATCCTACTCTCCTTATATCATTTTCTGCTGCTGTTGAAGTTACCCTAATCTGAGCAGAGATAGTCCTTTTTCCGTTTCACTTCAGTGACACCTACTATATCTAGGTTGAATCTTTACCTTTTCCTTTTCAGATTTTCTAGCTTCCCTACCACTATTCCGGCAATTTTTGCCAGTAGAGTGATAATCATGACACTTTTTTTAATTATAGGCCTTATGTCCTGTGGATACGCATTACTTGTCTTTAATGCTTCGGTTTCCATTGCCTTCTGCATCCTCATGCCGTTGATCATTGCTGATTCTTCCACTTTTAGGTGTAATCTCCCACCCTACGGACAAGAGAATGCCCTGAACCTCTGCCTGCTCTTCCGCCCTCTTCTACAAGGCGGTTTCGCCGGAAGCTTCCGACCGCCAATGCTGATTATTAATCAAAATTTAAACGGTCTCGGGTTTTGAACCCAGGACTGAGGACATATTTATTACTTGTCGAAGACGTTACCCTTTTCTTTTTTCCTTTTGGTTGATCTCATTTACCTCGTTATTGTTCGTTGCATTTGTTCGGACGGACGACCCATGAAATTTACTCGAGTTAATGGTCAATTCATTCACTCAGTTTTTTATTACAGAGGGCAGATAACTCTGTGACCGAACACGCTGTGCTACCATGTCGGCGCCGCTAGACCACGAGTACTGCCGTAGATCAACATTTCATCTGGTATAGAAGTACTTGGTCATAAACTGCTGTTAAGCTTGGATTGTCTCACAGGAGTTGATGTAGAGCCATAAATAAACACCACACAAGTGATTTACACTGATCAACAAGAACATTATGATCACCGACCTACTATCGATATTAACCCGTCTAGGCGATAGAGCGCCATCTGGCGAGGAATGACTGCTAGTCAACGCATGTACAGGGTGTTTCAAAAATGACCGGTATATTTGAAACGGGAATAAAAACTAAACGAGCAGCGATAGAAATACACCGTTTGTTGCAATATGCTTGGGACAACAGTACATTTTCAGGCAGACAAACTTTCGAAATTACAGTAGTTACAATTTTCAACAACAGATGGCGCTGCGGTCTGGGAAACTCTATAGTACGATATTTTCCACATATCCACCATGCGTAGCAATAATATGGCGTAGTCTCTGAATGAAATTACCCGAAACCTTTGACAACCTGTCTGGCGGAATGGCTTCACATGCAGATGAGATGTACTGCTTCAGCTGTTCAATTGTTTCTGGATTCTGGCGGTACACCCGGTCTTTCAAGTGTCCCCACAGAAAGAAGTCACAGGGGTTCATGTCTGGCGAATAGGGAGGCCAATCTCCTGTATGTTTCGGATAGCCCAAAGCAATCACACGATCATCGAAATATTCATTCAGGAAATTAAAGACGTCGGCCTTGCGATGTGGCCGGGCACCATCTTGCATAAACCACGAGGTGTTCGCAGTGTCATCTAAGGCAGTTTGTACCGCCACAAATTCACGAAGAATGTCCAGATAGCGTGATGCAGTAATCGTTTCGGATCTGAAAAATGGGCCAATGATTCCTTTGGAAGACATGGCGGCCCAGACCAGTACTTTTTGAGGATGCAGGGACGATGGGACTGCAACATGGGGCTTTTCGGTTCCCCATATGAGCCAGTTCTGTTTATTGACGAAGCCGTCCAGGTAAAAATAAGCTTCGTCAGTAAACCAAATGCTGCCCACATGCATATCGCCGTCATCAATCCTGTGCACTATATCGTTAGCGAATGTCTCTCGTGCAGCAATGGTAGCGGCGCTGAGGGGTTGCCGCGTTTGAATTTTGTATGGATAGAGGTGTAAACTCTGGCGCATGAGACGATACGTGGACGTTGGCGTCATTTGGACCGCAGCTGCAACACGGCGAACGGAAACCCGAGTCCGCTGTTGGATCACCTGCTGCACTAGCTGCGCGTTGCCCTCTGTGGTTACCGTACGCGGTCGCCCTATCTTTCCAGCACGTTCATCCGTCACGTTCCCAGTCCGTTGAAATTTTTCAAACAGATCCTTTATTGTATCGCTTTTCGGTCCTTTGCTTACATTACACCTCCGTTGAAAACTTCGTCTTGTTGCAACAACACTGTGTTCTAGGCGGTGGAATTCCAACACCAGAAAAATCCTCTGTTCTAAGGAATAAACCATGTTGTCTACAGCACACGTGCACGTTGTGAACAGCACACGCTTACAGCAGAAAGACGACGTACAGAATGGCGCACCCACAGACTGCGTTGTCTTCTATATCTTTCACATCACTTGCAGCGCCATCTGTTGTTGAAAATTGTAACTACTGTAATTTCGAAAGTTTGTCCGCCTGAAAATGTACTGTTGTCCCAAGCATATTGCAACAAACGGTGTATTTCTATCGCTGCTCGTTTAGTTTTTATTGCCGTTTCAAATATACCGGTCATTTTTGAAACACCCTGTACGATGCCTGTAGTATCAGTGAGTGTGCTGTCCGTGTGTGGAATGGGGAAAGCACGCGATTTATCTGAACTTGACCGAGGGTAGATTGTGATGGTCCAGATACTCGACGCGAGCATTTCGGAAACTGCACATCTTGTTTGGGTTTCGAGGAGTGCTGTGGTGGTTGTCTTCAACACGTGGTGCAACCAATGCGGCATTCACTCCCAGACGTCTTAGTGTCGGGCGGCCACTCTTCATTGCAGATATCGGATGTCGTAGGATGGCCAGCCGTTTAAAAGAGGAAAGGGGGCGAGTTGTGGAGTAACTAACGTCAGATTTTAGAGCTGGGTAGAGTGCAAGTGTGTCTGAGCACACAGTGCGCCGAATATTCTTAATGATGGGACTCCGCAGCCGACGAACCTCGCATGCGCCAATGTTAACACCACGACATCGGCAACTACGACTGCAATGGGCACGGGGCCATAGGCACTGCACGTTGGTGCAGTGGCAAAGCGTTGAAAGGTCTGAAGAATCGGGATACTTCTGCATCATGCCGATGGGAGGAAGCGAATCCGTCATCTTCCAGGGGAACAGTTTCTTGACACTTTTACTGCGGGACGGAGAGCAGCTGTCGGCAGCTCCATTATGCTCTGGGGAAATTCACGTGGGCATCTATGGGTCCAGTGGAGCTCGTCCAAGGCGATACTGCAACCAGTATCGTACACTGGTTGCCGATCATGTACACCCCTTCATGTCTATCAAGTTTTCCGACGGCAATGGTATTTTTTAACAACATTATGGGCCATGTCGCAAGGCCAGAAGAGTGAAGGAATGATTCGAGGTTCACAGTGGTGAATTCCAACGGATGTATTGGCACCCCAGCTCACCAGATCTGAACTCTATCGAAGACATGTAGAATGTGGCTGTACGTGACGCTAGAGCTCATCATCATGTGCCCTGGAATTTGCAGCAATTAGGTGACCTGTGTGTGCATTTGTGGTGCTAACTCTCTACAGCAACCTACCAAGTCGTCATTGCTGTTATCCATGCCAAAGCTGGACGCACCGGCAGTTAGGTAGGTGGTCATAATGTTCTAGCTGATCAGTGTATATTCATGAACGTAGTTGCTGAACAGACGTTTAGAGCAGGACAGGTGGCGAGTTGTGGCGTAACTAACGTCAGATTTTAGTGCTGGGCAGAGTGCAAGTGTGTCTGAGCACACAGTGCGCCGAACACTCTTAATGATGGGACTCCGCAGCCGACGAACCTCACCAATGTTAATACCACGGAATTCACATAAAGTTATAAAAAGCTAAAGGCGCGCCTACGGGCCCTGTTGCTCCATTCAGTATCGAGCGGTCGCCGTTTTATCCTCAGCCGATGGCGTCATTAACCCTTTAAGTGGGCATGACGGTTATGTCCGCCCACGCTTTGCTAATTCACAGTGGGCTCGACAGATATATCCGTCCACCGCGTTCTGTGGCTAGTAGCTAGTGGGAATGACGAGATATCGGCCTGCCGTTGACACTGTGGTATTAGCTCAGCTTCCTCCACTAGATAGCAGCTCTTTGAGGTAACACAGCGTGTTCTAGGATAGTTATAACATTGTCCACTCGAGCGCGCGTTGACAGTATGCGCCCAGTGAAGCAGCCGCAAAAGCGCGCCTTTTTCGTCTGTGTTTACCGCCGCGTTAGTGAGTGATCTTTTGCAATTGCGAAAAGAAGTTGTTTATCAGATTTTGAAAGTGACAATAATTTCAGTGACAGTTCGGAAAGTTTTCACGATACGTATGCTGAGGCTAGTGAAAGTGACTTCGATGCAGAAACATCTGACGACGAGACACTGCTGCAGCAGATGGTACCTAGTGCATTTGTGCGTGCTAGTTCAGTTCGTAATCAATATTTGTTCAGTGGTCGTAGTGGTACAGTTGTGCCTCTAAAACAATGTGATGTGATGAGTTGTTTCATGCGTTTTGTGGATGATGCTTTGTGAATAATTACAGCTAAACAGACGAACTTATATGCAGAACAGTTAATAGCTTCTTATCTCAGTTTAGCATCACGCTCCAGTGTTCACAATTGGCAGGATACTACACGTGACGAGGTAAAATCACTTATTGGAATGCTAATACTTCAAGGAATTCTTCGCAAACCAGACCACAAGATGCACTTTTCAAAGCGAGAATCAGTTGGCACACCTTTCTTCAGCAAACTGATGAGTGAAAAGCGGTTTCATCTTTTATTGAAATTCCTTCACTTTGCTGACACTTCGTATGACCAACTAGGCGCTATCAGCAGAAAACTATTCAAAGTCACCCCATTATGGAGCGTCTGCGGCGTAAATTCAGATCGGTATACGTGCCAGAAAGGAACATCACCGTTGACGAATCGTTGTTGCTCTTGAAAGGACGGCTTGAATGGAGGCAATATATTCCATCAAAGCGTAGCATATTTTGTATCAAATTGTACGAACTCTGTGAAAGCAGCTCCGGGTATGTATGGGAGTTTACTGCTTATCCTGTAAAGAACACTAACAATGGTAGTCACTATCCTGACGAAAACATAACCTCTCCAATTGTTTTGGAGCTTGCACGCGATATACTCGGGAAAGACCACTGCATTTTATCTTGACAACTGGTACAACAGTCCAGATTTGTTGGACAAACTAACCATTAATAGCCGGCCGGAGTGGCCGAGCGGTTCTAGGTGCTTCAGTCCGGAACCGCGTGACTGCTAAGGTCGCAGGTTCGAATCCTGCCTCGGGCATGGATGTGTGTGATGTCCTTAGGTTATTAGGGGGACTGATGACCTCAGAAGTTAAGTCCCATAGTGCTCAGAGCCATTTGAACCATTTTTTAACCATTAATACCACCGACGTTGTCGGCACGATGAGGCAAGACAGGAAGGGGTTCACTGACTTCATGAAAAAGGAAAAACTGTAGAAAGGGAAGTAAATAACATGGCACATAGGCAAGCAGATGGTAATGAAATAGAAGGACAAAAGAGACGTTGTTATGGTCAGTACCTTCCATGACGATACATTTTTAAATGTAAACTCGAAGAAGGGAATATCTCTAAAGCTACATGTTGCCGTTGACTACTCATATGTGGGGCGTGAATAGAAGCGAATCTCAGTTACAAAGCTACCAGATGGCCAGAAGCAGGCTGAAAAAGTATTATCAGAAGCGTTTCCGCCACTTGTTGGATACTGAATGCTTCAATGCATACGTTCTGTACAAGAAGCTTGGTGGCGAACAAAGTAGAATGGGCTTCATGATTAGTCTTGGCGAACAGTTGGCCATATCTTCATCACAAAAAGGGACATCAGTAGGACGACCACCTCGATCACCGAAAGCAACACGTCTTGCAGCCAGGCATTTTCCAGACATTCTGCCGCCCACAACGACGAAAAGGCCTACAAGGATTTGTGTAGTGTGCACGAGAAAAGGCCTTCGCAAAGAGACTTTATACTGGTGCGCAGAGTGCGAAGTTTTCTTGTTTATAGCACCTTGGTTTAAAATGTTTCACACTGAAAACGACTTGGAATATCGTGAAAATACAGTTTTGTACATCTCTGCCGCTGTGCCAACTGCTGCCCAAACTCTATCGCCACAAGCGGCCCGTCGTTCACCCAGTAGGGAGTGGCAAGAGCACAGCTCACAGCTCTCCCGGCAGTTTTCAGTTTCTCAGAACTCGGAGATGCAAATTTTCATTCGTGTAGCAACTCAATTGGCGTCACGAGGCAGAATGGACCCAATTCCAGTTCGATCTCCCCCCCCTCCCCCCTCCCCCAAGGAAAATACCTGTCAGTACTGGGAATCGAGCGCTCGTTCTCCTATAGCAGTCAGACCTTCTGATCACTTACAAATCATGCAATATTGTATGACTGTACAAAGAGAGTGACGAGAAAGGCTCACCAAAAGTGGAAATTAGTGAGACGGGCCATAGAATTTGTGGTGTCCGTTCGTAGATGTTGTGCTGTCCAGTGGAAGTCAATGACGTCACTGCCACCCACTAGTGAGCTTTGTAGCATTCATGGTGGCCGGCAGGCCGTATGGATTGTAAGAACAGTTTCATTACTTTATCATAAACATTCGGCAAAGCATTTCGTACGTAATTATGGTTACATGCTTTAATTTTTTGTAATTCCATTTTATAAATTTTCTAAAGTAAAGATACTTCTATACTTCATAAATCACCATTACTGTGAAACTGGTGGTCAGCCATAAAATTTTACTAACAGAGATAAAAAAGTGGGCGGTAGATGAAGAAAGGTTGGTTACCCCTGGTGTAGACTATTGTTAAGATATCTCCGAAGTCCAGCTCTGCCATCCCTGTACATACACTATGTGATCAAAAGTATCTGACACCCCAAAAAGATAGGTTTTTGATATTAGGTGCATTGTGTTGCCACCTACTGCCAGTTACTACATATCAGCAACATCCTGACAGAGCAGAATGGTGCATTCCTTTGAACCCATGGACATCGAACGTAGTCAGGTGAATGCATGTCACTTGTGTCATAAGTCTGTACGTGAGATTTCCACACTCCGAAACATCCCTTAGGTCCGCTATTTCCGATGTGATGGTGAAGTGGAAACGTGAAGAAGGGACACGTATAGCACAAAAGCGTACAGGCCGATCTCGTCTGTTGGCTGACAGAGACCGCCGAAAGGTGAAGAGAGTCTATCCAGACCATCACACAGGTATTCCAGACTGCATCAGGATCCACTGCAGTTACTATGACAGTTAGGGGAGGTGACAAAACTTGGATTTCATGGTCGAGCAGCTTCTCATAAGCCACACATCACGCCTGTTAATGCCAAACGACTCCTCGTTTGGTGTAAGGAGCGTAAACATTGGACGATTGAAAAGTGGAAAAACGTTGTGTGGAGTGACGAATCACGGAACACAATGTGGCGGTCCGATGGTATGGTGTGGGTATGGCGAATTCCCGGTGAACGTCGTCTGCCAGCGTGTGTAGTGCCAACAGCAAAATTCGGAGGTGGTTTTGTTATGGTGTGGTCGTGTTTTTCATGGAGGGGGCTTACACCCCTTTTTGTTTTACGTGGCACTATCACAGCACAGGTCTACATTGATGTTTTAAGCGCCTTCTTGCTTAACGCTATTAAAGAGCAATCCGGGCATGGAGGTTCCATCTTTCAACACGATCGAGCACTTGTTCATAAAGCACGGCATGTAGCAGAGTGGTTACACGTCAGTAACATCCCTGTAATGGACTGGCCTGCACAGAGTCCTGACCTGAATCTTACAGAACACCTCGGTGATGTTTTGGAACGCCGATTTCGTGACAGGTCTCACCGACCGACATCGATACCTCTCCTCAATGTAGCACTCCGTGAAGAATGGGCTGCCATTCCCCAAGAAACCTTCCAGCACCTGATTGTACGGATGCTTGCGAGAGTTGAAGCTGTCATGAACGCTAAGGGTGGGCCAATACCATATTGAATTCCAGCATTAATGATGGAGGGCGCCATGAACTTGTAAATCGTTTTTAGCCAGGTGTCCGGATACTTGATCACATGGTATATGCTCGATCACGGGATTTGTTCTTGACATTAGCGATTCAGTCAGAAGATACTGCAACATGCATCTGGTGAAAAGTACATAATTTGCACTTGGGTTACGCTCCCTTGCGCATCGTACAGGATATTCACCGGGTTTCACTTTTAATTTTGTTCCAGCAGGACAGAAAATAAAAATAATGGAGTGATAAACCACAACTCTTCAAATCTAGGTTGAAAGGTTTCCTTGAGGCACATTATTCTTGGGTACAAGGAGGGTGCAGGAAATGGCCAGAAATGAAAGTGACAGAAGTAGGAGTTCCAGATGGCCGAATGTTTAGAGAAAAAGGTATTTAGACGTGAGTCGGGTGAGCGAGGGGGCCTTTTGTTGCGGTACAGTTTGGCAGCGGTTGTCGCAGCGGAAGGCATAGAGGACGGCTATCCGAGGGCCAATGCGGTCGAGTCCCTACGAGGAAAATCTTTTTATTTTCAACTCTCATTTTATTTATACTGCAAATAAATCGAAATAATGCTCAACATATTGTGTTTATTAATATTTTCGTATGAGGCATGGAAAGGAAAATATGGGATTGCAAATACCTTTCCAGGAATGGTTTGTAAGGCGTACCCGAGAACTTCGTGTATAAAATTACTTACTTTTATTATTTCAGAGTTGATTATTTTCACTTTCTGGTGGATAACATTCACCGTAAAAACAGGGGGAGCAGTAATTTCCTTGCCGGCTGGTGTGGCTTAGCGGTTCTAGGCGCTACAGTCTGGAACCGCGCGACCGCTACGGTCGCAGGTTCGAATCCTGCCTCGGGCATGGATGTGTGTGATGTCGTTAGGTTAGTTAGGTTTAAGTAGTTCTAAGTTCTAGGGGACTGATGACCTTAGAAGATAAGTTCCATAGTGCTCAGAGCCATTTGAACCATTTTTGAGTAATTTTCTTCCCATCTTCACCGGCAACCAATTGTTCTCGTGTAGCTGCCAAAGATGATACGACTGTCAAAATTAAACTAACGTAATACGCTTCAGTTAGAATCTCTTCTTCGGAAGTTATCCCTAGTGGGCGCTGGAAATTTTTCTAGGTAATTTATTTGCAATCCCTAATTTCCCTTTGCTTTTTCTTTCAATGCCTTCAATTATTTAACAATTAATAAGTGTATCATGTTGAACATTACTTAGGTTTATGTGATGTTTAAGTAACGTAAAAGTAGAAAATAAAGAAAGAGTGTGAAACTTCCTGGCAGATTAAAACTGTGTGCCCGACCGAGATTCGAACTCTGGACCTTTGCCTTTCGCGGGCAAATGGTAGAGCACCTGGCCGCGAAAGGCAAAGGTCCCGAGTTCGAGTCTCTGTCGGGCACACGGTTTTAATCTGCCAGGAAGTTTCACATCAGCGCACACTCCGCTGCAGAGTGAAAATCTCATTCTGGAAAGAAAGAGTAAGTTGACCCCACGACCTTTGAATCACTTTCTGTAGTGCTATCGGTGCACTAACCGCTGCCTGAAAATTCTGCTAACATAAATGGCTCATGCTCTGCGCGGCCAGCCGACTGAAAATATAATTGTTCTAAACGCTTGCCCACCTAGAGCTCCCACTCCTTTCACTTTGATTTCTGCCAAGGCCTGCGTATACCATCAATTTGGAAGAAATATGTGGTGACTAGTAAGTGCGGTTCCCTTGTTAGCACTTAATAACTTTCCTCTCTAATGTGCTATTCATTCCTACACTCTTTCATTTCTTTTAAATGCTTTCTTCATCTTTTGGCTTCTTTTGTATATTAACTTTTTAATCAACATTTTGTAAACTGTGTACTGACCCGTTGCATCACCAAGTACCTCTGGCTCGCATTGTCCCACGGAACCTGATAAATGAGTTAAATAAAATAAAATAAATTAATGTTACAAAAATGGAAAGTGATTGGCAGTCTGTAGTCTCAAAGTTGACAGATGAACAGCACAGAAACATTTTACTATAGAGGCGTGTTAACTGTGATGTAGAATATCACTTTTGAAACCATATTTAGGAGCGTGGTTCAAACTCAGTTCCCCGGATCCAGATCTTCAGATTTAAAATTTCCATGGTTTCCCTAAATCTGTAACGCCGAAAGCCAGAACGCTTCCTATTATAAGAACATAGCTCAATTATTTCCCCATCTTCATTCAGTGAGAGACTGCGCTCCGTATCAGCCTAGTTTACGGGACATTCGACAGTAATCTTCCTCAAATTAGAAGGAAAATGAAGCATTGGTGGAGATGCACGTTTTAGAACTTACTATTAGAGGAATAGTGCTGCATCCGTTATCTCAGTACTAGTATTATAATTGACAAGTTGTATTATAATATTAATAAGAGCTAATCATTCATTTTTGACGTTAATGACGTTATTAACTTGCGGATAAAGGTACTGTTCGTAGCAGTTATGTCATCATCAAGCTATCAATCTACATTAGAGGATTATGAAGACAGCTAGCAGATAATTCCTATTAGACGGGCATATTAAGATTCTATCAATCTACGTTAGAGGATTATGAAAACAGCTAACAGGTAATGCCTATTAGACAGGCATATTAAGAGAGCTCTGTATGATGAGTGCGTTAACAACTTTACTATACTTGGCTGATACTATTCAGTATGTATAAATTCTTCCCAGTTCAGTCTGTGTTTTTGGTCCGCTGTTGGTTGTGTACTCAATTAATGAATGGTGACTCCAGTTGCTATTATGTTCTGCATTTAAGTATACATCCACCCCATTTCCAGAAACACTTGAAAACGGCAGAATATTATAGCAACTGGAGTGGCTACTCGTTATCATTCAATATTTGTCTCTTAAGCACTAGCAACGAACAGAAAATTTCATTACCCGTGGCAACGAGCTGCGATTATACAGGCCTGAGCAACCTGCCTACGTCAAAATGCTACTGTTCACTATGTACATTGGTTCCTGATATTTCGTTAACAAATGACATAGGCTCAAATGAGTTCACGCACCCTAGACACATGTCGGCACTGCATGTTCGGTCCTCCATACTATGCATAGGGATCGTGACACTTTGCCGTTCCAGTGTAGGGTAAAGTAGCACCATTCCATGGACAGATAAATTTGTAGCCTTACATAGTGAAAATCATTACTAAGCTGCAGTACCTTCAGAAAATATACAGGAATTAATATGAAAAGTTCATTATTTCTAGAGCTGTGTTACAAAAGATAATCAATGCGCTCTATTTGTGGCACGTATACACGTCAAGTAAATACCGTAAAACTCCCTAACTTTGTAAAATTTTTCTGATTTTTCAAACGAACTGCCTTAGTATTTCATGTGGAAGCCTGGGGATTACTAGACATAGCAACTCAACTGACTTTTCGATTCCGTCTTTTTAAAAAATCTGTCTCTTAAAGGAGGGAATGGGGAATTTCTTTTGTGTGACACATTGTTGGGGGCGCAAGTTGCCCAGTGAAGTGACACTCCTCATTTTACATAGAAATCTCATCCATAGTGGACTTATTTTATTGTTGTAGTACCTTTATTGGCATCCACACATTACACTTGTTACAAATTGTCAGTTTTAACCCACAACATTTCAAAATAAATTTTTGTATATAAAACGTATAAACAAATCAAACTCTTTTTGTAAAAATAGAAACCGACCCCCCCCCCCCTCACACACACATAGAACGGGAACTGAACATGGAAACTCACTGCTTTAGGTAGGCAACAAATACACCTGGTGTGACTAAGGAGGATTGGGCCACGTCCAGAATTTCCTTGCTTTGTTGTGGCTGACAGAGGTACCTCCCCCCGTCCTGTCGGGAGCGCAAAGCATGAGCCCATGGCAAAATTTCCCACAGTATGTCAGAACTACTTAGAGACAATTCTCTTGCGTGGCATCAGGTATTTCACACCCGCCATTGTTTGTAGTAGCTGGTTCAGATGCAATGATTGGTGGATGGGATAAACAACGCAAGAAAATCTGTTATCTTCAACATTTATGTCATTGATATCATCATACAAGTGACGAACCCCGAAAGACTGGTTGCTGTGCTTACGTTGAGCGTATGTGATGTCACCTTCAATCAAAAAGTTTTCACTGTCAGACGACTCATTCTCCCGCCTCATTTGCCTCCCCTTTCTTTGGCGGTTGGCTACTCGTTTTGTGCATTTTTCTGGAACGTTTTGTTTTGCTTCGGCGATACACGTAGCCTCCTAGTACTAAATGATGGCACTTCATCTAAATGTCGTAGAATAAAAAGAGACTACTGGAACATGGTTGGGCACCTAACTTCTAATTTTTCATAAAAACGGCCTGTAACCCCAAATGAAAAACCAACTGAAATTGCCAAAAGTCACATTTTGTAGCTGATATTGTTGAGATGAACTACCAGCTTACCTGATTTCTCAGAACACTGAATATAGTGAAGTCAGATGAGACTATATCAATCACATTAACACACGAAACCTTCAGTCTGAATTTTGTAAACGTGCAGGCACCTGTAGTTCAGGCAGAAACAATGTGGAACTTGTTCCACTTCTTCCAGACACATGTCACAACCTCCCGGATATCCGAAACTTTAGCTCGACAGCCACAGCCGCGTAAGAGCTCTGCATGTCAAAAACATTGAGTTTCACATAGCGTCAAATTAATCGACTTTCTGAGATGCTTCGTTTACTGGATGGAGTACAGGGAGGGCTGTTGCTAGACAACGGGTGGCTGAAACATAGGTAGAGGTGGTAGAGTGCAGAGATGTTAACCTCTCTGCCCTTACAGAATGTAGCTACAGCTTTTAACACTTCTTTGCCTTCAGAAGGTGCAGTGCAAGACAGACAAGGTGAGACGGCCCTTCCTTCCGTTTCTCGGAGCTTCCATGGCGTCGCGCTCGTCGCCTGAATCCATGCACCCTGGTTAACGTGCCACATGCATGAGCAATTAAGTGACGCACTGCGCCACAGATTTAATCAGAAACTTTTATTAGCAGACTTGGATTACTTATCTGCACTTCCAACTATCTAAAATGAATTTAACTAATCACCAATCTGGCTTTGACCCGCGAGATAGAATTAAACTTTTCACATCAGTGTCAATTACCAAAAGACGTTTCTGTAAATATTATGGGGTAAGGCGACTGGACTGGAACGTTTTTATCGCTTGCAGGTCATACAGTGCCTCCAGGTGCCTCCTGATACCTCCAGTCAATGATCTCCACACAACAAAATAATAATACAATTGAGTGTCCATAAATTATCCCTGGTGAAGAAGTGAACCGGTACTTCACATTACCTACAACAACAACTAAACCACAAACGAAACTGAGATTCACTGATTATTTCACGGAGGTAAACGAGAGGTGCTTTCCCTGAGACCTAGAGATAGGAGCTACTCAATCCACTACCACTAAAGGACGTTGCCACAGCGTCTTTTGGTAACCGACCTTTTTACACTAACACTACCAGCCAAAAAATTACCTAGCCACTAACAACCTACTAGATGAATACCAATCAGGTTTCCATAAGTATCGCAGCACAATTGCCTTATGAAAGGTAACAGATGACCTAAACTTTGGCATGGATGCACAACAAGCGACTACCATGTGCTTCTTAGACTTCAGAAAAGCTTCTGAAACTGTCTACTTTAATGTTTTACTTGCCAAACTTAGCAGCCAAATTTTCTCGCTAAGTTCAGTGCACTGGTTTCGCTCATTCCTGGCGTCTCGCCAGCAACATAATGCCACAATGAAGGCAAGTAGTATCAAGCGTCTCCCAGGGTTCGATATTAGGTCCTGTACTGTTTTCACTATACGTCAATCATGCGTTATCAGTTTTGTCCTACTGCAAATACCAGTAGTACGTTGATTACGTCAAGTTGTATTAAGTGCAAAATCAATAAACGTGAAGACAGCAATCGGGAATCTCAGTTCCGACCTGTGTGCACTACTAAAATGGGAGCAAGGTATAACATCAAAGGTCAACCCATACAAAACCAAAGCGATTCTGTTTGGTCATTCTAGCCTCATTAATGGTAATTATTGGAAATCCCAACCATAGGGTAGTACAAAAGTATCCGCTACGACTCACAATAAAGGTTATTTATATAAATGGTTCAAATGGCTCTGAGCACTATGGGACTTAACATCTATGGTCATCAGTCCCCTGGAACTTAGAACTACTTAAACCTAACTAACCTAAGGACATCACACACATCCATGCCCGAGGCAGGATTCGAACCTGCGACCGTAGCGGTCACGCGGTTCCAGACTGAAGCGCCTAGAACCGCACGGCCACATCAGCCGGCTATTTATATAAATAACCTTTATTGTGACTGGTAGCGGATATTTTTCTACACCCTATAAAGGAACAGTCACGGAGTTCGACAGCATCCACTATGGATAAAATTTATTTAATCCGAACCATCTTTAAACCTAAATGGGACAAATATCAACTTTTCTCCTTTAGCAAAGAATATAGGAGTAATAATAGATGAAAATCTGAATCGGACTGGGTACGTAACTTCAATGTGCAAGAAGACATGACCATCTGCCCATGCCCTGCAAAAATAGAAAAACTCTCCGCATTTTACCTAAAACAGAAACTTGTACAAATGCTTATACTTCCAATTATTAATCACAGCGATGTTATTCTGCAAGGCCTTTCTCAGGAAAGCTCATGGAGCGTGTAACTGGTTAAGAATGCGTGTGTTCATTATATGTGTGACGTTCGACATTTTTTAATCATATTTGACCATCATATGCACAGGTACCTTGGCTGCGTGCAGACAATCGCTCAGTGCTTAGTGCTGTGGAATGCGGAAAAAACAGAAAATTGGCGCTCATAGGAAGAAGAACAACACCAAAAATGCAACAGGAGCGTAATATGTAAGAAACTGTCTACGCAACCTGCCACTGATGATGCCTTGCAGAAAATAAAGGCGAAACGCGTATGGCACTAAAATTGTGTTTTATTCAGTTGCTGTCAGACGGTCCATAAGTGAAAATTATCAATATACCGTAATATTTCCATGCCCTCTGGCTTCCCTACTGTCTCATCAACGAACAGTGCCCTGACATTTCTCCTCGACCTTAACGTTCTTATCTGAACAATATGGCAGACACATCCGTTCCAATCAGAGCAAAATCCTTTCTGTTCCACTCCACCCTTCAGCCACTTCCTCGAAGTCATTCTTAGTAGCGGAAACCCGACTGTGGAATAATCTCCCGCATTATGTTACAGAACTGAATAACATCCCCAGCTTCAGATAACAGTTAATGATATATCTAGCAAATCAGTAGTAATGATTACCACTTCCCTGTACGCTCTCGTTATCCTTGAACACCCTTATTTCCAGCACGATCTTCCTCATTTCCCAGTATTCTTAGCTTGTGCAGTCACCTTTATTTTCCTTAGAACTCACTATAACATCAAACAACCGTTTTTACACCATAAATTCTTTTTATATCTGCGCTGTCATTACTGTTATTTTGTTATTGTTATTATTATTGTTGTCATTATTAGTACTATTACTACTATCAATATTAATGATAGCTGCAGCAGCAGTAGCAGAAGTACTGCCAATATTGTATACTTATATTGTTACTAGAGAGACTCAAACAATTTTAATACTATTTGCAAATTATAACTGTTATTCATTAGGTAACTGTGAGGTAAGAGTGGTACTGTTTCTTTGAAACCCTTGTCCGATGTGAGAGAGGGGCCGATTGCCATAATGACACCAGGTGAAATAAATAAAATAAAGGACAGGGTCTCACAAAACCAGAACACTCAAGTTTCCAAGGAAACGAATGGAAATTGTATGTTTCTATTAAACCTCGCCATGTCCTTCTTCTTAATTAAAACACCATCTCTAGCTAGCTAATGGATCCGTCCTCTACTCTCCAGTCTCGCCCTTTGACGAGCTATTCCACGTTCAGTAGTCCAGAAAACTGGTCGCGAAAAAGAGGAATGTGCCGGAGTAGAATTCCATGTCCGAGCCCGGGAAGGTACTTGGAATTATCTCGCTCTTTCGCACTTACAATCTTGCTTGAGTTCTCCCAATCACCGTCTTAGTCGTAGAGGGTTCGAGAATACTAAGGCCCACGATGGAAGGAAGAACCATCGATTTTGCGAGCTACAAACCGCACAACAAAATTCCTTAATCTACAGGGCTTTCAGCCATTAAGGTTGACCGGTCCCTGACGATAACCAACGGTTGAGCCTTGTATGCATAATGACCCAAATCGAAAACGCAATAATTCACGGAATACTGTAGGAAGAGAAATGACATTGAGTTTTATTGAAACAAAAAATGAGTAGGAAAACCGACTGACAGATGGCGCTGGTCAGCAACATGTCAGTAACGCCGCATGAGAATCATTTATAAAATGAGCTGTAGTGAGAAAGGGAACTAGATGCGCCAGCAATCGCGTCTTGTTAACTTTGTCATTGTTAGTGAATCTTCGCTATCAGAATGGAGAATCCGTCACGGTACCTATACGGTACTATCGCCACAAGAAAAGAATTAAAACGAGTGAAGGTCTTATGAAAAATTTGTTGTGAAGAAAATGATCAGGAAGTTCTATAACACCCGCTGGAAGGTACGATTTTTATACAGGATGGCACACCATCCCATATTGCTACACGTGTGAAAGATCTCCTTTCGGTGATGATCGCATAATGAGCTACCGCTTCCGTCATGCTTGGCTTCCCAGGTTCACACTGTTACTCTTGAAATACTTGAAATGTGAAACACTGAAGATGCCACTAGACCTTGCATTTGATAATAATGTACTGTCGTAGAAAGGGCTGCGATAAATGCGCAACAGTAAAATAACTATTGCAACAAAATATGTAAAAAAAAAACAAAGGATTTACGGTCAGACTAGATAATAGAATGTAGTCTGGTGTCCAGTAGTGTTGCAAATTCCAAAAGTTTTCAATCAAGTACTGCACTGCTAAATCTGTCATCTCAGACTTCCACACTACACAGAAAACGTGCTTCACTGATGTAGTTCACCCATGAACATTCGTTTTCAAATTATCACTTTCAAGTGGTTAGGTAGAGTGGTTAAGGTAGAAGTCAACACAGACTGATTTCATGATGGCTCAGAACAGTCCCTAAACCGTTTTATAACGAGTAACATATATTATAAGGGGTCCGGAAACGCACTCCGTGAACTAAGCTTCGTCGCATATGAGAATGCGTTCGATGACGCAGATAGGATCACAGTCACTGCTCACATGTATGTTGTTTCAAGGTAGTACGAAATGGATTCGCATATCGCTATTCCAGACTGGCGTGAGCTATTTGTGGCACATGAAAATTTGTGCCAGACCGGAAGTAAAACTCGAATTTCTCACTTGTTGCGAGCGGTTGTTAGCCACTTTGGCCGCCAAAACAGATCCAAACGTCGATATGTCACGGAGTCCACAACCAGTGGCACGCACATTTCGTGACTCCTGCACAGGCAGAGACGGATATTTTATCGCCATTTTAGCCCATCGAGGCGTCGTTACATGCTGGAAGGACACTGTAACGTGAAGATACAGACACAGTATAACCCCACACATTTTATCCATTCATTTGTTTGAAGATAGGCTTGAAGGTTTAGGATTCAAGCATACAAGTGAGAAAAACCCGTCGCACACTTTCCAAAGAGCCTTTCATAAATTTTCCCTAAGCGATGTAGCGACCCATAGAATAACTAAATGTGTGTGGCAAGACGGGGATTTGAAACCCGGCCCTTTCGTGTGCGAGTCCACTGTCTTAACCAACTCGCCATCTCACGCTGTGTGCCTAAGGGATGTTTGAACAAAACGGATGTATCATTACGTAACTTATTTCGACTATCAATCATCTGTCAAAGATTTACGAATCGTGCCCCGTCCTTCACGCAGGCGTTACGAGAAGTCGTTATTGAACCAATCGATCAAAGCTAATGAAGAGGCTAAATTGTAGACAGGTGTCACTGTGGTATTATTGCAAAAAACGCTTCAGCACTTTTAATTTCGTTTCTTTAATGGTGGCTGTTATGTATGTGGAGTCAAAGTGGGAAAGAACAGCTTATTGCTTAACTTACTCATAAATCTATCGAGGATGTCTGAGTGGTAAACTGACAACTGTGTTGAGTTCTAACAATGGTGTCAAGCGAGAATTCTGATTGCGTTACTTGCCGACGATTTCGTTTAAATGGTTTAAATGGCTCTGAGCACTATGGGACTTAACATCTGAGGTCAAAAGTCCCCTAGACTTAGAACTACGTAAACCTAACTAGCCTAAGGACATCACACACATCCATGCCCGAGAAAGGATTCGAACCTGCGACCGTAGCGGTCACGCGGTTCCAGACTGAAGCGCCTAGAACCGCTCTGTCACAGAGGGCGGTGACGAATTCGTGGCCAGTTCTGAAGAGAGATCGAATATTTGTTACTAATAACTCCAGGCCAACTTTTTCTACCGTACTTTCGTTGCGCTTCATCTCACTTCCTTACTCTTAACAAAGAATTTGTAGAAACATATTAAATAAAATAGTATAATCTGATAACTAATAAGTAGTTGTACATGAGTATTTCTATATAGTCTGAAGAGTTTGTGATATATGAAAAATATATAAATTATTTGCAAAATGTTTTTCACTATTAAAATCACTTACGCAATGATTGTTATTTAAAAACATGGACGCTTTAGGTGGAAACAATACATATGTTTAGAGAGGAAGAACAGTGACTTTGAAACAACCTTTGTAATGAAATTATTCTACATATAGCATCTTCTGACTGTTACAATTGTGGAAAAGAACACAGGAAATTGGTTTTGAATGAGGTACAGTACGAACAATATTCAAAAATAAGTGCGCACGAATGAGTAAAATAAGCATCTTTTTTAATTTTTACCAGTTTAGTTCTTCGCTATTAATGTAGAAGAATTATTTTAAATATGTTGAAATTTCTGGTAAACGACTTTTAAGTCTGAATACGTCGCGAAACTACTTTCCTTAGTCTCTGTTTAAACTCCTACTCTCGTTAAGTAACTTATCTTCTCGAATATTTTATGTAGCACTCCCAACTGTAATATTATTTCCAGCTATTCTTTTGCTTCACACAGAATTTCAGGCTACGTTAATATTCGTTTAGTGCGCTTCTGTATTGCATGTATCACGGAGAAGAAATGTTAAAATACTGTGTTAGTACACGACCTTAAGCTGTGGGGCCTAAACATTATGCAAGCTAGAGGTCAAATAATTGCATGCAAAAATATCTATCGCACTCTATCATTTAGCCTGCAAGTATTCTTAGTTAAAATTTGGAATCAACGTATCTTCTGTTTAATCCGTAGGTCGTTTGAATCACTATAGTTGACCTTCTCTTCTTGTTTGGTTTTTCAAACAGCTCCATCGTGTACTGTGGTATCTTTTAAAACTGAATTTCCTACATAGGATACACATTATTGGCGACACGTTTCTGACTTTGGGATCTACTGTGTCCAAAACACGCTGCTATGTTTTTGCAGAGGAAGTATATCGTTTTATTCCCTGTAACCCGAGCCTAATGGTCTATTAAACGGAGTGCCTTGAAAAAACAAGGTCGCGAAATAGAATTCCGATCGCATCCCAGAATTTTCTGCCTGTATTTAACTTAACCTTCACGTCTCAGTTATGAGAAGACGGGTACAACACGTGGTTCGAATTTTACGTTAAAGAGCAGCGCTCCTTTCAGCGGGTACGGTGCAAAGGACGGGCTAGAGCCTCGCAAGCCTCCGTGGTGTGTGTGTGTGTGTGTGTTTGAGGTTTACGGGCGCTAAACAGCGTGGTCATCAGCGCCCAAACGCATAAAAACAGGAACGCATGCAGTGAAGGGACTAAGACGGACAGTGAACAAGGAGATCGGCTAAAAGACAGATCTGACGCAGTTCCAAATCCTCACATACAGAGGCAAAACAAGAGGATAAGAAACGCACTAAAAAAGGAAAGGAAACAGAAGGAAAGGAGGACAGAAACCGAAGGGAAACAAGAAGGTATTCGTGACTGGCGGACCTCTTACCTAAAACCTGGGTGAGCCAGTTACCCAGCAGCACATTAAAACCCTCTCCCTAAAATCCGAGGCAACAAATTGGACAGGACACAAAACCGTAAGACGTTAACCACAGTCGTTGCGTCGTCTTGCAAAATAGAGGGCAAATCCGGTGGCAAAGAAACCACCGCCCTCTGGTCAGAGAATAAAAGACAGTGAAGTAAAATGTGGCGGACAGTAATCTGGACGCCACAAGCACTACTGATTGGGGGGTCCTCCCGCCGGAGTTAAAAACCATGCGTTAAGGAACTGTGTCCGATGCGGAGGCGAGTGAGGAGAACCTCATTCCGCCTGAATGACTGGTAGGACGTACGCCATGGCCGCGTGGTGGCCTTGACCAGACGCAGCTTATTGTCACCGACTACCAGCCACTCCTTTTCACATTGACGCATAACACGAAAACGCAGGAGGGAGGTAACAGCATGGAGGGGGACGGCACATTCAACAACGTGAGGGAGGGAACATGCATCTTTGGCAGCCACATCCGCCAGTTCGTTTCCCCTAATACCCACGTGCCCCGGCACCCAGCAGAAAGAAACCTCCTTCCCCTGTCGTTGCAGGTGGAGTAGGGCTTCATGGATGTTCTGGACGACCGTATCCGCTGGGTACAAGTGTTGAATGGTCTGAAGGGCACTCAGGGAGTCAGAACAGATGAGGAACTTAAGACTGGGAACACATCTCATCTGCTCAAATGCCCGCAAGATCGCAAACAAATCGGCATCAAAGATGGTAAACGCCGCAGGAAGCCGTAACTTGACGACTCGATCAGGGAAAACAACAGCACAACCAACAGAGTCCTCCTGTTTAGAGCCATCCGTAAATACTGGTACATGGTCGGGATGCTGGTGTAAAATATCGGAAAATAAGGAGGTAAAAACAAACGCAGGAGTGCAGCTCCTCCGGTACTCCGGTACTCCGACGCTGGGCCTCTGGAGCAACCAGGCAGCAGGCGGGTATAACCTTGGCGGTGGGGGGCCACACGCTCCACACCAAGGGACTCAAGCAAATGCTGGGCACGAATCCCAAATGGTCTCGTTGCCCTGGGACGACTGGAAAAGAGACGTGTCATAGGCGGTCGGGCAACGGGTGGGTACGCAGGGGAGGTAGGACAGGCAAGGAATTGACACACCCGTCGCACCATGAGGAGTTGCCGCCGGATGGCGAGCGGCGGTTCTCCTGCCTCAGCACACAGGCTGGGTATGGGACTGGTATGGAAGGCACCAGTGGCCAGCCGGATACCCTCATGGTGTACTGCGTCAAGAATCTTCAGATACGAAGGCCTTGCTGACCCATACACGGTGCAACCATAGTCAAGTCGCGATCGGACGAAAGCCCTATAAAACTGCAGCAGACGCGCCCGATCTGCTCCCCAGGACCGATGGCTCAGACACTTCAAAATATTCAGTGCCTTCAGCCGGCCGGAGTGGCCGTGCGGTTCTGGGCGCTACAGTCTGGAGCCGAGCGACCGCTCCGGTCGCAGGTTCGAATCCTGCCTCGGGCATGGATGTGTGTGATGTCCTTAGGTTAGTTAGGTTTAATTAGTTCTAAGTTCTAGGTGACTGATGACCCCAGAAGTTAAGTCGCATAGTCCTCAGAGCCATTTTTTCAGTGCCTTCAGGGCATGCACCTTTAGGTCTTTAAGGTGAGGCAACCACGACAACGGAATCAAAAGTGAGGCCCAGGAACCTCACAGTGTCTCTAAAAGGAAGAACGGTGTCCCTCAGACGCAATTCAGGGGAGGTAAAAAGACGTCGAGAACGATTAAAATGAACACACACACATTTGTCTGCAGAAAAGGTAAAACCCGTCTTCGCAGTCCATGCCTCTAAGCGCTTTATGGTAAGCTGCAATTGCCGACTAGCAGTGACAAGACTGGAGGAAGAACAGAAAACAGCAAAATCGTGCATAAACAAGGAGCACTGGGCAGGACTCCGGATAGTGGACGTGATACTGTTAATGGCGACGGCAAAGAGGGTGACACTTAAAACGCTTCCCTGAGGAACACTATTCTCCTGCACGTACAAATCAGATAGCACATTACCAACCCGATATCGAAAGAGGCGGTGGGAAAGAAAGGACCGAATGAAGATGGGGAGACAGCCACGAAAGCCCCACTCATGGAGTTGATTGAGGATAAGGCGGCGCCAAGTAGTGTCATACGCCTTATTAACGTCAAAGAATACACCTAGATAATGCTGGTTACGTAGGAAGGCCTGCTGGATGGCCGCCTCAAGCAGGGTCAAGTTGTCTATAGTGGAACGACATCTCCGAAAGCCACACCGAGAGGGGCTAAGGAGCTGCCTGGTCTCGAGCAGCCAAACCAGGCGACGGTTGACCATGCGTTCCAACGTCTTCCCGACACAGCTCTTCAAAGCAATACTTCGATAACTACTGGGATGCGTTCGGTCCTTCCCTGGTTTGAGGAGGGGAATCAAAATCGCCTCCCTCCACGAGTCAGGGTACGTGCCGGATAACCATATCATATTAAAACAATTCAGGAGAACTTCCTTGGATGGCAGCAACAAGTGCTGCAGCATGCTGTACCAGATGTGATCATGACCAGGCGCAGTATCATGAGCCACAGACAGCGCCGAATCCAGTTCCCACATTGTGAAGTGGTAGTTGTAGGGTTCAGAATTTGGAGACCGGAAGTCCAAGTGACCCCTCTCGATGGCAGTGAGGTAGCGGCAGATATCTGGATCACAGTTAATAGTGGCGGTAGATTCCGCAAAATGCATGGCCAGTGTCTGGGCAATGTCTCTCGGCGCCGTGAGGAGACATCCTTGATGCAGCAATGCTGTGACAGGTAGTTGGCTGAGTTTCCCGGAAATCCTCCTGATGGCTTCCCATACTTTCGTAGAACTAGTGGAGCAGGAGACAGAGTTCAAGAACGATTGCCATGACCGTCGTTTGCTCTCTTTAACCACTCGCCGCGCTTTGGCCCTTGCCACCCGAAAGGCCGCAAGATTGTCAGCTGAGGGACGGCACTTGAAGCGGCGCAGAGCTGCACGGCGGGCTCGGATGGCTGAGCGGCACTCAGTGGTCTACCAAGGCACAGGACGCCTCTCGGGATGACCGGATGACCGTGGGATTGACAATTTAGCAGCATGGGAGATCACGGCTGTAACATCGTCTACCCATTCGTGGACGCTGGCACGGTGTTCCAAAACAGCCAGTTGGCTGAAAAGTGTCCAGTCAGCTCTGCAGAGGTGCCACCGGGGTGGCACTGGTAATGCCACAACCTCATCCAGGAGGCGAATCCAAAGGGGGAAGTGGTCACTAGAATGGAGGTCAGCAGCAACCTCCCACAGAGCAGAATCCGCGAGTGCTGGAGAGCAAAAGGAAAGGTCAATAGCCGATGACGACCCGGAAGCAGTACAGAAATGAGTGGGAGCACCAGAGTTGAGGATGCACAGTTCTTCAGACATTATGAGGCTTTCCAGAATGCGACCCCTGGGGCAAGTAGTCGGAGAGCCCCATAAGACATTATGAGCATTGAAGTCCCCCAGAAGAAGAAATGGGCGGGGCAGTTGGCTAATAAGGTCCGTGAGAGCCGCAGAGTCTATTGCATCCTGAGGTGGTAAGTAAACTGAACAGACTGTGAGCCTCTGACTCACAAGAAGGTCAACTGTAACTGCTTGCAAGTTTGTAACGAGAGGGAGCTCAGATGAGGGGTGCATGTCACGGACAAAATCCGCAACACCACCCTTTGCCCTTTCCCGCGTCAGATCATCATTTCGATATACGGTATAGCCCCCTAAAGAAGGGGCATCAGTGGCCAGAAAATGTGTCTCTTGGAGACATAAGCACAAAGGGCACTCTCGTACAAGGAGTTGTAATTCGGCCACATGCGTCCTGAACCCATTCAGGTTCCGCTGTAATATGGGAGCCAGTGATCAGGGTGGCTGAACTTTCACCCTGCCTCTGTGCTTTGGAGGAGAGCCCGTACTGGCCGGAGATTTATTCCTGGGGCGAGAAGATCGCCCCCGTTCGACATCAATGTCCTTCAGGTCCAATGACGACCCACGAGAGATGTCAGACAGTACGATGGCCTCGTCATCGGACCGACCCTGACTAGTCTCCTGAGGTGGCAAAACTTTCACCTTCGGCGTCTTTGTCTTGGGGGTTTTGAATGCAGAGCCTTGTCAACAGCTGGAGCTGTACTAGCCTGGGCAGAAGGCGCCATATGGGGAGAGGCAGGAAGTACCCCAATGTCAGCAACCACGGCCTTGTCCGACGTTGCGGGGAGAGCTGCAGGTTGCAAAACAACCGCAGCAGCACAAGTGCACTGGCAAACGCAGGTATTAGTGCTAACACTAGCAACCTCCGTTTGCGTAGCAGCAGTGGCCATTTGTACCGGTCTTTTCAGAGCGGAAGCGAAAGATGTTGAAAACGCAGGAGGTTGCATGGCCTTAAAAAGCTTCTTGGCCTCACCATAGGGGATGCGCTTAGATGTTTTAATCTCCTGTATCTTCCGTTCTTCGAGATAGAAGGGGCAGACCCGGCTCCAGACAGGGTGACTCCCAGAGCAATTCACGCACTTCACAGGCGATGAACAATCGGCTCCTTCATGGGCAGGCTGAGCACATTTACCACAAGTGGCTATCCCATTGCACCCCAACGTAGTATCGCCAAAGCGCTGACATTTAAAGCAGCGCATTGGGTTAGGGAAATATGGCCGTACTGGCAAACGTAGAGGTAGAAGGGTCCATTGCGGTCCCACGAGCAGCTAGGGAACTAAAGGTCCGCTCAGAAAGAGCCCCGCGTGCCTGAGTAAGTTGCTAGCAAAAGTGGCCATTTGTACCGGTTTTTTCAGAGCGGAAGCGAAAGATGTTGAAAACACAGGGGGTTGCATGTCCTTAAAGAGCTTCTTGGCCTCACCATAGGGGATGCGCTTAGTTGTTTTAATCTCCTGTATCTTCCGTTCTTCGAGATAGATGTGGCAGACCAGGCTCCAGACAGGGTGACTCCCAGAGCAATTCACGCACTTCACAGGCGATGAACAATCGGCTCCTTCATGGGCAGGCTGACCACATTTACCACAAGTGGCTATCCCATTGCACCCCAACGTAGTATGCCCAAAGCGCTGACATTTAAAGCAGCGCATTGGGTTTCTTGTTTTGGTGACCTCCAAAACTATGGAAAGCAAAGAGCTTGCCGTTGAAGAGATGTAGGTGACTGTGTCGAAGATGAACTGATGTTTATGGCTGGGGTGCGGCAGGTGCCCCAGAGGTTGCCCGCTTGCGACTGTTCCACCCCAACAGCAATGCATCTTATAGGCGCGGAGCACACCGTAAGATTGAGGGGTTTTTATAGTGGTTAGCCTTCCTCGCAATCCAGGCGATCAAGCCAAGATTACCATTCCCCGCAGCACACAACATTCCACCGCCGCGCCATACGGTGGTCGCTGAAGCATGTCCGGGGGTTACGGTGACAGGAAGCTGGCGGCGCTGACCAGTCCCCAGCTCAGGTCCCCGGGGTCGCCAAGCCCTTACTCAGCAAATGAACGCTGAGCCCCTGGGGGCCTCCGAGGCGTCGCTCAACTAAAAGACTTGCAGCAGGCCGTTGAACCACACCGAATTATTATTATTCTATTTGTTAGTGTGGAAATCGTTGCCTAATGGTTTATTTATGCCGAACGCTGACGGTGTAATTACTGTGAGCACACTTCATCAACTTCTATTCGAATTCCGCTCCCGTGGGTAACGTCCCCCTCATTTCGAAGCTTGACCGCCACCCAACCTTTGTTTAATTTACTTTTTTAGTAATCTTTGCTGGACTGTCAGTTTTTCCGTATAACTCTATTGTTTTTGAGCGTTCATCAATTTAACGTCGTTATTAAGAATCCGTTACATCTCTGCGAAAATACATTTTACGCGATCACTTTTCATAACCACATTGCGAGATAGTAATGAGACATTGAAAATATGTTCCCGCTATAAGCGGCGCATTGTTGAGTAATGTAAGCCTTAATGCTGCCACTTTAGCTGAGGACTACGGTAAATTGAATTCTTAGCACAGTCAGTTCAAACTGTTGTTCAGTTGCGAAAAGCTTTCTATACGGGCAGTAACTAAATTCCCTTTATAGACTGTATGGGCAGTTTCCTTATACCAGAACAAGAAAAGAAATCCCTTTCAACATGGACTATAAAGGGCATACTTTAAGAGCTACTAGCGATTGTCCATCTCCATTGCTGTGATGCACATCTGTTCTACTGCAAATTCGTAGCTTTCCATGTTTTGGGAGGTGCTCGGTAGACCAAGACAAGAAAAACTGTCAAACGTACATACGTTCTATAAGAGCTCTGCTCATCATCACTGCTGTGATACACATCTCTGCTACATGGACTCTCATATTTCTTAAGATATGCATTTTAGAATTCATGCTTACTGGCCACTTTTTCTTGTTTTGGTCACCTCCAAAAAAATGGAAAGCAAAGAGCTTGCCGTTGAAGAGATGTAGTTGACTGTGTCGAAGATCAACTGATGTTTATGGCTCTTACGGGATGCTTTTTAGAGCCCATGTTGACTGGAAATTTTTTCTCCTTTTGATGTAAGAAACCCATCCTCGAAGTCCGTAACGGTAATTTAGTGGCACCCTGTATATAACGGAGCCGTTATCATCGAGTAAAACAGAAGTGATATCCGGTGTCCCCCACGGAAGTGTTATAAGCCCTCTGCTGTGCCTAATCTACACAATCGGATTACGAGACAATGTGAGCAGCCTTCTTAGATTGTTTAAAGATGAGGGTGGTCGAATTCAAATGGCTCCAAACACTATGGCACTTAACATCTGAGGTCGTCAGTCCCTTAGACTTAGAACTACTTGAACCTAACTAACCTAAAGACATCACACACATCCATGACCGAGGCAGGATCCGAATCTGCGACCTTAGCAGCAGCGCGGTTCCGGACTGAAGCACTTAGAACCACTTGGCCACGGCGGGTAAGGGTGTCACTAACAGCCTAACAGAGTCATCCGAAGGTCGGAACCAATTGCAAAATGATTTGGACATGATATCTGCATTGTGCGAAAAGTGGCATTAGTTCCTCAGTAAGGAAAAGTGTGAGATCATCCATACGAGTACTAAAAGAAATCCGTTAAATTAGAATTACATAATAAATCATACCAATTTAATGGCTGTCAGTTCAACTAAACACCTGAGAATTACAATTAAAACGTAGGTTGGAACGGTCACATTGATGGTGTGGAAGGCAAACCAAAGTCTACATTCTATTGGCAGAATACTTAGAAGATACAGAGAATTCCTGCACTACGCTTGTTCGTCCTCTGCTTGAGTACGGATGTTCTGTTTGGGACTCTTAATAGATAGGCTTGGCGGAGGACATCGAAAAAGTTCAAAGGAGGGCGGCTCGTTTTGTATTACTGCTACATAGGGAGAAGACTACCGCACATACGATACACGAGTCGGGGTGGCAATCATTAGAACCAAGGCGTTCTTCGTTGGTGTAAGTTTTTTTTCACGAAATTTCAGTGTCCAACTTTCTACTCCGAATGCGAAAATATTTTGCTGCCGCCCGCCTACAGAAGGAGAAAGATCATCATGACAAAATAAGAGAAATCAAAGCTTGTGTACAAAGATTTAAGTGTTCACTCTTCCTATGAACTGTTAGGGAGAGGAACGGTAGAGGAATAGTCTGAAGGTATGTCGAAGATGGCACTGCCAGGCAGTTAAGTGTGAACTGCACAGTAGTCATGCAGATATAAATGTAGTTTCACCTTACCATAAACCTCAGAGGGCCAACAGGTGGCTTGGCGTAGGGAATGCCCTGGAAGCTGCAGTAGGGGCGGCCGGAAGGTGTCCTCAGCTTGCGCCCCCTCAGCGCCCCCTGAGGGAAGCTGATGGTGATGGCTCCGTTTGCTGGTGTCGCCATGTCGCTCCGTGTCGCGCAGGAGACTGGCAGAGCCAGCGGCGTCGCGCCGAGCGGCTGATAGTGGCTACCTGCCGGCGGGCTGTACGAGACTGCTGATAACAAACCGAACTGGATATGGAATACTCGTTGCCCTTGTGTGTCACCTTTGTGCACATCGGCCCTATGCAGCATGTACGTCACTGAAGTTGAAGTACACTTGAATAAAGGGTTTACAACATCGCAGCTACTAGTTAACATCAAGGTAAACTGTGATCACGATCAGAAAGGTGCACGTTAATGTTCACGTTCCATGAAATAATAGGTGGAGATATAATCCAGATCCGCTTTTCGGTTGTTACAAGTGATATTTCGAGTTACTAGAATAAATTACGGTTGAAGTGACTGTCAGATTACTGCTCCAATGAAATCAGGACATTCCTCCCTTTCCTGGTGACTATGATTCATAGGGAGCATCTTAGAAGATTCTTCTGCGGTGATGTCACGATATTTGACATATGTAATTGCTGGATGCCAGTTCTGTCTTGAGTAATGGACTGTCCCTTGTAGTTGTGCTGTGTGATTTTACTTTATTTTTATAGTCTAGTAATCATCAAACACCTAACATGACATACGACATTTCTGGAGACATCTGCTGTAATTACAAGATAATATGCTCGGAGTCGGGGTATGAAATATCCGAGGGTTGAACGACATATCGTTTCCTACATGAGCATGGTAAAAGTATGTTATAATCAGACTGTCCTGTTTGAATGCTATAATTAGGTTTGCATTATCCCTCACCAGCTGGTTAGGGAGTGTGGAATAGTCCGACTCAGGTAAATTACATCAACAACCACATGGCTACCAAAACAGAAATATCGTCGAATTTGATCTTGGTTTTCCACAGCAACGTCGTCAAATATGAACGCTTTGTTTGGCATTACTTTTCTGGTGGAAGGATATCACTGCTCTCATTGAATGTCGTGTATGTCAAAACATATAATCCTGAAACGTGTGCTGTAACAGCTGGTATTTGGGCTGAAAGAGTGTTTTGGAAATACACATACACTATGTGATCAAAAGTATCCGGACACCTCCAAAAAACTACGTTTTTCATATTAGGTGAATTGTGCTGACATCTACTGCCAGGTACTCCATACCAGCGACCTCAGTAGTCGTGTTTCATGGAGGGGGCTTGCACTCCTTGTTGTTTTGCGTGGCACTATCACAGCACGGGTCTACACTGATGCTTTAAGCACCTTCTTGCTTCCCACCGTTGAAGAGCAATCCGGGGATGGCGACTACATCTTTCAACACGATCGAACAGCAGTTCATAATACAAGGCCTGTGGCGGAGTGGTTAGACGACAATAATATTCCTGTAATGGACTGACCTGCACAGAGTCCTTGACCTGAATCCTATAGAACACCTCTGGGATATTTTGGAACGACGACTTCGTGCCAGGACTCACCGACCGACATCGATAGCTGTCCTCAGTGCAGCACTCCGTGAAGAATGGGCTGCCATTCCACAAGAAACCATCCAGCACCTAACTGAACGTATGCCTGAGAGAGTGGAAGCTGTCATCAAGGCAAAGGGTGGGCCAACACCACATTGAATTCCAGCATTACCGATGGAGGCGCCACGAACTTGTAAGTCATTTTCAGTCTGGTGTCAGGATACTTTTGATCACGTGGTGTATATGTTCAAAGCGAACTCCATCTGGATGTGTTAGAAGCGACTTGAGATCATTTTCCTTGCTGCAGTTGGATAGATCTACAATTATTGCACGTATGTTGTCGTGAAGGATCATGTCACTGACTTCCAGTCTTCTTGCATGGTGTCACAGCTCCAGTCACTTAAAACAAAGACTAGAGGCTTCATCCACCTTGACATGATACCTACTATGTCAGGTATTGGCGTGCAATGGGTTTTTAAAGAATGTAGTCAAAAATATGCCCCTACCATGATACTATGTCAGGTAATGGCGTGCAGCCGGCCGGTGTGGCCGTGCGGTTCTAGGCGCTTCAGTCTGGAACCGCGTGACCGCTACGGTCGCAGGTTCGAATCCTGCCTTGGGCATGGATGCGTGTGATGTCCTTAGGTTAGTTAGGTTTAAGTAGTTCTAAGTTCTAGGGGACGACCACAGATGTTAAGTCCCAGAGTGCTCAGAGCCATTTTGAACTGGCGTGCAATGGGGCATCTACAGATCATTTAGTTAAACGACTTAATTTTCTGCTGTTGTATGGTTGCAGGGAAAATACTGATAACAATAGATTTAGTTTATGCAATATAATGAAAGGTATGAAATAAAACATATTCTGGTTTACTTTTATTCAGTAATCATACACAGGATGCACATGACAGGTTTTTTCTTTATGTTAACACCAGTACAAAATATAGAAAATAAAGCCTTACTGTAAGCATAGAATTCAGCATGTATTTCTCTCAAACTTATTGGCAGTACATGTTTCCGTTGTCACCATACTGATCCACAGTTCGGAATCGTCTATGTGTACATTTTTACTATGGAGATACCCTGCAATGTCCCTATAGATAGCTGTAACACATGACAGCCATCTGTTCAGTCTGTCCAACACAGTGGATAGCGCCATCTGTACAGCGAACAAGTTTATAATGGTGGAGTGCTGTATATGAATGGATGTGTCACCAGATTTCACACAGAGTGCAGAATCATCGTTAGAGCTAGGATTTTTGCATATTTGCATGATAGTGCATATAATTGCATATTTAAGGGGTTATTGCATTTATAAATAACTTTTGCAAATTTATGGATGTATTTTACTTTTGCAGCAATGATTCTTGAAATACGAGTATTTCACCACAATAGTTTAAGAAGAAGAGTAAGACCTGATCAAATTTCTCTTTTATTGCTCTGTTTGTGTAGAAATTACTTCTCGGTCATATTTACAAATCCATAAAAGGGCGCCTAAGAATGAGGCGAACATAGCAATCAGCAATGAGCGGTTCGTGTACTATAAAAATATTTCTCTCGGCAGCTTAAGAAAAACTAAATAGCGATCAACAATCATGCGGCAAACCTATAAAGTTCGGCCGACCATCACGTCATAAAAGTCTCTACGGTTTGCATTGTGTAACAAACGAAGCCGCTGGCGGCAACAATGACATTTCCAAGAATGAAAAAGTTCCATTGTCAGCTACCTATAATTCAGTAACTAGTGTACAGTTCTTCGTGATTTCTGAAGTGTGCGCAGGAGAAGACCATATTACCACAGTGCCGAAGGAAAAGAACAGTAAAGCTTATTTACTACGACAGTGGATTGATGGAAATCCTACTCTAAGAACAGAGGGAAATGTATTGTACCAAGTGTGTGAGAAGCACGTAAGTTCTATTTTTGCTTTCTGAAAGTTAAAAATCAATATGATTTTGGAGTTAATTTTTTACTTAACCCTTAACTACTATCGACCGTCTCTCAGACCGCTACTAATTTTTGTGTCGAGATATTTCTCACACCCCTGCAAAGCCAAATGGACTATTGGGTGTCAAGCTACACGTGCCAGCGTTCTTGCATTGTTGCTGCTCTTTCTTTCGTAACTATTAGCCTTAAGAGATCTCACAGACGTACCATATGTTTGCGTGCCGCGTTTTTACTGCATGCTACTGTTTCTCCGTGGCGGGGAAAGATGGGCCTTCTGTGCAATGTGTGTTACGTGAGACAGATGTCTTCACTTGCGAGATGAGCCTCATACACCGAAAGAAGAATTCGAAAATCGAAAAACGTGCACCTTTTGCCCTCCTCGTCTGAAGAGGAAAACAAGTATCCATGTCAACTGCGATAATACCAGCACAAAGATGGCATTTGACTCACACGGCAATAAGCAGAGACAATGAGCGATGGATACTTACTCTCCAAATGCGCCTGTCGTCTAGGGGCTGTAATAAAAGAAAAGAAACACACTTAAAGGATCAACGACGTGTCTTGCGAACGTCCATACCAGAGCATATGGAACGAACAAAAGCGAGCAAAATGAGATTAAGAAACCTGATTAATAATCAAAAGCTCTTGGTCACGGATTCGAAACCCGCCACCGTATAAATTTTGACTAATTATCATCATTGGCGGCCGAAGACTTCCGGCATAAGAAGTCAGCCTCAATCTTTGCCAAGAATGCAGAAGGCAAAGGAAACCACTACATTAAAGACGCATAACTTGTATCCATAGGACATGTGACTTGTAATTGAAAAAATGTTATAATGATCTCTCCATTGGCGAAAGATTCTGGAATAACTTCCATTCTGACTCCGAGAAGAGACTGACAAGGGGAAGATGACTATGAGAAAAAGACTGGATAGAAGCACCAGCGCGGCAATTCGGACTTTGCGGTTGCTGATGGAGGCAAAACTCAAGAAAAATCAAGACACACTCATAGATTTTGTCAACCTCGAAAAAGCGTTCGACAATATAAAATGTTGCAAGATGTTCTAAATCCTGATAAAAATTGGGGTAAGCTGTAGGAAGAGACGGGTAATGTGCAATATGTCCATGTGCCAAGAGGGAATAATCTTAGTGGTCGACCAATAACGGAGTGCTCAGATCAGAAAGGGTGTAAGACAGAGGTATAGTCTTTCGCTCCTACTGTTCTATCTGTACATCGACGAAGCACTGGTAGAAATAAAGGAAAGTTTCAGCAATGGAATGAAAATACAAGGTGAAAGTATATCAATGATACGATTTGTTGATGCCATTGCTATCCTGAGTGAAAGTTAAGGAGAATTACGTGATCTACTGAGTAGAATGCAAAGTCTAATGAGTATAGAATATGAATTGAGAGTAAATCTAAGAAAGACAAAAGTAATGAGAAGTAGAGAAATGAGAACAGTGAGAAACTTATCATCGGGATTGATGGTCACAAAGTAGAAGAATTTAAGGAATTCTTCTACTTAGGCGACAAAATAACCGGTGACGGATGAAGAAATTAGGACGTGAAAAGCAGAATAGCAGTGGCAAACACGGCATTGCTGCCCAAGAGAATGCTGCTGGTATGAAACATAGGCCTTAATATGAGGAAGAGATTTATGAAAATGTAAGTATGGAGCACATCATTGTACGGCAGTGAAACACCGACTGTGGGAAAGCCGGGACAGAAGGGAATCGAAGCATTTGAGACGTGCTCTAACGAAATTTGAAAATTAGGTGCACTGATGTAAGAACTGAGAAATTTTTGCATAGAATCGGAGTGGAAAGGAGTGTGTGAAAAATTCTGAGAAGGAGAAGGGGCAGAATGATAAGACATCTTTTAAGACATCAGGGAATGTCTTACATGCTTCTAGAGGAAGGCGTAGAGAGTAAAATCTGTACAGGAAAAAAAAAAAAACAATATGACCAAGTTCTTGGACTGCAGATGTGCTGAGCTGCTATAAGGTCTTCGAATGAAGCACTAGTGAAACGGTTGAAATCACAACATCGAGAGATATATGGCACTATGTGACACTGTCGTTTATTTGGAGAGATGCATATGAGTCATGATGATGGCACTGTGGAATGCCGAAACTATTACACGCCAAAATAAAATAAAATATCATCTCAGTTACACGGCTGTTAGAATTTCATTGATATTGACAATTACATAACCAGCCGATGTACCCAGTCCATGACGGATCAACAGATTAGAGGCCACGGCTGCGCTTCGTAGAAATAGGACTGTAATGCTTGCGCAGATAATCATACAAACAGGCAGCTGTGTAAGCCAACTGTCTCCAGAATGAATGGTTCTAACAACGATTGGCAAGCAGCACTGCTGCCAGAGCACAAGCAGTCTTAACAAATTCCCTGCATCACAAATAAATTCCAATAAGTGAAAGCTCAAGTCACAGACAAGATTATAATAATAATAATGATAACGGTTCCAAAATGCAATTTCATACTAAGGCGGAATGAGCCTTGCTGTGTCAAGACCAGCTATAGAACCAAACACCGTCGCTTATTTTAATGGAAGCAAGTAAGAATGCATGAACGGCGATCAACAAGTTGGAGCAAGTCTGCGGATGAATGCTGGACTACAGACACATTGTAGGTCTTTGTCCTGCAGCAGGAACTTGCTGTCGTTCCCCTTTGTCTTTGACAGACAGAGTCAAAAATGGTTCAAATGGCTCTGAGCACTATGGGACTCAACTGCTGAGGTCATTAGTCCCCTAGAAACTAGTTAAACCTAACTAACGTAAGGACATCACAAACATCCATGCCCGAGGCAGGATTCGAACCTGCGACCGTAGCGGTCTTGCGGTTCCAGACTGCAGCGCCTTTAACCGCACGGCCACTTCGGCCGGCACAGACAGACGGAGTCCCGCCGACTTCTAATAGGTGACGTTTTGTGAGCATACGTCTTCTTCGACATAAATTGTTGTGTTTCACAGATTGTCACTGCCGAGTTTTAGACTCTTCATAGAAGGAGTCTGACAACGAGGTAGACAAGAGTTCCAGGAGTGCCTTTCTCGGTATACTGCACCCGGCCAGGGAGAGTCTGTTGCCATCTACATCAAAGCCACAGGCTGTTTTGATGCATGAGTTCTAGGAAAGCGTTGTTCGCTCCTTCCAGGAGAGTCTTTCGCTGTCTACAAGGAAGCAGCCAGCATTACAATTTTTCTCCGATTCATGAATGTCTTTGAAGAATGCAACACTTTATGGAATCATCATCCTTTTTTAAAGACACCAGTTGTTCAGCATCATTTTATAGGAAGATATCTAAAACCGCCGCCATAAGGTAGAGCGTTTTTTGCTTGCATCTCCCCACATCTCATCTTATCTGCAAGGATGTCACTGAAACAGTTCTGAACGATGAGGTAGTTCCACTGGTTGGCTTCTTTGTCTGTCTTCGCTTATCTTTCTAGAACCTCGCCGTCGCCTTAGAATGAGGTGGTTCCGAAGGCCAACACCGCAGAGTATTCAGGTATTCTGTTAGAATCATTTATAGTTTTGGTATTGTACAGCCATCAAAGGAAACCCCTTCGTTAGCCCATAAAGCACGCTACCACCGAAGGAACAGTAGTGACCTCCTAGCCTAGAGAATACAGCTACCGGATAAACACAACCGACGCAGCCACTACTTCATGTCACCACTAGGTTCTCCTCGTCCCCGGGATAGGCATACCATATGTAAAGGATATGAGAAGAAAGAACATCAGCTGATCGCATTCTGCATTGTCACACGGACCCACCATCTAGTACAATGATGTGGGGTGACATTGGGTATACAACAGGTTCCATCTAGTACCTACGGCCAGTAATTAGGAAAGCAGCAGTTACATTTTTGACTGTGCCCTATAATCCAAGTCTCCATGACATTACCTTTCAATAAGATTGTGTCAGAATGTGCCCTTGCTGTACTGAGGCGTCTCAATACAGGGGACATTCAATAGTTGACCTGATCAGCATGTTCTCCGTTCTTCTCATTCACTGTTTATACCTCGTCCTGCATTGCCAAGAGAGAGATACGCCACGAGTAGCAAGACACTCCGATTGATAATCTCCGGCTTAGAGTTGAAGCATAATGGAATGACGACCTCCGAATTGAGTTTCTCTAGTTGTTCAGTCGAGAAAAAGCCACTGTTACTGCCAGAGGTGATACCTCTTTGTACTATATTTCGCAACCTTCATATCCTCATATTATCTACAAACAATCACATTTACTTTCTGTTATTCTGTATATGCACAACGATAAAGATACCGTTAACTGCATCCCTTCCTACTATCAGTTTCATAGGTCATCATTGTACTAATAGGTGCTTCTGTCAACAAGAGTTAGAGGGGAATTCCCATTCTTCGCATGGGCAGTTTCTGGTTGCCTGCCTCAGGGAAGACTTCCATCGTGTTCATCCACTAATCTGACACCATAACCCGAGATGGTGGAATTACTGTACACGTGCTATGTTGAAAAATGTATCACATGTTTATTGTTTAATTGATATACAATACTGAATGTTTAAATAGCTACCTCGTCACTCGGTCCTATCATTTGTGCGTGACTTGAACCTGTTTAACGATTATGATGTTCAAACAATTACCGCTGTCTTGTTGTTAGTAGGCTACATGGAGGGAGGGACTCTTTATTTAAGAAACTGACGCTGACTGAAGGTCATAGTACCTCATGCACCATGCCTTTGGCATGCAGGCCACAGGAGCCAACGCGAGATGGGTCACGTATCGCTCCTGGTTCATCGTTAATGTTTTAAATAATTGAATCTTGTGTGTGAGCTGGAGCATAAGGGAAGCATTCAAAATTTTTATTTACAGAATCGGAGACAGCAACAGCGCACATTGTAGCTCACGTCACATTGCTGCCACCACATTTTTTTTCAGGTGGACCACCAAGTACAGCTGATTTGAGTATCTTGCGAGAAGTGACAGTAGCTGCCCCACGGTGAATAGGTGCGATATCAGGGAGAATAACGCTGTATCACTCCTGTGGGCGCATAGCGGTCATGCTGATGTTTGACAACTAACAGCTGCAAGTCATAGCTTTCACAAATGAGTCAGCCATTAGAGATTTGAGAGTCCAGAGACTGCTGTCTCTACAACGAAGTGTAGATGGTTCAAATGGCTCTGAGCACTATGGGACTTACGGTGTGGCCGAGCGGCTCTAGGCGCTTCAGTCTAGAACCGCACGACCTCTACGGTCGCAGGTTCGAATCCTGCCTCGGGCATGGATGTGTGTGATGTCCTTCGGTTAGTTAGGTTTAAGTAGTTCTAAGTTCTAGGGAACTGATGACCTCAGATGTTAAGTCCCATGGTGGCTCAAATGGCTCTGAGCACCATGGGACCGTAGCAGTCGCGTGGTACCAGATGTAGCGCCTAGAACCGCTCGGTCACTCCGGCTGGCGCGGCAGGGTATGTAAAAGTTATGCCGACAGGCACTGCGGGACGGTACGTTGTTTGCCGTAAGCAGAATTCAGGTTTCCAGCGCAGTTGCTTGTTATCTAAAGCCTACCCTGGACAGAGCGGTTACGGCTCGCACGGTGTGTGTGAGAGAGATAGTGGCTTGCAATATGCAGCCTTCACGTAACTTGTTTCTGGAGGACAGACACGTGTAGTAAAATGTAGCTGTTGTGTTGATGGAATAATTGCTGTAGGTACTGTCTTTCGACAATATTACTGTCGTTCGACGTTATTTTTGAGAGAGAACATTATTGCTAAGTGATATTGTGTAATGCCGGCCTTTGTAGCCGAGCGGTTCTAGGCGCTTCAGTCGGGAACCGCTCTGCTGCTACGGTCGCAGGTTCGAATCCTGCCTCGGGCATGGATGTGTGTGTTGTCCTTAGGTTAGTTAGGTTTAAGTAGCTCTAAGTCTAGGGGCCTGATGACCTCAGATATTAAGTCCCATAGTGCTCAGAGCCAGAGCCTATTGTGTAATGAGGATCGTACGATGTAAGCAAGTAGTTCAGGTCCATTTGTTGAAAGAGTTATTAATACGCTTGCCTTATACCACGGCAGTGGATAGAATGAATGAAGTTGAAACAATAACTGTGGTAATCGGATCAAGGAGACTCTTTATGCAAATGTCTAATACTGAGCTGCTTAGGGAGGAAGAACCAATATCCTAACGTATTTCTGTGGGCTTACATAGACTGACGCAAATCCCAGTGGACTTGGTAACGATGAAGCAGAGACCAGGACACCACCAGCTGTTTATAAAAAAAAAAGGAAGTTACGTTTGTACAGTTTGTTCGAAGTCTGGCACACCAAGCGTATGAAGAATATTTGAATTAAAAACTTGGTTGCAACTTGTTCTTTTATTAACAACACGTTTCCCATTCGCGGGGAATTTTCAGGTTATCTCAAAACTTCCTTTCTCCAACATTTAACAAAACTATAAAACGGGTCTATGCTAGACTGAAGTGCGTATCAAATCAGATGAGCCAAAAGGTTCAATACAGCACGAGCCATATTTGATTATTTAAGTGTTACATAAGGGAAACGTCTCGGGAAGTCCATTTGATTTGACGTGTACTTCAGTCTGGAACTCATTCGTTTTATTGTTTTTTAGCATTTTGTAAACGGGAAATTTTAAGATATCCTGAAGATGCCACAGAAAGGCGAAATGCGATGTTAATAAATGAAAGAACATGTTGCAATCAAGACTGTTTAATTAAAAAAGAAGCTATGTTCTATCTCAGATTATGTACTCCTGAATGGTCATTAAAATTTAGTGCTATTGAGTCTTTTCTAAAGTGTGAAACTGTCCATTGATTACAGACTTGTATTGGTATCACTTGCAATGTTTTGCGGTCTTCGTAAGTTAATGTGACGCAGGTAGTCTTTTACGGTGTGCTTAAAGCAAAAATCGTTGAAACTTACTGTAGGATAAAGTTTAAGTTGCTTTATTAAATTGTAGAGTTTTGATTGGAAAGGTTATTGGTTCCTTTCAAATGTTTTATTTCGAAACTAAAGTACCGTTTTCTAATATTCACTTTTCAAAGTAATTGTTTAAAGTTTTAATGTGTAATACAGTTACAATAATTGTGTGCCCCCCCCCCCCCCCCCCCCATGAACCATGGACCTTGCCGTTGGTGGGGAGGCTTGCGTGCCTCAGCGATACAGATGGCCGTACCGTAGGTGCAACCACAACGGAGGGGTATCTGTTGAGAGGCCAGACAAACATGTGGTTCCTGAAGAGGGGCAGCAGCCTTTTCAGTAGTTGCAGGGGCAACAGTCTGGATGATTGACTAATCTGGCCTCATAACACTAACCAAAACGGCCTTGCTGTGCTGGTACTGCGAACGGCTGAAAGCAAGGGGAAACTACAGCCGTAATTTTTCCCGAGGACATGCAGCTTTACTGTATGATTAAATGATGATGGCGTCTTCTTGGGTAAAATATTCCGGAGGTAAAATAGTCCCCCATTCGGATCTCCGGGCGGGGACTACTCAAGAGGACGTCGTTATCAGGAGAAAGAAAACTGGCGTTCTACGGATCGGAGAGTGGAATGTCAGATCCCTTAATCGGGCAGGTAGGTTAGAAAATTTAAAAAGGGAAATGGATAGGTTGAAGTTAGATATAGTGGGAATTAGTGAAGTTCGGTGGCAGGTGGAACAAGACTTTTGGTCAGGTGATTACAGGGTTATAAATACAAAATCAAATAGGGGTAATGCAGGAGTAGGTTTAATAATGAATAAAAAAAATGGGAGTGTGGGTTAGCTACTACAAACAGCATAGTGAACGCATTATTGTGGCCAAGATAGACACAAAGCCCATGCCTACTACAGTAGTACAAGTTTATATGCCGACTAGCTCTGCAGATGATGAAGAAATTGATGAAATGTATGACGAGATAAAAGAAATTATTCAGGTAGTGAAGGGAGACGAAAATTTAATAGTCATGGGTGACTGGAATTCGGTAGTAGGAAAAGGGAGAGAAGGAAACATAGTAGGTGAATATGGATTGGGGGGAAGAAATGAAAGAGGAAGCCGCCTTGTAGAATTTTGCACAGAGCATAACTTAATCATAGCTAACACTTGGTTCAAGAATCATAAAAGAAGGTTGTATACCTGGAAGAATCCTGGAGATACTAAAAGGTATCAGATAGATTATATAATGGTAAGACAGAGATTTAGGAACCAGGTTTTAAATTGTAAGACATTTCCAGGGGCAGATGTGGATTCTGACCACAATCTATTGGTTATGAACTGCAGATTGAAACTGAAGAAACTGCAAAAAGGTGTGAATTTAAGGAGATGGTACCTGGATAAACTGAAAGAACCAGAGGTTGTAGAGAGTTTCAGGGAGAGCATAAGGGAACAATTGACAGGAATGGGGGAAAGAAATACAGTAGCAGAAGAATGGGTAGCTCTGAGGGATGAAGTAGTGAAGGCAGCAGAGGATCAAGTAGGTAAAAAGTCGAGGGCTAATAGAAATCCTTGGGTAACAGAAGAAATATTGAATTTAACTGATGAAAGGAGAAAATATAAAAATGCAGTAAACGAAGCAGGCAAAAAGGAATACAAACGTCTCAAAAATGAGATCGACAGGAAGTGCAAAATGGCTAAGCAGGGATGGCTAGAGGACAAATGTAAATATGTAGAGGCTTGTCTCACTAGGGGTAAGATAGATACTGCCTACAGGAAAATTAAAGAGACCTTTGGAGAGAAGAGAACCACTTGTATGAATATCAAGGGCTCAGATGGCAACCCAGTTCTAAGCAAAGAAGGGAAGGCAGAAAGGTGGAAGGAGTATATAGAGGGTTTATACAAGGGCGATGTACTTGAGGACAATATTATGGAAATGGAAGAGGATGTAGATGAATATGAAATGGGAGATAAGATACTGCTTGAAGAGTTTGACAGAGCACTGAAAGACCTGAGTCGAAACAACGCCCCGGGAGTAGACAACATTCCATTAGAACTACTGATGGCCTTAGGAGAGCCAGTCATGACAAAACTCTACCATCTGGTGAGCAAGATGTATGAAACAGGCGAAATACCCACAGACTTCAAGAAGAATATAATAATTCCAATCCCAAAGAAAACAGGTGTTGACAGATGTGAAAATTACCGAACTATCAGTTTAATAAGTCACAGCTGCAAAATACTAACGCGAATCTTTACAGACGAATGGAAAAACTAGTAGAAGCGGACCTCGGGGAAGATCAGTTTGGATTCTGTAGAAATGTTGGAACACGTGAGGCAATACTATCCTTACGACTTATCTTAGAAGAAAGATTAAGAAAAGGCAAACCTACGTTTCTAGCATTTGTAGACTTAGAGAAAGCTTTTGACAATGTTAACTGGAAAACTCTCTTTCAAATTCTGAAGGTGGCAGGGGTAAAATACAAGGAGCGAAAGGCTATTTACAGTTTGTACAGAAACCAGATGGCAGTTATAAGAGTCGAGGGGCATGAAAGGGAAGCAGTGGTTGGGAAAGGAGTGAGACAGGGTTGTAGCCTCTCCCCGATGTTATTCAATCTGTATATTGAGCAAGCAGTAAAGGAAACAAAGGAAAAATTTGGAGTAGGTATTAAAATTCATGGAGAAGAAGTAAAAACTTTGAGGTTCGCCGATGACATTGTAATTCTGTCAGAGACAGCAAAGGACTTGGAAGAGCAGTTGAAGGGAATGGACATTGTCTTGAAAGGAGGATATAAGATGAACATCAACAAAAGCAAAACGAGGATAATGGAATGTAGTCAAATTAAATCGGGTGATGCTGAGGGGATTAGATTAGGAAATGAGACACTTAAAGTAGTAAAGCAGTTTTGCTATTTAGGGAGCAAAATAAATGATGATGGTCGAAGTAGAGAGGATATAAAATGTAGACTGGCAATGGCAAGGAAATCGTTTATGAAGAAGAGAAATTAGTTAACATCGAGTATAGATTTAAGTGTCAGGAAGTCGTTTCTGAAAGTATTTGAATGGAGTATAGCCATGTATGGAAGTGAAACATGGACGATAACTAGTTTGGACAAGAAGAGAATAGAAGCTTTCGAAATGTGGTGCTACAGAAGAATGCTGAAGATAAGGTGGGTAGATCACGTAACTAATGAGGAGGTATTGAATAGGATTGGGGAGAAGAGAAGTTTGTGGCACAACTTGACTAGAAGAAGGGATCGGTTGGTAGGACATGTTTTGAGGCATCAAAGGATCACTAATTTAGCATTGGAGGGCAGCGTGGAGGGTAAAAATCGTAGAGGGAGACCAAGAGATCAATACACTAAGCAGATTCAGAAGGATGTAGGTTGCAGTAGGTACTGGGAGATGAAGAAGCTTGCACAGGATAGAGTAGCATGGAGAGCTGCATCAAACCAGTCTCAGGACTGAAGACCACAACAACAACAACAATTGTGTGCCAGTCTGAAAGGACATAAAGTGCGATCATCAGCGACCGAAGTTTTATGCACATTTGGTCCTCAATAACATGTTTTAAGAAAGTTAATGTAATTCAGACTCAGCCAGTCGCTCTACCCCAAACAACGCTTGGGATTTAGAGCGGAAGCGGAATATTGCAGGCAACGGTCACAGATATTAATGCTTGAATATTGTTGGTGCGGTTTAAGTTACTGAAGTTGAAAATGATGTCTCACTTTAAGGAAATGTAACTTGGAACCGACGTAACGTTACTATATGCAGATGAAGACGAGCTTTTTTTTCTTTTTCTCTTTTTAAAGGGACGAGTATTTGGTTTCAGATAATACGGAATAAGCTGTAAATGTTTTGCAGTATGCCAAAGGAAACAGAGAATGAGCAGCATAGAGCGATAGAGTAAACTGATGTGAAGAAATGATAGTATGTCATGCTTGTGCTAAATTCTGAACTTAGACACGCTGAAGGTCAGAATAGCATTGTGTTTTTGCATGGTCGTACTGGCAGGGTTATTGGTAGGAAGCAAAGACTGAGCATGCAAGAGCTCCGAAAAAGGTGGAGAATTTCTTGTACGTACTAATAGAAGTCTAGAGACAAAATAAAAGCTGTGTCTCAGACCATGAAGTTATAATATTCAGTCGGTCATGACGGGACAGTGCAGAAATTTGAGGAAAAACGTCGATGAGGCTATATATGGTGCCAGTGACGGACCTACAGTCGATAAAAGGAACCAGGGTGTGGGCAAAGCAATTTGAGGCCAAAATTCTGAGGTTTGTGAACTTAGCCCACAGTCGAGAAACACAGATACAGTTGAGGGACTGGAGTGGATAACGGCAGTAAGTGGAGGGGAGGTGATGTCATCACAATGAGGCAACATGCAGCGGAACCTTTCCCTGTCAGTTGACGCTTGCTGGACCTCGAAGTGGAGAACCACAGTCACTCCCCATATGTATTTCCAGTCACACTGTTGACACTAGCGAGTGAGACCGTGTGTTGAAGTAGGGATAGAACGACTTTTTTTTTTGAGTCATTTGTCTTCAGACTATTATGATGCTGCCCGCCATGAATTTGTCTTCTGTGTCAACCCTTTCATCTCAGAGTAGCACTTGCAACTTACGTCGTTATTCGTTGGATGTATTCCAATGTCTGTCTTCCTCTACAGTTTTTACCCTCTACAGCTCCCTGTAAAACAACGGCAGTCATTCTCTGATGCCTTAACATATGTCCTATCATTCTGTCCCTTCTTCTAGCCAGTGTTTTCCACATATTCCATTCCCTGTGATCCTCCACAGATACTCCTCATTCCTTACCTTATCAGTCCATCTAATTTTCAACATTCGTCTGTAGCACTACATCTCAAATGCATCGATTCTCTTCTGTTCTGGTTTCCAACAGTCCATGTCTCACTACCGTACAATGCTGTGCTCCAAACGTACATTCTCAAAAATTTCTTACTCAGATTAAGGCCTACTTTTGAAGCTAGTAGATCTGACTTGGGCCGAAATGCCCTTTTTGCCGCTACTAGCCTGCTGGTACGTTACGTTACCTTAATACTTGATGCATAGATCATGAATACGACATTTCGTAATAATGTGAAACGTTTCAGTTTAACATAAGTTTTCTATACACAAAATAATTATATTCTACAGTTATTTCTTCGTATTTATTCTTCATATCTAAAAATTCATCTATTGAGTAGAAGAACTTGTCATTCAGAAATTCTTTTAATGTGTTTTTAAATGTTGGTTGCCTATCTGTCAGACTTTTTATGCTATTTGACAAATGACGAAAGATTTTTGTGGCAGCGTAATTCACCGCTTTCTGTGACAGACTCAGATTTAACTCAGATTAGTGGAGGTCATCCTTTCTTCTAGTCTTGCAGCAATGCACATCGCTATCACTTTTTAATACGGATGGGTTATTAGTAACAAATTTCATAAGTGAATATATGTATTGCGAAGGTAATGCGAATATCCCGAGTTCATTAAATAAATGTCTGCAAAGGTGGTTTTGTGTGGGCTCTAGGTACTATTCTGATTACACGCTTTTGTGCGATGAATACTTTTTCTCTTAATGATTTAATACCCCAAAATATTACACCATATGGAAGCAGTAAATCAAAATAGACCTAGTAGGCTAATTTACTGAGATGTTTATCACCAAAATTCGCAATAACCCTAATAGCGTAAGTAGCTGAACCTAACCATTTCAACAGATCATCAATGCGTCTCTTCCAATTCAGTTTCACAACAGTGCTCACATGCAGAAATTTTGAATATTCTGCCTCTACAACACACTTTTGTTCTAAGTGTATATTTATCAATGGTGTTACGCCATTTGCTGTACAGAATTATATATACTGTGTTTTCTCAAACATTAGTGAGAGTCCATTAGCAGAGAACCACTTAATAATTTTCTGAAAGACATTATTTACAATTATCTCAGCTGATTCTTGTTTGTTTTGTGTTATTACTATACTCATCGGCAAGAAGAACTAGATTTGTATCTTCATGAATATAGAGTGGCAAATCATTAGTATATATTAAGAACAATAAGGGACCCAAGACTGAAACCTGTGGGACATCATTCTTGATACTTCCCCAGTTGGAGGACTCTGCTGATTTTTGCAGAGAATTATACTGTTAAATTCAACTTTCTGCATTCTTCTAGTTAAATATGAATTAGTTCTTTAGTACATTGTCCCACTCATACCACAGTACTTAAGCTTATTTAAAACAATTTCATGATTCGCAAGTAAAAAGCGTTTGAGAGATCACAAAATATCCCAATGGGTGATTTTCGGTTATTAAAAGCATTTAATATTTGATAAGTTAAAGCATAAATAGGATTTTCTGCTGAAAAGCGTTTTTGAAAACCAAACTGACATTTTGTTAGTACTTCATTTTTACAAATACGTGACGCTACTCTTGAATACATTATTTTATTAATAATTTTGGATGAAGCTATCAGAAGTGAGATTGGACAGTAATTGTTATCATCAGAGCTATCCCTTTTTTACGCAATGGTTTAACAACAGTTCACATGGTTCACATGGCTCTGAGCACTATGGGACTCAACTGCTGAGGTCATAAGTCCCTTAGAACTTAGAACTACTTAAACCTAACTAACCTAAGGACAACACACACATCCATGCCCGAGGCAGGATTCGAACCTGCGACCGTAGCGGTCGCGCGGTTCCAGACTGTAGCGCCAGAACCGCTCGGCCACCAGCGGCCGGCTAACAACAGTATATTTAAATATATGTGGAAGAAAGCCCTTTTTCAGTGAGCTATAACATATGTGACTGAGAATCCTACTTATATGTTAGGAACAAGCTTTTAGTACTCTGCTGTAAATGCCATAAATTCCATGTGGGCTTTTACTTTTGTATGATTTTTTTCTTATTTCTGTAGGACAAGTGGATTGAATTGCAGTTTTATAAAATTGTATAGGTGTTGCCTCTTCCATAGACTACCTTGCTTTTTCTAATGAATAGCTGGATCCTATTTTATGTACAACATTTAAAAAATCATTATTAATTTTTTTTACTTCTGACTTTTTGTTAACAGATTTTTCATTGGATGTGATAGAAATACATTCTCCCTGTGCTAGTGGTTACCCTGTCCCTCTTTTAACAATATTCCTAATTGTTTTAATTTTGTTATCGGATGTGCTAATCTCAGACACAATGCACATACTTACAAACTTTCAGTAACATAACTTCACTATTATGGAGGACTGTTTTGCATTACTGTATAGAGCAATGCCATATACTGTAACCAGCTGTGCATCATTATCAGACAGACCATTCTTAACACGAAAAGGTTTTATTTAATTAAATTTATCTTGGTCTATAAAAGCATTATCTAACAATGTGCTGCTCTCCGAGTAGGAAAATCAGTTACTGACGTCAAATTGAAAGAACCAAGTAATATTTCAATATCAAACTTCCTATCTAACTCTTTCAGTAAATCTACATTGAAATCCTCAGAAACAATAATTTGATTCCTCTGTCTGACAGATAGCACAACAAAGAATCGAAGTTTTTCAAAATAGCTGAATATTTCTCAATTGGGATCTGTAAATAGATACAATTATAAAAGTACCATTATTTAGTTTTTAGCTCTCACGTACATGTGTCTATACGTTGCTCTACACAAAATATTTTAGTTTATAAATTTTTTTCACTGTAAAATATTTTGACATGTATAGCAACTCCTTCTCTCTCCATAGCGTGTCTACTTACATGCGCTGATATTTTATATATGCCTACATTTACATTATCCATATCTGTGATGTTCAGAGTGACGTAGTACATCTATTCCACCTTCAATTTCTAAATTTTGTAAACAAACAAGAAACTCAACTACTTTATTTTTTAATCCCCTAATACTCTAATGCAGTACACCAACATTATTTTTCACTGTGCTTTTATGAGAATCTTGTAACATACTAACATTGTTTTTCACTGAACTTTCATGAGAATATCTATTACCTGCTGATCTAAGCTTCCTTGCTGCGTCCATCAGTGGTTCTTTTGCTGCCAAGATAGTAGACGTCCTTAAGTTCATCTACTTTGTGATCATCAATCATGATGTTAAGTTTCTGTATGTCCATCCTTTTGACTGGAGGTCTTGGGGACCACGGCCGTTCACTATTGGCAGAAAATGAAACGCTTACAGCCGCCCTTATGAACTTCGTTATCGTGTAGCTACCAGTTTCGATACTTCAATGCGCCATCTTCGGGCCGTAGTTGTTGCTGAAGGGGTTGTATCACTGTTACAGCTAACCTGCGTAATCCAGTTATGTTGGCCACTGATGTTGCATTTATATTGATGGTGACAGGCTCTTCAGCATCAACTACGGCCTAAAGATGGCGCGTTGAAGCATCGAAACTGGTAGCTCATTTAAATTATGATCCTAATACTGGATACCCTATCTCGTCCGAATCAAATCCTGTTTCTTCTTTTATCACATCAGACAAATCTTCCCCTCCTTGGAGGTCTGTACTCTTTCCACCTATCCGCTCTCTCTTTTCCGATTAACAGCAAATTCCCGTTGCACTCTTAATGTTACCACCCTTGCTTTTCATTTCGCCAAAGGTTATTTTGATTTTCCTCTATGCTGCGTCAATCCTTCTGACAAACATTTCTTTTTTTCGATTTCTTCATATTGTTATTGCACCCATTCGTCTTAGCTTCCCTGCATTTCCTGTTTATATTATTCCTCAGTGACTTGCATTTCTGTATTCCTGAATTTCCCTGACCAGAACTCTTTCTTCTATTATCTATGGTTTTTTCGCAGTTTCCTTCTTTGTACCTCCGTTTTTCTTTCCAACTTCTGTGATTGCCATTCTTAGAGATGTCCATTTTTCTTCAGCTGTACTTGCTACTGAGCTATTCCTCATTGCTGTATCTACAGCCTTAGAGAACTTCAAGCGTATCTTGCCATTCTTTAGTACTTCCGTATCCCACTTCTTTGAATATTGATTCTACCTGACAAATCTCTTATATTCAGCCTACTCTTCACCAGTACTACATTGTGATCTGAGTCTGTATCTGCTACTGGGTACGCCTTACAATCCAGTATTTGACTTCGGAGGCTCTGTCTTGCCATGGTGTAATCTAACTGAAATATACCCGTATCACCCGGCCTCATCCAAGTATACCTCCTCCGCTTGTGATTTTTGAACAGAGTATTCGCTGTTACTAGCTGAAATTTGTTACAGAATTTAATTAGTCTTTCTCCTCTCTCATTCTTTGTCCAAGGCTCACACTCTCTTGTAACCATTTCTTTTACTCCTTTCCCCAGACAGCATTCCAGTCCGCCCACGACTATCAACTTTTCGTCTCCTTTTACAGTCTGTGTTACCCTTTCACCATCCTCATATACTATCTCTTTCTCTTCATCTTCAGCTTGCGACGTAAGCATGCATACCTTAACTACTGTTGTCGTTGTTGGTTTGCTATGGATTCTGATATGAACAACCCTACCACTGAACTGTGCACAGTAACACACTCTCCGCCCTACTTTCCTATTCATAATGAATCCTACTTCCGTTATACTATTTTCTGCTGCTGTTGATATGACTCTACACTCATCTGACCAGAAATCATTGTCTTCTTTCTATTTCACTTCACTGACCCCTACTATAGCTATGTTGCATTTCCCTTTTCAGATTTTCTAGCTTCCCTTCCAACAAGCTTCTGTCATTCAACGCCCCGACTCGTAGAACATTATCCTTCCGATGGTTATTCAATCTTTTTTTCATGGTCACCTCCACCTTACCAGTCCCTCGCCGGAGATCCGGATGGGGGACTATTCCTGAATCTTTCGCCAATGGAGAGATCGACTTGACACTTTTTTATTTACAGGCCACATGTCCTGTGTATACACGTTATGCGTCTTTTATGTAGTGGTTTCCATTGCGTTCTGTGTCTTTCCGTTGATCGCTGCTGATTCTGCCGCCTTTGGGGTCAGTATACCACACCAAAGACAAGAGAGTGCACTGAACCTCTGTCTGTTCCTCCGCCCTCTTCGACAAGTCCTTTGGAAAAATGCGGGTGTCTTCTTATTCCGGAAGTCTTCGGTCGTCAGTGCTGATTATTAATCAAAATTTAAGTGGTAGCGTTTTGAACCCAGGACAGAGGAAACTTATGATTATATGTTAATGTTTGGCTTGTTGATATAACTTAGAAGAAATTGGCAAGATGTATAAATGTAGTGACCTACACAGAATCAATGAAGTACAGAAAATTTTTGTGTTAAACGAATGTGGGTGGAAGTAAAGAATGCCTTAATTTTTAAGTAGTGTAATTTGTGATATTGTTATTAAAGCTACTTGAAGTTTGAAGTTTTAAAAACAATAGGGGCAGAGTGAGACGTGACAGTGATATATCATACAGGTGGCTGATATTTATGAGGCAATAGTTTGCCTTCTTAACTATTCCAGCCAGAAATGCAACGTTCTGGTAGTATACACACAATACAAAAACTATATTTTCAATTAGTTACTAGCTCATTTCATGATTGAATGTCATAACGTTTCCGTGAAGCCAACCTCCACTCATTATAATTGTTTAATTGTCTATCTAAAGGATGCCGTAATTTCAAGATATTATTTTCTGGTAACGGGTGAGTTAGGAATATCGTGAAGGGAATAGTAAATACTCCCCTAGCAGATGTTTGTATGACCCATTTAGAACAAACATTTTCTCTAACGAAAACCGTAAACTTCGATTTCATATCTACAGAAAACCAGTAGCCAAAAATGCTTGCATCTACAGCTTACTCTTGAACCAGTTGAACAACGAAAAATATCAACATTTTTAGAATCCTAGCTTCAAAGAACGATGGATATACTATGACAAAAAGTCAGAACATCAGACAATAAATCTTCATACCTGATACCCATGCAGCTAACTCCAAAGGAAGTGGAAAGCAGAGGAAAAAAAAGTTGCATCTCTCTTTTTAGAGAGCATTTCCTACAAAATAAGCAGTCAGTTTTACAAAACGAACTCAAAAATGATCCTCCTCACTGATGACTTACTTAAGCAGCTAGGTATTCATAACTTACGGAAAAATAACCTCGTCTTACAAAAGGTCAGGCATATATACAATGTGAGTTACCTCAGTAGCCCTCCGACTGCTGGGGTCAAGCCGAGAGAACGAAGGTGGGAGACGAGATACTGGCGAAATTGAAGATGTGAGGACTGATCGTGAGTCGCGCTTGGGTAGTTCTACTGGTAGAGCACCATCCTGCGAAGGGAAAATGTTCTGAGTTCGAATTTCGGTCGAGCACACAGTTTCAATCTGCCAGGAAGTTTCGAACTCGAAGAAGTTTCGACAACCAGTTCCAAGAGCACGTAGCTGCCATAAGCTTGAACAACGTATCAAAATCCACATTACAAAAGCACATAACTGTTTACAGACTTGGCGTAAAAAGCATCGAAAGTCATATCAAGATATTAGACGATGCCGAGAATGATAGTCACATTAAACGAAGTGATAGTACGGCATTGTTAGCCGGGAGGCCCCGTCCGGGGAAGTCTGGCTGCCATGTTGCAAATCTTATTTCATGTGACAGCACATTGGGCGAAGCTGCGTGTCTATGAGGATGAGGACAACACAACACTCAGTCCACGAGCGGAGAAAATCCCCAACCCGGCCGGGAATCGAACCCGGGACCGCTGCTTGTTAGGCAACCACATTACCTCTCAGCTAAGCATGAATCTACTCGAAGAGACAGACATATACATGGTGTACAGACATGTCCAACAGAACAGACAGTGACACATATAATAATGTATGTGCGTCTTGACAGTAATGATAACTTCAGTGAAGATGCAAACTGCATCCGAATTCCTGTGGGAATCAGGTAATGTTGCGAGCAATGAGGATAATTCATAGTGAACATCACGTGTGTAGTGTGTAGCTGCCTCAAAAATGGTGTCTGTTCCGACACAACAGGCACCACAAATTTAATAACATATTTGCGCGTTGAAAGTAATGATAACTTCAGTGCGGATGGACACTATGTCCGAACTCTTGTGTAAATTAGATACGGCTGCGGGCAGTGGGGATAATGGACGCTACACGTTAGTGACAAGGTGAGAATTTGTTTCGGAAGGAAAGCAAGTCCGGATAGCCGATGTGATGAAAGCAACCGCTTGCTTAAAGTGGGGAAGCCCGGTGCGATTCCCAATCTGGTTCAAATCTTCACTTATGGCCACTGAATTTAATACAATGACCAACTGCGGCTGAGATCTGTATTTCTGTTAAATCATGTAATCTAATAATGTAACAGTTCTGCCTTAGATATTTGTTTACATTGTTTTCATTTGTTATTAGGTACAGATCTGGCAAATAGCCTATTTCTCACACTGTTTATTGCTACAGGGCATCATCATCCCAAGGAACTTTAGCTGCAAGTGGGGATAAACAGTCGACAACTAATGTAAACAACAACAAATCTGATCCAAACGTAAACGGCCGTCTGAGGATGAACTTGTCGTTTCGAAACCGGGAAGAACGACATTTTTGTCATAAAATAGCATCATTAATAATGCTGGTTGCTGTTTTCTTCTTTGAAATAAATTACGGTCATAGTGGAACCCTGCCCTTAGGAATGTTTTATTGCTTAAAGTATGGTTTACAAATGTCACTTTAACGGTACATAGTGTTTATGAAACATTCCATCGTCTCTAACTTCCATTTACAAATATGAATTAAAAATTTTCAAGTAGGAGGTTGTACCTTGTGATGTTAAAATGCATTTAATTTCAAGCAAATGTTAACGGACGTGGTTAAAACGGGAATGAAGCATTTAGCTGCATAACACTGAGGCAATTGGATCTTAGTTGAGATGTGGGGGATGTGTAGCGAGGGTGAGTGGATGACAGGAGACAAGGGGTTTGGAGCAGCTGTCACTAGGTTGGTCATGGAGAGAAGAAAATGATAGGAAGGTAACGAATCAGGAATTCCCTATGTGTTAAATGATAGGGAGAAATGGATTATATCTCATAATAAGAATTAATTGTAAGGATAGGTATCATTCTCCTGGAGGTAGGGGTTGCTGAAGTTGCGTTATGAGAGGATTTTTAAGCTGTGTTTGAATCGGGTTAGTGAGATATATTGGTAATAGGACCGCAGCAAAACTGCATTTGTAACTGAATGTGACGTAGAAATGATGTAGTCTCTCGTCGCTGTCGCGTCCATTCAGATAAAAAAAGTTTTAAAAATATAGGGATAGATTTAAAACATTTAAAGAAAAACATGAATCTTACAATGGTTGATTCCTACGAAATATATTTCAAAAATGGCAGTCAACCGGCTATCACAATATCCCAGTCACGACTCTTCGACCACGTTTCAAGAAAAATCGTATCACTGTCGTTATTGCGAAATGTAATCATTCGATTAAACGTTATCTTACTTGTAACTCTGGCAAATAGTTCGAGGCTGTCACGAAAGATGGCGCAACTGTAATCGCTAACATGTACTCCATCTGACGACGTAACTTGGAAACACCTTCACTCAAATGACACTTCTGTTTACGGAGCTACAGTTTTAATTTACGTGCGTTAACGCAGCACAATGCAACGGATCGAATGTTAGCTCAGACGGCGTAAGAAATCTTAAATACGTTAGGTAATGTAGAGGACTAATTGGTAAGAAATTCAACGCTCAATGCTTCTCTGTTCGACGCAATAAGTGTGACCACTATTCTCCCTCATCATGCTATCGAAAAATTCTTCGCCTCCACTCGTGTAGATCCTTAAAACTATAGTTACAATCAGGACTCTTTCATACGAAAAGAAACCTCTCTAGCAACGTGCACATTAATATCTGTAGATGCGGAGACTTGCACATTTATTGTACTGATCAGAATGCGAATAAATTTCAAACATTACTGGAAATCATTCCAACGATTTTCAGGTTCAAGCCCCTCCAACATGTATCAGCCCGTACACTGCTACCAGCTACGCCATAACATTTATTTTAATTTTTTTGCTAGAAGGTTTTTACCATTGCTCTTAGTACTAAATTTCGATTTGCCTACTGCAAGGATCCTATGCCCGTAAACGTACGAATGTAAGCACCCACCGCTACCAACTTTCTATTACGAATTTGCATCTTACTAAATCAGGTAAGCACACTAACAACATTTAAAAGAGATCGCACGAATACCTGCGTGATAGAAAACTCTCGGCTTGATCCCTATTCCATGACACACCATCATTTTAACGAATCCGAAAATTTCCTCAGAATACAACACTACCTTATTCGCCGACCATTGTATACATATCTGATCAAGAATATCCGACAACTCCATGTGATGCGGAAACGTCCACTAGACCTCACGAGAGGCTGACCCGACAGAATACAAAGGAGGCTGGGAGTACTATGTTGTCAGCAGAGAAGCAGTAACAGCGGAAAGAGGCCGTCAGGTGAGCTGAGTGGGTTCAAAGTAGAGTAGTCATTGGATGGCGCCTGAGTAGCAGATGCGTCGTGGGCAATCCCACCCTTCCAAGGCTGCCGAAGTGGACTGCTGGTGATGAGATTGTGAAATGGAAACGCGAAGTGCCAACGGCAGCCAGAACAAGACAGCGCAGAACACACGTACTGACGGACAGGCACGGTTGAGCATTGCGGAGGGTTGTTTAAAATTCCGCATGAAATCAGCGGAAGGTTTCACTTGAGTACCTAAGTGCTACAAGCAATCGATGTAGCCCAATGACCGCGCGTACGGAATTACAAATAATGGTGTACAGTGGTCGACCAGCTCATCATAAAGCACATATTTCTACAGTCAGAGATAAGCCATGCTTAGAGTGGTGTAGAGATCGACACGAGTGGACAGTAGACCCCTGAAAACGAGCGACTCGAGTAGAGAAATACACTGTGCCATGTGGCAATCCAGTTGAATGGTTTGCGTTTGTCGAATGCATGGGGAAAGATACCTGCCAACAGTGAAGTACCGAGGAGGTGGTGTTACGGTATGGGGATGCGCTCCCCTTACTGTGGAACTATACGAGTACTTTATAAAGCATTATGTACTCAGTACAGTAGATTCACAGTTCATCAACGAAGATCGTATCAACCTGACAATGCACTCCGTCGTGAAGCAACATCTGTGAGGTATTGATTTGTGTACATTACCGTTCACGAACTTGACTGACCTTTACATAGTCCCGACCTGAACGCAATCGAAAACCTTCAGGATGAGTTAGAGCGTCAACTTCACTCCAGAGCCTTGTGTCCAACTTCCCTGTTTTGTAAGGGTTGCCATTCCTTCACAGACATTTAGACACCTTACTGAAAATATCCCCAGCCGAGTTTAAGTCCGATGTGTCCGGATACATTTGATCAGATGATCTATAAATAAATAAAAATCCACCAAGTCCTTCTCACTGCAACCTCTCTTCCCCTATACTTTGCGCAATCAGACATAAGGTACGAGAGATTAACAGACAGTTTACACTTAGTTGCCCAATAAGAAAACATATCTATCCGCTTTCCAAAGTATTCAGAATGTAAGAGACAAAAATGTTGTTTCGACAGAATAATAGTACAGATGATTTTACTTCGTTTATTGACTTTTTGATCGTAACATTCACTCGAACAATGTCTACGCCAAACAATGCTAGCATTAAGAATTACATTCATTGTACTTTCACGTTGAAGTTTGCCAGTGCTGTTTTCCTTTGTCAAATTAATCTTTCACTTTATATTTGTCCACGGTAGTTTTTCTTTAAAACTGTTGAAATAACATATTCCGCCATTGGATCCTTTGGACTAACATTGGCAATACAGATTCGTCCGCTGATTTCATATGTAATTAGGCGGACCTTCTGCGAATTAACCGAACCATTACTACCCTAAAAACTGGCGTAATACTTGCAGACTCATAAGTTATCACTTTATGAAGCTGTTATAATAACATACGTACTGCATAACTACGTGCGATCTTCTCTCGCGAAACCCTAAACAACGACTCACCAGTCGCACACTGCTGGGTGACCGCTAACGCTTGGGCATTGTTGGATGCAGAACATGAAGAAAATGACCCTCACGAACTAAAGGCGCACTCCTTTCAAAGTTCTAGACAACAAGTGCTGCTTACTTGATATCATTTTATACCCATAAATCGTTCTAAAGCTCGATAGACTTTGTTCTCTGTTGCACCCAACTAACGGATGTCACTTCCACAAAGCCTTTGAAAGCACACTAATCCAATGAAACCAACAAAACCAAGAAACATATTTCCCCATTCTCAACTTTGGTTCTAGAATACCACAAAAAAAATGTTTTTTTCAGTCGTCAGTCGTCTGACTGGTTTGATGCGTTCTGCCATGAATTACTCTCCTGTGTCAACCTCTTCATCTCAACGTAGCACTGTGCGGCTGGTCCCGGCGGAGATTCGAGTCCTCCCTCGGGCGTGGGTGGGTGTGTTTGTCCTTAGGATAATTTAAGTTAAGTAATGTGTAAGCATAGGGACTGATGACCTTAGCAGTTAAGGCCCATAACATTTCACACACATTTGATTTTTTTTTCAACGTAGCATTTACATCCTATGTTCTCAATTATTTGTTTGATATATCTTAATCTCTTTCTTTCCCAACATTTCATACCATAGTTTGACAAAGCCAACCAGTAATACCTCCCCTGCGTTAACATCTTCATCTCAAAGTAGTACATACACCCTACATCCTCAACTATTTGTTGGTTGTATCCAAATCTCAGCCTTCAACTACAGTTGTTACCCTCTACAGTTTCCTCTAGTATCATGCGCCTACATATCCCATCACCCTGTCCCTTCTTCTTGTCAGTGTTTTCCACATGTTCCTCCGTTCGCCGATTCTGCGTAGAACTTGCTCATTCTTTACCTTATCAATCCACCTGATTTTCAATAGTCTTTTGTAACATCACATCTCAAACGTTTCCACTCTCGTCTGTACCGGTTTTCCCACGGTCAATATTTCACTATGTGTCCTCCAAACGTACATTTTCAGAATATTTATCCTCGAATTAAGGCCTGTGTGTGATACCAGTAAACGTCTCTGGGCCTGCATTGCCCGCTTTGCCTGTGCTTACCTGTTTTTCATGTCCTTCCTATTCCGACATGGGTGATTTTGTTTCCAAGGTATCAGAATTCCTTAACTTCGTCTACTTCCTGATCAGCAGTTTTGATGTTCTTGCTATTCTCATTTATGCAAAATCTCATTACTTTTGTCATTTTTTCCAGTATACTCTCAGGCTATATACTGTATTCATTACACTGTTTATTCCATTCGACAAATAATATAATTTCTCTTCAGTTTCATTGCGGACAGCAATGTTATCAGCATATCTCACCACTGATATTCTTTAGCCCTCAACTGTAATCCTACTCTTCAATCGTTCTCTTATTCCATCATTACTTCTTCGATGTAGATATTGAACAATAGGATCGAAATACTGCATCTCTGTCTTACAACTTTTATAATCTGGTCCTATTGTTCCCTCTTGGTTCCTGTACATATTATACATCGTGTTTTAACTTGAAACAACTAAATATCTCGAAAACGATGCATCGTACGAAGAAAATTTTTTAGGTGAAAAGTTTATAGTAGCAAAGAGGACAGTGTATGTGCTACAACTAGCCATCGCCGAAGCACCGTTCCTGCGTGGGTGAGGATAAGCCACTCGCCTGCCCCAATTTTTATTCCATATTCCAATTCTAAGCCAAAAAACACGTAAAATTTACTCAAACAATTGTTCTTCTTTTGTGGTACATGGCCTGTAATCGACAAATATCAAGTGCACCGATTTTCGCCATTAAGACTCGACGCATTTGATTTTACATTTCATTTACGACCAAAATACTTGTGCTCGAAATTTAATTTAGTGTTACAAGTATGACTGTGCAGTACAATATGTTGAGCCGTTCAATGTCTGGTTTGAAACTACATTTATCGTGATCATCGAACAACAATGTGGATGTAATAGATTTCTGTTCCCTTCGGGGTGCTTGATTTCGGTGCGTCCCCTTGGCCTCTCACCATTGGGGAGCTTGATTTCGCTCAGTATCCACGGCAGGTGCAACTGTTACTATTACTTAGTTGACATGTTTGTGGTTTGTATTCCGCCGGTAGCCGCGCTGCACTGTGCGCGGGAGTTTCGGCGGTTGGTACGGAAACACACACCGAATTGAGTCACCATGACGGCGGCGGTCGAGGACCACCACCGATGGTGTGCAGACTCACTACAATCAGTCCCTAAGAAACAGAGAACTACATTACCATACAAGTAGCTTACTTTCCAGAAATGTCAATACTTATCCACATTATTCGTACTGTACATTCTTGCCTACAAAACTCAAGTAATGTTGAACATCAGTATCAACCGTTATACCACAATAGCTTACATTTAGCTCGCAAGTGAATTGTAGAATCATGTGCGTCGGTTCTTAATTGCACAGATAGGTGCACTTGATATTTGGCGTGTACAGCGCCCTCTACCACGAATGGAAAACTATAGTCTCAATAAACTAAATGTATTTTTTTGCGTAGAATCCGAGTATGCAATAAAAGGCGGGGTTCTCATTTGAAAATAATATCAATCTGACCCCCACCCCCAAGCAGGTGGGGTGGTCAGGAGGCGGTTAGTTGTAGCACAGATAGATGTCCCCTTTACTGATTTTAACATTTAACCTCGAACTTTCCTTCCGTACAGTGCACCATTTTGGAGTTATTTACTTGCTTCAAGTTGAAACAAACACCCCTTCTTTCCCTGTAGCTTACTCCCATTTTTCTCAGAAATAGTAACATCTTGCATGATTTTACATTCCGACAAATCCCATGAACAAGTCTTTATTTTTCTTCTCTCTTCCATCAGTTATCAGATGCAACGTCAGAACAGTTTCAGAGATTGGATGAATCAGCTATTAAGCTCATTGTGCGACAGTACTCGTACTTATCGGCCCATACTGTCTTAGGAACTGTGTAGACGGTATTTTTCCAAAGGTCGCATTGTGTGCCTCTAGCCTCGTAGATTCTACAAATCAACACGTAGATTCGTTTGGTTGTGTTACGTGGCAGCTTTTCTCCAAAACCGTCATGCAACGTATTTGGTGGTATTTTATGCTCATCCTGTCTCTGTATGTAGTCGATCTCTTAAGCGGTACCACAACTGCAGACAGTATTCGGTACTATCCATAGCTGCCCAGCTAATTACTTCTTCTTTTCACTTATTTTATTACAGTGAGGGATTTGATGGTTTTATAGTGTTGAAACCTTCCATTCTGGACGGGTCGACATACAAGCTTACTTAAAGAACCAGGAGAAGTCACAAAGGTGTTCACAGTTCAGCGCAGGCAGTCGAAGATGGAATTCGCTTCGCCCAATTCAGCATTCCGGGCAGTACAGGAGGCCAGTTTCGTGCCAAAAAGACAGACATGGAAACGAATACTTCTAGAAAAGATAAAAATGTAAGCCAAGTGCAGACTTAAAGAGATGGTAGAACATGAGAAACAGTTTGCCTTGTAGCCACGCCATGGAAGAACTTTGGTTCAGCCCTTCTCATTGGTTCGTTGTTTCTCTAGACCGTCAATTTCTCATGGTGTCTGCCTGCAAGCCTTCTACATTTCACTCTCAGAAGCGTACCGTGGTGTGGCAGGGGTTTTATGGCTTCCTCCGCATGCCACACCACTACTGGTTAATCATAGCAAAATCCACTGGAGTTTATCTGCTACTCTTAGCTGGCTAGATTCCTACTCTAGCAGAAACAGCCAAGTTTGAGGGCATTAACACACAGAACAGTTGCTGCTAGGAGACCGATCCGACGAGCCAAGTGTAAAAACTTGCTGCCAGATGAGAGTTGGTGTCGAATAGAAGGTTGTCTCCGTTTCAGTACTGAGTACAGAGGCCGAACTGGACTCAGATGCTCCAGGAGTCACTGTTGCCCACTTCCTCCATGATGTGGTTAGGAATGGCCCAGCGCTGCAAACATCAATTCGGTAGGGAAGCAATGTAAGTTAACTCCGTTCAGGAGCTAACTGAACCGTTTTAACGTTTCACCACCTGCTAGTTGGTTCTCTTGTGCACTCTGGCAATCTCACTGGTATTCATATATCTCTGTATTCTTTAATCCACTAACCACTCTTGCAGCATAAGCCATATCCGCGAATTATTCTGATTATTATGTTTTTACCGCGCTATTTCTTCAATAACAGTTCCAATTTCTTCGTCTACTACGCCATCAGATAGCTCCTCGCCTCATAGAGGCCTTCAATTTGCCCTTTCCACCTATCGACTGCGATTACCATTGGAATTATCACGACTACCATTGGAATTCTCATTGCTTATAGTGTCACCGACGATTGTTTTGACTTTTCTATACGCTGAATCAGGCCTCCCGACGTCTGTGATTACTAGTTTTAGAGATGTCCATTCCTTTTGAACTGAAATGTATACTTCGCATTCCTTATAGAAGTAACCACATCCTTAGGGCACTTCAACCGCGTCTCATCATTCCTCAATACTTCAGTGTCCCACTTAATCCTACCACTGTTCGCAATGGTTCACGCTATGCGCATTTTTCTTGTTCATAACGAATCCTACTCCAGTTAAACTATTTTTTGTTGCTGTTAATATTACCCTACATTCGTCTCACCAGGAATCCTCATCTCTCATCTTTGTTCCATTTCACTTCAATGACGCACGTTGCATTTATATTGAGCCTTTGCATTTTCTAGCTTTCCTACTACGTTAAACTTCTGATATTCCAATCTCCTACTCTTACAATGTTATCCCGTTATTCGATGTTTCTCTGTCACCTCCCTCCCCATTGGCAAGCCCCATCCGAAAATTCGAAAGGAGGACTACTCCAGAATCTTTTACCAAGCAGAGATCGTCACGACACTTTCTGAATTACAGGTAACGTGTCCTGTGGATATGCATTAAGTCCCTTCTGAATCCTCATGTCGTTGTTCAGTGCTGATTCTTCCAGATTTAAAGGCAGTTTCCCTACCCAAGGAAGAGAGTGCCCTGAATCTCTGTCTGCTCCTTCGCCGCTCTTATGAAGACCGTTGCCAGAACGAAGGTGATATCGTAAGCCAGAAGCGTTCGGCTGCCATTGCTAGTGATATCCATTTACAATTGAAGCAGTGTGTCCCGGATCCTATTCCAGGAATTCCTTAAATTTTGTATAAAGATCATCAGGAGTGGCTTTCGCTATAAGAAGTTACCATAACTCTTCCAATACACTCGTCAGAAACGGTGGAGAAGCGGACAGAGGTTCACGGCACTCTCCTACTCTTTCAGAGGGAAACTGGGCCTAAAAGGTGGAAAAATCAGCAATCATCAACGGCATGATGACGTGAAAGGCAACAGCAGCCACTAAATTTTTTCCTTTTTTTCTCTCATCTGGTTACTGGTTGAATGCGGCCAGCCATGAATTAATCTCCGGTGCCAACCTCTTCGTCTCAGAGAAGCACCTGTAATCTACGCCATTAACTATTTGTTGAATGTATTTCAGTCTCTGTCTTCCTCTACAGTTTTTGCCCTCTACAGCTCCCTCTACTACAATGGAAGTTATTCCCTGATAACTTAACAGATGTCGTCGCATCCTGTCCGCTCTCCTTGTCAGTGTTTTCCACATTTTCTTTTCCTCTCCAGTTCTGCGTAGAACCACCTTATTCCTTACCCTATCAACCGACCTAATTTTCAACACTCGTCTGTAGCACCACATCTCAAGTGCTTCGATTCTCTTCTGTTCCGGTTTTCCAACGGTCCATGTTTTACTACCATACAATCCTGTGCTCCAATCGTACATTCTCCTTCCTCAAATTAAGGCCTACATTTGGTACTAGTTGATTCTTTCGACGAGTAAGGCCGGTTTTGAAAGTGCTAGACTGATTTTTGTGTCCTCTTTGATCCGGTCGTCATGGGTAATTTCGCTGTCTAGGTAGTAATATTCCGCAACTTCTACTTCGTGTCAGTCAATCCTGACGCTACGGTTATCGCTGTTCTCATTTCTGCTACTTCTTATTACTTTCGTCTTTCTTCGATCTACTCACAATCCGTATTCCATATTAGATAGTTCATGAATTCAAAGGATCATGTATTTCATCTTCACTTTCATTCAAGGTAGCAATGCCATCAGCGAATCGTATCAATGATGTCCTTTCACCTTGAATTTTAATTCCACTCTTAAAACTTCTTTTATTTAGATCACTGCTTCTTCGATGTACAGATTGAGCAGTAGGGCTGAATGACTACATCAGCGTCTTCAACATTTTTTAAACTGAGCACTTCGTTCTTGGTCGCCCACTCTTATCATACCTACTTGGCTCACGTATTGTATATTACCCTCCCCCCCTCTCATTCTCTCTATAGCGTGCACCTATTTTTCTCAGAATTTCGAACATCTTTTACCATGTTACATTTTAAACCAATTTCTCCAGGTCGACAAATCCTATGAACATTTTTCTTTAATCTTTTTTCTATTATCAACCGCAACGTCAGAATTGCCTTTCTCATGCCTTTACCTTTCCTAAAATCGAACTCTTTTCATCTAACTAATCCTCAATTTTCTTTTCAATTTTTATATATATTGGTCGTGTCAGCACCACGGATGCATGAGCTGTTAAGCTAATTGTGCGATAAGTCTCGCACTTGTGAGCTCTTGCAGTCTTAGAATTGTATGGATGATATTTTTACGAAACTCGGATGGTATGTCGCCAGACGTATACATTCTACACATCAACGTGACTAGTCATTCTGTTGCCCCTTCCCCCAATGACTTTAGAAATTCTGTTGGAATGTTATCGATCCCTTCTGCCTTATTTCATCTTAAGTCCTACAAATTTCTCTTAAATTCTGATTCTAATACTGAATCCCATATTTCCTCTATATCTACTCTTGTTTATTGTTCAATCACATCAGACAGATCTTCCCCCTCATTGAGGTCTTCATTGTACTCTTTCCAAATATCTTCTCTCTCCGTTCCCTTTAACAATGGAGCTCCCATTGCAATCTTAATGTTACCACTATCGACGGTTAATTTGTCTTTCCTATATGCTGAGTCAGCCCTTCCGACTATCATTGCTTTTCCGGTTGCTTCACGTTATTCATGCAACCACTTCGTCTTAGCTTCCCAGCACTTCCTCTTTGTTTCATCCCTCAGGCACTTGTATTTCTGAACTTCTCTGAATGATTTTTTACTTCCTTCTTTCATCGACCAACTGGTGTATTTCTTCTGTTACCCATGGTTTCTTTGCAGTTACCTTCTTTGTACCTATGTTTGTGTTTCCAGCTTCTGTGATTGCCCTTATTGGAGATGTCCTTTCCTCTTCAACCATACTGCCTAGTGGAATATTCTTTGTCGATCTACAGCTTTAGAGAACTTCAAGCATATCTCGTCATTCCTTACTACTTCCGTATCCCACTTCTTTGCATACTGATCCTTCCTGACAATCCCTTAAACTTCAGCCTGCTCTTCATCACTACTATATTGTGATCTAAGTCTATATCTGATCCTGGGTACGCCTTACAATCCAGTACCTGATTTCGGAATCTCTGTCTCACGATGGTGTAATCTAACTGAAAATTTCCCGTATCACCCAGCCTTTTCCAAGTATACCTTCTTCTCGTGTGATTACTGAACAGCATATTCGTTCTTGAACAGAATACTCGCTATTACTAGCTGAAATTTATTACAGTTCATTAATCTTTTTCCACTCTTATTCCTTGCCCCAAGCCCATACTCGCCTGTAACTTTTTCTTCTACCCATTCCCCTACAACTGCATTTCTGTTCCCCATGACTACTAGATTATCATATTCCTTTACGTAGTGTATTACACTTCCAATATCCTCATATACTTTCTATCTGTCTTCATCTCCTGGTTGCGACGTCACATGTATACCTGAAATATCGATGTCGGTGTTGGTGTTTTGTCGATTGTCGTAATAACAACTCTATCTCTGAACTGTTCACTGTAATAAACTCTCTGTTCTAGCTTCCTATATATAGCGAATCCTACTTCCCTTATAGCTTTTCATGATGTTGTTGATATTACACATCTGACCAGAAATCCTTGTCTTCTTTCCACTTCTCTGACACCTATTGTATCTTGATTGAGCCTTTGCATTTCCTTTTTCGTATTTTTTAGCTTCATTACCACGTTCAAGCTTCTGACATTCCACGTCCCGTCTCGTTGGTTATTCAAACATTTCGTTGGTTATTCAATATTTTTCTTATGATAACGTCCCCTTTTGTAGTCTCCTCCCGGAGATCCGAATGGGGAACTATTCGAGAAACTTTTGCAAATGGGGAGATGTCACTTTTTTTCAATTACAGGCCGCATGTCTTGTTAGTACACGTTACGTGTCTTTATTGCAGTGGATTCTGTTGCCTTCTGCAGCCTCACGCCGTTTATCACTGAGGATTATTCCGCCTTTAGGGGCAGTTTCCTACCTCAAGGACCAGAGATTGCCCTGAACCTCTGACGGCTGCTCCGACATCTTTGACAAAGCAGTTGGCGGAAGTCTTCGGCCGCCAGTTCTGATCATTAATCAAAATTTAAGCGGTGGCGGATTCCGAACCCGAGACCGAGTACATTTTTGATTACTAATCGAAGACACCACCCCTACAAAACGGATGCAATACAGGTATGTAATGTGTATCTGAGGGAGATGTGGCCTGTAATTGAAAGCAGAGTCGCAATGATCTCTCCAATGGCAAAAGATTCAGGAATATTCCCCCATTCAGATGACCGGGAAGGACTTCCGAGGGGTAGATGACCTTGAGAAAGAGACTGATAACTAACGAAAGGATTACGTTCTACGAGTTGGAACGTGGAATGTCAGAAGTCTGAACGTAGTAGGGAAGCTAGGAAATCTGAAACGGGAAATGCTAAGGCTCAATATACATATGGTGGGAATCAGGTATGTGAAATGGAAAGAAGACTAGGATTTCTGGCCACATGAGTATAGAATAATATCAACAGCAGCAGAAAATGGTATAACGGGAATAGGGTTCGTTATGAATGGGAAGATAGGGTAACGAGTGAGCTTCTGTGAACAGTTCAGTGGTAGGGTCGTATTGGTCAGAATCGACAGTAAACTAACAATGACAACGATAGTATACATGACGACGTAGCGAGTAGAAGATGAAGAGATAGAGGAAGTACTGTATATGACGATGGCTACAATTTGCATGAAAATGCTGTGAGACGAAACAGCCACTTGAATGCACTTCAATAGGTTTTCTTATGTCTTAGGGTGGTCAAGACATATGAAAATTTATTAAAATGCATGAGGATAATGACCGGGTAATTCGGCACGTAATGGAAGACGAAAATCTAATAGTCACCGGGGACTGGTATGCGAACGTAGGGGAAGGGGCAGAAGAAAGTCTTAAGGCTGAATATGGGCTTGTTACTAGGAATGGGAGATAAGAAAGACTAATTTATCTCTGCAACAAATTTCACCTAGTTATAGCGAATACTCCGTTCAAGAATCAAAAGAAGAGGTGCGATACTTAGAGAAAGCCGGGAGATATGGGAAAATTTCAGTTAGATTACATCATGGTTAGGCAGAGATTGTAAGGCGTACTCAGGGGCAGATTTAGATTCAGATCATAATTTAGTAGTGACGAAGAAAGGCTGGAGTCCAAGATTCTAGTCAGGAACAATCAATGCCCAAAGAAGTGGGATACGTAAGTACTAAGGAATGAAGAGATGGGCTTGAAGTTCTCTAACGCTGTACATATTGCAATAAGGAGTAACCCAGTAGGCAGTTAGCTAAAAGTTAACGTAAATTTCTAAAAAGGGCAATCATAGAGGCTGGAAAGAAAAGCATGTGTACAAAGAAGCTAAATGTGAAATAAGTTAGTACAAAAACGTTAAGAGAATTTCAAGTTACTTAGGAATCAAACAAATAGGAAGTGCAGGAAAGCTAAAGACAATTGCTTGCATGAAAAAAGTGAAGATCGAAAGAGAAGTGATTGTCTGAAGGACTGTCTCAGCATGTAGAAAAGTCAAAACAACATTTGCGAAATTATAAGCGAAGGTGGTAACATTATGATTGCAAGGGGAATTCCACTGTTAAATACAGAGGAGAGAGGGACGGAAGAAAGAGAACACTGAAAGCCACTATGAGCAGAAAACTTGTCTGATGACATGATGGAAGTAGAAATAGGAGTCAATATAGATGAGACAGGGGTCCAGTATTAGAATCAGAATGTAAAACAGCTTTGTAAGATTTAAGATGCTATAAGACAGAAGGTATAGATAACATTCCATTACGATTTCTAAAATCATCCGGGGAAATAGCAAGAAAATGACTGTTCGCGTTGGTGTATGAATATATGAGTCTGGCGATGTACCACCTGATTTTGGGACAAACATTATCCACACAATGCCGAAAATTGCAAGAGCTGAAAAATGCGAGAATTATCGCACAATCAGGTTAACAGCACATGCATCCAAGTTGCTGGCAAGAATAATATACAAAAAGATGGAAAAGAAAACTGACGATTAGTTTGGTTTGAAGAACTGTAAGGGCATGAAAGTGGCAATTTTGACGTTGCGGTTGACAATGGAATCAGGACTAAAGAAAAATTAAAACTTTTTCTTATCAGTTGTCGACAATATAAAATGGTACGAGATTTTGGAAATTCTGAGAAAAATAAGTGTAAGCTATAGGGGTAGATGGGTGAGATACAGTACGTACAAAAACCAAGAGGGTACAGTAAGAGTGAAGAGCATGAACGAAGTGCTCGGAATCAAAAGAGTGTAAGACAGGAATGTAGTCTCTCACCCTTACTCTTCAAGTGATACATCAAAGAAGCAATGACGGAAAAGAAAAAAAATTCAAGAGTGGAACTAAAATTCAAGGTGAAAGGATATCAATGATACATTTCGCTGATGACACTGCTGTTCTCAGTGACACTGAAGAAGAATTATAGGATCTGCTGAATAAAGCGAACAGTCTAATGAACACAGAATATGGATTGTGAGTAAATCGTAGAAAGATGAAAGTAATGAGCACTAGGAGAAATGAGAACAGCGAGAATTTAAGATCGTGACTGATGATCACAAAGTACATGAAGTTAAGGAATCCTGCTACCTAGGCAGCAAAGTAACGCATGGCAGACAGAGCAAGGAGGACATAAAAATCAGACTAGGATTAACAGAATGACATTCCTGACCAAGAGAGTCTACTAGTATGAAGAAACATAGGCCTTAATTTGAGTATGTTACTTTGTCAGCAGAGCGTTGTAAAGTAGTGAATGATACACTGTGTGAAAACCGGAAAAGAAGAGAATTGAAGCATTTGAGATCTGGTGCTACAGAAGAATGTTGAAAATTAGATGGACTGATAGGATAAGAAATGAGATTTTCCGCAAAATCGTCGAGGAAAGGAAAACATGGGAAACACTGACAAGAAGAAGGAACAGGATGATAAGACATCTGCTGCAAAATTTGGGAGTAACTTTCATGGATCTAGAAGGAGCTCTAGAGGGTAAGAACTGTAGAGAAAGACAGTAATTGGAATACATCCAGCAAATACCTGGGACGAGGACATAGGTTGCAGGTGCTACCCTGAGATGAAGAGGGTGAGCAGTGTGTGGCGCGCCACATCAAGCTATTCGGAAGTCTGATGAGTAAAACTAAGGAAAGAGAAAGTAGAAAATATGAAAAGTAATAATAAAGAGCTCAAACTAGTGAAGTGAAATGGAAAGAAAATAAAGATTTCTGGTAAGACGAATGTAGTGTAATATCAACAACAGGAATAAAATGTTATAATGGGGTGGCATTCGTTATGAATAAGAAAGTTGGACAGAGAATGAATTACTGGACACTGTTCAGTGATAAGGTTGTTCCACAAGAAACCAACGCCGACAACGATAGTTTAGGTATGACAGCGTCTCAGACACAAGATAAAGAGTTAGAATAAGTATGTGAAAATATTAGGGGAATTCGGTATGGAAAGGGATATGAAAATGTAATGGGAGACTGGAATGGGTTTGTAGAGGAAGGAATAGAAGAAGGAATTACGGGGGAAAAAGGGCTTGGCAGTATGAATCAGAGGAGAAAGACTAATGACATCCGCAATAAAATTCAGATGATAATAGCGAATACACTGTCCAAGAATCAGAAGAGGTGGAGGTGTACTTGGAAAAGACCGAGACACACGGAAAGGTTCCAGTTGGAACACATCATGGTCAGAGAGAGATTCAGAAATCAGATTTGGATTCTAAGACGTACCCAGGTGCAGATGTAGACACAGATTATAATTTAGTTACCTGAAGACCAAACCGAAGATTAAGAGAATCATCCGAATAAATCAGTGTGGAAGGACATGAATAATGAAGTACTGTGGAATGACGAGATGCGTTTTAAGTTCGCTAAGGATGCGGATATTGCGATAAGGAACACCAGAGTATGCAGCTCAGATGAAGAGCGGTGGATATCTCGGAAAAGCGCCTTCACAGATAAACATATGTACGACGAAGATAACTGCGAAGAAACTTTTGGTAACTAAGGAAATATAGTCATGTTCAAAAAAAAACAGAAGACCTTGAACGATTGTCCGTGCTGTTCTACGCGCTTCAGTCTGGAATCGCGTGACCGCTACGGTCGCAGGGTCGAATCGTGCCTCGGACATGGATGTGTGTGATGTCCTTAGGTTAGTTAGGTTTAAGTAGTTCTAATTTCTAGGGGACTGATAACCACAGATGTTAAGTCCCATAGTGCTCAGAGCCATTTGAACCATTTTTGAACTTGAACGATTGTAGGTAGGACGTTAAAGTTCACAAGACCTGTACATGAGTATGTTCTGTAGAAGTGATTAGCATTTCAGTCACCTCGATTCAGCATGTCTCCTGTTGCCTAGTGGGCACAGTGTCCGCATTGGGACCTTATAACTTGTATCATATGTGATGGCATCGACGCACATAAGACGCGAATAGCATCCTGTGATATAGCCGTCCGTGTTGCGTTCACCTGGTTACAACTTTCATCTGTGGTGGTTGGCATTGGGTCACAGCACTGCAGCCATCGTTCCATCATATCCCATACATTTTCGATTGGCGGCAAATCTGGTGATCTGGTCAGCCAGCGCAAAAGGCTGACATTGTGTGGCCAAGAAGGCACGTGTTCGTGCAGCAACATGTGGTCGTTCAATGTCTTGCTGGAAAATGGCATCTGGCGCATTGTGCAGAGCGGATATGGCTACGGGTCACATGATATCGTTCACGTAGATCGTATTGGTCAGTGTCCTGGACACCCACCAACTGTGATTTGTGGTTTTTCCCGATAGCACCCCGCACCATAAAGTCTTGAGTTAGGACTGCATGTCTTGTGCGAATGTAGTCACTGTGATGTCGCTCCTCTTGTATGAGGCGAACCGAAATGCGGTCAATTAACTATTTTTCATCCAGAAATCTTTGAGAAAGAACAACATACTTGTATGTTCATTGATTATCATAATTTGAGCCTCACCACTAACAATGCGAATGTTATAGCGTTCTTACTCTATCAACACCCCACATTTATCTAGTAAACTATACGAAGCCCATGATCTTCTGTCATACTGCTGATGTGCTTCAAGGGTCTATCCTGTTCCTATTCAAAACATCATATTTATAGCAGTTCTGTCTGTATCTCCAGCACCTACCATCTACATTAAAAATGCTGACTGAATCACATATAAGCGTGTCCATTGTCTTAAAATGTTAGATAAAATGTGGAAATTATTTCTAATTTCCATATTAACCTGACCTCCCTAGGAGATTTTAGTAATAGAAAAACAAAGAGATGCACATGCTTGCTGCTCAGCTATCTTTCAAAAAGTAGCTGGTAGACTAATTCTACAGAAGCATAAAGGCCAGGCTCACCAACCATTCGACCTACTTTCTTTCTTTGCATCAGTACATCAAAGGTCTGCAAATATTTCTTTTGTCTCTTACTGCTGTGGTAATTGTCCGTGTCTGCACCAACACAACAAACCTAGTCGACGTCTGCAGATCTTCCAAAACTTTTTAAAAACAGTTTTAAAAGAATACCAGAATACTAATACGAAATCAGTTGTAACATCTATCCTTTCAACCACAACTCTTTGCGTAATATCCTCGTCTACACTTCAACACTCCTACTTTTTTATTTATGTATACTCTGAACATTCATTCATTTCAACGTTACTTCCTCTAGACTTCCTTGGATGATATAGTCGCTTGGTCTTCGTGATTCATGTATGAAATCTTAGGTCATAATTCATATATTAGCAGAAAATATAGAGCCCATAACCTTCACAGTCTAACTACGTCCCATATTATTATAATATTATGGTTGTCGACGGACTGACTGAGATTATAAGCTACATGAGGCTATGACGTATATGAATTCATGACTTACATGTGGAACTACGGTTTCTCATACCTGCAGAATCTCTGGGATATTAAGCTTGTCGCGTGGAAGCTGTTAGGGTGTAACATCACGTCCACTACTGGTTTTATACACCAGCTCTGGGGTGTTAACCAGCGATTAGACGTAGGCAAGTTGCGCTTAGTAACGGTGTCATTGTGGTTAATGCTGTACTTAGATGCAGATTCTACGGTAAGCATTATTTGAGGATGGTTGGTAGTCATCCTGAGTTGTTATTTCGTTACACTGCGATATCGCTGTACCATCCTGACCCGACGATGCCAGGTCTTACAAATACGATCATCTACCCCGTATAGCTAACGCCTTTTCCATGGAAATAAGTATCACACTTCACTTTCTTTCTGTTTTTGTCTAACTATTTATATTCAGAGTGAAATACTAATACTTTAATGGTGCGCTATAAACGATTATTAATGAATAAAATGAATAAAATGTGTATGATAGGCAATTTAATTCCCTTCTGTAGAATCAGAATTGCATTAATGAGACACATTTTCTTGTATTGGAAGACTTTCTTTTGAAACACTTAAGTACCGCCCAGAGCAGAGAATAACATCCGCCAACATATGGCATCCAAGTCGCTTGTGGTAACTGATGTTCAACAACGACTTTTGGCTGCCATCATAAGGTGACGTAGTATGGGGTTCGAGGGTGCAGGTCTTTCTGTAGTAACTTTAACGTAATACTGTGAACATGTGTGTTCTTTATTTCAAGATCCTGCGAGACAATAATGATATTTTTTTAAAATGGTTTCGTAATGTGTGGGGAATGCATGTGAAAAACATGTCTCATTGAAGATTGAGCAATAGCTGAAGTTTTTTACTTGATGGATACATTGTATTAGATTTATAACAGCTGAAAATGTGATATGAGTATGTAACTGTAGATATAGCAAAGATGTATATCAGAACTGAAAGTGTGTTTTGTAAATGTAACGTACGGTTTCTGTTAGTTGTAAAAGAGGTGTGTAGTTGCTGAAATAGTGAGCTAGAGCTACATACCTCAATGTTTTGAAGAAGACGAGATTACAAATAAAACATAGACGACCAGTGGAGAGAGAGAGAGAGAGAGAGAGAGAGAGAGAGACGTGAAACATATTGCGTATTCGAAACCGATAGCAAACAACTAATTAGTATATGTGTAAGTGTTTGTTCATGATTACTCAGCGAAAACGTGATGCGCTTACTTCAAATAACTGAAGGAAACTTCACAAGCCAAGATCGCCAAAAAATGTTTGACTGGAAGACAGGCTTCGACACAGTTGTACTGTCGTCATCGGTACTTATGCTTTAAAATTTTTGTATATTGTCCGCACGAGTGTTGCAAGTTGCTTTAAACTTGATATGGATGTCCCACTTCCATGAAACTAACTACATATCTGCAGGTAAAATACAAAAATATTAAATACCACATGCCCAATATAGTTAAGTTTATGATTGTATATAATATCTATATATTCGACGTGCCGTCATGTTCATAGTAGTGGTAAGTGCATATGTAATATGAAGCGAATTGCAACTCTAATAGATAATAATGTTGTAAGAATTTCAAACCATATGATCCGATGACGACAAAATTGCTCTGTCGAAACTGATCATCCAATAAAACGCTTTTTTAGCGATCTTGGCTTGTGAAGTTTCCTTCATTTATCACATATCGCAGATCGTCCCTAGACTGACAATGCCAGTAATACGTAATGCTCATTTCACATGTGTGTAAAAGAGAAAAGATTGTGCAACGCATTCGAATATGAAATTTGCGTCCTATATTGAGTGAGATAGCTGATGTTTGACTTCTAAGAACTGTGGTGCCCAATAAGTTCCTATTTTTCTTTTTTCGTTATTTCCCCCTTACAGTCGTTGTATGAAGTTGACACTATTACGTTGCTAACCTACAGTATCTACTCCATCGATTGGAGGTGGCATCGTTATTCAATTGATTGACATTGGTGGAAGACCTCTAACCAGATCTCACAGCCTATACCTCGATATCTAAACCCTTGGGCCCAGGGGTATATGAAAACTACCATATCTTACCTACTTCTATGGTTTCGTTTGCTTGATAATAAATTAAAATGTATATGGGTCTCTTCTAACAAGTACGACTATTTAATTCCAAAAGAATTATAACACGAATCTTAGTTATCACATATATATGTCTTAACTATGATAATATAATTAGTACTTGATCAACTTTTTTGTTGTCACATTAATTACTGTGCTGCATCCTTCGATGCGAAATTGAGAAACATGTTATTATTTTCTTTCACTTTATATCACTCTTACGAAGCTAAAATATTGGCATAAGGAGAAAGTGACATTTCTGAAATGAAAAGTTGGTCCTTGGTATGCCATGATTTCCTTATATATTTTTCGATATTACTAAAATGTAAATGGTAGCCAGTTTCTGGTTATTTTCCTTCTAATAATTTTGAAAGTATGTCAGTGCTGAGAGAGCGACGGGGTAAGTATTAAGGTGATCTTTGGTAATTTTCTGTGAGAAGAAATTCGTCATGAAGTAATTTTTATATTTCATAGATTATACCTTGTTGTCGTTTTCCTGTCCTTATGAGAAATTGCGGATGCATCTGCAGCAATAAAATAGGGTGCTTATGCAGAATGCGCAATTTTCGGAACAGGGGAAAAACAGAGCAATGAATTAGCTTAAGGGTGAAATAAAAGAAATGTAATGTTCTATGCATACGAAACTACAGTAAGAAAGCAGCAAGATTTAAACCACAAGATCCAACTAGTCGTTATAAGTCGGCTATTTTGCAAAAGAAGGGAATATTAATGAATCTCGATCGCCTGCGATTTTTTGCTAACTCGCGTCCATAAATAAGACCCAACAGCTAATCAGCACTAATGGCCGTATTTAAAATGAGGATCGGAAGCAACTCTACGGAAGACACTGGCAAAAAAACCAAGGATTGTTCTATAGTGAAAGAAGGGACGAGATGGATGACGTTTGTTTACCATCGGCCGAAATTAATATTTTCTGAATACATGATATCGTGGACTGAAAGGATTAATTTGTAACATCTGCAGCTCATTCTATTAAATACGTAGCAGAGGCGAAATTTTGTACCCTTATTACAGTTTTGTTCTGTTTTAGTTATAGATGATGATGGAGATATGTTGTTTTTGTATGCCACTCAACAAGCTGTTTAAGTCAGACTTGGCAGTACAGGTACCATATGTACGAATCTGAATAGTTTTCCTAAAATTCCTCCCGTAAATTCGTTGTTGGTGATTTTTTAAGTACATGTTCTTCGTGGTCTTTTTTTAACTGCTGGGGGTGGAAATGTTTTACTGTTTCCGCAACACTTGCCGTGAAGACGGAAAACGCCGTTGTGAAACCATTTACCTTCCGTTGTTTGTATCGATATTGCTTGTTAGCTCCTTAATCGTGAACAATGAGTAAACAGTTTTCACATTTTATAAAGTGCGCTTCATCACATATCTATATGATATGTTCCATAAGCATCATAATAGTCTTTCCAGGCATGAATAAACTTTATGAAAATTTTTATCATATATTATTTCCTTATAAATAGCAGCGTCATATTTAGTGAAACATTATCTACTGCCATAATAATAATATGAGTAATAATGGTCCTACTACACTTCCTTAAGAAGCACCGGAAAATGCTTCTGTGCCTATGAAAGACTCTTCGTCCAAAGTGAAATACCGGAATCAATCCATTCGCCAACGTCGGTAGATATCCTATATTGCCATAATCACGTTATTTCCTCTTAATGACACTTGTTGTTGTTGTTGTTTTTGTGGTCTTCAGTCCTGAGACTGGTTTGATGAAGCTCTCCATGCTACTCTATCCTGTGCAAGCTTCTTCATCTCCCAGTACCTACTGCAACCTACATCCTTCTGAATCTGCTTAGTGTATTGATCTCTTGGTCTCCCTCTACGATTTTTACCCTCCACGCTGCCCTCCAATGCTAAATTTGTGATCCCTTGATGCCTCAAAACATGTCCTACCAACCGATCCCTTCTTCTAGTCAAGTTGTGCCACAAACTTCTCTTCTCCCCAATCCTATTCAATACCTCCTCATTAGTTACGTGATCTACCCACCTTATCTTCAGCATTCTTCTGTAGCACCACATTTCGAAAGCTTCTATTCTCTTCTTGTACAAACTGGTTATCGTCCATGTTTCACTTCCATACAAGGCTACACTCCATACAAATACTTTCAGAAACGACTTCCTGACACTTAAATCTATACTCGATGTTAACAAATTTCTCTTCTTCAGAAACGTTTTCCTTGCCATTGCCAGTCTACATTTTATATCCTCTCTACTTCGACCATCATCAGTTATTTTACTCCCTAAATATCAAAACTCCTTTACTACTTTAAGTGTCTCATTTCCTAAACTAATCCCCTCAGCATCATCCGATTTAATTTGACTACATTCCATTATCCTCGTTTTGCTTTTGTTGATGTTCATCTTATATCCTCCTTTCAAGACACTGTCCATTCCGTTCAACTCTTCTTCCAAGTGCTTTGCTGTCTCTGACAGAATTACAATGTCATCGGCGAACCTTAAAGTTTTTACTTCTTCTCCATGAATTTTAATACCTACTCCGAATTTTTCTTTTGTTTCCTTTACTGCTTGCTCAATATACAGATTGAATAACATCGGGGAGAGGCTACAACCCTGTCTCACTCCTTTCCCAACCACTGCTTCCCTTTCATGCCCCTCGACTCTTATAATTGCCATCTGGTTTCTGTACAAATTGTAAATAGCCTTCGCTCCCTGTATTTTACCCCTGCCACCTTCAGAATTTGAAAGAGAGTATTCCAGTTAACGTTGTTAAAAGCTTTCTCTAAGTCTACAAATGCTAGAAACGTAGCTTTGCCTTTTCTTAATCTTTCATCTAAGATAAGTCGTAAGGTTAGTATTGCCTCACGTGTTCCAACATTTCTACGGAATCCAAACTGATCTTCCCCGAGGTCCGCTTCTACCAGTTTTTCCATTCGTCTGTAAAGAATTCGCGTTAGTATTTTGCAGCTGTGACTTATTAAACTGATAGTTCGGTAATTTTCACATCTGTCAACACCTGCTTTCTTTGGGATTGGAATTATTATATTCTTCTTGAAGTCTGTGGGTATTTCGCCTGTCTCATACATCTTGCTCACCAGATGGTAGAGTTTTGTCATGACTGGCTCTCCCAAGGCCATCAGTAGTTCTAATGGAATGTTGTTTACTCCCGGGGCCTTGTTTCGACTCAGGTCTTTCAGTGCTTAACCATTCAGAAACTCGAGAAGCACTGAATTCACCTCCGCCACAAGCTCTTATAATGTTACGTGTGAAGAACAAGATTTCATTTGATCGGTATTTTCTATTCCACGTTGGTTTTCACAGAGACCATCTTATTTTCCTACACAGGTGATTACCTCTGAGCTAATACTGTGTTCCCGAATTGTGACGTACATGTGATTATTATAAGACGCTGATAATGTGAGGTAATCCTACTACGCTTTTATAGATGAGCGTGACAATGTGTTGTCTTTTAATCACACCGTAACGCTGAAAATATTTTTTCCTATACAGAAAAAATGTGTCCCAAAAGATACAGTGTGTCATTAACCATTACTTCACTCGTATTTTCGTTCGAAATTGATTGTGGCGTGCACTGCAACACCATAACGTCTGATTCCTCGATGCTTAACATTTTATATTCCAAGATTCAGCTTCAGCCTTGTTTTATTTCTATTCATATAGTTAGTAACGGCAACTGTTCGCCCACAATTCTTGAACTAAAACGATAATTTTGTTTCAACAGCGAACATTAGTGCAGTACTATTACAAGATATCATATCTTATTATGCTGTTTATTACGCCGGTTTTAAGTCACTTGATAATATTTTGTCTTTGTTTTCATATCTTCTTGTCGCTTGCAGTTTGAGTCTCTTCTACTACAGTTACTCGCTCTCTCGACAGCGAAAAGGATTATATGCTCTGTAGAACCACTATTGAATGATGATGTGACGATGGCCTTACTGAAGAGATATATCTGAAGACGAATTCCGCTGTAGCCGACAGTTTGATGTTTTCGTGATTTACAGCACATATTTTCAGTCTTGAACACGACAGTTGCCCCACAAAGCTCACTAGAATGCCAGCCTGAAAAAGTCTCCTTAAAACTGAGCTCCATGACTTTGATACAATAGATTTTTATACACTCCACTTTATTTTGCTTCAAGTACTTCCGACAATTTTACTATCATACGCCGTGCATTAGAGCTTGAAGCGTCCAATTACATGAGTTCGTAATTCCGATATGTATTAATTATTTAATGCTGTGAAAGAAAATGAGCCCAATATATATAGCACAATATCATCCAGCACACTGCTGAATTGTGTTTTGTATAGAAAAGTCCTGGAGCCATATGAACAGACAGATATTCCAATATCAGTTATTAGAATGATGGAGTGCCCAGGAGTAGATATTTGCTCAGATAATAATTTACTAATGACGAAGAATAGGATGAAGTTTAAGGGAATCGTCGCTAAGAATCAACATGTAAGGAAGAGGAAATCTGAAGCACTGAGAAATAATGATGTCCGTCCAAATTTCTCGACGCTGTAGATAATGTAGCAAGCTAAAATGAGTAGAAATAGAACTTACTTGTTCAGCCACAGAAATTGGACAGACAAATACACCTACATTTACAAAAATGTTCCTGAGAAGGGGCATGGATAAGGAGAAATGCTTCAATTGAATGACGAAAGAAGGAAGTATAAAAATGTTAAGTAATACAGCAATATAGTTCACTTGGGTTCGAACACAATGGGAAATGCAGGGGAGCCTAAAGTGTAAAGTCTCAAGACGAAAGTTAAGAAACAGGAAATGTTCATGACATTCAACACGTTGAAAACTTAAGAACTGTTAAAATCAAAGGCGTCAACACCAAGAGAGCAGACGGGGTGCAACTGTTAAAAGCCGAGGAGAAAGTGAAAAGATGGAAAGAGTCCTTTGTCGGCCTTTACGACTAGGTCTAACTGTCCGCTGACGAGAAGCAGAAGATATGGGTGTCGATTTCGAAGACATGGCGGATCTAGTATTGGAGTTAGAGGTTGGCAAACACCTGAAAGATGCAGTCAGAGAAGAAAGGAGGCATACGTAGCACTCCTTCGGAATTTATAAGATTGCTGGGGAAACGGTAATCGAAGTGAGCAGACTGTGTGTAACTGGAGACATAGCGTCGGACTTTAGGGAGAATATCAACCAAACATTTCCGAAGACATCAAAGCTAGATTAATACAATAGCCGTCGCACAGTCAGATTCACAGCTCATGCACACAAGGAGCCTAAAAGAACAATACACATAATAGTGTAAACAAGAAATGAAGATATGTTACATATCGATTAGTTTGGCTTTCAGAATGTAAAGGCACAAGATTGGCTATTCTGACGGTGCGGTTGACAATAGGATGAGAATTAATAAAATAACTAGGAATTAATAAAAAAAACAACACACATTAATAGGATCTATCGAGCTACGACTAGTGAAGGCGTTCTGGATCATAAAATGGTGCAATATTTTTAAAATACTCAGAAAAAGTATATATATGTATAAGTTATAGAGAGAGAAAGGTAACATACAGCATATGAAGAAGTATGGAAGACGATCAAAAGGAAAGACCAAGAGAGAAGTGCTCGGACTAGAGAGTTCTGAAGGACTGAATGCAATATGTTCAGTTTGTGAAACGTCCCCTTAGAAAAATTAATGAATTACTGTGTTCATAAACCTCTTACATTATTTGATTTTCAAACAGCAAAACTGATCGTACTCAGACATTTCTCTCTTTACCTATTCTGATCAACACTAAACTGACAGCAAATATTTTTAGCGCAACGTAATCTGCCTTTTAATAATCGCTATAAAAGGATGGCCCTGACTAACAATAACCTATACCTTTCATGAATCACCTCACAAAAATCTTCGTTACACGAACTACTGCAATACAGCGAGCGTCAATACTGCCAGCTAAATAAAAGATTCAAACTACTGAAGGCACTAACTGCATAGTTAGCAAATGAAAGATTTTGATAGAGAACAAACAATGTATTTACCTTAATAGTGTTCAAAAGTCATAATACATATACCAGTTCATGACATCCCGTCTTACAAATTTACTGTCTCTGATGGACACACGTCCAGATCATCCGCTCTCAAAATTCCACCATCTCTCTCCCCACATCCACGACTGCTGGCCACTCACCTCCAACTGCGCAACGCTACGCGCTGTTAACAGCCAACTGCCCAACACTACAATAGCGAATATTACAATAATGCTAACCAGCCACAGACTGCACACAGCACAGCCAGTGATTTTCATACAGAGCGCTACGTGGCGTTACCAATATAAAAACCTAAACAGCCTACTTACATAGCCCCCATGCTACCCACAAAAAATTTTACAAATTGTTTTGGACAGTGGCCAATACAGATTTGAAGAAATTTTTCATAATTACAATAACAAAGACATCAAATGCACACACTTATTGATACAAAGTTGGTCAAAAGCTAAAATTTTCTCATAGTCCTTAAAGACAGTCCTGATCATTCATCACAGTAAAATTGCAGTGCTTTTCTCAAAGTTTCAGCAGTAAAAGAAAATGCACACGGAAGTAGTGGAGTTCCATGCTGTCTTGAAGAAGTAGTGTTGTCCTTCCAACGGAAAGACAGTGCTGACTCTTGACATGCAGACAGGTAATGAGCCACAACAGAGCAAACCCACAGCAGAGTCAGTCGAAGTTTTGAAGAATATTAGTAGGTAGGTCATCACAGAGCAGACCCACTGTAGTCCTGGCAGAGGGCCATCAAAGGTGCAGACCCACTGCGGTCCTTGTAGAGATGGCCAGCAGCCATCTGCTGAGACTGTGCAGGTGCACAATCACCACTGAAGAGTCTTGCGGACAATATAGCAAGTCCATAAACCACCACTTGTGTACTCAAACAGTTTTTGGAATTGTCCTTAGAACCAGCAATGCTGTTAACCAGTCCCTTGCTGAACTATTAATACATGTGCAAACACTAACAGTTCCAACTTCTCTCATATTGTGCATATACTATGACCAACAGAAACGTGTGCCATAAAATGTAACTTAATTTGAAGAACTGGTGTCTATACAATTATAAATTTACATCATAAGAATACAATTACAAAGGTACAACATACATCATTGAAGAACATAACAATACAGATCACATTTGTGGTAATGCAGGCTTTACAAAAGAATAGAAATAAACATATACATCAGTGTTACAGGAATTATGACATAAGTAAATATACAAAATAACGAGAATAGTTTTCGAAACATTAATTTCACATATGAGCATTCAAACAGAACAGAATTAATGTCTATAAACATCTTTACAAAGAAAATAACATATTAATGCAAATTATATTTGAGGATAACAGTATTTCTCACCATAGTGAATGTAGCTTAGTACTAGAAAAATTGTACAACATAAATCTTATTAGCTAAACACATAAATACAGGGAAAACACAAATACATAAGGGTACACAAACACATAGCGGAATAACACAAAAGGAAAGGACAGGGTTCGTTTTCAGTGTAACATTTGGTACTGTAGTAAAACCCAGAACTTCATTTCATAGATGTTTCCTCTTATTTCACTTTTTTTATACCTTGTCAATGCCTTTCTTCCAATTCATCACAACTCATTCTTTTAAATAGCCTACCCCCTCTTAAGCTAACTTAAATCTACTGAGCTCAGATGCTAAACTAAGGGATGAGGCAATGCAGCAGCACAAAACAATTAATAAAAAATGCAAATTGGCAAAGCAAGCAACAATAAATATAAATTAGCAAAGCAAATGCAACGTTATCACTAACATGAGCCAATGTGCAGCAAAAAGAAAAATAAATCAGTAGTAAAACTGGCTTAAAACAATGTAAAATTCAGTAGAACTATGCCTGGCTAACAGCAGCAAATGCTACAACTTGTACCTAAACATGACAAAGCTCAAGCAGAAAAAAATGTTACAGTAAAAATGGCCATGAGTGATACCTATGTCACACCTTAACACTAGAGTGGTGCATCACGGTAACTTACTCAAGCAGACAAGTTACCAAATCGTAAAAAAATTATTTATGCAATTCCTGCGAAGGGAAATGTCTATTTGTGTTCCTATTTTTTTAGTAGATCATAAAATTATTTACTGGATCTGTAGGCATAAAATATCTATATTAGTACATCTATTAAATTTTATTTTAACCAATACTGCAGTGCAACTAGAAACTAGATATTAAACGAAATGAGCAAATATATACAAAGTAATTTGTGAAATGTCATTCACTATGCAAATGGCGTCTCCAAAGGCAGTAAAAGAATCTCTCGACTAGCAAGACAATAGCCGTGAAATGTTTCTCATCGTTTCATTAGTCATTTCAGTAAATATCATAAATGAAGAGCTCCTCAGTGTAATCATATGTTTTCAAGTTTGAGCGTATCGTATTTCCGATGCTTTCTACAAAGAAATGTTAATAGCGAGGATAATGGCCTCCTTTTTTCTCCACCTGTGCCTCTGAAAGGCACACTCTAATGGCTTTTTTTTCCAAGTGACTGTCGCTCAGATTGGTCTCCACAACGCATTACGTCAAGGTTACTTAGCTTTCTTACCGAAATATTTATGACAGCAGTCTGTATTACAGTGAGTCTCATAAAATAATTTCACAGTCGAGAATTTGCGTTACAAATGTGTAGAAACAAAATCCTATAAATGTAACAGTGCCCAAAAAATTTTCTCTGGCATTGTGATACATTCACGCATGTACACACATTTCATAATTCTTAAAGTACGATTCTTGGTTTCCAACATCCTTTTCCACAAACCAGAATCCCTAACCACTACTCATTATTCCTTACCTTATTGCACATATACATATTCGTCGACACTTCTTCAATATTTTATCATAATAAATAAGTAGCATAATCAAATTCCTCATATAGCATCAGCTTATTGATCATAAATATATCTTAACAGCATAATACAAATCGTCGTCGCAATAATATCATAACACCTCAGTCAAATCTCAAAAAAACCAAACAAATTCTCCGCTCATTTCAATAGTGTAATCTACCTCAAACGTAGTTTAAAAATCATGATCCCATACCAGATACATCATTCAAAGCTCTCATAATATCACAATGGTTCCGAAAAAATATGAACAGTTCACAAAGTACAGACAAAATAGAATTTCATAAGTGTGAAGTTATCCAATGGCGTAATTGCGAAAAAATCTGTCACTGACGTAGTAAAAAAAACATGTTTGTCTCTCTCAGTTAAATGATCAGATAGCTGTGTAATTTATGTGTTAGAGAAATATGGTAACGATGTGTAAAGTTGTATAAGCAAATACCATATTAGCTATGGCTCCTTGTGCTTGCCAAACACATGGTACACAAACTAAGGGTGTACCCCCCTGAAGATTAATGTAATTATATCCTCAGATGTTACAGATTACAGCAGTCAAATGAAATGTATCACTGAAAACTTTCTTTGTATCTTTGTGATTAAAAAATCTTTAAAAATAAATGTTTTAAGTACAAAATTAATCATTCAAATGCATGTCATGTAGTGCTAAATGTGCGTCTTGCTGTAAGATAATTCTGTGGAAGTGTCGTAGTTATCGTCCTCTGTAAGCAAAGTTCTGCTGAAGTCAATGTACTCAGCTCATCATAAACAAAAGTGAAATGCTTTGCGTATAGATATCTTAGTTATTACGCTTATTGCCGTGACGAAGAAAATACTGTGCTGTAATGTATTGTTGTGCTACGGAAAAGGCTGTCTCATTGTAGCTATACCACAAAAGTTACTACTAAAACATGTTTTACTTTCCAGAAGAATTTAGAAAAACTGTGCAGATATAAAACAGATACAGTGCAAAAGCAATAATACAAATTGTGTCACTCATTAGTAGCGTCATGATATAATCGTGTAGCTGTCAAAGAAACCAAATGCTAAGTCATCTTTAATCTCACAGAATGTACTTCAAATACAGAATATCTTTTCAAGTAAACCAAAATGTTGCATTAAAATCTCATTAGCAGTACCGGTATAAGTTCTAAGTATGTAAGCCTTACAGTCGTTATGTAATCGTGCAACTAACAAGCAAGAATGTACACACGCATTAACACTGTGTCGTCTGTTCACTATAACAATGCATTCGTAATTTCTGTTTAAATAAGTTCTCTTGGTTCTTGACTGGATATTTAATTTTAAAACATAGTTGCATGTTACAGTTTCTAAGTGTGACAAAGAGTGCTAGTAACGTGAAGTGAAAAATTTTGTAGCAAAGACTAAATTAAAAAAAACAGATTATCTCTCAATAAACGGTTTTACATGTGAACTGTGGTGCAATCCTTTACTCTTCATAGTACGCAGAGTTTCAACTTGAACGCAATTATCATGCGGTATACGTCGGTAAAGAATACTGGAATTTTTCTCAAGGTTAGCGTCTATGTTATTTTTCGCTGAGCCAGCCGGCGCACGTGGCTGCCTGCGGTGTGAATCATTGTCTGTCTCTTTGTTGGCGCGCGTGGTTATTAGGTTTAGGAGACCTAACTTCTACAAATTCACCTTGACGAGAGGGCCCTGCCCTGTCTGAATCTCGCCAGTTCTGATAAAATTCAGGTCTGTCGTTTTGTCGGTAGTTTCTGTAATTCATTTCTTGTCGGTCACGTGATGGAGAACTTCTACCTGAGTCATAACTGCGCGGAGGACCGTTGTGTCTGAAGTTATTCTGTCTCCCTCGATAATAATTGTTTTGGTTCCCATATTGCATGTTTCTATGGTTATCTCTGTCACATTCATTACTACCGAAATGCGATCTTTCTCTGTAACTATTATTGTGCCAACAGTTGTCATACGGGTGGCGTCTGTTTTGGTCACGATTTGCGTTGTAAGAATAGACTTGTCGCTTCCAGTTATTATTCCTGTCATCGCGGAATTAAGACGGATGTTACCTGTAATTGTTGTGTTCCTCTTTTCGCGTTCCGCGATTGTCAGTGTCAATTTCCAATTTTTATAACAGTCCCTGAAAAGCTTCAGTGTCGTCTCTGCAACGTCCTGCCAAAATAATATCTCGTAAATGTTCAGGCAATTTGATTAAGCAAATGTGGATGAGTTCTGAGGGGCTGTATGGGTTTGACAGGTACTGATTCTTGTGGAACATGTCTTCAAAATATTTCACAAGACTGGAAAATTCAAATTGTTCGAAATGTTTCATCATTATTATGCTATGTTTTACTCGGTCTTGTGTAGCTTGAGACCAATATGCTGAGAGGAAGGCATGATAAAATTCTCCTTCACTGTGACAATCGTGAATGACCGATCGCATTCTTACTGCTGGTTCATTCTCTAAATAGCCACACATAAATACTAATTTGTGCTCTAGTGACCAATTGGGAGGAAACCAATGAGAGAATTGATGAAGCCACGCTTGTGAATGAATGTCGTTGCCGGAATTCTTAAATGTTTTCAATTTACGTGTAGTAATCAACAGCTTATAGTCAAAATCATCGTGTCGGCGAGTCGCATATCGGTCATTGTTGCGTCGTGTCGGCGGTTCCATCTCAAAATTCGGTGCACCTTGCCAATTTCTTTCATAATTTCCGAAGTGCCCTGTGTTGTTATTTTGTGGCTGTTCCGTATTTCTATGTCCCTCTTCCCATATTGGAGCGCGAGTGTCCTCTGAAATATGTAATTCTTGTATTACCTGCGTCAACTCATCTTGTACTTCCGGGATTTCTCTTTTGTACTGTGTACTGATTTGAATTTGATTTTGTTTGGATTTTCTAATTTGTTCATACTCTTCTGTGTCAGTGAAGGCTATGGGTCTTGTCATTCAGATCATCATCTACCTTTGTAGATAAGTTAGTGAACTGATCCGAAAGTTCGTCTACTTTCTTCGATAGTGAACTTAGTTACTCAGTGTGATTTTCTGAACCACGTTTCAGAGTGTCCATTTTTGTATCTACTGTGTCCTTTAAGTTTTCCTGAGTTTTTGCAAGTTGCGTAACCGAATCGGTTGATGCAACTGAGTCAAGTTTAGCTTGCAAGGTGCCGTGATTTTCATGAACAATAGTTTGCAGTTCTTTTATGGCTGCTTCGTGATTCTGTAATGCATTTTCATGACGCAAAAAAACAGGTTGAAAATGCTCACAAATTTGTGTTTTTACGTCATTACAGACTTTTTGACATTTAGATTCGATATTAAGTATCTCAACAGTTAAACCTTCACGTGTTTGTTCAAGCGTTTGTTCCATTGAGTCTAACTTTCGAAGCTGTTGCTGTGTTTGTCTCTGGTATTGTTCCATTGTATCTAACTTTTGAAGATATTGTTCCATTGTGTCTAACTTTTGCTGTGTTGGTCTCTGATTTTGTTTCATTTGTTGCATTAGTTGCAATAATAATGTATTAGTGTCTGGATCTGTTTCTCTATGCTTTTTGGCAGTGCATTTTCACCGGCAACATTCACATTTTGACAAGCAGAAAATGTGTCTTCACTCATTTGAGAAAACTGTGAGGACCCAAAACCTGAATCTGCAGTATTTGCAAGATTGTGTCCTGTCATTTCGGATTCCTGAGGCGAGCTGTTACCGATCGATCGATAATGCTTCGCTGTTCACTAATTGTTTCACTGCCTACACCATTATTTTCAGCCCGCTCCATTTCCCTATGCACAATTACCAAATTACTACTTTGAACATTAGTTAATTCATTACCCAGTGGCGCTAACACACTGCTTTCGTCTTCACTATCATTTCTTAGTTTACTTTGGAGCCTAGTATTACGTTTTTCACACGCCATTATTGTCACAATATTTCTCACGATAACACAGAAAAGCACAATTTGAAGAGCAAAATAAGAAAACACATTAACATGGCATTGAAAATAATATCTCGTTAATTGCTAGTGCAGCTTCGAAATACTTGGTGCAAATCTACATACATGCCACAACTGGTTTACTGTAAAAGAATGAAAAACAACTATAAAGGAAATTCTCTGTATAATTACGCGATAGCAATAAACAATAGCTACACTAATTACACAAACTACAAGAAAAATATCATAAGATTCCAGTGAGGTATCCTCGGCTAAGAGTCGACATATGAAACGTCCAATTAGAAAAATTAATGAATTACTGTGCTGATAAACCTCTTAAATTATCTGATTTTCAAACAGCCGAGCAGAACTGAACGTACTCATTTCTCTCTTTACCTATTCTGATCAACACTAAACTGACAGCCAATATTTTTAGCGCAACGCAAGCTGACTTTTAATAATCCCTATAAAAGAATGGCCCTGACTAACAATAACCTATACCTTTCATGAATCACTTACCTCACAAAAATCTTCGTTACTCGAGCTACTGCAATACAGCGAGCGCCACTACTGCCAGCTAAATAAAAGATTCAAACTACGGAAGGCACTAACTACTGATAGGCATAGTTAGCAAATGAAAGATTTTAATAGAGAACAAACAATGAATTTACCTTAATAGTCATAATATATATAGCAGTTCATGACATCCAGTCTTACAAATTTCAAAACTCCACCATTTCTCTCCCCATATCCACCACTGCTGGCGGCTCACCTCCAACTGCGCAACGCTACGTGCTGTTAACATCCAGCTGCCCAACACTACAATGGCAGACAACAATGCAAACTAGCCACAGACTGCACATAGCACAGCCAGTGATTTTCATACAGAGCGCTACGAGGCGTTACCAATATAAAAACCTAAACAGCCTACTTACGAATCCATTGTAGAACTTGGAAACCCATTCAGGGAATATTCGTTCACATTTTTGTTGAACGCAGTTGGTTTTTATCATCCTGTATTAAAACATTTCCTTTTATCAATAGTGCAATTAATAAACAATGTTTTGTGAGTAGAATAAAATTCTTCGTTACTCGAACTACTGCAATACAGCGAGCGCCAATACTGCAAGCTAAATAAAAGATTCCAACTACTGAAGGCACTAACGACTGACAGGCATAGTTAGCAAATGAAAGACTTTGATAGAGAACAAACAATGTATGTACCCTAATAATGTTCAAAAGTCATAATATATATATACCAGTTCATGACATCCAGTCTTACAAATTTACTATCTGATGGACACACGTCCAGATCATCCGCTCTCAAAATTCCGCCATCCCTCTCCCCACATCCACCACTGCTGGCGACTCACCTCCAACTGCACAACGCTACGCGCTGTTAACAGCCAATTGCCCAACACTACAATAGCGAATATTACAAGAATGTTAACCAGCCACCGACTGCACACAGCACAGCCAGTGATTTTCATACAGAGCGCTACGTGGCGTTACCAATATAAAAACCTAAACAGCCTACTTACATTTGTACATCAAAGATGTAACACAGCGAATAAAGTACAATTTCAGGAAAGGCATTAAAACTGAGGATGAAACAATATCACTAATAAATTTTAGGATGAAATTATTATCTTCTGTGAAAGTGTGGAAGAATTAAAGCATTTGATAAATTGACGTAATGAGAACAGAATATTTATTGAGAGTAAACCAAGGAATGACCGAAGTAATGAGGACAATAGAAATGGGTTTATTGATAAAATCAGAATTGGAGACTACTTAGAAGCGGAATTACAGGAATTCTGCTAAGTTGGAAGTAAAATTTCACGTGACGGATAACGTACGGAGGAAGTCAGAAGCTGCACAGTCAAAGGGGGTATCTCGCCAAAAAGAAATCTACTGTTATCAAACATCGGCTCTAATCAGGAGGAAGAAATTTATGAGAATGTACATCTAGAGCACACCACTAAACAGACTGGGGAAAAACCGCAAAAGGAATCGAAACCTTGGAGAAATGGTACGGAAAATTAAGTGGACCGATAAGATAATAAATTATGACGTTCTTCTCAGAAACGGTGAGCAAGGATATACAGGGTGTCCTTCCTAAGAATTGTTAGGCACGTTTTCTCTGATGTTTCGGCAGATATTTGAAGTTTCATTTTCACAGCGTGTAGCTGGAGTCAGTTCAAGCAACTACTGCTCATTTCGTTTTCATGCAACGCCCAACGTAGACGGAGGGCGTTGGTTTCTTCCGCGTTACGAACAAAACGATTTTTAAAGTAGAAATGCACATGATTATTCGACATAGCGTTCAGAAATGTGTTTAGTACGATATTTGTTTCATCTATGTGTACTCACGAGGACAGTGAAACACGATTAATAACCAGTTCTCCAACAACGACTGAGCAGCGCTGGTGCATGGCGGTAGCAGTTAGCGCGAGCGAGGGCGGCACGCGAGTCGCTGCTGGAGTATTGATTATTAATCGCGTTTTACTGTACCTGTTTGCACAGATCGATAAAACAAATATCGCACTAAATACAGCTCGGACCGGTCTATCGAATGAGAATGTAAAATTCTGCGTTAAAAGGTATTTTATCTGTAATGGTAAAGTAACCGATGCTTTCCGTCAACGGTGAGCAGTATTTATTTGCACTGACCCGAGCTACATATAGCATAACAAGTATCTGTTGGAACATCACCAAAACTGCGCCTGGCTACTATTAGGAGGGGCACCCGGTATATGAAGAACACTGCCTAGAACAAAGGAAAGAATGATAGAAAATATATCAAAAACTAACTACCGCGGCAACAGAGTAAGCCGTAGAAGATGAAAACTGAAGGCCAATATAGAGATCAGAGTATGTCCAATAAATGTTTAAGGAGGTGCGAAGTAAGTGCTACCCTGAGATGGAGCGATTGAGGAGGTGAAGTAGGAGATGAAGAAGGAACATCTGTGCGTCCTGTATAATATAGGCGCTCTATGTATTTATATTCAATGCGGGTTTGTAGTGGGGGATATGTAGGTACCATTCCGAACAGCAACTCATTTCCGGAGACTGAATTGACGCATAAAATTATGTATTTCTTTTTCAAGCGTCCATTGGTTGCAATAACCATTCCAATACACGACAGTCCTCATAATCATTGGACTCATCACCAACTAGTTAATCTGGAAACTATGCTCAACGCTGACGGGTTTTATAACAGTGAAGTAGGAAGCAGTCCGTGAAAGAAGAGACACTGAATGTGCATGAGCACTCAAATTTTTGTGTCACTTGTAATTAATTGACTGGATGCAATATTCACAATAAATTATTGGAGTCATATCCTCTGGACCATGGAAGATGAGCAAGAGTTGATTACATGATTTTCATATTTGTTCCTGTCTGTGGACATGAATTTCTAGCTACGTTATACTACTCCGTAGCCATTACAAGGCTTCACATTGTGTAAGGACTGTTACAAACAGCATGTAAATTCAAGTTTGATGGCTAAATGATTAAATCCTCAGCATACAGTTTGTTCCATATTATCTAACATTGCCAATTGAATCAGGAAAAACTTTTCATCTGTTGCAAGCGTTATCATTCGCAGGTGTGCTGATATCTCCCAGTTCAAAGTCGAAACTGATAGTAATCATATCTGTCAACAGATGGAGCAACACAACGCTTTCATATCGTAAACCTAGGCCATCTGTCGGAGTATACAGCCATCACGTAAACGGAACTATCGATTTATATTCCATGCTTAACTGCACAACCAAATCATATTCAATTTACGTAGTTTGGACCTGTAGAATTTTGTGATAACTGCTAGGAGGAGAAAATACACGTGTTTAAAAATTTGTGCTCATTCATTACACCGAGCGAGGTGTCGCAGTGGTTAGCACACTGGACTCGCACTCGGAAGGATGACGGTTCCAATCCGCGTTCGGTCATGCTGATTTAGGTTTTTCGTGATTTCCCTAAATCGCTTCAGGCAAATGCCGGGATGATTGCTTTGAAAGGCATGACCGTCTTCCCTCCCCATTCTTCCCTAATCCGATTCGACCAATGATCTCGCTGCTAGCTCTGTTCCCTAAATCAACCAACCAACCACTCACTATGATCAACGTTCCAATGGATGTTAGATCTTTTTTCATAACGTGCAGTTTTTTTACCTTGAAACTGAAAGTTTTGAAGGTAATATCATGAAATGGTTATCTGCACATGGGTTATGCACATCCATTTTCATAAATTAAGGATAATGCTGATACATGGCGAAACAACGCTCTGGTGTGCGTTTTCCGGGTTTAAATCACCTCGGTGTATGATCATGCAGTGCATATGGCCTGCGGTCGTAGCACGGTGGCGCTGGCAGCAGTCCACGTACGCAGAGGTATGTTGGTATATGTCAGAGTACAGTGCAGCGAGTAAACGTGCAGACGTTTTCAGACGTGCTAATGGTTACTGTGTGTTGAAAATGGCTCAAAGAACACATATTGATGACGTTATGTGGGGTAGAATACTAGGGCGACTGGAGGCTGCTCAAACACAGTAGGTCCCAGCAAGGGCCCTCCGTGTGCCACAAAGTGTGATCTCAAGATTATGGCAACGATTCTAGCAGGCAGGAAACGTGCCCAGGCGCTACAGTACGGGACGTCCATAGTGTACAGCACCATAAGAAGACCGATGTCTCACTATCAGTGCCCGCAGGAGGCCAAGGAGTACTGCAGGTAGCCTTGCTCGGGACCTTACTGCAGCCACTGGAACAGTTGTCTCCAGACAGTCTACAGACGACTGAACAGGCATAGTTTATTCGCCCGGAGACCGGAGACCTGTAAGGTGCATTCCAGTGACCCCTGGTCGCAGGAGAACCCGTAAAGCCTGGTGTCAAGAACTTAGTAAATGTTCATTGGAACAGTCGTCCCAGGTTATGTTCACGTACGAGTCCAGGAATAGTCCCAATAGTGATTCTCGCCGGGTTTTCATCTGGCGTGAACCAGGAACCAGATACCAACCCCTTAATGTTCTTGAAAGGGACCTGTTTAGAGGTCGTGGTTCAATGGTGTGGGGTTGGATTATGACTGGTGCACTTACACCCCTGCATGTCCTTGACAGAGGAACTGTAACAGGTCAGGTGTATCGGGACGTCATTTTGCACCAGTATTTCAGGGGTGCACTGGGTCCCTCCTTTCTCCTGATGGAAGATAACGTACGGCCACACCAAGCTGCCTTCGTTGATGAGTACCTTGAAACACAAGATATCAGGCGAATGGAGTGACCTGCCTGTTCTCCAGACCTAAACCCCATCGAGCACGTCTGGGATGCTCTCGGTGCACGTCTTCAAACCCCTATAACACTTCAGGAGCTCCGACAGACACTGGTGTAAGAATGGGAGGACATATACTAGCAGCTGCTCGACCACCTGATCCAGAGTATGCCATGCCGTTGTGCGGCCTATGTACGTGTGCATGGTGATCATATCCTATATTGATGTCGGAGTACGTACGCAGGAAACAGTGGCGTTTTGTAGCACATATGTTTCGGGACGGTTTTCTCAGCTTATCACCAAATACCGTGGAATTACAGATCTGTGTCGTGTGTGTTCCCTATGTGCCTATGCTATTTGTGCCAGTTTTGTGTATTGCCACGTTGTGTGGCACCGCATTCTGCAATTATCCTTAATATATGGGCAATAGTGTAGACTTCACATTGTGGCAACTAGTTTTTTCCTTCAGACATTTATGAGGATGTACTGAAAAGTAGTGCCTTCGATTTTCTTGTGTGAAAACCGGTAAAGATTTTTAAATAAGACATAAGTTATTTAAATTATAGATATTTATTCTTCTTCCTTACATATTTGTTTCTCAACATAGTTGCCCAGGCGACGAACACATTTTCCCAACGAGAGACCACTTTGTTGACACAGTCGGTGTAGAGTGTCTGACGGTATTGACGGAGCCGCAACCTCACCTTTGCTTGTGCCTCTTCATCACCATCAAACTGTAGTCCTTGACGGTGTTCCTTAAGTTTTGGAGGCAGGTGAAAATCGGATGGGGCTATGTCGGGAAACTAAGGAGGAACGCAAGTCGTCTGGGTGCAGATGCCGCAGCGATCGTATATGGCCTGGCATTATCATGCTGAAGGAGATTGTGCTGCAAGTGCAAACGAACTCTCCGAATTCAAAACCCGATTACAGCGCGATGTTTCTCACGTAACCGATAGAGTCATGTTACATTCTGTCATGTTACATTCTACAACCCTCTAGCAGCGGAATGCTGTAAATATGCTGACATAAATAATAAAGATGTCAATAACGTCAGTTTTGTTTAAAAATCTTTGACACGATTCACATAAAGCAAAAACATGTTCAAATGTGTGTGAATCTTAAGGGACTTAACTGCTAAGGACATTTGTCCCTAAGCTTACACACTACTTAACCTAAATTACCCTAAGGACGAACACACACACCCACGCCCGAGGGAGGTCTCGAACCTCACATAAAACATTCGAAGGCATTAATTTTATCCTCGCCCTCGTAATTCTATCTAAATGTGTTGTCTTACCATTGCAGAAATAAAGTGAAACGAAAATAATATCTTTCAGTGACTTATTATCGTAAGTTTATGGGAATAGAGGCATAATCTGGTGATTATAGATACGAATGTGACCACGTATGTGTTAAGAGGCAGCGATAACGTAAGTACCCTATTATAGCCTCACGACAGCTATATGTGACTGGCATCACATAATAAAATATTTTAACAGACACTGTAATTTCAGAGAACCAGAATATCGCAAAATAAATTTATCGACATGTATTTCCAATGATCTCCCAATGTCTGCGAATAAATCGACATTTTCCACAGAGTTGGACAATGCGTAGGTGTCCAATTACAAACGGTAATGACGCTAAACAATCCACAAGACGTCTGAAACATTTGTGTTCCATGCTGAGGGAAAGAAAGTCAGAATCTAAACTCACAACAATATCATGACAAAGGGTATCACCTATAAGGATTTATGTTTACATCTACGTGCCTGCTCTACAATTCACACTTAACCGCCTGTCACACGGTTCATCGAACCACCTTCACTCTATACCTCTACCGTTCTATTCTCTAACTGCACTCACGAAATACGAGATCTTAAATATTCCGTGCGGGCTCTGGTCTCCCTTACGTTTTTACAATGATCATTTCTCCCTGTGTAGGTGGTTGACAAGAACAATTTTCGCATTTGGAAGCGAACTTTGCAGATGTAAACTTCATGAAAAGATCTCATGGCAAAAGGAAAACGTTTTTGTTTGAATGACAGCCAGACCAACTCACGTATCGTATCCTTGACACTCTCTCTCGTATGTCGACAGAATACAAAACGATCTGCCCTTATTTGAACTTTTCTTATGTCTTCTGTCAGTCGTATTTGATACCGATCGCATACTGCACAGCAGTACTCTATCAAAGGATGGACAAGCGTTGTGTAGGCAGTCTCCCTTAATAGACTGGTCACACCTTGTAATTCTGCCAATAATAGGCAGTCTCCCTTAATAGACTGGTCACACCTTGTAATTCTGCCAATAATACGCAGTATTTGGTCTGCTTTTCCCACATTAGTATCCAGTTGATCGTAACTATAATTTCTAGGTATTTAGTTGACTCATCAACCTCTATACGAGTATTTGTATGATTTATCGTGTAACCTAAATTTAATGGATTTCTTTTAGTTCTCATGTGGATGGCCCCACGAAACTGGCCATCGTCTGAACCTGTACCAAGTAACGCACACGGTGACGTTCCGAGGATGTTTGGCACACCATCAATCACTTTTTAGATTTGTTACCTTAGTTGGCCGTGGCTTCAGTATACAAGTGACCTGAAATTGAATGTGGCATTGGTATCTGTGTGGAAGGAGTGGGAGAATGTCTCTCTGCTGGAGGTGGGTAGAAGATCAGACGATGACGGCAGCCAGTTTCTTATTGAAGTTCCATAATTTCAGCCATAAAGAAACGTAGAGCAGCGTGCCCATAGTCAGTGGATGACAAGCGACGGGCGTTGAAGCTTGGGCTAAGGCGTATCGTCAAGCATGTACCGCAGAGGGCGTTTCTCCGAGCGGCGCCCCGGAGGCAGTCGGCCTCGATGTCAGCACATTCCCGTCGCTGGCTGTTGTTTTGTCAGGGTGGCGTGATAGCGTCTCTTTCGACTAGCTGGAGCGAGGTGGAACTCTCCAGTTTGATGACCTCGGAATCACAGGCTGGAGAGCGACAGCTGGAGGCGGCGGAGTCCCACAGTGTGTAGCTGGCAGGTCCCCAGTTCGTACCTCGGACCAAAAGGCGATTACAGCGTACCACGTGGCTGATCTTGTAGAGTCCATGGACCGGCGAGATCGCAGGCAGTGTCGGTGCCCAGCTGCGACGATGTTAACGGCGTCAATGGCCAACCTCGCAGCAGGAACTGACACAAGCAGGCTTTTACGCACTGCCCTGCCGTGGCGTCAGCTGCCTGTATTTTCTTCTTTGTTGTTATTTCATCACCCCGCGCCCAGTATGCGTGAAGGAGGGGGGGGGGGGGGCTCATTTGTACAAACGAGCTTAGGGTTTTTCTATTTTATTTTCAATAATTCGTTCTCATGGTAATGATTTCTTTAATTCATTTGGTTTTATATTTATGACTATTTTCTTGATCCCTGCAACCCGCTCTTCAGCCACTTGACAATAAAAATTAAATGCGACGAAAGAACCAGAGACAGATAAGTGAAAAACTTAATGAATTTAAAAATTATAAGGCGAAAACAAAACGGAAGTTTTTATATATATGAGAGATAGACTTCTTGCGCTTTTAGTTAAAAAGAATAATAATAAAAATTAAAATGAAACAAAATAACAGCATATTTAAAAACATATAATATGATTCGAAAACAATGATATTTAAAAGAAGCACTTTCCTGACACTTAAACTGGAGGGAACTGCCCTGGGATAGGTAGTCTGTTGTTGAAGGGGAAAAGATTGACTGGTGAGGAGGGTAGGAATATGGTAATACACAAATGGAGAAATTATGCACAGTATCGATGAGGTGGGTGTGGCAGAAGAGCGGGTGAGGCATAGGTGGGGTGCTGGTGAGGAAAATAGTTGGGAAAAGAGGGGATGGGGAAAGAGGGGCGAACAAAGAGAAAGGGAGTAAGGAAATGTGGGAAGGAGATGGAGAGGTGGCCCTGATGAGATGGAATGGCTGAGGTGAAATTATAACTTCTAGGGTAGGTAAGTGTTGGAGTCGAATTTGTGATCTGGAAGAGGGAGACGATTGACAGAAGAGAGGGTGGAGTAGAGAGTGATATTGGTGAGGATAATAGTCGTTGAGAATAGAGGATGGGGAAAGAAGGGCAAATTGGGAGAAAATGGGATAAGGAATAGGGAGAAAGGATGGAGAAGTGGCCCTGATAGGGTGGGTTGGATGGGGTGAAATTATAGCCGGTAGGATGGGTAAATGTTAGAGGGAAGTTTATGATCTTGGAGGGGTAGATGGTTGACAGAAGAGGGAGTGAAGTAGAAGGGGCTACTGGTGAGGCTAATAGATGTTCGGCCCAAGGGGGGGGGGGAGGGGTGAAGGAGGGCAAACGGTGAAAAATGAGGTAAGGAAATGTGGATAGAGGGCGGAGAGGTGGCCCTGATGATGTGAAATGGATGGGGTGAAATTATAGCTGATAGTATGGGTAAATACTGGATTGGTGTTCATTACATAGGAGAGGGAGATGGTTGAATTTACTGTGGGAGAGAGGGTGTATAGGTGTGGGGTTAGTGGAATGGGTTAGTAAAAGCATAACGAGTGCTGAACGTAGAGGGTAAACTATAGGGTTATTGGAGTCGAAAGTGAGGCAGAATGTATAGCGTTTCAAGATCTAGAGGGACTTACAAAACTTCTATGAGGCATCTGCTTGCTAGCAAGGTGGATGTATATACAGGCAAAGCAGGCTTCTCAATGCGGAAGAAAAGCTGTGTCACAGTTTCAGCGCAGTACACATTTCCTGATTCAGTGGTCCCTGCCTGGAAAATTTAATCGTAGTCGAGGAAAAGGCGAGTATGTCGAAATACTGCATCATCTAGCTGCATCTAACGTGCTGGATATGGTTGTCAGCTGTTCGTTTGACCTTCACCGTTACGTATAGATGTATACTCTCCAGAAAAGTAGGGTATCAGTCGCAGTTTGACATTAGTGTAAGCAACCTCCACTTATGTGATAAACAACTCTGCTGATCTCTGTAGTTCATTACAGTGGCTTAGGAGTACTCTTGATCTTCAAAACATTGACTAACCAATCATCTTTAGAAACAACAGTAAGTCCGAAAGGAAAAAGCAGAAAACGAAGCCTTTCTAAGTAAAATTTGTCATTATAAAGGCTCCTTTGAAAAAAAAATTGTTTACTACTACTACTAGGCTAATTACTGTTTAGCTCTACAGGACCCTTATACTGAAATGTTTCCCACACCACCTTGTATTGTCTTTCTATGTGTGTGATTAATTGTATGTTCACTGTGGTGGGTAAATACATACAGCATACACAGGGCGATGTGTGAAACTGATAGCGATTACACGCTTCCGCTGTTGCAGAAATCTGCTCCAGCTGCTGCAGATACCGTGTTGAGCTGAAAGTGGTAACCAAAGTACGGAGAAGTATTCTTCGGAGCACTGTTGCATAGCAATCAAATTGCTTTCAGTTTTGAGAAATGTCCAGCTACAATTGTAGATTTAAATGATCCATGAAGTGACTTCTTTTCCGAAGAAAGCATCGAACTATTTCACTAGAACTGAACGCTCCCGTCGGAACTGTTAAGCTGGTTGTAGAATAACACGTACCTTCTTGAAATGAACGATATTTTATTGTTCTATTAACTGATTTCCTTCCATATACACATATATTTTACAATGTGAACCAAAAACTCCCAATGGCGTCAATTTTTACATCACAAGAATGGCTCTCTTCTTGAAAAATTACTCTTAACAAGAACAAAAGCTCTATATCCTAAGAATAATTATGTGAGCGCTGACAGCCACAGAGTAATAAACAATATCTTTGTCTCTCTCTCTCTCTCGCACTGTCACAGCAAGTTACACTGCATGACACATCATATATGCCCCTCTTGTGGACGAACGTTTTTGGGCAAAAACAAACACGAGAGTTCACACAACACTACATCGGTGATTGTTTATGACGCTGTATTAATGTCCATTGGAGTATTAATGTCTACTATATTTCTTATGATATTTTGGTTTTAGTTAATGACTATCAAAATGGAAATTATAGATTTGGGTGCATGTACTGCTGACAAAGACTGTGCTGCTTGAAAATTACCGATGCAGCTTATATGCATAGCTTACTTGCTTGCTTTTATTCATTTGTCGAGGATGGCATGAGATGTGATCAGAAACTTTTTCCATCATCACTCAAGACTTCTGTCACACGCCTTGGGATGTCTCAAACGGGTAATCTAGCCATTCGGCCAATCCCCACTAAGGAAAACCAAGGAAAACCTCGGGGTAGATTTACCATCCTCGTATTTCTCATTTGCAAAGAAAATTAATTGAATTACAATGGAAAAAGATATTTACAATATGGATATTTTTTGAATGAATTTAAACACTGTTCACAAAAGAAACACAACACTGTTAAGCTTCTGAGTCTTGAGGTGAACCGTCGACGCGTTGGTTTACGTCCATCTACGAATCCCTTCTATCTGTCATCTTCGGGTAACTGATTGAATTCTATTCCCATTTCACCGTATCCCCGTGGGTATTATGCTTTTTCGCATATAGTTAACATGAAAATAAGAGTCTGCGTAAGTTCCATGGAAAAGATGTTTGATCTATGATGAGCTGAAATAGAATCTAATCTAATGTTCTTTCTACTTCTCTGTCGTGAATTCGAAATATTCGGCAGTTGGAAGGTGTTCTTCATTTCTGTCAACAACCATAAAATGCACTATACACTAATCCAACTGGTGATGCCGTCTCAACTTATGCTCTTCATCTTTCAGAGGGACCTTAACACATGTTGATGTGCTTGTAAGTGATCGGCATTCGCTCAGTTGGTAACTTCGCGAGCAACAATAGACATAACATGATTTACATCCACAGGTATGTTACAACAATAGTACAATTATAAAGACAATGTCCATCACAAAAGATTGAAACAAAGTAATAGGCGTTTTTTTTTTTAAACTGAGAACGGGCTACCCCTTCCGAACAGAATGACTTCAGCTCAGTGAGTTAAAGAAATACAAACATACACTGGCATTGTCTAATTGACATAAGAGAAAAATATCTTGCCATAGACCAGATTCATTTGAGTCACTAACCCATGGTCATTATGCATTGTGAAACCTGATTGAAGTTATTATCAACTAAATAAAAATTTTTAAAAGAAATCATTCATACTATAGCTAAATTCTCTGCATACTGAAAAGAAAACTTATCTTTACAGTGGAAAACAAATACATAATGTCTGCATATCTCTCGTACATTGTGCCTGAAAAGAAAAACTAACTAATAAATTGCAAAAGAAAGAAACTATCCTAACTATGATTCATAGGTTCAATGAAAATTGTCTAATCAATATTATTTGATAAGAATAATATCTTCAATCCTCAGAATCTTCTTTTGTTATGAAATTCCATTCTTCACATCCTTCAAAACGTAAGTTCCTGGATGGGGTATTTTGCTAATCACAAATGGTCCTTGATACAATAATTGCAATTTTGTGTTCTTCCTCTGTATAAGTGAATCCTTAGGATGAGTTTTTACTAAAACTTGATCTTTCACTTTATATGTTTTTTCCAAGTCGATTGTCGAAATACATTTTCCTTTTCCTTGCCTTGTCCATTATACTGAGCAAGGATTGTTGTACTTTATTTCGTAGGTCTATTTTGTTAATAGCTTCTTTAGGAATTGGTCGAATTTCGTATGGGGTGTATTCTGTCGTAGTATTTGGCATATTGTTTACAATTTCCTGAAAATCGTCAAGATAATCGATCCATTTGGGTTGCTGGTTGTGGCAATATGTTCTCATGAACCGGTTTAATTGACGAAAAATTCGTTCCACGGGATTCGCCGAAGGGTGGTACACTGATGTTAGAATTTGTTTTACACCACAACTGGTTAATGTTTGCCTCCAACGAAATCCAGTGTACATTGGCCCATCGTCAGGAAGAATAACCACTGGTTTGCCTACCTTGACTATATAATCCTTGACCAGCTTCTTGACTATGGATGCACCAGTAGCTGATTTTAACGGATAAAGTTTGACATACTTGGTGAATATATCAAGAAAAGCTACAATATATTGGAATCCTCCCCTTGATGATGGTAGAGGACCACAGACATCGAACGAAATGATTGACAGCGGTTTAGTGGGTATAATAGGATGTAGGAAATCTTTCACACAAAAATTTCGTTATTTGGCTAGCTGACAAATATTATATTTCCTTAACTGTCTGTGTACTTTCCTGGGAATATTTGGGAAGTAGCAATATTCTTGAATCTTTCGAGCACACTTTAATACTCCAAAATGTCCCCAAGTGATGTGCATGTACAAAATTAAGTCATTCTCATTCATCTCGGGAATACACACCTTCCAATTATCTGAATCAAGATGCCATTTGAAAACTAAGACGTCGTCCTCAACTTTGTACAGTCTCTTCAGATCATCGTTTCCAGGCTTTGCTAAAATTTCCTTTATTGAATGCCAACGAGGATCTTCATTCTGTAGTTTTCCCATGTTCTTACACATGTCAAGAAACTGGTTCCTATATATACTATCAGTCATTATAACAACTTTAAATTCGGACGGATTGTCCGTGATGTTGATAGTTGACAAATCTCCATCTGGCATTCTGGACAGTGCATCGGCGATGAAATTATCCTGTCCGCTTATGTATTTAATTTCAAACTGAAACTCTAGGAGTGAGAGCGTCCATCTTGCTAGTCTTGGATGTAATAATTTACATATTTCCAAAAAAACTTAATGCTTTGTGGTCACGGTATACTGTTGTCTTCGCTCCGTATAAGTAATAGCAAAATTTCTTAAATGACTAGATATGGCCAATGCTTCCTTTTCGGTAGTCGTATATCTTCTTTCACAAGCAGTTAAGAGTCGCCAATTAAGAGCTATTGGACAGAAAGTTGATTTCTATCTGTCATCTTTACTTGGAAGAGGCATGAACCTATTCCAATATCCGAAGCATCTGCCATTAAACCGAATTCTTGGCTCATATCTGGATGATATAATATTTGTGAATTGACTAAGGCGTGTTTTATTGCTTCAAATGCATTCTGGCATTGTAGCGTCCACGCCGGCCTGAGTGGCCGTGCGGTTCTAGGCGCTGCAGTCAGGAGCCGAGCGACCACTACGGTCGCAGGTTCGAATTCTGCCTCGGGCATGGATGTGTGTGATGTCCTTAGGTTAGTTAGGTTTGAGTAGTTCTAAGTTCTAGGCGACTGATGACCTCAGAAGTTAAGTCGCATAGTGCTCAGAGGCATTTGAACCATTTTGTTGCGTCCACACCCACGGAGTATTTTTGCGCAACAAGCTGTACAACGGTTCTGCATTAATAGAGTGGTCGTGAATGAAACGCCTGAAAAAAGAGATAACTCCGAGGAAGCCCTTTAATTGCCTTTTTGTTGTTGGAACTGCAAGGTTTTTGATTGCCTCGAAGTCCCGTAAGATGCCTTTTTCATTTATAAGATGACCCAGAAATTTGATTTTATCTCGAGCAAAATGGGACTTTTCAGATTTCCTGTTATGCCTGCTTCCTTGAAACGTTCTAACACTCTTCTCAATAAATCAACGTGCTCCTTCCATGTGGACGTAGCTATGAGCAAGTCGTCCGCAAACAAAGTTAAATTGCTTCGAAGTGCAGTTCCCAATGCGTAATCTAGAGCATTTATAAAAACTCCTGGGCTCACGTTTAGCCCGAAAGGTAAAACCTTAAATTGATGGCTTCTACCTGCATGTACAAACGCGGTGTACGTTTTTGATGGTTCATCTAATGCCAAAATGAACTTTTCAGATCAATATTTGTTAAGTATTTTATCCCCTCGAACTTTTGAATGAACTCATAGATATTTTCCGGATGAGTTCGCACTGGCACGATAATCTCATTTATCTGCCGTGCGTCTAGCACGAGACGAACTTTTCCTCCCTTTTTCGGGACAATATGAAGCGGACTACAATATGGACTCGTCGAAGGTTCGATCAGATCCCATTCAACCATCTGTAGGATTTCCGCATCAACTGCCTTTCGTTGGTGTCACGGTACTGGATAAAAAATATTTTGATGTTCTATTAACTGATTTCCGTCCATATACACATATATTTTACAATGTGAATCAAAAACTCGCAATTGCGTCGATTTTTACATCACAAGAATGGCTCTCTTCTTGAAAAATTACTCTTAACGAGAACAAAAGCTCTATATCCTAAGAATAATTATGTGAGCGCTGACCGCCACAGAGTAAAAAACAATATCTTTGTCTCGCTCTCTCTCGCATTGTCACAGCAAGTTATGCTGCATGATACATCATGTCATGTAGTGAGAACACCCATAATGATATGGATTAATTTAAGGGAAACACGTGGAAGCGTGGCCTAACTTTATGCGTCATTTATCATTCCCAAACAAATGTTTTTATTTAATAACAATTCAGTTAAGAGCCAACTGCAGTACCAAAATTCTTGCGAAATACACACAGATAGTTAACATTTCGGAATTAAATTCACAATGTATAAGGGCATTTGCATTATTTATAAAATTACAAATAGCACTCAAAGAATGTCAACTGTGCAACGTAGTGGTGGCCAAACTACAAACAGTTAATTAACTAAATAAACCTGCGGCGCCGCCATGTTCCCTCAAATAAATCGCAACTGTAGCCTAATCCCACAACAGGCCTTGAATATAAGTTCAACAAACATTAAATAAAAGACTTTAAGATGCATACTTCAACAAACGTTAAATAAAATACGTTAAGATGCATCATCTCCACTGGTTCTTCTGGTCTCATAGAGGCAAGGTACGCCCAGTCTGTCCAAAGGCTACCCACACGTAAAATGAAACAACAGTATTACTTAACTGATTGGCCACAAGTCTGTTGCACATAAATAATGTTAAGCAATTTATTAAACTACCAGGGCCATAAAACACAATTAAAATGATAACGACAATTAAACCCTTAATTTTTGAAGAGATCAATAAACTCATTGCTCTGTTTGTCCAAACACGTTCATCACACACACTCAGGGGCCTTACAATAACAGAAACACTGTGTCATTTACTTCCTAATGCGGGAACACCACCGCCGTGGCACGATACCAAAAGAATAAAAACAAACTACTCAAGTTAAGACTGGAACGGGAGCTCCACAGAATTTCGTGCGATGACGGGAGAGCCAGAGAAGCAGTATAATAACGCGTCCCTGTCCCGGACCGGCAGAACAAGAACGCGTCAACCGATACAAGGATGTCAACATACACCAAACAACAAACAGCAAAACAAGTTTGCTAAAAATACATACGGAGAAATACTTAAACGGTCAATTGAAAATTCAACTATTTAAACTTCAGTATGAACGCCCCACTCATAACATTGCGAGCTAACATTTCCAGGAATAACAAGAAGTCAGAAAGAATAATTACATAATAATTCAAAAAGGATTTTAAAAAAATCAATATATACTTTTATCTCTTATGGGTTAATATACACTAAAATTGGGATACGAACCAAATGGCAGATGGCCGGTTAAACTGTACCCTATAACCCGATGGGCTCCTGAACACGGAGTAAGAGACTCAAATATAAGCACTCACACACACACACACACACACACACACACAAACACACACACATACACGATCCACCGTTGCGTACCTTCAGGCTGAGCGCACACATGTTCTAAAAACTGTGTAATCCTCATATGTCTCTCTAGATTGCTTTCTTCCGTGGTCTGACCTGTGGCGAGGGATCAGATAGCATCGAAGCCCTTATGGGCACACTTAAGTCGCTTGTCTTTTCAGTGGCCATCATTGTTAGACAAGCGAAAAAAGGGTTGGAAGCCCGTCTCTTACCCCGGACCGGCTCCTCTGGCAATGGGGGGGGGGGGGGGGGGGACTAAGATGCAGCTCGCCCACCAACCTCGTCCCTAGGTCAAGGGCATCCCTGAGCCGTCGAGTTCAGTACACCGTTTCCAGTGTCCTGGTCCCCTTCAGTGGCCTCGTCACCGACGATTTCTCCCAGTGATTTTCGGCAAGTGCACCCCGCACTCCGGAGAAGCGGATGCACTTCTCGTCCTTCGCCGCCTACTAGCCCGAGCTCCCACCTTGCAGGCCAGGGACCCGCTCCTACTCAGGTGGCGGGCCGGTCACCCAGTCGTTCGACGGCCTGGACCCAGCTAACCTGGCCCAGGCGATGTCACCACCCCATGGGTTTGGCAGAACACGCCCCGGTTACCCACGGGCGCGGCGAAGCGCACTTGCCGACTCGCGCCGAGGTCCCACGCCGACAATCGAGGTCGCCGGCATGCAGAGCACCAGCTGGTCTTGTGCCCTGCGAATTGAGGGAGGGGCAGATGGTTAGTCCCTCAGACACAGCTCCCCCTGCGCCACGCACCCTTCGCTTTCGCCTTGGGTTGGGGGCGTTTAACGTCCTACCTTGACGGGAGTTTAACGTCCTTCCTTGACACAACGACAACCCTCACCGTTCCACAGCCTGGAGGTGTCATGAGAGTGATGATGTGATATAAATGATGGTATGGCCCGGGTCTTATGTTGTGTAGTTTGACATCATCGAGACGGTGCGGCACTCAAACCCGAGTTACGTTCCCCGGAGGGCCTCCACACGTACTGGGGGATCATGGCCGACCATGTCTCACCCACCGCTTTTGATAATTCACGTTGGGCCAGTGCGGTTCAGTGAGGATTGCACCCAGTTATTTATTCCTCGTTACGAAGACTACTTCGATGGATCACGTCGACGATAAGAAGCTATGTGGCGTGCCACGATGGTTGACTACGAGAACCTGGTTTATTACCTTCTTAGTGGTCTTTTCTGTCGCACTGAAGTGCCGATAACGACTGAGCCTGCAAATTGTTGGAATTATTCTTCAACTGTGTGTAAAAATTTCATTACCTTCATTTATGGTGGAGCTGTTGTGAGTTACTGCAAGGACTGGCTCCGACTACTGCTGTGTTTGATAACCTGCTTATTCCTAAGCAGAACTGCAAAAGCGTGCCCGCCGAATTAAAGTGACAGAAACGACCGTTACTGAGTAGCTGCCTCCATTCTATAAGGGATGCGTTTGATTCTCCTTCCCTTGTTGTGGTGTGGTAAGGCCGTTGTGAAATGCTGTAAGGATTGTCTCCGGCGGCAACGCTGAGAAAATGTCATTAGGTGCAGTTGAGTGTTAGCACATAGTCCCGTCGTTTTAGGCTGACGGAAACGATACTTATTCAGGAGTGATACCATTCTCGGCTGTAGCTATTCTGGATCGTCCGTATCTGGTTTTTGCTACTGTTGTAACCCCAAATGTGGAGGTACAGGTAGTCTATCGCGTGGGTAAATGTTTCAAATGACTCTGAGCACTATGGGACTTAACATCTGAGGTCACCAGTCCCCTACAACTTAGAACTACTTAAACCTAACCAACTTAAGGACATCGCATACATCCACGCCCGAGCCAGGATTCGAACCTGCGACCGTAGCGGGCGCGCGGTTCCAGACTGAAGCACCTAGTACCGCTCGGCCACATCGGCCGACTCGCGTGGGTAGGTTGTGTTTTGAACCGTGGAAATGTGAGAAGTCTCTATGCTGTATTGTATGGTCAGAATGTTCTGGCAGTGCAGGGCGTTGTGTGGTCGGGTCTTGTATTGTACTGTTCTATTGAACTGACTCTAAACGTTTTGTAACAAAGTGTGTATGTTACCCTTTGGGGCGGTTGTATTGCAGAATGTGTTCTTGAAGTAGTGCGCTTCGCTTCTGTAGAATAGTAAAGTGGTGTACAACTGCAGTTAGTAAATTTTAAGTAATAGTGTTTGACGGCAGCTGATGAGCTAGGTACGGTGGCACGGGCTTGTTTAACATTGTTTCGCGCGGTGCCTTAGCGCCCTCATGGCTACAAGCCTGGGGCCAGTGTTCGGCCTCACTTACATTGCTACGCTCCATTGAGGCCAAGCTAGCGCATTGCGGTTGTGGCCGTATGAGTCTACAGCGCATCAGGATGACAGAAGCTCATTGTTTGAATGTAGTGGTCATTGAACGTGGCCAGTATTACGCTGAGTACAGAAAGTTTTAAAAGTCCAGTTCGTAAGTTCTGTTGGCCGGTAGTAATCATGCACTTGGCCGATACAAAGTCTATTTTTAGCATAATAAGTTTTAAAAGCGTTGTTGCTAAAGCTGAGTCCTGTTAGATTTATATAGTAATCATATGCTTGGCCACTATTAAGTTTAAGTAGTAAGAATATTTTTGTTAAAGCTTGTTTGTTATTTATGTTTTGACGGTTAAATCCTTACCCTAGTATTGAAGTTGTCTAGCACACTTACTTGTTCTCTGATGATAATACTTATCTTGGGGATAAGTAGTTGAACTTTGGGCTTGTGTCACGCTCATTAGAGCTGAAAAGTGTGGATAAAAATGTTTTTAACAATTCATTGGAACTTTGAGCTGTTAAGCCCGTAACTAGGTTTGCGCTAAGTTACTTCGAGGGTGAAGGTAGTGATTGTGGTATTTGCTTCAGCGTGTTGCACATTTGGCCTGGACTCAAATCTCATCACCCACTCTGGTGAGAGAAGTGTTCCTGGGAGGGGTTCGCCCGACATCCGCAGCTCCATCAAGCGAGCGATGGGTGTTCAACATGCGGGAGAGCTTGATCCCATTTAAAGAAGTTAAAAAGTCGATGGTTAATAAATACTGAAGTCCATCAGTCCTTCGATATCAGGAACAAAACTGGTAGCGGAGTGTTGTGTAGGGGGATGGGAGCCGAGGCGGGACTGCTAATGATTTGTTGGTCACTATTTTGCGATTGTTTCAGAATGAGCATTTGCGCCATATGAGACCCACATCACACCTGAAGTAGGAGGAACTGAAATATGAAGTCCAATTTCGAGGAGGCCAGGATGAAAGTACAAAGTAGGAGCTATTAGGCGTACTCAAGAATGTGGGGGAAACACGTGTTTCTGTTTCGTCCTGTGGCAGAGTAACGGTGAGTGACACGCCGTCTGCGATTAGAAAAGCTTCGCCGAGTTGCAGGCGGTTAGAGAACTCTTCCATATCAGTAAACCATTACTGCTCAGTAGCATGGATAGGACATTATCAAGACAGGTTGAAGGATGCTTGGCATTTTAGAGGAGTGAGCTATCTGCAGTAGCAGAATAGAAGTGCGGGAAACACAAGTCCTATAAAGCCTGTTTGATGGATGTATCTGCCAGAACTATTTGCGATCACGTGCGTGGCGTAGCAAAGTAGTTCCTGGGCTAGCTGTGACCTCTGGCGCATCTGTTCTGGAGTCTCCGCCAAAGGGTAGCGGTCCCTGGCGGCCGATGGTGGAGACCTGGTGTTTTGTTGTGTTATGGTCGCCGGTAAATATTTGTGTTGACAACACAGACGATGTAGGTTTTCCTGGTAAATACATACCCTGTAATGCAGGCATCCTGTGTTGGTTGGACGTGAGGTGGGATGCCGATGCAGTAGGCGCTACGATGTCTGAAGTGGGCGGTCACAGCAAGGAGTGCATAAAATGCAGAGGCCGTTGGAGCAACTGCAAAATCATCTGCGTGAATTGTCGCAGTGACTGCAGTCGAGTAGTTGTGATGATGTGGAAAAATGGTTCAAATGGCTCTGAGCACTATGGGGCTCAACTTCTGAGGTCATTAGTCCCCTAGAACTTAGAACTAGTTAAACCTAACTAACCTAAGGACATCACAAACATCCATGCCCGAGGCAGGATTCCAACCTGCGACCGTAGCGGTCTTGCGGTTCCAGACTGCAGCGCCTTTAACCGCACGGCCACTTCGGCCGGCGCGATGATGTGGCAGACAGAAAATGCAGCGTCAATGGAATTTGAGATTAGTGACTTGTATGAATAATGGGACCAGATTATATGGTAACCATCGTTTGCAGAATTTTATGAGAAATACTGGAATGACGTGTAACACTTCCATTGTAATGTACTTGAGTTTTCTTATATACGCTAGTTGATTTACAAGAGAAGGCTGGATTGTTTGTTACCGCAGACCCTAAATTGACAGCTTTAATCATGTGAAAGGTTGAGGGTGGTTTCATATTTTATGTGAAAAGAACTGTAGATTGTAAGGAAGGACTGGGCCAACTTTGAAGTCGAACTGTGGCGGAGATGATGCTCAATCGCGCCCTCCAAGAGGGTATCCAAAGAACCGATATGTGACTATAAATTGAGAGTAAAACGAAGTGTTAGAGCGCTGGGGTTGCGCTATACCGAAAAACAAGCGGTGCGCCATATTATTAATGGGCTATGACCGGAGGATAGGGTGAGAGCAGTGTGGTGTCAAACACCACACAGTTATCAACAGTTGGAGGTTCAGAGAATAATATATACAGACCAAAGAAGGCAGATTAATCTCCAGATTGGGTGTAGCCAGGAGGTTGGAAAAAGTCAAGATAGAGGAAAGAGGGATCACATCCTGAGATTTGCGGTGAGAGTCGAGGTGGAACAGACATTTCACATTTAAGGAGGAAGTAACGGGGAAGAGCTAAGAGCAAATACCATATAGCCAGAATATGGCAACCAAGGGTGGGGAGCCTCCCGTTTGTGTGTTTCCACGTTAACGAGGAACCTGTATGTGGGTTATTGGATTATGGAAGCGCCATTATGGGTGTTGATAGCCGGTGAGTGGAAGAGAACCAAACCGTTGTTATTTTACGCTAATACGATCTGACAGAGGAAGGTATGTCGCGGGTAACAAATCATCGGTTGGGATTATAGGCACTGTGGAAGTAGAACTGCGGATTGATAAGTTAATGTGAAAAGTACAGGTTAGGGTCGTGGAAAATCCTACGAGAAACCTAGTACTAGGATATGACCTTGTGGCCAATCTCGGCCTCATGCTCAACTTGGCCAATCGGTATTTTCCGTTTAAGTTTGCCAAAGAAAAGAAATTTACGTTTTGTCAGCGTCAGTGCGTAAAACAACAAGGGAAGGCACGGGTGAGGGAATAGTGGTTACAGCCAGGGGTACAGTTGTGTGAAATGATAGAACTGTTTCAACATTTGTCTGAGCATGACAAGACGAAGATGTGAATTTTGTATGATAAATTTCCTGATGTCCCAACTTAGAGATTAGGGCTTACTCATTTGATGAATTATAAAACTGAGGTAAGCTGTGGGCCTCCTCGCATGAAATGTCTAAAGATCGCACTAGCGGATATGTTGCAACAGCGGGTATCGCAATCATCCTCATCGTCTTATTCGTACCCTGTATTCACGGTTATGATTCCGAGACGAGGAATTCGGCATGATGTTTTATTGGTTGCCCCAGGGGGAACGATATTTATTCATATGCAATTACGAACAGTGCAGTTCTTGAATGAAATATGTAAAATGTACAGAAAAAACATTTAGCATTTAATGTAATTTATTCAAGAACAGTATCGATTTATTATGTATATCATTCTTTGTTCTGTGATAAAAATTTTAATAACTATAAAACAATCGACTGTTTCTATGTAATTATAATTAGTTACTCTGGTCTCTTGATCTTGGATGAGGATAGACTTGAAAGACATTGTAAGTGTCCTTACGACGCATTGTGGTCGAATATATATGTTTTCTTTTTCATTTTTTTGGGTCATCGATCTTCTGACTGGTTTGTTGCGGCGGAATAACTCTACTGCACCAATCTCTTCATCTCAGAGTAGCACTTGCAACTTACGACCTCAATTATTTCCTGGATGTATTCCAGTCTCTGTCTTCCTCCTCAGTTTTTGCCCTCTGCGCCTGCATTACCATGAAAGTCATTCCTTTCTTCTCCGATTCTGCGCAGGACCTCCTCATTCCTTTCCTGAACAGTCCACCTAATTTTCAATATTAATTTCTGTAGCACCACATCTGAAATGCTTCCATTCTCTTCTGTTCCGTTTTTCCCACAGTCCATGTTTCGATACCATACAATGCTGTGCTCCAGACGTACATTCTCAGAAATTTCTTCTATAAATTAAAGCCTATATTTGATACCAGTAGACTTCTCTTGTCCTAGAATGCCATTTTTGCTAGTGCTAGTCTGCTTATGATGTCCTCCTTGCTCCGTCCATCATGGGTTATTTTGCTGAAGGAAGCAGATTTCCTTAATTTTATCTACTTCGTGACAATCAATCCCGATGTTAAATTTGTCACTGTTCTCATTTATGCTGCTTCTCATTACTTATGTCTTCCTTCGATTTACTCTCAACCCATATTCTTCACTCATTAAATTATTCATTCCATTCAGCATATCATGTAATTCTTCTTCAGTTTTACTGAGTATAGCAATGTCATCAGAGAATCGTATCATTGATATCCTTTCACTTTAAATTTAAATCCACTCTTGATCCTTTCTTTTATTTCCATCATTGCTTTTTCGATGGAATGAACATTACGGCGGAAAGACTACATCCCTTTTTTACACCATTTTTAATCCGACCACTTCGTTCTTGGTCATCCATTTTTATTATTCCCGGTTGGCTATTGTACATATTGAATATTACCCACCTTTCCCTACAGTTTACCTCTGTTATTATCAGAGTTTCAAACATCTGGCACCATTTTACATTGTCGAACGCTTCCTTCAGATCGACAATTCCTATGAACGTGATTTGATTTTTCTTTAGTCTTGTTTCTATTATCAACCTCAACATCATAATTGCCTCTCTGGTGCCTTTACCTTTCCTCAAACTAAACCGATCGTCATCAAACGCAACCTCAGTTATCTTTCCATAGTACTGAGTACTATTCTTGTCAGAAACTAGGTGCATGAACTGTTAAGCTGATTGTGCGACAGCTCTCTCACTTGTCAGCTCTTGCAGTCTTCCGAATAGTGTGGAAGATATTTTTACGAAAGTCAGATTATATGTCGCCAGACTCATACATGCTACTCACCAACGCGAATAGTCGTTTTGTTGCCACTTCCCCCAATTATTTCAGAAGTTCTGATGGAATGTTATCTATCCCTTATGCCTTTTTTGACCTTAAGTCCTCCAAAGCTCTCGTAAATTCTGAATCTAGTACTGGATCTCCAACCTTTTTCCCATCGGCTCCTGTTTCTTCTTCTATCACATCAGAGCAATCTTTCCTCTCATAAACGCCTTCAGTGTACTGCTCCCACCTATACACTCTATCGTCTTTATTGAACAGTAGAATCCCTGTTCCACTCTTAATATTACCACCCTTGCTTTTAATGCCACCGAAGTTTGTTTTGACTTACCTGTATGCTGAGTCTGTTCACCTGACAATCATTCCTTTTTCGATTTCTTCACATTTTTCATGCAGCCATTTCGTCTTAGCTTCCCTATACTTCCTATTTCCTTCATTCCTAGTGATTTGTATTTCTGTATTCCTGAGTTCCCCGAACATTTTTTACTTACTCCTTTCACTGATCAACTGAATTAATTCTTGTATTACCGAAGGTTTCTTCGCAGTTACCTGTTTTGTACCTCGGTTTTTCTTTCCAACTTTTGTGATTGCACTTTTTAGAGATATCCATTCCTCTTAAACTGTACTGTCTACTTAGCTGTTCCGTATTGCTGTATCTATGGGCTTAGAGAACTTCAACCATGCTTTGTCACCCTGTAGTACTTCTGTATCCCACTTTTTTTGCTGACTAGTCTGTCAACTTCAGCCCACTCTTCATCATTACTGTATAGTGATCTTAGTCTATATCCGCTTCTGGATACGCATTACAATCCAGTATCTGATTTATGAATCTCTGTCTGACCATGATGTAATCTAATTCAAATCTTCCCATACCCCCGGTCTTTTCCAAGTATACCTCTTCCTCTTGTGATTCTTGGACAGAGTATTCGCTATTACTTGCTGAAATTTATTACAGAACTGAGTTAGTCTTCCTCCTCTCTCGTTTCTTGTCCCAAGCCCATATTCTCCTGTAATCTGTTCTTCTACTCATTCCCTTCAACTGCGTTCCAGTCCTCAATGACTATTAGATTTTCATCTCTATTGATGCACTGCATTGTCCTTTCAGTATCTTCATATACTTTCTCTGTTTCTACATTTTCAGCTTGCGACGTCGCCATGTGCACCTAAACTATCGTTATCGGTGATGGTTTGCCGTCGATTCTGAGAAGAAGAATCCTATCACTGAAATGTTGATTGTGACACACTTTTTACCAAACTTTTCTATTCATAAGGAATCCTACTCCCATTACACCATTTTCTGCTGCTGTTGATGTAACCCTGTATCCACCTGACCAGAGGGGGACACTGCAGGAGCCTCCACGATGATTGCGTTCACCACTCGAACAACAAGCAATCGGGCGTCCCCTGGAAACGACTTAGTCGGCCAATCCTGCAAACCCCGGAGCACCAAAACCAAAGATGACAAAACAACTCTCCGAAGAGACTAAAAAAAGGCCTTTATCAAGACCATCACTAGTGACAACTTCCTGCAATATTGAAGGCTTATCTGTAAATAAAGATATTTTATTATCTGACATGTGCAAACGAAACAACTGTGATGTTTTAGTGTTACAAGAAACTCACAGAGCACCCACTAGCCATAGACCAAAAATACAGGGCATGAAATTAGTTCTTGAGAGACCACACGAAAGGTACGGAAGTGCTATATTTGTGAAACCGAACTTAGACGTATGCTCCTGTGCTCTGACCTGCGAAGAAAATATAGAAATTTTAACTATTGAGCTACATTCATGTACTGTAACATCCGTGTACAAACCACCCAGTGCGAGGTTCAAATTACGGAGCCTGGAAATTTCCATTCAAAAAACATTAAAGTTGTACTAGGAGATTTTAACTGTCGCGGTCTCGCATGGGGTTATAAAGAGACAAATGACGATGGCGAAATGCTGGAGATCTGGGCAGACCAGGCTAAACTGAAATTGATACATGACCCAAAGTTGCCTGCATCATTTAACAGCGGAATATGGAAACGAGGATATAATCCAGATAACATCTTTGTCTCCGAAAAGGTATCCCTGCAAACTGTAAAGCAAATCGAGGACCCAATTCCAAGATCGCAACACAGAGCAATAACTTGCTGCATTACTGCAGTAATCAAATCAGATGTAATGCCCTTCAAGAGACGCTTCAATTTCAAAAAAGCTCATTGGGAACTTTTCACAGAGGACATTGATAAGGAGATCTTGGAAATTAAACCAGAGATACAATCATATGAGACTTTTATAGACCTTGTCAAGAAAATCTCTCGACGGCGCATACCTAGAGGGTGCCGCACCCAGTATATCGCTGGACTCAATGGTAGCAGCAAGGAAGCTCTGAAAAAGTATGAAGAACTGTACAATAAGGACCCCCTCTCAGAGGAAACGATCTAGGCAGGTGAGGTACTGATGTCTGGTATCTCCGAAGCGAGAAAGGAAAAGTGGTGCAACCTCCTACAAGAGACGGACATGAAGCACAGCAGTAGGAAGGCATGGAAACTGGTCAAAAGTCTCAGCAACGACCCAATAGAACCACAACCAAATTACAGTGAAGTTACACCTGATCAGATAGCTCACCAACTACTCATGAACGGAAAAACTAAAAGGAAGATCAGGAATAGCAAAATTAAAAGAAAATTGAACGAGGAGATAAGCTTCCTAGCTCGCCCGTTCTTCATTCAGGAGCTACAGGATGCCATCAACGATTTGAAAAACAATAAGGCCGCTGGCCTCGACGATCTGAGATCTGAGCAAATTAAACATTTTGGACCGGGAGTACAAACATGGATCCTAGAGCTAATGAATAACTGTATCACAACAATGCAAATTCCTAACTGTGGAGGAAAGCTCGTGTTATTGCGTTATTAAAACCAGGGAAAGACCCAGCTGAAGCTAAAAATTTCCGGCCTGTCTCACTGCTTTGTCATTTATTTAAAGTGCTGGAGCGAATGATCCTCAAACGCATAGCTGATAATGTGGACAAAGCCCTTATTAACGAACAAGCTGGATTTCGATCACGAAAATCATGCTGTGACCAAATCCTTAATCTCACACAGTACATCGAAGATGGCTATCAAAGAGGAGAAGTAACTGGGGTCGCATTCCTGGATCTCAGTGCGGCATATGACACAGTTAACCGTAAGTTGCTTACCCAGAAAGTGTATAATGTCACTAAGGACTACACCCTTTCTATGTTCGTGCAATGCATGCTACAGAACAGACGCTACTATGTAACCTTACAATCTAAAAACAGCCGATGGAGGACACAGAAAAATGGACTTGCACAGGGTAGTGTCTTGGCTCCAATATTATTTAATATCTATACCAATGATCTTCCCATCAGCCACCAGACACGAATGTTCATATATGCTGATGATGCAGCAGTGGCCACTCAGGATAAAACCTTTGAACAAGTAGAGGAGAATCTCACAGGAGCCTTAACAGAACTTGCTACCTATTACGACGGCAATAATCTCAAACCAAACCCTAGTAAATCTCAAGTATCCGCCTTCCATCTTAGGAACAAACAAGCCAAACGGAAACTCCGAGTCATGTGGCAAGGGGAAGAGCTGAAACATACAAACAGCCCAAAATACCTGGGAGTAACACTGGACAGAGCACTTACTTTTAAGCAGCATTGTCACAACACTAAAAAAAAAGGTCTGTGCCATGAACAACTCACTGCGGAAGCTAACAGGTTCATCGTGGGGAGCTCAACCAGATGTTTTGCGCACCAAGGGTCTAGTGCTGAGTATCTCAGCAGCGGAATACGCGGCGCCAGTTTGGAGGAACTCTGCTCACACTAAGCAAATCGACGTCGCCGTAGACGAAACTGTACGTATTGCCACAGGATGCCTCAAATCAACTCCCACAGACATCATTTATCCCATCATAGGCATAGCACCACCCACTATCCGCAGACAAGCAGCCGCCGAGATCGAAAGATCAAAACAAAAGAATGATCCTCGACACCCGATGCATATGCACCGAAAACAACGTGTCCGGCTGAAATCCCGCAGGAGTTTCATTGAAACTACTGAAGAGCTCGCCACCAAGCCCGTCGCAAGGCGGCTATCTCTTTGGGAAGAAATGGTGCCACACTCCACAATGGAACTACTTGAGGAGGGATCTGCAGGATTTCAACTACCTTTTACAACTTGGAGGTCATTAAACCGGCTGCGCACTGGAGTAACTGGGTGCAAATCAAACTTATTTACATGGGGTTACAGTGACAGTGATAGGTGTGAATGCGGAGCAATACAAGACTTGGACCACCTACTGATTTGCCCAGATATGTCTATAACATGCACTAAAGGTCATATTTTGAAAGTCAATGACAAAGCAAACTACGTTGCTAAGTACTGGGAAGGGAAGATATAATTGGTGCATCCGGATACGGAAGAAGATGAAGAAATCTGACCAGAAATCGTTGTCTTTCATCCATTTCACTTCCCTGACACCTACTCTACCTAGATACGCTTTGCATTTTCCTTTTTACATTTTCGAGCTTCCCTATGACGTATGTGTTTAATTGCTCTTAAAACTATTATTTATGTATATTTAGCATCCATACACGTTAGGAAACTAATAACTTATTTTTTCAGATTACCAGCACGTGCAATACAGCGCGAGCGTATGATTAACTCTTGTCGGCCGTTTCCACGGCCCAACGTTTTATTTGAATATTGCCAATATTAAGTTGCACTGAACTACAGAAATAACTTACAAAGTTTTAATTTTATTTATATTATTTAGCTTCAGTGTAATTTTAATTTCAAATTCTGAATCATGGCTGCGAAACAGCAACTGTGTAAATCTCAAGAGATAGAGAAAATCAGCCAACCAGTTCCAAAACAAAGTTTTACTAGCCCTTGACCTGGTTTTCGATATTTCTAAGAATATCTCTTTCGGAAAGAGCAGTGGTACATTAGATTAGCTGAAGCCGGGTGGCTCTTGTCGTATATAAAATTGACAGAAGAAGAATTATCCCAAGCCATAGCTTTAGATAGCGTACTTTAGAATGAAGGTCAAGGGCTAATAAACCTTTTTTGGCAACAGGTTGGCTCACTTTTTTCAACCTCTTTATTTTCATTTATTTGCAAAAATTAATAGTAGTTTTCATTAAATTCTTGTGGTTGCCACATAACGGCTATCTTTTACCTCAGCTACGTAGATTCAGCGAAATTAGCTTACTGCGAAATGATCAGTGATAAATACGCCACACAATAGTATTTCTCCTCGCGAACCCATGATACTAACGCAGTATTAATTTCAATGAAACTGCAACGCAAAAAGAACCTGAGACATTTTATTAACATACGAGCTACTACAGTGCTTAAAACCGCTCCTCACGTGTTTCATATTTCAGGCATTAAATTTTCAGATAATGTTTCAATAAAAGAGGCTGGAGAAATTGCCCGTGATAAGCGGTGGTGTCACTTTAGCGTGTGTCGCGTCATTTGATGTGTAACTATACGTTATGTGCCCACAAATCATACAGTTTAATGAACTGTAATTGTACACACAATTAAAGCACATCATTTGACGTACAGAACACAACAAGGTACATATAAAAAAACAGACTGGCGCCCATCGTGGGGCCAGATATAGTTTTGTGGTTAGGCTATATAGTATTTGTACTTTATTACAATACTTATTGTATTTTCTTTCATATATCACGTCGAATGCAGCAACAACATAAGTACTGATTGCCAAGAATTTTACAAAAGAGAGAATTCATTGCTAATTGAGATACTGAGAAAATTTGCAACAGATTCAAGGTAAGGATACAGTTGTATGCCCAACAAATTTTAAGGATACATGCAACTAGTGCCTTGGGTTCATGCAGTGCGTGATTTTTGTTTGTACATTCTTCTGAAAGTACTTTTTGTTGCCGCACAAACTGTAGTACTGTGGGAGATATTTTGATTAATAGATATGTTTCAGTAGATTATTGGAGAGTAGGTTTAGTAAATGGGGAAATCTTTTTATTCAGTTTATTGCAACAATTTCTGTGTCATACTATTTTTTGTGTTTTGTGTGTTATACTTGTGTACATCTAGTGAGTATTTTGTACTTAGTCATCAAATGGGTAGGCCAAAGATAAAGGATAGAACAGAAGGTGACAATATTACAGTTTAGAGGAGACTGAGAATAACAGGGTGTTACCGTGAACTGATACAGATGATATAGCCCGGAACTCCAAGCTTTGGAAACCGAAGAGTCTGAATTAGGAAACTTAATGTCTAGTTCTAATGTGGAGCCAGATCAGCTGAGGCCAGGGTCAATACCGAACACGCAGTAGCAGCAGGAAATGAGATACTACCTAACGTCATAGGAAATGACTTTCTCTCTGCTTTAATCCATTGCGTGAAGAAAATGCTAGCTGGTAACGAGGTAGAACGCAAGGAGAAAGAGAAGGCGAAAGAAAGCAGAAGGGAAGAGAGGGAAAGGATTAATGAGCTAGAAGGCAAGGCGGAAGAGAAAGGAAAAAGAAGAGAGGAAAAGGACCAAGGAGCTAGAACGTGAATAAAAAGCAAGAGAAACTGAGACAAGAGGTTAGCAGAACAGCTCAGTAAGGTCCTCGATGCGTGAAATAAGCAGATCGCTGAACTTATTAAAGGTGAAATAAATAAAATGCACTCCCCGGTCGAAGAACTTATTACGCAACACGATGATTTGCCTAACACAGCGATCTGGACTCACGAGTTCCTACCTCAGGGGAAGCGCATCAGGCGCTTGAAGAGCAGGTTAAAAAGATTACGATGTCTGTTGACGATTTGTCTAACACCTTAGACAGAACAATTGAAATCGAAGTAGCAGCGACTCTGCAGCCTATGAATATTTCAGCGAGTTGCGAGGAAAGCGAAAGTAATAGACCCCTGCACAGGAAGCGCTTGAAGTACCGCAGATTATGTCAGGGCCTAGAGCATGAGAGCAGTGACAAGGTATCCACAGATTATTGAGACTCCATATACGAGTTATCAGTACGGAAACAACCCAATCAGTGATACGCGTTGTGAGATTTTGAATCGCAATGCTGCTGTTAGGTACAGCCCGTGTAGCGAGGAATGCATTGTAGGGGCGACGCAGGGTATGCCAGATTCGCTTCCCGCTCAGACAGTTGGCGAAACGACGTGACGTTACTAGGAATACGGGAAGCAAGAAGCATGAAGCGAGAACAATACACGTGCATTGTTAATGCAAGAAAATTGCGAAATGCATGCGGTGAAAGAAATAAAATGCAGTTGTTTATCAGCTATTCTTCTTTCTGATAGTTTTGTAGTACAATGAACAAAATTAAAAACCACTGCTCTACTGCTGAGTGAAAAAAATGATCCATATAAAACTGTGGATGTCGTTTACCATTATTTTCGGAAAGATAAGACAACTATAGCGCAAATGGGTCTCACGCCGTAAAAGAACTGATCCTGTTAATGCGAATAATGCAAGGATTGGCAGAGATCACTTTCTTCCCGAAGAATATGAACGGAACTTGAAAATTGAGCTTGGGGTTTCATTTGAAAACATAATCAGTGACTTTTTTCCCATCATAGTAGATTCCAAAATAGCATGCAGATGAATTTGAGGCTGTCGCAAGCACCAGAAAGGACAACGTTAAGGTGATTGCCAGATATTGATCCTCTTTAGACACACGTTTCTACGTATTATAGTTCTTGGAATTATTCGACGTTATTTCTACAGCGTTTACAAACGCCGCATTTCTACAGCAACAATAATGCTATCTGTAAACAAATTTATCTTATAAATAAGTAATATGGGCAAGAGATCGACGATGCGTGAAGAGAAGCGTACATTGTCTGCCTTAGAAGCTTTATCACCGAAGAAAATTCAAATTAATCAGTCGATCAGCACAGAGATAATTGTTGACAGACATTACTGCTAAACACGGCTCAAAAATGGTTCAAGTGGCTCTGAGCACTATGGGACTTAACATCGGAGGTCATCAGTCCCCTAGAACTTAGAACTACTTAAACGTAACTAACCTAAGGACATCACACACATCCATGCCCGAGGCAGGATTCGAAGCTGCGACCTTAGCGGTCGCGCGGTTCCAGACTGAAGCGTCTAGAACCACTCGGCTGCAACGGCAGGCGCTAAACACGGAAAAGACAGATTAAAAACTGATCTACCACTGCTGAGGAGTGAAAAGTACGCTTTGAAACGAAGTGAAAGGGTCCTTTAAGCCAACTATTCTGTGAGTGTTGTGGAAGTAAATATATGTGCTTCTTCTATGTTTGCATGACTACCCTGCATTTCGCAGTTAAGTGCCTGGCAGACGATTCATCGAATCATCTTCAAGCTATATCTCTATTATTCCACTCTCAAGAAGCTCGGTGGAAAAATGAACACTTCAGGTTTTCCGTGAGATCTTGGATTTTTCTTATTTTATTGTGATGATCTTTTCTCCCTATGTAGTTGGATGCCAGCAAAATGTTTTCCCATTCGGAGAACGAAGTTGGTGAATGAAATTTCATGAGTATATCCTGCCCAATTCGCATATCGTATCTGTGACATTCTCTCGCCGGTTTCGAGATAATACAAAACGAGTTGTCCTTCTTAGAACTTTTTCGATGCCTTCCGTTAATCCTATCTGATGCAGATACTACACTGCACAACAATACTCCAGAACATGGCGAACAAGCGTAGAGTAAGCCATGACTATAATAGGCCTGTGACGTTTTCTAAGTGTTCTGCCAATAAATCGCAGCCTTTGGTTTGCTTTTCCCCTAACATTATCTATCTGGTCCAATTTAAATTATTCGTAATTGTAATCCCAAAGTATTTAGTTGAATTTACAGCCTTTAGACTTGCATTATTCTTCGTGTAACCGAAATTTAGCAGATTCCTCTTAGTACGCATGTGGATGACCTCACATTTTAATTATTTAGAGTCAGTTGGCAGTTTTATTCTGCAATAGAAGAACAAATTAGAAAATGTTTCACATAAGGCCGGATTTCATCTTATCGACAGTTGCCCATTCTCAGGGAAAATTTCTTCCCGATTCAGATTACACCACCGGTAATGGCTAGATCTCCGTAAAATCCGGACGTGGGCTCATTTCTTCTCCAATTGACTGGTTCAATAAAATAAAGAAGTTTTAAGTGATAGTTTGCAGTTTTCATTGGCTACATGTAGCTAATTGTGACGGAGCGGTGCAAAAGATAATTTCTACAATAACTTCAAAATTTCCCGAAATGCACCACAAAGGGGTTCACCTCTACTTAAGGCAAATACCTTCATTAGAATAAGTCATCTGAACTCACAAGCTAAAGCAGGAAACATAAAAAGCTTGCCTCGAAGAAAAGTCTTCAGTGGGCTGCATCTTAATTTTCCTGAGCTACGGTGAGTGTTTATGAACGCAATAAGACATTCCAGCTCTTAATATAAGATCTTTGATGGTGGCGTATGAGTGTTTATTTATTACAATTTTTGATTTAAGCTATGCTTAATAATGTGCATCAGTACTTAACAATATACAATTTACAACACTGGCGTTAAGACTTTCGCGCAACGCTGTAGAAGAGTATTCCCGCAACATCTACATCTACATTTATACTCTGCATGCCACCCAACGGTGTGTGGCGGAGGGCACTTTACGTGCCACTGTCATTACCTCCCTTTCCCGTTCCAGTCGCGTATGGTTCGCGGGAAGAACGACTGCCGGAAAGCCTCCGTGCGCGCTCGAATCTCTCTAATTTTACATTCGTGATCTCCTCGGGAGGAATAAGTAGGGGGAAGCAATATATTCGATACCTCATCCAGAAACGCACCCTCTCGAAACCTGGCGAGCAAGCTACACCGCGATGGAGAACGCCTCTCTTGCAGGCTCTGCCACTTGAGTTTGCTAAACATCTCCCTAATGTTATCACGCTTACCAAATAACCCTGTGACGAAACGCGCCGCTCTTCTTTGAATCTTCTCTATCTCCTCTGTCAACCCGACCTGGTACTGATCCCGCACTGATGAGCAATACTCAAGTATAGGTCGAACGAGTGTTTTGTTGATGGACTACATTTTCTAAGGGCTCTCCCAATGAATGGCAGTCTGGCACCCATCTTACCAACAATTAATTTTATATGATCATTCCACTTCAAATCGTTCCTCACGCATGTCCCCAGATATTTTACAGAAGTAACTGCCACCAATGTTTGTTCCGCTATCATATAATCTTACAATAAAGGATCCTTCTTTCTATGTATTCGCAATACATTACATTTGTCTATGTTAAGGGTCAGTTGCCACTCCCTGCACCGAGTGCCTCTCCGCTGCAGATCTTCCTTCATTTGGCAGCAATTTTCTAATGCTGCAACTTCTCTGTATACTACAGCATCATCCGCGAAAAGCCGCATGGAACTTCCGACATTATCGACTAGGCCATTTACACATATTGTGACAAGCAATGGTCCCATAACACTCCCCTGTGGCGCGCCAGAGGTTGCTTTAACGTCTGTAGACGTCCCTCCATTGATAACAACATGCTGTGTTCTGTTTGCTAAAAACTCTTCAATCCAGCCACACAGCTGGTCTGATATTCCGTAGGCTCTTACTTTGTTTATCAGGCGACAGAGCGGAACTGTATCGAACGCCTTCCGGAAGTCAAGGAAAATGGTATCTACCTGGGAGCCTGAATATTTTCTGGGTCTCATGAACAAATAAAGCGAGTTGGATCTCACATGATCCCTATTTCCGGAATCCATGTTGATTCCTACAGAGTAGATTCTGGGTTTCCAGAAATGACATGATACGCGAGCAAAAAACATGTTCTAAAATTCTAGAACAAATCGATGTCAGAGATGTAGGCCTATAGTTTTGCGCATCTGCTCGACGACCCTTCTTGAAGACTGGGACTACCTGTGCTCTTTTCCAATCATTTGGAACCTTCCGTTCCTCTAGAGACTTGCGGTACACGGCTGTTAGAAGGGGGGCAAGTTCTTTCGCGTACCCTGTGTAGAATCAAATTGGTATCCCGTCAGGTCCAGTGGACTTTCCTCTGTTGAGTGATTCCAGTTGCTTTTCTATTCCTTGGACACTTATTTCGATGTCAGCCATGTTTTCGTTTGTGGGAGGATTTAGAGAACGAACTGCAGTGCGGTCTTGCTCTGTGAAACAGCTTTGGAAAAAGGTGTTTAGTATTTCAGCTTTACGCGTGTCATTCTCTGTTTCAATGCCATCATCATCCCAGAGTGTCTGGATATGCTGTTTCGAGCCACTTACTGATTTAACGTAATACCAGAACTTCCTAGAATTTTCTGTCAAGTCGGTACATAGAATTTTACTTTCGAATTCACTGAACGCTTCTCGCATAGCTCTCTTTGCTTTCGCAGTAGTTTCCTAACTTTGTTGTTGAGCCACGGTGGGTTTTTCCCGTCCCTCACAGTTTTACTCGGCACGTACCTGTCTAAAACGCATTTTACGATTGCGTTGAACTTTTTCCATAAACACTCAACATTGTCAGTGTCGGAACAGAAATTTTCATTTTGATCTGTTAGGTAGTCTGAAATCTGCCTTCTATTACTCTTGCTAAACAGATAAACCTTGCTCCCTTTTTTTATATTCCAATTTACTTCCATATTCAGGGATGCTGCAACGGCGTTATGATCACTGATTCCCTGTTCTGTGCTTACAGAGTTGAATAGTTCGGGTCTGTTTGTTATCAGTAGGTCCAAGATGTTATCTCCACGAGTCGGTTCTCTGTTTAATTGCTCGAGGTAATTTTCGGATGTGCATTCAGTATAATGTCACTCGATGCTCTGTCCCTACCACCCGTCCTAAACATTTATATCTGGTAAATTGAAATCTCCACCTAAGACTATAACATGCTGAGAAAATTTATGTGAAATGAATTCCAGATTTTCTCTCAGTTGTTCTGCCACTAATGCTGCTGTGTCGGGAGGTCGGTAAAAGGAGCCCATTATTAACCTAGCTCGGTTGTTGAGTGTAACCTCCACCCATAATAATTCACAGGAACTATACACTTCTACTTCACTACAGGATAAACTGCTACTAACAGTTACAAACACGACACCACTGGTTGGATGCAATCTGTCCTTTCTAAACGCCGTTTGTGCCTTTGTAAAAATTTCGGCCGAATTTATCTCTGGCCTCAGCCAGCTTTCCGTGCCTATAACGATTTCAGCTTCGGTGCTTTCTTACAACGCTTGAAGTTCCGGTACTTTACCAACGGAGCTTCGACAGTTTATAATTACAATACCGATTGCTGCTTGGTCCCCTCATGTCCTGACTTTGCCCCCCACCCTTTGAGGCTGTTGCCCTTTCTGTACTTGCCCGAGGCCATCTAACCTAAAAAACCGCCCAGCCCACGCCACACATCCCCTGCTACCCGTGTAGCCGCCTGCTGTGTGTAGTGGACTCCTGACCTATCCAGCGGAACCCGAAACCCAACCACCCTATGGCACAAGTCGAGGAATCTGCAGCTCGGCCACATGTCTCACGCGGTTTAACCAGCATGTCATAAATTGACCTTAATTATGATCGATTACTCTGAGTATACCTCTAGTTAATGTTTTAGCAATTTGTGAGCTGGTACTGCCGGCTTTTGTCGAGAAAATTCGACTCTGTCACCTTAGTATCGACCTCCTTTTTAATGACGTATATCTCATTCTCGCTGTTCCTACATATATGTAGGTAGTCTTCAGGTGTACACTCGCAGGCGATGTACAATACCTTCGGCTACTCGTAAGTAAACCTTAACCCCCTACAATACTGTCAGTGCAGGGCGGTTGTCTTGATTATTGCCCGTTCTACAATTCTCCCTTCATTCCTTACTGAACAGAGAGCCAGAGCAAGGTCTATTTTTGCATCACTCTCTTTAAAAAAATTCCCATCCCAGGATACAGGGAACGGCCAGATTCCTCACAACTAGGAATGAGTATTTATTAGCGTCGTTTTCCACTTGTATGACAGCTTGCACCTAGTTCTGAATTCGTTGCCTCCGTCCATGTATGGCGCCTTTAATTTCGCAGTTCTGCACTGGCAGTGACACCTGGTTTATGCACCTGAATAACTTATAATCTATCACGGATACACTTGCCCCGTGCCGATAGTGATATTCATGGGCGTACCATGAAGGGTTCCCTTGATCGCAGCTTGCACAAATTCATGTTCCGCTGCCCATATTTACCTGTATAAGCGCACAATTCCTCCTTCAGGTCCGACACCTTTTTGTACCTGAACATGGATACATTTATTTGACACTGGTCCCCTCCCCTTTGGGGTCCCACGACCACATGCAGAGAGCTTACGTGGTTGGTGTGCAGTTTGATGCTCAGTTTGACGCATATGTTGTGACTGGCTGGTGTTCATCAACATCAACAATCCTAGCGCTACGAGATTGCTGCTGCATGTACGGGGGCATCTCGTTTAGTGGCGGTGTCCATTGTTATTGCTGGTTAGGAGGTGGCTTTGGTATTACAGTGACGTTTTTTACACGATGGTTTCTATCATGTAGTGGATTCGACTGCCAGTGTATTGGACCTGTTCTTTGTCCTGGGTCATTCATCTCACGCACGTTTTTAGGTTAGCATTGGGCATTATAGCCACTTTCCTACCGCATTTTTCTGTTAATATTGCCGTTTCCATTGCGAAACTGATTACCGTTCGATGGATTGTTATGATTGCTGTTACAGTTAGGCTGATTTACATGTCCGTTTGGTTGATTACCGTTATTCGAAGTACAGTAATCACAGTTTCCATTCTGGCTTTTGTTTTTATCGTAATTGTTTTGACCACTGTTCACTGTTTCGATCTGCTTCACATCCTCTTGGATAAGATCGAGGAAGTCAACGGCGACCATAAACAATTCCAGGTCCGTCTCAGCGACGTGGAATAGCTACCCGCGTACAGCGATCGGTAGTCTGTCTTTTAAAATTCTTAACATGTCGTGCGAAGATATGGGCCGCGTTTTGTTCAAGTACTTTTCAAAGTATTTGCGCAGATTCCCCTACTTTTGGTTGTACTGCTTAGGATTATAACCTAGTTTTCTTAAGCGTTCTTGTGAACACTTCGTCCAGAATCGACCCAAGAATGCCATCTCAAATTCGAAAAATTATTGGCGCCTATTAGCGATCTCTATCGCCCACAGAGCGGCGTCGCCAGTTATAAATGAGGTCACGAACTGTATCTTTTGGTCTTTCAATCCGTGACGTAAGCAGTACATTCCGGAAACTCTCAATAAATATCAGACGATGCACAGTTTTGTTCTCTTCCGAGAAGATTTCGAACATGTGGTGTTTTAGTAAAGATTCCTCAAGTTTTGTATGTGCCAATGTTGGCACCGCAGCTCCAGGGCCCGCCTCGCCCAAGGCATCAAGAAACAAACAGGCAGGCCATTCTGGGGGGTCGTGCTGCTCTTGGCTAAGGCGTATGACGTCAGCTCCCTGCCGCCGTTGGATAAGCAGCTGCCAGCAGCAAGTCGTATACTCTTTGCTCACTTATTTATTACATAGTTTAATTCTTCATTTCTTTGCGTATTTTTGGGTACTTGCATTGTTTAATACATAAATTTCGGGAGTATTATAGTATTTGAGAGTTGCAGCATCGCGTTTTAGTACCTTAATAGTGTAAAATCGGGTAGTCTCCTTCTGCCGCCGAGCAATGTGTCAGCAGTGAGCAAGCAGCAGCATTACTGCATTTACTAGGCAATCTTGTATTTTAATAACCGTTTAAATTTTGTGTTACCCTTGGAGCAAGAAAGAGGCCGTATCCAAAGAGATACAACGGATCATGAGGGGTGGGGGGGGGGGGGGGGGTGGGGGATAATAGAGCTCTCCTCATGTACGTCAAGAGTTTTAAGTTTTTTCTATGTTTGTGTAACTATATGTGTATCATCTGACTTTGAGGCGGTAGTTAAGGCACAGACATTTCAATGTTTTTGATATAGAAGTCACAACGGTATGGGAACCGTATTAGCAATTTTAAGTCTGTTGTGTCTTGTTCATACAGCATAGACACAATGAGGTAGCTAGGTGCACGCTAAACTAACGCAGACGGGCTTGAAGTTCTGGAACATGAGACTTATTAAGGAATAAGAAGAAAAGTACGTTGCGTTTTAATACTTATCTTTAATTCTCTTGTTGGAATACATCTCTCTTGAATATTAGTAAGCTATAAGCACTGATACAAATGGCGCCTTGCTAGGTCGTAGCTATGGACTAAGCTGAAGGCTATTCTATCTGTCTCTCGGCAAATGAGAGGAAAGCTTCGTACGTCTGGTCGCAAGCTATGTCGTCCGTACAACTGGGGCGAGGTCTAGTCCGTGTCTTGTGACCTGCCATGTGGTGGCGCTAGGATTGCGATTACACAGTGGCGACACGCGGGTCCGACATGTACTACAGGACCGCGGCCGATTTAAGTTACCACCTAGCAAGTGTGGTGTCTAGCGGTGACACCACATCCCTCCCCCGCAAATCGGCGAACGGTCGTGAGATAAGGCTTCCGCCCGCCGTGGGGAGGACCCCATGTCGACGTATGCGATGAGGTGGGGAGCCTAACAACAGGCGAGGCTGTGCCACCCGCACCCGGCCATTCGGTCCGAAGGGGAGCTAGGAAACGCCTGCAAACCTAGTCCAGGGTGCACGTCAACATGAGGTGTATGCGCACGTAATGAGACAGGAGGGGCCGAAGGGTCGACCTCCATGTGGCAGGAGCACCCGACGGGCGAAGACATCTGGTCCGGAGCGGTCAAGAGTTCCATGGCGGAGGACGGCTGGTCACGGGAAGCGAGCGGCGGCGCGTGACCCAGGGAGGCGCGTGGCGGTTGCAGCGACGCGTCCACTGCGGGCGGCGCCGGCGGCGGCTGCGGCGGCTGCTGCTGCGGCGGCGGCGGCGCGACGCCATGGGGCAAAATGGAAGGCAGCGTCGGTAACACCTGGGGATGAGGCGAGCCAGTAGATGGGTCCCCAAGGCGCTGACCTGACGGCTCCGTCGCTGAAAGCAGACGGGGAGCGGCAGAACCCAGGCGACGACAGAGGCGCAGCTGATTGAGATGCCGACGCACCTCACCAGAGGCCCCCAAAACCAAATACATCGCGCGGCCGAGGCAGCGAAGAATGCGCCCTGCGAGCCAACGCCGTGAACCGCGATAGGTGCGATAATAGACAACGTCGCCAGGAGCAAAAGCAGGAGTCTGCCGCTGCACAGGAACCTGATGTGGCGGATGCAGCAAAGACATCAGGGTGCGATGAGGACGACCATGGAGCAATTCAGCCGGCGAGCGACCATCGCGGGGCTGAGAGCGATACGAAGACAAAAAGAGCAACAATGCGTCCTCCCGAGAATGCGACTCTTTCAATTTCAACATCTGTGACTTGAAAGTCCGGACCAATCGTTCAGCGGCACCGTTTGACTGAGGCGAAAACGGCGCGGACGTCAGATGTTGAATACCATTGGCCTTGCAGAATGACTGAAATTCTGCGGACATGAATTGTGGGCCATTGTCGGAAACAATAGTCTGCGGAAGACCTTCAACGCAAAAGATAGCAGACAAGGCTTGGATTGTGGCAGAAGACGTCGTGGAAGACATCCGGACAACAAAAGGAAAAGTACTGAAAGCATCGACCACAACCAACCATCGAGCATTCCAGAATGGACCAGCAAAATCGATGTGCAAGCGTTGCCAAGGGGAAGCGGCTTTCGGCCATGCAAAGAATTTCCGCGGCGGTGCGGATTGTTGTTCGGCACACGCCACGCAAGAGGAGCACATATTTGTAATCGCAGCATCGATGCCGAACCCAGTACAGTGCTGACGAGCAAGTTGTTTCGTGCGCACTATACCCCAATGTCCTTGGTGAAGAAACCGTAAGACAGAGGACTGTAACGAACGTGGGACCACGACTCGGGATTGATCATTATCAGAACGCAACAACAAAACACCACGTCGTTCAAAAAGTCTCTCCTTGTGAGCAAAAAAACGGCGAACCAAAGGATCCTCGATCCGTGACTTTGACAAGGGCCATTGCGTAGCAACAAAACGCAAAACAGTAGCGAGGACAGGATCAGCAGCTGTGGCTGTAGCTACACGACGAAAATCAATCGGAAACGATGCGACCACGTCATCGGCTTCCGAATCAATGAACATGCAAGCAAGTTCGGAAGAATCGAATGCTTTATCCTCAGCAACAGGCAAACGGGACAACGCATCAGCGTTTCCGTGCTTAGCAGTGGACCGATACAAGATATCGTAGCGGTACTGCGAGAGAAAAAGTGACCAGCGAATGAATTTCTGCGCTGTACGTGGAGGGACAGGCTTGTTCGGATGAAAAAGCGATGTCAAAGGTTTGTGGTCCGTGATGATGGTAAAGTGACGACCATACAAGAAGTCATGGAACTTGGTAACACCAAACACGAGAGCTAAAGCTTCTTTCTCTATTTGTGAATAATTTCTTTGCGCAGATGAGAGCAATTTTGACGCAAAGGCAATGGGGCGATCATGCGAGCCATCTTTGTGCGCAAGCACAGCACCGATCCCGAAATCCGATGCATCTACCATCAACAAAAGGGGTTTCTGGGGATCGAAAGGCGTAAGGCAAGTATTTGAAAGTAACGCCGATTTCAACTGGCGAAAGGCGCGTTCGCATTCCGTCGTCCAGACGAACGGAACACCTTTACGGCGTAAGCGATGAAGCGGAGCTGAAATGGAAGAAGCATTGCGCACAAACCTGTTTGGAAATATTGCTAAAACAAGGCAGGCGCGGATGCACACCCGAATGGCAGTCTTTTGAAGCGATACAAGCCAAGATGCGTGTGAACCACTAAGACGCGCTGAGATTCTTCGTCCACAGGTATTTGCAAGTACGCATCTGCGAGGTCCAATTTTGAAAAATATTTTCCCGGACACAGTTTGTCAAAAAGATCTTCCGGGCGGGGCAAAGGAAAAGTAGCAGTCACAAGTTGTGGATTCACAGTTGCCTTGAAGTCCACACAAAGTCTCAATTTTCCGGAAGGTTTTGGCAAAATTACTAAGGGTGAGGCCCAGAGAGAAGCCTGCACACGTTCAATTACACCTTGAGATTCTAAATCGTGCAATGTTCTTGCGACCTCATCACGCAATGCGTGGGGAACATTGCGCGCTCTGAAAAATTTCGGTTGCGCCTTGTCTTTCAGTTCCAAATGTGCTGCATAGTTCTTAGCGCAACCAAGGCCCGGTGCAAAAATGTCTGCAAATTCTTCACAAAGACTAGAAACACTGGCGGAAGGCACAGTCGGATTCACTGATAGGACCTGATTTACTATAGACAAATTAAACAATTGAAACAAATCTAAACCAAACAAGTTCACTGCACCAGAAGAACGAAGAACGTAAAATGACACAAGTTTCGTTTGTCCCTTGTATGTGGCAAGAAGGCTGCACTGTCCTAACACAGGGATCTGTTGTCCTGAGTAACTAGTTAACTTAACATTTGCGGCACGCAACGGCGGGGCGCCCAGTTGTTTGTACGTGTCGTGATTGAGCAATGAAACTGCAGCTCCGGTATCGAGCTGGAAGGGGATCACTTTGCCTTCAAAGTCTAAGTCCACAAAAAGTTTATTGTCCTGTTGACGACAAGAGCGACTGTCACGTGCAATTTGAACTGATACAGGTACAGAAGCACTTGCGACTTTACGTGATTTTCGGCGACGTCGACGCACATTTGTGGTGGGACGAACACAGTCACTGTTAGCTAAAGTGTCACTGGACGGGTGGGAATGAACCACATGAATGTCCATGGGCGAAGGTCCACGAGCCTGATTGTCCAGGGGTCGATTCCGGCGCGAAGCAAAAGGCCTGGAATTATTGTGATTGTCTGATCTAAGCTTTTTCTGGCAAACACGTTGAACATGTCCCTTCTTGTGACAGTAAAAGCAAATAGCTTGGCGTGACGGGCAATTTTCACGCGAATGTCTAGTTGCACACCGCGGGCATGATTTCACTGCATTTGCTTGCTTACGCGGCGCACGTGTTTGCAATCTAGGCTGCCGCTGCGAAGACGGGCGCGAGGGCCGCTGAGCGTCCCGTGCAGCGGGCCCGGCGGGCCGGTTAATGTGACACACTGCTGGCGAAGTTTCAAACGATGCCTGAGCAAAGTCAAGTGTGTCTCGCCTATCCAATATGTCTATCACTTGTTGAAGGGAGGGATTTACGAGTTTCAAAATCTGTTCCCGTATGCGAACATCAGAAACGTTCTGTGCTATTGCATCACGCACCATAGTGTCTGAATAAGGAAGTCCACAGTCACATTCAAAGGCACACTCCCTAGTAAGTCCTTGCAAAGTTGCAACCCACTCCCTATTAGTCTGACCGGCCGTACGTTTTGTACGAAAGAACGTATACCGTTTTGCAACTACATTAACTGTTTCTTTGAAATAGGCATCTAAAGCAGACAAAATTTCGTCGTAGGACAGAGTTGCTACGTCGCGTCGGGGAAACAATTTCACTATCACACGGTAGGTAGACACACCGACACAAGAAAGCAAAAACGGCTGCCGCTCATTACCTTGAATTCTGTAGGCTGCTAGATGGAAGGCAAATTGTCGGGACCACTCAGTCCACGACTCTTGAGCTGCGTCAAAACTACGAAATGGAGGTGCAACAGCGTTTGGAGGCAGCGGTAGCGAAGAAGCGGCGGCTGCCGCATCGGTTTGCAGCGCACGTTGACCCTGGACGAGCTGTCCAAGGGCTTCCAATAACGCCTGTGTCTGCTGATTCTGCAAGCGAAAAAATTCGGACAGTACATCTGGAGATTGGGGCGAAGCCATGACACAAACGAATGAATACAAACTCCTTTACTCGTCGCCAAATAATGTTGTGTCTTGTTCATACAGCATAGACACAATGAGGTAGCTAGGTGCATGCTAAACTAACGCAGACGGGCTTGAAGTTCTGGAACATGAGACTTATTAAGGAATAAGAAGAAAAGTACGTTGCGTTTTAATACTTATCTTTAATTCTCTTGTTGGAATACATCTCTCTTGAATATTAGTAAGCTATAAGCACTGATACAAATGGCGCCTTGCTAGGTCGTAGCTATGGACTAAGCTGAAGGCTATTCTATCTGTCTCTCGGCAAATGAGAGGAAAGCTTCGTACGTCTGGTCGCAAGCTATGTCGTCCGTACAACTGGGGCGAGGTCTAGTCCGTGTCTTGTGACCTGCCATGTGGTGGCGCTAGGATTGCGATTACACAGTGGCGACACGCGGGTCCGACATGTACTACAGGACCGCGGCCGATTTAAGTTACCACCTAGCAAGTGTGGTGTCTAGCGGTGACACCACAAAGTCAAACTGAGTCTTCAATAAGTAACTATCACATGCTACGGGGGCAATAAAGCTTTTATAATTTCGACTAGCTAATCAGACTGTTCTGATTTTCACTTTTCTTATAATTGTGCCTCGTCCAGGATGAGATTCGTCATGATTGTAAATATTTGTACGCTTTATGCGCATGTTCTTAACTGCTGATTTTCTTAACTGTTGAATCATGCTCGACAGTAGAAAACAGCGAAGCTTGACATGATGCAGCCGCGCCCTGTATGTGACAGTACTTTGCAGAATGAATCAGTACGAATGAAAATGAAACCACAAGAACTAGTCCAGAATGACGAATGGTCAAGTTTCGGCGTGAAGGGATACTACGTTACTTCCGATATGATTATAAGTAACGATAGCTCAAAGCGTTATAAATGAAAAAAATGTAACTTGTAAATGGTAAGATCCTATGGGACCAATCTGATGAGGTCATCAGTTTCTAAGCTTACACACTACTCATTGTAACTTTAACTAACTTACGCTAAGGACAAAATGCACACCCATGCCCGAGGGAGGACTCGAATCTCCGGGGGTGGCCACATTCTGTGTATATGCTCATGAACTGCAGAAATTTATATTGAATGACGTGAAAGATATTCTCAGTATGGATTTGTGAATTGAGCTTTAATTGCAAGAACGCTCTACTCGAGTGCTAAACTGTGTGTGAGGCAAACAGACAAGTACTGTGTAATCACAGAACTCAAGTGGTTGATATTATTAGCAGTGAGCTCAGTTATTCAGTTAAGTATTTAGGTGAGTAATGCTTCACCTCACACGCAAATACCCCTAGAATTGTGCATTACGAAAAAGAGACTGGAACGGTGCCGTGGGAGTAGAAACGAGCTGTGCTTACTAGCGAAGCGGACAGTCTCAGTTACGAATAATGCATATGAGCGTTGCAACGCCATATGCACCGACCGTGAAAAATGGCTTGGCTGTGAGCCCTATGGGACCCAACTTCTGAGGTCATCAGTCCCATAGAACTCAGAACTACTTAAACCTAACCTAAGGACATCGCACACATCCATGCCCGAGGCAGGATTCGAACCTGCGACCGTAGCGGTCGCGCCGCTTCAGACTGTAGCTCCTACAACCGCTCGGCCACTCCGGCTGGTACCGACTGTGAAAACTACAAGCACTTCAACCCGTCAAACCTGTTACGAACGCTAACCACAGTGTGTACAGACGATGCGGGATGTTAGAAGCGCTGTGCCAAAATAGAAAGTGATGCTCTTTCTAGATTCTTGAAAACAATGGGTTCCTACGACCAAAAAGTGTACGAAACCGGGACTGAAATATGTCTTTTTATAAAATGAGAGAACATTAATTCACAAACAAGAATAACTGTGAGATTAATGCATACTAACGAAACTTCTTTACAGCTAAACCACAATTGCTGGTAAGATATAAATCTTGTGTCTGGTGTTACTTCATGCACTCGTGGCAACAATTACGGCAACAAACTGCGGAACCACAGTAGCCGATCGCCTCTGGGGCGGAGCCGGCCGCAACAGCAGATTGCCGAGGGAGTGGTGTCTCTGACCTCGAGCCGTCGCACCACACCGACTAACCACACGTCGAACCATGGATTTGTCTTCCAGTGCACCGCATCCACAATACCGCCATCTAAGCAACTGACAAAGAATTATTTGTGTATTCACGAATTAAGATTGTAAAAACTTCGTACCTGTGCAAACATTATCAGTATTAATTGTTTATCAAACCTCTTTTGGCAAAGACTTTTGAATTCATTCACGTCTATGATCTCAAAAGACAATCTTGTAAACGAATGTTGTAATGTTCTTTATATAACAAATGTGTTTCATGAATTTCGTAACCATAACAAAATAATTTTGATTTCTTACCGCATTCTTAATAATTGGAATAACTTAACCTGTAAAAGGTCTTGATAGTTATAATGTAAAGCTCAGTCATTCACACTCTCGAGACTCTGGGTAGGGCTTTTAGTAGTACTTGGTTTTTCCTGTTGTCGGTAACACGAATGGAGGAGTCAGTTAGTAACTTTCCAGGCAATGTAAATTTGCAAAACTGTTTTTGATAACAGTAATGTACAAGGGAGCCAAAAGATAAGAATGCAGTGGCCATATGAACCCATATCACTATGCAAAGAATATATATTACCAATAATATCCAACGTCATCAGATACCTAAAAACTTTTAAAAACTTTCAACAGTCGGTTAATTTAATCATTCTTAACTACTGATGAACGTTTTCAAAAGGAGGTGATACAAATTGCAATAACGAACTCAAATTAATGTTAAAGGTCTCTTTCACATTTGCGAACAAGGTGATCAATTAGGGCAGCGCAGAACCAACACTAGTGGAATTACTGACCACAAATGTGCATTACATTTATTCATAAGGAATTACGAACAGTGCAATGAATTAAGACGTACAGAAAGATGTACAGAAAATACATTTGTCATTCCATGCAATTTGTTTGAAAACAAAATCGATTTATTACGTATACGATTCTTTGTTCTTTGTTAAAAATAAAATAACTCTGAAACATTCGCATGACTTTATCTAATTACTTACCATGACCTTGATCGTGGATGGGGATAGATGTCAGAGACATTGTAAATGTACTTACTTTGCGTTTTGGTTGAATATATGTGTTTGTCAGCTCTTAAAACCTTTATCTGTGCATCTTTAGCATCCATACATCTCAGGAAACCAATGACTTATTTTGTCGGAGTATCAGAAAGCGCAATACAGCGCGAGCCTATGATTGATTGTTGTTGGCCATTTGCATAGCCGCAATGTTTTATTTGAATATTGTCAATATTAAGCGGCACAGACTTGCAGAAATAACTTACGAAGTTTGATTTTTAATAATATTATTTAACTTCAGTGTCCTTTTGATTTATTTGCAAAGATTAATAGCAGTTTTTATTAAATTCTTGTGGTTGCCGCATAACGGCTATATTTTATCTCAGCTACGTAAATTCACAGAAATTAGCTTACTCCGAAATGATTAGTGATACATACGCCACACAATACCATTTTTCTACGCGAACTCATGACGCTAACGTAGTATTAATTTCAATGAAACATCAGTGCAAAAAGAAGCTGACACATTTTACTAACTTACGAGCCAGTACAGTGCTTTTCATCGCTCTTTACGTGTTTCATATTTCGGGCATTAAACCTTCAAATAATATTTCCATAAAAAAAGACTGTGTAGTTTGCCCGTGAGAAGTTGTGTTGTTACTTTAGTGTGTGTAACTGGACGTATATGTGCTTGTAAATCATACAGTTTAATGAACTGCACTTGTACACACAATTAAAGCACACCACTTGACGTACAGAACACAACAACGTATATATAAAAAAGCAACACATATTGACTACCCTGAACTTAATAAGAAGGTAAGTTGCGTTCGTTACCGTTACCCTATCTCCACATCTGTTTTTCATGGTTTAAGGGAGCGAAGGTTTCCAGAACTCTAGCTTTAAATACCTCATGAGAAGAGGTTACGTAAGGCCGGCCTTACGGTCAGTCCTTACAAGGTGAGGTTCACTTGCTCCTCAATACAGTTTCTGGGGGCAGGTGGTATCTGCAGAGATAGTGAAAGATTTAATGCGATTACTACACTCCTGGAAATTGAAATAAGAACACCGTGAATTCATTGTCCCAGGAAGGGGAAACTTTATTGACACATTCCTGGGGTCAGATACGTCACATGATCACACTGACAGAACCACAGGCACATAGACACAGGCAACAGAGCATGCACAATGTCGGCACTAGTACAGTGTATATCCACCTTTCGCAGCAATGCAGGCTGCTATTCTCCCATGGAGACGATCGTAGAGATGCTGGATGTAGTCCTGTGGAACGGCTTGCCATGCCATTTCCACCTGGCGCCTCAGTTGGACCAGCGTTCGTGCTGGACGTGCAGACCGCGTGAGACGACGCTTCATCCAGTCCCAAACATGCTCAATGGGGGACAGATCCGGAGATCTTGCTGGCCAGGGTAGTTGACTTACACCTTCTAGAGCACGTTGGGTGGCACGGGATACATGCGGACGTGCATTGTCCTGTTGGAACAGCAAGTTCCCTTGCCGGTCTAGGAATGGTATAACGATGGGTTCGATGACGGTTTGGATGTACCGTGCACTATTCAGTGTCCCCTCGACGATCACCAGTGGTGTACGGCCAGTGTAGGAGATCGCTCCCCACACCATGATGCCGGGTGTTGGCCCTGTGTGCCTCGGTCGTATGCAGTCCTGATTGTGGCGCTCACCTGCACGGCGCCAAACACGCATACGACCATCATTGGCACCAAGGCAGAAGCGACTCTCATCGCTGAAGACGACACGTCTCCATTCGTCCCTCCATTCACGCCTGTCGCGACACCACTGGAGGCGGGCTGCACGATGTTGGGGCGTGAGCGGAAGACGGCCTAACGGTGTGCGGGACCGTAGCCCAGCTTCATGGAGACGGTTGCGAATGGTCGTCGCCGATACCCCAGGAGCAACAGTGTCCCTAATTTGCTGGGAAGTGGCGGTGCGGTCCCCTACGGCACTGCGTAGGATCCTACGGTCTTGGCGTGCATCCGTGCGTCGCTGCGGTCCGGTCCCAGGTCGACGGGCACGTGCACCTTCCGCTGACCACTGGCGATAACATCGATGTACTGTGGAGACCTCACGCCCCACGTGTTGAGCAATTCGGTGGTACGTCCACCCGGCCTCCCGCATGCCCACTATACGCCCTCGCTCAAAGTCCGTCAACTGCACATACGGTTCACGTCCACGCTGTCGCGGCATGCTACCAGTGTTAAAAGACTGCGATGGAGCTCCGTATGCCACGGCAAACTGGCTGACACTGACGGCGGCGGTGCACAAATGCTGCGCAGCTAGCGCCATTCGACGGCCAACACCGCGGTTCCTGGTGTGTCCGCTGTGCCGTGCGTGTGATCATTGCTTGTACAGCCCTCTCGCAGTGTCCGGAGCAAGTATGGTGGGTCTGAAACACCGGTGTCAATGTGTTCTTTTTTCCATTTCCAGGAGTGTAAATTTTCTACGCCCTGTAATGTGAAGCAGGTCGCACGATTTATAGGTATGGCCAGTTCTTTTTAGGAAGTTCATTCCTGGACTTTCCCAAGGGCAGCCCCGGTATGCTTTGAGGAAAAAAGTGACGAAATGTCAGTCGGGCGAGTCTCAAGATTCTGCTTTCATCACTGTAAAGAAGTCTTGGTGGCGGCACCGATGTTACCGTTACCGGATTTTGATAAGACGTGCATCGTTCAGACTGATGCATCCAGGTCAGGTATAGGGACCGTCTTCCTACAAGAACATGGTAGCTTCGCTTCATGTTCACTTAATGACTTAGAGCAACAATATTCTTTTTACAAGCTTGAAGCATTGGCAGTCTTATTTCCTTTGGAAAATTGAAGATGCATTTGGAACACCAGATGTTTGAACTTGAGACTGACAATTAAGCCCTTAGTTGTGTGTGGGGCGCCCTAGAAGAACAGAACGGATAGCTCGATGGGTGACGCGAAATTCAGCTTTCCAGTTGAGGATATGACAATCAAGGACGTGGACAACATAGTCGTAGACTTCTTAAGTGGAATGTTTGAAAATCGGGACCAGCATGAACAAGATATGGAAGGAAATGGTCAGCTGCCTTATGAGAGCATCGCGACATTGGCTGAGTATTCCGAACTATTTCACGGAATTGAGAATTATCAGAATCAGGATTCAGAGTTAAAGCTGATGACGGATAAGATCAACAAGGGTGAGGAGAGCTACCCTTTCCTATTGAAGGAATGGGCTTTGTGTTGTCAGAAGTGGGGTGAAACTCGAGAAAGATTGGTAGTCCCAGCTGCCAGGGATTTTGAGTTGTCAGAAGCAGGGTGAAACTACTGCCACAGTAGATTGTGTTCTACGTTGCTTTCATTTGTCTTCAATGGGTGGTCACTCTGTGTTGTTTAAAACTAGGGAGAATGTTAAGGAATGTTTTGTTTCGACAGGAATGTCAAATGTGCGTATGTAGTAAGCCTGCTAAAAATACATTGACCAGATATATGATCGCACAACCAGCCAAGGATCCTATGGAGAGAATATTCGTGGATTTTGTAGCTCGACTGCCCCTTTCTAAGATAGGAAATGTATATGTATCTGTCGCTGTGGGGATTTTCTGCACGTTTACCTATTAATACTTTCCAGAACGGCTATTGCAAGGATGCCAGTAAAGGCTCTGGAAGGTTCACTCGGAGTGTATCGTCCTAGTAGAGTCCTACCGCTTTAACCTCCAAGGAATTTAATAGTTTTTTATTTGATATTGAGGTGAAACATCACCAGAATACAACTTACTACTGCAATCCCTCTCTCGTTTATCGCTTACCATCATGAGAATCAGTTAAAGTGGGATGAAACCCTGAGATGATTAGCCTATGTTTTTTTAAATTTCGAGTTGAGCCTCTATGACTGCATGGTAACAACAAATTTCATTTTAGTGTCTGGGTCTTGTTCTTGCTCCAGCTTTGACTTCCTGCCAGTATCTTCTGAGCCTACTAAGAAGTGCCTGTTTATGCTCTTCGGACTAAGGTCCTCTCCGTGTTTTGGACGTTGATGCTATTTTAAAACGTTGGTAGTTCTTCACCAATCTTCTACATTTGTTCCTGCCAGGAATTTCTCTCTCTGAGGTACCAATCTGCCTTTTTCACGTTCATCGAACCATCTCGGCCTTGTTTTCTTAGATTGGGTGAACATCCATATTCTTTTCGTTAGTCGGTCACCATTCATCCTCATGAGATGACCGTAAAATAACAATCGTGTCTTCTTAGTGGATGCTGTGATAGGTTCTATCTTGCTGTACAAGTCCTCATTTGCTCTCATTCGCCATTGACCATCAACCCATTTTCCTTAATATCCTACGCTCTCGCTTTTCCAGCTCTCGGAACTTGTCCCCTATACTCATAGGCTTTTTGTTATAGGTATGCTTTGTCAGTTGGTATGCCTGGTCTAACTTCTTAATTTTGACATTAATTGCTTCTTCTTCCAATCCATTCTCCTGGATGACTTCACCGAGATACCTGAATTCTTAATTCGTCAGATTTTTCCCAGATTGGTGATCATTCATTCAGGTCCATCACAGATGTTCGTCATGTATTTTGACTTTTGAATAGAGATCTGGAGTCCAACTTTTTCAGTAATTTCTGACAGCCTATTGATCTCGTTGACTGCTGACTCTATGTTGTTAGCAAAACTGGTCAGGTCATCAGCAAAACCCAAGCAGTCAATGTACACCCCTTTGTTCTTAGGACCAAGTCTATACAGCTTTTCATTTGTTTCTACTTGGGCTAACAACTTTCCCCATTCTTGAATGACCTTTTCTAAGGCGCAGTTGAAAAGAAATGGGAATAGTGAATCTCCATGTCTTACTCCCGTTCTGATTGTAAGGTGTTGTGAAAGCTCACCCATAAATTTTATTTTTGACACTGTGTTACTGAGAGTTTATTTGATCTGCTTTCTTCATGTATCATCCACCCCAAACTCTTCCAAAATATTCATTACTGCCTCTCGGTCGATGGACTCATATGCCTTCTGAAAATCAACAAACACGACCACGTAGTTATTTCCTCCAGTTTCTTTGTACCTGATGATGTTCTTCAGGTTATGAATCACTTCTGGGCAAGAACGGCCCTTTCGGAAACCAGCTTGATTTCCCCCAATCAGTCGGTCAAGATGACCTTCTATTCTGTTCTGTATTGCTTTGGAGAGAATCTTATATGGAACAGATACTAATGAGAAGCCCCTATAGTTATTGACATTCTTTTTATCGCCTTTTCTGTGTAGAGGATGGATTAAAGCCGTCTGAGGCGTGCTGTGGCTCGTGATTGTATCGTTTAGTTGGCATTGTTGCGTTGTTTTTCATCTTCTCGTGTTCACTAGTGCCACTTGGTTTCGTAAGCGTTGTCTGTCCGCTAGTGGTAGCAGCGGCGCTTATCGGTATTTAGTTCTGCTGCCCTATCTTTGGGGCGACCTCGGGCTTCTTCCGTGTGAGTGGTGTGAGTGGGGAGTTCAGTTGGGGACGCAGGAGCAATGAGGTCCGCGGAGAGCGACAACACGCCGGGACCACTGGCAGCGCGTATGGACTGTCGGATCGAAGGGCAGTGGTCACGAGGGTGCACGACCTCGTAGAAACCGAATCTTGCATGTTTAAGTTGAGTGTATTGCTATTAGCGTAGAGAAACCTCCACCATTGTGAAATCTCGCTATTATCCAGTGACTTTGGTTCATGTTGCTGCTCATAGTGTCACTGAGGCGAAAAGCAGTGAGTGGACCACCCGGGGAAGGCGGATCTGATTATCCTTCCTGAGCTTCTAATTACTATTTACTATTTTCAGTTTTTTACACTGTTAAGTTCAACCAACGTATTTTTCTGTTTTGTGGCCGCTAACGCCCCAGTTACCTGCCCTGGGGTTTGTGTATGTAACGGCAGTAGCCGGCCGCGGTGGTCTCGCGGTTCTAGGCGCGCAGTCCGGAACCGTGCGACTGCTACGGTCGCAGGTTCGAATCCTGCCTCGGGCATGAATGTGTGTGATGTCCTTAGGTTAGTTAGATTTAAGTGGTTCTAAGTTCTAGGGGACTGATGACCACAGCAGTTGAGTCCCATAGTGCTCAGAGCCATTTTTTTGTAACGGCAGTGTACATTTCCTCGCTTTGCCGCCGCTGTCCGGTGAGGTGTGTAACTTTGACAACTTTTTGATTGTAGGTTGGAGCCCAGACCGCCGGTTCAGGCTTTGGCGTAATATTACATCTTGCATTTCTTTTGTTGGATGTCAGGTAGCGTCACCAAGATTATCATTAGTCGCTCGCTAGACTGTCACTAGTCCGAGTTACCAGCCTGTGATCTGAATGCAACTCTTGGCTGCCTTTCTCTTCGCTTGTGAAAGGGTTTTTGGTGTGACCGACTCAGAGGTCGATTCCTGGTGCACCGTCTGTCTCTGGCCCTTGTGTTTTATTTTATTATTGTATTGTTTAGTTACCATCATTTGGATCACGTGTTTGGTGATCTGTTGTTTGTTTTTTTAAATAACTTTTGCCATGCCATTATGTGTTTGCCAGTATATTTGTTAAATTTTTATAATTGCCATTTTGTCATTAAAGGCCTTCAGCCATGATTGTGGTTACTCATCTTATAATTCTGATTACGACCACATTGGGTTGTTTTCAAAAATTATTCGCTGTCTGTATTTTATGTATTTGTTAAATTTTAAATAATTGACCTTTTTCGCGTTAAAGGCCTTCAGCCATGATTGTGGTTACTTGCCTTAAAATTCTGATTACGAACACATGGGGTTGTTTTCAAAATTATTTGCTATTTGTGTTTTATGTATTTTTGCTATTTTTTTAATATTGCCATTTTGGGCGTTAAAGGCCTTCAGCTGTGATTGTGGATACTTACCTTAAAATTGTGGTTGCGACAACATTGGCTTGTCTTCAAAATTGTTGGCTGTCTTACTTTATGTACTTGTTAAATTTTAAATAATTGCCATTTTTCGCGTTAAAGGCCTTCAGCTGTTATTGTGGTTACGTGCCTTAAAAGTCTGATTGCGACCTCATTGGCCTGTTTTCAAAAATTATTTATTAAAGTAAATGAGTGAAATTGCAAAGCAAACCAATAGTAATTTATTAAGGCCCTGTCCACAATCGTAACCCAATCCTGCCTTCCTTAATTACCAGGTGTCACTGACTGCCATGGAGTTGGTATTATCCCAGTTCTCCAGATCTCCTCAAAAACTTGGATTAGTACACCTAAGTTTCATTATTTACCAGCTTCAGTAGTTTCGCCACTATTGAATCCTCTCCAGCTGCCTTATTATTCTTAAGGTTGTTGATGATCTCTTTGATCTTCTCTTTACAAGGTGGAGATGAGTTGCGTAGTTCGTGGATCGAGGCTCATACAGGAAATCTTTCTTTCGGTTCATCACAATTAAGTAGGTTTTCAAAATCAGGAGACATGATCATGCAGTTTTCTTTGTTGGTCAGGTCGAGCTTTCCATTTTTGTCTCTAAAGCAAAGACTATGGGCTTGGTAGCCTTCCAAATTCGGCTTGAATGTCTGATAGAAGTCTATGGCATTGCATTTCTGTAAATCCTGATCGATCTGTTCTAACTGCTGTTGCATATTTACGAACTTCACGGAATACATCAAAATCTTCAGGTCTCCTGTTTTAGTTCCACTTTTTCGAGGCATTTGTTTTTTGGGCCATCACCTCATCACAAACTTCATTCCACCATCTATACTTTCTCCTTTTAGCTGTCAGGATTGCAGTAGTAGCTGCTTTTTGGATCTTGGAGGCTATGTCCGTCCATTTATGAGATTCAAATGTAAGTGCTGGTGGTATTGTTACAATACGTTTTGATTGATTTTGAGTTTCGCAACGTCATATTTACGAATTTTATTTCCGATTTTCACGGCCTTATTTAAAGGGGTGAAATTCATTTTGATCTTGGAGAGGTGATGATCCGAGTCAAACTGGGCACCTCTCTGTACTTTTACATTCAATATTTCCTTAATTGTTCTCCTACAGATTGCTGCACGATCAATCCGTTTCTCTCCTCACACATTGCCTGGTTATCGCCAAGTTTTCTGTTTACAACAGACGTAATACTGATGAACAGTTCTGGGACCTTCTTGAAGAACAGTTAGAGATAACATCATCTAAGAACGTAAAGATCCCTACTAGGTGACTTTAACACTCACATGGGAATAGAATCACAATTCAAATCGACAACTGGAAAGTATCCTACCCACAAGATGACTACCAGAAATGGTATAAGACTTGTCAATCTTTGTCGATCCTTCAGTCTTCGTATTTGGTACATGCACATTGATCAGTGTTAATCCTTTATTAGCGCAACTGAGAGTTAGGATAGAAAGTCTCTCAGAAGGGCTGAAGAACTTCACAAGTCAACTGAAACCTTCTTACGAACAAAAACACCTGTTCCAAGGACAGGCATGTTTTTCACTATTTTGAGTACTCTTTTGCCTTTGTAAATCTTGTAACCTTTAATGTTCATTGTGTCTTCATCTAGGTATATGGTTTCTTGAATGGCCAAGATGGTCATGTCATGTTTGTCAGATGGTTCAAATGGCTCTGAGCACTATGCGACTTAACTTCTGAGGTCATCAGTTGCCTAGAACGTAAAACTAATTAAACCTAACTAACCTGAGGACATCACACACATCCATGCCCGAGGCAGAATTCGAACCTGCGACCGTAGCGGTCGCTCGGTTCCACACTGTAGCGCCTAGAACCGTACTCATGTTTGTCCATCATCATCGTCAACATTTTATATTTCCCATCTTTCAATAGAGAATTGACGTTCAAAATCCCAAAATAGTAATTTTTTGTATGCATAGTGGTGTCTTCAAAGCATCTAGGTTCAGGCTCGCCAGGATCCATAGGCCTGATTGCACTCCTGAGAGTGGTAGAGTCCCTCAATGAGGTACTACATGGGGTAGTGTTCTTTTTGTGACGACATTCCCTGATGCTTGTCTGTTCAAAGTAGTGTGTGTCGGACAAATCCTTCCCGGTAATAGAAACGAGGTAGTAAGCCCCTGAACTTCATAATAGGCCGCTCCTCTGGAGTCAGATGCCCTTCGCAGCCTCTTCTTTGAGGAACAGACGCTGCTAAATAAAGGTAGTTCATCCAATTTGTCCACCGTTGGGACATGGTTGTCGTCTTCCGCCTTCAAAATCGCTGGCCGTCTTCACCGCTACCCTGGCAGGGGCCCCTCACAAGGTACCAGCTGAACCAAGGCCTATGCCTTTAATACTGCAAGACGCCACTTACATTAAAGAGCATTGGTGCAAGGCGTGGAGAGACATTAGCCGGTCACACCAGAAGCGGGAAGCCCATTGTAATCAGAGTAGACAACCTTGCAGACACTGTGTAGGGGACAGAGATTTTTGGAGGAATTTTACAGCAATAAGAAAGGCCAGCGAAAAAAACTGTAAGAAGTGACTACCCCAGTTATGCATTCATCATTCAGGGACTTTTTTACTCCGGTCACAGGTAGATTGCAAGACGCTCAGAGCGTTAAAGTCCTTAGGGCACTCGTATCACAGATCAAGCCGTTTGGTTCGTAGGCATCGTCCACTGGGTGACCCCCCCACGGATACCATTGACTTTTGGGGGAGGAGGGTGTGATGGTTGGTTTCCTTCTCCGAGAATTTCGCACCATTGCGGGTTCTACCACTGTTCCTCAGTATTGTATGGAGCCTTGGTCGTGCCTAGGTGCGCTAGTGTCAGTGCAGTGGTGACAACGTGGAGTAGTGTATGCTAGGCTGAGCGACCAGTCTGGACTGCCGGTGTCTACAGCCGCAGCGACGAAGAAGAGTTGGATCGGACAGGGTGGTGACTGGTTATAGCAAGTGTGACCGTTATCGTTGAGCTCTGCGACAGTGCTGAAATTCGACTGTAATAGTTTAGTTCCACGTTTCTGTTCTTCGTTTTGGTTACTATAATTGTCAGGACACTGAAGAGAGTAATTCGTAGCCAAGATTTTAGGTTAGGCTCGGCAGACTGTCCCAGGTTTTCTTAAGTTGCCGGCCCGGTTCGCTTAAGTGGTGACTAGCGCTGTTATAACGTTTATTCCTACGTTAAGAAGACTACGTCGATAAACCATGCCGACGACAGGAATCTGTGTTGCGTTGCCACTGTGGTTGACTACGAGAACTGCCTAAGGCTCCTTGGTGCTGTTTTCTATGTCACTGAAGTGCCGCTGACGACTGCGACCGTGATTACGGATTGTTTGCGTTATTCTTCAACTGTGTGGGACGTGTTGATTTCCTTGCCTTCAATTGTGGTGCAGCTGTTGTGAGTTATTGCAAGGACTGTCTCTGACAAATACTGTGTTCGATAAACTGACTGTTGCTATGCAGAACTACAAAAGCGTACCCACCGTATTAAAGTGACAGAAACGACCGTTACTGAGGAGCTGCCACCATTCTAGAGGTACAGCGTTTGATTCTCCTTGCCTTTTTGTGGTGTGGTAAGGCCGTTATGAAATGTTGAAAGGATTGTGTCCGGCAGCAACGCTGATAAAAGTTTCATTAGCTGCAATGGAGTTTTAGCACATGGACCCGTCGTTGCAGGCTGACGGAAACGATACTTATTCAGCAGCAATAGCATTATTATCTGTGGCCATTCTGGATCGTCCGTATCTGGTTGTTGCTACTGTTGTAACCCCAACTGTGGAGGTACTGGTGGTCTATCGCCTGGGTAGGTTGTGTTTTACAGAAACTGAATCGTGAACTGTGGAAAGGTGAGACCCCCCCTGTGCTTTATTGTGTGGTCACAAAGTCCTGGCAGTGCAGGGGTTGTGTGGTCACGTCTTTCATTGTACTTTTCCTTTGAACTGACACTGAAGTTTTTGAGCCACGTGCGGCTGACGTTTGTGCCGTTGGTAGGTTGGCATTGTGTAATAGGGCGTCTCGTTTTCTTCTTGTGTTTACTGGCGCCACTACGTTTGCTGGCGTTGTCTGTGCGTGAGTGGCCGCAGCAGCGTTTAACGATATCTAGTAATGTGGTACTATCTTTGGAAGGACATCAAGTGTTTCCCGGGTCGAGTGTGTCAGGTAGTTCGGTTGGGGTGGAGCAGTGGTGAGGTCAAACAGTGTGGAGACATGCCGGGACCGCTGGTGGCACGCAGAGACTGCCAGAGCGAGGGGCTGTAGTTGCGAGGGCGACAGCCTCATTCTCCACCGGACCCAGGACGTTTGAGTTGAGTGAACATTAACCCAGTAGTGAAAACTCCACTATTTTGAGATCACGCAGTTTGCTCACACGTTGCTGCTGACAGGGTCGCTGAGACAAAGAGCAACGAGTGGAATGTTTGGAGTTGGCGAAATTAATTTGCCATACCCCACATTTAATTATTAATCATTGAATTCCTTTTGTTCACTGATGAAGTTCAACCAGCGGTATGTTTCTTCCTAGTGGCCGCTAACGCCCAGAGTTACCTGTCCTGGAGGTTAGCGTATTATCGCGGCAGTATACCTTTCCTCGCCTTGCCGCTGCTGCCCGGTAAGGCGTGTTGTTCGACAGCCTCACTGATTGTGGTTCGGATATTTGTTTCTTTTGGACTACTTTGGTCGTAGTGGGTCTTTCTGCTTCTGGATGCTCTAAACCCCGGATTCAGAAGACACAGCGCTGTCTGCCGGTTCTGCCTTGCCTGGATTATTCCATCGTTGTGTCGGTTATTAGACGTTAGGTAGATGTTGCAAGAGTGTTGGCCGGCGTTTAAACTGTCACTAGTTTGAGTTGCCTGCTTAAGTGAATACAATTCCTGGCTGCCTGTCTCATCATTTACGAAGTTCAGGGACGTTCCTAGGTCGATCCTTGGAGCAGTGTCTGAGGATCACTTCTCTCTTGATTTGGTCAGACTGTGATGATTGTCAATAAGGCCTTCAGCCGTGAATGAAATTTGTCTTAAGAATATTTAATTAGAAATAGTCTCTTAATATGATTGTCCTTTTTGTAATAATATTTTCGGAAGAATTTGCTATCTAGGCCTTCAGCCGTCAAATTGTTTTTTGAGTTATTACTGTTGGTGCCTTCAGCCGAAAAATAATTTGAATTTGTGATCAATAAGGTCCTCAGCCGTGAATGCAATTTCTCTAAAGAATATTTGTCAGATATTGTCTTAACAATCAAATTTGATAATTGTTCCTTATTGTCAACCTTATATGCAATTGGTTCCAAATAAGGTGAACTTGATAAAAAAAGAAAAAAAGCTGAATAACCAACGGTAACTGCGTAAGGCCCCTTCCACACCGAAATCTGCCTTTCCCTAAGCACCACGTCTTAGTTTTTATACACTGAAACGCCAAAAAAACTAGTATAGGTATGCGTATTGAAATACAGAGATACGTAAACAGGCAGAATATGGCGAAGCGGTCGGCTACGCCTGTATAAGACAAGTGTCAGGCGCACTTGTTAGATAGATTACAGCTGTTACAATGGCAGGTATTATAGTCAGCGCACGAGCGATGGGACACACGTGTCCGAGGTAGCGATGAAGTGTGGATTTTCCCGTATGACCATTTCACGAGTGTATCGTGAATATCAGGGATCCGGTAAAACATCAAATCTCCGAGGTTGCTGCGGCCGGAAGGAGATTCTGCAAGAACGCGACCAATTTTGACCGAAGAGAATCGTGCAACGTGACAGAAATGCAACCCTTCTGATAACTGCTGCAGATTTCAATGCTGGGCCATTCACAAATGTCAGCGTGCGAATCATTCAACGAAATATCATCGATGTGGGCTTTCGGAGCCGAAAGCCCACTCATGTACTCTTGATGACTGCACAACAAAACACTATATATTTCTCCAGACCCCTTCAACACCGGCATTGGGCTGTTGTTGACAGGAAAAATGTTGCTGGTCGGACGAGTCTCGTTTCAAATTGTATCGAGCGGATGGACGTGTAAGGGTATGGAGACTATCTCATGAATCCATGGACCCTACATATCACCAGGGGACTGTTCAATCTGGTAGAGGCTCTTTAATGGTGTGGCGCGTGTGCAGTTGGAGTGATATGGGACCCCTGATATGTCTGATAACACGTGCACTACACGTACACTGTGTGATCCGGACACGGCTGAAAATGACTTAAAGTTCGTGGTGCCCTCCATCGGTAATGCTGGAATTCAGTATGGTGTTTGCCCACCCTTAGCCTTGATAACAGCTTCCACTCTCGCAGGCATACCTTCAGTCATGTGCTGCAGGATTTCTTGGGGAATGACAGCCCATTCTTCACGGAGTGCTGCACTGAGGAGAAGCATCGATGTTGGCCGGTGAGACCTGGCACGAAGTCGGCGTTCCAAAAGAAAAATGGTTCAAATGGCTCTGAGCACTATGGGACTTAACAGCTATGGTCATCAGTCCCCTAGAACTTAGAACTACTTAAACCTAACTAACCTAAGGATATCACACAACACCCAGTCATCACGGTTCCAAAAGATCCCATAGCTGTTCTATAGAATTTAGGCCAGGACTCTGTGCAGACCAGGCCATTACATTGACGTTATTGTCATGTAACCACTCCGCCACAGGCGGTGAAATATGAACAGGTGCTCGATCGTGTTGAAATATGCAGTCACCATCCCCGAACTGCCCTTCAACAGTGAGAAGCAAGAACGTGCTTAAAACATCAATGTAGCCCTGTGCTGTGATAGTACCACATAAAAAACAAGGGGTGCAAGCTGCCTCCATGAAAAACAGGACAACACCACATCATCACCGCTTCCGAATATTACTATTAGCGTTACACATGCTGGCAGATGACGTTCACCTGGAATTCGCTATACCCACTCCCTACCATCGGATCGCCACATTATGTACCGTGATTCGTCACTCCACACAACGTTTTTCTACCGTTCAATCGTCCAATGTTTACGCTCCTTATACCAAGCAAGGTGTCATTTGGTTTTTACCGGCGGGTTGTTGGGCTTATGAGCAGCCGCTCGACCATGAAATCCTAGTTTTCTAACCTCCCGACTATCTGTCAGACATATTACACAAGTGACACTCAATCATGTGACGACGTTCGAAGTCCGTGAGTTCCGCGGAGAACTTCATTCTGCACTCTCATGATGTGTAACGACTGATGAGTTCGCTGATATGGAGTATCTGGCAGTAGGTGGCAGCACAATGCACCTAATATGAAAAACGTATGTTTTTGTGGGTGTCCGGATACTTTTGATCACATAGTGTACGCAAGCATCACCTGCGTCGATTCATGTTCTTTTTGCATTGCGACTATCTTGGGCAATTTTAGCAGGATAATGCGACACCTCATACGTCCAGAATTGCTACAGAGTGGCTCCAGGAACACTCTTCTGCGTTTAAACACTTCCGCTGGCCACCTGTCTCCCCAGACATAAACATTGTTTTGCATATCTGGAATACCTTGCGATGCGCTATTCAGAAGATATCTCCAACCCCAAGTGCTCTTACGGATTTATGGACAGCCGTGCAGGATTCATGTTGTCAGTTCCCTCGAGCACTACTTCAGAGATTAGTCGAGTCCATACTACGTCATGTTGCGGCGCTTCTGCTTGCTCGCGGGGCCGCTACACGATATTAGGCACGTGTACCAGGTTCTTTGGCTCTTCTGTTTAATACAGTGTGTATTTTGCCCTTTGGGGCAGTTGTATTGCGGAGTGTGTTCTTGAAGCAGTGCGCTTCGCTTCTGTAGAATAGTAAAGCGTTCCATAAATATCGCAGTGGGACACATGATACGCAGTTTCTAAAATGCTTTGTTGAAGGCCATGGGTCAAGGCAGTCATGTATATGTAGTACTCCATTTCGAAAAAGCATCTGATTCAGCTCGACATTTACGCTTACTATTAACAGTTCGATCGTATGGGGTATCAAGTGAAATTTGTGAGTAGACTGAGTTTCTTTAGAACGCAGAAAGTAATCTAGGATGGACAGTCATAAACAGATGTAGAATCAGCTTCTAGAGTGCTTCAGGAAAGTGTGATCACTGTTGTTAATGCTGTATAGAAATGACCTAATGGATATTATTTTAATAACCTTGGACTTTTCGCAGAAGTGTTACCTATAATGAGGTACTTTTTGAAAAAAAGTTGCACATATATTCATTTAGATACTAATAAAAGTTCCAAATAATGGTAAGACTGACAATTTGCTATAAATGTTCAGAGATGTAAAATTGTGCACTTCACAAAACGCAAATGGGTTATCGTGTAACACCAACCAGTCACAATTAGATTGTATTAGCTCGTAGGGAGACCTTTGTGTAACACTTTGCTGGTATATGAAATGGTGCGACCACATAGGTCAGTCGTAGGTAAAGCATGGGCAGACTTCGGTTCATTCGTAGGACTATAGGAAAATGCTAGAGACTGCATACAAAACACTTGTGTGACCCCCTATTGCTCAAGTGTTTGGCATCCGTAGAAAATAGAACAAACAGTGGATATTCAAAGGAAAAGAAGTAGGTAGCACTAACGATCACAGGCTTTTTGACGAGTGGGAGAGTGACATGGAGATGCCGATGAAGCGGAACTGGCAAATGCTTGAAGATCAAGGCAAATTGTCTCGAGAAAGTCTAGTTAGCAAGCTTCAAGAACCAGCTTCAAGTGATGAATGTAGGAAAATACTACAACTCCCTACGTATTGGTCCCATGAGGATCACATGGACATGTTTAGGCGAACTACAGCGCCCACTGGGGTGTGTAAGCAATCTACCATTATGTGCCCCATTCGTGAATTGTACAGTAAGAAACGTAAATAAGAGGTACAGTATGAAGTACCCTCCGCTATGCTCTTCACAGTTGTAATTCTTCAGACTTACCGGCGAGGCGTTGTCATGTTGATTAATCGGAAGAAAACCGATTAATCAACATGATCCTTCACAGTTGTTTGCACAGTTGGGCTGCAGACGTAGAATTATTACTATAAAAATTGTTTAATGTTTTTAAGTCACGTGTCACAGAGGACGCACGCTAGTAGCTTTCGGAGTGGCAGAAGAAGCTATGTACCCTATAAATGGCGAGCCAGTACTGCATCAACAAAACTTTAGTATTTGTTCAGGGATTTTATCTGAACTTTTGGTATAAGGACCATGATGTTTTTCTCCAACATTTGTATATGAGTACAAACACGTTCAAATTTCGAAATCCAAAACTCGTATTTTTTTAATGCAACAATCTTCGAAAGTGAAGCAAAGATTCTCTTTCAAAATCTACAACAAAAAGAGAGAATTTGCTTTCGAATAAAGTAGCATCTTCCAACAGCGGAAAAATTGTGTTTCCTTTCCCGTATAGTTTACGATTCAGATCATTTAGTTGAGATATAAGTCTACCATGAAATTAAATGTTTTATTTCACTTGTCGCTCTGGATACTAAAAATGCTTCTCAGGGAGAACAAGGAAGCGAAACGTTTCAAAACCCTTCTTCTTGATGACTAATGTACCTCGTTATGTAGCTGAAGATCTACGTACTCTCTCTCCATTTCAACTATAATATTTTTTTTTTTTAAATTGGCGATGATCAAGGGATTTAGCCCAGCACTGCTTTAACCCAGCACATCCGCGCTCGCACTTGCTGCTTCCCGAAAGAGCTACATTCAAGGAGCCGAAGGGCCGCAAGTCGCTCCTGAGCCGCGATTTACCGATCGCTGCCTCATATCAAAATGCTCCGAAAATATCCGTGGACAGCCTCCGAAACTTCGTCGGTGAACTGCTGGTTCACCCTGTATACATGAAAAATGGTCTTTTCGTTAGGATGACAACGCATGTTTATGGGTAGTTACATGTACCACATGTTGATCCACAGGTATGGATCATATGAAGCGTAGCAGCTTACACCGTGCCTATTCAGGTCGTAAAAGAAGTGAACACACTTGCAGTAAGAGTCACGTATAGGACAGGTATGTCCGAGAGCATATACACTCCTGGAAATGGAAAAAAGAACACATTGACACCGGTGTGTCAGACCCACCATACTTGCTCCGGACACTGCGAGAGGGCTGTACAAGCAATGATCACACGCACGGCACAGCGGACACACCAGGAACTGCGGTGTTGGCCGTCGAATGGCGCTAGCTGCGCAGCATTTGTGCACCGCCGCCGTCAGTGTCAGCCAGTTTGCCGTGGCATACGGAGCTCCATCGCAGTCTTTAACACTGGTAGCATGCCGCGACAGCGTGGACGTGAACCGTATGTGCAGTTGACGGACTTTGAGCGAGGGCGTATAGTGGGCATGCGGGAGGCCGGGTGGACGTACCGCCGAATTGCTCAACACGTGGGGCGTGAGGTCTCCACAGTACATCGATGTTGTCGCCAGTGGTCGGCGGAAGGTGCATGTGCCCGTCGACCTGGGACCGGACCGCAGTGACGCACGGATGCACGCCAAGACCGTAGGATCCTACGCAGTGCCGTAGGGGACCGCACCGCCACTTCCCAGCAAATTAGGGACACTGTTGCTCCTGGGGTATCGGCGAGGACCATTCGCAACCGTCTCCATGAAGCTGGGCTACGGTCCCGCACACCGTTAGGCCGTCTTCCGCTCACGCCCCAACATCGTGCAGCCCGCCTCCAGTGGTGTCGCGACAGGCGTGAATGGAGGGACGAATGGCGACGTGTCGTCTTCAGCGATGAGAGTCGCTTCTGCCTTGGTGCCAATGATGGTCGTATGCGTGTTTGGCACCGTGCAGGTGAGCGCCAAAATCAGGACTGCATACGACCGAGGCACACAGGGCCAACACCCGGCATCATGGTGTGGGGAGCGATCTCCTACACTGGCCGTACACCACTGGTGATCGTCGAGGGGACACTGAATAGTGCACGGTACATCCAAACCGTCATCGAACCCATCGTTCTACCATTCCTAGACCGGCAAGGGAACTTGCTGTTCCAACAGGACAATGCACGTCCGCATGTATCCCGTGCCACCCAACGTGCTATAGAAGGTGTAAGTCAACTACCCTGGCCAGCAAGATCTCCGGATCTGTCCCCCATTGAGCATGTTTGGGACTGGATGAAGCGTCGTCTCACGCGGTCTGCACGTCCAGCACGAACGCTGGTCCAACTGAGGCGCCAGGTGGAAATGGCATGGCAAGCCGTTCCACAGGACTACATCCAGCATCTCTACGATCGTCTCCATGGGAGAATAGCAGCCTGCATTGCTGCGAAAGGTGGATATACACTGTACTAGTGCCGACATTGTGCATGCTCTGTTGCCTGTGTCTATGTGCCTGTGGTTCTGTCAGTGTGATCATGTGATGTATCTGACCCCAGGGATGTGTCAATAAAGTTTCCCCTTCCTGGGACAATGAATTCACGGTGTTCTTATTTCAATTTCCAGGAGTGTAGTTTTTATGCGATCTCGTAGAGGTTAGTAGCTGACGGACACTCTTTTGAGTTTGAGTCAAAATACTGTCAATTTCATATTTTTGTTTCATTTTCTAATTGTTTATTACTTACTGTTATAATTACCCTTAGTTATGAGAGTGAATTAAACTTAGAATGTGAAATAATGTTGCATGTAAAATCTTTATTCTGCACATTGAAGTAACAGGACTGGTGAGGATTGTTCGAGAATGACGCGTGTCTTCGTAATTAGTCACGGAGAATATTTTATAAACTATTTCGTCAGTTTATGGTACTGCGGAAATGAGATTATGAGTAAAGTAGTTTTGTTAAGAGGGAGTTAACTTTATATTTGTGGGGTTTCAAAATTGATTTATATTAATTTGCTCTTCTGGTTCAGTGACAAAGTTCGGTTTTGTATACATGCGCGGAACCGATCGGGTTTGATGCTGCTTCCCGATTGCTGTGCTGTTTCTCTGCCAATCATTAATTAGCATATTAGCACTTATTTTTGCAACTAGAAACTTATTTTGTGTAGGGAAATGAGTAGAGTTGGGCCTTGGACCCCAAAGTAATCTGCCCTACGGACAGGTGCTCCGATGAAAATTATTAATATTGTGATATTTCGGTACTGTACTGTAAAGCGTGGAAGAGAGTTGCAATAGTACGGTGTGAGATTCAGAACCTTTGCTGATATTTCAAATAACTAAATTCCGCGTGGAGTTTTGCTTACTCGCGAACGTGTACACTTATGTGGGACTGCTTATAACAACTTTTGGGGCCAGCTATTGTAAAACAATCCGTTTGTAAACCTGTGAAGGATAATTAATAATTAGCGTAACTGACTACGGTTATGAATGATGAGTACGTGTGCACTTTTCACACTTCATACAACTTAAAGTCCCCCCCCCCCCCCCCCCCCCCATGAACCATGGACCTTGCCGTCGGTGGGGAGGATTGCGTACCTCAGCGATACAGATGGCCGTACCGCAGGTGCAACCACAACGGAGGGGTATCTATTGAGAGGCCAGACAAACATGCGGTTCCTGAAGAGGGGCAGCAGCCTTTTCAGTAGTTGCAGGGGCAACAGTCTGGATGATTGACTGATCTGGCCTTGTAACATTAACCAAAACAGCCTTGCTGTGCTGGTACTGCGAACGGCTGAAAGCAAGGGGAAACTACAGCCGTAATTTTTCCCGAGGACATGCAGCTTTACTGTATGATTAAATGATGATGGTGTCCTCTTGGGTAAAATATTCCGGAGGTAAAATAGCTCCCCATTCAGATCTCCGGGCGGGGACTACTCAAGGGGACGTCATTATCAGGAGAAAGAAAACTGGCGTTCTGCGGATCGGAGCGTGGAATGTCAGATCCCTTAATCGGGCAGGTAGGTTAGAAAATTTAAAAAGGGAAATGGATAGGTTAAAGTTAGATATAGTGCGGATTAGTGAAGTTCGGTGGCAGGAGTAACAAGACTTTTGGTCAGGTGATTACAGGGTTATAAATACAAAATCAAATAGGGGTAATGCAGGAGTAGGTTTAATAACGAATAAAAAATAGGAGTGCGGGTTAGCTACTACAAACAGCATAGTGAACGCATTATTGTGGCCAAGATAGACAGAAAGCCCATGCCTACTACAGTAGTACAAGTTTATATGCCAACTAGCTCTGCAGATGATGAAGAAATTGAAGAAATGTATGACGAGATAAAAGAAATTATTCAGGTAGTGAAGGGAGACGAAAATTTAATAGTCATGGGTGACTGGAATTCGTCTGTAGGAAAAGGGAGAGAAGGAAACATATTAGGTGAATATGGATTGGGGGGAAGAAATGAAAGAGGAAGCCGCCTTGTAGAATTTTGCACAGAGCATAACTTAATCATAGCTAACACTTGGTTCAAGAATCATAAAAGAAGGTTGTATACCTGGAAGAATCCTGGGGATACTAAAAGGTATCAGATAGATTATACAGGGTGATTCAAAAGGAATACCACAACTTTAAAAATGTTTATTTAATGAAAGAAACATAATATAACCCTCTGTTATACATCATTACAAAGAGCATTTATAAAGGTTTTTTTTCACTCAAAAACAAGTTCAGAGATGTTCAATATGGCCCCCTCCAGACACACGAGCAATATCAACCCGATACTCCAACTCGTTCCACACTCTCTGTAGCATATCAGGCGTAACAGTTTGAATAGCTGCTGTTATTTCTCGTTTCAAATCATCAATGGTGGCTGGGAGAGGTGGCCGAAACACCATATCCTTAACATACCCCCATAAGAAAAAATCGCAGTGGGTAAGATCAGGGCTTCTTGGAGGCCAGTGATTAAGTGCTCTGTCACGGGAAGCCTGGCGGCCGATCAATCGCCTCGGGTAGTTGACGTTCAGATGATAAGGTTACATAACTAACCTTTTTCGTAGGACTCTCCACACAGTTGATTGTGGAATTTGCAGCTCTCTGCTAGCTCTGTGAGTCGATTTTCGTGGACTGCGAACAAATGCTTGCTGGATGCGTGCTACATTTTCATCACTCGTTCTCGGCCGTCCAGAACTTTTCCCTTTGCACAAACACCCATTCCCTGTAAACTGTTTATACCAACGTTTAATACACCACCTATCAGGAGGTTTAACACCATACTTCGTTCGAAATGCACGCTTAACAACTGTCGTCGATTCACTTCTGCCGTACTCAATAACACAAAAAGCTTTCTGTTGAGCGGTCGCCATCTTAGCATCAACTGACGCTGACGCCTAGTCAACAGCGCCTCAAGCGAACAAATGTACAACTAAATGAAACTTTATAGCTCCCTTAATTCGCCGACAGATAGTGCTTAGCTCTGCCTTTTGTCGTTGCAGAGTTTTAAATTCCTAAAGTTGTGGTATTCGTTTGAATCACCCTGTATAATGGTAAGACAGAGATTTAGGAACCAGGTTTTAAATTGTAAGACATTTCCAGGGGCAGATGTGGATTCTGACCACAATCTATTGGTTATGAACTGCAGATTGAAACTGAAAAAAACTGCAAAAAGGTGGGAATTTAAGGAGATGGGACCTTGATAAACTGAGAGAACCAGACGTTGTAGAGAGTTTCAGGCAGAGCATAAGGGAACAATTGACAGGAATGGGGGAAAGAAATACAGTAGAAGAAGAATGGGTAGCTCTGAGGGATGAAGTAGTGAAGGCAGCAGACGATCAAGTAGGTAAAAAGGCGAGGGCTAATAGAAATCCTTGGGTAACAGAAGAAATATTGAATTTAATTGATGAAAGGAGAAAATATAAAAATGCAGTGAATGAAGCAGGCAAAAAGGAATTCAAATGTCTCGAAAATAAGATCGACGGGAAGTGCAACATGGCTAAGCAGGGATGGCTAGAGGACAAATGTAAGGATGTAGAGGCTTGTCTCACTAGGGGTAAGATAGATACTGCCTACAGGAAAATTAAAGAGACCTTTGGAGAGACCTGATCGCCTTGGCAGAGCCAGTCATGACAAAACTCTACCATCTGGTGAGCAAGATGTATGAGACAGGCGAAATACTCTCAGACTTCAAGAAGAATATAATAGTTCCAATCCCAAAGAAAGCAGGTGCTGACAGATGTGAAAATTACCGAACTATCAGTTTAATAAGTCACAGCTGCAAAATACTAACGCGAATTCTTTACAGACGAATGGAAAAACTGGTGGAAGCGGGCCTCGGGGAAGATCAGTTTGGATTCCGTAGAAATGTTGGAACACGTGAGGCAATACTAACCTTACGACTTAACTTAGAAGAAAGATTAAGAAAAGGCAAAGCTACGTTTATAGCATTTGTAGACTTAGAGAAAGCTTTTGACAATGTTAACTGGAGTAGCTCTCTTTCAAATTCTGAAGGTGGCAGGGGTAAAATACAGGGAGCGAACGGCTATTTACAATTTGTACAGAAACCAGATGGCAGTTATAAGAGTCGAGGGGCATGAAAGGGAAGCAGTGGTTGGGAAAGGAGTGAGACAGGGTTGTAGCCCATCCCCGATGTTGTTCAATCTGTATATTGAGCAAGCAGTAAAGGAAACAAAAGAAAAATTCGGAGTAGGTATTAAAATTCATGGAGAAGAAGTAAAAACTTTGAGGTTCGCCGATGACATTGTAATTCTGTCAGAGACAGCAAAGGACGTGGAAGAGCAGTTGAACGGAATGGACAGTGTTTTGAAAGGAGGATATAAGATGAACATCAACAAAAGCAAAACGAGGATAATGGAATGTAGTCAAATTAAATCTGGTGATGCTGAGGGAATTCGATTAGGAAATGAGACACTTAAAGTAGTAAAGGAGTTTTGCTATTTAGGGAGTAAAATAACTGATGATGGTCGAAGTAGAGAGGATATAAAATGTAGACTGGCAATGGCAAGGAAATCGTTTCTGAAGAAGAGAAATTTGTTAACATCGAGTATAGATTTAAGTGTCAGGAAGTCGTTTCTGAAAGTATTTGTATGGAGTGTAGCCATGTATGGAAGTGAAACATGGACGATAACTAGTTTGGACAAGAAGAGAATAGAAGCTTTCGAAATGTGGTGCTACAGAAGAATGCTGAAGATAAGGTGGGTAGATCACGTAACTAATGAGGAGGTATTGAATAGGATTGGGGAGAAGAGAAGTTTGTGGCACAACTTGACTAGAGAAGGGATCGGTTGGTAGGACATGTTATGAGGCATCAAGGGATCACAAATTTAGCATTGGAGGGCAGCGTGGAGGGTAAAAATCGTAGAGGGAGACCAAGAGATGAATACACTAAGCAGATTCAGAAGGATGCAAGCTGCAGTAGGTACCGGGAGATGAAGAAGATTGCACAGGATAGAGTAGCATGGAGAGCTGCATCATACCAGTCTCAAGACTGAAGACCACAACAACAACAACAACACAACTTAAAGTAAGGCTTGGTAGTAATTTGTGTATGCACGCTTACCGTAATAGAGTGAAATTTCACGCAAATAAACACTTGTGTTTTAACTGTTATTAACCTTCCACCAACAAAACCAATTTTACAGCTGTTTTTTCTATAGCTTTTTCCGTGTGAGAACTGCATTTAAATAACTTCAAAGAGGCAGGCGTGTGACGAGAGAGTCGCAACAAGAGGAGTGGAACTTTATTTTCTGCAGCACAGCACCGCGCTGCCGCACATACTTTACTTTAAAGTACAGTAGAATGGATACGATTTTTAAAATCCGTGTTTGTACTTCGGTTATGATATTTTCCATTGTATTTTCTCATGACCTAATCGTATACAAGGAAAAAAAGATATTATTGGGTCCGACAGAAAATAAAAAAAATATTATAGTCACTTCCGATTGTAAATAAAAGTGATAATCATTTCCGTGCGTAAAAATGTAGGCATTAGCGTTCTTGTTCGAGCATCTCCAGTCCTTTTCATCAGCACACCACGTAAAGGTGCCGAACCGGCAACAGCTTTGCGGACCCTACCTGTCTACTCCGCGCGGGGTAGCCGCAGGGCTCCCACCGTCGGAAGTGCTAGTCCTAACTCGGGCATGGCTGTGTGTGTTGTCCTTAGTGTAAGTTAGTCTAAATTAAATTAAGTAAAGCCTAGGGACCGATGACCTCAGCAATTTGGTCACATAGGAACTTAAAAGTTCCTAATCAGGGGCAAATTATTTAGTTTGACCTGCTACGGTAGATAGGTTTTTGAATATCTGCGTATTACTAGATACTGTTTGTGCGTTTTCGTCAGGGTCTACACTAGAGTTGCGTAGCGAGAGTCGATAGTAGTTTGTTTGCTTGTTTTGAAAACTAGTGTGACCGCTTGTTGGCGTTAGTAAGCCAGTCACGCAGCAGTAGCCGTCCGAGACAGACGGAGAAACGGGGAAGTAAATGATATTGTGTCATTTACGAGTTCCTAACCAGGAGCGAATTTTATTGTATCATCGGTTTGCTTTAATAGTTCAGTTTCTTTTGTTTCTGCGTGTAAATTTAGTATCTAATCATCTGAGTGCTTCGGTAGATAGCTTTGTGAATATCTGCGTGGATAGGCACCACTACTGTGGGCCGGCCGTGGGGATCCAACAGACGTCCAGCAAATCAGGGTCCTCCGATCGGTCCCCACCGGTGGCCAACCTAGTCACTGCTGAACTGAGGCTGACCCCTCACCTGTGGTCGAGTGGGAGATCACCCTGGGCCGAAGCAGGCGGCGAAAGACTTCCCAGGCGGCCCCACGTGAGGCCTCCCCGGTTTGTGTGACAAACAGGTTCCAGGTTCTGTCTCTGCTGACACTGTCGTTGACCCAGATGCTGTCGCCTGTCCTGTTTCAGAGGAAACCACTCAGCCTGCAAGATCCAGGCAATCGCAGAGGGTGAGATTATGGGTAGTTGGGAACTCCAACGTTAGGCGCGTTATGGGCCCCTTAAGGACTTGGCCGACAAGGAGATTTTTTTTTTTTTTTGGTCTTCAGTCTACTGACTGGTTTGATGCGGCCCGCCAGGAATTCCTTTCCTGTGCTAACCTCTTCATTTCAGAGTAGCACTTGGAACCTACGTCCTCAATTATTTGCTTGACGTATTCCAATCTCTGTCTTCCTCTACAGTTTTTGCCCTCTACAGCTCCCTCTAGTACCATGGAAGTCATTCCCTCATGTCTTAGCAGATGTCCTATCATCCTGTCCCTTCTTGTGTTTTCTACATATTCCTTTCCTCTCCGATTCTGCATAGAACCTCCTCATTCCTTATCTTAAGTCCACCTAATTTTCAACATTCGTCTATAGCAGCACATCTCAAATGCTTCGATTCTCTTCTGTTCCGGTTTTCCCACAGGCCATGTTTCACTACCATACAATGCTGTACTCCAGACGTACATCCTCAGAAATTTCTTCCTCAAATTAAGGCCGGTATTTGATATTAGTAGACTTCTCTTGGCGAGAAATTCCTTTTTTGCCATAGCGAGTCTTCTTTTGATGTCCTCCTTGCTCCGTCCGTCATTGGTTATTTTACTGCCTAGGTAGCAGAATTCCTTAACTACATTGACTTCGTGACCATCAATCCTGATGTTAAGTTTCTCGCTGTTCTCATTTCTACTACTTCTCATTACCTTCGTCTTTCTCCGATTTACTCTCACACCATACTGTGTACTCATTATACTGTTCATTCCGTTCAGCAGATCATTTAATTCTTCTTCACTTTCACTCAGGATAGCAATGTCATCAGCGATTCGTATCATTGATATCCTTTCACCTTGTATTTTAATTCCACTCCTGAACCTTTCTTTTATTTCCATCATTGCTTCCTCGATGTACAGATTGAAGAGTAGGGGCGAAAGGCTACAGCCTTGTCTTACACCCTTCTTAGTACGAGCACTTCATTCTTGATCGTCCACTCTTATTATTCCCTCTTGGTTGTTGTACATATTGTATATGACCCGTCTCTCCCTATAGCTTACCCCTACTTTTTTCAGAATCTCGAACAGCTTGCACCATTTTATATTGTCGAACGCTTTTTCCAGGTCGACAAATCCTATGAAAGTGTCCTGATTTTTCTTTAGCCTTGCTTCCATTATTAGCCGTAACGTCAGAATTAACTCTCTCGTCCCTTTACTTTTCCTAAAGCCAAACTGATCGTCAGCTAGCGCATTCTCAATTTTCTTTTACATTCTTCTGTATATTATTCTTGTAAGCAGCTTCGATGCATGAGCCGTTAAGCTGATTGTGAGATAATTCTCGCACTTGTCAGCTCTTGCCGTCTTCAGAATTAAGTGGATGATGCTTCTCCGAAAGTCAGATGGTATATCGCCAGACTCACATTCTACACACCAACGTGAATAGTCGTTTTGTTGCCACTTCCCCAATGATTTTAGAAATTCCGATGGAGTGTTATCCATCCCTTCTGCCTTATTTGACCGTAAGTCCTCCAAAGCTCCGATTCTAATACTGGATCCCCTATCTCTTCTAAATCGACTCCTGTTTCTTCTTCTATCACATCAGACAAATCTTATCCCTCATAGAGGCTTTCCATGTATTCTTTCCACCTATCTGCTCTCTCCTCTGCATTTAATAGTGGAATTCCCGTTGCACTCTTAATGTTACCACCGTTGCTTTTAATGTCACCAAAGGTTGTTTTGACTTTCCTGTATGCTGAGTCTGTCCTTCCGACAATCATATCTTTTTCGATGTCTTCACATTTTTCATGCAGCCATTTCGTCTTAACTTCCCTGCACTTCCTATTTATTTCATTCTTCAGCGACTTGTATTACTGTATTCCTGGTTTTCCCGGAACATGTTTGTACTTCCTCCTTTCATCAATCAACTGAAGTATTTCTTCTGTTACCCATGGTTTCTTCGCAGCTACCTTCTTTGTACCTATGTTTTCCTTCCCAACTTCTGTGATGGCCCTTTTTAGAGATGTCCATTCCTATTCAACTGTACTGCCTACTGCGCTATTCCTTATTGCTGTATTTATAGCGTTAGAGAACTTCAAACGTATCTTGTCATTCCTTAGTACTTCCGTATCCCACTTCTTTGCGTATTGATTCTTCCTGACTAATGTCTTGAACTTCGGCCTACTCTTCATCACTAATATATTGTGATCTGAGTCTATATCTGCTCCTGGGTACGCCTTACAATCCAGTATCTGATATCGGAATCTCTGTCTGACCATGATGTAATCTAATTGAAATCTTCATGTATCTCCCGGCCTTTTCCAAGTATACCTCCTCCTCTTGTGATTCTTGAAGAGGGTATTCGCTTAACTTGTTACAGAACTCAATTAGTCTTTCTCCTCTTTCATTCCATGTCCCAAGCCCATATTCTCCTGTAACCCTTTCTTCTACTCCTTCCCCTACAACTGCATTCCAGTCGCCCATGACTATTTGATTTTCGTCCCCCTTTACATACTGCATTACCCTTTCACTATCCTCATACACTTTCTCTATCTGTTCATCTTCAGCTTGCGACGTCGGCATGTATATCTGAACTATCGTTGTCGGTGTTAGTCTGCTGTCGATTCTGATTAGAACAACCCGGTCACTGAACTGTTCACAGTAACACACCCTCTGCCCTACCTTCCGATTCATAACGAATCCTACACCTGTTATACCATTTTCTGATGCTGTTGATATTACCTGATAATCTGACCAGAAATCCTTGTCTTCTTTCCACTTCACTTTACTGACCCCTACTATATCTAGATTGAGCCTTTGCATTTCCCATTTCAGATTTTCTAGTTTCCCTACCACGTTCAAGCTTCTGACATTCCACGCCCCGACTCGTAGAACGTTATCCTTTCGTTGATTATTCAATCTTTTTCTCATGGTAACGTCCCCCTTGGCAGTCCCCTCCCGGAGATCCGAATGGGGGACTATTCTGGAATCTTTTGCCAATAGAGAGATCATCATGACACTTCTTCAATTACAGACCACATGTCCTGTGGATATGTGTTTCCATTGCCTTCTGTATCCTCATGTCGTTGATCATTGCTGATTCTTCCGCCTTTAGGGGCCATTTCCCACCCCTAGGACAAGAGAGTGCCCTGAACCTCTATCCGCTCCTCCGCCCTCTTTGACAATGCCGTTGGCAGAATGAGGCTGACTTCTTATGCCGGAAGTCTTCGGCAGTGGCGGGGATCGAACCCGGGACCGTAGACGTTTTGATTATGAATCAAAGACGCTACCCCTAGACCACGGGTACGTCCCACAAGGAGATTAAGAAATCCCATGTGCACTCCATGTGCATACCGGGTGGAGTCATTCCAGATGTGAAAAGGGTCCTCCCAGATGCCATGAAGAACACAGGAAGCAACCAAGTGCTGGTGGTGGCTCACGTCGGTACCAATGATGTGTGTCACTTTGGATCAGAAGAGATTCTCTCTGGTTTCGAGTGGCTAACAGAAGTGGTAAAGACTGCCAGTCTTGCTTGCAAGATGAAAACAGAACTGACCATTTGCAGCATGGTCGACAGGATCGATTGCGGATCTCTGGTACAGAGCCGAGTTGAGGGTCTGAATCAGAGGCTCAAACGGTTCTGCGACCGTGTAGACTGCAGATTCCTCGACTTGCGACAAAGGGTGGTTGGGTTTCGGGCTCCGCTGAATAGGTCAGGTGTCCACTATATGCATGAGACCGCTACACGGGTAGCAGGGGCTGTATGGCATGGACTGGGCGGTTTTTTACGTTAGAGTGTCTAGGGAAGACATAAGAAGGTCTTCAGTCACAAAGGGTGCATGCTGAACACAGGAAAAACGTAGATACAGGAACCATTGGTAAAACAGTTTTAAATTGTCGTAGCTATGTTGGGGAAGTACCATAGCTCCAAGCGCTAATAGAAAGTACTGATGCTCAAATCATTATAGGTACTGAAAGCTGGCTAAAGCCGGATATAAGCTCAGTCGAAATTTTTGCGAAGAACCTATCGGTGTTCCGAAAGGATAGGCTAAACACGGTTGGCGGTGGCGTGTTTGTTGTTGTCAGAAATAGTTTAACATGTCGCGAAATTGAAATAGATACTTCCTTTGAGTTAGTATGGGCTGAAGTCATTGTTGGCAAACCGGAACAAAATAACAATAGGATCCTTTTACCGACCTCGTAATTCAAATGATACAGTTGCTCAAAGGTTCGAAGAGAACTTCAGTCTGATTTAAAACACGTACCCGACTCATACGATAATAGTTGGTGGAGACTTTAATTTACCCTCCGGAGGTGCGCAAAAAATATCATCCGAAATTGTGCTAAACGCATTCTCTGAAAGTTATTTCGAGCAGTTAGTTCATGAGCCCACACGGATAGTAAACGGTAGTGAAAACACACCTCAGTTCTTAGCAACAAATAATCCTGAGTTAATAACGAACATAAAAACCAATTCAGGGAATAGTGAACACAGGGTTGTCGTAGCGTGATTGAATAGTGTAATCCCCAAATCCTCGAAAAATAAGCTACAAATATACCTATTCAAAAAAGCAGATAAAAAGTCACTTGACGCCTTCCTGAGAGACAGTCTCCACTCATTACAAATTAATAAAATAAGTGTAGACCAGATGTGGCTTAACTTCAAAGAAATAGTATCGGCAGCAATTGAGAGATTTATACCAAATAAATTAACAAAAGACGGAGCTGATCCTCCTTGGTACACAAAACGGATCAGAACACTGTTCCAGAGACTAAGAAATAAACATTACAAACATACGCAAAATCCCCAAGACTGGCGATCTTTTACAGAAACTCGAAATTAAACGCGGACTTCAATGCGAGATACTTATAAGAGTTTCCACAACGAAAATTTGTCTCGAAACCTGGCAGAAAATCCTAAGAGATTCTGGTCGTATGTGAAGTACGTTAGCGGCAAGAAACAATCAATGCCTTCTCTGCACCATAGATATGGAGATACTATCGAAGACAGTACTGCCAAAGCAGAGTTACTAAAGACAGCCTTCCGAAATGCTTTCACCAAAGAAGACGAAGTAAATATTCCAGAATTCGAATCGAGAACAGCTGCTAACGTGAGTAATGTAGAAGGAAATATCTTCGGAGTACTGAAGCAACTTAAATCACTTAATAAACGCAAGTCTTCTGGTCCAGACTGCATACCAATTAGGTTCCTTTCGGAGTACGCTGATGCATTAGCTCCATACTTCATAATCATATACAACCGTTTGCTCGAAGAAAGATCCGTTTCCAAAGACTGGAAAGTTGCCAGGTCAAACAAAAATTCAAGAGTGGTATTAGTAGTAATCCACTAAATTGCAGGCCCATACGTTAACGTCGATATGCAGCAAGATTTTAGAACATATATTGTGTTCGATCATTATCAATTACCTCGAAGAAAACTGTCTATGGACACACAGTCAACATAGAAAACATCGTTGCTATGAAACACAATTAGCTCTTCATTCACACGAAGGGTTGGTGCTATTGACACGGGATTTCAGATCGACTCCGTATGTGTTGATTTCGAAAGGCTGTACCACACATGCAGTTAGTGATGAAATTGCGTGCTTATTGAATATCGTCTTAGCTGTGTGACTGGATTTGTGATTTCCTGTCAGAGGGGTCACAGTTCGTAGAAATTGACGGAAAGTCATCGAGTAAAACAGAAGTGATTTATAGTGATTTATAGTGATTTATAGTGAGCACTATGCGACTTAACTTATGAGGTCATCAGTCACCTAGAACTTAGAACTAATTAGACCTAACTAACCTAAAGACATCACACACATCCATGCTCGAGGCAGGACTCGATCCTGTGACCGTAGCCGTTGCTCGGTTCCAGACTGTAGCGCCTAGAACCGCACGGCCACTCCGGCCGGCCCGAAAGTAGTGCTATAGGTCCTTTGCTGTTCTTTTCCTACATAAACGATTTGGGTGACAATCTGAGCAGCCGTCTTCGGTTGTCTGCAGACGACGCTGTCGTTTATCGAATAATAAAGCCATCAGAAGACCAAAACAAACTGCAAAACGATTTGGAAAAATATGAATGGTGTTAAAAGTGGCAGTTGACCCTAAATAACGAAAAGTGTGAGGGCATCCACATGAGTGTTAAACGGAACTCGTCAAACTTCGGTTACACGATAAATCAGTCTAATTTAAAAGCTACAAATTCAACTAAATACCTATGTATTACAATTACGAACAACTTAAATTGGAAGGAACACATAGAAAATGTTGTGGGGAAGGCTAACCAAAGACTGAGTTTTATTGGCAGGACACCTAGAATATGTAACAGATCTACTAAGGTGCCTGCCTACACTACGCTTGTCCGTCCTCTTTTAGAATACTGCTGCGCGGTGTGGGATCCTTACCAGACAGGAATGACGAAGTACATTGAAAAAGTTCAAAGAAAGAAAGCACGTTTTGTATTATCGTGAATTATGGAAGAGAGTGTCACAGAAATGATACAGGATTTGGGCTGGACGTCATTAAAATAAAGGCGTTTTTCGTTTCGACGGAATCTTCTCAGGAAATTCCAATCACCATCTTCCTCCTCCGAATGCGAAAATACAGGGTGATTCAAAAAGAATACCACAACTTTAAAAATGTATATTTAATGAAAGAAGCATAATATAACCTTCTGTTATACATCATTACAAAGAGTATTTAAAAAGGTTTTTTTCACTCAAAAACAAGTTCAGGGATGTTCAATATGGCCCCCTCCAGACACACGAGCAATATCAACCCGATACTCCAACTCGTTCCACACTCTCTGTAGCATATCAGGCGTAACAGTTTGGATAGCTGCTGTTATTTCTCGTTTCAAATCATCAATGGTGGCTGGGAGAGGTGGCGGAAACACCATATCCTTAACATACCCCCATAAGAAAAAATCGCAGGGGGTAAGATCAGGGCTTCTTGGAGGCCAGTGATGAAGTGCTCTGTCACGGGCTGCATGGCGGCCGAACCATCGCCTCGGGTAGTTGACGTTCAGGTTTCATAACTAACCTTTTTGTTAGGACTCTCCGTACAGTTGATTGTGGAATTTGCAGCTCTCTGCTAGCTCTGTGAGTCGATTTTCCTGGGCTGCGAACAAATGCTTGCAGGATGCGTGCTACATTTTCATCACTCGTTCTCGGCCGTCCAGAACCTTTCCCTTTGCACAAACACCCATTCCCTGTAAACTGTTTATACCAACGTTTAATACACCACCTATCAGGAGGTTTAACACCATACTTCGTTCGAAATGCACGCTGAACAACTGTCGTCGATTCACTTCTGCCGTACTCAATAACACAAAAAGCTTTCTGTTGAGCGGTCGCCATCTTAGCATCAACTGACGCTGACGCCTAGTCAACAGCGCCTCAAGCGAACAAATGTACAACTAAATGAAACTTTATAGTTCCCTTAATTCGCTGACAGATAGTGCTTAGCTCTGCCTTTTGTCGCTGCAGAGTTTTAAATTCGTAAAGTTGTGGTATTCTTTTTGAATCACCCTGTATTTTGTTGACACTGGGCTACGTAGGGAGGAACTATCACCAAGATAAAATAAGGGAAATCAGAACTCGTACGGGAAGATTTAGGTGTTCATTCTTTCCGCGCGCTATACGAGATTGGAATAATAGAGAATTGTGAAGGTGGTACGATCAACCATCTGCCAGGCACTTAAATGTGATTTGAAGAGTATCCATGTAGAAGTAGACTACCTAACTGTATGCATTCAGGGGGGGGTCGGGGCGGGCCTCGGGTGTTCTGCTTGGCAGGAAAGTCGTAGAATTGGGACGGGGGGATTAGTGGAGCCTTCCCCGACCTTTTCTGGGTACAAATTTCACTTTGTGCAGTTTACGGGACACCCACCTTACTTGGACCTTCGTAATTCAGTAGCTCCACTGATGACAAAAGCGATATCATATTTGTAGTTAAATTAAGGTATTGAAGTGCCTTTTAAACGCATGCACTGTTTCTGGCTCTCCCCCGGGATGCCTGTTTTAGTGGAGTCCTTTCTTCCAAGATCAGTATTATCTCACATTTTCTGGCGAATGTCACAGCCTCGACAGTACTGGACCTCCGTAATAACGTTCTAAATCCTGCCACGTTAACGTTCCAAGTCACTGCTGACCAATTTGCTTTCTGCCTCCTGCTTCAAAATGTTGCGTCACATTTCCTCAGTAATTGTAGTAAACTATCCATGTAACCAACTTGTATGATGACATTTCTTCCTCTGGCCGGATAATTAAATTTAACTGTGGTTAAATCAATGAACATACACTGTGGGTTCCGCCTTGATTAACATCCACATTGGCATACAAGATTAAGTTTAATCACACTGGGATTATTAACAGTGTGATGATTGTTTATAGAAAATCCCTTTGAGAATGCTGTTACTGCTTACATAACCGCGCGTCGGCTTCAATAGCACAAACATTCCCTCAGTTTTTTCCGTTCGCCAACTAAATTTGAGAATTAGCTAGACTGCAGAAGTACGAAGTGGCGAAAAACTCTCGTTCCTATTGTATTTATCCCTTATCTCAACATATTTCGAGCACATCTTTCCATATTCATTAACTTTTGATACAACTAATTTTCAGAACCCCCCTATAGCACCAGGTGTAAAACCCTTAGATTCTGTTCGTTTCTGGTTTTCCCATAGTCTGATTCATTTCCATACGGTGCTGTGCTTCCTCTAATTAAGGCCGCTGTTTCATACCAGTAGACTTCCTTTGGTCAGTAATGCCCTCTGTTTCAGTGCTAGTCCTCTTTCCATGTCCTCCATACTTCAGGCGTCATATGTTATTTTGTTTCCAACGTTACAGAAATCGTGTACTTCATCCACTTCGTGCCCCAATGTGTATTACCTCTTACTTCCTTAAAATTTTTGCAAAAGTCAATTAGTTTCTCGCCTCTCTGAATTCTATTACCGAGCCCACACTTACATACCACATACGGACTTCTGAGATTCCACGCTCCGACCATTATTTATTATTTTCATGTAATACTTCTCTTTTTATGTAAACTGTGTGATGGGTGCGGTAAATCTACTCACCTGACAATGTGAGCTAGTTCCTGTATGTTACACATCGTCTGTATCTGCACATTCTAATCCAGCAAAGGATATCCCTTTGCAGAGTTCTTTTCTTTATATTCGAAAATCTCTAAGAAATCTGATATCGTTAACATGGGTACATATTTTCGCCCCTTTTTAAGGTTTCAGGGATTTATAATGTCATAAGGTTTTGTTGCCTCTGATGTCTGGGTGAGGTTTAACAGGTGCTTCGGAGAAGGATACAACAGAGCGATTCTATTTCACCTGAGATCAGCAACCCTTTTCCCTGCTCCTTACCACTTTCATGTCAAACTAATAATTCTTAAAGCTTTAAGTGAGGCTCGCATTTTCAGTACAATTAAATTCAAGTATTGCGGGCGTTCTTTAACATAAGATTTCTCCTTAATCCGTTAACTACCACTTGGGATTAGTATATTAGTTGTTATTAAGTTTAATATTTTATGCTTCGGTGTGAGTGTTCAATGGCAGTGTTTTCGAAGAGTGTTAGTTTGTTGCCTCGTACAATGTGAAGGAGTTTCTTGCGATGTAGTGAACTTCTTTGTGTGCATCATAAGTGATAGTTTATCATACTACCCCCTGTTGTACCTGAGACTGGTTTGATGCAGCTCTCCATGCTACTCTATCCTGTGCAAGCTTCTTCATCTCCCAGTACCTACTGCAACCTACATCCTTCTGAATCTGCCTAGTGTATTCATCTCTTGGTCTCCCTCTACGATTTTTACCCTCCACGCTGCCCACCAATGCTAACTTTGTGATCGCTTGATGCCTCAAAACATGTCCTACCAACCAATCCCTTCTTCTAGTCAAGTTGTGCCACAAACTTCTCTTCTCCCCAGTCCTATTCAATACCTCCTCATTAGTTACGTGATCTACCCACCTTATCTTTAGCATTCTTCTGTAGCACCACATTTCGAAAGCTTCTATTCTCTTCTTGTCCAAACTGGTTATCGTCCATATTTCACTTCCATACATGGCTACACTCCATACAAATACTTTCAGAAACGACTTCCTGACACTTAAATCTATACTCGATGTTAACAAATTTCTCTTCTTGAGAAACGATTTCCTTGCCATTGCCAGTCTACATTTTATATCCTCTCTACTTCGACCATCATCAGTTATTTTACTCCCTAAATAGCAAAACTCCTTTACTACTTTAAGTGCCTCATTTCCTAATCTAATCCCCTCAGCATCACCCGATTTAATTTGACTACATTCCATTATCCTCGTTTTGCTTTTGTTGATGTTCATCTTATATCCTCCTTTCAAGACACTGTCCATTCCGTTCAACTGCTCTTCCAAGTCCTTTGCTGTCTCTGACAGAATTACAATGTCATCGGCGAACCTCAAAGTTTTTACTACTTCTCCATGAATTTTAATACCTACTCCGAATTTTTCTTTTGTTTCCTTTACTGCTTGATCAATATACAGATTGAATAACATCGGGGAGAGGCTACAACCCTGTCTCACTCCTTTCCCAACCACTGCTTCCCTTTCATGCCCCTCGACTCTTATAACTGCCATCTGGTTTCTGTACAAATTGTAAATAGCCTTCCCCCCCCCTCCCCTGTATTTTACCCCTGCCACCTTCAGAATTTGAAAGAGGGTATTCCAGTTAACGTTGTCAAAAGCTTTCTCTAAGTCTACAAATGCTAGAAACGTAGGTTTGCCTTTTCTTAATCTTTCTTCTAAGATAAGTCGTAAGGTTAGTATTGCCTCACGTGTTCCAACATTTCTACGGAATCCAAACTGATCTTCGCCGAGGTGCGCTTCTATCAGTTTTTCCATTCGTCTGTAAAGAATTTGCGTTAGTATTTTGCAGCTGTGACTTATTAAACTGATAGTTCGGTAATTTTCACATCTGTCAACACCTGCTTTCTTTGGGATTGGAATTATTATATTCTTCTTGAAGTCTGTGGGTATTTCGCCTGTCTCATACATCTTGCTCACCAGATGGTATGGTAGAGTTTTGTCATGACTGGCTCTCCCAAGGCTACCAGTAGTTCTAATGGAATGTTGTCTACTCCCGGGTCCTTGTTTAGACTAAGGTCTTTCAGTGCTCTGTCAAACTCTTCACGCAGTATCTTATCTCCCATTTCATCTTCATCTACATCCTCTTCCATTTCCATAATACTGTCCTCAAGTACATCGCCCTTGTATAAACGCTCTATATACTCCTTCCACCTTTCTGCCTTCCCTTCTTTGCTTAGAACTGGGTTGCCATCTGAGCTCTTGATATTCATACAAGTGGTTCTGTTCTCTCCAAAGGTCTCTTTAATTTTCCTGTAGGCAGTATCTATCTAACCCCTAGTGAGACAAGCCTCTACATCCTTACATTTGTCCTCTAGCCATCCCTGCTTAGCCATTTTGCACTTTCTGTCGATCTCATCTTTTAGACGTTTGTATTCCCTTTTGCCTGCTTCATTTACTGCATTTTTATATTTTCTCCTTTCATCAATTAAATTCAATATTTCTTCTGTTACCCAAGGATTTCTATTAGCCCTCGTCTTTTTACCTACTTGATCATCTGCTGCCTTCACTACTTCATCCCTCAGAGCTACCCATTCTTCTTCTACTGTATTTCTTTCCCCCATTCCTGTCAATTGTTCCCTTATGCTCTCCCTGAAACTCTCTACAACCTCTGGTTCTTTCAGTTTATCCAGGTCCCATCTCCTTAAATTCCCACCTTTTTGCAGATTCTTCAGTTTCAATCTGCAGTTCATAACCAATGGATTGTGGTCAGAATCCACATCTGCCCCTGGAAATGTCTTACAATTTAAAACCTGGTTCCTAAATCTCTGTCTTACCATTATATAATCTATCTGATACCTATTAGTATCTCCAGGATTATTCCAGGTATACAACCTTCTATTATGATTCTTGAACCAAGTGTTAGCTATGATTAAGTTATGCTCTGTGCAAAATTCTACAAGGCGGCTTCCTCTTTCATTTCTTCCCCCCAATCCATATTCACCTACTATGTTTCCTTCTCTCCCTTTACCTACTGACGAATTCCAGTCACCCATGACTATTAAATTTTCGTCTCCCTTCACTACCTGAATAATTTCTTTTATCTCGTCATACATTTCATCAATTTCTTCATCTTCTGCAGAGCTAGTTGGCATATAAACCTGTACTACTGTAGTAGGCATGGGCTTTCTGTCTATCTTGGCTACAATAATGCGTTCACTATGCTGTTTGTAGTAGCTAAACCGCACTCCTATTTTTTTATTCATTATTAAACCTACTCCTGCATTACCCCTATTTGATTTTGTATTTATAACCCTGTAATCACCTGACCAAAAGTCTTGTTCCTCCTGCCACCGAACTTCACTAATCCGCACTATATCTAACTTTAACCTATCCATTTACCTTTTTAAATTTTCTAACCTACCTGCCCGATTAAGGGATCTGACATTCCACACTCCGATCCGTAGAATGCCAGTTTTCTTTCTCCTGATAACGACGTCCTCTTGAGTAGTCCCCGCCCCGAGATCCGAATGGGGGACTATTTTACCTCCGGAATATTTTACCCAAGAGGACGCCATCATCATTTAATCATACAGTAAAGCTGCATGTCCTTGGGAAAAATTACGGCTGTAGTTTCCCCTTGCTGTCAAACTCTTCACGCAGTATCTTATCTCCCATTTCATCTTCATCTACATCCTCTTCCATTTCCATAATACTGTCCTCAAGTACATCGCCCTTGTATAAACGCTCTATATAATCCTTCCACCTTTCTGCCTTCCCTTCTTTGCTTAGAACTGGGTTGCCATCTGAGCTCTTGATATTCATACAAGTGGTTCTGTTCTCTCCAAAGGTCTCTTTAATTTTCCTGTAGGCAGTATCTATCTTACCCCTAGTGAGACAAGCCTCTACATCCTTACATTTGTCCTCTAGCCATCCCTGCTTAGCCATTTTGCACTTTCTGTCGATCTCATCTTTTAGACGTTTGTATTCCCTTTTGCCTGCTTCATTTACTGCATTTTTATATTTTCTCCTTTCATCAATTAAATTCAATATTTCTTCTGTTACCCAAGGATTTCTATTAGCCCTCGTCTTTTTACCTACTTGATCATCTGCTGCCTTCACTACTTCATCCCTCAGAGCTACCCATTCTTCTTCTACTGTATTTCTTTCCCCCATTCCTGTCAATTGTTCCCTTATGCTCTCCCTGAAACTCTCTACAACCTCTGGTTCTTTCAGTTTATCCAGGTCCCATCTCCTTAAATTCCCACCTTTTTGCAGATTCTTCAGTTTCAATCTGCAGTTCATAACCAATGGATTGTGGTCAGAATCCACATCTGCCCCTGGAAATGTCTTACAATTTAAAACCTGGTTCCTAAATCTCTGTCTTACCATTATATAATCTATCTGATACCTATTAGTATCTCCAGGATTATTCCAGGTATACAACCTTCTATTATGATTCTTGAACCAAGTGTTAGCTATGATTAAGTTATGCTCTGTGCAAAATTCTACAAGGCGGCTTCCTCTTTCATTTCTTCCCCCCAATCCATATTCACCTACTATGTTTCCTTCTCTCCCTTTACCTACTGACGAATTCCAGTCACCCATGACTATTAAATTTTCGTCTCCCTTCACTACCTGAATAATTTCTTTTATCTCGTCATACATTTCATCAATTTCTTCATCTTCTGCAGAGCTAGTTGGCATATAAACCTGTACTACTGTAGTAGGCATGGGCTTTGTGTCTATCTTGGCTACAATAATGCGTTCACTATGCTGTTTGTAGTAGCTAAACCGCACTCCTATTTTTTTATTCATTATTAAACCTACTCCTGCATTACCCCTATTTGATTTTGTATTTATAACCCTGTAATCACCTGACCAAAAGTCTTGTTCCTCCTGCCACCGAACTTCACTAATCCGCACTATATCTAACTTTAACCTATCCATTTACCTTTTTAAATTTTCTAACCTACCTGCCCGATTAAGGGATCTGACATTCCACACTCCGATCCGTAGAATGCCAGTTTTCTTTCTCCTGATAACGACGTCCTCTTGAGTAGTCCCCGCCCCGAGATCCGAATGGGGGACTATTTTACCTCCGGAATATTTTACCCAAGAGGACGCCATCATCATTTAATCATACAGTAAAGCTGCATGTCCTTGGGAAAAATTACGGCTGTAGTTTCCCCTTGCTTTCAGCCGTTCACAGTACCAGCACAGCAAGGCTGTTTTGGTTAATGTTACAAGGCCAGATCAGTCAATCATCCAGACAGTTGCCCCTGCAACTACTGAAAAGGCTGCTGCCCCTCTTCAGGAACCACATGTTTGTCTGGCCTCTCAACAGATACCCCTCCGTTGTGGTTGCACCTACGGTACGGCCATCTGTATCGCTGAGGCACGCAAGCCTCCCCACCAACGGCAAGGTCCATGGTTCATGGGGCAAGACTACCCCCTAGTAATCCAGATATCCACTTGTTACTGCTTCATCTCATCATCTTCAGCATCTCTCGTTCCATAAAATTGATTCATGATTTTCCACTCTGCACGTCTACTAATATTGCTATCCATGTTATATTATAATTCATTTACGTCCCCCAATGGCTTTGCTTGACAGTAACAGTATTTGAGTAATATATTGCCTCACAGCACGAGAAATGAAGCCAAAGGGAAATTGTTGCTACCGTATAGTCGTACAGAATTCCCAGTATTGTATGCGTTGCGTGACTTAACGTCTTTGTTACCAAATTATCTATGGCTTAATCTTTCAGTTAATATTTCTATGCTCCGAGCCTTGCACACACAGTGACCGATAATAGTGTTTATAAGAGAGTAATAGAAATAAAACTTTTCATCATGATTGCTTGAATAAACTCGGTAATCAAACAAAATCCGTTGAATATGGTAAGAGGGAGATAGTTACATCAGCAAGGTAGTTGAACGTTACGTAGAACCCAGTCTTTGTGACCCCCGGGTTATGTTTGAGCAGGTACTAGCAAAAAGTTTTTTTTTTCTCCACCGTCATTAATCGCATTAGACAAGTAACCAGCATCGTTGCGTATCAAACATTTTGCAAGAAGTGAACCTTCGATGTCTCAAATAACAGTGCATACACAGTGATCTTTCCGAAAGTGCTTTTTTATTATATTTTATTCAGTATTTCCTATATTCTGGAGGATGCTGTGAATTTAGATTAGCATCTTCAGTCGCTGTAAAAACCGAGGTCCACGGCATGAAACGTAGTTGAAAGGCGTCTACTCCATACTGAACATAGTTAACTGACGACTGTTTGCACCAAATTTCGTCAGGTCCAAAATATTTGCTCCTTATATTCATAATCTTCTTTTTCTTTAATATCATGTACGCTTCTACAGTCGCACGAAAACTATGTGTCTCCATACGACTATCAGGAAACACTGGTGTATTTCATGTAACGCGTGTTTTAATCGAATAGTTATTCCAAGTGCTCCTGTCAATATCGTTACAAAGTATACAACCTTCATTATCATTATTATCATTACCCTATTGGTATTTTCACTTGATAAATGCAAAACGTTTATTTCTTGTCGGATTCTTAGCTTTCACATGATAATAAAGAGTTGTAGGAGACAGTCTGAAAAGCTTGTAAGGGTGTTGCAAGGTAATTTGTGGAGAAAAATAATTTTGAAGGAAAAAATTTCATTTCAGAGTTAATGAGCATTGAAGTCGGCCAACCAGGTCGTTGCGTGCGCAAGTTCAAGCAGCTCGCCAGTTACATTCAATCTGTTGATCCATGAGGGATGGGGGACATCAGCTGGTCAAGTAATTGTCAATATCAATAAAATTCTCCAACAGCCGCGTAACTGTGATGTTAATTTACTTTATTTTATTTTACTAGTTTTGGCAGTCCACTATGCCATCTTCAGGCCCCATAGGGGTGTCTTATACACTGTCTTATATTCCTGCTTACATCGGAGTACTTGTAAAACGTTTTGAATTCACGACATGCAGGAATAAGTGGCACTGTATGACAGTTTGAGAGATTTATATGGGGAATGAAGATGGCCTAGGTGAATGCCGAATCCGGTGAAATAAAATATAATATAATCACATAGCAGTTAGACGGCTGTTGGCGGATGTCATTGATATTGACAGTTACAGTTATTGTCAGTTGTTCTCACAGCATTGATGACAGTGCACGAAACTACTCTTTGGCTCAGGCTCGATCCTTATTACCGTTTCACCTCTAATTTATGTATCGTTCACTTGCTCGGTCCCAGAAAATCACACAAGAACTCGCTTGGCGGACCATGTCTGGCGGTCCGCTTGAATTTTCGGGCAACGGCCTGATTGGCTACCTGCATCGCTAAGCAACTCGGAAATGGCTTAACGTTTCGAATTTTTAGCTGAACGGTTGTTTGATAAATTTTGCTTTTCAGTGGTTGTGGTTGAGGTGACACCGTGCAGGGTCTAGAGTATTCGTTTGTGTTATTGACGAATCTGAAGACTTTGAAAACCGTACCACATGGGTACGTATTCCATTTTTTCGAGCACTCCAGCGAGGTAGCTAAGAATAGTGTTCACGCCTGACGTCAGAAGGCCCATCAGTAATGTTTCACATAATAGAACTTATGTGAGCTTGAATCTGATTTGTTAATATGTGAAGTATGATAATTTTTAATTCCATTAATGCGTCCTCTATAGCTCCGTATTTTCTCATTATCTCAGTTCTGAATCGTTTCTCGTACATAGCTCAAAACTGCACAAGGATGAAATCCCTTTCGAGGTCAGTACTTCGCAATATTTAGTGCTTGGTTACGTTTGGTGTAACTTTGTTTTGAATTTGCTTTTCTTCTGCACTAACAATGATGAATGTATAATCCTTTTTAATATCAAGGCATATGTTATTCATAAAAGGACATTATATGCTTTTCAGTCTCTTCCACTGCATCCCACATGAGAAACAGTCACGTTGCTAACTTTCCCGTCTGTGTGTCATACGTTAGTGACACTGGCATTAGCAATCATCAATTGCTCCCACCTTTCTGCACTACCATCAAGTAGGAAATTCTGAGCAAAATCTCTCTATGAGATTGGGTTCATTACGAACAGATTAACGCTTCTCAGTTCAAACATGCTCTGCAGTCATTCCTTCTACAGCAGAACGTTGAAGCCCTGGTCTAGGTTTACAGAGATGTCCCTAATCACCCATACGACTACTCATGAGATATCTTCTAAATTGCTCCTCTTTCCGGGCTCGGGATACTTCCCGCGAGCAAAGACGAACTCTGTGAAGTAGATTTATGGACACGCAGCTCAATATTTGTCAGCAGATGGCAAGAACAGTGTCCTTATTTTTGGCATTCCCTCAATGAACGCCGTAGTACAGTTGTTCTTATTCCAAAATAGAGACAACTTTTCTCAAATTTCCTTTGCAGTGTCTTCCTTAACGCAGCCCAAAGCTGGGATGCTCGTGTCATAAGGAGTTGAACCCCGCCTTTTCCACGCTTACAACCGATCAATGAGTCGGACGTCTTGCTGCTGCCTTCTCCTCGCGACCCTGGTTTCCTGATATTCCCGGCGGTATTAATTTAAAATAAATCAATAAATAAAAAGAAAAGGAAAATAAATAAATACAAGGTGTTAATTGTATCTCTACTCGACTTTCCCTATTCTTTCCTTGGTTCCTGCAGGGCGCAAACGGGACATGGTGACCAGGCCTCGGGTTGCGACCGCTGCCCACTGTGCCCCCACCCTTCCTTTGGGGGCCGGCAAGGTTCCTAAAACAAAGAAAAACAAACAAAAAAAACAAAAAAAGGGGGGGGGCATTAGTGTCTGATTAGTAATCAAATCGTCGTCGGTCCAACGTTCGAAACTCACCACAGCTTAAATTTTTCTTAATAATCAACATTGGCGGCCGAGGACTTCGGCGTATCACCCTCGTTTTGCCGACAGCCTTGTCATAGAGGGCGAAGGAACAGACATAGGTTCAGCGCACTCTCTTGTCCTTAGGGTGAGAAACCGACCCTAAAGGCGGAAGAATCAGCAATGATCAACGGCATGAGGATGCAGAAGGCAATGGAAACCACTGCATTAAAAACACATAGCGTGCATCCACAGGGCATGTGGCCTGTAATTGAGACAGTGACAGCATGATCTCTCCATTGGCATTCTGCAATAGCACCCCATTCAGATCTCCGGAACAGGGCTACCAAGGGGGAGGTGACCATGAAAAAAAGAGACTGAATAGTCAACGAAAAGATAACGTTCTACGAGTCTGGGCGTGGAATGTCACAATCCTAAATGTGGCGGGAAAGCTAGAAAATCTGAAAAGGGAGAGGCAAAGACTCAGTCTAGATATAGTATGTGTCAGTGAAGTGAAATGAAAAGAAGACAAGGATTTCTGGTCAGATGAGTACGGGGTAATATCAATAGCAGCAGAAAATGGTATAACAGGAGTAGGATTCGTTTTGAGTAGAAAGGTAGGACGGAGAGTGTGTCACTGTGAACAGTTCAGTGATAGGATTGCTTTTGCCAGAATCGCCAGAAGACCAACATCGACAACGATGGTTATATATACCGACATCGCAAGCTCAATATTAAGAGATAAAGTATATGAGGATAGTGGAAGGGTAATTCAGTAAATAAAGGGAGATGAAAATCTAATTGTCATGGGGCATTGGAATACAATTCTAGGGGAATGAGTAGAAGAAAAGATTACAGAATAATATGGGCTTGGGACAAGGAATGATCGAGCAAAAAGACTAATTCAGTTCTGTAGTACATTGCAGCTATTAATAGTGAATACCCTGTTCAAGAATCACAAGAGGACGAGGTATACTTGGCAAAGGTCGGGAGATGCGGCAGAGATTTCGAATTTAGAGGCGTTCCAAGGAGCAGATACAGACTCTCAGATCACAATTTATTAGTGATGAAGAGTAGACTGAATTTTCATAGATTAACCAGGAAGAATCAATATGCAAAAAAGCGGGATAAAGAAGTACTAGGGAATAACAAGACAGGCTATAGATGCAGCAATACGGAATAGCTCAGTAGGCACTACAGTTGAAGACGAATGGACATCAATGAAAAGGGCAATCACAAAAGTTGGAAAGAAAAACATAGTTTCAAAGAAGGTAACTGCAAAGAAACCACAGGTAACACAAGAAATTCTCCAGTTGATTTAAGAAAGAAGGAACTACAAAAATGTTCAGGGAAATCAGGAGTACAGAAATACAAGTCGCTGAGGAATGAAATAAACAGGATCCGCAGGGAATCTAAGACGAAATGGCTGCATGAAAATTGAGAAGGAATCGCAAAAGAAAACATTGTCGGAACAATTGACTCAGCATATAGGAAAGTCTGAATAACTTTCGGTGAAGTTAAAAGCAAGGATGGTAATATTAAGAGTGCAGCAGGAATTCCACTGTAAAATGCAGAGGAGAGAGCGTATAGGTGGAAAGAGTACATTTGAAGACATTTATAAGGGGTAAGATTTAGATTTAGAAGAGATAGGGGACCCGGTATTACAATCAGATTTCGAAAGCGCTTTGGATGACTTAAAATCAAATAAGGCAGAAGAGATAACATTCCATCAGAATTTCTAAAACCATCCGGGGAAGTGGCAACGGAAGGAGTATTCCCGTTGTAGTGTAGAACGTCTGAGTCTGGCTACATACCATCTGACTCTCGGCAAAATACCATCCACACAATTCCGAAGACTGCAAGAGCTGACAAGTGCGAGAGTTATCGACAACGAGCTTAACCGCTCACACATCCAAATTTCTGACAGAATATACAGAAGAATGGAAAACAATACTGAGGATTTGTTAGATGACTATCAGTTGGGCTTCAGGACAGCTAAAGGTATCAGGGAATCAATTTTGACATTGTGATTGATAATGGAAACAAGACTAAAGAAAGATCAAGACACTTTTATAGGATTTGTTGGCCTGGAAAAAGCGTTAGACAATGTAAAATGGTGCAAGATATTCGAAATTCTAGGAATAATATAGGCAAGAACCAGGGGGGAGTAATAAGACTGGACGACCAAGAACGAAATTCTCGGATTAAAAAGGGTGTAAGACAGGCGTGTAGTCTTGCACCCCTGTTGTTCAATCTGTACGTCGAAAAAGCAATATGGAAATAAAAGGAAGGTTCAGGAGTACGATCAATATTCAAAGTGAAAGGATATCAAAGATACGATTCGCTGATGACATTGCTATCCTTAGTGAAAGTGAAGGAGAATTACATGATTTGCGGAATAGAATCAACAGTCTAATGAATACAGAATATGGATTGATGGTCACGAAGTAGATGAAATTAAGGAAATCTGCTACTTAGGCAGCAAAATAACCAATGATGGACAGGGCAAGGATGACATTAAAAGCAGATTAACACTGGCAAAAAGGGCCTTCCTGGCCAAGAGAAGTCTACTAGTATCAAACATAACCTTAATTTGAGGAAGAAATTTGTGAGAATGTACGTTTGGAGCACATCATTGTGTGGCAGTGAAAAATGTACTATGGAAAAACCGGAACAGAACAGAATGGAAGCATTTGAGATGTGGTGCTACAGACGAATATTGAAAATTAGGTGGACTGATGAGTTAAGGAATGAGAAGGTTCTGCGCAGAATTGGAGAGGAAAGGAATATCTTGAATACAGTGACCCGGAACAGCGACAGGATGATAAGACATCTGTTAAGACAACAGGGAATAAGTTCGGTGTTTTGCCGGCCGAAGTGGCCGTGCGGTTAAAGGCGCTGCAGTCTGGAACCGCAAGACCGCTACGGTCGCAGGTTCGAATCCTGCCTCGGGCATGGATGTTTGTGATGTCCTTAGGTTAGTTAGGTTTAACTAGTTCTAAGTTCTAGGGGACTAATGACCTCAGCAGTTGAGTCCCATAGTGCTCAGAGCCATTTGCACCATTTTTGAACTTCGGTGGTTTAAGAAGAAGCTGTAGAGGGTAAAACCTGTAGAGGAAGGAGTTGGCGCAGAAGAGGAATTGATGGCGGCCACATCAAACCAGTCATAAGATTGAAGACACAAAAGAAAAAAATAATTGTTGTGAAAGTGCAAGTTTCTCTTCGCCCGGCTGGTCGCATCAGCGTTGTCCGGGCGTGCAATTCTAGCTAGAGGGCGTCTGTTGATGCGAGTTCGCAGATGTAGCGCCACCCGTGGTTTGGCTCTGCCGACAAGATACTCTGGCGTGCAGATTGCAGTCCCGTAAGCAGAGGCAACTTTTGAGCCGGTGTGTAGGGCGGCGGAGTAGTTACGAGGCGGCTCCCGGAATCTTGTACTGTGCGCCAGCCATCAGTGTCGTTGTCGCAAGGGGTTGGCCTCAGTCGTCCACTGAAGGTGTCGCTGTAAAGGCAGTGACAGCTGTCAGCTTGTACACGGCTACCAGGCAAAACAAGCCCTGGAGTGGAGAGCGCTGTGGAACTGCGAGCAATGTGAAGACAGCAGCAGTACGTCGAAGGTATTTTCGCAAAGGATATGACCGATCTCTCTAATCATTGTCTCGCATCAAGTTACTGCAACGGGCAAACAAATTTTAACAGAAAATTTATGGTGTGATTCGGAGGAACCCACTGAGTACAGTAGTAGAGAACTGAGGAATGGAAAAGATTAATGAAATAGCCGAGAACAAACCCTTACATTAGTTTCGGTACTTTAAGAAATGGAAAGAAAGCCAAACTCGATTTTTGAATGTACCTTTACTCAGAAAACGCGACAGAATTATGGAGAAAAAGTTACAGATATCCAACTCACGTGTATAGGTACGTTCACAAAAATTCCAATAATAATCCCAAACAGAACAGAATATTGGTCAAAACACTGGTAGACTGCGCTAAAAGGATCTGTGAACGACAATACTTGAAGGTTGCAATGGCTCTGAGCACTATGGGACTTAACAGCTATGGTCATCAGTCCCCTAGAAGTTAGAAATACTTAAACCTAACTAGCCTAAGGACAACACACCACACCCAGTCATCACGAGGCAGAGAAAATCCCTGACCCCGTCGGGAATCGAACCCGGGACCCCGTGGTCGGGAAGCGAGAACGCTACCGCGAGACCACGAGCTGCGGACTATAGTTGAAGGAAAAGCTCTATCACTGAAGACATACGTTCATAAGAAATGGCTACTCTGATAAAGACCAAAAGGTGGCGCCACGTCCTAAAATTCCTCTGGTAAATATATAAATAGGGAACTACATCCTACAATATCTGGGACTTCCAGTGATAAACAGCCAGCTAAAGGAAAAGTTTCCTCGCATTAGTAGAAACGATCGCAGACGGCATCAGTAGAGTACTAAGAAGACATGGTAGTTACTCAATGCTTCTTATACAACTATTTTAAAAATGCGAAGAATGTACGCCCTGCACTTAGCACAGCAGGAGTGTGTCAATACCCCTTGCACGTGGGGGCAAGCGTACATAATATCTACAAACAGAAGCATTAGCACCTCACATACTGCTCAAGAAACACGAGAGCAAATGTCGTTTGAGAAACCTGACAATCGGTAACAGATCATGCACTGCGATCAAGGAAGCAAGCAATTTGTTTCTCAGGTACTACGGTTTTACCAAGATTTAATAAGAATTACCCTCCTAGGATTTTTCATTTATATTCTTTATTCAGCATATGGTTACATCACAAACAAACATTACTACAACTATCTCGAACTAAAAACTAATATCCAGACAACCGATATAGTCTCCTGATAATTGCGCCATTACAGTAACTTTGTTCGATCGCCAGAGAAAGCTCTCATAGGTTATCCGTTCCTTGAATTAAATAACAAAAAGTCTGCTTTTCAGCGCCACAGTCACAACTTGGTGAAGTTTTTCTCTTCCACTTGTGCAAAGAGTTGTCACACCTTTGAGTCTTATTCGGTTAAGAACCTACCAGATCTTATGTAGCTTAGTCGATACGCGTGACATCTTAAACTGTTCTGACGTAGCATTCATCAGCCATGTGTGTCTCCAGCTGTCAGCAGTATCAATTCCGTTTCAAACTTTCTTGGGGTTTCCAGGGATGAGTGACAACAGCGAAGCCTAACTCTGCTGATGCTTGAAGTGTTTGTGTGAAGAGGGAGATAAGGATTTTTCTTTAGTTTATTGTACTCCCGTGCAAGTGCACTTTCCCGCTGCATAGATGAAGGTGACATGTAGATTGCTTACAAAACGCGGTGTGCTTGAGCGCCGACCGGCGTCGTCGAGCGTTTCTAGGCGCTTCAGTCCGGCGCCGCTTGGCTGCTACAGTCGCAGGCTCGAATCCTGCCTTTAGCATGGATGTGTGTGATTTCCTTAGGTTATTTAGGTTTAAGTAGTTCTGTCTACGGGACTGATGACCTCAGATGTTAAGTCCCATAGTGCGTAGAGCCATTTGAACCATTTGTGGTTGAGCTGCGTATCAAAAAGTTTAGTGTGAGCACTGTTCATTCAGGCTGGCAAACAGCATTCTGCAACAGGGTAAACTAACCTCAGAGCTGAAATATGGACTGTCGATGCAGCTGATCTCCATGGTGTGCCACAGAGTTTCTGGAGATTATTTTTTTCGAATTTTGACTTTGGCAGCTGTAATAGATGTTATTTGTAATTGAGAGTTCTGTCAGTCGCAACCGTTAGTGTCTTGTTTAGGGTCTCTGTTACGTATTTATTTCTTCAGTGCGGACAGTGAGCCCTTTTTTTGGCCATCTTGTTGTTTAGGTGGAACATTGAGACTTCTGTCTTAGCGACACTTGACTGCAAGCTTCATTTGCACAAATATTCGCCAGTAAATAGCATATTAGTGGCCAATACATACTCGGTAAATTAAAGGTCTTTGTGCTTCGTTGGAAGTGCCCAAACGTCAGCACACCTCAAGTATTTTTGATATGGTTCCCTGTGTATCAGATTTGTACATACTGAAGACAAGAGTGACCAGACTATAGCTCTGCGGTAGCCGCTAGTTTAACTTCCTCTGTGAGCTCATATTATTGCCCATTAGTACTTTGAAACCTGTCATTGAGCATATCATTGATGGAATTGCCAATTTTTAAGCACGGAATGAAGTTTCAATATGACACCTTGCCTCCACATTATCAGAATGTGCAGAGGTCATAAAAATTCAGAAGTGCAAGAATAACATTAATGGAGAATATGAACAACTGAAATTAGAAAAGTTGTGGGCCTTAGTGTTACATAAAGTACCGGCGTCAACACATCCCCACTAGAAGCTGTATAACAGCAGGCGACGCGATTGCGTGATCTTAGGCAGCGATCTCTAGACGTCACGAACCAGACATTGCTTGGATACACATAAACAGCTTTTTGAGTTTGACACTGTCTCTGATGATGTCTACAGTATGGGAATACGAAACGTGTGGTAGGAATATACCTCAGACCACAGCCAAATGCCAATAATATAAAAATCAAAAAATGGTTCAAATGGTTCTGAGCACTATGAGACTTAACTTCTGAGGTCGATTGTTGAAATGGCTCTGAGCACTACGCGACTTAACTTCTGAGGTCATCAGTCGCCTAGAACTTAGAACTAATTAAACCTAACTAAACAAAGGACATCACACACATCCATGCCCGAGGCAGGATTCGAACCTGCGACCGTAGCGGTCGCTCGGCTACAGACTGCAGCGCCTAGAACCGCACGGCCACTCCGGTCGGCCTTCTGCGGTCATCAGTCCCATAGAACTTAGAACTATTTAAACCTAACTAACCTAAGGACACCACAAACATCCATGCCCGAGGCAGGATTCGAATCTGCGAGCGTAGAAGTCGCGCGGTTCCAGACTGTAGCGCCTAGAACCCCTCGGCCACCCCGGCCGGCTATAAAAATCACCCAGGACGCAAATACTGGCCGTGGAAGTCCGCATAGAGTGATCACAAGTGATTGTGAACCAACAGGCAAGCTGTTAAAACTCGTCATAATACTATTATTTTCTTCTTCAACTTGTAGAACAAATTCGAAGTAGAAATGTTGCTCGTTAATCAAAGTAGCGTACTTGCATTTGAAGGCAAACACGCAGGATATTGTTTAGAGGAATTTAAAGTAATTTATTTCAGACAGATTTCAGTAATAGTTACTGATCACATCAAATTGTAATTTTGTTAATATACTAAACTTTTAAACGTTGCCCTCACATCAGATGTAAAATGTAATACGCAGATGAAGTATACAGGGAAATAGAATCACACAGCATGTTACCGTTCAGAGCGCTACCGGCTGTCCTTCAAGCTCGTGAACTAAACTCCTTCACTGCAAGGTCTGGGATGTAGTGTACTTGCAGAATTTTCGGTTTTGCAAATGAGGTCTATGTGAAAAAATGTGGGGAACTGAGTTTATAGGTGCTTAACTGCCAACAGTACCCTCAACCGAAATGGTAGGGAGAACTATCCCCGAGTGTGTCGTGAATTCGGTTTTAAGCGCAGTGTAGCCAGATTACATTAGTGCGTTTCCCAATTAGAAAGATACGGTTCGGCGTCTGCTTCGAGAGGCCCAACTGGAAAGTGTAATTGGAAACGAAAGGTCGCACAGGCAACTGAGAGGAGGTAATTGACACTGAAATGTTTTTACCTACATCATAGACTTCATCGTTGAAATTAAAGGTATTTGCACGGGATTTAAGTGCTGAAATAACCTCATCTCTGCCATTCTCAGGATCGAATAATCTCACTCAGTACAGTCATATCTTCGCTCTGTTAATTTCCTAATTCTGCAGACACAAGATTTCAAACCAGCTAATATTCTGTAATGTACGTCTGTTTGTGCCAAGACTGCAGTGAACAATTTTAAAAATTAAAGAATTTAGTGTGTGAGCCTTTGCACACGTCGAAATCCGATCAAGCAGTACTGCAGTTTGCTTCCTGCATTCTGATGATGTTCTGAAACAGTCGAAACTGCTGGTGCACATGTCAATGATATATATATATATATATATATATATATATATATATATATATATATATATATATATATATAGCAGTATTTAAAATCTAATTATCCCAAAGCATCTTCTGGTTTTATTGTAATAATGTTCGCCGTCCAGAGTGGCCGAGCGGTTCTAGGCGATACAGTCTGGAACCGCGCGACCGCTACGATCGCAGGTTCGAATCCTGCCTCGGGCATTGATTTGTGTGATGTCCTTAGGTTAGTTAGGTTTAAGTAGTTCTAAGTTCTAAGGGACTGATGACCTCAGCAGTTAAGTTCAAATGGTTCAAATGGCTCTGAGCACTATGGGACTTAACATCTATGGTCATCAGTCCCCTAGCAGTTAAGTCCCATAGTGCTCAGAGCCATTTGAAACATTTTTTTTCTAATAAAGTTTTTCCTTTTCCACACATTAGTGGACAAATAGATATAAAAGCTCATTGATTACGAGATAGCTAATAACGTTGGCTGTAAATGCACTACATGTTTCTGCACGAGAAAGAAGATAAATTTAAATAGGGACAAGTAGAAAGATTAAGATTCAGCTAAAACCTAAATTATGATAGCGTAAATAAATCGCTATTCAGTAAGTGAATGCTCTGTCAATAGATATTTTCGCTATATTGTCTCAGTTATACTTAGAGACTGGCAGCCTAGAATAGGGTAAGAAGTACGAAAGCAGCCTAAAAATTAACTGTGGCAGGCGACATGGAATCCTTTAAAAAGTATGTAGTTATTATGAATTGAGCTTCTTTTTATCTGTATCTCAGGCGTGGACTAAAAAACACATCCAGACTCAGTATATAGATTCCCCAAAATCCATGTAGCTACTCATACACTATCCTAGTTTCATCAACAAGGAAGTATGTTTTTACCACTGTGACGCCTTCGTGTTCACTATAATAGAACAGTAGCTATTTTCTCAGCTGTGACACTTGGAATCAGACTTCGCAATTTCTTCGTTTCTAGAGAATACTTCTCTACACTCACATCTGCAAGTAATCATCTATTTCTACAGCGATACTCTGCAAGTCACATTTAAGTGCCTCGCATAAGGTCCATCGAACGACCTTCATAATTTTCTATTATTCCAATCTCGTATAGCGTGCTGAAAGAAGGAGTACCTATATCTTTCCGTGCGAGCTCTGATTTCCCTTATTTTATCGCGGTGATAATTTCTCCCTATATAGGTTAGTATCAAAAAAAATATTTTCGAACTCGGAGGAGGAAGCTGGTGATTGGAATTTCGTGCGAAGATTCCGTCGCAACGAAAAACGCCTTTCTTTTAATGATGTCCTGCACAAACATGTATCATTTCAGTGACACACTCTTCTATATTTCGCGATAATACCAAACATGCTGCCACTTCTTTGAACTTTTTCGATGTATTCCGTCACTCTTGATTTGTAAGGATCCCACCCCGCGCAGCAGTATTCTGAAAGAGGACGGACGAGCGTAGTGTAGGCATTCTCTTTAGTAGATCTGTTACATTTTCTAAGTGTCCTACCAATAAATTGCAGTCTCTAGTTCCCCACAAAATTTTCTGTGTGTTCTTTCCTATTTAAGTTGTTCGTAATTGTGATTCCTAGATACTTAGTTGAATTTATGGCCTTTAGATTTGATTGCTTTATCGTGTAACCGAAGTTTAGCGAATTCCATGTAGCACTCATGTGGATGACCTCACACTTTTCGTTATTTAGGGTCAACTGCCAATTTTCACACCATACAGATATCTTTTCTAAATAGTTCTGCAATTTGGTTTGATTTTCTGATGACTTAATTAGTCGATAAACGACAGTGTCGTCTGCAAACAACCTAAAATGGCTGCTCAGATTGGCTCCCAAGTCGTTTATATAGATAAGGAATAGCAAAGGGTCTACAACACTACCTTGGGGAACGCCAGAAATCACTTCTGTTTTACTCGATGACTTTCTGTCAATTACTGCGAACGGTGACCTCTCTGACACGAAGTCACAATTCCATAAGCACTCAATTTCACTACTAACCGCTTGTGTGGTACAGAGTCAAAAGCCTTTCGGAAATCCAGAAATACGGAATCGATCTGAAATCCCTTGTCAACAGCAGTCAACCCGTCATGCAAATAAAAAGCTAGTTTTCTTTCACAAGAACGATGTTTTCTAAACCCACGTTGACTAGGTATCAGTAGAACGTTTTCTTCGAGGTAATTCATAATTAAGCCGTGCTGCGGCTCACGTTGGTGCTGTTGTAGGTGTCCGTCCTCTTTTGGAGGCCAGACTCTATCGTTTAGTTGACATGGTTGCGCTACGACAGATTCCGACGCCCACGTCTTCGCGACCGCCGGCGCGCGGGCGCGGTCGGCGAAGAGAGCATCCCGCGGGGGGAGGGGATTTAAATCGGCCGCCCGCCCTCAGGAGCTCAATTCGTCAGCGCACCAGTCGATGGCGACATGTCTGATCGCCGAAATATTGTGCCCGTTGGACACTTTGAATCGGCAGTATGCCCGTGGACTGTTCTAACAACAAATACGCAGGGAGAAACTGAAGAATCACATGGTTGCGGTTGTTTGTCTTCTTGTGTTGACTAGCACCACTTGGTTTCGTAAGCATTTCCGTTCCGCTAGTGGTAGCAGCGGTGCTATCGAGATGTAGTAACTGTGGCCCTATCTTTGGGGTGACTTCGTTGTTCTTCCTTGTCGTGTGAGGAGCAATTCGGTTGGGGACTCCGAAGGAGCCAGGAGAGCTGGAGGCAGGCGTGCACTACCGGATGGAAGGGCTGTGGTCGCGAGGGTACACGACCTAGTCGTCAACCGGATCCAACAAGCTTTATGTTGAGTGGATTTTAATGCTAGCAGTGAAACGTCCCCCGTTGTGAAATCTCGCGATTCTCCAGTGACTTGAGTTCGTGTTGCTGCTCGCAGTGCCGCCGAGAGGAAGAGCAGCGAGTGGAGTGCTTGGGGAAGGCGGATTTAATTATCTTTCCTCGACTTCTTGTTACTAATTGTTGCATTTTGTGTGTTACTATTTGTTAACTTCAACCAGCGGTATTTCCCTGCCTGCTGGCCGCTAACGCCCCAGTGACCTGTCTGGAGGTTAGTGTGTGTAACGGCAGTGTACGTTACCTCACCTTGCCGCTGCTGTCCGGTAAGGCGTGTAGTTTTGGCAGTTTCCTTGATATGTAGGTCGGTTGGTGTTTCTTCTACTCTGGTAGTAGTGGTTCCTTTCTCCATTCGGACGCTCTAAACACAGCTTTCTGAGGACGTACTGCTTACCGCCGGTTTCGGCTGTTGCGTGGTGTTACATCGTTGCACTGATTATCGGACCTTAGGTAGCTTCAGCAGATTGTCATTAGTCATTCGTTAGACTGCCACTGGTCTGAGTTACCATCTTGTGAAGTGAATGCAACTCTTGGCTGCCTTTCGCATCGCTCGCGAAAGTGTTTTTGGCCTGACTTACTCAGAGGTCGATTCCTGGAGCACCGTCTGTGACTTACCCTTGTGCTTTATTATTGTGTTATTATTTTATTATTGTATTACTGTCTCACCTGTTTGGTGATCAGTTACTTGTCTTTTTGAATTAACCTTTTTATTATATTTGCTGCTTTATTGTATGCTTCTATTTTCTTAATATAATTGCCATTCTTGGCGTTACAGCAAGTTTAAACGCTTGTGCTACCAAGTTTACTATCATTTTGTCTCACCCGTTTGATGATTAGTTGCCTGTATTTTAAATTAACTTTTGCTGTTTGACAGTACGTTTGATAATTTTTTTAATAATTGCCTCTCTCAGCGTTAAAGGCCTTCAGCCGTGACTGTCGCTAAATGTCTTAAAATTCTAAAGTGGTAATTGTATTTTAGCAGTTAACCTTTAAGACCTTCGTGATTTGTTTTCAGTACTTTAATAAGTGTAGTTTGTAAGTTGTAACAAGTTAAACAATTCTTAGTTTATTGCCATTAAGGCCTTCAGCCGTGAGTGTTGTTACTTGTCTTTAAATTTTAATTTGGCAATTGTATTCTTGCAGTGACCTTTAAGACCTTGGTAACTTCTCTTTCATATTTTAATAACAGTAGCTGTAAATTGCAGCAAGTTTAATCAGTTCTTAATTTATTGAGATTAAGGCCTTTAGTCATGAACCAATTCTTAAATTATTGCCATTATTTAAATTTGTTCTTGCTTTTAAATAAATTGTGTGTGATTAAAATAAAAGCCAACCAATAGTAACTGATAAAACCCGTCCACAATCGTAACCGAATCCTACATTCGTTGACCACCAGGTCTCAATAATGTTGGAACACAATATATGTTCCAGAATCCTGCTGCATATCGACGTTAATTATATGAGCCTGTAATTAAGTGGATTACTCCTACTACCTTTCTTGAATATTGGTGTGACCTGTGTAAGTTTACAGTCTTTGGGTACCGATCTTTCGTCGAGCTAACGGTTGTATGTGATTGTTAAGTATGGAACTAATGCATCAGCTTACTGTAAAAGGTTTGCTATTATTAAGTGATTTAAGTTCCTTCACTACTCCGAGGATATTTACTTCTAGGTTACTCACGTTGGCAGCTGTTCTTGATTAACATTCTTTGGTGAAGACATTTTTTTTGTGAAGACATTTCGGAAGGCAGTGTTTAGTAAGTAACTCTGCTATGGCAGTACTGTCTTCGGTAGTATCTCCATTGCTACCGCGCAGAGAAGGCATTCATTGTTTCTTGCCGCTAACGTACTTCACATGCGACCAGAAGCTCTTTGTATTTTCTGCCAGGTTTTGAGACAAAGTTTAGTTGTGGAAACTGTTATAAGCATCTCGCATTGAAGTCCGCGCTAAATTTTGAGCTTCTGTAAAAGATCGCCAATCTTTGGGTTTTGTGTCTGTTTAACTTTGGCATGTTTGTTTCGTTGTTCCTGCAACAATGTTCTGATCCGTTTTGTGTACCAAGGACGATCAGCTCCGTCCTTTGTTAATTTATTTGGTATAAATCTCTCAATTGCTGCCGATACTATTTCTTTGAATTCAAGCCACATGTGGCCAACACTTGTATTATTAATGTGGGAGGAGTGGAGATCGTCTTCCAGGAAGGCGTAAAGTGAATTTTTATCTGCTATTTTTAATAGGTATATTTTTATTTACTTTTGGTGGATTTAGGGATTACAATATTCAGTCTCGCTACGATAGCCCTGTGTTCACTAATCCCTTATACGTTTTGATGCTCGTTATTAAGTCATTTATGAACTTTCGAGCTAAAGTAACTTTGCAGAAAGCCCAAATTTCCCTTCCAGGTATTTTTTGAGTTGTCAAGTGTCTCTGCCGCACCTGCGAAACCGCAGCTGTAACGCTATTAGTCGAAATCTAGTTTTCTAAGATACTAACTAAAGCAAAACTGACCAGGAAACTTAAAGTCTTCATATCGATAGTGTTCTGTTCTCTGTCTAGTCAAGCCGTATAGAATTATTTTAGTGATATCTTTTACAGGCATTTTATTGCAATACTATGGTATTATTACTTACAGGAAGAGTGCTTTTACGAAGGCAAGGAAGTGTTAAATTGTGTTGTCATTTTTAAGTCAATTGTCATTATGACGAGAAAACAAATTTTGTGTTAAGTGCTTCTCCATATTAGTTGTGAAAATTATTTGATTCTAGTAAACAACAGCATGTTGATTATAATAACTGACAGCTGACAGGGCTGAAGGAAGACGAGATCATTATCTCTGATATGTCGTGGATAACGGGAACCACATTACAGAGTGAGCAATCAGCTATACATCGTGACTCATAACCGATACACCAGAGGTTCACCTGTTTATCTAAACGGAGTGTGCGGGACTTCTATGCAATTTAACGTTACACCTACCCTGGGTAATCCGGAAATAAAATTATTTTACAACTTGTTTTAGTAGTTCAGTTTATATATCAAATTAACAGACAATAATCACATTCCATTGCTAAGTAGTTGTATTATACAACTACATTATGTGTGTTATTTTACTTATTTCCCAGGGGTTATGTCATAATGGTATAGGGCTAATGACCATAATACAGTGATAACGGATGGCTCAAAGTATGCAGACACATAGACCTTATGAAAGTGTTTTAACAAATATAGGAGAGGTGATTGTCCGTGGCAAAACCTAAATCAGGATGCCCAGAAAGACCAAACTCCATCACTCAGAATGTGAGATCAGTCTCTTAACAACTGCACTGTCTCACTCGCTTTGTCCACACCGTATAATGTTCATTTGATAATACAGATTTTTAATCATATCACTTATAATATGAAACACAGTACATCACAGCACACACTATGTGCGCCCTATGGTGACTTCTGGATCGCGAATCTGTTGCTGTGCCCTTTGTGCTGCCTCCTTGAGAAAACTGGGTCCCGTATTTAAATATTTCGAGTAAATATCTCACCACAAAGCTAAGCTTTATTCGTATACACTTGCGGCACAGACACTTAGCAGTCGAGGAAACATTGCGTTTAGCGTCGGGTCGACAACGGGGTCAATGCATATTGCGACTATCTCGGATCAGACAAGGACCGGGAAAGGAGCAGGTAGTGTGCGTTCCAAGGGAAGCCGCCCTGCACTCGTCCTAAGGGAAACCGAGTAATACCTGAGCCTGGACGGCTATGTGATATTTGGATCCAGAATGCGAAATATAGGTCCAGTGGCTTAATCACCCGTTCTTTTGCATTTTGTTCATCTACTGGAAATCTAGGACGAGGAAACACGTAAACGTTACTGGCTGATTACAGAATGGTTCAAAACCAGTTTAATTTTTTTTCTGATGGAACAGAAGTGCCTCTAAGTCGTTAAAAATGGAGCCGGAATTTATATATCTTACTGGTTAATATTCTTTTTCCGAATAGAATAATTTGCAGAGACACAATGAAAAAACCTGTGTTGTTACTAACATACGTTTGTCTTAAAAAGATTGCTAAAAGTAACACATAATATAAGGGGAAGTCAATTTAAAATGAGACAGATGGAAAAACTTAAGTAAACTGTTTATTATTTCAACAGTCATGGCCATAGCTCTTAATACATTTATCCCATGTGAGGCAAGACGGTCAGTACCTTCAGGAAAAAACGTTTACTGTTGCCTACGAAACCACAATTGCACAGCGGCGTACATCTCTTCGTCGGAACCAAATCGACGGCCAAGAATGTCCTTTTCTAGAGCTCCAGAAATATTGAAGGTGAATAGAGAGCGATCGTTAATGAATAAAGGCTGTGTAAGGGCTTTTCAACGAAACTTCTGCTGCCTAGTCGAAGAAACGCTTACGACAGGCTGGGTTACACATGCTATTTCCATATTTTTGGAGCCGTGAAGAATGACATTTGTGGACATCTATTTGCTTCGCACGAAGAGATGCACGCTTGAGTACAGTCATGGTTTCCGTAGGCAACTGTAAACGTTTTTCATGAAGGTATTGACTATCTTGTCTCACGCTGGCATGAATGTATTAAGACGACAGCGATTACTTTGAGCGAGGATGCAGTTTACTTACGTTTTTCCATCTGTCTCATTTAAATTCGACTCCCTCTTATGCATCCATTTACCGAGGAAGACTCTAGTAAAAAATTATGTGGTGCAGGAAGTATGTAATCGATTGCTCGTGATACGAGACACAAAGAATACTGTGCACGTGCAGGGGGTTATTAAGCTTTCACCTAAAACGTATTTGGAACCGTTTAATGTATCCTAATTTATTTTCTCTCAGATGAATATTAGAAAAGTTCGATTATGTGTATACTCTTATCACGGTTACCGAATGTGTTGGCGCGGTGGTAAAACACTGGCCTCGTCTTTGGAGTTTACGTCCCCATCCGTTCATCCACATTTAGGTTTTCCGTGATTTCCTTCTCCATAAGTTTGGTCTTGGTCTTTTTGTCGACGTAACGTTAATTTCTAGTCTTTATTCTTTCTTGTCATGTTTATAGGCTCCTAGTTACAGAGATATAGGCATCAGCTTCGCTTTTATAAATGAAACTGTAGTGATTTCTGCTGTAGTGATTCAAAGTTGCGAATTCATCAATCTACAACCCTGAGAAACCTGGCCAGAACCTACGAACAAATTAAAACATTTTGTTCTTGGGATTGATCTCGTTTGAATATCAAACTTATGTCTGGCATGTGACCGAGAGTATTAAGTCACGCGACCTGTGGCACCACGAAACCACCCTCAATCGTTCCTTAAACCACTGAACACAGATCAGGAGCGACGCGGTTGCGCGCTACTTTGCTACGGACGGGTTGTCTGCAGGAAGAAGGAAGTGAAGATCAGGGCTTTAACGTCCCATCTAAGACGAAATCATTAGGGACGGAGCACGAACTCGGTATCGGGAAGAAAGGAGAAGCAAACTGTCCTCGCATGTTGGCATTTGCCAGAAGTGATTTAACGGAGGCACGGTCACCTGCGAGTTTGTATTGGCGAATATACGAATGTAGAAGACTGGGTTGTCACAGTTTTCATTCAACAGGCGCAGCCACAAAAATAAATAAATTTTACTATCATAGAACGAAGGCTTTCACGACCGGATGACGTAGCTGCTCTTAAACCTTTCTAGATGTGGAGCCGTGGTCCAAGAAACAAATGTTCGTCCAGTACTGCGCTGGACATCCTGAGAGGCACTCCACATCTGAGTCTTGTCGACTGACCGGTCAATCGGCAAGACACAGCGCCTCTGAGGATGTCCAGCGTAGTCCTGGATGAAACATCTGGAAAAGAAGAGTTTCTTGGATCACATCCGGAAAGATTTACCACGAGCTAAATTTTATTATCTTTTCGTCTGTCATTAAAATGTTACTTTCCATATCCAGTCATTCCAGGCAGTTGCACCTGAGTGCCGAACTGACAGAACAAAGTGCCGGGTCAGTGCAGTGTCAGCGCTAAGACGCAGCGTAGCCCAACGAAACAATTGAGCACCGCCCAAACAAGCCCTGAACGCCCGACGGTAACAACCGGTCGTCGCGTCATCCTCAGACATTAGGCGTTACTGTATGCCGATACAGAAGGGCGGCGCACCGTTCTCCCTACCGTCGTCAGTTTCCGTGACCGCTGCTGCTACTTCGCAATTAGCTAGCTTCTCAATCGGCCTCACAAGGGCTGAATGCACTCTGTTTGCCAACAGCACTCGGTAGGCCCAGATGGTGACCCATCCAAGTGCTAGCCAAGACCGACAGAGCTTAATTTCGGTGATGTGACGGGAACCGGTGTTACCACTGCTGAAAGGCCGTTGACATCATAAGCCAGCACTCGTTTAATATCCAGTCAGGGTACGTGGGATAGAGGCTATATGACAACCTCCGCCTTCAGCCTGTACAGGGTGTTGCTCTGTCTCGTGTCAGCTACACTCCAGGCCACCTGCCTCAGCCTCTCTCGTAACCTGCTTCTACCTGTTCCTCTCTGTCTCTGCTCTTTTTGAATACTTTGCTACTTAAACACCTCACCTCTGTCGCCAATGGGACAGGAGCTATGTAGCTACACATTCGTAGACGGACCCGATGTGAACCATGAGTTGCAATTAAGATAGCCAATCTTTTCTCTGAATTTCTGACCTTCAGCCGCCCTTTTCAGTCCTGTCACTTAAAGCTGAGAGGTTCCACATGATTTAATGTAGCCCATATAACGTAGCTGTCATGCTTGACTGCAAAGTGCGGCATTGTTTCTGGAAGGAAGGAAGAAAGGAAGATTAGGGTTCAATACCCAGTCGACGATGTGCTTATTAGAAATGGAGATCAAGTTCCAGTTGTGTTAAGGAAGTGGAAGGGAATCGGATGTGCCATTTCTGCCTGGAGTCTTTTAGAAAAATCACGGAAGACCAATTTCAGGATGGCCGGAGTCAGATTTGTGTCGTCTTCCTCCCAAACGTGAGTAATGGTGCAGGCACTTCGAAGTAGACTTACATGGTGCTGACAATCACGGAAGGAAGCGAGTGTTAACTAGATGAGCCGATTCGAAAAATCATCTACGAAGGGCAGTTCAGAACATGCGACGAATAATGTTGTCATCACGCACTGTTCTTCTTCATAACACTACTGGGCTGCAACAAAGATGGTCCTGCTGAGTTTTCGATTATAAGTGTTTGGTCGCCAACCATACAGTCCAGGCTTAACTCTCACTGATTTACATATTTTTGCGCACATGAACCCCTGGCTATGACGACAGCAGCTTGGCACAGACCATGAGCTGCAGACAGACGTAGAGAATTCTCACAAAGCACTTGCGGGTGCCTTGTGTGGTGACGGTGTTGGAAAGTTGGCACCACACTGCGACATATTCCTAAGTCGGAGCTGTGACTATGTACACAAGTAGTTGTAGTTAGTTGTTGTAAATAAAACACTTCATTTTCACTGTCGTTTCCATTTCGCGACCGATCGGACCTTGAAAGCAATAAATAACTACATAAAAATTGATCGTCGTATCATCACTGTCGGGGAAGATATGAAAATATAAAGGGATGTAACTGGTCCGCAGTAATATTAACGCAGTCCACAGCTATGAAGACCCAGGTGAATGTCCTAATGCCCTCATTGCATAACACCACCTCCGCTGCCTGCGTCCGAGCAGTTGTTCGTGTGTATGACGGCAGATGTTGACACTTGGTGTAAAAAGAAACGTGATTCGTCCGATCGGGTGACACATTTTCAATAATGCACTATCCAATTTCAATGCTGCCGTGCCTACCACAGTCGTAATTGATAATGTAAGACGGGCAGGTACACTTATGAGCTGTCGTTTCCTTCGCCAGTTAAGTCTAGCGCCATCCGTCTCCCCCTAAATGATGCACTCACAGTACACACTTCACACGTTAGCAAATGTGAAGCTCAGTAGCTATACATACTTATACAACGTCGGAGGTGGCGGGTCCCAGTCTTCAACGCACTCTTACAAAGTGCAACTTTACATACAGTTGGTACCTAAAGCTCTATGACCAGCTGTTGTTTTGCAGTTTCACTGCTCGATCAAATGATCCTCAGAAGCCGAATCCGACCACAGCATAATGGACAACGTGGTGCCTAAACCTGCTCTGTCCATTTAAAATGAAGACCAAATGTGTTACTACCGAATGGTTCCGAGCAATGAAAAATTATTTTGCTAACAACGCCTATATTCTTCACTGGTGTTTCCGTTCCTCAGGATCATTAAAGTTTTTTTTTTTTTTTTTTTTTTTTTTTTTTTTTTTTTTTTTTTGTCATAGTGGCCAGAGTGTCAGACCATAGGAATGGAGCTTTGATACAAGAAAGGCGATAAATCACGATGCGAAAATTATCGAGGAATAATTCTGCTTAATTCCTGTTATAAAAGGTATCTTAAGTTATAAACAAGAGATTCAGTAGTGGAAGCCCTTACGTTAGAGGTACAGCCAGAAATAGAGATCATGTTCTGATTGTCTTTTCACTTTGGCGCAAGCAACCGAGAATAGAAGAGAATTTAGATTTGCAAATTAGATACAAAGTGTTGCGGCGGTTGTAAAATCCCTATTACACGCTTGCCAACATATTACGTTTTATCGGCTATGAAAAGAGGTTTGACAACGTATAGCGGAAAGAGGTACCGGGACCAGTTTAAAAAATGGGCGCTCCATCTCATCGGATTAAGGAAATTCATGCATTATAGAAAAATAATTACAACGAAAAGTGGATCCGTACTATAAGGAACGGGACAGAATCTGGCAACATTGATCAAGGAGTGAGACAAGGCTGCCCACTATCGCTCATTCTTTCCAGTATTTATATTGACGATATCATTCGTTAATGCTTGAGTTTATTAAATGGCACATTAAGAAATGATAATTTTAATTGTGTGACAAACAGCATATTCTGCATTAAAGGTTCCAAATGACAGTACAAAAGTGGAGTCAATTTACCACTGACTACATACATAAGTGGAGTCAATTTGCCACTGACTACATACATAAAACAGAAGTGATGGCATTTCAAGGACTGGAACTCACAATCACCAAAATTGTTGTATTTGGAGAAATAATTGCAAACGTAAGAGAATTTAAGTATTTAGGGTCCAAAGCCAGTTGATATAGAGCTAAGACTGGCATGATTCAGATATTTCTGTGGAACTATACGACAAACAATAAGACATAACATGAGGAAAGAAACAATAATTACACTCTACCGACTAACAGCGTTTCCTTTTCTGTTGTATCGTATAGAATACTGAATCGTAACGCCTAATCAGTTACGAAGAATCGAATCATCATTGGTGAAGTTCATCCGCTTTGCATCGAAATATTCATTGTTGGACCGTAAAAGGAATACTGTTATTAGACAAGATCTAAATGCTGAACCCATTACAAACGCAATTGAAGGATATCAACTGAACTGGAAGCACGGCGTTCAACGTACTGTCTCACGTTAGCATGCTGTGGACGTACAAAAAACCACCCACGTTAATATATACGTATATGTATGTAAGTGGGCCATCAACGAAAGTGGATAGTCGACCTCTGAAGCTAGTGATGAAGTAGATAACGACGTGGGAGACACCGGGTGAGGCAAGGTCGCAAGTGTCTTATCAAAATCCAAGTTGCGTAAGTACAAATAACATTCTCATATTTTAGAATTACATCACTTTTTTTCTGTGTTAGTCACCCAAAGGCCCGCTGCTAGCCATTAAAATGATGCATCGTAAGAGGTACGTTAAGAACATGAGAATGACATAACAGAAGTAAAGAATCAACCAGTTGTAATGGTTTACCAATTCATTTCTTCATACTGGATGAAATAACGACCTTACGAAGTAACGATCTAAAATATTTTTCTCTAAACCTCATTTTTGGTGTATAGAATTTTCATACACAGCTTCTTTTTGTTTTTGTTTTTTGAGTCATCGGTCTAATGTCTGGTTTGATGCGGTCCGCCACGAATTCCTCCCCTAGGCCAACATCTTCATATCAGAGTAGAACTTACAACATAAGACCTTAGTTATTTGCTGGCTGTATTCCAATCTGTGTTTTTCTCTGCAGTTTTTACACTCTGAAGCTGCTTCTAGAACTATGGAAGTTGTTCCGTGTTATCTTAACAGATGTCTCACCATCCTGTCGCTTTTTCTTGTCGGTGATTTCCATATATTTCTTTCCTTGCTGATTATCCAGAAAACCTCATTTCTTTCCTTTTCAGCCCACATAAATTTTAACATTATTCTGTAGCATCACATCTGAAATGTCCATGTTTCACTACCGTACAATACTGTGCCTGCGTATATTACTAGCAGACTGCTATTGGGCAGGAAAGAATTTTTTGATAGTATTAGTCTGCTTTTTATTCACCCCTGCTAAGTCCGTCATGGGTTATTTTGCTGCCTAGGTAGCAGAATTTTTTAACTTCATCTACTTCGTCATGACCAGTCCTAATAAGTTTCTCGCTGTTCTCATGTATGCTACTTCTCATTACTTACGTCTTTGTTCAATTTACTCTCAGTCCATATTCTGTACTCATCAGACTGTTAACTGCATTCTGCAGATCCTGTAATCCTTCTTCACTCTCATTGAGGACAGCATTGTCATCAGCGAATCTTTCACCTTGAGTTTTAATTCCTCACTTGGATCTTCCTTTTATTTCTATCATTACTCCTTCCATGTATAGATTGAACAACAGGGGCGAAAGACTACATCGCTTACACCCTTCTTAATCGGAGCACTTTTTACTTGGTCTTCCCCTCCTACTGATCTCTCTTGGTTGTTGCACACATGCTACATGTCTTTCCATATTGCTTACCCACTTTTTTCTCAGTATTTAGGACATCTGGCACCATTTTATATTGTCAAATGCTTTTTCAAGGTCGACAAATACTATAGACGTGTTCCGATTTTTCTTCAATGTTACTTCCGTTATCAACTGCAACGTCAGATTTACCTCTTTGGTTATTTACTTTTCCTAAAGGCAAGCTGATCATCGTCTAACATATCCTGGATTGTCTTTCCATTCGATTCTTGTCAGCCACTTGGATGCACGAGCTGTTAAGCTGATTGTGCGATAATTCTCCCACTTGTCGGCTCTTGCAGTCTTGGGAATTGTGTGGACGATTTTTTTTCCGTCAGTGAGATGGTATGTCGCCAGATTCACGCAGTCTACACACCAACGTGTGTAGTCGTTTTGTTTCCACTTCCTCCATGAGTTGAGAAGTTCTGATGGAATGAAACTTCCTGGCAGATTAAAACTGTGTGCTGAACCGAGACTCGAACTCGGGACCTTTGCCTTTCGCGGGCAAGTGATCTGATGGAATGTTATCTATCCCTTCTGCCTTATGTGATCATAAGTCCTCCAAACCCCTCTTAAATTATGATTGTGATATTGGATCCCTTAACTATTCTGCACCGACTCCTGTTTCTTCTTCGATCACGTCATGAGAAAGGTCTTCTATCTCGTAGAGGCCTTCAATGGACACTTCCCACTTATTTGCATTTAACAGTGGAATTACCATTCGTAATTTACGACCTTTGCTTTTAATGTCAACGAGAGTTGTTTTGACTTTTCTATATGCTGATACAGTCCTTTCGGTAATCATTTCTTTTTTGCCTTCTTCATAGAACTGTGTGGTGTGTTACTAGACGATGAAACGTTATAAGTCGGCGTCAGACCTGCGTACCTACTTAGCCCATCTAGTTAAACAGTGGTACACATGCTAAAAAGTAGTTCTAGTCGTAGTTCCGTTATTTGTCATTAGGTTCATATCGTTTTCAAAAGAAAAATCCTACTTACATGCCGTAGAAGTGCTAGGTTAGTTTTATTTTCTGTTTGCTTTCATTGAGGAAAAACTTATTAAAACACAGGAGAACTCAGTAGTACAAGTATGTGAGCAAGAATATTGCCAGACTTTAAAATTACCTTTAAGCAGTAAGACCAAAATGATGTACATTCATGATCAGAAATAAACCGAGTACTTTGAACGGCGTTTGCCGCCCGGTGTGGCCGAGCAGTTCTAGGCACTACAGTCTGGAACCGCGCGACCACTACTGTAGCAGCTTCGAATCCTGCCTCGGGCATGGATGTGTGTGTTGTCCTTAGGTGCCGGCCGAAGTGGCCGAGCGGTTCTAGGCGCTACAGTCTGGAACCGCGCGACCGCAACGGTCGCAGGTTCGCATCCTGCCTCGGGCATGGATGTGTGTGATGTCCTTAGGTTAGTGAGGTTTACGTAGTTCCAAGTTCTCGGGGACTGATGACCTTAGACGTTAAGTGCCATATTGCTCAGAGCCATTTGAACCATTTTGTCCTTAGGTTAGTTAGGTTTAAGTAGTTCTAAGTTCTAGGGGACTGATGGCGTCAGATGTTAAGTCCCATAGTGCTCAGAGCCATTTGAACCATTTTGATAGGTCGTTTATATTCACAGGACATGTGCATTACTACGTTCTTCATAAATGGTTAGAATTTGAACCATGTCGGCCAGCGGTTTCAAGGTCAACATTGAAATCGCGGCGGATCAAAACCTACCGCTGAAATTTGCCTGCGGCTCTCGTTGTCGCCATAAAGCGAAGGTAATGGATCAGCGTGACTTGAAAAACAATGTGTGTGAATTCCTATGGGTTCAAACTGCTGAGGTCATCGGTTCCTAGACTTACACCCTTCTTAAACTAACTTATGCTAAGAACAACAAACATAACTAAGCCCGAGGGAGTATTCGAACCACCACCAGGAGCGGCCGCGCAATCCGTGACACGGCGCCTCAAACCGCGCCGTCACTCCGCGCGGCCAGAGTGACTTGAGAAGACGTGCAGGAGGCCTTGCACACGTATTCGCGAACCGTTCTGTTAAATCGGTGAGTTTGAAAGAGGGCGCATTATTGGCACGATTGAATGTAATGGATTTAACCAGGAAACTGCTGCCCGAGCGGGACGAAGTTTAGCGGCACTGCAATGGATGTGTGCAGAATGGTTCATGCGAAGTCGAAGAACATGACGAGATGGGTCGAGTCGCACCACCCAGATACCGCATCCGAACAGCTTACAACAGGACGGATCTGCATCCTTCTCGGCTCTCGAGCAATAGTGGAGCACTATAAAACATCGTACACTATTAGCGGTGACAGTCACTCGTAGTTTATTACGGCAAGGGTCACGTGCGCGTCGTCCACTTCTCCGCCTACATTCGACGAATGTGCAAAAACATGCTTGGCGGCAATGGTGAATATAACGATATCACTAGGGGCAAGAGTGGCATCAGGTATTGTTTTCGGACGACTCTAGGTTCTGTTTGTTTGAAAATTGTGGCCCCATTTTGTTCGCCACAGACAGGGGGAGCGACATCACATTGAAAGCATTCGGACAAGACATACAGCACCTGCTCAAGGCCTTATGTAGTGAGGTGCTGTTGGGTACCACCGCAAATCACAGCTCGTGCTTGTCCACTGCACTGCGACCAGTGGGATCAAAAAATGGTTCAAATGGCTCTGAGCGCTATGGGACTTAACATCTATGGTCATCAGTCCCCTACAACTTAGAACTACTTAAATCTAACTAACCTAAGGACATCACACAACACCCAGTCATCACGAGGCAGAGAAAATCCCTGACCCCGCCGGGAATCGAACCCGGCAACCCGGGCGTGGGAAGCGAGAACGCTGCCGCACGACCACGAGCTGCGGACTTCAGACCAGTGGGACCTACGTGGATGACCTACAGCTACCCGCAAGCATACCCTTTCTGCAATAACATCCCAGACGGCATTTTTAAGCAAGTCAATGCACGACCACATGTTGCTGCACGAACATGTGGCTTCTTGGGGTCACAAGATGTCAGCCCTTCGCCCCAGCCTGCAACGTCACCAGACTTGCTGCCGACCGAAAATGTGTGAGATATGGCGAAACGACGGGAGCAACGCTGTGACCCTCAGTCAACCACTACACATGAATTATGGAACCACGTGAATGCACCTTGGATGGCTATACCACAGGACGCCATTTGTGCCTCATACCCATTGATACCATCATGCGTGGAACAAGTTATCAGGCTCCATGGTGTTCCTGTATCTGCTGGGAGACATGCCGAACCGAAGTGACTGAAATGCTAATCATTTCAGCAGAATATACTAATGTACAACTCGTGTGAATATGAACATCCTGTCTCTAGTCGTTATTTTTTTTTCTGTACATAAGTTTAGTAACCGAGATATAATGATTAAAAATAATATTACTGAGTCGGTTGACGAATTCATATTGTTAAAGCACTGGAAAGAGCTACTGAAAGGATTTTGAATGAAGTAAACGAAAAAAATAAAAGACGTTCGGAATTTATTTTGAAACCTGCAACATTTGTTAAATCGTAAATCAGTTACGGGAAAGTAATGACCTGAGGATTCCAGAGTGACTGTTAAAAAACTGAAATACAGGTGCTCGCATAAAAGTGACAAGACGATGATTCAGTTAAACAGACAAAATGTACTGGACTGAGTATGAGGTCCGATAAGAATACGTGATGAAGTCAGAAATGTGTATTTATCCCTTGGCGATTCAAAAATTACTCATGGTGGTGACGAACAAATGCTGCAACCATTTCATTTATTTCATACTGATTACTCTCAGTAGTAGCTCATGCGCTGCAGTATCGATTCGTTTCTAATGGAACCTGCGGCCGGACCACCTCTCGAATATTGACGTAATAAATAGATGTTTCCTATAGCTGCGGACATACGACGAAAAGAAAAAATAGTTTACTTCCGTATACAGGAAAGCAAGATGTTATCCTAGACTCATTTTTGTGTGAAAGGGTGAAGATTCCTTGATCACACAGACACTGAAAGTATTATACTGCCTCCATCACATTTTTTGTTAGGTTAATGCTCGTGTCTCCATTACTTCCCCTTATGGGACTAAATTAGTACTAATGATGATACGTAACATACAGTCCAACACCTTACACTGTACACTGGTGAAAGAAACACTTTCGTCAGTATCATTTTTATGTGGAAGAAAGCAGTGTCTCTAGTATGCCCATCGACCGCGTCACATTGCACGTTTCAGTTCTGATAGCACAGTGAACAAGTAAAGAGGCCTAGAACAGTAGTCTCTCCCGCAAACTGCGTGCTGTCGTTCAGTTTCCTCAAGCTGAGGAATTCCGTCTCATTTCATGCAGTCCACTTAACGCAATTGGCATGCGTGACAGTACAGTGCATTATAAATGCAAAAACTTTGAAGCGGGGAGTACAGAAATTGATGATGCAGACCCTCGGGGAAGGAATGAGCGTCAGCTGATGTTCTTGTTCTGCAACTGGATCAGGCGATTTGGGAAAATCGTCTTCGAAGAGCAATTCAGAAAAAGCTGAAACGTGCCCTCTAGATATAGAAAATCTTACAAAGGAACAATCCTCCTGGCAATACGACACTGAAAATTGCGAATGATTCAGAAGTTTTCTAGACACAGAAAATTTTACAAAGGACCTATCCTCCAGCTACATGATATTGAAAAATACGATTCAGAAGTTTCACGTGCATATTAGGTCGCTTCAAGAAGTACATTTCAATGGTGATGGGATTTCATTTTATGGTTAAAAATTGCATGAATGAGTTTTGTAAGAAACATTTGTGATCTGAAAATATAAGAAAATATATGAAATATTCATTCCAATTGTCAAGAAGAAAAAATTTAAAAAACAAATGAAAATAAATGATAATACCTCAGGCCAGAGCATTTTGGTCGTCTGCTGTCATTGTACAGTGACTGTTTACTGTGAAACATTAATAAAATTCTAACACTGGAAAGTGTGGAAATTAATGTAATCAGACTACGATATTGACGAATATAGGTTCTTTCCCCATTAAAGGAATGAGTGAGTACAAATGGATGTCAACTCTTTGAAGACAGTCTCTGAAAATACTAAAAAGCATATGTATTCCAAAAGCGGTTTTTAGATTAGGTGTTTTATCTGGTGCTATGACACTAGGCACAGTTAGGTAATTATTTTTTAATTTGTTATCACATAAAAAGACAATACATAAATCTTTTACGTTGCTTCTACTACGACCAGACAAAGAAAGGTAAGTGAGTACGTAAAGGGCAAGTGTAACTATAACATGAGACTGAGAAAGAAAATAAAGCGGTCCTGTCTTCTTAGTGATGTACATTGGTACGTGTATATCGAGTGATTAAAATTTATTTCCCTCGATTCTAAATATTGCCTATACAAAAAATTCTCACATATTTCAGTTGTGATTAAAAAAATTATCCTATTTCGCCTCCTTGAATGCTAGGAGTTACGGGCGTTAACAGCACTCATTTCGAGCTTTCAGTCACATAAATAATTTTCGTTTATCATTAGGCTGCCATGTATAGTTTATTTGGAAGAAAGATTTGAATATTTTACCGCATTACGGAATGCAGAGTTACATAACCATACATGGACTAATATTGTACGTTGTGCCACCCCATTACGGCATGGAACACGGAAAACCAAGCCTAGCGCTGGACCGAGGCTTTCAGATCGATGTCAGAAATAAACTTTCAATAGGCTTAGATGCAATATGTTATTTTACTACTGTCAAACACTGACAACTTATTCGATTTAGCGTGATTTTTAATAAATATACTTTTTATGACTTGTGATGGATGCATATTTAGTGCTTGGTTTTTCATGGCCTGGTAGTCAGGGTTAAATAAGTTTTCTTTCAAAATTTCATTCATATTCTGTATCTAGTATAACTATGAATCAAAGAATGAATACAATAATGAGTGAAAACCTAGTATTTTTTGAGAATTTTTAACAAAGAGAATATCGCTGATAGGAATTCATGGTGTCTGATAGCCCAGCGACGAGAAACGATATCAGCACGTTAAATTATAATGAAACCATTCTAGGTTGCTCTGAAATAAAATTCTGTTAATGCAGTCGTATCATCATAATAATTAGTTATTTACGAAACATTACTGTGATCTGTGCATTTGTTGTTGTTGAGGTCTTCAGTCCTGAGACTGGTTTGATGAAGCTCTCCATGCTACTCTATCCTGTGCAAGCTTCTTCATCTCCCAGTACCTACTGCAGCTTACATCCTTCTGAATCTGCTTAGTGTATTCATCTCTTGGTCTCCCTCTACGATTTTTACCCTCCACACTGCCCTCCAATACTAAATTGGTGATCCCTTGATGCCTCAGAACATGTCCTACCAACCGATCCCTTCTTCTAGTCAAGTTGTGCCACAAACTTCTCTTCTCCCCAATCCTATTCAATACCTCCTCATTAGCTATATGATCTACCCATCTAATTCAGCATTCTTCTGTAGCACCACATTTCGAAAGCTTCTATTCTCTTCTTGTCCAAACTAGTTATCGTCCATGTTTCACTTCCATACATGGCTACGCTCCATACAAATACTTTCAGAAATGACTTCCTGACACTTAAATCTATACTCGATGTTAACAAATTTCTCTTCTTCAGAAACGCTTTCCTTACCATTGTCAGTCTACATTTTATGTCCTCTTTACTTCGACTATCATCAGTTATTTTGCTCCCTAAATAGCAAAACTCCTTTACTACTTTAAGTGTCTCATTTCCTAATCTAATTCCCTCAGCATTACCAATCTTAATTCGGCCACATTCCATTATCCTTGTTTTGCTTTTGTTGATGTTCATCTTATACCCTCCTTTCATGACACTGCCCATTTCATTCAACTGCTCTTCCTAGTCCTTTGCTGTGTCTGACAGAATTACAATGTCATCGGCAAACCTCAAAGTTTTTAATTCCTCTCCATGGATTTTAATACCTACTCCGAATGTTTCTTTTGTTTCCTTTACTGCTTGCTCAATATACATATTGAATAACATCGGGGAGAGGCTACAACCCTGTCTCACTCCCTTCCCAACCACTGCTTCCCTTTCATACCCCTTGACACTTATAACTGCCATCTGGTTTCCGCACAAATTTTAAAAGGCCTCTCGCTCCCTGTATTTTACCCCTGTCCAGTTAACATCGTCAAAATCTTTCTCTAAGTCTACAAATGCTAGAAACGTAGGTTTGCCTTTCCTTAATCTAGCTTCTAAGATAAGTCGTAGGGTCCAATATTTCTACGGAATCCAAACTGATCTTCCCTGAGGTCGGCTTCTACCAGTTTTTCCATTCGTCTGTAAAGAAGTGGCGTTAGTATTTTGCATCCGTGACTTATTAAACTGATTGTTCGGTAATTTTCACATCTGTCAGCACCTGATTTCTTTGGGATTGGAATTATCATATTCTTCTTGAAGTCTGTGGGTATTTCGCCTGTCTCATACATCTTGCTCACCAGATGGTAGAGTTTTGACAGGACTGGCTCTCACAAGGCCGTCAGTAGTTCTAATGGAATGCTATCTACTCCCGGGGCCTTGTTTCGTCTCAGGTCGTTCAGTGCTATATCAAACTCTTCACGCAGTATCGTATCTCCCATTTTATCTTCATCTACATCCTCTTCAATTTCCATAATATTGTCCTCAAGTACATTGCCCTTTTATAGACCCTCTATATACTCCTTCCATCTTTCTGCTTTCCCTTCTTTGCTCAGAACTGGGTTGCCATCTGAACTCTTGATATTCATACAAGTAGCTCTCTTTTCTCCAAAGGTCTCTTTAATTTTCCTGTAGGCAGTATCTATCTTACCCCTAGTGAGATAAGCCTCTACATCCTTAAATTTGTCCTCTAGCCATCCCTGCTTAGCCATTTTGCACTTCCTGTCGATCTCATCTTTGAGACGCTTGCATTCCTTTTTGTCTGCTTCATTTACTGAATTTTTATATTTTCTCCTTTCATCAATTAAATTCAATATTTCTTCTGTTATCCAGGGATTTCTACTGGCCCTCTTCTTTTTAGCTACTTGATCCTCTGCTGCCTTCACTATTTCATCTCTCGAAGCTACCCATTCTTCTTCTACTGTGTTTCTTTCCCCACATTCCTGTCAATTGTTCCCTTATGCTCTAACTGAATGTCTGTACAACCTCTGGTTCTTTCAGTTTATCCAGGTCCCATTTCCTTGAATTCCCACCTTTTTGCAGTTTATTCAGTTTTAATCTACAGTTCATAACCAATAGATTGTGGTCAGAGTCCACATCTGCCCCTGGAAATCTCTTACAATTTAAAACCTGGTTCCTAAATCTCTGTCTTACCAGTATATAATCTATCTGAAACCTGTCAGTATCTCCAGGCTTCTTCCATGTGTACAACCTTCTTTTATGATTCTTGAACCAAGTGTTAGCTATTATTAAGTTGTGCTCTGTGCAAAATTCTATCAGGCGGCTTCCTCTTTCATTTCTTAGCCCCAATGCATATTCACCTACTACGTTTCCTTCTCTCCCTTTTCCTACTGCCGAATTTCAGTCACCCATGACTATTAAATTTTCAATGACTATTAAATTTTCATCTCCCTTCACAATGTGAATAATTTCTTTTATTTCATCACACATTTCTTCAATTTCTTCGTCATCTGCAGAGCTAGTTGTCATATGAACTTGTACTACTGTAGTAGGCGTGGGCTTCGTGTCTATCTTGGCCACAATAATGCGTTCAGTATGCTGTTTGTAGTAGCTTACCCGCACTCCTATTTTTTTATTCATTATTAAACCGACTCCTGCATTACCCCTATTTGGTTTTGTATTTATAACCCTGTATTCGCCTGACCAAAAGTCTTGTTGCTCCTGCCAGCGAACTTGACTAATTCCTACTACACCTAACTTTAACTTATCCATTTCCCTTTTTAAATTTTCTAACCTACCTGCGCGATTAAGGGATCTGACATTCCACGCTCCGATCTGTAGAACGTCTGTTTTCTTTCTCCTGATAACGACGTCCTCCTGTGCAGTCCCCGCCCGTGATCCGAATGGGGGACTAATTTACCTCCGGAATATTTTACCCGAGAGGACGCCATCATCATTTAACCATATAATAAAGCTGCATGCCCTCGGGAAAAATTACGGCTGTAGTTTCCCCTTGCTTTCAGCTTTTCGTAGTACCAGCAGAGCAAGGCCGTTTTGGTTAGTGTTACAAGGCCAGATCAGTCAATCATCCAGACGGTTGCCCCTGCAACTACTGAAAAGGCTGCTGCCCCTCACCAGGAACCACACGTTTGTCTGGCCTCTCAACAGATACCCCTCCGCTGTGGTTGCACCTACGGCACGGCCATCTGTATCGCTGAGGCACGCAAGCCTCCCCACCAACGGCCACGTCCATGGTTCTTGGGGGTCTATGGTTCTTCTGTGCATATTAGAGATTTTTGTCTTATTTTTAGTTGGTAAGCCTACTTATAAGTTATGATTTATGACTTCATTTCAAAAGTTTAACACTCTAATAAACGACCATTAGATGCACTGAATAAGCGTCTCTGGAGCTAGTTTTTATCATGTTGTTTCACAGCTGTCAGTCTAAACGTTTAACACTTTAATACTTACAGACAGAGTTACATGGGATATCAGTTAAATGTACTTCAGGCATTATTTTCGTGTACAGCCATAAAAGTAGCTGGATTTTTGTCTTTGCTTAAGTGTTCGGAATAGGCAGCATTCCACAATTCGTGTAGAAGTTTCACCAGGCAGCCGCTCTCCATGGATTTACTTTTATTACAGTAAATTTCCAGGTTGACTGTGGTAAGGTTACTTTAACCATGTGCCTTACGTTTTCCAACTTTTTTCGTCCAGTTGGACTCAATGAGATCGTTCACGTGAGAATCTTACAATGTGAGCTTATGAAAATTTGAGCGCTTGTTCAGTAGCACCAAGACCACACAAGTATTTATTTCGCATTTACTTTTTACAGAAGCATTCATTTTGCACTCACTTTCTCATAGATATTTATTATGCATTTAATTCCACATGGGAACGAACAGTGTCTTTCTTTGCTACCCGGATCGTATAATTGATGCGTACATATGGTTTAGGTAACATTTGTAACTTTTACACTATTCACTTACGTACAAAGCCTTTCGTAATTGTTATCTGCATTGCCTTGCGGATTCATATTTAACGCACTGATTTGAGACTCACAGATAAAAGTATTCTTTTCCATCAATCAAATACATATACTATACTGAGGACATTACTATCTTACCTATGAAGATTTAATTCTGGCATGTACTTAAGCTGAACGGAACATGAATCAGAAAAAAAAACTACCACGTACGCGAATAGATACGCACTTGTAGGAACAAGAAGTGCCTGACTTAACTGTAAATAAACGTACACTGGATAATTCATGTCCCATATTGAATACAGTACCATGATACTTAATCAAGAAAAAGAAAAGTGAGTAATCATTTAGTAACTACGTATGGTGAACATCATTAGTGTTAAAATATACTGAACAGTGGAGCATAAGCCTACTTACGATTACAAATGGAACTGGTTTGTGCATTCTCTTAAAACAAAAACGAACTGCTTTAAATTCTCTATCGTGGTAATGGTTCCATTGACACAAGAAATTTATTTATAACATTAGTCCTCCATAATTCCATGCGTATTTCATTGAAATTTGTGCACTACAAAATATTGCGTTAAGCACTGAATATAATACACTGCATTAAAAACATTCATCACTCATTTACTTACAGTCAATAGGTACACTCGTTTCTAGTATACAATATTCAGCACATTTTAATACTCTCTGCGTAACAAGGCATTATACTGAAGTTTAGAACAACGTCTTCGTTAATCACGTATCTACATACCTATATACATAAAGAAAATGACAATTATGCTTCAATAATTTCCCATTCCAACATTCCTTTAGGCGTCCATTTGACTGCCTCTTTCTCTGCCCAAGGAATGGAGTATGTTGCCTGGAAGTATGTCTTGTTGGGTAATACATCCATATGCTACTGATAACATTTTATTATTCCTCATTTGTCAGAAAAATGGGCTTAATAATAAATTGACTAGTTTTGCTCGCTGTTCATTATTCAGACACTCCGATTCCATGGCTTTCCTGTAAATAGTAGCCGAGTAGTTATTTGTGTCAACAGAGTGGTACGCCGTAAGTGCATGTGAGGAATGAGGCCAGTTACTGTGAGTTTATAGCAGCTTAAATCTTATCATTTTAACTTTGACCTTCTGGCGAAATTTGACATGATGGGCCTCAGTTAACGATAAATAGAAGACACTTTTCTTCATACCAACCGTCATAAACATTATCCGCTAGAGATAATTTCCCCGCATGCAAGAAATCCATGTCCATACACAGCTGAGAGATAAGCCTTTTACTATAATGTGTAATATGTGACTCTGCTTTCAAAATCTACTGCAACATGTGCCTACCTATTTCCATTATGAGATCTAGCATCAGTAGCGCTAGATATTACAAAATTCTGTACTGGCTGGGGCAGGAAGGGGGTACTTTAGTTAGCTACCCTCTCTAAGAATTACTTGCCATCACATCAACCATAGCACAAGTGTCGTACTAGGGTAATAGGAATCCACCAACTTTTGCACTTACAGCTGCTTGAACAATTTCTTCATCTCGTTATTTACACAATAAGAAGTCATAGCAGAGGTCATGCCTAATATCTGCACCCTTATTGTAACATACCACATGAACTACTTGGTTTAATTTAGTGCCCGCACCCCACCCTGTGACCAGCGTCAAGGAGTATGGTGAGATTGCGTTTGATACGCTAGTTGGAATGTCTACCTCCGCAATGATTATCACATGATTCTATTGTTGGTGCTGCCCACTTCGATGCGGTCTGTGGTTTAAGGCTTGTCTATTGCCGCCGTTTCAGGTATATTTATTAAATGGCGCATGTTTCATAATATTCAGGTGACATAAAGTCCTAAACTCATTCTACCGTTCATGTTGATATCGTTGCGGTTAATATTGTGCCCAAGCCTAAAGCTGTCGTTCTTTCTCTGCCACCTACTGAAATGCGATGGATCCTGGATCTTTTGTGATCTGTTTCGATTTACAGATTTGTACCGCGGCGCTACGCTGTTGCCATGACAGTCAGCGTTTCGTCCATAATTTTTGGGTCTAAGACGCTGCAGCCATGGACTGTGGGGCTGGTCCCGGCGGAGGTTCGAGTGTGACATGGGTGTGTGTGTTTGTCCTTAGGATAATTTAGGTTATGTAGTGTGTAAGCTTCGGGACTGATGACCTTAGCAGTTAAGTCCCATAAGATTTCACACACATTTTTTGAACATAATTTTTGGCATGACTTGGAATGTGCGAACTCTAAGATCCCGCTGCCACTATTAATCTATTAATCTTGGAATCTTCCTGTGTCAAGTCTATAGACGGCAGCATTATACCACAGACAACGAGCTGCAAACCAGTGTGGAGAATTAGCAGAAAGCACTTGCGGATGCCTTCTTTCACGAGGGTACTGGAAAGATGGTGTCACACTACAACGTAAGTCGGAGTGGTGACTATGTAGAGAACTTGCTGGAAGATGTAGCTAAATGTTTCCGAAAAATCATTTTCGGTTTACACTGTGGCTTTCATTTCGCGACCGGTCGGACCTTTGAAAAAAGGAACAGCCATTGTATAAAGGACATATCTGGGGAACGTGTTGCCTGTAAATTCTATGAGCGGATGTAGGAGAGTGTGTGCGGTACCACGAGAGATTTCTGTTTCGGGTTTTCCCTGCTAGAAGATCACTCATCAATATCGCGGTAGGAAGGGCCGCAGCGTCATCTGTGTGATGTGCCGCCTTCATAACGCAATGTGGTCACCCTTTCGACAACTGCACCAGAGGTGTACGTTCATTATCAATTATGGCTACTCGCTCTGAATGTCTGTGCCTCATTCTCTCTGGTAAAGACTACTGCTCTCCTTCAGACCACACGTTCAAACGATCCTTAATTAAGCCGAGGCAGGATCTCTTTTGCCATGAAACGCAGTTTCTCACCAATCACCTCTTGATTTTAGTCATCAACTAAATTAATGGTGATTTTTTGAGACCAGTATTTTCCAAAAGTTTCCTTCTTGACTTAGCTGACACAGTGGGTGCCACGTTGGCCCTAGTTTTTTGTTTGTCTGTTATTTGGTTCTAAGAGTGAATTGTATGGTCAGAAACAGTAGATATAGCACGTGCGCCTATCTTTGTCAAAAAGTACCCGGAATGATACAGAGCTACTGCCTCCAGTTAAAAGTGCTGTGCAATCCTTCGGAAGGACCATCCAACGATTAGAAGTTCCGTAGTATGACCTCAAAGGTATTCATTTAATTTCACGGTTTATTCTAGGTGACTCTTCCTTGCATGTTTATAATATTTACCACGATCAAAGTACCTACACATGGTGATCGTAGTTGTCAATGTTTGACATTATCGCCCTCTTTCAACACCTACAAGGGTTGCCCAGAAAGTAATGCGCAGCATTTTTTTTTTCTAAGTCGGAAACAATGCTACGAATGTGAAACGTTATGTATGTGTTATCTGAAGTCTCCTGAGCGAGCGCGCCATGTTTCCGTCACTTCCCACAGATAGCGTAGCAGCAGGACAATTTCAAAATGGCGTCTGTAGGTGATGTACGTTACAAGCAACGTGCCGTCATAGAATTTCCCACTGCAGAGAAAGAAGTTGTGGGGAATGTTCACAAACGCTTGTGCAAAGTCTATGGAGCATCTGCTGTCGACAGAAATACAGTTAGTCGCTGGGCACGGATGGTGAGGTCATCAGAATGCGGTTCGGAGGAGCTCCACGATTTGGGACGGTCGGGGAGACCATCCACAGCTGTCACACCTGACATGTTGGAGCGAGCTGACGTTGCCATTCGCGACGATAGGTGCATTACGACCGGCAGTTGGCGCTGCATCTGTCAATCAGCAAAGGAAGTGTGGATGGAATTATCCGCATTCTTGGATTTTCAAAAGTGTGAGCAAGATGGGTCCCGCGTTGTCTAACTGTGGATCACAAACCGCCCAAAAAAAAAACCTTTGTCTTGATTTGTTGCAATGTTTTGAATCTGAGGGGGAGGCCTTCTTGTCAGGTGATGAAACCTGATTCACCATTTTGAGCCCGAAACAAAACGACACTCGACGGAATGACGCCATTCCTACTTCCAATTCAAAGCAATTGCTTCTGCCGGTAAGGGCATGATCACAGTTCAGGGACCTTTAAGGTGTGGTTCTCACTGATGAGATGCCAAGAGGCGGTACCATTAATTCAGAAGCGCATGTCAACACATTAACAAAACTGAGGACGCACATTAGGCGACTTCGGTGCCACAGCAACGTAGGAGATGTTTCGCTGCAACACGATAACGCTCGGCCCCACACAAGCTTGAGGACTGCTGAACACATCGCAAAACAGGGTTTGACGGTGTTATCCCATCCACTCTACAGCCCAGAGCCAGCCCTCTCGGACTTTCACTTCTTTGGGCCATTAAAGGATGCCATTCGTGGAAGACATTTTGAGGACATGAGGAGCACTTGTGGTATACTGCTAGCGGCTTTGATTTATAATGAAAACGTCCTCAGTGCCGGGTTCGAAGGCCACGCCGTCACGGTAACTCAGCGTGTTCGATCAGAGAGCTGGCTGGCCTCTGTAATAAGAAAACTGAGCTAACGGATCAACAACGAACTTCAATGCATGTCACATGATGTCCGCTACGACCAAATACAACGATTAATAACGAACAAAATGCAAAAAGAGTCAATGCTTTAAATTTGATTAATGATCATCAGTGGTAACCGAAGTCTTCCAGCATAACAAGTCACCCTCATTCTGCCAATAGCCTTGTCAAAGAGGGCGGAGGAACTGACAGAGGTTCAGGGCACTCGTTTGCCGTTGAGGTGGGAAACTGCCCCTAAAGGCGGAAGAATCAGCAATGATCAACGGCATGAGGATGCCAAGGCAGTGGAAACCATTGCATTAAAGACACATAACGTGTATCCACAGGACATGTGGCCTGTAACTGAGTACGTGTCATGAAAAATCTCTCCATTGACTGAAGATCTCGGGGAAGGGACAGCCAACAGGGAAGTGACCATGAGAAAAAGATTGAATAATCAACGGAAGGATAACGTTCTACGAGTTGGGGATGTCAGAAGCTTGAGTGTGGTAGGGAAGCTAGAAAATCTTAAATGGGTAATACAACGGCTCAGTCTAGATATAGTCGGGGTCAGTGAAAATAAGCAGAAGATATGAATTGGCGTTTGTGTTGGGGAAAGCACTCACCTTGAGTTGTTCTTGCAACAATACTAACCATTGTACTGCGATGGTGCAATGGTTAGCATTTCTACCAAACAAGCAAGAAGACTTTGGTTCGAGTCCCGACCGCAGCAAAAATTTTTATTCATTTCTTCTGCTTCGATCATTATCGTAAATAAAAAAAAGTCTTGAGGTAATATTTGACGTGACCTTTATCATCTAAGTTTTGAGTTAGCTTTGAAGAGGGTCCCGCCAACGGCCTTGCCGCAGTAGAGAAACCGTTTCCCGTCGGATCGCCGAAGTTAAGCGCTGTCGGGCTTGGGTAGCACATGGATGAGCGATTGTTCGGTCTGCCAAACGCTGTTGGCAAGCGTGATGCACTCAGCACTTGTGAGACCCATGGAGGAGCCACTTGATTGGGATGTAGCGGCTCCGGTCACAAGAATTGACAACGACGGGCAGGGCGTTATGCTGACCACATGCCCTTCACCTCTACGTTCAGTCACGCCTCTGGGTTGAGCTTGGTACGGCGGTCGGTCGGTACTGTTGGGTTGTCAAGGCGTGATCGGACGGAGTTTTAGTCTTTGTTTAGTTTTTTTCAAGAGTTTTCAACATGGTACCGACAGGATGCATGGCAGATATCTAGATAACAGACAAACACATGTCAGGATTTATGCTGTTGCTACTCGTCGTTGTAGATCAGCCACACTTGTTTGAAGGGGAGGCACTTAGACAGAGACTTTCGCAGACTCCGACATATAATGAATCAGGCGACCTTGGGGGGCAATGGCAATTTTTGCGAGATCCGTACGGTCATTGCGGCAACTCGTTGTTAAGAAATTCTCTCACACACTGGTGCCCGTGTTGTGGTGTTCCGTCCTGCTGTTAAACGAAAGTTTTCTTGTATTCACGCACACTGTGGATAAGTCACATGGCCAACACCTTTATGTAAAAATAAACCTGTAGCTACCTTTTATGCAAAAAAGGACAGGCCGTTAATTTTTTATCGGGAAACAGGGCAAGCCACATGAAGCTTCGGAGAGCGACTCTCCAGCTCGACCATGGTAGGTGACCGTGGATTGCTCGTATTCTTATATCGTTGTGGTTCACTTTTCCATTAATATGGAACAGTCTCATCACTAACCACTAAAAGTGAAAACAAAATATTATCTTCCTTCACCATCCCATGAACTAGTTTACAAAACTCTGCACATGAAGCACAGTTGTCACTACTCTGCCAATTCTGTGTACTGTGTGCTTAACTCTTCTGAATGCGCTACACATTTTGAACGAACACACGGGGTCGACTTGTAGATTTCTCCTTACATAATCGAGGAGCGTCTTGAAGCCGCTGCTGCCATCGTCCAATGCTTTGAGATACAGGAAATTCAGTGCCGTAGTTTTGACGAAAATAGTGAAGCACCGTCTTTACGGAATTGCTGTGGATTTATTTATCGATTTTAGTTTTTAATTAACGGTTCACTGCTGTTAGCTGAGTTAATATATTTTCATTTTGTCATTTGCAAATAGTGAGTGGAGCTGTGGACGCTAGAAATTGGACTTACAAGAGGAGAAATAGGAAAGTTTCGACATATTTTTATGTGTGAATTCAGTAGATGTGGGGACAATGCCATTGGACATGGCATGGAAGTAATTTTTTTTTTGGGGGGGGGGGATCGTTTTGACATTAGTGACTCCCCTCATTCAGGAGTTTGATGAAGTTCGTTTGAACTCATTAATCCATTCGAGAACTGGCAGTTGTGATTAACTGTGATCATTCCTTCATTGTGAGACATTTTCATGTAATTTGGAAGGTTCAAAAATCGTGTGCATGAGCACCGCGTGTTCTAAGCCAAAATCACAAAAATCAGTGAGTGGCCATATGTGCATCTTTGCAAGCCCGACAGTTCCTATCTTGTACCGTCACTGATGACGAAAAATGTTTCCTTTCTTCTAACATAAACAAATAAAAGGAATGGTTGAACCCAAACAAAGCAGCACCGCCCCGTACAAAGACGTGCTCGCATCCACAAAAGATAATGTGGTGCATCAAGTAGAACGATGACAGTGTGGTGTATTATGGATTGCTTCTCCGAGATGTAACCATCACTGCTGACATTTATTGTCAATAACTGAAACGTTTTGCAGACTCAGTCCAAAAACGACGACTTAGAAGACTGCGTGTAGTGATGCTACTCCACGATAACAACCTTCCGCATTATGCTACATTGACAAATAACACTATACAGGAGTTAAACTGCGAAGTCGTTTCTCACCCATCTTACTCTCCTGATCCTGTTCCCTTATATTTTCACTTTTTCCGCTCTCTATCGAACAACCCTCAAGAAGCTTTGTAACAACAACAACGTTGTCCTATTGTACATTTAATAATTTTTTTCTTCTGGTTTTCGATAAATTAGTGTAATCGATATTCTGATTTCATTTCTTTTTTGTTTCATGCCATTATGTTAAAGAAAACTGTAAACAAATTTCGATGTGAATATTATTGTTTATGTCAAATTTCAAGCAATATTATAACAGAATTGAAATGTAAGAAAAGTTGAAACTATTGTAAGATGTCAAAATTGTAATTGTGCGTCTGGTCCATACGTAGGCAATGTATTAGGATATGTAGAATGCAAAACCTCTGGTGAATACCCTGTCTGTAAGGGAGCGGTAAAAGGTGGATGGCAGGCGAGCGCGGGAAAATGCACACGGGCGCTGTACGGCATAACGGGCTCAGCAGTAGTAGTCGGAGTTGGGCATTGGTCTGAGCCACACGTTCTGGATCGAGGAGGCTCTCCTGGAGGACGTAGTTTCATTGAGCCTCGGATGTGCCGTCCCGACGACTATGCAGCATGGCAAAATTCCATAGGCACTAAATGGAAAAGTATTGCGACGCTATGAAGAAGTAAAGTGGCGGTACATCAAGAGCCATTGCTGTGATCGTATGTGTGCTCTGTGCCTCGTCATCTCGCCGCCCGCCAACCGCCACATCGATACAAACAGGTTGAAACTTTTAGTACTGTATTCGTGTGGACCAGTGTTACGTTTGTTCCATACTGTTCAATAACAACTTAAATTTTACCAGAACTGTCCTATCATTTAATTATCCTCACAACTAACCTAGACAGGGTCATTTCCACATGTTGTGCAATCCGAGTGTCCCGAGATGAAGATTTAAAGTTTATGTTAATAATAATTACTTGCAAACCTAGCTATGTTAGAATGATGTTTAAAGAACTGTTTTGTTAATGAATCTATAGGTAAATAACGAAGGTCTGACAAAGTGGGAAGATAATTTTGAAATTGGTTTAGTAATGAAGTTTAATTAATTTGAGACAGATATAATGGTAATTAAATGAGCATGAAATAAGGTAAAAAGAGTAGCAATTCATATATTGGAAATCTTGACTGCTTAATGCTTTCAATAGTTAATAGTTTCAATACAGTGATCATAACAGTTTCAGGACCCCCCCCCCCCTTTTTTATTCATTTGAATTCTGAAGTGTTCTAAACTGATTAGACCAGTAAAGTTAAAGCCAATATGAAACCCAAAATTTATCAGTGTTTTACATTTATCAAAATTGACATTGTGTGTGTGTTTCGAAAGTGCTATTTCTAGGGTAACCTATGCCCAATTTTTATCAGATCAATGGACAGTACGAAGTTTTGTAGTAAACATTATAGTGTAATGTTATGTATTTATGGTTTATCCATATTGGTACAGAAAGTGAAATTATCAGTTCAGTAGATTTTCTGGTTCTAAAATTTACCATATTATGCAGTATTATTACATGTTGTTATGCTCGAACGTACATCAACTTGTACAAGGAAGAAACTCAGTTAATGCCTAAATAGGCTGGCGACCGTATTATTAACAAATTGGTAACATCTTCTGTGTTGTTTCTTGTCCGTCCTGACGTGTAGTTGCATTTCGGACTTGCTTGACGTATCATTGTTGTTACTGAGTGGGTGTAAGTCTGATTTTCCTCCATTCAGGTACACGCGGTCAATGTCTATACAAAATTCCTTTCTCTTAAGGTGAAGCCCGTCAACTTACTATAGTACAGGCTTTAAGGAGTATCGTGCGCCCGAGCGTAGTGTTACAGCTTCTTCTTCGCAGAAAAATGCCTTCAGAACATGGCCTAAAGACTTATTCGCTTCAAAACCCCGTGGTTTCTATAGTCACGGAGTAGAAAAGGTACCCCAGAATTGGCAGACTTGTAAATATTGAAGAATAACATATTACTGATTACTAGTGTTTCTTTATGTGTATCTGTTGTGTTCATTAAAATTACGGAAAAAAAGCTACGAACTTACTCACCAACGAAATACATACGCTACGCTTTCATGATTTCGTTTCAGTCATTGGCTCACCGTGACGATCTCGCTGAACTGGAACACCACCTGGACTACAAGCCTACGCAAGCCTGGTGACGACACTTACAGATGACCGAGTATGTATCAGGAACTGCGCTGTGACGCATGGTACAGCTATAGGAACTTCAAGAGTTTCAGTTCTTAAACTGCATTAGTTTTTCCATTTTTTCTTTCCCTACATGGCTTTGTAATAAAACTAATCAAATTTTTACCACTGCATAAAAATAGCTGAACAAAATCGCTGTACGATTTTTGAGACTGTAAAAATGTTTTGACGATTTACTTCACATACATGTTTGTAGGCCTGAAGACAGAATGTGACTGACAGTTTATATCTACCTGACAAACCTGGCATTGCCTGGGTATTAGCAATCTTCTATTAGAAACGAAACAAGGCACTGTGATTGTGCATCGAAAAAAATCTCTTTTCTATGTATATTAGTGAAAATACCTTTGCAATTATGAAACAGTCATAGAAAGAAATTCGCATCTCTCTAGAACTATATATCGTACAATGTTAAACTTGTGTAGGTACATTCAGTGGCATATGTGTCCACCACTGCATTAAAGGCACGTAACGTGTATCCACAGGACATGTGGCCTGTAATTGAAGAAGTGTCATGATGATCTATCCATTGGCAATAGATTCCGGAATAGTCCCCCATTGGGATCTCCGGGAGGGGACTGCCAAGGGGGAGGTTACCATGAGAAAAAGATTGAATAATCTACGAAAGGATAACGTTCTACGAGTCGGGGTGTGGAATGTCAGAAGCTTGAACGTGGTAGGGAAACTAGAAAATCTGAAAAGGGAAATGCAAAGGCTCAATCTAGATATAGTAGGGGTCAGTGAAGTGAAGTGGAAGGAAGACAAGGATTTCTGGTCAGATGAGTATCGGGTAATATCAACAGCAGCAGAAAATGGTATAACAGGTGTAGGATTCGTTATGAATAGGAAGGTAGGACAGAGAGTGTGTTACTGTGAACAGTTCAGTGACCGGGTTGTTCTAATCAGAATCGACAGCAGACCAACACCGACAACGATAGTTCAGGTATACATGCCGACGTCGCAAGCTGAAGATGAACAGATACAGAAAGTGTATGAGGATATTGAAAGGGTAATGCAGTATGTAAAGGGGGACGAAAATCTAATAGTCATGGGCGATTGGAATGCAGTTGTAGGGGAAGGAGTAGAAAAAAAGGTTACAGGAGAATATGGGCTTGGGATTAGGAATGAAAGAGGAGAAAGACTAATTGAGTTCTGTAAAAAGTTTCAGCTAGTAATAGCGAATACCCTGTTCAAGAATCACAAGAGGAGGAGGTATACTTGGAAAAGGCCGGGAGATACATGAAGATTTCGATTAGATTACATCATGGTCAGACAGAGATTCCGAAATCAGATACTGGATTGTAAGACGTACCCAGGAGCAGATATAGACTCAGATCACAATATTAGTGATGAAGAGTAGGCTGAAGTTCAAGACATTAGTCAGGAAGAATCAACACGCAAAGAAGTGGGATACGGAAGTACTAAGGAATGACGAGATAGGTTTGAAGTTCTCTAACGATATAGATACAGCAATAAGGAATAGCGCAGTAGGCAGTACAGTTGAAGAGGAATGGACATCTCTAAAAAGGGCCATCACAGAAGTTGGGAAGGAAAACATAGGTACAAAGAAGGTAGCTGCGAAGAAACCATGGGTAACAGAAGAAATACTTCAGTTGATTGATGAAAGGAGGAAGTACAAACATGTTCCGGGAAAATCAGGAATACAGAAATACAGGTCGCTGAGGAATGAAATAAATAGGAAGTGCAGGGAAGCTAAGATGAATGGCTGCAGGAAAAATGTGAAGACATCGAAAAAGATATGATTGTCGGAAGGCAGACTCAGCATACAGGAAAGTCAAAACAACCTTTGGTGACATTAAAAGCAACGGTGGTAACATTAAGAGTGCAACGGGAATTCCACTGTTAAATGCAGAGGAGAGAGGAGATAGGTGGAAAGAATACATTGAAAGCCTCTATGAGGGTGAAGATTTGTCTGATGTGATAGAAGAAGAAACAGGAGTTGATTTAGAAGAGATAGGGGATCCAGTATTAGAATCGGAATTTAAAAGAGCTTTGGAGGACTTACGGTCAAATAAGGCAGAAGAGACGGATAACATTCCAGCAGAATTTCTAAAATAATTGGGGGAAGTGGCATGAAAACGACTATTCACGCTGGTGTGTAGAATATATGAGTCTGGCGGTATACCATCTGACTTTCGGAAAAGCATAAGAGTGGACGATTAAGAACGAAGTGCTCGTATTAAGGAGGGTGTAAGACAAGGCTGTAGCCTTTCGCCCCTACTCTTCAATCTGTACATCGAGGAAGCAATGATGGAAATAAAAGAAAGGTTCAGGAGTGGAATTAAAATACAAGGTGAAATGATATCAATGATACGATTCGCTGATGACATTGCTATCCTGAGTGAAAGTGAAGAAGAATTAAATGATCTGCTGAACGGAATGAACAGTCTAATGAGTACACAGTATGGTTTGAGAGTAAATCGGAGAAAGACGAAAGTAATGAGAAGTAGTAGAAATGAGAACAGCGAGAAACTTAACATCAGGATTGATGGTCACGAAGTCAATGAAGTTAAGGAATTCTGCTACCTACGCAGTAAAATAACCAATGACGGACGGAGCAAGGAGGACATCAAAAGCAGACTCGGTATGGCAAAAAAGTCATTTCTGGCGAAGAGAAGTCTATTAATATCAAATACCGGCCTTAATTTGAGGAAGAAATTTCTGAGGATGTACGTCTGGAGTACAGCGTTGAATGGTAGTGAAACATGGACTGTGGGAAAACCGGAACAGAAGAGAATCGAAGCATTTGAGATGTGGTGCTATAGACGAATGTTGAAAATTAGGTAGACTGATAAGGTAAGGAATGAGGAGGTTCTATGCAGAATCGGACAGGAAAGGAATATGTGGAAAATACTGATAAGGAGAAGGGACAGGATGATAGGACATCTGCTAAGACATGAGGGAATGACTTCCATGGTACTAGAGGGAGCTGTAGAGGGCAAAAACTGTAGAGGAAGACAGAGATTGGAATATGTCAAGCAAATAATTGAGGACGTAGGTTGCAAGTGCTACTCTGAGATGAAGAGGTTAGCACAGGAAAGGAATTCGTGGCGGGCCGCATCAAACCAGTCAGTAGACTGATGACAAAAAAAGAATGAGGATACTGTCATCGAAACACGTTGCGACTAGTGTTAGTAGTAAATAAGTAATAAATTTAACCGTCATTCACAGTGTGGCAGCATTCCACGCCTCTCAGTGTTTATGACGTCACATTTCCTGAACTATGTGCAGTAGCATGATATACTTTTGTAGACGCTTTTAGTGGCATGTGTGGATACTGCCTGAGAAATTTATTGTTAAAAAATGGTTCAAATGGCTCTGAGCACTATGGGACTTAACTTCTGAGGTCATCAGTCCCATAGAATTTAGAACTACTTAAACCTAACTAACCTAAGGACATCACACACATCTTCATCAGTCATGTTTGGTTAAAGAAGAGGAAAATTACAGTTCGAATCTTAAATACTGATTCAGCCATGCCATTCGGAGATAATTTACTACATGAATAACGCGAGGAAGATTACTAAGATCACAGAAAATGATAATTAAGCGTCTCTCCAAAGAAATATTCTTACACTGCCACGAATCTAGTTATCTTATAAAACGCCTGGATATTATTGAAGTGGTAACAGAGAAATTTGCTAGCAAACTTTCAGTAAATCGTGTTACAGTAAGATACGAAAAATCCAAAGATAGCCGAAAAAAACTAAAAGTCCAACTTACAAGCCACTCCCATATTTTATCAGAACATTTGGGCTTTTGTAGGTAACTTCTAGTCAGCAATATTGCTGAATTAAGTCATTTTTTTATTATTGGAGAGTGTAGACAGCTGATGTTATCTAAAATGGATGCTTTTTTAGAGCAGATGATTTTTTACTCTCATGATTTATTTGTATGTTCCCATGTATAACTTACACTGCCTCCTTTTGCTCTTAATCTATACCTTGACTTGTTTAGCTGAATGATGTTTATGGAACATGATATATCAATGAATGAATAAACAAAATAACGAAAACACTAGCAATTGGAGCACAGCACTGTATGGTAGTGAAACACGGACTGTGGGAAATCCCAGAAAAGAAGCGAAGCATTTGAAATGTGGTTCTACAGAAGGCTGTTGAAAATAGGGTGAACTGATAGGTTACGGATTGATGAGGTTCTCTGCAGAGTCGGCGAGTAAAGGAATATGTAGAAAACACTGACAAGAAGAAGGGAATAACTGCACTAGGATAGCTGTAGAGAGTAAAGCTGTAGAAGAAGACAGAGACTGGAATACATCGACAGTTTTGAGAATGTTTCCAAATGTATGATTGCCCCATAAATCCAGCTACTCATAGTTTGATGAAATATTAAGCTGTATCAAACTTTTAGTCTGTTGCCTTTACTGTTGCTCCTCCCGAAAGGGTTTTTCGTATTCATGACAAACGAGGTTGGATATAGTGATATAACTGTAGATAACAGCTGAAGCATCCCCAACTCTTTTTTTTTCTTTATTGCGATTTCATTCCCCTGCCACATATGGGCAGGGGAGGGCTGTCAGCCGCACAATCCGCTGCTCTTCAGCCGAGTGACATGACAACTATAATAGGAATAAAATGTTACATACAGAATGCGATAAAAAAGGGGAACATAAAACAGAGTAATGGGAGAAAATGGAGGTAAAAATAGACTGACATGGAGACGTTCATGGGGACAGTAAAAAAATTCACCAGAAAGTTAAAAAAAACACAGTTGGCGATTCTTAAAACACAGAGAAGGCACTGACGAGACATGCACAGGTTAAAAGTCGGCCACAGTATTAAAAACACTCCAGAACAACACACTTAAAACCCACTTGTAGCACACATGACGAAGATTACAACTGCCAGTTGGGACCTGCTGAGCGAAAGGTCAGGGAGGGTAGAAAAGGAGGGGAGAGCAAGGGGTAGCAGGGGAAGCAGCAGGATGAAAAGCAGGTACACGAAGAGGCAGGAGACACGTGGAGCGGGAGATGAAGAGGGAAGTCAGGGCAGGAGGGAGTGCAGAGACACTGAAAGGGGGCACAAGAGAGGGAGGGGGAGTAGGAGGGGGAAGCCGCTCAGGAGGAGGGAGGGGTAGGAGAGGGAGCCCTGAGGAGGAGGCAGGAAGATGGGGTTACAGTTGGTAGGAAGGGTACATGTCAGGGCGAAGCTCATCATCTGGGAGGGGTAGATGGTGGAAGTTGCATTGGGAAAGGAGATGGAGGGTGTGGAGATGGAGAGAGGGTGGGACACAATGGTAAAAGGCGCGCAACTGGTTGGGGGTAGAGAGGAAAGGAGACACCAGGGGGTGAGGGGGATCAAGGAGGCGGACAATATATAGTGTGCAGATGTGTTCAAGGAAAAGGAGAAGGTGGGGGGACGGTATGAGGTTGTAGAGGATGCAAATGGGGGATGGAAGGCGGATGCGGAAGGCGAGGCAGAGCGCATGGCGTTCGAGGATTTGGAGGGCTTTATAGAAACCAGGGAGAGGCGGATCAAGGATTTGTAGGTGTGAAGGATGGTGGAAGGATGCAGATCCCACGTCCAGCTGGACAGGAGTTTCAGGAGGGGGAGCTGGTTGTGAGCTTTGTTTTGGATGGTAAGGAGATGGGGGGGGTCCAGGTGAGGTGGCGGTCGAGTGTGAGGCCAAGGTATTTGAGAGTAGGAGTGAGGTGGTTAGGACGGCCATAAATGGTGAGGTAGATATTATGGAGGCAGAAGGAGCCATCCCCAAACTTTTTTTTCTTTATTATGATTTTAATACCCGTATAAAAACAGGTAGGCTGGCTGCAGCACAATAGGCCGCTCTTCAGCCCAAGATATTACAATGGTGAAACAGAGAAGACACATGAATTGGAACAAAACGGCAGGGAAAAAACAGTAGACACATGAACATAAAAAACATGAAGCCGTTCACACTCGATGGCAATCCACACTACAAACTCTTGACACAACGCACAAGCACTGATGACTTTGAGGTACACATGAATGATGGAGCGTGACGGTGAACACTGAACACAAAACACGACGGCACACATGAGACACGGATGGCGATGATCTCTGGCGTGCGAATGTCCACGTAACGTGTGCGAGTCTGGGGACCTGCCAAGAGGGGAAGAAGGGTGAGTGGGGGGAGAGGAGAGAACAATGCCAATGGCAGAGGAGATGGGAGGAGGAGTAGAGGGACGGGGTAGGGGAAGCCCTGTGGACGAGTGGGGAAGAATGGAGGAGGGAGGGAAGGGGGATAGAAGGAGAGAAGGGAGGGAGGGTGCCCAAAGGAACAACACAGGAAGCGGGAGGGAGGATCAAAATTGGTAGGAGGGGTAGATGGAGGGAAGGAGGGCATCATCAGGGAGGGGAACTGGCGGAAGCCACCTTGGGAGAGGGTAAGGAGGGTGGAGAGATGGAGAGCAGGTGGGACGTGGGAATACAGGCGCAGCAGTGGGCGTTAGTGGGAGAGGATGGGGGATTTAAGCAGGTGAGGAGGATCGAGTTTACGGGAGGTGTACAGGATCTGTATCCTTTCAAGCAAAAGGAGGAAGTGGGGGAACGGAATTAGGTCATACAGGATCCGTGTGGGGGAGGGGAGACAGATGCGGTAGGCGAGGTGGAGAGCATGGCATTCAAGGATCTGAAGGGATTTGTAAAAGGTTGGGGGGCGGAGATCCAGGCAGGATGGGCGCAAAAGAGGATAGGGCGGAAGAGGGACTTATAGGTGTGGAGTAAGGTGGAGGGGGTCCAGACCCCACGTATGGCCGGAAAGGAGCTTGAGTAGATGGAGTCGGGAGCGTGCCTTGGCTTGGATTGTCTGGAGATGGGGGGTCCAGGAGAGGCGACGGTCGAGGGCGATGCCAAGGTACTTAAGGGTGGGGGTGAGGGCGATAGGATGGCAATAGATGGTTGGATAGAAATCGAGGAGGCGGAAGGAAGGGTTGGTTTTGCCTACAATGATCGCCTGGGTTTTGGAGGCATTGACCTTGAGCAACCACTGGTTGCACCAAGCGGTGAACCGGTCAAGATGGGATTGGAGAGGGTGTTGGGAACGCTGTAGGGTGGGGGCAAGGGCAAGGGAGGCGGTGTCATCGGCGTACTGAAGATGGTGGATGGGAGGGTGAAGGCGGCGGCATGCCCGCCGTATACAAGAGGTACAGAAGAGGGGAAAGGACGGAACCCTGGTGCACGCCGGCAGAGGGGAAAAAGGTGTAGGAATCAGTGTTGTGGATGGTGACATAGGAAGGACGTTAGTAAAGAAAGGAGCTGATCAGACGGACGTGGTTAATAGGAAGGGCGAAGGTTTGGAGCTTGAAGAGGAGACCGGAATTCCACACACGGTCATAGGCACGTTCAAGGTCAAGGGAGAGGAAAATAGCGGAACGACGGGAATTAAGCTGAGTGAGGTGAAGGGGAAGGTCATCGGAAGAGAAGGACGGCCGAAAGCCACACTGGGTACTGGGAAGGAGGCGGTGCTGGCGAAGATGCTGGTGGATGCGTTGTGTGAGGATGGATTCCAGGAACTTGCTGAAGACCGAGGTAAGGCTGATGGGATGGTAGGAGGAGACGGCGGACGGTGGTTTACCGGATTTAAGGAACAGCAGGATACAGGCGGTTTTCCACTGGTCAGGGTAGTAGCCAGTGGACAGGACTACATTGTAGAGCATGGCCAGGGTGGAGAGGAAAGAGACAGGAGCTTCACGAAGGTGGCGGTAGGTGACACGATCGTGACCAGGAGCGGTGTTGCGTTTTGTGCGGAGTGTAGCAATGAGATCCTGTGTAGTGATAGGGGCACTGAGTTCTGTGTGTGGAATGTTGCCCAAGTACTGGAAACCAAGTGCGAGGGGAGGGACAGAGGTGTCAATTTGATCGCGGACATCCGGGAAGAGGGAGTAATAGAACTGGGGATCGTCAGAGATGGAAAAGACATCGGAAAGGTAGGAGGCAAAGTGATTGGCCTTACTAAGGGTGTCAGGGAATGGATGATCATCATGGAGAAGAGGATAGTAGCGGCAGGGTTTAGTTCCGGTAAGGCGACGGAAGGCTGACCAGAACTTGGACGAGTTTAGTGGTAGGGTAGCATTTAAATGGCTGCATGTCTGTCGCCAGTCCTGGCGTTTCCTAGCCACGAGCAATTTTCGGATGTGTCGCTGGAGTTGCCAGTGACGTCGTGGTGTGTCTGGATCACATGTGTGGAGGAAGGCACAGTAGAGACGGCGGGATTCACGGAGGAGAAGGAGGACAGCCTGTGGGGTTAAGGTAGGATGGTGGGGGTGGATGGCGACAATAGGGACGTGGGCCTCCACAGCCTCAGACAAGGTCTGCTGGAGAAAGGAGGCGCCATGGATAACATCATCAGGGTGGTGGTAGGTGAAGGGGGTGGCCTTCGACCTGAGTGGAGAGGGTATCCCGGTAGGCATTCCAGTCAGCACGGGAATAATCATGGACATACTTCGGGGGAAGGTCATTACGAGGGTCAGGGCGAGGGCGACGACCGTCTGAAATGGTGATGAGGACAGGGAGATGGTTGCTACCAATGGGCTCCAGGACATCCACCGCTATGCGGCCAAGGAGGTTGTGGGAGGAGAGGATGACATCAGGAGTTGGATTCGGGGCGGGTGTGCTGGGGAATGGGGACGAGGTCGCCTTGGAAGATGGAGAGGAACTGATGCCACTGCTGTAACTGGATGGCGGAACGACCATGGATGTTGAGGTCAGCGGCGATTACATTTGAGGAGAAGGTATGAGCAATGTGGGAGAGGAAGACGTAAGCAATAGGGGCGTTAGGGCGGACAGATGGTGCCGCAGGTGACGGTAAGGCTGGGGAAGAAGAGACTAAGGATCAGGTGTTTGGTGGGGTCAGGAAGGAGAGGTTGGAGCCAAACCGGGATCTGGCGGTGGTGACCAATGGCAACTCTGCCACGCGCAATCGTGAGGGGATTATCGGAGTGGTGGAGAAGGTAGGGCAAAGTGTGGATGGTGTGGTCGGATTGGAGGAAGGTTTCATTGAGGAGGAAGGCATCCATGCGGTGGGTTGCAAGGGTGTGCATGAAGAGGTTCTTGTTGGCGGGATAGGAACGGATGTTGTTGAACAGGATACAGTGCTGTCGCGCCATGACAGGGATTTAGACGAGGGTGTCAAGACAGGAGAAGGTGAAATGGGCCTGGTTGTGGGAGTAGGTGGCATGCATTTTCAGATGGAAGACGGAACGGACGGCGAGGGAGACCTGTTGGAGGGTGTGAGGGCGCTGAAAAGGGTGGACGTTTCGCAGGACAATGGTGTGGAACCTGATGATGTCCTCAGCAGTGGGGGGGGGGACGAAGGGAATTGACAGGAGGGGTGGGGGCGTCCAGAGGGCGGACAGGGATGGTGAGTTCAGGAAAGGTCGGGCTTTACATTTTTGGGAGTAGGTGGGATCGGGGAGATTGCAGGTATTACAGGAGGGAGGGGACTGAAGGTTAGGGCACTGCTGGAGGAAGTGCGCTTGCTTACAATGCGGGCAGGTGAGGGCCTCGCGGCACTCAGCTGTTGGGTGTGCGTTGTAGTGCAGACACCTCTGGCAGCGAAGGGATTGAGGAGGGGAACAGAAGGGGTCAACCTTATATCGCTGGTTGAAGAGGAGGGCACCCGTCTTCAGGAGATGGTCAATGGAGGGGGCATTCTCGGAGAAAACCCGCATAAGGCGGGTGGGGCCAGCGGAGTTAAGAATGCGGTGGACCGTCCGCATCTCCAGCGAGTGATGCGCCTTGAGCTCCACCAACACCTCCTCCTCCATGATCATCGGACTAAGCTGAGTGATCACGGCGGTGAGGGTCGGCGGGCGATGCAGGGGTTGGGCTTGGCAGGTAGGAGATGGAGAAGGAGCAGGGGTGAGGGAGGCATTGGTGCCAAACTGGGTGATGGGGAGGTAGGAGAGGATGTCAGTATGGAGGGTAAGGCTGGGGGAGGAGATGAGAACTGAATCCTGTCTGGGAGTGAGGAGTGAGATGGGGCACCAGGGAAGTGTTGGCGGAGGATGAGGGAGAGGTTTCGGGCCTCGAGAACGGAAGGATCGGGATGGGAGAGGAGGTATTTGTATAAAGAGGGGGGAGGAGGAGCAGGCAGAGGGAGAGGGGCCAGGTGGGGAGACGTCCATGGTATCCTGGGGGGGGGGGGAAGGAGGACACGGTGGGGCCTTCTTGGGAGTGGAGGAGGTGGGGGTGCCACCCGTCAGGCCACCACCCTAGCTGGAGCTGCAGCAACAGGCCGGGGGAATGGGGGGAAGGGATCAGAGGTAGAGGAGTGGGAGGAAGGAGCTGGGCAGGGGGCGACTAAGAGCGAGGGTGAAGGGAGAGTTAGAAGAGGAGGGATGGAGAGAGGGGGGGGCGACTGGGCACACCATGTAATGAAACTAAGACAGTACAGGACGGAAAACGAGAGAGGAAAACTGGGGACTGACAAAGACGGACGAAGATGGATGTACACAGACGTCGAAGTCCCACGCAGCTGGCGCTGGCGCTGGCGCTGGCACTGCTGGCAGGAACACTGCAGCTGCTGCTGCCGCAGACGGGGTCGCCGCTGGACCACTGCTGGCCGGACCGCTGCTGCTGCTGCTGCTGGCTGGACCGCTGCTGGCTGGCTGGCTGGCTGGCACCTGCAACCCTAACGCTTCGATTAGTGCACGAAAACACAAATCGAAGGGCGGTACTCGTAGCGAGGTACCGCCGGAGATGTCCCCAATCTTTTTTTTCTTTATTGTTATTTTAATCACCTTTTACAAGGCGGGCTGTCAGCAGCATATTACGCTGCTCTTCAGCCGTGAGTGGTCCAATAATATGACATAGAGGTGGCACAGATAATACAATAAAAACGGCGGGCAAAAGCTGTAGACACGAAAAGCAATAAACATGAAGCCGTTCATGCTGGACGAGAAAAAACACTAACGCTTGTTGACACAGCGCACATAACACGGACGACTGCAACAGCACACGTGAACAGTGGTAGCGTGATGGCGAAAGAACACTAAACACTAAACGAAGGCACACACACGAGACACTGATGGCGATGATCTCCGGCGCGCGAATGTCAAAAAAAAAAAAATGTTTCAAATGGCTCTGAGCACTATGGGACTTAACATCTATGGTCATCAGTCCCCTAGAACTTAGAACTACTTAAACCTAACTAACCTAAGGACAGCACGCCAGTCATCACGAGGCAGAGAAAATCCCTGACCCCGCCGGGAATCGAACCCGGGAACCCAGGCGTGGGAAGCAAGAACGCTACCGCACAACCACGAGCTGCGGACGTGCGAATGTCCACTGAGCACGTACAAGTCTGGGGACCTGCCAAGAGAGGAGGAGGGGGGGGGCTGGGAGAGGGAGAGGGGAGAGCAGAGATGCCACAGGCAGGGGAGATAGGGGGAAGGGAGGAAGGGGGAGGGGAAGCCCGAGGGAAGAGGGGTGGAGGATCCGTATCCTTTCAAGGAAAAGGAGGAGGTGGGGGATCCGTATCCTTTCAAGGAAAAGGAGGAGGTGGGGGAACGGAATGAGGTCGTACGGGATCCGCGTGGGGGAGGGGAGACGGATTCGATAGGCGAGGCGGAGAGCATGGCGTTCTAGGATTTTAGGGATTTATAAAAGGTAGGGGGGGGGGGAGGGCGGAGATCCAGGCCGGATGGGCGTAACAGAGGATAGGGCGGATGAGGGATTTATAGGTGTAGAGGATGGTGGAGAGGTCCAGACCCCACGTATGGCCGGAAAGGAGCTTGAGGAGACGGAGTCTGGAGTGTGCCTTGGATTGCCTAGAGATGGGGGGTCCAGGAGAGGCGACGGTCGAGGGTGACGCCAAGGTACCTGAAGGTGGGGGTGAGGGCGATAGGACGGCAATAGATGGTGAGATAGAATTCAAGGAGGCGGAAGGAAAGGGTGGTTTTGCCTACAATTCCCCAATCTCTTGTGGTTCCCTTTTTAGGTACTCCACGTCGACGTCGACGTCTGGTCGTAGATACGTATCGTTGGTAGGTTTTGCGGGTTTATTTCCAAACGTGACAGCGACGACTCTTCGATGAGGTGCGGCCCTTGTATTTTGCTATTACTGCGAGTCTTGTAAATATCGCTTTTATTTAGTAATTTTCCGGATAAAACTCTCCTCTTTTATGATTAAGACAGCCTGCGCCACCTTTCGGAGGGAGTGGGGACGTCAAAGAGTCACCAAACTTCATATTAAGCAGTCCGTAAAACACGTAAACGTTTACTTCAGTTAGCGTGTTAGTTAATGCCTACGCTTTCCGCTAGATGGTGCTCACTGCTGAATAGCTTTGGTTCCGTAAAACCTTCACTGATTAGTACTAGGTAAAAGAAATAAGTACAACACTCTTGTATTTCACTTTCACTCTATATTCAAGGATTAAGATGGTGATGGATTGTGGCCTATGTAAAAGGTTCCTAGCCTGGAGGAATCTAAATAGTCCGAAAATGCCGATATGCACGCGCTCTACGCCCAGATTCGCAACTAACGGCAAACGACACTGTCAAAAGTGCATACGTTAATATCTGAATACCGGTACCTCTGAATTCACTCGTATCAGCAGATAATTTGAGTTTCTGTCGTCTACATGTCCGTAAAGTTCAAATCTAGCACTAAAGTCCTAAAATCCCCTTAATACTCCGTTGCTACCAACTATCAGAGATCGTACACACATGACTTTTAATCTCCGTAATATTCTAACAGTTTATCGTGAATCTTAACACGATAAAGTCCAATCTAATTATTGTCTCGCTGACTGACACGGGTTCCCCTCCCATAAACGAAACAATCAAGGAAAAAGGCGGCAATAATGACGATAACGCCTTTTTATATGTTTTTCGTCACTGCCTTCTCCATGACGGAGCTTCCGTGGCTCTGCTGTACTTACACGTTAAACTACTTGCTGATATACTGTAATTTTGATCTGCAATTACCAAATTCAGATTCTACACTGTTTCCCCTCTAAAAATTCTATTCTTAATTTTAAATTAATCTATCTATAGCTTTTATCACTGTAAACTGAACCGAGGTGTTACACTGCCTTAACAACAAACGGACGTGCGTACAGTAAGCCTCCTCAGTCTGTTGCCTATAAAATTGAAGATTACCTCGTAATGCATGCCTTTGTGAAATACCATACTATCTTTGCAATAGTCATGGGGGATAGGAATGTGGTTGCAGAGACAAGATTAGAGGGGGGGGGGGGGGGGTAGCGGGAGATTACGGGCTTGGTACTAGGAACGCGGGAGGAGAATTGAGTTCTGTAAAAAAATTTAGCTAGCAAAGCGAATACTCTGTTCAAGAGGCACAAGAGGAGGAGATATGTTTGGCAACTGCTGGGAGAAACAGGGAAATTACTGTTAGATTACATCATGGTCAGGCAGAGAATCCGAAATCAGATACGATTGTAAGGCATACCCAGGAGCAGACATGGACTCAGATCACAATTTAGTAGTGATGAAGCTGGATTCAATAGACACGACTGCGCAAAGATGTGGGATACGGAAGTACTAAGGAATAAAGAGATACGCTTTAAGTTCTCTGAGGCTATAGCTACTGGGATTAGGAATGGCTCAGTGTGGAGTTCAGTTGAAGATGAATTAACACCTCCAAAATAGGCAGTCACAGAAGTTTGGGAAGAAAACCATAGATACAAAGATGGGAACTGCGAAGAAATACTTAGGTTGATTGATAAGTGGAGAAGTACAAAAACGTTCATTGAGAGTGAGGAATACAGAAATATATGTCACTTAGGAAGGAAATAAATGAAGTTCAGGGAAGCTAAGGAGAAATGGCTGCATGAAAATATGAAGAAATCGAAGAAAACGTTATGGTCGGTAGGACTGACTCAGCATACAGAAAAGTCTAATCAACCTTCAATGAAATTAAAAGCAAGGATGGTAACATGAGGAGTGCATTGGGCATTCCATTGTTAAATGCAGATAGGAGAGCGGATTGGTGGTTAAAGGAGGCCTCTGAGAGGGGTAATTTGTCAGATGACATGATGGAAAACGAAACATAAGTCGATATAGACAACACAGGGGATCCAGTATTAGAATCAGAATTTAAGAGAGGTTTGGAAGACTTAAAATTGAATAAGGCAGTAGGGATTGATAATATTCCATCATAACTTCTAAAATCATTCAGAGGAGTGGCAATATACGGTCACACTTTTGGAAAAACATCATTCACACAATACCGAGAATATCAAGAGCCGACAAGTGCGTGAATTAGCCAGCAACTTATTCAACAGATCATACATTCAAGTTGGTAAGTAGAAAGGAAAATTGAGGATGTGTTAGGTGACGATGAGTTTCGCTTTAGGAAAGGTAAAGCCACCAGAGAGACAATTCCGACATGACTGTTAATATTGGAAGCAGGACACGTTCGTAGGATTTGTCGACCTGGAAACAGCGTTCGCCACTGTGAAAAGGTGTAACATTTTAGAATTTCTGAGAAAAATTCGGGTAAGCTATATGGAAAGACGGATAATATACAATGTGTACAAGAAACAAGAAGGAACAGTAAGAGAGAAAAAATAAGAATGAAGTGCTCGGTTTGAAAATGGTGTAAACATGTCTGTAGTCTTTCAACGCTACTGTTCTGTCTATATACTGAACAATCAATGACGGATATAAAAAGGAGGTTGAAGGATGCAATTAAAACTCAAGGTGAAAGGATATCAATGATAAGATTTGCAGATTACATTGCTATCCTCAGTGGAAAAGAAGAAGAAGTACAGGATCTGCTGGATGGAATGAACATTCTGGGAAGGGCAGAATAAAGATTGAAAGTAAATCGAAGAAATACGAAAGTAATGAGCAGTAACATTTGCATTTGGATCGGACTATCTGAACCCTTGAGCAGGAAGGTGTGCATCCATTTTCAATAAGCTACCGCTGGCATTTCCTCATGGGTCACTCCTTCTATTCTGTCGAGGAGTTCCTTGAAAAATTAAGCTGATTCTTGTTTTATTGTTGACTGCGTAACTTAGACTTATGGTTTGACATTTTTCGAGTTCATAAACATTTTATTTTTTTCTGTTATTTCTTTAATGTTGTAATCTCATGTACTGACACGTTCCATGACCTTGGAGATTTGCTCCTCAATTTGGTCCTATGGAACTTGAAGTGTAAATAAAATAAAAAAAAAGAAATCTAAAAAGCGCAAAATTTAACATCAGAGCTGGTGATGATGAAGAAGATGAAAGTTAAGGAATTCCCCTACCTAGGCAGTAAAATAACCCATGATGGGAGGAAAAAGGGTGACATAAGAATTGCCGGCCGCGGTGGTCTAGCGGTTCTAGGCGCGCAGTCCGGAACCGCGCGACTGCTACGGTCGCAGGTTCGAATCCTGCCTCGGGCGTGGATGTGTGTGATGTCCTTAGGTTAGTTAGATTTAAGTAGTTCTAAGTTCTAGGGGACTGATGACCACAGATGTTAAGTCCCATAGTGCTCAGAGCCATTTGAACCATTTTGAACATAAGAATCAGTCATTCCTGGCCAAGATACGTCTGCTAGTATCAAACATAAGTCTTACTCTGACGAAGAAACTTTTGAGAATGTGTGTTTGGAGTACAGCATTGTATGATAGTGAGCCAGGGCCTGTAACAAAACAGAAACAAAAAAGAATCGAAGCATTTGAGATTTGATGCTACAGAAGAATGTTGAAAGTTAGATGGACTGATAAAGTAAAGAATGAGGAGGTTCTGCGAATTGGTGAGGGAAGGTATATGTGGAAAACACTGACAAGAAGGAGGGAAAGGATCGTAGGACATCTGTTAAGACATCAGGGAATAACTTCCATGGTACCAGAGGGAGCTGTAGAGGGTAAAAACTGTAGAGGAAGGGAGAGATTGGAATACATACAGAAAATAATTGAGGACGTAGGTTGCAAGGGCTACTTTGAGATGAAGAAATTGGCACAGGACAGGAACTCTGTGTGGGCTGCATCAAACCAGTCAGAAGAGAGAAGACTGATGAGTACAAAAAGAAAAAAAATATTGTATTCATTACACTGAACAGAAAAATAATTCACTTTGAGTGGTCCATCTATTCCTGATCTTAAAAAAATCATTTAAAATTGTAGGAAATCGCTGATTTTTCTCCACTTCAAAATTTTCTTGTGGTTGCTATATGGTACTGCGTCTATGCCCGTACTTTCTAAACTGGTCTTCAAGAAGGTCTTTTCGAATTTTCCAGGCAAAATGTGTTTTAAAGAAAGTTCTTCTGCAAAGTAATTTCTGTTGTGAACAAAGGAATGTCTAGACAACTTCAGAGCAGAAAATGTTTATTGTGTAAAGTTTCCTACACCTTTTTCCAAGTCTTTCCTTTCATTTACACAGGTCAAAAAATGGATTAAGAAGATGAATTGCTCAGCCTGCCGCTGTGGCCGAGCGATTCTAGGCGCTTCAGTTTGGAACCGCGCTGCTGCTATGGTCGCAGGTTCGAATCCTGCCTCGAGCATGGATGTGTGTGATGTCCTTAGGTTAGTTAGATTTAAGTAGTTCTAAGTCTAGGGGACTGATGACCTCAGATGTTAATTCCCATAGTGCTTAGAGCAATTTGAACAAAGATGAATTGCTTGTCTACATTTGAATTAGTCAAGGGACCTGCATTCGATCCCTCCTCAATAAGCCTTTCTAAGGTGTCTTTACATTTAAAACTTTCCACCACAAAGATACATAGATCTGATGAACACTCCTGTACGTGCATACGTGTTCGATAATTTGAATGATGGACCCATGTCTTTACTGGTTCCACAATGCCATCATTGAAAATATGGACTACTGATTTTACATTTTGCTTTTCTAGAGAAGCAGGACTGTGGCGTCGATAGTTACGATGCCACAACGTAGGTGCACGCTCTCGTAAATTCTACGAGAGAAGACTAACTACGCCGACCACAGCGCTCTCTGGCTGACGCTGTGGAGCTCAGCGAGCGCCGTCTTGATTTCTGCCTCAGTTCATCAAGAGCAGACGGCCTGGAAATATCGCTTCTACTATCGAGTGGGCTAGCTTGCTATTGGGACTTTGTATTAGTTACGTTCAGTTAAAGTTTGGACAGCAACGAGTACTTGTTAGTCTTGAGATTATACAGAACAGTCTTCCTAACTTTACAGGATTAGACATTGACTACAGCTTCAAACCTACGTGCTGATCCTAGCCAGAGTTATGTATGCATTTGATATTTACTTGTGTTTTTGACTCTATTAAAAGTGTTAAAGTTACATGCAGTACCGAAGTGCTTCACCTCTCCTTCTCCTACTCGCGTCCTTCACTCTCGGCCTACATTACAGATGCAGTTCACAGGAGCAGACCCACGCGCCTTCCATCCAGGCGGGATACAAAAAGGGCGAAGTGCTTTTATTGTCAACCTGTAACCACACTTCAATAATGTATCAGATTCTAAATTGTGCAGTTTTCTTACTTCTGAAAACGAAGCTTCCGACAATGAATTTGAGCTCCCACCAAATGGAGGAAATATAAAAGTACATAAATCCCCCAAGATTGGCGATCTTTTACAGAAGCTGTAAATTTAACGTGAATTTCAAGCGAGATGCTTATAATAGTTTCCACAACGAAACTTTGTCTAGAAACCTGGCAGAAAAACCAAAGAGATTCTGGTCGTAAGTAAACTATGTAGCTGCAAGACAATTAATGGTTTCTCTGAGCGATAGCTATGGAAGTACTATCGATGAAAGTACTACAAAAACACATTTACTAAAAACAGCCTTTCGAAATTCCTTCACCAAAGAAAACGAAGTAAATATTCCAGAATTCGGATCAAGAACAGCTGCCAATATGAGTAACTTAGAAACAGATATCCTCGGAGTAGTGAAGAAACTTAAATAAATAACAGCCAGTCTTCCGGTACATATTTTGTTCTAGTTAGGTTCCATTCAGAGTGAGCTGATGCAATAGCTCTTTATATAAGCTACAAACATACATTAGCAAAGCGATCTAACATCATACATCTCTCGCTTTCCAAATATTCTTTGCGTATCACAGCTGTATTACAACAAACTTTAAATGCAAAAATTTTTTATAAATTCGATAACTCGTTAAATAATACTGTTATAATAGTATGAACAAATAGCTGTTCAAATTGCTTTTATCACATCAGTTAATCATTGTTTAAATGCAATTTCCCCTCAATGCATGCTAAGTGCAGTGTTTCCATGTTAACAAATTGTTATATTAAATATGAGAAAATGTCCCTACCACGTCGAACATACTAACTGCACAAGTTGTTTACAGGAGGCTGCATATGAAGGGTATAAGTAGAATGAACCGCAAATATAAATTCTAGTGAACTTCATCTGATTCTTACCTAGATGATCAAGTCGAGCCTTGTTTAAGTCTAAAGCTGTCTCGATGTCTCCGTCGAATTTCCTCTCTGTAGGCTGCGACTTCTAATATGCGATTTTAAACACTGAAGTCTGGAGTAGCTTTTGGGAATGCTGCGAATACCACGATGCCACAATAATGTCTCAATGTATGAGATCAACTTCATTTATTAATCCATTCCAAAATGAGGAAAAAATTGTTTATCACAGGCTGTCCTATATTAGAGAGTCTAAATTCATTAATGACAATAAAGATTGCGGAATCTGATTTTAACATTCCGAGCCACACAATGTTCACCAAATCCGACACAGTATTTGTTTCCATACTTCCTCAGTTCAGATTACCTTCTTATTAGTCAAAACGAAATTTTTAATCATTCTATCAAGTAAAACGAAGCACTCGTGACTAACACGTGTTCACATTATGATCGACATAGCTAGGCGGCTTTGAGTGTCTTACTGCCTCCTGTCTGCTAGTGCAAGTTGAACTTTTCTGCAGTTTCCACAACGTTCGTAGCTCTTTAGTTAAATTCTGCTGGTCGGATTTAATAACTGAAATTGTAGTTATAGGGACATTAGAATGGGCAAAGACTTCAGTATAGTCAAACTTTTTCTTGATCAACCATTAAATATTAATAACGGACGTTATGATCTTGGCGCCAAATCTGATACGGTATTTCCTACGCTATGTCGTGGCTTAAGGACGACTCTTAGGTTTCTCCCATCGTTTTCCCACACTCCCGTTCCATAAGGCATCACCGTTACTCGTGTAATGAGTAACCTGTCTTTCCTACAGGCCTGCATCGCTACAACAGCGTATACGGTTCCACAAGATACGACAAATCACAGCCCACCAAGAGGAATAAACGACACAAGGTGATAAGAAACGTCTTTCGGCCTGTCTCTGAAATTTTTAGGAGAAAAACAGAAATTTACACGTTGTGTAATGAACGAGGTGAGGCATCCACAATAAGAAACAGAAAAATTGAATGGCTGAGATATGTGTCGTAAAAAGAGGAAAGGATGGTGCAGGTAGTGTTAGAATGGAAGCCGTAAGGTACGAGACACCTAACTGTGGTGGTGGATAGATAGATTGAGAATATCCTGGAGACCCTGGGAGCCCATGAGAACATGGCCGGCAAATAAATAAGTAAGTGAGTAGTGTAATACTGAATTATAGCCCGACGGTCTACTGCAAAGATACGCACAAGTTATACATAGTACTCTATCATATTACTATTTGTTGCTTGTTTCAGGAACAGGCTGCTGTTAGAATGCGCGCCTTTAAAAACTATAGCTTCTATTCCCCAAAATAAATTTGGTGCTGACCTTCACGCTTCTACTTATTTAAACTTTTGGGAAACTCTTCTCATATTCAACTGTGTTGTATTACATGAAGCGTCGTGGTGACGTTATCTGCTTTTCTTAACTTTCTGTGTAGTTTTCGAAAACTCTGAGATTTTGATTCACCTACTACGCAGAAACACAAAAGGTAACCTTCACACTTTTTAGCTGCTAATTTGAAAGAAGTTTTCGTGCTGCACACTTTTTGCAGATTCATTGCGTGCATGTAGACTGCAAGAAAATGATTGATGACTCTTCTGTGGGTTTCAATGTAACAAGTCAAAATTATACGTCATCCCTCTCTCTCTCTCTCTCTCTCTCTCTCCATATATATTAATTAAATAAAAAATGGAAGCGCCAGGAAAATGTTCGTTTTCATGTATGAAATGGTGTAACAAACACCCTGCATAATGCGATGGCATAGTCAGCTAAATGCAACAGGATGGGTGCTACGTGCGTAGAGAGTATTTAGTTCTTGGAAACAGCACTCCAGGGAGGATTAATGCGATATTACACACTTCAGTCAGGTATGTGTTTATGACGCCACTTTATTGATGGGGCTTTCATTATTCTTTGAATGTCTGGAGGAAAAGAATGTATCATCGCCTTCCACGGAGATTACGTGACAAGTAGGCCGCTATGATGTCGAGAGGCGATAAGATAAATGCAATTTACAGTGCCGAGAAAACTGGAGACACTGGAGTTCGAGAGCGACAAATATCTGCGAGTCTGTCGAAGCTGATTGTAAATCACTCCCTACAAAGCATTCACCGTGGAATCCTGTTCCCTGAATTCCGTTTAAGGCCGTTAAAAGGGGAACCTGAAGTCCCTGACTTCTTATCATCGTTAACAAATAAAACGACTCCGCCTGCGAAGTCGTAAAGGCTTGCAAAGACGTTGGACATTCGCATTGATCTGAAAGTGATAGGTTCGTTGCCAGTAAGCTGAGAAAAGGTATTGCTACATAGCTCCTGATTACCAGATTTATTCCCGAAATCCAAATTCTGTTCATGGACGACTAACATTGTTGGTTATAATGAATGCCTCATTCGCAAACGGTAATCATGGTTCAGGACTTTGAATAACAAACTACATTTCAGACGCATCTCAGAACAGACAATAGCCGGACGTTGTGGCCGAGCGGTTCTTGGCGCTTCAGTCTGGAACCGCGCGACCGCTACGGTCGCAGGTTCGAATCCTGACTCGGGCATGGATGTGTGTGGTGGCCTTAGGTTAGTTAGGTTTAAGTAGTTCTAAGTTCTAGGGGACTGATGACCTCAGATGTTAAGTCCCATAGTGCTCAGAGCCATTTGAACCATTTGAACAGACAATTAAAGTTATACGTGGGACCCATCTATCAAAGGTGCCAAGGTGAAAAAGGAAGACAGCTTTCCGAACCAAACATCAGAAATACTCCGCATGATTTACCAGACAACAATGAAACAACCACACTCTCTGCTTTGCTCGTATCATCGGAGCAGATATGAGACTGTTCGCAATACAAAGAAATATTTGTCGTGGTCTGTCAGTGCATTACTCTTTATACTTCTTTGATTTGGACAGTACAATACGAGAATTTGTACTGAAACCTATTAATTCATAAGATGGCTAAGGAAATTTAATACAGTTTTGTTCTTAAACTTTGCCGGAAGGCATTATCTGAAACATCTATGAACTCATATTTGTCCAACTATTAAAGAGCTTCTTTGATAAAGATAAAACTGACATTATTTGAAACATTTATATTATGGCTTTCCATCCATACGGCCAACGGGCATGCCGCACTGGGTACATCGGTTCCCCTTTAGCTCACCGATGTTCAGCACCGCAGGGCATGGTTGCAACTTGGATGAATAATCATCCGAACAAACACGTGCTGTTGAGCCACCGAGGTGCAATCAGCCTCGTGATGCCAGTTGAGCAGCTACATGACCGAATAATAGCGGTCAAGGAAGCTGACTACGGCTGGTAGAGCGGAGTGCTGACTCCACGCAGCTCCGACCGGCATCCGATGAGGCCAGTCAGCTGAGGATGACACGGGTGTCTGTCAGTACCGTTTGGCCTTCCGAAGCCCGTTTGAAGGGAGAGTTTTTGGTGACACAGCATAAGAGCAGAGGCACCCAGAAGTGCTCCACAACAAATAATTCGTTAATAATGTGAGCAGGTTCGAGTTTCACGTTTTTGGCCCTCCTCGTATGTATAGTGTTGTTGTGAAACTAGACTATCACATACGTTCGAGGACGTAGCGAAAGAACCAGAGGGACATTACCTTGCTGGATCAGGTTCCTCTGCCGTAAAAACATGATCTGCATCTGAGGAAGGATCTCCTGTAAGTACAGCAAATCTGAACATGCGGCTAGCGTATTGAAAACGTAAGTCTTAATGAAAGGCTTGAGTCTTAATGAAAGGCCAACTTTTTTCTAATACGATATGCTCTTCAGAGTTAGCATGACTCCCGAATATGCGACTGATGCTAAATACACTCCTGGAAATGGAAAAAAGAACACATTGACACCGGTGTGTCAGACCCACCATACTTGCTCCGGACACTGCGAGAGGGCTGTACAAGCAATGATCACACGCACGGCACAGCGGACACACCAGGAACCGCGGTGTTGGCCGTCGAATGGCGCTAGCTGCGCAGCATTTGTGCACCGCCGCCGTCAGTGTCAGCCAGTTTGCCGTGGCATACGGAGCTCCATCGCAGTCTTTAACACTGGTAGCATGCCGCGACAGCGTGGACGTGAACCATATGTGCAGTTGCCTGACTTTGAGCGAGGGCGTATAGTGGGCATGCGGGAGGCCGGGTGAACGTACCGCCGAATTGCTCAACACGTGGGGCGTGAGGTCTCCACAGTACATCGATGTTGTCGCCAGTGGTCGGCGGAAGGTGCACGTGCCCGTCGACCTGGGACCGGACCGCAGCGACGCACGGATGCACGCCGAGACCGTAGGATCCTACGCAGTGCCGTAGGGGACCGCACCGCCACTTCCCAGCAAATTAGGGACACTGTTGCTCCTGGGGTATCGGCGAGGACCATTCGCAACCGTCTCCATGAAGCTGGGCTACGGTCCCGCACACCGTTAGGCCGTCTTCCGCTCACGCCCCAACATCGTGCAGCCCGCCTCCAGTGGTGTCGCGACAGGCGTGAATGGAGGGACGAATGGAGACGTGTCGTCTTCAGCGATGAGAGTCGCTTCTACCTTGGTGCCAATGATGGTCGTATGCGTGTTTGGCGCCGTGCAGGTGAGCGCCACAATCAGGACTGCATACGACCGAGGCACACAGGGCCAACACCCGGCATCATGGTGTGGGGAGCGATCTCCTACACTGGCCGTACACCACTGGTGATCGTCGAGGGGACACTGAATAGTGCACGGTACATCCAAACCGTCATCGAACCCATCGTTCTACCATTCCTAGACCGGCAAGGGAACTTGCTGTTCCAACAGGACAATGCACGTCCGCATGTATCCCGTGCCACCCAACGTGCGCTAGAAGGTGTAAGTCAACTACCCTGGCCAGCAAGATCTCCGGATCTGTCCCCCATTGAGCATGTTTGGGACTGGATGAAGCGTCGTCTCACGCGGTCTGCACGTCCAGCACGAACGCTGGTCCAACTGAGGCGCCAGCTGGAAGTGGCATGGCAAGCCGTTCCACAGGACTACATCCAGCATCTCTACGATCGTCTCCATGGGAGAATAGCAGCCTGCATTGCTGCGAAAGGTGGATATACACTGTACTAGTGCCGACATTGTGCATGCTCTGTTGCCTGTGTCTATGTGCCTGTGGTTCTGTCAGTGTGATCATGTGATGTATCTGACCCCAGCAATGTGTCAATAAAGTTTCCCCTTCCTGGGACAATGAATTCACGGTGTTCTTATTTCAATTTCCAGGAGTGTATTATATCACGCTTACGAATCCGTAATTTGGTTGTCTTGGACGGAGACCACGGAACTCTTACGACGCTTGTGTCTGGATCCTGGTACTCACTGTTACTTATCGATGATTTGTCCTGGCAACTGAAATACAAGATGTATTTTCTCATCTCCTGTCATTCTGGAGTGTGACTTCCTTTGAAGGTTCAGAACCGCGTTCTTGGTTCCTTTGCTCGTATGTTTTTCTGTTGTTCCACAGGTAGTCACTGCCCAGGTACTTCAGTAGTATTCCTTAATTTTAATTTCATTTCCTCATCTGTGACGTACGATGTTAGATGGCAAAGATAAATATTCCACTCTTCATCTAAAGAACTGCTAAACATAATACACATTTGGTGACATCAAAGTACAATATGAATGTATATCTAAAACAATTTTAAAATTGTATAAGATTTTATATACTCTGATGATCTTTAAAACAAAACAGATTGTAATGCCACCACTATTATTCGTCCCTACGGAATAAAATACAGCGCTGCCACAGCTGTCGCAGAAGAACAGTGGAAAGAGCTGTGGAAGTGAACGAGCGCAGAACAAACCAAAACACATTTACATCAGATGCACCAATACCCCTAGGCTGTTTGCGCTTTGTGGGCCGGTCGCCAGTACTGACAACACAACGGAAAGGCAGAGAGACCACGCGACAAGTGGCCAGTTGCTACACCTTCTCGCTGCGGTTTAGTTTTTGTGTACACGTTCAGAAACTATACGTAAGCACTGGAAGTAGGCGTTGACCTTTTATAAGTACCAATTTGAGTCAATAGTCTCTCAGCGTGGTAGCACCACCTGCAGAAGCAGGAGTACGCCAGGTGACGGGGTTATATGGTTCTGCAAACTGCCACGAGACCTGGGCTCCACCACCGACGAGCCTACTGCTGGTTCCAAGCCCACTCCTTTGCACTTCAGCAGCAGCACCAACGTTCTTCTGCCCTGTAGGGCAGCGATCGTGACCAGGGCAGTGCAGACATTCCACAGCGTGAACATCAGTAGCCCGGCCCTGAGTTGCAAGGTTGCACCAAGACGGCGGACTTGACATCGCAGATGTGTCTCTTCACTGTTCCGGCACAGTGGCGGGCACCGCCCGGCTCGCTGTTGTCGGCACACCCTAAGGGTACGACGCCACTAAAGGACGACATTGAAAGTGCTGCAGCTGGCTTTCTGATAACATGTGTGGCTGTGCAAGTTGCCTACCCATGCATGTCATGGATAATCACACTACTCCTAGTTCTGTGTGACTTCCGGCTTATGTCCTGTCTGTTTGCTTGAATGACCTTGGAGTACTGTAACTGAATATATCGAGTAGAGAAGAGAGCTGCCATTTAACACGGACTTTTGCCCTGACTCAATGATGGTAGGGAAAAAGTAGCTCATGTAATTTCATATCTTGCTCACGTCTACCATATGTGAAGATTGTCTACACGTAAATGTGTGCATGTCTCCTATAAACTTCCTCAAAGTGAATTGAAGCACTGTCATTTTCAAAGGAAACAGTATTAAGGACGTGGGGAAACATGAGATGTAGTGAAATCCGTATGAAAGAATTCTCAATTATGTTGACAATTTATGTTGATGATTGATACATCAAATCAACATACATGATCTGACAAATGAAATTACAGTCCCCAATAAACACATTTAAATTCAAAATTTTCAAGAAAGTATACCAGCGTAATGAACAGAAGGATAAGGTCACAAAAAATTGGGAATGGAGTGTAATTTAGCATTAATCATGTAACAAAACGTCACGTCAGTCAGTAAAAGAAGAGAAACAGTTCATTTCACCACCGCTGGAACTACATAGATGAGCCAGAGAGGCCACTGAGACCAAATCAGAGGCTTACCACAGTATTTGAAAAAGAGTGTAACAGTCAAACTGGTCGAGTATTATTGTTGAGTATGGGGTTTATTTGACACAGAATATGATGTTCTTCACAGTGGGATAGTCTGCTCTCACAACATCATTACTTCATTTACATGTCGCTCACTGCTCGAAAAATGTCTGACTGAAGTTGAAACGTATTCATTCATTCAAACAAATGGTGCTAACCAAAGGCACAACAAAATTAAACAGAACTCTACATGTTTGGGAGTCAGTGTTGAAGTAACTAGTTGTAAGTGAAATAGACCATCAAATGGCTAAATGGCTCTGAGCACTATGGGATTTAACTTCTGAGGTCATCAGTCCCCTAGAACTTAGAACTACTTAAACCTAACTAACCTAGGGGCATCACACACATCCATGCCCGAGGCAGGATTCGAACCTGCAGCCGTAGCTGTGGCGCGGTTCCAGGCTGTAGCGCCTAGAACAGCTCAGCCACCCCGGTCGGCAAATAGGCCTCCGGTCAAATAATTATCTTTTAACAAAAGTATACACATAAGATAATTAAGACAAATATCAACAATGGTTCAAATGGCTCTGAGCACTATGAGACTCAACTGCTGTGGTCATAAGTCCCCTAGAACTTAGAACTACTTAAACCTAACTAACCTAAGGACAGCACACAACACCCAGCCATCACGAGGCAGAGAAAATCCCTGACCCCGCCGGGAATCGAACCCGGGAACCCGGGCGTGGGAAGCGAGAACGATACCGCACGACCACGAGATGCGGGCAATATCAACAATACAAATAATCTTTTTTATTTGTTTGTCCTCTGAAGCAAATGACACTAAACAGAGATGCTCTCAAGGAATTTCACACAACATTACATTTTGTGTGCCCATGATAAGGTAATCAATTGTAACCGGTATAGATCATTAGACACATTATAAAACGTGCTTACACTTGAATAAAAAGTTTATTGGCGTAACTCACTAGTTTAAAAGGAAAACAACACAGAAACGGACAAAAGCAAACGTCAGAGCGACAATGCTGCTGAGTATCACTGTCAGGCAAAAATATAAAAGTGACGCATGATACTCTTAATTCAGGACACAGGGGCTACACACTCACACAACAGAAAACAAGGAATGTTTTGGTAGACCAATAAATGTGTATATATTCAGTTAGTATTTGAGTACAGGGCCAAAGACGTACATACAGTAATGAAATAGTAGCATGCCATGATGATCGTTCATACTACATAAGTGTACAAAAGAGAAGAGCCAGTGTTCAAAAATGTTGAAATGTATGTGAAATCTTATGGGACTTACCTGCTAAGGTCATCAGTCCCTAAGCTTACACACTACTTAACCTAAATTATCCTAAGGAAAAACACACACACACATGCCCGAGGGTGGACTCGAACCTCTGCCAGGACCAGCCGCACAGTCCATGACTGCAGCGATGTGCGAGTGTCATTCATAAAGAAAGTAAGACATGTGCGAAAGATATAGATAAACAAATACGTTCCCTTTCAGTGACTTGGGATTTTTCAACACTGTACAAGGTTTAATCTCCTGATTCATGAGGGTAAAGAACATACACAAGTGTAGAACATTGGAGGCGAAGACATTCTTTTCAACAGTACTCTGAAGATAACAATGGCTGTTGGTAGTCTCTCGAATCATCTATACTCTCGCCAAATTACTTTTTCAGCAATAATTCTCCTCTTTCGACTTCAGTTCCTATCAATTCACCTCCCCTTAGGTGTAACCAAGAGCGTACGTCCGTAACCAACAATGTACTTATTGAAACAGGATAAACAAAGTTGGAAATAACATCACTAAAGTTATGCTTCGTCTCCAAAGAATATACGAGGTAAATCAACCGTTACTAGCTATTGAGATTTTACAAGTGTGCTCTCACTTATCTGAGACGAGTACCATGATTTGTAATGAGATGCACATTTCGTAATTTAAAAGTATCTGCTCACTTGGTTATTACTGTCAGAGACTTATTCACAAGTGACCAACAGTAGAATTTGCTGTTTTGAAGCGCGCGCTGCAGCGCATAGTGTAAAGCAGTCGCCCTCCGTTTCTGGCGGTGGCGCCGCTGTGGCAATCGCAGCTTCGGTGTCTCCCTCTGGTGGGAAAGGCCTGCTAACTGGCATTAAAGGGCCGCTATGAGCTCGCTAAGGGCCTCCAAAAAAACCCCCAATCCCCGTGACCCACCCACCCCCATGGACGCGACCCCGACCCCCGCCCCCGCCTCGCCTGCCACCCACACCTTTGTCCTCTCCAATCCTGACCTTCAATTCCGTGATGCCCGCTCCCTCACCCTCGCCATCCGGAAATACTACCCCATTGCCCCCATCTCCCTTCTGATTGCTCGGTCCTCATTAAATCCCCCAATGCTTCATTCCACACCGATCTCCTCTCCCGCATCCCTCGTATCCAATTTGGCCAACATGCAACCCTCACCCCCTACCACACCCGGTCCTCTCCCCGTCAGCCTCTGCCTCCCCGACGTTAGCCAACCTTCACTGCTGTGATCACGAAGTTCACCCCCGTGATCACGGAGGCTAAGGTGTTGGTCAAACTCAACTCCTGGCCCGACATTGAAATCCACTCGGCCCGTCGCATCTTCAATGATGCCGGGCCGACTTTTCTCATGCGGATATTCACCGAATCCTCCTCCTCCATTGACTGCCTACTCAACGAGGGAGCCCTCATCTACAATTGCCGTCATAAGGTGGACCCCTCCCGTTCCCCCATCCAATCCTACCGCTGCCAACGCTGTCTCACATACAACGACCACGTTACCTCTGCCTGCAAGAACCCCCATACTTGTCCCCACTGCAAAGCTTCCCACTTCCTCAAGAATTGCCCCAACCACACCTCTCCCCCCTCCTGCAACACTTGCAACGAACCCCATCCTACCTATTCCTCGAAGTGTAAAGCGAAACCTCCTCCAGTCACCCCTGAGCTCACCGTCCCTGTCCATCCAGTCGATGACCCCATCCACCCCAACAACTCGCTCCGCCCTCCACCTACTGCAGAGGACATCATCCGTTTCATCACCATTGTACTCCAAAACATCCACCCCTTCCAGCGCTCCCACACACTTTCCCAAATCGCCCTCGCTGGCCGTTCCATCTTCCATCTTACCACCTATGCCACATACTCCCACAACCAGGCCCACTTCACCTTCACCCCCCTCACCACCCTCGTTTAACTCTCCCCTCTCATGGTACAACAACCCTACCGTATCCTGTACCACAACATTCGCTCCCGGCCCACCCACAAACTCCTCTTCCTCCACACCCTCTGTCAGCACCGCGTGGATACCTTCGTCCTAAATGAAACCTGCCTTCAACCCCATATCTCCATCTTCACGGCTCCTTACACTCTTCACTGCACCGATAACCCGTACCCTCTGGCGCATGGCGGAGTTGCTATAGGCCACCTCAAGCACCTCCCTGTCTGGCCCCAAACTCTCCTTAACAATCCTGCCGAGCATTTCATCCTCAGCCTCTTCTTCCCCACCCTTACCATCACCTGTGCCACCATTTATGTCCGCCCTCGCACCCCCATCCCATACGATTTCCTGGCCCACATTGACCGCACCTTCTCCACCTACGTGATTGCCGCCGACCTCAATATCCACAGCCCTGATCCTGCCTACCTCCAGCGGTGGCATCAGTTTCTCACCACCCTCCAGGGAGACTTGGTTCCCCTGCATCAGCACACCCGACCCAAATCCAACACCACTCCCGATGTGGTCCTTGCCTCTCCCAACCTCCTTGGGCGCATCACCGCAGATGTTCATAACCCCATTGGCAGTGACCATGCTCCTGTTCTCCTCACTATCTCTAATGGTCGCCATCCCCACAATGCTCCTCGCCCTGACGTCCCTCCTAAACTTGTCCATGATTACTCCCGTGCCAACTGGGATGCCTACCGGGACTCCATTCACACTCAGGTTGCCGGCCACGACCTTACCCTCCAATCTCCTGATGACATCTCTCGCACTGCTGCCTTCCTGCACCAGAACTTGTCTGACGCCATCGCCACCCATATCCCCACCAAAGCCATCCACCCTCACCGCCCCGCTCTGCCTCCACAGGCCTTCCTCCTCCTTCGAGAGTCCCGCCGCCTCTACCGCTCTTTTCTCCGCACTCGTGACCGGGATACACTTACCCGCCATCGGCAATTACGACGACACATCCGCAACCTGCTTACAGCGAAGAAACGCCGTGCCTGGAGCCAGACATGTACACAACTCAACACCACACTCCCCATAAACTCTTCCAAGAAGAATTGGTCTGCTTTCCACCGCCTTACTGGGATCCGCCCCACCCGCCAGTACCCTCTCCACCTTAATGACCGTCCCTTTCCTGATAACCTCAGTAAGGCCAACCACTTTGCCTCTCACCTCTCCGATGTTTTTTCCGTTCCAGATGATCCCCACATTGATTATTCCCTCTTCCCTGACGTCATGGACTGTACGAATACCTCTGTTCCTCCCCTTGCTCCTAGCTCCCAGTACTTGGGCCACACACCACCATCTGAACTTAACACTCCCATCACTACACAGGACATCAGTCTCACACTCTGCACTAAACGCAACACTGCTCCTGGCCACGACTGCATTACCTACCGCCACCTCAAGCACTGCCCTCCCTCCTTCCTTTCAGTCCTTGCCACCCTCTACAATGTAATCCTGGCCACTGGCTTCTACCCCGACCTGTGGAAAACCTCCCGTATCCTGATGTTCTCCAAACCCAACAAGCCTCCATCTGATGCCTCTTCCTATCGTCCTATCTGTCCCACATCGGTGTTCAGCAAGCTCTTGGAATCCATCCTTTCCCGACGCATCCATCACCACCTCCACCAAAACCACCTCCTCCCAAACACCCAATGTGGCTTTCGACCTTCCTTCTCTGCTGATGACCAACCCCTCCGCCTCACTCATCTCCTCTCCCTCCAGCTTAACTCCCATCGCTCCGCCATTTTTGTCTCCCTTGACCTCGAAAAGGCCTACGACCGTGTCTGGCATCCCGGTCTCCTGTTTAAACTCCAAATCTACGCTCTTCCTATCAACTACATCCGTCTGATGGCCTCCTTCCTTTCCCACCGCCCCTCCTATGTTACCATCCATCATGCCAATTCCCACACCTTCTACCCCTCTGCGGGTGTGCCCCAGGGCTCTGTCCTCTCCCCTCTCCTCTACCTCCTGTACATGGCAGATATGCCCCAACCCCCCCTCCAGTACACCTCTTGCAATATGCTGATGACAATGCATTCCTCGCCCTCGCTCCTACTCTCCAACGGTCCAAACGCCTTCTCCAGAATCACCTTGACCTTTTTGCTGCATGGTGTAACCAATGGCTCCTGAAAATCAATCCTTCCAAGACCCAGGCAACCATCGTAGGTCGTACCACTCGCTTCTTCCGGCTCCTGGATTTCTCCCTTACTGTCTGCGCCCGTCCTGTCCGCCTCACCCCCACCCTCACCTACCTTGGCCTCACCATTGACCGTCACCTCACCTGGATGCCTCATCTCCGCTCCATCCAATCCAAAGCCCACAACCACCTCCGACTCCTCAAACTCCTCTCTGGCCGGACATGGGGGTTGCACCCTTCTACCATCCTCCACACCTACAAGTCCTTAATCTGTCCCATCCTCTGTTATGCCAGTCGTGCCTGGATATCTGCCCTCCCCAAATTCTATAAGTCCCTCCAGATCCTTGAGCGTCATGCACTCCGCCTCGCCTTCCATATACGCCTCCTGTCCCCCACGCGGATCCTCTATGATCTCATTCCTTTCCCCCATCTGCTCCTCTTCCTCAAACATATCCACATCCTCTACACCTCACGCCGCCTTGAACCCCCCCACCCCCTGGTTGCTCCTCTCCTCTCCCATCCCCGCCACCTGCCACGTCTTCACTGTTGTATCCCCCCTACCCTCCATCTCTACACCCTACATCTCCTTTCCCAAGGTGGCTTCCATCAACTTCCCCTCACGGATGGTTCCCTCTCTCTGATCCTCAGCCCCCTCCTTTCCTCCGTCCTTTCCCTGGGCTCCCTTTCCCTCCCCCCTTCCATCCTGTGTTTTCTCCCTGCCTACCCTCTCCCTAACTCCTTTCTCGCCCCCCCCCCCCCGAGTCCTTTTGTACTCCCCTCCCTGCCTTCCCCACTCCCTGGCATGTCTGCTCAGCACCCCCCACCCCTCTTCTGGATCCTTCTCTTCCACTGGCTCCTTTCCCCCCTCCCACTTCACTTTTCCTCTCCTTCCCCCCTTTTTTTCCCGTCGTCTGACTAGTTTCCCCCACCTGCTCTCGGGTGTGGTATGTCATATTTGTGCCAACTTTTTAGTGCAGTGTTTAAGTGAGTGTTTAGTGTTGTGCGTCTTTCCATAGTGTTGCGAACGGAAATCATGTTGTCGCTGGGTGTGCATTTTATATCTCTTGCGAACAGAACCCAGACTGTCGCCATGTTTTTTAATTGTCTGTCTATTATTTTTCTGCTTCCTGTGTATTTTATTAGCATCATCAACCCTGTGTTTTATGTTTTAAGCTCCAGCATTTTCTGCCATTTTACCTGTAAGTCACCGATTTTATCGCCAACTGTTATTATTTTTTCTTATCTTCATCTTTTTAAAACAAATTCTGTAGGCTGAATAGTGGCGTAATAAGCTGCTGCCAGCCCGCCCCCTTTAGGGAGAATCGAAACTCAATAAAAGAAAAAAAAATTCGCTATGGGGTGAGTCTGGTCAGTTGGGCAGCCGGGTCAGTGTGGGGCAATCAGTGTCTGTCTGTCGTCCGGAGTGCTGGTATGTGTTAGGCCGCCAGTCTGCTCGAGCTTGTTCAGGCAATGGTCATTGGTGATTGGATCGATCGGTTGGTCGGTCGCGCACTGGGACACAAGATGACTTGTCCGTCTTGAGCGTCGTCGTATGTGAGGTCGCCACATCAGTCCAGCGGGCCGCGCCGTATAGCGAGGGGTAGGGGCTTCGCGGCCGACACGAGAGCAACAGGAGTCAACCCACGAGATCGGTGTGGCCGGCGCGAGCTGCGACGCCGTGAGACGTGAAGTGGCTGGCAGCGGACGGTTCGGGAGAGCTTTTTGGGGGTGTTGCGCCAGGTTTTCGACAAAAAAAATGGCTCTAAGTACTATGGGACTTAACATGTGACGTCATCAGCCCCCTAGACTTAGAACTACTTAAACCTAACTAACCTAAGGTAATCACACACATCCATGCCCTAGGCAGGATTCGAACCTGCGACCGTAGCAGCCGCGTGGTTCCAGACTGAAGCGCCTAGAACCGCCGGCCGGCGGTCTTCGCCAGACATCCCAGTTTATTAGAAGTTAAGTTATTCGTGATATGTTGTTTCATTTACTTGTTAAATTCTACTTGTTTTCTTGGTCAGTCACTCCTCCCCAGCTTGCTCGTCTGTTTCCCGTCCGCATTTGTTAGGCACTTAGTGTCTGTCTGTCTGTCCGTCGGTCTACAGCCACGTTAAAAGGGAGCGGCAAGCTTCTCAGCCCTAAAGCTCATACTATAAAAAAAAAATTATATCTGTCTCTGATTAATTGTAACTTGATATTTAGAGGGTGCTTTCTGATTATAATTTTTAAATCTGTTTTTTTTTTTAATGGAATGGTTTTTAGGAATAAAATTTCCATTTGTTGAAAGAAATTTGTTTTCATCAGTTACCCACTGGCAACTACTTCCACGCTCACGTAGTGTGATTAAATGTGTTAATGTTCTTGATGAGTCGCTAGTAAACAAAGTAAATTCTTTAAGGAAAGGTTTTGAAAGTAAATCCACAGTTCAACAGGGTTATATTGTAGTGCACAACATTCTAACTACTAGTGAAATAAAACTTAGTATTCCAGTACGATTTCCTCAGTAACATAGTTACTAAAGTCAAGAAATTCAGTGTTGTGCACGGCATGTGTCCTAGAATGTCCGTCATCCGCACAGACAGTGTATGACAAGAAAGCTGGCAAGTAAACACAGATCGCGTGCTGTGATCTCAGTGGGACAGTGAAAGTGACGGCTTCCAATCTGTCTAGCAGGTGTTGTGAATGTGACTCGGCAACTCGAGCTTCGGAGTGGCATGTCGTAGCGTTTCACTGAGCAAGTGGGGCTCACACTTTGTCGTGCCGCTAGCCTCCATCCAGGCGTAAGTCAGCTGGTGTACGGTTACCATGGGGAGGCGTGGGGGTGGCGCCAACAGCTGTTCACCATATGGCAGATTGACGGCTCTTCACCAGGAGGGTGGATGCCCCCTCAATGCCTGCTTTAATATTCAGCTACATGCTAATCCAACTCCCTGGAGACTGTAGGAACGTCTTCAGGTGATCGCCTGTTGTGTCTCCCCTCTCTGGCTCTTATCCTCCCCAAACTCGTCACAATTCAAACTCAGAAAATTGGTTCAAATATGTACATTATAGACTTACGTATCTGACTCCATACGCAATACTACATATCCTATCTCGACTCTCAATACATCCTTCATAAAAGTATGAGAGTGAGTTATAAAACACATCCAAAACAAACTGTGACACCTACTTGAGTCTCCAGTGGTTCCATACAAAAATATGAGAGTAAGATACAAAAAACATAACTAAACCAGAATGTGACTTTACACAAATAACCAAAAAAACATTTACTTTACAAGGATCGTTGTAGTTACTGTGCTAGATGCCCATAACGCATATGCCCTTAAAGGATGAGACTGAAGCAAGTAAAACGAAATCTAAATGCTGTTATCTCTCGCTACAGAGAATAAAATTGGATGTACCAGAAGGAGTAGAGCTCATGAACTGTTACCCGATACTCCCCTTCTCATTACAACTTCATCCCCAGGCACTCGATCACATGCTATGGGAAGTCGATCAACACAGGTATGGGCATCTAGATTATATAGAAACAAGACTACAACTGATCTCTACTGCTAGAACAAAGCTATCACAGTTGTAAATACAATCAACATTCATCATTCTATTGTGGGTCTCACATGCTAAACAAACTACGTCAAACCACGGTCTTTTTTCTCGTCTTGCCACATTTTATTTTGTCGACTATTTTGGAGAGTCTCATTAAAACGTCTCCAGCCTGGTACCTCAGTAGAATATATTACCCTCTGCAAGATACCGCATCAACGAGAAACCACCGAACTACTTCCAATTGGTCTCTTGTAACACAATACCATTAATTTAATTTCTGTCGCCAAAAATGAGCATTAAATTGATCCCTCAAAATAATATTCATGACCATTTACCATGACATTCAAGATAATTACATCGTAACAAATGTAGTAACATGGGATAGGTTTACACTCTTTAAACACTTCCAAAGATTCATGTCTCTGGTCGTGCGCATTCCTCGTGGCATCCTGGACTACTGTTCACTTCTCATCCTAAACTCTATTGTCATTCATCTCTGGTCATGGGTGATCTCCTCTTCCCACGTCACAGCTTTATTACTGATTGCTGACTGGGGCTTTCTCCGCCACATTAATTGTACTAATAAACAGAAATCAGCAATACTTTCTGGACGGAGACAAGGCCCCAGCACAAGAGATAAAGCCATTAAGATTCTAATCGTATCTACACACTAACCTCAACAGGTACAGGTCTGCTAAAAAATTAATCTGCTTTGACACGAGCACAGGGCATTCTTAGAAGCCGGAATTGCAACACGCCCACTCTCACAACTCGCTTCTAAAACTCTGAGGTATAAAAATAATAAAATAAATTTTAAAAAAAGAGAAATTCACATATGGCTCAAAACATAAAACTCTTCTTAGCAAGGCATCGTTATCACTTTCAGTCATGTTATTCTCTGGTGACACACCTTGTCCTCCGAGCTTTCGGCTAGTTTATATGAACAATTTACGCATGTAACGACAGTGTTACTTGCATAATATCTATAACGAAGAGTCCCTTGAGTGCGAACTCGCAAGTTTAAATTGTGTTAAAAATTATGATAGGAAAATATTCGCTGCTAATTACTCACTATGTGCATCATGAAGGCGACAGAAAATGAATGTCCGGAAGGTGCCAAGATCAATTTTCTGTGGGATGTATGTATTACACTTCACAAATTGGAGATAGTCGACACTTAGGAAATGTTCAAAACAAACCTTTAACTTTGCACCATGAACACCGAATGACAAAAGGCTCACCACAGCGATTACAAAGGTTCTCACCATCAAGATCGAAGGTGGACTCCTTGGGAGTTCCAGACCATGCAGGATGTTCATCCAGGTATCCACTCTCAAAGAATGCATGATAGAATCATATTGGTGTAACGGGGTGATGAGAACTGATGAAATGTGATGGCATGCAACCGAATGTGAAACAATCTGTCGTGGAGCTTATGATGAAACTGGTTATCCTTCAAGACGTAGCTCCAGACTGTGCGACAAAGTGTTTTATAGGCACGGAAAAAAACAAAAAACAGAGGCTAAATTTATCTGTGGTTCGAGGCGGTATGAATTGCAGTGTCACACACATTTCAGGAGGAATGGTTTGTTCTAAAGTAGTATAATTTTTTTACACGGACCAGGAATCAAGCAAAAGCAAGTTATTTTGACCAACCATAGGCCAAAAGCAGTGGTCGTAGTGGAGTTGTAATTCTCTTAGGGCCATTTTCTCACTCCTGCTTGCTGCCGCATAAATATTCCCTACTACCCTTGCAAGATCACGCACATGAGAAAGAATCGTAGGGAGCAGAGCACCTCTGATTCTTTGAAGCACAGTAAATGGCTTTCCAGCCAACTTACCATCCAGAGATTAAAGGTCCGCAAAACTCTATACATATATGTTAAAGCATTGAGAGTAGTTGTTCTTGATACAACGCTCTTGGTAACTCTAATTTCCAGGTTACTTTCACAAACATTTCGTCTTCCAATCCCCACTTGTAGGAGTTGAAAAAAATTCCTTACTGAACTGTAAGGTATGTTTGCTTATCTCCGCTACAAATTCCCGGCACGATTCTGCAGTTTGCTGTGCATCGTCAAGTTGGCACTCTGAAATTTGGTTACTTAACGTCTTCCAGCACTTTTAACTTTTTTGAAATGTTAAGGATAGTAAGTTGCCGTCTCTTCACCTAAGAATAGATGATGAATGCAGCTAGCCGCTAACTTTGTGTAATGGCTTGTCTGTATAGACGTGTATCTGTTGCCTTTAAGATCACCTTCACACATAAATCTATACAGTAAAGTAAGGGCCTCCCACTTGTTGGCTGATCCGTGATAAGACAGGCGAAAAGTTAGACTAATGGAGGATTATTAGTATTATCTCTATTTTCATTCGCTGTCTCTCTTTCTCTCCTTTATCTATGTAAAGTTTTTAATATAATATTTCATTACGTGAAATCAGCCAAATAGAATCTTTGGTGGAGTCCCCCGTCTTGGTAATCAGCGGCTGGCTTGCTGTAAGAGACCTTTACATTTATTATTACTGTTAAACACCGCATTCAGTCGGCAGAATCAATCGTGTGGACAATTTGTTCCTTTTACGAAAGATTGCGAATTCCAGATGTGTACGAAGCCTTTTTGGACAATTTAACACAGACTCAGTGATTGCAGGCTCTCTTCGACACAGCTGAAACTTCCCCACTAATTACAGGGCCAACGTGATCATCAAATGATTCAGAAAAAACTCATTCGTTCATTCACTCCAGAACAAAAAAAGTCACAAACCTTATTTATGAAGGAAATTGTGTATTAAATCCATCTCCATTACATGTCCAGATCTCCGGTGATTCCACGTCTCAATTATTTTCCGTTTACAGTCTCTTTCTCTTCAAACAAACCGCTAGCGGCACAAATGTTAATTGGCTCCCTTTAGCGAGAAGAAAAGCAGAATATGTATCTCTCAGAAACTCGTCAATCCCTCAACCGATACTCCAGAAGCTGTCCTCGTTACCACTCTAACAACCATGGAGAATGCATATATGCATCTCTGTTATTTCAAAGAATAAACTCACTAGAAAATACTTTGGCGTCGTTGAGCTGTCACCTCATATGTTACGAGAAAATCAGATCAGATACTTTTCCAAAGTGAATGAATGTGGATGGTTTGATTGAAAATGATTAATTGGTGCGTGGTTATTTTCTGTGGGGACATTACACACTGTAGCACTGTTTGAAGTTAAGCGACTGTCCACTGCTTTCTTTCAAATCGCTGTAACCTGTGTCATGTGAAATCAGACCTGCATAAAATGGTACGTCACTTTCATGGTTCAAATGGTTCAAATAGCTCTGAGCACTATGGGACTTAACTGCTGAGGTCATCATTTCTCTAGAACTTAGAACTACTTAAACCTAACTAACCTAAGGACAGCGCACACATCCATCCCCGAGGCAGGATTCGAACCTGCGACCGTAGCGGCCGCGCGGTTGCAGACTGTAGCGCCTAGAACCGCACGGCCACTTCATGCACTTTCATGCACATGCTATATATTGTATAGAGGTTCCCTGAAACTCACCAACACCAGATTTGTTTTTGTGTTTACCATTGGCATTGCTCTGCTTCGTATCAACACCATTGGAGTAGTGGAACAAAGCAGGTGTCACCACACTCTCAATTGTTGCCAGATGTATCCAAGATGTCAGTGACGACGTCATCCAAGATGACGGCCTGTAGACTTGGCAACAATGTATGACGTCATCCAAGATGGCGATAGTGATGTCAGCTGATGACGTGAGTACCGTTATGCAAGATGGCTGCTTAGGCAGGAAAATACCCAGTGGCAGTCCCCCCATCCCCCTCCCCTTTCTGATTTTTCGCATGATGGTGCGTCATCCTCTTTTAAAATGGGCGATAATTTTGAATTTTTGAGGGAATTTTGCTCTAAGAGATTACTCATGCAGCTGAGGGGAGTTAGTATGGATTTTTCCCCACTAGAAACTTCTCATGATGTTATTCAATTCGAATATAATTTGTTTAAATTAGTTTAAATTTGTATAAATGTTTAAATTTACTATATACCTACAGATGTAGTGGCTTAGTGTGGTGTTACCACCACAAGAGGCTGAGATATCAGTGCTTCTTGAGGTGTCAGTGTGGAAGGAGCATGTGTTCAATTAGTGAGATGTTGGTCGAGTTTTAATAGCTTTATTTCATGCACTTATTCAGCTGAGGAGTGCATCCACAGCTCACTGCATGAAGAATGGAAGTGAGCATTAATGCTTGGACATATGAAGAGGGAGAATACGGTCCTGAAAATAAATGCTTTGCATTAAAGATGCATTGCGCAATGCATGGAAATATCTGTCTCTGCTGGAACTGTCTGTCATTTCCGAAACCTACTTATAAGTTCTCACCACTCAAGAGACAACTGCCTCCGTTCCAGTAGACCAAAGAATTGAGCTAGATCGCGAGTTCAACGCTAGACTGCGCCGCAATAGGTCATGTGGTCGAGCAGTTAAGTCAATGGGAGCACAGCATCATGATGACATCATGTGTTTTTCTCAGCTGCACGTTTGCCCCCGCATCCTCATCCCCCTAGCAGTCTGGGGTTCACAGTATACAGTTTACAGACATGGAAACTACTCATAAATAATGCAGTACACTCACGTGCAGAGATGCAAACAACTCGTAAATTACCAAAATAATCCAGTACGCAGCATACAGATGTGCAAACTACTCACAGATAACCGAAATCACGTATGTGTAACGCTATGCAAACACACTCACAATGCTTAAACACCTGAAAATAATGCAGTGCACAAACACTCAGTGCATGTAAAAAACGCAATGTATCACCGACTGCAACCCTGATTCCACTGGATGGAAAGCCTAAGTGCACCCCCTAACACATGGAAACTGTCCAGGTCCTATTTACATAATTAATCACAAAGATTGGGCCTAATTACGCAGATATATGCATAGCGCTACAGAAGGACGGTGTAAAATCGCAATATAGCGCAAACACTGTCGATACCATACGGTTGGTGTCATGCTGCTGGGAAAAACTGTATAACTCGAAACTGACGGAAATATCGGTCCTAATTACGTAATTAATCACAAATATCAGGCCTAATTACACAACTATATTCATAGCTTTACATATGATGGCAATAAAGCACAATACGCAGCAAAAACTGATGATAAGATACAACTGGTGTTATCCTGCTGTGAAAAAATTTCGCAATACCACTCGAAACCAGCGACAGAAGCAGACTCTACTCTACACCTACAAGCTAGGATGAAAAAGGCTGGGATGTAAGGTGCTAATTTTATACTTTTTGGTGGGAAATACATGCAACTGACTAGATACTGGTGCTGGACAGGGAGGAGTTTCCAAAAAAAGTGTATTACCTGCACGTATACAGCATCTATCATTTTTTGACGTCGGAGTTCACTACAGACACCTACTAAAAATCACCCTACAGCCCAGGTAACCGATGCCAATGCAGCTGATGGAAAAAGAAATTGTCTTGAGAAACCATCACTCATACGGAGCGGGTCATAATGCAGCAATGTGTACTGGGGAAAATCGTCTTCGTAAAAGACTACAGAGCAGGTGGTAGTTGAACTTGCGTTCTCCTCGATGTACAATCACAAACGCCCGAAATTGAGGCCATTTCTCCACCTATAGGATGGATGGACCAAGCGAGGGAGCTGCTCCACCAGCAGCGACACGTGTTGGCCATTGTCTGCCTTGATACAATGGCCCTTCACCAACACAAAAGCAGGTATAGTTAACTAATCGATAGGAGATAAGAGGGTGGCTTTCCAAAATGCATCATTATGATAACAGACTGCCTTACAGTAAATAATGACAATCAGATGGTTTCCATGACACGAAGAACAGTAGTTAGCAAAAACAGGGATTGATGGTAGGAAGGCTGCAATTCCCTATGAAGGCGACTGCGAAAATATGAATGCGACAACCTAGTGCGCAGTGCTCGTCCCACAGCTTGAGCTTTCGGGAGTGTCTAACGGGTACCTCAAGAACGGTTTTAGTGAAGACAGAAGTGTCAGATACTTTCTCTCTGTCAGCTTTCTGAAACCGTTACAGGGAAACTGGGATGTAAAACGTGAAGACGTCTTGAATCAAGTTGGTTATGAGTGAGAAAGTATTTAATTCCAATGAGGGCTTATATTTTATGTCTCTATGGCTAAATGATCAGCATGTCTGATTGCTATATACACCCAGGTCCAATTTCTGGTACTGCCACGCCTGTGACAGAGGATGACACTGTGGGTGTTAGGCATAGACTGTTTGCAAAACAGTTAGATGGTATCGACTCTGTCTATCCCATTTCGTATCCAGGATCAACTACAGTTTATTTCAGAATGTTATACTGACCCTTCTGCAGACTGTCTTTCAAATCAGTAGCTACGCAGGGAGCACACACATCTGGGTAATTATAACTGTCCTCTAAATGTGTTAAAATCTTTACCGATACAGAAATGATTAACTACACTCTAAGACATAAAGCTCCACGAAGCAATTAACCGAATGACCTGCTTTCTTTGGGATTGGAATTATTATATTCTTCTTGAAGTCTGAGGGAATTTCACCTGTCTCGTACATCTTGCCCACCAGATGCTAGAGTTTTGTCAGGACTGGCTCTCCCAAGGCTGTCAGTAGTTCTAATGGAATGTTGTCTACTCCGGGGGCTTTGTTTCGACTCACGTCTTTCAGTGCTCTGTCAAATTCTTCACGCAGTATCGTATCTCCCATTTCATCTTCATCTACATCCTCTTCCATTTTCATAATATTGTCCTCAAGTACATCGCCCTTGTATAGATCCTCCATATACTCCTTCCATCTTTCTGCTTTCCCTTATTTGCTTAGAACTGGGTTTCCATCTGAGCTCTTGCTATTGATACAAGTGGTTCTCTTTTCTCCAAAGCTCTCTTTAATTTTCCTGTAGGCAGTATCTATCTTACCCCTAGTGAGATAAACCTCTACATCCTTACATTTGTCCTCTAGCCATCCCTGCTTAGCCATGTTGCACGTCCTGTCGATGTTATTTTTGAGACATTTGAATTCCTTTTCACCTGCTTCATTTACTGCATTTTTATATTTTCTCCTTTCATCAATTAAATTCAATATTTCTTCTGGTACCCAAGGATTTCTTCTAGGCGTCGTCTTTTTACCTACCTGATTCTCTGCTGCCTTCACTATTTCAACCTTCCAAGCTACCCATTCGTCTTCTACTGTATTTCTCTCCCCCATTTCTGACACTCGTTCCCTTATGCTCTCCCTGAAATTCTGTACAACCTCTGGTTCTTTCAGTTTATCCAGGTCCCATCTCCTTAAATTCCCACCTTTCTGCAGTTTCTTCAATTTTAATCTACAGTTCATAACCAATAGATTATGGTCAGAGTCCACATCTGCCCCTGGAAATGTCTTACAATTTAAAACCTGGTTCCTAAATCTCTGTCTGACAATTATATAATCTAGCTGAAACCTTTTAGTATATCCAGGGTTCTTCCATGTATAAACCTTCTTTCATGATACTTGAACCAAGTGTTAACTATGATTAGGTTATGCTCTGTGCGGCTTCCTCTCATTCCTTAGCCCCAATCCATATTCACCTGCTATGTTTCCTTCTCTCCCTTCTCCTATTATCGAATTCCAGTCACCCACGACTATTAAATTTTCGTCTCCCTTCAATACCTGATAATTTCTTTTATCTCTTCATACATTTCATCAATTTCTTTGTCATCTGCAGAGCTAGTTGGCAAATAAACTTGCACTACTGTAGTAGACGTGGGCTTCGTGTATATCTTGGCCACAATAATGCGTTTATTATGCTGTTTGTAGCAGCTTACCCGCACTCCTGTTTTCCTATTTATTATTAAAGCTACTCCTGCATTACCTCTATTTGATTTTGTATTTATAACACTGTATTCACCTGCCACCGAACTTCGCTAATTTCCACTATATCTAACTTTAACCTATCCATTTCCCATTTTAAATTTTCTAACCTACCTGCCCGATTAAGGGATCTGACATTCCACGCTCCGATCCGTAGAACGTCAGTTTTCTTTCTCCTGACAACGACGTGCTCTTCAGTAGTCACCGCCCGGAGATCCGAATGGGTGACTATTTTACCTCCGAAATATTTTACCCAAGAGGACGCCAGTATCATTTAATCATACAGTACATCTGGATGCACTCGGGAAAAATTAAGGCTGCAGTTTCCCCTTGCTTTCAGCCGCTCACAGTACCAGAACAGCAAGGCCGTTTTGGTTAGTGTTACAAGGCCAGATTAGTCAATCATCCAGACTGTTGCCAATGCAACTACTGAAAAGGCTGCTGCCCCTCTTCAGGAACCACACGTTTCTCTGTCCTCTCATCAGATACCCCTCCGTTGTGGTTGCACCTATGGAACGGATATCTGTATCGTTGAGGCACGCAAGCCTCCCCACCAACAGCAAGGTCATGGGCGGGAGGGGAGGGCAACGGTATCCCATATCCCACCATTTTTGAGAAAAGATAGTTCTCGAACAAAGATTGTTTAAGTAGTCCGTAGTAGTAGTATAAGCACAGTGCACTTAAACGGCGTTTTCGTGATGAAAATCGATCACTGGTAAAATAGCCTCAGGATTTCTGAATATCATCACTGTTTCATGCCACTTTTTTATTGTTGTTGTTGTGGTCTTCAGTCCTGAGACTGGTTTGATGCAGCTCTCCATGCTACTCTATCCTGTGCAAGCTTCTTCATCTCCCAGTACCTACTGCAACCTACATCCTTCTGAATCTGCTTAGTGTATGCATCTCTTGGTCTCCCCCTACGATTTTTACCCTCCACGCTGCCTTCCAATACTAAATTGGTGATCCCTTGATGCCTCAGAACATGTCCTACCAACCGATCCCTTCTTCTGGTCAAGTTGTGCCACAAACTCCTCTTCTCCCCAATCCTGTTCAGTACCTCCTCATTAGTTATGTGATCTACCCATCTAATCTTCAGCATTCTTCTGTAGCACCACATTTCGAAAGCTTCTATTCTCTTCTTGTCCAAACTATTTATCGTCCATGTTTCACTTCCATACATGGCTACACTCCATACAAATACTTTCAGGAAAGACTTCCTGACACTTAAATCTATACTCGATGTTAACAAATTTCTCTTCTTCAGAAACGCTTTCCTTGCTATTGCCAGTCTACATTTTATATCCTCTCTACTTCGACCATCATCAGTTATTTTGCTCCCCAAATAGCAAAACTCCTTTACTACTTTAAGTGTCTCATTTCCTAATCTAATACCCTCACCATCACCCGACTTAATTCGACTACATTCCATTATCCTCGTTTTGCTTTTGTTGATGTTCATCTTATATCCTCCCTTCAAGACACCATCCATTCCATTCAACTGCTCTTCCAAGTCCTTTGCTGTCTCTGACAGAATTACAATGTCATCGGCGAACCTCAAAGTTTTTATTTCTTCTCCATGGATTTTAATACCTACTCCGAATTTTTCTTTTGTTTCCTTTACTGCTTGCTCAATATACAGATTGAATAACATCGGGGAGAGGCTACAACCCTGTCTTACTCCCTTCCCAACCACTGCTTCCCTTTCATGTCCCTCGACTCTTATAACTGCCATCTGGTTCCTGTACAAATTCTAAATAGCCTTTCGCTCCCTGTATTTTACCCCTGACACCTTTAGAATTTGAAAGAGAGTATTCCAGTCAACATTGTCAAAAGCTTTCTCTAAGTCTACAAATGCTAGAAACGTAGGTTTGCCTTTCCTTAATCTTTCTTCTAAGATAAGTCGTAAGGTCAGTATTGCCTCACGTGTCCCAGTATTTCTACGGAATCCAAACTGATCTTCCCCGAGGTCGGCTTCTACATGTTTTTCCATTCGTCTGTAAAGAATTCGTGTTAGTATTTTGCAGCTGTGGCCTATTAAACTGATTGTTCGGTAATTCTCACATCTGTAAACACCTGCTTTCTTTGGGATTGGAATTATTATATTCTTCTTGAAGTCTGAGGGTATTTCGTCTGTTTCATACATCTTGCTCACCAGATGGTAGAGTTTTGTCAGGACAGGCTCTCCCAAGGCCGTCAGTAGTTCCAATGGAATGTTGTCTACTCCGGGGGCCTTGTTTCGACGCAGGTCTTTCAGTGCTCTGTCAAACTCTTCACGCAGTATCGTATCTCCTATTTCATCTTCATCTACATCCTCTTCCATTTCCATAATATTGTCCTCAAGTACATCGCCCTTGTATAGACCCTCTATATACTCCTTCCACCTTTCTGCTTTCCCTTCTTTGCTTAGAACTGGGTTTCCATCTGAGCTCTTGATGTTCATACAAGTGGTTCTCTTATCTCCAAAGGTCTCTTTAATTTTCCTGTAGGCAGTATCTATCTTACCCCTAGTAAGATAAGCCTCTACATCCTTACATTTGTCCTCTAGCCATCCCTGCTTAGCCATTTTGCACTTCCTGTCGATCTCATTTTTGAGACGTTTGTATTCCCTTTTGCCTGCTTCATTTACTGCATTTTTATATTTTCTCCTTTCATCAATTAAATTCAATACTTCTTCTGTTACCCAAGGATTTCTACTAGCCCTCGTCTTTTTACCTACTTGATCCTCTGCTGCCTTCACTACTTCATCCCTCAAAGCTACCCATTCTTCTTCTACTGTATTTCTTTCCCCCATTCCTGTCAATTGTTCCCTTATGCTCTCCCTGAAACTCTGTACAACCTCTGGTTCTTTCAGTTTATCCAGGTCCCATCTCCTTAAATTCCCACCTTTTTGCAGTTTCTTCAGTTTTCATCTACAGGTCATAACCAATAGATTGTGGTCAGAGTCCACATCTGCCCCTGGAAATGTCTTACAATTTAAAACCTGGTTCCTAAATCTCTGTCTTACCATTATATAATCAATCTGATACCTTTTAGTATCTCCAGGGTTCTTCCATGTATACAACCTTCTATCACGATTCTTAAACCAAGTGTTAGCTATGATTAAATTGTGCTCTGTGCAAAATTCTACCAGGCGGCTTCCTCTTTCATTTCTTAGCCCCAATCCATATTCACCTACTACGTTTCCTTCTCTCCCTTTTCCTACACTCGAATTCCAGTCACCCATAACTATTAAATTTTCGTCTCCCTTCACAATCTGAATAATTTCTTTTATTTCATCATACATTTCTTCAATTTCTTCGTCATCTGCAGAGCTAGTTGGCATATAAACTTGTACTACTGTAGTAGGTGTGGGCATCGTATCTATCTTGGTCACAATAATGCGTTCACTAAGCTGTTTGTAGTAGCTTACCCGCGTTCCTATTTTCCTATTCATTATTAAACCTACTCCTGCATTACCCCTATTTGACTTTGTGTTGATAACCCTGTAGTCACCTGACCAGAAGTCTTGTTCCTCCTGCCTCCGAACTTCACTAATTCCCACTATATCTAACTTTAACCTATCCATTTCCCTTTTCAAATTTTCTAACCTACCTGCCCGATTAAGGGACCTGACATTCCACGCTTTTTTATTATAGAGTAAAAAACCAGTTTTATTGCGGATCATGGGGCCCTACAAACTGAAAGAGACATTTTGCTGGCTATACGTACAACTGAAGATCCTGTAGAATTGAGAGCCACAAATAGTAAGCTGCCACATAAAATTTCAATAGCGTTTGTTAAAGATGATTGGATATACCAGTATCGTGTCATCACGTGAAATGCAGCAGTTTTATTTTGTCTCTGCTACAACATGTAACAGTCTTATTTTGTCTGTGCTACAACGTAAAATGGACTTCGAGTTGGGAAGCTATGTTTGCGAAGCATGCAAATGCCATGACATAACTGTACCTGCAAGTTGAGTAATCATATAGAGGTTATTTATAAAGCAAATGTTTATCATATGGGTTTATTTAGCTACTTAAAGACCAACATCCTTATGGTGTGAATGCTACAAACCACGGACTTCTACAGTGATAAAAGCTGGTATTAATTTTAATACAAAATCGTTCGGCGACTTACGCTGAGGTTTCATATATGAATTATAAACCAGCCAAACTTCGTAATGGATGCTGTGTGTCGCTGTTGCTATTGGGAAGAAGACTCCACAAGGTAAAGCGAAATTTATACCTCTTTTCTTCAGAGAACTGTGGGGGCTTGCGTACTTTGCAAATCTAAACCAGTGGCGTGTGATGAAATCTGAGTTTTTGTTAGTTCAGGTCAGATATAGGTGGTAACTGAGACACATTACATAATTTCTAATTACATGTAGCTAAGTGACTTAAACTTTTTTATACCTTGTCCCAAATATTTTTATAATATTAACGTTAAATATGTTACCAGCATAGTAGATAAGTATCTTCAATGCTTATCAGGTTACTCATTGAAAGTTTATGCTAATTTTGATCAAATTTGCTGTGCTATTTAAAGTAATTACATATATGTGAATATAGGCACATACTATTAGGCATTCCTGCGAATTTAAGTGCTCCACATTGAACTAATATCCTGTGTGATCGTCACCTCTGAATATAGGCACATTAATATTAGGCATTCCTGCGAATTTAAGTGCTCCACATTGAACTAATATCCTGTGTGATCGTCACCTCTAATTGTGTTAACATCAAAATTACTACGTATCCTCTACTATCATTCCTTGTTAATACCTTTTTACTATCATTTACAATTATTTGTGTGGAAAATTGCCAACTCTCACAGAGAAAAGAGAGAGACTAGCCATCACGTAGCTGAGCATCCACGTTACGCGACTTTCTCCGCAATTTATGAGTCCAGTTGCCACACACGGTTAATAAAGCAATTATTACATCCTAATTAAGATAAAATAAATTGAACCGAACGTGAATATCGCAAGGGCAATGACTTTCCTAACCGAATGTGCCCGACATCACTGCTGATGGGCTTGTTGGTGTACAGAGGTCAATGGCAGTCTGCTTAATGTGTGCCAAGACCTCAGGCCCCTTTCTGTGAGGCGCCAATTAATGTTCCTAGTGGTCGCTGAAGCACCAGTTGCACATCAGACCGATAACAATGACGAATTCGGGGCTGTGAGTTCCTCCGTGACGACTGCTCGTTCCTCACGCTATTCCATCTCGACCGCTTTCTTCTTGCCCCTGTGTTCCGCCATGGTTCACCCATTCCTGACAACATAGTCCAATAGTGCCATTGCTCCTTCTGAAATATCGAACAATTCGCCGGTTACTCCAAACCGTCTTCTCTGAGCACACGACCTCTGTCTAATTCTAACATTTGCATATATTGTTCACGAGCCTGCCTGCGAGGCATAGTTACTGGCCAGCTGAGTCCACGAAATGAAATTCGCAAAAATTTTATGCCCTGACATCGGCCTGTCCCCTGTTTACCATCCCTGCGAGCTACGCGGTGAAATTGCACTGCAACGTCATCCACTCATCCTTCGGCCACCAAGGTCTACAGTTCTGAGTTATCCATCTATACCTGCATGAATATCAGCTCAATTTCCATACCTCTTTCGTGGTGCATCTTTTTTTTTTTTGTCTCAAGAGTGTAGTATAACTAACGCAAGAAACGCATACGAACGGAATCTATGTAAGTCACAGAACGCTGCCTTGCGCTGTTAGCTGGAAAATTGGCACATGATCATCAGGTACGGCAGTTCAGCTATTCATCCCGTGAAGGTCACTTCTCCCATCAAAAACGCTGCTCGTCATCCACTTTACAGACAGCACCAATAAGCGTAGCTAGGTTCATGTAAAGGGCAGCCAAATGAAAAGCAGGCAGATGAAAAAAGTGCATAAACTGCTCATTATTTCAAGAGTAATGGCTATAACTGTCAACGTCTTTGCCCAACTGAGAGACAAGGGGTCAGTGGTGTCGGAAAAAAACTATTACTGTACTCAGGCCTAGTGCACCTCTTTTGTCTGAAGCAAATTGTCCGTCCAATGATGTCTTTCTTCAGGGCCCCAAAAATACTAAAATCGCACTGGAAGACAATTTGGCTGTACGGAGGATGTGTAAGGGCTTCCCGGTGAAACTTCTGCAAACTACTCTAAACAATCTTGGCAACGGCTGTTTCGAGAGCACTGCAGAAGTTCCACTGTGAAGCCCTTACAAATCCTATGTACAGCCAAGTTGTTTCCCAGTGCGATTTCAATGTTTTTGAATCCCCGACGATGAGATGCGCTCCTTACACCAAGCGAGGCGTCTTTTGGCATTTACCGTCGTGATGTGTGGCTTATGAGCAGCCGCTCGACCATGAAATCCAACTTTTCTCACCTCCCACCTAACTATCGTAGTACTTGCAGTGGATCCTGATCTCCTTTGGAATAACTGTGTGATGGTCTGGGTAATGTCTGCCTATTACACGTTGAGACCCTCTTAAACTGTGGCGGTCTCTGTCATTCAACATATGAGGTCGGCCTGTACGCTTTTCCGCTGTACGTGTCCCTTCACGTTTCCACTTTACTATCACATCGGAAACAGTGGACCTAGGGATGTTGAGAAGAGTGGAAGTCTCGCGTACAGACGTATGACACAAGTGACACCCAATCACCTTACCACGTTCGAAGTCCATGAATTCCGCAGAGCGCCCCATTCTGCTCTCTTACGACGTCTAATGACTGCTGAGGTCGCTGTTATGGAGTACCTGGCAATAGATGTCAGCACGCTTTACCTAGTATGAAAAACGTATGTTTTGGGGGGGTGTCCGGATACTTTTAATCACATAGTGTAGAGCGTGACTGCAGTGTACGAATTATTATGCGTATTCTTAAGGGGATCCCAGTAAACGTAATTAACAACTGCTTTAAGGAAACTGTTCTTCTAGGACAATAACTCTTCCACCAAGCGAAGGAGTGAGTGATCTAATCAACTTGTATAGAAACTAATAACGCACCAGACTCGGTCTCGATGCAGTATGTTTGGTTTTCGCATGTATAAGTGGTTCTCCCCCCCCCCCCCCCCCCCCCCCCCATGAACCACGGACCTTGCCGTTGGTGGGGAGGCTTGCGTGGCTCAGCGATACAGATGGCCGTACCGTAGGTGCAACCACAACGGAGGGGTATCTGTTGAGAGGCCAGACAAACATGTGGTTCCTGAAGAGGGGCAGCAGCCTTTTCAGTAGTTGCAGGGGCAACAGTCTGGGTGATTGACTGATCTGGCCTTGTAACATTAACCAAAACAGCCTTGCTGTGCTGGTACTGCGAACGGCTGAAAGCAAGGGGAAACTACAGCCGTAATTTTTCCCGAGAACATGCAGCTTTACTGTATGATTAAATGATGATGGCGTCCTCTTGGGTAAAATATTCCGGAGGTAAAATAGTCCCCCATTCGGATCTCCGGGCGGGGACTACTCAAGAGGACGTCGTTATCAGGAGAAAGAAAACTGGCGTTCTACGGATCGGAGCGTGCAATGTCAGATCCCTTAATCGGGCAGGTAGGTTAGAAAATTTAAAAAGGGAAATGAGTAGGTTAAAGTTAGATATAGTGGGAATTAGTGAAGTTCGATGGCAGGAGGAACATGACTTTTGGTCAGGTGATTACAGGGTTATAAATACAAAATCAAATAGGGGTAATGCAGCAGTAGGTTTAATAATGAATAAAAAAATAGGAGTGCGGGTTAGCTACTACAAACAGCATAGTGAACGCATTATTGTGGCCAAGATGGACACATAGCCCATGCCTACTACAGTAGTACAAGTTTATATGCCAACTAGCTCTGCAGATGATGAAGAAATAGATGAAATGTATGACGAGATAAAAGAAATTATTCAGGTAGTGAAGGGAGACGAAAATTTAATAGCATGGGTGACTGGAATTCGTCAGTAGGAAAAGGGAGAGAAGGAAACATAGTAGGTGAATATGGATTGGGAGGAAGAAATGAAAGAGGAAGCCGCCTTGTAGAATTTTGCACAGAGCATAGCTTAATCATAGCTAACACTTGGTTCAAGAATCATGATAGAAGGCTGTATACATGGGAGAAGCCTGGAGATACTAAAAGGTATCAGATAGATTATATAATGGTAAGACAGAGATTTAGGAACCAGGTTTTAAATTGTAAGACATTTCCAGGGGCAGATGTGGACTCTGACCACAATCTATTGGTTATGAACTGCAGATTGAAACTGAAGAAACTGCAAAAAGGTGGGAATTTAAGGAGATGGGACCTGGATAAACTGAAAGAACCAGAGGTTGTTCAGAGTTTCAGGGAGAGCATAAGGGAACAATTGACAGGAATGGGGGAAAGAAATACAGTAGAAGAAGCATGGGTAGCTCTGAGGTATGAAGTAGTGAAGGCAGCAGATGATCAAGTAGGTAAAAAGACGAGGGCTAATAGAAATCCTTGGGTAACCGAAGAAATATTGAATTTAATTGATGAAAGGAGAAAATATAAAAATGCAGTAAATGAAGCAGGCAAAAAGGAATACAAACGTCTCAAAAATGAGATCGACAGGAAGTGCAACATGGCTAAGCAGGGATGGCTACAGGACAAATGTAAGGAAGTAGAGGCTTATCTCACTAGGGTTAAGATAGATACTGCCTACAGGAAAATTAAAGAGACCTTTGGAGAGAAGAGAACCACTTGTGTGAGTATCAAGAGCTCAGATGGTAACCCAGTTCTAAACAAAGAAGTGAAGGCAGAAAGGTGGAAGGAGTATATAGAGGGTTTATACAAGGGCGATGTACTTCAGGACAATATCATGGAAATGGAAGAGGATGAGGATGAAGACGAAATGGGAGACAAGATACTGCGTGAAGAGTTTGACAGAGCACTGAAAGACATGTGTTGAAACAAGGCCCCGGGAGTAGACAACATTCCATTAGAACTACTGATGGCCTTGGGAGAGCCAGTCCTGACAAAACTCTACCATCTGGTGAGCAAAATGTATGAGACGGGCGAAATATCCTCAGAGTTCAAGAAGAATATAATAATTCCAATCCCAAAGAATTCAGGTGTTGACAGATGTGAAAATTACCGAACTATCAGTTTAATAAGTCACAGCTGCAAAATACTAACGCGAATTCTTTACAGACGAATGGAAAAACTGGTAGAAGCGGACTTCGGGGAAGATCAGTTTGGATTCCGTCGAAATGTTGGAACACGTGAGGCAATTCTAACCTTACGACTTATCTTAGAAGAAAGATTAAGTAAAGGCAAACCTACGTTTCTAGCATTTGTAGACTTAGAGAAAGCTTTTGACAATGTTAACTGGAATACTCTCTTTCAAATTCTGAATGTGGCAGGGGTAAAATACAGGGAGCGAAAGGCTATTTACAATTTGTACAGAAACCAGATGGCAGTTATAAGAGTTGAGGGGCATGAAAGGGAAGCAGTGGTTGGGAAAGGAGTGAGACAGGGTTGTAGCCTCTCCCCGATGTTATTCAATCTGTATATTGAGCAAGCAGTAAAGGAAACAAAAGAAAAATTCGGAGTAGGTATTAAAATCCATGGAGAAGAAATAAAAACTTTGAGGTTCGCCGATGACATTGTAATTCTGTCAGAGACAGCAAAGGACTTGGAAGAACAGTTGAACGGAATGGACAGTGTCTTGAAAGGAGGATATAAGATGAACATCAACAAAAGCAAAACGAGGATAATGGAATGTAGTCAAATTAAATCGGGTGATGCTGAGGGAATTAGATTACGAAATGAGACACTTAAAGTCGTAAAGGAGTTTTGCTATTTAGGGAGTAAAATAACTGATGATGGTCGAAGTAGAGAGGATATAAAATGTAGACTGGAAATGGCAAGGAAATCGTTTTTGAAGAAGAGAAATTTGTTAAAATCGAATATAGATTTAAGTGTCAGGAAGTCGTTTCTGAAAGTATTTGTATGGAGTGTAGCCATGTATGGAAGTGAAACATGGACGATAACTGGTTTGGACAAGAAGAGAATAGAAGCTTTCGAAATGTGGTGCTACAGAAGAATGCTGAAGATAAGGTGGGTAGATCACGTAACTAATGAGGAGGTATTGAATAGGATTGGGGAGAAGAGAAGTTTGTGGCACAATTTGACTAGAAGAAGGGATCGGTTGGTAGGACATGTTTTGAGGCATCAAGGGATCACATATTTAGCATTGGAGTGCAGCGTGGAGGGTAAAAATCGTAGAGGGAGACCAAGAGATGAATACACTAAGCAGATTCAGAAGGATGTAGGTTGCAGTAGGTACTGGGAGATGAAGAAGCTTGCACAGGATAGAGTAGCATGGAGAGCTGCATCAAACCAGTCTCAGGACTGAAGTCCACAACAACAACAACAACAAGTGGTTCTATGATCCCACGCGTCTTTCTTTCGTTAACGGTGTTCCATTGTGTCAGAACTTGATTTTTGCAGTACCGGTATGCCAAAAGCCTTCTATGGTGGTTCATGGGTTAATCACATATCTTACTCGTAGAAATGAAATATCTGGGTACCAATAAGCCAGAAATGATTGTTTCCTCATTTGTGAGCACTTCGGAACCATCCTCGAACTGAACCAGAATAGTTCTAAGTACAGCTCATCTGCCCGATACACAAGCTTCCTTCTCTGCTAAAGAAACACTGGGATGAGGTTCTTATTTTAAACCATCTATTAAACATGAACTATATGTCCACAGAGAAACAAAATTATATTCATTGGAGAAAAGAGAAACCGTATTTCGTCTAGAAACTTCCCGACAGGCTAGGATAACAAATCCCTACGAAACAGTTGTTCTCTGCTTATGATTTCTGTATATATATTGATTACGTTGAAGTTGAGATATGAATAATTTTGTTGAAAAATTCAATTGAACGACATTTGAGAGATAAATACAAGATGTTAACCGGATGGCTTTAAATTATCTCACGTCTCTCAGTTTTATCGCTACCGATAAAGTGACTCAAAAACATTTTTTATCAATTACGAGTATTTGAAGGGAGTGTCACATTTACTTTACTAGGCCGCTGCAGATCCTTTCCACTACTTCTAACAAGTGCCGTCTTTATACTGTAAGCTCTGTATATCTACGCTTTTCTTAATTTGATCCTGTAAAACACCATTAACTATGGACACTTCCGTCATTCGCTGCTAATACTGATGTATGTAGTTATCTCAGGCATCATGGAGGGCCATATGAGGCTCATATATTTTTCCGCAAGTGCAGTATTGCTTTGCTTTATCACTTTAAATTAATGGCTACATGTTTTACTTTTCTTAGTAAGTACCAATATTTTTGTGAATAACTTTTTCTTTCGTCCCGACATGAATTCTCTAGCACCTGGATGTTCCTACGCATCTAATATGCTGATCCTCCTGCTCCATACCATTTGCACGTAATGTGTATGCCTATTCAAATTTAGCACCTTCTAATAATTATTTCAAACAAACTGACACTTCGTTCATTCTTCTGTAACGATTACTTTGCGCTGATGAAACTAATGTGCACCCTGTCTGTAAATGAAGTAAATGATTGTACCACCTTCATTCAGTTGCTAAAACATAAAAACGTTCTACGAAAAGAGAATGTGTAAAAATAGATGAGACACACGATCTGCCATCTGTACTTGGAGTTCAAAGACTCGTCTCTGACGAGCAGCCTTTCCAGCCGTTGTGCAGTACTGGTAAATATTAATCTAACTTTGTTCTGGACCAAGCACAGCTAACTGTAAAGAACACAGTGCATCTGCTGCCGTTTTACTACAATCGCACTGAATGAATTGTCCTATTCATAATCTCCGTGGAAATGAAAACTGCAACCTGAAGTATCATCCTTTTCATCCACTGTTCTCCACCCAACGATAACATTCACACGGAATCGCAAATTATTTCAACATGTCGGCTTCACCTGGTTACCAGTTATTTTGTGAATCAGTTATTTCAGTGGAATGTGCCGATTCTAAGAAGAAATAACCAATCTCACCCCACATGTTCTTTAAGGGATCTGATTTCTGAAATTAAGAACCTTTAACTTTTATGGTACTAGTGTTACTGAATTCAACTGCTTCAAATTATACTTACCGAAACAGAGCAAAAATGACATGGGATAATTCCCACTAGGGGAAAAAGGGAAACATTTAGAGACTAAAAAGAATTCACGAAGAGATTTCATGTGAAATAACTTTTGTATCTAGTTGTAAATAATCTTTTCTCTGGAGTTACTAAGTGGCTCTGTGCAAATGTACTTTCTCTTAACTTCGATGAACGAAAACATGCATACATTAACGATAAATTTAGCAAACTAGAGAAGTATTTGGGTAGGGAAGAATGTCACAGAATTTAAAGTGGAACAAACATGTTACTGAACATCTCAAATCGACAAGTTAACCATATTCTTCTGTTAGTCTTATCAGTAGTGTTTGAAATAAAGGAAATACTTTTTTTTGAGTCATCAGTCTTGTGAGTGGTTTGACGCAACCCACCCCGAATTCTTCTGCTGTCCCAACCTCTTCATCTCAGCGCAGCACTTGCAACCTACGTCCTCAATCATTTGATGGATGTATTCCTGTCTCTGTCTTCCTTTACAGTTTTAACCCTCTACAGCTCCTTCTCCTTCCATGAAAGTTATTCCCTGATGTCTTGAAAGATGTCGTATCATCCTGTCCCTTCTTTTTGTCAGCGTATTCCAAATACAGCTTTCCGCTCCAATTCTGTATATAACCACCTAATTCCATGCCTTATCAGTCCACCTAAATTTCAACATTATTCTCTGAACTCCACCCGTCATGAGTTATTTTGCTGCCAAGGTAGAAAAGTTTCTCAGCTTCATCTACTTCGTGACCAGAGTTTGAAAATACCGTTACAGTTGTAAGGTCATTTTTATTTAACACACGACCGGATTTGGGCTCTTATACGCCCATCTTCAGGTGTCGTAACGTGGTGCTGTGGCCCCGAGCGCAGCGGTGGGGTTTTACGAGACGCAGTGTTCTACCAACGAGCACAGAGCATTAATGTTAATGTTAAGTTTCACGTAGTTCTCATTTTTGATACTTCTCATTACTTAAGCCCTTTTTAGATTTACTCTTAGTTCGTATTCTGTACGTATTAAACTATTCATTCCATTCAGCAGATCCTCTAATGCTTCTTCGCTTTCACTGAGGATAAAAATGGCATCAGCGAAACCTGAATGTTAATTCCACTCTTGAACCTTTGAACCATATTAGCAGACTTAATATTTCTGCTCATTAAGATGTTACGGGATGAAGTTCTGAATGAACTCGCCAATATAAACATCGACTGCACAAAATGAGAATGAGTGAGAATAGTAAGTACTGTTCATACATTCTCTTCTACACATGTTGGTCACGAATACGGATACATCGCGAGAAACACCTGGTTGAACACAAATACAGACGCTAGCCAAGCCTCCTGTTGGCGCTGTTGTTTTGACAACGAACGGCTCCTATGCAGTGTCCTCGATACGTTGGAAGTGTCACCCGTAGTCAAGACAGTGTTCTGTGTAGCTAGGAGAGCATTATGTCCAAGCTGACTTTCGAAAATGGACTAACTATTGGTGGTTGTGTGGTAGATTCCCCTGTAACCCTGAGAGTCGAAGTGTTTGGTGTTTAAAGAGTCACCGTATCGAAGAGTTATAACGCATAGGGTAAAGCGAAAAAACGCCATCAGCGAGGAAGAAAGTATGTGTTGAGTCATTGTGACAATTGCTCAATAAATAGGATTATAACGAAAACAACAAAAAGATCACTGGAAAACTGAATGTTGCACTCGCGAACCCTGTCAGCCGTAAAACAAAGCGAACCGAGCTCAATAATTTGGGATTGCTGAACGAGCTGGAATTCTAAAACTACACGTCAGCGGTGCAAATGCCCGTAACACGAAAATATGATGCCGAAGTCATAACACCTTGACCGTGGAGCATGGAAGAATGTCATTGGTTGAATAAGTCTTTTTTCACAGTTTCCAACTTCTGTCAGGGTTTCCGTTCCGAGAGTGATAAACGGTGGAGGTTCGACGATGATTTTGGCAGCCATAGCGTGGTATCCCACTGGGCCTAGGCGTACTCTGCAGCATCATATTACTGCCAAGGCTCATGTAGCCATCTTGGCTGATCAGGGCCATCCCCCGGTACAATGTTCCAATTGGTGATGCTGTGTTCCAAAACGGCAGGGCCCTTGTCACATAGCCCCCATCGTCCAAGACTCGTTTCGTGAGACAGAGAACGAATTTTCGCTTCTTCCCTGTCCACCACGGTCACCAGATCTCAGTATTATTAAGCCTTGGTGATCTGTTTTCGAGAGAAGGATTCGAGATGGCTATCAAATATTCACATCACCTGAACTTGACCCTCTCTAGCAGGAATACTGCTGTAAGATTCCTCTGAAAACCATACAGTACCTCTATTACGCATTCCGAAACGACTGGGTTTTGTTTTGATGGCTAGCTGTTTTCCTACATCACATTAGGCATGGTAATACATTTCTCGTGTTTTCATATTTTCGCTCCCGTCCTGCCCCCCGCCCGACCTCCCCCCCCCCCGCCACTCCTCCCCCCACCCCCCTCCGCGCTTCACGTAGATGCCTCATAATCTTGATAATAAAATTACACAAATAATTCATCACAAAAAATTGTACTTCCCAATTGTAGCAGCACACTACGTATCACAAAATCTTTTAGTAGTCCTTAAACGTGTTTAATACGCAGTTATCATTTGCGTAGTAACATAAAATATCTGACAAGAGGCAAAGACGATTTAAGGAATAAAATAGTTTCTTCTGAGCAACTGAATTTCCTCTAGAGAATAATTATATTGCTATAAGATAGTAATAAGATGGTAAAATGTGTCATATAGAAGACAAGTATGTTTCTGTTTCCTGTTTCTTAAGTAACAGTAATAGTGTCGAAGGTTAAAACTTTCCCTTTTTATTTAACTTACTTGTAGCGTCATCTAATCAGAACTACTACATTCGCATTTCTCCCGCCTTTTTCAAATAATCATAGCAAGTAATACTTATTTTATCTTATTTGTTAATTTCTATGAAGTATAATGTTTGTGTTCGTGCACTTAAGGTTCACTGGAAGAGACTGAAGCGGAGCAGAAGAAATCATGTGTAAATCATTGAGGGTCGATGGAAACAAGTGTTACATGAACGCGATGCGAGGGCGTGAATTCGCAAGAGAAATGACTTTAGAAGACTGCATTACAAGTAGACATTGTTGTTTTTAGGGTTAAGAAAATGAAATACAATACTTCATTAACCCTAGATTGCATAGCCTTCGTAAAATGTACAACTGTACTAGGGCATACAACAGGGCATTTGTTTGCTTATTTTGGCATGTAACATACCATCTAACCCATAACCTATAATTTACGACTTCCTTTAAATAAAATATGGAGATGTTAACCTTACCAAGGTTTGGTAGCAATGTAACATTTTCCTCTTTTAGTGTTAGAGGATTAACACCAAAATTTACATTTTGAAGAGTGTTGAGAAAGTGAGTAATAGTTATAATATTATTACTTTTTTTAATTATCATCGTGAAAGACGTCCACAGAAATAATGCAAAAAACTTCATCGTAATTTAAGCAGCAATAAACTCTAAAGATTGATCGGCCTATGATAATGGTTGATGTAGTTTCCATGTAAGTTACCAAATCTGGTCAACTAAAGGGATTTGGAAATTTCAGTCTATAATAGGAAATAGCTCTTGAAAGACTAGTCGATCGATATTTACTTACCATCTACATTATCTCCTTGGTTTATACAAAATATCTGGAAGACAGAAAAGGTAGAGTAATTTCTGTGGAAAAAACTGACGCCTTTGAAAACGAATTTTTTTTATCCCCCATGGATAACACAACGAGCTGAGCACCTAACAGTGTTCAGTAAATTCAGTGTGGGTGTATTGCAATTTCGCAGTATTATTCAGTAATATTTTGCCTGAAAAGGGTAATACTAATTAATTATTCACCGTTTGTCGTACGATTCCAGCGTTACGAAGAATAGCCATGGTCGATACTTCTAGGGGTTGTCGATATTAATACTTAGAGACATTATCCCGAGGGGAACACGTAACTCCGCGTCTTGGCGAACCTACGGCAAGCTTTGGACCGTTTAAAACGTGAGATATCAATAAAAAACGAAACAAGCATAGGGAACGACAACAGGAGCCGGACCAGATCGTCAAACTTGTTCACTTCCTGTGAGATAATTCTTTGTCCAGCTGGGCTGTTGCGAGTGACGCTGCCGACTCCGATAGTGAAGTCGCCGCCCCTACAGCGGCAATAGCAGCAACAGCATTCCATGTCAAGCAGATGTCGCAGCGGCAGTAGCTGTACATCACATTGTGCTGTCATGTAACAATCATCTCTGGCGGACATATTTGATTTCCTCAGGATAGACTTCGTTCGGACGTAATCTTACTTGATGGACATCAAGTATAACAAAATAAAGCCAGAATTATGTCTTACGGTCAACAGAAACTAATAAAATAATGAAATATTGTTATATTTTGACTAAAGTTCAGTCTTGATCACTCATGTATGTTTTAATGATATAGGTAACCGGTTTCGGTTCTTTCTACAAAACCATCATCAGACCCATGGCTCCCTTAGGATGGTAGGCGGAGCTCTCCTCGCTGCTACGCAGTCAACTGATCTACAGATTAATGAAATATTGATTCTGTCATTATTAGGTGTATCTGAAACAGAAGAACATGAGTGCCGTAGTTCACATTTTGTGACACTACACGCTGCCTGCTCTTAGAAACTTGTTAATCACCACCTCTTACCCACACACATTAAAAATCATGTAGCCTATAAAGTGACGTGATATACTTCATTGAATCCGTACCACATCTGTATACAAAAGTACAAGTAATGAAGTATTACGTGAAACGTGAAAGACTATATCATGATAATCATTTGCATCGAAACCAGTACCAATATACTGATGTGCAATCACTAAAACAGTAAATGACGCTGAATACTATATCAGCATTCAACAACTAACGCAAATGACTTAACGATAACATTATGAGAAGCAGGAGGGCTCAATGGAAGCAAATATTCCTAAGAAAAGATGCAACAGAACTCATTGGAAACAAACGTACAAAGGTCAGAAATGAAAACTGCTCCTGTCACAGCACAATGTCCCGAGAAGAGTTAGCGATTCAAAACAAATGAACTATCTTTGCTTCCTATCTGACAGCTTCAAAGACATTTAAATCAAAACACCTTGACACATTCGCGCTTTTTTACTTCATAGTATTAGTACCCATGTCACGTAATGCATTGTGTCAGTTAAAGTAACATGATACATGATGTAAGGTCGTACAACATGACACTTACCATCATGTCATCCAACATGGCATCTGGCATGTCCTGCAATGTGACAGCAGACTTCAGAATGCTGGAGAACAGCAATCTGCCTTCCTTTTCTTTCAGGCTTTATTAAAGCAAATCTAGATTTCGGCTAGTGCCTAGTCATTATCAGTGCTAAAATTACAAAAAGCATAAGTCTGGCGATAGTGTAGAAAGGTACAACTAGTGGCATAACCTATATCGCTTATACACTCCTGGAAATTGAAATAAGAACACCGTGAATTCATTGTCCCAGGAAGGGGAAACTTTATTGACACATTCCTGGGGTCAGATACATCACATGATCACACTGACAGAACCACAGGCACATAGACACAGGCAACAGAGCATGCACAATGTCGGCACTAGTACAGTGTATATCCACCTTTCGCAGCAATGCAGGCTGCTATTCTCCCATGGAGACGATCGTAGAGATGCTGGATGTAGTCCTGTGGAACGGCTTGCCATGCCATTTCCACCTGGCGCCTCAGTTGGACCAGCGTTCGTGCTGGACGTACAGACCGCGTGAGACGACGCTTCATCCAGTCCCAAACATGCTCAATGGGGGACAGATCCGGAGATCTTGCTGGCCAGGGTAGTTGACTTACACCTTCTAGAGCACGTTGGGTGGCACGGGATACATGCGGACGTGCATTGTCCTGTTGGAACAGCAAGTTCCCTTGCCGGTCTAGGAATGGTAGAATGATGGGTTCGATGACGGTTTGGATGTACCGTGCACTATTCAGTGTCCCCTCGACGATCACCAGTGGTGTACAGCCAGTGTAGGAGATCGCTCCCCACACCATGATGCCGGGTGTTGGCCCTGTGTGCCTCGGTCGTATGCAGTCCTGATTGTGGCGCTCACCTGCACGGCGCCAAACACGCATACGACCATCATTGGCACCAAGGCAGAAGCGACTCTCATCGCTGAAGACGACACGTCTCCATTCGTCCCTCCATTCACGCCTGTCGCGACACCACTGGAGGCGGGCTGCACGATGTTGGGGCGTGAGCGGAAGACGGCCTAACGGTGTGCGGGACCGTAGCCCAGCTTCATGGAGACGGTTGCGAATGGTCCTCGCCGATACCCCAGGAGCAACAGTGTCCCTAATTTGCTGGGAAGTGGCGGTGCGGTCCCCTACGGCACTGCGTAGGATCCTACGGGCTTGTCGTGCATCCGTGCGTCGCTGCGGTCCGGTCCCAGGTCGACGGGCACGTGCACCTTCCGCCGACCACTGGCGACAACATCGATGTACTGTGGAGACCTCACGCCCCACGTGTTGAGCAATTCGGCGGTACGTCCACCCGGCCTCCCGCATGCCCACTATACGCTCTCGCTCAAAGTCCGTCAACTGCACATACGGTTCACGTCCACGCTGTCGCGGCATGCTACCAGTGTTAAAGACTGCGATGGAGCTCCGTATGCCACGGCAAACTGGCTGACACTGACGGCGGCGGTGCACAAATGCTGCGCAGCTAGCGCCATTCGACGGCCAACACCGCGGTTCCTGGTGTGTCCGCTGTGCCGTGCGTGTGATCATTGCTTGTACAGCCCTCTCGCAGTGTCCGGAGCAAGTATGGTGGGTCTGACACACCGGTGTCAATGTGTTCTTTTTTCCATTTCCAGGAGTGTATATTACATTACTTACCAGTATTTCAGTTTTAATACATGCCCCAGTGCGTCAGTCTCCTAATGTTCGAGATCCTATCGCGGTTTATTCAAGAACGAAGGTAGGCTTTGCGGAGAACACATCAGCTGCTGTATGGCACCCTCTTCATGAACCACATAATACGTAACATTCATAGTAAAGCAGTTATGAAATCAAGAATACACCAATAGCTAATGAAATAAAATTTTATTCTCTGGACATCGTCAACATATATATAAACATACCTATTGCCAAAACTGCGCTGGTAATTTAGCTAACTTAATGGAACAAAACGAACTTTCTAAGAGAGAAATAGATAACCTTATCGAGCTGCTTACCATAATTTTGAAATTTAACTACTTTAAATTTAATGGAGGCGCTTATTCCCAAAAAGACGGTCTAAGTATGTGGAGATCAATGTCTGGAATGCTGGCTGCTGGCTGATGTATTTATTAATTTGAGATTTAAATAAATATACATATTACTTTTCTAGGTCCATCAATTCGGAATGAAAATGGCAGGATACATTTGTTATGTTTCGCAAAGAAACTTGTTCCGATGGTATTGTGGATTTTACTGCAAACCGCCCAATTCAACATGAGAGGGCATTTTTCAATTTTGCTTTCAATCGGGTGTCCAAAATCCCGTTGTCGAAAGACTAACATGACCGTGAAACGGTAATAATATGACACACTGCAAAAGCAAACAATTATCCATATGACTTTGTAGAAAACATATATACGAACACAGAAAATAAATACAAAAATAAGCTGCCCCCCTTACAAGAATATGGCTTCTAAAGCAAAAGCTAGGTTTATTAGTTTACCTTGTTATGGAAAACTGAGTACTAGGATTGCAACTCTCTTTAGAAAGTACAATGTGATAGTGTATTTTCGAACGACACATAATCTAGAATGTATTCTGCAACATAATGTAGATACGAGGAATCTATTTCATGCTTCTGGAATTTTGATCGCCTGGACTGTGGGTCCTGTTACTATCGTCAAACGCGAAGGAGGTTGGAAATTAGGTTTGGGAAAGACGTCAGTCTAAAGCTAAGATAGCACGCAGAAATGGAGTATAGCTGCTCATTTACTTACAACAAAACATAAGTTGCCGAATTTGACATTTTAATGTGAGGTTACTGCGTGAGTGTGGGAAGGGCAGGTTTCTCGACATCTTAGAAGAGTTAGAGTTCTTTTTCCATAAAAAAAAGATGTTAGCTACAACCTGATTGATGATCGTCATTACGAAAAGTAGGCAGTTTTGGGAATTATTTGAAAACAGCTTGCTAAGAAGTAGTGAATAATCGACCCAGGGGGTATGAAGTGTAGCAGCGTCTGACACAATACTGTAAGAATAGATGGTTATAATATTGTTCAACCTACAGAACGTTTTCATGTTACATTGGTTTAGAAGCATTTACTTAGTTAATAACAGCAATTCAGTACAATGGTATTATTTTACTTAAATTAAAAATCTGTTTAAAGTGACAAAGGGACCAGTACTCTTTACATCCGTTACGGAATGGAAGATCACACCAACTATCTATGTTGTTGATATTTGGGGCCATCTATGAACTATTCATTAAGGAAAAGGAAGCACATACTTCGCCACGATGATTAAGTAAAGAGAAATATAGTACAAAAGATAAATTATTAAATCAAATCAATTCTAATAGTCGCAGCATACATCATATGCCACCAAGTGCTTTGTAAAGATTGAAAATAAAAATTGTGAATCTGACGTTACCTATGTGTTTTTAAAGAACGACAAAACAATTGTCTCACAAGGCGTGATTTTGGCATTTTGTACATCTAATGTTTATTTCAGTAAGTAAGGCAGTAAATTGAGCCATTTTACCAGTAATTTATTATGTGCTATTTCTAAGCTTATTTTAAGTGTTTTAGTAGAGACCAAAACTGCTTTACTATGAATATTACGTATTACGTAGTCCATATAGCGGGCGCCATACAGCCAACCGATGTGTTTTCTGCAAAGCTTTCTTACTTAAACATTAGTGTTGAATGAACGGCGATACGAGCCCGAACAGTAGGGGACTGACATGCTAGAGCATGTATTAAAACTCTGAAATACTGGAAAGTAATCTAATTTATAAGTGATATAGGTTATGCCACGCGTTGTAACATTTTATACTATCACCTGACTATATATTTGTTGAACTTTTGGCACTGATAGTTGCTATTTACTAGCAGAAATCCACATTTGCTTTAATAAAGTATGAAAGAAAAGGATGTTTGATTGCTGTTCCCCATCATTTTGAAAGGCATATCACAGTCGCTGAGTGCATTCCAAATTCTTAATGGAAGATAATTTCATATGGTTCATGGTGTGGGTTCCAATAGTCATGTCCTAGTTCATGAACCACGGGCAACGTATGAGTGGCCAAGTAAGTGGTCCCGACAGTCGGGATACCAGTTACTTTGGAATAAGGCTGGGCATCTCGGACATATTCTGAGTCGTGGTCACCTTTGTGCTCATACGGCAAGGACTATCAAATCTACCGGTTAGTCCCTCAGCCGTTAGGGGTAAGTAAGGCTAGCAACCTGCTTCCCTGGTACTTTAAATTTGATGCTGGCAACAATCAGAGCAAAATGCCTCGGACCTTTGGAGGTGACGGAGTCCCACCTCTAACTGACGTTTTAGCTGTTAGTGACATTCGGGTAAGGCGTGAGAAAGAAGAGGAAGTGGGAGAATACAAGGTGTACCTGTCAGGAGTCAAAGCAGGAATAGCTCAATGGGGTGTAGGGCTTTACATCAGGAAAGAAATGGAACCCAGCGTAGTTGCAATAAGGTATGTAAACGAACGACTGATGTGGATAGATTTGACAGTGTCCAGTAAGAAAATTAGGATTGTGTCAGTATATTCGCATTGTGAAGGGACAGATCAAGATAAGATGGATAGTTTTTATGAGGCACTCAGTGATGTAGTTGTTAGAGTAAAGGACAAGGACAGTGTTCTGCTCATGGGTGATTTTAACGCCAGGATTGGAAATCGAACAGAAGGGTATGAAAAGGTTATGGGTAAATTTGGAGAGGATATGGAGGCCAACAGGAACGGGAAACAACTCTTGGATTTCTGTGCCAGTATGGGCTTAGTAATCACAAACTCCTTTTTTAAACATAAGAACATTTACCGGTATACTTGGGAAAGCTGGGGAACCAGATCTGTCATTGACTATATAATAACAGATCAGGAATTCAGGAAGGCAGTGAGGGACACACGTGTATTCAGGGGATTCTTTGATGTCACTGATCATTATTTAATCTGCAGTGAAATTGGAATTGTGAGGCCGAAAGTGCAGGAGGTCAGGTCCATATGTAGGAGGATAAGAGTGGGGAAACTTCAGGATAAGGAAATCAGGCACAAGTACATAACAGCGATCTCAGAAAGGTACCAGTTCGTTGAATGTAGTCAATTACAGTCATTGGAAAAGGAATGGACAAGGTACAGGGAGACAGTACTAGAAGTAGCTAAAGAATGTCTTGGAACAGTAGTGTGTAAAAGTAGGATGAAGCAAACAGCTTGGTGGAATGACACAGTCAAGGCAGCCTGTAAAAGGAAAAAGAAGGCGTATCAAAAATGGCTACATACTAGAACTCAAGTAGACATAGAAAGTTATGTTGAAGAAAGAAACAAAGCCAAACAGATAATTGCAGCATCCAAGAAGAAATCTTGGAAAGACTTTGGAAACAGGTTGGAGACTATGGGTCAAGCTGCTGGAAAACCATTCTGGAGTGTAATTAGCAGTATTCGAAAGGGAGGTAAGAAGGAAATGACAAGTATTTTGGACAGGTCAGGAAAACTACTGGTGAATCCTGTGGATGCCTTGGGCAGATGGAGGGAATATTTTGAAGAGCTGCTCAATGTAGGTGAAAATACGATCAGTAATAATTCAGATTTCGAGGTAGAATGGGATAGGAATGATGATGGAAATAGGATCACATTTGAGGAAGTGGAGAAAATGGTCAATAGATTGCAGTGCAATAAAGCAGCTGGGGTGGATGAAATTAAGTCGGAACTCATCAAATACAGTGGAATGTCAGGTCTTAAATGGCTACACAGGATAACTGAAATGGCTTGGGACTCGGGACAGGTTCCATCAGACTGGAAAAAAGCAGTAATGACACGAATCTCTAAACATGGAAACAGAAAAGATTGTAACAACTACAGAGGTATCTCTTTAATCAGCGTTGTGGGTAAAATCTTCTCAGGTATTGTTGAAAGGAAAGTCGAGTATTAGTTGAGGACCAATTGGATGAAAATCAGTATGGGTTTAGGCCTCTTAGAGGTTGTCAGGACCAGATCTTGGAGAAGTTTTATGAGTGGAACAAGGAATTGCATCTATGCTTTACAGATCTAGAAAAGGCATATGACCGGGTTCCTAGGTGGAAGTTATTGTCTGTTATACGAGATTATGGAATAGGAGGCAAACTTTTGCTAGCAATTAAAGGTCTTTACATGGATAGTCAGGCAGCAGTTAGAGTTGACGGTAAATTGAGTTCATGGTTCAGAGTAGTTTCAGGGGTAAGACAAGGCTGCAACCTGTCTCCACTGTTGTTCATACTATTTATGGATCATATGTTGAAAACAATAGACTGGCTGGGTGAGATTAAGATATGTGAACACAAAATAAAGCAGTCTTGCATATGCGGATAACTTAGTTGTGATGGCAGATTCGATTGAGAGTTTGCAAAGTAATATTTCAGAGCTAGATCAGAAATGTAAGGATTATGGTATGAAGATTAGCATCTCCAAAACGAAAGTAATGTCAGTGGGAAAGAAACATAAACGGATTGAGTGCCAAATAGGAGGAACAAGGTTAGAACAGGTGGACGGTTTCAAGTGCTTAGGATGCATATTCTCACAGGATGGCAACATAGTGAAATAACTGGAAGCGAGGTGTAGCAAAGCTAATGGACTGAGCGCTCAGCTACTATCTACTCTCTTCTGCAAGAAGGAAGTCAGTACCAAGTCTAAGTTATCTGTGCACCGTTCAATCTTTCGACCAACTTTGTTGTATGGGAAAAAAGCTGGGTGGATTCAGGTTACCTTATCAACAAGCTTGAGGTTACGAATATGAAAGTTGCTAGGATGATTGCAGGTACTAGTAGATGGGAACAATGGCAGGAGGGTGTCCCCAATGAGGAAATAAAAAAAAAAGTGGGAATGAACTATATAGATGTAGCAGTCAGGGCGAACAGGCTCAGATGGTGGGGTCATTTTACACGCATGGGAGAAGCAAGGTTACCAAAGAGACTCATGGATTCAGCAGTAGAGGGTAGGAGGAGTTGGGGCAGACCAAGGAGAAAGTACCTGGATTCGGTTAAGAATGATTTTGAAGTAATAGGCTTAACATCAGAAGAGGCACCAAAGTTAGCACTTAATAGGGGATCATGGAGGAATTTTATAAGGGGCTATGCCCCAGACTGAACGCTGAAAGGCATAATCAGTCTTAAATGATGATGATGATGATGATGATGAGATAACTTCATGACAGTATGTGTCTTTAAAGTTTAGGATGCATGCATCTCCACTCTGCGATACTTCCTATTACAGGTACTTCCCCCACTCTCGGATACTTGATATTGTAGATACATCCCACTCTCTAGAAGCACACAAATTTGTCTCTGTTTGATCTTACACTCCTCACCATAAATGTAACAGGGGGCGGGTTTGAGGAGCCAATTGTGCCCTCGTGGGAAAAACGTGAGGCCCCCCCTCCAGAAATCAAAAATTTATGTAGCGTTTGCCCAGGAAGAAATCGATGCCCAGAAGTATTGTCACCTCCGGAAATTTTTTTAGCATTAAACTGCAAGATGCAGGTGTGCCAACACCTGTGGCTGAGAAAGCTCACTGTACTGGAGAAGTAGGGTTAACTTATAAAAAGGCGGAAATATGTCAAGATATTTTGATTTAAATTCTTTAAACCTGCCAGATAAGCCCGTTCCCTTCTTTTACGTCATTGACTCCGTCAAGATATTCACCTTTCCTGTGCTGTGATAGGAGGATCTTTCATTCTGGTTGCCAACTTTTATTCTACCATAATTTTGACATTAGATCGCAGCAGCTTGTCAACAGACGTATATGTTCGTTGACTCTGGCGGCGAATGATACGGTATAGGTTTTCTAATTGTCTTTCGAACCATGGTGTTTGATTTGGGTATCGTTAGTCTAGCTCCTCTACGGTTACCTGGTGTCTTCGCATACTATCTGATATTTCGCTCCGTATGGCATTTATGTTTGCTGTTGATTTGTGCACTGATGAACTATTTACTGTTATTTTCATATTTATTGTTATTTTTCATATGTTTGTGTATATAGTGTCATATATATACAAAAAATATGTAACTATAAAACGTAAGTTAAAACATCAATGAAAAATTAAACAAAATTTTAGAGAGTTAAACAGGGCAATAAAAATAATAAAAAAGTAAAATATAAAAAAAAATAAAAAAATAGAACCACAAATCTTCTGCAGGCTTGGGGCCTTGATGTGATGATGAGGCTACTGAGGAAGCAGAAGACTATACTGGACATGATCTATCATATCCGCCTGGTATGGATCTAGGTCAGGATCTGTCATATAAGGCAAGTATGATAGATCTAGTCTAGTATAGTCTACTGCATTCTTAGTAGCCTCACCAGGTCACAAGCCCGCAGGATGTTTGTGGTCCTGACTTTTTTTATATTATTATTTTTTATTATTTTTGTTGTAATGTTTTATTTTTAAAATTGTTTAATTTTGTATTCTTTTGTTTAAATTTTTTGTTTTATTGTTGGATTTTATTCATATACGCATGAGGCTGTATGCACAAACATATGAAAACTAGTCATAAATATTTTATCAGTGCACAAACCAACAGCAAACATAAATACGATACGGAGCGAAATATGAAATACTACGCGACGTTTATGATAATAACGTACGTAACTTGTATGTATTGTGTAGATAAACTTATGGTATGTCCATATTACAACGATAAATTAACTTAAAAGCTTTTTATCTCGCAAGCCGAACGATTCGCGCAATAACTAAGAAACTGTTGAATAGATCATATCTATTTAACATCTCTTATCTTAAAATTCTTATCATTGTTTATTTTATGTATGATAGAAAAAACTGACGTGTATAATTTTGGCGCGAAATATTGCAACAACCAATTCGAATTATGAGTACGATAGGCTGAAATAAGCAGAACGGGGAAACGATCTATGCACGACAAAATACTATCCACTTTTCAGTCATGTGCGAAAATTGACGAAATTAAGCTTGTAATGTCCGAAAATAAATTTTCTATTAGCGAGTATAGCTGTTTTGAACAAAAAGCACAGTGAAACATTAGCTATTGCTTAGAAATAAGGAGACTTTTTTGTAGCAGATTTTCGGGTTAGTTTAATTTTCTCCGTAGTCATCGGTAAAGTTTTCGATTCTCGATCAGACATATATCATTTTTACAGGGATGGACATATATCTGGTTTGGTACATGCACTCTTTTGCACGCCCAAAGAGTTTTACATCAGTTTAAACTAATGATGAATAAAATCTTTAACGTATAAACAACGATATTATAGTCAACTATAATTATATGCAAATGCAGAGCTTGAAACGCAACGCATTTTTAAGAAACGCAGTTTCATGTGCAACGGTGTGATTTTCTGCACGTAAAACCCTAATGAGGCAAGATTTTTCCAGACGCTTCTTGTAACTACCGTAAGAATATATTTTTTATCATCATCTGTATCAATTTAAAACGTCACAGCACGTGCGGCTCGCTTGAAACGGGATTTTACGTGCATTTTATGCGCAACTCTAGACTGTTGTATCATGGCAAAGGATAAAGCTTTCACAAAACAGCAGGGCGATCATTAATTACAAATATTTGTCTACTTTCTTACAAAATTTGAACTGGTTCCGTCAAGTTTAAAACATAGAAGTGGCGTGCGAGAAAAAAGCTTATAAAAATTGGATTTTTTACGCAAAATCTGAATTCAGCTAGATTTTTTGAAACGAGTTTTGGGTTTTATCGTAAGTATGCAATTTTTTGTTATTTCATTCACTTTAAATCGTTTCTACGCTTTAAGCTCTCGTAAGAACGAATTTTTTCGTGCTATGTTTAGCTCTACTTTAAACCGCCGTATCTTGAAAACTGACACAGATTGCTGGATAAAAAAAATTTCTTTTTGACTTTATCTATTAATATACCTCCGTGCAAAGTTCAAATAGTTTCGTACAAGTTCAAAGAATAGAAGTGGCTCCCAGAGAAACGTGTTTTTTTGCTCGTAAAATCCAAACGAAGAATGATTTTTTTCAAACAGTTAACATTACTTTAGACCAAGGTCAGATACACTAGTGGACCAAACGTGAACCGTCAGTCTCTCTCTAATCCGCAGTTATTTCAGTGTGAGTCCTCTTGCCCGTAAAATAAGAACCAGGTTGACTGTTTTTACACGTAAAATACGAACGATGCACCTGCAGATGGTACCATAAACCGCACATTAACTTCAGTCCACTTAAAATCTTTTGCAGGAGGGATTAATCGATTGGCGCAATTTTCCTGGGCGCTTGCTCCGGTTCGTCATGAAAACCTTGTTGCATACACTCTACTGTAGCTACAGTAAGACCGATGATCGGTGGCGGCTGACTCTGAATAAACGAAAAATTTTTTACCCCATGTTCTTAGCTCAAATAAGACTGAGCACCAGGACGCCCCTCCCCGGAAACTGTGTTTCTGCGTGCGGCCTCTCCATACATACTTCCACGCTGTAACGGTAACAGAACGCTTTCCACGCCTTCGTTCACGGGTAAGGCTAAAAGTAGGTGCTCCTTATGTCCCTTGAAAACTCAACGAATCTGCTCATCACCAAATGATGACTCATTTTGTAATTTATTAATTGGAGATAGAAATGAAACGTTGTAGAACTCAGTTAAGATCAGTGTAGCTGTCACCGATTATACGGTCACCCCTGCAACCAAAAGAAAGGAAACAATGTGCCAACGAAACTCAATTGGCTTTCGAATAACTGGTGCATATGTTCCTTCTCATTTCAAAAACTAAATAATTAAATAAGTAAATAAGGAATTGATGTTGATTTACCAACATGAGCAAACGCTCTCTGCAATTAAGAACACAATATCGAAACATTGTACTTTATATAAAGTGAGAGGGTGACATCGATAACGATGACAACACTAACAATAGTTAGGCTAAGCATTTAAGTTCTCGAAACGAAACTTTTTACGAGTGTTAACTTGTAGAAGAGGCATTGTTAGTGTTCTTAGGTTCTCTACACATACGCGCACACACATGCGCGCGCGCACACATACACACACACACACACACACACACACACACACACACACACACACAGGCCGCGCGGGATTGGCCGAATTGTCTAGGGCGCTGCAGTCATGGAGTGTGCAGCTGGTCCCGGCGGAGGTTCGAGTCCTCCCTCGGGCATGGGTGTGTGTGTGTGTTTGTCCTTAGGATGATTTAGGTTAAGAAGTGTGTAAGCTTAGGGACTGGTGACCCTAGCAGTTAACTCCCATACGATTTCACACACATTTGAACATTTGAACACACACACACACACACACACACACACACACACACACACACCACAATACTAAACCATTCACTTATACAAATTTTCTCAAGTGCATTTACGAAAAGATACAAGGCAAATATTAATTACACTTGTATCACAGTACTGCCTTTTTGAAGAGCTACCCTCTGTCGTTAAACTACAGTATCCCATAAAAAACCTAGTTCTCTCATTATTTCGACTGAACGGTAAGGTTGAAAGACTACATTTCTGTCATACACCCTTTTTAACCCGAGCACCTGGTTCTTGGGGTCTTTCAGTCATCTTGTTCCCTTTGGGCTCTCGTGCATATTGTAAATTACCCGCTTTTCCCTATAGCTTGCCCCATTTTTATCAGAAATTCGAACATCTCGCACTGTTTTACACTGTCGAACCCTTTTTCAAGGTTCGACAAATCATATGAGCGCGTCCTGATTCACTGTAAGTCTTGCTCTCATTATCAATCGCAACGTCATACTGCCCCTCTGGCGCCTTTACCTTCTCTAAGGACAAACTGATAGCCATCTAACCGAGCCTCAGATTTCTTTTCCAATCCCTTTATTATTCTTTTCAGAAACTTGGATGAATGAGCTGTTAAGCTGATTGTAAAGCAGTTCTTGCACATTTAGGCTGTTGATGTCTTCGGAATCGTGTGGATGCTGTTTTTTAAGTCTGATGGTATATCACCATACCCATACATTCGACACATCAACCTGTAGAGTCATTTTTTTGCCGTTTCCTCCAATGATTTTAAAAATTATGATGAAATGTTCTCTTTACCTTCTGCCTTACTTGATTCTAAGAATTATGAATTTTAAATTCTGATTCTCAAATTGGGTCAGTTATCTCTCCCACATCGATTGATATTTATTGCAGAACTCAGTCTTTTTCCTCTCTCGCTTCTACTACTAAGACCATATTCTCCCGTAGCCCTTTCATCTACTCCTTGCCATACGACTGTACTCCAACCCCCGTGACTATTAGATTTTCATTTCCCTTCATGTACTGAATTACCCGTTTGTTATTCTCATATACTTTCTCTATCTCTTCCTGTTCGACTTGCGACGTCGGCATGTGTACCTAAACTATCGTTCTCAGTGTTGGTTTGCTATCGATTCTTACGAGAACAACGCTATCACTGAACTGTTCACAGCAACTCTCTTTCAGCCCTACCTTTCTATTCATAACTAATCTCGCTGCCGTTATATTTTCTGCAGCTGCTGATATTACCCTATACTCGTCTGCCCAGAAATCCTTGTCTTCTTTCCATTTCACTTCACTGACCCCTACTATATCTAGACTGAGCAGTTACATTTGCCTTCTCAAAATTTTTTGCTTCCCTACCAAGTTCAAGCTTCTGACATTTTGCCCCTCGACTCATAGAACATTATCCTTCCATGCATTTTCTCTTGGTCATCTCCCCCTTGGCTGTCACCTCTCCGAGACCCAGATGGGAGACTATTTCGGAATCTTTTGCCAATGGGGAGATCATCATGATCCTATTCCAATTACAGGGCACATGTCCTGTGGATACACGTTATGTGTCTTTAACGCAGTGGTTCCCCTTGCCTTCTACATCCTCATGTCGTTGATCATTGCCGAGTCTTCCGCTATTACGGGCAGTTTCCAACACCAAGGGAAAGATAGTGCCATGATCCTCTATCCGCTCCTCCGTCCTCTTTGACATGGCCGTCGGCTGAATGAGGGTGATTTCTTATGTTGTAACTCTTCAGTATATCTGTTCTGTTAAAATTTATCATAACAAGGTTTTAAAGATTATGAGGATTTAGCAGCGCACAGGTGTTGTGGAATGTCCTGTAAAGACAAGACTTTTTGTTTTGAGCTTTCGATTATCAAAATTAGATTGAGTAAGACTCATGAAAATTGCATATTTATACAACACGGGTACGTAATTCATGCAGCATTTTTTGTTAAAAAATCTTGGCTTTGTTTATTGTTATCAACATTACCGATATTCGATGTCACTTGAGTCGTTTTGTACCCGCGCATTCCTGCTGGTCGTTTAAGTTTATTATGACATAATTAATTGTAGATTGTTTTCTTACATGCCATTCGTTATTGTTCTGTTTTTGTTTTTCATACGCAGAACAAAGGAATAAGAAGTTTCCACATACTTTTTTGACTGATCAATCATTACACGTAAGACGTCAGTTATCACAATAATTTCCTCGTCTTTTTATTCATTGTCATTTCCGACGTTATCTCATAATCGAAATGTGACACATCCTGTACACCTGCTCAACTGAATAATACGTCGTTCTTTTGCGTGAGAAACTTTTTCTCCATCCTGATTGACATCTATCTGCTGCTTCTCAACAATTTCCCTATTAATGTCAGCTCTCTTATAACGGAACCCTGCAGCTTTCTTCAGTTTATAAGCAGCCGATTGTCCAGGAAAACCTCCTCATTCCTTACCTTATCTGTCCACCTTTTTTCCAAAGTTCTTCTTTGGCATCATATTTCAAATTCCCCATTTTTTTTCTCATACGCCTGTGTTTCACTACCATACTATGCTGTGCTCCAAAACAACATAAATTTCTTCCTCAAATTGTAGGGAAGCAGCCTACTCACGCCTTATAAAATTCTCATCAGTCTTTCCATTGTGTACCAGCCTAGTCCGCTGTAACTAGCTCTGACGTCATAAATGTTGCGCAATATTTTAAAAATCAAGTAAATAACCTGAAACGTTTCTAGCATGTCAGGAGTAATACTAAATCAATATGTGTTAAATATCAGTTCAATAACTTTAACCATATTCGAAATTTGGACATTTTTCTGTAAAAATCATTGGCGCAACAGAAAAGAGCTAGAGACTTAAAAAATTTATATTTAGATTCCTTTTTCATAATAATTTAATAGAAACAGTACATTGAATCTCACAAATTAAAATTTTAGTGGAAAATCATGATTTTCTGGTTTTTGTCATAAAAATTAAGGAAGCAAGATAGATTAAGTACGCTAATAAATAAGGCTAGGCTATTTAAATTTAAGTAGAAGGGAGATCCGCTATAATCATATAGATGTGAGAAGTTTCAATTAAATAACTATAAAACTATAGCGATAGCGTATCTCCAAAGGGCAAGTTCAGAACTCGTCTACTGCGTGTAGTGTAATTAAATTAATTCTCTCGCCCAAAATATTTGACTTAGCCACGTCAGACTTTTATTATGATTACTTACCTGTGTGCTGAATGCACATTTAAATTGAAAGCTTCATCGGCCATCAGCAAAGGAAGCGATGATTTATTCAATAACTTAAAGTGGTGCATTAGTAGCCCAGCAGCTAATTGGGAGAGCCGATTTGATGAGGCGTTCCCTTAGCCGTCCGCACTGCGGCTTTATACACTCCTGGAAATGGAAAATAGAACACATTGACACCGGTGTGTCACACCTACCATACTTGCTCCGGACACTGCGAAAGGGCTGTACAAGCAATGATGACACGCACGGCACAGCGGTCACACCAGGAACCGCGGTGTTGGCCGTCGAATTGCGCTAGCTGTGCAGCATTTGTGCACCGCCGCCGTCAGTGTCAGCCAGTTTGCCGTGGCATACGGAGCTCCATCGCAGTCTTTAACACTGGTAGCATGCCGCGACAGCGTGGACGTGAACCGTATGTGCAGTTGACGGACTTTGAGCGAGGGCGTATAGTGGGCATGCGGGAGGCCGGGTGGATGTACCGCCGAATTGCTCAACACGTGGGGCGTGAGGTCTCCACAGTACATCGATGTTGTCGCCAGTGGTCGGCGGAAGGTGCACGTGCCCGTCGACCTGGGACCGGACCGCAGCGACGCACGGATGCACGCCAAAACCGTAGGATCCTACGCAGTGCTGTAGGGGACCGCACCGCCACTTCCCAGCAAATTAGGGACACTGTTGCTCCTGGGGTATCGGCGAGGACCATTCGCAACCGTCTCCATGAAGCTGGGCTACGGTCCCGCACACCGTTAGGCCGTCTTCCGCTCATGCCCCAACATCGTGCAGCCCGCCTCCAGTGGTGTCGCGACAGGCGTGAATGGAGGGACGAATGGAGACGTGTCGTCTTCAGCGATGAGAGTCGCTTCTGCCTTGGTGCCAATGATGGTCGTATGCGTGTTTGGCGCCGTGTAGGTGAGCGCCACAATCAGGACTGCATACGACCGAGGCACACAGGGCCAACACCCAGCATCATGGTGTGGGGAGCGATCTCCTACACTGGCCGTACACCACTGGTGATCGTCGAGGGGACACTGAATAGTGCACGGTACATCCAAACCGTCATCGAACCCATCGTTCTACCATTCCTAGACCGGCAAGGGAACTTGCTGTTCCAACAGGACAATGCACGTCCGCATGTATCCCGTGCCACCCAACGTGCTCTAGAAGGTGTAAGTCAACTACCCTGGCCAGCAAGATCTCCAGATCTGTCCCCCATTGAGCATGTTTGGTTCAAAATGGCTCTGAGCACTATGGGACTCAACATCTTAGGTCATAAGTCCCCTAGAACTTAGAACTACTTAAACCTAACTAACCTAAGGACATCACACACACCCATGCCCGAGGCAGGATTCGAACCTGCGACCGTAGCAGTCCCGCGGTTCCGGACTGCAGCGCCAGAACCGCTAGACCACCGCGGCCGGCAGCATGTTTGGGACTGGATGAAGCGTCGTCTCACGCGGTCTGCACGTCCAGCACGAACGCTGGTCCAACTGAGGCGCCAGGTGGAAATGGCATGGCAAGCCGTTCCACAGGACTACATCCAGCATCTCTACGATCGTCTCCATGGGAGAATAGCAGCCTGCATTGCTGCGAAAGGTGGATATACACTGTACTAGTGCCGACATTGTGCATGCTCTGTTGCCTGTGTCTATGTGCCTGTGGTTCTGTCAGTGTGATCATGTGATGTATCTGACCCCAGGAATGTGTTAATAAAGTTTCCCCTTCCTGGGACAATGAATTCACGGTGTTCTTATTTCAATTTCCAGGAGTGTATATAAGAACGCTGCGCGAGGAAGCAAGGCCCCAGTTCTCTCCAGACGCTGAATAACACACCATCTGTATCGGGAGTCGCGTCGCGTCGGTATCATTGCTATAAACAGCCTCGGATGCCGTATTAAGTTACTCGGGTTACGCATAACCATGAAATCATTTTCAAGTGAAGTGTTAATTCTGGGATGACTTTAATCATCTTTCTCCAGTTTGCGTATTTCGTATTTTCACGTGCCGTCGCGGGACAGACATTCTACCATTATTTAGCGTGGCGTTTGATGAGCATATTCATCAAATTATGGCGAGCATTCTCTTAAACAGTTAATTTGGACAGTTATAGTTGCATCAGCGCATTAGACTCTGAACTGCTCTGGTAGTTGGATTGTGTGGTTTCTTTCAGAATATAGCGAACATTTTTACACGATCGTTTTTGATTATGAATCCCAGACAATCTCCTAATTCCTCAGAGCTATAAGCTGTAGCTATAAGTGTGTTTCTCAGATGAAGTGGGCACTAGGAATTCTAATTACAGGCTTCACATTTTGCTAATCACTTTCTGGTTGCCAATATTGTAGTTAGAGAGCCAGTGTTGAGAACGGCAAAAGACAGCATAAATAATAGGAACATTTATATAACAATTAATTCCACCCGCCGCCCCACATGTGGTTAATCGGCCGGGAAATGCATCATTTCTGCAGTTACATTACAAACCAAACATTATATAACAGCATAAAATCCACCAGCCGCTCCACAATTGGTGCATCGGCCGGGAAAGAAACTGAGTAAAGGTGAAAGTGATTTTTAAATGTTCAGTTTCGGGAGTGAAATGCGACTCGCAACTGAGTAATAGAACTGTGATAGTGTTACGTGTGCATGTGGACGACGCAATTGGATTAACAACGCACATGGATAGACGGAGCTGGCACTGAGTCTAGCGGCACTGCCGGCATCGCGAGAAGCCAGTTGCGGACCTCGCAAACACACAGCAACCGTCGGAGTGCCGTCTGTAGTTCAACGCGCTGCGTCGCATCAGTAATCCTGGTACGCCGCGCTGGCAACGCCATACGTCGTGCAGAAGGAACTAAGTTAAGTGAAAAGCTGTTAAAAATTTTACTAACCTGCACTAAAAGACTTTCGGCGATGGAACCGCCAAAAGAAACTGAGGTTAAACTTCAATCAGAATCTATGACTGTTGAGGGAACTGTAAATCCAGACAACAGTTCAAGTTTAAATATGCATGAAAATAGTTATGTTAAGGTGGAATATGAAGTATTGTCTCCTGGCAGTTGTATAAAAAGGGGCAGTGATTCAATAATAGAGATTCCTGTAGTAAAGCAGAAATTAGAAATTGTTAATTTATTGGATGATAGTTTATCTGATGAGTTAAAAACGAAACAGTCATCAGAGGTGGTAGAGTTAAAGAAGGAGAAGTTAGATATGACTGATCAATCAGATGTTTCATTTAGTTTTGATGATTCTGGTGTTGGAGCTAGTTTTTCGTCACCTGAGTGCGATAAAAAGCCAGTTAGTGAGCAACCCAAAGATACTGGGGATATGGATTTAAATGTAATATTACTAGCAATAGCTGCCAGTAATGCTAGAATGACAGCTGAATTAAAATCTGATATAATTGAGGTAAATAACAGGATTGTGGCCAGCCAAACCAATTTTAATAAACGGTTTGAGGCAATGGACAATAAATTAGAATCCAATAAAGCTGAATTAGAAACTTCCTTCAAGGCTAGTTGCAATAAGTTGAAAGAGGATCTGGACAGTTTGAATTATAAAATTGATTACAACCATGAGGATATTAAGAAAAAGGTTGCTCAACAATTTTCTGAAATGTATAAAACAGTAAAATCCGAAGTTGCTGAGGTTCGCAAAGACTTCCAAATGGAAGATGCGAAGCTGGAGCACAAGTTAACAGAAAAGATCGAGGCGGAATCTGAACTGTGCCCAGATAGGTTTAAAGATGTTAATATAAAAGTATACATATGTCAAGCAGAAGTAGACGCAATCAAAACTGATACTACTCATATTGTGCAAAGAGTAGATAATGTTGAAATGAGAATAGAAAATATTAGTACTAACATTGCTAACACTGAGAGTAAAGTAGCTTGAGTAACTTCTGGTAATGGTAGTATGCAACAAGTTGTAGCTGCAAACGCCGCTTTTATTGGGTGTCGGCAGTTCTTGTGGTTCGATCCAGATAAAAATATCCACCCGCTAGATTTCTGGAACGATTTTGAAGATGTGATTCAACCAACTTGGTCTGAACGAGAGAAAATCTCATTTATTAGAAGCCATTTAGCAGGTGACGCCATGCGTTGGTCAGCTGATGTTATGTAGAAGTGTAAAACAGTAGCGGAATTTAAAACATCTTTCATTAATGAGTATTGGTCTAGCAATGAGCAAAATGAAGTGTTGAGAGAATTTTGGAGTGGAAAACGCTTCAATGCAGGCAAGGAATCCATTAAAGAGTTTGCTAGGTCATGTATCTCACGTTTGTCACTTTTGGCCGAAAAGCTAAAACCTGAAATGGTAATACTAGGTCTTGAAGCCAAACTGCCATGGTATTGGCAAACTAGAATTATATCTGCCCCTAGAGACAATCTGGATCGTTTCATTGAGTATTTGGAACGTGTAGAACGTGTTGCTGCCAATGAGGAGCAAGCACGTAATAACAGAAATGCTAATAACACTAGTAGTAATTTTAAGAACGAGCAGAATGGCAACGTAAACATCAGAACAGTAGGTGTTCGCCATCCTAAGAGAGGTAGGAATTGGAGAAATAATTATCAGAACCAACAATGGCATCCAAATGATAGTAATTTTGTTTCGAACAAAATTATGCAGGTAAACAACAGTGCAGAAAGCAATGCGGTGCCAGTTAACTATAATGCAAATAAAGGAAACAGTAGCAGGCCGAGGCAGGAAAACTAGTTCCCGTCTATGAGGACACTGGCACTCATCAGGCGGTTACTTTTCCTAAGCCAGTAATTACAGTAATTGGTAAGACAGATCGGAATACTCAAACTGAACATGTGGATGAGGGGTCGGTAGCATCTAAGGATACAGTAGAAATATTAGATCACTCACAGTATTTGATAGATACCGTGTTGGAGACGCTTTCTAAGTGGGAAGAGGAAGAGAAAGCGCAGCAGTGTAACTGTAGGGAAGAGCTACAAAATACTGAATTGTCAGGTGAAGAAGCAGAAGAAATTCATGCTTATATTTACGATGCGGATGATGTGCTCTTATCTAAAGTGACTGTGCATGATGTTGATACTGTACTAATAGATTTAGGACAGGAGGTAAGTGAGAATGTAGAGGATAGCCTGTTGGGGGTCGATGAAACCAGTAGCTGTGACCAGTTGTCACTTGAGAAGGAACCCGACGATAATAGTGAAAGTGGTTTAGCTGTAACTAGTGTTATGCCCGGTCTGGATGCGCAGAATCGCTCAGACTACAGTAATTTTGGTCATGTTCAGCAAACTAAATGTAATGAAGTCGTGCGGTGTTTCGATTTAAAATTAATAGACCGACTGGAAAAGGCAGCTGAAAATGTAATTCAGGAAACCCCTACACACTTTGACCTAAATGTAATGAAGACAGATGTCGATCACTTTAGTTGGAGATAAATACAAAAGGAACTATTGGATGAGTTTGAGGAACCACCTGTACAAACTAGAATAAGCCACCCTATAATAATAGTGACTATGTTGGGTATCAATGTACGTTGTCTCTTAGACAGTGGAAGTGAGGTGAGTGCGATATCTCAGTCCTTCTTTGATGCGTTACCTGGTAAAGACAAGCTTACAGTAATGAGGGTATCAGGACTAAGAATAATTGGTGCTACCGGCAAGGTGTCAAAAACGGTAAAGCAAGAAGCTTTGCTGCCCTTTAACATTAATGGTAATTTAATTGATCATCCCTGCTTAATTGTAAACAATCTCAGTATTGAGGTTTTAATTGGCATAGATTTCTTGTCAAAATATCAGTGTGTTGTTGACTGAAAGAAGCCAGTTAAAAATGGTCTTGCCGATAACCGGAGTAATTACGGTGCCTTTTATTGATAAACATGTAGTAACTAATGATGAAACTTGGGAGCTGCCTATACGAGTTCTGAAAAATAGGAGATATTGGGACGAATGTGTTAATCTTAGTAAATACCAAGGACCTTTCAGGGTCATTGGAAAACCACATGTCAATGCATATAGGCTACAGTACCCTAAGAGTAAAAAGCTATTAGGTCTCAGGAACGTGATCGACCTAAAGAAGTTCATAGGTAGTGATTGAATTCTGTAGGGAGGAGGTTGTTCTGTAACCTCTACACAGTGTGGCAGCTGTGCAGTCCCAGCTGTGTGAGATCTTCTTTCCTTTTCAGGTCTCACTCATTCTTCATCTTTCCTATCCACCAAAGTTTCGACTCCTTCTTTTCAATACAAAAATTTTCCGTCATGGCTATCAAGCCATGAGTTCTGTAACCATTCTATCCACCGATTAGTGAAAAAAAAACCTACTGTGACATAAACAACAGAGAAGTATGACGTAATTAAGATACAAAGGTATTTGAGTAACAAGTATGTATAGAACCCTGGTAATATTGTAAGTACAAAGTTGTTGTATTATTTGAAATGGTCCACAAACAGTAATTTAAAAAGATATACGAATTCGTGTTCAAGCAGGATCTGAAGTGGCAATGAGACCTATTGTATGCCGTAGAGCTAACTAATTAATAGTAAAAGAGATTGCTTAGTGTTATGAAAAATATGCAGATAAGTTGTAAAAATGAACGCACCTTGTGTAGCAAGGAATGGCAGTGTAATAGAATTGAACCGTGTTTGTGGTTGAGACGTGAAGGACACCTCCCTGAAGTATTTATAAGGTTGGAGCTAGCCGTTATTTGGTGTATTGTGTGACAGGACACACTTACACGTATTGAGGCTATGAGTTGAAGGCGTGAATGCGACCATAGGTACCCTTATGTTAGATGAGACAGAGCAGCTCATGGTGTCCTATAGGTTTAAGGAATTTAGCATTACGCTCGTCCATAATTACTTAATGCACTTTAGTGGTAGGTCGAGAGAGACTACATGTGGTTTCAGCGTCCGATCGAGTGGAAATGGATTGCCACGTGAGCAAACTGATCAGCTGCAATACACTATAGATATGAAATAAATGTGCTATCCTATGCTTTAAATTTTAATGGAGTATTACTTAAGTTCATACACTAGCAAAGTAAGTAAGTACATAATGGCAGACGTGAATTATTATTTATACACTCCTGGAAATGGAAAAAAGAACACATTGACACCGGTGTGTCAGACCCACCATACTTGCTCCGGACACTGCGAGAGGGCTGTACAAGCAATGATCACACGCACGGCACAGCGGACACACCAGGAACCGCGGTGTTGGCCGTCGAATGGCGCTAGCTGCGCAGCATTTGTGCACCGCCGCCGTCAGTGTCAGCCAGTTTGCCGTGGCATACGGAGCTCCATCGCAGTCTTTAACACTGGTAGCATGCCGCGACAGCGTGGACGTGAACCGTATGTGCAGTTGACGGACTTTGAGCGAGGGCGTATAGTGGGCATGCGGGAGGCCGGGTGGACGTACCGCCGAATTGCTCAACACGTGGGGCGTGAGGTCTCCACAGTACATCGATGTTGTCGCCAGTGGTCGGCGGAAGGTGCACGTGCCCGTCGACCTGGGACCGGACCGCAGCGACGCACGGATGCACGACAAGCCCGTAGGATCCTACGCAGTGCCGTAGGGGACCGCACCGCCACTTCCCAGCAAATTAGGGACACTGTTGCTCCTGGGGTATCGGCGAGGACCATTCGCAACCGTCTCCATGAAGCTGGGCTACGGTCCCGCACACCGTTAGGCCGTCTTCCGCTCACGCCCCAACATCGTGCAGCCCGCCTCCAGTGGTGTCGCGACAGGCGTGAATGGAGGGACGAATGGAGACGTGTCGTCTTCAGCGATGAGAGTCGCTTCTGCCTTGGTGCCAATGATGGTCGTATGCGTGTTTGGCGCCGTGCAGGTGAGCGCCACAATCAGGACTGCATACGACCGAGGCACACAGGGCCAACACCCGGCATCATGGTGTGGGGAGCGATCTCCTACACTGGCCGTACACCACTGGTGATCGTTGAGGGGACACTGAATAGTGCACGGTACATCCAAACCGTCATCGAACCCATCGTTCTACCACCATTCCTAGACCGGCAAGGGAACTTGCTGTTCCAACAGGACAATGCACGTCCGCATGTATCCCGTGCCACCCAACGTGCTCTAGAAGGTGTAAGTCAACTACCCTGGCCAGCAAGATCTCCGGATCTGTCCCCCATTGAGCATGTTTGGGACTGGATGAAGCGTCGTCTCACGCGGTCTGCACGTCCAGCACGAACGCTGGTCCAACTGAGGCGCCAGGTGGAAATGGCATGGCAAGCTGTTCCACAGGACTACATCCAGCATCTCTACGATCGTCTCCATGGGAGAATAGCAGCCTGCATTGCTGCGAAAGGTGGATGTACACTGTACTAGTGCCGACATTGTGCGTGCTCTGTTGCCTGTGTCTATGTGCCTGTGGTTCTGTCAGTGTGATCATGTGATGTATCTGACCCCAGGAATGTGTCAATAAAGTTTCCCCTTCCTGGGACAATGAATTCACGGTGTTCTTATTTCAATTTCCAGGAGTGTAGTTCAGCATAAATACACTTCGATGAAGTAAGTACATAATTGCAGATGTGGAACTGACACAACAGCAGAGAACCAATGAATGGATTTAGTAGTCAACTAAACGTAGTGTGTTTTGAACACTCAGAACTATTACCACAAGTTACTCACATGTACAAAGGAGCTGAGAATACAACTACTAATCAAAATATACTCATACTACCTGTAAGAATAAGGTAATCAAAGATGAGTCAGTTAAGTAAATAAAATACAGATTTGTCAGGAATGTACCGAGCATTGGTTCAGTGTTCCGGCCCAGAAATAATAAATTGAAATTGAATAGAATTTATGATTGCCTCACAGTTCAATTTTCAATCCGTGCACTTTGCTCTTGGTCTTCCATTCTTATTGTTCCCTCTTGGTTCTTGTACATGTTGTATATGTACCCATCTTTCCCTACAGCTTACCACTATTTTTCTCAGGAATCGAATATCTTTCACAATTTGACATTGTCGAACGCTTTCTCCAGGTTGAAAACCAAATCAACGTCTCTTGACTCTTCTTTAGTTATGCTTCCTTTACCAGTTGCAACGTCGGATTTTCCTCTCTGCGGCCTCTACCATTCCTAGAGCCAACTAATCATCTAAGACATTCACAATTTTCCTTTCAATTCCTCTATATATTCACCTCTTAAGATGACTGAGCGATAATTCTCGCACTTTTCGGCTCTTGCAGTCTTCGGCATTGTGTGGAATTTTTTTTTTTTCAGTCAGTTGGTATATCGCCATGTGTAGACATACTACACACCAACATTATATTTGTTTTGTTGCCACTTCCCCCAATGATTTTAGAAATTCTGATGCAATTTAACCAATCTCTTCTGCCTTATTTGATTTATTTGATTTTAAGACTTCCAGAGCCATTTTAAATTCTGATTCTTATACTGAATCCCTGTCTCTTCTATATCGACTCGTGTTTCTTCTTCAGACGCGGCATCGGACAAGTCTTCCTCCTCACAGAGGCCTTCAGTGTACGCTTTCCACCTACCCGCGCTCTCCTCCTAATTTTACCACCCTTGCTTTTAATTTCAGCCAATTTCCTATAGGCTGAGTCCGTTTTTGCGGCAATCATTTATTTTTCGGTTTCTTCATATTTTTCATGCCCCATTTTGCTTTTGCTTCCCTGCACTTCCTATTTATTTCATTCTTTAGTGTGTTGTATATCTGTATTCCTGAACATTCCTTTTGTACATCCTTCTTCCATCGATCAGCTGAAGTATTTTTTTGGTTATTCATTTTTTTCGCAACTACCTTCTTTGTACCCATGCTTTTCTTACCAAATTCTGTGATTGCTATTTTTAAAGATGTCCATTCCTCTTAAACTGAACTGCCTACTGAGCTGTTCCTTATCGCAGTATCTGTAGCCTCAGAGATCTTCAAGTGCATGTCTTAATTCGTTTGTGCTTCCGTATCCTCGTTCTTTGCGCTTTGTTTCTTACTGGCTACTCTCTTAAACTTCAGTGAGAAACTAATTTGACACCTTATATCGACTTTTACGTGCTCAAAAATTTTGCATATCCTTCAGTACTATCCGATGGGATTCCGAGAAACCTTTGATGACAACGGAGACACTTTACAGTATATTTCTCCCTGCTACGTCACTATATAAACTACGTTTTTGGCTCACAGCCGTGCATAAAAACAGCATTTTTCCAGAGCTCGTATCTCGAGTTCTCTTATTGATAGAAAGCTATGGTCACGTGTTTTGTATAGCCTTTGGGTTAGGTACCATTTGTATACCCAGTAGACAGATTGTCTTGCCCTAACTATCCTACAGTACAGGGACAAAGTTTGTTATTAGACAGTTCCTCCTGCTTAGGCAAACGGAGCAAATCTGATGTTTCTTTTTACATTATATGTGGTTTATAATACACCTGAGGGGACGCCTGGAGGCACCATTTAGTTCACGGACGTTTCCAGAGAAAACCCGAAAAGCGTGGTTTTTGTGCACCAAAACCGAGTCACGGATTACAAGACGGCGATATAAAACAAATGGCTGAAATATTTACTATATATTTATAAGATCGGGATCTCAAATAATCTTGAAAATTTTCTTGATATCTTTATCTGTTTCCGAGATACAGAGGTTTAAAGTAACGATCTTTGTTCGCATAAAATACGCAAGTAATACCCCGTGTGAGGCGAAAAGGTAGTTTATAAAGTATCATAGCATGGAAAAAATATTTTCTTAAGTATCTCCGTTGTCGACAGAAGGGTTCTCGAAAACCATGTCATTGTAGTGAAACATATGTAAATATTTGAGCACGTAAAATCGGGTCTGAAGGGTAAAATTAGTTTTGCGTTAGTTCGATTTCACATAAGTAAACTACCAAAATTTTACTAACTCACTAAGTTCTTTTCATGTGAGTGACATTCTCGGCAATAGTAGGGAAAAGGACACCAGCACAAAAATGCTTCTACCGGAGCGCAAAGAAGTCTAACATGCGGCTATTTTAAAAGACACGGACTGTAAATGGGGTACCGGCTGCCTCATTCTATCTGCCTCAGCACCTTTAAAAAAACATATTCTCTCTTTTATATGCTGGGAGAGGAGAGAATGGTAGTCGGAAAGAGACAAACCATGCTAGGAAAAGTGTGAAGGAGACAGCACGAATGGGAGAGGAATAAGAAAAGGAGTAAGTGGAATTGGGTGAGGGCCAATAATGATGAGAGACAGAGCCTGTTACGCGACAATGAGGAAGAGAGAGATACAGTTACAATGGCAAGAGGCAGCAGCAGTGTGAAGGAATGAATGAGGTGATAGCAATAACGGAGAGCAAATTGGAGGCGGTGACAGTGAGAGGAGACAGTAGTAGTAGCACAGAGCGAAAGAGAATGGACGTGTATGAGGGACTTACAGTGATGGGCTAGTGGGCGTGGGCGGTTTACAGTGATCGGAGCTTGTGGGAGTCAGAGGTGTTTTTGAGGTTAAAAAGAGCGCGAAGACGTTCGCATGCCAAAATTTTTGGGTACATTTTTATTGGTGCCGAGGAAGGTAGAAGGAAACAGCTAGTACATCGCATTTCAGTGGGGGTCTTTTGAAACAGGAGTGTAGTAGCCGTTTTTTTGCTCCGATAAGAATTTTTCCCACTGGTCTTAATATAATTCGTAATATCGTTGGTATAAATGCTTTTGCTGCTACATCTTTCGGTTTAAATAGTAATGCTAGCCCTTATAGGGCTGGTGTTAATTGCGCTCCTGTATACCACCTAGCAAAAACGCGACGCATAGCTGATCAACCATTGATGCCACGAGGTTGATCCTGTTCAGTGATGTCATCTAGCAGTCGTGGAAGGAACGAGAAGATCCATTGACTAAGACGCTAGCCTTGCGTTTAACGCTTGCCATCATAGAAGGATGAACTGTTGTGGGTTGGTGTACTGTTCACGACGAGATGGAAGATAAATTGAGACTGGGAAAGGAAAACGGCCGCGTTCTTTTCGGAGGAAGCATTCAGCGTTTTCTTACTGCAGAACAGGTCACGTCAAGGGCTACCCACACACACAGGAGTCTACATTCAGTTGTGAGGCCCGCTTAAGACGGATCTGCAATCCTAATGTTCAGAAAGTCCGTGCACTGAAAGCAGAATAGATTAATAGCGACTTCTCGTCAACATATTCTCGCCATCGTCAGCCATGGCTGAACGTTCTCAGTCATATATTTTCCCTGTAGTTGGTAATTTGCTGGACTTCGGCCGTTCACTTACGTGATAAAGTGAAACATGTGAAGATGTCGTTTTGATGTTGTTATACTATACTGCAAACAGTTTCAGTGACTCAGTACACAACTAAGCGTCCGTTAAGGCTTCACAGAAACTGGTTGCAATATAATAAAACATCCATTTTATTACGTCAGTCATATATGGCTTCAAGTCTGAACTAAAAAAAAAAAAATCCTTCTCCTCTCTAACCTGAAATCCCCTGCGGTGGAACTATTTGTTGCTTTTGTTTAAACCACCTCTGTCCTATTTCACATAGAATATCTGCACTTCTGCATACTAAGTACACAACTGTTTCAAGCGTGGTAGTAATGTACACGTTATGATGTGTTTCAATGGCCAAGATGCGTTATTTTATTTACTAATTTAAAGATGTATGTTTTAAAGATTTCGTTACTAGATCGTACAAGTTTCTACTTCTTTTCCTCAAGGCTTTGTCTCGCATCGGTGGACGGTCGGTAGGGTAAATAAAGGATGTGGCCCGGTTAATTTAAACGGTATCGGGATGCCCTTCCCGTCGCCGCTCCACGACGGGACGTGTAGTCTTACCCATGCGAAAGTGAGCGAAAGCTTTCTAAATGTTTGTGTGTAACTGCAGATACTACCCTGGTATTCACGTACTTGGAGTAGGAAATCGCCTAAAACCAAATACGGGCAGGGCGACACACATTCTCGTGAGTTTTTGTAATCACTATTTTGATCATACAATGAACATTTTCACGACCGAATGCCTTAATTGCTGACGAATCTTCCGGGATGTATGGGCTTGGTCAAAGGAACATTCCGGTTCCTGGCGTTTCGTCCAAACCTGCGCTGCACATCTTTGGAGCTGCTCCTGGTGGCGCTGAGTCTTGCCGGCGACTTCCGCCAACATTCAGCGTCGCCGGGAGCAGCTCCGAAGATGTAAGACTCATCAGCTACTAATCATTATTTTGTGTGTGTTCTACATGCACTATGGGTAGGGCAGTACATCTTTTCACTCTGCAGCTCTACATGCTGAGTACCCAACTCTTTCGGCTACGGCAGACATGTAGGCGCTATGGTATTTGTCTGTTGGCATCAGTTAATGTTTCGTGTACTTATTTTTAGTCGTAGCACTCTTATGGTATCATCGCTAGCCATACAACTTTTGCGTGAGCTTTTGTAATCACATTCCTGTGGGAAAGCAGTGACGACCTTTCACTTGTGCATATGTGAAGTACCCTTGAGCATCGGGAGTGTGAGATTTCCCCTCCTTTGCTAGACGTACTCCCCATTGTGGACAAGACAAGGTCCCGACTTACGAATAAAATAAACAGCTTAGTAAAAAATTAAAGTATGCATATATTTTTACGAATCCGCCCAATATTAAAAACAGTTATGAGGTAGTGCAATTGCTTTCCAATACTCAAATTCCGAAAGACGTCGTTTTAGCATCACTTAAGGTAATCAGGTTATACGCCAACCTACTTATCTCAGAATGTCTCGACATAATTAGTGAAAAGCTCATTAGATCTAGAAAAATATATATTGGGTAAATAGCAGAATTCACTGAGTTACTTGATGTGTCACATAGCTACAACTACTTCGAATTTAATAATAAGAACTATCGTCAGGTGGAAGAACTTGCTATGGGGAACACCTTAACAGGTGCTTTAGCAGATATCTTTGTCAACAACGTAGAGAATAATTTTTTGATACATATACAGAAATGACAGAAACAACTATATACTACATAAGATACGTTGATGATGTTGTAATATTGAAACTGACATAGAAGCATCCATTGCTGCCCTTGACAACATGCACCAAAAATGCAGTTTACATTAGCTTCAGAAACGAACAGATCCATAAGTTATTTAGATCTAACGATCAGTAAGCGTAAAGGAAAACCCAACCTCTGTATTTGCAGAAAATCAGCAGTTTGTGACGTTATCAATAACGCTGATTCATGTCGTCCAGGAAGATGTAAAACGAGTTTTCTTACTGCTATGACTCACAGGTTTTTAAAGCTTCCCATTTATTCAGCAAATATAAATAAAGTATAATCCATATTGAGTAAAACACCCATTGTTAACAATTATAATGAAAATGTGGTAGATCAAATTTACAATCAACTGAAAAAGACAGTCCCAAACTAAAATAAAAACCGGACACCAAAGAATAATGGTATGCGACACAAGTAGGTAAAATTGACGTATAAGGGACAAATACCTGATAACTTCGAGCATAGGTTTCGAAAATCCAACGTTACATTAGCATTTGCAACATCTAACACATTGAAACCAAGAATACGTCATCAGATTGGTGAGAAAAAGGAAGACATCTACACAGCTTCTGTAGTATACAAAATGAGGTCTAATGACTGTAATAAATTTTTTAGGGCTAACTGGGCGTTCGTTTTCCATTAGATTTGGTGATCGCATTAACACACAAAATGAAACTGCATTTGGGACACGCATGAAATAAACTAAATATGAAATGACAGATATTCGACAGAGTATCAAGGTGATACATAAAGTACCGAAACGAAGGAAGTTGGACCTCTTAGAGAGCTTCAGATATATACTGGGAATAAAAGGTAACCACTTAGAATACTGAATGACCAATTAGCATCTTACCAAAATTTTTTTAGCATTTTTATCGATTCACAATTCGACGCAAGTCACATTTCGCTTTGGTCCTATGCGTTTCATTTACTCCCACTCATTCATCTTGTATCTCAAATATCTTAAAATGCTCATCTAGATGTCAAGCTACAATACGTAAGTACCCCCGTTTATCTGTATTCACATAAATAATGTAACTTATTATAAATATATGCGTCCTCAATTTATGGTACACAGAGCCCTTTCATATTCGATTACTGTAAATAGTGCAATGTAGTATAATTGACACAATTCTGCTCTATTCGTGCAGTGTACAATAATAACATTACACTTACTATAAATAATAATAATATTACACTTACTATAAATATACTGAAAACCTTTCCTACTTAAGAAAATCGGTTAATGCTTACTTTTAACCACAACGACGTAGATTTCAGTCTACAAAGCCTGTTTCACCACCTTGAGGTAAGCATTTCAACATTCTGCATCTCACAAGTCATGTAAACTGTACGATTGACGCTTAGTAATCATCATGCATGGGAATACATATGTCTTCCACACACTAACGTAACTGTTATCTTCAAAGTGGCCACCTACAGAGATTTCGTTCTGTGTCTTGGAATGTTTTGTAATGGCTGTTGTTTGTACGTTTGTTGCCGCGCGGTCTTCAGCGCCTTGTCACGGTTCGCACGGCTGCCTCCGTGGGAGGAGTCCTCCCTCAGGCGTGGGTGTGTTTGTGTTGTCCTTAGCGTAAGTTAGTTTAAGTTACATTAATTAGTGTGTAAGCCTAGGGACCGATGACCTCAGCCGTTTGGTCCCAGAGAACCTTACCACAAATCTCCAAACTTCCACGGTATAGCTCTGAGGTATAACGGATATCCTACGTCATATATAGTTACGATAATACATAGCTGGATTTCAAGATATAACTGTTCTAATGATTATACCTTACACTGTCTTGATTATATTTTACTGTTTTTCACTAAGACGTTGGGCGCCGTACCAGATTGTATTATACTGAAACTATAAGGGCCACCGCCATAAGTGCCTGTTTCTATATAAATTCATAAGAAAACTGTACTCTTGGCTGAGAAGTGCCCTAATGTTTACTGAAACATTAATGACACTTTTTATGGTTCTGTTATAACGCTGGAATGTGAACATATGTAGTACGTTACTAGTCATGTACCTGCCACTTTCCTCACTTGTAATTCCTTATATCCTTGGGTACTTAATCTGTGTATTGTATTATAGAATGTGTTACTGTCACAGTACTTCTCTGTAAATTATTTTAGCATCACATCTTGATAACCACACTGTCTAGTTGTTATCTAGACATCGAGTGACATCGTTGTCATCGATAAACAAACTTTATATCAGCTGGAAATTGTCTCCTATTATTTCCTTGGTCTAGATTTCACACTATTATAGCTGCACAAGAACATGTACATGTGCGCATTAAATTAGTAACGTAGACCGCGGGTTAACGCACGTTCCTTCCGAAATCCATTACTGTAATATACTAAGATGCTATTACATTTTTGCTTTGTTTTGTGTGTCTGTGTTACATTACAAGTAAACAATTTCGTAAAAAGTTACTGTAACCGGAAATTTCAATACGATGTCTACTTTAACACGAAAAGTATAATACATGATATTACAAGTTGTAAAGTAGGCATTCTGCCATAAGCCTATTAAATAAAATAATCTCATACAGTTATCAACACTGTGTTCCACTTACGTCGTTCATTTAGCCTCCATCAAATATCGTTAACAGCCTTATTAGAAATAATTTTCCGGTCTTACATACTGACGAAGTATTTTTACCATGTGTATTTTCCATTTTATATAACTGGCATTGTACTGTTTCCCACTTCAAAAGATTCAGTTTGTATTCTATCATATGCTGTTGCACGCACGTTTTCAAGAACCTTGAAAATATTTATTACTGTCTGTGAGACTGCTGTCATGTGGTGATACTCCTCTGCATTACTCTTTTGAGATGACTGGTTGTTCTTCAGTATGTAACCGACAGCCAACTCCGACACATGCGGCAATTCTTGAGGTGCCACATTTGTATGACACTTCTTTGCCGTGAAGACACAGTTATATTTTATAATTTTGCAATCACTTTTTATTATGAGGTAGTGCTATCTTAGGCACGTACTGGAATTTTTATATTTACCGTAATAACTTACACAACAGTAATTTTGTTTTATTCATAACTGTAGTCTGTGGGTGCGTCAAAAAGGACTTACGTAAATTCGTTACTTTACGATGATAGCTACCGCAGTGTAACTATTTTTGTAATTTTTGTGATCTTTCAGATATGAAGATGGCAGCTTAGTCCTGTTGAAACTAGTAATCCAATGTACAAACACGCGGTCAATCCAATAAAAAAACGTATTAGAAGCTGGAACGAAATTTTCACTCTACAGCGGAGTGTGCGCTGATATGAAACTTCTTAGCACATTAAAACTGTGTGCCGAACCGAGACTCGAATTCAGAACCTTTACCTTTCAGATGCAAGCGCTGTACCGACTGAGCTACCCAAGCACGACTCACGACCCGTCCTCACTGCTTCCATTCTGCCAGCGCCTCGTCTCCAGCTCAAAAAATTCACAGAAGCTCTCCTGCAAACCTCGCAGAACTAGCACTCCTAGAAGAAAGGATATGGCAAATGTCCCGGGTTCGAGTCTCGGTCCGGTACAAAGTTTTAATCTGCCAGGAAGTTTCATATCAGAAGCTTTTGTTATATTTTATTACAAGAAGCATCAGCACTGTCACATCATCATTCATAAAGTTCGGAGAACTATCACCAAACCCTTGAATCTTCATTCCTCATACCACAGAGTACTGTTCAGCATATCGTGCTCAACATGCTCTGAGGCATCACTGACGTATTTGATTAGTCACAGGCGCTCTGGTCATTCAACCTATGCTTCCATATTTCCACTTCTATTTCACAATCAACAGGCGCTCTTTCAGCTCCAGCCTGTGCTACCTCTACTCCTATTAGCAGTTTCTCCTGGTCATATTTTTTCCCTTCAGGTTTGTTAAGTTCTTTCGTTATGATCCCTGGATCTTTGTCCATAATCCATTACACTGGTTACGACAGTTACCTAAGTTTAGAGCCCCTGCCTCCTAGCTTAGAGGCTTGACTGAGCTTAGCGAGACAGTGAGCGGTATACCGATGACATCATGGCCAATGACCCATCTCACATCCGTGCGGTATCTCTTTTCTGTTTTGATCCGATGAAAAGACAAAAAATCTTATCATAAGACAGTGATGCAACTGTGAAACACCCTTTGAGTCATTGGTTTATCCAGTAACACATATCCTACTTAACTAGAGGAAAGGGCACGGATAGGAGAGGAAAGAGATCGCTGCAGACACAGAAAGAATGAGAAAAAGCTCCTCAATGTCTCAGGCACTCGGTGGACCTCAATACACATATCTGCTAGGGTAGATCCCGGGAGGATTCTTGTCTTACCTACATGACAAGACTTCTATTAATAATTAACGCCAATACTTGTCTCCTATTTATATTTGCCCGTACTCTCCCAGTATCATAGGTGCGCTGCGTCTTAGCTGAGCGCAATCCCAGTCTGCGACGGCTCACCTGAAGATGACTGGCAGGTGCCCAGTTGAAATATCGTGCGAAGTATTGAACGACGACCGGCTGCAAGCCCGAAATTTGTTTTAACAATCCGTACACTGTCTGACGTAACGCTTTCTTGGTGTCCACGTCTAGCATACCACGTCACTGGACTCAGTGCATGGAGCCACTTTATCTAAAACCATATGATAGGCTTTCTAGGATCGTCCATCAGACGTTTTCCTGGAACTACAACTGCTTCTGTTCCAGATATGACAGTGTATGACAAGGAAATGCGAAACATGGCAGACACGCACCTTTCTGTGATTTATGCAGCACACACGGTCAAGATTTACAAAACACGTACTAGATTCGTATGTGTAACAAAAACAATAGGTCCAAAGATATTAAGTTACAAATGCTGTATTGAGTGTATGTGAACTTTAAAGTACATCTTCGCTTAAGCGACGGAATTAATGTAATGGTCGAAACGAAAAGTAAAATTACTTACAATGAATTCTAATATGACATTCTTCTGAATGGCTAAGATCGCAAACAAATATTATACACAAACAATGAAAGATATATAGGTGTGAAATATCTAATAAAATTTCATGTGTGTTTCATTGCAAAAAGATAAGGTATTTATAGAGTGAATAGAGCCAGCATTGAACCAGGTATTAGGTGACTAACAATGTGTAACCTACAACAAAACATATTTGCTTTTATTTTTGTTGCTAAAGCGTTGAAACTGAGTGTAAACATCGAATATAAAGTTGCATTCTATAACATAAAAAGTATTATCGTATTTTCTGTACTGATTAATCAGTTATAATACAGGAGGTAAGTTGTAATTTTAGTACATTGAACACAATCAACGTTCGACATGGGTATTGTATGGTCTACACTTCATTCTGTACAAAAGCTAAACAATATGTGCTTTTCGATACAGTCATAAAACGTAATTTGAACGTGGAATCTAAAGTTGAATTCTGGGTTATGAATATTAAAGTTACACTTTCTCTCTGATATGACATTTATGGATGTGTAAAAAATCCGAAACCTATTGTGACTTAATTTACAAATACTTTTTAAGCCATACTTGTGGCTAATTGGTGTTTAAATTATAAAGACTACAGACGGTCATAATTTTTTGAATTATCCGTGCAAACCATGTGGTTATTCTTCAGAATCATTCTGATTCAATTCTGCAAATTCAAGCGGCCCGCCAGAGACGGTGTCACCAAACGTGCTCTTTGTTTGGTTTCCTAAAACCGAATCAGAAAGAGATTCCAAAATTCGGACATGAAATTGTAATGAGGATTAAACGCGAGCGAAAGACTGGGTAGCCTTGTGCCCTATCATCTGCGACGTAAACCGACTGACAGAAACTGTATGTGTCTGGCGACTTGGATTTGCGCACGCGACAGCCTGATTGGCCAACTTTAATGTCAGTTAACCCGGAAACGGTGCCACGTACTGAATTTATTTCTTAACAGTTATTTCTCATCGCAATCTACCCTGCAACAGCTTACAGACTTTTCAGATTATTTCTGACCACCCCGAATATACCTCATGTTGTGGTTTCCGTGGTCCCCTGTATTTTGCGTTACAATTGTGTTTCTGTTATAGCTTTCCATCTGCAACCATAGAGATCATGAGGTAGAAAGCTATTTACAAAAAAAAAATAAAAATAAAAAAAATAAAAAAAATTTAAAAATGTTACGACGAGGGCAGTAGCGGTAAGCATTATTTTATTGTACGTGGGAGATTGTATGTGTGTGTGTGTGTTTGTGTGTGTGTGTGTGTGTGTGTGTGTGTGTGTGTGTGTGTGTGTGTGTGTGTTTGTGCGTGTGTGCGAGGCTGCACGCTGCTGTGTATGCCTGGGAGTAAGAGTATGTGAGAGTGAGTGTGTGCCGATTTTTCTTTGTGTGTGTGTGTGTGTGTGTGTGTGTGTGTGTGTGTGCGTGTAGCGAAACCTATACAAAAATATTCAAGATGAATGTTTCCCGTCTAGGTCATGTTATAAGACTTATCTAGGAGGTAACTGCTTTTTTGGAATTATAACTTCAAGCCTCTGTTTTAGTGTGCTACAGGAATTGGATGACTTTTGATCACCCTTTCGTCTTAAGCTCAACAAGTCCGAAGCGAAATCGTGAATATAGTAATTATTTAGCTATTTTGACGTAATAATTTGATATACAAACTCGTAGCTCTTCGTTGCGTCTTTTCCGTCACCTTTAATAACCTAATCTGGCAAGAGTCTATAACTGATGAACAACATTCATGAATTAGCAGTACGAACTTTTTCCTTTCACAGATTTCTTCCAATAAATCTCAGTTTGGCATCTGCTTTTTCTACAACTGATTTTACGTGGTCTCTCATTTTACGATTCTCTGAACGCAAGTTCTTCGACATTTACGTACTTCAAGCCAAAGGCTTAATCGAACAGCAATGTATTTTCCTCCTACTTATGCGCAGTACGTAATAGGTGTTTGTGATTAGAGCCAATTGAGAGTCCATGCATCGAGCAACGATCGCGTGTACATCTTGGTGCAATACAATATCTTTCCGATAGACAAGAGTTTGGGTACCAAGGGCCGCTTCATGGGGATCATCAGTTTATCTATAATATCGTCTGCACATTCTGTGAGCAATAACTGTCTTCAAGAGCGACTTCTTGCCACGTCCTTAGTACTTCCATATCCGACGATTAATCTCACTGTTGGAATACAAACAGCGATAAATACCCCATATTGTTTATGCAGTAACTGTATTGGACCTAAGGTTATTCTCTTTTGTTTTCAGGTCTTGTGTAAGGAGTGGAAAGAACAGACACCTCCCAAATAGCCTCCATTCGTAGCATGTTATGGACAACAGTATCTTAAAAGTGAACTGAAATCTTGTGTACATTATGACATACTGATGTCTTAACAATGTTCCATTCTTCCAGTTGAAGAATACTAGGCTTAATCAATGAATGTCAAGTATAGTTTCCTTCAACTTTCAGCTTGGAAGTGAAAGTGATGCCTGAGTCTTTCCCAGAGTGACTGATGAGAGATATATCTCCGCTAACCGAGTTGGGTTACACAGCCGGAAATGTTTCTTTTATCAGTAACGACGGGTATATGTTCTAGATTAAACCACATCCACCTGCGTGGAGCAGATGTTCTACAGCTTACGTAGGTTCCGAAAGCTCTGTGAGAAAACAGATTGATTACTCAGTATGCTAACCTTATTAAAGACATGACAGTATGTTGTCATTAACACGTTACAAACTGTTTGGAAGCCAGAGAGTGAGGAAGCCTAATATCGTCGTTCACAGTGCCTGATGGATAACACTATGTATGTCGTAGAAATATTGTGCAGAAGAACAGGACCGTCAAAATGGGCCATATTAGCTCACATCTTTTCACTAGGAAGTATTTTTATCAATGATGGAACCGGGAAAAATTTGTTCTCCTCATAGTCCCATAATTACCTACCGAGGTGCAGCTTATCTAAAAAAATCTCAGTGGCTTGAAGATTCAGTGTTGTTAGCTGCCTTCACATCTCTAGCAAGTACTTCTGAAGCCCCTGGAAGAAGCACTGGACGTCTATAGCATTTATTGGCACTGTAAAGTCCGAATGTATGGAGATGCGAGACGGTTAGGGTGCGGTCCTATGTATGTATCATTATTTTCACTCTACTTGTGGTAAGGTCCGCATTTAGACTGGATATAACACCCTTGCGGGTTCTCAGTGTATTTCCTCTAAGGATAACGTGTCCCATGGGTCTTCAAGTGCTTCGATTTTACATTACTTCCTGAAGCAACAACCTAGTAGTAGCATAAAGAGGTGAATAAGTATGATACCCCAATGGCGTTCTATGACCTTCAGCATGTAATAAAGTGTAGTTAACTTTTGATATTTGTATTTCCAGTGGTTAGCTTTTGACTCAAGGATTATCGCTGCAGTTTCGTTTTTAAAAATAAAATGTGAACTTTTCGATTAAGCCCCCATTTCATCGGTCTCACATTTCAGCCTTGGCCTACCACAACAACTACTGCAATACTGCAAGTTACATGTTACAATCAATTGAACGTTAGCACCTGTTCTTCAAGTCTAGTCTCCGCAGTGAGCTATAAATTTTCACAAACATCCCCTGGATCTTATCATAAATCTTGACAAGAACGTACATTTCACTGCTCCAATTCACAGCTGTGCTGCACACTTCAGTTTGAGATGACCCCAGACTGATAAAACTGGTGCGAAAAGATGAACTTGGGGGCAAAGGTTTCGGCCCTACTCGATCTCTCCATCTCGAAGCATACTGGTGTGTTAGATCTATCACATGAAAAGCAAAATGTGGCCATGCCCAATTTTACATCTACCACATTCTCCAAACATAGCCGATAGGTGAAATTGTTCCCAGTTAAATGAGGACTTACACGAATATTTTTAATTAGTTTTACTATATCTCATACTGAAGTCAGTGGCGGGGCTTAAACACAGATTCGGAAATGTCTTGCTAAAATCTCATTTAAGGGATTTTTTTTCCTCTGTTGTTGAGTACTATCACCGATGCCCATTTTCACTATTCATTACGGCTTGTAGATTGAAAACGAGTTCATAGAACTGCTACTAATACACCATCGCTAAGGTCAACAACACAAACTCAGAACTGGAGAACTAAGCGCTTACGTGAAAGTGCGTAGAATTAAGTGTCTTCATACGGACTTCATGGTACAATTATTTTTGAACTAGCTGGGGTACCCGGTTTCGCTCAGAAAATTTATATGAGATTGTGTGGTAGTTGGAGAAAAGGATAAATTTTACATTATAAGAGGTAAAGAAATTTTATTAAAAACCCGTTCTAACTATTTACGATACCCGTTAAAGTATAAGATGTAAAAAAATTATTGAAAACATATTCTGAATATTTTCTGTACTAGTTTATATACATCATTTTTCATTTTATTACCCGGGGTATATATGAATAAATTTTTCGAATTTTCTGCTCGAGAACAATCTGCGTATATCTGATCGTCAAAGAAACAGGAGTCTTTGAGCTTGCTGCCGCAGTAGTCTGAAGTTTGTCCTTGCGCTTTGTTAACTGTAAAACTGTAGGCTAATTTGATGGGAAATTGCAGTCTTTTAAACAGGAATGCTAGTGGAGTAAAGATCAGTGGTATTCTGGGGGTAAATAGTGTATGTCCTTTGTACTTTCCAGTCATGAGTTCGGCTTTGATGAAGTTATTCGATAGATGTTTGACGATCATCCTTGTTCCATTACACAGTTTTCGTGATTTGAGATTTCTGAAAAGTATGATCGGAGATCCAATTTTTTATTCGAAGACACTGTAATGGCATTCCTAGTACTTGCAAAGAGTTTAGAAATTCTGTTAGGAAGTTCGCATTTGTTCAACGTTTACCATCGTGTCGATCGATTTGTGTATTGTCTCTTCACCAGGAATTTTCTTTCGAATATTGAAGCTGATATTGTCGACAATGTTATCTTTAGATGCCAAAATTGCACTTCCAAATAGCCATTCCGGATTGGTATTGTTGTGAATTGTGTTTGGATGAATTTTGTCGATGAGTTCGTTTCCAGCTGTGTCTGTGTAACAGAAACCACTGTTGAGTTTAATAAGGGAGGTCGTCTGGGAATTAGGATATGTGACTTCGCCTATTTGTAAAGGTTGTTGAGCAAAGTTTGCTGTGGTTTCGTCTTTCGATAGTTTATCTCTCATATTTTCTGTTAGTCGCAGTATTTTTATGTGTGGCTAGAGATGTGTCTTTTTTACGTATACACTGATCTCGTCTGCTGGTAGACCTATTGACATGAGGATAAGTGGCAGTGCTTGTCAAAAATCTCCTGAGAGCCTGAGTAGAGCTCCGTCCATAATTTCAATGTTTCCTCGCAAGTCTTGTAACTTTCTATCCCCGGGTGCAAGTGGTTCTTACGTTCCACTGTGCATTCGTCTCATAAGATAATTTACCTTGTTTTAGAAGCTCACCACGTCCAGCTGTTCTTGGGATTTACATACTGGGAATTGTTCCCTGGCTATATTCAGCGATAGTTATAGGGCATAATGGGCAGTTCGTCCTCCTTCCATGTGTTTGGCTGCAATGCTGAATGATGCCAGTGCAAGTGCGATGTGTTGTTTAGCTCGTATTTCAGCCAGCAATAGGTTTATTAGAAACGTTTTCCCTGTGCTGCCTTGAGCGTCCAAGTAAGAAATTCCGTCTGTGGTGTTGAAGATCCGGTCCATGACAACGTTGTAAATTTCCTTTTTGCGCTCATTGAATAGTGGTTTTAATTGAACAATGTAGACGTAGTTTATTCATGTTGCGGCGTTTTTCCCTTGTAATTTCGTAGTTCAGCACACTGATAGCATAGTTTCGTGATGCTTGAATCCCAGATAGTACTTAAGTCTGGTAGTTTATTCCTAAACATTTACCTTCTAAACGAATGAGTGTTTCAACGAAAATCTCGAAGTTAAATTCAGTGGTGTCTTGAGGATGAACTTGTCTGATTTGGTACGGTATTTCATCACTCATATTCTTTTTCAAGGAGTCCCATAGCTTTTTTTAGATTCAATTGTTTACATGTTATTAGAATTGTGGCGAATAAGTCTCTTGTTCGTTCAGCTGCGGCTGTGGGTACGGCTTGTTGTACTGTTATGGTACAGTGGTTGTCGTTTTCCAGTATTCCTAAGCGTCGGCATGCTTCTCTGTACGTTTGACATAGGTAATCGTCAACAGTCCTGAGATCTGCGAAGCTTGTTGTTTCCCGTATTTCTTGTAGCAAACAGCAGAAGATGAAACATTCGGGCGTTGTTCCGAGGGACCGTGTAGACTCGGATCTGTGCTCCACTTTCCATGGTTCCTGGATGATGTTCTACTGAAATTCCTTGTTTTCGTGGTCGAAAGATTTTTCCTGCTGTGTTCCATGTGTAATAGGTAGGGACGTCGACACATAGTAATGTTTTCGCGAATAGATCCATTTGGCACAGTTGGTAAAACGCTGTTAATGTTGTGTTCTAAGGTGGTTCGCTTGCAATTTTTGTGGCGGTGTCTTTTGTGAAGTAAACTCCCAGTCCATTCTCCAAATGAACCGCTAAATGTTCGACAGTTAGTTAGCGTTCGTGTGTGGGAAAACCGAAAATCTGCCACCCTCTTTCGTTACTGTTGATGTATCTTCCCATTTAGCACACGAGGATGTCGGTGTTTCTGTTACGTTGTTCCATGTCTTTTGCTACTAGAAATACTGCCAAGTCACTGCTTTTGTTCACAAATTTGCAACGTATTTCATGGATTTCACTGAATAGCAGTATTCAATTTTTTATGTGTGTGTGTGTGTGTGTGTGTGTGTGTGTGTGTGTGTGTGTGGCACATATCTATTTCCACTTCGTCACCGCCTCGTGTTCGTTTTTTTGCTGTGGAGCCATCGTCTTTGGGTGATCGTTTCTGTATTTGGAATAGCCATCGACTTCGGTTTGTGTGTCGTCCAAATATGGGTTTGCTTACTTTTTTTGTGCCGGCCGGGATGGCCGAGCGGTTCTAGGCGCTACAGTCTGGAACCGCGCGACCGCTACGGTCGCAGGTTCGAATCCTGTCTCGGGCGTGGATGTGTGTGATGTCCTTAGGTTAGTTAGGTTTAAGTAGTTCTAAGTTCTAGGCGACTGATGACCTTAGAAGTTAAGTCCCATAGTGCTCAGAGGCATTTGAACGATTTGAACTTTTTTTGTACATTTTCGATCACACGTACGTGGAGAACTGGGGTTTAATGCAACGAATGGTCCTTGAATCATTTTTTCATTTGAATTTCGAAGATTTACGGATGTTCTTGCGGATTGGAAAATTCAGATTGGATGATTTTGTCCATGGGATGGATTCTGACTTGTAGCCATATGAGATTGCATGAGTGAGACAGTCCTCGTTTTTTCCATTCGATTGTGAACATCCAGCGCATAACGGTTCCAAAATATGGTGTTTTGTGATGATTTTAATAATTCTCGTGTGCTTTTGTCGAAAAACTGGGGCTATTATGTCATGTCGATGCATGGTGGCTTGTCGGTATCTAAGTTGTTCTTTGATTTCTGGCCATGAAGAGTTGCATGTGAATGTTATGAAGAGCTCACGTCGTCCGTACTTTCGTGTGTCGGTCATCGCAGCTTAAGTGTATTCGTGCATGTGTCTCGGACTTCCTTTGCATGATGATGGTAGGATTACCACTGTTCGAAAGTCGTCAATGTTTCCGTCATTTATGACTGCATCTCGAAGGTGGAGGTATGCTTCCGTGCGTACTTTCCACAGTGTTTCAGAATACCCCACAACATCGGAGAGTGTTCTGGAATGTTCCACAATGGTATGGGATGTTCCAGAATATTCTGGAATCTTTACCAATATTAAAGACTATTCCCGAACATTCCGGATCATTGAGGTACAATCGAATACTGTCGAATATTCTGGAATGTTCTTGAGTATTCTCGAATGTTCTGGAATGTTCTAGAAATTTCTAGAGGGCGAAACATCATAGTCTTTATATCTTCAAAAGCATGATGTTCAGGTAGAAACGGGACCCTTTTTCACAGGTAGAAGTTAGGAGGCTTCCACATCATATAAGTGCCTTGGTCGGAGCGGGATTCGTTTGTGAATTTTAGCGGCACGCGCATTGTATACTTACTTTTATAATATATATATTAATTTATCATATACATCGTATTCCCGAAGGCATTTCGACAACTACTCAATTTTGTACATACTGTGTCTGAGCTCAAATAACGTGATACTGCATTTGAAATGAAGCAGTGACATTTTATATTTGCCTACACGTTCAGGGACGAAAAAACAGAAACCGCAAAAACACAACACACTACCATGACTAATACGGTGTAGGAAACCCATTCGCATATGAAACAACTTTTAGTTATTTCGGTTTGGTTTTCAAGGGACTCCTTCTGCTAACTAAGGCCAAATTCAGGTAACGATGATGGAGATGGATATCGACCACACATGTTTCTTTCCAAAGTAGACCACAAAGTTGCAACACTACTGAGATCTGGTGACTGTGGTGGTGACCAGGTAGGCGACAGTTCATAATCGTGGTAAAAAAACCGGACGATGCGATTTGTGTGAACGGGGCCCTGTCGTCTTCGAACACAGCATCACTTTTGGGAAACGAACATTATAACATGGGATGGATATTACACCATGGGATGGTCGTGCAATAACTGGCATTAATGCGAACTTGCCGAGTAACCATAGGTACCATGGCATACCGTGATACGGCTGCTCAAATCATCATCGAACGCGCGCCATGTTTTACTTTTGGGGTTGTAAAAGCGGTCAGAAGATGGAAACACTAAGAACTAAAACACCTGCTCATATGACTTTCTTTCATACGCCTATGGCTTCGGCAGCAAGTTTCCTTGTCACGGCCGGCTGGAGTGGCCGAGCGGTTCTAGGCGCTACATTCTGGAACCGCGCGACCACTACGGCCGCAGGTTCGAATCCTGCCCCGGGCATGGGTGTGTGTGATAGGTTATTTAGGTTTGAGTAGTTCTAAGTTATAGGGGACTGATGACCTCAGAAGTTAAGTCCTATAGTGCTCAGAGCCATTTGAACCATTTTCTTGCCACGGACGGACATTTGCATCACTGATGGTGGTTTGGGATTTTCAGTTCTCCCTGTAGTTCCCAGCTTATGGCACACCTCTCGGTGTTAGTGTTAACAGGGTTCGCGAGTGCCACATTCAGTTCTGCATTAACTTTTTCAGCTGTTGTCCTATTTTCCTTCACAGTCCTTTTGAATCACCATCTGTCGTGATGAATCAGAACATACTTTCGTCCGCGTTGTGACTTAGCGGACGTTATTCTGCTTTCCCTGTATGCGCTATAAATCTTCCGATACTGTGCCTGTTCAAGACCAACCACTTTGGCTGCTTTGGTTACGGAAGCACCCACAATACGAGCACCAACAATTTGTCCACTTTCGAACTCACTGAGCTCCGACATAATGCTATCGCAACTGTACAGAACGCTGTATTGACCACGACTGATACTTACAACGTGAGAGCGTACATTCAGCAGTTGCCGTTCGTGATCAAATACAACATCGCAAACTGCCGGCTTTGCTACCATTTTAATTATGCATGTCTCGCAGAGTGCCGTATTTTTGTTCAAACCCTGTAAAATCCACAAAATTTACTTACTGTCTCCTTAATTTTCACTGTGCAACAGTGCATTTACATACACCAAAACCGAGCGAGGTGGCGCAGTGGTTAGACACTGGACTCGCATTCGGGAGGACGACGGTTCAATCCCGCGTCCGGCCATCCTGATTTAGGTTTTCCGTAATTTCCCTAAATCGATCCAGGCAAATGCCGGGATGGTTCCTTTCAAAGGGCACGGCCGACTTCCTTCCCCGTCCTTCCCTAATCCGATGAGACCGATGACCTTGATGTCTGGTCTCCTTCCCCAAGACAATCAACCAACCAACATATACCAAAAAAAGTTTTGCATTACCCCAGTTCCAAAAACTCTTGAAGACAGACGTTGACTAAGGATCTTGCATCATAGACACAGTCCCCTTGACTGTTCAGAGATCTCACTAAACCCAAAGGGGGTCTGACAGCCGATCAGTTCCAGTCATTCCACCAGGAAGGAGGTCACGGCTCGTGTTCTCTGTAGCTCAACCATGCCTAGACCGTCAATACCGCGGTTCGATCGCGTCCGCATTGTTACTTGGTGCCAGGAAGGGCTCTCAACCAAGGAAGTGCCCAGATGTCTCGGAGTGAGCGAAAGCGATGTTGCTGGGACTTGGAGGAGATACAGAGAGACAGGAACTTTCGATGACATGCCTCGCTCAGGCCGCCCAAGGGCTACTACTGCAGTGGATGAGCAATACCTACCGATTATGGCTCGGAGGAACCCTGACAGCAACGCCACGATGTTGAAAAATGCTTTTCATGCTGCCAGAGGAAGTCGTGTTACGATTCAAACTGTACGCAATAGGCTGCATGATGCGCAACTTCACTCCCGACGTCCATGGCGATGTCCATCTTTGCAACCACGACACTGTGCAGTGCGGTAGAAATTGGCCCAACAATATGCCGAATAGATCTCTCTGGATTGGCATCACATTCTCTTCACCGATGAGTGTCGCATATGCCTTCAACCAAACAATCGTCAGAGACTTGTTTGGAGGCCACCCTTTCAGGCTGATGAACACCTTAGACATACTGTCCAGCAAGCGCAGCAAGGTGGAGTTTCCTTGCTGTTCTGAGGTGGCATTATGTGGGGGCCGACGTACGTCGCTGGTGGTCATGCAAGGCACCGCAACGGCTGTACGATACGCGAATGCCATCCTCCGACCGATTGTGCAACCATATCGGCAGCATATTGGCGAGGCATTCGCCCCTCCCCCCCCCCCCCCCAATCGTGCACATCTTGTGAATGACTTTCTTCAGGATGACGTCATCACTCGACTAGAGAGGCCACCAGAATGTTCTCCAGACACGAACCCTACCGAATATGCGTGGGATAGGTTAAAAAGGACTGTTTATGTACGACGTGACCAACCAACCACGCTGAGGGATCTACGCCTAATCGCCATTGAGGAGAGGAACAATCTCGACCAATAGTGCCTTGATGAAGTTGTGGATAGTATGGCAAGACGAATACAGGCATGCATCAATGCAAGATAACGGGCTACTGGGTATTAGAGGTACCGGTGTGTACAGCAATCTGGACCACCACATATGACGATCTCGCTGTATGGTGGTGCAACGTGAAACGTGTGGTTTTTATGAGTAATAAAAAGGGCGGATATGATCTTTGGAGAAAGCAATGGGTGGCCGTTTCTTACGTGTCTACTCTATATCCAGAATCAATGCACAATCCCTCATTTATTCCGTACCTGTCCCACGCCCCGACGAATTACTAGCAAATCTACCTGGGGTAAATCTTCTTTCAAAATAGGGTTCTTACACACTTTATTTCGGATATCATTCAATGAAGCATTAGTAAATATAGTGGTGATAAATGTATTCTTCATATGTCGTTTTTCTATCAGCTGCAACCTTTCAAAGAAATCTAAAGCTGCCTACAGAACCAGTTCTTTCGCATAAAAATTCTGTTCATGAAGTAAGTGAAACAAAAAAATGTTTGAATTCCTAAGCCACCAAACTGGTGAGGTCATCGGTCCCTAGACTTACAGAATACTTAAACTAACTTAAGCTAAGAACAACACACACACCCGTGCCGAGGGACGAGTCGAACCACTGTCGTGAGAGGTGGTGCAACAAGTAGAACCAGACAGTAACAAAGTTATGATTCAAGGGACATAACTCACCAAATTAATAGAGGAGGCCTGCAAAGCAACTTGCACTGATGCAATGTTTTTTGTGCTACAGTCTGTGCGAAGGATATCTACACAAAAGAACTTGGCTTTGATTGGCAAATTCACCACAGCTGCAAAACACTAAAAAGCTACGATATTTTACAATGGAGACTTTTTGCACATGCACACAAACAAAACACTGTAAAACTTGACTGAGAAGAAAGAGTGTATCCATCAAGTGGATACGTATTGCGATAGAACCTGAAAAATAATTGAAAGAAAATCAAAGTTGTCGTCTTGTAAGTCAAATGTTACTATAGGAAAGAAACTGTTGCCCGCTATAAATGTTACATAGTATGCTGTCGGAAGTTAACTATCGGGCGAAATGCTGATGACTTACAACAATCGATCACGCTCGTTTCGAAGTCAATGTCCCCGTAACTTCGAAAAGCATACTTGATACCAATAAAGCAGTAGTAAATTACCTAAAAAACGAATAAATCCAGTGTTCGTTCACCACAAAGAAATGTCCAGTCTGAAATTATTTCACCCTCTTCTACTGAATGGGGCGCTAATCACTTCGGTTAAAAAGAATGTACGATCGAAGACGAATCAAACACTTAATGACGCAAAGATTTCAACAGCAGTCGAACCCCAAATCATATTTGAAGCTAAATCAAAATGCTCTGCAAGAGGTTGCTATCAAACTGGTTTGTGGTTATGGTTGTATACAGGATCACACTGGCGTACGAGAAGAACCCTGAAGAATTTCTTCGTGACTAGCAATCCCGTATTCTTTGTAGTGCTCATGACGTAAAGCAACAAAAAACCTATGCCATTTCAGCAGCCAAGATGTCCGGGTGTAAATGTGAAAGCTCGTGGATCAGTCACAGTCAACACCTTGTTGTGATTATACATTTACCATCGATGGTTATGGGATGGATGTTGTTGGACACCAGAACCATCTTTACCTACGGCTGATGAAAATTAGCAGCCTCTGCCACAACTGCTGCAAATTCTAACCAGATGTCAAGTGTGGCACAAGCCTCAGTATAACGCCACTGCAGATGAGGCGGATAGATGCCTCATCGGTCAGGCTCCATTTCCTCTGCTTCACCTTGTTTATAGTTGTGCAAGTAATACCCGAGAAGTTGTGGTGACATGCAACTGACTCAGAAGGCAAGTTTACCAGTGGGCGCCAGCGCTGCATTACAGTTATCAGCACCTCTTCCAACTCCATCTATCAAAATGGCTCTGAGCACTATGGGACTCAACTGCTGAGGTCATTAGTCCCCTAGAACTTAGAACTAGTTAAACCTAACTAACCTAAGGACATCACAAACATCCATGCCCGAGGCAGGATTCGAACCTGCGACCGTAGCGGTCTTGCGGTTCCAGACTGCAGCGCCTTTAACCGCACGGCCACTTCGGCCGGCCTCCATCTATCCCACCTCACTTGCATGGTGAGGCCTAGCACAGACCAGATGAGATTACGACGGCATCAGTTCTTGAAGAAATCAAAGCAGCTGAGTTATTAATATACAAGGGGCGTTCAGTAAGTAATGCAACAATTTTCTTCTGAAATCAGGTAGGTTTTATTCGGGATTCCCAAGCAACATATTATTCCCCACTCTTTTGGCTACAAAATCCTATTTTACAACTCAATATCCGTTACATGCGACGGCCTTCAGCTACCTTACTGGGAGGACTTCTATGCCCACAAGGTTTTACTGGTCGACGTCGGAGCCAACGTCTTGCTGCATCAATAACCTCCATATCATCGACATACTGTTCTTGCGGAGAGCGTCCTTCATGGGCCCAAACAGACGGAAGGAACGAGAGAAGGAGCGAGATCCTGGCTGTAGGGTGGATGAGGAAGCACTACACGACCTTACTCCGATGATGACAGACGCCTCGCCCTACGACTCACCGTGCTTTTTTTCTCTGCCAGGTCTCCGTAAACATTCTGCAAGAATCTATGAATATCTGCGATACTCTGTTTTTTCGCCAAGGAAACCCAGTAACAGGTCTCTGCTGGGAACGCACCTTCGTTGCAGACGCCATTGTGAAAGCTACATACAGCGCCACCACCTATCGGAGCTTCATGAAGCTATAGGGGCTGTAGCGGGAACATTCCACAACAAATACCGAACTTTTTCAAGCGAAATTGGCCGGGAAAAAATGTGTTGCGTTAATTATTGAACGCTCTTAGTAATATGAACATCTCACTTGATTATGCTGAGCGTTGTACACGCTCAAAGCAACAATGCATCTAAGTTAACTTTTCGCGTACTGTCAGTCCTTGACACTGTTATGATTTGGTAACTTATACTATCCCACGATTCTAGTCTTTGATGTTCTGAATTCAAACGACAATGTGAAATATTTCAGTATCTCCATCGATGTTGACAGTGGAGGGACACACAGCGCAATGTCCTTTTGTTATATAAAGCATTAATGGCATCCTCAGGCTCTACTTTTTTATGTTGGTTATTCATCTAACATTTCGGAACACACAGCCTGTGGACAGTCATCAGAGGTATGTGGAAAACCGATTATATCTATATCGATTCAAAGAAATAAGTACGAGCATATATAGCCGATAACCACCTGTATTAATGTTAATAAGAAGCGTCATAGTTGTGTCTAAAGCACATTCATTCGTCTCAGCTAATTTCATTCAATGAACATCGACATGAATCATCTGTGGATCATCGAGATTATTTAACCAACGGTAATCTGCAACAGCCAACTTCCCCAGCTGAGGCCACCGTGTTTTATCTTTCAACGAGAAGCGATGACGCACGTCTATCATCTTTACTGGACCAGAAAGAACGTCATAATCCCGAAGATGGAAGTTTTTTCCATTAAGAACTTTAATTTCAAGAGTTAAAACTAAATAAAGAAAAGGAAAACAAGAAGGAAATGTTCAGTAAAACAGCATTTTTTGAGAGAGAGAGAGAAAAAGAGCGGTATGTGAAGGGAGATGGGAAACCAACGAAAAACGAGAAGACCCTCACGCTTTTGTGGTGGCGTTCGACTCAGAGGTAAGCTGATTCGAGTTCTGGTGGTGGAAAATTTTCACTGCCAGTATTTAGCCTGCAAGAGGTGGATAGGTGGTGCTGTAAAGATCGAAATCACAGATCTTCACGCCAGTGCCCTGCATTAATTTCCTAGCCTCGCCGCAGGGCCTCATGAACCGAGCTCATGACACTGCTGATCCGTTCGCCAGATGGGGACGTTAAGCTTGGCAGGTTCCTTCGCGCTGTTCGAGGGGAGTAGGCTTTCTACCGGTACCGGGATGCACACACTCCCTTCCCTTCATCAATAACAGCACAAAACCAGTACCACTCTATAAAAGCAGTCATCACGGACACATACCTGACACCTCACAACAGGTTGGAGGAATGCAACGGCAAACCACCTCCACTGGCGCCGTCCCTAGGACGGCGATGCAAGATTCATGTGTCTGCCACTCACGCTCATTTCCTCAATGTACGACTACTTACTTTTTATTTCTGCTATAGCCAAAATTACGTAGTGCCAATACTTCCCTGTCAACAGAAAGTTGAAACAGATCCTGTAACGTACCAACTACGCTCCCGTATCATGTTTCGTACCGTATGTCTTGAAAGGGAAACGTTTTCCAATAGCTTTACGTAAAGTGGTAAAGTTATGTGACAAATTACCAAATTACCAGCGACAGTTAAATGCTTTGAATCGATGTGTATACGACTGATTTGCCAAACACATCTGATAACGACACTTGTATTTGGAGATGAGCTGTATGAATAAGTAGTATCAATAACGTGCAGCCTGACGAAGTAAATAATCTTTCATATAATAATTCTCATTATTTCTTACCATAAATTTTGCGGTGCTTACGGCAATGTACTTGCCTATACCTGAAAGACTATCCTGTGAACGTCAGTGAACCTTATCAGTGAACGCACTTGTGCAATGTTCAAAGGTTTCCACGTTATCGACTAGGGAAACGTTCTTTGAAGTTCGTGTATGAAGTGCACTAATTTCTTCAGGAAATAATGCTATCAGTATTGCGCATATTATCTCGTTTTCATGGCTTCTGGTTTCATCTTCTCTCGACTTGAGGGCTCTTTGAACTAGTATTTACGAATATAGTTTCGTTACAAAAAAGGGCACTGAAAAGAAATAATGCATCATTAAGTGAAAACAGTATTCACGGTGTTTCAGCAACTGTTGATCATTATCGGTGTAGATGTAGATAAAGATGCACGGCATTCGGCAAGTTCGGCTCAGATTGCTACGTCTGTTTTACAAACATAACAAAAGCCTATCTTTACTGATGTGGGCAACCTACACGAAGTTCTGTGTCCTGTTGGGATGGCTATTTTTTTCATAACTAACGAAATACCATTTTAATGTTTGGCTAAATGTGTAGTAATTATTGTAATTATGCATCTATTGTTAATCCCTTTTACTTATTTGATGTTTTTGTTGCAATGTAATGTAAGATATGAATTTGTTTTATTATCTGGTATCAGAGGTCCCATGAGAAATGTCGCATTTTTAAAATTTCTAATAATAACAGTATTTGGAATAAGTAAAGTCGTTGGCATAAGGGTAGTTGCGGGAATATAGAGAAAGCGCCTTTAAAAATGAAATAATAATCATGAATTTATGCGATGTCCTTGTGTGTACATGTCCATACACATAATTTTGAACAAAATTCTTTACAGAGCATTACGATATCTTGTGTAATAGATATTCGACGCAAAAATGTAATCTTCCTGTACTTTTCGTTTTTTCATTTTCTGTAAGAAACACAAAAATGTTAGTTGATTTAGTTAGCCCCGAAAAGGCTACATAAAATTGTCCATGAATAAAGAAGGGATTTAGTAAGCAAAATCCAGCTATTTGAAGACTCTGTCCGTGCGACTTGTGTATAGTGATCGCAAATGCAACTATAATAGGCACCTGATCTCTTGTCAACTGAGAACATGTTTGGGACAGGTGATGTTAAGTTTATCCGTGGTATTGCATCAGTTTTCCCGGCGTCCATCAGCGGAGCATTAATTGTTAACAGGGGTCCATGAGAGACTTTCGTGCTTTTACAATTGTAAAATCTGACAGTATTTGAAGTAAGGGTAGTCGCTGGGATAAGGGTAATTGGCAACAATGACAAATATGTTTGTCGTTTTGGGAAAAGAAGTTTGTTTAGAAAAATCAACTTGTACGACGGGCTGAGCTAATGGATTACAACAGTCGTCACAGTTATTATTTGTGACAATTCTATACCCAAATTATCCGGTTTATAGGTACATACTGCAAAGAAAATGGTATTTATAACAATAAAATATGAAAATGGAGTCTCTTATTCGTGATCAATAAGTGAGCGTCATAATACACTCCTGGAAATTGAAATAAGAACACCGTGAATTCATTGTCCCAGGAAGGGGAAACTTTATTGACACATTCCTGGGGTCGGATACATCACATGATCACACTGACAGAACCACAGGCACATAGACACAGGCAACAGAGCATGCACAATGTCGGCACTAGTACAGTGTATATCCACCTTTCGCAGCAATGCAGGCTGCTATTCTCCCATGGAGACGATCGTAGAGATGCTGGATGTAGTCCTGTGGAACGGCTTGCCATGCCATTTCCACCTGACGCCTCAGTTGGACCAGCGTTCGTGCTGGACGTGCAGACCGCGTGAGACGACGCTTCATCCAGTCCCAAACATGCTCAATGGGGGACAGATCCGGAGATCTTGCTGGCCAGGGTAGTTGACTTACACCTTCTAGAGCACGTTGGGTGGCACGGGATACATGCGGACGTGCATTGTCCTGTTGGAACAGCAAGTTCCCTTGCCGGTCTAGGAATGGTAGAATGATGGGTTCGATGACGGTTTGGATGTACCGTGCACTATTCAGTGTCCCCTCGACGATCACCAGTGGTGTACGGCCAGTGTAGGAGATCGCTCCCCACACCAAGATGCCGGGTGTTGGCCCTGTGTGCCTCGGTCGTATGCAGTCCTGATTGTGGCGCTCACCTGCACGGCGCCAAACACGCATACGACCATCATTGGCACCAAGGCAGAAGCGACTCTCATCGCTGAAGACGACACGTCTCCATTCGTCCCTCCATTCACGCCTGTCGCGACACTACTGGAGGCGGGCTGCACGATGTTGGGGCGTGAGCGGAAGACGGCCTAACGGTGTGCGGGACCGTAGCCCAGCTTCATGGAGACGGTTGCGAATGGTCCTCGCCGATACCCCAGGAGCAACAGTGTCCCTAATTTGCTGGGAAGTGGCGGTGCGGTCCCCTACGGCACTGCGTAGGATCCTACGGTCTCGGCGTGCATCCGTGCGTCGCTGCGGTCCGGTCCCAGGTCGACGGGCACGTGCACCTTCCGCCGACCACTGGCGACAACATCGATGTACTGTGGAGACCTCACGCCCCCACGTGTTGAGCAATTCGGCGGTACGTCCACCCGGCCTCCCGCATGCCCACTATACGCCCTCGCTCAAAGTCCGTCAACTGCACATACGGTTCACGTCCACGCTGTCGCGGCATGCTACCAGTGTTAAAGGCTGCGATGGAGCTCCGTATGCCACGGCAAACTGGCTGACACTGACGGCGGCGGTGCACAAATGCTACGCAGCTAGCGCCATTCGACGGCCAACACCGCGGTTCCTGGTGTGTCCGCTGTGCCGTGCGTGTGATCATTGCTTGTACAGCCCTCTTGCAGTGTCCGGAGCAAGTATGGTGGGTCTGACACACCGGTGTCAATGTGTTCTTTTTTCCATTTCCAGGAGTGTATATAGGTACGAAGCTGGGTATCCATTGTGATCTTTTGCCTATGATGGTTGAAAGTCTCTTTAATATTAAAATTCTCCATAAATAAGTTTAACCGCAAAATAGGTATGTAATGTGTTAGAATCTGGCTAAAAATCCTTTCTAACGATACCTGATTCATCCCTCTACGGTTAATATGTGTTGAGAAAAAGGAATGTTGACTTGAGAAATAATGTGTATGATAAATTTAATTTATATAAATTGGGTGTAAAATATAATTTTATACGCTTAGGTCCGATAAAAAAAATCATCTCTGCTAACATTTTGGGAAAGTAACGAGTGAAAGCAGTTACTCTGTGCTTGGACTGGGTCATGTAATGACGGACTGGTGCTAACGTGGCGTTAATTAATCGAGAATTTCACGGAAGTTCAATGTTAGAAGTATTTTAGAGCAGTGTGGAATATGGTGGAAATTGGAGGACTTTAAGAGGAAAAGAGAAGTACCCAACTGGGACGGAGGACGCAGGTAAGCGTATAGAAGCGGGAGGACTTTCCTGAAAACTATTGCTCCTGAAAACTCCAAATTTCCGAGAAGGAATATGACTCTAAAAATTCAGCAGAGAAGAGGAGCTGCAAGAGGGAAATATTTGGAATAAAGAAGAACAACAAGGACTAATATTTTCAAGATACATAATTTGTGAAGAATCAGCAGAAAAACGGGAGGGCAAAACAAACCACATGCCGAGAAGTAGAGAACCTGAGGGGAGAACCTGAGACAATCTCATCAAAAAGACGCCATTATGTTGTGTTTTCGCTGTGACAGTGCACTCAACAATTATCAGTTTGGTTTATATTGAGGAGAGATTGCGAATGACGCAAATACTAAGAACTGTACTGCGGAAAGTGAATGTTCTCAATTATTTCATGTAGTAAAAGACAGATCTATAAACACATTTGTCAAAATTAATTTAGTCTCGTGTGATGGTCAAACCACGCAGTTATGTGATATTAAAGAGACGAGGCAATAGTCAAATATCATCATGCGGTCATCTACTGTTGGTTATATGTAAAATCATGCGTATTACCCAACATAATTCAATTTCCCATCTTACTCTAAAATAGTTACAATTTTTAACAGTGAGAGTTCCACACTCGTACGATGCATCGGAGTGACAGAGGGAATTTATTAGGCATTATTTCAAATTCCTTTTCATTGACAAGATAGCGACTGTTCTGTTCCTGCAAATCGTAAAACATCTACAACAAGGCGACACCAGAGCTCATCTGCAACAGTGGCGGCACCTGGTGAGACAATAAAGCCTTCCAGTGATGTATTTAATCCGCCTAACATTGTTTTTGCATTAGTTAAATACGACCAAGAAGCCACCTCTGCTGCACGACAATATTTTGATAAGCATTTCTCCTCTCGTGGTCTGCCTGTATCGCTTTCTATCCAATGGCAGCCGTAACAGTTTCATCCAACAGATCCACTTCCTCAGCATAAGAGCGGGAAAACTCTATTTTATAAGTGAATGCCACATTATGTGCAGAACAAGTTTGTACAGACATATGTTTGACAATGGTCTTTCAGAATGTTAAGCTAACCGTGAACACCATAAGATCTTCAAGGAGATTCGTGTAGAAGAAATTAGTCATACCGCGATCTAACCACTAGAATATTTTAACTTCAATGACAACAGCCACGGAAGACTGCCGAAATAAACAATTTAGGTTTCTGTTTAAATTCTGTTTGGAATCCGGCTCTCTCCCTTGTCAAAAAACAGAGGGACAGAGTCAATGCTACCTCACCTGCGAATTTATAGTCTCATTATCGATAGCTCTGACTTTGGTCATCTTTGATGGCACTAGTGTTCAGTGTGTGTTATCTTTCCTGCTTCAGTCCGAGAACCGAGGTTTTAAATTTGCATGTACGCCGCCTGTCCGTTGCAGTTTGTCTTGAAAATGGCGGGGTGTTCTCCCGCCGAAATATCGGCGGTCGCTGAAAGTGTTACCTGGCTGAATTCCCGGAAGTTATTTGAAAATTTTGGAATTAATTGCTAATGTCCTTCGAGGGTGATGAATCTTGTTGTCATATTGTTCTTGCTATGGTAATGGGAAGATAAAAGATAATTACTGTATCTGATTGACAGTAAGTTTCAATGGGAAAATAAAAGATAATTAATGGAACGAATTAACAGTGACTGACGTTCGCGAGACACGATGCAGTTACCTTATCTAGAATGCGTTATCTTCTCAAGTCGTTACATCATCATGTGAGTAATTATGCTGAATAGTGTGACAGAGGGGTGTGATTATTTAGAGCTCTTTAAAACACACATCACTTTGGAGTCAACTTCGATCACAGGTTGCCGAGAGCTACATCTCTGGACTTACAAATTCCTGCCTATCACAATTCATTCTCCGACACAGTTATGTTCACGTTTCCAGGGTAATAGTAGAAACCATTAAAGGTAGTCGACGTGAGAAGATAACTTTTCACCACTTTAAAGAGTTCTCTACATAAACTTAAAACAACAGAAAAAAGATTGTAAAAAAGCAGGACCATTTTGCACTGTCCGGTAAAAATGATCTGAAAAAAAAATTTTAACTAATAAAACGGCGTCACAAATTCGCCAGAAGCTACCGTAGCGGGTATGTATTTATGAACAGCTAGTTTCAGTCAGGGGATCATCTTCATGTCACGGATATGGTTATATCAGGTTAAAGGGAGGTAGCTTGGTCTCAAACACACTGGTATCCCAATTTAAAGCAACAAACCGCTATTTTCCCTTCCAGTGACTAATTCATGATATAATCATACAAACTGTCAAACAGATGTCCGTACAATCGTGTTGCACGGAAGATGGCATTCCGGTCAATGGACAACCACGACAGCGAAGACGTCAGGGCACCCATCAAAAGGATAGTATTTGTTGGGTAGTCCCACATCCACAATCGCTGTGTACACAGTCACCGACGGTACAGTATGGTACAGAGAAAATGCCAGCCAGACTCTGCAGTGGGGAGGCATAAGAAGAATGGAAGGAGGACAGTTGCAAACTGATGAGGTTGGATGGATTAATGTGAATCGTTCTGCTGTTTCTCGCCGGCCGGGGTGGCTGAGCGGCTCTAGGCGCTACAGTCTGGAACCGCGCGACCGCTACGGTCACAGGTTCGAATCCTGCTTCGGGCATGGATGTGTGTGATGTCCTTAGGTTAGGTTTAATTAGTTCTAAGTTCTAGGGGACTGATGACCTTAGAAGTTAAGTCCCATAGTGCTCAGAGGCATTTGAACCATTTTTATGCTGTTTCTCGGATGTGGCGACAGTGTATAGAGACCGAAACTGTATTCCAAAGACCAGGGAAGGGTCGACTAAGTGTGACATCAGAAAGAGAAACCATTATTTGGTTGTAAGGATACAACGGAACCACCTTAGTACTGCACGGCATCTGGCATCTGCCCTCGCCGCATCCACTGGACGTGTTGAATCGAGGAAAACGCTGTACAGAATGCTTCGGCAGAGTGGCCTTTACTGTCGGACACTTGCTGTGTGTGTACCTCTGACTCATCTTGACAGAAGGGAAAGTCTAGAGCGGAGTCATCAACATGTAACGTGGACGGTCGAACTGTGATCTAATGTTCTTGCCGCAGATGAACCCCGATTTGGTCTGGGGAGTGATTCGCGACGAATTCACCTCTGAAGCGAACGTGGAATACGATTTCGGAACATAAACACCGTGGAAAGAGACCAACATCGAGGAGGATCTTAAAGGTGTGCGCAGGGATTATGCTGAACTCTGGAAGAGATCTTTGCTAAATTGTCCACTTGAATCGGTAAGGTTTAACTGCTGTCAGGTATCGTGACTATTTCTTGGGACCTCATGTGCTGTTGTTGCAAGGCCCTATGGGCCCAGACTTAGTATTTATGGACAATAGTGTACGACCTCATAGAGCAAGGCAGGTTGGTGCTTTCTAGGGAACGGAAGATATTGCAACATGGCGTGGGCTGCTCGGTCTTCCGATCTGAATCCCGTAGAGCATGTCTGGGATGCACTGTGGAGACGGGTTTCATCACGCCAGCGTCCACCAACCACTCCCCAAAACTTGCCAGCATCTCTGCAGGAAGTATGGGCGTTATTGCCTCAACATGAGATTGATGGCATCATTCGCTGCATGTCCCGTCGTTGTGAGGCTTGTGTTGCTGCCATAGATGGTCGAACCCTATGCTGAGCACATTAATCAGTTGTCGGAATGTTTGTGCTAATACGTTAAGTTGGAAAAGACTAAGGATATTTTTGTCTACCGTTACTCATTTGTAGTTCTTTTCGCTCTGTATACGTTACATTGTTTCTGCTTTATAATCACGTGTTAATGCTGTTTTATGGCAAAATAAACGCATCCTTGCAAATATTCCGTTTGTTGCTTAAATTTTGGACACTAGTGTATATATTTATTGACCCCATGGATGCGTTTCTTAGCCTCATGTAAACATATCCGTGACTCGAATATAGCGTTGTTTCGTGCCACTATTCCGCAAATACACTAAAGCTCTGCAGCACTGTTTACAGACAATTTTGATGGCAAGTCTTTTCGCGACGGCCACTGAAATTCTGCCACATTTGCTCCCGTACAGAGGAAACACTTATTGAGCGGCAACTCTTATCAGGCATATCATCAGAACAAAAACTCCCGCTGGATGTTTGCTATCACTTGACAGAATGTGATGAAATGATTGATTACCGTGACAAGAGAAAAAAGCCCTCATTGGCGGTACCTTCGTATCTCAAGGAGCAACAGTCTGGCAGTTGATATGAGGTTATAGCTGCACTGTGTTCCCTGTGGTACATTGTTTTTTGGTCATCAGTCTACTGACTGGTTTGATGCGGCCCGCCACGAATTCCTTTCCTGTGCTAACCTCTTCATCTCAGTGTAGCACTTGCAACCTACGTCCTCAATTATTTGCTTAACGTATTCCAATCTCTGTCTTCCTTTACAGTTTTTGCCCCCTAAAGCTCCCTCTAGTACCATGGAAGTCATTCCCTCATGTCTTAGCGGATGTCCTATCATCCTGTCCCTTCTCCTTATCATTTTCCACATATTCCTTTCCTCTCCGATTCTGCGTAGAACCTCCTCATTCCTTACCTTATCAGTCTACCTAATTTTCAACATTCGTCTATAGCATCACATCTCAAATGCTTCGATTCTCTTCTGTTCCGGTTTTCCCACAGTCCATATTTCACTGCCATACAATGCTGTACTCCAGACGTACATCCTCAGAAATTTTTCCTCAAATTAAGGCCGGTATTTGATATTAGTAGACTTCTCATGGCCAGAAATGTCTTTTTCGCCATAGCGAGTCTGCTTTTGATGTCCTCCTTGCTCCGTCATTGGTTATTTTACTGCCTAGGTAGCAGAATTCCTTAACTTCATTGACTTCGTGATCATCAATCCTGATGTTAAGTTTCTCGCTGTTCTCATTTCTACTACTTCTCATTACCTTCGTCTTTCTCCGATTTACTCTCACACCATACTGTGTACTCATTAGACTGTTCATTCCGTTCAGCAGATCATTTAATTCTTCTTCACTTTCACTCAGGATAGCAATGTCACTCAGCGAATCGTATCATTGATATCCTTTCCACTCCTGAACCTTTCTTTTATTTCCATCATTGCTTCCTCGATGTACAGACTGAAGAGTAGGGGCGAAGGCTACAGCCTTGTCTTACACCCTTCTTAATACGAGCAATTCGTTCTTGATCGTCCACTCATATTATTTCCTCTTGGTTGTTGTATATATTGTATATGACCCGTCTCTCCCTATAGCTTACCCTTACTTTTTTCAGAATCTCGAACAGCTTGCACCATTTTATATTGTCGAACGCTTTTTCCAGGTCGACAAATCCTATGAAAGTGTCTAGATTTTTCTTTAGCCTTGCTTCCATTATTAGCCGTAACGTCAGAATTGCCTCTCTCGTCCCTTTACTTTTCCTAAAGCCAAACTGATCGTCACCTAGCGCATTCACAATTTTCTTTTCCATTCTTCTGTATGTTATTCTTGTAAGCAGCTTCGATGCATGAGCTGCTAAGCTGATTGTGCGATAATTCTCGCACTTGTCTGCTCTTGCCGTCTTCGGAATTGTGTGGATGATGCTTTTCCGAAAGTCAGATGGTATGTCGCCAGACTCATATATTCTACACACCAACGTGAATAGTCGTTTTGTTGCCACTTCCCACAATGATTTTAGAAATTCTGATGGAATGTTATCTATCCCTTCTGCCTTATTTGACCGTAAGTCCTCCAAAGCTCTTTTAAATTCCAATACTGGATCCCCTATCTCTTCTAAATCGACTCCTGTTTCTTCTTCTATCACCTCAGACAAATCTTCACCCTCATAGAGGCTATCAATGTATTCTTTCCACCTATCTGCTCTCTCCTCTGCATTTAACAGTGGAATTGCCATTGCACTCTTAATGTTACACCGTTGCTTTTAATGTCACCAAAGGTTGTTTTGACTTTCCTGTATGCTGAGTCTGTCCTTCCGACAATCATATCTTTTTCGATGTTTTCACATTTTTCCTGCAGCCATTTCGTCTTAACTTCCCTGCACTTCCTATTTATTTCATTCCTCAGCGACTTGTATTTCTGTATTCCTGATTTTTCCAGAACATGTATATACTTCCTCCTTTCATCAATCAACGGAAGTATTTCTTCTGTTACCCATGGTTTCTTCGCAGCTACCTTCTTTGTACCTATGTTTTCCTTCCCAACTTCTGTGATGGCCCTTTTTACAGATGTCCATTCCTCTTCAACTGTACTGCATACTGCGCTATTCGTTATTGCTGTATCTATAGCGTTAGAGAACTTCAAACGTATCTCGTCATTCCTTAGTACTTCCGTATCCCACTTCTTTGCGTATTGATTCTTCCTGACTAATGTCTTGAACGTCAGCATACTCTTCATCACTACTATATTGTGATCTGAGTCTATATCTGCTCCTCGGTACGCCTTACAATCCAGTATCTGATTTCGGAATCTCTGTCTGACCATGACGTAATCTAATTGAAATCTTCCCGTATCTCCCGGCCTTTTCCAAGTATACCTCCTCCTCTTGTGATTCTTGAACATGGTATTCGCTATTACTAGCTGAAACTTGTTACAGAACTCAATTAGTCTTTCTCCTCTTTCATTCCTTGTCCCAAGCCCATATTCTCCTGTAACCTTTTCTTCTACTCCTTCCCCTACAACTGCATTCCAGTCACTCATGACTATTAGATTTTCGTCCCCCTTTACATACTGCATTACCCATTCAATATCCTCATACACTTTCTCTATCTGTTCAACTTCAGCTTGCGACGTCGGCATGTATACCTGAACTATCGTTGTCGGTGTTGGTCTGCTGTCGATTCTGATTAGAACAACCCGGTCAGTGAACTGTTCACAGTAACACACCCTCTGCCCTACCTTCCTATTCATAACGAATCCTACACCTGTTATACCATTTTCTGCTGCTGTTGATATTATCCGATACTCATCTGACCAGAACGGTACTGATCATGAGTTAGAGCTTCTCTTCAATACTTTCAATGGTTTACATGAAAAGATTTCCTTCACAAAAGAACTTCAGAATGAAAAAGGTGAACTTAACTTCCTCGATTTAACAATTTCTATACAGAATGTTCCTTGATTTTAACATCTTCCGTAAGGAAATGTATTCAGTTAATGTCATCCCAGCTGACTCAACTCATCCAAAAGCTCATAAACTGGCGTTTTTTCATTCTGCCATTCACCGTATGGTAACTATTCCTTTGTCACCTGCCGATCAACAAAAAGAATTGATTGTCATCAAAGCGATTGCGGTTAATAATGGGCACAATCAGACTGTGATCGATTACTTGTTCAGTAAGAAAACTTCCCAAAAGTGTTCGACTTTGAGCAACAATCTCCCCACTGATAGCAAAGAAGCTAAAAAGTTTATTTCTATTCCTTTCTTGGGTAAAATATCGTATAGGATAAAACATCTTCTAATGAAAAGATATAACTGTAACGTCTCCATCTCTACATTTAACAGTTTAAAAAGAAATCTGGTACATTCAGTAGGGATTGCCGGCGATTGGTTTTCCAATTCAGGGGTTTACAAACTAACCTATAATAACTGTCCTTCACATTATATTGGTCAAACAGGCAGAGCTGTGAAAACAAAATATAAAGTTCACCTATTAGGTAAAAAAGGAGCGAATATACACAGCTCTACTTTTCCTGAACACCTCCTGATAGCCGGTCATACGCCTAAACATTTAGAAGACACTGTTATCTTACACAGAGATGACAAACGGCGTAGATTAGATCTGTGGGAAGAGTTACAAATTGTCAAACATCTAGAGCTCAAGGACGGTAATATAGTGAACGACCAGTTGAACCTTGCTTGTAGACAATTTTTCGAAGGCTTTAAACCTGTACTGTTTATGGTATAACATTAATGCTGCTAACCTTAGTGGTTTATTTCCTCGGGAAGCTATGATGCACCTTCAATGCTTTAAGCTCACTACCCCTTATGTAATGTGGTTTTCTCACGATGTATGTTTGCCACTACATCCGCCCTTATGTGATTTTGTCTGGCTCTACAACTTTGGTTTCCCTGCGAATGTGTATTAACTGGATTGTGCACCAGTGTTCGTAATTCGTCTTGACAAGGGCCATTATTCTCAATTTTAAAGTTCTGACATACATACCGTTTGTGGGCTTCACTAATATAGTAATGTAAATTTTATATTTTGGCTGTATATGCCATTGGGCGTAATTCTCTCGGCGTAAGCGCCACCTGCTTTTTTGATGCATAACTACATTATTTGTACCAATGCTCCCATACTGTTATAACGGGAGTGTTTAATGCCTTCCTCCTTTTTTATTGTTACTTTATCTGAGGACATTATTAATACTGATATTTTACGCGTTGCCTTTGTACGCCGATTGGCACATGGTTCTCGCCATGAGCGCCACCTGCCCTGGTCTCAGAGTAACTACGCTCGCCGATTACACTCAGTCGGTTGTGAGCTCTGCAAGATCCATGTACTAATTTACATTTACGTGACAAACCCTAATTTTAGGGCTGTATTTCATTTTTGACAAATGGATCTATGCCGACGTTTGTAAAAAAGGCGATGGTACATTAGTCCTTACTAATGTAAAATTGTAAGTACCAGTCGTCGTTATCATATTTCTGTAATGCAAGAGCTCTCTAATTTGTCTTAAAATTTATTCTTGGCTTATGTTGCATACTCTTCTAATGTAAGCTATGATGTTCATTGTCCTTAGGCCACCTTCTGAAGAAGACAAATTTATATTTGTCGAAACCTAGGTAAAGAATTCTTTATCCATTGCAACTGGTCGGCTGTATATAATTTTATTACGTGGAACCGTTGCTGTTGTGCAGCTATGTTTAAAATATTGACTTATCAGCCTACCTAATATTCAACATTCTTCTGTAACAGGACGTCTGTTTTGATTTTCCCACAGTTCATGTTTTGTTGTCATACAATGCTGTGCTCCAAACATACATTCTCAAAAATATCTTTCTCAAATTAAGGCCTATGTTTGATACTTGCAGACTTCTCTTGGCCAGGAATGCTCCATTAGTCAGTGTTATGGGTGTAATGTCACCATCTTTGTATATATACATCCATGTGATGGAACTTCTAAGTGTGTGAGTGGTGACTTACATTATGTGCATATATACTCACAAAAAGTGTATTATACAGTTTTCGCTGCTGCAAAATGATAAACAACCTGCACTGGAACCTAATGGCGTGGATTCGTCATTGGCACCACCACCCCAAGAAAGTTTCTTCAAGAGGGGAAACAAAACACGAAATGTAATGTAAAACGTAAACTATCCGTCTGAAGATGAACCTATCGGTTCGAAAACGGTTTCGGCGCAATTTAAATGAATGAAGAGCATTGTAAAAAGTGTCTGGTGGCTGTAATCTTTTGTCTAAGAATCAACCTACATTTTGTACACATCCACGGGCTCAAAATATCAGTTTTAGACAAAATAGCAAACAGGAATGTCATTTCCTTTACAGCTGTTGGCGCAGAGTCGTAGGAGCGTGTTCCAAATTTCCGTTGTGTTGCTCTCGACACCTTTGTGGCCAATTACGAAGTTGAAGAGATGTGGCCAGCGGCGTTCACACAGAAGGATGGCTTGTTGATCGCTCTGTAGAAGCACTGTTCATTCACAGCCCATAGACAAGATTCTCCGACAGTCCACATTCATACTAGGTTAGCATAATATTTCAACCGATTGTCAGAGCGCAAACAACCTCTTCAATTCCATATAAACACAGTAACCGTCAATATAAGCTTGTTTCTCCTATTGATTAATTTTCCGTTAGATAGTATAGAGTCAAAGCGCAAACATCTTCAATTTCATATAAACTCTGTAACCATCAATATAAGCTTGATTTCACCTATTGATTAACTTTCCGTAATGTAGTCCACGCGGCTATCACACGAGAAATAGCCTTCATCCAGTTCAGAATATTTCGGTGGGGATTCAACACATGCCACGGATAGCATCCAATATTAAGTTCCTCTTCTCACAATTGTGAATTCCCCAAATAAGTATGTAAAAAAAGTATGAAGCGAATAACTTGAACACATTACCGCAGCGGAAAGCAACGTTATGTTTTGTTCGGCTTGCATCACTTGTCCTCGGTGAATTGCACTTTGTAGACTAGGACGGAACTCGGTTCCGTGAGAACGAAAATCGACGTCCGGTACTGTAAAGTTGTCGAGGCTGCTTTTTTTAAACGGGCATTGGCAAATTTAAGGTAGATTGTACTCAGTGATACACTTATGGTTTAACAGTCGTCCTTATAATGTTTGCATACATTGAAAAGAATTACTAACGAAAGAACAGCTTTACAGAGAGTTAGGATACAATGAGTGCTGATTACCTGTAGTTAGTGCTACGCTGCCAGTGTGATAGTGATGTGACCAACAGAAGAGTCGTATCATTGACAGCTGTGAGAATTTGACTACGTGGAAATGGTGATGCGTGAGTTGATCAGCCGAGTGTCTAACGCCCGACAAATGGTTCAAATGGCTCGGAGCACTATGGGACTTAACATCTGGGGTCATCAGTTCCCTATAACTTAGAACTACTTAAACCTAACTAACCTAAGGACATCACACACATCCATGCCAGAGGCAGGATTCGAACCTGCGACCATAGCGGTCGAGCGGTTCCAGACTGAAGCGCCTAGAACCACTCTGCCACATCGGCCGGCTAACGCCCGACAGCAAGCAACGTTTCCCTTTGGTATGTCAAAGTATATATTAGACTCGATCAACGGTGGACATTTCTCTTCTCAGGTAATTCCCTTACTAACTTCCAGATCTGCCACGATTTAGTGAGAAACAGGACCATGAAATCATCTATCAAATCGCTGAGAAAGAAATATATTCGTGAAAGCGTCTTTGCCTGAGGCTGTAAATAGAAGAACTCACATATCTCTTTGTCTTTCCACCACGAACTCTGGCAGCAGTGGCCTCATGCCGGAGGTGCAGGTGTTAATTCTAGAGACGACAAACTTCAAACACTTAGGGTTCACGACATCAACGAAAATCAATCCCATCCAGTACAAAACGTGATGAGTAACGACCAAGTAACCCAGAGAGCTTGTTTCGGGTATTTTCGCATTCCTTTTTCCTAGTTTCTATTTGAATCACGGAACGAACTGTTATCAGCATCATAAACATATGGCTCACAATTTTAGACAAACAGTTTTTAAATTAAACTACAGAACGTAGGTACGTTTCAACATTTTATTTCGGTAGTTCCAATGTGATACAAGTACCTTTGTGAACTTATCATTTCTGAGAACGCATGCTGTTACAGCGTGATTACCTGTAAATACCACATTAATGCAATAAATGCTCAAAATGATGTCCGTTAACCTCAATGCCTTTGGCAATACGTGCAACGACATCCCTCTCAACAGCGAGTAGTTCGCCTTCCCTAATGCTCGCACATGCATTGACAATGCGCTGACGCATGTTGTCAGGCGTTGTCGGTAGATCACGATAGCAAATATCCTTCAACTTTCCCCACAGAAAGAAATCCGGGGACGTCAGATCCGGCGAACGTGCGGGCCATTGTATTGTGCCTCGACGACCAATCCACCCGTCATGAAATATGCTATTCAATACCGCTTCAACCATACGCGAGCTATGTGCCGGACATCCATCATGTTGGAAGTACATCGCCATTCTGTCATCCTTCCTCCCATAATGCCGTACCATACATTAACCCGCCAAGGTCGCTGATGTTCCACTTGTCGTAGCCATCGTGGATTTTCCGTTGCCCAGTAGTGCATATCATGCCGGTTTACGTTACCGCTGTTGGTGAATGACGCTTCGTCGCTAAATGGAACGCGTGCAAAAAATTTGTCATCGTCCCGTAATTTCTCTTGTGCCCAGTGGTAAAGCTGTACACGACTTTGAAAGTCGTCGCCATGTAACTCCTGGTGCATAGAAATATGGTACGGGTGCAATCGATGTTGATGTAGCTTTCTCAACACAGACGTTTTTGAGATGCCCGATCCTCGCGCAGTTTGTGTGTCACTGATGTGCGGATTAGCCGCGACAGCAACTAAAACACCTACTTGGGCATCATCATTTGTTGCAGGTCGTGGTTGACGTTTCACATGTGGCTGAACACTTCCTGTTTCCTGAAATAACGTAACTATCCGGCGAACGGTCCGGACACTTGGATGATGTCGTCCAGAATACCTAGCAGCATACATAGCACACTCCCGTTGGGCATTTTGATCACAATAGCCATATATCTACAAGATATCGACCTTTTCCGTAATTGGTAAACGATCCATTTTAACACGGGTAATGTATCACGAAGCAAATACCGTCCGCACTGGCGGAATGTTACGTGATACCACGTTCTTATACTTTTGTGACTATTACAGCGCCATCTATCACAAAGCGAAAAAAGTGGTCCAACTAAAACAGTCATATTTCTTTACGTACTACACGAATATGTAATAAAAAATTGGGGTTCCTATGTTAAAAGCGCAGTTGATATGCGTTAGACCTATGGCAGCGCCATCTAGCGCGCCAACCATACCGCCATCTGGTTTCCCCCTTCAAGCTAGACGAGTTTCGTTCTTTGTCATTTTTTCGTTTGATGCTTATTTCATGAGATATTTGCCCCGGTCACTATCAGTGGACCACCCTGTATATATATGTTGTGCGTAATCACAGTGTGAAGCGTCGTGATTGTTCTCTGCGAAACTGACACGTCCCATTTGACCTTTCAAATTTGTAAGTGTAAGGTTTGGATTTAAAGTTTTAGGAACAGTGTTTTCTTTTTTTAGATTATGTCACAAAAGTAGCTATGTTCCATTTTATTAAGTTGAAACATGTATGTACTCAGTACAGCGATGGCGAGGCATGACAGAATCTCTGACCAGAGAGTTATTTATCGTTGCTTGTCTGCGCTTGACCGCGCGAGTGTTCAGTTGCCAGTTGCACTCTTGTCTGCAGTAGTAGTCAGTCGGTAGTTGTGTGTAGGAGAAGTCGGTAGTAGCTGTAGCGAGTGGACGGTTGTACTGAGCGGGCGTCGACATGGGTCTCTGGTCACGGTTCTGGACAAGGTATATAGTTATCGAAGGTAATGAAGCAGCATGGCGCTCAGCTAATAACATAAATTAATTGTAATTAATTTGTTCAAGAATTTGCCCCAATAATAATTTTTCTACAAAGTAACCTTTTTAAAGAAAAAGATTCATTTAAAGCTAAATAATATTTCCTATGCATTCCCTCCAAGAATCAAAATTAAAAATGGCCAGCATTGCACGGAGCTGTGCCGAAAAATAAGAGCAGATATAGATGCAGTTTACTGAGTTAAGAATTTTGTTTTTTGTGTTCAGATTTAATTATTGCACAGGGCCGTAGGTCAGCACAGCTGCCCTTATAAAATTTATCAGGTTCATCTTAACGTTAATTTTGTGGGGACTTAACATTTTTGCACATTTTTATTATCATTGAGTTTTATTACTGTGGGAAGCTAACATTTGGCACTATTTGCATTTTTATTCAATTATTGTCATTTAAAATTTTGCGGGGATTATTATTCGCTTTTGTGGGAAGACAACATTTGGCACATTGTCATTGTCTTATATTCTTGCGGGGAGATTACAAAGAATGGTTTTATGTGGTACGTCCTATTTACAGACGTAAACTTCCAAAACTGTCACACAGAAACCATTAGGTTCCGCGTTACAGTATTTCATCGCAAAGAAAGTCCTCGGAGCTAAAATATTTAAGTAACACCTCTTTCCTACGGGATTTTATCCGGATCTAGTCAACAAACAGAAACGATACATCGGAGAACAAGTCGTCCAGAATGTTCAGATAGCAACTGCTCCTTATAGATACAAAGCACCAGTGCTCTTACTGGAAGAGGAATTTCTCGAGAACAGGCGGTAACGGCAGTTCCCTGGAGATACAGAGCACCCGTGTGCTTACTAGAAATACCAAGATAATAATGACTCAATCAGGTTGACTCACTGGAAGAAATACCATCTCACCCACCTTTTATCAGAAATCTAACAAACGACGGATTTTTCTGTGAAACAAATGTCCTGGAATTGAATCTGAAATTACCTAAAGATAATTTTCGTTATTGACGACTCGTTATCAGAAATGGAGCACAAGCTTGGTTTGAATGGGCATGGGAAAGTAAATTTGTTATGGGCTTTTTGAAGGAAACATTTCAATATTCACCTTTAGAAATACAGGATAAAACACGTAGAAAGTTTGTGTATAGCCGGAAGGAGATCTGATAGTGACTCGTGTCCTTTATTGTTTTATCCAATGTCAAACCTCACTTTGAATGCAAGACAGTTCACGTATATGGTGTTAAAGCTTCGCTCAAATGATTGATAAAACATAAAAAATTTTAAGTCGTAGGTACTGTCAATACTTTGCAGCTGAGACTGCTAACGCTAGTCACCCCCAGCTCGTCCCAGATTAACAGTGTCGAAGCCCTTGGTGCAAAATATTATCGTCGTAGCTATGTACTCTAATGGAGAAGAGAAGTGGTGATATATAGTTTCTCGTCGCCGGATTAAGGACCTGTGTCGTCATTTACAGCTGAAGCATCTTCAGGCTATCTAATCGAGTGAAACAGTCAGAAGTCAAATTTTAACAGGCAGAACCATTTAAAGGACTGCTAATGTATTTTCTGTAGAAAGAACAGCTTTACTGGCACGCATTAATGGGGAGTTCCTAGAAATGAATCTTTCCTTGATCCAGAAGGAAATTATTTAATGAACTTTAATATCCCAGAGTGATTCAAAGCTAATTGCAGAGATTGCTGATATCTGTTCTGTAGTATAGATGACGTCGTCGTCACAACGACGGCAAGGAAATCAAATCAAAATAACTCCGCAAATGTCCTCACGTGTTCTTGCGTGGCCAGCAAAGGCGATTCACGAAACTGCAGTACCAGAGTTCGATCCTTATGCTTGCGGAACCAAAGAAAGTCAATTCCATTTAGTTTTTTCAATGGTCTCACCTAAGTTGCCTATAAACCTACTTGTTGACTTCCGACTCAGCCCCCCCCCCACCCCCCGCCCCACACACACACACATACATACATACAAACACACGAGAGCGTGCGTGCGCTCGCTCTCTCTGGAAGATTCCACCGTGTCTCTTACTTTCTATAAAAACCAAAAACTAGGAGGAAGATTGAGATGGATGTGGAATTTTACATTGCCTGACAGAATAAGATTGAGAATTTTTCTGCGGTAGACGGTGTTCACAAATTGTGCTTCACCCATGTGCTCTTACCTAGTATAACTAAGGAACTTCACAGCCAAATTTATACACCGCTGGCCAGTGAGATTGCAGTACCAGGTAAGATAGTATATGAGGAAATTGTAGTTATTGTACAATATAATACAACAAATACAGTACATGATCAATCATGCAGGTGAGTTAAGGTATACGTGGTGCGAAATTTAGGATACCGGGTGATATGTCTGAGAGTAAAATGGATGTAGATAGGACCGGTACGAGAACACAAGCGACTTACAATTTGGCGCCCCCTGACCTCCCTCTTTTTCCCTCCTTTAGTTTGATCCGTGCGTTTCCACTATTAGTCCTGGTACACACTCTACAAAAATCTAGCGCCCCTCTCATCTTCTCCCCCCAAGCAGTGGTACTAATTGTGAAACTGATCACAGCTGTGGTGCCCCTGGCGCCGCCCTCCACTCGGCGCAGAATACGTTGGTTTGTATTGCTTGGATCTTAAACGAGCGCTGGTTATCACTCGGCTGGGTACAAAATCCGAGTCTGGGTGAAACATACAGTATCGCACAAAGGTAATTTGCATTTTAACTAGTAAGTTGTTATGCACGTTTATCTGTATGCGGAATCAGAACAAACCCGTTGATCAGACAGTAGACTGCTTGACTTCGCCGCAGCCGGCCGTGGTGGCCGAACGGTTCTAGGCGCTTCAGTCCGGAACCGCGCGACTGCTACGGTAGCAGGTTCGAATCCGGCCTCGGGCATGGGTTTGTGTGATGTCCTCAGGTTAGTTAGGTTTAAGTAGTTCTAAGTCTAGTGGACTGATGACCTCAGATGTTAAGTCCCATAGTGCTCACAGCCATTTGAACCAGTTTTGAATTTCGACACAGTTACGTGTATTGATTTCTGAGTGCAGCTAACCATCGACTTTAGCCTTAAGCGGTGTTTCCAATGCGTTAATAATTATTTTGTAGAAAGGGAAGATAACAAATATCCTAACTACGTAGAGCAAATCTAGTTTTAATAATTTTATATATTTACAGCAATGCCTAAAACTGAAGAGTATTCAGTAGATTTCAGATGAGCTGTCTTAACAGCGCTGATTCAACGCCAAACTCAGTCCTCCCTTGGAACTTCGCTATAGCTATTGAGTATTTGCGCTCCGCTTCAGAAAACGAGGTGTACGGTAAAGAACAATGCACAAAGTGGTAGTCCAAAGCAAAAAGAAGATAGGACATCCAAAGGCAATCAATGGCTGATCCAAAAATTCCGCCCGGGCAATACGTGATGGTCTACAGGCCGTGAAGGATCATGTTTCGACAGTTAAATGCCGCTTAGCAGCTACAGATCTGAATAGCAGGCGACTTTCTGGAATACCTATGGTAAATGAGAAAAATAGGAAGAGGAAACAACAATTTGCTAAGGAGGATGTGTCACGGACCATTAAAGAATGGACACAAAATCTGTGGGGTAAAGAAACCAAGATTAATCTCTTTTCCTCAGGCGACTTACAGAACGTTCGACGGCCGAAAAGCAAGAGGAACGATTAAGTATCAAGTAGCTACCATGAAGCACAGAGGAGGAAATACCCTGGTGTAGGGCCGTTTCTCACGAATTGGTGCAGATACTCTCATCGAAATTCATGGGGCAATGGATAGTATGAAGTGAGGTGACATTTTAACTGACCATGTGATACCTAACGGAACTGTCTTCAGCATGGTAACGATCCGAAGCAGACTTCTGGCCACTTGAAGATAGCCCTGAAGCAGCACAAAATAAAGCGATTTGAGTGGTCCAGCCAAAATCCAGACTTAAAACCTATAAAAAATCTCTGGGACCAGCCGGGCGCATTCTACAAAGAGTTGTGTGAACAATGGAAGAAGATTCCTCAGGCGTCATTGTCGGGGCTATGCAACCAAGTGCTAACCCAAGAACATCATGAATCAAGACTTCATTACTCTTTACCTTACGTCTAGTTTAACTAAACGTTTTTGAACCTATGTAATTTGTTCATTTGTGTTTTATTATTGGTGCAAAGGTTAAGAAAGTAAAACAAGCGTAAAAACACGCCCTGCCACTCCTGTGCTCAGGGCTGCCGCTGGCCATACCATTATTGGCCAAAGAGCCTCTGTTGCCACGCCAGGGCTCATTACTTGTAGCAGATTAATCAACCCAGTCCCGTACGAGTTGGGGCATAGCATGTGCGTTCGTACAAGAGGGTCAATGGCCGGGTAGCCACATTTTAACTATATATGAAAGTTGTATCTGTTCCCGAAAGAACAGATAACATTGTGCAGCTTCTCTAGAATCAAATAATAATTAAATCGACACCCCAGCTGCAAACAGGCGTTGATATACATGATTGAGTACATGTTGAGTGTGATGGGGAAACATCTATTAGGAACACTACGAATGTACCGGTGTGGACATGTTGGGAATGTGGGACTCGCTGGGAGCGTGCAAGGGATAAGTCCCTGCAGGCGCACTGTCCTCTGTGTCCTCGGGGGCTCAGATGGATAGAGCGTCTGCCTTGTAAAAAGGAGATCCTGGGTTACAGTCCTCGTCGGGGCACAAATTTTCATGTCCCCCATGATGTATATCAACTCCTGTTTGCAGCTAGGGTGTTGATTTAGTTATCATTTCATTCTAGACAAGCTGCAAGGTCAGCAATGGTATCTGTTATTTCGAGAACAGATTCTACCTTCATACATACCTGTGCAATATCCTTATTACGGTGCAAGTGCCAGTCGTGGTCAGAGCGCTGATCCGTATAGTCGTGAGTACAGTATGTCAGAGTTAGACTTCGAATGTGGGCAAATTGTTGCTGCTCGTGTGCTAGATGCTTCCGTAAACAAGGAAGCCAAAGCGTTTGGTGTTTCAACAGGCACCGCAGACAGGGAAATCGGAGAGACATAATTCACTAAGAACCTAGTGGGACGAAAGTTTGTGTTGACTGATCGTGATAGACTGTCATCGAAGGGAATTGTGACGAAAAAGAACATGACGGCAGCTGCAAGAGTATCTGAAGCATTAAACATCGCACTCGCGAACCCATACAGGAAATAAAAGTCTGACATTATGTGCAATGCTGCGGGTGATATGAATTGTTATATTATTCTGAAATGCCAGGTTCGCCAAGATTGTTTTGTAAATCATTTTATTGATTACCGGTGTCATCATCGGATCTTGTAACAATTAACAGTAATTAATAATCTTTACAAACATGCAAGTCACATAGGGATGTTGCGTCATTTTACAATTGAATGTAGCAAGGAACATCAGCAAGTAAAAATAATACGCAACAAATATAAAATATACATCAGATTGTGCTGATGTGCTAGCGGACCCGTTCATTTACGTTTTACGTTTCGGTATCTTATGTTTGACATGGTCATGTTCCTCGCTATCTTTCATTTGTAAACGGCGCAACATCACTATGCGACTAGCACGTTAATGTGTTACAAGATCCGATGATGACAGCACAGACCTGTCGAAATCGGTAATCAATGAAAAGATTTACAAGTGTCTTGGTGAGCCTGATATTTCAGAATAATGTAAAAGAACCTCGAAGGGAGCTCTATAAGCAGAGAGTTGCACGGCGAGTTGGGATTGTAAAACACTCACCAGTGGTGAAATTGCCCGTAACAGAAAAACGTGGTGCCGAAGCCGTAAAACACGGACCATGAAGCAATGGAGGAAAGTTATTTGCTCGGACGAGCCTTACTGCACACTGTTAGCAACATGTGGACGAATTCACGTCCGAAAAGTAAAAGATGGCAGGGATTGAATGATGATGTGGGCAGCCATGTCGTGGAATTCCGTGCGCCCCAAATTACCCGGCAAGGTCCAATTACTGCCGAGGACTATGTTATAGTTTTGGCTGATGAGTTCCATCCAATAGTACAATGTTTGTTCCCGTGTGATTACACTGTGTTCCAAGATGACAGGACCCCTGTCCGCACAGCTCGCATCGCCCAGCACTGGTTTTGTGTGCGCGAGGACGATCTGTCGCCTCTCCCCTGGCCACCAGTTCTCAGTATTATTGGGCCTTTGGAGAGAAGGCTGCGTGCTCGCTATACAGCTCTATCATGGTTAACTTGCCACCTCCATCACAGTTAACTGAACTTGCTACTATTGTACATGAAGAATGGTACAAGACAAGCAATTATACATTCTGAGGTGACTGAAAGTTATTTTGAATGTCAACGAATTTGCTACACAGTATTAGGTAATGACTTCCATACTGTCGCAGAAGAAGCTCAGTAGCACAGTCGACATGGTGTAGCGTTTATAAAACTAGACTTATTGCATGGAGTGTCGTCAGTTCAAAACTCGTCTGGACTGTACAATTTTATTTTCTATATTCAGTTCAGTACATTCTACAAGAATCCACAAATGTCAAGAATCATTGTACTGGAATGTTCCGTAACTGTATATATACCACATGTGTTCTAGCCGGAGGCAGTTCGCTCCGCGCTCTTGTATGTGCAACATGCTGAATAAACCTGTCTTAATTTAACTTATTGTTCGGCATTCATCTAATTACACCTTCTTCTACGTGACATTATTCTGGTGGAGACGCTGGGTATTGGAACTTGTGATAGCGCACGTGATCGACAACACAGTGGCTCCCATCAGGCCACGACAGAGCCGATGTTTACGTGGCGAGAACCCCGAGTTCGAGCCATATTCAACAGATCGCAATCTATCTGAGACAGAAGAAGAAGAGGACGTTACGATGACAACAACTGTGCGCCACCACATGAGACATCTTTCCGGGTTCTCTGGTGACGATGGCCAAAATATGTGGCCGAAGGTATATGAGCGTATAGCCAAATTTAACAAATGGGATGACACCGTGTGTTTGGCTAACGTATTTTTCTACTTGCATGGCACTGCCAAGCAATGGTATGTGAGCAACGAAGAGAAGTTCACAAGCTGGAAAGTACTCCAGGCGGAACTGCGCAAGTATTTCGGCGACACACAACGACAGAAGTGCAAGGCGGAAGGGAAATTAAAGTGCAGAGCACAGCGGCCAGGAGAAACTACATGCAAGAAGTCTTGGAGCTGTGTAAAATAGTGGATCCTAGAGTGAAGGAGGAAGATAAGGTTGCACATTTCATGAAGGGTGTTGCTGAGGACGTGTATCAAGCTCTACTCCTGAAGGAGGTTTCGACAGCAGAAGACTGCATAAAATAGTGCCAGTATATCGAGACAATGCATCAAAAAATAATTACACGCAAGAAGTTTGAACGGCTTCCAAACGTCGTATCGATGTCTGTGATGGAGGAAGCAACTGATTTCACAAGTGTTCTTCGTTATACAGTGAGAGAGGAAGTCAAGAAGGCACTTGGATTGCACAACGAGCAAAAACCCGGGGCGCTTAAAGAGGTCATAAGGGAGAAAGTTGAACAGACATTGAACCCAATCTCTTGTCCTTCATTTCCGTTTAAAACGGTGAAAAAGTCGAGACCCAGGCGGAGTTACGTTCCTACAAAACCGCACGAGGAAGCTATTTGAGCACCAAGGAAGACTGACGTCTGGAGGGCCCAGGATAACCAACAAGTATGTTTCCACTTCGGACGACCGGGACATGTGGTGCGCTATTGTCGAGAAAGACGGCGGATAGTTGATGACGCCCGCGCCAGAACACAGCAGACCGACCTTAGCCGACGCCAACTCTAGGACGACGAAGATGAACAAGAATATGTGAGTGCAGGACGACGTAGGTCACCATCGCTGCAAGCTAGCCACTGGAGAGGACGCTCCCCAACACGCCGATGAAGGTCTCCATCGCCGTTCAGAAGCTCCAGTCGATCACCTAGCCGCCGCAACATGGATAACTAAAGGGTGCGACTTTCCTTGGAGGTGAGGCCGCGGAAGAGAAAAATCCTCCGCCATCGATAACTACAAAAATGATAGGAAACCATGTCGGTATCCTCTTGGACGGCCGACCAGCCCAAGCTCTTATGGACTCTAGAGCATCATATTAAGTCATTCCGGAGAAGTACCGTCGCCAGTTGAAGAAAACCCTATTCGTCGACAACAAAAGATCTCTGCTGAAGGTGCCTAATGGGTAATATGTAAAACCTACAGGAAGATTTATTATTCGTGTGGGTATAAGTGGCCATACAAAGCCCTTAGAATTCATCGTCCTACATGAGTGTAGTCATGACGTCATTCTCGGATGGGACTTTTTGAAAGCTTCTCAGACAATTATAGATTGTGATCGCTCGACGATTATACTAGACGAGATGAGAATCTGTGGACAGGAAGACACGCATCAGAGTGAGTGGCGGCTTTGTGTGCTGGATGAAGTGGTCATTCTTGCACTCTGCTCTAGAAAGGTAACTGTCATGTGTCTTGCCTTGCCTCAACCCATGAATCTTGTAGTGGAAGGTAAGAGAAACATACCACTGAAGAATAACTTGGTCATCCCAGCTTCTGTCGTCTCGTTAAAGAACTGATTCGGTGAATTGTGGATAGTCGCCGAGAACTGCAGGACCTTCCAAGACGCATGTACGTAGCAAAAGCTGAGCCGTTAATCGCAGAACAGCTGAGCGGCATAGAAACCTCCCATGCCGAGTCTGTGATCGAAATTAGCGCTACGAGACAAGATCTTCTAGCTCGACTATCACCAGATCTCTGCAAGGAACAACAGAAGAAGCTACTTGACACTCTTCATGAGTTGTTTGAATCCTTCAATCCACAGGTGAAGAGCAAATCGACGGTGAAGCACTGGATTAGCACTGGAGATCATCAACTAATAAGCCAGAGAGCATATCATGTGTCAGCAACGGAACGTCGAATAATTCGCGACGAGGTAGAGAAAATGATGAAGAATGACATCATTCAGCCTTCGCAGAGCCAATGGTCGTCACCAGTGGTTCTCGTCAGGAAGAACGAAGGCAGCTGGTGCTTTTGTGTTGATTACAGGAAGCTTAATAACTGAAAAGGACGTTTACCCTCTTCCACGAATTGACGATACACTAGATTGTTTGAAGGGGGCTACGTTTTTCTCAGTCATGGACATGTACTCGGAATACTGGTCAATCGAAGTAGATGAGGCTGATCGTGAGAAAACCGCATTCATCACCCCTGAGGGCCTGTATGAGCTTAAGGCAATGCCGTTTGGTTTGTGTAATGCACCAGCAACTTTTGAACGGATGATGAAGTGGACGATGTGTCTTTGTTATTTAGATGATATTATTGAGCCATGCACGGCTCGTGTTCAGGCCACTTACTGTTTGTCATCTTCTATTACGGTACTGCCACCTCGTTTTCTTATTCCATTTACTAACGTCACTAACTTCCTGCCTTACTTGTCCATGAGCAGTAGTAACAGCACGTATCGATAAGTGCACTGTCGTACCATCTCTGCAGCGACCGATAGTATTTCCGGGTCGTCGTGTGTCTGGCAGTCAGTTGTAGACGGACCAGCAGTGCAGTCAGGACGCAGCAGCAGTGAAGTTGGGGATGGAGCGCCGGTAAGGTGCGGACAGCCTGTGATCGCCGACCGTTGGCGACACACATGAACTGTCCGACTGAGGGAGATAGGGGTGGGACGACCGTTGGTTGGTCGTCTCATCGGCCGACGTATATTTGGTCCTTTCACCGTTTCCGGGCCTGGGCACTCGGTCGGTTGGCTTGGAGCAGCAAGGAAGTTTCTGTCGCGTGTGCTCTGGCTGGGGCCGCTGGCGGTGTGCACGCGCGGTTGGAGTATCAGGTGCTGCTAGTGAGTGCTACGAAGTTCGTCGGCCATCGATCTTGGACATGAAAGTTGAGATGTCACTTAACCTACTATAGAGCCTCAACTGTTTACATTTCTTCGTTTGATCCTGGTTGTTGCTTTTGGGACATTCCCGTGAGCAACAACATGTGTGCATTCAAGTCGGTCAAGATTCCAGCCTTCTTCCTGCGGAGTTTAAGTTGACTTAGTTTATTCCCTGTTATTGAAGTTTACCAGCGGTATTTTCTGCCTTGTGGCCGTTGACGATCCTATTACCTGCCCTGCTCGTCGACGTAGTTTTCGGCAGTGTATTTTCCTCGTCATGTTGTTGCTGTCCAGCACAGTGTGTAGTTTGATGGCTGAGGTGTTATTGATCGTTGTGGGCACCAATATTCTTTGTGTCGGTGTAGTGAAATCTTGTGGTCGTTTTGCTAGTTGCTTGGAGCAGAACTGATGTTGTTCATTGGTCGGTCGGCTGTCTGTTGGTTGGGTTGCCTTCAGATTAAGAAGTCGTTGGACAGGCTGCTTGTCTCACCTAAACCGGCGTTAATGTTACAATCTCAGGCCGACCCTTGGAAACTTTCGAGTGCCGTTCCTTGTGTGTTACATAGTCATTTATAGGGGCCTTCAGCCGAATTTTGCATGAAATGTTTTAAGATAAGGCCTTCTGCCTTTTGATTGAAACTCTCCTTTTTGCTTAATATGCGCTTCCAGCCAAGTTCCATTAAAATTAAATTGCTAAGGCCTTCGGCCTGTTTAGATTGAAGATTTAGAAAACATTTTTGGGTGAAACCTCCAGAAGGACCTTGTATTTCAATTTCTTGCTTAGGCCTTGGGTCGTGGATTTTGAGTGTGGCCTACAGCCGACCTAATGTTAATCAAAGAATGTCGATTTAAGTTTTGAGTGTTTTGCATCCTAGTAATACTGCGTGTTGATAAAAAAAGTTTCTATGTTGAGTGCAACTGACGGCAAATTATTTGGGCCCCTTTCACAACCTAATCCGCTGTGTCCTGCTAGCCCAGACATTTCAATTATAGTGTTCTCAGAGACATTTGATGGACATATAAAAAGACTGAATGCCGTTCTTAAGTGTCTCCAACAAGGTGGACTGAAACTAAATCCAAGAAGGTGTCTCTTTGGAGCAAAAGAAGTAAAAATACTTGAAAACCAGAAAAGGTGAGAGCTATAACGGAATTTCCTATTCCTGAAAGTATTAGAGATGTGAGAAGATCTTCGGTTTATGCTCTTATTACACTCGTTTCATCAAAGATTTTTGTATCAAAGCAAGACCACGCTAAACGTTGTTAGAAGATGATGCTAAATTTATCTGGGGTGGTGTTCAACAATATTCTTTCGATATGCTGCGAAAAGCTCTGACGACTGACCGTGTACTTGGTCTGAACTACACACAGAAGCCTGTGGGTATGCGAGCGGTTTGTTCTGGTGCAAATTTCGGATGGAAACGAGAACTTTATAGCCTATGCTTCTAGGACACTTACAAAAGCCGAGGGCAACTACTCAACTACAGGAAGAGAATGTCTTTCTGTCATCTGGGCCATGTGCAAATTTCTACCGTATCTCTATGGAAGGCCGTTACAGTTGTTACAGACCATCATTCACTTTGCTGGTTAACAGGCCTTCAGGATCTAACAGGATGACTCCCCAGATGGACACTACAAGAGTATGACATTACCATACTGTACAAAAGTGGGAGAAAAGACCAAGATGCCGACTGTCTCACAAGAAACCCTGTGCAAGACCATCAAGACTTTGATGAAGATAGGGACTGTCTCGCTGCACTCCAGGATCTCTCTCCTGAACATAAGAAGAACGCCAAGATATTTCAAATTAAACTTGCCTTAAATCTGTCAGAGGATGTGAAAGGACAATTTAAGATAGTTAATGGATTAATTTGCAAGAAAAACTTTGCTCCATTTGGAAAGAAGTGGCTACCAGTGATTCCTAAGCACATGTGCTTAGATGTTCTACAAAAATTCCATGACACACCTGAGGCCGGACATTTAGGATTTATTAAGACATACAATAGGACCCACAAGAGATTTTTCTGGCCAGGTTTATTTAGGAGTGTCCGGCACTATGTATCACACTGTCGAGGAGGAGAAAGGCGGTTTCTCAGAAACCACCTGGCCCACTCATACCAATTCCGCCAGCGTGTGGGGATTGACCGCCTCGGACAATTTCCAACGTCTGCTTGCGGTAATAGATGGATTATTGTTTGCACTGCTTATCTGGGACGCTATGCCATTACAAAAGCCGCGAAAGCCAACTTCATCGTGGAAGACATTGTATTAAAACACGGTGCCCGAAGGTCGTTAATTACGGATCGAGGGGAAGTTTTTCAGTCGAATCTTGTGACATAGGTAAACCGTTGGTGCAACATTACTCATCACATGACGACTGCCTACCATCCGCTAACTAACGGGCTCACTGAACGCCTTAATAAGACCTTGGCCGACATGCTATCAATGTTGAGCAGAGCAACTGGGATGAGGTGCTACCTTTCGTGACGTTTGCCTGCAACACCGCCAAACAAGACACCACAAGATTTACGCCATTTTTCCTGGTGCATGAGCATGAGGCGACTACGACGATGGACACTCTGTTTCCGTTAAATCCTGACGACGAGGACGACGACTACATCGGCCAGGTTTTAACCAGAGCTGAGGAAGCTCGGCTGTTAGCTCGACTTCGCACGCTGCAGGATGATGAAAACGATCGCTGATGGTAAGACGCGAGCCACCGCCCTGTTGTGTACCAGCCTCGTGACGTAGTCTTGATATTCACTCCTGTTCGGAAGGTTGGTCTCTCTGAGAAGCTCCCCAGGCGCTACTATGGACCTTATGAGGTTGTAAGACAGTTTTCTGATGTTACTTATGAAATTGAAGATTTCGACCCCGACGTAAGACGACGAAAGATCAGAGATACGGTCCATGTCCTGCGAGTGAAGCCCTATAAGGATCCTGCAACCCAGGGTAAATTCGAAGTTCTAACGACAGGCAACAAGCGGACAGGTGACGAAGAGCGTAGCGGCAAGGGAAGTTCTAAGAAGATCACCGCCAGGGCGAGCATCAGTCATCGGGAGTCGGAGTATGCAGGACCGATGACTCGTTCCCGGACTAGAAGGACGGAACACCGAGACGCTGTTCTCTTAAGGACGGAGCAATGTCGCAGAAGAATCTTCGTAGCACAATCACCATCCTGTAGTGGTTCTGGTACCAGACTGTTGCATGGAGGGTCGTGTGTTCTAAACTCACCTGGCCTGTAAAATTTTAGTTTCTATATTTGGTTCGAGTACAATATAGAAGTATCCACAAATGTCAAGAATCACTGTACTGGAATGTTCTGTAACTGTATATATACTGTATGTGTTCTAGCCGGAGGAAGTTCGCTCGGCGCAAGTGCTGAATAGACCTGCGTTAACTAAAGTCCGTCATTCATCTAATTACACATTCTTCTACGTGACAAGCCCTGCATGTGTCCTGGCTTTACGATACTGTCCTCTCTGGCACTAGTCACATGGGGCGACTGAAGAATGCGTAACGTTGAGTGTAGCCCTCCTACATCCATCGATACTGTATGGATTCTCAAAAGACCATGATCCAGCAGCTGTCTAATTCCGAAAAGTGGAATAGTTCCGTTTACATAACATTATCTTCCCACAAGCAAAAGATGTTCACTAGCGTTTTCTGAGTGAGAACGCCCTTTATCTAATTCTTTCCTTATCTTCTGTATGTAGATAAAAGCATTTTATCTAGTTTGTAGTGTTTTACTGAAGTGCTTATCATTGGGATATCCAACTATTTAGCACAATTTATGCCATAATAATGTTTATGTGTTTTACAAGTTTAAGGGCCAGTAGTTCTACCATAATACTGACAACGTTAATGAGCATAGACTTTTATTTAGTAAAACCCACTGTCTTAATTCATCAAATTCGGTATGTGGATTACTGTCACAAGAATATCAACAGCGGCGGATACACTAAAGCTGAAGCAGATGACTAAGATGAGAGTAAGCTAGTGACGTGCATGCCATGCACTTTCCGGGCCAGCGGTAACCTTCGAGGAATGGATATCTCACTGATAACGGAGCGGTGTCCCGCTATCTCACCCACACTGGGCGCGGCTGGCTGACCACCGGGTCAGACGGCCGGCAGACATGGCACGAGTAGGAGGCGCGGTGACGGTGACCATCCCGCAGGGCACGCTCAGGGGCCGCAAGGCCAAGACGCCCTCTGGCCGGCCCTACAGCGCATTCCAGGCCATCCCGTATGCGCTGCCGCCCGTCGGCCCTCTCAGGTTCAAGGTGAGCACACGTAACAACTACAACTACATTTACTACTATCCAGTAGTTTGGTAAAGCTATAGTAATCTGTTAACGCACTAACGTTTTGAGTCATATCTCCCCTGGTTTGGAGTGACTCGCCACTATTTGTTTTCCTGTTCCAACCTCTTCATATCAGTTATTACTGAAATACATTCAAATTTTTGTTTTATAAAATAATTGTCCTCTACAGCTCACTCTAGTACCATGGACATTCCTTGATGTCTAAACATGTCCTATCCTCCTGTCTCTCCTTGTCAGCTTTTCCAGATGTTGTTTTCACCTCCAGTTCTGCTGGCAACCACTTCATCTTATCAGTCCACCTTTTTTCAAACATTCTTCTACAAAACTACATCTCAAACGTTTTGATACTGTTCCGCTTTTCCCCATAGTCGATGTCTACTTATCATAGCCTCTCTTGGTTCTCAGTACGCTTAAGTATGGAGGCTGCTACGATACAACTCTCAATGCTAGTTTATCTTGTAAAAGCCTCTTTATCTCTGTGAAACTGGTGCAACCAATATCCATTCAAACCTGCATACTGTAGTATGCAGAGAAGTACTCTCTCTACAGTTTTTACGGACATTTTCCTCCGGCATCAAACTGATGATTCCGTGATGCTACATCATCTGCCCTATCACCTAGCTCGAATTGTGACACAAATCTGTTTTCTTATCAGCTCGATTCGGTTCCTATTCGTAAGTTATCCGCTCTTCCAACTTGCGCCGCCTCCGCAGCTGAGTGACCAGGGCGGCTGTATACCCTGCGATGGGACACGCGTTCGATTCCCGATATTGCCAGTGAATTTTCTGTTATATCCTAGCCAGTAATGCCAACCGAGCCCGCTGCCAAAAAGGTTGGCAGCATCAAAGTCCGGACGCCGTCCGCATAAGCAGCGCCAGCGATGCAGGAAATCGCCGCAAGTCTGCGCGCGCCACCGCTGGCTTCTGGCTTCTTAAGCGCTGGAGTCGCGAGCGCTAGGACAGTTCTGGATTCGCCGCTCAGTTGTAGACTCTCCACCGAATTGTGTACTTGCTAGTCAGTTGTGTGTTCATCGCAGCAGAGTTGTTGTTTGTCGTCAGCCGACGCTGACCTAGCCGCACCGACTCGAACTAGACAGATTTCTGTAGACCATGTTCACCACTGTGTTCTGTATCGTCGTTAATAAAGATAAGTACCGACTTTCATTTAATCCGAGTGTTTGGGTTTTCATCCTTCTGTTCACTGTTCCAGCGGACCGGTCGGCCCGCTATTAAAAGTGTGGCGGTGACTTCGTAGGCCGTTTCTACAGCGAAGTGTTGTCGCTACGAAGGCCGTCACAAAATTTTCTTTTGATAGAAGGACTGGCACCGTGTACCCACAACCTCATTGGGCCAGTCGAGGAACTATTCGACCGATTAGAAACGGTGTCAAGGTCAAGAAACACGACAGCGACGGGAGAGCGGTGAGCTGTCCACAGGCTCGTTCCAATGACGGCTTTAGCAGAGGATGACAAGGCGATCCGTCGTGCCCGCTTAGCCCGTCTACGGTTACAATGGGCAACTTTACCTACTTACCCATTTAACATGCAACGCACTTCTGTAGCTTCATATTTCAAAAGCTTTAATTTATTTACTGTGTGGCTGTTTATCAACAGCGTTTCACTTCTATACAAAGCTAACCACCAAATTTTCGAAGATTTAATTTGTATTTTCTGTTACCAAATTTTTTCTTTTTCAGAATCATTTTCTTACTGTTATCAATTTATATTTTGTATCCTTTCTACTTCGGCTGTCGTTAGTTATTTTTCTGTTCATACATCAGAACTCATAAACTACTTACATTGTCGAATTTCCTCACCTAAATCCCTCATCACCTGATTTAATTCACGTACGTTCTATTAGCCCTGTTTTACTTTTATTGAAGTTCATCTCGCTACATTTTTTCAAGTCCCTACCAATTCCGATCAAGTGATATTCTAGGTACTATCATTCTCTGACAGAGTTACATCGCAATCACCAAACTTCAGACTTCTGATTTCTTACCCCTCTCTAAATTTCTCGTTGCTTTCCTATGCTACTTGTTCACTACACGGGCTGAATAACATTGGGGATAGGCTACACATCCATGTCACTCCCCTATGAACGAATGCTTGCCATTCATTTCTTTCCACTCTCTCAACTGCAGTCTGGCTTCTGTACAAGCTGTAGATAACCTTCCGCTCCAAGTATTTTATCCTTCCTGCCTTCAGAATTCTCCGCAGTATATTCTAGTCAACGTTGTCTAAAGTAATCTCTAAATCTTCATACACTGTAAACGAGGGTTTGCTTCCATCACTCAGTATTCCCTGATCAGTCGTACAAAATTTGACTTCACCGATGTTAAGCTCATCACGAAGAACGCTGTCTAACGCAAAGGCGACTAGGCGTATTGGCAACAGAGGATTTATTTCTCACGAATTGTGTACAAGGCGATAAATCTCTCTTCCTTCCCTTCTTCTTCTTCGCTCTCGTTTACATTTACAAACTTGATATCAAATCGATAATCCTCCGCTCGTTGTCTAGAACGACAATGAGAACACACTTGATGTGGTTTGGAAAGCGACCTGCCCACGTCTTCCCTCTTCTCAATACTTCATCATTAACTTAATTCTACAGCTAATCCTACTGCTTCAGATCATTTTTAAAACTGATACAAAAGATGAGGTAGATATTCGATGTATAGTAAACCAGAAAGAGACAAGGTAAACGAAAAAAATAAATGAAAGTTGTGAGACGGCTATGAAACAAAGCATTTAAAGAAGGAATTCGCCGACAGCAGTATAAGACATGTCCTGTTTCAGAAGACAGTTTGGAGGTTCAGGATCGTGATACAGGCTACTGAAGCAGATGGACTAAGAGGAAAGGAGAGAGTACAGGAAAATCTAAGCCGCAGTGATCAACTGAATTTTGGTGCTGAAGGGTCGGAATCGAAGCATTTGAGATGCGGTACTACAGACGAATGTTGAAAATCAGGTGGACTGATGAAGTCAGGAATGAGAAGGTTCTGTGCAGAATCGAAGGGGAAAGGAACATATGGAAAATACTTACAAGGAGAGGGGACACGATAATAGGACACCTGTTAAGACATCATGGAATAACTTCCATGATATTAGAGGGAACTGTAGAGAATAAAATCTGTAGTGGAAGACAGAGATTCGTATATATGCAGCAAATACTTGAGGACTTAGGTTGCAAGTGCTACTCTGAGATGAAGAGGTTGCCACGGGAGAGGAAGACGTGGGAGGGGGGCCGCTTCAAACCAGTCAGAAAACTGATGACTCAAAAACAAAAGCTTTAGAAAGAATTCAATAAATACATTTATTATGTTCAAAATACGATAATATAAATTTTTCAAACGACAATGCCTCTCTCAGCAACAGAATGTACTCGTAACATTTTAGCTCAAATGGTTCAGGTGGCTCTGAGCACTATGGGACTTAACATCTGAGGTCATCAGTCCACTAGAACTTAAAATTACTTAAACCTAACTAACCTAAGGACATCACACACATCCATGCCCGAGGCAGGATTCGATCCTGTGGCCTTAGCAGTCGCGTGGCTCGGGACTGAAGGGACTAGAAGAGAATATTTTAGTCTCAGATTAGTTCTGTATTGGAATTTACAATGAAGTTTATCATCCAGAGACCTCTTATGTTTCCCAAATCGTGGTTAGGACTCACTTTCTTGGATTTTTCGTCTACACTCTCCCAGATAGGACATATAAACAAGCTTCAAAACCTCAACTTTCCATTAACAAGTGCATGTCTTACCTTATAAAGATACACAGAGACATTTCTGCAATGGCAGGAAGACTGAAGTTCCAAATCCAATCCAACTATTATCGGTAAGGTCTCGCTACATTTTTTCTCCATCACGCTCTCAAGAGTCCCACTCAGAAAATCCTTCAGATGAATCTTCGTGTTATAAAAATGGAAAACAGTTACAGTCCGACATGCGATTGTCAAACAGGAGACGTGCGCTGTTCCGGGTGGATAACGATTGAGGAGGTTAACGACCATGATACGGAAGGAAGGAAAGTATCACTTCAGGGGCCCGTAGACGAGGGCATCCGCGGCATTAGCAGAGCGGTCTAAGGCGCTGCAGTCATGGACTGTGCGGCTGGTCCCGGTGGAGGTTCGAGTCCTCCCTCGGGCATGGGTGTGTGTGTTTGTCCTTAGGATAATTTAGGTTAAGTAGTGTGTAAGCTAAGGGGCTGATGACCTTAGCAGTTAAGTCCCGTAAGATTTCACACACATTTGAAACTTTTTTTTTTTTAACGAGGGCATCGACGACGCCAGCAGACACGGGATTTCATTACAAACAATACCCTCTACATGGCCTACAAATTTAATGATCGCAATTTAAGGAACTCATTTGCTGCATTAAAAAATTGACAGGGAACGCAAACCCTCAGCTGAACGAGTATGGGACATGCCATCAGCTGTATCCTTTGAAAAGGAACCAGCCGGGTTATGAACTGAAACATTTCAGAGAAACTATCGAAAAAAAATCTGAACGGGCAGATAGGAATTGGAATTTCTCTTCACCTGAAAGCGAGTCTGTTGTTTCCTTCGAACTGGTCGACTGGAAGTTTATGGCGGACCATAGACTACGACAGCAAGGCCCAGGCGGTAGATCGCAGTTTATATTTCAATTAGGTCGAGCGTCGGGTCGAGTTACTATGTGTTTTCAAGGTTCGTAAAAACGTTTGAAACCCATGTCTCTTCCAGTATTCACAGGCAAAGATTGTGGAAAACACCACTATACTTAATTTTAGGCACGTGGACCATATACAATCAAAAACACTGTGTTCAAGAACTACGACTTCTATTAAAAATTTATTTATTATTATGTAAACACGAACAACCGGAGCTACACATATTCACTAAAAGAATGTAAGTCCGATATTTCTGTTAGGGGTTCAGGATGGTGTCTATGTTATAAGCCTAAATGGTGGAAAGTAAACTTATACCCTATGTTACGCTCTTTATTCTCTAGTTCTCTCTGTATCTCAATATTTTTTTGTTTCTTCTTTTCTGATTTTGCTGTGATATGCATTCTTGAAATTTCCATAACCCGCCATGAAAACGAGTCTCAAATCATCTCACTTCGTGTAACACTCTTCTCACGAAATCGCCTCACGTAGGGCCGGATGACGTAGACAGTTTTTCTTACCATGTGAGGTGTATGGAGGGGAAAAATTGCTTCTTGCCCTCTACCCACCAAGGTCAACTTTTAAATATATTTCCAACCAAGCACAAAAGTTCATTGCATTTGAAGTCAATACGAGAAAAACAGAAGAGGGAGTAAATGAAAACAGGACGGGAGAAATGATACTGTGCCGATAGATGCAAGTCGAAACAAGTAAATGGCATAGCTTCAGAATCACTGAGCTGCTTTGAGAAAGCCAGCCACGACAAATCTGATGAATCCAATATGCGAAGTAACGGATGAAATAACGTCAGATTTAAGGAAGAATGTGATAATTCAAATTCCTAACAAGGCTGGAACAAACAAGTGTGAAAATCACCGAACCGCTGACTTAATATAATGGTTCCAAAAAATGACAAATTATTCACAGAAGCCGACCTCGGGGAACATCAAGTCTGGGTTCTGAAGAAATGCAGGAACACGTGAGGTCATAGCCTACTGACCTTACGACCTATCTTAGGAAACAGACTGAAGGAAGTCAAATCTCCGATTGTACCAGTTGTAGGTTTAAAACAGGTTTTTGATGATGTTAGCTGTGATAATTTCTGAAATTCTGCAGGTAACAGGAGTAAAATACAGTGACTGAAAACTTATGTACAACTAGTGTAGAGACCAGACAGTGGCTACAAGTGTGGAAGGTCGTGAAAGACAATCAGTAATAGAAAAGGGAACCTATAGAATTGTACCCTCCCCCTCGTGTTATTAATTTGTAAATTGAACAAGCAGAAATTTGGGAAAGTGATTAGACTTAGGGGAGAAGAAACAAAAGCTTTGCGCTTTGATGATGACACAGCAATTCTGTCAGATACGGCAAGGTACTGAGAAAGCTGTTGAGTGGAATGGATAATGATTTGAAATGAGATTGAAAAAAAGTGCATCAACAGAAGTAAAACAAGGTGTTGCAATGTTGTCGAATTAAAGTGACGCCTAAGGAATTAGGTTAAGAAGTGAGACAATGAAAGAAGTCAATAGAATAACTGAAGATGGTCGAAGTTAAGAGAATATCAAGTGCAGACTGACTGTAGTAAGAAATATGTTTCTGAAAGAAGAAATGTGTTAGCATTTAACACAAATGTAAGAATCTGGTAGTCTTTTCTAAAGGTATTTGTATGAAGTGCGGCTTTGTACGGAACTCATGAAAAGAATCCAAATTTTTGAAATGTGGTGCAACAGCATAATGTTGAAAAATAGATGGGCATCTGCTAGGGGCTTTCAATAAGTCACACAATACTTATTTTTCTGCACCAGTGTCAGCTTAAAAAGTGCGAATTTTTTTATGTGACATCGTAGAATATTATTGCTACACTCATTGTAGTTTCATGGAGATCCGACAGGTTGTGGTGCTACACGCTGCCTTCAAAATGGCGTAACGGAGGTACGATCCGAGCAATCACTGAGTTTCTTTTTGCGGAAAACCATATCGTCACAGATATTCATAGGCGCTTGGAGAATGCCTCCGGAGACCTGACAGCGAACAACAACACGGTGTCTTGTTCGTCGAGGTGTCTGTCATCATCGTACTAAGGTCACGAAAGCCTGTCTGTAACGTCCCATTCGGCCGTACACAACTGGAACTTGTGGACTCTCTCGTTCTAGGCGATGGACGGAACACCTTGCTACACAGCAGCTACACAGCAGCGTTCACGTCCTAGTCCACCAGTTGCGGTACTCAATAGTTGTGTTCCGGCTGGGTTCCTCGCCGTCATAAAGAGCAACAAAGGATCATCTGAGCAGAATTGCTTCCACGTCTCGAGGCTTAAGGTGACACTTTTATCGAACTTAGTCTAAGGCGATGAAACATGGGTTCATCACTTCGAATCGGAAACAAAGCGGCATATCAGCTCTCCTCCGAAGAAAAGTTCAACGCCGCATCATCAGCTTGTAAAGTCATGGCGACAGACTTCTGGAACTCTGAAGCGGTTATACTGTTTGATGTCGGCCCTCATGATGCAACGACAAAATCGGAAATGTACCGTGATACCCTCAGGAAACCGGAGAAATTATTTCAGCGTGTTTGTCGTCATAAAAATGCAAACCAAGTTCTCCTTCTTCATGACAATGGAAGGCCTCACACAAGTCAATGCACCCGAGAGAAGCTCACAGATCATCATTGGATTGTTCTTTCTTATCCTCCCTACAGCCTGTAGATGTCAGCTGCTGACTTCCTTCTGTGTGGTACAATGAACGAGGCACTCCACGGAAAGCAATTCCTGGATGTCTGGGAGGTTACTGATGCAGCGAGACGTTGGCTCCGACGTCTTCCAGTAGAGTGACACCATGCAGGCATACTGGCTCTCCGACTAGGATGGCATAAGGCCGTCGCGTTGAACGGAGATTATGATGAAAAATAGGGTTTTGTAAAAAAAATGTTCAGATGTGTGTGAATTCCTAAGGGACAAAACTGCTGAGGTCATCGGTCACAAGACTTTCACAACACTTAAACTAACTTATGCTAAGAACAACAGGGAGGATTTGAACCTCCGACGGGAGGGGTCGCGCAATCCGTACCTGGCTCCTCAAACCACGCGGCCTCACCACGCGGCAAGGTTTTGTAAGCAGAAGATTGGGGAATAATATGGTGTACTGGAATCCAGATTAGAATCAACTAGATTTCCGGAAAAGTTGTATTACGTCACTTATCGAACGCTCCTAGTAGAACAACTAATGAGGAGGTACTACACCAGTTTGGGGGAAAATTATATTTGCAGCACAAGAGGCATCCTGAACCATAAGGAATTTTCAGTTAGATAATGGCGGGATATGTGTGTTTGATGGGGTCAGCGGGGAGGGTAGGGGGGGGGGGGGGATTGCGGAGGGAGTCAAACTCTTGAATACAGTAAGCAGGTTCAGTTCGATATTGGTTACAGTTAATATGCACATGATAAACCAGTCTTCGAAAAGAAGGCAACGAAACATTAACAAATGTCATTACAATCTCTTCGTGGAGTTGACTTAATTTTCCTAACTGAGCCTGGATGTTACTGAGGTTCTTCGGAGGCATACCTTGTAGGTTTCACTGTTTTTCGATTTAGTTCGCAGATCTGTTATTATCTTAAAAAGTATTTTTCGTGTACCACCAGTAGTGAATAGTTGTTCTCTCAGCAAATAATCAAAAAGACAAAAGTGATGTTATTATCCCATAACATGGTTGGAGAACATCACTGTTATTACTTCAGCCGGTTCTTAGAAGGATATTATTCGTTTTGCTAACGTTGAGGAAGGAAAAAAAACTACCGAATTCAAATACTAGCTTCTTAAAGCATTTATTCTAGTTTTCTGGCATTAACGATTCATCACCTGCAGGATATCCGCTCCATTGCCTGAATGGTCAGCACGTTGGAATGCCACGCACGGGGACCCGGGTTCAATTCCTGGCTGGGGTGGTAGATTTTTCTCCCCTCAGGGACTGGGTGTTGTGCTGTCCTCTTCATCATTTCATCCCCATTGTCGACGCGCCAAGTCGCCCAATGTGGCGGCGCACTCAGTAAGACCAGCACTTGGCGGCCTAACTTCCCGCCTGGGAACTCCCGGCTACTGGCGCCATACGATCATTTCCATTTCCTACCTGCTAGATATTCTATGTGTAATTCAGTTTCAGCATTCTTTATCTAGGAACAGGCAATATTTCTCATCTCTTGATTGACTTTTTCTAATTTAACTAGCCGGCAGCTGGTGGCCGAGCGGTTCTGGCGCTGCAGTCTGGAACCGCGCAACCGCTACGGTCGCAGGTTCGAATCCTGCCTAGGGCATGGATGTGTGTGTTGTCCTTAGGTTAGTTAGGTTTAAGTAGTTATAAGTTCTAGGGGACTTATGACCTCAGCAGTTGAGTCCCATAGTGCTCAGAGCCATTTGAACCATTCTAATTTAACTAAAAATTACGTGTAGTAAGTCGTTCGACATTGTTCAGGGAAGTGAACAGTCTCTCAGCGTAATGATAGAAGTACACTTTGGAGCACAACAGAGGCACAAGTGACCACAAAGGGCGTATCTTCAGACATGTTTCAGCAGAATATAATTACTTGCCTACCAAATGTAATTAAATTCTCCTCGCTACTTACTTTATAGAGATAATGCCGTCTCCTGCTATGAACCTGTCATGTATTCTTGCTTTATCTTATCAGTTCACATGTTGGATAACGCAGAAGTTTACGATGTGTTTTTATCGTTTCCTCATGACGGGAAATAGACGTCTTTCCACCTGACGCTTGCAGTTTTGGTAATCGTTTCATTTTTTAAAAGTCTCTATTTTAGAAAACTGGAAATTGGTGGTCAGATCCTATGGGACCAGGCTGCTGAGGTCATCGATCCCTAAGCTATCTTAAACTGACTTACGTTAAGGACAACACACACACCCTTGCCCGAGGGAGGACTCGAACCTCTGACGGGGGCAGCCACGCGAAACGTGGCAATGCGCCTTTAGACCGCGCGGCTACCCCGCGCCTTTGTATTTTACTGTGGTTGCTTAGCGCCAAATAAAGGGAGCCAATAAGTGATAAAACTCTTTCTCCGCGATTTTGTGACAGTTAAATAATAAGAAAGTGCTCATAGTACTTAAGTTATCAAACGCTCAAAGAGTTCAGACATCGAAAAATACTACTAAGAAGGTACAATGTAAAATTTCGGATACAACACGCTGACTACAAGGTGAGCCGCTACACTCATTGGGTCGGTCTTCCGCCACTGCGATTCTTTCCATAAAGCCCAAGCTCTCTATGACTGGTTCTGCCAGACACACGCCAAGTCCAGTATATTGATGCACTAATAAATAACAAATAAACAAGTTAAATACGATAAGAAAATGATTGCAACCTAAATACGAAATTGTGTTGTCAACACAGTGCCTAAACTAAGTTGAATACTAGCTGTAGTATTTCGTAACTGACATGATGGATTTGTATAAAATTATTAAACACGTGTACAATGTAGTGACAAAAGTCATGAGGTACTTCCTAATATCGTGTCGGACCTCCTTTTGCCTGGTTTGGAGCTGCAACCACATGGCGTGGACTCAGCAAGTCGTTGGAAGTCCCCCAGCGATATGTTGAGCTATATTGCCTCTAAAGCCGTCCATATTTGCAAAAGTGTTTCCGGTGCAGATTCTGTTCACAAACTGACCTCTCGATGGGATCTGCCCAAAATGTTCAGCAATACGACCAAAACAACTGCACGGGTTACCATAGTCCAACTTCAGTTCACGACTTCAGCCTGTTTCCCCCTTCTCAAATCGTCAGGTTTGCCGAGGCTCTCTAGTATTGGGGTGGCACCCCAGATTTGCACGTAAATGAGCAATTCGCCGACACCTGGCAAGCGAATTTCAGTATTAAAACATCTTCCCTGTACGAAAATATACGTAAAGCATGTCCAAACTAACATTGCATCGTAATTCGGAATTACAAAGGCACTGCAGTGTGGTATTTATCCACTGACACAGGGAAAGCGACTTTCAAGTAAAATGTCTCCCCTGTACGGGAATATAAGAGTACATATCGTAGACGCTCGGGTAATGACGTATGGAGGTTTTGATCTGACCGTGAGTCATCCACGGGTAGCCAAATGGTAGGGCGACAGCTCGCGATAAGCAGCAAATCTGGGATTCGAGTCCCGGTCCGGCACAAATTTTCATAGTCGTCAATCCATTATACAGCAGGTGATCGTCCATTTCGAAACTGACAATAGATTTCATGTACTTGTTTTCATTTTTCAGTCTCCAGAACCACCAGAGAAATGGAGTGGGATACGAAATGCAACAGTTGATCCTAACGTGGCGCCTCAGATTAACGCATTTTTGGATAACCAGTACCAAGGAGACGAGGACTGCCTGTACCTCAATGTGTACACACCTAAGGTAAGTTCCAATGATTTTTGTTATTCACTGAAGTTTCTCATACTTTTCACTGCAATCTTTAATTCGAAATTCTCTGTTTGCGAGTCATCACTAGCTATAACAGTTCCCATATGACATATCAGTCGTGATGTAAATATTGGCTTTCAGTTGATTTCGACAAAATTAATGTAGAGTAATATACTGAGATATATCAGATGGTCAGTAACTCCTTTCTTTATTAGCATAAAGGTAGACATTAATTTTCCACCCGTGAAGTAAGTCTGAAAAGGTTACGCAACAAAATCTCCTGTCCAATAAAACACTGCTTGGTCATCATGACACGTCATACTACTTTGTAAAAATGTTGTAGTGTTCTGTAATAGGATGACCGGAGCAGGTGACATGGTTGGGTTGTAGGGCGTGGCTGGGTAGAAGAAGATGGCTGTTTTTAGGAATCTTCCTCTTTATTGTTGATTCTTCCAATATGTTTTCCGGTAGCTGAGCCCCACCACTCGTGTCGTGGTGGAGACGCGCTGATGCACGCAGCCCAAGGAACGCAACGCTGGGCTCAGTCAGTGGCTATACAGGCGGTAGGAGGTTAGCAGCATGAGGCCTGGCCCATCTCGCCCCCTGCAGACATGGTGGCTCATGACGACGCCGGGAGTCGCCGGTGCAGCAGCGGACAACGCCTTCCACCGGCCGGTCCTCAGGGACAGCGTCACTGATGACGACGACATAACAGAGACCGAACGCCCAATCGGTCGAACCGATACCGACACCCACCTCTGATGCCCTTAAATAGTGCAGACGGCTGCTGAATCCGCCGGTTACGCGGCGCTGTGTTTATTAGAATGTTCTCAATGAGTTGGGTGACGCAACCGCGACACATGCGGCCCGCGCTTGCGTAATTCTGCTAATGCTGCATTCCGGCTGTTGATGGCTGCCACACATGTACACACATACCGACGCTCGTTGCAAAACTGTGTCACCTGCGCCGGCTAGCCTTCGTCCGCCATCTGCCGTGAGGCTGGCGCATCACGCACTGAGACACTCTAAATCACAATTTCTCACTATATTTCCTAAAAATAGTCCCTTGTGCTCTACAGTTCTTATAGGCCACAGTCCACGTCTCCAGAACCGCATTCTTCTGCTTTTGAACACGTCAGAAGTTACTAATTTCCTCGCAATACTTTGTGTAGTGAGTTAAAGGTATGTTCAAAAGGGATCACATCTGTATGACGCACTAGCCACGGTATTGGAGAAATACCCACCTCTTTCAGCATGACATGCGGCAACTGAGTTCTGTGAGGCTGTCCATATGGATGAAAAATTTAGACAACGGTGGTCGCAATACAGTCCAAAAGGAAGCGGTCACGCTAAATGACTTTGCAGGTTCACGATATCCTCGGTCAATGCTAGAATCATCTGGGTTGGGGGGAAGGGGAGGAAAGCGTCAGCCGTGTCAAAAATAATGGCACAGTGAAGTGTCGTTTCCGACTGCACATTGTGTGGGAATCACCGTCCCACGAAATGTGGTCGCTCCATTGACGTCCTTTATGTCACCTCCTGAGGCCTCTTCGTGTCTTTTGGGAGCGGCAATGCGTCTGAAACATTTTTCTCGCCCACCGATAAGAAACAGCGTGTCTTCTACACTGGGAATCGCTACTCTCATCTCTATAGCGTAAACGTCAACAGGAGGGGTGAAATATGGATAAGAGGGTGTACGACGAAATTCCCGTCGTGTGACACATCACCAGTGCCGTTGGGCAGAATAGTGCCGAAATTTGGTGCAATGTGACATTATTAGTCCATCTGCAGTTCACATGAATCTCCGAGCTCTGTCCTTATTTTCGCATGTGTCGACACGCCGCTGTTTGAAGCGTCATTGTGCCAGAGGGTGACGCATTTCGTTTTTGCACCATTACAGAGGAAGCACATTGGAGCCAAATTTCAGGCATCTGCGTCGGAATGCAAGACAATTCGAAACGACATCCATTTAATTGTGTAGTGCAGCATATGCAGGTTGTTCGGAAGCTCCTGTTACAAACTTCTAGGAGCTATCTAATGAAGGGAGTACATAATATTTTGACGACGAACCCATGTCCTGCAACGTAGAAGTTATAGGCGCTGAAGACTAAATGTAAACGGTTTCTATGAAGATTTTACAAACTTTCTAGGATGGTGGAGACGAATAAATGTATCAATTTGAGGTGAGGTTCCGTGGTTCGGAACTGAATGAGTAGAAAGCTACAAGCGAAAATCATTCTGATACCTCTTACAGTGCAGTAGATGCACCGGTACCGTTGTTGCTAAGAATGTACGATAAGCAACTGTCAGACGTGGTAGTATGGTCCAAAACAAAAAAAAAGTCTAGTAGACGTGGGCTCTAGACTGCATATCTGAGGGGCTATGAGAATTTCTCATCTTCGGTGGTGTGGAACACATCTCCTCCGCTGAAGAAGATATGCATTATAGAGCTCACGTCTACTACACACTTTTTTTCTTCATCTGAAAGTTGTGTACCCTGCATTTTTAACAACAACAGTACCGGTACATCTATTCCACTGTCAGAGATATCACACCGGTTTTTGCTTATAAATTTCGACTCTTTCGTTCCCGAAAAGTGGAACTTTATCTCACATTGATACATTTATGTTCCTCCATCATCCTTGAAAGCTAAATCACCTTGTATATACATATATTTACAGGCACAGGCGCCTGTAACTGATGCTCTGTAGAGTCGTTTGTTGACGCGTCCGGTCATATAATATTACGTAATTACTTCCCTCTATTAGTCCTAGAAGTTTCGAACGGGAATTTTCCAACACCCTGTATTGCACAAGTGTTGTTGATACTGTGGCGACGATTCTGCACTGAAAATAATACCTCCAGATCCGTTTCAGACGACGACTCCTGCAATGTCGGAGCCGTCATCGGTAGGTTGGTCTCGTGGTGTTGCAGTTCCTGAGTGTGCACGACCACAAACCCCTCGACATTGACGTATTAACGGTGTAGTATCTTTTGGTTAATACGACGCGCTACACCGTGGCACTCGTGAATCAGTTTCTGATCATTGACCGAGCGAGGTGGCGCAGTGGTTAGCACACTGGACTCGCATTCGGGAGGACGACGGTTCAATCCCGTCTCCGGCCATCCTGATTTAGGTTTTCCGTGATTTCCCTAAATCGCTTCAGGCAAATGCCGGGATGGTTCCTTTGAAAGGGCACGGCCGATTTCCTTCCCCATCCTTTCCTCACCCGAGCTTGCGCTCCGTCTCTAATGACCTCGTTGTCGACGGGACGTTAAACACTAATATCCTCCTCCTTCTGATCATTGAGCGACGTGACACAGTTATTCACACCAAAACACAGTCCCTATGGTGTTCGAATCTGATATCGTGCAAACGCGTTGATGCTGAATGACCGGAACACCACCTGAGTAGGAGTGCGTCCTTGGCCGAGGGGTGGAAGCTCAGGCTAGCAGGCGGCAGAGGACGAGTAGTGCATCCTCTTCTCTGGAGTGCGGGATGTACTTTCCGATGAGCGCTGAGTGAAATAGTTCGTGATGGGGCCACCGAGGGGACCAGTATGTTGGCAATAACGTGCTGAACCCGGCAGCTCAGGAGTTCCCTTGTCCTAGGGGCGAGGTCGGTGGGCGAGCTGCACTTCTTACCCCCCACCACCAATGTCAGCGGAGCCGGTCCGGGGCAAGAGACGGATTCCCAATCTTTTTCGCTTGTCTAATTTCAATATGGCTGACGAAGAGACAAGCGATTGTGCGGCTGGAAGGGCATCTAAGCTTTCTGCTCCCTCCCCACAAGGGGGCCTGGGGCAGAGGAGAGTGTCACTGAGAGACATGCCAGGATAACATAGTACCTGGACTCCAATTTAAGAAATTGTAAGGTAAGCAAGCCTGAGAAATGAACTCACCCCTTGGGCTATTGGTCACACAAAGCTCGAGGGACGAGTTGAGGAGACTGAGAAAGAAAACGAAAGGCTGCGCAAGCAGCCAATCAAACCGGGGGACGGGTGGCCACTCAAGCGGCACCCAATCCTCAGACGACCAAAGAAATGATAGTTAAGGTATCGCAAAGACCGGACACGGCTTTCTTGAGACCCTTGCCCTGTCAAGATACGAAAACGGTTCAGGAAATATTTACGACAACGATAAACCCTGCTAAGGAGAAAATAAGGTTCAACAAAGTCAAGGAAACAAAAAATGTGATATAGTAGTCGTTGAAACACAGTAAAATAAAAACAAAATACTAAATAACCAAAAACTTTGTAGAGCTGTTAAATGCAAACCAATGAAAAAGAAGAATCCCCTCGTTATAATGTATGACATTCCACTCACATTGGATCAAAATGAGTTATGTGAAACTATAAGGTCGCAGAATTTTGACGATATGAGCACTGAAGATCTTAAGAATGCATTCAAGCTGAGCTTCAAAACCGGACGTAGAGAGCAAGACTTTGTACACCACGCTACTGAAGTTTCAGGGAAAATGTGGAGAAAGCTTACGGCTATGCGCAAAATATACATTGATTTCCATGCCATAAATTACGGGACTATTTGGTGATGCCTCATTGCCACAATTGTGGAGACCTGGATTACATACATAAGTACTGTGATCGGAATCCGGTTTGGTCCAGGCGTGCAGCGGAAGACGATATAAAGAAGAACTGCACCAAACCTGGAATCTGTATTCCCTGTACGAAGAGAGGCAAAAAGACATGTAACGCCACTGGGAGGAACTGCCCCACGTACAGGATGTCGGAGCAGAGATTAATATGTAGAACTGATTATGGCTGAGGCCACAACAGCACACAGGATGCCAAACAGAAAACCCCAGTGCGAAAGGAGAAGGGATGCGGAAAGGGCCCAAGGTTTAGGCAGTTCTTGAGAATGGTCGCAGAAGTCCGAGCACGAAGGGTGTAAATGGTGGACACTCGCATTCAGACCGACCCTTGTGAACGAGAGGACGCTCCCTCTCCCTACCGCCAGGGCTGCAGATTGTCAGAAGATCGGGCAAGGCGAGACGGGAGTCCTGTTGTGGCGGGCCGACTAGTGTTTGTGCTGGAGAATACAGCAGAAGAACAACCGGTACAGATTAGTGCTGTTAGTAACACGAATGTCGACACAACACCAAGTCAACTTAGGAGACTGGAAGTAGATCAGTAGATAGTCAGAATCTACCCTAATATTGAATACTCTATGCAGTTATCCCGCCTGGAGTAGCCGGCTGTTCTGATCACAGAACTAAGACATGTGGTGCGTATAGGACACAAGTACGGCGGTTGTATGGATGTGACTAGGTGGTTGTTTAGGTTAGAGCGTCTCAGAAAACTACAGAAAGGGAGTGAGTACGGAAGGGTGTAGAACAAACAGAGGAAAGTAAAGAAATGGTTCTAATGGCTCTGAGCACTATGGGACTTAACATCTGTGGTCATCAGTCCCCTAGAACTTAGAACTACTTAAACCTAACTAACCTAAGGACATCACACACATCCATTCCCGAGGCAGGGTTCGAACCTGCGACCGTAGCAATCCCGCGGTTCCGGACTGAGCTCCTAGAACCGCTAGACCACCGCGGCCGGCAGGAGAGTTCTACGGACATTTTTTATAAAATATTTAAATTATCTAGTAGGTATAGTCGGAAGCTTCTTCAGGTTGCAGAAGGCCTATAACATTGTTTCTAGAAAACCTGCAACACCAGAGGACCGTAATGCGGCAACTCCTGCAGAGGATGGATGACTGACTCACGCACTAATAGTTGACACTGGAATCAATGTAACGTGTTACTCATAAATAGCAAAGAGGTCCATTACTGTGCGAATAGACTGTTAGCTACAATTCAATGGAAATAGTAACAACCGAAAAGTACCTAGTAATAACAGTTCGTGTCGATTTAACGTGGACTGTTCACATATAAACAGTTGTAGGAAAAGAAGACAGTCTGTGATTCATTGAAAATTTCTTAACAACATTTAATGTCGATTTTGTACTCCACTGGTCCTAAGAACTGGTTAGAGTATGTCACCAGCGTCGTTGATATTCTCTCATCTTCATACAATATAGGCTTTCACAGCCGGCGTCTTCTTCAGTTAAAGCTCCCGGGCTGAGAGGTTGCAGTCAATGTACAAAACTGCTTCCTGACGGTGGATGTCGACTTAGCGCCAACAGAATGGGAATCGATTATTTTAAAAAGAGAAAGGTGACGCCATCCAGAGATAGTTGCAGAGTCGGCATCACGTAACGTTTGGTGGTGCCCTCTACGCGATTTATAAATGCGAGAGCCCCTCAAGCCTCGAAAGACGTTTCCCCCAGATGGAGATGAAAAGTCCGGAAGCAGTTTTATACATCGATCACGGCCTCTCAGGACGGAATTTTTAACTGCAGAGGATTGTGTAGTCATTTTCTACTCGTGCTGGGTGTGCGAGAGTTATGGTAACCGTGCTTGCCAACCGAGTAGTCAGATATTTGTGCTCAGATTTTTCGCCTTCTTGAATAGAACATCATCCTGAGTTATGGGATGGGAAACAAAATGAGCGCAGACGTGTAGTCGAGAAGGCTGTAGTTGATTCTACCTTCAGTTGCCCTGTACAGTGACGGTTCCTTTCTACCGGTGGATATCACGCCGTAAAGCGGCCATCACTTGCGCCAAGGCTTAATCTGCTGTTATCACTAAACAGCGTTACTTTTCAACGTTTAATCTTGTGTAAGGAAATTGTATGTGCTGACTGCTATTCGTTGTACTCGTCTTTGTCTGTGTTGTAAAGCTGAACAATGCAAGTGGTATCATAACGAAAACGATACCTGATGAAATGGGTCACCAAATCTGGAAAGGTGTAAGTATGTGACAGTATTTTAAGTAACTTGAACAAATTAATGAGAAATGCAACTTTGTAAACTAAATAATCGACACGATTGAGTTCTTTGTTGTGTAATGTAGTGCTAAAATGTGTGGCACCACAGCACGTGACTTGCGCTTCCGACACACAAGATAACAGTAAAAAATGCTACATAAATTAACCTAACGAATTCTGAAAGAATAGATAACCAAAAAATTTCTATTAAACTCCCGTATTAATTTACGAACGCAGTCTGACTGAATAAATTTCCAAATAATGTGTAGTACACCCGTGAATATGTCTGCACTGTGAGAAATGTCACTCTGCACTGTGAAAAATAAAACTGCCTGTATTTGAAATGAAATCTGAACTGAAATTCACTCAGCCTGATATGGTCATGAATTCTGAAAAGCAACAGCTAACAATAAATGATCGTACTACTTCGACTGTGCTATAGCTGGCCCGAAAAAATTTTAATAGCTTACCCGTGTCAGCGGTAACTTAATGCACTTCGAAGTAAGGAACTTAAAATATGAAACGCCGCAGCAGGTAAGCTAAACAGGAGAGAAGAAGCCTCGCGGCGCGAAATGCAGGGATGTGTAACTACTCTGAACAGATCACGCTTCAGTTTTAAGGGACTGTGTTCTACTTTTGTGATGCGGCGATACATTAATCAAAAAATGAGAAATTCTGAGTTCGCTACATAAATGAAAGTTATTTAAGGTTTAATAAAGGTGTATTAATACAGTGATTTTTACAAAAATTATCCTTTATAAAAAAAGTTTCTTTGCCATGAAATTTACTGCAAATGGTAAAGGAGTGGTAAAACAAACTTTAGAAGCCATGTGAACTGTTAACTTTAATTATTCTCTTCTGAACAATGAACTAACTAACCTAAACCAATAATTAAAAATTCCATGGAAAAACTTCACATTTACATCTACATGATTACTCTGCGATTCACAATTATTTACCAATCAGAGAGTTCCCTGAACCACCTTCAAGCTATTTCTTTACCGTTCCACTCTCTAACAGCGAGCTATGATTTCTCTTCTATTACTATGCTGATCGTTCCTCCCTATATAGGTGGGCGCTTACGAAATATTTTCACAATCTGAGGAGAAAGTAGGTGATTGATATTTCATAAGAAGATCCTGCCCCAATGGAAGACACCTTTGGTATAATGATAGCCACGCCAATACACGCACCTGTCACGTCGGTAGCACTCTGTCCTCTATTTTGGTATAGTACAAAACGAGCTGCCATTATTTGAACTTTTTCGTTCACCTCCGTCGATCCTCTCTTATGCGGATCACACAGCAATACCGCATAAGAGGACGTACAAATGTAGCGTAGGCAATCTCTTTAGCAGACATGTTTCATTTTCTTAGTGTTCTGACAATAAATCGCGGTCTCTGCTTTGCTTTATCCACAACTTTACGTATGTGATCGTTTCAGCTTAAGTTATTTGTTATTGTAATCTCTAAGAATTTTGGTGAATTCATAGCCTTTAGATTCATGCGATTTGTGGTGTAACAGAAATTTAGCGGATTCGGTTTGGTACTCATGTGGAAGACTTCACACTTTTCATTATTTAGAGTGAATTGCCACATTTCGCGCCACACCGATATTTTGTCTAAATCGTTTTGAAACACGTTTTAATCACCTAATCCATTATAAGACGTTAAATGACAGCATCATCTGCAAGCAATCTAAGAATGCTACTCAGATTATCTCATAAATCGTTTATGTAGATCAGGAACAGCAAACTTCCTATAACACTTACTTGTGGGAGGCCAGGTATTATCTCTGTTTTACTCGATGACTCAATTATTACTAACTGTGGCCTTTGCGACAGGAAATCACGAATCTAGTCGCACAACTGAGACGATAGTCCATAGGCATGCAATTTGATTAGAAGTCACTTGCGAGGAACGGTGTCAAAAACCTTCTACAAATCTAAAGATACGGAATCACTTTGATATACCCTATCGATAGCACTCATTACCTCGTGAAAATAAACAGGTAGTTGAGTTTCCCAAGAACAGTATTCGCTAAATACGTTTTTGCTGTTCGTCAGTAAATCGGTTTCTTTGAGGTAACTCAATATTCGAACACAGCATAAGTTCCAAAAGTCTACTGCAAATCGACGTTAGCGATATGTTTACGGATCTTTGAGCGAGCGATCGGTTGTATTTGATTGCTACATAAGGTATTGTAGCATCAGCACACTCTGAAAGGGACCCGGTTGGTGTACAGGCAGAACCGGAGGCCTTCGCTGTATTAAGTGATTTAAGCTACATTACTACACCGAGGATATCTGTTTCTAAGTTACTCATGTTAGCAGTTGTTTTTGATTCGGATTCTGGAATATTTACTTCGCCTTCTTTGGTGAAGGAATTTCGGAAAATCGTATTTAGCAACTGCACATTAGTGGCACTGTCATCAGTAATATCTCCATTATTGTCGTGCAGTGAAGGTATTGATTGTGTCTTTCCATTGAGGTACTTTGCAAACTACCAGAGTCTGTTTGATTTTTCTGTTACATTTCGGGACAGAGTTTTATTGTGGAAAGTATTAAACGCATCTCGCACTGAATTTCGCGCTACATATCGGGCTTCTGTATAATTACACCAAACTTGAGGGATTTACATCCTTCTAAATTTGGCGTCCTTTTTTCGTGCTTCTGCAACAGTGTTCTCACCTGTTTTGTGTACGATGTGGGATCAGTACCATCTCTTATTGATTTATTTGGTATTTTTCTCTTAATATCGGTCGATTCTAATTCTTTGAATTTAAACAGCATCTGGTCTACGCTAACATATTCATATTGGAAGGAGTGGCGACTGTCTCTTAGGAAGACACCAATCGAATTTTTATCTCACTTCTTTAATATCTGTGTTTTGCGTTTACCTTTGGTAGCTTTGGATGTTATGGTGTTCAGTCTCGTTACAACAACCTTGTAGTTGGCATTCCCTGTATCCGTCATTATTATCCCCATTTGCTCACGATTATTTGTTGCTAAGAGACCAATTTTGTTTTCGCAATCATTCACACTTCGAGTGGACTCCATAACTAAATGTTCAAAATAATTTTCTGAGAAAGCATTCAGAACAATTTCTGACGAAGGTTTATGCCTACCTCCGGTTTTAAAGACGTATTTTCGCCAACATTTTGAGGGTAGATTGAAGTCACCATCAACTGTAACTATACGAGTGGAGTACCTATTCGAAATGATTCAAGCTTTCCTTAAATGTTCAGTAACTATATTATCTGAGTCGGGGAGTCGGTAGAAAGAACAAATTATTAATTGATTCCGCTTATCAAGTACAAGTATAACCTTTACCCTTACTAACTCGCAGGAGGTATCTACTTCGATTTCACTACAAGACAGATTACTTCCGAAAGCAATAAACACTCGATCACCAACACTGTTTTGTCTATTCTTTCTGAACACGGTTAGATCTTTTGCCAAAACTTCGGCTGGACTAATTTTCGGCTTTAGCCAGATTTCAGTGCCTATAACAATTTGAATTTCAGTTTTTTTTTTTTTTTTTTTTGCGCTGGTTCTTTTTGAACGTAGCTGCTATTGTTTATAACTCCAGCTCCGTTTTCGATTGTCTTGAGCTACAGCCATGCAGTATGTTTTGATTGAATAAACCGCCATTTTACTGTGTATTACTGTATTTACCTTCTGTACTGGCTAGATTTCGGCTTTTATGCCATTATAAAGTACAATACAGTTACATCTTAAAGGCATGTGTTAGTCTTGTTTACCTGCTTTGGAATTCTTTGGACAGCATCTAAGAACTTTTGGTATTGTACTTGACAGTTGCATAAGAGCCGAAACCTAAATATTACAGATGATAAATGCAGTAATACAAAGTCAAATGGTGGTTCATTCACTAAAAATTATTTCTTTGTCTACTTTCCCCTGGCAGTGGACATGCGGTTCTAGGCGCTTCAGTCTGGAACCGCGCGATCGCTACGGTCGCAGGTTCGAATCCTGCCTCGGGCATGGATGTGTGTGATGTCCTTAGGTTAGTTAGGTTTAAGTAGTTCTAAGTTCTAGGGGACTGATGACCTCAGATGTTAAGTCCCATAGTGCTCAGAGCCATTAGAACCATTTCTTTACTTTCCTCTGTTTGTTCTACACCCTTCCGTACTCACTCCCTTTCTGTAGTTTTCTGAGACGCTCTAACCTAAACAACCACCTAGTCACATCCATACAACCGCCGTTACCCGAGTAGCCGCTTCCTGCTTATAGTGGACTCCTGGCCTATTTAATGGAACCCGGAAACGCACGAGCTTTTGGCGCAAATCGAGAAATTTGCTGTCTACACGGTCGCAGAACCACCTGAGCCTCTGATTGAGACCCTCCAGTCGACTGTGTACCAAAGGACCACGGTTGGTTCTAGCTATGACGCTACACATGGCGCGCTCCGCCTTCATCCCGCAGGCAAGACTGGCAGTCTAGCCGCACGAAAACAATGTGAATCTTTTCCAATCTAAAGCGACGCACGTCGTTTGTTCCGACATGAGCCACCACCTGCAGTTGGCTGCAGCGACACACATCGTTTGTTCCCACATGAGCAGCCACCTGCAGTTGGCTGCACCCTGTGCTCTTCATGGCTTTTGTAAGCACGCTTACCACATCTGGAACGATTCCCCATGGATGTACACAGAGTAATAACTGGCTTCCTTCCCCACCTTGGCAACCACATCCTTAAGACCAAATTACATTGGATCTCCCTATTACCAGTAGATCCACCGTCTGTGAATGTCCAGACCTTTCAGGCCGAGAGGCCTCCTCTAGAACAGGGCAAGCGATTTGATCTGGTTCACGGACTTGGTCAGCCATAGACAGCACACAAAACCTGTCTGTCAGACGAATCGGCGTGGCCCTCTGTCTCTTTTTGTACCTGTCTCTCTCTCTGGAGCGACCACCCAGTCGCCCATAGGTGTGGGGTCAACCTCAGTACTGGCAGTAAGCACGGCAGTCACATCTGTGGACTGATCAGGGGAATACGTGAGAACTGCTGGACGCTTACCAGATTTCCACGTCCCCCCCTCCCCTCCCCCCTTTGCCACGCAGTAAAGCCAATTGGCAGCAAGCTCAAGCTGTGTGACAAAGTCAACTGCCAACAGCTGTGCGCAGAGGGTCACCACCGCAGCTTTCATCTGAACGCAGCAGTCACTTACACTATGCAGTTACTAGAACGGTGGACTGTGCCTTGTAAGCAAACAAACACGCAAGAACTCGAGGGAGTAAACTAGTATACACACAGATAATTGAAAATAAGTCGTTCATGTTTGAAGCTCGTAAATGGAATTCGCAAACAGTGTACTCACCATATCTGCAACAGCAATGGCAAGCGGGCTCTCTCATCGACGGTGTAGCCTTCTGTTATTGAAACACATCATAACCGTGCGCAACCAGGCAGTGCAACAACAACAACATTACCTCAGATCTTCGCTTGTCAAATTAATCTTTACCTAATCATATTATATAATTCGTTATCATGTGTATCTTTTCTCTGCAGCTAACTCAGACCGCTCAGTAGTATAGACAACGTGACTTACAATAGTAATTAGTTCTAACAATCAAGCCTAAAAAATTTTGAAATGTGTGTGAAATCTTATGGGGCTTAACTGCTAAGGTCATCAGTCAATAAGCTTACACACTACTTAACCTAAATTATCCTAAGGACAAACACAGACGCCCATGCACGAGGGAGGACTCGAACCTCCGCCGGCATCAACCAATCCAATTGAGTCTTTTAGTACATCATTACAAAGGAATTCTGATAATCATCGGCGTTGCCTGGCTTCCAAATAATGTTTCCCGGGGATCGTAATAGACATTCTGGCTTCAACGATGGTCTTACTTTATGCTGTATTGTCCTGCAATCACCGAAGGTTGATAACGTAAGGCAGCACGAATCTGGATTCCATAGGCATGCGTTACAGGATGTGCCATCTGTGCCTATAGCTGACTATCGGCACCACCTCTGATACACAATGGATAGATATCCACCTTGTCTGTCAGAACTTCGATTTCTCACTGTCCTCGTTGTGTGCTGTCGTTAGAGGTGCATTAGGACGCACAGATGAGTAAAACTGATCCTCTCTCGTTCTAAGAATTCAGAACTGTGAACACTCTGACATGTGTGCGTTCTGCTTGTTAGACGTGCCACACTTTCTTCAATTGTTCAAATATGTGTGAAATCTTGTGGGACTTATCTTATGGCACTTAACTGCTAAAGTCATCAGTCCCTAAGCTTACACACCACTTAACCTAAATTATCCTAAGGGCAAACACACACAACACCCATGCCCGAGGGAGGACTCGAACCTCCGCCGGTACCAGCCGCACAGTCCCTGACTGCAGCGCCGCAGACCGCTCAGCTAATCCCGCGCGGCGCCACACTTTCTTCAATTGAGATATTTCATGTTTTTTGTCTTTCAGCTTCCGACAACAGCCAATGCCAAACTCTTTCCAGTCATGGTGTGGATTCATGGAGGTGCGTTTACGATGGGCTCTGGAAACTCGGATTTTTTTGGACCTGAACACCTGCTGGAACACGATGTTGTGCTGGTGACAATCAATTACCGCTTGGGTGTACTAGGTGAGGCAACTGCATTCTGCTATGTAGACGCTATGTGGTTTATTACAACTGTTGTACAAGACAATGACACTGTGCTCATAAGACTATGTTATCACCTATTTGTCTTGCAGGTTTCTTATCAACTGGAGATGAGGTGATTCCCGGGAACGCTGGTCTCAAAGATCAAGTGATGGCCCTCAAATGGGTCAAGAATAACATCGCCAACTTTGGAGGAGACCCACAGAATGTCACAATATTTGGCGAGAGCGCTGGCGCGATATCCTGCCATTTGCTACAAATCTCTCCTGCAGCTAAGGGTTTGTCGTTATAACTTTCTGCTTTCCTAGCTGAAATGGGCATTTATTCATGGGTCAGCCCTTGAAAATTTCCTTAATATGCATTTCGTCATGATTCGACGTGGCGCGAAGTCTCAGGCGCTTATCAATGTGTCTGGTTGTGCATTGGTAAGATACTGGGCTTCTTCTACGTTGTATGGTGGTTCGAATCCCCGTACGGCAAACCAGGTTAAGCTTTTCTTCAATTTTCGTTAATGGCTTAGGACAAATGTTGGGATGGTTCGTTTGATAAGATACAGCGATTTACCATCCCTTCGTTTCTTATAACCATCTCAAGCCTCGTCTCCAACGACTGCATTGTTGACGGACGGTCCTTTTTTCAGACGCGTAGGTATCAGACTCATCGTGCTACAAACGATGTGTTGCTTGCGAGCTAAATTTTACTACTTATTGCATCACTGATTAGTCAACAAATGAGTTACCGACAAATAAACATAAATTCTTGCCCAGGATGCTCTTGTAAAACGGTCTTATAAGGACCGACAATCGCTTGGCTCAAATGGTTCAAGTGGCTCTAAGCAGTATGATACTTAACAGCTGAGGTCATCAGTCCCCTAGACTTATAACTACTTAGACCTAACTAACCTAAGGACATCACACACATCCATGCCCGAGGCAGGATTTGAACCTGCGACCGTAGCAGCTGCGCGGTTCCGGAGTGAAGCGCCTAGAACCGCTCGGCCACAGCGGCCCGCTGACAATCTCTCTTCGAGCCGAAAGACAAGGTTAAAAGTGTGACCACTTCAATCAGTTCCCAGCGGGACTCATCAGCAGAAGCAGAGTTCTCCTCAAGATAGCGTACAGTTGCCGCCGAAATATTGAATCGAATTGATTTTACGATCCGGCAGCAAACCCGAAGAGACTTTCAAGACTTATTACGCCGGGAAAGCCTATGATGTCAACTAGTGATAGAATCGCAGCAACACTAAATGAGCTAAGAGTATGTTGGTCTGACAAAAGGACACGAAAAAGTACGTCCTTGAAAGTCAAGGTACCACATCTAATTGGCACATAACTTCCAGAGAATTCTCCATCTAGATAAAACACGATAACAATGCCACACGTCACACGAAAACCAGAATGCGTCAGGTTCCCACGGTAAACCGTTCATTCGTTTTAACTTGTCCGTCTCTTCCGACAAAACTATCTCCAGGTAGTAGCTCCGAGGTCTAATGGGGGCCTCTGCCGACCAATCACTTGCGCACTATCCATGCTGCAACACCGATCGATGTGGCGCAGCGGTTAACAAACTGGACTCGCATTCTGGAGGGCAGTGATTAAGATCAACATTCGACAATCGAGATCTAGATTTTCCATCGTTTCCCTAAATACGAGTCCAGGAAAATTCTGGGATGGTTCCATGGAAGGGACATGGCTGATTTCCTTCTCCTTTCGTTACTAGCCTGAGCTGGTGCTCAGTGTCTAATGACCTCGTTATTGACGGAACATTAAGCTCTAAGCTGCCTTTATCTGTTTCTAAGAAGCACACGCCACTACAAAAATTAAAAAAAAGCACTAAGCTCCATGTAAACTTTCAGTACCGACATAACATCTTTCGTATTTACTCAGTATCAGTAACATCCGACTTCAGAACATGTAAAAGTTTCAGTTATCGCCTACGTCCAAGAGGGTCTACAGCTATCCTCTTACATCTGGGATCACAGACCGATCGACGCTCGTATCTCATGACCACCAAGTATCTCGCAAATTGTTTTTCACTCCATAACTAAACAGTGATTGACTTTAAAGACAAACGCTGTGTTGTTGATTTGTTACCCCTTTTTCCAGCAAAGAACACTAGTCTTGTAAATGCTGTCTACTTTCAGAATTTTTGGAACTTTTATTTCCCACTTACGCATCATCGGTAGAAAGCTTCTGACCAGTATGTGAGCTTACGTCGAGACCAGTAGCTTTCCCAATAGTCTGTTACAGGGTAAAGATCTCTTTTGTGATGACAACAACATTATAGTCAGTGAATGAAGTAAAACTCCCTGCTGATGGTGATGAATCCCTCAACGAGGTTTACTGTTGTAACCGCGACCGGAACGGTCACGGGGTGGCCGTGAACGAAACCGCGGCGGGACCGAACAGGAGCGGCCCGAGAACAAACAAGGGCCCGAGAACAAACAAGATGGACGAACTGGAAACGATGGACACGCACAACGACAGACGAGTGAGCAAGACACCAAGAACAACAACACGCAAGAAGCAAGCGAAAACCTCACGAAATCAACAATGTCCACTAGTACACAGAAATAAGCAGAGTAAACACGATGTCTGTTAGCGAGATGTCGAGAGACTCACGCGAATATCAGGCTGCCTCGCTGAGTGAGAGGCAGGCGCTTGAATACATGGTAGGGTACGTCACGGGCCATTAGCGCGTGCAGCCATGGCTTACGGCGCGACGGCTGCAGAGACCTCTAGTGGTAATCCAGGTCAATGCCATCTGGCACGGATTCGAAACCCGCAGCGCTCGGTACCAGATTTGCTATTGGGCAGTGTGCAATAAAGTGACATTTAAAATAAAGAAAAAATTCTCTGGAACATCAGTTTGAAGAGTGAAAATGACACTTTCAAAATTTATGTAGATGATACCTCCACAAACTCCGAAACATATTTCCTAGGAATGGATTCTGATTACCATTTGAACTCATGTGAACACACAAAGATACTTGGAAAAAAGAATCTTATCAAAATGAAATGTCCTTGCTGTCCTGTCTTCAGTTTGTAAAAGCCAGTGTCTTTTAAGTGTGCAACATTCGTACAAGTACTCAGTTCTTACCTATGTAACTTCTTCGTGGAGAACATACACCCAAACTATGTACACATTTGTCAAAAAACAGAAAGGGGACTTATAGTAAGAAACTACAACAATCGCATTCAGTATAAAGATATGCTTAAAAGAGTGGGACCTTAGCTGCATCAGGGGAGTACATTTACCACGTACAAGTACTCAGTTCTTACCTATGTAACTTCTTCGTGGAGAACATACACCCAAAGTACATTTACCACTCAGTGATGTACATCAAAAATAGCTCATGGAACAAGATCTAAACTGAAGTTACGTTTACCAAGTGAGAATAAAATTCAAAACAGGGCTTTCTAGCAAGGAATATAATTGAACCGTAAATATTTGCTGGTGAGATTAGAGAGATTACCATACAATTTCACTGAGAAGAAAGCAAGTTTGGATGTGGCTGTAGAATATTTTATTGCGTGCACTGAACGGTTCTTTAGGCAAAGCAGAATAAGAATGCGGTAACAATTGTAGCACAAAGAAATAGCAAACAGCTCTGTTAAACCATATCGCGCCACATTTCGACAGTATAACTTCATTTTTCTCTCCTGTAATCTTTACGCCGAAGCACTGAAGTGAGTAATACTAACATCTAATCTCTTTCTGAGATCAAAATACTACTCGTTAAATAAAGACGGTGACTCAGTTTTTTAGGTAGACAAGTGGGAAGCTGAGGTACTCGAAATGAAAACCAAACATGATCGTTACGGTCCTGTTGTCAGCGGACAGTTTTTATATAGTGTGCCCAGTGAATGGTTTTGAGAAACGGATGAACAGTGTATTATTAGCTTTTTACATTCTGAACTATCTTCATAGTAAGAATATATAAAGAAAACAGTATTGCACAGCAGTGATAAATCGAACGAGTTCGTACAAATTTCTTTAATTGGCAGCCCTTTTGTTCAGGTAGTGTAGAAGCAATGATCCCCCAAGGTGGTCATCCTTATCTGTGATAAACTGCTCCAAACCAATTCGGGGACGTGTCCTACAACAATGCCAAACTAGACCTGTAAGTGTGTTAAAGCTTGCATGTATGAATTACGTTTTTGAGATGAAGTGATGGCACTTTGCGGAAAATACAAGAACTGAGGGGGTGCTTAAAAAAGTTGCAAAAGCTATAAATTCTAACTTGATCTTCAGGAAAAGGTGTCCGATACGTAACGGTAGCTTTAGCTTCTGACTGTGCAACAAACAAAACAACGAAAGCAAGAGATATTCTCTTTCAACGCACTATACGAGTTTATACGTCTTCTGGAATGTCAGATGGTCCGAGAGCTACGAGGGTTGTCCAGAAAGTAAGTTCTTGTCGGTCGCAAAATGGAAACCACAGTGAAAACCAGAAACGTTTTATTTACAACAGTTAGGTACACCTTCCACCTACTTCCCTACATAGCCGCCGCTCCAACTTCGAGAGTTGTCATAGTGTTGTATCAACTACCCAATATTCTCATCCTAGAAAGAAGCCGCCTATGCTTTTGGCCAGTTATCTGCACTGGTCTGCAGCTCGTTGTCTGTGGAAAAATTTTGTCTTCATAGCCAGTGGTTCTTGTGAGCAGAGATGAGACTCAGGGGGAGCAAATTAAGGACTGTATTGTGGGTGATCAAACACTTCTCATCGAAAAAGCTGCAGTCGCGTGTTCATTGCCCCTGCAGTGTGCGGCCGAGAATTGGCATGAAGAAGGAACTGCTTGACAGTTGTGTCATGTCGATTGCACGACACAGGCGAAACCTGTAACCAGGCTCTCATACTTGGCGGCTGACGCTATTCCCTACCCATCTTTACGTGGTCACTGGTCACTCAGAACCTGAAAAGAGTGAAGCGACATGATCGACGAGCACACTAGAGACACTGCCCAACACATCTGTGCAAAGATTTATGGGATTTTCCCAGTGGTTTCCATTTCGCGACTGATAGGAACTTTGTTTCTGGACGACCCTCGTATTATGGTAGTATCATTCGCTTTCCCGAAACGTAGCCATGTTTGTAGACCGAACCTGTGTTTCTCGTCGAATGGGCGACTGCTCACATGCTGAAAACATTGAACTGTGTTGTTGTTGGCAAAACAACCTGCTTACACAATTTTTGTTGTCGCTGTACATACCAACTCCAGTTAAATTACATTTTACTAAGTCTGAATAAGAACCATGTATGACACGGATACTCTTCATTGGCACCATCACGAACAGGTATTTGCTTATGTTACGTATGACATATTCACCAATCTCTGAGTACTCGATGTTACCCACGTACATATTCATTTCAGTTCTATTAATCAATCTTCTCCTTCCCCTCCCCTTTCTGTCCATCTCCTCCTCGCCCTTCCCTCTGCCCAAGTCCTCCAACCCCCCAATTCCCTGTTCATCCCTCCGTGCCATCTGCTACTCCCCCCTCCATCTCCTTCTTTTCCCTATCTATGTCCATATCATCTGCTCCCGTCTCCCTGTACATCTTCTTCTCTTCCGTTTATCTTTCCTTCTCCTCGTACCCCTCTCGCCCTGTGCAGTACTATGATATAATTTTGTAGGTATATTCAGCGGAGTATTTGGGTACTGTCTGCTAAATCAATGCGGTAGTTTTTTTACGCATATCACAAGGAAACCCTTGAGTGCGAAGTCGTAAAAGGAGAAGGATGTTCATGGCATTCGACGCCCCACATTTTGTCTACCAAGCAGCCATAATATCGGGTGCTAATGGCACGGGGAGAGAGACTGGAAGTATCCAATGGTGAGCACAAAATGAGGCTACGGAGCGTAGGTGAACTGCTTAGTGGACGAGTAAGTCACGACAGTACTTCAGTGCTAGTGGTGTTGATAAAAACCAGACCAATGGCAACGATAAACAAAGCAAACGTTGCATTATATCTACAACAATAGTTGCCGCAGTTGCCATTTCGTCAGAAAGGAATGCTAGGAATTTCGCAGAGTGAGAAAGAAGTGACAAATGAACTATTAGCGTATTTGAATGATGAGTTAGTGGAACTGTGGTATCGTATAAGCTCGGCTGTGCAGACAATTTACATTGGAAGGGTAACGATGACGATACCTCAATAACAAGCGAAACTGATAGTGAAACAGGTGTCTAGCCATGTAGTTCATTATTTTTACCGGATATGGAGCCACAAATCCCGTCTGCAGTGAATTCGGTTTCGAATAAATCCGCAGCAATATAACGTGTGGTGCATCAGAAAATTACGAATATTGAAGAGAGAACAAGGTCCACATGGTACAAAATCTTGTGTTTGTACGTTTCAAAGATGCGCGACAGTTTACAGAATGTGCATGAAAATGGCCTACTACGTCACGCATATCAAATTGCGCGGTATAAATTAGTGATTTCGAGAGAATCAATGGATGATTGCATAACTTCAAGCAGTACTCTGGAATTCGAAGACGTAAGATAACGAAATTTCAACAAAGCGTCAAGTTGACGATGCACAGCAAACTGCGGAATCGGCCTTGAAAATTTGTGGGGGAGATAAACGAACTTATCTCATCGTTCAGTAAGGAATTGTTTTCGACTCCGATCGGTGGATATATGAAAACGAAATGTATGTGAAACTAAACCGGGAACCCTGGAAAGTAGAGGTACCAAGAGAGTTATATCAAGAACCCATTCGTATGCAATTATGCTGACCTTTAATCTCAGGATGGTAAGTTGGTTGGAAAGTTATTTATTGCGCAATGAGAAGCTAGAGATGCTCTGTTCAATACGCTTCATTCTTGCATGTGTTGTCTTGCAAGGGCAATAGCGAATATTTGCGTCACAGCAAGCCTGCGAGAATGGGTGTAAGAGAATTACAACTGTGGTGTGAGCACTGCTTTTGTACAGTAGCTGGTCAAAATAGCTTGACTTTGCTTGATTTCTGGTCTGCGTGTAAAATACATACCTCTTCAAATTATCCCTTCTGAAGAGACAATGACATTGCAATCCATACCATCTGGAACCACTGCACAAACTCAGATGTTTGTTTTTCTGTGCTTATAAAACTTATTACGGCACTATCTGCAGCTAGTCAGTTTCACGATAAGCCAATGGCCGAGTTTGTGGAGTGCAATACATACGTCAGATAGACGGTTGATTTCTGCAACTCTCGGACACTCCTGATGCAAATGGTGAGTTATTAGCAGTAAATATCTGTCCTGTCATAATTCCTAACACAGCACTTTCAAATGAGCCTTTATACAGACTTAACATGCGACCTCGCTCTGAAGGAGGTTCCTTGTTTATGTAGCGTTATATCTCCTACACTACGTGCCATTCGGCGATATAATTTTGCACACAAATTCAGTGCTATATGCGAACACCGTCTCCATTGACAATAAATGTGTGTGTGCGTGTGTAAGGGAGGGGGGGGGGGGCTGTCAGCCAGAAGAAGTTTTGTAGAAGTCTGAAATTGTGAGTAAAATTTGTTCAAGTCAGTTAAGTGCTCTAGTTCTCAAGCACGGGATGAATAAACTCTGGGTATGCGCGCGTCATGGCGTGCATTTCTTTTTACGCCGATACTAACCTCCTTGACAGTTATTTTATTGTCACTCGCATAGCGATGCTTTCCATACAGTAAGTGACGTGTGTACCAACTTCAGTTGAAACTGGTCTAGTGGTTTCTTAGGTAATGTGGAACATACGTACTCATAATTTTTATAATATGTTAGAATAACTTTATTCGTTTCCAATATTAACGAAATATAGCCTATACGGTGTCCACATATAAGCTGAAATTACCGGTGAAAACCCCATAAAATCCATCCTGTAATTCTGGAGATTAGCGTGTTCATACAGACGTACAGACTGAAAAAGTTTTAGTAAAACATCAAATCACGGTATCTTTTCTCTGATCCAGTTTTGACGGACTGAAGCCGATATGGTACACCAAGCTACACTCGGTTACTTGCTAAGACCGCATGAACATTCGTCTTGTAGCTTTGGAGATTAGTGTGATCATAGACAGACAGGTACGACTGTTTTACAGATTTGTTGTTAGTTTTGATATAGATCTGGCAGACAGTATGAAGATACAACGTGAAAAGCTTGTAGAGGTATTACAGGATACGTTGTACTAAGAAATATCTGTTAAGAAAAAACATTTGATACAGAGTGCCCTTTCCGATTTAATTAGCACTGAAGTTAGCCAATCACTTCGTTGCGCGCGCAAATCCAAGCGGCCTGTCAGAGAAAGGGACACCAAAGGTGTTATTCGTTTGGTTTCTTAATTTAAAGTTATCACTTCCGAAAAAGGCACATGTTAACGGGTAATGAAGATTGAAGAAGTTGTAACTCGCGAGATCGCAGATGTATGTGCGTTACCCCGTTTTACCGGGTGCAACTGCTTAAATTGGCGCGCACGATGACCCGATTGGGTAATTCCAACGCTAAGTAGCTCTGAAATGTCGGAACGTATTGAATTCTTTCCTTAAAAATTATTTCTGAGGACAACCTCCCTGAAACACTCTTACAAGCTCTTCAGACTGTTTGTGTCTAAAGTGTGTGTTACTGAGGTCGGTCTCGAAAAGGTGGAAGGTAAGGAGATAACTTCCCTTCATGGACGAAGTCATTAAAGACGGTACACAAGGACGTGGAGCGAAATTAGTCACATACGTTTCAAACGAACCACTCCGGTATTAGTGTTCAGTGATTTACAGGATCATAGAAGACCTAACTCTGGATTGCTCAGCGCGGACTAAACTTCCGTCCTCCCGGAATGCGAATCTGGAGTCTTACCATGGCTCTGCGTCTCTTGATGTCAGTCCAGCTATGTACCTAGGAAAGAAAGTTGACGTCAGCATGTGTTTCACTCTCTAGTTCCACTTTGAAACATTTAGAGAAATATTCTTCGGAGCCCCACGACAATATGTCACGAATGCATAGTAGTGCAGGTTTGATACGACGTTTATAGGTTTTAAATTGTTCTACTTACGGAAAGATTCTGGCGCCAACTGGCGCGTTTCACATATGTTATGATAATCATAGGGCACCAAAAGCCCATTTCCCAGACCTTGGATCACCATATCTGCTCTCGACAGTGAAGAAAGCAATCTCATGTGACTACCAATTCCAACGAAAGGAGGTCTGTATCAGTAACCTAATGCAATTAGTTGCAATTTTCCGTTGTGTTTATTAAATATCGAAGAAATGTTAAACAAAACATTTAACTTCTAAAATTATCCGTACCAATTCATACAATTCTCCCAAACACTTGCTTCAATTGTAAACAAAGTTAAAGCTAACAACCACGGAACAATAGTTGAATTCATACACGCTGCGTTTGGTACATACAGGAAGGACCTTCATTCTAATTAATACCCTTTATATATCACAGAAACGATAAATTAAATTCCGTCTTCTTTTAATTCTCAGTGCACGAATTTGATTTCAAAACAATAACATTCATGAAACTAAATAGAGTTTCACGTTATTTCCAAGCAGCTAAAATCTGACAACATTTCACGTAATAAAGACCTAAGTATTCATTTTTATGTGAAATGACATTGGGATCATTCAAGAAATTTTATGAACTGTCTGACCGTTGTCTAAACTTCCTGTACCACTGCGGCAATTAGTAATTGTTGTAAAGTTAGTATAGGTTGTCCGCACTCCATAAACAAGTTGTTGTCAATCTGACTGTCTTCTAAACGACTAAAAGCCGTAACGAAGTGAACTCAAAGCAATATTATTCCAATAATTTTGAGTCTTGTATGAAACGAAGACAATGCCAGATGAAACAGGGGCCATCTTGTGGCAAGCTTGATCATACGCGTCGAGTCATTTTTAATGTGCGCATAGTCTGAAAACGGAACGTTCGCCCATGTGCCGCGACTCAAAAGTAGAGGTTGATTGTGTCCCGCTTGGAGCTGCAGGGATGGAGGTTCAGGCGACTTCGTATTCAGCTCGCAGAGTTTTTCACGTTTAAGAACTCTCCCGTGATTACAGTACTACTTTCTCACAAGACCCGCCATGCCAGGTATCCAAACTTTCAATCTGCTAGATTGTTTTCTTTTGTGTTCAAAGTGGCTGACAGAACATATTTTGGAGAATGAATGTTCATTCTGTAACGAGATGTGTCCGAAACGACCTGACAGACTAAAACTACGTGCCTGACTAGAACTCGAACCAGAAACGCTTGTCTTTCGCCGGCAAACACCCTACTGACTTTACTGTGTGCGGTACTATATGTCAAGCAAACTATATGTTTGCAAGCGATGCGAAATGAACAACCTCAGGAATCTCTATCAGATGATCAACTGATCCTAATATTACTTTCACGAGAGTGTCTCGCGGACTTTAAACATACATCAATGAATAGTTGTTCAGTAGTGTAATCTTTTGTTTATTTTTTATTTTATTTTATTTTATTTATTTATTTATTTATTTATTTATTTTTTTTTTTTGCAGGTCTATTCCATAGGGTTATCTGCCAAAGTGGCGTGGCGTCTTTGGAGCTGGTGTCGGCTCCTATTAAGGACAGGACGTTTCGCCTGGCACAGTCCCTCGGCTTCACGGGAGACAATTCAGAGGAACTACTGGCCTTCATGAGAGACCAGCCAGCGCAGAAGCTTGTCGAGAATGTACTAAACGGCCTGACCAAAGAGGTGGGGTAAATGTGTCCAAAATTCGTGAAGTGTTACTACGAATGAAACAATACGTTTGTATTCCGCACTACTGTGGACTGTCTCTGTCGACTAGGAAAAGCAGAGAATGCAGTCGCTGATACCTTTTCCGCCAACCATAGAACCGGACAGCGTGAAGGACGCAATCATCACACAGGATCCCATGGAAATCCTGAAGAGCGGCAAGTTCAACAAAGTGCCCACCATCTTAGGTGTGTGCTCTCGCGAAGGAATAGCATTCATTCGAGGTAGGTACACACGACACAGCCGAGAGAACTACTGAATATATAGACTATAACTTAGTGTCTGATAAATGACCTGTTCGAACGATAAAGTACTGAAGATTTATCTTTATAATATTCGAAAATGTAACATATCATTTGTTTATAAATAGTCATTGGTATTCGCCTCTTCTTATTGATACTGTTGACAGAGGCAGTTTTCTCTCATGTCTACTATTCACTATATGTCTTAAAAAAGAAGGGAAAATGTACTTTCACTATATGATTGTTGAAATATTTTTCTCCCTCGTCATAACACTCTAATGCAGTCTGAAGTATTTGGGAAAACGAAGGAGCTCATAATCAAACCTGTTCAGAACACTGTGCAAGAATAAAGAATCACGTAGCACTGCAATTATAGTATTTTCCGAAAATTATTTTCAGTACCATATGGATCCAAACATGATCCCTTACACGTCTGTGTAGTACAACAAACCTGTCGCCGCTAGATTAATTACAGCTATTAAACGAAAAGTGAGACGATACTTTTAGTTGATAAGTGCAAAAAGAAGATGACTGAATTTATCTTCATTATCACACGGATCTAAACATGTTCCCTTAGACGTCAATCTACTAAAACAAATCTGTCACCCGCTTGATTAATTATTGTTATTACACGAAAAGTGGGAAGATATTTTTTGACGAGAGCGAAAAGATGACTGAAAACGAATTGAAGAGCCAACAGCAGAGCAGCAGCTGTGAGAGGAATTAATCGAAAATTTTTATCAGACAAGTTTACGTAATTTGTCGAAAGCCTTGCGACAGTGAAGGCCAGCAAGTGAATGGAAAAAGGTGGAGGTCACTACAATCACTAACAAGGATCTGAGAACAGGTGCTGTTTGCCGTCAATATGTTGTACACCTCTGTTCATTATATTTAACAGCACGAGGACCAACAAATAAAGAAATTTTACTTATTTCGCAGACAGTATGCCACGAGGAATATGTTCATATCCATACCTGATCTGATGATACACAGGACGCAAAACGTATTACCCATAGGTGCCATCTCTGGCAGCAGAAAGGCTCTAACACTATTTGACTTCGAGTCGAACTGCACTGGGATGACACAATTACGTTGTTCCATTCTTGTTCAACTCTATGCTAGTCGGTCAATCGTAGTGATTGTCGATATTGGCGTACCAATCTCTCACCAACACACAACCAGATGTTTTCAGTGGGTGAGAGATCTCAAGAAAGTGCTGACAAGGCAACAATGGAACAACTTTACGTCAAGCTATATCAGGACAACTGGATTTATATGGCATCTAGCCTTGTGACGTCACGGAGATCTGGAGGATGGAGCACAGCCGTTGTCTTTAACGCGCCAGAATTGTAGTAGCTGTTATCCTACTTATCGGCTTTGGGACCAGAGGCCATGGGGCTGTGTATTCAGCAGTACACTATAAACTCACACTTCCGGTCTCGTATGACGACGCCGAATGAAATCTGGAACGTATTTTATTCTCGGAGCCTCACCATTAGGTTACGTTCTTCGCGATGCTGTACACAGAATAACGACTCGCCTTATAACCTTTCCTCATATACAGAGTACAGTCTGTTGTCATAATGAACACCGAAACAATGGAACTGCTAGCGCTAGCCTAATTTGCGTGATTCCATTTATGTAACCGTTGCATTTTCATAGAATAGTCCCACTAAATGGAGCTCTTCCAATCACCTCCATCACAGTGAAAGAAATTGAATATCATGTTTGTAGGGCCTGCTATCGAGTAGACTGGTCGTCTGGTGCAAGTTCTTTTTAGGTGACGCCACTTTAGTGACTTGCGCGTCGATGGGAATGATATGATGATGATGAGGACCACACAACATCCAGTCCCTAAGCGGGGAAAATCTCCCACCCAGTCGGGAATCGAACCCGCCCCCCTGCGCAAGGCACTCCGTCGCGCTGACCAATCAGTTATGGAGGCGGACCCTGACAGTGTTTTTACGTGATTATTTCGAACAACAAATCTTTTCCTGGAAAAACATAACACGTTTCATTAACTGTTTTTTTTCTGAAATTAATACAAAACTTATTACTTCAAATATTTTTGCTTCTTAGCATTGCTCCTCAGTACTTACACTAAGTGATATGCTCTAGCAGTTCACCACTAACTAATCGCGTAATATTGATTTTTTTCTCTTTGTTATGGCATTGCCACCAATCATCAAACGTAAATTTAGCCCAGGTCTTCATACATTTTCTTCCCTCACTACAGACGAAAGCAGTGTCTGCAAAGTATCTTGATGTATTGCAGACCATATACGATAAATCGTTTGTACTATACACAACGTTAGACGCTTATTTCAGCGTACGAGTATAAGCTTGTTGCTAGTAAATTAAAAAAAATCACATTTCACGTAGTATTAGTGAAAGAACTAGTGAACATTGACGATAATTTTGATGCTACAGTATTACCTTCAGTGACCACTGCTGTTTACACTGTAAGATTCGTTGTGTTCACAATGAATATTACCATGTAGTGCCCTTAGATGATATATTACTGTACCATTCACTGGCATTACACCTAATGGATATGCTTTCTCCTTAACTAAATATGAAAAGTATTTTTTGCGAAATTAGTATTTGCTTTATGTCAAATTCACCAATTCCGATATGTTTTCTGCATTTAACAACACCACTTTCACTATCTGAAAATTCTAACTGATGCAGTCTAAATATAAAAATTCCAGTATATCAAGATAGGAAAACCCTATTATCTCTTTGGAAACAAATCATTTGTTCTATATTTTAGACCACAAACTGACACATTCTGTAATCCGGTCAGTCACAACCAATGTTACTGCAGCTGGAGATTTTCTTGAAATATTGCTTATAATTTCAAGCAAATAAATACGAAAAATTCGAATTATAAGTCTGTTACTGTTTCTTAAGAGGCTCTTGATTAAACACAAACTTTACGGACTACAAAAGCGTAGGTTTTCGCAGCCGGTGTCCTTAGCAGTAAAGTTTTACTTGGAGTGTAACCCTGTCAATATCTGATATAACTACCGACCTTCTGAATCATGTAATTTGAAGGGTTACTCTGATGAAAACTGAAAGCAATGGCTGCCATAACGTCGGCAGTTTTATCACAACATGACGGTATAGTATATTCACAACAATTTCATATAATAAAATATATTCATTACGGCCTGATCTGTTAGTTGTTTGCTTAAATGCTCTGTGAACAATGTTTTACACTTCAGTGGTGCTTCATTAACTTAGCTGTCTCCACATTCCTTGCATTTTCATTCACACAGGGGCTTTTAACTTTCACTTTTTCTCATCACTTTTGATATCACGTTGATGTCCACCAATTTTTTTTAGTTGACATATTCAGTGAAATATTTTAAAAAACCCTCTTCTTTTATAATTGTTTTAGGAAACTTTTATAGAGACTGGCAGTACATTTTTTGCAACAGAAAGTTCAGCTGTTAGAAATATGTATTCCATAGCATCATTGTGATAATTTTCCACTAGGATGTCATGAACCCACTAGTGGGTACTCTTTCGTAACTTCTGTTTGATCTTAGTTAAGGGGACATATATTCCATGCTTATCCCTTGGATATAAACCAACAGAAGCAATTTGTTAAACGAAATACAATATACAAACACAACACTATTCTGTCATCTGGTTTTCCACAAAACATGAGTCATTGACTGAGATACTTTTACCTTCTCAGCTGTTACGTCTGAGAAAATACCTTACCTCGTCGGCACTTGGACTGAAGGTTCTTGAGTACTGAAGTTTCTACTAGCATTAAATTATTCTTCTACTCATGTAGATTGTGAATATCAGCATAACTCAGATCAAAATATTTTTAAGTTACATGCCTTTCCGAAGTCACTTATTCTTATATTTTGTAGTTAATCTTGTAGCTTAAAGCTTCTTGAGTTGTTCATTAGAGAATGAAAGCAGTAGCGGAATAATATACATCCGAGACACGTAGTCCTGCTTGTTCATGCAGGTAGCTGAAGTTGGTTTACATCTGCAGAAACTTCAGCTTAATGTTTCAATATTACTATCCCTTGTGTAACTTTTCTGCACTGTAATGTCCTCTTTTGAAATGGAACAAAAGGCTACGGATGTGCAATATATGTGCAAGTGCGATACAAACTAAGTGAACTGCACCAATAAATCAGAAACAGATTCACCCAACATAAAGAAGATCGCACAAAAGTGCTTCGAGACCAACAGAAGCAAAACGTGTCCCGATAAATATAAAACCATTGAATTTGTTCCTAACGATGATACTTTTACGTAGGAAAATTACAGCTAATTTCAGCAATAATCGAACCGGATGCAGAAATAACTATGTTGTTAGAGGGTATGTATTTTAATTCCTTGAGTGTTTCGTCTTCTGAAAGATCAGATACAGACCGCCACGAATTCCTCTCCTGTGCCAACCTCTTCATCAACATTTGTTGGTCGTAACCCGATCTTTGTCCTCCTCTGCAGATTATACTCTCTACAGTTTCCTCTATTAACATGGAAGTTATTCACAGGTGTCTTAAGGGGAGCAGGAGGTGCCTATGCTGACCATGTTAAAATCACTAAGTTTGAGGAACATTTATGAATAAACTACCAAATAGAAAATTTTGAATATAGAGTGGTTTAGTATTGCAGTTATGACAGAGGGATTTTGGACTATCTTTTCTAGTTTCCTTCCAATTATTTTTTTATTAATGACCCAATTTTTTTTACAAATAATTGCTTTATAATAAAACTGAAATGAAACTACTAAACATATTGCCAAATGGCTGTGTTACAATGTAAGTTTGACCACTAGGAGTGCTGTATAAAAATTTCATCTCTCTAGCTTGAGTGGATTTTGAGAAAATGTTCCTTATATTCGAAAAATTCTAATTTATGGGAAATGGCTATCAAAGTTTCTCAATACGTTCCTGCACTATAGGATGGATTATCAGGGTCTTCTTCTTCATCCTCCAAAAGCTTCCTCTTCTGTCTTCTTTTCTGGCCTGTTGTTCCATCATACTTCATATGCCTTTCTCTTCTTTCTGCTCCTCTTATCCTTTCTCTGTCAATATTTCTTAGTGCTCATACAGTGTTCACCCCAGCTGTAAATCCTAATGCCTTCAGAACTTCACACTTCACACTGTTCCCTTGGTTGTAGGTTGCTATTGCATCATAAATGCCAAAGTGCAGTGTTTTTATGCTTACAAACACCCTTTTAGGAATCACTTTCCAAATCAAATTGTTTACATTCTCATTAGGATTCTGTGTCTTTCCCTGTAGACATTTTTCTAACAATTCTGGCTGTGCTGTCATGAAAAATTAGTTTTATTGCATTTATCACAGCTGCTGGCAAACCATGTTTGTGATCATAGTCCTTTTTTCCATTATATTTGCACCAGGAATCTTTTGGGCACAGGCTGTGTTGAGGGTATTCATTGGAAGAGGCAGTATGAAGGAACAATACTCACACTGCTTTTCGCATGTCACTAACATTACTAGTATTTTGCCTTATAGCGTACCCATAGTATCTCTGTAGACGTTCAATCACCTCATCAGTAAGCCTGCCTCTCCCTCCTATTGTCTTTCCATCACTGAGCTTACTTGAACCCAAAGTTAGTTTGAGCCTTCGAAGCTGTGCACCAGTATGCTTTTCCACATGCCCAATGCATTCCAACTTTTCAACTAGAAATTCTTTTACATATGGTTTCAGTTCCTCTATAGTCTTGAAACCTTTGGAGTCACCATCCCCAAGGTAGTATTTGTACCTAACGTTGTATCTGGGAACTGAACGTTCAAAAATTTGTTTCACTCCATCCACTTCCACTGCTCCACTTGATCCACTAAAATTTGCCTCACAGGTTCCACTGTGCTCTCCTTTGATTTTATTTTTGCACCTACAATGTCTGATAATATTGAAACATCTATCACTTTTGCACTGTCACCACAAGTAGCAGTTACAACCCCATTCAGGGATTTATGACCGCTCTTTTGCCAGGAACCATCTAATGCCACTACCAAATCCCTAGAACCACCATTCATTTCTACAGATTCCTCCACTGCTTCCTTCATGGTTTTCAAAGCCACATCTTCAACAGAGGATCCTACCAGTTCACAGTAGTACCCAAATTTGCTTGGAGGCGATGTCAAGTTCATAATACCACAAAACAGTTTACCAGCAGCAGACCCTTTTCCAATGGATCGAAGACCATACACAAGTCGAACATTCACATCAAACACTCCAGATCGTCCATTTTCACCAAAGAGACTGGCATGTGAATTGTAGAAAATCACTTGATACTTGCAACATGCACAGATTATCTTCATCTCACAAGCTAAATCAAAGTGCTTTGTTATCTCTAGTCCCACTCCTACACTTGAACACATTTTGCACAGAATACTTTCTTTCAGCACAGAAGATAATAATCACATATTCACTACTTCTTTAATATCATCACTGTCAGTAACATATTCACGAAATCTGTCACTTCCACCAGTCAGCTCCTTGCTAGAAGATGTCACAGTGCTATGGCCAGCCATGTGTTGCTTAGCAGAAGAACGCACTGTTTCAGTAATTGTAGTAGCGCAACTTGGTATTAGTGTTATATACACGGTTACTAAAACGTGGCATCGTAACCAGAACAACGCTTTACACAAGAAGTATAATACTACCAACAACAGGCGCAACACTGAACTAATTCGAAACGGTAAACAGCAAAGAGACGATGTTCCGCGCTCTTAGCGCTTCATTTGTCACAGAAAACAATGTAGCCAACCCTTGCACACTCGCTGTATGCGTAACATAAGGCGCTGTATGCGTAACAGGCCGAGAAAATCCCAAGCAGTTCGCCAGGAAGACACTAGAGGGTGTTAGATGCATTCAGCGGCCGCCCATTTCCTCTGCAGGCGTGGGGGAAAATGGTAATAACTCCACTTCTAGGGCGAGTAGAAAAATAATTCAAAGTTTACATTAAAGAGGAATGTTCCAATTAATTTTCGATGGCAAAAAAAAGCGTAATTTTTTGGATTTGACCACCTCCTGTTCCCCTTAATACATATCCTATAATCCACTCCCTTCACCCATCATTGCCCACTCATTCCCTAACAATCCACCTAACTTTCAACACCCTTGTGTATCACCACATCTCAGTTCATCAATATCTGCTTTTCCGGTGTTGCCACAGCAATTGTTCACTACAATGCAATGTTGTGATCCAAACGGTCTGCACATTCGCAGAAACGTCTTCCTCAAATTAGGACTTTTGTTTGGTACTGATAAACTTCGTCTGGCCAGGGATACCTTATTTGTCTGTTCCCTGTGCAAGTCTGTTTTTACACTTTCCTTGCTTCGATACGGTCGCAGGTTCGAATCCTGCCTCAGGCATGGATGTGTGTGATGTCCTTAGGTTAGTTAGGTTTAATTAGTTCTAGGTTCTAGGCGACTGATGACCTCAGAAGTTAAGTCGCATAGTGCTCAGAGCCATTTGAACAATTTTTTTTTTTGTTATTTTGCTTCCAAGGTAGCCGAGTTCTGTGGCTTCATCTACTTACTAGTCACCAATCTTAATGAGAAGTTTCCCACTATCTCATTTCCACTGACTCTTCTTACTTCCGTATTTCTTAGGTTTACTCTCACTCCATCGCCTGTTGTCATTAGACTGTCCATTCCAGTCAACAGAGCTTGTAATTGTTCTTCATTTTCCCTGAAGACAGCAAAGTAATTAGCGAATCTGATTTCCTTTGACCCAGATTTTTAATCCCACTCTTAAACTTCTCTTTTATTTCCGAAGTTGTTTTTTCTATAGATAAAATGAACGGTAGGGGCGAAAGTCTGCTCCCCTGTCTTACATCCTTTTTAATCCAAGTACACAGTCCGTGGTCTTCAAATACTGTTGTTTCCTCGTAGTTCATGTGCATGTATATATAGTTAGTCTTCCTCCTTAGAGTACTCTTAGATTTCTCATAATTTCTAATTCTTACACGATTTTCTATTATTTTCTTAGATCGGTAAATACTACGGATGGCTCTGGTGTTTCCTTAAGTCTTCGCTCAGTTTTCAAGAACAACGTCCGAAAAGCCTCTTCCGAAGCCGAGCTGATCGTCATCTACCAGCTCTCAGAGTTTCATTTCCGTTCTTCTGTGTATTATTCATATCAACTGCTTGGATGCGTGAGACATTAAGCTGATGGACGGTAAATCTCAAATTGTTCTGTCCTTCCTATATCTGGAATTTTATGGATGATATTTTCCGCAATTCTGATGGCATGTCAACACAATCGTAGAATGTTCACATCAACATGAACAAGCGTTTGGCTGCACTTTTCCCCATGATATTAGAAATTCCCGAGGAAATACATCTATCCTTTTATCTTATTTGATCGCTGATCACCTAGAGCTCTGTTGAAATATTACATGTAGATTGACATTTCTTCTCATATCACGTTACAATACAAGTCTACCTGTGGCAGAGGCCTTCATTGTATTCATTCTACGTATTCGCTCTCTCCTCCGCGTTTAAAAGAGGTATTTCCTCTTAGTGATACCACCTTGTCTTTTAATTTCTCTGAAGGTTGAGTTAACTTACAATATTCATAGTCAGCCCTTCCAACTATCGTTTCTTCTCCGATTCATTCACATTTCCTTGTAGCCATTTCGCATTGGAATACCAGCGCGTCTTATTTATTTCATTCCTAAGTGGCTTTCTTTGATGTGTTTCTGCTTTTCTTTAAATATTTTTGTGCTCTCTTCTTTATTTAATAAGTTGAAGTATTTATTTGCGTTACCTTCCTTGTACATATGTTTGTAGTCCAACTTCCGTGATTGCGCCTTTAGGGATGTCCATTCACGTTCAGATTAACTGGCTACTGTGGTATTCATTATCGCACTATCTGCAGCCTAAGAGAACTTCAAACGAACCTCATCATTGCCCAGTACTACGTATATCACATGTTTCTACAGTAATTCTTCCAGACCATTCTCTTTATCTTCAGTCCGCTCATCAGTTTACTACGTTGTGGTCAACTCTACGTCTGCTCCTGGGTACGCTTTACAGTTAAATACAAGATTTCGGAATCTCTATCTGGCGATGATGTAATCTAGCTGGAAACTTCCCGTCTTTCCGGGTCTTTCCCAAGTACATCTCCTCTCTTCCTCTGAGAAATATTACTTCATTTCTTTCATTTGTGACGTCCAGTGCATGAGAATTTTTAATTGCTTTCACCAGAACTGGCGGAGAACAAGGGAGCTATGCGGGAGCTCAATACAAACTTCCAGAGGCTGTTGCCAACTAGCATCCCCGTCAAGAGGGAGGAACGCATCACCATTGCTCGAGACATCAAGAGGTTCTACTTTGAAAATCAACCTCTGGAAGACTCAACCGTCGAAATGTATGCTGACGTAAGTCTCAATCGTTTTCTGTCCTTTGTCTTAGCCAGCTGTATATATAAATGTATGTAGTGTTTTACTACAAACACACTCAATATTTTGTAGTGAAGTTCTTAGACAATTGGTAACAACTTTTTCTACTCAAATATTTATGTGTTAAATAACTCGCTTTAATTTTTCCTCGGAGATTAATATAACTGAATAATGGAAATGGAAAACGCATTAAGTGCCAAATCTCAGATCCCTCAGGAGAATCAAAAACGGTAGTTTTTACATGATTAATTTGTACCCAGAAGATTGAGAAGGTATTCTGACACCACAGAATTATGCTACTCACCGCATCTCCGAAAAAAAAAATGAAACAATGAGACAAATTAAACAAAAAGTACTTCATGAATAAAGTTCCAAGAGCCGTACCAGGAGACTGACTGGGTCTAAGTGCCAATAAGAAAGTTTTTTGCAAGTTGATTCTAGCAAACAAGAAAACAGCAAGCATGCTTTTTATTTACACAAATAGCACTCGGACCGGGTTCGAACCGAAAGGTTTATTTTCATTACATTTGGTGTTGTTTACATTAGCTGTCTACTACTGTTTAATGTAAGCAACAACAAATGTAAGACTACCCGGGGTGGCCGAGCGGCTCTAGGCGCTACAGTCTGGAACCGCGCGACAGCTACGGACGCAGGTTCGAATCCTGCTTCGGGCATGGATGTGTGTAATGTCCTTAGGTTAGTTAGGTTTAAATAGTTCTAAGTTCTTGGGGACTGACGACCTTAGAAGTGAAGTCCCATAGTGCTCAGGGCTATTTGAACCAGCCAACAAATGTAATATAAACATGAACAGCCGCCCGAACATGAACTGTCAATTCGGAAATCGTAAAGGCGCTATTTGTGTAAATAAGTAGCATTGTTACCATGGATGGTTGCTGTTTTCTTCTTTGTAAGAACAGATTTGTACTTTTTACACAGCCACACTCTTAAAAATGTTAGTTTTTGACCAAAAAGTGGGAAGAAAGTTCTTGTTCCAAGTGCCATTGCTACGAAGGCACTACGTTTTATTTGAGATAATGCAAGTACGGAAATACAGCAGTAGATTTTTAACTAGCAGAACTTTGGTTAACAGAAATTACTTCTCACATTCATTTTAAATTTTGAAACTACAGAGGGAACCACAACTTGGCACAAAGACCATAATCCGTCTAGTAACCCATGTTTAAAAAACTTTCTCCATGGTTTGGCACTTTCAGATCTACTGGAAAATCACTATTAATTAGGCTCCTTTTATTGTTTGTTCTTCATTTTCGATCATTGCTTTCGTAACGAAAACCTTTCTTAACTTCGAAATATGCAGCTAGTTCTCTAAATAAATATGGTTATAATCAGAATCGTTGAGGTCTTCAGTGTTTCTCTTTATAGCTGTTCTGTGTCTCCTCTACATTGTACAGTGGGATTCCTGATATCTCTTAATGTTAACGCCTTTGTCTTTCTTTCACTGAAGACTGTTTTCACTTTATATGCTGACTCTGTCCTTCCGACTATCATATCCCTTTCTATTTCTTCATGATTTTGCTGCAGCCTAAGGTTTTAGCTACGTTTAAGTGTGTATTGATTTTAGTGCTAAATGATTTATACTGCAGTTTTCCTTCATTTTCCTGAATATTTGTGTACATCGTCTTTGGTATATCAGTTGAAGTATTTCCTCCGTTACACAAGATTTCTTCGCAATTACCTACATTTTCCTGTCCTACTTTTGTAATTTCTTCTTCAACTTATCTGCCCGCTGTGGACTGAGATAGCTGCAAGTGCAACTCACCATTCATCAGTACTTCAGTAGGCCAATTCTTTACACATCGGTCCTTCGTGGCGATTCACTAGAATTCCGGTTGTACAGTTCATTATTGGTATAACAGTGCTTTTTTGAGACTAAGTAGGGAAAATAATATAGATAGGTAGTAAGTAGACTACAGCTAATTTCTTTACGTAAATGACATTCTTTGGATTTAAGAACCACTACAACCACTACTTAATAATTTTTTTCTATCAAACTATTGCCGAATAGGCCTCCGATCATAGAGAACTCTGTCCAAAGTCTCTGAAAAGAAATTTCAATAAATTCATTTATGTGAATATTTCTTACGAGACGAAATCATGTGTCTCCCTTAGCGTACAAAATAGTGCCCCAGCTTGTTACGAAACTTCGACATCCGTTTCATTGCGTGCGACAAGGTATATAGGAATTCGACACGTTCACTGTCAGCATTGTGCAGTAACGTCTGACAACGATCTCCGCCGAAATTGTTTCCTTTGGTGTAGCCTTGTTGTTGTTGTTGTGGTCTTCAGTCCTGAGACTGGTTTGATACAGCTCCCCATGCTACTCTATCCTGTGCAAGCTTCTTCATCTCCCAGTACTTACTGCAACCTACATCCTTCTGAATCTACTTAGTGTATTCATCTCTTGGTCTCCCTCTACAATTTTTATCTTCCACGCTGCCCTCCAATGCTAAATTTGTGATCCCTTGATGCCTCAGAAAATGTCCTACCAACTGGTCCCTTCTCCTTGTCAAGTTGTGACACAAACTCCTCTTCTCCCCAATTCTATTCAATACCTCCTCATTAGTTATGTGATCTACCCATCCAATCTTCAGCATTCTTCTGTAGCACCACATTTCGAAAGCTTTTATTCTCTACTTGTCCAAACTATTTATCGCCCATGTTTCACTTCCATACATGGCTATACTCCATACAAAAACTTTCAGAAACGACTTCCTGACACTTAAATCTATACTCGATGTTAACAAATTTCTCTTCTTCAGAAACGCTTTCCTTGCCATTGCCAGTCTACATTTTATATCCTCTCTACTTCTACCATAATCAGTTATTTTGCTCCCCAAATAGCAAAACTCCTTTACTACTTTAAGTGTCTCATTTTCTAATCTAATTCCCTCAGCATCACCCGACTTAATTTACTGCATTCCATTATCCTCGTTTTGTTTTTGTTGATGTTCATCTTATATCCTCCTTTCAAGGGTGTAGCCTTACTTTCAAATATATTGGTAGTGATTGTAGAATCGGTAAACTGCGTTTTTAGCCTGGACTAGAGAATGAATCTGTCATGCTGAAAACATGACAACTGCAGTAGTGCTTATGAATGCCGTTAATGAATCGAAGATTTTTTTTCTCTTGTTACAGCTGCGCGGCGACCTCTTCTTCGTGTACCCATCCCTTGTGGCGGCGCGAGTACAGTCTGCAGTCGCAGGGGCACAACCGGTGTATTTCTATCACTTCGACGCCGTCACGAACCTTAATATGTTCAAGAAGATCTTAGCCAAAGAAGATATTGCCGGTAAATACATAATTCTGGTCATAAAGTGTCCTAGCTTGTTTTCTAGCAGAAATTACGAAATAATGATGTGATAATATTAATCGAAATATAAGAGCCGATCAAAAAGTTTCCGTTCTACGGCCGCACATCCCGAATAGGTATACCGATCAGGCAACGTCGACGTGAGCACTGAGGCAATCATCCCATCGACGCAACAGGTTGAAGTTTCCCGTCTGGTACAACAAGCACTCATGAGTTAAAAAGTCCATATTTACCAGCTGCACCTTCTTTTCCGACAGAATTACAAACACTTCGAGGCTTGTTTTATGGGAGCAAAGTCGTGATAATCCCCTGGCCATCAGGACTATTAGGGGGGGGGGGGGGATGTTCGTCCCGAGTACCGAGTGCCATGGACAAGGCCAGCTTCCCAGATTGACCGACGTCTTGTGTCGAACGCGACCACCACAGAACTTGGCGCACCATTCCACACGTTGATTTTCGACGTACATGCTTACCCACACACTTTCTTCATTCTCCAACAGATATCTGCAGGTGTCTGTCACTCGGCAGCCAAGAAAGCAATAACAGCAAATTGGTTCCGTTTGATCACATTTGATAACAACGTCACTGTAGTTCACGATGCCACATTTACCACACGCCGTGGCAAAGACACGAAATCCAAACAATCCAAACAACTCCCCTGCATGCATGTCAGTGGTTATAGACCGGCACTGGAGTCGCACTACGCTGCTTATACGCTGCAGCAACGCTATCAAACTGAAACATTTTGATCGCCTCTTAAAAAAAATAGCGAGGTATAAAAGTATAATAGCATTTCAGGTTGAACCACTTTCAACTTTATAATGAACGAGGTAACAGAACCTGCAGTGATAATCGATTATATTTATAGGGGCCTCTCATGCCGATGACATCGTCTATTTGTTCTCTGGAGAAATGTATAAAGACATCCCCAAAGGACCAGAAACGGTGGAAGGAAAAGCAATAGCTCGTATGACCCGACTGTGGACGAACTTCGCCACTAAGGGGTAAGTACGGTAGCTGAACAATAATATACCTCATGACAATAAATTTCTGTTATTTGATAATGTAGATCTATAGATTGGCTCTTCTTTGTCATCTCGCCTTGCCCCATGACGAGGTATTTAGTTTTTAAAAAAAAAGCCAACTTAAGGACAGAAAACTGTGCTAACCAAGGTATGTAACTCATTTTACAATATATTTTTTACCCCGTTAAAAAGCACACTGGTCGTTTTGGAGCGCTGTGGATGGTGCTGAATTGTTTCCACTGGTCATGTGACTCTCCGCTAAGACGTAAGTCATGGCAGTGAAGTGGTGTGTACGTGCCAGTTAGTTTTGTGGGATCGCAGAAGTGAGATCGGTCGATGTGAAGACGTGTCAGAATGGCAGAGAGGAACTATCATGTTTGGATGTTCCATGACCAAACCGTCAATAAACATCACCTTGGACTGTCTAAGGTACAGTAAATTTCCATGAAACAATGGAACACTTTTGTTGCGCCTTCATTGCTCATAAGCTTGATTATTCCACTGACAGTATAAATCTTCAGTGTTCTGTTGATTGTTGTCAGCCGTCTGAAATGGCCAGTGTGTGTCGACTGCGATTGAAAATGAAGAAAACAGAGTTTCGTGCTGTTGTTGAACATTTTTAATTGAAGGATTGCGCTGCCGTACAAATAAAAACATAATTGGATGAAGTTCAAGCTGACACTGCACCATCGTTGAAGACCTTTAACGTTTCGATTAATGAATTTGAACGCCGTTGGACAAGCACCGAAGACGACGCAGGCTCCGGTTGTCCAGTAGTGGTCACCACAAGAGAAACCATTGAAAAATTTGTGATGCGGTGATGCAATACCGCCAAATAAAAATGCATTACATTGCTCACACTGTAGGCATCGTAGCTAAGCGAGTGCAGAATATGCTGCATGGCTATGAGGAATCTGTGATCGAGTTAGGTGCCGCGATTGGTTGCAGTCGAGCAATACTCATCTGGCAAAACATTTCAACACAACGTCTGGCGATGTTTAATCACCATCCGAAAGACTTCTTGCACCAATCTGTGACTGTTGATGAAAAGTAGACCAATAACTACCCACCAGAATCCGAACATGGGACAGAGGCTGATGAAATTTCACCGAAGAGGGCAAAGACTATTTTGTCAGTTTGTAAAGTGGAGGCCACTATTTCTTTATGGATTCCCATGGAATAATTCAATAAATTACTTGGAAAAGGCAGAACCATAACTGGATCGCTTGAAACTTGTATTGGCTGAAAAGAGAGCAAGGTGGGCAGGCAAAATTGTGCTCTTTCGCCAGGATAATGCACCATACCACATATCAGTGAAAACGATGGATAAGGTACATGGATTGGGCTTTGATTTGTTTCCTCATCCGCACTATTTACTAGAGAGCCAAGTGACTTCTTCTCGTTTTCTGTCTTATAACTTCGGCTTGTAGGGAAGAAAGTTTCATGAAATCAGGAAGTGATTGTTGCAGTCAACGAATATTTTTTGCAGTCAACGAGTACTAAGAGCAACAGAACCTATTTTTCCTATGGGATGAAAAATCTGGAGGATCGCTAGACCTAGTTCATATCCCTCAAAGGGCATTATGTCGAAAAATAAGGTGAGTTGTTCACGAAACAAACTCCTTTACCAGACTTAATCACCGTCGAACTACTGGTAGCCATATACACGCTGTTAAGAGCACTAGTTGTAGAAGTATCCTAACCGATTGAGACCTCAAGCATGTGTTATGCCTTACTACAGTCTGTCTGTCTGAAACAGGAATTGTTGCTGTAAGGAAATGCAAGCCGATTTATACCAACATTGCGAACGAAAACTGCATGGAATGGAAATACGAGTCTGGTGCATCGCAGATAAGCAGTGCTCTCAGCGACACTGCATAATTGCCAGAGAGAGGGGTGCAGTGTGGTCCGGAGAGTAGTTACTTGGCCCCATTTTAAATGATTGAAGGCAACGCGTGCACAGACGGCCTGTAGAAGTGTTTACTCCGCAGTGTGTGGCGGGCTGCGTTTAGGTTGGCGGGTTGCGAGGTGATTTCTTGAACATGAGCCAGGATGTTTATTTTAACATTCTCGGTGACCAGATGTTGTCCATTCATCTACATCTTCATGATGAATGTGATGTAAATACTCCCGTTTTGCAGGTTATCAACAGCCACGTTCGAACGATGGTCATTAAGGGTTCCGATCACTCCTCGACTTGGCCGCTAAGAAAAACGAAATTAAATTCTTTGGATGACATCGAGAACTGTTGATAAAATTTTTCGTGAGGAATAAATCGCTCCAGTTGTAATTGACAAATCCTCTCTTTGGATAAAAACGTACACACGACCTGGGTTTCAGGATGTAAATCCCATCTTGTTTCAGGATGTAAATTTCATCTTCAGGCCCTTAATTGAGTACTCAGAATTACACCGGGCAACCGGAGCCATGTAAGCGCCCAGCCGGGGGCTCAGCAATACCGGTTAACAGCCGGCCGTGCGAACCACAGTGAGAAATCTGAGTACAAATATATGAGTACACACATAAATCAGGGAGTGAAAGCCACCGGAACTAATACCGAGGGCGAGGGGACAAACGAAGTGGTGGAAGTACATCTGTTCTCACACTGCCATTAACATTGATGAACCTTGTTTAACACGCCATCCCCTTGACGACACGGGATAAGGTCAGTAAAAAGAAAACGGTGAACTAAAGATCAAAATTGGAAAAAGTTGGAAATTAAGGAGGTGAGACGTGGATAAGTGTAAGTATCCAGAGATTGTTCAGTTTCAAATTAAGCAGTAGGCAACGATTGACAAACGAGAGAAAGTAATGCAGTAGAAAATAATTGTGTAGCTTTGAGAAATTAAACAGTGAATGCAGCAGAGAATCAAATAAGTAAAAAGACAAATTCTGGTAGGGGTCGCTGGACGTTACACTAGGTATTGAACTGATGAAAGAAAAGAATTTAAAAAATCGGCAAATGAGGCAGGCAAAGAGAATACGTACATCTCAAAAGAGAGAATTGACAAAAGAGCAGAATGAGTAGAGGAAAAGTGTCAGTCCACAGGGCGTTCGAAAATTCCCATTAAGAAATTCAAGGGCTTGTAGAGGGGAGAGAGTACATAAGATTTTGAATGGGAACCCATGTTCGGAAACGTACCGTCCCCGTTCTACGATGGCTTCGATTCAGATGTTTAACTCTTCCACTTCTTGAGGAAGTGACTTAGGCGTAACACAGTACAATTATTAGGTAACTGTTCAAAGGCAACAAACGAAACATCCGTTGATCACTTAAGCGTATTTGGTTGTATTAACAGTGAAACATTATGTGTTTACATTATTCCGAAACAAGAAAGAACCCAGAATACTGTACGTACAGAACAATATTGATGCATTACAACAGCGGGTCGAAGTAGCGACCACCAATATTGTTACAGACGTTGTACCTACTAAGCATGTTCTGGTACCCACATTACGTATCACCTGATGTCTCTTCAGTTTCTGGTGCAGCGGGCAGAGCTCTGGCCAGCAGATCTTCCTCTGTCTTTGCAGGAGTCCCGTGAATTAAACTTTGCATACAATTCTACAAGAAGTAGTTACACTCACGAGCGCAAACATTATGACCACATCCTTGTTAGCTTGTTGGGTCAACCTTGTAACGCAATATATCACCGATTGTGCGTAACATCGACTTTAAAGTTCGTTGGTAGACTTCTGGAGTTATGTGCCTACGCACAAGTCATGTGATTTCCGTAAATACCTAAAAATGGTTCAAATGGCTCTGAGCACTACTGGACTTAACATCTGTGGTCATCAGTCCCCCAGAACTTAGAACTATTTAAACCTAGCTAACCTAAGGACATCACACACATCCATGCCCGAGGAAGGATTCGAACCTGCGACCGTAGCGGACACGCGGTTCTAGACTGAAGCGCCTAGAACCGCACGGCCACACCGACCGGCCGTAATTAACTGCCCACTGATTTCTGTTTGCAGGGGAACTTCCGGATGCTCATCAGGCAACTTTGGTGGCAAAGACATTAACGTGATTTACCTGTGAGTTCCTCTAACTACTGTAGCACGATTCTGCCTTCCAGAAATGGACAACAGTAATAGTGAAAGACGACATCTGTCGTCTGGGAAGACATTAAGCATGAAGGGATGCAGGCGATCCACAGCTGACATGGTGCCTTCCATTACTACCACTCGTCCCATTTTATCACTGCGTCACGTATCCGCGACGCCACTTGGAGGCATCCAAGTTTGCAGTAGGCAGTGGTCAAAATGTTTTGGCTGATCAGCATAAATCCGGCGATTGCGGCCGCCACCCCGTTGGATCACCTCAGCCTATCCATGTTTCACTTGTCATCTGTTGAGAATTCACTGAACAACACGTGAGAAGTGACGTGGAGCCCCATCACGCTGAAAGGTACACGTTAAATGACATCAGGTGACCGTCTGACATAGTGCACGTCTGCCCTATTACATACCAGGAGAAGAAACTCTGAGACTTTTCTCTTTCCCTCAGCAGACGAGGATGCCTTACACATTTGAATAGAAATCGTCGTAGAACTGAAAGGTGCTTTCGTATGGGTTTCAACTCAAAATATTATGTACACATTCCCATCTACGAGTCCGAGAAATTTGCAACGGGGCTTTGTCAATCACCCTGTATAGTCGAACGTATAATTTGTAGACACACAAATGCCTCTATAGGAAAATTGAAGAGGCTTTCGGAGAAAAGAGAAGCACCTTTATGTATGTCAAGGGCCCAAATGAAAAACTACTACGATACTATGTAAAGAATGGGCACCTTCGGAAATCATGTTCTCTCCTTCCACCATCGCGTGACAGGTCGTCCACGGACTCGCTGTAGTCCAGCTACTGAAAAAACTATTCTGTATGTAATACATCAAGAACCTCAGCGAAGTACACATAGCTTAGCAAGGCAGCTGCATGTCTCGCAACCCACGGTCGTTAACGTGCTGCACTGGGCTGCACCCCTATCATTATGCTTCCATGCAACACCTGCATCCCGCAGATCGCCATCAGTGGATCAATGGTTCCAACAACAACAGGAAGCCAACGATGGCTTCGTGAACATTGTAATATGGTCGGATAAAGCAGCATACACTCATGAGGGTATCTTCAATATGCACAGTGCCCACCATTGGAGTGAGGTTAACCCGCATGTCACTCGCGACCGTGGATATCAAGTTCGCTTTGGTATCAATCTCTGGCCTGGAATATTGGGCGACATGTGTTTGGACCCCTACTTGTTGCCTGAAAGATTGACTGCATGACTCTCAAAGTATCTGCCTGATGCGCTGGAAGCTGTTCCACTACAGTATTACTTTCAGTATTACTGTTGTTCATTTCTGGAAGGCAGAATCGTGCATAGGATATGGTTCCAACATGATGGAGCACCTCCTCACTCTGGTATTAATGTGCAACAGTACTTGGACAGAACATTTCCAGGGAAATGGCTCGGACGTGGAGGTCCAGTTGTATGGCCACCACGTTTACCTGACCTAGATCCCCTGGATTTCTTCCTGTGGGGACACGTGGAGGAGCATTTTTACTCTGCCGACGGATGTGGAAGAATTGGTAGCTCGTATTCATGTTGTTCTTGTTACTGTGGACGCAGCTTCGCTGCCAAGGGTCCAGATCAATATGATCCGGCAGGTTGCACAATGTTTGGACATGCATGGAGGTCACTTTTAGCATCTGTTGTATATGGGCGCTCAGATGTCACACATTAGCAACCATTGACAATAATAACGTCCATATTAATGACCGCATGACCTTCACAACAGAGTACGAAAAGTTATTTAAAACTTGTACCGAAAGAAGACCGCAGTTACAAGAGTTGAAGAATATGAAAGTGAAGCAGTAGTTGAGAAGCTACTGAAACATGATTGCAGCCCATTCTCGATGTTATTCAATCTGAACAGCAAACAGTAAAGGAGACCAAGGAGAGGTTTTTGGAAGGAATTACTCAGAGAGAAGAAATTAGCACATTGTAATTCTCTTAGTGCCAGCAAAGGGCTTGGAAGAGCAGTTGGACGCAATGGTTAGAGTCTTTAAAAGAGACTGCACGATAAACATCAAGAAAAGTAAAATAGTGTAAATAGAATGTAGTTCAATTGGATGAGGTGATACTGAATGAATTAGATTAGGAAATTAGACACAGAGACCGGGGCTTCACTTTAACTGCAGCGTGTGTCGCAGCCTCGGCCAAATGGAATCCCAAGTTTGGCCAGGAGCGTCATTCGTTCCAGACTGGGGCGGCTGAAGCACTAATGGCCCAGAGTTCGAGCCCAGCGTACTTCGACCGCGTCCCCCACCAATCCACCCGACTCAGCTTGTGACTGGCTAGTGAGGGAAGGCATTGGGAGCGATAGGATTATAAAAAGAGAATGAAGACTTTTAGTGAAGACATCCTACAGCCATCACCTAAGGGTGACGGCGAGGTACGCAGTCGAAATATAGTGTTACAAAAATGGTGGCCTTCGGATAAACACCCGACAGCAATATAAATGTGCTTGGATCGCTAATGGCGTGCTGTTAACTGAATAGTCAAGACGTGGCTGCTCAAGTCTGTACCAGTCATTAATAGAACGTATTTCGTGAATACCTCCCCTGTGAGACGAGTCTCTGCGAGGAAGGACTGCACATTTCACCTGGTTCTAAGCATTCTGAACTGGGTGTACGGCAGCCGATGATTCCAGCCATTCCACTCTAATGATTCCTACGTCTTGCAGATGGATTCGGCCTTCTCGTGGTTTATATTCTTCAAAGACGAACCATTTGTCACTTTGCAGGACTACATAAGAGGTTAAAATATCCTTGCCCGATACTGCTCGGCTGTCGTATTACTCTCGACAGCGATGAGAAACGTCCAACATCTAACATACTACAGATTCTAAGTTTGATGGAGCCATCTCCCAGCTGATCAGTGGTACTGCATGCCTGCGACATGCATTGGTTCCTCCCCACAGCAAACGATCTTCGATGAAGGAGACGTGACGTCATCGGAGGAGGTTCCATTTCAAGTGCTCCCAAAACACTTATTTGATCATGTTTAGATGGTTGCATATTGTGTTGTGTAGGTGGACACAGATCTCCCAGATTCTCCCAAAACTATGTTACACAGTTCTATTCCATTATCCTCCGAGTACCTACGAGCCATGACATCCGAGTAGCGATCATCAGCTGGTGGTATTGATCGCGCGCAATCGCTGCCAAGCACATATTATCTTTTGTGGCCTACGACGGCGGCGTAATGTTCGAATAGGGCGGCCAATTTCTCTTGCTGGCAACCCTCCTTATCATAAAGTGACAATGCGCATACGGTCTCAGCTTGAAATCTCCTCTTCAGGCATTTCGAGAGAATGGAATATTCCTACAAACACGGATAGTTCCGTTCACGATTGAAGGCACAGTCGGCTCTACCAAACATCACTGACACTGTAGGTTTACTTCTACGCCCATAACTACGATAGAGTTTATGTAGTCAAAAGCTAATCATGTCTTTACTTCACAATACCTCCAGTGAACACATCGAAAATAAATTTATATTTTTACGGTTCTTGTTTTGGTAGCAGACATGTATGAACACAAACTTACTTATTAATATGGGACTGCTCACGCACGGAAACACACACACACACACACACACACACACACACACACAATATTTCGTCTGCTCTTCGATTATCAAACAAGAAGTGAATGGCGTCCTGCAGTGGAAACACCGGTGCTCGTCGAATCACAGCATTTGCATAGCTTCGGCGTGGCCAGTACTTGCATGGTTGCCTGTCCTGCCACACCACGTGCTGTTGTTAATTTTGCCTTTGCCTTTATGGCAGAGGGAACAGGAGGTGTGGTGGGGCCGAGTCCTTGATCAGCAGTCTGATGTCCAGGACTAAATTCCACACACACACACACACACAGACACAAACACACGCACATCACTACTCTTATCAACTCGCAACAGACCTACTGACATACATAGTGATCACATTTCACCAACGAGCTATTCCTGCAGGAGCGGATAATAGGAAAAACTTTTCCAATTACGTGGCTTGTCATACGACTTTTATGTAATCAAACAAGAAATGACTGTTATCGTAAACCGATGCATCTTTTGTTTTTTTCCGTTACGATCAAATACTCATGATACAAAACAGTTAAGTGTGACACATCTTTTGTAACTTCTCTCAGGATTAAACGATGGTTTACACGAAGCGAATACTTTATGTGAATGTAATTACCTGAACACCTTCCTTGTTGAGAAGCTACTTTAATTAATCCATAATCGCTTTTGAATCAGAAAATAATTCATTAAACCTTTTTTTATAATTTCCGAGAACTTGTTACAAATATTCCAATGCTACCGTAAATCTTTCCCCATTTTCATTAAAAATATCACATTTCACTTAGCACCCGTAAAACAGTCATTACTAAGATTATCACTAACTTGTACCACATTTCAGTCACAATACAGTATCTCGGAGAATGAACGAGATTTCCCTAGTGTTAAAGAGTGGAGTTAGACTGGAGATTGTGACGGATACAGTACTGCAAATTGCACGTCACTATGACGCTTCCTTGCCTCTCCTTTTAAAGTTTGTGGGCAAAAGTCTCGGGAAGGCCAGTCAAGTTCAAAGATGTCCCGTATGTAATTACCAGTCCTTGGAATTACGTGAAGTGTATGGCGCAAGTTTAGACACGGTATTTCAGCTGTCTGTTACAGACAATTGTATAGTGAACACGAAAGCACGTCGCGGGTTAACTCACATGGGATGATATCGGCCCAAGACCCATGTGTCATAGCATTTCGGAGGTAATACAATAATTTGGATTTTATGGGTCAACATTGTCTAGGATGGACTTCCAATACCGCAAAAAATGTGTCCACAAATTAATTACCATACAAATGTTTGGACTTCATGTCTCTTCCACAGAGCTATAGATAGTCTACTGATAGGTCGCCGGTGGTTCGAATGTTGGTGTCAGGAATACATTCCTGTACGGGGGTCATATGCACTGCATAGGCATTAGAACCTGACGACCTTGTTTCTTCGCCAGCCCATGTGATTTGGCCACCGAAGTGCATTTCGTGAATAGTCCTATAGCCTGAATTCTGACAGCAGCTTTAGAGAGGGTACCACAACGGATAACCACCACTCTTATCGGCTCTCATTGCAAGGGACACAATGGAGACATTTAGGACTTACCGTAGACTACTGATACACAATTTTCGGATCAGATAATGAACGTCACTACCTTTCCTGCCAAAATTCCTACACTTTTAATTCATAAATTTATCAGTATCGCGTCACCTTGCTTTATTTAAATGTATATTTGTTTATCTGTACGTTGTAACATAATGATTATCATTTTACAGGAATCCGACACCAGATCCTGAAGATCCCATTCTGTCTGTGACATGGACCCCATTCAAGAAAAACAATCACTACTACTTGAACATCACAAAGGATGGACTGAGCGTCGAAAAGGACCTAATAAAGGAAAGAATGGATTTCTGGGACAAGCTCTACAGACTGAGAGCATGATTCCACTCATGACAAGCACCATGAACTGTGCTGCTGTGCACTGCAATAATATTCGCTAGACTCAAAAGTAACTTAACTGATTTATGTAGTGCTGCATCAGGTCCATTTCTTTATGTTGTAATCAATAAAGTAAGTTCCTACTTAGGAAATCCGGAGACCGTAAATAAAAATTCACCATTTGAAAAAACCAAACAATTATTTCTGATCATTTAATGGCAGTATGTCCATGCTGAACAAAGCTCTTCGGAATCTAGCAAACGTGTGGACTGTGGTATCCTTGCAAGCCAAGCCGTCGCTTTATTCAACATAATTGAATTTTAAATTGCTGGTGTACTCACGTACCATCACAATAAAATAAAAATTGTGATTAGTAGGAGGAGTGTGAATGAGAACAGTGGCATATTTAAGTTTACAAAATAATAAAAAGTTTCGTTAAACCTTCAGTAACGACAATTTTTCGGAGAACCAGCTGATAAATCTTACACAAAAATTGCAAACACGTATCAGTTAAGGAATGGTGATTGCTGACAAAGCATGTTTTGAGGTGGAAGCTATACAAATACTCCCCTGAGTTAGCTCCTTTTACAACGCAAGATGATTTTCTTTACATGCCTCCACTGCGAGTCCAACGGTATTCCAACGGAATCAACTACAACCAACTACACCACAACCTATGGTTCACCTGAGAACAGGGAGCTGTGAATATCATTTAACTACCCTACGCTGGTGCAGCAGTACTCTACCTATTCACCTTGATTCAGGCGCCAGCAGAAAACGGTTTGCTGTGGGTGACGAGCGACGCAATGTGACAGTTGTAACGTTCTGCCCTGAACACGAAAATATACAAACTACGCGGTCTGCCGTTCTAATTATCGGAATGCAAGAAACTTCCCCATCAGAGCCATGAAATCATGGAAGATTTCAGTGTGAGATGCATCTGCTCGCTGGTCTGACCAAACCAATTTGACCCCCAGGCACGACGGCGGGTGCTGGAATTGTCAAACGTCAGACAGGCGACTCAGGGTTCACCCTCGTGACACGTGATTTACCTGAGATATAAGCAGATCCTTTGTTGGTGCGTTTGGATACTGCCACAGGCTGTTAATCCGCTACAAGATGTAGACCATAAGTCTCACCCACTAGGGACAAACCCGACGTTCTCCACCAGGGAAGGACCAGGAGAGGAAGTCCCTCGAATAGCCACAACCACCTTCCATGAAGCCTTGGTATGGGAGACAAATTAGCAAAAGAAAGTCCTCCCACATTGCACAAACCAATTGCACTCTTCTCTACTCATTGAATCTCCCCTCTTGAGTGTTCTGTTGGTCTGGTAGCCAACACACACACCACCAGGGTTCCCACGCTGTGAGGAGAAAGCCTCTACTTTGCATATCCTGACAGTAATTAGGCAACAACTTCAGATCTCTCTGATCTGAAAAAAGCAGAGGCATCGGTATCACGGTAAGTACGGTCATGTTTTGGTAAAAAATCATCTACCTAGATGGGACCACAGTTGATGTAATCTTTCTAGGTTGACCATTTCCAATTTCTGAAAGAAGGCTGTTAAGCTTCCCAGACAAGGCACTATTGAAATATATATTTTTGCCACCCATTAAAAGAGCATAGCGACTTCCTGGCGTCAGGTTTGCGTGTGTGTGTGGGGGGGGGGGGCGGCGGGGGAGGGAGGGTTATAGTACTACCTCCACTAGACACATACGCCAGTAGCTCTGTTTGTATCGTCCCAGCTTCTCACATGAGAATTCATGGAGTTTTATGGTCTTCCCACCATTTACACAAAAGCTCAGTGCGCAGCAGTTTCACTTAAATAGCTTCCTCAACCCGCTTTCAGCCATCTGGCCACCTTCTATGATGGACTGGCGCCTGGCCCAGGTATAGTATTTTGCGAACTGGTGCACTTGTAAGTAGAAGGAGGAGAGCGGCAAGAAGTCCCTCTGCAGAAAGACCCGTTGAACACTATTTTCCAGAATCACTCGCATGTCGTCGCTGTGCTCAGCATTTATGGATTCCAATTCATCTTGCTCCCTGTTCTTGGCTATCACCACGGAGGCTCCCACACTCCAGGATACACATGCAGTTACAATAAATTCTACCCAAAATTTCCTTATTTAGAAAAACTCATTAATCACACATGGCAAATGTAGTACTGGGGAACACTGAGATCATGCCCTAAAATACGAAAATGGCTCTGAGCACTATGGGACTTAACTTGTAAGGTCATCAGTCCCCTAGAACTTAGAACTACTTAAAGATAACTAACCTAAGGACATCACACACATCCATGCCCGAGGCAGGATTCGAACCTGTGACCGTAGCGGTCGCGCGGTTCCAGACTATAGCGCCTAGAACCGCTCGGCCACCTCAGCCGGCCCTAAAATACGAATGTTAATCTGATTGACATTGTTGTTAAAGTGAGACAGAGGTGTGCCACCTGTCATCCTTTCTGGCAGTACAATAACTCGTGTATCTCAGAATCCATAATGAAGAGGTCAATAATCATCCAACCTGTGCCATGGTTAATGGGCCGGCCGGAGTGGACGAGCGGTTCTAGGCGCTACAGTCTGGAACTGCACGACCGCTACGGTCACAGGTTCGAATCCTGCCTCGAGCATGGATGTGTGTGATGTCATTAGGTTAGTTAGTTTTAAGTAGTTCTAAGTTCTAAGGGACTGATGACCTTACAAGTTAAGTCCCATAGTGTTCAGAGCCATTTGAACCATGGTTAATGGTTTTCTATACCCGTTTACACCTAACAAACAGTTCAGCCAACAGCTACAGTTTGCAAATAGACACACAAGAAACAAAACACCATACGAAAGCGTATGGTGTGTAAAACTCTATGACTCAGACTAGTATGAGTTGACTTTGTGGCAAGTGGAAGAGAAAAGACTAGCGGGTAGCGCCCTGTCGACTATATAATTATACACTGCTGGCCACAGTAAATGCAACACCAAGAAAGACAAGAGGTAGCACAGCAAGATTTATTTTGTAGATAACATGTTGACCAAGTATCAAATGATTACGTTTACAGACGTCTGTGACATGTGGTTCCTGCCAGAATCAGTAGCCAGAGTAGCCGCCATTGTTGGAGATCACCGCTGCCACACGTCTCGGCATTGAGTCAAAGAGACGTTGGATGTGTTCCTGGGGTACAGCAGCCCAAGCAGCTTCCACACGTTGCCAAAGATCATCTGGTGTGGCAGCTGGGGATGTAATCTGGGTCACTCGTTGAGCAACCATGGACCACATGTTTTCTATCGGCGAAAGATCCGGAGATCGAGCCGGCCAGGGAAGCAATTCAATCTGGTTATTGACGAAGAACCTTTGGACAATGCGTGCCACGTGTGGTCGCGCATTATCCTGTTGAAATATGGCTGTGGCCGAGCCTTTAAGGTAAGGAAGGACAACTGGCTCCAGCACCTCGGATATGTAGCGCCGGCTATTTAAAGTACCGGCAATGCGTACTAGAGGCGTGCGAGAGTAATATCCAATACCGCCCCATACCATAATACCCGGTGCAAGACCAGTGTAGCGGTGCATAATGCAGCTGTCCAGCATCCTCTCTCCACGGTGTCTCCACACTCGAATCCGACCATCGTGGTGCTGCAGACAGAAGCGTGCCTCGTCAGTAAAGACAAAGTCATTCCATTCTGCCGTCCACATCCGTCTGTCATCGCACCATTGGCGACGGAGACGTCTGTGGTTCTGCGTCAATGGTAGACGAAGCAATGGACGTCTTGCGGACAGACCACTCTGCTGTAAACGGCGTCGAATGGTACGCGCAGACACTGGATGATGCGTTACAGACGCAATGTGCTGTGCTATGGTTCGGTATGTCACTGAGCGATCCGTCACTGCCATGCGCACAATTTGCCTATCAGCACGTGCAGTGGTGCACCGAGGTGAATGCGATCGACCACGTCGGTCCGTCGTACCCTCCTGCATCCAACGGTCACATATCCGCATTACAGTTGTTTGGTTTCGTCCAACACGACTAGCGATTTCTCTGTATGATAATCCACAATCTCGGTAAGCCACTATCCTTCCTCTGTCGAACTCGGATACTTGATCAAAAGATGTTCGCTGTTGTCTACGAGGCATAACTGATCGTCTTGTGAAACAACCACAAAGTAAACACACGTGCCGAACGTACACTCGTCGAAATCGCCAAGCCTTAAATGGCGCTATGAGGTGGCGCCACAGGCGCGCGTGTTGTGCGTCTGCGCTGAAATTCTAATCAGTTGCATATCTCATCGCTGCAAACCCATGGTGTAAATTTCACTTGATTCGGATGCTTCCTTCAGGGTGTTGCATTTACGGTGGCCAGCAGTGTAGTTGGAGTAAAAACTCAATGGTAGGGAGAAAGCTATGAACTTTTTAAAGGAACCATCCCAGCGTTTGCCTTAAATAACACAGAAAAAACATTCGATATCTAAATTATACTGGCCAAAAGTGGATATCAACTTCAGTCCTTCCGAATCCTGTTGTACCTGTATCGGAATAATACTTTAATTTACCTCCCCAATGATGTTCTCCCACTGTTTACTTCGGTGTCAAAATTTCATTCAAATCAGACAAATTAACATGCAAAAACATAACATCAACACCTGTAGAATTTTCATAATTTTGAACAATTATGCTAGCAGAGTTGGTACAATGCATATCACAAAAGACCTTATTGCTGGCTACAGGCATTTAATCGTACCCTGTAGCCCTCAACTAGAGCACTAACACATTTTGTCGAATATATATTGCAACATTACGAAAAACGTGCGCTACTGCGACATCAGGTAAATACAACAAATGTTTAACTTCTGTCATCCGCCAAAATGCTTCTGAAATGGTTTGTTTCAGCAAATATGAGATGGAAGTTCTTAACAAGTACACCGGTTCAAAATATAAATTCTTGTTACAGTTTGAAAGCACACGAGAGTCGGTTTCTTTTAGTTCGCTTATACTGTTCATTTCCTGTGATCAAAGATTTGTGCTGCATCCACCTCATGACGTATGCACATAGCGAGGGATCCTGACACCAGTGAAGCTCAAATTGATGACTCCTCTTTCCTGAGTAAAATGTAATTTATCATTACAATTATTGATGAAGCTAGCTGATTGATGCATCGCTGTCATATAGCACTTTCTTGAAATCAAAGACACATAGAACCATTTTTGATTCGATGTTCGGACAGGTTGGAGACTAAATTCTCATAGACACCAGTTTCATGTGAGATCATATACTGAGTTTATATGTTGATATTTTATTGATTATTAAGAAAAAAGGAATTGGTCGTACTAACGTCATATTACTTATGCTGGGTGTCCCAAGAGGAATGGTCAGTATTCCGTGATATGACAGCAAAAATCATTGGAAGCACCAAAGTCTAAAACATAGGTTCTAAAATACCTTAAGAGATATGAGCACTTCATCCTAGATACTGTGAAACAAATCTCTCCTACTTCCAGCTGCATCACTTAAGAGCTATCAGCACTTGTTCATCATCGCTACTGTAAAACATTTCTTCTACTGGAGAAGTGCTCATATTCCTTAAGGTGTGTATTTTAGAGCCCATGTTTATCTGTAATTCTTTTCTTGTTTTGATCCATATTATTACCACTCAAAATGTAGAAAGCAAAGAGATTAGAACAGGAGAGATTTCTTCCATAGTATAGAAGATGTGGAAATGGTAATGGCTCTTACGATATGCATTTTAAAGGCCATGTTTTTGTTTCGAATGATTGTCTTTGTCATATCGCTGAATACTGACTATTCCTCCTGGGATACCCTCTATAGAATATTTTCCAAATCGTTACACTCTTCGTCTGAGTAATTGTCGTACGCAAGAAAAATACGCTCTGTATTCTTCTAAATGTTACGACACGACCTCGAAAGTTTATTTTAACTTTACTGAACTTTCCACACTAGTAATTAATTACTAATACCTTTTAATGAAACGTTATGTTTGCCTCTTGCATTGTAGCACCTAATCCAACAAACTTTTTACCTATCTCTCTCCACTCGAATGTACCTCAGCTGTCTGTTCATCTCATTTTACAGACACTTACCACTCTGGACATAGCCTCTTGCAACAGAAAATAGACGTGTAAGGTTTTCTCGGGGTCTATTCAGAAAGTAAGGTAAGATTCGGTCCAAAATGGAAACTACAGTGAAAATCCGACGGAACGTCTCACAGATTTGTTGATCAGGATCTTTAGTACGCCAGTCGACTGCGTCTCTTTTAAGTTCTGAGTGATCATGTAGAGATGCCTCGATCAGTGGTGTTCCCGCCATATATGAGGACCTCGCGAGAGATTTCATCCGGTGGCATCCAGCCTACATAACAAAACTGTCCTGTATTTCCTTCTTCATTACAATTGTCGGCCGCACTCTGCAGGGGCAATTGAGATGTTCCTGTAGAGTCTTCGATGGGAAGTGTTTGATCACGCACAATACAGACCGTAATTGGCTCATGAATTTCCTCTCTGCTCGCATTAACTGCTGACTATGACGACAACATTTGCGCATGGAGAACTGACATGACTTACTTTGCACGCTGTGTGGTTCTTTAGTGGATACAGGAGCGAAGAACAGATGCCCTTCATGAACATAGAATTAATATATTAGTTTATCCTGCATCTAATATAAAAGAATAAAAATAATACATCAGTTTGTCGTCATAGTTGCAGCGTCAGTTGCTAACAGTGAAATTGAATGTTGAAATATAAATGGATACAAAATAACTTGCAATTCAGGCTTTATTACTATGGAATTCAGTAAATGATGAGTCCTGACCTATATGAAAGTCTATAAATGTCATTCAACACCCAAACACAAAAAGTAGACATTAGTGTATGAATGTTCTAATTTAAGTAAACCCACCGCTAGAGCTCCGGAGATGGGATGCTACCATCTCATTGGCAGTGGTCTAATCGCTCGTGGCAATGCCCTCATGTCACTGTAGCAGCTGTACGATGCATGGTGGTGTAACTGGTGGCGCACGTACTTCAGTAATTCCACCGCTCGAGCGGTGTAATCGTTGATGGCAGCGCTCTTATGCCATGCTAGTAGGTGTAGGATTCACGGTGGCGTAACTAGCGGTGCACGTACTTACGTAAACCCGCCGCTCGAGCTCCAGAGAGGGGATGCTTGCATCTCATTGGGAGCAGTGTAATCGTTCGTGGCAGAGCCCTCATGCCATGCTGGCGGGCGTAGGATCCACTGTGGCGTAACTGGTGGTGCACCTACTTAAGTAAACCTGCCACTTACGCTCCATAGAGGGGATGCTTTCATCTCATTGGCAGCGGTGTAATCGTTCTTAGCAGCGCACTCGTTCACGGTGGCGGCTGTAGGATTCACAGCTACATAACTGGCGGCGCGCGTACTTCGCGTTCCAGGTAGGAGAAATGTCAGGAGCAGGCAAAGTACGATATGAACTCACAAATTTCAATGAGGTATCTTCATGTGAATGTGAAGCTCGAAGTTTTGACACTTGCTTCTTGGACGTTCGAACCAAACGTTCTGCCACGTTGTTAGATTGTAACTACCCTGACATGCTGAATTCCAGTGTTTGCAGAACTGTGCAAATTCCTTGGTGGAATAAGGAGATACATCGTCAGAAACAATTTTTTGTGACCACTCTTCGAGAGAAAATACAGAAGCGAGCTCCTTGACATATTCGTCGAATGCTCTGGGCCAAAAAAAAAAAGTTAATTTTCTGTAGCCATCCACGATAACCAACCACCATGTTTGCCAGAAGGGGCCAGCAATGTCTATACGGTAGTATTGCCCAGGAGAATCATTGCCATGGAGAATCAGACTATGGCCACGAAAAAAATCCTGGTGCGGAGCTGCTGAGTGTCTGCACAAGCGAGACATTGTGCCGTCACATATTCAGTTTGCTTCTCTAAACCAAACTATGTACAATGCTGAAGCACCATCTGCTTAGTGCGAACTGTTCACTAACAATCTCTATGCAGAAGTCTTAACACCTGCTGTTGCAACAAGGCGGAGATTAAAACTCTAGCGGTTCTAGGCACTCAGTCCGGAACCGCGCGACTGCTACGGTCGCAGGTTCTAATCCTGCTTCGGGCATGGACGTGTGTGATGTCCTTACGTTAGTTAGGTTTAAGTAGTTCTAAGTTCTAGGGACTGATGACCACCGATGTTAAGTCCCATAGTGCTCAGAGCCATTTGAACCATTAAAACTCTTGTCTGTTCATTAGGCGTGTGAAGCATTGCGTCGCACAAGGTATCTTCGCACTAACGTATCTGGAATACATTTCCGAGAGCGCGGCCAACCTTTGCGAATGTAACTTTTTAGCAATCATAGCGAGTAGTCATGCTCCGTGGCTTGTGGAATCCTCGATGAATCAATAAGTAGAAATCCATTGCTTCTGAATCAAAAGAATAAATATGTAAACAAGAAGGTTCCGTTGCGTCGAATGCTGCATCTGAGCTGACATGTAAACGAGACAATGTGTCAGTGTTTGCGTGTTGCGCCGTCGGGCGAAATAGGATTTCGTACTGGTAATTTTACAATAGTAGTGACCACCGTTGAAGCTACTGCAGCGTGCGGTCGGGAACTCGTTCTGATGGAAGAAACAGTGCAGTGAAAGGCTTGTGGTACACGACCACGAAAAATTTTCTGCCACACAGGTAATGACAAAACTTGGTGTCACCATATATTAAAGCCAGGGCATCCTTCTCCAGCTGACTACAATTAATCTGAGTAATATTTAAAGTTTTGGAAGTAAATGCGATGGGGCGTTAAGTTTTCCCAGATTTGTAGGATAAAACTAGACTGATGCCATGGGACGAGGTATGGACTGCTAGCAGAAGTGGTTTGAGCGGATCGTACTGCATAAGGCAAGACTGATAAAGTAATGAACTTTTCAGTCTTTGAAATGCTGGGTCAGACTTTAGTCCATTGGAAAGGAACATTTTTACGTCTGTGTTGTTTCAGAGGTGTGGCAATTTGCGCTGTATTAGGAATGAACTTTATGTAGTAAGTCAATTTTCCAAGAACAGCGTGCAGTTCATGGAAGTTCTTAGGAGACAATAATTCCTGAACTGCTTGCAAGTCGTTCGTCGAAGGACGAGTACCTTTGGCTCGATGATATGTCCTAAGTATTCAGTCACTTTGTTGAAAAATGAGCATTTCTGCAAGTTACATTTGAAGCCCGCCTCGGTTAAAATTGGAGAAAGATAGTCCAAATTGTTAAAGTGTTGTTCCGGTGATTGTTCTGAGACAATTAGGTCGTCAAGATAAAACGATAAGGTACCCTGGACGTTACTTTTTCGAATAATTTTTGGAACAACGAAGGCGCGGACGCACTTCCAAAAGGTATGCATTGATGTTCAAACAAGCCCATATGAGGATTCACAACAAAAGCTTTCTTTTCCTCTTCGTCCAACGGTAATTCAAGGTAGGCTTCTGCAAAATCAGAACTGTCCTCCCGCTAATCGATCCAAAATTTCCATGGGAGCAAATAAGAATCAAAGGCGGTCCATGAATTTACCGTGCTTTTGCAATCCGCACAAAGACGAATCTTCCCATTTGACTTACTAATGGCGACTATGGATCATGCCCATTGACTTAACTAGGTTTAAGACACCAGCGGATTCCAGTTTCTGAATTTGTGTAGCAACGTCGTCGCATAATGCATGCCGCACAGGGTGCAACCGGCAAATTATGGGTTGTGCATTAGATTTCAGCATAAAGTGAGGGTGAAAATCTTTTGCACTTCCTAGAGTACCGTCAAACAAATGTTGATAATTGTCTCAGAGTTGTTGAATAGCGGTTGGGCAAACATTTGTCAATGACCTGCACATTGTTTTGTATGTCTGATCCGAAGAAATCAAACGCATCAATGACGAAAATATTTGGACTCATGCGTGAGCGACCTACTGTGAAAGGTACTTCCATATTCTTGTTCTTATATTTTGCAAGTAAGTGGCATTTTCCAAGCACGGAAATGCTGTCGCCGTTACAGGCTGTGAGATGTTGACTTAATGTTTGCAAAGGTGGTTAGCCGAATTTTGTACATGTATCTAGGTTAAGCAACGTACAGAAGTTCCAGTATCTAGTTTAAAAGACGCTGAGTAGTTACAAATTTACAGTGTAATCCACAGATTGCGGTGTGTCCTCTGAATACAATTGTACATTAAACGCTATTCGACGTTCAAGTGATCTAGCCATTGACTCAGTTGCGTCTAATGCTAATGCAATATCCTTTACTTCACTCAAATACATAGTAAATTCCAAACGAGCCTTTCTCGATATTTCCGGTTGTAGCCGCCTCAAAAATGCATCAAGAGCCCTCTGCTCTGCTTCCCACAACAATAGGAGGTTAACCCTACCATTATTCGTGAGCCCATAGGCGCATACATTGGTTTTGCGAATACGGTCGACGAAACTTTCAATCGATTCCTCCTGCTTACGAAAAACCTTTGTAAGTAGTTTCCGACAATATCTTGGTGTTCTTCCGATATCCCTCTATTAACCCTTCCTGAAAATTATCAAATGCTTAAGCATTTCTCAAATTCTCATTACTCATGACATGTGCTCTAGCATCTCCAGTTAACTTCAGTCTAGCAACGTGTAATAAATGCTCCTTACTCGATTTCCCCAATTTTGCGGCTGTAGCCAAATTCTCAAAAAAGATAAAAAAAACATCATCCTCGTGTTTCCCTGAAGACAGGGTAACGAGTATCGCAGCAGTACCATGCAGGGTGGGTGGGTTTGCATGTTGTTGCTCTTCCTCCGCCGCTGTGAGCTAATTCACCTCTATCGGTAATTTGTCTACCCGATCCCTAAATTGCGCAATAATCTCAGCCGCTGAAAGTTCCTCCGCCATGGATACAATTTAACCAAGAGAAAAATATACCCAAGAATATAAAAATGACCCGGGGAAAAAAACAGGAAAAGGGACAACGCAACAGGCTCGAAACTAAAATAACTGAAATCGGCTCTTACTTCCTTTTCTGCGAGGCACACTGTAGCTCTAGGAGCTCCATATTACTGGATCCTAACTCCACATTGTAAACGGATCACATTAACGGGCACGGGAGTCCACTGTCCATCGCTGAAATTGAACGTGGGTTCTCTGCTGGGCATGAGGAAGAGGGCCTTTTTTACGTGGTGCTATGGCTGGGGTAGGGGTTGTTTGTCTCAAGTGAAGCGATAACTGGTAGGCAGGAATATTACTCGGCTAAATCTTGAACCTCATTTGCATCGATAACTTTTTAGCACTTCACTGAGGCGAGGGCTGCGATGCTTTAGAATTTCGGTCCTCAATCTCTGATCTGATGAAATATGAATAGTAGCATAGCGAAACGTTTCATCCTGATACGTTCCGCCATAAACACAACTGAATTCCAGTCTCTAGTCAGGACCTGCAGTTCCACGATCCATTTTTATAGGACTGCTCACTGCGACGTTACGTACAGAAAAATTCATACTGTGCAGAAGCAATGTGTATTTGACCCTCAAAACCTAATCTACTCTTGCAATTGTGACCTCTTAGGGCTGGGTTTGGGGATCACTGGCGAGGAAAATTTCACTATTAGGTGTACACTCTTACACATGAAAAGAAAAATTCATTACATGATCCAACTGTGATTTTGTAGGCGTTTAAATGTTGATACAGCTGTGTTATGTATTCTTTCCATGTTTCCTCCGTCTCTTTAGCGTCTGGCGCTCTTTGCTACTGAGCTGCTTTCATTTGTACGACGCAAGAAAATGCTGATAGCAGTTATGTTATTTCTTGACTATGAAAATGAGCAAGAGAAGTTAGACGCTGCTCAACACTTAGATGTTTTTCTCTCTGATTTGCCATGATTCCTTAAATATATAAACTTAAATATTTCAGCTTCGGTATTTCAACTTAATATATGCACACGCACAGGACAGAAATCAGTAGAACGCAAAAAAAAAAAAAAAAAAAAAAAAAAAAAAAAAAAAAATTGCCCAGCTGTGGTGTCCAAAACTCCTTGTTCCACTATCGAATCCTCCTCGCCAGTTTGTTATGATTTCCTTTTCACGCCGTGTTGTTCTTTAGTTGACACAGGAGCAAGGAACGAATACCATTCATGAACAAAAAAATGGTTCAAATGGCTGTGAGCACTATGGGACTCATCTGCTGTGGTCATAAGTCCCCTAGAACTTAGAACTACTTAAACCTAACTAACCTAAGGACAGCACACAACACCCAGCCATCACGAGGCAGAGAAAATCCCTGACCCCGCCGGGAATCGAACCCGGGAACCCGAGCGTGGGAAGCGAGAACGCTACCGCACGACCACGAGATGCGGGCCCATTCATGAACAGATAACTGAAATACTAATTTATGCTACTGCGTGCCTACGGAGTATCACCTCAGTTGTGCGACTGGATTCGTGATTTCCTGTCAGAAAGGTCACAGTTCGCGGTAATAGACGGAAAGTCATTTAGTAAAACAGAAGTAATATCCGGCGTTCCCCAAGGAAGTGTTATAGGTCCTCTATTGATCTACAGGGTGTTACAAAAAGGTACGTCCAAACTTTCAGGAAACATTTCTCACACACAAATAAAGAAAAGATGTTATGTGGACATGTGTCCGGAAACGCTTAATTTCCATGTTAGAGCTCATTTTAGTTTCGTCAGTATGTACTGACTCGCGACTGGGGAAGACCTAGAACGACGAGGACACCTGCAATGGAGGAGTCAATTCTTCGTGCAGTTGACGATAACCCTAATGTCAGCGTCAGAGAAGTTGCTGCTGTACAAGGTAACGTTGACCACGTCACTGTACGGAGAGTGCTACGGGAGAACCAGTTGTTTCCGTACCATGTACAGCGTGTGCAGTCACTATCAGCAGCTGATTGGCCTCCACGGCTACACTTCTGCGAATGGTTCATCCAACAATGTGTCAATCCTCATTTCAGTGCAAATGTTCTCTTTACGGATGAGGCTTCATTCCAACGTGATCAAATTGTAAATTTTCACAATCAACATGTGTGGGCTGACTAGAATCCGCACGCAATTGTGCAATCACGTCATCAACACGGATTGTCTGTGAACGTTTGGGCAGGCATTGTTGGTGATGTCTTGATTGGGCCCCATGTTCTTCCACCTACGCTCAATGGCACACGTTATCATGATTTCATACACGATACTCTACCTGTGCTGCTAGAACATGTGCCTTTACAAGTACGACAAAACATGAGGTTCATGCACGATGGAGCCCGTGCACATTTCTTTCGAAGTGTTCGTACGCTTCTCAACAACAGATTCGGTGACCGATGGATTGGTAGAGGCGGACCAATTCCATGGCCTCCACGCTCTCCTGACCGCAACCCTCTTGACTTTTATTTATGGGGGCATTTGAAAGCTCTTGTCTACGCAACCCCGGTACCAAATGTAGAGACTCTTCGTGCTCGTATTGTTGACGGCTGTGATACAATACGCCATTCTCCAGGGCTGCATCAGCGCACCAGGGATTCCATGCGACGGAGGGTGGATGCATGTATCCTCGCTAACGGAGGACATTTTGAACATTTCCTGTAACAAAGTGTTTGAAGTCACGCTGGTACGTTCTGTTGCTGTGAGTTTCAATTGCATGATTAATGTGACTTGAAGGGAAGTAATAAAATGAGCTCTAACATGGAAAGTAAGCGTTTCCGGACACATGTCCACATAACATATTTTCTTTCTTTGTGTGTGAGGAATGTTTCCTCAAAGTTTGGCCGTACCTTTTTGTAACACCCTGTATATTAACGACGTAGGAGACAATCTGAGTAGCCGTCTTAAATTGTTTGCTGATGATGCTGTGATTTACTGTCTTGTAAAGTCATCAGATGATCTAAACGATTTGCAAAATGATTTAGATAAGATATCTGTATGGTGCGAAAAGTGGCAATTGACCCTGAATAAAGAAAAGTATGAAGTTATTCACATGAGTACTAAACCAGCTAATTTTCCATTACGCGGTAAGTCACACAAATGTGAAGGCTGTAAATTCAGCTAAATACTTAGGGATTACAATTACAAATAACATAAATTGGAACGATGACATAGATAATATTGTCGGTAGAGCAAAACCAAAGACTGCGATTCATTGGCAGAACACTTAGAAGGTGCAACAGCTCTACTAAAGAGACCGCTTACAGTATGCTTGTCCGCCCTATCCTGGAGTATTGCTGTACGGTACGGGATCCGCATCAGGTGGGACTGACGGATGACATCGAAAAGTACAGAGAAGGGCAGCTCGTTTTGCATTATCGCGAAATAGGGCAGATAGTGTCACAGACATGATACGTGAATTGGTGTGGCAATCATTAAAACAAAAGAGTTTCTCGTTGCGACGGGATCTTCTCATGAAATTTCAATCACCAATTTTCTCCTCCGATTTCGAAAACATACTGTTGCCACCCACCTACATAGGGAGAATGATCATCACGATAAAATAAGAGGAATCAGTGATCGGACAGAAAAATTTAAGTGCTCTTTTTTCCAGCGTGCCGTTCGAGAGTGGAACGGTAGAGAGAGAGCTTGAAGGTGGTTCATTGAACCCTCTGCCAGGCACTTTATTGTGAATAGTAGAGTAATCACGTAGATATAGATGTAGCTGTAGATCTAATATCAAATAGTAAAAATAATATGTAAATTTGTGTCAGTGGTTGCAGCGTCAGTTGCTAACAGTAGATTTGACTATTGGAATACATACCGATACAAAATGATTTGCAGTTCAGACAGTCTTCAGTACTATGACCGTTCAGCAAATGACGAGTCCTGGCAAGTATGTAAGTTTTTAAGAGTCATTCAACAGGCAAACGCACAAAATGGCGTTACTGCATGAATATCTGATCTTAAGCAACAGGCTTTTGGAGATCCAGAGAGTAGATGTTTGCATTTCATTGCAACGGCGTAATAGTTTGTGACAGCGCCCGCGTGGGGCTGTGGTGTCGTAACTGGCGGCGCGCGTATTTGGAAGTGTTGCCGATCGGTTTGTGGTCCACACCCTAACAATGAGCGGCAGACCAGCAGAGACGATTGGTGGCAAGCGCAGGCGGCTGCCTTCTATCAGGAGGGTATTGTGAAACTGGTACAATGCTACATAATTGTCTAAGTCGAAGCGGCGACTGTGTAGGGAAGTAGCTCGAAGATGTAGCTAACTGTTGCAAATTAAAAATCTTTTGTTTCTCACTGTAATTGGACCGTACTTTCGGAAAAATCATTGTGTATATATATTTTATACACGGCGGTGACTAATGTCGTGTCGGGTCTCCTTTTTCCCGCCTTTTGTTCGACTGACATTTACACAACAACTCGTTGGACGTCCCCTGCAGAAATATTGAATCACGCTGCCTCTATAGCCGTCCTTAGTTGTGAAAGTGCTGCGGTGCAGGATTTTGTGCACGAACTGGCTTCTCGAATACGTCCCATAAATGTTCGATAGGTTGCCAAATCATTTGCTCGAATTGTCCAGAATGTTCTTCAAGCCAATCGTCAACAGTCGTGGCCTGGGGACATGGTGCCGTAAAATTCAAAAATGTTCAAATGTATGTGAAATCTTCTGAGACTTAACTGCTAAGGTCATCAGTCCCTAAGCTTACACACTACTTAACCTAAACCTAAACTTAAACATGTGCATCCTTTGTTCCTTGACAGTGCAACAATATACAACGTCTTTCGAGGTTAATTACCAAGAAGGTAATTGTCATGTTAGGGTTCCCGGTTTCGTACAAACATTGTCGTCATTTATGGTTCAAATGGCTCTGAGCACTATGCGACTTAACTTCTGAGGTCATCAGTCGCCTAGAACTTAGAACTAATTAAACCTAACTAACCTAAGGACATCACACACATCCATGCCAGAGGCAGGATTCGAACCTGCGACCGTAGCGGTCGCCCGGTTCCAGGCTGTAGCGCCTACAACCACACGGCCACTCCGGCCGGCCATCTTTTATGTTCAAGTTGAGAATTGATAACTGATACTGGTGCCAACGTCAATATTTGACGTCTCTTTCTGGCTAGTGATCGAGTCTCGATAAGGCACAAAGCTTTGCTTGGTTAACAATGGCCTTACGTTCTGGGTTTGCATCCGATCTTTGTGTACAAGTAACTGTTGATGAGTAATGAGACCAATGATACTACTTGTGATTCGCTTTTAATGTTGAGATTTCCGTAGAGTGCTTGCCGCCGTTAAGCACGTTTTCTTTTAATTGCTTAGTATTACATAAAGTTGATGCGAAACCACTCTCCGTTTAACGTTGAACGACGTTCAGCAAGTGTTAGGTAAACCTTTTGGACAGCAAAGAACTTGTTTCCAATTGCCATAAAACTTTATAAATCCATATACTGTGTCAAATATTTAATTGTGCCTAAGGATTACTGAACAATTTATGTGACAAAATTAGTTGTCCCATAACGTTTGAAATGTCACTTATTGTAATTAAATTTTGTTTACAAACGTTAAGGACTGTCTGATCTCTTCTGTACTATCGTGGTGTTACTTTACATTTGGACGGACTGTCATAAAGACCGGTGTTCTCTAGTAGTGTCTAGCGGTGCCCATTGTGTATCTTACAATGACTGTACTGTGGAGGGTTGCGACGATGTGCAACACAGGTATGTTATGTTGGTTGCATACATTCAGGTGCAGCCTACACGTTGGAATTCAAGCGTGACCGACGTTTTTTGCTGTCGAGTGTACATGTTACATGTATTGCAACAATAATGAAAATCATGTACTTTTTCCGTATTTACTCTGGTGGTTTCGTTTGAAACCACTGCGGCTGCAGGGGTAGTATTAGAAGCTTATCAAAAATGGTTCAAATGGCTCTGAGCACTATGGGACTTAATATCTATGGTCATCAGTCCCCTAGAACTTAGAACTACTTAAACCTAACTAACCTAAGGACATCACACAACACCCAGTCATCACGAGGCAGAGAAAATCCCTGACCCCGCCGGGAATCGAACCCGGGAACCCGGGCGTGGGAAGCGAGAACGCTACCGCACGACCATTAGAAGCTTATCATTTTTGTTGTTAATTTCAGTTTCGCAAAATGTGTTCTCGCAAATTAAAGGATGAGGACGTTCTGGCATGTCTTTTAGAAGAAATTTCTTCTGATGTTGACTCTGAGATTGACAGTATCAGTGGTAATGGAAGTGATATTTTGGCTGAAGACAGTGATCTTGATTCGCAAGTGCCAAGACCAGTTATATCTAATGTTGTTGTTTCTGAAAGTGAAAGTATAATAGTTCTGCAAATTACAGTGATTACAGTTTCTATTCTGAAAATAACGTTCCACTAATTAGGTCTTTGAATTTTTCATGGGCAAGGGATGACAGTACGATGCATTCTTCGACTTTTTAGAGGAAGTTCGTCAAAGTAATACTGAAAACTGAAGGTGAAGGTATGCTGCTAGTTGATTTTTTTTATATCTATTTGGGGACAATATGCTGGAACACATAGTATTCCAGACTAATCTTTATGCGATTCAGAAAGGTAAGAATTACAGATCTCTTGAAAAAGATGAACTCAAGGTGTTTTTGGCTATAAATATTCTAATGGGTATCAAACAACCTTGCGCATATCGTGATTGCTGGTCATCACACAACGGACTCAGAGATGAGTACATTTCTTCACTTATGTCACTGAAAAGATTGAGCTGGAATTTATCTCAAATACATGTAAATGACAATGTCCTTATGCCACAAAAAGGGAATAAATGTTACGACAAATTGTATAAAATTGGACCACTAATAAATTAATTACTGACAAGGTTCAAAGAATGTTATGCTCCAAGTAAGGAGCAATCTGTTGACGAATGCATGGTGAAATTCAAAGAACGAATAACATTGGAACAGTATATGCCTCAAAATTCCATCAAGAGGGGGTACAAAATATGGGTCAGAGCTGACAAAATGGGATGTATCTGAGATTTTGAGGTATATACTGGGAAATCAGATGGTGCAGTGGAGAAATGTGTGGGAGAGAGGATTGTAAGAGATTTGTGTAAAGGCTTAGAAGGCAAAGAATATCACATATATTTTGTCAATTATTTTACTAGTGCTCCACTTTTGCAGGCACTAAAACGTGATGGTATCCTAGCCTGTGGTTCCATTGGAGCTCACAGAAAAGGACATCCTCCTCTGAAACCGGACAATGAGCTGTGGAGAGGAGAAAGTGACTGGTCAGTTCGTTCTGATGGGATTGCATGCATGAAATGGAAAGATAAACGTATTGTCACGTTAGTGTCAACAATTGACTCACCTGTAACTTTGAAAGAAGTCGGTACGAAAGAAAAGGATGGCACAATTACAAAAATACCTTCCCCACAGGTTGTGAAACCTTATAATTCGAACATTGGATGTGTAGAAAAAGTGGACATGATGAATAGTTTCTATGCAATTGACCGAAAATCTAGACGCTGGTGGCTCAGACTGATTTGGTATATGATTCATATTTGTATTGGAAACGCATTTATATTGTTTCGACAAACCAAGCCGAATGAAAAGAAACAGCTAAAGGTTCAAATGGTTCAAATGGCTCTTAGCACTATGGGACTTAACTGCTGTGGTCATGAGTCCCCTAGAACTTAGAACTACTTAAACCTAACTAACCTAAGGACATCACACACATCCCTGCCCGGGGCAGGATTCGAACCAGCGACCGTAGCGGTCGCGCGGTTCCAGACTGTAGCGCCTAGAACCGCTCGGCCACTCCGGCCGGCTCAAATGGTTCAAGTGGCTCTGAGCACTATGGGACTTAACATCTCAGGTCATCAGTCCCCTAGAACTTAGAACTACTTAAACCTAACTAACCTAAGGACATCACAAACATCCATGCCCGAGGCAGGATTCGAACCAGCGACCGTAGCGGTCGCGCGAATCCAGACTGAAGCGCCTAGAACCGCTCGGCCACCAACGGCCGGCACAGCTAAAGGAATTTCGGCGGCGTGTTGTAGCTGGCCTTGTAGGATCCAGTGTTTTCAAAGACAGTCCTGGTCGCCAAAGCACATCATCTGAACCATGCGCCAAAAAGTGTAAAACTGTTGTTCCAGTGGAAAAACGCACAACAGAATCAAAACATCTGCCAGTACATAGCACATCGAGGCGATGTGTACACTGCAGCACAAAAAGTAATCCACATAGAAGCAGATGGACGTGTTCTTCCTGCCAAGATGCTTTGTGTTAGTCAGTAGAAAAGAACTGTTTTGTGCTCTATCACGGAAAGTAATGAAGTTTAAGGTGGTGGTCTCATTTGAAGCCACCGCATTTATTGTGCAGTGGTTTCATTTGAAACCGCTCTGTACCTGCCTTTTTTCACATTTTTCCATAATATTGTATGAGTTATATCCTAATAAAACAAAAAAACTTTGAAAAATGATTTTAGTTATTTTGCGTCGGAAAGGGTTAGGCGGAGAGCAAGGGATCGACATGCATACCATTCAGTTTCAATGTCAGTGGTAACCTTCGAGGAACTCATATCTCACTGATAACGGGAGTGGTGTCCCGCTATCTCACCCACACTGGGCGCGGCTGGCTGACCACCGGGTCAGACGGCCGGCAGACATGGCACGAGTAGGAGGCGCGGTGACGGTGACCATCCCGCAGGGCACGCTCAGGGGCCGCAGGGCCAAGACGCCCTCCGGCAGGCCCTACAGCGCCTTCCAGGCCATCCCGTATGCACTGCCGCCCGTCGGTCCTCTCAGGTTCAAGGTGAGCACACGTAACAACTACTTTTACTATGACGAAGTAGTCTGATCAAGCTAATCCTTGCTGCATTTCACTTGTGAGTCATCGGTCCTCTGAATTCATGCGGCCCACCATTACTTTTTCTCCCGTGCCAACATCTTCTGAGAAAGCACTTATACCCAACATCCTGAGTCATTTCTGGAATACATTCATATTTCTGTCTACTACAACCTTTTCCCTCTACATCACCCTTTAGTATCAAAGATATCTACTTTATTTGATGTTTAAACATATTCTACCCTACTGTCCCTCCTGGTCGACGTTTACCAAATATCACTTTCTTCGTCATTTCCCCTGACAACCGTCTCATATAATCAGTCCACCTTTTTTTAACTCCTTCTACAACGCATCTCAAACACTTAGATACTTCTTCAATTTCCTCGCAGCCAGTGCTTCACTTATCAAAACCTCTGTCGGTTCTCGGAACGCTTGCGGACGAAGGTTGCTACGATACAACTCTCAACGATAGTTTATCGTGTACAATCCTCTTCATCCATGCAGAACTGCTGCAAACTACATCCTTTCGAAACTGCATACTGTGTTATGAATTAAATATTCCCTCTACTGGTTTTACGGACCGCACTCTCCGCTATTACCAAATTGACAATCCCTTCATGCTGCGGCATGTGTGATATCAGCCGATACTTCCTTTTAATCAAGTTGTGACACAAATTTATTTTCTCCCCAAACCAATTTAGCTCCTGTCCAACTAATCCGCCGCAACAGGTGAGTAGTCTCTGCGGCTGTCTGCTCAGTCGACGATCCAGATTCGATTCCTGGTGTTGTCAGTGATTTTCCTTGCTGGGATGGCTGGGTCGGCGTGTACTCAGCCTCCTGAGGCCAACTTAGGAGCTCATCAAGAGATCCTACAACGACCTGGAGAACTGTGAGCTGTCCATCTACATACCGTTTCCAATGACGCCTTTGGCAGAGGATGACACGGTGGTCGGTGATGCCCAATTCGCCATCTAGCACATTACCTACTAATATAACCTTGACCATAGTTTTGTAGCACCACGTTTCAAAAGCTTCAGTTTATTTATTGTGTAGGCTGATTATCAACCAAGTTTCACTTCTCTACAAGGCTGCTCTTCAGTTTTTATGTTCAGAAACTTTTCAACACTTTAATTTGTATTCTTTGTTACCAAATTTGTCTTTTTCGCAATCATTTTTGTTACTATTGTCAGTCTGTATTTTGTATAACTTCTACTGAGCCTATTTTCAGTTATCTTTCTGTCCTACTGTCATAACATCTACGTTTTACATTGTTCAGTTTCCTAATCAAATTCCCTCATGATCTGATTTAATTCTGGTACATTACTTTATCCTTGTTTTACTGATGTTCGTCTCGTTACCTCTTTTCAAGATACCGCCCGTTCCGTTCGACCGATCTTTCAGAGCCTAGTAGACTGACAGAATTCCAAAGCCAGTGACAAACTTCAAAGTTTTAATTTAGTGACCCTGAACTTTAATTGCCCTAAAAAATTTCTTGTTGGTTACCTATACTATTTGCAAAGTATCCAGACTGAATAACATTAGAGATAGGCTGAAGCTCTATCTCTCTCTCCCTTCTCAACCATAGCTTCACTTTCATATCACTCCAACTGTAGTCTGCATTCCGTGCAAGTTGTGTGATAACCTTTCACTCCTTATATTTCATCCTTGCTGCCACCTAGTCAACATCGTCAGAAACGTTCCCTAAATCTACGTCTACCGTAAACGTAGGTTTTGCCTCCTCCACTCCGTGTTCTACGACCAGTCGTATCGTACAAAGTTTGACGAGAGCAGTGTTTTATCATAGCAGTGTTTGATCATTATGAAGAAAGAATTCCAACGCAAAGGCGACTAGCTGCAGCCGATATAGAGGACTTATTTCTCAAAAATTTCGTGCAAGACAAACAGACGATGTGAAATGTCTCTTCCTTCTCAACCTCCGCCTTTTCGTCTCTGCTTTACATTCACCAACTCAATAGCAAACTGATAAACATTAGATCATTGTCCACAACGACAATGAGAACATTTTTGATGAGGAAACAAATTTTCGAAAAGCGATTTTCTCACGTCTTTCCTCCTTCTAATACTTCATCGTTCTCTTAATGCTACTGTTTCAAATAATTATGAACACTGATACAACAGAAAAGATGGAGTTTCGACAAACAGTGAACCACACAGCGACATGGTAAAAGGAAAAAAAACCGATAAAACAAGTCATAAGTGGCTATGAAACAATTAAAACATTCGTGAAAGGAATTCGCAGACATCAGCGCAGGGCATTTCGGTGGAGGTTGCCGTAGATATGCATAGATGGAGAGGCTTACACAGGATGGACTAGCATGAGGACCTGCATTTAACCACTCTTCGAAAACAAAACGACAAAGGATTAGAGAATGTGATTGTAGTCTCGGTGTAGCAGTTGACCTCTCTCAGTTTTCTGGCAGTGTCTCGATGTTAGTCAGGTCATATGATGGAATACCTCGTAGATTTCATAGGTTTTCGATGTAGTTAGGAAGTTTATTTCTAATACAAGGTGCTTTTCCTATACCACCAGTAATGAACATATGTCCTCCAAGTTGATACTCACAAAGACAAAAGTAATGTTACTGTCTCACTGCATGACCAGAGGAAAGCGCTGTTTTTGCCTCAGCCAGTTACTAGAAGGATATAACATATTTTGTTCTAACACTGACGGTAGGTAAAAAAAACAATCGTATTCAAACGCAAGCTTGTTAAAACAGTTATTCTAGTTTTCTGTCATTAACACCACATCATCTGCAGGATGTTCTACCTTTAAGTTCAAGTATTCGTTATGTTGTAACAGATGATGTTTCTGACTGCTTCGTTGATTTTTTTCTGATATCAGTTAACACATATGTGAAGCAAGTTGATCAGCATTGTTGAGGGAAATTAACAGTCTCTCAGCGTTATTTCAGAAGTGTACTCTGCTGCACAACACAGGCTAAAGTGATCCCAGAAGACTGTCGTCAGGCACGTCTCAACGGAATGTACCTGCCGATCGAATGTAATTTAATTCCTCTCATTATTAGATTTATAGAGATAATACTATCTCCTGCTACGAACCTGTCAAGTATTCTTGCGATATGCTATCAATTCACGTGTTAGATAACTCCGAATTCTGAGAAGTAGTTTCTTCAAGTTTCCTCGTCACAGTATATCGATGTTTTCCACCTCACGTTTATAACTTTGTTAATCGTTTCATTTCTAAAAAGTCTTTATTTTTTGTGGTCGATTCGCCGTCAAGTAAAGGATCCAATAAGCAATAAACTGTTTTCAGCTACTGGTTGGGTAATAAGAAGGACGTTGATAGCACTTACAGTATCAAACGCTCAGAGAACTAAAACATGCAGAAATGGTACTAAGAAGGCTACAGTGTCAAATTTCGTAAATATCGAGCACATTAAAGATTTGTCATTATCTCAGAAGGAATGTACTATGTAAGCTCACTCTCTACTTCTACATCTATATAGATACTCCACAAGCTACCTTACGGTGCGTGGCGGAGGGTAGCCTTTACCACTACTTGTCATTTCCTTTCTTGTTCCATTCGCAAATAGAGTGAGGGAAAAATAAGTGTCTATATGCCTCCAAATGAGCTCTAATATCTAGTATCGTATCGTCGTGGTCCTTACACGCGTTGCATGTTGGCGGCAGCAAAATCGCTCGTCAATCCGCTTCAGATGCCGATTCCCTAAATTTTCTCAACAGCTTTTCTCTAAAGGAAAGTTGCCTTCCCTCCTGGGATTGCCATTTGAGTTCCCGAAGCGTGTCCTTCGAATCTACAGGTAACAAATCTAGCACCCCCCCCCCCCCCTCTGCTCTGATGTCTTTCTCCAATCTGACCTGGTATGGATTACAAACAATGGAGCAGTACTCTAGAATAGGTCGTCCTTCACAGGCAAATCACTCGTTCATAAATTTCTCCCAATAAAGCGAAGTCGACCATTCCCTAACACAGTTCTCAGAAGTTCCACCTCATATCGCTTTGAAACGTTTCGCCCGGGTATTTAAACGACTTCACTGTGTCAAGCAGAACAGAGCTGAGTTTCCAACTCATCTGCATTAACTTACATTTTTCTACATTTAGGGCTAGCTGCCACTCATCACACTAACAAGAAATTTTGTCTAAGTAGTATCTTCCTACAGCCACTCAGTTTCGACACCTTACCGTACACCACGGAATCAACAACAAGCAGCAGCAGCCTGCCGCCCTCCATGTCCTCCAAACCATTTATGTTTATAGAGAATAGCAGCGGCCCAATCACACTTCTGTGAGACACTCATAACGACACGCTTGTCTCTGATGAACACTCGCCGTCGAAGTGCTATTATTTAAGAAGTCTTCGAGACAGGTATAAGTGTGCTTCACGTATACCCTCATACCTTCGTTGACAGCCTCCAATGGAGTAACGTTCCAAATGCTTTCCGGAGATCTAGATATATTGTTCGCAGTACTTTCTTTTTTTGAGTCATCAGTCTTCTGACTGGTTTGATGCCACCCCTATCCCCCCCCCCTCCACGAATTTCTCTCCTACGCCAACCTCTTCATCAAAGTAGCACTTGCAACCTACGCCCTCAATTATCTTCTGGATGTATTCCAATCTCTGTCTTTATCTACAGTTTTTGACCCCTACAAACCCCTCTAGTGCCTTCTCCTTGTCAGCTTTTTCCACATATTCCTTCCCCCTCCAGTTATGCGCAGAGCCTCCTCATTCTTTACCTTATCAGTCCACATTCATCTGTAGCACTAAATCTCAAATGCTTCGATTCCCTTCTAGTTTTCCAACAGTCTGTATTTCACACCCATAGAATGTTGTGCTCCAAACATACATTCTCAGAAACTTTATCCTCAAATTATGTCCTACGTTTGATATTAGTAGACACCTCTTGGCCAGAACTGAACTTTTTGCCAGTGCTAGTCTTATTTTGAAGTCCTCCTTGCTCCGTCCGTCATTGGTTATTTTGCTGCCTAGGTAGCAGACTTCCTGAACTTTATCTGGTTCGTGACAATCAGTCCTGATGTAAAGTTTCTCACTGTTCTCATTTCTGCTACTTCTCATTACTTTTGTCTCTCTTTGATTTACTGTCAATCCATAATCTGTACTCAATAGGCTGTCCATTCCATTCAATGGATCATATTTAATTCTTCTGCACTATCACTGTGGATATCAATGTCTTCAGCGAATCGTATCATTTATACCCTTTCACCTTGAATTTTAATTCCACACCTGAATCTTTCTTTTATTTCCATCATTGCTTCTTGATGTACAGATTGAACGTTGGGGGCGAAAGACTACATCCCTGTCTTACACCCTTTTTAATCCGAGTATTTCGTTCTTGGTCGAGCACTCTCATTATTAGCTCTTGGTTCTTGTACTCATTGTATGTTAGACCTCTCTCCCTATAACTTACCACTATTTTTCTCAGAATGTCGAAAATCTCGCGCCATTTTACACTGTCGAACAATTTTTCTAGAGGTTGACAAATCCTATGAACCTGCCTTCATTTTTCTTTAGTCCTGTTTCTATCATCAACCGAAACGTCAGAATTGCCTCTCTGGTGCCATTACTTTTCCTAAAACCAAACGGATAATCATCTAACAAACTCTCAATCATGTTTTCCATTCCTCTGTTTACTACTCTCATCAGTAACGTGGATGCATGATCTGTTAACCTGATTGTGCGATAAATCTTGGACTTTTCAGCTCTTACAGTCTTCGGTAGTCCGCGGATGATAATTTTCCTAAAGTCGCAAGGCATGCTGTCAGACTTATACATTCTACACATCAACATGAATAGTTGTTTTGTTGTCCCTTCGGCTAATGATTATAGAAATTCTGATGGAATGTTATCGATCTCTTCCGCCTTATTTGATCTTAGGTTGTCCAAAGCTCTTTTAAATTCTAATACTGGATCCCATATCTCTTCAAATCGACTCCTGTTTTTCTCTTCTATCACATCATACAAACTTTCCCGTCATAAAGGCCTTCAACGTACTATTTTAACCTATCCGCTCTCTCCTCTGCACATAACAATGGAATTCCGATTACACTCTTAATGTTGCCACCCTTGCTTTTAATTTCACCGAAGGTTGTTTTGACTTTCCTACATGCTGAGTCAGTCCTTCCGACTATCGTTTCTTCTTAGATTTCTTCACGTTTTTCATGCAGCCGTTTCGTCTTAGATTCTCTGCACCTCCTGTTTATTTCATTCCTGTATTCCTAAATTTCCCTGAACAATTTTGTTCTTCCTTCTTTCATCGACCAGCTAAGTATTTCTTCTGTAACCCATGGTTTCTTTGCAGTTATCCTCTCCGTACCTATGTTTTTGTTTCCAGCGTCTGTGACTGTCCTTTTTTGAGGTGTCCAGTGCTCTTCAACTGTACTGCCTACTGGACTAATCTTTATACCTGTACCTGCAGCCTTCGAGAACTTCTGGAGGTACTGCCATTCCTTAGTACTTCCCTATACACTTCTTTGCATATTGATTCTTCCTGACTAATCTCTTAAACTTCACCCTACTCTTCATCACTACTACGTTGTGATCTGAGTCAATATCTGCTCCTGGGTACGCTTTACAATCCAGAATCTCATTTCAGAATCTCTGTGTGGTCCTGATGAAATCCAAACGAAATCTTCCCATATCACCCGATCATTTTCAAGTATATCTCCTCCTCTCGTGATTCTTGAACAGAGTATTCGCTATTTCTAACTGAAATGTATTACAGAATTCAATTAATCTTTCTCCTTTCTCATTCCTTGTCCCAAGCCCATATTCTCATGTAACCTTTTTTCCACTCCTTCGCCTACAACTGCATTCCAGTCCCCCAGTACTGTTAAATTTTCACCTGCCTTTGCGTATTGTGTTACCCTTCTAAGATCCTCATATACGTCCTCTATCTCTTCATCTTTCACTTGTGACGTCGGCACGTATACCTGACTTATCGTTGTCGGTGATAGTTTTATGTCGATTATGATAAGAATAACCCTATCACTGAACTGTTCATAGTAACATATCTCTGCCCATCTTCCTATTCACAACGAATCCTACTCCCGTTATACCATTTTATGCTGCTATTGATATTACCCTACACTCATCTGACCAGAAATCCTTGTCCCCTTTCCATATCACTTCACTGACCCCTAGTGCATCTAGATTAAGCCTTTGCATTTTCCTTTTCTGATTTTCTAGTTTCCCTATCACATTCAAGCTTCTGACATTCCGCGCCCCGACTAGTAGAACGTTATCCTTTTGGTGGTTATTCGATATTTTTCTCATGGTCACCTCCCCACTGGCATTCCTCTCTCGGAAATCCGAAGGCATGGGAGATATTCCGGAATCTTTGACAGACTTTGTGTGTGTTTAATGCAGTAGTTTCCATTGTTTTTTCCATCCCACCATTGCTGATTCTTCTGCCTTCAGGGGCACTTTCCTACTGCAAGGGCAAGAGTGTGTCCTGAACCCCTGTCTGCTCCTCCGTCGTCTTTTGAAAAGGCCGTTGGCAGAATGAGGGTGACTTCGTATGCCGCAAGTCTTTGGTCACCATTGCTGATTATTAGTCAAAACGTAAACAGTGGCGTATTTCGAACCCGGCACCGAGGACTTTTTGATTAGGAATCAAAGACACCACCTCTAGACCACGAGTATATTGCGTAGTATATCATATGAGAAAGGGGAAGTTCAGTTTGGCACGAGCGTTGCTTTCTAAAACCACGCTGATTCGTAGATATAAACTTTTCAGTTTATTATATTCTAACTGAGAATATGTTCAAGGATTCTGCACCGAAGTTGGGGATATTGGTCAGTAATTTTATGGGTCTGTTCTTTTACCCTTCTTATATACTCTTTCTCTTAGTTGAGATAATAATCGCGACAATTTCCGTGTATGCTCTCATATTAGTACTAGGATTATTGGAGTTCTGGCCAGATAACAACCCTGACGACAAGGTGTGGCTCTACGGTCGCAGAGGTGGGTCGTCCAGTGTTGTGCTGACTTAATAATAGCCCTAGATGTTTATCACAGGTTCTGACAGGCAAGCACCGATTACACATACTAAATCCAGTATATATTGTTCTAATAAATAACCACTAAAACAATTTCAATAAAATGAAACGAGTGGAATAAATATGCTAAATAATTTAGTCAACCCAGTGGTGAAGTTAGGTTGACTGCGGGATACTATATTTTTATTAAAAGTGCAAAATAAAATTATGGTCTTATATAAAGTTATAAAATGCGTATAGACTTTCAAGTCAAATAAAAGAATTAAAAACGTAGCTAATTGTAGTTAAGATTACGTGAAAACTGAAAAAATATACAATTTGGTCAAAATTAACCGAGCATGAGTTAGAGGACGTTGATATGGGGCGAATCTATCTTTCGCCCTTATTACGGCATGGACTATGATCGGACACTTTCAGCATGGATGAACGTGCGTGGATGAATGGCAGCTCATTCTTCCTCAAGTATCGAAACCAGAGGATGTTGTGATGTTGGACGCTGGGGTCAGGAGTGGAAGCGACGGTCCAACTGATCCCAAGGTACTCCATTGGGTTCAGGTTGAAGGACCAGTCCATTTCAGGAATGTTATTGTCCACAAATCAGCTCATTACAGATGCTGCTTTATGACAGGGTGTGTTGTCATGCTCATACAATCAATCATTTAGTACGAACTCTTCCTCTGTCGTACACTGTACAGAATACCGAAAATGTTTTCCTTTCGGATGTAGCACTTTCTTAAGCTCAATAATGGGATAACATCCTAACTACGAAAAGGTACCCGTATCGTAACACTACTTCGTGCATACTTCACCGTTGGCGCCACACAACATAGCAAGTGACATTCTAGAGGCATTCGTCGAACCCAAACTCTTCCATCGGTTTGACACAGGGTGTACCGTGATTCATTCTAGTCATCCACTGTCCGGTGACGTTACTCTTTACCCCACAACAAGCATTGCTCAGCAGTGAGTAGTGAAATGTCTATCTTATAAGGAGCTGTCCACCATTGTACCCCATTATTTTTAACTCACAATGCACAGTAGTTAATACTGTGACAGCTGGACTCCTGGTAACACTTTGGAGCTGGCAAGTGATTCTTGACGATGATTTCATGCAATGTTTTACAAGCAATGCTCGTTGGTCTCAATCTGTCAGTACATGCGATCTGTCTAGTCTTGATTCAGCCCTGACTATTCCTTCAGGTTTCCACTTCAATATCACATAATCAACAGTCGATTTGGGTTGCATTAGTGTGGTTGAAATGACCTTGATGAATTTGCTATCAATGTGACATACGACTAGTACAAGCTTGAGGTGACTGAGTTCTTCTGACAGAGTTATTCAACTGTTTCTCTTTCAGCGCTTCTTCTAATATTGGCTGGTCTATTTCTCGTGACAACTAGTGGTCAGTTTCGCATTACCTAGCGGTATACGGATGCTTTTCATTAGACTGTGCATTTCACAGATTTCACATTTAAACAGCTAACTCGATAATGAAACCAGATTTGAGGTCCCAGCTACATGTGACGGTTAAAGCTAAGTCAGTGATGCTGCTTTCGCGCCAGCTAAAGTTTATTATGAAATATGCTAACTCCCCCGCCATGTTAATTTTCTCCAGTTGCGAAAACATGCGTAACTCGAAAGCACTATCATGTTTCAAATTCCTCAAGTGCTTCGAAAACCTAGTCATCAGTTAAATTCAAAGTACTGAAATGGCCCAGCTGCGCTGTCACCCAGAAATCTAAGTTGAATTCCCTACACAGCGCTGCTCAAATTCACCACCACCTCGCCACGGGATCTACTGCCAGTACTGACTGCCAAAAAGCGACTGACCAAGAAATGCCACAAGATGCAGTAGTATCGCCTGTTTAGCATCTACGAAACTAGAGCACACTAGTCACGTCACCATTCGCTTCAAGAGTATCGCCATAATGACCATAAGTTAAGGAACATTGATCTTCTTGCAAAAAACATCTGAAATGAGCACCACCCAATTGCCGCTTTCCGACTTCACAAAATATTCTAGCACACGTGTTACTGCAAACGTTAATAATCAGTCACTATAGTGGCATCATGCATAAATTCTGAAATAATGAAATACTAGCTGATATGCTTCCATAAGTTTGTCATATCGAAACAATGTGGTCTTTTATGTGGTGCCCTTGGTTTAATTGAGACTCACTAAGTTCGAATTACGGCTGCTTTAACTGGTAGCTTGTTTCAGAGGCAAAGATGTAGCACAGCTCGTGCTGACGTCAGGACATATGGGATTGTGGGGTAAATTGAGCGCTGGTCACATTATTCGAGTTGTGTTTCTCAAAATCGTTGGTCCTCTGGATCAAGTTAAATTTCGAAAAAACTATGTTAGATATCTTCACTTAAAACTTCCGGGCTGATAGGCCGTAGTCGATGTATAAACCTCTCCCCTGACGTTGCTTCCCCGACTGCGAGAGACGTCCTCCGAGGTAAAGCGGTAGACTGCAGAGAAAACTCTATGAAGTACTGATCTTATAGGCAGTGCAGGGGGCGCCACTGTTCATCATGTGGCGTCGGCTAGGAGACTGCTTCTGGTAATGCCAACATTCTAGATTGAAAGTACTCGATCGTTACACTTTCGATGCAACGCTGACATCCAAATTCTATCCAGCTTAACACCTTCCTCTTTTCTGTTAAAATTAATAAATGTTTATCAATCTCAATAGCTTGTCAATACATGCGCGATTTTAGATATGACGCTCGTCTCACTGAATTTTATTTCATTATTACCTTCCTGGCAAACATGTTCGGCTAGGCCGATTTGTCCGTGTGACCCAGGCGGCAATTTCTCTTACGTTCATCAAGACGGGTGTTAACACTTCTCTGTGTGGTACCGCTACAAACCTGTCCACAGCTACAAGGAACTTTGTGCACCCCCGGTGTAGCCAACGTATGTCGTGCATCCTTTGCCGATCTGAAATATTCTTTTAATTTGCTGGTGGGTCTGAAAATAGTTTCCACCCGATAGTTACTTAACACTTTCGTTAATGTCATCTGTGACCTTACCGATGAACGCAAGAAACTTGCCGTTGTTCGTCGTAAGCATGAAATAAAATTTAGCGAGACGAGCGTCGTATCTAAAACGTCACAATACTTTGCACGCATGTAACGAGTGGCTATTGAGAATGATAAACACCGTAATAATTTTATCAGTAAAGAGTATGTTGTTAAGCTGGATAAAATCTGGATGTCAGCGTTGCACCGGAAGCGTGACGATCGATTACTTCCCATCAAGAATGTTGACGTTACCAGAGACAGTCTCGTGGCTGACGCCACGTGATGGACAGTGGCGCCCTCTGCGCTACCTATATAATCAGCGCTTCCTCGAGCTTTCTCAGTAGTTCGCCATTTGACCTCCGAAGACGGAGGAGACGAAACATGAAGGGAGAGTTTTACACACCGGCCACGGCCTATCCGCCTAGAAATTTCAAGTGAAGACAAAATCTGCCGTGAAAGCCTACATTGTTAAATACGTTTGCTGACATATCATCTATGCATGTGGTGGCATTGTTTTGTCAGTTGTGCAGTTTAAAGCGTTTGACAAAGGTGTTGAAGTTGAGTGACTATAGGAAGATACAAGAGAGCTTAAATTTATTATTGATGTGATGAATGGCAGCTAAATGCGGAAAAAACGTAAGTTGATGGGGATGAGTGCGAAGAACAAACCTGTAATGTTCGGATACAGTATTACTGGTGTGTTGCTTGACACAATCAAGTCGTTTCAATACCTGGACGTAACGTTGCGAACCACTATGAAATGGAACGAGCATGTGAGAACCATGCTACGGAAGGCGAGTGGTCGACTTCAGTTTATTTGGAGAATTTTAGGAAAGAGGCGATTCACTTGTAAAGAGACAGCATATAGGACGCTAGTGTGAGCTATTCTTGAGTCCTGCTCGAATGTTTGGCACCGGTGCCAGGTCCGGTTGAAGTTAGCCATCGAAACAATTCTGAGGCGGTCAGCTAGGTTTGTCACCAGTGCTCAGGGTTAGCCGAAAAAAAAAAAGCGGTCTAAGGCGCTGCAGTCATGGACTGTGCGGCTGGTCCCGGCGGAGGTTCGAGTCCTCCCTCGGGCATGGATGTGTGTGTTTCTCCTTAGGATGGTTTAGGTTAAGTAGTGTGTAAGCTTAGGGACTGATGACCTTCACACACATTTTAACATTTTGTTACTTGTAGGTTCGAACGACACCGAAGTGTTACGGAGATTCTTCGGGGAACGCTACATTCTTTCGTTGAATACTATTGAGAAAATTTAAAGCACCGGCATTTGAAGCTGACTGCCGAACTATTCTGCTGCCACCAACTTACATTATATGTAAGGACCATGAAGACAAGATACGGGAAATGAAGCCTCATACGGAGTCATATAGACAGTCATTTTCGTCCCTCGCTCTATTTGCGAATGGACAGGAAAGAAAATGACTAGTAGTGGTACAGGGTACCCACCACCACGCATCACAAATTGGTTTGCGGAATATCTACGTAGATGTAGATGATGTAGATGATGTAGATGTAGAAGACGCAAAGGAAATAAAAGTTCACGAGTGGAATTAAAACCGAGGGTGAAAGGGTATCAATAATATGATTAGCTGTTGGGACTATAAAGCTCAGTCAAAGAGAAGAAGAGTTGCAGGAACTGCTGAATGGAATTAACAGTGTAATGAGAACAGAATGTGGACTGAGAGTAAATCGAAGAGAGACGAAAGTGTTGAGAAGTAGCAGAAGTGAGAACAGCGAAAAACTTAACATCAGGATTAGTGGTCACGAAGCGTATGAAGTTAAAGAATTCTGCTACCTAGCCACCAAATGTACCCATGGTGGACGGAGCATGAAGGACGTAAAAAGGAGACTAGCACTGGAAAAAGGGCTTCCTGGTCAAGAGAATTCTACCAGTATCAAACGTGGGCCTCAATTTGAGGAACAAACGTCTGAGAATATACGTTTGGAGCACAGCATTGACGGTAGTGAAGCACAGACTGTGGAAAACCGGAAAATAAGAGAATCGAAGCATTTGAGTGTGAAACTTCGCGGCCTGACGTTCGCCTTTCGCGGCCAAGTGCTCTACCGACTGATATGCCAGACTCACATCCGTCGTTTGGAGAAGTCTGCTAATATCAAACATAAGATGTAATGTGGGGAAGAACGCTTTCCCCATTACCTGTACTACTTCCTCGATTCTTTAGAATGTGCCCATCCGTTCTTTTGATTAGCTTGTGTCAAAGAGATTTTTTTTCCAAAAAGATTTTTTCTTCCCAATTAGATTCTGTCACAGTAAATACATTCAGGCATATAATATTCAGTATTTGTTTCTTTTGAAACCCTTGTATTCTCTTTATGCCTCATCCACTGCACTTGAAATAAATATTTACTGAAGAGACTTACATTTTTATTATCGATGTCAATAAGTTTCTCTCCTGCAGAAGCTTTTTCCTTGCCGTTGCACAGTCTCTCTACTTCCGGCATCGTCTGTTATTTTATTATGTAAATACACTGACGGAAAACAATCGCAACACCAAAAGGAGTTGTGAGAGATGAACCAAAGAACATCTGAAAGATGACCCCTATTCAGATTTCACGCCAGTCGCATGAGAGTTGTGTTAGTAGTGCTAATATGAAGATAAAAGTCAGGTTTGCTTTAAATCCTGGACGTAACAATCTTTGAAACTGGACCCATGGTTGACGTCATATGGATGTTTGGGTCGAGGCGTGAGTCGTGCGCGGATGGCCAAATGGTAAGGCGACCGCTCGCGATAAGCGGGAAATCCGGGTTCGAGACCCGGTCCGGCCAATATTTTCATTGCATGGATGTCCAAAGGAACTTTGCGTCGTAATCAGAAAAACAAAGGAACTGCAATATCATATGGTGAGTTGATATTAATCAAGAATGCTTTTAAGGCAGCAAAGACACCATTATCAACACCTCACTGAGTTCTAACGAGGTCGTATAGTAGGGCTACTAGAACCTGGATGTTATTCATCGATATTGCAGGAAAACGTGTCAGGTATGTAGCCATTGTACACCACCGATGGTAGCGGTAGTCACTGAAATGTACGGTCGCATGAACACCGGGCTCCGAACAGCCGCATGGCATTACTGTGAGGGAAGACAATACTGTTCGGCGTATGGCTCTGGCTCTTCGTACTGCATCTGCAGGGGCAATACGAGCAGCAGTTGGCACCACAGTGCCACAACTAACTCCTACAAATTTGTTACTTCAAGGACAGCTCCGAGCCAGACGTCCTGCAGTGTGCATTCCACTGTCCCCAAACCACCATAATTTGCGACTTCAGTGGTGTAAACCAGAGCTCATTAGAGTGCAGGGCGGAGGTTTGGCGTGTTTTCTGATGTGAACTGGTAGGAGGAGGCCAGTTAAGGGCCTACAACCAACGTCTCTCCTTACTTGAAACACAGGACCTATACTTGGAATTATGGTCTGGGTCGCAGGTTCCAACATTCGTGTTTATCCCACGCACTACGACAGCAAATTTGTACGATGATGTCGTGATTCCACCTGCTGTGTTGCCACTCATACACAGCATTCCAGGGGCTGTTTTCCAAAAGGATGAAGCTCGCCCACATATCGCTGTTGCAATCCAAAATGCTGTACAGTGTGTCGACATGTTGCCTTGGTCTGTTCAATTACCATATCTGCTTCCATTGAGCACATATCGAACATCATCGGAGGTCAACTCCAGAGTCATCCACAAACAGCATTAACCGTCCCTGTACTGACCGACCAAGTGCAACTCCATCCAAAAATCTGATAACTGGCACATTTACAACAAAATCCATGCATATTTGCATGTTTGCATCCAACATTCAGGCCATTATTAATGAACCAGCATTTCACATTTGTGTTGGCTTATCTCGGGTAATACGTTAATCTGTGATTGTGAAATGTTATGGTTCAAATGGCTCTGAGCACTATGGAACATCTGAGGTCATCAGTCCCCTAGAACTTAAAACTACTTAAACCTAACTAACCTAACGACATCACACACATCCATGCCCGAGGCAGCATTTGAACCTGCGACCGTAGAAGTCACGCGGTGAAATGTTATTCACTTAAATATGTTACCTAGAAAAACACATTCCCGAAATTTCATTACACTACATTAATTATTTTTTGTGTTGTCATTTTTTCCGTCAATGTAGTAAACTCTTCTACTACATTCAGCTACTCATTTTCTAATCTAATTTCAGTAGCATCACCGGACGTAATTCAGTTGTATACCATTATCCCTCATTATCTTCTATTTATGTTCATAGTACAGCCTGTACTCAAGATAATATCGACTTAAATCAACTAATATACCAAGCACTTTGCCTCATTTTAGAGAGTTAACCTGCCATCGGCAAATAATCTTTATTTCGTCTTCCTAAACTCAACGACTCAGCAGATTTCTCTATGGTTTTCCCTGTTGGGTTTACAAATTGAATGGCATGGAAGAGACGCTCTTATTCGGTTTTTTCCACTCTTCTAAATTCTTGCATATCTTTCTTGTGCTGAGGTTCTTAGGACATTAGTTTGGTTTTTGTTGTTGTTGTTGTTGTGGGCTTTAGTCCAGAGACTGGATTGATGCAGCTCTCCATGCTACTCTATCCTGTGCAAGCTTCTTCATCGCCCAGTACCTACTGCAAACTACATCCTTCTGAATCTGCTTAGTGTATCCATCTCTTGGTCTCCTTCTACGATTTTTACCATCCATACTGCCCTCGAATACTAAATTGGTGATCCCTTGATGCCTCAGAACGTGTCCTACAAACCGATCCCTTCTTCTAGTCAAGTTGTGTCACAAATTTCTCTTCTCCCCATTTCTGTTCAATACCTCCTCATTAGTTATGTGATCTACCCATCTAATCTTTAGCATTCTTCTGTATCACCACATTTCGAAAGCTTCTATTCTCTTCTTGTCCAAACTATTTACCGTCAATGTTTCACTTCCATACATGGCTACACTCATACAAGTACTTTGAGAAAAGACTTCCTGACACTTAAATCTACACTCGATGTTAACAAATTTCTCTTCTTCAGAAACGCTTTCCTTCCCATTGCCAGTCTACATTTTATATCCTATCTACTGCTATCATCATCAGTTATTTTCCTCCCCAAATAGCAAAACTCATTTACCACTTTAAGGGTCCAATGGTTCAAATGGCTCTGAGCACTAGGGGACTTAACTGCTGTGGTCATCAGTCCCCTAGAACTTAGAACTACTTAAACCTAACTAACCTAAGGACATCACACACATCCATGCCCGAGGCAGGATTCGAACCTGCGACTGTAGCGATCGCGCGGTTCCAGACTGTAGCGCCTAGAGCCGCTCGGCCACCCCGGCTGGCTTTAAGTGTCTCATTTCATAATTTAATTCCCTCAGCATCACCTGATTTAATACAACTACATTCCATCATCCTTGTTTTGCTTTTATTGATGTTCTTTTTATATCCTCCTTTCAAGACATTGTCCATTTCGTTCAACTGCTCTTCCAGGTCCTTTGCTGTTTCTGACAGAATTACAATGTCATCGGAGATTCTGAAACATTTTATTTTTTCTCCATGGATTTTAATTCCTACTCCAAATTTTTCTTTTGTTTCCTTTACTGCTTGCTCATTATACAGATTGAATAACATCGGGGATAGGCTACAAACGTGTCTCACTCCCTTCTCAACCACTGCTTCCCTTTCATGCCCCTCAACTCTTATAACTGCGATCTGTTTTCTGTACAAATTGTAAATAGCCTTTCGCTCCCTGTATTTTACCCCTACCACCTTCAGAATTTGAAAGAGAGTATCCCAGTCAACATTGTCAATATCTTTCTCAAAGCCTACAAATGATAGAAACGTAGATTTATCTTTCATTAATTTATCTTCTAATATAACTCGTAAGGTTAGTATTGCCTCACGTGTTCCAATATTTCTACGGAATCCAAACTGATCTTCCCCGAGGTTGGCTTCTACTAGTTTTTCCATTCGTCTGTAAAGAATTCGTGTTAGTATTTTGCAGCTGTGACTTATTAAACTGTAGTTCGGTGATTTTCACATCTGTCAACACCTGATTTCTTTGGGATTGGAATTATTATATTCTTCTTGAAGTCTGATGTATTTCGCCTGTCGCATACATCTTGCTCACCAGACGGTAGAGTTTTGTCAGGGCTGGCTCTCCGAAGGCTGTCAGTAGTTCTAATGGAATGTTGTCTACTCCCGGGGCCTTGCTTCGAATTACGTTTTTCAGTGCTTTGTCAAACTCTTCACGCAGTATCATATCTCGCATTTCATCTTCATCTACATCCTGTTCCATTTCCATAATATTGTCCTCAAGTACATCGCCCTTGTATAGACCCTCTATATGGTCCTTCCCCCTTTCTGCTTTCCCTTCTTTGCTTAGAACTGGGTTTCCATCTGAGCTCTTGGTATTCATACAAATGGTTCTCTTTTCTCCAAAGGTCTCTTTAATTTTCCTGTAGGCGGTATCTATCTTACCCCTAGTGAGATATGCCATTACATCGTTACATTTGTCTTCTAGCCATCCCTGCTTAGCCATTTTGCACTTCGAGTCGATCTCATTTTTGAGATGTTTGTATTCCTTTTTGCCTGCTTCATTTACTGCATTTTTTATATTTTCTCCTTTCATCAATTAAATTCAATATATCTTCTGTTACCCATGGATTTCTACTACCTCTCGTCTTTTTACCTACTTGATTCTCTGCTGCCTTCACTATTTCATCCCTCAAAGCTACCCATTCCTCTTCTACTGTATTTCTTTCCACCATTCCTGTCAATCGTTTCCTAATGCTCTTCCTCAAACTCTCTACAACCTCTGGTTCTGTCAGTTTATACAGGTCCCATCTCCTTAAATTCCCACCTTGTTGCAGTTTCTTCAGTTTTAAGCTACAGTTTATAACCAACAAATTGTGGTCAGGGTCCCCATCTACCCCTGTAAATGCCTTACAGTTTAATTCCTTGTTTCTAAATCTCTGTCCTACCATTACATAATCTATCTGAAACTTCCAGTATCTCCAGACCTCTCCTCCGTATACAATCTTCTTTCATGAAAAAAAATGGTTCAAATGGCTCTGAGCACTATGGGACTTAACTGCTGTGGTCATCAGTCCCCTAGAACTTAGAATTACTTAAACCTAACTAACCTAAGGACGTCACACACATCCATGCCCGAGGCAGGATTCGAACCTGCGACCGTAGCGGTCGCGCGGTTCCAGACTGAAGCGCCTAGAACCGCTCGACCACTCGGCCGGCGCCTTCTTTCATGATTCTTGAACCAACTGTTAGCTATGATTAAGTTATGCTCTGTGCAAAATTCTACCAGGCGGTTTCCTCTTTCATTTCTTACGCCCATTCCATGTTCACCTATTACGTTTCCTTCTCTTCCTTTTCCTACTACCAAATTCCCATGACTATTAAATTTTCGTCTCCTTTCACTATCTGAATAATTTCTTTTATCTCATCATACATTTCATCAATTTCTTCGTCATCTGCAGAGCTAGTTGGCATATAAACTTGTACTGCTGTAGTAGGCGTGGGCTTCGTGTCTATCTTGGCCACAATAATGCGTTCACTATGCTGTTTGTAGTAGCTTACCCGCAGTCCTATTTTTTTTTTATTCATCATTAAACCTACTCCAGCATTACCCCTATTTGATTTTGTATTCATAACCCTGAATTCACCTGACCAAAAGTCTAACTTTAACCTATCCATATCCCTTTTTAAATTTTCTAACCTACCTTCCAGATTAATGGATCTGACATTTCACGCTCCAATCCGTAGAACGCCAGTTTTCTTTCTCCTGATAACGACGTCCTCTTGAGTAGTCCCCACCCGGAGATCCGAATGGGGGACAATTTTACCCTCGGAATATTTTACCCAAGAGGACGCCTTCATAATTTAACCATACAGTAAAGCTGCATGCCCTCAGGAAAAGTTACGGCTGTAGTTTCCCCTTGCTTTCGGCCTCGGTTTTTGCAAGAGTTTCAAAAATAATCTTTCACGCACTGAAATGACTAGTGAAAGTTCTAAAATTCAACAAATATAGAATACAGAAATAATTTACTCTTAAACACTATAGACACAAATTACACTTGTCTCTCTCCATTAAAATTTCAAAATACGCCTAATTTAATGAAAAGCATACAGGGCGGACCATTGATAGTGACGGGGCCAAGTATCTCACGAAATAAGTATCAAACGAAAAAACTACAAAGAACGAATCTCGTCTAGCTTGAAGGGGAAACCAGATGGCGCTATGGTTTGCCAGCTAGGTGTCGCTGCTATAGGTCAAACGGATATCAACTGCGTTTTTTAAAAATAGGAACCGCAATTTTCATTACATATTCGTGAAGGACATAAAGAAATGTATATGTCTTAGTTGGACACCTTTTTTCATTTTGTGTTCGATGGCACTGTAATAGTCACAAACGTATAAGTACATGGTATCACGTAACAATCCGCCAGTGCGATACGGTATTTGCTTCGTGATACATCACCCTTTTTAAAATGGACCGTTTACCAACTGCGGAAAAGGTCGATATCGTGTTGATCTATGGTTATTGTGATCAAAATGCCCACTGGGCGTGTGCTATTTATGCTGCTCCGTATCCTGGACGACATTATCCAAGTATCCAGACCGTTCGCTGGATAGTTACGTTATTTAAGGAAACAGGACGTGTTCAAAAAAATGGTTCAAATGCCTCTGAGCACCATGGGACTTAACATCTGAGGTCATCAGACCCATAGAACTTAGAACTACTTAAACCTAACTAACCTATGGACACCACACACATCCATGCCCGAGGCAGGATTCGAACCTGCGACCGTAGCGGTCAGACGATTCCAAACTGAAGCGCCTAGAATCGCTAGGTCAATCCGGCCGGCGGAAGTATTCAGCCACATGTGAAATGTCAACCACGACCTGCAACAAATAATGACGCCCAAGTAGGTGTTTTAGCTACTGTCGCGGCTAATCAGCACATCAGTAGCAGACAAATTGCGCGAGAAACGGGAATCTCAAAAAGGTCGTTGTTGAGAATGCTACATCAACATGAATTGCACCGTTACCATATTTCTATGCACCAGGAATTGCATGGCGACGATTTTGAAAGTCGTGTACAGTTCTGCCACTGGGCACAGAAATTACGGGACGAAGACAGGTTAAGCGTCATTCACCAACAGCGGTAACGTAAATCGGCATAATTGGGCAACGGAAAATACACGATGGCTGCGACAAGTGGAACATCAGCGACCTTGGCGGGTTAATGTGTGGTGCGGCATTGTGGGAAGAAGGATAATTGGGCCCCATTTTATCGATAGCGATCTAAATGGTGCAATGTATGCTGATTTCCTACATAATGTTCTACCGATGTTACTACAAGATGTTTCACTGCATGACGGAATGGCGATGTACTTCCAACATGATGGATGTCCGGCACGTGCGGCTGAAACGGTAATGAATAGCATATTTCATGACAGGTGGATTGGTCGTCGAAGCACCATACCATGGCCTGCACGTTCACCGGATCTGACGTCCCCGAATTTCTTTCCGTGGGGGAAGTTGAGGGATATTTTCTATTGTGATCCTCCGACAACGCCTGACAACATGCGTCAGCGCATTGTCAATGCATGTGCGAAATTACAGAAGGTCAACTACTCGCTGTTGAGAGAATTGTCGTTACATGTTTTGCCAAATGCAATGAGGTTGACGGACATCATTTTGAGCATTTATTGCATTAATGTGGTATTTACAGGTAATAACGCTGTAACAGCATGCGTTCTCAGAAATGATAAGTTCACAAAGGTACATGTATCACATTGGAACAACCGAAATAAAATGTTCAAACGTACCTACATTCTGTATTTTAATTTAAAAAACCTACCTGTTACCAACGGTTCGTCGAAAATTGTGGGCCATATGTTTGTGACTATTACGGCGCCATCTATCACAAAGCGAAAAAAGTGGTCCGACTAAAACATACACATTTCTTTATGTACTACACGAATATGTAATAAAAATGGGGGTTCCTATTTAAAAAAAACGCAGTTGATATCCGTTTGACCTATGGCAGCGCCATCTAATGGGCCTACCATAGCGCCTTCTGATTTCCCCCTTCAAGCTAGACATGTTTCGTACTTTGTAGTTTTTTCGTTTGACGCTTATTTCGTGAGATATTTGGCCCGGTCACGATCAATGGACCACCCTGTATTGTTGCTTCACGCCTGAGATTCATAAGATACAATATAAATATTGATTAAATTTCGTTATTAATCAGAAAATTCTTGAAGAATCGACAGTAGTCACAATTTACAGCGCGTCACTATTCACTAATTAGAAAATGGAAATCATCTTTAGTTATGGTTACCTTTTCTCCCACGAGCAAGTCGATGGTGTTGATTACTGGTTCGGCCCTGTAACAAGGATTGTTTCTGAAACAAGGAAGTTCTCATACATTTTCATACTCAAAAGTAATTTGTTGTTATTTGAACTGAATCGCACCACCAACAGTTACGACAAGGACGTAGATAGGAAAATTAACAATTGCGTGACTACAGGTTACGGACTCATGGTCCTAAAACTGTATGTGTTTTTATGTTTCAGTCTCCAGAACCACCAGAAAAATGGAGTGGTATACGAAACGCCACAATTGAACCTAATGTAGCACCTCAAATGGACATATTTTTCGGTAATCAGTATAAAGGAGACGAGGACTGCCTGTACCTAAACGTGTACACACCTAAGGTAAGTTTCCATAATTTTTGTTATTCATTGAAGTTTCTCATGCTCTTCTCTGCAATCATAACTCACAGGATAAACCAGTTTATGTATCATACGACATATCACTCAGTATCGGCTATCATTTCATTTTGACAGATTTAACGAAGTTTGATATACTGAGGTATACTAGACGATCAGTAATTCCTTTCTTTATTTGCATAGGGGAAGGCAGTAACTTTCCACCAGGAAAGTAGTTCTGAAAAGCTTACGCCACAAAATCCGCTGTTCAATAATACAGTGTTGTCGTCGTGATACAGCGTACTATTTTGTAAAGGAGCTGCACAGTTGTTGTAGGCCATATTTCAAATCTCTAGAACAGCATACTACTGTATTTGAACACGTTGGAAGCTGTTGTTTTACTTGCAGTACTTTGCGCAGTGAGTTCAAGGTTGTTCAAATGGAATCATATTAGCACAGAGCGCTAGGCACGTGTCGAAGAAGTATCTACATGTCTTACCTCATACGAATTTTGAGCACTGGCCTTATTTTCGTATGTGTCAAAAACTTACAGCAACGAACTGCTGTTTTCACATCCAGTGTCTAATTCGTGGTATAATCATATAAATTGTCGACAGATGTCATTACGATCGGACAAAGGGAGCAATAACGTCAGGGCACCCATCGAGCGGGGTAGTGTTTGCAGCGTACTCCCATAACCACAATCGCTGTGCACAGAGTCATAGACGGTGCTGCACGTCTCAGAATAGACACCTACTGACTCTCTACTGTGGAGAACACTTACAATATCGAACTGTGACAGATCTATTAAAGAACTGCTTGTTCACCCTCTTCTGGAGTACAGCTGTGAAGTGTGGGATCCGCATCGGATAGGATTGACCGAGGGACAACGAAAAATTTCAGAGAGGGCCGATCGTTTTGTATAGTAGCGAAATAATGAAGACTGTGCCACGGAGATGATACATGGATTTGGGTGATGGGGGGGGGGGGGGGGGAGGGAGCAGAGGGACAGTCATTAAAACAAAGGTGGTTTTTGCTGCGGCAAGACCTTATCCTGAAACTTCAGTTACCAGATTTCTCCTCGCAGTGTGAAAATATTTTATTGTGACCCACTTACACAGGGAGAAACGATCAACATCATAAAGTAAGAGAAATCAGAACTCGGACGGAAATGTATGGGTGTTAGTTTTTCCAGTGCGCTTTTCTAAAGTGGAACGCTAGAGAAACAGCTTAAAGGTGGTACGATGAACCCTCTACGAGAAATTTAACCGTAATTTGCGAAGTAATCATATGGATGTAGATGCAGAAAGAATTTAAAAATGGTTGTGTGACTGATTAAAAAACTTGTTTTCTTTAATTGCCATGACTCTTTCCGTCTTAAGCCCATCATCTTATGTCATCTTTGAAATTTTACAGAAACCTAAATTTCTTATAAAACTTAGTTGTAAATGAACAGTACTCAAGAACAAAGTCTTCTCTGGTACAGAAAGACGTATTATTTTAGATACAAATATAGGAGGCTTTGATGTAACACATATTATTAATATGTACAATAATAGGTAGCATCAGTTCTTTGGTCGTTGCTCATCCGACCAAGTGGAAATGAGTACACCATTAGACTAAGTTAAAACTTCACAAGTTTGAACTGGGTTGGACGAGCAACGACCAAAGAATTTTTATTTTGTGATGAAAATGAAAATGTGTTTCTATGCTAAGTTACAGACCCAATTTACGCCGTAACAGATTTAATTTAGTCCTATCTTGATAATTATTTTATATATGTCCAAACAAAAACGCAAATAAAGATTTTCGTACTCTGATTTTATGGTAACGTGTCACTTGAATATTTATAAGTATATTTGGATTTTTGCCGGTGGGTGGCCAAGTAATTTTGTAAGTGTTTTATACTCTGATACGCACTTTCAGCAACTGTGACCTAAAAATTTAAAGGTAATACTTTCATAGGCCACGACTCTGTGTGACGCCCTTTAAACCTGGCTCTGAGCACAATGGGACTTAACTTCTGAGGTCATCAGTCCCCTAGAACTTAGAACTACTTAAACCTAACTAACCTAAGGACATCACACACATCCACGCCCGAGGCAGGATTCGAACCTGCGGCCGTAGAGGTTGCGCGGTTCCAAACTGTAGCGCCTAGAACCGCTCGGCTACTCCGGCCGGCGCCTTTAAACCTGCATCGAAACGCTTGCCCCACCTAGCGAAATCTAGCCTCCTCCCAGCACACACGGTAACGCTAGCCATTTCTCGTATGGTAGTTCAGCAGTTAAGATGGAAACTTTGCAACTAAGGTTGCTATCATTTATTGATCATTATAATAATATGTGTTACATCAAAGTCTCATACATTTGTATCTAAAATGGTACGTATCTCTGCGCCAAGAAACATATTGTTCTTGAATATTGTTCATTTAGTCTGACTTTCGTAATAAATTAGCGTTTCAGTGAAATTTACAGCGTAACCTCTTATACCTTTGCTTGTAATAGGTCATTAGATGATGGATGAAACCTGAAAAGTGTCGTAACAATAAATGTAGTCGACTATTTCTAAGCAACCCCATTGCGTTTTTGAATTATTTCCAATAACTACTTTGATATCCTCTCGTTTTTAGAACGGAGAATTATAAATACACAATGACACAATCGTGTTCTGCTTCTTAGATGTGTCACATTTGCTTCATTTGAAAAATTTCGTATTTTCTGTCTTTAAGCTTCCGACAGGAGCCAGTGCCAAACTGATTCCAGTCATGGTGTGGATTCATGGAGGTGCATTTATGATGGGCTCTGGAAACACGGATCTTTACGGACCTGAACACTTACTGGAACACGATATTGTGCTGGTGACTCTCAATTACCGTGTGGGTGTACTAGGTGAGGCTCCTGCGGTCAGCTACGTATACGCTATGGCGTTTAGTACGACTGTTGTTCTAGTCATCGACTCTGTGTTCATAACATGATTTTATCACCTGTTTGTCTTGCAGGTTTCTTATCAACTGGAGATGAGGTAATTCCCGGGAACGCTGGTCTCAAAGATCAAGTGATGGCCCTAAAATGGGTCAAGAGTAACATCGCCAACTTTGGTGGAGACCCACAGAACGTCACAATATTTGGCGAAAGCGCTGGCGCGATGTCCTGCCATTTGCTACAAATCTCTCCTGCAGCTAAAGGTTTGTCGCTATAGTTTTCTGCTTTCCTAACAGTCATTTCTTGACTTTTTGGGATCTTGTAAATTTGATTAATACGTACTTCGTCGTGATGTGAAGTGGCGAGAAATCTCAGGTGCTTAGTTACGAGGTAGTGCAGTGGTAAGACACTGGACTGCTTCTCCGCTGGACGGTGGTTCGAATCCGATGGTTCCTTTGACATGGTGCTCCGATTTCCTTCCCCTTCGTTTGTCATTTCGTCTCCGAAGACTACATTGTTCGCGGACTGTTACGCACTAAATATCCTTTTTGTGGTGCATAGGCGTCAATTTCAGCACTCTCCCAGCGATTTATTGCCTGTGAGATAAACTGTAAGACATTTTACACGACTGATTAGTTAAAAAAATCATTTATCGACAGATATAGCTCAATTCTCGCCCACCCTACACCTATAAAATTGTCTTACAAAGATCTCATCTGTCTTTGAGCCAAGAGATAAGTGGAGTAGGCTTAACGCTCCTACAATTAATGATGTAGCCGCAGCAGCACTCTAATTCCCTTAAGAGAAACTGGGTCTGACCACTGGATATGAAAACGTGCATCGCTGAAGGTCAAGGTACTACATCGAAGTGGTACCTAACTTCCAGAGACATCTCCACCAAGACAAAACACTATAACAGAGCTACACGTCACAAGAAAATCAGAACACGTCAAGTTTCCACAGAAAGAAAGTTTATTCGCTTTTACCAGTTGCGTCTCTTCAGACAAAACCAGCTCCAGTTAATAGCTCCAGTATTTAATACAGGTACTGCGGACCCATCACATTCGCACTCTCCTAGCTGCAACACCGAACGGTGTGGCACAGAGTTAGCATATTGGACGCATATTTTGGAGGACAACCGTTTAGATCACCAACAGATCACCATCATATTTAGGGTTTCCATCACTTCGCTAAGTCGTTTAAGGCAAATGTCGGGATGATTTCTTTGAAAGTTCACAGCGGAATTCCTTTCTTGTGTTCCTTCTCTGATGTTGTTGTCGATGGCACGTCACACACTAATATTTCTTCATTCGTTCCTAAGCCACAACACTCGGCAGCAAAAATTAAACATTAAAAAATGGTTCAAATGGCTCTGAGCACTATGGGACTCAACTGCTGTGGTCATAAGTCCCCTAGGACTTAGAACTACTTAAACCTAACTAACCTAAGGACAGCACACAACACCCAGCCATCACGAGGCAGAGAAAATCCCTGACCCCGCCGGGAATCGAACCCGGGAACCCGGGCGTGGGAAGCGAGAACGCTACCGCACGACCACGAGATGCGGGCAATTAAACATTAAAATCAGCTCAAAGCTACATGGAAACATTCCGTAACGAAATAAAATGATCTTTCTCACTTACAGTATACCACTAACATATGACTTCAGAACATGTAAAAGCTCCAGTTATGACCCACATCAAAGACGGCCCACGGCGACCTCCCCACATCAAGGAGTATAGTCCGATCAACGCTCAGATCTCAAGAGCTCCAAGTACCTCGTAAACTGTTTTTCACCCAACAAATAATGAGCTGCTGACTCTTAATTCAAACGCTGTCTTCTTGAGTTGTTACCCATTTCTCCAGCAAACAGCGCTTGTCTTGTTTATACGGTCTCCCAGCAGGAGTGATTATTTCCCACTTAATGTTACTGGGAGAATATCTGTCATCGGCGGAAGGTTTGTAATCATTAATTGAGCTTACCTCAACACCAATAACCTTCCCAGTAGTCCGTCATGGTGAAGAAATCACATTGGTGATGACAGCAATAATATAGTCATCGAAAAATAAGGAAACTACTTGCTGATGAACCTCTGAAGGAAGTTTACTAATGGGCAGTGAACAGTAATGTTACATTTAACATAAATAAAAGATTGTCATGGATATTAGCTTGCAGAGAGAAAGTGATACGTCTATAAACTGGATAACAAATTGCCTAGGAATGAATATTGGTTGTCAGTTGAAGTTATGTGAACATGCAAAGATACTTGCAAAAAGAATTTCATCAGTATGGTCTTAAGTCTTGACTGTCTCGTCATCAGTGTGTGAAAGCCAGTGTCTTTTAAGTGCGTAATACTCGTGCGCCCACTTAGTGCTTACCTGCATAACTTCACCATGGAGAAAAAACGCCAAAAATTGTAGACACTTTTCAAAATACAAAAAGAGTATAAAATAAGACAAAAACCAATTGCGTTCATCATAAAGATGTGCTTAAAAGGTTTAGGTTTACCAATCCGTAACGCACATCAAAAATAGCTCATGGACCAAAATCTAAACTGAAATTACCAAAAAAGAATAAAACCCAAAAGAGCTGTCTAGCAAAGAATTAAATTGTACAATAAATTGCTATGTGAAATTACACAGATAACCACAATAATTATATTGGAATATGGGAGTTTGGAATTGCCTGTTGAGCAATTTATTATGTAAAGAAAGCGTTATTTAGGCAAAGTAGGATAGCCGTTAAAGGACATCATGCCATACATCGGCAGTACAGTATCAGTTTTTTCTCCGGAAATCTTACGCCGAAGCTCTGCAGTGGGTAATATTAACATCTAAACCTCTTTCTGATTTCACAATCTTACTCCTTGAAGAAGAATGGTGATTAAGTTTTTCAGGCAGGCAAGTAGGAAGTTGCGGTACACGAAATGAAAGCTAAACATGACCGTTACGATCCTGTCGCCAGCGGACAGTTTGCGTGTAGCGTGCCCAGTGAATGGTTTTGAGAAACTGGTGAACAGTGTCGCATTGGCTTTTTACTTTCTGAACTATCTTCTAGACCTGGGAGTATGTTAACGCCTGCATACAAGATTTATGGTTTTTGGGTTGAAGTGATGGCACTTTGGGGAAAGTACAAGAACTGAGACGTTATTTTACTAGGCTGCAAGTGCTATATATTCCAATATAACTCGTCTCCGTCCGAACAGTCCTTGGAAAGCCTAATGGTACCGACCGACCGACATGTCATCCTTAGCCGATAAACCTAGGCGTCGCTGGATCCGGATATGAATCTCCATGTGGTCAGCAAACCGCTCTCCCGACCGGAGTCACTGATTTTCAGCCAAGTAGCGCCTCAATTAGCTTCACAAGGCCTGAGTGTACCCTGCTTGCCAACAACGCTCGGGAAAACCGGACGGTCACCCATTCAAGTGTTTGCGAAGCCCGACAGTGCTTCACTTCGGTTTCTTGACAGGAACCGGTGTTATCACTGCGGCAATGCCGTTAGCATATATTATAATCGTCGTTAATCCCAACGCTTTGTAGAAATTGAGCTAGACACTGTAACTTCAGTTTGTTTCTCAGTATAATATGTTAAGCACATTGTAATGAGCAAAACCAAAACAGGCAATATTGTCAGTCGAGATAATATACGTTGTTGTTGTTCTTCTTGGTTTAGGGTGCAAGACACCTGCGTTCGTAAGCGCTCGTGTCATAACTTAAAACGGTCATTTAACGGATGGAGTTGAAGTCGATAATACTCAGAGCCTAATCGACTGGAATGGAGGGACAGATAAAAACAATCACTTCCCCCTTGAGGAGGAAATTTGATAGGGTTAATAATTAAATTTCGTTCGCCATATTACTACAACGAATAAAAAGTAAACCACGATCTACAGTTCGTGCTGTATCTACTAAAATATCTGATTGTTCAGCTGACAAACATACGTTGGAACGTAAACGACTGTAAAATAGTCATTGAGTCAGAAAATGTCATACTGTTGATAGCTGGTTGCAGTAAATACAGAGTGGTGCGAGGCCTCCACTTAAAAATGACGGTGACCGAAACGACAACGCCCAGTACGCAGCAGAGCTGAAATATCTCCTCCCTACGACAGGAACGAGAGGAAGACGTGAAGTCGTCCAAGCTGTTTGGAAGTTCTTAACTTCCCGCAGTTTATTCCCATATAGATAAAATCTATGTCTAAGCCGGAGGGACACAGTGTTCCTCTTTGATGGAACAGAACAGCTAAAAGGCCTAGGTAATCCATTCCGTTGTCGCCATCATCAACGAGCGAGTGGAGGCATTCGTGAATTCGTTGTACTCTACCATCTAGTCAGCAAGATGCATGAGACAGCCGAAATACCCTCAGAATTCAAGAAACACATAATAATTCCTATCGCAAAGAAAGCAGGTGCCGAAAGATGTGAAAATTACCGAACTATCAGTTTAATAGGCCACGGCTGCAATATACTAACACGAATTTATTTACAGACGAATGGAAAAACTGGTAGAAGCAGACCTCAGGGAAGATTGAATTTCGTAGAAAGGTTGGAACACGTGAGGCATACTCACCCTACGACGTATCTTAGAAAATAGATTAAGGAAATGCAAACCTAAGTTTCTAGCATTTGTAGACTCAGAGAAAGATTTTGACAATGTTGATTGGAATTCTTTCAAATTCTGAAGGTGGCAGGGGTAAAATACAGGGAGCGAAAGGCTATTTACAATTTGTACAGAAACAAGATGGCAGTTATAAGAGTCGAGGGGCATGTAAGGGAAGCAGTGGTTGGGAAGGGAGTGAGACAGGTTTGTAGCCTATCCCCGATGTTATTCAATCTGTATATTGAGTAAACAGTAAAGGAAACAAAAGAAAAGTTCGGAGTAGGAATTAAAATTCATGGAGAAGAAGTAAAAACTTTGAGGTTCGCCGATGACATTGTAATTCTGTCAGAGACAGCAAAGGACTTGGAAGAGCAACTGAACGGAATGGAAAGTGTCTTGAAAGCTGGATATAAGATGAACACCAACAAAAGCAAAACGAGGATAGTGGAATGTAGTCGAATTAAATCGGGTGAAGCTGCGGGAATTAGATTAGGAAATGAGAAGCTTCAAGTAGTAAATGAGTTTTGCTATTTGGGAAGCAGAATAATTTATGATGGTCGAAGTAGAGAGGATATAACATGTAGACTGGCAATGGCAAGGAAAGTGTTTCTAAGGAAGAGAAATTTGTAATATCGAGTATAGTTTTAATGGGCAGGAATTCGTTGCTGAAAGTATTTGTATGGAGTGTTGCCATGTATGGAAGTGAAACGTGGACGGTTAATAGTTTAGACAAGAAGAGAATAGAAGCTTTCGAAATGTGGTGCTACATAAGAATGCGGAAGATTAGATGGGTAGATCATATTACTAATGAGGAGGTATTTAATAGAGTTGGAGAGAAGAGAAATTTGTGGCACAACTCGACTAGAAAAAGGGATCGGTTGGTAGGGCATATTATGAAGCATCAAGGGATCACCAGTTTAGTATTGGAGGGCACCGTGGAGGTTAAAAATCGTAGAGGGAGACCAAGAGATGAATGCACTAAACAGATTCAGAAGGATGTAGGTTGTGGTTGATATTGGGAGATGAAGAACCTTGCACAGGATAGAGTAGTATGGAGAGCTGCATCTAACCAGTCTCTGGACTGAAGACCAAAACAACACAAGGAGTTGTATGAGTATAGTGTACAGAGACTCTGGAGAGCACTGAGGGAATCGGAACAGTTGACGAGCCTGTGTCTCGGATGTACTGGATGGCCTAATAGTAAGCGGAGAGATCTGTAGCAAAATTCGAGCACTGATCTAGAAACCGGTGTCAAAAATTTTCGTTGCCAATGAGAAAGGCGCATCCGGCAGCACAGTCGGTCTTAGAGTCATCATTTAAGGTGAAGGTGTGGCATCCAAGTTGCGTGCAAAGTTCTAGAAACTTACAGCGATAGGTTGATTCTGAAGTAGAGTACTTGGGAAGCAAACTATGTCCAAGATGAACGCAGACCTATACCCAAGGCCAAGACTGTGAAAGGCTCTCACCCATTGCCAATGTGGAAGCTGATGTAAGGTTAAGTTTCCGAAGCTGTATACGAAAGCAAACTCCGGGAGGCAACAAAGATGTTCCGCTTACACCGTACTGATGGTCAACTGAGTCCCAAAAATGGATGCGTAAAATGAATGGTTGGACATAGAGGACAGACGGCAAGCGTCGGAGAACACCACGATGGCACGCTTAGGAGAACACCACGTGGTATGACAGCGTTAGTTTGGCAGCATCTGCTTAGAGACCCATAACTGAGCTAGTGTAGAAAGTACCAGTGGCCAAACGTGTGCTTCGATGGTGGACTGTGTTGAGAAGGGGTAAAATAGATCGTCGTGCAGATGGGAAAACGAGACACCCATTGTACATTTTTGATTGGAAATGGAATTGGTATGTGTGAAGGAGGATTTTTCGATCTGCTCCCCTTGAAGAACCGTTTACAACAGGATATTTACATATCGGTTACAGCGTGCTGCCAGATACGATATGTGAGACTACCAACGGAGTTCCTTGTTGAGCGAGAGCGCCAAGAATTTCGTGGTTTTGACAAACGACAAAGCAACAGGATCGAGACGTAAGGACGGTGGAAGAAACTCCTTACACCACTTGAAGTTCAGACAGACAGACTTTTCAGTGGAAATGTGGAAGCCGTTTCCGATTATGCACGAGTAAAGACGGTCGAGACGTCGCTCAAGTAAACAGGTCTGTTAACAGCTGCAGTAGATCGTAAAGTCATCGGCCAAAAGGGAGCGTGATGTGCCAGACGGGAGTCGGTCCTTGATCGGGTTAACTGCTACGGAAAATGAGACTACGCTCATCACTTAGCCCTGAGGCAGCCTCTTCTCCTGAATAAAAGTATTCGACAATGCCAAACTCTCACGAACTTTGCAAAACTGTTCTTTTATAAATTCTCCAATTCTTTTCTCAATCTTGAAATAATTTACCATACCAGTGTATAACTCAGGGTTGTTATGCAGATGTTCACCTGAAGATATGGCTTTTAGTGCCACGAAACCGGTGGTGATTCAGTGATACAGGACTAAATATAGCGTTTTATTAATACTCAAGATAGATATCTAGCTCTGATTGCCCTACCTACAAGGTCATATACATCTTCCATCCAGCTGCTACCCAATTTTCCTCAACAGCAGTGTCAGCAACGTGATGGAAAGCATGACCGACAGACATACCAAAACGTCCGCATACGGACGTTTTGGTGTGTCTGTCGGTCGTGCACGTATAGCCAATGCCGGCACGGTAGCTGAGCGTGTTCAGTCACAGAACCGATTGTCATCTGTAGAAAAAAAAAAAAAAAAAAAAAAAAAAAGAACTGAGTAAAGGAATCATCGATCGACTTCAACAGATGTCATATGACGTTTGCCCAGACCAAACGAATCGACCAATGCCGAACAAAATTATATATAAAAAGAAATGGCAAGCCAATCGGTCACGATAAGCAAGAAATCACTGTTCGAGGCCCGGTCCAGCACAAATTTTCACCGTCGTCATTCAGTTCCACAGCTGATGGTTGTCATTATTCGCAATTGCGAATACATTAAATGTCGAATGATTGGTGGTGTTTTGGGGATATACTAATGGTGAATGAGAACGAGAAACATTTGGATAAAAGGTCAAAAACTTTTTTAAAGACCACTCTATAGAATAGCAATATGTTAGTGACAGTTGACATATTTTTCGTTAGTAAGGCCAGTATGTTATGCTAAACCTAGAGCGTAAAAGAGGAACATAATATGCATATATTAGGGCAACGAAACAGATCTGCCGGCAGTGTCAACTGAAGAAACCTTAAAACTTTTTAAAAAATTAAGAAATGTTTCAAAAAAATTCTTCGCTTTGGTAGTTAAAAGAATCCAATACTTCAGTGAATTTTGATAGTAACTAAGAGTATATAAAAAGAAAATTTCTAAAAATTTTAAGACATATTCGAAACCAAGACGTGGGAAACCTAAGACAATAAGAAGGGAGCATAGAAGGTGGGGAGGTGGGGTAGGAGGTGAGGGAGAAGAAAATGGAATGGCCCAGGAGGAACAAAGGGGATTAGGTAAAGAAAATCCAGAGTATTATGTCAACTAAATTAGGCAGTCTAAGTTTCCCAAAACGCTACCGTGTCTCAACTCCGTTTGTCCATTCCGGGATTGGTGTGGAAAACGCCTAATGGATCTCATATTTTGACCTCCTCTGGGTTGCTTAAAGGATGGCCCTTGTTTTCTCGATATAAAACCCTGAAGTAACTAGTGAAATCGGCGACGAATGCCTCTGCTCACGAAAGTGGGTACCCAAGGGATATTCTGAGTTAGAAACCCTAAGATGTTCATTAAACCTGGTGCTAAAGCTCCTGCCTGCTTATCCGATGTTGCATCTGGGGCAAACTTTGCAGGTGATGCAATACAGCTCAGTTTGTTATATTTGGAACAAGTGGCATGTTCTCTATGACTATACTTTGTACAAACAGTACTGGGAATGAAGAAAGCCGATTCAGTGTTTTTACACCCCAACTGTCTGCCGACTTTCCTTCTTTCTGAGGATACCCGTATTAATACAATTAACGAACTGTCATAGCCATTTTGTAGGTGTTTTTTTTTCTTTTCAGTCGTAATTCCTCTGACTGGTTTGTTGCGGTCCACCGAGAATTTCTGTCCTGTGAAAACCTCTTCATCTCAGAATAGCACTTGCAACCTATTTGCTGGACGTATTCCAGTACCTGTCTTCCTCTACAGTTTTGCGCTCTACAGCTCCCTCTAGTACCACATAGACTTCCTTGAAGTCTTAACAGATGTCCTATCATCTTGTCCCTTATTCTTCTCAGTGTCTTCGACATATTCCTTTCCTCTCCAATTCTGCACAGAACCTCTTCATTCCTTACCATATCAGTCCAGCTTTCAATATTCGACTGTAATACCGCATATAGAATTTCGAACATCTCGCACAATTTTACATTGTCGAACGCTTTTTCCAGATGCTATGAACGTGCTTCGATTTTTCTTTATTCTTGTTTCCATTATCAACCATAACATTAGAATTGATCCTCTGGGGCCTTTACCTTTCCAAATTCCAAACTGATTGTTATCCAACACATCCTTAATTTTATTTTCCACTCTTTGGATGATAATTTACCGAAAGTGAGATAGTATGTGGCCAGATTCACACCAACGTGGATAGCCGTTTTGTTGCCACTTACCCCAATGTTTTTAGAAATTCTGATGGAAGGTTATCTATCCCATTTGCTTTATTTGATGTTACGTTATCCAAAGCTCTCTTCAATACTGGATACCCCGTCTCTTCTAGATCGACTTCTGTTTCTTCTTACATCACAACAGACAGACCTTCCCCCTGATAGAGACATTCAATGTACTCTTTCCACCTATCCGCTCTCTCCTCTGCATTTAACAGTGAAATTCCAAATGCACTCTTCATTTCTTAATGTTTGTGGCCATGTGGCTGTCTTAATGTTACCACGCTTGCTTTTAATCTCACGGAAGGTTGTCTTGACTATCCTACATGCTGAGACAGTCCTTCCAACGATCATTACTTTTTCGATTTCTTCACTTTTCTTATGCAGCCATTTCATCTTAGCTTCCCCTCATTTTCTATTTATTTCATTCTTGAGCTACTTGAATTTTTGTATTCCTGAATTTTCCTAAACATTTTTGTGCTTCCTCCTTCTATCGATCTGTTAAAATATTTCTTCTATTAGCCAGGGTTTCTCAGCAGTTATTTTCTTGTACTTATGGTTTCTTTCCAGCGTCTGTGACGGCTGTTTTTAGAGACGTCCATCCACCTTCAACAGTACTGTCTACTGAGCTATTGCTTATTGTTGTATCTATAGCCTTAGAGAAGTTCAGGCGTATCTCGCTATTCCTTAGTACTTCCATATTACACTTCTCTGCATATTGATTCTTTCGGTCTAATCTCTTAAACTTCAACTAACTCTTCACCGCCATTAAATTTTGATCTGATTCAATACTTATTCCTGCGTAAGCTTTACAATCCAGTATCTTATTTCTGAATTTCTGCTGAACCATGATGTAATCAAACTGAAATCTTCCCCAGCCTTTTACAAGTATGCCTCTTGTGACTCTTGAACAGAGTATTCACTGTTAACTGAAATTTATTACAGAACTCAGTCTTTCTCCTCTCTCATTACTTGTCCCAAGCCCATATTCTCCTATAACCTTTTCTCTTGCTCCTTCTCCTACAACCGCGTTCCAGTCCCCCACGAGTATTACATTTTCATCTCCGTTTATGTACCGTATTACTCTTTCAATAACTTCATATACTCTCTCTCTCTCTTCATCTTCAGCTTGCGACCAAGGCATGTATAATGAACTATCGTTGTCGGTGTTGGTTTGCTGTCGATTTTGATAAGGACAACCGTATCACCGAACTGTTCCCCGAAACACACTCTCTGCCCTACTTCCTCTTCATAACGAATCCTACGCTTCTATAAAATTTTCTGCTGCTGGTTATATTACCCTATACTCATCTGACCAGAAATCCTTGCCTCCTTTCCATTTCATTTCATTGACCCCTACTACCTTTAGATTGAGCCTTTGCACTTCCCTTTTCAGATTTTCTAGCTTCCCTACCATGTTCTAGCTTCTTACATTCCACTCCCCGACTCATAGAACGTCATCAATTCGTTGATTATTCAGTCTTTTTCTCATGGTCACCTCCCCCTTGACAGTCCCCTCTCCGGAATCTGTCAATGGAGAGATCATCATGACACTTTTTCAATTACAAGCCATATGCCCTGTAGATACACGTTATATGTCTTTAATGCAGTTTTTCCATTGCCTTCTGTAACCTCATGCCGTTGATTCTTCTGCCATTAGAGGCAGTAGCACCCGTGATCTAGGGGTGCGGTTTTTAGTTGGTAATCAATACGTCCTCGGCCCCGGGGTTCGAAAACCGCCACTGCTTAAATGTTGATTAATAATCAGCTTTATCGGCCGACGACTTCCGGCATAAGAAGTCCCCCCCTATTCTGCCAACGGCCTTGTGAAAGATGGCGAAGAAGCAGACAGAGGTTCAGGGCACTCTCTTGGCCTTAGGGTGAGAAATGCCTCTAAAGGCCGACATGAGTTAGTAGACGAAAGACGAATTACTCACGTAGAATAGTCTGTCGCTCGAGTATCGAGTATATGCCTGAGAGGATGAATCAGTCTAGACGGCGTGCAAACAGTTCACAAAAAAAAAAAAAAAAAAAAAAAAAAATCCTGATGCGAGAAGATAGGTGTGGAATCTGAAAGAAACGTGGGTTTATCAGAGTTAAGAGAAATGAGAGTAAGAGTAAGCTGTTTGAGAATATATGCCAGCAGAGAGACTCTCGGGCAGGTTCTCAGAGAGCCACAAACGGGCTGGAGGTCACTGAAGTCGCCGAGTTGAGAAAAGGTTGAGGGATCCGAGCGGTAGGCTGCAGCATGTGTGCCTTGGCGAGATCAGATGACGGTATGTAGATCTTACAAAGAGAAAAAGTATAAATGGGAAGAGAAACACGGATAGCAACAACATGCAGCTGGGTGTTCGATCAAATGGCCTAAAATGAGACTCATAACTTTTACGGTGAGCTGGAGTTCTTTCCTCGGAAAGAAGGCCGAAACATTTTGGAGTGGAGTGTAAGAAATCAAAGCTGTGTCGAGGGCGAGACCTCCTTGGGCCTATCAACCAACTCCACGGTGAAGAATCGGTTGATGATTCGCTGGACAGAGAGGTGTCGTGTGGTGCCACTGCTGTAGAGGATCCCCGACTTGGAGAATGAGGAGAACGTTTGTCTTTGTTCGACTCCTTAGTACTTTCGCGTTTGCCAGATGTAGACGTGGAGGGTTGCTGACTTGATGAGCTAAAAGTCGTCTCAGGTGTATTTATATTTAACTTTCCGTTCCTCTGTGTATCTTCATCTTTTCAGAGATGATTCCGGTATCTGGGCTGTTCAGAACAGAATTCAAATCAAACACCTTTCAGCCGGCTAAATTTCCAAACGGTTACATTATTGGACTATCAGTTTCGGGGATGTTTTGCCCTATCGTCAGGCCCCCTCACCAACGAGTGGGAAGATTCCAACCTCCGTTCCAGTCAAAAAAGGATCCAGCATTCACAGACGGGTATCTGTAGATTTTTGATACAGACATCACTTCAAACATCATCTAGTACCTACAGCTACCAGTCTTCGAACGCTGGCCCCTATTTTGACTGGAACTGAAGTTGAAATCTTCCTACACGTTAGTCAGGGGGGGCTGAAGATGACGTAATATATCGCCAAAACTAGTAGCTCAATGAAACAAAAATTTGGAAATTTAGATATTTGGAAGGTGTTTGGTTTGACATACCGTTCCATTCTTCTGGCTGCGTCACATGTGACTTCACTGGAGTGGGCGAAGATTTTTTGGTGTTTTGAGACAGAGGTGAGGACGAACCTTAGCACTTGCCGTTTTCGCAACCATAGCACTGAACTGGAGGTCGCAGGTGTGTGTGGTCATATCCTTCAGAGGTCATCACTTAGTAACGACGATACTGTAATTGCCAAGCCGGAAGTGGTGTGCAACGCTTTCAGCGACACTTTGCGAGCAATTTTTCGTTCTCCCAGATCTCCTGAACGGCCCGCTAATCGAGGTATAGATGACATTCACGGGGTGAATCGACATGGATACCAGCGCAATTGATGCAGTGCGGGGAAGGAGGTGGGCAGTCTCCCTCACGAGCATCCTTGCCACAAGTTACGAATTTGGCTGCATTTTTACGTGACATGTAATTATGGTTATAACGCTGACATTAGTAGCAACGGATTGGGTTCGGTATGTAGGGTCTAACGTTGATGACTTCATAGCCAGTCTTGATCTTCGGTGGGAGCCCCCCTCGATCAGACTTAAAGAAGGCTGGGAGTAGCCACGAATTCTGCATCAACCTTGTTCATAACCCTCTGGAAGTGGTTACGCACTGTAACGCTGAATACTCCCTCAGTCATTAAGCAACCGACTGTATATAATACCACGAACACTTAATCCGTGGTGTAGCGTAGCTTTAAGCAGCTTTTGGGCTTGAAAAGCACTGTTTATCTCTAAAAGCAATGTTCCATGGCGAAGCGAGCGCAGGAACTTAGTGGGCCTGCAGTTGTGTCCACAGGTTTCTAAATGACGTAAGGGTTCACTGCAGGAAAGCTCTGACCTTCTGTGTATGTCACCACGTGGTAGTGGGTACAAGTGGAACAATCGTCAAGTGACTGGCTATATCCCATTTCGGTTTGTTAGACAAAGGTTCCGTAGATGGAGTTGATGTACTCATTGCCGGTGAACATCCAGTGATTTGCAGCATCTCTTCCTTCTAGGAGCTCCCATAGAGGTCATACCTTGCGAACTCCAGACAGTGGGACCAGTGGACAATTGGGAAGGTAACAGGTCAGGCAATCGCACCTTCCTCGGCCTACCCTTTACCAGGACGTTACGCACGAGAGAATGTCATTCGGACTTTAAACGAACTTTAATGAAAAGTTGTTCACTAACGTGCCCTACCTGTCGACCCAGGTGCTAGGAGTTACACATTACCCAGTCGCATTTTGCACGACAGATGCGTGTGTCGGCCCTCAGGTACGGAGAAGGTCTCGGAAAGGTGGAAGGTAAGGATCTGACTTCCCTTCGACGACAAATGACGAAGTCATTAAAGATGCTACACAAGGACGTGGAACGCAATTAGTCGTACACGTTTTAAAGAAACCATCCTGGTATTTGCGTTCAGTGATTTACAGGCTCATAGAAGACCTAAGTTTGAAATGTTCCACGGAGACTAAACTTCCGTCCTCCCGGAGTGCGAATCTGGAATCTTACCATGGCTCTACGTCTCTTGACGTCAGTCAAAGTATGTACCTACGAAACAACATTGACACCAGCTGATGTTTTACTCTCTAGTGCTACTTTGAAACATTTAGAGAAATATACTTCGGAACTCCCACCACTGTATGTCACGTTTGTATAGTAGTACAGCTTTCAAAATGTTCAAATGTGTGTGAAATCGTATGGGATTTAACTGCTAAGGTCATCAGTCCCTAAGCTTACACACTACTCAACCTAAATTATCCTACGGACAAACACACACGTCCATGCCCGAGGGAGGACTCGAACCTCCGCCGGGACCAGCCGCACAGCCCATTACTGCAGCGCCCTAGACCGCTCGCCTAATCCCACGCGGCAGTGCAGCTTTCATACAAAGTTAAAAAGTTTTGACTGTTCTGCATACGTAAAGATTCTGTCGCCAACTGGCGGGTTTCATCTGTGTTACGAGAATGATTGGAAACCAAAAGCGCAACTCTCAGATCCTGGATCCCCGTACCTCCTCTCGACAGAGGAGAAAGTAAACATCTGATACGCCTCTGAGTTCTAACGAGAGGGGGTCTGTCTCAGTATCCCTTGTATTTATTAAATATCGAAGAAATTTTAAAGACAGCGTTTACTTCTAAAGTTAGCTATACCAGTGCATGTCTCACGCAATTCCTCCCAAACACTGGCTTCAATTGTAAACACGGGTTACGTTAAGCAGCACACAGCAATAATTGAGCTCACTCACTCTACATCTGGTACATGCACGAAGAACCGTCATTCAAATTAATTCCCTTTATATATCACGGAAGCTGTCTTCTATTAACGCTCGATGCAAGTACTTGATTTTAAAATGAGAACCTTCCTGAAACATAATAGCATTTCATTTCCCAGTAGCTAAAATCTGAAAACATCTCACCTACAGCCGATTCATTACACAGGAGTTAACACTCATTTTTATCTGCGATGCCGTGGAACGTTCAAGAAGTTTTATGAGCTGTCTGACGGTTATCTACGCCTCCAGTACCACTGAGAAATGAAGTCATGAGTAATCGTGATACTGTTAGTCTACGTCATCCGTACTCAGTAAACACCCAATATTCACTCTGCCTGTGCATTTTCTGCAGCTACAAGCTGTAATGAAATGAACTCAAAGTGATATTCTCCCAACAATTTTGAGTCTTGTATGAAACAACGACGACGGCAGATGTAGTAGGGGCCATCTGTTACCAAGCTTGGTGATACGCGTTGAGTCATTTTTAACGTTCGCATACTCTGAAAATGGCACGTTCGAACATGTGGCGCAACTCGTAAGTACAGGTCAATTTTGACACGCTTAGAGCTGCAGTTTTGGAGGCTGAGATGATCTTACATCCAGGTCGTAGATTTGTCCACATTTAAGAATTTTTCCATAAGTACTGCAGTTTCCTGTATCAAGACTTTACATACCAGAAATTCAAACTTGAAATCTGCTAGATTGTTGTCTTTCGTGTTCAAAGTGGCTGACAGAACGTATCTTGGAGAATGAGTGTTCGTATTGTAACGGGATGTGTACTGACTTGAAGGGACCTGACAGATTAAAGCTATGTGCCTGACTGGAAATCGAACCAGAAACCTTTGTCTTTCTCTGGCAAACGCCCTACCGACCTAGCTATGTGCGCTAGAGTATGACATGCTGTTTTTTGCAAATGATGCTAAATGAACAGCCTCAGGAGTGTCTTTCAGATAACCAACTGTTCCTAATACTGCTTTCACGAGAATGTCACTCGGGTTTTAAACATAAGTTAATGAATAGCTGTTCAGTAACGTGATATTTTGCTTAATTTTTTCTCTTTTGGCAGGTCTGTTCCACAAGGTTATCTGCCAAAGCGGCGTGGCGTCTTTGGAACTGGTGTCGGCTCCTATTAAGGACAGGACGTTTCGCCTGGCACAGTCCCTCGGCTTCACGGGGAACAGTTCAGAGGAACTACTGGCCTTCATGAGAGACCAGCCAGTGCAGAAGCTCGTCGAGAATGTGCTAAACTGCCTGACCAAAGAGGTAGGGTAAATGTGTCCAAAATTCGTCAGGTGTTATTACGAATGAAACAATACGTTTGTATTCCGCACTACTGTGGACTGTCTCTGTCGATTAGGAAAAGCAGAGAATGCAGTCGCTGGCACCTTTTGCGCCAACCATAGAACCGGACAGCGTGGAGGACGCTATCATCACACAGGATCCCATGGAAATCCTGAAGAGTGGCAAGTTCAACAAAGTGCCCACCATCTTAGGTGTCTGTTCTCGTGAAGGAATACTTTTCATTCGAGGTAGGTACATACGGCACATCCAACAGAACTCCAGAAAACTTAAATTTAGGATCTGAAAAACGAGATGTTCCAAAGAATAAAGAACTCAAGATTTATCTTTATAATATTCGAAAACTGAACCTTACGTTAATACGAAATTCGGTCGTTGATTTTCGACTCTTGTTACTGATACTGTTAACAGAGGGAGTTTTCTCTCTAATTTCTAATATTTATTAAACTAGTTACAAAAGAGGTAAATTTACTCCTACTGTATGATTAAGACTTTTTTTCTCTCTCGCCACAGTCCAGTAATGCAATCTATGCCGGCCGCGGTGGTCTAGCGGTTCTAGGCGCTCAGTCCGGAACCGCGCGACTGCTACGGTCGCAGGTTCGAATCCTGCCTCGGGCATGGATGTGTGTGATGTCCTTAGGTTAGTTAGGTTAAGTAGTTCTAAGTTCTAGGGGACTGATGACCACAGATGTTAAGTCCCATAGTGCTCAGACCCATTTGAACCATTTTTGAATGCAATCTATTTTTCTCAGTTATTGGGAAAACGAAGAAATCCTCAATCATATGTATTCAGAACGCTGTGAAAGACTAAAGAATCACATTACATTTCACGAAAATTATTTTACAAAAATTATCTTCAGTACTATACGGATCCAAACATGAACCCTTAGACATCGATCTAGTACAACAAATCTGTCACCACTAGATTAATTATTGTTATTACACGAAAAGTGGGTAGACGTTTGTAGTGGATAATTGTGAAAAGAAGATGATCGGAAAGTATTTGAACAGCCAGTAGCGGAGCTGCAGCTGCGGGAGGAATTAACTGACTATTTTTCTTACGTAAATTTACGTATTCTGTTGAAAGTCATTCCAACAACGAACGTTGGCAAGTGAATGGAGAAATGTGCAGGTGTTTACAATCCCTGTTTGTTGTTGCTATGTTCTGTGCTGTTGGCCATTATATTTAGCAGCACGAGGAATGACAAATAAAAAATAAAAAAAAAACTACTTATTTACAGACACAGTATGGCAGGAGGATATGATTACATCTGCAGGTGATCTGACGACATACAGACCTCAAAACTTACTGCGTATATGTACCTACGACGTTCTATGCTTTTTTAACTCTATTCCATAGCCGATCAATCGTAGTGACTGTCGACCGTGGCTTAGCAATCGCTCGGCAACCCAAGGTGAGATGTTTTCATTGAGTGAGAGATCTCAAGAAAATGCTGACAAGGCAACAGTCGAACACCTTTATATCCAGCTAGATAAGGGCAACAGAACTCACATTCCGTCTTGCGTTCTCGTGTCGAAATGTGACGTCATCGAGATCTTGACTAAGGGGACAAATAGGCTTTAATGCGCCAGAAATGTAACAGCTGCTGTCCAAATTACCGGCTTTGGGAACCAGAGATCGTGGAGTTGAATATCCAGCTTCACAACATATACTCATACATGTGCTGGTCTTGTATGACGATGACGGTTGCCATTTGGAACGTTCATTATTCTCGGAGGCTCAGGTCACATCCTCTGTGGTGCTGTACGCAGAACCGCGACTCGCCTGTATAGCCGTTCCTCATATACAGAATATAGTCTGTTGTCATGTTTACTTCATAAGGAACACCTAAACATTGAACTGCTAGCCCTAGCCTACTTTGTGTGATTCTATTTACATATCAGTTACAGTTTCATTGATTAGTTCCACAAAATCTGGCTCTTCAAGTAACCTCCCCAATACGTATTTTACGTTATTATTACTAACGGCCGAACTTTTCCTGGAAAATTAAATCACTCTTCATTAAAATGTATTTCTCAAACTAGTACGAAACTATCACATCAAACGTTAACACTTCTTATAACTCCTTGTTCAAATGGTTCAAATGGCTCTGAGCACTATGAGACTTAACATCTGAAGTCACCAGTCCCCTAGAACTTAGAACTACTTAAACCTAATTAACCTAAGGAAATCAGACACACCCATGCCTGAGGCAGGATTCGAACCTGTGACCGTAGCGGTCACGCGGTTCCAGACTGTAGCGCCTAGAGCCGCTCGGCCACTAAGACCATCTAACTCCTTGTAAATACCTACACTATGTGAGGTGTACAAGCCGTTCACCACTAACCTCGTAATCAACTATTATCAATTTCTGTATCTTCGTTGCAGGGTTTACTTAACATCCATTCACAATTGAAGAGCTCTACCATTCGGTACACCAAGTGTAAATTTTGTCTAAGTTTTCCTGCATTTACTTATCTTACTGCAGAAAACACCAATATCTGCGAGTAATCTCGTATTTCTGCTGACCATATTTGATAAATCATTTACACAGAACGTTAGAAATATGTTCCAGTGTACGAGTATAAGCTCGTTTCTACTCAATTTTAAAAATTAAATTTCATGTAAATATTCGTGAAACGACTAGTGATCTCTGGTGTTAGTTTTCTTACTGCGTTGATTATCTTCAGTTACCACTACTATCCACTGTAAAATTCGGTGTGTTCACAATGAATATCTGCGTGGAGTTTACATAAGCTAAACTGATACTATACCAGTCACTGGTACTGATTCTTATGAATATACTTCCTTTCTCCATATCTAATATGACAAGTATTTTCAACATTAATAGGAGCTATATGGCAAATTCACCAACTCTGAAGGGTTTTCTGGTTTTAACAACACCGCTTTCTGTGTCTCAAAATTCTAGATAATATAGTTTAGTGATAAGAATTCCAATATTCCTCTTGTCTCTTCGGAAAAAAGACTTGTATTTTGAACTTTGTGCCAAAATTAACACCTTTTGGGATCAGCTCAGTCAGAAGTAATATTACTGGAGTTGGAGATTTTTTCAAAGACTTCGTTATCATTTCAAGCGCATAAGTAGCAATTAACCATGTATTACTGTTTGTTAAGAGCTTTTCAGCTACACTAAAATTTTGCAGACTACAAGAGCATATGCGGCCGGCGTCCACATCAATAAATGTCTGCCGTCAGTGTCACCCTGTTATAATATCACTTATATTCATTCATCCTGAGTTTTAAACTAACTTTTGAACATTTCTTTTATTTCTGTCTTAGCTTGTTCTGTAAATAGATTGAATGTTAGGAGTGAAAGACTGCACCACAGTCTAACAGCCTTTTTAAGCCAAGCACTTCATTCGTGGTCTACTAGTCTTATTGTTCCCTCTTGACTCTTGCACATATTTTATACTGCTCGTCTTTCCTTTAGCTTACACCTATTTTTCTCAGAATTTCGAATACCTTGCACGGTTTTACATTGTTTCTCTAGATCGACAGATTCTCTGAAAGGGTCATTTCTTAAGCCTTGGTTCCGTTAGAGCAACTTCAGAAAAGCCTCTCTGGTGGCTTTATCTTTCTGAAAGCCAAACTGATCTTCACTTAATAGCTCTTGGAAGTTTTTTTTTTCATTGTGTACTTATTTTTGTCACCAAATTAAATGCATAAGAAAATCAGCTGTTCTGCCACATATTGTATGTGTAGGGTCTTGTACCATGCAAGGCAACTGAAAGGATTATTTACGGCCATAATGGCTACTTATGTGAACCGTGAATATGTGGGATAGTTATTTATTTCTAGTTTCTGCTACAAGTCACTTTTTTATTTTATGTTTAATCCATTATGTTAGATTAAACATAAAAAGTGACTGGTACCAGAAACTGGAAATAAGTAACGGAAAGGATGTTATTGTGGGTGGCTGATATCCTCTTTCTACAACGCAAATGCACATGTGGATTAACAGGATTCTTTACTTACCTGAACAAGAAGCTACTTATCTTGAATAGAGTCCATGTATTATGGTAAAGCTCTTCCGTGACACTCCTCTTGCAGATAATATCGGTAACCTTGCTATTACACTTCTTGGTCTCGCTGCTAGTCTCGACCTGGTCGCTATGCTCTGTCATAACCTTCGATGTACACTGACAGACGCCAAGTGGAATATTGAGTCCAGTCAGTGAGCTAGTGCCTGAATTGGTGAGTGACTGACGCCCTCCGGCAAACGGCGGCCATCTAAATAATTGCGGTCGAGAGGGCGTTGGCGGCGTATTGCTTGCGAGTCTGTCTCTGGCCCCTCTCATAATAGGCGTGCTTGATCGAGGGCCTAGTATCTATCTTAACGCTATATCTTTGCCGACCAGTGTGCTGGCGACAGCTGACGGCAGTACTTTCCTCACCCCCAAAATGCGACATCGCTGTCATGTAGGGAAGATGCGAATGACAACGGAGAGGGAGGCAGGACGCTGGACATAGAGATAAGCCAGGAGCTGTGACTATGGAGTACGGTGTACTCCTGAGGGCATGTCCTGGGGTGATGACGGCGACGGCGTTGGCGGGTTCACGTCCATCGGGTTGGCAAGAGGGGACGGTGGAGGCGAGGGCGCATCGTCTATCCGCTCCTCTGTGGTGCCCTGGTGGCTCCAGTGAACTGCCGCGAAGGCCGCGTGGTCCTTTAAGGCCGTGAATCTGTGGGGAGAAAAGCATCAGCATCAGCATTGGGGGCAAATGACACTCACGAATTTCGTTCTGGTGGTGGCACTGCAAACCATCGGGACCTCCAATCAAACAAATGTCCGCACCCAGGTAGCTGAGTGTTCAGCGCACAGAATGTCATGCCTAAACGCCCGGGTTTGATTCCCGGCTGGGTCGGTGATTTTACCCGCTCAGGGACTAGGTGTTTTGTTGTCCCCATCTTCATCATTTCATCCCCATCGAACCGCAAGTGGTCGAAGTGCCGTCAATTGGAAAGACTTGCACCAGGCGAATGGTCTATCCGACTGGAGGCCCTAGCCACACGGCGTTTACATATTTTCTTTTTACCAAGTGAATAAAAGAGCCAATGCGTTCCTGGATCATGCATCTTTCCCAGCGCCCACGGTTGCCATAAACCATGAAAAGAACGAAATCGCACAGCGCAAAGCGATACTTGCGGACCACTAGCGGCGCCGGATGCTGCGTTGAGTGTAGCAAGGGTAGCAGCGTCCCATGGCGGCGGCCATGCAGAAGTCCTGAAGGTGATGGTCCGTCTCATGGGTGGGAGCAATAGGTGGCGAGTTCACCTGTTCCCGTGCGTGGGCGGTGCGAAGCTTGGCCATCTGTCGTTTAAATGTGCGTACAAAGCGTTCTGCTTCTCTGTTCGACTGGGGGTGAAATGGAGCACTTGTTAGATGACGACTGCCATTTCGTTCGCAAAACTGTTCAAAACCACGTAAAGTAAACTGTGGCATGTTGTCCGACAAAAGTACTTCTGGCAAATCTTCTATGCAAATTATGGAAGGTAGCATTCGAATGGTGCTACGTAATGTGGCGGAGTTCTTAGGCAATGCAAATGGGAACTTGCTAAAACAGTCTACCACTATAAGCCAATGAGTGTTCCAAAATGGTCCCGTAAAGTCTTTATGCACTCGTTGCCATGGAGATTGAGTCTTAGGCCAAGATGAAAACGTCTGTGGCCAAGCTGATTGGTTTCCCGCACATGCGCGACACTGTGACGTCATCTGTTCAATGTGGGCGTCCATGCTAGAGGTCTGCATTATATTCGATTTTGACCGGCGAGTCCCGCTCGCTCCTCTGGCTCTCGGGAGTATGCGGCCGAGAGTCCTCTTCCGCCGGCTGTGGGCAGCCGATCGCCAGCGCTCGGCCGAGTGCGCCAAACTCTCGGCCGGTCGCCAGTAACCGGTGGACTCAGTGCCAGCGAGCGGCGCTTCGTCACACTCCTTGAGATCAGAGGCCACCGCTTCACATTCACCACTCACTTACTTCTTTTACAAATGTCTTTCGTTGTTTACTACCAGTTCTATGACCTAAATAATACACTTGTATATGTTAGATTCGATGTTTGTTAATATGTTGCAGACTACTGGAGTTTCGCCGTTGAGGTTATCATGTATTCCAGTAATTGTAACGTTAAAAACTGTAATGTCCGTATTTAGTATTTTGTTCCGTTCGGTAGACAAACGGGAACATAGTAGTCTAATCATGGACTATGTGTAGCCTATCTCCAAACCCGGCCACGTATACGTTGTACTAAAATTGAATGCAGGATCGGGAAGGAAAATACGGAGTTAAAAGTAATACTCACGAAATTTTGTTTCACAAACGTTAATTTCTGAACAAATTATGACCTGTAAATAACGTTACAAGTGAATCATGACTATACAATTCGTTTTTCGTCATTGGTGCTCCCTGATACACAGGCGTCATTTGTGTTCCTGGAGCTATTACTATAGTTGGCGGTTTGAACTTCTTCCTGTGAAGTCAATGAAAGTGGAATCATACATTTATAGAGTTTGAGGAATGTTTCCTTCCTTGTGATTACGTGGTATGTTGTGAATACTTACGTAATTGTGATGGATCAATAAGAGATCATCCACCTTGTCTGATTCCAGGCAAGGTCTTTTACTGGACAGCAGGTGACCGGCCTGGCTAAAATTTCTCTCGCTGGCAGCACTAGTGGCAGGAATACAGAGAACTCTTCTGGCTACTACCGACAGCCTTGGAAATAACCCAGTGTGCGTTTTCCACCACTGCAAAATTTGTCCTTCGGCACAGCTACAGTCGGATTTGGAGAGCGAAAGGTACCTATCGAGTTCATTGGTAGTATCTGTGTGTCCATCTTCGTCGTCCTCATCCGAATTCCAGTCCATCCTGGACTTTTTCATGGGAAGAACTTGGTCACTGTTTGCTTGTATGGACTCTAAACATAAATTAAAACATCCGTAAGATATTCCTGTCACCTTCAAATATGTATACACAGTAGTTAGAATTACTGGTTAGTAAACGACTATATTTACGGTGACATTTTATATATATCGCACAAATTACATCAAAACGCATTGTGGAGTGTTTCAGCTGCGAAACCTTTCCCAAATATCACATTGTAGACGTAATAAATGTTGATCTAACGAAAGATGGCAGATTAGACTAACAAACATTCGTTTACTAATTGGTTTCATTGAATGAACCTTACCATTTACGGGCAGTTCCGAGTACAATCATCGAACTTCAGCATGCGCTGCTTGCTTTTCGTCTTCTGCGAGTTCTTCAAATCACGCCGTGATAGCCATAGAACCGTGGCAACGTAATGGATAGCCTCCATTTTGCACTTCTCTGTGATGAAGTATGCTGCTCTCCTTTTTATTTTCCCCATGAGCTGAAAAGGAAAACCCATATACATAACTGCACTCTGATAATTCAACAGTTGTATAAAGGATCGTAACCTATAGAAGGTGTTCTTACCTCATTGTCACTGTCTATTGGTTCACAATGATGTAACAGACTCTTGTGTCACGGCAGCACACGTTCCAGCGTTGTTATCTTTGCAGTTTCCAAATCCAAACTCGCTTCTTTAAAGGGGGTTAGAAAAGGGACAACGTCTCGTACGCACCCTTCGTGGAAGGTTTCTAAGAGTGTCGATTGCCCCCTGGATTCTAGTAGATCTCGAATATCGTCGATTTGACTTATGACGGAATTGAGCATTAACAGTATACTGTTCCACCGAGTTACAGCTTCTTGCTTCACAGAATGCCGCAGACGCCCCGAGTGACCCGATCTCTTCAAATAGCCTACTATAGCTCTTGCTGATAGTAGACACGACAGGATTTCAGGAGCTTCGTCTTCTAAAAACGTCTCTTGAAATGTGTGACGAAGCGCAGTCATCAAGCAGTGATCAAAGCAAGGCAAAAGGTCGTAAGATTCAAGTGCCTTCTTCATATTAGCTACTTGGTCGGTGACAAAGTAACATTTCGTAAGATCATTCTTGTTAATTCCTAACGCAAGCATTCGCTCTTCGATTTCGTGCCGTATGTTCTCTTCTGTCTTAGGTACGTCCAGAAACTCGGTTGTTATCAAAACAAGCGTTTCTAGCTGCCACTCATCATTCACATAATGCGACGTCAGTCAAAAAATATCTCTTCTTGTAGTTATCAGACCACAGATCAGAGTCTAAAGCGCACATTTTGTTCTTTAATGCACATATTAGCTTGAGCACCATTGTCACCCTATTTTGTCTGCCTTTTCTTTAATATGCTGCGATACAGTGGTAGGGTGCGGAAGAACATCTTCTATACTGACTTTGCCGTAAGCGGCGCCAACATTGATGAGCTCCTGCGAATAATTCTTGAAGCCAATCTTACCACAAGTATTTAACAGTAGCAAATCTATTCCACTCATATCAACCAACCTATTAACAACAACTTTCTTTGTGCTACTTGGTGCTGCAAGTGGCCGGTGGACATCTGCTCCGCATTTTCTTTTGCAGTGCCGAATCATACCTGTTGTGCTTGACTGGTACGAGAGTATGGTATCACATGTGATACATTGCACGAAACCAGCAGAAGCCTGCGTGACAGGATCCACTACAAGTGCAAACGATTTCCAAGCTTCACTTTTCGCCTCCTCTTCCGACATGTCTTTCTTCTTCAGGACTAATGAGCCGCTCCTAATTCTCTCCATAATACTTCGTTTCATGAATGGAACGTTACGACCTATACTTGGTTTATCCATAACGCTGCCTGCGTTGCTCAAAGCCAGGTCGTCATCTGCGTTTACACACGGTTTCTAATGCGATTCGGCACTGTAGAGCGCGGCGGCGGTTGTACTGTCACCGGCCGAGATTGTGAGTACGCTCGAGCGCCCGGCAGTGCTCGACTGTCCAACAGATAACCGAGAGGTGGAGGACAACCGGCCACATGGTGCATTAGACGGCCACAGCCGTATCGCAGCGTGGGCCTTTCCCAGCCGTCGAGCAGCGGCACGAAATGGGAAATGCTCGAGCGGTTGTTTTCATCGAAACGCAGAGCTCTAGTACATGCCCTGCCAGGTATAGTGCCGTCATGCTTACTATTTAGTGCGAACAATTCTCCAATGTCCTTAGTGGGTCAGTCGCAACACATCCTTATGCAACACTCCCTGAATAAGCGAATGCGATTTTCCACTAGAATCACACTTTGTTGAACTGAAAGGTTATGCCGACATGCAAAATATCGGCGCACAATTGAGTTCTGAATACTGTTCAATGAACGAGGCAAGACGTGCAAATGTAACGCAACAGAATCTTGAGACCTGGGTCTGCTTCCGTGGCCTGATTTTTGTAGAGTGCAAGGCAAAAGATTCCAGCAGTTCAGAGTCCTGCCCAGCGACTTGGCACCGAAATGCGGCAGATGCATCAAAATCAGTGTCTGGGCCAGTCCGAAGGCGAGATACGGCATGTGCATTGCCTTGCTTTGCCGTAGGTCTGTACACTGTACACTGATACTGCGAAAGCAACAAAGCCCAACGTTACAGTTTTTGGACAGTGCGTGTTGGAACCGGCGTTGACGAATGAAATAAGACCTGCCAAGACTCGTGATCCGTCACTAAATAGAACTTGCGACCATACAAACAGTGATGGAATTTGGTCACATCATACACAATAACGAGAGCCTCTTCTTGAATTTGAGAGTAATTGCACAGAATTTGAATTAACAACTTTGAGGCAAAAGCAATAGGTCTGTCTTGTGCACCAAGTCTGTGCAAAAGCACAGCTCCGATTCCGTAGGAAGAAGCGTCGACTTGCAAAACATCCATGCCCGAGGCAGGATTCGAACCTGCCACCGCAGCGGTCGTGCGGTTCCAGACTGTAGCGCCTAGAACCGCTCGGCCACACCGGCCCGCTGTGATTCTTCATCCAATGGAATTTGCAAGTAGGCATAACGCAATGTATTAGAAAAGTAACATCTTGCACCAAGCCTGTCCATGAGTTCCTCAGGGCGAGGTAACGGATAAGTTTCAACTACTGTCTTTGGGTTGACTGAAGGCTTTAAGTCAACACAAATGCGAATGTGACCAGGTTTAGGCAACAAAATGAGACCACTTGCCCATTGACTAGCTTAACTGGGAGCAATTGCATCGTTACCTTGCAAGTCTTTCAATTCACTGGCTACTTTGTTTCTTAAAGCAATTAGAACAGGGTGGACCCGGAAAAGCTTAGGTTGTGCATTGTCTTGCAAAGTAAAATGTGCTACAAAGTTATTAGCTTTTCCTTCTGAAAATAGATCAGGAAATTCTTTAAGCAAGCTAGCTACGCTGTCTTTTGGTGACACTGACACTGAATGTTCATTGCCTTGAATGCTAAATCCAAACATGTTCAAATGGTTTAAATGGTTGTGAGCTCTAATGGACATATCTTCTGAGGTCATCAGTCCCCTAGAACTTGCAACTACTTAAACCTAAGTAACCTAAAGACATCACACACGCCCATGCCCGAGGCAGTATTCGAACCTGCGACCGTAGCGGTAGCGCAGTTCCAGACTGTAGCTCCTAGAACCGCTCGGACACTTCGGCCGGTTCCAAACAAGTCAAAGGCACCTAAATCAAATATGTTCTCACAGTAAAATTCACAGTCCTAGTAAGAAATTTGTAAGTGGCAGGTCAATTACGTTGTCCAAGGACTGGAATTTTCTGTCCGTTGTAAGCAGTCAGGTGCTTGCTAGATTTAGAAGAGGCACCTGCGCCTAACTGAAATTCACATGACTCGGCCAGAATTTCGTAAAGAGACAAATACAGGTAGTTTGTTTGAATGTCATTGCACACCACTAAGGCGCGAAAGAGGCACAACCTTAATCTTACTTTTGTCAGAACATGTTTTAGATTTTCAAAACATACCGTTCATTGTATGTGCACGGACCTGGTTTCTCTGGGAGCGGGCAAAATTGGCGTTTTCGTGCCGTTGCAAACAAACTTCTTTGACATGGCGTTGCATTACGTGGTGTGCAACCTTGTCTTTTATGGCGAGCAAAACATCTATGGCAAGACTTCACTAAATTCACAGGAGTGTTGACATGTTGATGTAGCTGTCCGCGTGGCTGTGTACCCACTCGTTGTGGCTGCTTGGGGTGATCACGAACAATGGGCGACTCGGCCCGACAAATCGGGGCCTGGTCAAACTGATCGGCCGCTATGACACCCTAATCATATTGCTCTAAGATTTGCAATACTTGCGAATGTGATGGATCAGAGTAAGATTTCTTCCCGTATTCTACCATCTGGGGCACTGAATGTTAGTGCATCTCGTATCATGGGATCACTGTAAAAGTTGCCACAACTACACTTCAGTTTTCACTTCCTAGACTTGCCCATTAGTTTTGTGTACCAGCTTTTCTTGCAAACGAGAGAACTGACATCTAGCTGCAACTACTTGAGCTTGCTGGTCATAGTACTGAGTTAATGCATCGGTTACTTTGTCACAGCTCAGTTCGTCGGGATATGCGGGTGGCAAAAGTATTTGTATTAACCTGAATACTGGGGACTCCGCAACATAAAGGAAGTATTTTAACTTTACAGTACCTTTAACAGGCTGAACTTAACAATGTGCTTGGAACTGAGACAGGTATTCAAGCTATTCCTCCACTGTGTCGTTAAATTGCCAGAATATTTGTATGTCGGTCGGCGGTATTTGGTTGGTTGGTTGGTCGGTTGCGCTTTCGACGCAGCTTGTGCAGCCAAAAGACGTTGTACCGTCGTCAGTAGGGTAGAAATTTGTTGGATCTGAAAATGAAAAACTTGTGTTAGATCCGTGACATTGGTCGTCTGCGGAAGTGGCGCGGGGGAGTGGGTGGAGGGGGCGGGGAATTCATGGTTTACACAAATACATTGTAGCAAAAAGCAAGCAAAGCCCCTGAAAAGAGAAATTTGATTACACTACTGGCCATTAAAATTGCTACACCAAGAAGAAATGCAGATGATAAACGGGTATTCATTGGGCAAATATACTATACTAGAACTAACATGTGATTACATTTTCGCGCCATTTGGGTTCATAGATCCTGAGAAAACAGTTCCCCAGAACAACCTCCTCTGGCAGTAATAACGGCCTTGATATGCCTGGGCATTGCGTCAAACAGAGCTTGGATGGCGTGTACAGGTACAGCTGCCCATGCAGCTTCAACACGATACCATAGTTCATCAACAGTAGTGACTGGCGTGTTCTGACGAGGCAGTTGCTCGGCCACCATTGACCAGACGTTTTCAATTAGTGAGAGATCTGGAGAATGTGCTGGCCAGGGCAACAGCCGAACATTTTCTATATCCAGAAAGGCCCGTACAGGACCTGCAACATACGGTCGTGCATTATCCTGCTGAAATGTAGGGTTTCGCAGTGATGGAATGAAGGGTAGAGCCACGGGTCATAACACATCTGAAATGTAACGTCCACTGTTCAAAGTGCCGTCAATGCGATAAAGAGGTGCCCTAGACGTGTAACCAATGGCACCCCATACCATCACGCTGGGTGATACGCCAGTATGGCGATGACGAATACACGCTTCAAACGTGCGTGCACCGCGATGTCGCCAAACACGGATGCGACCATCATGATGCTAACAGAACCTGCATTCATCCGAAAAAATGTTTTGCGATTCGTGCACCCAGGTTCGTCGTTGATTACACCATCGCAGGCGCTGCTGTCTGTGATGCAGCGTCAAGGGTAGCCGCAGCCATGGTTTTCTAGCTGATAGTCCATACTGCTGCAAACGTCTTCGAACTGTTCATGGAGATGGTTATTGTCCTGCAAACGTTCCCATCTGTTGACTCAGGGATCGAGACGTGGCTGCACGATCCGTTACAGCAGTGCGGATAAGATGCCTGTCATCTCGACTGCTAGTCATACGAGGCCGTTGGGATCCAGCACGGCGTTCCGTATTACCTTACTGAACGCACCGATTCCATATTCTGCTAACAGTCATTGGACCTCGGCCAACGCGAGGAGCAATGTCGCGATACGTTAAACCGCAATCTCGATTGGCTACAATCCGACCTTTACCGAAGTCGATAACGTGATGGTACGCATTTCTCCACCTTACACGAGGCATCACAACAACGTTTCAGCAGGCAACGCCGGTCAACTGCTGTTTGTGTATGAGAAATCGGTTGGAAACTTTCCTCATGTCAGCACGTTGTAGGTGTCGCCACCGGCGCCAACCTTGTCAAAAGCTAATCATTTGCATATCACAACATCTTCTTCCTGTCGGTGAAATTTCGCGTCTGTAGCACGTCATCTTCGTGGTGTAGAAATTTTAATGGCCAGTGGTGTGTTTTCGTGGCTGCCATCCTGGAATACATTCAAGAGAACAACAACAGATAAGCAAAGAGGAACACGATCACTCCTGCAAGCTAAAACACAAGAGAAGCAAGTAAAATCTTCGACCAGGTTGATTAACTTCGATCGCTGCTGAACTATCCTTGTCGCCTTCGTAGCATCCTTCTCGCCACTGTAGTGTCCTCGTCGCCACTGTAGAGTCTTGTACCAAAGGAAGAAAAGGAGGTGATATGGGTGGCCGGTGTTCAACACACATGCACACTTGGATTAACAGGGCTCTTTATTTACATTAACAAGAAGCTACTTAACTTGAATAGTCCATGTGTTGTGGTACAAGCGCCTCCATAATACTTCTCTTGTAGACAATATCGATACTCTTGCTAATACACTCTTTACTCTTCCTGCTAGTCTCGATCTGGCCGCTATGCGCTGTCACAACCTGTGATATGCACTGACAGACGTCAGGTGGAATTGTGAGTCGAGTCACTGACCTAGTGACAGAGTTAGTGAGTGACTGAGGCCCTCCGGTCAGCTGCGGCGATCTAAATACTTGTGGTCGAGAGGACGTTGGTGGCATTTTGCTTCCGAGTCCGACTGTGACTTCTTTCGTTATTGGCGCACTTGATTTTTTTTTTAAATTCTCATTTTGTTCGTTGTCGTTCGTTGTATGTGCTCGGGGCGGACGTCGTAAGACATCCGTTTAAGTTCGCCTCTGACCGAACACGCTGAGCTACCGTGCCGGCTTTTGATCGAGCGCGTACTATCAATATTCGCGCTCTATCTTTTCCGACCGGTATACTGGCGATAGCATACACCAGCACAGTATGCACGATACTTTTCCGAAATTCTATGATATGGCAACATATTCATAAATTCCATAAATCAGTTTAAACAGTCATTTGCTTGCCACTTATCCCCCTTGATATTAGAAATTCGGATGGGAATATATATATAACCCTTCTACATTACCAGTTTGTAAATCAGTTAAAGCTCTGTTATATTCCAATACTGGGTCCCCCCAACTCATGTCTTCCTTTTCGACTCCCATTTCTTCTCCAGTCACGCAACCAAACAAATGCTCCCTGTTGCTCAGTGTACTCTTTCAACTTATCTACTCTCACCTTTGCGTTTAGCAGTGGAATTCCTGTTCCACTCACAATGTTTCCGTCCTTACTTTAGGCCGGCCGCGGTGGCCGAGCGGTTCTAGGCGCTTCAGTCCGGAACCACGCGGCGGCTACGGTTCGCAGGTTCGAACCCTGCCTCGGGCATGGATGTGTGTGATGTCCTTAGGTTAGTTAGGTTTAAGTAGTTCTAAGTCTAGGGGAGTGATGACCTCAGATGTTAAGTCCCATAGTGCTTAGAGCCATTTTGAACCTTACTTTAATTTCACTAAAGATTGTTCTGACATTTCCATATTCTAAGTTCTTCCGACGATCGTTTCTTTTTTCGGTTTCATCACATTTTTCCGCAGCTACTTCATCTTGGATATCCTGCACATCCTATTTATTTCAATCGTATGCTCTTTTGCTACATTTCCCTCTTTCCTTCTTTTGTCGACATGTTGAAGTAGTTCTTCGCAATTACTTTTCTTATACCTATGGTTGTAATCCGACTTACCTGACTGTTCTTTATACAAAATTATGATCCGAGACATACTTTACTATTATATATATGATTCCGGAACCTCTGTCTGTCAACAATGTAATCCAGCTGTAATCTTCCCACCTCTCCGAACCATTCCCAAATATATTTCCTCTCTCCCCCTGCGAAAGATTACTTCATTCTTGTGATTTGTAAGGTCCAGTGAAAGAGAATTTTTTATTTCTTTCACCAGAACTGACGGAGAACAAGGGAGCTATGCGGGAGCTCAACACAAACTTCCAGAGGCTGTTGCCAGCTAGCATCCCAGTTAAGAGGGAGGAACGCATCACCATTGCTCGAGACATCAAGAGGTTCTACTTTGAAAACCAGCCCCTGGAAGATTCAACCGTAGAAATGTATGCTGATGTAAGTGACAAGCTAATTAATATCGTTAATTTCTTCTGTTGTTTCCTTAAACATACTTTATAAATGTAAGTATTATTTTATTACAGCCAAACACACTCAATATTTTTCAGTGAAATTTTGGGAAAATTTGTAACAAAATGTTTTTGAATGAAATAACACACAAGTCTAGTGTTCCACTATAGCCTAATGCAATGAAAGAGTGGAAGCGAAAACGTCTTAAATGCCATATTTGTCAACAATCAGGAGAATGTGAAAACAGTTTCTCTCTGTTTGTACATGGCTGATTTGTACCCAAATGATTGAGAATATTTACGCCACAGAACTAGGCTGCACGCTGGATCAGAGAAAAAAATAATGAAACAAATTAGAAAATATACACTTCTTTAAGAACGTTCTAAGTATCACACCAGGAAATAGATTGGGTCTTAGCGCCAATAACGAAGTTTTTGCAAGCTGATTCTTCCAAAGAAGATAACAACAGTCATGTTATGTACTCGTATTTACACAATTATTGCCGTTACCAGTTTCAAACAAATATGTTTACTTTCATTACAATTCTTGTTGTTCATATTAGCTGCCTGTTTTTTTCCAACGACTAACATAAACAACAACGATTGTAATGTAAATGTGAACTGCCGCCTAAGGACAAACTGTCAGTTCGAAACTGTTAACGGCGATGGTTGTGTAAATAAATAGCATTGTTAACATGACTGGTTGCTGTTTTATTCTTTGTAATAATCAGCTTATATGTTGCACACAGACACACTCTGAAAAATGTCAGCAGTTTTTCAGAAAAAAGCAGAAAGAAAGTTCTTGTTGAACTTGCCATTACTATTGAGGCACTACGTTACGTACGTGATAACAGAAGTACAGAGATACAACATTAGAACAGAAATACAACATTAGGTTTTAGCTGGTAGAACTAAAATGAACGAAAATCACTTTTTTTTAAATTTTTGAACATCAGAGGAAACTATATTTTGGCCCAAAGACCATAATCCATCTACTAAAGCATGTTTGAAAGACTTTCTACTTGATTTGTCACCTGATGAAGTCAAGGAACAAGCAACAAGTACCGAGAACAGAACAACACCGAAAAAGGCACTTTGTGAAAAAATGGCACTCCCATTTCCATTCTTCATAACTAGTGGATGCTCGTCATCAATTATGTTCATTTTATTATTTGTTCTTTACTTCCGCTCACCGCCTTCTCATCTGAAGACTTTCTTTCATTTAGAATGTACAGTTCTTTAAATATCTTACGTTTGTGTTTACGAGGGATCTTCTGAAAGGAAGTTACACATGTCGTCCTACGCTAACAGCTTTCGCAATAAGAATAACGCATTTTTAGGAGTGAATACATGTTCTAGGTTTGCTGTAGACACAGTACTCCTGCGGTACGGATAACACGTGCATCACAGTGTGTCATTTACGTACTCAGTAATGGCACCCCATAACGACTCCATAGCATTTACATCAGGTGAATTCTGTAGCCTAGACATCAATGTGAGTTCACTCTAATGCCACTAAAACCACTGTATCACGGTTATGGCTCCGAGGCACGGACAATTACACTGCCGAAAGATGACGTGGCTGACGGGTAACACATCAAAGTCAAAGGCACGCAGATGGTCCGCAGCTGTCAGCGTGAATTCGATTAACATCATAGATACCACGCAAGCCCGAAAGAATGTCTCCCATAGCATAATACTGCTCCCACCAGCTGCGTTCATGCAGCGCTACTCGTTTCGAGCCATTGCTCACCTCGATCGCGGCGTTTGTGGAGACGACGATCAATCTAGTGTGGAAAATGTGATTAACCCCGATAGTCGAAGCGTTTAAACTGATCAACCGTCGACTCCCGATGGCTCCGAGCCCGCTGCAGTCATCACTGATAATGTCGTTGAGTCAACATAGGAACACGTAAGGGTAGTCTTCAGCGGAGTTCCACGTTCAACAAAGTACGATGAAAAGTGTGCTCCGAAACACTTGTGCGTGCACAAGCGTTCTTGTTGTGCTCGTTCGGCAGAGATGCCACAGATCAGCACCTAACCCACTTTACAGAGCAGGCAAGCCTCCGAACCTCACATTCCGCCTGCCGCGGTGGTCTAGCGGTTCTAGGCGCTCAGTCCGGAACGGCGCGACTGCTACGGTCGCAGGTTCGAATCCTGCCTCGGGCATGGATGTGTGTGATGTCCTTAGGTTAGTTAGGTTTAAGTAGTTGTAAGTTCTAGGGGACTGATGACCACAGATGTTAAGTCCCATAGTGCTCAGAGCCATTTGAACCATTTTTTGAACGCCACATTCCGTGAAGAGTGCTGAACATCCAACCATTGAGAGCCTAGTGGTGGTTTCACTGTCCTTTCAACTCTTTTCGTAGATGCTCATGACAGTTCTAAACATGCTGCGTGGTGTCTGTTTGTTCTATATCGTGTCTCCCTACCACTTTCGCGCAACGACGCTCTGAGCGTGTTTTTTAGGGAATTGACTAGTTTGAACCTGGGACCTGTTGCTGGTAAGGAGACGCCAGACCACACATGACATGTAGAATTCAGAAGAGTTCAGTGAGACTAGCGATGATATAACCAAATACTTAATGATTTCAGCGTCAGCTCCACTGCACTCCCTGTAAAAGAATCTTAATACTAACTAAATTTAGTGGATGGGTTCAAGGCTTTCCTATTTTTAGTTAGCTGGTAAAATAACGTCGAAAAATCAGTTAAGCTTACCGTTGGAAATTTTATTCTACTCACAAAACATCGTTTGTAAACTGCACTATTGATAAAAGGAAATGTTTTCATACAGGATGGTAAAAACCAACTATGTGAACAAAAATGTGAACGAATATTCCCTGAATGGGTTTCCAAGTTCTACAATGGATCGAAGGATGACCTATGCCGTATCACATCTATAATCTAGGTTTAAATTAAGTTTCACAAAAGAGAAAACTATCAAAATGGTCTACAGTGACCTTCAATTATCTTTAATTACTTATCTAACTTGCCGTAAATTACAGTGGCTGATGTGGCTTCTCAATAACTATATAACAGAAAAATCATCGCGTTTCAGATTTTTACTTCAAGTGGCAAATGTGAACACCATTAGCTTTAATTGACGATCGACACCAGTATTACGCAAAAAGGGGGTGTAACAGATGAGACTTCTGCAGTTCTGAGTGAAGCTTTATGCGCTGTTATGCAGCATCGCGTGCGTTCATTACCTTGTCGGTGTTCGTCAGGGGGCGGCGGCCGGCGCAGCTCCGCTCACCTCGCCGTCTCCGAAGCAACTCTGAAGAAACTCTCTCCTAACTTCTCCTTACTATAATTTACCGAAGTTGGTGTAAAAAAACTATCTGGCTGTGTTTCCATCTGACCAATCAGCGTCTCAATGTTAACCTTAAGCTACGCCTACAACAATTCTGTCTATCCAATGAGAAACGTTATACTTTTCGTGGGGGGCAATGTTTTTTAAAGTTTGCAACGTAACACAGACGCAAAAAAGTCTCACGCTATAACATGCAGCTGGTGTGGTCCTTTTAGCGTTATCGTAAGATCTATACTGTTCTTCTGGAGGGATCTATCTTATAACTTGGGCTGGGGGGTAGTCCTGATGTAACTGAGACGCGAAAAAGTCTCAAGCTAAAATCTTGCGGGTGGTGTGGCCCTTTTTGTGTTATCGTAAGATCTATACTGTTCTTCTGGAGGGCTCTAGCTTTTAACATGGGCTGGGGGGTGGTCCTAACGTAACAGAGACGCGAAAAAGTCTCACGCTAAAAACTTGCGGGTGGTGTGGTCCTAACAGTTAGCTAGCGACGTGGGTGTCCGTCCTTCCCTTATCGTAGGGCCTTCCAGCTTAACACGGTTCTGCTCTCGGCTTCTGTTCTCGTATCTTCCCTAGGAACTGCGCCTTTCTCACGGTTGGAAGGTATGAGATGCATTTAGGCATTCTTGTGTATGTCTGTGGTATTCAATTTTCTCACTCGTTACTCATATTACTTTGGTTAATTTAATGTCACGATTTATTCGGAGCTATGTGACATACTACTGGATTTGCTTATCATGTCAGGGTTTTCATGGAAGTTGTTGGATTTGCCTGACACCTTACATATCACCACCCTTCGTACTTAATTTTTGCACTGAATTTAGGCAATGATTGAATCGTTGTCTAAGTCAGTCAAAAATTTTATCTAAACTTAGTTGCCTACTGTTCAGCCACGTTATTCTGGTTCTATGCTAGTTTGTATTACTAATTTACATTTTTATATTCTTCCACATCATAATTAAAAATGACAAGAGAAGAATATTTTTATGCTATTATTAATTTTAAATTATTTTCTTTCTTTAAGTGTGAAGTTTGTTTTTTAAGAAGTTTGTTATCGAAAGTGAGGAGTCTTTCACATCGATTTTCTTAGAAATATAATTTTTTATAAATGTAGTACTTAAGTAAAGTCTATTCCTAATACATTTTCTAGTTATAATGTACAAGTTAAATGTTTTTGTTTCTAGACACTCATTTCAACATTGTTACACTAACAAATAAGAATTATTTCCAAGAATTGCTTTGACAAAGAAATATACATACACAAGTATTGTGATATTATCCTAACAAATGGTACAAATGTTTAAAAAAAGGGGAAAAACATCCAACAAGATAATTTTTTATTCTTTGTTTTTATAAGGAGAAAATAAGTAAAATATTGTTATTCTTTTATTTTTATGAGGAGAAAAGAAGTGGCATATAGTTTTATTGTTTATTATGCCTTACTTTTGTTCTTTATATACTGTCCATTTCAGAACTAATGACTTATTTTTATCGATAGTCTATTTTTTACTTAAGTCCATAGTCAATGACTGTTATTTTGTAGTTTATTAGCTGTCTGGTGTGCTTAACTTATTTAGTTTTTCACGTGTTTCTTTTGCACAATTCCTACATCACATAATTTGATTTCACACGTTCACACAATACTATGAATGTTTAAGCATGAGGTTGGCGAATGTTTTTGCACGAAGGTGACGGACTTGAGCGAGATGGATGTGGGCAAGTATTTGATGTACAGCTTCGTTCGTCGTTCCTTGTTGGCTTTGCTGTTGTGGAGGTCCCATAATGGAATGGAGCTGTGAGTGCAGAATCTCGTGGTTTACTGGCTTTGTATGCGTGAAAGTCATCGTTATGTGTCGCTGAAACCGGTCGTTTTTCGTTGTAATACTTCGCAGACGACTAGTTTACAATAGGATAGGGATTTGGGAAGGTATGTCACCTATTCTTCACCCATCTTCTTTCTTGGTCTCAATCTTGTGAATCTTCAACTTCTGTTCTTCCTGATTTTTCTCTGCTTCTTACTTGATTCTTGGTTCTTCTCTGGGCAGGATATGGAAATATTTATTGATAACTAGTCGCTTTGAAGTTCTGCTCCTAGTAACAGTTTGACAAATTGCTTGGGCATGTCATTTTTACTTTGTGGACGTTTCCTTCAGTTTCGTGCATCAGAGTGCTATTTAATAGCGGTAGTGTGACTTTTACACATATTTTTTGCAGTGGTGGCTTGCCCAAGTGGTCTTCTTGTCGGGCCATTTTTTTTGCTCGCTCCGCTGAGTGGGGGCGCTCGGAAACACTTCAGGCATTTGGCGTCCCGTTGCATCTCTGCAAGGTTCCATGTTCTGTCCCAGCAGATATACAGCCCACTTCAGCAACAAGGGCCTTCTGTTGGTCTCGCTGTCCTTTCCCTTCTCTCGACGCATCTGCCTTGTAGGAATCGTGTCTTGCTAATTATGTCCTTTTCTTTCTTGATACTTCTCGCATTGCAACTTGTGGGTCGTTGCATCTCGTCCTTGCTGGAGTTTTTACAATGGTTGTTACAAAAAGTTCTACTTATATTAATCTAACATATGTCTAGTACCTACATTATTTTGCGCCTTCTTAAAAAGCTTTACAAATTTCGGCGCCCTTCCCATGTTACAATTCTAAGATATTTTGAATCTTAACTTCTACAAGAAATCCTCAAATTCGTTTTTTTTTATGTAGTGCCGTGGTGTATAGCATTTTAGTATTTCATGCATTTAGACTATCTACGCTTTATCCCTTCACCTTGATCTATGGTACTATTGGTGTTATTATTGAAACTACTTTCTTTTTCCCACCTTCCTCTCTCTTCATTCTTCTTTCTCCTGACGATTTTATCTGCAACATAATCTTGAAATATTGTGCTGATTATTTACAAGTAATAAAATTAATCTTCAAACTTGTACTGAAAGTGTTTAATACTGCCAGTCTTAGGTAAAAATACCTCTGCTTTATTTCGTAAAATACCCTCTAATTCTCTTTTACTGTGTTTCAAAATACCTTGAACTTCTTGCAATTTTACGTCGATTTCTTTGTGGACTTCTAACATGAGTTGAGGCGATTCCCGCTTTTGTGCATACCATTCTAATTCTTCATTCTCTTTATCTCGCATCATTCTTAATTGTTTGTTTATAGCTGATATTTCTTCTAATTTTAGCTTTTGCTCAAAGAGAAGTGTGACATTCCCGAATGTTATGCTACCTTTCCCCATATCTATTATCGCTCGTCTCTCATTTAAAAAATCTGCACCTATAATCAAATCTACAGTTACTTTAGGTATAATCACGAAGTTGCCTTCGATCTTTTGACCTTGGCACGAAAGAGTTAACCTTGTTTGTCTCGTAACTTCCGCAGCATTGTTTCTAATAGGACCTCTTACTTTAATCTTACGTGTTTTCAGAACTGGCAATTCCTCATTGGCATTACACTGCATGAATAAATTTTCTGAGATCGCAGTCAGTTCACTTCCGCTATCAATTACAATATTGACTGGGGTATGCTCTACCATGGCCTTCACAATTGGTTGAATTTGAAAGGGTTGGTTCTGTTCTTCTTCTTGCATCAACGAATCCTCCACTGAATCATACATGAGTCTTTTTAGGAATTTACCTTGTGAATTCGAACTTTCTGTAGGATAAGCTTCGACTGCTACTTCTCTCTCTTTTATTTCCTCTTCTCTATTTCCTCCTTCATTTACGCTTTCTTCAACATCCTCTACTTTTTCCTCATCCTCGTCTATCTTCTCCTTCTTCGTCGCTACTTCCACATAATCGCATCTAAATGCTCTAATTATCGCTTCATAACTTCCTTCATTATATACGTTGGGTTGTGTGCCCACTCGTAACTTATTTTCAACTTCTGTCGACTGCGCATTATCCTCATTGAATTCGCTTTCCCTGGTTTGCATCTCTAATAGCTCTGCAATACTCATTACTTCGTCCTTTCTTCCTACATTCGTTGTGCATGCCTCTGGTAATTCATCTTCCTCGTCAGTATTCTCCCGATTAATTTCGTCCCAACACGATATTCTTACTTTCTTGTCTTCGTTTTCATCTGGTCCCTGCGGATTTTTTTCTTCCTTCTTCTCTTCTCGTGATAAGGTTTTTACTTCTCTGTTCAAAGTGCTGCAATTATTCTGGGTCGGTGCGTCATTCTCTTTGGCATGGGTGCTTAGCTGTCAATTCGAACGTTTATCGGGCTTTGGTGGTCTTACCTCGACCTCTTCTATGTGTATTCTCTTTTCTTGTTCAGCTTGTTGATAGTGGTTTCTTTGTTGATAATTTGTCGGTCTATTGGTTCTCCAGTACCCGTTCCGGTTGTCGTTATTCCCTCTGTAATAGTTGTTGCCGTTCCTGGGTGAATTATAGTTATTGCCATATTCTCTTCTAAATGCATAACCGGTTCTTTGTTGAAATCTATTGTCGTTTCTTGGTGCGAAGTTATCACATGGTTCGTAATTATAGTTTCTTCGTACTGTGTCTTGTTGATTCCACTGCTTTTTGCTTTCGTTTTCACGTGCGCTTCGTCTTTTTCTTGCGTCATCTTCCGAAAATATGAACTCTAGTTCCCTTAGAATACCTTTAAATGCTTCGACGTCATTGCCTCCGCGACCTACTAATGATTGCTGGTATTTCAATGGTAGCTTCATCGCGCATAATTTAATCAACTCTCCGTCGCTGTCTGGTACATCTAAGCATTGATTTTTGTTTGCCATTACTTCGAAAAATTTCACGGTACTCTTCTCTCCTGAATTTTCAAAATATGGGTTCTGTAATAATTCGTACTTCACTCTGTTCTGTGCTTCGCTGGACCAATATCATGAGAGAAACTTCTCTCTGAAATCTTCGTACGATCGGCATGTCGCTGCAACATTCTGCATGGTTTCTGCGACTGTTCCTGACATGTGTGCACATATAAAGTCTAATTTGTGTGCGAGCGTCCAGTGTTCTGGTAATCCTACGCGGAGTTGATCAATAAAAGTTCGTGGATGTAATGAGTTTCCTTCTCGAAAGTGTTGAAATTTTCTGACTGTGAGAAAATGATCGTTGTCGTACTTCGTCATAGTTCCATATGAAATTCGCGATTCTTCGTCACTTTTGTTTCTGATCATTTCTCCCGTCGTTCTTTCCGGTTGTGGTACATCCATTGGATACTGTCCACTGTAACTTTCGCCTACCCTTGCGTAGTATCGTTGGAGTGGTACGCAATAATTTTCTTCCATCGGTTGTGAACGTGTAGCTGAATGCATTGCACTGTACTCTTGGCGACCTGGCTTTCCGTTGTCACGCATGTTACTTTCCGCCTGTGATTGGAATCGCAAATGTGTAATATCTTCGTTAATTGCTTGTTTTTCCGCTGCTGTTATAGATACAGATGTGGTTGCAGACTCTGTACTTGTTCGATCCTGTTCACTACGCTCTTCAATGGTTTGCAACCACTCTGTTCGCAATTTCTGAAACTGTCGCTTCGTTTGCACTTCTATTGTGACTATGCGGTTATCATATCTTTTCAGCGCTGCTTTCGTGATACGTTTGTGTAACACAATGTTTTCAACAATTTCACGCGCTGTACCTGCTGCTTGTCTAGTAATTTCGTTTATATGTTTCTCAAGTTTCTTGACTTCTGCCTGGGTGTTGTTACGTAATGTTTTGATCTCGTCCTGAATGTCATTACGCAATGTTTGTACGTCCACTTGTACCTGGTCAATGTCTGTTCTCAATTGATTGTAACCTGTTATTAAGTTTCCTATCACTTCTCGAGATTCTTTTGCCTCACCTTCAATATGACTTAGGTGTAACTGAATTTTTTTGTTTTGTTCTTTAATCTCACGCATTTGTCTCGTGGTTTCTGCAATTTGTTTCGTCGTTTCTGCATTTTGTTTCGTCATTTCTGCATTCTGAATTTTAATTTGTTTCGCAATTTCTTTATTTTGTCTTGTCATGGTTTCCGTCATTAATTGTAATAATTCTGCCAGATTGGTGGGTCCTATTGCGTTTTTTTCCAACGTCCTACGCTCTGTGTTTTCGCCCAAGTGTTGGGTCGCAACCGATTGCATTGAACTGTGCTGTGACACGTTTCTCCTCGCATTCCTTGTACTCTGTGCTGAGGGAGCTCTGATTACTTGTACTATGGGTTCTACGTACTCAAGACGCAAGTTAGAATCGTCATCGACTGTCTCTCTACCTTCCTGCTCCTCTGTCGTATGCTGAATTACGTTTCCTACGCCTTGACGCACATTATCCTCGTTACGGTGCGTTAGGTGTCCTATTTGTCGCGATACTGCATCGTCAGTTGTACTGTCCTCTATTCTCTGTCAATTTTCATGCTGGGTGTCTACCTCAATTCGGTCAAGGTCTCGATCTGCCATTGCTAATCTTTCCGAATCCCTTATTTTCTGTTTTAAAACCAATTCACGAACCTTCTTCGCGTCAACATGCGCTCATACGATCTCACGCGTTTTATAAACTTTTTGTTCACACGACTTGACAAACCATTCACTTACTTGTTGGGTCAGAACCAACTTGTCAACGATATTTCCGCCACCTGTGAGCTTGCATTGGAGAGAAAACTTAATTCTAACAATATTAAAATTCATAACTTAATTATGCTATTGTCTCTGACACTTTCTTTTTATCTATGGCTGCAGCTACTGTTTTCGAGTATTTAAAACTAGAGGAAAAAAAATTTTTTACTACGGAAATTTTTCAGCAGGATATTTTTCGGACCTAGTTAGGCATGTGGTCGACCTTCAATCATGGTATTTTACCATCCTGGCAGGGTCGCCATTTTCTAAACATGCTGCGTGGTGTCTGTTTGTTCTATATCGTGTCTCCCTACCACTTTCGCGCAACGACGGTCTGAGCGTGTTTTTTAGGGAATTGACTAGTTTGAACCTGGGACCTGTTGCTGGTAAGGAGACGCCAGACCATACATGATATGTAGAATTCAGAAGAGTTCAGTGAGACTAGCGATGATATAACCAAATACATAATGATTTCAGCGTCTGCTCCACTGCACTCCCTGTAAAAGAATCTTAATACTAACTAAATTTAGTGGATGGGTTCAAGGCTTTCCTATTTTTAGTTAGCTGGTAAAATAACGTCGAAAAATCAGTTAAGCTTACCGTTGGAAATTTTATTCTACTCACAAAACATCGTTTGTAAACTGCACTATTGATAAAAGGAAATGTTTTCATACAGGATGGTAAAAACCAACTATGTGAACAAAAATGTGAACGAATATTCCCTGAATGGGTTTCCAAGTTCTACAATGGATTGAAGGATGACCTATGCCATATCACATCTATAATCTAGGTTTAAATTAAGTTTCACAAAAGAGAAAACTATCAAAATGGTCTACAGTGACCCTCAATTATCTTTAATTACTTATCTAACTTGTCGTAAATTACAGTGGCTGATGTGGCTTCTCAATAACTATATAACAGAAAAATCATCGCGTTTCAGATTTTTACTTCAAGTGGCAAATGTGAACACCATGAGCTTTAATTGACGATCGACACTAGTATTACGCAAAAAGGGGGTGTAACAGATGAAACTTCTGCAGTTCTGAGTGAAGCTTTATGCGCTGTTATGCGGCATCGCGTGCGTTCATTACCTTGTCGGTGTTTGTCAGGGGGCGGCGGCTGGCGCAGCTCTGCTCATCTCGCCGTCTCCGAAGCAACTCTGAAGCAACTCTCTCCTAACTTCTCCTTACTATAATTAACCGAAGTTGGTGTAAAAAAAACTATCTGGCTGTGTTTTCATCTGACCAATCAGCGTCTCAATGTTAACCTTAAGCTCCGCCTACAAAAATTCTGTCCATCCAATGAGAAACGTTATACTTTTCGCGTTGGGGCAAGGATTTTTAAAGTTTGCAACATAACAGACACGAAAAAGTCTCACGCTATAACTTGCTACTGGTGTGGTCCTTTTAGCGTTATCATAAGATCTATACTGTTCTTCTGGAGGGCTTGCCGTTGGTGGGGAGGCTTGCGTGCCTCAGCGATACAGATGGCCGTACCGTAGGTACAACCACAACGGAGGGGTATCTGTTGAGAGGCCAGACAAACATGTGGTTCCTGAAGAGGGGCAGCAGCCTTTTCAGTAGTTGCAGGGGCAACAGTCTGGATGATTGACTGATCTGGCCTTGTAACAATAACCAAAACGGCCTTGCTGTGCTGGTACTGCGAACGGCTGAAAGCAAGGGGAAACTACGGCTGTAATTTTTCCCGAGGGCATGTAGCTTTACTGTATGATTCAATGATGATGGCGTCCTCTTGGGTAAAATATTCCGCAAGTAAAATAGTCCCCCATTCGGATCTCTGGGCGGGGACTACTCAAGAGGATGTCGTTATCAGGAGAAAGAAAACTGGCATTCTACGGATCGGAGCGTGGAATGTCAGATCCCTTAATCGGCCAGGTAGGTTAGAAAATTTAAAAAGGGAAATGGATAGGTTAAAGTTAGATATAGTGGGAATTAGTGAAGTTCGGTGGCAGGAGGAACAAGACTTCTGGTCAGGTGACTACAGGGTTATCAACACAAAGTCAAATAGGGGTAATGCAGGAGTAGGTTTAATAATGAATAGGAAAATAGGTTGTGGCCAAGATAGATACGAAGCCCACACCTACTGCAGTAGTACAAGTTTATATGCCAACTAGCTCTGCAGATGACGAAGAAATTGAAGAAATGTATGACGAAATAAAAGAAATTATTCAGATAGTGAAGGGAGACGAAAATTTAATAGTCATGGGTGACTGGAATTCGAGTGTAGGAAAAGGGAGAGAAGGAAACGTAGTAGGTGAATATGGATTGGTGCTAAGAAATGAAAGAGGAAGCCGTCTGGTAGAATTTTGCACAGAGCACAACTTAATCATAGCTAACACTTGGTTTAAGAATCATGATAGAAGGTTGTATACATGGAAGAACCCTGGAGATACTAAAAGGTATCAGATAGATTATATAATGGTAAGACAGAGATTTAGGAACCAGGTTTTAAATTGTAAGACATTTCCAGGGGCAGATGTGGACTCTGACCACAATCTATTAGTTATGAACTGTAGATTAAAACTGATGAAACTACAAAAAGGTGGGAATTTAAGGAGATGGGACCTGGAGAAACTGAAAGAACCAGAGGTTGTACAGAGTTTCAGGGAAGGCATAAGGGAACAATTGACAGGAATGGGGGAAAGAAATACAGTAGAAGAAGAATGGGTAGCTTTGAGGGACGAAGTAGTGAAGGCAGCAGAGGATCAAATAGGTAAAAAGACGAGGGCTAGTAGAAATCCTTGGGTAACAGAAGAAATATTGAATTTAATTGATGAAAGGAGAAAATATAAAATGCAGTAAATGAAGCAGGCAAAAAGGAATACAAACGTCTCAAAAATGAGATCGACAGGAATTGCAAAATGGCTAAGCAGGGATGGCTAGAAGACAAATGTAAGGATGTAGAGGCTTTTCTCACTAGGATAGATACTGCCTACAGGAAAATTAAAGAGACCTTTGGAGATAAGAGAATGACTTGTATGAACATCAAGAGCTCAGATGGAAACCCAGTTCTAAGCAAAGAAGGGAAAGCAGAAAGGTGGAAGGAGTATATAGAGGGTCTATACAAGGGCGATGTACTTGAGGACAATATTATGGAAATGGAAGAAGATGTAGATGAAGATGAAATGGGAGATATGATACTGCATGAAGAGTTTGACAGAGCACTGAAAAACGTAATTCGAAACAAGGCCCCGGGAGTAGGCAACATTCCATTAGAACTACTGACAGCCTTCGGAGAGCCAGCCCTGACAAAACTCTACCATCTGGTGAGCAAGACGTATGAAACAGGTGAAATACCCTCAGACTTCAAGAAGAATATAATAATTCCAATCCCAAAGAAAGCAGGTGTTGACAGATGTGAAAATTACCGGACAATCAGTTTAATAAGCCACAGCTGCAAAATACTAACACGAATTCTTTACAGACGAATGGAAAAACTAGTAGAAGCTGGCCTCGGGGAAGATCAGTTTGGATTCCGTAGAAATACTGGAACACGTGAGGCAATACTGACCTTACGACTTACCTTAGAAGAAAGATTAAAGAAAGGCAAACCTACGTTTCTAGCATTTGTAGACTTAGAGAAAGCTTTTGACAATGTTGACTGGAATACTCTCTTTCAAATTCTGAAGGTGGCAGGGTAAAATACAGGGAGCGGAAGGGTATTTACAATTTGTACAGAAACCAGATGGCAGTTATAAGAGTCGACGGACATGAAAGGGAAGCAGCGGTTGGGAAGGGAGTAAGAGAGGTTTGTAGCCTCTCCCCGATGTTATTCAATCTGTATATTGAGCAAGCAGTAAAGGAAACAAAAGAAAAATTCGGAGTAGGTATTAAGATCCATGGAGAAGAAATAAAAACTTTGAGGTTCGCCGATGACATTGTAATTCTGTCAGAGACAGCAAAGGACTTGGAAGAGCAGTTGAACGGAATGGATGGTGTCTTGAAGGGAGGATGTAAGATGAACATCAACAAAAGCAAAACGACGATAATGTAATGTAGTCGAATTAAGTCAGGTGATGTTGAGGGTATTAGATTAGGAAATGAGACACTTAAAGTAGTAAAGGAGTTTTGCTATTTTGGGAGCAAAATAACAGATGATGGTCGAAGTAGAGAGGATATAAAATATAGACTGGCAATGGGAAGGAAAGCGTTTCTGAAGAAGAGAAATTTGTTAACATCGAGTATAGATTTAAGTGTCAGGAAGGCATTTCTGAAAGTATTTGTATGGAGTGTAGCCATGTATGGAAGTGAAACATGGACGGTAAATAGTTTGGACAAGAAGAGAATAGAAGCTTTCGAAATGTGGTGCTACAGAAGAATGCTGAAGGTTACATGGGTAGATCACATAATTAAAGAGGAGGTACTGAATAGGATTGGGGAGAAGAGGAGTTTGTGGCACAACTTGACCAGAAGAAGGGATCGGTTGGTAGGACATGTTCTGAGCCATCAAGGGATCACCAATTTAGAATTGGATGGCATCGTGGAGGGTAAAAATCGTAGGGGGAGACCAAGAGATGAATACACTAAGCAGATTCAGAAGGATGTAAGTTGCAGTAGGTACTGGGAGATGAAGAAGCTTGCACAGGATAGAGTAGCATGGAGAGCTGCATCAAACCAGTCTCAGGACTGAAGACCACAACAACAACAACAACTATCTTTTAACATGGGCTGGGGGGTGGTCCTGATGTAACAGAGACGCGAAAAAGTCTCACGCTAAAAACTTGCGGGTGGTGTGGCCCTTTTTGTGTTATCGTAAGATCTATAATGTTCTTCTGGAGGGCTCTAGCTTTTAACATGGGCTGGGGGGTGGTCCTAACGTAACAGAGACGCGAAAAAGTCTCACGCTAAAAACTTGCGGGTGGTGTGGTCCTAACAGTTAGCTGGCGACGTGGGTGTCCGTCCGTCCCTTATCGTAGGGCCTTCCAGCTTAACGCGGTTCTGCTCTCGGCTTCTGTTCTCGTTTCTCCCCTAGGAACTGCGTCTGTCTCACGGTGGGAAGGTATGACATGCATTTAGGAATTCTTGTGTTAGTCTGTGGTATTCCATTTTCTCACTCGTTACTCGTATTACTTTGGTTAATTTAATGTCACGATTTATTCGGAGCTATGTGACATACTACTGGATTTGCTTATCATGTCAGGGTTTTCATGGAAGTTGTTGGATTTGCCTGACACCTTACACAGTAGCAGTTGAACATTCCACCAGCTTCGCTTGTTTCGAGATAATCGTTTAGAGGCTCTGCGTAATAATAATCTGCGCGTTGTCAATGTAGCTTATCTCAGTGGATTTCCCCATTAACAGCCCATATATTCGCTGTCCGTGTCTTTTCCGCTTACATTCTTCTGTTACCGCGTCACATGCCCGCAATGTCACCAGGCGTCACCCAACGTCGCGGTGGCAGTGGTCATAATGTTTTGCGTCAGTGTATGTACCTGTGTGTGTAGGTATGTACAAACGTAAAACTAAACGAGTGGACCGATTTCAACCAGTTTTGGTGTACACAGCCCTTTGTGTCAGTCAAGAATTGCTATGGGGACAAGAACCACCATCGTATTATAGCTCAAAAAGTATGACGTGTACAGCGAGATGTGTGAAAACAGCCGCAATATGCATGACGTTTAAATTTATTACTTCTGTGCTACTAACTCTACTCGCAATAAACGTAGAAGACGCTATTCACATATTAAATTATGTCATAATGCCAACCATGTTTCAGAAGTTATGACGTCATAAACAGTGAGACGTATGGAAAAATACCGCATTCTGCATGTCGGTTAAATCTGTTACTTCGTTGCTACTAACTCTATTCACGACACATTTTACAGACAGTATTCCCATACGCCCCTGAATGTACCTACATAATTATATCGTTGTAGGACACACAGATCTCTGGATACGACGTCATCAGCACTGAACTACTTGAAAAACTGCCGCGTCATTCATGACGTACAAATTTATGACTTCTATGCTACAATCTCAACTAGCAATATATTTTACAGACAGTATCCACATATGCCACTGAATGTACCTACACAGATCTATTATTTTATGACACGTAGTTCAAGAGGTATGTCTTCATAAACACTGAGATGCTTGAAAAATGATGCATCATGCATTTACAACCATTCTTTATTACTGAGACAACCTGCTGTCGAGTCAACGTAAAGAAATCCCTGACAGCTGACAGCGTTCTTGACTGCTATCAAGTGTTAAGCGCAAAGAGTTGCAGGTGAAAAAGATAGCAATCTTTAGAGCTATAAAGAAGCGTGGCCATATGGACGTTTACAAAATCGCAATGTAGACCCGTGAAGCATCTGCGACCGGTGTACAGAAAATGTCCGGGTTACTGTACTTATATATGTGTGTATTATACTTATTTTTTTGTAAGACTGTTTCATAATTGTAAAAGGTGTTTTCACGTATACAAGTGAATGAAATTTTTTGGACATTACACCAAAAAGACAATGCATTTTTTGTTTTAGTCTCTAATAGAAAATTGACAAAAAGAATACCGAGTTAGTGCCGGGTTTTTCAGCTCGTATGTTATAAAGTTTTCATTTAGAAGACAATTTTGCAAAAATTACTAGATATACAGAAAATAGAAAAATAGCAGGTGATAGGGCTTCTCTCAAGGTTTCTACTACAGGGTACAGGTGCTCAGTACGTACACCGATTTTGATAAGACTAACTAAGGGGTTGTAAAATAAGTTCTGTTCGAAGGGCTTTCAGTCCAGAACTGGTATGCCAGTCAGGCCAAATTGTTGTGAGCATTGAGGCAAACATTCCACGACGCACCAGATGGAAGATTCCCGTTTGGTAAAACACCGTGTCCTGCTGCGTGAAGAAGTCCGTACCTGCCTGCCGCACTCCCCGGTCCGAAAGGAATCCACGAATCGTCGAGCCTACAAACTTCTTTAGGGGATCAAAGCTGATGATCTTATGGTGGGAAGAGGGGTAATCAGGACTCTAGGGCACGTGCTCGAGTGTCTCTCACTTCAGTTGGCTTAACTTCTGCTTAACGACATTTGCGATATGGTGATGTTAGTTACCATGAAGCAGCACCATCCCTTGGCGCAACATTCCACAACGATGGCTTCCGACAGACATGCTACCCCATACTCATTCTTCATTATGAGGTGAATGTCTAACGATGTTTTCCCTTCGGCAGATAAAAAGAGTAACAGCGTATTGATCACGTTGGGACGCATTTGGTAATAATGTCGCCAAAGTTGACGTATCCACAATTACCAGTCACGTCGGGAAGACATGAATGCATCACTAATCCCTTGCTTCCATGTCGATGCTTATACGCCAGCATCGGATTCGCGCTACGTTACATGCACGTCGCAACAACGCCGTCAAAACGATACTTTTCGAGCGCCCCTTACACACTACTGAACATTAAAATTGCTACACCACGAAGATGACGTGCTACAGACGCGAAATTTAACCGATGGGAAGAGGATGCTGTGATACGCAAATGATTAGCTTTTCAGAGCATTCACACAAGGTTGGCGCCGGTGGCCACACCGACAACGTACTAACATGAGGAGAGTTTCCAACCGATTTCTCATACACAAACAGCAGTTGACCGGCGTTTCCTGGTGAAACGTTGTTGCGATGCCTCGTCTAAGGAGGAGAAATGCGTACCATCACATTTCCGACTTTGGTAAAGGGCGGATTGTAGCGATTGCGGTTTATCGTATCGCGGCACTGCTGCTCGCGTTGGTCGAGATCCAATGACTGTTAGCAGAGTATGGAATCGGTGGGTTCAGGAGGGTAATACGGAACGCCGTTCTTGATCCCACGGCCTCTTTTTACTAGCAGTCGCGATGACAGGCATCTTATCCGCATGGCTGTAACGGATCGTGCAGCCACGTCTCGATTCCTGAGTCAACAGATGGGGACGTATGCAAGACAACAACAATCTGCACGAACAGTTCGACGACGTTTGCAGCAGCATGGACTATAGGCTTGGAGACCATGGCTGCGGATACCCTTGATGCTGCATCACAGACAGGAGCGCCTGAGATGGTGTACTCAACGACGAACGTGGGTGCACGAATGGCAAAACTTAATTTTTTCGGTGAATACAGGTTTTGTTTACAGCATCATGATGGTCGCATCCGTGTTTGGCGACATCGCGGTGAACACACATTGGAAGCGTGTATTCGTCATCGCCATACTGGCAGTATCATCCGGAGTGATGGTATGGGATTCCATTGGTTACACGTTTCGGTCACCTCTTGTTCGCATTGACGGCACCTTGAACAGTGGACGTTACATTTAAGATGTGTTACGACCCGTGGCTCTACCCTTCATTCGATCCCTGCGAAACCCTCAATTTCAGGTCCTGTTCGAGCCTTTCTGGATGCACATTCTCCAGATCACTCGCCATCTCTGGATACAGAATATGTTCGACTGCTGTCCTGGCCAGCACATTCTCCAGATCTGTCACCAACTGAAAACGTGTGGTCAATGGTGGCCGAGCAACTGGCTCGTCACAATACGCCAGTCACTACTCTTGATGAACTGTGGTATCGTGTTGAAGCTGCATTGGCAGCTGTACCTGTACACGCCATCCAAGCTCTGTTTGACTCAATGCCCAGGCGTATCAAGGCCGTTATTACGGCCAGAGGTGGCTGTTCTGATTTCTCTGGACCTATGCACCGAAATTGCGTGAAAATGTAATCACATGTCAGTTCTAGTATAATATATTTGTCCAATGCATCTGCATTTCTTCTTGGTGCAGCAATTTTATGGCCAGTAGTGTACATACGTCACAGCTACGACAAGCCGTAATGCAGACAGCTTTGCGAAGCTGTTCACCGGGTTGCCTGTCTGCATGAGCTCACTGATTCGATACGACAACACAGAGCGGATGATCTGTCTAAATACATGAAATGTATTCGCAATTGTGAATGTAGACAGTCGTCAGCCATATAACGAAATGACGACAGTGAAAAATTGTACAGGACCGGAATTAGAAACCGGATCCCCCGCTTATAGCGAGCAATCGCCTTAACATAGCACGACTCACGACCTGACCGAATTCCTGTATGTCGTCAACCAGGCGTCCACAGGCTGTGCTACTACATCCATTACCTATATTCCCCTACAAGGGAGACATTTTACTTGAAAGGAAATAGCTGTGTTTTACCACGCAATTACCGAAGTAACACTTGATTTCTGGTTTCCATCTAAAGTTTATTTTTCTCCTGCACACCAACAAATATCAGAGATTTTAGAGGCTACCACCCGCAGTTTACTGTTTTCCTCGACGCCTGTAAAACCTCCGATGTTTTTCGGTGTACGGAGTAGGATGAACTGATGCTGGAAACCCGTGTCCGAAACCGTCATGCACCAAAGCAATAGAGCATCACATTTATATCAGACGAGGCCTCTCTACGCAGTACCTAGCTCCCTCCTCTCCACTGGCGATCGTGACAGTCGCGATCACTAAATAACAAACAACATTGGCAGACGCTCCGTCTACGGTCCGTCAGCGTACAGTCACGTTTTCTGCCTAAGAGGTGGCCTAGTAGACAGCAAAACTCTAGCGCCGGGCGGGAATATCGGTGTGACTACACACACAGCACATCACTGTTAGGCCGATAAAAGCCACGCACAGCCACAGACGTCGCTACAAATTCTGACTGCACGGGGAAAGCCTGGCCGACGTCAAGCGGCTTGTAAAGTTTGCTGCGATGTGCGCCAGGGCGAGATCATTTCGCTCTACATGACCGCTTTGAAAGCGTCGTAGTCTCCCTCTGCTGACGACCGGTGTATCTGCCTTTTTGAAAAAAAAAAATAAAGTATTTCATATTTACACAAGGAAGGATAATACTACGGAAGTTCGTGTCCACCTCAGAGACGAATCAACTTCCACGTAAACAGTCCGAAGAAATAACCAGAGTGAGAGAGAGGCCAAAATTCACAGCCAGGTTTAGCGAAACATGTTGTTAGTGATTACGTTAAGTGAAGTATGGCACGGTCCGAACAGTTCACGCTCCTCCGGATTATCAGTGTGACGTCACTGGTTCTGATATGGCCGCCTTCCTATGTAGTCTCATATTGGTGCAGCGTGTAGCAGTGACGAAATTAGGCCTTTGATTCCGCTGTCCGAAGCGATACAGTTAAACAAGAACATAAAAAATGAAACAGCAAACAATTACATACATATTTCGCTTTTCGTCAACAATAGGAAGTTTTCTAGTGTATCTCATTTGCGTCGTTACTCACACCCAAAACTACGAACAACTGGTATTCGTAACATCAACAATTGCAGAGTAGTTGATTATGGGTTTCTATTGACAGTTTAAAGACTGAAGCAGTTATGTATTACGTGGAGTACTAACACGGGCATGCATTGAGTCCATAGTATTGGGCCATCTGTTTTCTGCTTGTTTTATTTCGGACCGCCACGATTTTCTCTCTTGCTTCAACTTCTTTATTTGGGGTGTCCTTACACTTGTCCTGCCATCCAATACCTTCCTTTTATCCGTCTATTTCCATTTCCTTTTTGTCGTTTTTTCTGCGTAGAACCTCCTCACGTCTTATCTTAAGAGTTCAATCATTTCTCGCCATCCTTTCATAGCACCTCATCTGGAATGCTTCGATTCCCTCCTTTCCGATTTGCCACATGGTACGCACTACTGGCATAAGGTTTCCTGGGAGTGGAAAGCCCGGGAAAAATAAGGATTAAACACCTATGGTATCAAGATTTTTGTAAACACTCCTCAGGAGAAAAGTAACTGTACGAATTATCTTGACATGAAGGGAAAAAAACGTCCAATTAGGTAAAACAATTGCAAAACAATTAGATAATTGATAAAACTATCTCTTTAAAGATTATTTAGGGATTAGATACAAAACTGAAGAATGCCACAAACAGTGTGTTATAACAACTATAACGTGTTAGGAAAACAGTCTTGAAAACAGGCAGCCAATAAACACCTATAGAATGTGTGTAACCAAAAGACTACAAATAATTCAGTTTTACCTAAAAGGAAGGAAGAACAAAATGGGGCGAACGGCCCTAAAATTACTTAGGGCATGCCCGATACACTGCCCCTTCTGTAAGCAACCTCTGGGTACACGCCCCAAGGCACAGCATACAATGATAGCCTCATGAACAGAGGAGTAACTTTTAAGTAAAACGATTGAAAATCTTAAGTCATCAGATTACACGCAGATACCGTAGTCAAATCAATTGTGGTAAGCCGTTAACAGATAAAAAGGCAATTGGACAAGGCAGCACCCCCACTAATACCTGTTTGTAAAGATGTTCAGCAGCCAACTAAAGATTCAGCTTCAAATCACGTCTCGAGGTAGAAACGGTAAACACCTAACCATCGCACGGGACGGAAAACATAGGTGGAAGGGAGACGCAAACGGTTGGATGGTGAAGGTCACCTACATTAAGCACCAGCTTTGCTTGAAAGAATAACCCTCCAAAGTATATTCAACAAGATTTGCTTCTTCCTTCTACCTTATTTGTGGGCAAGTTAGTTTTAAATGCTAATAATGTATCATCTACGACTTCCTTACCGATCTCCACTTGTGTCATCAGATAGTTTCTCCCCGTCGTAAAAGCCTCCAATGTACTCTTTCTATCTATCCTGTATCTCCTCTGCTTCAAAACCTAGATTCTTAATATCTCTTAATGATGACGAACTGGCCATTAAAATTCATCGAAGTCTGATTTTACTTTTATTTGCTGATTTTGTCCTTTCCACGCCCATATACCTTTCGAATTTTTCGCACTTTTGCAGTAGTCAATTAGTTTCGTTCCTAAGAGACTTATATTGCAGCTTTACTTCATTTTCATGAATATTTGTGTGCACCTTCTTTCGTCGATCAGTTGAAGAATTTCTTCAGTTAGCAAAGATTTCTTCCAATTACTTTCTAGTACCTACATTTGCCTGTCTACCTTCTGTGATTTCTCTTCAAAGGGGATGTCCATTCTTGTTCAGCTTACTTGCCATCTGTGGTGTTCATTACAAAATTATCTGTGGACTGAGACAGCTTCTAATGCACCTCAGCATGCCTCAGTACTTCAGTATACATACCACTTCTTTACACATCTGTTGTTCGTCTCCATTCACTACAATTCCGGTGCACACTTCATTATTGGTATAATAGTGTTTTTAGATGCTAAGTAGTGCAACTGGCGTAAAGAGTGCTTTCTCTTTTCCTCTGCAAAAAAGTGAGAAGTAGATTAAAGCTAATTTGTTTATGTAAATGAAATTCTTTATGTTCAGCAACCAGTACTAACTCATTTTTTATGCAAATTTTGCTGGATGGTCCTACAATTATAGATCTCGATGTCGAAAGCGTCTAAAAAGACATTTCAGTAAAATCGTTTATCTGTATATTTCTTCCAAGTATATATTATGTGTGCTACTTAGCGTATAAAATAGTGCCTCAATTAAGAAACTTAAACGTCCGTTTCATTGAGTGGGACGCGACTCATAGGAATTCGACACTTTCACTGTCAGCACTTCGCAGTAATGTTTCACGACCATCTTCCGAGCCATTGTTTTATATGGTTTAGCCTATATAAAAAAACTCAACACATTTTTGGAAATATATTGTAGTGAATGTAGTATCAGTAAATTGCGTTTTTAGCCATAATGAGAGAATGAAGCTATTATTCTGCAAATAGTACTTATGTAGGCCGTTGATCAATCTTAGTCTGAGGACTTTTCTCTTGTTACAGCTGCGCGGCGACCTGGTTTTCGTATACCCCGCCCTTGTGGCAGCACGAGTGCAGTCTGCAGTCGCCGGGGCACAACCGGTGTATTTCTATCAGTTTGACGCCGTCACGAATCTTAACATGTTAAAGAAGGTCTTCAACAAAGAAGATATTGCCGGTAAGTACGTTATTCTTAATCGAAATATAAGGGGCTATCTAAAAGTTTCCATTCGAAGACCGTACATGCAGAAGCGGTATGCCGATCTGGAAAACTCTCCGTGCGTTTCTGAGGCAATTCTGCTACCGACACACCAGCCTGAAGATACGCGTTCGGTAAAACATGTCCGGCTTCCTGAAGAAGTCCATATACCTGCTGCACATAGTTTTCCGACAGAATCGTCGATCCTTCAGGGCCTTTTTAAAGGCCCAGGACTTTGTAATCACATTGGGAATTATCAGGACTGTCAGGGGGTGGGGGGCTCGTCTCAAGTGTAAAGAATGGGGCTGGCTTCCCAGATCGACCAACATCTTGTGTCGAATCGCGTCCAGCACAGAACATGGCGGACCATTCCACAATGGTGGTTTTCGACAGGCATGAAGCCCCCAATCTTTATTCTCCAATTAATGTCTATCGGTGTTTGTCATTCGGCAACCAAGAAAAGAATAACAGCACGTTGGTTCCGTTCAGACACATCTGCTTATAACGCCACCATAGTTCAAGCTTCCTCATTTACCACACGCACGTCCCAAAGACATGAATGCCAAATTAATCCGCTGCATGCATTTCAGTGCTTATATACCGACATTGGATTGCGCTACGTTGCATATGGAATGCAGCAACGCCCTCATATGGAAACTTTTTGATAACTTATTAAAAAAAAGGTATAAGGATATAGTATCAAATCAGGTGGAACCACATTTAATTTTTTAAGAAAATATGTAACATACAGTGTAACATACCCTGCAGTGATAATCGGTTATATTTATAGGGGCCTCTCATGGCGATGACATCCCCTATTTCTTCTCCGGAGAAATGTTTAAAGACATACCTAAAGGACCGGAAACGGTGGAAGGAAAAGCAATAGCGCGTATGACCCGCATGTGGACTAACTTCGCCACTAAGGGGTAAGTACTGCAGTTGAATAATAATGTCTGTCGTTCGAAGCTGTAGATATGACTCTTTTTCATAAACTCGTCTTGCCCCATGACAAGGTTTGTACTTTTGAATAAACCGTTGACATAAGAACAGAAATAAGTGTAACGATGATATGTAAACTCATCAGACAAAATATTTTTTACCCCTTTAAAAGAGCACACTGGTAATTTTCGAGCGCCCTCGATGATGCAGAATTGTTTCTGTTCGGTCATGTGACCCTGCACTACAGACGTAAGTCATGGCAGTGCAGTGGTTCGCTTGTGCCAGTTAGTTGTTCGGGAACTGAGCTGTGAGATCGCTCAAAGTGAAGACGTGACAGGAAGGCAGAAAGAACCTGTCGAGCCCTGACCTTCCATGACCATACCATGAATAAAGTTGCCCAATTTGTCAGTGTATCACCTTGGACTATCTAACGTACGAGGATGGTTCGATAAGTCGGTTAAATGTCTATGAAATAATAGAACATTTTTGTTGCGCCTTCATGGTTGGTAAGGTTGATTATTCCATGGATCATATAAAGAATTTCAACAGTGTTCAGTGCAAAGTTGATTGTTAATAGCCGTCTGAATTGGCCAGTGTGTTGACTGCGATTAAAGATGGTATTAAACATTTTCATTTGAAGGGTTACTCTGCCGTACAAATAAAGACATAATTGGATCAAATTCACACGGACTCTGCGCTATCATAGCAGACCATTCAATTTTGGATTAATGAATTTGGACGTGGTCGGACAAGCACCGAAGACGAAGTTGACAAAATCCGTGATATGTTAATACAAGTCAATCGAATAAACCTTTTTGAGATTGCTGAGACTGTAGACATCGCACCTGAACGAGTGAATATCCTTCGCTGGGAATAGAAAAGGTTCAAATGGCTCTGAGCACTATGGGACTTAACTGCTGAGGTCATCGGTCCCATGGAACTTGGAACTGCTTAAACCTAATTAACCTAGGGACATCACACACATCATGCCCTAAGCAGGATTCGAACCAGCGACCGTAGCGGTCGCGCGGTTCCTGACTGTAGCGCCTAGAACCGCTCGTCCACTCAGGCAGGCGCAGAGAATAGAATATGAAAAAGATCTGTGCAAGCTGGGTATCGCGATTGCTCATAGTCGATCAAAAGCGCATCTGGCACACATTTCAACACAGTACCTGGCGACGCTTAATCGCAATCCGCAACAGTCTTTGCCCCAAATTGTGATTGTTGGAAAACCTAGATCCATCATTACTCACCAGAGTCAAAACGACAGTCGAAACAATGGACAAAGACTGATGAAAGTTCATAGCAGAAGGCAAACACCATTTCATCAGCTGGTAAAGTGATTGCCACTGTTTTTTCTTGGATTCTTAGGGAATAATTTTATAGATTACAGGGAAAATGGCAGAACCGTATCTGAGCCCTATTATGTTTCATTGTTGGATCATCATTTATAATAAGAGGTTCAAACCTGCGTCCGGCCATCCAGATTTAGATTTTTCGTAATTTCCATTAATTACTTCAGGAAATTGCCGGCATGGTTCCTTTGAAGGGGCACGGCCCATCTCCTTCCAGATCCTTGACACAATCGGATCTTGAGCTTCGCATGTAGAGGCCCCGATATTGACGTGACATTAAAATCAATCTTCCTTCCTTTCTGTACTTTGGCTTGCTGGAAATAAATTTTCATCAAATCATTAAGTGAAAGTTGCAGTCAATGGGTATTTTTTGCAGTCAATGAGTATTTTGCAGAGTTTGACACAATCTGTATATCTTATAGGATGAACAATCTGGAGGGTCGCTGGACCATGTGTATATCCCTCGAAGGAGACTACATCGAAAAGTAAAATGGGTTGTTAACGAAACAAACTTTTTTTAACGAAACAAACTTTTTTCCACACTTATCAAATCACCCTCGTTCTACTCGTAGTCATTTAACACACTGTAAGAGCAGCGGTTTTAGAAATGTCCTAACTGACTTAGACCAGAGTGATGTGCTATGCCCTACTACTGACTGTCGGTTTGAAAACCGACAGTAATTGCTGCTGTCAGTGAATGTGGCCTATATCAACCAGTTGTCGAACGAGACTACATGGAATGGAAACTGGGAGTCGGGTGGCTCGCAACTGACCAGTGTTCTCAGCGGCCAGTGCTCTCATTAGCGTCATACCAGCTTGTTTTATTTAAATGCATATTTGTTTCTCTGTACGTCGTAACATTATGATTACCATTTCACAGGAATCCCACACCAGATCCTGAAGATCCCATTTTGTCTGTGACATGGACTCCTTTCAAGAAAGACAATCTCTGCTATTTGAACATCACAAAGGATGGACTGAGCGTCGAGAAGGACCTCATCAAGGAAAGGATGGATTTCTGGGACAAGCTCTACAGACTGAGAGCATGATTGCGCTCAAAACAAGCACCATGAATAGTGCTGCTATGTATTGCAGTGCTATTCCGTAGACTCAGAAGTAACAACTGATTTATGTAGTACTGTAACAGATCCATTTGTGTATGTGGCAATCAATAAACGAAATTCAGTTTGAGGAAATCTCAAGACACTAAAACAAATTCAGAATTTCATAACCAAACAAATATTTCAGATCATTTATTTGAGACATTGTCCATGCTGAATAAGGTTTACCTCCTCACTAATGTTCTCTCACTGACACCTTCAGAAAGAATATCTTCCAAATTGTTATATCCTTTTTATGAGTAATAGTAGCACACAAGAAAAACCGATCTGTAGCAGTGATGTTTAAGCAGAAGAACATGACGTTTTCTTTTGAGTCATCTGTCTTCTGACTGTTTTGATGCGTCCCACCACGAATTCCTCTCCTGTATCATCATCTTCATCGCAGAATAGCACTTGCAACCTATGTGCCCAATTATTTGCTGGAAATATTCCAGTCTCTATCTTACATTCGGTAGATCATGTAATTCTACTTAACTTTCACTCAGGATAGCAATGTCATCAGTGAATCGTATCACTGATATCCTTTCACCTTGAATTTCAGTTGCACTCCTGAACCTTTCTTTTATTTCCATCATTGCTTCTTCCGTATTCAGATTGAACAGTAGGGACGAAAGAGTACATCCCTGTCTTACATCCCTTTTAATCCGAGAACTTCGTTCTTGGTCGTCCACTCTTATTTTTCCCACTTGGTTCTTGTACACATTTTATATTACCCGCCACTCCCTAAAGCTCACCGCCAATGTTCTCAGATTTTTCAACATCTTGCACCATTTCACATTGCCGAACGTTTTTTACAGGTCGACAAATCCTCCATTTTATGTTACCCGTCACTCCCTATAGCTTACCACTATTTTTCTCAGAATTTTCAACACCTTGCTCCATTTCACGTTGCCAAACGTTTTTTCCAGGTCGGCAAATCCTATGAACATGTCTTGATTTTTCTTTAGTCTTGCTTCCATTATCAACAGCAACCTCAGAATTGCCTCTCTGGTGCCTTTACTTTTGCTAAAGCCAAACTGATCATCATCTAACACATACTCAATTTTCTTTTCCATTCTTCTCTATATCATTCTTGTAAGTAGCTTGGATGCATGAACTGTTAAGTTGATTGTGCGATAATTATCGCACTTGTGAGCTGTTGAAGCCTTCGGAATGGTATGGATGATATTTTTTCCCGAAAGTCAGATGGTATGTCGCCAGACTAATACATTCTATACACCAACGTCAACAGCCGTTTTGTTATCACTTCCCACAATGATTTTAGAAATTCTGCATTTAACAGTGGAATTTACGTTTCATTCTTAATGTTATCACTCTTGCTTTTGATTTCACCGAACGTCATTTTCACTTTCCTATATGCTGCAACAGCCCTTACGACAGTTATTTCTTTTCCGATTTCTGCACATTTTTCGTCCAGCCATTTCGTCTTAGCTTCCTGATCTTCCTATTTACTTCATTCCTTAGCGACTTGTATTTCTGTATTCCTGAATTTCAATGAACATTTTTGTACTTCCTTCTTTCGTCGATCAACTGAAATATTTCTTCTGTTACCCATGTTTTTTCTTTACAACTTCTGTGATTGTGCTTTTTAGAGGTATCCATTCCTCTTCAACTGTATTGCCTACTGAGCTACTCCTTACTGCTGTATCTATAGCCTCATAGAACTTCAAGCGTATCTCGTCATTCCCTAGTTCTTCCGTATCCCACTTCTCTCTTATTGATTCTTCCTGACTAACCTCTCAAACGTCATGACCTACGACTTTGCACACCAATAGTTAATGCCAAAGATTATTTAATGAAACTTGTGTCCTTCTTGTCAACCGCTAACTAGTCCAACAAACTCCATTAATTATCTTCACCACCCAACTGTCCCTCTGTTGTCGGATCCTCTTAATGTAACACACAGATTAGTCTCTGTGGACATAGCCTCCTGAAACAGAAAATATAGATGCAAATACTATATAAAAGTTTACGTAGATGACATAAATGAAAGGAAACATCACGTTAAGTAATGTACAAAACAACATTCATCACACGTTGTCCTATCCCTGCGTCATCTGGCTCAGTGCTAGTCACACATCGGACTACGAGAATTAATATATCCAGAACAAGCGATACCCAGACCACAAGAACCAAGAGAAAAAGGAGTGAAACTACCGAAATATTGTATTGTAGATAGATCCAGTACGCTACGAAAAATGTTAAACTGTTGAAATGAAACTGGTTTTTAGGACCTTTATATTGAGACTGGCTTCGAATCCTGAAAGTGTGTAAGTCAGTGTCTGGCTAGCTTTATTTCCGTTTTTCGATAACTTGATGGCTGATGGGTAATTTCTTAACCTGTATAGGGGTTCCTTTCTTATAATACTAATATCAAATTATTATTAATCTAAAAACTTTCCGTTTCTGCAGAGATTCGATTGTAGAAGGTATTACGCTTCACATGCAAACTTGTTTTCTTAAATAACTGGGAATTAAATTGCTGACGCTGAAGATAAGAAGCATTTCAGGAGTTTGTAAAAATTATATATACCTGTATATTATAAAAATGTTTTTCAGATGCTCCACATCTCTTAAAGCCACTTAACCTATTTCAGTCAAACTTGGTGCACATATTTGTCATTGTACGGAAATAATCCCCGTGGGTAGCTATTAAAGGGGTTGTTGTTGTTGTTGTGGTCTTCAGTCCTGAGACTGGTTTGATGCATCTCTCCATGCTACTCTATCATGTGCAATCTTCTTCATCTCCCAGTACCTACTGCAGCCTACTTCCTTCTGAATCTGCTTAGTGTATTCATCTTTTGGTCTACCTCTACGATTTTTACCCTCCACACTGCCCTCCAATGCTAAATTTGTGATCCCTTGAAGCCTCAAAACATGTCCTACCAACCGATCCCTTCTTCTAGTCAAGTTGTGCCACAAACTTCTCTTCTCCCCAATCCTATTCAATACCTCCTCATTAGTTACGTGATCTACCCACCTTATCTTCAGCATTCTTCTGTAGCACCACATTTCGAAAGCTTCTATTCTCTTCTTGTCCAAACTAGTTATCGTCCATGTTTCACTTCCATACATGGCTACACTCCATACAAATACTTTCAGAAACGACTTCCTGACACTCAAAAATATACCCGATGTTAACAAATTTCTCTTCTTCAGAAACGATTTCCTTGCCATTGCCAGTCTACATTTTATATCCTCTCTACTTCGACCATCATCAGTTATTTTACTCCCTAAATAGCAAAAAACCTTTACTACTTTAAGTGTCTCATTTCCTAATCTAATTCCCTCAGCATCACCCGATTTAATTTGACTACATTCCATTATCCCCGTTTTGCTTTTGTTGATGTTCATCTTATATCCTTCTTTCAAGACACTGTCCATTCCGTTCAACTGCTCTTCCAAGTCCTTTGCTGTCTCTGACAGAATTACAATGTCATCGGCAAACCTCAAAGTTTTTACTTCTTCTCCATGAATTTTGATACCTACTCCGAATTTTTCTTTTGTTTCCTTAATTGCTTGTTCAATATACAGATTGAATAACATCGGGGAGAGGCTACAACCCTGTCTCACTCCTTTCCCAACCACTGCTTCCCTTTCTTGCCCCTCGACTCTTATAACTGCCATCTGGTTTCTGTACAAATTGTAAATAGCCTTTCGCTCCCTGTATTTTACCCCTGCCACCTTCAGAATTTGAAAAAGAGTATTCCAGTTAACATTGTCAAAAGCTTTCTCTAAGTCTACAAATGCTAGAAACGTAGGTTTGCCTTTCCTTAATCTTTCTTCTAAGATAAGTCGTAAAGTTAGTATTGCCTCACGTGTTCCAACATTTCTACGGAATCCAAACATCTTCCCGGGGTCCGCTTCTACCAATTTTTCCATTCGTCTGTAAAGAATTCGCGTTAGTATTTTGCAGCTGTGACTTATTAAACTGATAGTTCGGTAATTTTCACATCTGTCAACACCTGCTTTCTTTGGGATTGGAATTATTATATTCTTCTTGTAGTCTGAGGGTATTTCGCCCGTCTCATACATCTTGCTCACCAGATGGTAGAGTTTTGTCATGACTGGCTCCCCCAAGGCCATCAGTAGTTCTAATGGAATGTTGTCTACTCCGGGGGCCTTGTTTCGACTCAGGTCTTTCAATGCCCTGTCAAACTCTTCACGCAGTATCTTATCTCCCATTTCGTCTTCGTCTACATCCTCTTCCATTTCCATAATATTGTCCTCAAGTACATCGCCCTTGTATAAACCCTCTATATACTCCTTCCACCTTTCTGCCTTCCCTTCTTCGCTTGGAACTGGGTTGCCATCTGAGCTCTTGATATTCATACAAGTGGTTCTCTTCTCTCCAAAGGTCTCTTTAATTTTCCTGTAGGCAGTATCTATCTTACCCCTAGTGAGACAAGCCTCTACATCCTTACATTTGTCCTCTAACCATCCCTGCTTAGCCATTTTGCAATTCCTGTCGATCTCATTTTTGAGACGTTTGTATTCCTTTTTGCCTGCTTCATTCACTGCATTTTTATATTTTCTCCTTTCATCATTTAAATTCAATATTTCTTCTGTTACCCAAGGATTTCTATTAGCCCTCGCCTTTTTACCTACTTGATCGTCTGCTGCCTTCACTACTTCATCCCTCAGAGCTACCCATTCTTCTTCTACTGTATTTCTTTCCCCCATTCCTGTCAATTGTTCCCTTATGCTCTCCCTGAAACTCTGTACAACCTCTGGTTCTTTCAGTTTCTCCAGGTCCCATCTCCTTAAATTCCCACCTTTTTGCAGTTTCTTCAGTTTCAATCTGCAGTTCATAACCAATAGATTGTGGTCAGAATCCACATCTGCCCCTGGAAATGTCTTACAATTTAAAACCTGGTTCCTAAATCTCTGTCTTACCATTATATAATCTATCTGATACCTTTTAGTATCTCCAGGATTCTTCCAGGTATACAACCTTCTTTTATGATTCTTGAAGCAAGTGTTAGCTATGATTAAGTTATGCTCTGTGCAAAATTCTACAAGGCGGCTTCCTCTTCCATTTCTTCCCCCCAATCCATATTCACCTACTATGTTTCCTTCTCTCCCTTTTCCTACTGACGAATTCCAGTCACCCATGACTATTAAATTTTCGTCTCCCTTCACCACCTGAATAATTTTTTTTATCTCGTCATACATTTCTTCAATTTCTTCATCATCTGCAGATCTAGTTGGCATATAAACTTGTACTACTGTAGTAGGCATGGGCTTTGTGTCTATCTTGGCCACAATAATGCGTTCACTATGCTGCTTGTAGTAGGTAACCCGCACTCCTATTTTTTTATTCATTATTAAACCTACTCCTGCATTACCCCTATTTGATTTTGTATTTATAACCCTGTATTCACCTGACCAAAAGTCTTGTTCCTCCTGCCACCGAACTTCACTAATTCCCACTATATCTAACTTTAACCTATCCATTTCCATTTTTAAATTTTCTAACCTACCTGCCCGATTAAGGGATCTGACATTCCACGCTCCAATCCGTAGAATGCCAGTTTTTTTTCTCCTGATAATACGTCCCCTTGAGTAGTCCCCGCCCGGAGATCCGAATGGGGACTATTTTACCTCCGGAATATTTTACCCAAGAGGACACCATCATCATTTAATCATACAGTAAAGCTGCATGTCCTCGGGAAAAATTACGGCTGTAGTTTCCCCTTGCTTTCAGCCGTTCGCAGTACCAGCACAGCAAGGCCGTTTTGGTTAATGTTACAAGGCCAGATCAGTCAATCATCCAGACTGTTGCCCCTGCAACTACTGAAAAGGCTGCTGCCCCTCTTCAGGAACCACATGTTTGTCTGGCCTCTCAACAGATACCCCTCCGTTGTGGTTGCACCTACGGTACGGCCATCTGTATCACTGAGGCACGCAAGCCTCCCCACCGACGGCAAGGTCCATGGTTCATGGGGGGATTAAAGGGGTGAGGGTGAAAAAGCAGTTTAAGTCATGACACAAATACTCTGAATTTATTCATACAGCATTTGAGAACGAGAGCAGTTAGAGGCTTGCATCGAACTTTATACTCGATTTCAAATCTTTACGAAACTTTCTCGCTGAGAACCTTCACAAAATGATGAAAAAACAAAATTTTGTAGCTTACTTGATTTTTTCCCTACTGTGGTGGAACTACCGCATTAGGCACAACGTTTTAATTTGTTACTTCTTTACTACTAATCGTATTCACGACACGTTTTTCAGACATTGTTACATGAACCGTTGAATGTATCTGCAAAACTATATCATTGTATGAGAGATACTTCAGGACATATAATGTCATAAACATTGAGATGCGTGAAAAACTGATGCACCATGCATGACATTTTAATTTATTACGTCTTTATTGCTAACTTTTTTTCCCAGCACATTTCACTGGTCGTATCTAAATGTATCACTGAACGTACCTCCATATTATATTGTTGCAAGACACCTTGTTGGAGAAAGGTGACGTCAGAAAGTTTGAGCTGCGTAAAAACTAAACAGCTGGGTGAAATTCGCTGGAGAAACGGGTGAAATACGCGTAAATATGTTTGTTAACTATGTGAGACGTGCGTACCCTGGTAAAGCTGTGTGTAAAAAGCATCTGGTATAGCGCTGAATCGTTTGCAACCAAACTTGGTCCATATATTACCTGCTATCTGCACAGAACACAGTCGGGGTAAGAAGGAAGCACCAGCTTCCATTGGGATGAGATTGATAATTTGGTGAAAGAAGATGCGAAAGAGAAAATGGAAATGGAGAGGGAAGGTGGTGCTGGACAGAGATGGGGGGAAGAGGAGTAAATGGTCAAGGAGAATATAGGGAGGGATGGAGGGAGGGAGGGAAGGAGAGAGAGAGAGAGAGAGAGAGAGAGAGAACAGGGAGGGATAGAGGGTCAAAGATCGAGGTGTGAGGAGGGGATGGTCGGAGAAAGGGGAAAGAGAAGAGCAACAGAGAGGTGGGAGAAAAGGAGGAGAGAGACAGTGTGTGGAGGAGAAGGGCCAGAGGCAGCCGGAGGAGAAGGTGGACCAACGGAAAACCTGTAGAATGGTGCGTACTCAGCTGGTATATGTTGTAGTGAGTACATGGTTAAGGAGTGGAGGGCTGCGTTTATACAAATTTTGGAACACCTGATGGATCATCTTCCTAGCAGCGAGGACAAAACTGCACCTAATGAAATCAACTGTAGAAGATTATCGCGAAAAGGACCAGCTGTGGATTCCGAAACAGGCTCTTAACTGTCAGCGCGCACAACGGTTTATTTACTGGCAGGAAGGAGGCTAATGTCATCTGTCAAGAACGCTGTGACTTACAAAGTGACTGTTTGGCAACGTATCTCTACAAAACATCTCACTAGTACCCTAAAAATTCTAAACTGATAGCGATATTTAAATCCGAATTTTGGGAGTGAAACGTATATTACTTTGTAATGAACTCCAAGCCTATAAGTGTTTCGATAGTCGAAAAAGGAACTGTATCTTGAAGAGGTGTAATAACATGATCACCAAACGATTTTAATTATTTCTAATCTCTTAGGACGTTACACTTAACAAGAAAATCTAATTAATAGTAGATCAAAACTTAAAAAAATATATATTGCTGATCAGCGTTCACCACAAGGACGCATACAAGACACCACCACGTCGTAACACATTTGGCAGCAATCATAAACAGAGAACCAGTTGTACCAGTGTCAAGCTATTACTTTTACTAATCTGGCCCAATATTATACTTCGCCACGTCGTTAAAGCGCTACTTACACTGGACAGCGCGCTTTACGAATAGCTTAGTACTAAGCAGCTCTGGATTTTTGGCGGTAGCCTTGGTGTTAACAATTAGTAACCTGTCTATGCTAAGGCGAAAAAACTGCAATATGCAATGCCTCAGTCACTAATCAGGAGATAGCCCTGTTCACCATTCATATCTTGCGCTGTTATTTAACCTTAGCTTTGAGTTACAGAGCTGAATCGACGCTAGTATGGCTAGGATACTTGTAGCTTACACTAAAGAACCAGAAAAATGGTTGCTTTAATACGTTTAACCAAATCAACAACCGTAAGCCTGGGTGCTAACGAGGTCCGCAGTAGCCGGTACTGAAGAAAGACTTACACTGAGGTGATAAAAGTCATGTGATAGATCCTTATATTCTTTCGGGCCCCCTTTTGCCCGGCATAGTGCTGCAAAGGCGCAGTAAGTCCTCCGCAGAAATATTGAGCCAAGCTGCCTTTGAATCCGCCCATAATTGTGAAAGTGTTGCCGATGCAGGATCTTGTGCATGAACTGACCTCTCGATAATCTCCCATAAATGTTGGATGGGATACATGTCAGGCGCTCTGGGTAGAAAACTATTCACTTGAATTTTCCAGAACCTTCTTCGAAAAGGGAGACATTATGGCCTGGTGACGTGGAGCATTGTGTTTCACAAAATTTCCATCTATTTTTGGGAATATAATGTCCATGACTGGCTGGAAATGGCTTCCAAGTAGCCGAACATAACCGTTTCCAGCCAGCGATGGGTTCAGTTGGGCAAGAGGACCCAGTCCATTCAAGTAAATACGAACCGTATCATTATGGAGTCACCAGCTCGCGTAGTGCCTTGGGTCCATAGCTTGATGGGGTGTACGCCACACTCGAACCCCACCATCAGCTAACCCCACCGTCAGCTCTTAAATGATATCAGGACTCTCCTGGCCAAGCCACGGTTACCCAGTCGTCTAGGGTCCAATCGATACGGTCACGAGCCTACGAAAGGCACTGCAGGCGATGCCGTGCGCCTAGCAAAAGAACTCCCCTCGATTGTCAGTTACCACAGTCCATTAGTGCCACATTTTGAAGCATTATCCTCACAGCATTGATTGTGGTTGTTATTTCGTGCAGTGCTACTTGTCTGTTAGCACTGACAGTTCCACGCAAACCCCGCTGCTTTCCGCCGTTAAGTGAAGGGCTTCAGCCACCGCGTTTTCCTTGGTAAGAGTTAATATCCGAACTTTTGTATTCTCGAAAGACTCATGACACTGAATCTGGGATGTTGAATTCCCTAACAATTTCCGAAATAGAATGTATAGTGAGGCTTGCTCCAACTACCATTCCGCGCTCAAAGTCTGTTAACGGCCGTAATCACGTCGAAAACCTTTCATGAATCACGTAAATACAAGTGTCATCTCCGCCAATGCAGTTCCTTTTATACCGTGTGTGAGCAATACTACCGCCGCCAGTAGATGTGCATATCACTGCTAAATGAATTTTCTTATCTCAGCGTAAACCATCATTCGGGCACACCCGTAGTCTAACCTCAGCCAGCAGCCAGAACAATGTTCTGTTTACATATGTCTTAAATTTTATCCACGCACAATCAATACTGACTTCCATCTGGAGTGAAATAACGGCAGCAATCAATGTGAACACAATAAATTAAATTACTCATCGTTCACCAAACGCAGTATTACAAACAAGTAGCATCAACAGTCCACTAGGGTGCAACGAACTAAAGCGACCACCACAGGAGTGATTTACAGACAATTGTTTCGCAGCCACGTTAGGAGAACTGTTCCAGAGCACGGGGAAATTGCGTATCCAATGCTCAGGTAAACGTTCCATACCAGCGATGTCGTGTAGTAATAAGTTATGCACAACCTTATCTATGGCGCGTCGCTGGAGAGAACTTCACACGTAACCATAGTGACTTTAGGCCGTAGTTATACCGCTCTGTAAGGAGGGCATAAATTAATGCAGAACTTTGTCATGCACAGAACATCATTAGTAACCCTACCGTTAATAACGGGACTACGCCGTCTTGTAGCAAAAAGGCGCCAGTGCCTACAGGACACAACTTAATTAACAGCTGAAGCAATTGCCGAAAGCACCTACCCGATGCAGAAACCTCCCCAGCACGACATCCACGAATATAGGCAAAAAAACATGTTGCGTGAGCCTGACCGTATATAAACAACATAAAGCACCGAATCGTGTCTCAATTCCACGATGTAATAAGGACAGAAGCAAACTACAATGGTAATACGAGAGAGAAAGATCAAAGATGAAAAGCAGCAGTTTTAAAATGTATTTTGGAATACATCCTTCTCCATTACTTGAAATCCTAAAAGTAAAGGATAAGCAGTCTAAAACTACACCCACAATTCAATTTCGCTGCTCGCTCTATTCCTCAACGAAGACAGTGGAAGACTCAAATACTCACCTCGGTCCACAACCGTAAGATCTAACAATCAACTGAAAAGACTTACTTGTGCAACGAATCCGCCTCTGGCACTCGCTACCACCAAACTGCAGGTCTTCTGCAGTGGTTACACGTCCTGCCATGCGAAATGTATGGCGACGTCCACGCTGGGCGAGCGCGCCTCTACGAGACGGAACGCTCACGTGACAGCCGGAACCTTACCGCCTCAGAACATCACAGAAACGGCGACGAACTGCGTAAACAGGACCATTCAAATTGGCGGAAGGATGTTTTGCATCTGACACAGCAATTGATTTCTAAGACGCTGTCCACACACCAGATGTATGTTGCTGTTCTGCACAATTTGACAGCAAATAAGCGGACACGGACACGAACCGCTCAACTCCTTTTTGAGAAATGGAATAGAGAGAACATAAGCAATAAAAGCTACACGAGAGAGAAAGATCAAATATGAAAAGCAACAGTTTTAAAGTGTATTTTGGAATATATCCTTCTTCATTACTTAAATCCTAAGACAATAAATACTGTAACATCCAGTGTCCTCCTTTCCTCGCTGTTTGACATTTGTGAACAAATTCATCTTTAGCAACTATCGATCGATCGATGTACTTTACCAGAGCAAAACAGCAAACAGGTTTAACGCACTTAGATCCATAGTTTGTTTCTCACAAGCTTTCAAAAGATATGTGGATTTCCTTAGAGAGGACATTCGAGCCTGATTATATATTTACTGGACTAAATTTCTTGTCATGTACATGAGATGCTGATACAACTGATAAGATCTTTTTCCATCGAGAACAGTATTGAAGCTGCAACTTATAATTAAATCACAAATATTAAGCTGACTATTATATTTTATGTGAACCTGATAATGGACCTTAACAGTGCATGATGATGAACTTATTTTCCAGACTAATCGGAGAAGTGATATTCCGTTGTTCATTGAGCCGACTAGCTGCAATAAATTCTCAACGATTTTTCAGCTACTGTGAAAAATAGTAGCATCCAACTACATATCACTAAATCTATGACTCTCATCAGCACTTAAAAATTACATCAAGAGCTATTTCTTATTCAGTAATGGACAACCGAAGGCACATGCAGGGTGTAAAAATACTACGTACACTAAATTTTATAATGTTTAGATGTGACAAAAATGTCGCAAGTGGGCCATTTCCTCGCTAGGAATCCATAAGGTGCTGACGATAGCGATGTTCAGGGACGGTGTTCAAGCTGCAGTGCGATGAGCGATGACTATTACTTAGAGATGCTGCTGAGAATTTCGTCTGTTTACATAAATACACAGCTGGCGTCTGCTAGCTAATGATTGTCTACCACGCTTACAGCGTCCTGGTTCACGTATTATGGCGGTATCTTCAGCCAAACGGGCAACCAGGTCTACTACAATGTCTGTCGGTGTTTCGTTCACGAAATGCTGCACTTCTAGCCTCAAATACGAATCCGTAGGAGCTCATCATCATTTCTAAAACGATATTCATCTTACGGCAATTTGAACACTGTCTCACAAAACCACCAGCGTTAATACCTTCGTAGATGCGATTTTGTCATATGAAGACATGGTTGTCGACAAATGTTGATGGTGTTGAGACAGCAACCAGCCACAAATTTATTTCAAGTTCCTTTATTCAAAATATACCGTTACCGGTTTCGAATCGTTACGATCCATCGTCAGACGGCTTTCATTACAACATGTACTGCGTTTTTTTACTGATTAGTTATCCTAAAATATAAGTAATACATAATTATAAACACGTCACAAAGATGGTTGAGTTACAGATTTGCGTAGAGATGTGACTCACGTGAAATGTGGGTTTGTAGTACTTGTTTTCATAGTTTTCGTCCAGCTTACAACGTTTGCATTCGCATCGTTGCACACATAAACTTGCATAATTGAACACTTCAGATTTGTCAGTGATTGCATTTATAACATATTTCTATCGTTAAACACGTAAATTGGTATCACTGAGCACTTCAGCTTAGTCACAGAACAGACTTCTGACATGCACCGCATGTTTTGACTGATACAAAGTGCTTACAAACATACAAGTGTCAAAGATGCTATGATATATCGTAATAATACAAAGATGGAACATGTCTGGAAAAATATCATATATTTTCATGTGCAACTGAAACGCCTTTTACACCAGTACAGAGAGATATTGATTTTTTGAATATTACAGCGAATACTGTTACACTAATTCACTAATTATAAAGATGTTCCATGTCAAAGCTCTTTTATATATATATATATATATATATATATATATATATATATATATATATATATATATGTGTGTGTGTGTGTGTGTGTGTGTGTGTGTGTGTGTGTGTGTGTGTGCGTGTGCGTGTAATACTGTACATTATTCATTTACATTTAGCATCATGAGAACTGTAGTAACAGATAAATTTGCTACTTGATCTGCAGAGAGGGTGGAAATTAATTTTTGGAAATCTTTCACGAAAGTGGTTTTAGCCAGCTCAGTTGTTTCATCAAGGATATAGTCTGGGGTGCTGTTTCTTGTGTGTGTGTGGGTATTTCTATTTCTTCCAATATATTCATAGTGGTTTCCTTTACTGCTAGATGCAAGATTTTTAAGTTGTTCTCATTGTTTGTCACTGAGTGGTTTTCTTCAGCAATATGGGCTGCAAATGCAGATTTGTTCAAGTTGACAAGCCTTAAGGCCTCAATGTGTTCTTTGTATCTAACTTCGAAAATTCTGCCTGTCTGTCCAATGTAGAATTTAGAGCATGTACCACATTTGAGCTTGTATATTCCTGATTTACTGTAGGTGCTGTTGGAGGTGTTTACATCATGGATTACTTTTTGTTGTAATTTATTATTTGTGATAAAGCTGCTTGTGATATTATTCTTTTTATATAAGTTTGCTATTTGGCATGATGGTAGGCCTATGTATGGGAGAGTAGCATATTTAGGTTTGGCTTTTGTGACACACCGATTTGGTTTGGAGTGAATGTTGTGTGGATTGGCGTTTAGTGGATCTATGTTTTTTGTTTGCATTTTGTTGTCGAGTTTTTCTATTATTGTGGGTTTATATCCATTATTATGGGCAACTCTTAATTATATCGATTTCATTTTGTTGGTCTGTGTCACTCATTGGTACTTTTTAATTCCATGTACCATGGCTCTGAAATATGCCATTTTTTGTCGGTGAGGGTGGCACAATGAGTTGTCAGTACTGACATCTGTGGTGTTAGGTTTTCCGTTAATACTAAATTGATGTTTATGGTTACTATTGCGTGAGTTACATCCCTATACAAATCTATACCTCAACCATGTTTGTGACATACTTATAATTATGTATTATTTATATTTTGAGATAACTAATCGGTAAAAAAAGAAAGAACATGTTATAATGAAAGCATGAAAGCAGTCTGACGATGAATCGTAATGATTCGAAACCGGTAACGGTACCTTTTGAATAAAGGAACTTAAAATGTACTTGTGGCTGGTTGCTGTCTTAACACCATCAACATTTACCTTCATGGATTCCGATTGAGGAAACTGTGATATTTCTGTAACGTAATCCTTTTATCGCCTCTAATCACTCCAGAATTTTGTATACCTAGTTTTTATTAGCCCTATCTATTACATACAACACTTGTTTCGCAATTACTATGCTGTCAGAATTCCGAGCTGTACTAGTGACTTTTTAAGTAGGCCGTATCAGAAACCTACGGGGAAGTCGATCTTAAAAAGCATTCGAAAGAAAGAATTGTTTTTCAGTCAGCTATGGTTTTCATTTAATGTCACCAGCAGTGTGTCGTCACTGCCTGTAGTGTTTCAATTTTGAACTCGTGGTCCCATTATACAACGAGGAAACCTATAACAGGTAAGTTTAACTGTGACTAACATAAAATATTACAAATTTCTGCAAACAAAATTATAACACACGATGAGTATTTTTGTATACAGGGTAAACATTAAAGAAACCGACAAATTGCATGGGGGGTATTCCTGAGAAATGGAGGAATAAAGCTCGTGTGAACATGTGTCCGGAAAAGCTTCGTTGCCACAGTAGATGGTGCTGACCAACGAAAGTTCCTCTAACCACCTGCTGTGTTCTCCTAATGTGTTGCAGACTGTGTGATTGATGCAGGTTACTGTAAGCAGCAGAATGGTCCGGTTTCACGTCGGCAACAGGCCGAGATAGTGTTTGCGTACGGCCAAGCACATGGAAACGGTCGAGATTCACGACAACTATTCCAAAACAAGTACCCTCACAGTCACCAGCCACATCACACAGCATTTCAAGCCCTTTTTGGGCATTTGTGTGGTCAGTGGTCCATTCAGATACATTAACGGGGAGGGAGGCGGTGGACTGTGCGTACACCAGATACGGTGGACCGGGTTCTACAGTATACGGAGATGAACCTTAGTAGAAGCTCCAGGTAAGGGGCTCACCAACATTGTATAAGACAAAGTACGATTATGTGTATCCTGCATGACGACCGCTACTATCCCTATCACCTGTAACGAGTTGAAAATCTGTTGTGACGTGTGAATCTCTATCGATTATCGAGGTTTTGTATCGATATTCTTGGTTCTAGCCGATTATTTACATTGACATTTCGTGAATCTATTGAGTTAGAACTGGCTTAAGAATATTGAAGAATTTTGAGTTTTTGAATACGGTTATTTCATTAAGAATGTTATCTCCATGCTTTGTGTTATGTATGAAAATTTCTATTTCTTCCATGATATCCATTCTTTTACTTTTTCTTATTTTGTGTAAAATTTCGGGGTTGTCTTCGATTTTCAAAGGGTGGCCTGTGTCTGTATTGTGAGTTGCTACTGCTGATTTGTTACATTTAACAAGCCTGTAGCAGTCTAAATGTTCTTTGAATCGGGTTCTGAAATTTCTGCCTGTTTGGCCGATATAATATTTATTACATTGGCTGCAGGTAATTTTGTAAATGCCAGATGCATCAAGACTATTTACAGTGATGTACCAGAGCTGTTCGATACGACGACCACAAAGTTTTGTGCACACAGTGAATCTGTGCAGTAAGTTCGCATACACTCCGTCCAACATGCGTGGTGTATAGTTAATCACTTCTGTCACAGCCATATCCTTGCAACCTGATCTCCCTCCAACTCGACATGGGACTCTTTGTTTTGCCCCACCAGAAAAAGTCTAGAGGCGGTAAACCTGGAGTTGTTGGTGGTCAAGCATGTGGTCCACCTCGACCGATCCACCAGTCCGCTTATGTTACGTACAGAAGGAACTGGAAAATGGACTGGCGCTTCATCATGCTGAAACCACAGTTCCTGCCGAAAGTCCAGTGGCACATCTTCCGAAAAATTCACCAGCACTTGCTGTAAGAATTTCAAGTACCAGCCATCAGATGGGGAGGAAGGATTTACATGCCAATCACGCTACCATCGAAGATAGCCGCACAGACACTGACGTCGAAGGTGTGCAAAAATCTTCGTGTACATTTGACTTTGGGGCTTTTCTGATGCCCAATGTGGCTATTTCGAGGGTTCAAAACACCTTCTGTTTTGAAATGTGCTTCTTTGGTGAACAAAATTCGCCCAGGAAACTGAAAAATCCTGACAACGGAGTAAAACACCAGGACAGAAATTGACACGTGTCACAAAAGCCGTCGGGAGCGTGGCGTGTACGTCCTGAGGGTGATACCGGTGGATTTGCTGTTCATACAGAACACGCCAAACAGATGAGGGAGACACATGCAAGTCTCGCGAATTTGCTCGGCTGCTCGTCGATGGGTTCTCTTCAACTTGAAGCACTTCGTCGTCAGTGCAACAGTGTGCCGCTGTCTTGGAGCATCGTAGTGCAGTACTAGTCACAATGATGTCAACTGACGCATAACCAGGAAGCATGAAAACAGGGCAGATGGGAATAGAGGACATCACGCGACATCGCGTCATCGTACCATTCATCAATGTGGGTAGCCTACATTATCAGGCGAACTGCGTAAGGAGCATAATAACGCGCGATTAAGTAGTTGTTGTTTTCCTTGTAACATGGAAACGAACCGTTTCCGGATATGGGTTCCTACGTAACACTTAATCTCGTAAGTCGCTGTTTCCTGACTACGACTTTCAGTGAAGTGTGAAAGACCCTATATATTTCAATCTGACATTAGAATTTTGATGCAGTTAATTCCTGGTTTCAGCCAACTCTCTGTGCCGAATGCTATGTTGGAATTATTATCTTCCGTGAGCGATACTCTACGGCTTTGAGGTATGTCATACCGGGGAAATAAAATATCCGAGACGGATCAAAACTACCACAAGGTGAGGACAGAACTTGAAGCCGTAGAAAAGGCAATATGTCTAGAACAGAACAAGACTGAAATAAAATGAGCTGGGTGGGAAGCTAAACTGTGGTAGCTTCACCCCTGTCCTTACCCAGCGCAGCGTTTGGATGCGGTCAGGGGACACCTAAATTGCTAAAAATCGAGAACGTTTCACACCAGGCTGATCATTACGTGAAAGAAACCAGGTAAAGGGCAAGGAAAAATCGCACGTATCAGAAACATTAACATAGCAACACGAAATGTAAAGTTTCGACGCATAAAGAAACAGAAATGGAACAAGATCTGGGAAAAGTTGATGTTATTATCGTTGCCATCACTGAAACGAAAAATAAATTAGAGAAAACGTTCGAATTTCAGAATTAGTTGATGATGATCTATCACAAGAACAAATAGCTGCTCCTGGAGTCTCCATCTGGTTGCAGCGTTAATGATAGAAGTCAACTGAACACTTTTGAACGAAGATATTTCTACGTCTTAAGGTAGAGAGAGAGATAGAAAGATACGTCTTCATATTTCCTCTATGTGCGCCAGAAGAAGGAAGAACTCAAAACACTAAAAAATTTTGTGACCTGTGAAAGAAAATATATTTACTTACCATGGGAGACAAACTTCCAAACGGGTAAGAGATCTGTAAAGGATACAGTTGGAACAGATGCCGAAAGTACACTGAATAACAATGGAAAGATCTAAGAGGGTTTGCCAAACGTAATGAATTAAGATAACAAACACATTTTTTAAACATCGAGAGATCCATAAATTTACATGTGCAGCTCTATGTACAGTGTTGAGCATAAAAAGGAATAATTAAGAATAAAAAACACAGGAGTCTGCAGAAGCTCGGATCTATAATCAGATCATTTCTTAGTATGAAGCGGCACAACTTTTTTTTAAACAATGATGGAAGAAACCACGCATAAACAACCAGTCGTAAATCACAGAAAATAAGTTGCACCTACTCCAAGAAAATATACCAAAAGAGACTAAACGAGAAACATCAAGTACAATCAGTAATTGAAAACATAAATGGAGAATGGAGTACTATTAAGGAAATTATAACTCAAGCAGCCGTTTAAACATTACGAATATAGAAAAAGAAATATTTTAAAACTAGACTAACAATTTGGAGCGACCATACTAGCAAACTAATAATCTTGTCATTACCTAACAGTATGAATTGCAGGGAGGATTATGGAAGTAAATCTGCTTTAGTATAGAAAGAAACATGAAAAACGGAGAGGGAAAGTTGGGATCGATAAGTGAGTGAAATAGAACATGATATTCATTGAAGACAAAGTATACTAAAGTAAGAAGCACTTGAATGAAGAAGAAATGCGTATGTACCAGTAGTCTTGAACGAACTGTGACAGATACCCGAACAACTGGAGATTGACGTACTAGGACATGCACTGATTGGATAGTGCTTTGATAATGGCTAGGCAGTAACCGAAATCTAAATTTGCTTAATAAAACGTGTAAGAAAAGGACAACTGACTCCTGTGCTCGATCATTTTGAAAGTCATGTCACAGTAGTTGAGTGCATCCACATTCCTAGTGGAAGGTAAATTGATGGACTACAACTTATTTTACAAGTTAATATAAATTTCGAAACTGAATGGTTTAAGTACTTTAAATGTTTACGGACTGACAATGAAGAACAACCAGAATTAAACACCAATACCACCGACTCTGTAGATCTGATAACATTGGATGAACTGAAAATGTGATCCTAGAAACGAAAAACGAAAACTTCAGCCTATTAAGTAAGTATTTGATTAACTTAAGTATAGGCTTTCAGTTTTTATGAGTGTTTCCTGACTGAGCAGACTTGTGCGAAACTAGTGGAAAAAGCTTTGGTGTGACATTTTTTCAGGAAATGTGATACATCACAATGCATAAGCTACCAAGAAATAATTCTGTTAAAATACTGTTAGAGCTGCATACTAATATTATAAATAAGAGTTTAATCTCACTAGTGGAAGCACGTATGTTAGAGGTACAGCACGGTTTTACAAAAGAAGGATCAGGGTTGGTTGGTTGATTTGGGGGAAGCGACCAAACAGGGAGGTAATCGGTACCGTCGGGTTAGGGAAGGATGGGGAAGGAAGTTGGACATGCCCCTTCAAAGGAATCATCCCGGCAGTTGCCTGAAGCGATTTAGGGAACCCTGGAAAACCAAGATGGCCGGACGCGGTTTTCAGCCGTCATCCTCCCGAATGCGAGTACAGTGTGATAACGACTGCAGCAGTTCAATCGGTGGTACATCATGTTCTGCCTGCCTTTTCGCTTTGGCACATGTACTTATGAAAATGAAAGAATTTAGATTACCAACTTGTTGTTGTTGTGGTCTTCAGTCTCCATGCTACTCTATCCTGCGCAAGGTTATTTATCTCCCAGCACATACTGCAACCCACATCCTTCTGAATCTGCTTAGTGTATTCAGCTCTTTGTCTCCCTCATCGATTTTTACCCTCCACGGTGCCCTCCAATACTAAATTGGTGATCCCTTGATGCCTCACAACATGTACTACCAACCAATCCCTTCTTCTAGTCAAATTGTGCAACAAATTTCTCTTCCTCCAAATTCTATGCAATACCTCGTCATTAGTTATGGATCTACCCATCTATTTTTCATCATCTTTCTGTAGCACCACATTTCGGAAACGGCTATTCTCTTCTTGTCCAAATTATTTATCGTCCATGTTTCACTTCCATGCATAGGTACACTCGATACAAGTACTTTCAGAAACGACTTCCTGACACTTAAATTTATATACGATGTTAATAAATTTCTCTTCTTTAGAAACAATTTCCTTGCCATTGCCAGTCTATATTTTATATCCTATCTACTTCGACCATCATCAGTTACTTTGCTTCCCAAATATCAAAACTCCTTTACTACTTTAAGTATCTCATTTCCTAATCTAATTCCCTCAGCATCACCCGACTTAATTCGCCTACATTCCATTATACTCGTTTTGTTTTTGTTGATGTTCATCTTATATCCTTCTTTAAAGACACTGTCTATTCCGTTCAACTGCTCTTACAAGTCCTTTGCTGTCTCTGACAGAATTACAATGTCATCGGCGAACCTCAAAGTTTTTATTTCTTCTCCATGGATTTTAATACCTACTCTAAATTTTTCTTTTGTTTCCTTTACTGCTCGCTCAATATACAGATTGAATAACATCAGGGAGAGGCTACAAAGCTGTCTCACTCCCTTCCTAACCACTGCTTCCCTTTCATGCCCTTCGACTCTTATAACAGCCATCTGGTTTCTGTACAAATTGTAAATAGCCTTTCGCTCCATGTATTTTACCCCTGCCACCTTTAGAATTTGAAAGAGAGTATTTCAGTGAACATTGTCAAAAGCTTTCTCTAAGTCTACAAATGCTATAAACGTAGGTTTGCCTTTCCTTAATCTTTCTTCTAAGATAGGTCAGTATTGCCTCACGTGTTGCAACATTTCTACGGAATCCAAACTGATCTTCCCCGAGGTCGGCTTCTACTAGTTTTTCCAATCGTGTGTAAAGAATTCGCGTTAGTATTTTGCAGCCGTGACTTATTAAACTGATAGTTCAGTAATTTTCACATCTGTCAACACCTGCTTGCTTTTGGATTGGAATTATTATTGTCTTCTTGAAGTTTGAGGGTATTTCGTCTGTCTCATACATCTTGCTCACGAGATGGTAGGGTTTTATCAGGACTGCCTTTCCCAAGGCCGTCAGTAGTTCTAATGGAATGTTGTCTACTCCCGGGGCCTTGTTACGACTCAGGTCTTTCAGTGCTCTGTCAAACTCTTCACGCAATATCATATCTCCCATTTCATCTTCATCTACATCCTCTTCCATTTCCATAATATTGTCCTCAAGTACATCGGCCTTGTATAGACCCTCTAGATACTCCTTCCACCTTTCTGCTTTTCCTTCTTTGCTTAGAACTGGGTCTCCATCTGAGCTCCTGATATTCATACAAGTGGCTCTCTTTTCTCCAAAGGTCGCTTTAATTTTCCTGTAGGTAGTACCTATCTTACCCCTAGTGAGATAAGTATCTACATCCTTATATTTGTCTGACATTCCACACTCCGTTCCGTAGAACGCCAGTTTTCTTTCTCCTGGTAACGACGTCCTCTTAAGTAGTCCCCACCCGGAGATCAGAATGGGGGACTATTTTACCTCCGGAATATTTTACCCGAGAGGACGCCATCATCATTTAAGCATACAGTAAAGGTGCATGCCCTCGGGAAAATTTACTGCCGTAGTTTCCCCTTGCTTTCAGTCGTTCGCAGTACCAGCACAGCAAGGCCGTTTTGGTTAGTGTTACAAGGCCAGATCAGTCAATCATCCAGACTGTTGCCCCTGCAACTACTGAAAAGGCTGCTGCCCCTCTTCAGGAACCACACGTTTGTCTGGCCTCTCAACAGATACCCCTCTGTTGTGGTTGCACCTACGGTACGGCTATCTGTATCGCTGAGGCACGCAAGCCTCCCCACCAACGGCAAGGTCTATGGTTCATGGGGGGCTACAACTTATTATGTTTTTATCGGCTACGAAAAGATATTTGCAAGCTAAAGCGGAAACAGCTGTGCGAATCACTAAAGAAAATGGGAGTTCCAGTATATTAAGGAAATAGTCATTCCGCCCGCGAACGTAACAATATAAGGATAATCCCGGAAAGAGAGGGTGACAGGACCTGCAAATGGTAATCGAGATGTGAGACAAGGCTGCCCACTGTCCCCCAAACTTTTCAATACTTATATTGATCACATGATTAATAAATGGTTGATTATACTAAATTGCACATTAAGAGGTGATAATTTTAGTTTAATGACAACGCTATTGAGTGTTAGCTTATAATTGGAGAATTTGTTCTTTAGTTATACTGAAGCTGTGAAGCACTGTTTACAGACAATTCTTCAAAGGATGGCAAATCTCGGCGTGACTGCGTCTGAAATTCTTGCTCAACTCATGTCACACAGAGGAATTACTTATTAAGAGGCACCTCCTTTATCGGGCTTATTATCAGAACAAAAGCAGCCGCTAGACGTTTGACATCACTTGACAGACTGTGACGATATGACTGATTACGGTGAAGAAAGATAAAATTCTCATTGGCGGTGCCTTCATATCTCAAGGCGCCACAGACTGACAGATATATGAGGTTCCTGCAAAGCAATGAGTGTCAGCTGTGGTACGTACGCAGTGAAAAACTGCGCATTCTCGTATGACGCATTGTTCATGAGCGGAAAGAAAAAGCAGTGCTACAGAACATATAAACATAGCACAGTTCTATTTAGATGCATTGCTGTATGGCTGAACAGCACTTCAATCGCTGTAGCTCTGAAAGAAAACAGAACTCTTCCCAGATGTGTCCGACCCATACATGCGCGAGAAGAAAAGAGGCTGTCGGATACTATTGATAAAGACGAATCCTGTTTTGCCATGAAGGGCAGGTCAGCTTATCAGCAGTCTTAGTCAGTCCCGATGCTATACTAATTTAATTACTTCGCAGCAACTGAATTTTCAGACATATGGCAAGTTACAGCGACTAAAGGTGAACCTAGATAGCAAGTTGCCAGATTTAACGATCATACTCTCTCCTCGAATTAGAGTCAGCAAAGCGATTGCGAACCATCATTTCCTATCGTGATATTGGCACAAAGATGTTGTAGTGCGTTCAAAATTTACGTTGCGTTGCAGCCGCCACCTTTGTAGCGAGTTACGAAGATGAAGAGATGTCAGCAGTGACGTTCACACACAAGGATGCCTTTCTGGCCCCTGTGAAGTAATACCGTTCGATTCACAGCCCACTGGCAAAATTTTCTGATTGCCCAGCATTCATGCTTGGTCAGCACAAGTTTTCAAGCGAATTTCTCTTTATGGAGAAATTTAATATATGGCCAGTCAAGTATCTAAGGCACGTCAACAAGGACGCCACCCACAGGCCCAGATTATTGATCATCGGAGGACCTACATCATCTCCTGCGGTTCCCTTATTAACCTCCAGATCCGCCATGTTTTAGTGAAAAACAGGTGTCTGAATTAATGTGTAACAACGCCGAGAAAGAAATATATTCATTAAAACTTATTTGCTTGGGATCGTACAATCTTAGGTAGACGCACATACAGGCTATAAATTATGAGTGCTTTGGAAGTCAGATCTGGGATCTGGAGAGACTCAATAAGATTCTCTAACTGTTCTTCCCAAAAACCTATCGTCTTCTAAAGTTGTGTCCCCAGTGCAGAAGACTGCTCGTCGGCCGTGGGAACTTCTTCGGCGGAGGCTGATACGCTCGTAACTTGAACCTGTGATCGGGCTTTTTGCGGGATGCCACTTCCTTAGGTTATTCTCTGTATCTACAGAGGGCAAGATCCGTAGTACTGACAATGAAGGTAGGCAACTAGTCTCATTTATATTTCCTGTTTGGTTATTATTTAAATATTTACACGTTTTACACTGCTTTTACGACACTTCTCATAGCTTTCTTAATTGTACGGTAACTTTTCCATTCAACTTTCGACATAGAATACGTCATGTCCGTCTCTCCAGAACGACCGAGACACAGTTACCACCAGTCCGTCCCTCTACAACGCCCGAATCAGAGGGACTAGTGCAGCTGAAGTACTTCGCCTCCCAGATGCGCCAAAGCGATCCGAAGGTGTCCGAAGTACTTCGGTTGCAATGTCGTTACTCTTATGTTGCTCAGAACTAGCGAAATTTAAGAAACAAAAACGATAGACTCGTAGGGTAACAATGACATGTTGTCATACTAAAACTGGGTTAAATACAATGAAAAGTATATAAATAATGAATTAGAGAAATTAGGCGTTTTGGTGCCTAGCACCCGAACATGGCCACGAATCAGAAACAAATCCAGTACAATTGGCGGGCTCGCCCTCGGGACTTGTATATATTATACCATCTGTTGCTTGTACCTCACTTCACTTCTGTATCATATGGTACTTCACGTGTATCAAGCCTCATGAACGCGAGCTTCCAGGAAAATAAAATACTGGCGGCCACAGCCAGGAATATCACAAGGCATGCCTTTCTCTTTTCACGACGAACTCTGGCAGTAGTGGTCATACGTCGGAGGTGGAGCTGTTAATTCCAGTGGGAGATGAAAACGCTCCAACACTTGTGGTTCAGTACGTTAAAGAAAATCGGCCTCATGTAGTGCAACGCGTGAAGACTCAGCGCCTTTCCACGACCAAGTACCTCGCAGAGCCTACTTCGGATACCTCGAACTCCTCATCCCTAGTTTCTGATGAAATCACGGGACAAATTGTTATTATCGCCATAAAATCACCGGTAATCACTATCGGTGATTGTGCTCTGCGAAACTGACACATCATGTTTGACCTTTCAAGCATCTCTGTCGAGAGTTCGGAGTTAAGCTTTTGGGGACTATGTTTTCGTGTTTAGTTAATGTAGCAAACTGGATCAAAACTTCGACTACGTTCCATTTTATTTGAATTATCGTTGTTGTTGTGGTCTTTCTTTCATTTGAAGACGTCGGCTTCAAAAGTAACAGTTAGTAAAATATTTCATCACAAAGAAAGTCCTCAGAGCCATGTACCTTACTTTTCACAAAAACCAGCGACAGGGACGAAGAGCGAGATGGTTGCGGAGTCTTATATGGCTTGACAAAACCAAATGGAGACCTTCTATTCATCTTTTGAGTTTGAATATCTTATACTTTTTCCGTGTCTACAGTTAAAATTATTGGAGAACTCACTCAGGAACGAGTGAACACCGACGGGGGCAGGACATACAACAACATCGCTTACAACGTGTTTTGCGAAGTGAAAAGGGCGTTTGTTAAACCAAAATTTTACAAAGTATATTTAATGTGTGTGTGTGTGTGTGTGTGTGTGTGTGTGCGTGTGTGTGTGTGTGTGTGTGTGTGTGTGTGTGTGTGCATTGCTCTCAGAACAAGAAAGAAGAAGGATGTGACTCAACAAAACGTGAGTAATAAGAAAAATATACACGCAAAACATATTGCCACGCCAAAATCATGTCTTTTTTTTTTTTATCTAGGGATGTGTTAACTCGCAAAACCATATAATGAAAAATCAAGGTAAGAACAAAAACAAACAAAATCTGTCTTTAGGCCTCATTTTGTTAAATCAGTTGCAACCTAAAATGTGTTCCCTTTTTACAGTTTTTCAATAAGCAAAACCCACTGATGGTGGCACAGAGGTGCCGAAACATGTTTGGATAAGAAGAAAAACAGTGTTCTGTATTAAAGGCGGAACTTATATCCAATAATTTTAACTGCAGACACGGATAAGGTACAAGAGCTGCAAATCCAAAAGATGAATATTTCGTCGCCCAGCCATACATTATCTCTCAAAGCTCTACAGTAAATAAACACCTTAATGAAACTTCAGAAGATAACCTCAACATACTGTTTAATAAAACTTGTCTAACTCGTAATTCCAGACTATACAAAGAGCTCTGTGAATAGCATGTCATCTGCTCCAAGGTGGAGATTATGTTGTTAAAATATGAAATTAAGGAACTATCAACTGAAAAAAATTGCTCACCAACGAAATTAGAATTTTCCAATAAATTCGCAATGTCACCACAAACTGAATAATTAACAGAGCCAGAAAAGGCACAGGTAAAGTAAATAAGGCTAGAACAACAGGAAGGATCAATCAGAGAACTGAACAGAATCATAAACACCACAAGCACATCCGCTGCAGTCATGATAATCGAAAACATCTGTTCCATGATAGAATCACCAAACTATCTAATGTTAATCTCACTAAACAAGAAATAATTCTACTGGAAAAAGGACCATAACACAGCGTCAACACACACATGTCACACAAAGTAATAGCAGATGTCATTAGAGAAAGCCTATGTATCTTCATTGTTTCTCAGATCAAAATTTATTAGCCTTACTTATTTCATACGTTGGTAATTCTGTAACATGTCGGTAGGTTTTCATATCAACAACGCTAAACGTGCTTGTGGTGAAACCTGGAATACGAATTCTGTGGGTAAATTGCAGTAAGCAATGGCAGTGATTAACTGATTGTGAACTACACTCCTGGAAATGGAAAAAAGAACACATTGACACTGGTGTGTCAGACCCACCATACTTGCTCCGGACACTGCGAGAGGGCTGTACAAGCAATGATCACACGCACGGCACAGCGGACACACCAGGAACCGCGGTGTTGGCCGTCGAATGGCGCTAGCTGCGCAGCATTTGTGCACCGCCGCCGTCAGTGTCAGCCAGTTTGCCGTGGCATACGGAGCTCCATCGCAGTCTTTAACACTGGTAGCATGCCGCGACAGCGTGGACGTGAACCGTATGTGCAGTTGACGGACTTTGAGCGAGGGCGTATAGTGGGCATGCGGGAGGCCGGGTGGACGTACCGCCGAATTGCTCAACACGTGGGGCGTGAGGTCTCCACAGTACATCGATGTTGTCGCCAGTGGTCGGCGGAAGGTGCACGTGCCCGTCGACCTGGGACCGGACCGCAGCGACGCACGGATGCACGCCAAGACCGTAGGATCCTACGCAGTGCCGTAGGGGACCGCACCGCCACTTCCCAGCAAATTAGGGACACTGTTGCTCCTGGGGTATCGGCGAGGATCATTCGCAACCGTCTCCATGAGGCTGGGCTACGGTCCCGCACACCGTTAGGCCGTCTTCCGCTCATGCCCCAACATCGTGCAGCCCGCCTCCAGTGGTGTCGCGACAGGCGTGAATGGAGGGACGAATGGAGACGTGTCGTCTTCAGCGATGAGAGTCGCTTCTGCCTTGGTGCCAATGATGGTCGTATGCGTGTTTGGCGCCGTGCAGGTGAGCGCCACAATCAGGACTGCATACGACCGAGGCACACAGGGCCAACACCCGGCATCATGGTGTGGGGAGCGATCTCCTACACTGGCCGTACACCACTGGTGATCGTCGAGGGGACACTGAATAGTGCACGGTACATCCAAACCGTCATCGAACCCATCGTTCTACCATTCCTAGACCGGCAAGGGAACTTGCTGTTCCAACAGGACAATGCACGTCCGCATGTATCCCGTGCCACCCAACGTGCTCTAGAAGGTGTAAGTCAACTACCCTGGCCAGCAAGATCTCCGGATCTGTCCCCCATTGCGCATATTTGGGACTGGATGAAGCGTCGTCTCACGCGGTCTGCACGTCCAGCACGAACGCTGGTCCAACTGAGGCGTCAGGTGGAAATGGCATGGCAAGCCGTTCTACAGGACTACATCCAGCATCTCTACGATCGTCTCCATGGGAGAATAGCAGCCTGCATTGCTGCGAAAGGTGGATATACACTGTACTAGTGCCGACATTGTGCATGCTCTGTTGCCTGTGTCTATGTGCCTGTGGTTCTGTCAGTGTGATAATGTGATGTATCTGACCCCAGGAATGTGTCAATAAAGTTTCCCCTTCCTGGGACAATGAATTCACGGTGTTCTTATTTCAATTTCCAGGAATGTATGTTTCGGTGTGACCTTTCACGTGTGAGGTGTCATCGACAATTTGTTTTGTCATTGTGTAGTCGAGAGGAAAAGTGTAAATTGTCTAATACTGAAATCATTATCTTGTAATCTCAGACTGCCATGAACGTGTTTATTTCACCAGAAGATCATTGAATGTTTTAATAGAAAAACCCTGCAGTGAATTTTTTAATGGAAAATCCCGCATTCTTCGCTCGTCCTTCTGTGGAAGATAAACCCGTGTGAAAGAACGAAAGCCGATTCCAAGTCTGTCTAATTAAAAAATCTTATAGAAAGTACGTAAGACGTTTCCAAACACAATGGTACAATTCAAAACCGTGATTAAGCGGCAGCGTTGTAGGAAACAATCTTTTTGTTATTACTTTGTACTATTTGGGATGGGTAATGACGGTTTTGAAAGGCGTAAGTGGGGAGTAGACGAAGAGAGTCTTCAAAATTTCCTTTCGGAAGCTGAAGAGCAAGAATGTTCCATTTCACATACCACAGCAGTTTTAAATGCAGTCAGCTCGGTACGCTCTTTCAGAGAAACACTCCTGGATGTTTTGAAATATAATTCGAAGGCTGATTGAAACATAAATATTATGAGGAGGCTAATTTCGACAATCTGCTTTTTAGCACGGTAAGAGTTAGCTCTTCAAGGTCATGACGAATCTGATGTGTCAGTAAATGAAGGAAATTATTTAGAACTTTTAGATTTATTAGCAGAAGAAGAACCATGCATGAAAGATCTTTTAGCATCCGATAGACGTACCCATAGACCGAAGTGCGCAAGGCATAGCCACTGTTTCATTGCAAGTGCTAAGCAGCTGGAATATTAATAAAAACAAATTAGTATCGCAAACATATGACAGCGGCAGTGTAATGGCATGGAAAAATTATGGTGTCCATTCTGTTGTGTAACGTCCATATCCTCATGCTCTCTTTATCCACTGCTGCGCACATCAATGGAACTTGGTTCTACTCTGCGACTGTAAAAAAATTACGCACGTAAAAATTTTTGAGGCAAATCTATCAGGATCAGCCTTTCCAGTGAATGAAGTGAACTTCTGATGGAAAGAGGATTTAAACTACCAAGTCTTGGTGAAACAACGTGGAATTTTCATTCACACGCTGTAAAAACTATTATTCTTCACTAAACACCTGAGAGCAACATCTAATGATGTGATAAACTTTGAAGGGTGGGATGATAATTCTTTACATCAAGCAACTAAACTAAATAGTATACTGGATAATCAAACTCTTTCCTTTATACTGCATCTGTACTATACAAGTATCTTGTTCGACATCTTGCAAAGTAAAACTGTTGACATAACACGCTGTAAGCTCGAAATTAAAAACTGCGTTAAGACTGTTGAAAGACTAAGATGTGAAGTGCATAGTGGAAGCTAAGAGCCTAATAATTACAGTAGGAGTATCGGAAATTAATTTTAACGGACAGAAGCAAGTACTCAAAAACTGAGAAGGCAAATATTCGAAATAAGTGACACTGCAGTAGTAAATGTGTAAACTGACATACGGCCGGGAGAGCGATGTGCTGACCACATGCCTCTCCATATCCGCATCCGGTGAAGCATGCGGGCTGAGGATGACACGGCGGTCGGTAGCGTTGGGCCTTCACGGCCTGTTCGGGCGGAGTGTAGTTTTTTAGTAGTAAACATGGAAACTTGATTCCAGGACTTCCGTGAAACAAGATTTACAGAAATCGTAAATGAGTAAAAGTTCTCAGGATATAATAAATCAAACAATTTCCGCATACGTGAAGTCGAAAAGCTGCTTCAAAATATCCTTTCTTTGATAGTAAAAAACTGGAAGGAGAACTTACGTTTCGTTACAGCACAGAGGATAAACGTCTACAGCCTCAGGAGTTCATTAAATCAGTTATAAACAATTGATTAAATAACATCTTCTCTGAATGTATGAAATTACTGTCGTTAGTTCTTGCATATCCATCAACCGTTGTCGTCTTGCGAAAGAAGCACCAGTGTATTAAAATAAGTTGAAACCTACTTTCACAACACAGTGGCAAATAACAGACGGTCAAACTTGTTGATTTTGGCTGTAGAGAAGGGAACTGTGAAATCTTCAATCAAATAGGAGGACTTCATATCTCATGTTATCGATGCTTACGTCCAGGAAAAGAACAGGAGGATAGAACTAATTTATAAAAAGAAAATATGTAATGGTGAGTTTCTATGTGTTACAATTTTATTAATGTGTACGTGTTTAATATTTTAATGTATTTATTTATAACAATTTCTGTAGTGGTTTTAATCCTAGTAGAAATAGGTAATTACGTCACTTTTACAGTGTTTTTGTTTCAGGATTTTTTCTTTCTTTGAAATTCGTGATTCTCAACCTACCCTACAAAAATTCACGCTTCGTCACTGAAAGTTATATACTGGTACCGTTATGTCGATTGTATAATATGTCTGACTGATGAACCCCTCTCCCCCCCACCCCCCCCACTCCACACACACACACACACACACACACACACACACACACACACACACACACACATAGAACAGCTACACATTGAAATAAACAACTTACACCGAAAGATTCACTTCGCATGACTTCATAAGATTTAGAAAACCGGCAACCACGAGCACCACCATTCACAATCTATGGAAGGACAGTGGAACTCATGCTCGACAGATTGAACGTAACACCATAAGCAAACAGAATTACACACAGGAGCTCAACACAATAAAACAAATAGCAGTGGAAAATGGTTGCAAGAACCATATAGCACAGAAATTAAACCAAAAAATTGGTAAACGGAAAAGAAACGAACTTACTAAACACCCACTAAGCCTTACACAACATAGAACACAACACAAAAACAGTACCGCATGTGAGACACAACAGTGCTACAGCACACTTTTAACACAAAATGGCATCTAGTCACTAACAATAACAAAACTTTGCAAAGAATAGGCAACAATTTTTTTTTAAAATGAAAAGAAAACAAGGACTTCAAATAGGATACAGGACAGACAACACAACAAGAAAAACTCAGAACTCAGAAGACACACACAAATAAATTAAAAAGATCAGGAATATATGAACTCAACATGCAGCACTTACCGATCAGTATATGTAGGACTAACATGTAGGAATTTTAGAAGTAGATACTCGGAACACCTCATAGCCCTAAAAAGTAACAGCACCCAGAGCACATTTTCTGACAACGTAATAGCTCATGACCACCACCCAGTTGCTACAGCAACAGATTTAAAAATACTGAAATCCAGCTACAGTCCATACCACAAGATATAAGAAAACTTCCACATACAGAAACAATAGCATATGGCAAACAAGTTTTAAATGAATGCATTACGCTCTATAAAGGCACACTGTTTCACATGTTAAAGGAAGTTTGCAGAAAAGACAACACAAATAGCTGAAACAGCTCTCTCTCTCTCTCTCTCTCTCTCTCTCTCTCTCTCACACACACACACACACACACACACGCACATACGCACACGGAAAAAGAGAGATAAAAGTAAGCAAAATTCAAATTTGGTGCCAAACTCACTCGGGAACAAATGAACGCCAACGGGGATAGGACGCACCACAACATCGTTTGCACCGCGGTTTGCGGAGTGAAAAGGGGTTTGTGAAACCAAAATTATACGAAGCGTATTTAATGTGGGTACACAGTGGTCTCCGAATGAGAAAGAAGAAAGATCTGTCACAACAAAACGTGAGCAGTAACCAAAAATATATGCTCAAAATATTTTACCATACCAAAACCACGTTTTTCAAAAATCAATGGATGTGTTAACTCGCTGATAAAACTGGCATTTACATCGTTTGGTTTCCAGATGACAAGCTATCAGTGGGCGACACCATATAGATCGTCCTGCAAAACCGTGTAACGTAAAATCGAGATAAGAACAAAAACGAACAGAAATTGTCTTTAGGCCTTATTTTGTTAGCTACAACCCAAAACATGTTCCGAAATCCACTGATTATGGCACAGAGGTGGCGAAACATGTTTGGCTACGAAGAAAAAACAATGTTTTGCATAAAAGCTTGTAATGGTACTTGAATTACGTAACCATTACGGCAGCTCACCCGAACCTCTCGATACCAGCTATATTCTACTGTGTTTCTGTAAAGTAGTTAACATATTTCTGAGACAACATTCAGATTTGATTTCATTTGTGATACATCGATATGTTTATATTGCAATGATATTATTCTTATGTGTATTCTTTCCTTTGTCACTATGATCTTTGACGTACTTGTAACTCTGATTTTTGGGCGCGTAAGCGATTAATAGTCAGTTAGTTAGTTGTTGAGTTGTTAGAGACTCGGACCTTGAGAAAGTCAAGTGTTGGACGTCATGTTGGAAAGACGCATAACGTAGTCCGCTTATAAAATGTGAACTTTAACAGCGACTGTGAGAGAGATGTTTTCAAGTATGTTTTGTATTGTGAAGTGATGTTTTGTGTTTAAGTGATATTGCAATAAAAGCAATTAAAAAGATGTGTAAATTAATTTCGGAGTGGTGATTATTTTTTTACATCACCATTGTCCAGCAAAAGTGTAATCTTCAAGGATGGTTTGTGAAGCGCATCTACATAACTCTTGAATATAGCAGAATAAAATCTAGGCCTCTTTGCATCCGAGCTTGGAATCATAACCACCTAGATTTTCAACGATTGGGCCATGATTTTACGACGAGACCAGCGTGGGAAACACAAGAAGATGAGTGCCTAGTTTTTTGATTATTACATGAAATGACTTTATTAACTGTGCTCTAATGACACCTGCCACAGAATATGACTGTTGTTGCCCGAAAATGCAGTATTTAGCAGCGTGAGCAACACCACAATCATTATTAAAATTTTGACCTTTGTTGTGGTAGGGTTGTTAGAAGCTGGAACCTGTATCTACTACTTTGAAATCCTCTCTGCGATGAATGGCGTTACAAATATTTCTTCGTCCACATACACATTCCTGAAGTAAATTTGGGGATTATCTGGCAACATTAATACACCGCTGGCCATTAAGATTGCAGTACCGTTCGTGGTAGCATATAAGGTAATTTTAGTTATTCTGCATATTCAATACAACAGAACAAATATACGATTAAATGTGCTGGGGATTTGGGTGCATACACGCTGCAAAATTGAGAATCCAGATGGAAATCTCCGGCAGAAACAGTAGCTCTAACCAGGGTCAGTACGAGAACACAAGCGACTTACAGTTTCCAGAATGAGTTATTCACTCAACAGCGGAGTGTGCACTGATATGAAACTTACTCGAAGGTTAAAACTGTGTGCCGGACAGAGACTGGAACGGGGGACATCTGCCTTTGACGGACAAGAGCAAGAGCTCTAACGACTGACCCAGCCACGACTCGCGACCTGTCTCCACAGCATTACTTACGCCTCTACCTCATTTTCTGTCTTTCAAGCTTCACAGAAGTCCTTCTGTGTAACTTGCAGCACGATCACTCCCGTAAGAAAGGATATTGCGGTCAATGTGGAGGCTGGCCGTGTGGCATCGCCCGCTCTGCCTGTGAGTGGACATGTGGCCGCTCCTTCAGCAAGGTCCGAGCAGGCACACGGGGGGAGGGGTTTATTAGATATTGGGAGCTCCAACGTTAGGCGGGTGATGGAGCCCCTTAGGGAAATGGCGGAAAAGTCGGGGAAGAGCTGCTTGCCGGGGGGTCTCATCCGAGTTGTGGAGGAGGCCCTGCCGGCGGTGATAGAGAGCACTGGGTGCAAAAATGGCTCTGAGCACTATGCGACTTAACTTCTGAGGTCATCAGTCGCCTAGAACTTAGAACTAATTAAACCTAACTAACCTAAGGACAGCACACACATCCATGCCCGAGGCAGGATTCGAACCTGCGGCCGTAGCGGTCGCCCGGCTCCAGACTGTAGCGCCTAGAACCGCACGGCCACTCCGGCCGGCCACTGGGTGCACCCGACTGCAAATTGTTGCTCATGTCGGCACCAATGACTCCTGCCGTCTGGGTTTAGAGATCATCTTCAGTTCGTACAGGCGGTTGGCGGAACTGGTGAAGGCGGGAAGCCTCGCTCGTGGGGTGGAATCAGAGCTAACTATTTGCAGTATCGTTCCCAGAAGTGGAAGGCTTAAACCAGAGGCTCAGACGATTCTGCGGAGATCTGGGGTGCAAATTTCTCGACCTCCGCTATCGGGTGGAGAAATGTAGGGTCCCCCTGAATAGGTCAGGCGTGCAATACACGCCGGAAGCGGCTACAAGGGTAGCGGAGTATATGTGGAGTGCACATGTGGGTTTTTTAGGTTAGACAATTTCCTCCCTAGGCCCGACAAGACGCCTCCTGAGACGCGGCAAGGTAGGTGTAGGCAAAATGCAACAGCGAATAACAATATTAATGTGCTAATAGTAAACTACAGGAGCGTCTATAGAAAGGTCCCAGAACTGCTCTCATTAATAAACGGTCACAACGCCCATATAGTACTAGGGACAGAAAGTTGGCTGAAACCAGACGTAAACAGTAATGAAATCCTAAACTCAGATTGGAATGTATACCGTAGAGACAGGCTGGACAGTGAAGGGGGAGGCGTGTTTATAGCGATAAGAAATGCAATAGTATCGAAGGAAATTGACGGAGATCCGAAATGTGAAATAATTTGGGTGAAGGTCACGGTTAAAGCAGGCTCAGATATGGTAACTGGATGTCTCTATAGGCCCCCTGGCTCAGCAGCTGTTGTGGCTGAGCACCTGAAGGATAATTTGGAAAATATTTCGAGTAGATTTCCCCACCATGTTATAGTTCTGGGTGGAGATTTTAATTTGCCGGATATAGACTGGGAGACTCAAACGTTCATAACGGGTGGCAGAGACAAAGAATCCAGTGAAATTTTTTTAAGTGCTTTATCTGAAAACTACCTTGAGCAGTTAAACAGAGAACCGACTCGTGGCGATAACATATTAGACCTTCTGGTGACAAACAGACCCGAACTGTTTGAAACAGTTAACGCTGAACAGGGAATCAGCGATCATAAAGCGGTTATTGCATCGATGATTTAAGCCGTAAATAGAAATATTAAAACAGGTAGGAAGATTTTTCTGTTTAGCAAAAGTGACGAGAAGCAGATTACACAGTACCTGACGGCTCAACACAAAAGTTTTGTCTCAAGTACAGATAGTGTTGAGGATCAGTGGACAAAGTTCAAAACCATCGTACAATATGCGTTAGATGAGTATGTGCCAAGCAAGATCGTAAGAGGTGGAAAAGAGCCACCGTGGTACAACAACCGAGTTAGAAAACTGCTGCGGAAGCAGAAGGAACTTCACAGCAAACATAAACATAGCCAAAGCCTTGCAGACAAACAAAAATTACGTGAAGCGAAATGTAGTGTGAGGAGGACTATGCGAGAGGCGTTCAATGAATTCGAAAGTAAAGTTCTATGTACTGACTTGGCAGAAAATCCTAAGAAATTTTGGTCTTATGTCAAAGCGGTAGGTGGATCAAAACAAAATGTCCAGATACTCTGTGACCAAAATGGTACTGAAACAGAGGATGACAGACTAAAGGCCGAAATACTAAATGTCTCTTTCTTTCCAAAGCTGTTTCACAGAGGAAGACTGCACTGTAGTTCCTTCTCTAGACTGGCGCACAGATGACAAAATGGTAGATATCGAAATAGACGACAGAGGGATAGAGAAACAATTAAAATCGCTCAAAAGAGGAAAGGCCGCTGGACCTGATGGGATACCAGTTCCATTTTACACAGAGTACACGAAGGAAGTTGCCCCCCTTCTTGCAGCGGTGTACCGTAGGTCTCTAGAAGAGCGTAGCGTTCCAAAGGATTGAAAAAGGGCACAGGTCATCCCCGTTTTCAAGAAGGGACGTCGAACACATGTGCAGAACTATAGACATATATCTCTAACGTCGATCAGTTGTAGAATTTTGGAACACGTATTACGTTCGAGTATAATGACTTTTCTGGAGACTAGAAATCTACTCTGTAGGAATCAGCATGGGTTTCGAAAAAGACGGTCGTGTGAAACCCAGCTCGCGATATTCGTCCACGAGACTCAGAGGGCCATAGACACGGGTTCACAGGTAGATGCCGTGTTTCTTGACTTGCGCGAGGCGTTCGATACAGTTCCCCACAGTCGTTTAATGAACAAAGTAAGAGCATATGGACTCTCAGACCAATTGTGTGATTGGATTGAAGAGTTCCTAGATAACAGAACGCAGCATGTCATTCTCAATGGAGAGAAGGCTTCCGAAGTAAGAGTGATTTCACCTGTGCCGCAGGGGAGTGTCATGGGACCGTTGCTATTCACAATACACATAAATGACCTTGTGGATGACATCGGAAGTTCATTGAGGCTTTTTGCAGATGATGCTGTGGTGTATCAAGAGGTTGTAACAATGGAAAATTGTACTGAAATGCAGGAGGATCTGCAGCGAATTGATGCATGGTACAGGGAATGGCAATTGAATCTCAATGTAGACAAGTGTAATGTGCTGCGAATACATAGAAAGATAGATCCCTATCATTTAGCTACAAAATAGCAGGTCAGCAACTGGAAGCAGTTAATTCCATAAATTACCTGTGAGTACGCATTAGGATTGATTTACAATGGAATGATCATATAAAGTTGATCGTCGGTAAATCAGATGCCAGACTGAGATTCATTGGAAGAATCCTAAGGAAATGAAATCCGAAAACAAATGAAGTAGGTTACAGTACGCTTGTTCGCCCACTGCTTGAATACTGCTCAGCAGTGTGGGATCCGTACCAGATAGGGTTGATAGAAGAGATAGAGAAGATCCAACGAAGAGCAGCGCGCTTCGTTACAGGATCATTTAGTAATCGCGAAAGCGTTACGGAGATGATAGAGAAACTCCAGTGGAAGACTCTGCAGGAGAGACGCCCAGTAGCTCGGTACGGGCTTTTTTTAAAGTTTGGAGAACCTAACTTCACCTAAGAGTCTAGTAGTATATTGCTCCCTCGTACGTATATCTCGCGAAGAGACCATGAGGATAAAATTAGAGAGATTAGAACGCACACAGAAGCATACCGACAATCCTTCTTTCCACGAACAAATACGAGACTGGAATAGAAGGGAGAACCGATAGAGGTACTCAGGGTACCCTCCGCCACACACCGTCAGGTGGCTTGCGGAGTATGGGTGTAGATGTAGATGTAGACATGGTTAGGCACAGCCTGGGGGATGTTTCCTGAACGAGTTACTACTTGACACCCCGTCCCTCCGTCCTCTTCTCCTTGTACAGTTTCATCCGTATCTGATCTCGCTACCAATTGTGATCCATCTGACCTTTCTGGCGCTATTCGCATGGAGCGGCAGCGATCGTGCATAGCGTGGAGTATGGTCTTCCTGCATCCATCGATTCTGTATTGATTGTTGATGGCCCACGATTCTGCAGCTGTCTAATTCGATAAATGGTTTCAGGCATCTCTCCATCTTCCATAATACGATCTTCTCATAAAAAAGCATTCAACTGCAATTACTGAAAGAGAAACGGGCTGTGTAATATTGCCTTGTGTTCTGAATGGAGATGGAATCATTCCTACCTACTCTGCAGGGTCGCGTTGATATGGTCATCACTGGCATACCCAGGCATGTAGCGCAGTTTTTAACCCAAATTGATGTTTGTTAATCTTGTAAGTTTAGTGGCCAGTGGTGTACTATAATGCTTATAACACACATCAACACGGCCTTTTATTTAGAAAAACTCACTACCTTAATTCATTAATGAACGCGTCATTCCGTATGTGGATTACTTTCACAAAATGATCTACTGCGTCGGATTTAGGGGAGCTGAAGAGTACTAACGAGCCAACGAGTGATGTGCATACCATTCAGTTTCAGCGCCGGTGGTAACCTTCGAGGAACTGATATCTCACTGATAACGGAGCGGTGTCCCGCTATCTCAGACACACCGGGCGCGGCTGGCTGACCACCGGGTCAGACGGCCGGCAGACATGGCACGAGTAGGAGGCGCGGTGACGGTGACCATCCCGCAGGGCACGCTCAGGGGCCGCAAGGCCAAGGCGCCCTCCGGCAGGCCCTACAGCGCCTTCCAGGCCATCCCGTATGCACTGCCGCCTGTCGGCCGTCTCAGGTTGAAGGCGAGCTCTCTTAAGAACTACATTTACTATGATCAAGTAGTCTGATAAAGCTAATCCATTTAGTGCATTTCACTTCTGAGTCATCAGTAATCTGGAACACGTGGCCCGCCACTACGTCCTCTCCCGTGCCAATCTCTTCATCTGAGAAAGCACGTACACCCATCGTCTTCAGTTATTTTAGAAATATAACCCAACTTTTGTCTTCTACAATTTTTTCCCTCTAGAGCCCGCTCTTGTGCCATGGACATTCCCTGCGTCTAAAACAATTCTCTCCCTCGCCCTTTCTAATCAATCCACCCACTTTCCAGCATCCTTCTACAACACATCTTAAACAATTCGATACTGTTCACTTATTATAACCTCTCTCGGTTCTCAGTACACGTAAGGACGAAGGCTGCCACGATACAACTTGAAACGTCCCCTTAGAAAAATTAGTTAATTACTGTGCTGATAAAACTCTTACATTATTTGCTTTTCAAACAGCTGAGCAGAACTGAACGCACTCAGACATTTCACTCTTTACCTGTACTGATCAACACTAAACTGACAAACAATATTTTTAGCGCAACGCAATCTGACTTTCAAAAATCCCTACAAAAGAATGGCCCTGACTAACATTAACCTATACCTTTCACAAATCACTTACCTCACCAAAAATCTTGGTTACTCGAACTACTGCAATACAGCGAGCGCCACTACTGCCAGCAAAATAAAAGATTCAAACTACTGAAGGCACTAACTACTGATAGGCATAGTTAGCAAATGAAAGATTTTGATAGAGAACAAACGATGTATTTACCTTAATAGTGTTCAAAAGTCATAATATATATAGCAGTTCATGACATGCAGTCTTACAAGTTTCAAAACTCCGCCATTTCTCTCTTCACATCCACCACTGCTGGCGGCTCACCTCCAACTGCGCAACGCGACGTGCTGTTAACATCCAGCTGCCCAACACTACAATGGCAGACAACAATGCAAACTAGCCACAGACTGCACACAGCACAGCTAGTGATTTTCATACAGAGCGCTACGTGGCGTTACCAATAAGAAAACGTAAACAGCCTACTTACAAACTCTTAACTCGTGTGCAATCCTCTACGTCCACGCAAAACTACTGCAGCCTACATTCATTCGAAATTGTATACCGTATTATGCAAGAAGTACTCCCTCTACAGTTTTTACGAACCATGCTCTCCGCCATTACCAAACTGATAATCCGTTGCTGCTACAGTACGAGTGCTACCAGCTGGTATCTTGTTTTAATGAAGTTGTGACACAAATTTATTTTATCACCAGTTCGACTCAGTTCCTATTCATTAATCGTCCACTCTGTCCACTGTCCAACTAATCCGCCTCAGCAGGAGAGTTGTCACTTCGTCTGTCTGCTCTGTGAATAACAAGGGTTCGATCCCCGGAATCGCCAGTGTCTTTTACTTTTTGGGACAGCTGTTACGGTGCGTATTCATCCTCGTGAGGCCAATTGAGGAGCCACGCGTCCGACCAGTAGCAATGTCAAGGTCAAGAGATCCCATAACGATCTGGAGAACGGTGAGCTGTCCATCTGTATACCGTTTCCTATGACGCCTTTGGCAGAAGACGACACGGCGGCAGGTCAGGCCCGTTTCGCCCGTCTAGGGCGAGAACGTGGAACCTTACTTACCCATCTAACCTTGAGCATAATTCTGTAGCACCACATTTCAAAAGCTTCAGTTCATTTATTCTGTATGGTGTGTATCAACTAAGTTTCGCTTCTCTACAAGGCTACTCTTGCAGGAATTTATGTTCAGAAATTTTGTCACCAAATTTATCTTTTTTGGATCATATTTTTTACTGTTGTGAATCTGTATTTTGAATCATTTGCACAAGTACTTAGGCTATTTTCAGTTACCTTTCTGTCCCAATTTCATAACTCATCTACTTCTTACAGTGTTCAGTTTGTATATTCAATTTCCTTATGATAGGGTTTAATTCTGATACATTTCTTTGACCATGTTTTATTTTTTACTGATGTCCACCTGGCTACCTCTTTTCAAGATAGCGCCTACTCTGTTCGACCGATTTGTCAGATCCTAACAGACTGACAGAATTACAATGTCAATGGCAAAACTTCAAAGTTTTAATTTCGTGACCCCGAACTTTAAATACCTTTCCGAAGTTCTCGTTGGATACCGATACTTGTTCAGTATACAGACTGAATAACATTGGTGATGGGATACAGCCCTGTCTCACTTACTTCTCAATCACAGAGTCCCTATCATATCACAGCAAATGCAGTCTGCTCTCCGTACAAGTTGTGTGATAACCTATCGCTCCTCGCATTTTTCCTTGCTGCCATCTAGTCAACGTTGTCAAAAACGTTCCATAAAGCTCTACATACTGTAAACGTAGATTTTACTTCCTTTACTGAATGTGTTATTACCAGCTGTACCCCACAAAATTCTGCGATAGCAATGTTAAGCTCATTATGAATAACAAAGCCTAACTCATAGGCGACTAGTTTTATCGGCAGTACAGGGTTTCCTTCTGAAAAATTTCGTGCAAGACGAACATCCGGCGACAAATCTCTATTTATTCCCATTCTCCTTTTTCTCGTCTCTCCAGTACAACACGAACTCCAATAGTAAATTGATAAGCCTTAGATCGTTGTCCACAATGAGAATGCGAACACTTTTGACGTGGAAATACATGTTCGGAAAGCGATTTGCCCATATCTTTCCACCACCCAGTACTTCATCTTTCTAGTAATCGTGCTGTTTCAAATAATTATGAATAGTGATATAAAAGAAAATGTGGAGATTCGATAAACAATGAACAAGACAGCGACATGGTAACGAAAAAAAAAAGAATTAAAGAAGTCATAAAGGGCTATGAAACAATTAAAGCATTCGTTAAAGGAATTCACAGACAGCAGAGCAGAACATATCCGTTTCCAGAAGACAATCTGAATATTCAGGATGATGACACAGGTTGTTGAAGCAGATGGAATAGGAAGAAAAGAGAGACTACAGGAAAGTCTGAGACGTATTATCGGGTAAATTTTGATGCTGAGTGGTTGAAAAGAGCTAAATAAATAAAATTGTTACATTTAAAATATGAAAATAAAAATTTTTAAAATGGCAATGCCTTTCCCAGGAATAGAATATACTGGTAATGCTTTAGTCTCAGACTGACATAACTCAGTAGTGAAATTTACACTGAAGTTCATTCTCATGAGACTTTTTCTGTCTCCCAAATCGAGGTTATGACTCACGTCCTCGTATTTACGATCATCACTCTCCCAGATAATACATATAACATAAACATACTTCACACTTTCAAGCTTCGATTAATTAGTACAGCTTTCTTACTTTCTAAAGTTTCACAGAGACCTTTCTACAAATCCGGTAGGCTGAGGTACCACATCGACTCTAGCTGTTACCCATAGGCTATCGATAACTTTTTATCCATTAACCTCTCGACAGTTCTATACAGCAAGACCAGTTGAATTTTCATTATGTGTAATATATGGTAAAGGACAAGGGTTACAGTTCGACATGCCATTGGCAAACAGGAGATGGAGTGCTGGTTCAGGTGGATAACGATTTAGGAGGATAACGATCAGGAGACGGAAGGAAGGAAGATACCGTTTGCGTGTCCCGTCAACGTCGACATTGACTCAAACGAGACAATGACTTCTGCAGCAAAAATTAACCTCTACATAGTTTAAGAATTTATAATGACCGCAATTTAACGAACACATTTGCTTCAGTAAAAAGCAGACACGGAACCCAAAACAATCTAACCCACCAACTGGACAAAATTTGGGACGATGTCCCTTTGGATGACATCCAATTACTCCTATCAATCAGTGCCAAGCCGAATAATTGCTTGTTTAAGTGCTAGAGTTAGACCAACGCTTTAATAACTTACTCAGTTTGTGAAGCTGTTCTTTCTGAAAATGTAATCATTTGTTTGCCTCTACATGTACAGAGCATCTACCTATTTCTGTCCCATTGGAATAATTGCTTGGTGATGGATTGCTTTTTTTTCTCTTAGAGTGTATTAGAAACCGGTATGCATTTGCTTCCGGCGTTCACAGGCAAACATTAAGGGAAAGAGCAATATATCTAATCATTCTATTTACGTGGCCATATAAATTCAAGAACACTTTGTTTTCAAGAACAATGATTTGTACTAAATTTTGTTTTTTGCTATGAAAACAGGAACTACTATCCAATATAAGAAGGTAAATTCGATGTATCTATTAAGCTTTCATGATGATATATACATTTTGATTCCAAAGGCTGGAAAGTAAATTGATACCCTTTGTAACCTTTTTCATTCTCTAATTCCTTCTGTATCTCATCTTTTTTTTTTTTTTTTTTTTTTTTGGTCATCAGTCTACTGACTGGTTTGATGCGGCCCGCCACGAATTCCTTTCCTGTGCTAACCACTTCATCTCAGAGTAGCACTTGCAAACTACGTCCTCAATTATTTGCTTGACGTATTCCAATCTCTGTCTTCCTCTACAGTTTTTGCCCTCTACAGCTCCCTCTAGTACCATGGAAGTCATTCCCTCATGTCTTAGCAGATGTCCTATCATCCTGTCCCTTCCCCTTATCAGTGTTTTCCACATATTCCTTTCCTCTCCGATTCTGCATAGAACCTCCTTATTCCTTACCTTATCAGTCCACCTAATTTTCAACATTCGTCTATAGCACCACATCTCAAATTCTTCGATTCTCTTCTGTTCCGGTTTTCCCACAGTCCATTTTTCACTACCATTCAATGCTGTATTCCAGACGTACATCCTCAGAAATTTCTTCCTCAAATTAAGGCCGGTATTTGATAATAGTAGAGTTCTCTTCGCCAGAAATGCCTTTTTTGCCATAGCGAGTCTGCTTTTGATGTCCTCCTAGCTCCGTCCGTCATTGATTATTTTACTGCCTAGGTAGCAGAATTCCTTAACTTCATTGACTTCGTGACCATCAATCCTGATGTTAAGTTTCTCGCTGTTCTCATTTCTACTACTTCTCATTACCTTCGTCTTTCTCCGATTTACTCTCAAACCATACTGTGTACTCATTAGACTGTTCATTCCGTTAAGCAGATCATTTAATTCTTCTTCACTTTCACTCAGGATAGCAATGTCATCAGCGAATCGTATCATTGATATCCTTTCGCCTTGTATTTTAATTCCACTCCTGAACCTTTCTTTTATTTCCATCATTGCTTCCTCGATGTACAGATTGAAGAGTAGGGGCGAAAGGCTTACAGCCTTGTCTTACACCCTTCTTAATACGAGCACTTCGTTCTTGATCGTCCACTCTTATTATTCCCTCATGTTTGTTGTACATATTGTATATGACTCGTCTCTCCCTATAGTTTACCCCTACTTTTTTCAGAATCTCGAACAGCTTGCACCATTTTATATTGTCGAACGCTTTTTCCAGGTCGACAAATCGTATGAAAGTGTCTTGATTTTTCTTTAGCCTTGCTTCCATTATTATGCCGTAACGTCAGAATCGCCTCTCTCGTCCCTTTACTTTTCCTAAAGCCAAACTGATCGGCAGCTAGCGCATTCTCAATTTTCTTTTCCATTCTTCTGTATATTATTCTTGTAAGCAGCTTCGATGCATGAGCTGTTAAGCTGATTTTACGATAATTCTCGCAATTGTCAGCTCTTGCCGTCTTCGGAATTGTGTGGATGATTCTTTTCCGAAAGTCAGATGGTATGTCGCCAGACTCATATATTCTACACACCAACGTGAATAGTCGTTTTGTTGCCACTTCCCCCAATGATTTTAGAAAATCTGATGGAATGTTATCTATCCCTTCTGCCTTATTTGACCGTAAGTCCTCCAAAGCTCTTTTAAATTCCGATTCTAATACTGGATCCCCTATCTCTTTTAAATCGACTCTTGTTTCTTCTTCTATCACATCAGACAAATCTTCGCCCTCATAGAGGCCTTCAATGTATTCTTTCCACCTATCTGCTCTCTCCTCGCCGGCCGCGGTGGTCTAGCGGTTCTAGGCGCTCAGTCCGGAACCGCGCAACTGCTACGGTCGCAGGTTCGAATCCTGCCTCGGGCATGGATGTGTGTGATGTCCTTAGGTTGGTTAGGTTTAATTAGTTCTAAGTTCTAGGCGACTGATGACCTCAGAAGTTAAGTCCCATAGTGCTCAGAGCCCTTTGAACCATTTTTCAACATTCCACAACTTTTCTACACTTACTTGATTAGATCGGAAGGAGTGAGGCCTGTCTCTTAAAAAGGCGTTAAGAGCATTTTTATCAGCTTCTTTAAATAGATATACTTAGCGTTTCTTTTTGATGGTTGTAGGTGTTACGGTATTCAGCCTAGCAGAAACTGCCTTGTGGTCGCTAATCCCTGTATTCGTCACGATACTCACTATTTCTCCTGGATTCTTTGTTGCTGAAAGGTCAAGTACGCTTTCACAACCATTTACGCTTCGAGAGGGCTCATGAGCTAATTGTTCAAATTAATTTTCCAAGAAAGCATTCAGTACAATTTCGAATGACGTTTTGTGCCTGCCGTCGGCTTTAAACGTATAATTTTTCCAGCATATCGTGGGTAGATTAAAGCCACCACCGACTATAATTATATGAGCGGAGTACTTATTTAAAATGAGACTCAAGTTTTCTTTGAACTATTCAGTAACTATATCTTCTGAGCCAGGGGGGGGGGGGGGGGTCGCTAAAACGATCCAATTAACAGTTTAGTCCGATTGTCAGGTATAACCTCTACCCATACTATTTCACACGAACTATCTACTTCAATTTCGCTACAAGGCAAACTACCTCTGACAGCAATAAATACTCCACCATCACTTGTATCTAATCTATCCTTTCTGAACTCTGTTAGATCGTTTGAAAAAATTTCGGCTGATTTTATTTTCGGCTTTAGCCAGCTCACTGTACCTACAACTGTTTGAGCTTCAGTGCTTTCTATTTGGGCTTGGAGCTCGGGTTCTTTCCCAACATAGCTACGATAGTCTACAATACCAATCGTTTCTACAAGTACCTGACTGTGTTTTACCTGCCCACTATTAGACGGACGTCCTTTCTGTGGTTCCCTGAGACCCTCTAACCTTATATTCTCATTTGTTGTTGATTAATACTGTCAATAATAGTAGTTACTTCCCTTGTAGAGCAAGTTTGTGATTATTGTAGTCAGTTTTTAACATCTTCTTATTGTAGTAGCGGAACTTAGATAAAGTTGTTTTCTTGTTTCAATAATTGTAAAATTTTACTATGAGCGAGAAGTGTGGGCTTTGCCGTAGGTTCGTGAGTAGTGGATTGCGGTGTGAGACTTGTTCGAAGTATTTTCACTGGGGGGAATGCAGTGGGGAAGCCAGTGGGCATTCTGGTGAGATCCTCTCCTGGAACTGCAGGTTATGTAGCAAGAGTAAGCTGATAGAGGAGCAGGAGCGTAAGATCTGTGCCCTTCGGGTGCAGTTGAAAAACGCACAGGAGGAGCTAGATAGAATGAGGAGGGAGAAGGGGGTTGGGGAATGGGAGCTGGCTGTTGGCAAGAGATCTGCTAGGAGAAGGAGATTTTCAGATAGTTTTACTATTGGTGTTTGTAATAGATATGACCAACTGTCAGAGTCTAGTGGAGAGGAATCTCTAGTAACTGTAGATGTAGGAAGTATGCAGCAGACCTCAGCAGTTACGGTGGCTAGGACAGTTGCAAAGTCTAAGAGAAAGAAGAAGGTTCTGCTGTTAGGTAGTTCTCATGGTAGAGGTGTAGGCCAGCAGTTGCAGGAAGTTTTGGGGAGTGAGTACCAGGTCACCAGCATTGTGAAGCCTAATGCAGGATTGGCTCAGGTGACTTTTAACATAGAGGGCTTATGTAGGGATTTTACTAAAGAGGACCAGGTAGTGATTGTGGGTGGGGCTGGTAATAGTATTGATAGGGATGGGAAGTATGACATAGAAGGTGACCTGGAAAAGATAGCCACTCAGACTGGCAACACGAATGTGCATTTCGTGGAACTGTTTCAGCGTCACGATCGGCCTCATCTTAATACAGCCGTCAGGCGTAATAACATGAGACTTGGGGGTGCGCTGATGACAGAAGGCAAGAGTCACATTTCAGTGGTGTCGGTGGAGTCTATCAGCAGGACGGGTTTCACTAGACATGGCCTACACCTCAACAGGTATGGGAAGGGGAGGTTGGCAAAACTTATAGGTGACAGCATAGGTGGGGGTGGTGGGATCACTCATGGGAAAATTCCGGTTGTTGTGGGTGTTAGAGCTGTACCTTTTTTAGATTGAAGTCAGCTGATAGGTATTCCCGCTTAAGGGAAGTCTCTCTAACAAAGAAAGCACTTTCTACAAAGCTTGGGTATCCGATTAATGAGGGAATTAGTATATTTCATCAAAATATACAAGGTATTAGAGATAAAGTTAGTGAACTGCTTATAGATGTTGACTCTGAAATTATTGGTATATCTGAACACTTCTTAAATAAGGAGATAATTCACAGGCTTCCTTTACCGGGATACAGGTTGGCTGGTAGCTTTTCTAGGAGCTCTTTGCGGTGTGGGGGAGTAGCCATGTATGCGAAAAACGGTATCCCATTTGAGTCAATTGATGTTTCAAAGTACTGCACTCAAAAGGTGTTTGAATGTTGTGCAGGTGTGGTTAAATTTAGTGGAGCTAAACTTCTTACTGTTGTTATTTATAGATCCCCAGACTCTGATTTCACAACATTTTTGCTAAAGCTAGAGGAGGTTCTTGGTTCACTTTATAGGAAATACAAAAAGTTAGTTATATGTGGTGACTTCAATGTTAATTGTATAAGTGATTGTGCAAGGAAAAGGATGCTGGTAGACCTCCTTAATTCATATAATCTTATGCAAACCGTATTCTTTCCAACGAGAGTGCAAGGGAACAGTAGAACAACCATAGACAATATTTTTGTTCATTCGTCATTATTAGAAGGGCATTCTGTTAGCAAATAGGTGAATGGCCTTTCAGATCATGATGCACAAATTTTAAGTCTAAAAGATTTTTGTGCTGCAACACATGTTAAATATAGTTACCAACTTTTTAGGAAAGCTGATCCAGTTGCTGTACAGACTTTTGTAAACCTTATCAAGGAACAAGAGTGGCAAGATGTTAATAGTGCTGATACAGTAGACGATAAATATAATGCTTTCCTCAAGACTTTTCTCGTGCTCTTTGAAAGTTGCTTTCCGTTAGAACGTTCAAAACAGGGTACTAGCACAAACAGGCAGCCTGGGTGGCTGACTAAAGGGATAAGAATATCTTGTAGAACAAAGTGGCAATTATATCAAAACGTTAGAAACAGTCACAATCTAAATGCAGCAGCCCATTACAAACAGTATTGTAAGGTGCTTAAAAAGTTATTAGGAAGGCAAAAAGTATGTGGTATGCAGATAGAATAGCTAAGTCTCAGGATAAAATTAAAACCATATGGTCAGTCGTAAAGGAAGTGGCTGGTCTGCAGAGACAGGTCGAGAATATAGAATCAGTGCATAGTGGGGATGTCTGTGTTACTGATAAGTCGCATATATGTACAGTACTTAATAATCACTTTCTGAATATAGCAGGTGAACTAAATAGAAACCTAGTCCCAACAGGGAATCATATAGCGCTCTTAGAAAAAGTGTTCCGAGACTGTTACCTGAAATGCTCCTCCATGATACTGACAAGAGGGAGATTGAGTTAATAATTAAATCACTAAAGACCAAAAACTCTCATGGATATGACGGGGTATCTAGCAGAATACTGAAGTATTGTTCCACGTATATTAGCTCAGTACTTAGCCATATCTGTAACTTTTCCTTTAGGAGTGGTCGGTTTCCTGACCGATTGAAGTACTCGGTAGTGAAGCCACTTTATAAAAAGGGAGACAGGGATAATGTTGACAATTATAGACCTATTTCTATTCCATCGGTGTTTGCTAAAGTTATCGAGAGGGTTGTTTATACAAGGTTACTGCAGCATTTAAATTCACATAATTTGCTGTCAAATGTACAGTTTGGTTTTAGAAATGGCTTAACAACTGAAAATGCTATAGTCTCTTTTCTCTGTGAGGTTTTGGACGGATTAAATAAAAGGTTGCGAACGTTAGGTGTTTTCTTTGATTTAACGAAGGCTTTTGACTGTGTTGACCACAAAATATTACTGCAGAAGTTGGAACATTATGGAGTAAGGGGAGTAGCTTACAATTGGTTCGCCTCCTACTTTAAGAACAGAAAGCAGAAGGTAATCCTCCGCAATATTGAGAGTGGTAATGATGTTCAGTCCCAATGAGGCACTGTTAAATAGGGTGTTCCCCAAGGGTCGGTGCTGGGGCCACTGCTGTTTCTTATTTATATAAATGATATGCCTTCTAGTATTACAGGTGATTCAAAAATATTTCTGTTTGCTGATGACACCACCTTGGTAGTGAAGGATCTTGTGTGTAATATTGAAACATTATCAAATAATGTAGTTCATGATATAAGTTCGTGGCTTGTGGAAAATAATTTGATGCTAAATCACAGTAAGACTCAGTTTTTACAGTTTCTAACTCACAATTCAACAAGAACTGACATTTTAATCAGACAGAATGGGCATGTTATAAGCGAGACTGAACAGTTCAAGTTCCTAGGTGTATGGATAGATAGTAAGCTGTTGTGGAAAGCCCATGTTCAGGATCTTGTTCAGAAACTAAATGCCGCTTTATTTACCATTAGAACAGTATCTGAAATAAGTGACATTTCAACACGAAAAGTTGTATACTTCGCATATTTTCATACGCTTATGTCATATGGTATTATTTTTTGTGGTAATTCTTCTGATTCAAAAAGGGTATTTTTGGCTCAAAAACTGGCTGTTCGAGCTATGTATGGTGTAAGTTCGAAAACCTCTTGTCGACCCCTATTCAATAGTCTGGGAATTTTGACATTGCCCTCACAGTATGTATTTTCTTTAATGTCGTTTGTTGTTAGCAATATTAGCTTATTCCCAAGAGTTAGCAGCTTTCACTCAGTTAATACTAGGCAGAAATCAAATCTGCATGTGGAATGCACTTCCTTGACTCTTGTGCAGAAAGGAGTGCAGTATTCTGCTGCATCCATTTTCAATAAGCTACCACAAGAACTCAAAAATCTTAGCAGTAGCCCAAACACTTTTAAGTCCAAACTGGAGAGTTTCCTCATGGCTCACTCCTTCTATTCTGTCGAGGAGCTCCTGGAAGAGCTCAAAAATTAAGCAAATTCCAGTGTTACATTCTTGAATTTCTTTATTTAAACTAACGACTTGTCGCCTGAATATGTTTCTTATATTTGATTTCATCTGTTTCTACAATCGTGTTATAATTTCATGTATTGACTCGTTCCATGACCATGGAGATTTCTCCTAAATGTGGTCCCACGGAACAATAAAAAAAAAAAAAAACAACCGCCCAGTCCCTTCCACACAGCCGCCGCTACCGGTGTAGCCGCCTCCTGTGTGTAGTGGACTCGTGACCTATAACGCATAACCCGGAAACCCACCACCCGATGGCGCAAGTCACGGAATCTGCAGCCTACACGGTCACAGAACCGCCTGAGCCTCTGATTCAGACCCTCCAGTAGGCTCTGCACCAAAAGACCTCAGTCGGAGGCGCGCAGTCCGGAACCGCGCGACTGCTACGGTCGCAAGTTCGAATCCTGCCTCGGGCATGGATGTGTGTGATGTCCTTAGGTTAGGTAGGTTTAAGTAGTTCTAAGTTCTAGGGGACTGATGACCACAGATGTTAAGTCCCATAGTGCTCAGAGCCACCACAGTCGGTTCTATCGACGATGCTGGAGATAGTGAGCTCCGCCTTAATCTCGCAAGCAAGACTGGCAGTCTTTACCATTTCCGCTAGGCACCCAAAACCGGATAGAATCAGCTCTGATCCAAAGCAACACACGTCATTGTTACCGACATGAGCCACCACCAGCAACTGGCTGCACCCTGTACTCTTCATGGCATCCGGAAGAACCTTTTCCACATCCGGAATGACTCCCCCAAGAATGCACACGGACGGTTCTAGGCACTTCAGTCGGGAACCGCGTGACTGCTACGGTCGCAAGTTCGAATCCTGCCTCGGGCATGGATGTGTGTGATGTCCTTAGGTCCCATAGTGCTCAGAGCCATTTGAACCAATGCACACGGAGTGCACACTGACTTCCTTCCCCTCCTTGACAGCCATGTTCCTAAGGGGCCCAATTACGCGCCTAACGTTGGAGCTACCAACTACCAGAAAACCCACCCTCTGTGAATGCCCAGACCTTGCGGGCCGAGAAACTTCCTCTGGTACAGGGTGGACGATTGCATTCGGCTCAGAGACATCGTTAGCCACAGATAACGCCCCAAACCTGTCCGTCAAACCAACCAGGGAGGCCCTAGGATCGGCCCCCCGGAAAGGTTTTCGCTGCCTCCCAGACTGTGGAATGATCTCCCTCTCGACCACGGACGAGGCGTCAACCTCAGTGCAGGCAGTACCGGGGGCGACCGATCGGAGGACACGTGGGACGTGCTCGACGACCCTCACATCCCCGCGTTCGATCCCCCGCAGTGACGTCCCTTGGCAGCAGCCTCAAGCTGTGTGACGGAAGCCAAAGCAGCCTGGAGCTGTGAGTGAAGTGTCGCCATTGAAGTCCGCGCTAAATTCCGAGCTTCTGATTAGATTGACAATCTTCGGGATTTTGCGTCTGTTTAAATTTTGTATGTTTGTTTCGTTGTTTCTGCAACAGTCTTCTAACCCGTTTTGTGTAACAAGGTGGATCAGCTCTGTCGTTTGTTAATTTATTTGGTATAAATCTCTCAATTGCTGCCGATACTATTTCTTTGCATTCAAGCCACATCTGGTCTATACTTATTAATTTGGATTGAGTGGAGATTGCCTCTCAGGAAGTGGTCAAGTGAATTTTTGATTTTTTGAATAGGTATATTGATAGTTTATTTTTGGAGGATTTGGTGATTACAATATTCAGTCTCGCTACGACAACGCTGTGCTCGCTAATCCCTGCATCGTTTTCGAATCTCGTTTTAACTCAGGATTATTTGCTGCTAAGAGGACTAGTGAGTTTTCACCATGTTTCACTTCCATACATGGCTACACTCCATACAAATACTTTCAGGAACGACTTCCTGACACTTAAATCTACACTCGATGTTAACAAATTACTCTTCTTCAGAAACGATTTCCTTGCCATTGTCAGTCTACATTTTATATCCTCTCTACTTCAACCATCATCAGTTATTTTACTCCCTAAATAGCAAAACTCCTTTACTACTTTAAGTGTCTCATTTCCTAATCTAATTCCCTCAGCATCACCCGATTTAATTTGACTACATTCCATTATCCTCGTTTTGCTTTTGTTGATGTTCATCTTATATCCTCCTTTCAAGACACTGTCCATTCCGTTCAACTGCTCTTCCAAGTCCTTTGCTGTCTCTGACAGAATTACAATATCATCGGCGAACCTCAAAGTTTTTACTTCTTCTCCATGAATTTTGATACCTACTCCGAATTTTCTTTTGTTTCCTTTACTGCTTGCTCAATATACAGATTGAATAACATCAGGGAGACGCTACAACCCTGTCTCACTCCTTTTCCAACCACTGCTTTCCTTTCATGCCCCTCGACTCTTATAACTGCCATCTGGTTTCTGTACAAATTGTAAATAGCCTTTCGCTCCCTGTATTTTACCCCTGCCACCCTCAGAATTTGGAAGAGAGTATTCCAGTTAACGTTGTCAAAAGCATTCTCTAAGTCTACAAATGCTAGAAACGTAGATTTGCCTTTTCTTAATCTTTCTTCTAAGATAAGTCGTAAGGTTAGTATTGCCTCACGTGTTCCAACATTTCTACGGAATCCAAACTGATCTTCCCCGAGGTCCGCTTCTACCAGTTTTTCCATTCGTCTGTAAAGAATTCGCGTTAGTATTTTGCAGCTGTGACTTATTAAACTGATAGTTCGGTAATTTTCACATCTGTCAACACCTGTTTTCTTTGGTATTGGAATTATTATATTCTTCTTGAAGTCTGTGGGTATTTCGCCTGTCTCATACATCTTGCTCACCAGATGGTAGAGTTTTGTCATGACTGGCTCTCCCAAGGCCATCAGTAGTTCTAATGGAATGTTGTCTATTCCCAGGGCCTTGTTTCGTCTCAGGTCTTTCAGTGCTCTGTCAAACTATTCACGCAGTATGTTATCTCCCATTTCATCTTCATCTACATCCTCTTCCATTTCCATAATACTGTCCTCAAGTACATCGCCCTTGTATAAACCGTCTATATACTCCTCCCACCTTTCTGCCTTCCCTTCTTTGCTTAGAACTGGGTTGCCAGCTGAGCTCTTGTTATTCATACAAGTGGTTGTCTTCTCTCCAAAGGTCTCTTTAATTTTCCTGTAGGCAGTATCTATCTTACCCCTAGTGAGACAAGCCTCTACATCCTTACATTTGTCCTCTAGCCATCCCTGCTTAGCCACTTTGCACTTTCTGTCGATATCATTTTTTAGACGTTTGTATTCCCTTTTGCCTGCTTCATTTACTTCATTTTTATATTTTCTTCTTTCATCAATTAAATTCAATATTTCTTCTGTTACCCAAGGATTTCTATTAGCCCTCGTCTTTTTACCTACTTGATCCTCTGATGCCTTCACTACTTCATCCCTCAGAGCTACCCATTCTTCTTCTACTGTATTTCTTTCCCCCATTCCTGTCAATTGTTCCCTTATGCTCTCCCTGAAACTCTCTACAACCTCTGGTTCTTTCAGTTCATCCAGGTCCCATCTCCTTAAATTCCCACCTTTTTGCAGTTTCTTCAGTTTCAATCTGCAGTTCATAACCAATAGATTGTGGTCAGAATCCACATCTGCCCCTGGAAATGTCTTACAATTTAAAACCTGGTTCCTAAATCTCTGTCTTACCATTATATAATCTATCTGATACCTATTAGTATCTCCAGTATTCCTCCAGGTATACAACCTTCTTTTATGATTCTTGAACCAAGTGTTAGCTATGATTAATTTATGCTCTGTGCAAAACTTCTACAAGGCGGCTTCCTCTTTCATTCCTTCCCCCCAATCCATATTCACCTACTATGTTTCCTTCTCTCCCTTTTCCTTCTGACGAATTCCAGTCACCCATGACTATTAAATTTTCGTCTCCCTTCACTACCTGAATAATTTCTTTTATCTCGTCATACATTTCATAAATTTCTTCATCATATGCAGAGCTAGTTGGTATATAAACTTGTACTACTGTAGTAGGCATGGGCTTTGTGTCTATCTTGGCCACAATAATGCGTTCACTATGCTGTTTGTAGTAGCTAGCCCGCACTCCTATTTTTTTATTCATTATTAAACCTACTCCTGCATTTCCCCTATTTGATTTTTTATTTATAACCCTGTAATCACCTGACCAAAAGTCTTGTTCCTCCTGCCACCGAACTTCACTAATTCCCACTATATCTAACTTTAACCTATCCATTTCCCTTTTTAAATTTTCTAAGCTACCTGCCCGATTAAGGGATCTGACATTCCACGCTCCGATCCGTAGAATGCCAGTTTTCTTTCTCCTGCTAACTGCTCGAAATAATTTTCAGAGAATGCGTTAAGCACAACTTCGGATGATATTTTATGCGTACACCCGGAATTAAACATCTGTTTTCGCCAACATATCGAGGGTAAATTAAAGTCACCACCATTATCCTATGAGTCGGGTACGTGTTTCAAATCAAACACAAGTTTTCTTTGAATCTTTCAGCAACTGTATCATCCGAATTGGGAGGTCGGTAAAAGGATCCTATTATTATTTATTCCGGTTGCCATCAATGACTTCTGCCCATACTAACTCACAGGAAGTATCTACTTCAATTTCGCGACAAGTTAAACCACTTCTAACAGCAACAAACACGCCACCGCCCACCGTGTTTTGCCTATCCTTTAGGAACACCGTTAGGTTCTTCGCGAAAATTTCCAGTGAGCTTATCTCCGGATTGAGCCAGCTTTCTGTGCCTATAACGATTTGAGCATCAGTGCTTTCTATTAGCGCTTGGAGCTCTGGTACTTTCCAAACACAGCTACGACGATTTACAGCTGTTACACCAATGGTTCCTGTATCTACGTTCTTTCTGTGTTCGGCCTGCACCCTTTGTGACTGAAGCCCTTCTTGTGTTTTCCCGAGACCTTCTAACCTAAAAAACCGTCCAGTCCACTCCACACAGCCCCTGCTACCCGTGTAGCCGCTTCCTGCGTATAGTGGGCATCTGACCTCTTCAGGAGAACCCGGAACCCAACCACCCTTTGGTGCAAGTCGAGAAACCTGCAGCCTACACGGTCGCAGAACCGTCTGAGCTTCTGATTCAGACCCTCCACTCGGCTCTGTACCAGAGGTCCGCAATCGCTCCTGTCGACTATGCTGCAAATAGTCAGCTCTGCTTTCATCTTGCAAGCAGGACTGGTAGCCTTTACCATTTCTGTTAGACGCTCGAAACCAGACAGAATCTCCTCTGATCCAAAGTGATACACATAATTGGTACCGACGTGAGCAACCACCTGCAGTTGGCTGCAACCTGTGCTCTTCATGACATCCGGGAGGACCCTTTCCACATCTGGAATGACTCCACTCGGTATGCACACGGAGTCCACATTGGTTTTCTTACTCTTTTTGTCAGCCAAGTCCCTAAGGAGCCCCATAACACACCTAACGTTGGAGCTCCCTAATACCAATAATCCCACTATCTGTGATTACCCGGATCATGCAGGCTGAGTGGTTTCCTCTGAAGCAGGACAGGCGACTGCATCTGGCTCAGAGATAGTGTCTGCCACAGACAGCATGTGGAAACTGTTTGTCAGACAAACCGGGGAGGCCTTACATGCGGCCACCTGGGAAGTCTTTCGCCGCCTCCTTCGCCCCGGGGCGACCTCCCACTCGACCACAGGTCAGGGGTCAACCTCAGTGCGATCAGTAACTGGGTTGGCCACTGGTGAGGACCGATCGAAGGGCTCGGACATGCTGGACGTCCGTTGTACCCCCACGGCCGGCCCACAACAGTGGTGCCCATACACTCAGCCTCAAGCTGTGTAACCGAAGACATCACAGCCTGAAGCTGAGAGCAAAGTGTCACCAACTCGGCTCCTATGGAACTGAAGAAAAGAATAGACGTTTTCTAAATATGGTGCTACAGGAAAATTTTGAAAGTGAGATGGGCATAATGAATAACTAATGAGGTGGTGATAAATCGGTGTGGAGGAAAATGATATTTATGACACAATTTTATGTGTGTGTAGGATGGGAGTGGGGGAGGTAATATCTGTAGAGGGAGGTCAAGTCTTGTATACAGTAAGTAGATTTAGTTCAATATAGGTTACGATTGATATGCAGAGACGGAGAGGGTTACACAGGATGGACTAACATGAGGAGCTGTATCAAACTAGTCTTCGGAAACAAGACCACAAATCATTAATGAATCTTATTATAATCTCGTTGCCCCCATCTCGTGGTCGTGTGGTAGCGTTCTCGCTTCCCACGCCCGGGTTCCCGGGTTCGATTCCCGGCGGGGTCAGGGATTTTCTCTGCCTCGTGATGGCTGGGTGTTGTGTGATGTCCTTAGGTTAGTTAGGTTTAAGTAGTTCTAAGTTCTAGGGGACTGATGACCATAGATGTTAAGTCCCATAGTGCTCAGAGCCATTTGAACCATAATCTCGTCGTAGGAGTTGACGTGTCTCAGTTTTCTGACTATGTCTAAATGTTAATCAGGTCTTATGAAGCAAACGTTGTAGATTTCTGATTTCTTCGATTTAGTTCGGAAATTTATTTTTATCTTACAAAGTGTTTTTCCTGTACCCCCAGTAGCGAACGGCTGTTCTCCTAGTAGATATTCAGAAATGCAAAAGTAATGTTACTACATGATCGGGAACAGCGCTGGTATTGCTTCAGCCACTTCTTATAAGGATATTACACCTGTTTTGCTAACACTGACAGGAGGTAAAAATTTTCGAATTCAGACGCAAATTTTTTTCCTGTCATTAACACTTCAGTCACCTGCCGTATCAAGTCTTCGTTGTCTTGTAACACACAATGTTTTTCATTTCTTCATTAACTTTTTTTTCTGAAATTAACTAACGGATACGTGCAGCAAATTGATGAAGGTTGTTGAAGGATGTGAACAGATTATCAGCATTATGACAGAAGTGTCTCTGGAGCACAACACAAACACATCTGACCGCCAAGGATGTGCCGTCAGACACATCTCAACATCAAAAGTAATTAATTCCTCTCGATATTGGATTTATAGAGATAATGCAATCTCCTGCTACGAACCTGTCAAGTATTCTCGCGATATCTTATCAATTCACGTGTTGGATAACACAGAAGTCCACGAAGTGCTTTCTCAAGTTTCCTCGTCACAGTAAATCGAGGTTTCTCCAGTTAACTCTTACAACTTTGTTAGTGGTTTCAAATCTAAAAAGACTCTATTTTATTGCGGTAGATTAGCATCAAATAAATGGAGTCAGTAAATAATTGTTTTCAGCGAATAGTTGGGTAATAAGAAGGGTGTTCATAGTTCTTACAGTTATCAAACGTTTAGGGAGTTAAAACATCCAAAAATAATACAAAAAAGTTACAGTGTAAAGTTAGTGTAAGTATGAGAACATCAAAGATTTGAGATTTGTTGTTACTTCAGACGCACTATACTGCGCAGGCTAACTCTCCTAGTTGAGATAATAATGATGACAATCTACATGTATGTTCTCGTTTAGTTCTAGGATTATTGGATCTTGGCCAGCCAACAACCGTGAGGACAAAGTGTAGCTCTACGGTAGTAGAGGTAGGTCGTCCAGCACAGTACCACGTTAATAATAGCCTCGCCTGTCTATGACAGATAGTTACGTATACTAAAACTGGTATAAAATGCACTAATAAATAACCAGGAAAGCAATTTAAATAAACGAGGAGAAACTAAAATACTAAATAATGTGGTCAACTCAGTAGTGAAAATAGGATCAATATACGGGATAATTCGTTTTCATTTAAGGAGTAAAGTGAAATGATGGCTTTAGATAAAATTACCAAATGTCTACAGATTTCTACCTTAAATTAAGGAATGTATCTAAGTGCAATTAAGATTAAGCGAACAGAGAAAAATATACACACGTCGAAAAAAGTTTTGCATCACCTCGGTTCTGAGAGTTCCAGAACCTGTACAGAAAATTGAAATAGAAAACCACAATTCCATGTTATACCGCCATACACCGAGACCGTCAAAGTTGGTGGTCCAGGCTGCTGTACGCACCGGTGCCCCTGATACCCAGTAACACGTCCTCTTGCTTTGATGCATGCCCGTAAAAGTCGTGTCATACTATCCACAAGCTCAAGACACTGTTTCTCCAGATCGTCCCACTCCTCAAATGCGATTCTGTGTACACCTCTCAGAGTGCTTCGTGGGTCACGTCATCCCAAAACAGGGCTTTTCAATCTATCCCAGGCATGTTCGTTAGTGTTCATGTCTGGAGAATATACTGGCCACTAGTCGAGCGATGTCGTTATCCTAAAGGAAATCATTCAAAAGATGTGCAAGATGGGGGCGCGAATTGTCGTCCATGAAGACGAATGCCTTGTTAGTATGCTGCCGATATGGTTGCACTATTCACGTATGGCATTTACGTATCGTACAGCAGTTACGGTATTTTCCATGAGCACCAGCGGCGTACGTCGGTCCCTCATAATGCCACCCAAAAACATCAGGTAACCTCCACCTTGGTGCACTCTCTGGACAGTGCATCTAAGGCCTTCAGACTGACCGGGTTGCCTTCCAACCCGTCTCCGACGATTGTCTCGTTGAAGCCATATGCAACAGTCATCGGTGAAGAGAACGTGATGCCAATCCTGAGCGGTCCATTCTGCTTGTTGTTGGGCCGGTCTGTACCGCGTTGCATGGTGTCTTGGTTGCAAAGATGGTCGTCGCTATGGATGTCGGGAGTGAAGTTGGGCATCATGCAGCCTGTTGCGCACTGTTTGAGTCGTAACACGACTGTGGCTGCACGAAAAGCATCATTCAACATGGTGGCGTTGCTGTCAGGGTTCCTCCGAGCCATAATTAGTAGGTAGCGGTCATCCACTGCAGTAGCAACCCTTGGGAGGCCTGAGCGAGGCATGTCATCTACAGTTCCTGTCTCTCTCCGTATCTTCTCCATGTCCGAACAACATCGCTTTGGTTCACTCCGAAACGCCTGGACACTTCCCTTGTCGAGAGCACAAAGTAATAAAGCGTACGCGATCGAACCGCTGTATTGACCATCTAGGCATGGCTGAACTACAGACAACACGAGCCGTGTACCTCTTTCCTGGTGGAATGACTGGAACTGATCGGCTGGCGGATCCCCTCCGTCTAATAGGCACTGCTCAAGGATGGTTGTTTATGTCTGGGCGGGTATAGTGACATCTCTGAACAGTCAAAGGGACTATGTCTGTGACACAAATCCACTGTCAACGTCTATCTACATGAGCTCTAGCAACCGGGCTGATGTAAAACTTTTATTGATGTGTGTACAATCTGGTCAGAATTAAACGAGCATGTTACAGGACATTGATATGGCGCCTATCTATCCTTTGGCTTTACGACTACATGAACTCTGATGGGTCATTTTCAGTATGGATGAAAGTCAGCGAATTAATAACGGCTCATTCTTCCTCAAGTATTAAAGCCAGAGGAGGTTTTGATGCTGGACGCTTGGGTCAGGAGCGAAATCGACGTTCTGACTGATCCCAAAGGTGTTCCATTGGGTTCAGGTAGACCGACCAGTCCATTTCAGGAATGTTAATGTCCACAAATCAGTCCATCACAGTTGCTGCTTTATGACAGGGTGCTTATACAATCAATCATTTAGTACCAATTGTTCCTCTGTCGTACACAGTTCACAATGCTGCAAAAAGTTTCCATTCGCATGTAGCCTTTTCTTAAGCTCAATAATGGGACCAAATCCTAACCACGAAAAGCATACTCGTACCGTAACACTACCTCGTTTATACCCCAATGTCGGCGCTACACAACATAGCACGTAACGTTCTACAGGCACTCGTCGAACCCGAACTCTTCCGTCGGTTAGCCTCAGTGTATATGGTGATAACCAGGATTTAAGTCCCAGCTATATCTTACTGTGAAAGTTTGTCGGCGATGCTACTGAAGCAAGCTGAAGTTTATTATGAAATAAAATAACACTCCTTCCAACTCATTTTTCTCCAGTTGCGGGCTTCTCAAACTCAATCATTAGTTAAATTTAAAGTACTGAAGTGGCGCGGCTGTACTGTCACCCAGAAAACTAAATTCAGCCCCTTGCTCATCACTGCTCAAATTAAAAAGAAAATGTTCAAATGTGTCTGAAATCTTATGGGCACATTAGGCGCCAAAATGTAGTATGTCGAGAATTCCTTTTGATATCACATAGCATGTAAATTACCAATAGGGTCGCCCCATCTTGGACGCCCAAAGGGTAGTGATCGAGAAAAGTTCTCCTTTCCGTCATAAAAAGGCTTGTAGATGAATAAGGTGATCGTTCCACAATGGGCGCCAAAAATGTAGTGAGCGGTGAATTCTTTGATCTCTTGCATAAAGTGACAAGCAGATTACTAATTACTTTGCCCCATTGTGCAACAGCCACTGTTTAAATTTTGGTTAATAAGTAACACTGGCGGCCGAACACTTCCGGCGTAAGAAGTCACCCTCATTATGCCAACAATATTGTCAAAGAGGGCGGAGGAGCAGACAGAGGTTCACGGAAAGTACTCTCTTGCCCTTGGAGTGGGCTACGATCAACGTCATCAGGATGCAGAAGGCAATGGAAACCACTGCATTAAAGACACATAACGTGTATCCACAGCATAATAAATCACTCTCATTCAGACAATGGCCTTGTGAAAGAGAGTGAAGGAGCGGACGGTGTTTCAGAACACTCTCTTGTCCTTGGTGTAGGAAACCACGCCTAAAGGAGGAAAAATCGACAGTGATCAATGAGGATGTAGAAGGCAGTAATAATGGCAGTGGAAACCAATGTGTTAAAGACACCTAACATGTATTCACAGGGTATGTGGCCTGTAACAGACAAAATAATGTCCTCATGATCTCTCCATTGGCAAAATAGTCCGGAATAGCCCACCATTCGGGTCTCCGGGAGAGTACTGGCAAGGGGAGGTGACCATGAGAAAAAGTCTGAATAACCAATGCAAGGATAACGTGTCAGGGTGTGGGATGTCAGAAATTTAAACGTAACAGGGAAGCTAGAAGATCTGAAAAGGGAAATGCAAAGGCACAGTCTAGATATAGTGAAATGGAAAGTAGATAAGGATTTCTGGTCAGATTAGTGTAGGGTAATACCAACAGTAGCAGCAAAAGGTGTAACAGGGTTGGGATTCGTCGTGAAGAGGAAGGTAAGACAGAGAGCGAGTTACTGTCAACAGTTCAGTGGTAGGGTTGTTCTCATCAGAATAGACAGTAAACCAACGCTGGAAACAATATTTCAGCTATATATGCTGACATAGCAAGCAGAGGATGAAGAGACAGATGCTGAACCGGCGATTCAGTACGTATAAGGAGATGAAAAACTAATTGTCATGGGGAATTGGAAACCGAATGTAGGGGAAGGATTTGAAGAAAATGTTGCGACAGAATATGGGCTTCAACTATGAATGGGATAGGAGAAAGAGTAACTGAGTTCTGCAATAAACATCAATTAGTAATAGTAATTGTTCAATAATCACGAAGGTGGAGGTAAACTTGGAAAAGGCAGGGAGATACGGCAGAGATTTTGAGGTTAGACACTGGATTGTAAAGCATACCCAGGACCAGATATACACTAAGATCACCATTTAGAAGTGATTAAAAGGAGGTTGAAGCTTAAGATAATGGCCACAGAGAAAAAATAGGAGAAGAAGTGGGATAAGGAAGTATTAAGGAATAAAGAGATACGTTTCAAGTTCTCTGAGATATAGATTCTGCGATAAGGAATAGTTCAGTAGGCACTTCAGTTGAACAGGAATGTTCGGATACAGTATTACTAGTGTCCTGGTTGACACAGTCAAGTAGTTAAAAATCTGGCCGTAATGTTGCAAAGCGTGTGAAGTCACATATGAGAACTGTGGTATTGGGAGCATTTTAGGAAAGAATGATTCACCCGTGAAGGATACCGCACATAGGACCCTGGTGCGACCTACTCGTGAGTACTGATCGGGTGTTTGGGATCCGTACCAGGTCAGATTGAGGGCAGACATCAATCAATTCAATGACGTACTGCTAGATGTATGTTCAAAAACAAGTAAGTATTTCGGAGATGCTACGGGAATTCAAAGGAGTCCCCGGAGGGAAAGCGACGTTCTTTTCGAAAATCGCTATTGAGGAAATTTGGAGAACAGGTATTTGATGCTAACTGCTAAACGATTCCGCTGCCGCCAACATACATTGCGCCTAAGGACCACGAAGGTAAGATACGAGAAATTAGCGCTCATACGGAGGCATATAGACAGTCTTTTTTGCCACGCTCTATTTACGAATGGAACAGGTAAGGAACTGACTAGTAGCGGTACAGGGTACCCTCCATCTCACATCATAGTGTGGCTTGCGGTGTATCTATTTAGATGTAGAAGATGCAACGAAAATGAAATAAAAGTTCAAAAGTGGAATTAAAACTGACGGTGAAAGGTTATCAATGTTAAGATTCGCTGTTGGCATTTCAAACCTCAGTCAAAGAGAAGAAGAGTTACAGGAAATGCTGAATGAAATTAACAGTGTAATGAGAACAGAATATGGGTAGAGAGTAATTAGAAGAAAGGCGAAAGTATTGAGATGTAGCAGAAATGAGAACAGCGAGGAACGTAACATCAGGATTGGTGATCACGAAGTAGAGTAAAGTAAAGAATTCTGCTGCCTAGCCACCAAAAGAACCAATTACGGACGGAACGAGAAGGACATAAAAAGCAGACTAGCATTAGAAAAAGGGCATTCCTGGCCAAGGGAATTTTACCTGTATCAAACGTGGGCATTAATTTGAGAAACAAAGTCTGACAATGTTCGTTTGGAGCGAGGCATTGATGGTAAGTGAAACTTGGACTGTGGAAAAACCAGAAAACAAGAGAATTGAAGCATTTGAGGTATAAAACCTCGTGGCGGGACCTTCGTTTTTCACGGCCAAGTGCTCTGTCAACTGAGATACACGACACAGATCCCTCGTTTGGAGAAGCCTACTGATGTTAAACATAAGACGTAACATGGGGAAGAACGCTTTCTCCGTTACCAGTACTAATTCCTCGATGTCTCAGGATGTGCCCATCCTTTCTTTTGGTTAGTTTGTGTCAAAAAGATTTCTTCCTCAATTAGATTCAGCCCCTTCACATTAGTAAATACATTTAGCCATGTTATCTTCAGCATCGGTCTCTTTTAAAATGTTTGTCTTCTCTTTTTGACTGTGTTAATCATCCACTCCAATTGAAATAAAATTTTTCAGAAAAGACTTCCATAAGTTTATATCTGTTGTAGACGTCAATATGTTTCCCTTTTACAGAAGCATTTTTCTTGCTGTTGAAAAGTCTCTTTACTTACGCCATATTAAGTTATTTTGTTATCTAAGTACACTCATGGAAAAGAATCGCAACACCAAGAACGAGTTGTGCGACATGAAAGAAGGTTGGCAGGTGTGTTTCTACATTTGAAAGAAGATGTTTGCTTAGCTTTCACGCCAGCCGCGTAAGAGTGGTGCTAGTAGCGTCATTATGAGGGTACAAATCAGATTTGCTTTACATACTCAGTGTAACAATCGTGAGAGTCAGGTATCTCTGATACTGGACGTGGTGATTTGATGTTAGTAAAGAAAGCCTTTAAGGTAAAAATGTCACCATTATCAACACCTCATTGAGTTTGAACAAGGTCCTGTAGTAGGGCTACGAGAAGCTGGACGTTCTTTCAGCTATACTGCAGAAAGACTTCCCAGAAATGTAGCCAAGGTACGTGATTGCTGGCAGTGGTGGTCACAGAAATGTGCAATCACTTGGCACTACCATAGTGTTTGGCATATGGCTCTGGCGAATCGTACTCCACCTGCAGGAGCAATGTGACCAACAGATGGGACCACAGCGTCACAAAGAACTACAGATCTGGTAGCCGGGCGGTCTCATGCGTCTTGCCATGCTTCACGCGCCCCCCACCCCCACCCCTCCACCCCCACCCCCATTGTTGGAGGTTCGAGTTGTGCCTCGGGCATGCGTGTGTGTTTTGTACTTAGCGTACGTTATGTTAAATTAGATTAAGTAGTGTGTAAGCCTAAAGACCGATGAACTCGGCAGTTTGGTCCCATAGGAACTTATCACAAATTTCAAAAAAATGTGGTACTTCAAGGACTGCTGCGAGCCATACGCCCTGTAATTAGCAATCCACTGCCCCCAAACCACCGCCATCTGCGACTTGAGTGGCATCAAGTGAGAGCTCATATGGGGGTAGGGTGGAGGTCACTTGTGTTTTTTGATGAGAGCTGGTTCTGTCTCGGTGCCGGCGTAGGAGGTAGCCAGTTAAGGGCCTGCAGCCAACGTGTCTCCTTGTTTAACGCACTGGACCTTATACCTGGAGTTATGGTGTGGCGTGCGATTTTGCTTGACAGCAGGAGCACAGTTGTGGTAATCCCATGCACTATGGGAGCAAATTTGTCCGTCAATGTGGTGATTCGACCTGTTGCACAGCCACTCACGAACAGCATTTTAAGGGCTGTTTTCTAACAGGATAAAGCTCTCTCACAAAACGCTGTTGCACCCCAACATGCTCCACAGTGTGTCGACATGTTGCCTTGGTTTAGTCGATCGCCATATCAGCTTACATTAAGCACATATCGAACATCATCGGAGGAGCCGGCCGAAGTGGCCGTGCGGTTCTAGGCGCTGCAGTTTGGAACCGCGAGACCGCTATGGTCGCAGGTTCGAATCCTGCCTCGGGCATGGATGTGTGTGATGTCCTTAGGTTAGTTAGGTTTAACTAGTTCTAAGTTCTAGGGGACTAATGACCTCAGAAGTTGAGTCCCATAGTGCTCAGAACCATTTGAACCAATCATCGGAGGACGAGTTATCCACAAACAGCTTTAACCGTCCCTGTACTGACCTACCAAGTGCCACTCCATCCCACAAACTAATAACTGGCACATGTACAACACAATGCTTACATTCAACATTCTGGAGCTTATTAATGGACCAGCATTTCACATTTGCACTGCCTTATCTCGCGCTCTCATTGACCTGTGATATTGCAGTGTGAATTAGTTAAATATGTTACATAGACAAATGTATTCCCGAAATTTCATTACTCTACACTAATTATGTTTTTTGCGTCTTCATTATTTCCGTCGGTATTTACTAATCTAATATCTTTAAGATCACCGGACTTAATTCTGCTGTACTTCATTATCCAGGATTATCTTCCATTTATGTTCATTTTACAACCTGTACTCAAGGTACCTACGGCTACAACCAACTAATATATCAAGTAGTTTACTTCATGTTAGAGAATTACCGTGTCTCAACAATGGCTTTTTGTTTCGTCTTCCTAAACTTAATGACTCTCCAAATGTCTCCTTTGTTTCCTTGCTGTGAGTACAAATTGAATGACACGAAAGACAGGCTATTGTTCTGTTTTCTCTTTCTTCTAAATTCATGCAAATATTTCTTCTTCTCAAGTTCTTAGGCCTGCATAAAGTTCTATATATCATCCCTGAATGTTCCAGAAATCAACAAATATACAGAAAAAATTTAATCTGAAACACTATAGACACCCATTCCTCTTGTCTCTCTTCACTGAAAATTCAAAATACGTGTGACTTAACGAAAAGCATATAGTTGGTTCACACCTTCGATTCTTTAAATCTCATACAAGTGATGATGAAATTTGGTTGTTAATAAGAACAGCTGTGGAAGAGTTGACAGAAGTCACAATTTACAGTACTTTACTATTTGCTAAGTAGGAAATGCAAATTATCTTTAGATGTTTTTACCTTTCCTCACACGTATTTTAAGAATGGTAGTATTTGATGGTGGTTGATTTCTGGTTTGGTCCTGTAACACGCATTGTTTACTGAAACAAGGAATTTCACATACGTTTTCAAACTGAAATCAGTAACTTGCTGTTAGTCGCATCGAATCGCGCCATCAACAGTTACGACAAGAATGTATATACGAAACATAATAATTTGTGTGACTGCAAAATTTACGAACTGATGTCGAAGAACTGTATGTCTTTTTATCTTCTAGTCTCCAGAACCACCAGAAAAATGGAGTTGGATACGAAATGCCACTATTGAACCTAACGTGGCACCTCAAATTAACGTATTTTTGGACAACCAGGACAAAGGAGACGAGGCCTGCCTGTATCTCAATGTGTACACACCTAAGGTAAGTTCCCATAATTATTGTTATCTATTGAAGTTTCTCATGCTCTTCTCTGCATTCTTAGCTCACTAGCTGTAACAGTTCAAATATCATGTAACATATCACTCAGTATCGGCTTTCAGTTCATTTTGACAAAATTAATAAAGTGTGATGTACTCGGGTGTACTAGACTGTCAGTAACTCCTTTCTTTATTTACACAGAGGTAGACAACAATTTTCCCCCAGTAACGTATGTCTGAAAAAGTTACGCAACGAAATCTGCTGTCGAATAAATCAATGTGTAGTCATACTACTTGGTAAAGAAGATTCAGCGTTCTTGTAGGCCATACTTCATGTCTCCAGAAGAACATTCTTCTCATTTTGAACGCGTTGGAAGTTACCGATTTACTTCCAATACTTTGCACAATGAGTTCAAGGAATGTACAAATGGAACCATATTCGCACAGCGTGCTGTCCACGGTACGGAAGAAATACCTACAGCTTTTACCCCACGTGAACTTCTGAGCGCTTTCCTTGTTTTCGCACGTGTCGTCACCTTGATATTTGAAGCGTAGCTGAGCCCTAGAGTGAGACAGCACGCAAAAGCGCCATTACAGAGGAAGTTATAGACACCTTTGAGCTTAATTTCATACTTCTGTGAGGGAACAGGAGGCAATTCTGAGAACTAGCGCTTGTTTGCACAGTGTGTATAGTACCAATGCTGTTAATAATGTGGCGGCGATTCTGCATTGAAAATAACACGTCCAGATCCGTTTCTGAAAGTGTCTCCCTTATTGTCGCAGCTGTCATCGGGAGCCTGATCTCGCGGTGTTGCAGTTCCTGAGTGGTCACGGTTAGAAACACGCGGCACTGCATTTATTGACAGTGGAGTATGTACTTCTCTATACGATTCGACACTGAGGCCCTTGCGAAAGAGTTTCTGTCCACTGAACGATATGACACAGTTATCCACAAGACACAGTCCTCATAACGTTCAAATCACATATTGTGCAAATGTATTTTTCCACCTGAGATCCATCAATTTGCTTTCATTTCACAAGCAAAAATTCTCCTACTTGATCCAAGAATAAAAGTACGGAATGTAGTTGGCAATATACTCAAAAGTAATGACTGTGATTCAGCTTTTGACATTGATACCGTTCACTTACTGAATTAAATGTTGTATTCATGTCCTCTAACACGCAAATCAACACATCAGTAAGGCTGTCACGCTATCCATCATAGTCACATCGTCGCCCAACATACCCTGCGACTGTTCAATTTCAAACGACGCTCTATTAAAGCTTAAATACATAAATATACATTTAAACATTTATGTTGAGATAATTTGTTTGTAATATTTGAATTTAATGATGTTTGTAATATACATCATGAATAAAGTAAAATACTAATTGGAAAAATACGAGGGCGTAATGAAAAGTATTGACTCTGATCTTTTTATGTGAAAACTCCTGAAACTTTTTATATAAAACCAACTTTATTGACTTTCTGCATCTTTATTCTTCATGTGCGCATATTTATTTCTCTTCATAGTCACCGTGGTGACGAAGATATTTCCCAACGAGTGATCAGAATGTTGTTAGCGTCAGTGTAGAATTTTTGACTTCGTCGACAAAACCGCAACCTCTCCTCTACTTGCACCGTTTCATCACTATCGAAGTGATGTCCTCGAAGGTGGTCCTTAATTCATGATGTGACATAGTCACGCAAGAGGTATGCACCCATTTTATGAAATTTAAAATGTTGAACAGTGCTCATATGGACGCTGTATAAATATATAAAAGTCACTAAATGTAAGGAAACTGCTGTATTGGTGCGTTACGAATGCACTCCAGAACGTCTGGAAAAGGTTACAAGAATCAACAGTAGCACAGTGACGGTAGCTAAAGGACAACCAAGAAAATAAAACGAAGAGCGTGTGAAAAACATCTACCAAATCAGGGAGAAGAACTTCACATTGGAAGTTTGGTGTCGTGTGAATATGGCATAATCCAAAGCATAAGTGACTGCACAAGGCATAACGCCTAAATTAACGAAGTATCCAATAAGTGGCGCTAGTGGTAATATACTGTAGCGGTTGAAGATGGAAGTTAAATGTGACGTAAAGTACTAGAAAGCTGTAACATACATGCTACATACATACATTAATCCTTGATCCATAGATCATGAATACGACATTTTGTATTGATGTGGAACGTGTCACTTTAACATAAGTTTTCTATACACAAAATAATTAATTAATTCTTTTCTTTGTCTTACATTTACTACTTCATATCTTAGAATTCATCTATTGAGTAGAAGGAGTTGTCATTCAGAAATTCTTTTAATTTGCTTTGAAATGTTGGTTGCCCATCTGTCACACTTTTAAGACCATTTGGGAAATGACCAAAGATTTTTGTGGCAGCATAATTCATCCCTTTCTGTGCCAAAGTGAGATTTAATCCAGAATAGTGCATATCATCCTTTCTTCTAGCGTTGTAGCTATGGACTTCGCTGTAATTTTTGAACTGGGATGGGTTGTTAATTACAAATTTCATAAGTGAATATATGTATTGCGTAGGTACTGTGAATATACCGAGTTCCTTTAGTAAATGTCTGCAAGGTGATCTTGGGTGGGCTCCAGCTGTTATTCTGATTGCACGATTTTGTCCAATGAATACTTACTCTCTTAATGACGAATTTCCTCAAAATATGATGCCATATGAAAGCAGTGAATGGAAATAGGCGTAGTAGACTAATTTATTGATACGTTTATCACCAAAATTTGCAATAACCGCAATAGCATAAGTAGCTGAACCTAACCGTTTCAGCAGATCATCGATGTGTTTCTTCCAATACAATTTCTCTTCAATGCACACACCCAGAAATTTTTGAGTATTCTGCCTTAGCAACAGACTTCCGATCATAGTCTATATTTATCAACGGTGTTATGCCATTTACTGTACAGAATTGTGTAAACGGTGTTTTCTCAAATTTTTGTGAGAATCCATTTGCAGATAACCTCTTAATAGTTTTCTGAAAGACATTATTTGCAATTTCCTCAGCTTTTTCTTGCTTCTTGGGTGTGATTACTATATCAGCATCATCAGCCAAAAGGACTAGCTTTGCATCTTCATGAATATAGAGTGGCAAGTCGTTAATATATATTAAAAACAATAAGGGACCCAGGACAGAACCCTGTGGGACATCATTCTTCATACCTCCCCAGTTAGAGGACTCTGCTGGTTTTTGCAGACTATCTGTACAGTTAATTTTAACCATCTGAATTCTTCCAGTTAAGTACAAAGTAAGCCATTTGTGCACTGCTCCGCTTATACCACAATACTTAAGCTTATCTAGAAGAATTTCAAGATTCACACAATCAAAAGCGTTTGAGAGATCACAAAATATCCCAATGGCTGATGTTTGGTTATTCAATGCATTTAATATTTGATCAGTGAAAGCATATATACCATTTCTGTAAAAAACCTTTCTGACTACCAAACCCGCATTTTGTTAGTGCATCAGTTTTACAAATATGTGATGCTGCTCTTGAATACATTACTTTTTCAAGAATTTTGGACATAGTTATCAGAAATGAGATTCGGCAGTAGTTGATAGCATCAAATATATGCCAATTTTATGCAATGATTTAACAATAGCGTATTTCAGTCTATCTGGAAAAATACCCTGTTTCAGTGAGATACTTCCCCCATGAACCATGGACCTTGCCGTTGGTGGGGAGGCTTGCGTGCCTCAGCGATACAGATGGCCGTACCGTAGGTGCAACCACAACGGAGGGGTATCTGTTGAGAGGCCAGACAAACATGTGGTTCCTGAAGAGGGGCAGCAGCCTTTTCAGTAGTTGCAGGGGCAACAGTCTGGATGATTGACTGATCTGGCATTGTGACATTAACCAAAACGGCCTTGCTGTGCTGGTACTGCGAACGGCTGAAAGCAAGGGGAAACTACAGCCGTAATTTTTCCCGAGGACATGCAGCTTTTACTGTATGATAAATGATGATGGCGTCCTCTTGGGTAAAATATTCCGGAGGTAAAGTAGTCCCCCATTCGGATCTACGGGCAGGGACTACTCACGAGGACGTAGTTATCAGGAGAAAGAAATATGGCGTTCTACGGATCGGAGCGTGGACTGTCAGATCCCTTAATCGGGCAGGTAGGTTAGAAAATTTAAAAAGGGAAATGGATAGGTTAAAGTTAGATATAGTGGGAATTAGTGAAGTTCGGTGGCGGGAGGAACAAGACTTTTGGTCATGTGAATAAAGGGTTATAAATACAAAATCAAATAGGGGTAATGCAGGAGTAGGTTTAATAATGAATAAAAAAATAGGAGTGCGGGCTAGCTACTACAAACAGCATAGTGAACGCATTATTGTGGCCAAGATAGACACAAAGCCCATGCCTACTACAGTAGTACAAGTTTATATGCCAACTAGCTCTGTAGATGATGAAGAAATTGATGAAATGTATGATGAAATAAAAGAAATTACTCAGGTAGTGAAGGGAGACGAAAATTTAATAGTCATGGGTGACGAATTCGTCAGTAGGAATAGGGAGAGAAGGAAACATAGTAGGTGAATATGGATTGGGGGGAAGAAATGAAAGAGGAAGCCGCCTTGTAGAATTTTGCACAGAGCATAACTTAATCATAGCTAACACTTGCTTCAAGAATCATAAAAGAAGGTTGTATACCTGGAAGAATCCTGGAGATACTAAAAGGTATCAGATAGATTATATAATGGTAAGACAGAGATTTAGGAACCAGGTTTTAAATTGTAAGACATTTCCAGGGGCAGATGTGGATTCTGACCACAATCTATTGGTTATGAACTGCAGATTGAAACTGAAGAAACTGCAAAAAGGTGGGAATTTAAGGAGATGGGACCTGGATGAACCGAAAGAACCAGAGGTTGTAGAGAGTTTCAGGGAGAGCATAAGGGAACAATTGACAGGAATGGGGGAAAGAAATACAGTAGAAGAAGAATGGGTAGCTCTGAGGGATGAAGTAGTGAAGGCAGCAGACGATCAAGTAGGTAAAAAGACGAGGGCTAATAGAAATCTTTGGGTAACAGAAAAAATATTGAATTTAATTGATGAAGGGAGAAAATATAAAAATGCAGTAAATGAAGCAGGCAAAAGGGAATACAAACGTCTAAAAAATGATATCGACAGAAATTGCAAAATGGCTAAGCAGGGATGGCTAGAGGACAAATGTAAGGATGTAGAGGCTTGTCTCACTAGGGGTAAGATAGATACTGCCTACAGGAAAATTAAAGAGACCTTTGGAGAGAAGAAAACCACTTGTATGAATATCAAGAGCTCAGCTGGCAACCCAGTTCTAAGCAAAGAAGGGAAGGCAGAAAGGTGGAAGGAGTATATAGAGGGTTTATACAAGGGCGATGTACTTGAGGACAATATTATGGAAATGGAAGAGGATGTAGATGAAGACGAAATGGGAGATAAGATACTGCGTGAAGAGTTTGACAGAGCACTGAAAGACCTGAGTCGAAACAAGGCCCCGGGAGTAAACAACATTCCATTAGAACTACTGATGGCCTTGGGAGAGCCAGTCATGACAAAACTCTACCATCTGGTGAGAAAGATGTATGAGACAGGCGAAACACCCACAGACTTCAAGAAGAATATAATAATTCCAATACCAAAGAAAGCAGGTGTTGACAGATGTGAAAATTACCGGACAATCAGTTTAATGAGTCACAGCTGCAAAATACTAACGCGAATTCTTTACAGACGAATGGAAAAACTGGTAGAAGCGGACCTCGGGGAAGATCAGTTTGGATTCCGTAGAAGTGTTGGAACACGTGAGGCAATACTAACCTTACGACTTATCTTAGAAGAAAGATTAAGAAAAGGCAAACCTACGTTTCTAGCATTTGTAGACTTAGAGAAAGCTTTTGACAACGTTAACTGGAATACTCTTTTTCAAATTCTGAAGGTGGCAGGGGTAAAATACAGGGAGCGAAAGGCTATTTACAATTTGTACAGAAACCAGATGGCAGTTATAAGAGTCGAGGGGCATGAAAGGGAAGCAGTGGTTGGGAAAGGAGTAAGACAGGGTTGTAGCCTCTCCCCGATGTTATTCAATCTGTATATTGAGCAAGCAGTAAAGGAAACAAAAGAAAAATTCGGAGTAGGTATTAAAATTCATGGAGAAGAAGTAAAAACTTTGAGGTTCGCCGATGACATTGTAATTCTGTCAGAGACAGCTAAGGACCTGGAAGAGCAGATGAACGGGACAATGGACAGTGTCTTGAATGTAGGATATAAGATGAACATCAACAAAAGCAAAACGAGGATAATGGAATGTAGTCAAATTAAATCGGGTGATGCTGAGGGTATTAGATTAGGAAATGAGACACTTAAAGTAGTAAAGGAGTTTTGCTATTTAGGGAGTAAAATAACTGATGATGGTCGAAGTAGAGGGGATATAAAATGTAGACCTGCAATGGCAAGGAAATCGTTTCTGAAGAAGAGAAATTTGTTAACATCGAGTATAGATTTAAGTGTCAGGAAGTCGTTTCTGAAAGTATTTGTATGGAGTGTAGCCATGTATGGAAGTGAAACATGGACGATAACTAGTTTGGACAAGAAGAGAATAGAAGCTTTCGAAATGTGGTGCTACAGAAGAATGCTGAAGATAAGGTGGGTAGATCACGTAACTAATGAGGAGGTATTGAATAGGATTGGGGAGAAGAGAAGTTTGTGGCACAACTTGACTAGAAGAAGGGATCGGTTGGTAGGACATGTTTTGAGGCATCAAGGGATCACAAATTTAGCATTGGAGGGCAGCGTGGAGGGTAAAAATCGTAGAGGGAGACCAAGAGATGAATACACTAAGCAGATTCAGAAGGATGTAGGTTGCAGTAGGTACTGGGAGATGAAGAAGCTTGCACAGGATAGAGTAGCATGGAGAGCTGCATCAAACCAGTCTCAGGACTGAAGACCACAACAACAACAACTACATATCTGGCTGAGAATCCTACTTATTTGTTGAGAACAAACTTCTAGTACTCTGCTGGAAATGCCATCAATTCCATGTGAGCTTTTACTTTTAAGGCAATTTATTATTCTCCTAATTTCAGTAGGAGAGGTGGGTTGAACTTCAGTTTTATCAAACTACCTGTTCCATATACTGCCTTGCATTTTCGAATGAGTAGCTGGATCCTATTTTCTCTACAATACTTTGAAAATGATAATTAAAAATGTTTTCTACTTCTGACTTCTTGTTAACAAACTTTCCATTGTGTTAACGTATGATGAATCATAACCACACAAAGAAAATGTAAAAAGGTACCAAAACTGACATTGCTCAAATAATATTGTATAGGTAGTTCTATATGTAATTGAAAGTATGAATAGAGGAGAGGCAAAAAGGGATGGGGCAACATAAATGAAGAGGGATACATTTGTTATCCTACAGAGAGGGTAACATACCGTAACATTGAACTCATGTCAGTGGAAGACGTGAAATAATGGTCGTTCATATGATGAACCACAGCAACAGAAATAAAATGTAGAAGTGTACGAAAACGGACATTGCTCAAAAACTATGCCAAAAGAACACTATGTGCAGCTAAAATTAGGGATAGGAGAGGGGCAAGGAGAAAGAGGGATGAGGGTAAAACATCAGTTACAAGGAAAAATTTATTTTATACCTACATGATAACAACAAATGAAGAAAATGAATACACGCCAAAGCATTGAATTTGTATCAAGGCCAGGATTTGAACCTAGGTCTCCTGCTCACTACGAAGATACGCTAACCGCTGCACTCCCCCGGGCACTGCATCTAAAATTGCGGCACAGATTTAGTACATCTTCCTCCGTAATACAAGGATGTGTAATTACATTTAAGAATGAAATTATGTTGACTAAAAAATAGGCAATAGTAATAGTGAAGGGGTCTTGTAGCCACCTTTCATTAGTCCGGTAGCCCATTTTCACTAGCATTTCTCCATCTTTTCCTTGTTTATATTATCTCATAACTCTGATAGTGGTGTGATTGAATGAATGTGGTTGTGTTTCACGTTGCTAGACGGTGGCGTAGTCTGCAGCAGAAAGTCTGCGATAGTCATACAGATTCAGCAACAGTTGTACAGAATAGCCAACTCTCGTAGTGGTCAAGTAGGCAAAGAGGTTTTGCGCTATTTGTGAGAAATCCACCTGCGTTAGGTTGGTGGCGGAAATGGCATCTTTGGGTTTTCCGGGCCACGCGGAGCGTGGAGGAGGCTGGAAATGAAGAAGGGAGGCAGTCTACCGGCGGTACGGGAAGCGTCCACAGCTGTGGTCCAGTCGAAGAAGGGTGAGTTAGACTGACCGGCCGGCCGGAGTGGCCGTGCGGTTCTAGGCGCTACAGTCTGGAGCCGAGCGACCGCTACGGTCGCAGGTTCGAATCCTACCTCGGGCATGGATGTGTGTGATGTCCTAGGTTAGTTAGGTTCAATTAGTTCTAAGTTCTAGGCGACTGATGACCTCAGAAGTTAAGACGCAAAGTGCTCAGAGCCATTTGAACCATTTTTAGACTGACCGCGTGGCGCGTTGTTACTTGGCGAGGGGAGAGCTGTTAGCTTTTGGTCTCGCTTTGCCTTGTCGCAGCAAGGAATGCAGAACTTTGGCAGATTTTTCTTTTAGTAAATTTCGATAGCAGACTTGGATCCACCGGAAGAGCGCCACACAAGGTTGTCGATAAGAAGTGAGCACTCGCTTCTGTGTGAATGTCTGTTTGCCTTCAGCTGTGCCTGTATAAGCTTTCATTTTTCTAAATATTAATAGCTTTGCCTTCTCGTAAATTTGCCTTGCTTTATGTACCTTTCGTCCGTGGCGAGCCGACCACGTGGTTAAACATTAAAGTTTGTTGGGCTACCGTCATCACTAACTGTCCAGTCTCATGTTTGTTTTAAAAAACGTTAACTGTTCATGATTGTGTGATAAGATATTGTTGCAACTTGGCCACTATACCTAGAAATTGCATCTCCACAGACCACGTGGGCACGCAGGTGTACTGCGAAACGTGTACCGTTGCACGAGTTATTGCGATCAGTTATCAGGCAACAGCAGTAGTATGAATGATTCACACTAATGATTTTGGGTGTAGATTATAACGGTGTATTTTCCGATGCTTTTCTTTAATGTTTTAGGAATTAATGTTATCAGGAATTGTGTACATGCCACACATCCATATCTTAGGAATAAATGATTTTATACACAATTTTCTCTTGCATTCCGTGGTTACGTTTTTGCACCTAAGCCACTCACCTCTTAGCTTTCCTGTTAGCACATCCTACGCGTTTCCCTACGCACAGGTCCTGTGATTAGTTTCCCCTTTTATTTTAAAACAAATGCTTTAGATCAAGTCTTATTTTCAGATGTGTTGCCGGGAGCTGATCTTCTGCACAGTGTTCATGCATGTACTATTTTATTTTAAATGGTTGATTCTCGTGGACAGTGCACGAGAAATACTATTAATTACATCGCATCACCTATGAGCGATATCATGACGTATGTATTTTTATGAGTTTTTGGTCTGTGATCAAATTAATTTATTTTCCGACTCGGCGAAACCTTTGATTAGTTGTACGATTAGAGTTGGTGGCGACCCTAATCTTCTCACGTTAATTTCACAATCAATGAGCATTTCCCTTCCCACTCATAACGTAATAACCCGTAGACATAGGTTAGTTACAATTGTAAGACTAAAATGTGACATCATCCGAATTCCACTGAAATGACAGGTGTAGGTTTGACATAGCTGCCTGTAAAGTGGAGGCAGGCTTAAAAACAATTTCAACCTGTTTTTCCTTTTTATTGTCACCTAAGTACAATACGAAGGAGCAAGTGTTCATCCAATCCACTAGTGATCTAATGTGTCATAGAAAGAAGTACATAGCAAAATTGTGCAAAGACGTTCTTTAACTTTTGGAAACCGATGAACATCGAGCGTGGTCAAGTCGAGACTGTAGGGAGGATGATCGATGGCAGTGAATCCGAGGAAATGGATTGTTACAGATGTCACAGCGCTCATTTGTGTTCTGGTATAGTTATGTTGAAAGTGAGGGCGCTCATTGTGTGCGATTTCAGTTTTCCACACAGCGACATAGGTACATTACACAGTGCCATCTTACACGCTACATTCCGGAACCCTCTAGTGGCAGCAAGTTCAAATGGCTCTGAGCACTATGGGACTTAACATCTATGGGCATCAGTCCCCTAGAACTTAGAACTACTTAAACCTAACTAACCTAAGGACAGCACACAACACCAAGTCATCACGAGGCAGAGAAAAGTGTGGCAGCAAGTTGCAACCCACATAAGTGAAATGGGTAAGTTGAAAGGTCCTAGTGATAAAAATAGTTGTAGGGAGATTATATGACAGGCTGCAATTAATTAAAAATTTCTTAGGAAAATTTAATGTTGATTTTGATCCCCTCCACTTGTCCTAGCAATATGTTGCAGGCCAACACCAGAAATTTGATATTATCACTTTCTACACTGGGTATGGAAGAGTTCTGGCAACCATGCTTATGAAACCGGTGATGGGCACCTTTCGTAACCCTATAAATTTGTACACCGGCTTTGGCCTTCTTGAATTGAATATCATCCAATATTACAGGATGGGCAACAGAATGAGCTGGATAACACTCTGAATGTACTATGCAAGGCTGAGAGTTCCCTCAGTACTTATCACAATATGAGGTGCCAAATATTTTCCACCATACGTTTATTATTCTTTTAGATTCAAATTTGTATTAGATCACTCTTTACAATGTACAATCCGACTGATACAGGCTAGCACCATGTACTAACAATTTCTGTAGTACTGCATGTCTGGGAGTTAATTACAGCTGAGTGCTGACAGAAATGGCAACGTGGGCAACATGTTCCTCAGGAGCCGCTATCGGCTTTTTGTGTTCCGTAGGGGCGGAAATTTGCCGCCCTTAGAGAGGACAGAGCGAAGAGGCAGCAGCGGTTTAGAATGCTGGAGGCCGACCCCATACTGCTGTAGTGTAGTCAGAGCGTAAGGGATGTTGCTCCCTAGTGGGACAGAAAAAATTTCAGAATAGCATACCTGCAGAAAGAGTGTCTGAGGCGGAACAATGCGAAAAGACAGCCATTTAGTGTGAAAAAAACCACGAGTTCACAAAAAATGGTCACCTGCTGACCTCCAAGGAAACTTCTCATGGAAATTGCTGTGGCACATCTCCAGCCGTAAAGAAGGGATGTATTAGTGTGGCGGAATGCTAAGGATGTCGGAGGGGAAATTGAAACTTCCAGAGAATCTTCTGAAAAGAGTCTGAGCCTTAGGTGACTGGCTAACAGATTCATGACCCATGTAGTGGGATTTAATGTTTCCCTAACCGATTCTAAGATTTGTCTCTCGGCCACAAACGTAGAGGCCACATGTCCAGGAGAGAGCGGGATATGGTTGGGAGGACGAACCGAGGGCGCAATTATATCGGGATCAATCGAAGACATTTCCCTTCGGGGATCGTACTAGAGACTTTCTGGCAGTAGCCACAGTGGACAATCTGGTGGTTGGACTTTTGACGCAGAGAAGATGTAAAGTCTTTTCTATGTCGCAAAGTTGTTATTCTTTTTGTTTCGACGTCCATTTTTGGGGTGGCAAGTTTATAATAAAATATATTGTATTGCTTTGCTGTCTTTTACAAGAGACTGAAAACTACAGGGTGATTCAAAAAGAATACCACAACTTTAAAAATGTGTATTTAATGAAAGAAACATAATATAACCTTCTGTTATACATCATTACAAAGAGTATTTAAAAAGGTTTTTTTTCACTCTAAAACAAGTTCAGAGATGTTCAATATGGCCCCCTCCAGACACACGAGCAATATCAACCCGATACTCCAACTTGTTCCACACTCTCTGTAGCATATCAGGCGTAACAGTTTGGATAGCTGCTGTTATTTCTCGTTTCAAATCATCAATGGTGGCTGGGAGAGGTGGCCGAAACGCCATATCCTTAAAATACCCCCATAAGAAAAAATCGCAGGGGGTAAGATCAGGGCTTCTTGGAGGCCAGTGATGAAGTGCTCTGTCACGGGCTGCCTGGCGGCCGATCCATCGCCTCGGGTAGTTGACGTTCAGGTTTCATAACTAACCTTTTTCTTAGGACTCTCCATACAGTTGAATGTGGAATTTGCAGCTCTCTGCTAGCTCTGCGAGTCGATTTTCCTAGGCTGCGAACAAATGCTTGCTGGATGCGTGCTACATTTTCATCACTCGTTCTCGGCCGTCCAGAACTTTTCCCTTTGCACAAACCCGATTCTCTGTAAACTGTTTATACCAACGTTTAATACACCACCTATCAGGAGGTTTAACACCATACTTCGTTCGAAATGCACGCTGAACAACTGTCGTCGATTCACTTCTGCCGTACTCAATAACACAAAAAGCTTTCTGTTTAGCGGTCGCCATCTTAGCATCAACTGACGCTGACGCCTAGGCAACAGCGCCTCAAGCGAACAAATGTACAACTAAATGAAACTTTATAGCTCCCTTAATTCGCCGACAGATAGTGCTTAGCTCTGCCTTTTGTCGTTGCAGGGTTTTAAATTCCTAAAGTTGTGGTATTCTTTTTGAATCACCCTGTATTTTGCGGTCAGCCAGAAAGCGATGGAGAACACACTGACATAACTTCCATGAGTATATTCTTCTAGTATTCACTGAAAGATTTAGTGGCATCAGGAACTTTGACTATAAATAAAAGTTTAGAGTTCTAACTGATTCATATATTCAGTAAAATCTCACATGCACAAATATAGTAATATTTCTGACAATAATAATAATAATAATATTTATCGTAAACAGCACTATGAACAATTCAGAGGCGACTTCTACAGTAAGTTCCAATGGTCTTTCGCCCTGACATCTAATGATCAAAGTTAACTGGGTGCTACAAAAGTAGAAAATAGTCTCACCACTTGCACGCTGTTTTGTTAACATTACAGTGGCACACGAACAGTTACTACTGTGAAATTTAAGCGATCCCGGGTGCCGTGCAGTCCTCGGGAGTTCACTTCCCATTTGTACCGAAAACATGCGTTTAGCAGCAGACTGGCTGTGACGTCATCCGAATTAGCACTTATGTTTGACGAGGAGCAGTTAATAGCTGGGTGCGAAGTGAGTGTGTACTGCCTCTGTGGTCGTATTTATATACGGGCGCAGCGGACGGCCGAACGGAACATCTGCCGTCATGAGCTCTATGGCCAGGTAGCAGCATCTAAATAACCGGTTTCTTGGACACATTTTTTAATTACTCGGTCATGAATTAATTTACAATCTTCGTAATTTTTATATGAGTGGAGTTAAGTTTATTTTAATTACAGAAAAAAGTTTTAACTCGACTGCATTTAAACTTCCCCGGCTAGAATACTTAGAACGGAACCGACAATAGAACATGACCTGAGTACTACATCTTTAAGAGACCTTGTATTGATTGTTATTTACATTAAGGTCTTGAAACGTGTAATAGCGTCACTATTTAACGGATGTAATCAAGTGTGCAATCAGAACGTTCTATCATTAATATAAATGATACTAAATGTATTACAAATAAGAATGTCATTGTTACAGATTTAGTTTATAGTAAATTACCTGAAAAATTAAAGGTAGCTTTATGTAGGTCATAGAGTTTTTGTTTTTGTACTAAACTGAAGCTTCGTACGAATTTTTACCTTTCTGAGTCTAATATTTAGCACTTTAAATTTTTTTGTAAGAAACACCGACATTGACCAAAATACTGCTACGATCAAGTTAGGATTCACGACAGTTAGTTCATTGTGACATACATTTTGACATCCTCAACAATTTTTGAATTTATAGTTTTACTATTTAGCGTCACTTGTTTTTTACTTAAAACAATGTATTTAGTGAAACACATTCAGCTGATGATCCACAGATTTCACAGTTTTAACATTAATATACTGAAAGATACGTTGACAAAGTGTGGAAAAGCTACTTAAATTTTTAATTTCATCCTTCGATTATTACGCAATACTTGTGAGTGTTCGTATTTTCCGCGCGCTCTTCTAAAGTGGAACACTAGAAAAGGAGCTTAAAGCTGTTACGGTGAAACCTCCACGAGACACAAAATTGTAATTTACGAAGAAACCATATAGATGTAGCTACAGAACGAATTAAAGAACGCTGTGTAATTGCGTATAAAATAGTCGTTGGTTTTCTTTAAACATCTTTTTTACTTGACTTGACTCATTTCGTATTAAGCCCACCATCCGATATCTGATGAGATATTACAAAGAAAGGAAGGTAACGTCATCTTTCATATTTTACAGAAACCCAGATCTCTTACACGTGATTTCTAAATGAACAATATTGAGGAACAGAACGCTATTTGCTGTAAAGTACGCACCATTTTAGATACAAATGTGTGAGACTTTGACGTAACACATATTATTAATATATACAATAATAAACAGCATCAGTTCTACGGTCTCTGCTCATCCACCCAAGTGCGAGTGCGTAAACCATTAGACGAAGTTAAAAATTCAGAAGAATTCCCTTGGTCGGACGAGTAACGACAAAAAAACTTTTATTTTATGATAAAAATGAAAATCTACTATTTCCACGATAAATAACAGAGCCTATTTACACTGTAACAGATTTCATTTTGTCGTATCTTCACAATATTACATATATATAAAAACAAAAACACTTATAAAGATTTTCCTACACTGATTTTATGACAACGCTTCACTTGAATTTTTGTAACACTGGAAATTTACCCAGTTGGGGGAGGTAATTTGTAAATGTTTCATACAGTGACACGGACTTTCGGCAATTGTTTCTTAAGAATTTCAATGTAATTGTTATATTGGTCACTAATCTGTGTGACGCTCTAGAGCCTGCATCGACACGGTAACGCCACCTAGCGTGATCGAACCTTCTCCCAGCACACACGGTAGCCCTGGCCATCTCTTTTATGGTACTCGTATTTCAACAGTAAAGGTCGAAACCGTGCAACTAATGATGCTGCCTCTTATTGTGCATATTAATATTATGTGTTATATCGATGTCCTATACATTTTCATCTGAAATGGCACTTATTTCTGTATCAAGAAGCGTACTGTTCACGAACATTGTTCATTTAGAACTATCTTTTAGAAGAAATTTGTGTTTCCGTGAAATTTGTAGCGTAACATCTTATATCGTTTCTTATAACAGATCATTAGCTGGTGAGTGAAATTTGAAACGTGTGGTGACCGTTAACAAACATAGTCAAAGAAAAGTATCGACACTTCTTAAACCACCACAAGGCCTTTTTCAATAATTATTTAAATCTTCTCTCCTGTTTAGAATGCATAAATGTGTTCTCTGTGTTAGATGTGTTACACTTACTTCAGATGACGTACTTTTTTTTATTTTCTTTCAGCTTCCGACAGGAGCCAGTGCCAAACTGATTCCAGTCTTGGTCTGGATTCATGGACGTGCGTTTATGTTGGGCTCTGGAAACACGGATTATTACGGACGTGAACTCCTGCTTGAACACGATGTTGTGCTGGTGACACTCAATTACCGTGTGGGTGCCCTAGGTGAGGTATTTGGGGTCAACTATGTAGGCGCTAGGTTGTTTAGTTCGACTTGTTTAGTCATGGACACTGCAGTCATAACACGATGTTACCACTTATTTGTATTGCAGGTTTCTTATCAACTGGAGATGAGGTGATCCCAGGGAATGCTGGTCTCAAAGATCAAGTGATGGCCCTCAAATGGGTCAAGAGTAACATCGCCAACTTTGGTGGAGACCCACAGAACGTCACAATATTTGGCGAGAGCGCTGGGGCGGTGTCCTGCCGTTTGTTACAAATCTCTCCTGCAGCTAAGGGCTCGTCGCTATAGCTTTCTGCTTTCCTAACTTAAATGGTTATTTCTTGATTTTGGAAACTGGGAAATTTGCTTAATACGTACTTCGTCGTGATATGACGTGGTGCGACGTCTCAGGCGCTTAGCAACTTGCGTGGTGGCGCAGAGGTGAGACACAGGACTGCTTCTCCGTTGGATGGTGGTTCAAATCCCCATACAGCCAACGAGGTTAGTTCAGAAATGGTTCAAATGGCTCTGAGCACTATGGGACTTAACATCTATGGTCATCAGTCCCCTAGAACTTAGAACTACTTAAACCTAACTAACCTAAGGACAGCACACAACACCCAGCCGTCACGAGGCAGAGAAAATCCCTGACCCCGCCGGGAATCGAACCTGGGAACCCGGGCGTGGGAAGCGAGAACGCTACCGCACGACCACGAGATGCGGGCAACGAGGTTAGTCTTTACTGCGATTTCCTTTAATGGCTTAGGGAAATACACCCGATGGTTCCTATGACATGATACTCCGATGTCCTTCCCCTTCCTTTCTTATTCCGATCTCGTTTCGTCTCCAATGACTAGATTAGATTATATTAGATTTACTTTCATTCCAATTGATCTGTAGTGAGGACGTTCTCCAGGATGTAGAACATGACAGAAAAACAATAATACATTACAAATATTGACAACTAAAGCAAATAAGCTAATGTACCTTCCACAGGTCCCAAGTGGAAAGAACGTCATTTATTAATTTTTTTAATAAACACTATTTGAAAGGGTCGTTTTACAGCAGTCATTTCCTAAGATCGCATTATTGCACTGAATTTAAAATTTTAAAAAATATGTCTTTTTTATTTATAAGATAATAAACATATAATAGAACTAATAAAATACTTTTTTACAATGGACACATTGCGGCACTGAAATTCGAAGATAGAGTACCAGTGACTGGTATAGCATCGGTTTATCTAAGTAAATTGTATGCAGATATTCATTGTGAATACACTGGATTTTACAGTGGATAGTAGAAGTAGTGAAGATAATGCACGCAGTAAGAAAACTGCCATCAGAGTTTACTTGTTGTTTCACAAATAGTTACGTGAAATGTAATTTTTAAAATTGAGTAGAAACAAACTTTTAACCTACTGTGTACGCATAAATGATTTATCAAATATGATCAACAGCAGTACGAGATTCTTCGAAGACGTTGCTATTGTCTGCAGTAAGGCAAGTATATGCAGGAAAATTTAGACAAAATTTACACTTGGTGTACCGAATGGTTGTCCTCTTCAAATGTGAATTCATGTAAAGTAAACCCCATAACAAAGAGACAGAAATCGGTAGCAGTTGATTACGAGATTAGTGGTGAACGGCTTGAGCACCTCACATAATGTAAGTATTTAAAAGCAGTTACAAGAAGTGTTAACATTTGAAGTGGTGTATTTCTTACTAGTATGAGAAAAACCTTTTAATGAAAAGTGATGAATTTTTCCAGGAGAAGATCAGCTGTTAGAGATAATCGCGTGAAATCAGTATCAGGGAGTCAGATTTAGTTGAACTATCATATGAAAATGCAACTGATATTTAAATGGAATCACACGAAGAATTCTAGTGCTTGCAGTTCCATTGTTTCCTTGTTTCTTATGAAGTAAGCATGACAACAGACTCTATTCTGTATATGAGGAAAGATTGTACAGGTGAGCCGCAGTTCTGCGTACAGTTCTGCGGAAGACGTGACCTGAGGCTCCGAGAATTCCAGATGGAATCCGTCATCTTCATGCGAGACCGGCAGGAGCATGAATGAATGGTGTGCTCTGGATACACAAGCCGGTAACCTCTTGTTATCAAAGCCGTTAGTTTCGACAGCAACTGCTACATTTATGGTGCATTAAAGCCAGTGGTTGTCCACTAACGCCAAGTCATCCGTGATGTCACATTTCAACACGAAAACGCAGGATGGCATGTTAACCCTAATGTCCTAATCTAGCTCGATATAAAGGTGTATGACTCTTGTCTTACCAACACTTTCTTGAGATTTCTCCAGGTGAAAACATCTGGCTGTGTATTGCTGAGGGATCGATTTACCACAATGGACAATCACTACGATTGATCGACTATGGCATCTGGTTGGAAAAGCATGGAACGACGTAACGGTGCCATTCAAACTCAGTTCGACTCGGTATGTAGTCGGGTTAGAGCCACTGCTGCTGCCAGAGATGGTACCTATGTGTACTAAGTTTTGCGTCCCTTATATCATGAGACCACGTACAGATTTAATCAAGTTCTTCCTGCCATACTGTATATGCAAAATAAGTAAGATTTCTTTATTTATTATTCCTCGTTCAGTTAAATACAATGGCCAGCCATGTACAATATATTGACGGCAAACATCACCTATCCAGCGATCCTTGTTAATGATTGAAAGGATCTGCACATCTTTCCATTCACTTGCCAGCCTTCGTTGATGCAATGACTTTAGACAAATTACATAAATTTGTGTAAGGAAAATAGTAATTCCTCCCTCAGATACAGATCTGCACTCGTCTGTTGACAGAGTTTTCAGTCATCTTCCTTTTGCACTTATCAACTACAAGTATCTTCCCACCTTTCGTGTAATAACAATAGTTAGTCGAGCGGCGACAGATTTGTTGTACTAGGTCGATGTCTAAGGCACCTTGTTGGATCCGTATTGTACGGAAGATAATTTTAGAAAACTACTATAAGTGCAATGTAACAGGCACTTTATTCTTGCACAACGTTCTGAATAGGTAGGATTACGGGTTCCTTCTCTTTCCCAAATAACAGAGGGACGTAGGCTGCTTTAGGGTACTACGACTAGAAAGAAAAATAATTCACAATCATTTAGTGGAAGTACATTTTACGAGCTTTTGTAAGTCATGTAACGAATATTAGACATGACAGAGAAAACGACCACTGTCAACAGTATCAGTAAGAAGAGTCGAATACCAACGACTGATTTATATACCAACGCAAGGTTCAGTTTGTCCTTCCGGAACATGTCATTTTTCAGACCATAAATTAGAGTCTATGATTTCAGGAGTTATGTCGGAGGCGCCGTGTATACCTACCTGGGATGAACAATATTCCTTCGCGAGAACAGACACCCAAGATAGTGGGCACTTTGTTGAACTTGCCACTCTTTAAGATTTCCATAGGACTCCGTGTGATGATTGCATCCTTCATGCTGTCCGGTTCTATGGTTGACGCAAAAGGTACCAGCGACTGCATTCTCTGCTTTTCCTAGTCGACAGAGACAGTCCACAGTAGAGTGGAATTAAAACTTGTGACGTTTCATTCGTAATAATAACTCGCGAATGTTGCACACGTTTACCCCACCTCTTTGGTCAGGCAGTTTAGTACATTCTCGACGAGCGTCTGCGCTGGTTGGTCTCTCATGAAGGCCAGTAGTTCCTCTGAACTGTCTCCCGTGAAGTCGAGGGACTGTGCCAGGCGAAACGTCCTGTCCTTAATAGGAGCCGACAGCAGCTCCTAAGACGCCACGCCACTTTGACAGATAACGTTGTGGAACAAACCTGCAAAAAGAGAACACACAAAATATCACGTTACTGAACAACTTTTCATTAACGCATAGCTCATGAAGTGTGGTCTCTCAGACAGCGTGGAAATTATCGAACGCTTTCCTAGGCCAGTTCTAGGGGAATGCTTCCATGCTACCACAACCATCCTTATATCGCCAACTCCATAATGTTTTGCTATCAGTTGCGTTACCTGCTTCTTTGTTTGTTGTTGACATGCGTTTCTGACACGTGTTGTGATTTCCTGGACCGCGCCTCGTGAATTACGTACCTGTTTTCTTCAGTTTAGTACAACACGTGTTAGTAGGAATGTATCGGTTATAACGATCGTAAGCTTGATTAAGTGTTAATCGGTAGATGTATGAAGATGTCAGTGATATAGATCAAGCAACAGAACAAAAAGGCCATTTCATAATAGGCAGTTGTCACACTTCTGCTACCGAACAGCACGACGATACAGAGGCAGATCTTCAGGACAATTGTGATGAGGATGTCGGTACCTCTCCAATAAAGTGCTCTGAGTGATGATAAAGAAAAATTTAGATCCCAGAATTGAATGTCAATATTGCAGACTTTGCAGTTTTTATCTGCTAATTTAAACTCTGGAATTTAGTTTTATGTGGATATTTACTTGATACAGGGCTACTGCAATGTTTCAGATTGTGAAATTCGGTTCTCTAACAGTTATTTTACGTGCGCTATTAAAAAAATAAAAAATTAAAGAAAACACAAAAAATGCATTACTTGGTGTGGTAAAAAGCAAAATACTGCAGACATTATTTAGTGCAATAATGTCAAAAAGGAATAATTAAACGACGCTTAAATTATTGCAAATATAAGTATTACATAACTTAAATTAAAAATTTGAAATCGTTTATATCGTCATTCCTACATTAAACATAAGGGTCTCATAGACTCCCACCTCATAGAGCACGATACGGAAAAGTCACTTATTGAGTTAAGGGTTAACGTATGTCCGACTAAAATTCCCTTGAAAGTAATATTAGGAACACTTGATTGAAAGAGACTCATGATGTTGTTCATTTACTATCGCTTGAAAATAACAGCATGAAATATACTAGCGTACACAGATATGCTGGTAGGGCATTTCCCAGTGAAAGATAAGTGTTTCTGATTCGAGTCCCTGTCACGCACATGGTTTTAATCTGACAAGTCGTGTCGGTCACTGCCTGTTACAGAATGAACATTTACTCTCCAAGATATGTTCTGTTAGTCACTTTGAGCACGAAAGACAACAATCCAGCAGATTTAACGTACGGGTACCTGCCATGGAGAGTCTTGATAGAGAGTACTACTGTAGTCATGGGACATTTCTTAGACGTGGACAAGTTTACGAGTTGAGTACCTGATGATCTCAGACTCTAGACCTGGAGCTCTAACAGTGACAAAATTGACCTGGACGTACGAGTTGCGGCACATGTTCAAACATGCCCTTTTTAGAGTATGCCCACATTAAAAAAGCCTCGAAGCGTACATCTGCCGTCGCCTTTGTTTCATTGTTGTTGGTGTGGTCTTCAGTCCTGAGACTGGTTTGATGCAGCTCTCCATGCTACTCTATCCCGTGCAAGCTCCTTCATCTCCCAGTACCCACTGCAACCTACATCCTTCTGAATCTGCTTAGTGTATTCATCTCTTGGTCTCCAATTTGTACCCTCCACGCTGCCCTCCAATGCTAAATTTGTGATCCCTTGAAGCCTCAGAACATGTCCTACCAACCGATCCCTTCTTCTAGTCAAGTTGTGCCACAAACTTCTCATCTCCCCAAACCTATTCAATACCTCCACATTAGTTACGTGATCTACCCAACTAATCTTCAACATTCTTCTGTAGCACCACATTTCGAAAGCTTCTATTCTCTTCTTGTCCAAACTATTTATCGTCCATGTTTCACTTCCATACATGGCTACACTCCATACAAATACTTTCAGGAACGACTTCCTGACACTTAAATCTATACTCGATGTTAACAAAATTCAGAAACGGTTTCCTTGCCATTGCCAGTCTACATTTTATATGCTCTCTACTTCGACCATCATCAGTTATTTTGCTCCCCAAATAGCAAAACTCCTTTACTACTTTAAGGGTCTCATTTCCTAATCTAATTCCCGCAGCATCACCCGACTTAATTCGACTACATTCCATTATACTCGTTTTGCTTTTGTTTATGTTCATCTTATATCCTCCTTTCAAGACACTGTCCATTCCGTTCAACTGCTCTTCCAAGTCCTTTGCTGTCTCTGACAGAATTACAATGTCGTCGGCGAACCTCAAAGTTTTTATTTCTTCTCCATGGATTTTAATACCTACTCCAAATTTTTCTTTTGTTTCCTTTACTGCTTGCTCAATATACAGATTGAATAACATCAGGGAGAGGCTACAATCCTGTCTCACTCCCTTCCCCCTTGCCCGCATCTCGTGGTTGTGCGGTAGCGTTCTCGCTTCCCACGCCCGGGTTCCCGGGTTCGATTCCCGGCGGGGTCAGGGATTTTCTCTGCCTCGTGATGGCTGGGTGTTGTGTGCTGTCCTTAGGTTAGTTAGGTTTGAGTAGTTCTAAGTTCTAGGGGACTTATGACCACAGCAGTTGAGTCCCATAGTGCTCAGAGCCACTCCCTTCCCAACCACTGCTTCCCTTTCATGCCCCTCGACTCTTATAACTGCCATCTGGTTTCTGTACAAATTGTAAATAGCCTTTCGCTCCTTGTATTTTACCCCTGCCCCCTTTAGAATTTGAAAGAGAGTATTCCAGTCAACATTGTCAAAAGCTTTCTCTAAGTCTACAAATGCTAGAAACGTAGGTTTGCCTTGCCTTTCCTTAATCTTTCTTCTAAGATAAGTCGTAAGGTCTGTATTGCCTCACGTTTCCAACATTTCTACGGAATCCAAACTGATCTTCGCCGAGGTCGGCTTCTACCAGTTTTTCCATTCGTCTGTAAAGAATTCGCGTTAGTATTTTGCAGCTGCGACTTATTAAACTGATAGTTCTGTAATTGTCACATCTGTCAACACATGCTTTCTTTGGGATTGGAATTATTATACTCTTCTTTGTTTCATGCAAGACACGAAATTATTGGGAGAATATTGTTTTGAGTTCACTTTATTACGGCTTTTAACTGTAGGAAATAAGTCTCAGTCAGAGTGAATATAGCGTGTTTACCGAGTACGGATGACCCAGTCTAGCTGTACCACCATAACTAATGACTGTACACCGCAGTGGTACAGGAAAGGAAGCGTAGATAACCGTCAGACAGCTCATAAAACTTCTTGAACGATCCATATCTCACCGGAGATGAAAATAAGTACTTACTCCTAGATTATGAATCGGCTGTAGGTGAGTAGTTTTCAAATTATAGCTGCCGGGAAATAACATGAAACTCTAAAAGTAAACGTTTTATTTAAAAGTTCCTCGATATTCAATTAATGCAAGGGAAAATGGCAAACAATTATTGCATTAGGGCACTGAGACAGCTTCCTCTCGTAGGAATTGAGACTCATACCAGGTGTTTGCTTTCTTCACTGTCGAGAGGATGTCCGGCTACATCAGGTCTTGGAATTGCGTTTTTGGTGTCCTGTCATTCTCGTAACACACGCGAAACACACCAATTGACGTCAGAATCTTCTCTTATGCGCAACAGTTAAAAACTTACTTACTTCGTATCAAATCTATATTACCATACATAACCGACATATTGAAAAAGTAGTGCTATAGAAAGAGGTCTTGTTTCGATTAACATTGGGTTCCCCACAGATAAATATTTTTCACATTGTGGGGTAGGATTTCTGTCTTATACTGTGATTTACGACACAGTACTAACTCTGTAAGATTTCACAACATTCGCGTACCGTCACCTTTCAGTGCTGCATAAATAAGTGCGACATAAACTCTTGGAAGTACTATCAGCTCGTGTGTTCTGTTCGTCGACAGTGTACCACAGCGTATGAAACTTACTGATTAAAACACAAGCAGTGTGTACCCGTGGTCTATGGGTAGCGTCTTTGATTCATAATCAAAACGTCTTCGGTTCCAGTTTCGATCCCCGCCACTGCCTAAATTTTGATAAATAATCAGCATTGGCGGCCGAAGACTTCCGGCATAAGAAGTCAGCCTCATTCTGCCAACGGCCTCGTGAAAGAGGGCGGAGGAGCGGATAGTGGTTCAGGGCACTCTCTTGTCCTAGGGGTGGAAAATTGCCCCTAAAGGCGGAAGAATCAGCAATGATCAACGACATGAGGATGCAGAAGGCAACGGAAACCACTGCATTAAAGACACGTAACGTGTATCCACAGGACATGTGGCCTGTAAGTGTTATGATGATCTCTCCATTGGCAAAAGATTCCGGAATAGTCCCCATTCGGATCTCCGGGAGGGGACTGCCAAGGGGGAGGCTACCATGAGAAAAAGATTAAATAATCAACGAAAGGATAACGTTCTACGAGTCGGGGTGTGGAATGTCAGAAGCTTGAACGTGGTAGGGAAACTAGAAATTCTGAAAAGGGAAATGCAAAGGCTCAATCTAGATATAGTAGGGGTCAGTGAAGTGAAGTGGAAGGAATGTTAAATGCAGAGGAGAGAGCAGTCAATGAACATGCAGAAGAGTACCAATGCTGTTCTACAGCATAGAAAGAGTCGTTTTATGAAAAAATGGCACTCCCATTTCCACACTTCATAACTACTGGAGGTTCGGCGTCGATCATGTTCGTTTTATTACTTGTGCTTCTTTCCGCTCATCGTCTCCGCAACTAAAGACTTTCCTATATTTCAAATGTACAGCTGATTCACCAAATAAATATGGTTATTGTAGTGGACTGTTAAGGCAGCGAGTCCACAGTGAAGTAGCCGAAAGGGCACGCGTCAACTCACGCCGACTGGCGCGAAGTCTGGAACAGGATTCGTAATGAATGTGATAAAGAAAAGAACGTAGCTACTAGAACACTTAACTTTATATCGTCCTTTGGTATACAGCATTCTTGATGATACAAGTGAGACTCTTTAGATTCCTGAAGTAACTAATGGCGCCTTGCTAGGTCGTAGCCATTAACTTAGCTGAAGGCTATTCTAACTGTCTCTCGGCAAATGAGAGAAAGGCTTCGTCAGTGTAGCCGGTAGCAACGTCGTCGTACAACTGGGGCGAGTGCTAGTACGTCTCTCGAGACCTGCCTTGTGGTGGCGCTCGGTCTGCGATCCTGACATTGGCGACACGCGGGTCCGACATGTACTAATGGACCGCGGCCGATTTAAGCTACCACCTAGCAAGTGTGGTGTCTGGCGGTGGCACCACAGTTATGTTTTTAAATGTAGTACATTTGTCTTTACGACGGAAATTCTGACAGAAAGTTACGCATGTCGTCCCACGCAAACACCTTTAGTATCAAGATTGATACATTTTTAGGAGTGAGTACATGCTCTGAGTTTGCTGTAGACACAGTACTGTTATAGTACGGATAACAGGGGAACCATATCTTGGGAGTGAAAAGGCGAGGCATCTGGAAATTTGAAGTATGCTGGCAGAACGTCTAAATTGAACACAGATTCACCGTAGAATTCTGGCGGAATCTGGACCAAATGTAATTTCACGTACAGTCATAATGAGCTGGTGCTAACAATTTGGCCATGTCCGCAAAGACGTGAATGACGCTTACTGGGAAGGCAGACCATCGACATCGACCAAAGACGGTAACGACCAGGTAGTCTAATCGAGTAGGTAATTCGCAAAATTGGCCAATTTTCAAACAATGAGGACGTTAACCAGCGTTTCTCCACTGGCTCCGTGACGAAGGAGCGGATTTGTGCCTTCGAAAAACAAAATGATTGACAGAAGATTACGACCTTCGGTTACAGATAGTTGTTGAAAATGTTGTCACATGTGATACAATTAAAACCCCTACAGCCGTCATTATGATTTTATTTGTATGGTAGCTACCAGTTTCGGCGCTTCAGTGTGCCATCTTCACACAAGTATGCATAAAGCAGTAACTATGGCATTATCAACTTATCAGTCATGCAACGTAAACAGATATTAAAAACAGAATGAGAATCAAGGAGAAGACTCTACAAGTGAAAACAGTATAATTCGAAACAAAACATTTCGCAATTAGCGGTGACGGGATGAATAATGCATCACAATATATATCAGAGGGGTAATGGGCCTCAGGTAGAACAGCGCGCAGGACTGGTTCAAATGTCTCTGAGCACGATGGGACTTAACTTCTGAGGTCATCAGTCCCCTAGAACTTAGAACTACTTAAACCTAACTAACCTAAGGACATCACACACATCTATGCCCGAGGCAGGATTCTAACTTGCGCCCGTAGCGGTCACGCGGTTCCGGACTGAAGCGCCTAGAACCGCTCGGCCACACTGACCGGCGCGCACGACTCACGGCGTGTTTGTACTGTATGCGCTGTCCACCAGATAGGGACTAGTTGCGAGCGGAGTAACACGCCCATAATAGACCACAATGTACACTCTTTGACATAAAACTCGACCGGCGGCCGGCCGCTTCAGAGGCTAAGACCGCGCCGATCACGACATGGGACAAAAGAACTGGCCAACTCGCTAATTCTCTAAGTCCGGTTATCTGCACAATCTGGCAACACCGTAGACTGCGGCACTTCCTGGAGGAAAACTTAACCCATGATAGAGAAACCCTAGGCTGATTACGCCTGTGGTCTAGCGGTAGCGTGCGTTGTTTCTGTTCTTAATGTCAGTGGATCGAGAGCAGCTGGCATAAAATATTTTTATAGCCTCTTCTGTCTGAATGCTGAAGACGTGAATGTAATGGTAGCGCAGATTCAATCTATTTCGCTTTGTGACACACCGGTATCAAAATTGTATCCAGTAACGATTTTGCGGCAGATTTCCTGCAGACTGTCCTCCTCTGGACGCCGTATGCGGCAAAGCTCCGGGATCCATTTGCTGGCTACTGGCAGCGACCGTGGCGACAGCAGCGGCGCTGCACTCCCCCGTTCTTTATCGAAAGCGCCTGCTACCGCTCATCGCTTTTGATGATTTAAAACGCTTTATTATTAAATGTTGCTCCACAGAAAATTTCTACAGTTTCCATTCATGCTCAAAAGCAACGGAGACAGACGCCCTGATTAGTAGGCGGGTATTATATTACATTAATCGGCAAGAGCTGAGTATGGCCCGAAATTAATTTTATAGACTGGGACGAAATTAAACCACCTCACTACATTCGATGAATTTATAAATGCTTCATACCTCGCTTCTTTTCCTTTCAAACTCAATTATTTGTGCAACTTTTGGTCAATGTTTGGATGTTTTCGTCAAGCCAGAGTGAACGTCTGTGGTGTAAAGTGTATTACAGTTCTTGTTTCATTCCTTATGGTAAGTCTATGCGATAAACTGTGTGAATACCTTGCAATGCATGCTCTGTAGCAGTGCAGGAACACTGCACATTTGGAGTTACATGTATGGGTTCATGAAGTATTTATTGTTGATCGGAAGTGATAGTTAAGGTCATCAGATTTAAACCAGAAAAATTTGTCGTTTTGAAGGTTTCAGAGAACGGAAAGGAATTGCTAACGCCGGTGTTAGAAAACGTCTACAGTTAAATGCTATTGCAAAAATTTAGAAGAAGGGAACTATATTAATGAACATGTGCACTTCATAAACAACCTTCTGACATGTTAGACCTATATGACGAACAAAGCTCAAATTTATATCGTTGAAAGTCGGTTTGAATCTTTTCAGGACCTATTTTACAGTGAAGCACCTTGGAATTTGCAAAGCAGAAATCCATGATATTAACTTAATTTACTAAGTCGAAATCTGACGAAGGTTGATGTTTAAAGGCATTCTTCAGATTTCGCATAAGAAAGATTCTTGACTACGACCGTAGTCTTGAGGTAAAACGCGAGACCAGCTAATATGATATTGTAGATTCGCTTGAATTACACTCATAGCTTCAGCACCGAGAGGAAAGGGGCGATAAAAATTTTGTCGATATGTGCTTTCGGTCGCCAGACGTCATATTAGCTGGTCTCGCGTTTTACCTCAAGACTACGGTCGTGTTCCAGCAGCGGTATGAATAAAATGATATTAATAATAACAGTAATAATCGAATTATCCGGCAACTTCACACTTCACAGTGGATTTTCTCGAACTAAGAAATTTGCTGAATTTGTGAAAAATCAAAATGGCTTCATATCCAGCCTATGATGCCTAGAAGAGTCTTTACATCCTGCTGACATGAGAATAGCATAATCTCTGCGTCAGAAGCTTGCTTCTACTTGACCATTTAAAAGACTCGCATTTTTTCCACCGTGACTAATTTTGTAAGCTAAGCACATCATGCGTTACAGCACACTCCTGGGGCTGGGTAATGTGACCACAATGGTCTGGTGGAACGAGCTATCACAGGTGCAATGCGTGGGTTCAGGCATTTACTTTTAAGAGGCACAAACATATTTATTTTACCTCTGGTAACCTCAAGAGAAAGACGTTATAATCCAGAATCCGCATTAAACATCACGTTCCTTCATTACCGACTGGGCAGAGCCGGTTTACGTTGGGAAATGACACAGCGGAAATCATGGTAAACAGAAATACAGTCGCCAGTAAGCTTACTTACATTAGCAAATTTTATTTTATTTGATGAAACGATAGCCATTTAAAGGGACAGGGCTCTTATTTTACTTGTACTTGATTGAACTAGAGACGTTTAAAAATTTGGTGCTGGACTGTGATTCGAATTCGTATCTTCTCTTTCGAGGATCTGAATCTCTCGGAACAGTATAGTTCAGTCATTTCGTTCCTTTTCCCAAGACTGCAATCTTCTCTAGGTCTCCTCCAAAGGTAGGTATGTGGGTGTGAAACCTGATCCAGTACAAAAATATTCATAATTTCATTTCTAGCTTTATCAAGTGCACACCGAGCTGCTAGTGAAAATTAACGCGCAATTTCAATGTCTGTTCATGTGTTGCCAACAATCGCAACAGGTGTCGTTATTTCTGGTCAAACACGCACACATCTTACTGTTCATGAGTAAGCAACTGATACTTACGCTGTATTCGTGGATGCACGGTAGGTGTGCAGTTCGATTGTCGCTTAGGCACAAAAGTTTGTATCCTTATTTTAGATTCAGACACCTAGCGGCTCGTAAGAAAAACCGATACGTAACATTTGATTTTTCTTACGACATTTCGTAATGATGTGGAACGTGTCATTTTAATGAAAGATTTCTTTAAATACCATGATTCAATTTCTTTACAACAATTTTTTACACTCTCTCTCATTGCTTTTTATTTCTCTCTCTCTCTCTCTCTCTCTCTCTCTCTCTCTCTCTCTCTCTCTCTCACACACACACACACACACACACACACACATTCTTTTTTATTTTTATTTGTTTGTTGTGCTCGACTATCGGCGAGGCACGAAAACGCCTGTGAATGACTTTCTTAGTTTTGAGTACACTTACGAAAGAAATATAAAAACAACAATGAGAGTTACTGATTTATGATGCTCAGTTTGCAGTCAGTTCTGAGTATTATTAGTAACTACGCTCCAGTCCCTAAACCTAGTTACAGAAAGCGAATCAGACGCATTACGTATTCCAGGCCGTAGCAGTGTCGGTTAGACCGTCAGTGAGAGAGCACTTCGACTTCCTGCTGCTAATAAGGCGAGTACACCGTTCGCTTGTTACACATTTTTACGAGCTTCAAACAGGTACAACTTATTTTCAGTTATCTGGGTAGTTACTATTTTATTTTTGTAATTTCTTGCGTGTTTGAGTGCCTACTAGACACAACCTTTTATTTTAATAACAGTGTAGTGTACAATATCGCCGTTGCTATCGACCCTCGTATCGTACAGGCTTTTGTTTGTTTGGTTAGAACAGCTCAGTGTCGGTTAGACCGTCAGTGAGAGAGCACTTCGACTTCCTGCTGCTAATAAGGCGAGTACACCGTTCGCTTGTAGGGTAAACATAGTCATGTGTAGGGACTGTGGTTGTTGTGAGCGGACGCAAGGAGAATTGGCCACTCTTCGGGGGCAGGTGGAGGCTTTGTCTGTTAGGCTCATCGAGCTCGAGGCGCAGGCGTCGGCTCGTAGTGGCGTTGGGGCAACTGTGGTGAGACCTATGCCTACTTCGGTGGCCTTGGAATCGCATGGAACCCCTGATGTCGCTGCGTCTTCCGGCAGTGAGCATCTTACCGGTCAGCCATCACTCCAGGGTGAATGGCGGACAGTGGTGGGCTCGCGCGTGCCTGGCCGAAAGGCGAAGGTGGGATCTGGCCGCGTGGCAGCTGCCTTACCCCTTTCCAACAGGTACGGGGTACTTCCTAGTGGTGATGACATCGTTTCCGAGCCACCACAGGATGCCTCGCCTGTTGGGCCAGTGGCCGATTCTCCGGCAAGGTCCCGACAGTCACAGAGGGCGGGCCTATTAGTTATAGGGAGCTCCAACGTTAGGCGGGTTATGGAGCCCCTTAGGAAAATAGCGGGTAGGTCGGGGAAGAATGCCAGTGTGCACTCGGTGTGCTTGCCGGGGGGTCTCGTCCGTAATGTGGAGGAGGCCCTTCCGGCAGCTATTGAACGCACTGGGTGTGACCGGCTGCAGATAGTAGCACATGTCGGAACGAATGACGCCTGCCGCTTGGGTTCTGAGGCCATCCTTGGTTCCTTCCGGCGACTGGCTGATTTGGTGAAGACAACCAGCATCGCACGCGGAGTGCAAGCTGAGCTTAATATCTGCAGCATAGTGCCCAGAGTCGATCGCGGTCCTCTGGTTTGGAGCCGTGTGGAGGGTCTAAACCAGAGGCTCAGACGACTCTGCGACTATAATGGTTGCAAATTCATCGACCTCCGTTATTGGGTGGAGAACTGTAGGGCCCCCCTAGACAGGTCAGGCGTGCACTACACACCGGAAGCAGCTACTAGGGTAGCAGAGTACGTGTGGCGTGCACACGGGGGTTTTTTAGGTTAGAGGGACCCCCCCTTGGGCGAAACGATAAAATACCTGACGGCTTACCAGAGAGGACATTATCATCGTTGATAAAGAACGTCCGTCCTCAGAGACCAAAAACAGGAAAAGTCAACGTAATATTGGTAAACTGCAGGAGTATCCAGGGCAAGGTTCCTGAATTAGTATCTCTTATTGAAGGAAATAGTGCGCATATAGTATTAGGAACGGAAAGTTGGTTAAAACCGGAAGTGAACAGTAACGAAATCCTAGACACAGAATGGAATATATACCGCAAGGATAGGATAAACGCCAATGGTGGAGGAGTATTTATAGCAGTAAAGAATTCAATAATATCCAGTGAAGTTATTAGCGAATGCGAATGTGAAATAATCTGGGTTAAGTTAAGTATCAAAGGTGGGTCAGATATGATAGTCGGATGCTTCTATAGACCACCTGCATCAGCAACCGTAGTAGTTGAGCGCCTCAGAGAGAACCTGCAGAACGTCGTGAAGAAGTTTCGTGATCATACTATTGTAATAGGGGGAGACTTCAATCTACCAGGTATAGAATGGTATAGTCACACAATCAGAACTGGAGCCAGGGACAGAGACTCTTGTGACATTATCCTGACTGCCTTGTCCGAGAATTACTTCGAGCAGATAGTTAGAGAACCAACTCGTGAAGCTAACGTTTTAGACCTCATAGCAACAAATAGACCGGAACTTTTCGACTCCGTGAATGTAGAAGAGGGTATCAGTGATCATAAGTCAGTGGTTGCATCAATGACTACAAGTGTAATAAGAAATGCCAAGAAAGGAAGGAAAATATATTTGCTTAACAAGAGTGATAGGGCACAAATCGCAGAATATCTGAGTGACCACCATCAAACGTTCATTTCTGAGGAAGAGGATGTGGAACAAAAATGGAAAAAATTCAGAAACATCGTCCAGTACGCCTTAGATAAGTTCGTACCGACTAAGGTCCAAAGCGAGGGGAAAGATCCACCGTGGTATAACAATCATGTACGAAAGGTACTACGGAAACAAAGAAAGCTTCATCATAGGTTTAAGAGTAGTCGAATCATAGCTGATAAGGAAAAGCTGAACGAAGCGAAAAAGAGCGTAAAGAGAGCAATGAGAGAAGCATTCAACGAATTCGAACATAAAACATTGGCAAACAATCTAAACAAGAACCCTAAAAAGTTTTGGTCATATGTAAAATCGGTAAGCGGATCTAAATCCCCTATTCAGTCACTCGTTGACCACGATGGCACCGAAACAGAGGACGACCGAAGAAAGGCAGAAATACTGAATTCAGTGTTCCGAAACTGTTTCACTGCGGAAAATCGTAACACGATCCCTGACTTCAGCCGTCGCACGGACGCCAAAATGGAAAATATTGAAATAAACGATATCGGAATTGAAAAACAACTGCTATCACTTAGTAGCGGAAAAGCATCCGGACCAGACGAGATACCCTTAAGATTCTACAGTGATTATGCTAAAGAACTTGCCCCCTTTCTATCAGCAATTTATCGTAGATCGCTGGAAGAACGTAAAGTACCTAGCGACTGGAAGAAAGCGCAGGTCGTTCCCATTTTCAAGAGGGGTCATAAATCAGATGCGAATAATTATAGGCCTATTTCGCTTACGTCAATCTGTTGTAGAATAATGGAACATGTTTTGTGTTCTCGTATTATGACGTTCTTAGATAATACAAATCTCCTTCATCATAACCAACATGGATTCCGCAAACAGAGATCATGTGAAACTCAGCTCGCCCTATTTGCCCAAGAAATTCACAGTGCCGTAGACACTGGCGAGCAGATTGATGCCGTATTCCTGGACTTCAGGAAGGCATTTGATACGGTTCCGCACTTACGTTTAGTGAAAAAAATACGAGCTTACGGAATATCGGACCAGGTTTGTGATTGGATTCAGGATTTCCTAGAAGAAAGAACACAACATGTCATTCTTAACGGTTCAAAATCTGCAGATGTAGAGGTAATTTCGGGAGTACCGCAGGGAAGCGTGATAGGACCTTTATTGTTTACAATTTACATAAATGACTTAGTTGACAACATCGGTAGCTCCGTGAGGCTATTTGCAGATGACACGGTTGTCTACAAGAAAGTAGCAACATCAGAAGACTCGTACGTACTCCAGGAGGACCTGCAGAGGATTAATGCATGGTGCGACAGCTGGCAGCTTTCCCTAAACGTAGATAAATGTAATATAATGCGCATACATAGGGGCAGAAATCAATTCCAGTACGATTATGCCATAGGTGGTAAATCATTGGAAGCGGTAACGACCGTAAAATACTTAGGAGTTACTATCCGGAGCGATCTGAAGTGGAATGATCACATAAAACAAATAGTGGGAAAAGCAGGCGCCAGGTTGAGATTCATAGGAAGAATTCTAAGAAAATGTGACACATCGACGAAAGAAGTAGCTTACAAAACGCTTGTTCGTCCGATTCTTGAGTATTGCTCATCAGTATGGGACCCTTACCAGGTTGGATTAATAGAAGAGATAGACATGATCCAGCGAAAAGCAGCGCGATTCGTCATGGGGACATTTAGTCAGCGCGAGAGCGTTACGGAGATGCTGAACAAGCTCCAATGGCGGACACTTCAAGAAAGGCGTTACGCAATACGGAGAGGTTTATTATCGAAATTACGAGAGAGCACATTCCGGGAAGAGATGGGCAACATATTACTACCGCCCACATATATCTCGCGTAATGATCACAACGAAAAGATCCGAGAAATTAGAGCAAATACGGAGACTTACAAGCAGTCGTTCTTCCCACGCACAATTCGTGAATGGAACAGGGAAGGGGGGATCAGATAGTGGTACAATAAGTACCCTCCGCCACACACCGTAAGGTGGCTCGCGGAGTATAGATGTAGATGTAGATGTAGACTTGGAGACACCAGCTATGGTCACTTCCCAGACCGCTGTAGGATCACATCGGTTCGTCTTCTTCCTGCTGGTACTGTAACTGAGATTTGGCAACAAGGCAACGTATGTTTGGCAACTCTGTGATCGACGAGTTACTTCCTGGTGTGCACGGAATTAAGCCTCAAAGTTCACTTGATTTTACCTGTCATTTCCATTGAATAATCTGAGTTATTATCGCTTGAAGGGTAACAAAAGGTTGAAAATTTACGGTTTTCAGCCCAGAAAAGTCGTTGCAGGTGGAAATCGCAACTAATCTCGACCTTTAAATAGCGGTTTACGGGCTATAGTTACTATTGCCCTCGTAATAGGAAGCTGAGACCCATACCTCCTCGCCAGCTCTATGGTAACGTGCTGACCGATGAAAAAGCGTCTGTTACGGTTCGCAGTTCCAGTCTCACTGACTGTAACCTTTTTATCCCTTCTGTGAAAGAGCTACAAGCAGTCAGATCAAACATCAATAAGGAAATCGCAAGAAAACGCTTTCAGCTCATAGTGCAATGTTGAAAAACTTATAATGCTGCACAACACGTAACGCCTCTTTCCGCTGCTGACAAGCGAATTTTGGGTTTCTAGGAATACGTAACTATATTTATGAAATGCTACATTTGCATACCTCTTGAGTATGACACAGCATACCAATTAAACACAGACCCAATCAAAATCTAAGTGAGTAGTATTTTACTAATTCGTGTCGATAGAGGCATGCTTGTGTACAGATACTTTCGTCGTAAGGTTATCATGGTTAGTTTTATTTCATTTCTTATAATACAGTGCACAATTTTCGTAAGGTTTCCTTTAGTGTTGTTAAAACAATAGTAAACATGAGAGAGAAATTAATCATCAACGATATATGCGAATTCTCTGATGTTACCTATGACAGTCTGACAATGCACATGCAGTTTATTGATTACATGCATGTAGAAAACTTGTTCTGAGTTAAAGCTGTCAGAGTTTGAAGAAGAATAAAATATCACTACCACACGACGGCTAATGTAGAAAATACTTTTCTGACATATTATGGCACGATGCGCTCTCCCTGCACATCTTCGAGATGCATCTGCTGCCTGCTGTCTATTAAACCTGAATAGAACAAAATGTCACAGTAGTTAGCCCTTTTTCCACATGCGACTACTTTGGGTTGAGAAGTGAAGGGAATTATGTTCAAAGTTCCATTAGATTGATAACTTCAGCAGAGAGCAGAATTGCGTTTTAAAAAATGTAGCACTGAATGTATTCGAACTCGCGACATCTTACCTATACTACAAGCTGACACGTAGCTACAACAACTCCAGAGCTCGGCAACTATTCCTCCAGAACTTTTAGATTCCACAGCACTGTGAGATTGTGCATATGGCCAGGTCTTGACTTCTGAGAGACAAACAGTTACAGCTTTTCTTTTGAACTGAACGACGTTTTCTAGTAACAGATAGCGCAATAGAATAGCTCAAGTGGAAAGGAACACTTCCTATTTAAACTTCTGCATCCTACACTGTTGGCAGTTGTGTGTAGGTGGCAGTTACGTGATTTTATTTCTGTGATTACAAAATAGTCGAATGTATGCACTGGGTAGCCGAGGCAGCTAGTTCATGGTGATTCGGTCAACCAAATAAATGAATTTACGGAACATGCTGCAAATTACCACAGTGAGCCTGTGTGTCAGAATTCTCATCCAGTGTGGCGCAACTGCGTTACGATAGAAAAATGACTCGCAGAGAAGAGGATTTCGTGGTCTGATGAACGGATGGTAGGTTGTTATACCTATGGTCTGGGTTCGATTCCCACTTCTGTTAACGATTTTAGATAGGGAGAGACAGATTCCATTCTCTCCTGGCTACACCAAGTGAAGGAGATATAATGGCTGCGTGGTCTGAAAATTCACATTAAAGATGATATTCCTTCTTTACCAAGTAGACGGTAGGTTGAACCACAATAAAGTCTGGAGTGGCAACATGTAGAAACTCTATCACCAGTAACCTTTCTTATACTAGTTATTTATTTCAAGTGACGACACAAACGCTATGTATGGTTACAGGACACTTATTCCATCTTTTATTTGAGCTTCTGTATGTCGATAAAATTGGTTCTGAACTGGGAATGCAACTCAGACCGCCCTTAACGCGGAATTTGATCCCTTCGTGGCAATACAGCTCGGCTACAATTTGTTGTTTGTTCAAAACTGCAGATTCCTCAACACCTTCACATATTACGCGTGAATGGGATCGAATCCTGGCCCGGCACTAAAGATTTAATTATGTATTATCAAGCTCTATCATGAGAACACCTATCTGCTGGTGGATAATAATTTTGATTTTTAATGTATTTTCATTCACTGTCAACACTAACGATATCTGACGTTTTTAACTCCCAGTGAGAGACAGAACTATTTGCGAGATGACTAAGATCAAGATGCTATTCTGAGCAGCTGGTGGAGAAAAATTCGGTAGCTGACTTCTCTTTGTGTGTAGTCAACAACGATATGTGTGGGGCTCTATTCCCAGTGAGCGCTGAACTCTTCGTCATATTATTTCAGTTCAAACATGCTCACATGTCACTGCTGGTGCAACAAACCCATATTTAACGTTCGTTTTCTCTAGAATATAACAGCGATAGGTGCCGGGTTGGAGTCCTGGGAAGGAAAAAATTATTGTTTCGTCTCGTCATTTCAGTTAAAACATCTAGCTACTGCCGCGAAATTCCGATATGTCACATTTGACTGTGCTTCGATAGCAATCCGATTAGGTTCCGGGTTCGAATCAGTATTCAACACACAGCTTTACCTCACGGCATTTCAAGTAAGTTACTTGTGAAGAAGCAATATTTAACATCTCTCGTCGTTCGTTAACAGGGACAATAGATGCTGGGTAGGAATTCGCGTCTGTTAAAAATGTTTGCGTTATGCAATTTAAAGTTGATATTTGCTAAGGAAACGTATGAAGACGCAGACTTCCTCGTTATCAATATGTGCGGCATATCTTTCGTGTTAACGAAAGTAAATTCCCGCTTTACCTCTTCTTACGTGTCAAATGAAATGTATGCCATGAGGAATAGAATATTTGTTGACTGCGTCCTTTCTTGCTTCCATCCTTACCAACATATTTCTTCATTCTCGTGGTAATCATGACATTCTATGTGTATGCTGCAAAAGATTGCAAGTGGACAAATTCGACATCGAGGTGCAAAGCGTTTGGTATCTTACATTATATTCAATTCGAATAAGCTTCCGGTGTATTTGGACTTCGTTTGTATTTTTAGATGATTATGAACGTTACGGAAATTTATCTCACATGCTTTATGTTGAATGAGAAACATTGAATGATCCGTTTTGCTTTCCCTACGTTGAAACGATATAATGTCGGCGTCAACAGCCTTCTTCCACGCCGGAAGCTGAAACTTGTATCATTCTGGATTAATGATAATTGAATGTCTCATATGTATACATAGCCCACAAGGCGACGTCAGAAACCATCAGGGGAGAACGCCGCATAAAAACCCAACGTGCGCGCGCGTCTCCACTCTGAAGAACCGTATCGGAGAATCACGGCAAGCATTTCGCTGAAGAGCTGCCTCGTCAGAGAGCCGAGAAATGTCAGCGTCGTAGCAAGTATTTGTCAACACTCTGATAGTGCATTTACTTCCGGGTGTAGGTCGGCGTTACCTCGCTAAATTCACTTGACATTCGTTTTCCACATCGAAGACTCGTACGATATAATCGACTGCAAGATGACACAATTAGAAAGTATATTTAATTTCTGGACTCCAAGAACGGCGTTCTTCACATAAGTAACACCTGTTTGTGTGTGTATTCTGGAGGACGACGGTGCAATCCCGCGCCCGGCCATCCTGATTTAGGTTTTCAATGATTTCCCTAAATCGCTTCAGGCAAATGCCGGGATGGTTCCTTAGGAAGGGCACGGCCGATTTCCTTCCCCATCCTTCCCTAATCCGAGCTTGTGCTCCGTCTCTAATGACATCGTTGTCGACGGGACGTTAAAACAGTAATCTCCACCTCCTCTGTTCGTGTGTTTAAGGTTGCGTTTTGAGCCTCAGGCAACATCGCAGTGACTATAGTCCGCCTCTGGCCGCCAGTGTGTCGTTAGCTCAGAGGTTCCCTTGTGCTTTGCAGTGCTTGTACTATAAGACATAGCAGTTCGAATCACGGTAGAAGCCGCTGACTACAACCTTTTACTTTCCATTTTAATTAATGGACTTGCAAACTGCTAGTAAAACTTTCTTATGCGAAATCTGAAGAATGCCTTTAAACATCAACCTTCGTCCGATTTCGACTTAGTAAATTAAGTTAATATCATGGATTTCTGCTTTGCAAATTCCAAGGTGCTTCACTGTAAAATAGGTCCTGAAAAGATTCAAACCGACTTTCAACGATATAAATTTGAGCTTTGTTCGTCATATAGGTCTAACATGTCAGAAGGTTGTTTATGAAGTGCACATGTTCATTAATATAGTTCCCTTCTTCTAAATTTTTGCAATAGCATTTAACTGTAGACGTTTTCTAACACCGGCGTTAGCAATTCCTTTCCGTTCTCTGAAACCTTCAAAACGACAAATTTTTCTGGTTTAAATCTGATGACCTTAACTATCACTTCCGATCAACAATAAATACTTCATGAACCCATACATGTAACTCCAAATGTGCAGTGTTCCTGCACTGCTACAGAGCATGCATTGCAAGGTATTCACACAGTTTATCGCATAGACTTACCATAAGGAATGAAACAAGAACTGTAATACACTTTACACCACAGACGTTCACTCTGGCTTGACGAAAACATCCAAACATTGACCAAAAGTTGCACAAATAATTGAGTTTGAAAGGAAAAGAAACGAGGTATGAAGCATTTATAAATTCATCGAATGTAGTGAGGTGGTTTAATTTCGTCCCAGTCTATAAAATTAATTTCGGGCCATACTCAGCTCTTGCCGATTAATGTAATATAATACCCGCCTACTAATCAGAGCGTCTGTCTCCGTTGCTTTTGAGCGTGAATGGAAATTGTAGAAATTTTCTGTGGAGCAACATTTAATAATAAAGCGTTTTAAATCATCAAAAGCGATGAGCGGTAGCAGGCGCTTTCGAAAAAGAATGGGGGAGTGCAGCGCCGCTGCTGTCGCCACGGTCGCTGCCAGTAGCCAGCAAATGGATTCCGGAGCTTTGCCGCATACGGCCTCCAGAGGAGGACAGTCTTCAGGAAATCTGCCGCAAAATCGTTACTGGATACAATTTTGATACCGGTGTGTCACAAAGCGAAATAGATTGAATCTGCGCTACCATTACATTCACGTCTGCAGCAATCAGACAGAAGAGGCTATAAAAATATTTTATGCCAGCTGCTCTCGATCCACTTACATTAAGAACAGAAACAACGCACGCTACCGCTAGACCACAGGCGTAATCAGCCTAGGGTTTCTCTATCATGGGACAAGTTTTCCTCCAGGAAGTGCCGCAGTCTACGGTGTTGCCAGATTGTGCAGATAACCGGACTAAGAGAATTAGCGAGTTGGCCAGTTTTTTTGTCCCATGTCGCGATCGGCGCGGTCTTAGCCTCTGAAGCGGCCGGCCGCCGGTCGAGTTTTATGTCAAAGAGTGTACATCCGTACACGTATCGAATGTTCTCATTGTAGACCTCTAAACCAGTGTGGCAGACGTGTGGCATATACAAACGATGAATATGTGGATATGCTTCTGGTCCTTGGTGCATCTTGTAACCGGGATGGTGTTGCCGCTTGTGAATATGCTGCTAGATATCCTCTTCGACGCCATCCAAATAAAAGTTTGTTTCGTCGTCTGGAACCACGCCTTTGGCAATCAGGTTCTCTCAGACTATCTGCTTGATGCACTGGAAGATGTTCTGCAACATGTTCGGCAGAAGATATGGTTCCAACATGTGGTGCGCCTCCACACTCTGGAATTAATGTGCGACAGTATTTGGACAGAACATTTCCAGGGAAATGGCTCCGACGTGGGACTCCAGTTGTATAGCCACCGTGTTAACCTGACCTAAATACCCTGGATTTCTTCGTGTGGCGACAATTGAAGGGCACGTGTACTCTATTCCACCGACGAGTGTGGAAAAATTGGTAGCGCGTATTTGTGTTGCTCTTGTTACTGTGGACGCAGCTTTGCTGCGAAGGGTCCAAAGCTGTATGATCGGGCGGGTTGCGCAATGTTTAGACGTGCAGGGCGGTCGGTTTGAGGATCTGTTGTTCTGAGGACATATTCTGTTGTGAAGGTCATGCGGTCATTAATAGGAACATTTTTATTGTCACTGGTTGCTAATGTGCGACATCTGTGCGCTCATATTACATGTAGTGTAAATGACAAGTAGATGGTGTATTATTGTACTGTGCTATCATCTTTAGCATCTCCACATTGGTATTGTTTTTATAGTTATTCTGTGCTATGACAGATCATTTGTTTCAGCTATCTATTTCTTATCTGTCTAACCACGTATTTGCTACGTTCAGCTTTACAACATGTTGAAAATTTATGATACATGTGACGTAAGCAATAGTGTATATTACACTATGGAATGTCAGACGCAACTGGCAAATAAAAAAAGAATGGGTCCCAACAAGGGATCAAACACTCGACCTCCTGTATGCCCAACCAACACTCTATCCACTGCACCAACCATACAGCACAAATAAAATATGCTGACAGAGGTAGTTCCCATATGTGAAGTTACAGTGTTGGCAGATTGCCACTTTTTAACGTCCTTTTTCTGACAGATATACTCGCCTGACGAAATTTTGTGAGAGACATCTTTTTATATCGCAGGCATGTGAAGAAACGCGCTGCGAAGTCCGAGTGATCGAATCACTTCACCCTGTAAGTAGAGTCAGCATCTGGGATGCATAATTTGGCCGGCTGGAGTGGCCGAGAGATTCTAGGCGCTACAGTCTGGAACCGCGCGAATGCTACGATCGAAGGTTCGAATCCTGCCTCGGGCACGCGTGTGGGCTCTCCGTAGGTTAGTTAGGTTTAAGAAGTTCTAAGTTCTAGGGGAATGCTGAGCTCAGCAGTTAAGTCCCATAGTGCTCAGAGCCATTTGCACCATTTGCATAGTTTGTTAAACCGATTGTGCAATAGTTCTCGCACTCTCCCCGTGCTATCTTCTGGATGGCGTGGACAGTATTTTTCCGAAAGTCTTGTGGTATGTCTGCAGACCCATAGATTCTACAAACCAATCGCAGTAGTCATTTGGTTGGCACTTCCCGCAATAACATTATAAACTGCAAAGGTAGATTTTCTATTCCCTCCCGCCTTATTTGTTCGCAAGTCTTCTAAAGCTCTATTAAACGCAATTGGTAATCAGCTGCGACTTCCTTGTCGGCCGTCACTTCTTCTTTTGTCATCAGATACTTTCTCCCCCCTCGTAGAGCCCTTCAATGTACTATTTTCACCTGCCCTGTGTCGCCTCTGCGTTTAATACCTGGATTTCTAATACCTCTTAATGTTGACGACCTGGCCTTTAATTTCACCGAAGACTGCTTTGACACTTCTATACGCTCAGTCTGTCCTTCCGACGACCATTTAGGATTCGCTTTTCTTACACTTCTGCTGTAGCCAACTAATTTCGTTCCTAAGTGACTTGTACTGCAGTTTACATCATACTCACAAACATTTTTATATTTCTGCTGTAATCGATCAATTGAAGTATTTTTTCTGTTACCTTCTATTCCATAGCTGTGTGTTCAACTTCTGGCATTTTCCTTTTACGAATGTCCATTTTTCTTGAACATACTTGCCGAATTTGGTGTTCATTAGGACATTATCTACGCCACCAGGCAACTTCAAACGCACTTCAGCTTTCCTCAGTACTTCAGTGTGCCACTTCTATACACATCGGTTCTTCTTTGCGATTCACTTTAAATGCAGCGCATTCTTCTTTACTGGTATAAGATTTAATTTTAGAGGTTAAGTAGTACAACTGACACACAGGGTGCTTTCTCTTTTCCTCCGTAACGTAAGTAATAAGCAGATTACAGCTTATTAATTGTTAACATCAATCAAATTCACTATGTTCAACAAACACAATTCCCTGGTTTGTTTTCTGTACGACTTTTCGTGCGTAGTCCTCCGATCACGGAGACCTCCGTTGAAAGACTCTAAAAAGATGCTTCTATAAAACATTTATTACGAGACGATGTTTTGTGTGTTACGTAGCACACAAACTAGTGCCTCAACGTGTTAGGAAACTACAAAGGCCGTTTCATTGCTTGGGACACGACACGTAGGAATTCGTCACATTCACTGTCTACACGGCGCAATAAAATGTCACCACCCTCTTCCACAACACTGTCTTCTTTAGTGAACCTAAATTAAAGAACGCCACACTTCCTTTCGAATATGTTGATAATATGCCAACTAGCTATGCAGATAACGAAGAAATTGAAGAAATGTATGATGAAATAAAAGAAATTATTCACATAGTGAGGGGAGACGAAAATTTAATAGTCATGGGTGACTGGAATTCGGTAGTAGGAAAAGGAAGAGAAGGAAACGTAGTAGGTGAATATGTATTGGGGTTAAGAAATGAAAGAGGAAGCCGCTTGGTAGAATTTTGCACAGAGCACAACTTAATCATAGCTAACACTTGGTTCCAGAATCATAAAAGAAGATTGTATACATGGAAGAAGGCTGGAGATACTGACAGGAATCAGATAGATTATATAATGGTAAGACAGAGATTTAGGAACCAGGTTTTAAATTGTAAGACGTTTCCAGGGGAAGATGTGGCCTCTGACCACAATCTATTGGTTATGAACTGTAGATTCAAACTGAAGAAACTACAAAAAGGTGGGAATTTAAGGAGATGGGACCTGGATAAAATGACTAAACCAAAGGTTGTACAGAGTTTCAGGGAGAGCACAAGGGAACAATTGACAGGAATGGGGGAAAGAAATACAGTAGAAAAAGAATGGGTAGATTTGTGAGATGAAGTAGTGAAGGCAGTAAAGGATCAAGTAGGTAAAAAGACGAGGGTTAGTAGAAATCCTTGGGCAACAGAAGAAATATTGAATTGAATAGATGAAAAAAATATATATAAAAATGCAGTAAATGAAGCAGGCAAAATGGAATACAAACGTCTCAAAAATGAGATCGACAGGAAGTGCAAATTGGCTAAGCAGGGATGGCTAGAGGATAAATGCAAGGATGTAGAGGCTTATCTCACTAGGGGTAAGATAGATACTGCCTAAAGGAAAATTAAAGAGAACTTTGGAGAAAAGAGAACCACTTGTATGAATATCCAGAGCTCAGATGGAAACCCAGCTCTAAGCAAAGAAGGGAAAGCAGAAAGGTGGAAGGAGTATATAGAGGGACTATACAAGGCTGATGTACTTGAGGACAATATTATGGAAATGGAAGAGGATGTAGATGAAGGTGAAATGGGAGATACAATACTGCGTGAAGAGTTTGACACAGCACTGAAAGACCTGAGTCGAAACAAGGCCCCAGGAGTAGACAACATTCATTAGAACTACTGACGGCCTTGGGAGGGCCAGTCCTGACAAAACTCTACAATCTGTTGGGCAAGATGTATGAGACAGGCGAAGTACCCTCAGACTTCAAGAAGAATATGATAATTCCAATCCCAAAGAAAGCAGGTGCTGACAGATGTGAAAATTACCGAACAATCAGTTTAATAAGTCACTGCTGCAAAATACTAACGCGAATTCTTTACAGACGAATGGAAAAACTGGTAGAAGCCGACCTCTGGGAAGATCAGTTAGGATTCCGTAGAAATATAGGAACACGTGGGGCAATACTGACCCTACGACTTATCTTAGAAGCTAGATTAAGGAAAGGCAAACCTACGTTTCTAGCATTTGCAGACTTAGGGAACGCTTTTGACAATGTTGACTGGAATACTCTCTTTCTAATTCTGAATGTGGCAAGGATAAAATACAGGGAGAGAAAGGCTATTTACAATTTGTACAGAAACCAGATGACAGTTATAAGAGTCGAGGGATATGAAAGGGAAGCAGTGGTTGGGAAGGGAGTGAGACAGGGTTGTAGCCTTTCCCCGATGTTATTCAATCTGTATATTGAGCAAGTAGTGAAGGAAGCAAAAGAAAAATTCGTAGTAGGTATTAAAATCCATGGAGAAGAAATAAAAACTTTGAGGTTCGCCGATGGCATTGTAATTCTGTCAGAGACAGCAATGGACTTAGAAGAGCAGTTGAACGGAATGGATAGTGTCTTGAAAGGAGGATATAAGATGAAAATCAACAATAGCAAAACAAGGATAATGGAATGTAGTCGAATTAAATCGGGTGATGCTGAGGGAATTCGATTAGGAAATGAGACACTTAAAGTAGTAAAGGAGTTTTTTTATTTGGGGAGCAAAATAACTGATGATGGTCGAAGTGGAGAGGATATAAAATGTAGACTGGCAATGGCAAGGAAAGCGTTTCTGAAGAATAGAAATTTGTTAACATCGAGTGTAGATGTAAGCGTCAGGAAGTCGTTTCTGAAAGTATTTGTTTGGAGTGTAGCCATGTATGGAAGTGAAACATGGGCGATAGCTAGTTTGGACAAGTAGAGAATATATGCTTTCGAAATGTGGTGTTACAGAAGAATGTTGAAGATTAGATGGGTAGATCATATAACTAATGAGGAGGTATTGAATAGGACTGGGGAGAAGAGAAGTTTGTGGCACAACGTGACTAGAAGAAGGGATCGGTTGGTAGGACATGTTCTGAGGCTTCAAGGGACCACCAATTTAGTATTGGCGGGCAGCGTAGAGGGTAAAAATCGTAGATTGAGGCCAAGAGATGAATAAACAGATTCAGAAGGATGTAGGTTGCAGTAGGTACTGAGAGATGAAGGAACTTCCACAGGATAGAGTAACATGGAGAGCTGCATCAAACCAGTCTCAGGACTGAAGACGACAAGAGCAACATGTTGATAATAAATAAAGTATCGTTTTTAGTCAGGTCTGCAGAATTAACCTATTATGCTGCAAAATTCTGGCAACTACATTAGTGCTTGTGAATGCCGTTGATGAATCTACGTCTGAAGACCTTTCTCTTGTTACATTTGCGCGGCGAACTCTTATTCGTGTACCCCTACCTTGTGGCGTACCGAGTGCAGTCCGCAGTCGCCGGAGCACAGCTGGTGTATTTCTATCACTTCGACGCCGTCACCAATCTTAACGAGGCCAAGAAGATCTTAACCAAAGAAGACATTGCTGGTAAATACATAATTCTTGATATGAAAATCTTCCGCTATTTTTCTAGCAGAAATAACGGAATAACAAAGTCCCATAATGAATCGAAATATAAGAGGAGATCAGAAAGTCTCCGTTCGAATGCCGTACACTCCAGAATCGGTATGGCGCTTTAGGAAAAATCGACAGGACCTGACGCAATCGTTCAACCGACGCACCAGGTTGAGGATATCTGTTTGGTAAAACAACGAGTCCTCCTGCACGAAGAAGTCCGAAAGCGACTGCTGCACATCCTCGTCCGACAGGCATTTGAGGTCTTCTTTAAGGGACGCGAGGAGAGATATCAGGAGTGTCGAGTGTAACGGAGGAGGCTGGCTTCCCAGATCGACCGACATCTTGTGTCGAATTGGCTCCAGCACAGACATGGAGCACCATTCCGTAACGGAGGTTTTCGACAGACATGCTGTCTCCATTCTTCATTCTCCAGTGCATTCCTACCGGTGTTTGTCCCTCTTCAGCCAAGAAAAGAATAACAGCACGTCGGCCCCGTTAGGACGTCTTTATTAATAATGTTGTTGAGCCGTAATTTATTTTCAAAGAATTTTCTTGAGAATTACGTTTCATTACTGGTTAACACACCAAATCAGACAAACATGACAGAGGCAGCTCCGAACGACAGACAGACACTAACTGCCTAATAAATGCGGACGAGAGACAGACGAGCAAGCTGGGGACGAGAGACTGGCCAAGAAAAGCAGTAGAATTTAACAAGTAAATGAAACAACATATCACCAAACTTCTAATAAAGTGCAATTTCTGGAGAAGACCTGGCTCAGCACCCCGAAATCGCTCTCCCGAACCGTCCACTGCCAGCCGCTTCAACGGACGCAGGAAGGCGCGCCGATCTCCCGTCTCACGGCATCGCAGCTCGCACCGGCCAGACCGATGTCGTGGGTTGACTCGTGTTGCTATCGTGTCGACGGTGAAGCCACTACAACTCGCTCTGCGGCGCGACCCACTGGACTCACGAGGCGACCTCACATGCGCCGACGTTCAAGGCGGACAAGTCATCTTGTGTCTCAGTGCGCGACCGACCAACCGTTCGATCTGACTGCCAATGACCATTCCCTGAGCAACTTCAGCAGCCTGGCGGCCTAACGCGCAGACTCAGATGCAGAAAATAACTCGCTGAGTTCTCTCACTGGTGGAGTGTCATTTATCCGGCTTTAAAGATTGATCCGAACGAAAGACATACGAGCACTCCGGACGACAGACAGAAATTAACTGCGTCATAAACTCGGACGAGGGACAGACTAGCAAGCTGGGGACGAGAGACAGACCCAGACTTCACCCAAGACTCACCGACTGGCAAGCTCATAGCGCCCCTTAAATGCACGTGGACAGGCAACCTTTCCCATTTCTCACCAGAGAGAGACACCAAAGCTGCGATTGCCACAGCGGCACCACCGCCAGAACTGAAGGGCGACTGCTTCACACTACGCGCTGCGGCGCGCTCTTCGAATCAGCAATTTTTACCACGGTTCAGTTGTCATAGTTCACGTACCCGCATTTACCTCTCGCACGTTGCAAAGTCACCAATGCCAAACTAATCTCCCGCGCGTTTGCCAGTGCTTATATATCCGAAATGAAGTCGTGCTACGGTGCGTATACCCTTCAGCAACGCCATAAAGGGAAAATTTCTGATTACCCCTTATAAAATTTACATGTATAATTGTATGATTACATGTTGAATCACTTTCAACTTTTAAAGAAAATATATAATATACCATGTAACAGACCCTGCAGTGGTTATCGCTTAAATTTATAGGGGCCTCACATGGCGATGACGTCGCCTATTTGTTCTACGGACAATTGTTTAAAGACATACCCAAGGGACCAGAAACGGTGGAAGGAAAAGCAATAGCGCGTATAACCCGCATGTGGACGAACTTCGCCACTAAGAGGTAAGTACGGTAGCTGAATAATACATGTCTGTCGTTCTGTACTGTAGATGTGGCTCTTCTTCATCAACTCGCCTTGCACAATGATGGCATTTAGTTCCGGAATAAAATAAACAAACACCCGTCGACATAAGAGAAGAAATATGCAAAAACGAAGTTATGTAAACTCGTCGGACAAAATATTTGTAACTCCCTTAAAAGTACACTTGGAGCGCTGTTGATGGCGCAGAATTGTTTCTGTTCGGTCGTGTGATCATCTAATACATGTGTAAGTCATGACAGTCAAGTGCTGTGTACGTGCCAGTCAGTTGTAGGGGAGCAGAGCAGTGAGACTGGATGACATGAAGAAGTGACTGAATGGCAGAAAGAAGCTATCGCGCTTGGACGTTCCATGACCATACCGTGAATAAAGTTGCCCAATTTGTTGGTGTACCACCTTGGATTGTCTACCGTACGAGGTTTGTTTGATAAGGCCGCTAAATTTCCATGAAATGATTGAACACTTTTGCTCCGCCTTCGTGGTATAAGCTTCATTATTCCAATGGTCGTATAAAGAATTTCAACAGTGTTCAGTGTATTGTTGATTGTAGACAGCCGTTTGAACTGGTCAGTGTATCGACTACGATTTAAATAGGAGAAAACATTTTCTTTGAGGGGGTGATCTGCCGTGCAAATAAAAACTGAACTGGATAAAGTTCAGAGTCTACACCGTCACTGAAGAACGGTATGGTAACGCAAGATCGCCGAATAAAAATCCGTGTGATTACTGAGACTGTACGCATCGTAACTGAGTGAGTGCATAATATCCTACAAGGAGGATTGGCTATGAAGATGTTTGCATGATGGGGTGCCGTGATTCCTCACAATCGATCAAAAGCGTATCTCGCACAGCATTTGAGCACAATGTCTGGCGACGTTCAACCGCAATCCGCAAGACTTTTTGCGTCAGTTCGTAACTGCTGATGAAACATAGATCCATCGTTACGTACCAGAGTCGAAATGGCAGTCAAAGCAAGTTAACCGAAGAAAGCAAGGATAATTTTTTGTCAGATCGTAAGGTGTTTAGGTGTCTTTGGATTTCCAGGGAATAAATCTATAGAATACATGTAAATAGGCAGACACACGTCTGGATTCTATTATTCATTGTTGTATCTCTTGAAACATGCTTTGGCTGAAAGCAGACCACATTTGGCACACAAAAATTTGCTCTTTGGCCAGGATAATGCACCATCCTACACAGCAGTGATAACAATGGCGGAAGCGCATGAAATGGGCATCGAATTGGTTCATCACTAGGGCACCAAGTGACTTCTTCCCGTGCAATATCTGGAAACTTTGGCTTGTTGGGAACATATTTTCACCTACTCCAGAGGAGATAGTTGCAGTTTACGAGTATTCTTTGCAGTCGACTAGTATTTTCACAGTCTGTTCAAATGTGTGTGATATCTTATGGGACTTAACTGCTAAGGTCATAAGTCCCCAAGCTTACACACTACTTAAACTAAATTATCCTAAGGACAAACACACACACCCACGCCCCAGGGAAGACTCGAACCTCCGCCGGGACCAGCCGCATGGTCCATGACTGTAGCGCCCTAGACCGCTCGGCTAAACCCTCGCGGCTTTCAGAGTCTGACAGAACATATTTTTCTTATGGAATGAAAGAGCTGGAGCATCGCTGGAACAAGTGTATATCCCTGAAAGGTAACTCTGTCGAGAAGCAAGATGAGTTGTTTACGAAACTAACTTTTTTACCAGGCTTATCAAATCACCCTCGAACTACGCGTAGGCATGTAACACGCCGTAAGAGCAGTGGATGTATAAACATCCTAACCTGTTTAGACCGGAGACACGTGTTACGCCTTACTACTGGCTGTAGGTTTGAAACCTGACAGGAATTGCTGAAGTCAGATATTTCAGACGCATACCAGCCAGTTTTCGAACAATCATTGCAAACGATACTGCATGGAATGGAAACTTGGAGACGGGTGCCTCGCAGATGACCAGTGCTCTCAGCGATACTGCACAGTAGCCAGCTGGAGGCGTCCTGAGTGGTCCGAACTGTTGAGATTTGGCCCCATTTCAGATGATTTAAGGCGATGAATGCACAGAAAGGCCGACAAAGTGTTTATCCCGCAGTGTGCGGAGGGTTGCGTTTAGGTTTCAGGTGATTCTGGGATGTTATTGAGGGTTGATTTCGTGAACTTGATCCAGGATGGTTATTTTAACATTATCGGTGATCAAGTGTTATCCATTCTTCTACATCTTCATGATGAAGACGATACGGACACTTCTGTCTTGTAGACTGTACAAAGGCCTGCATACTCAAGTTCCTGGTTTGACTGACGCTACTGTATTCAATCACACCTCGATTTCCACGCTAAATAATACAATATCACATCCTTTGGGGGGATATGCGACCGTTGTCAAATACAAGTGGAGCGGATTTATTCATCATGAAAAATATGGTGCACAAATCCTCTCCACTGTGTATTTGACAAGTTCTTTATTTCGATAAAATCGTACACATGACGCTATTTTCCGGATGTAAGTCCTATCTTCATCGGCATGATTGAGTACGAGAATATCGTACCAGTCATGTAAAATATCCTACAAATTTATGAAGTAACATGCGACTTCCCGTGTCGGTGAAGCATAAGAAGGTTCTTTGAGTCAACCAGAACCACACCGAGTAAACGGGACCATGTATGTGCCCAGCCCACCGCATATCGTGGACGGCTAACCAGATCGCTCAACACACTACTGCGCCAACCGCAGTGAGACGCCTGAGTACACGTCAGAGAGCGGTCGCCACCGGTACTAACGCCAAGGGCCCGAGGGACAACCGATGTTGTGGAACTGAGTCCGACCATTCTCTCTACTAACATCATCAAACCTAGTATAATATGCCGAGCCTTTGACGATATGGCATAAGGCCAGGAAAAAGGAGGTTAAGATGAACTGAAGATTAAAATTGAAAAAAATACGAAAAGTACGAAATTGAGGAGATGGGACCTGAATAAGTCTAATGAAACAGAGAATGTATGAGAGTCAAAGGGAACATTAGGCAACGAATGACTGAAACAAAGGAAAGGAATACAGTAGAAGATGAATGGGTAGCTTTCAGAGATGAAATAGTTAAGGCAGCAGAGAATAAAATAAGTAAAAGTTCAAGAACTAGTATAAACCATTGGATACAACAGTGGGTACCGAACTGATGAAAGAAGAAAAGACGAAAATGCAGAAAAATAAGCAGACGAAAGGGCAAACATACGCGTCAAAAAAGGCGGATTGCTGTAGGAGCGAAATGGCTAAGCAGGAATGGGTAGAGGACACGTGTCAGTCTATAGTAAGAAGACAGATGCTTCCTAAAGGGAAATCAGAGAAGCCGTAAGGAAACGAGAACCTCACGAGCCCAGATGAAAAATCAGTGCTACGCTGAAAGGTGCAAATAACATATAGAGAGACCATGCAAGAGAATGGAACTTTGAGCCAATACTATAGACAGGGAAGAAGAAAGAGGTATGGGATGCGAGATGTGATACTGCAAGAAGAATCTGACAGAGCGCTATAAGCCCTAACTCGAAACAAAGCTTCTGGAGCAGACGGAATTCCCTCAGAACCACTGATGCCCTTCGGAAAGCCTGCCATGGTAAAACTATTCTACCCGGTATGCAAGCTAGATGAAACAGAGGAAATACTCTCACACTTCAGATATTACGTTAAAATTGCAAATACAAGAAATCAGGCGCTGGCAGGTACAAATATTACTATCAGTCTGATAAGTCATGGTCCAAAATACTGACACGAATCATTAATATAAGACTGGAAAACTGGTGAAAGAAACATCAGGGAACATCTGTTTGTGTTTGAGAGAAATGCAGGGACACATATCCTGGCAAAGTCAACATGGGAAACGAAGAGAAACTTTTTGACAATATGTTCTGAAATGCGGTCTGAAGTACTGGAGGTAACAGCACTAAAATACAGGGAACGATGCCGGCCGAAGTGGCCGTGCGGTTAAAGGCGCTGCAGTCTGGAACCGCAAGACCGCTACGGTCGCAGGTTCGAATCCTGCCTCGGGCATGGATGTTTGTGATGTCCTTAGGTTAGTTAGGTTTAACTAGTTCTAAGTTCTAGGGGACTAATGACCTCAGCAGTTGAGTCCCATAGTGCTCAGAGCCATTTGAACCATTTGAACAGGGAACGATAGGTCATTCAAAACTTTTATAGAAACCTGAGTGCGGTCATGATTTGATAGAAGTGGATGGGAAACCGTTGTTGAGTAGGGAGTGAGACAGTATTGTAGCCTATTCTCGATGTTGTTTAATCTGTATACCGAGCGATTAGTAGATCAAATCAAGGAGAAATGGTTTAAATGGCTCTGAGCACTATGGGACTTAACATCTGTGGTCATCAGTCCCCTAGAACTTAGAACTACTTAAACCTAACTAACCTAAGGACCTTCCTGGCAGATTAAAACTATGTGCCCGACCGAGACTCGAACTCGGGACCTTTGCCTTTCGCGGGCAAGTGCTCTACCTTCTGAGCTACCGAAGCACGACTCACGCCCGGTACTCACAGCTTTACTTCTGCCAGTATCTCGTCTCCTACCTTCCAAACTTTACAGAAGCTCTTCTGCGAAGCTTGCAGAACTATCACTCCTGAAAGAAAGGATATAGCGGAGACATGGCTTAGCCACAGCCTGGGGGATGTTTCCAGAATGAGATTTTCACTCTGCAGCGGAGTGTGCGCTGATATGAAACTTCCTGGCAGAGTAAAACTGTGTGCCCGACCGAGACTCGAACTTGGGACCTTTGCCTTTCGCGGGCAAGTGCTCTACCATCTGAGTTACCGAAGCACGACTCAGGCGTGAGTCGTGCTTCGGTAGCTCAGATGGTAAGAAAATAGTTTTTATTCAATAATGTAACTAATTTGTTAAAGATAATGTAGGTTTGGGAAACTTTCTGAATAATTGGTGGAATAACAAAAGAAAATGAAACAGAAAAAACAGTGCCGGAGGATGAATCGAACCCTAGACCTTTGGCGTAAGAGTCCGAGCCCCTAAACATCTAGGACAGAAGGCGGATCGGCAATGTAATAACATTTTATACTTACACGGCACCTAAGAAACTTTCGATCGATTTTTCCCGGGATTTTCCGGGTAGTGCGTCCTAATATTTTAACCACGTGAGGTGTTAGGGGTCCTGTTTCACCACACAAAATTTCGGACAAATCCCCGACCCCACGGTCGTGCCGTCTCCTTGTAAGACAAGAGCTCCACTCACGGCGTAAAGTGGGGCCCAGCCCTCAGCGAACTGAAATCGCAACCTTGGCCTGGAGCGGCTTACGCGTTCAACAGTGGCGGTGGAAGCACTGATAGAACAGAGTTTGAGCCCAACACAAGTCTATCGCGTCCTCCACCACTCTATCCGATGCGGCGTGCGACCAGGAAGTGAGGGAAGGGTCGAGGAGCGATAGGAGTATAAAAAGGCTTTACGGAACTATAGCGAAGACGCTCATTCCACAGCTAGTGTTGACGACAAGGTACGCAGTCGAGATCTCGTGTTACATAAAGGACTGCGCACCCGAGAGCAATACAAATATGCAGGTATCGCTCATGGTATGTCGTCCACTGAATGATCACGATGCAGTTGCTCAAGTATATACAAATCGTTGGTGGTTGTCCTGTCTTGTACAACTTTCCTGTGAGGTGAGTTTCTGCAAGGACGCTCTGCACTTTTTACCTGGCCCTAAAAGCAATCACAATCGGGCGTAAGGCAGCTCGTAACTCAATGCATTTCACTGTGATGATTTCAAACTCCTATCGGTGCACGCGGTCTGATCGTGATTTATTTTCTTCAAAGACGAATCCTTTGCCACTCTGCAGAACTACATAATAGATTGTATGAGCTTTGTCCGGTTCTACTCAGCCTTCATATTTATCTCGATAGTGATGAGAATCGTCCGAAAACCAATGTGTTACCGATCCATAACATGAGTGTGCCACGTTCCAGCTGAACTGTCGTACTGAATGCCTGAGAAGTGCTTAAAGCCTTTCTGCTCATCTGTAATATTGGACTCCACAATGTTGCGAGTGGACATATTGACAGTAATTTTATATTTTATTATTGTTGTTTTGGTAACAGATATACGTAAAGACAAGTGTACTTACAAATACTGAACATACGCACGCACACACACACACACACACACACACACACACATGAACGCGCGCGCGCGCGCACCCACACAGAGAGAGAGAGAGGGAAAACAGGCAATGTTGCCTCTACTCTTCAACATCAAACAAAACGTCAAGGCCGTACCGAGGTGGATACACTGGTTGTTGTCGGATAGCCGCAGTTGCGCACCGTGGGGCCACCACTTGAATGGGCGACCGTCCTGGTGCGCCGCGCGCTGTTAATAATTTTCCCTTTGCCTTCACGGCACAGTTTCCTGTATTAAATTCCAGAGCTCCCCACAGTGTGTAGGGAAATGAGGGCATGCGACACTGTTGTTGATCCGTACGACGGATGGAACCATTAAGACTGGCGGGCACTTTGCTGCTCTTCGAGAGGAAAAGTCTTTGTGCTGGGGCCAGGTTTCACCGTCTAGCTTCTCTCATCATCAGGAACACGACAGCGCACTACACATACACACCACTACGGTCATCAACGTTTAAAAGACGCACTTACACACACAGTTCTCACAGTTCGCAAACGAATTGTATCTGCAGGCGTGGAGAATAGGAAAAACGTTTTCAGTCAGGCGGCTGAACGTGACCTTCTCGGTCCCACACTCATTCATGACAGACGACTTAACTTTTGCTTTACCAAACAATAAATAAACTTTAGTGTAAACAAATTTATCTTATATTTTCCCGTTACGAGCAAATTCTCATGATACGAAGTAATATTTTGCAAGTCTTCTGACATTTAAATTATGGCTTGCGCGAAGCGGATATTTAATGTGAGCTTAATTACTTGAAAATCTTCACTTGAGGAGCAACTCATTTTTGAATCAGGAAATAAATCGTTGAAGCTTTGGTATGATTTCCGAAAAATTGCTGTAAGTATTCTAATGTTACCGTGAAACTTTTCCCTTTTTCATGAAAATTTGACACTCCATTGTAGCCCCTTAAAACAGAAATTATTAAGATCATCACAAACTACTACTACACTTCACTCAAAATATAATATCTCGGAAACTGAACTAGGTGTCCTCATTGTGAAACAGTGCCCTTAGTCTGGAGGTTGTGACGGACACAGGCGATCCCAACTGCACGTCGCTAGGACGCTTCATTTCCATCCCTTTTAAACTGTGTGGGCAAAAGTCACTTGATAGGTGGTCCAGTTCGAGAATGTGCTGCGTATGACGACCAATTGTGGGAGTTGGATGCAGTGTACGCTGCCAGTGTAGACACGGTATCTCAGTTATCTATTGCAGACAAATGTGTAGTGACCATAAACGCAGGTCGCGAGTTATCTCACATGGGATGATAATCGACATAAGACGCATGGGCCATAGTATTTCGGAGGTAAAACAAGAATTCAAATTTCGTAGGCCAACAGCATCTAGAACGGATTTTCAATACCACAGACAATGTTTCTGCACGTAAATTGTGATACTAGTATTTGGTGAACGGACATCACGTCACCTCTGCAGAGCCATTCATGGTCTACCGATAGGTTGCCGGTGATTGGAAAGTGAGGTGTCACGAACCCACTCATAATTCGACTGTAGAGGGACATATGCAATGCATAGGCACTAGCAGCCACCAACCAACTCGTGTACCTTTGCCCTCCCACTTGATTTGGCTACTCAAGCGTATTTCTTGAATAGTTGGGGTTGTTGGGGTTGTTTTCGGGGAGGAGACCAGAAAATGAGGTCATCGGCCTCATCGGATTAGGGAAGGATGGGGAAGGAAGTCGGCCGTGCCCTTTGAAAGGAACCATCCCGGCATTTTCCAGGAGCGATTTAGGGAAATCACGGAAAACCTATATCAGGATGGCCGGACGCGGGATTGAACCGTCCTCCTCCCGAATGCGAGTCCAGTGTGCTAACCACTGCGCCACCTCGCTCGGTTTCTCGAATAGTCTCGAAGCCTAAATTCAAAGAGTAGCCACGAATAGGCCACCACAGAGGTTAACATATCCATCAGAATGACGGATAACCATCAAGCTTATCGGCCCTCTTTGCAAGTGACACAGCTGAGACTTCTAGGATTGAATCTAGAACATCGGTAAACAGTTTTCTGATCAAATAATGAACGTCACCACCTTTCTTGGCCAAATATCTACCCTTTTAGTTTACAAAATCATTAATGTCACGCCATCTGGCTTTGTTTAAATGAATACTGTTTATCTGTGTGTTGTAACATTATGCTTATCATTTTACAGGAACCCCACACCAGATCCTGAAGATCCCATTTTGTCTGTGACATGGACTCCATTCAAGAAAGACAGTCGGTGCTACTTGAACATCACAAAGGATCACAAAGGACAAGCACCATGAATTGTGCTGCTATGCATTGCAATGTTCTTCCGTAGACTAAAAAGTGACTTAACTGATTTATGTAGTGTGGTATGACATCCATTTGTGCATGTTGCAATCAATAAATTAAGTTCCTACTGAGAAAATCCCAAGACAGTAATTAAAAACTGAGAATACGACAAAGGAAAACAAGTATTTTAGATCATGTAATGAAGACATTGTCTGTGCTGAATAAAGTCCTTCAAAAATTAGTAAACATGTTGACTGTCGTATCCTTTCCAGCGGTATAGCAGCTCGTTTAACTAAAAAATCTATCTTTCTCTTCTTCCTTTGCGTTTGTCTCGCGTGTTGGTGGGTTCCGCTGTTTTGGCTCGTTGTCGCCACTTCTTGCGATCTTGTGCCTGATCTGGGTGAAGGCCTGACATCTTGAGGTCTTCATGCAGGATATCAAGCCATCGCTGCCTTAGTCGTACTTCTGGCTGTTTCCCATTTACATTTAGGTTGAAACTGGTCTTTGTTGTCTCGTCTGCTCTGACATGCCCTTACCAAGGTAGGTTCCTTTCTCTCATTTTGTCTACTATTGGTGCAACACCATATAGCCTGCTAACTTCATTATTCGTAACGTGGCCATGCAATGTTAATCCTGATGTCCACCTAAGCATTTTAGTCTCCATAACAGCAAGTCTTTGCTCTACTTTCTTTGTTGCAGATCAGCATTCAGCCCCACACAGTGCAACTGAACTGATTACCGATCGGTTTACTTTTGGTCTGAGCCTGTGTGGAATTTTCTTGTCGCATAGTACTCCAATAATGGAACGCCATTTGAGCCACGCGCTGCTAAGGCGGTTGGAGATTTCTGCACTGAGATTTCCATCGGTAGCAATTTTCGAGCCCAGGTACTTATAAGTCCTTTCAGGTGGGAGGTCAACACCGTTGATTGTAATGGTTACAGAGTTATTTAAATCTGTGGAAAGGTAATACGTTTTCAACACATTGCGCGGTAGTCCTACATCTGCAAGGCTGTCATTCCATGCTTGGACTTGAAGTTTGTAGATCATTCTTATCTTCACTGGCTAGTAGCATATCACCAGCATATAGTAACGTCCAGGGAGACGTTTTCTACAGATTTCTTGTGACTGTATCCATGACAGTGATAAATAAGAGCGGTAAGAGAGCAGGAAGTGCAAAATGGCTAAGCAGGGATGGCTAGAGGACAAATGTAAGGATGTAGAGGCTTATTTCACTAGGGGTAAGATAGATACTACCTACAGGAAAATTAAAGAGACCTTTGGAGAAAAGAGAACCACTTGTATGAATATCCAGAGCTCCGATGGAAACCCAGTTCTAAGCACAGAAGGGAAAGCAGAAAGGTGGAAGGAGTATATAGAGGGACTATACAAAGGCGATGTTATTGAGGACAATATAATGGAAATGGAAGAGGAGGTAGACGAAGATGAAATAGGAGATATGATACTGCGTGAAGAGTTTGACAGAGCACTCAAAGACCTGAGTCGAAACAAGGCCCGGGAGTGGACAACATTCCATTAGAACTACTGACGGCCTTGGGAGAGCCAGTCCTGACAAAACTCTACCATCTGGTGAGCAAGATGTATGAGACAGGCGAAATACCCTCAGACTTCAAGAAGAATATAATAATTCCAATCCCAAAGAAAGCAGGTGCCGACAGATGTGAAAATTACCGAAAAATCAGCTTAATAAGTCACTGCTGCAAAATACTAACGCGAATTCTTTACAGACGAATGGAAAAACTGGTAAAAGCCGATCTCGGGGAAGATCAGTTTGGATTCCGTAGAAATATTGGAACACGTGAGGCAATACTGACCGTACGACTTATCTTAGAAGCTAGATTAAGGAAAGGCAAACCTACGTTTCTAGCGTTTGCAGACTTAGGGAACGCTTTTGACAATGTTGACTGGAATGCTCTCTTTCAAATTCTAAAGGTGGCAGGGGTAAAATACAGGGAGCGAAAGGCTATTTACAATTTGTACAGAAACCAGATGGCATTTATACGAGTCGAGGGACATGAAAGGGAAGCAGCGGTTGGGAAGGGATTGAGACAGGTTTGTAGCCTTTCCCCGATGTTATTCAATCTGTATATAGAACAAGCAGTAAAGGAAACAAAAGAAAACTTCGGAGTTGGTTGTAAAATCCATGGAGAAGAAATAAAAACTTTGAGGTTCGCCGATGACATTGTAATTCTGTCAGAGACAGCAAATGACGTGGAAGAGCTGTTGAACGGAATGGACAGTGTCTTGAAAGGAGGTTATAAGATGAACATCAACAAAAGCAAAACGAGGATAATGGAATGTAGTCGAATTAAGTCGGGTGATGCTGAGGGAACTAGATTAGGAAATGAGACACTTAAAGTAGTAAAGGAGTTTTGCTATTTGGGGAGCAAAATTACTGATGGTGGTCGAAGTAGAGAAGATATGAAATGTAGACTGGCAATGGCAAGGAAAGCGTTTCTGAAGAAGAGAAATTTGTTAACATCGAGTGTAGATTTAAGTGTCAGGAAGTCGTCCCTGAAAGTATTTGTATGAAGTGTAGCCATGTATGGAAGTGAAACATGGACGATAACTAGTTTGGATTAGAAGAGAATAGAAATTTTCGAAATGTTGGGCTACAGAAGAATGCTGAAGATTAGATTGATAGATCGCATAACTAATGAGGAGGCATTGAATAGAATTGGGAAGAAGAGGAGTTTGTGGCACAAATTGACAAGGAGAAAGGACCGGTTGGTAGGACATGTTCTGAAGCATCAGGGGATCACAAATTTAGCATTGGAGGGCAGCGTGGAGGGTAAAAATCGTAGAGGGAGACCAAGAGAAGAATACACTAAGCAGATTCAGAAGGATTTGGGTTGCAGTAAGTACTGGGGGATGAAAAAGCTTACACAGGATAGAGTAGCATGGAGAGCTGCATCAAACCAGTCTCAGGACTGTTGAGGTAGTTGACAGTAACTTCACTCAAAAGGTGGATTATTATATACTATTTCCTGACTGCTCTTTAATAACGCAATGTATTGTAAATGTTACACTTTTGTAGGGCTACGGCCAAGTAAGATGTTTTCGAGTTACATAGACTTAAAATCCTTAAACTCATTTGTTAGTTCAAACTTGGTTATTTTATGTATCCGACTCTTCGGTTTCTATAACGCCAGCTAACGAGAACTGATCAGTCATCTGCCAGTCCATGAGATGGTTTAAATGTTTTCTGTTCCCCTGTACACCCAACAAGCCAGGCATGCATATAACTGCAGTCTGGAAATACACACATACAAGACTAAACAGTATACGCAGGTGGATGGTATGTGAAACTCTACGACTCAGACTATTATGACGTGACGTTGTGGCAACTCAAAGACGGAGAAGACGGGCGGTAGCGTTTCGTCGTCGACGTGATTAGGGACAAAGTAAAAGCTGTGATTGAGGTAGGAAATCGGTCGTGACATTTCCAAAGAAGCCATCCCTGAATTGCTTTAACCGATATCGAGAAAATGTTGGATATCTAAATTATGATGGCCGGAGGCGGACATCAATTTCCGTCCTTCCGCATTCAGTTGCAACTGTATCAGTATACTACTTACACTTAAATTTACCTTCTCACTAATGTTCTCTCCCTACTTTACTTGCGTGCCAAAATTTCATTGAAGTAACAAATTTAGACATGCAGGGATTTGATTTTTTTAGGGGTATTAAATCTCACATGTCAATTTATTTTGTTAAATGACTACAGCATGAGGAATTAGTCGAGAAAACATGACTAACATTGCAGTTAAGAAGCACTTCAGGAGTTCATAAATATTCTGTGTGTGTATAAAAATGTATGTATGTATGTATCACATCCCCTAAACAACTGGTCCGATTTCAACCAAAATCAATTACTGCCTGGAAAGAATCCCGGTGGGGATTACATATGAAACATCCCCTTAGAAAAATTATGAATGACTGTGCTTAAACTGACACAAAATATTTTTTAGCGCAACGCAATCTCACTTTCAATAATCCCTACAAAAGAATGGCCCTGACTAACATTAACCTATACCTTTCACAAATCACTTACCTCACAAAAATCTTCGTTACTCGAACTACTGCAATACAACGAGCGCCACTACTTCCAGCTAAATAAAAGATTCAAACTACGGAAGGCACTAACTACTGATAGGCATAGTTAGCAAATGAAAGATTTTAATAGAGAACAAACAATGTATTTACCTTAATAGTGTTGAAAAATCATAATATACATAGCAGTTCATGACATCCAGGCTTACAAATTTCAAAACTCCGCCATTTCTCTCCAGACATCCACCACTGCTGGCGGCTCACCTCCAACTGCGCAACGCTACGCGCTGTTCACACCCAGCTGCCCAAAACTACAATGGCAGACAACAATGAACTAGCCACAGACTGCACACAGCACAGCCAGTGATTTTCATACAGAGCGCTACATAACGTTGCCAATAAGAAAACATAAACAGCCTACTTACACATACACTTATCTATTAACACTCTGTGGGTGACAGGGAAGTTTACTCATGATACGCGAATACCCAGACTTTATTCATACAGTATTTGAGAATGAAAGCTGTTAGTGCCTTACAACAAACGTTACACACAACATCAAATCCCTAACAAAACTGTCTCACTGACAAACCTCACAAAATGATGAAAGGAGAAAAGTTTATCGCTTACTACATTTTCGCTGTCCATGCACTAATTTGTTACTTCTTTACTACTAACTGTATCCGCGACACATGTTTCAGACAGTATTCATACCTATCACTGAATGTACCTGCAAAATTATATCACTGTACGAAAGATACTTAGGAGATATGACATCATAAACACTAAGATTCGTGGGAAACTGAGGGACCCTGCATGGCGTTTTAATTTATTACGTCTTTGCTACTAATTCCGTTCCCAACACATTTCGCAGACAGCATACAAATATATCACTTAATGTACCTGGAAATTATGTCATTGTACGACACATTGTTCAAGAAACATGACATCATAAAGATTGAGCCGTGTAAAAACTAAACAGCCAAGCGAAATTTGCTAGAGATACAGAAAAAAATGTGTTACATCTGTGACATGTTCGTACTCTGGCAAAGATGAGGTTGAAAACTTCTCCTAGAGTGCTGGATCGTTCGCAGCCAAACTTGGTGGCCGCGCGGTGTAGCCGCGCAGTCTCAGCGCCCTGCCACTGACTATCCCCCCGTCGGAGGTTCGAGTTCTCCCTCGGACATGGGTGTGTGTGTGTGTGTTGTTCTTAGCGTAAGTTAAAGTTAGATTAAGTAGCGGGTAAGCCTAGGGCCGATGACATCAGCAGTTTGGTCCCATAGGAACTTAGCACAAAATTTACAAACTTGGTACACACATCACCTACTACCCAGTCAGAAACACTGTGGGGTGAGGTTGTGAACTTGGAGTGAAAACATGGGACAAAGAAAATGGAATGGGAGGGAGAAGACGGTGATTAACAAATATGCAGGGTATGGGGTTGGAGGGAGTCGACATAGAGAGGAGGGAGAGGAGGTAGAGAGAGAGGGGAGAGGAGAGAAACAGAGAGGAGGGAGGAGGAGGAGAGGATCACGAGTGGGAGAGAGAAAGGGGGGAGGATAGGAGAGAGAGGGCGGAGGACAGTGTCAGTAAGAGGAGGGAAGAGGAGGTCAAAGAAAGAGGCAAGGAGAAGAGGAACAGGGAGATGGGGGAAGAGGAGGAGAAGAACAGTGAGATCGGACGAGAGGAGGAGAATGCCATAGATACAGACAGAGGAGAAAATGGACTAACAGAAGATTGGAATAAATACATACCGAAACGTCCCCTTAGAAAACTTAATGAATTACTTTGCAGATAATCCTCTTACATTATTTGATTTTCAAACAGCTGAGCAAAACTGAACATACTCAAACATTGACTAAAGTGATACACAATATTTTTAGTGCAACGCAATCTGACTTTCAGTAATCCCTACAAAAGAATGGCCCTGACTAACAATAACCTATACCTTTCAAGAATTCTTACCTCACAAAACTCACAAAAACTACTGCAATACAGCAATCGCCAATACTGCCAGCTAAATTAAAGATTCTAACTACTGAAGGCACTAACTACTGATAGGCATAGTTGGCAAATGAAAGATTTTGATAGAGAACAAACAATGTATTTACCTTAATAGAGTTCAAAAGTCATAATATATATATATATATATATATATATATATATATATATATATATATATATATATATATATATCAGTTCATGACATACAGCCTTACAAATTTACTGTCTCTGTCCAGGTCATCCGCTCTCAAAACCCCGCCATCTCACTCCCCACATCCACCACTGCTGGCGGCTCACCTCCAACTGTGCAGCGCTACGCGCTGTTAACAGCCAACTGCCTAACACTACAATGGCGAGTATTACAACAATGCCAACCAGCCACAGACTGCACACAGCACAGCCAGTGATTTTCATACAGAGCGCTATGAGGCGTTACCAATATAAAAACCTAAACAGCCTACTTACATAGTCCCCATGCTCCCCAAAAAAAATTTACAAACTGTTTTGGGCACTGGCCAATAGATATTTGTTAAAATTTTTTCACAATTACAATAACAAAGAAATCAAATGCACACACTTATTGATAGAATGTTGGTCAAAAGCTAAAATTTTCTCACAGTCCATAAAGACAGTCCTGATTCATCACAGTAAAGTTGCAATGTTTTTCTTTCTCAAAATCTGAGCAGTAAAAGAAAATGCACACAGAAGTAGTGGATTTCCATGCAGTGTTGAAGAAGTAGTGTTGTCCTTCCAAAGGATAGATAATGCTGACTCTTGACATGCAGACAGGTAATGGTCCTCAACAGAGCAAACCCACAGCAGAGTCAGTCGAAGTTTTGAAGAATATTGGTAGGTAGGTCATCACAGAGCACACCCACTGTAGTCCTGGTAGAGAGTATGGTATTGGTGGGCCACCAGAGGTGCAGACCCACTGCAGTCCTTGTAGAAATAATGGTATTGGTGGGTCATCAAAAGTGCAGACCCACTGCAGTCCTTGTAGAGATGGTCAGCAGCCATCTGTTGCGACTGTGCAGGTGCCCAATCACCATCGAAGAGTCTTGCGGACAATATAGCAAGTCCATAAACCACCACTTGTGTACTCACAAAGTTTTTGGAATTGTCCTTAGAACCAGCAATGCTGTTAACCAGTCTCTTGCTGAACTATCAACACATATGGGAGCACTAACAGTCGTCTTTTTTTTCACATATTGTGCATATACTAAGACCAACAGAAATGTGTGCAGTGAAATGAATTCTTACAAGTTACTTAATTTGATGAACTGGTGTCAATTACAATATTATAACATGAGAATACAATAACAAAGGTACAAAATACATCATTAAAGAACATAACAATACAGATAACATTTGTAGTAATACGGGCTTTACAAAAGAATCGAAATAACATACACATCAGTGTTACAGGAATTATTGCATAAGTACATAAATAAAATAACTTTTGAAACATCAACTTCACACATGAGCAGTAAAACAAAACAGGATAAATAATGTATAAACATCTTTACAAAGTAAATAACACATTATTAGGAAAATTCTACAATATATCTCTTATCAGATAAACACATAAAGAAAGAAAGAACACAAATACACAAGGGTACACAAACACATAGTGGGATAACACAAAACGAAAAGACAGGGTTTGTTTTACTGCAGTATTTTCCAAACAAAACTTCTCCCTTCATTCATCATTATTCCCAAAAAGTCCTATCTATACCTACTTTCTGTATTCTATTCATATCCTCTTTCCGAATAATTATTCTTCATTATGCAGTACCTTTTCTTTTTACAAACTTTTTTCGTATAACTTCTCAATGCATTCTTTCCCTATCCTCCATAGTTAGTTTCTTATATAGTCTACCCCATCTTAAGCTAAATTAAATTTACTGAGCTCAGATATATATATATATACTAAGGGACGAGGCAATGCAGAAGTACAAAACAATTAACACAAACAGCAATGACAAAAAAATGCAAATTGGCAAAGCAAGCAGCAATATATATAAATTAGCAAAGAAATTGCAACATTATCACTAATATGAGCCAATGTGCAGCAAAAAGAAAAATAAATCAGTAGTAAAAGTGGCTTAACAGAGTATTACAAAGTGAAATTCAGTAGCACTATGCCTGACAAACAGCAGCAGCAAATGCAATAACTAATATCTAAATATGACAAAGCTCAAGCAGTAAAAATATTACAGTAAAAATGGCCATGTTTAATACCTATGTCACATCTTAACACTAGAGTGCTGCATCACCTAGGCTTACTCTAGCAGACAAGTTACCAAGTTATTGGCAAAAATTATGTATGCAATTACTGTGAAGTGGAAATGTCTTTTTGTGCACCCTCGTTTTGTTGGAAGTAGATCATAAAATTATTATTTACTGGATCAGTAGGTATAAAGTATTTATATTAGTACATCTATTAAATTTTAGTTTAACCAATGCTGCAGTCCAGCTATAAACTAGATATTAAACGAAATGAGCAATCTCTCAGCTAGAAAGACAATAGATGTAAAATGTTTCTCATCATTTCATTAGGCATTTTGGTAAATATCATAAATTAAGAGTTCCACAGTGTAATCATATGTTTTCAAATTTGAGCGTGTCGTATTTGCTATGCTTTCTACAAAGAAATGTCAATAGCGAGGATAATAGCCTCCATTTTTTTAGGTGGCTGTCGCTCAGATGGGCCTCCACAGCACATTACGTCAAGGTCATCTACCTTCTTTATTGAAATATTTACGGCAGTAGTTTCCACTACAGTGACAGTCTATTATAAAAATTTCACAGGTCGAGAATTTGCGTTATAAATGTGTAGAAACAAAATCCTATAAATATAAATGTTCAAAAATTTTCACCGGCATTGTGATATATTCACGCATATACACAAATTTCATAACTCTTAAAGTACGATTCTTGGTTTCCAACATCCTTTTTCACAAATCAGGGTCCCTAACCACTACTCATTATTCCTTACCTTTATCCCTACAAAAGAATGGCCCTGACCAACAATAACCTATACCTTTCATGAATTCTTACCTCACAAAAATCTTCGTTACTCGAACTACTGCAATACAGCAAGCGCCAATACTGCCAGCTAAATTAAAGATTCTAACTACTGAAGGCACTAACTACTGATAGGCATAGTTAGCAAATGAAAGATTTTGATAGAGAACAAACAATGTATTTACCTTAATAGTATGTAACCACTTTTGGCAGAAGATTAACAACTTCAGAGTAACATAATATGTAAGCTTCATGTTGCCAATCTCCGTTGCCCCGTTGTGCCTATAATCCTGAAAGTTGTTGTGGATTTTGTCACCAGAACATCCTCTATCTCTTCGAACCTAAGTATTTTGCAGGGGACAAACAGTCGAGATTGAAATGTTTCAGTGATGCTAGCTGCATTTGGGCATCGAAATGAACTGATGGTAACAGGAGAAAATTTTTGCCGGGCTGGAACTCGTACTCGGATCTCCAGCTTAGTGCGACCGATTGCCTTGGAAGCCTTTTTTCCCCTAGACCACGGTTTCTTTTTTCTTCCCTTTAATACAGGAGCAAGTAGAGAAGTTGGCTACCGGCTTGTCGAGATACGGTGGGCAGTAATCATAACCAGGCCTGGTCACGATGTCTCCAACTTTATTTCGCAGAAGTGCTACCTCTGAATCTTTTTGTTTCCGCACAACGGGAAGGCAGGATAAACAAACAATCTCTGTTCATAAAATTGTGCCATTTAAGAGTAAAGGCCGCACTGTACAACGTAAAGACACATTAGATACGTATGTAGATAAAGCGTCAGAGAAGTGAGGTTGCAGTCACCCCAGTTTGGGTCGTGTGCTGAATGGGGCTCAACATTAGTGTCGTCAACCTCCACACCTCTATGGCAGATGGTCTTTATTTTATCAGGTAGATGGCAATGGGGACAATTCATAGACTATCATATGTATGGAACAGAGTGTCAAGGGATTCATATATTTGTGTTAACCAAATACTGGGACACTCTGGCCCAAATCGAGGAGAGCGCTGTAGATTGAACGCCAGACCACCGGCCAAATAATAGAGGGGAGACGGCTTGCAGTCAGATTCTGGAATAGCTGCACATCATCTAGGAACAAACGTCAGAGGCGCACGGCAGCTTCTGAATCGGCAGATCAGCTCTGACGTAACTTAAGTCTACAAAAAGTTCCATCTTCCACGAGCTCCTGGGTCGCCACACCATCTGTCTAGGAAGAGAGATGGTGCAGAGATAGACATCGGCCATATCTGAACATCAAACACCTCCGTCATAAGCTGAAAGGATTCTAGGGGGGCACAGTTGTATGTGGTACCCGAATACGACAATAATATTAATGTAAACTAAAATTAAACTAGTATATGATTTTATAAACATTGTATGTACCTGTAAGTTTTTATAATGCGGTTCGCTGACTGTGCACGACCGCAGAGCCAATGATACTGTTTCCGGTCTGAGATTGTAGTGTTGGAGCAAGAGAGTGCTGGGCGTACAGTTGTAGGTAGCTGTTTGTGAGCGAAAGGGGTTGGAGTAAGCAGTTTTTGTGCTGTGCTTTGTGAAGCCACCAATTATTGGTTTAATGTAGGTATGTCAATATTGTTGAACATGGAAGCCAAAGTATTCTCACAAGCAAGGTAAAGATGTTAAGTAATTATAATTTTTGTTTTGTCAGTGTGCTAGTATAGATGAGTTGGCTGATAATTTGTAATTGTTGAGTTACCCCAGAATGTTCATAAACTGATTTGATAAAAATTCTAATTAGATATTTCACTTTTGTAATACTTCTAAGATTTGATAACGGAGCTACATGTAATCTGATGATTTGCAATTTATGCTGGTTTATTGAGGTTAGATAGTACTTGCTGTATAAATCTCCTTGTTCGTGAATCAGTTACTAAACGTGATTTATTTTTCTGGCCAAATTAAATAGTAAAATGTTTTGAAAAGACAAACTTCACTTGCAGTATAATTTTGCTAAAAAATTCAGCGTTAGTAATCCACCACTATCAGTACCGCGTTCTTGTCCAGGCCACATGTTTTTAGAAGAAGTTGGACTTTTCATAAATGTTTCCATTTATCGGCTAAAAGGATTTCAGCTTGCCGGTAGCTAGCATATTTTTTTTTCTTTTTTTATGAGAGACCAGAATATACCGGATTACTCTGTTGCTGCTTTAGAAATGGTTCAAATGGCTCTGTGCACTATGGGGCTTAACATCTGATGTCATCAGTCCCATAGAACTTAGAACTACTTAAACGTAACTAACCTAAGGACATCACACACATCCATGCCCGAGGCAGGATTCGAACCTGCGACCGTAGCAGTCGCGCGGTTCAGGACTGAAGCGCCTAGAACGGCTCGGACATCGCGGCCGGTGCTGCTTTAGAGGTACGACAATTTAATATCTTTGTTATGTGCACAGGGACCAAAGTTACCAATATTGACCAGGGCCAGAGGATTCAGTGCTTAAGGGGCTGAATGTATTTAGTGGTGACTGTGTTTCTGTGTTAGTATTAGGAGTTACATTGCCCGAACTGTTCGTATAAGGTTTTCGCTAACAGTAATAACACTTGCACTTACAACAAGTGTTGTATCCCGTCCATATTTTAGATAATCATTCAAAAATATATTTAAAGAAAGTTATTTATCTGTTATGGAGACATTCATTCAACATAATCTAAAGAATTAAAAATTTTCCTTATTAAAGAACGTTACAAATAAAGAAGTACTATTATGCAAAATACATTCAACACCTTAGGCACTGACTTCTCTGGCCCTGTTCAATAACGATAACTTTGATCCCTGTACACATAACAAATAAATTAAATTGTGTTACCTTTAAAGCAGCAAAGGAGAAACGCAATACATTCTGGTCGATCATAAAAAATGAAATAGGATATACTAGCTACAGGGTAGGTGTCGTGCAATGCTGGTGGTAATACTTTGAAATGTACCTGAAATTTTTTTAGCTGATAAATGGAAACATTTATGTGGAAACTAACTTCTTTGAAAAACTCGTGGCCATGACGGGGAGGCGGTACTGATTTTGGTAAATGATTAACATTAATTCTTTTTAGCAAAATTATATTGCAAGTTAAGTTTGTCTTTTCAAAACATTTTACTATTTAATTTGGTCAGAAAAATACACCACGTATAGTAATTGATTCACGAAGAATGAGATTTATACAGCAAGTATTATCTAACCTCAATAAACCAGCATAAATTCAAATCTTCAGATCACATGTAGCTCTGTCATTCAATCTTAGAAGCATTACAAAAGTGATATATCTAACTAGCCTTTTTATCAAATCAGTTTACATACATTCTGGGGTAACTCAACAGTTACAAATTATCAGCTAACTCATCTATACTAACAAGCTGGCAAAACAAAAATCATAATTATTTGACATCTTTAGCTTGTTTGTGAGAAGACATCGGCTTCCATGTTCAACAATACTGACGTATCTACATTAATCTAACACTTGGTGGCTTCACAGAGCACACCACAAAAACTGCTTACTCTATCCTCTTTCGCTCACAAACAGCTACCTACAACTGTAGGCCCAGAGCTATCTTATTTCAACACTAAAATATCAGACTAGAAGCAATATCTTTGGTTCTGCTGTCGTGCACAGTCATCGATCGGCATTATAAAGTTTATCAGAGACATACATCGTTTATAAAATCATATAATAATTTTGTTTTAGTTTACATTAAAATTACTATCGTATTCGGGTGCCACATACATGTGTGCCACTGTAGAATCCTTTCAAAGTCCCTTGAAGACGCAGATCCAGTACGGCTACTCGCCTAATGTCCAGTCATTTATGTGTATCCCTGTCTGGCACCATGAGTACTAAGTTGAAGCTTCCGGGATGTGCTGGAACGTAGCCTTTGATCCTGTGGCGACAGGACACATTTGACATCGTCCCCGCATAATATGATGACAGCATCATCCTCCACATAAAACAATGAACGGACTCTCCTACTATCAGTACTAAGGCGGACTACACATTCACGATCCTGACATTCCAATACGTGACTGCAGGCTGCCACGCTGACAGAAGATAAGTCGCTTCACTGATCACAATGCCTTCCTTAAGAAGGATAACCGTGTCAACGCTATTGTCCATGCACAGCGCCTGGTAGACGTCGTATTTACAAACAGACAGGAACATGACTTCGAGGTCCGCCACCCAGAAAATATCACTAAACACCTGCAGGTTGACTCTTGAGCTGATGGTATTGACACTATAGTGCCAATCCGGTAGCCGTGGCATAGTGAGACGGAATCCTCAGCTCCCATTGAAAGGGATGGGGTTGGGACAGCGAAAAAGACTCTCCATTGCATAAGGTGTCCCTTGTAACATCCAACGGCGTTTAACTGTTGTGATGTGACGTATCTGAAACGGCTTAAAGGCCGGAGACCATCAGGTCGTAGACGTCATCAACCCCTGCAGTCGAGCTTGTGTGTTGACCATCCTACAGAGTTACAGGGCCGGCCGAAGTGGCCGCGCGGTTCTGGCGCTGCAGTCTGGAACCGCGAGACCGCTACGGTCGCAGGTTCGAATCCTGCCTCGGGCATGGATGTGTGTGATGTCCTTAGGTTAGTTAGGTTTAACTAGTTCTAAGTTCTAGGGGACTAATGACCTCAGCACTTGAGTCCCATAGTGCTCAGAGCCATTTGAACCATTTTTTAGAGTTACAGGGATGGCCGGAGGTTGCACCATATCAACGACGGGGTAGAGACAGTATCCACCTGCAGTCCATCATCCAGAAGTATGCCCCTGTGATACTCCCCTGTGCTTCCGCTCCACTTACGTCACGGGAACAGACGATCATATCTTCCTGTTGGCTATTCGTGCATCGCTTCGTAGCCTTTTGTTTTCGCGCATGAGTGTCAGTATCTTACAACGACTTGGATGGTTTTCATCGGGCTAAAAAGCGAAAGATTAAACTGCACACTTTTTTCAACCCAGAAGACTAATGAACAGAAAAGACTACGCGACGTATATAGTTTTCTGCCAGTGTTTTACTACTTGTCTTTGGGTGATGTTTTACAGGCTGATTAAAGCATCACAGGGGCAAAGAAAGCTATCGTACTTATATCTGCTGTTCAGATACGTATCAATTTCAGCAATGAAAAATATGATACATAGGGACACGATCCCCTGTGGCGTCCAGGAATGAACGTGGTTTTGAAGGAATAAAACATTAGAAGATGAAATACTAATGATGGAGGATGTTGCGAGCAGTACTTACGTAGCGAAATTATTAGTATAGTAGAGAAAAATACGGAGGGCAATAGTAAACTTTTAAAAATCAAGTGCTTCCAGTTTTTCTGCAATGAATACCAAGATTTGCTATCAGAATCAGTAGGAACCTTCTGAAGGCTACAGTTAAACAGGTCCAAATGAACCGTATAGTGGACAGTATACCATCACGTCACCATGTAAAAGAATACAAAGGAGATTTGGCCCTAGGGTTGTCACAATTCTTTGCTTTTCACAGTGATTCTTTTGCAGGGGAACATGCGTGAAAGCTACTATATTCGGACATTTCTCTTTTGTTAGCATCAAACTTTTAGTTGAGCCACTTGGCAGCGCTTTATGAACACCTTTAAAGGTGCTTATGGCTTCTTGCATTCTTCGTAAATAATTGCCAGGTTTGAGAATCTCACAAAAGACACAGCTTATATTTATCACGTGCAATAAGCGCACGATATATTGCAACAAAAGGGCAACAATATCTTCAAATTTGAACCATTGATAATTAGACGACTACGTCACCTTACAAATAACTGACGAACTATGCATCACTTCACAACTTTTCGGACAACCTTGAATCACTGTGCAAGCAAGATTCGGCCAGTGATTCACACAGTAGAAACTGAACGAGATATTAGAGCATGACGGTGTACTACTAGTTGCAGGAGAAAGTCCTGTTGAGATATTATTCTGATGAGGAGAAAGATTTGTCTTCTTGTTCTTCACTTCATGTAACAGGCAAATTGCCTATTAGGGTACGTCGTCTTTTGTATGGTCTTCCTAGATTTCTTTTCCAGTGCATTTAGGATTGAGAACCTTTACTGGGAATCTTCCTTCTTCCACCGGTTATATATTCCTAAATACACTCCTGGAAATTGAAATAAGAACACCGTGAATTCATTGTCCCAGGAAGGGGAAACTTTATTGACACATTCCTGGGGTCAGATACATCACATGATCACACTGACAGAACCACAGGCACATAGACACAGGCAACAGAGCATGCACAATGTCGGCACTAGTACAGTGTATATCCACCTTTCGCAGCAATGCAGGCTGCTATTCTCCCATGGAGACGATCGTGGAGATGCTGGATGTAGTCCTGTGGAACGGCTTGCCATGCCATTTCCACCTGGCGCCTCAGTTGGACCAGCGTTCGTGCTGGACGTGCAGACCGCGTGAGACGACGCTTCATCCAGTCCCAAACATGCCCAATGGGGGACAGATCCGGAGATCTTGCTGGCCAGGGTAGTTGACTTACACCTTGTAGAGCACGTTGGGTGGCACGGGATACATGCGGACGTGCATTGTCCTGTTGGAACAGCAAGTTCCCTTGCCGGTCTAGGAATGGTAGAACGATGGGTTCGATGACGGTTTGGATGTACTGTGCACTATTCAGTGTCCCCTCGACGATCACCAGTGGTGTACGGCCAGTGTAGGAGATCGCTCCCCACACCATGATGCCGGGTGTTGGCCCTGTGTGCCTCGGTCGTATGCAGTCCTGATTGTGGCGCTCACCTGCACGGCGCCAAACACGCATACGACCATCATTGGCACCAAGGCAGAAGCGACTCTCATCGCTGAAGACGACACGTCTCCATTCGTCCCTCCATTCACGCCTGTCGCGACACCACTGGAGGCAGGCTGCATGATGTTGGGGCGTGAGCGGAAGACGGCCTAACGGTGTGCGGGACCGTAGCCCAGCTTCATGGAGACGGTTGCGAATGGTCCTCGCCGATACCCCAGGAGCAACAGTGTCCCTAATTTGCTGGGAAGTGGCGGTGCGGTCCCCTACGGCACTGCGTAGGATCCTACGGTCTTGGCGTGCATCCGTGCGTCGCTGCGGTCCGGTCCCAGGTCGACGGGCACGTGCACCTTCCGCCGACCACTGGCGACAACATCGATGTACTGTGGAGACCTCACGCCCCACGTGTTGAGCAATTCGGCGGTACGTCCACCCGGCCTCCCGCATGCCCACTATACGCCCTCGCTCAAAGTCCGTCAACTGCACATACGGTTCACGTCCACGCTGTCGCGGCATGCAACCAGTGTTAAAGACTGCGATGGAGCTCCGTATGCCACGGCAAACTGGCTGACACTGGCGGCGGCGGTGCACAAATGCTGCGCAGCTAGCGCCATTCGACGGCCAACACCGCGGTTCCTGGTGTGTCCGCTGTGCCGTGCGTGTGATCATTGCTTGTACAGCCCTCTCGCAGTGTCCGGAGCAAGTATGGTGGGTCTGACACACCGGTGTCAATGTGTTCTTTTTTCCATTTCCTGGAGTGTAGTTCCTTATATCTTAATATGTTTTTCGATCTTGTCTTGTACATGCTTCCATTCTTCTTAGTAATCCAATTTCACGAGCCTGAATTCCACTTTCCTTGAGATTTTGACGTTGTCATCTGGACCGTTAAGAGAATTACTCTTAAGGAAGTCGAATTAGCTAAACATCTGAAAGAAAATGAAATAGAATTCGTTGCAATTGTGGCAAATGTGTTTCTGAGATGTAAACACGTAAGTGTGCATCGTGTGAGATTAGCACGCCTGACGCTGATATCAGGGCGTTTGGCATGGCGCCTGAGACCTTGCTCTGCCATTATCTTCGCCGCTATCATAGCAGCGAGAACACTGCCCGTCATTCTGCATGTCAGCGTGGCTCGGCATTGAGTGGGTCGGTGTCGCGGTGAGCATCAGTATCCCCCCATCCCAGGGGGCACTTAGAGGTCGCAAGCTCAAGACGCCCTCCGCCAGAACTTACTGTTACTGCCTGGGCATCCCGTAGGCCTAGCCACCCGTAGGACTGCTCAGATTCAAGGTGAGTTCAAACACTTTCTGCTTTCAGACCTGCGACTTACTGCGAAGAGAGCTATACTTGAATAAAAGGTGTCGTCGATATCGAGATCACTCATGACTACTGGCAAAGGTTAGCACATAAAAACAAAGAACGAGAAATGAAATTTATACCATGGTGACCCGGATTTGTAAGGTAGACCACCTAACTCTAAAAGTTTTCTTTCTTCACACACAACGGCACATCATCTTCGAGTAGTGCAAGAGACACTGGGTCGTTATAATTAAACTGGAGCTATTCACAGAGCTCAAGAGTGGGCGGTGATTAATGGCAGCGAAACTTCGTAAAGTTCTAGTTTTGGCTACCAAGTGCAGGTCTGGCGGTGCAGACAGAACTATAGAAATGTTTCCGTAAGTAACGGATAAGAAACGGGATGTTGGCAGAAAGGTTCAAACAATTGACAAAGTCATGATGTTGGTTTTGTTATTAACTGCCACTTACATAATTTGTTCAGTATGAGCACCAGACAAGTCGGCGATAAGCAACATCCGTAAAATGAATTGATAATTGGCTAGCAGCAGTTACAGTGGAAGCTAACCATTGTGTTTCGTATACTCTCCTTCAGGTCAGGTAGGGACCGAAGATGTCCCTGGTGAACGCGTTCTTTTAGATGCACCCTGAGCCAAAGGTGAGTTATATCAGATGATATTGCATGCCATGTATCCGGAAAAGATGTGGATATAACACATGGTGGAAGTTTGCATAAAGCACGTCTTTCACTAGGCGAGCGACATGACGTATTACCCCATCTTGCATTAAAGCAATGATTTCCAAGCAATTACGCTCTTCCAAAGCAGGATTCACATGCTGTACAAGGTCTCCATAACGTGAAGACGTCGCAGTACGCCTGACAGGCCCTCTGCGTTTATCCTCTTCAAAGAAGAACGAACTGAGAATAAAGGTGCTTGTGAATCCACATACGGCGAGTCCAAAACACGATTTGAGAGTTCGGCGTTCTATGTATCCACTGCACCCTGCAGCGTAAAATGGGCCTCGGCAATCCGTAGAATTTTGCCCGGCCACATGTCATCAACTTCGATCTGTGCCAGAAGTCAAAAAGCTAATCCAGAACGTTTCTGCGGATCCGGAGCTTTCAGTTGCTGCGCCGTCTAGATCTTGTACGGGTACAGAGTAAAGAAGATTGCACAACATTCCGTATTGTCGACCATGGGATGGACAATTGTCACTGCACGAGCACTAGCACAGCCTTGGTACGTGCTTATGCTCATTCACATCAACACCAATCTCGGCGATTACTTCCACCAGTATAGGAGGCATTCCTCTTTCAGGTGCTATACCAAGCACATCTGTGTTTACCATTTCATTAATGACATACATCCTGTCCTCTGACTTTTCAGCCGGCGATGCTCTCACATCGCAGCACTGTCATTGCTGCCGTCCTCCTAAAACAGTTTCACTAAAAGCGCACTCTCTGTCTTCTAGATAGGTAGACTGTTTACTGGCGTTATGGGTCGTTAAATGACAGCTTGGATGTCACATCATATAAGCAGTGTACAGCGCCAGATCTGCGCTTGATTGTCACAGTTGGAAGAAATTTGTTTTCCAGCGTGAATCGGTTCCACGTTGACGCTTTACCATATATACTAAGTGTCACTACAACACGATACTTACAGCCCTCTCCCACTAGGTAATTAATTGCTAGCGCGCACTAATACTTCAGCAGATGATGGACAAGCGTTGTGGATGCAGTCTCTTAAATAGACGTGTGGCATCTTCTAAGTGTCCGCCAATAAAACGCAGTCTGGGTTTCCATTCCCACAACATTAGGTATGTCATCGTGTCAGTTTATGTTTCTCCCAGGTATTTAGTTGAATAGGCAGCCTTTAAATTTGTGTAGTTTATCGTGTAACCAAAATTTAACGGATTCCTTTCCGTACTCATGGAAATGATTTCACACTTTTTATTATTTATAGACGGTTTCTACTTTTCCACCATACAGATATCTTATCAAAGCCGTTTTCCAATTGGTTTTGATCTGATAATGTTTTTCACAGTAGGTAGGCGACAGCGACGTCTGCAAAGAATCCAAGAGCGCTGCTCAGATTGTCCCTAAATCGGTTAAATAGATCAGAAACAGCAGATTGGCCTAGAACACTTCGTTAGGGAACCCCAGTTCAGAGTTCTTTTTTTTTTTTTTTATCATGATTTGATGCGGCCCGCCACGAATTCCTCTCCTGTGCTAACCTCTTCATCTCAGAGTAGCACTTGCAACCAACGTCCTCAATTATTTGCTATATGTATTCCAACCTCTGTCATCCTCTACAGCTTTTGCCCTCTACAGTTCCCACGGAATTCGTTCCCGAAGCAGAACCTCCTCATTCCTTACCTTACCAGTCCACCTAATTTTCAACAATCGTCTGTAGCATCAGATATCTCAAATGCTTCGATTCTCTTCTGTTTCAGTTTCCCTGCACTCCATGTTTGACTACCATACAGTGCTGTACACCAGACGTACGTTCTCAGAAATTTCTTCCCCACATTAAAGCCTAAGTTTGATACTAGACTTCTCTTGGCGAGGAATGCCTCTTTTGCCATTGCCAGTCTGATTTTGAGTCCTCCTTGCTCCGTCCGTCATTGGTTATTTTGTTACCCAGATAGCTGAATTCCTTAACTTTACCTACTTCGTGACCATCCATCCTGATGTTAAGTTTCTTCCTGTTCGCATTTCTGCTACTTCTGGACCTTCTATATATTGTATACTACGCGTCTGTCCCTATAGTTTACCCCTATTTTTCTCAGATTTTCGAACATCTTGTACCATTTTACATTGTCGAAGGCTTTTTTCCAGGTCGACGATATTCCGTAGGCAAGCAATATGATTAGAAGTTTCTTATGAGGAACCGTGTCAAGAGACTTCTGAAAATCCAGAAATATGGAACCAATCTGAGAACACCTGTCGATAGCACTCATTACTTTGCACAAACAAGTGTGCTGTCTATGTGTCAACACACCGTTTTCTTTCAGATGACGAATAAATTCGAACACAGTGTATGTTAGAAGGTCGTACAGCGAACCGCTGCCATTTATAAGGACCTGTGATTCATTGCGCTACCGCTATATCTTTTCTTGAGTTGTGGTGCGACCGCGCAACTATCCAGTCTGTGGGCACGGGTCTTTCGTCGAGCGAGCGGTTGTGTGCACTGTGGTGACAGAAGTGGTTGGATGCCTCCTAATATCGCGCTGGACTTCCTATTCCCAGGCGTAGTGCAGGAACTCGATGCGGTATTTACTCAACAAGTAGCTGGAAGTCCCCTGCAGAAATATTGAACCTTGGTGCCTCTATAGCCATCCATAATTGCGAAAATGTTGCCGGTGCAGACTTTGTGCACGAACTGTGATGTCTTACAAATGTTCGATGGGATTAATGTCGGGCGATCTGGGTGGCCAAATCATTCGTTCACGTCGTCCAGAATGTTCGTCAAACCAGTCGCGAGCATTTGTGGCACGGTGACATGGCACATCGTTGTTTGGGAAGTCCATGAATGGCTGCAAATACACCTACATCTATATCTACATACCTACTCCGCAATCCACCATACGGTGCGTGGCGGAGGGTACCTAGTACCAAAACTAGCATCTTCTCTCCCTGTTCCACTCCCAAACAGAACGAGGGAAAAACGACTGCCTATATGCCTCTGTACGAGCCCTAATCTCTCTTATCTTTGCGGTCTTTCCGCGAAATATAAGTTGGTGGCAGTAAAATTGTACTGCAGTCAGCCTCAAACGCTGGTTCTCTAAATTTCCTCAGTAGCAATTCACGGAAAGAACACTTCCTTTCCTCCAGAGACTCCCACCCGAGTTCCTGAAGCATTTCCGTAACACTCGCAGGATGATCAAACCTACCAGTAACAAATCTAGCAGCCCGCCTCTGAATTGCTTCTATGTCTTCCCCTCAATCCGACCTGATAGGGATCCCAAACGCTCGAGCAGTACTCAAGAGTAGGTCGTATTAGTGTTTTATAAGCGGTCTCCGTTACAGATTAACCACATCTTCCCAAAATTGTACCAATGAACCGAAGACGACTATCCGCCTTCCCCACAACTGCCATTAAATTCTTGTCCCACTTCATATCGCTCTGCAATGTTACGCCCAAATATTTAATCGACATGACTGTGTCAAGCGCTATACTGCTAATGGAGTATTCAAACATTATGGGATTCTTTTTCCTATTCATCTGCATTAATTTACATTTATCTATTTATAGAGTTAGCTGCCATCACAAATCCTGTCCAAGTCATCTTGTATCCTCCTACAGTCATTCAACGACGACACCTTCCCGTACACCACAGCACCATCAGCAAACAGCCTCACTTTGCTATCCACCCTATCCAAAAGATCATTTACGGAGATAGAAAACAACAGCGGACCTACCACACTTCCCTGGGGCACTCCAGATGACACCCTCACCTACGATGAACACTCACCATCGAGGACAACGTACTGGCTTCTATTTTTTAAGAAGTCTTCGAGCCACTCACATATTTGGGAACCAATCCCATATGCTCGAACCTTAGTTCGGAGTCTGCAGTCGGGCACCGAGTCAAACGCTTTCCGGAAGTCAAGGAGTATGGCATCCGTCTGATACCCTTCATCCATGGTTGGCAAGATTGTCCCCATGCAACCGACCATAATCATATCCAGTCAATGATCCATTCATATGCAGTACGTTACGACGTCGTGGGCCGTTTGTACTCCCTGTTTCAGTTGTAGGTCATCTACAGGTCATCCTGCATTTCGCTCCCCCCCTTTCATTGCAACCTTCCCGTAGTCAATGGGGTTTCCTACGTGTTCCACTACATCATTTAAATAAAGTAGTAGTAGACTCCCTTACATTTGAATCTTCCGATTTTGTTCCCTTAAGAATGACACGGTGAGTTGCATCTACATGAAATCGTGAATGAAATTACAAAACTGGCCCCATAAACGATAAGCTCATATTTTTTTCACTGAAAGCGTCTTTCATAAAGCACTCTCGATGTCACGGGCGAACAGGCAAGCTGAATTCCTCTCAGAGCACGGGACCCATGTTGGTTTTTACGGAGAATTAATTTTTTATAGAATTTCTTACCCAAATAATGTCACAATAACTAAGCTATAAGTATGTGCGTCTATCCTAAGACCCTTTTTCAGAGCGGGAATGGTCTGATCTGTTTCCTAGTCGCTAGTTAACTTTCGCTGATTCAGCGACTTACGATAAACTACAACTAAAAGCAGACTAACTTAGTATTTCGTAGTTTCTGTACAGCCCTCCGTCCTTATAACCTCTATCCTTACAAACGAGAAATATTTTGCTACACTTCCAACATTCCTTGTAACACCTGCAATCTCACGATTTTAGATTCCTTCCCCGGCGTTAAATGATTCGAAAATTTCGGGTATCGAAGTTACTGGAACGTCTGAGGTATTGTCATCTGCATTGGCTGGAAGTATTTTCAGACAAAGCATTCAGAACAATCTCACATGACTCTGGTATCTATTTCAATCGCATGACTCTCTCATTCTATAGCTGGCAAATTGAAGTCTCCCCTTTATCAACAGCATGTGCCGGGAACTTACAATAATCTTCAAGTTGTCTCTGAAGCGCTCTGTCACTTCAGCTCCTGACGCAGGTGGTCTATAAAAACATCCGATTATCATGTTCGGGTCAGCTCTGATGTTAAACATCTCCCAGATTACTCCATACTCTAGTTGAGTAATGAACTTACTAGGTGTACGGCAATACATAGGCCATCACAATTGTCATAAGAGCTACCTGGTGATATGCAGGGTGTTTCGTAATTCATGTTACACACTTCTAGAGGTTTTAGAGGGGTTTAGCAGATAAATTTTTACACAGGTACCCATGATCGGAAATGGTTCGTTTCCATGTTAGAAGGAGAGCAAGATGTACACATTTCACTCCTATTTACTGTGATATACCAGAGCTGTACGATGCGAAGACCACAAAGTTTGGTGCACACAGAGTACCTGTGCAGTAAGTTCGCATAAACTCCGTCCACCATCCGTGGTGTATGGTTAAGAACTTCTGCCGCGGCCAAGACCCTTGCAACCAAATCTTCCTCCAACTCAACAGGGATCTCGTAAACAAGCCTCTTCATGTGGCTCCACAAGAAGAAGTCCATAGTGGTTAAATCTGAGGTTGTTGGTAATCAAGTAACTGGCCCACATCGACCTATCCACCCGTCTGCTTAGATTACACAAAGATGGAACTGCAAAATGTACTGGAGCGCCCTCATGCTGAAACCACGATTGCTGCCGACTGTCCAGTGGCATATCTTCCAAAAACTTCTTCAGCAGTTGCTGCAGGAATATCAAGTATATGCCATCAGGTGAGGAGGAAGGATGTACGACCCAGTCATACAACCATCGCAGATACCTGGCCAATTAACGCCGATGTGTACAGGTGGCTTTGGGGTTTTGGTTCAAATGGCTCTGAGCACTATGGGACTCAACATCTTAGGTCATAAGTCCCCTAGAACTTAGAACTACTTAAACTTAACTAACCTAAGGACATCACACACACCCATGCCCGAGGCAGGATTCGAACCTGCGACCGTAGCAGTCCCGCGGTTCCGGACTGCAGCGCCAGAACCGCTAGACCACCGCGGCCGGCGGCTTTGGGGTTTTGCTGATCCCAAATGTGGCTATTTAGTGCGTCCAATACAACTTCCGTTTTGCAATGTGCTTCGTCGGTGAACAAAATGTGCCTTGGAAATTGAGGAAAATCCTTACAACGGAGTAAAAAACCAGTACCAAAACTGACACGTGTCAAAAAACTTGCCGGCAGCGTAACGTGCACCTTCTGAGGGTGATATCGGTGGAGTTGCTGTTCATGCAGAACGTGCCAGACAGACGAGGGACACACATGCAAGTCCCGTGCGATGGCTCGACTACTCGTCGATGGGTTCTCTTCAACTTGAAGCACTCGTCTTTCAGATCAACTGTCTGCCGCCTTCATGGAGCACCTTACTGCAGCATTAGCCACAGTAATGTCACCTGACGCATCACCAGAAAGCACGGAAACAAGGTAGATGGAAAACAGACGACATCACGTGACATCGCGTCATCATACCATTCATGAGTGGGGGAAGCCTAACACAATAGGCGAATTGCGTGAGAAGCATATAGCGTGCGATTGAGTAGCTCGTTTCCCTTGTCATATGGAAACAAACCGTCTCAGACATGGGTTCATCTGTAAAACGTAATCTACTAAGTTCCCTTCAGAACCTCTAGAAGCTTGTAACAGGAATTGTGAAACACCCGTATATCACCTGGTACGTTCATTACAGAGCCCGAATATGAAGCATCAAAGGTTTCTCGGCTTCTAGATACGTCCTGCCGGTACAATACCCAGAACGGACCAAAACTAGCATAACCTCAGTACAGATCTCGAAGCCGTCTATCAATAACAGACCAAACCTGAAATAAAAACAGCTGCGACAGAAGCTTAACTGAGCATCCCCACCACTGTCCTTAGCCGGCTGCGGTGACCGAGCGGTTCTAGGCGCTTCAGTCCTGAACCGCGCGACTGCTACGGTCGCAGGTTCGAATCCTGCCTCGGGCATGGATGTGTGTGATGTCCTTAGGTTAGTTAGGTTTAAGTAGTTCTAAGTTCTAGGGGACTGATGACCTCAGATGTTAAGTCCCATAGTGCTCAGAGCCAACCACCACTGTCCTTAACCTGCGCAGCTTTTAGATGCGGCCAGGGGGTACCTAAATTGCTAAAAATCGAGAAAGTTTCACAGCAGGATGATCACTGTATGAAAGAAAGAAGGTAAACAGTAAGGAAGAATCGCACATATCAGAAACGTTTAAAACAGCAACACGAAATGTTGAGGTCTGATGAGTTAAGAAACAGAAATGGAACAAGAACCAGGCAAAGTTGAAGTTAATATGTCTTGATAGTTTCTTCGAGTTGGCTGCCGGACACTAAAATCAACTCAATTTAATATTTCGGCGATCCAACCGTTCGCCATTCTCAGGCGATCGCAGCTTCTGCTGCTGAGTCCCTCTTAGAACTAATGCCAAGGCTACAAATCGACGTCATATATAGGCCCCAGTACAGTGCACAGTGCTTGCGCTGCCCATCACAGTTGCCGACCTCAGCAGTACATCGGCGGCAACGACATTTCGCACTCAGAGCGATTTTCGAACATTCAGACTGGCTGCACGGAATTGTCTCTATTAACCAAATGAACCGCCAACCTAATTTCAATTGCATCTTTATAAACATTGTTCCAAAACCCGGAAGTGTTGGCAGCTATCACAGTCTCGTCAAATTTCATACCGTGCTCCTCGTTTAAACAATGTTCTGCTGCCGTCGATTTTTCCGGTTGTAGCCTCGTATGAGGGCGATGATCCACGCACGTGTTATGAAATGTGCGTATCGAACGGCCGATGTAAGCCTTCCCACTTCTCTCGAACACAAGTCATTCGTTCACTTTTAAACGAAGATATTGCTATGTCCTAAAGTTGAGAGAGATACGTCTTCATATTGTCTCTGTCTGCACCAGAAGGATGAAGAAGTCAAAATACTAATGAATTTTATAACCTGTTAAATAAAATATATTTACTTACCATGGGAGTCCAACTCCCAAATGGGTAAGGGAACTGTTAAGGATTCATTTCGTACAGAGGCCGAAAGTACACTGAATAACAATGGAAACATCTAACAGGGTTTTCCATGCATAATGAATTAAGATAATAAATACGTTTTTTATACATCGAGACATTCATAACTTTTTATGTGAAGCTCTGTGTACAGCTTCAGTAACTATACTGCTGTGCTAAGACGGCATAGTTGAGAATAAAAAACACAGGAGTCTCAAGACACGTGGATCTGTCATCAGATCACTTCTTAGTAGGAAGCGGCGGAACTTTTATTTACAAAAAAAGGGGAGTAACCAAGCATAAGCACCCAATCAGACGTCACAAAATATTAAGTTACAATTACTCCAAGAATATAGTATCAAACTGTTATATCAAAAGGGACTAGATGAAAAATATAAATGAAACCAGTAAATAACAACGAAAATGGAGGGGGGAGTGTATTAAAGAAATTATGGAGGAAACAGCTGCTGAAGCATTAGGATTGAGGAAAAAGAAAAATTCTAAATTTGGACTAACGATTTGGTGCGACCATACTAGCAAACTAATAAAACATAAAAACGAGACATGTCTATAAAACCTGACACTATCTAACGACATGAATTTCAGCCCCCCATGAACCATGGACCTTGCCGTTGGTGGGGAGGCTTGCATGCTCAGCGATACAGATAGCCGTACTCTAGGTGCAACCACAACGGAGGGGTATCTGTTGAGAGGCCAGACAAACATGTGGTTCCTGAAGAGGGGCAGCAGCCTTTTCAGTAGTTTCAGGGACAACAGTCTGATGGTTGACTGATCTGGCCTTGTAACACTAACCAAAACGGCCTTGCTGTGCTGGTAATGCGAACGGCTGAAAGCAAGGGGAAACTACAGCCATAATTTTTCCCGAGGGCGTGCAGCTTTACTCTATGATTAAATGATGATGGCGTACTCTTGGGTAAAATATTCCGGAGGTAAAATAGTCCCCCATTCGGATCTCCGGGAGGGGTATAGCCAGGAGGACGTTGTTATCAGGAGAAAGAAAACAGGCGTTCTACGGATCGGAGCGTGGAATGTCAGATCCCTTAATCGGGCAGGTAGGTTAGAAAATTTAAAAAGGGAAATGGATATGTTAAAGTTAGATACAGTGGGAATTAGTGAAGTTCGGGGTAGGAGGCACAAGACTTCTGGTCAGGTGAATACAGGGTTATAAATACAAAATCGAATAGGGGTATTGCAGGAGTAGGTTTAATAATGAATATGAAAATAGGAATGCTGGTAAGCTACTACAAACAGCATAGTGAACCCATTATTGTGGCCAAAATACATACGAAGTCCACTCCTACCACAGTAGTGCAAGTTTATATGCCAACTAGCTCCGCAGATGACGAAGAGACTAATGAAATGTATGATGAGATAAAAGAAATTATTCAGATAGTGAGGGGAGACGAAAATTTAATAGTGACAGGAACTCGATACTAGGAAAAGGAAGAAAAAGAAACGGCGAAGGTGAATATAGAATGGAGTAAGGATTGAAAGAGGAAGCCGCCTGTTAGAATTTTGCACAGAACATAACTCAATCATAGCTAACACTTGCTTCAAGAATCATAAAAGAAGGTTGTATACATGCAAGCAGCCTGGAGATACTGGAAGGTCTCAGATAGATTATATTATGGTAAGACAGAGATTCAGGAACCAGGTTTTAAACTATTGGTTATGGACTGCAGATCAAAACTGAAGAAACTGCAAAAAGGTGGGCATTTGAGGAGATGGTACCTGGGTAAATTGAAAGAACCAGAGCCTGTAGAGAGCTTTAGGCAGAGTGTTAGGAAAGGACTGACAAGAATGGGGGAAAGAAATACAGTAGAAGAAGAATGGGTAGCTTTGAGAGATGAAATAGTGAAATTAGCAGAGGATCAAGTAGGTAAAAACCCGAGGGCTAATAGAAATCCTTGGGTAACAGAAGAGATATTGAATTTAATTGATAAAAGGAGAAAATATAAAAAAGCAGTAAATGAAGCAGGCAAAAAGTAATATAAACGTCTCAGAAATGAGATCGACAGGAAGTGCAAAATGGCTAAGCAGGGAAGGCTAGACAACAAATGTAAGGCTGTAGAGGTGCATATCACTACGGGTAAGATAGATACTGTCTACAGAAAAATTAGAGAGACCTTTGAAGAAAAGAGAACAACTTGCACATATATATCAAGAGCTCAGGTGGAAACCCAGTTGTAAGCAAAGAAGGCAAGGCAGAAAAAAAAATGGCTCTGAGCAATATGGGACTTAACATCTGAGGTCATCAGTCCCATAGATCTTAGAACTACTTAAACCTAACTAACCTAAGGACATCAGACACATCCATGCCCGAGCTAAGATTCGAACCTGCGACCGTAGCGGTCGCGCGGCTCCAGACTGAAGTGCCTAGAACCGCTCGGCCACACCGGCCGGCGGAAAGAAGAAAGGTGGAAGGAGTATACTGAGGGCCTATACAAGGGCGATGTTCTTGAGGACAATATTATATAAATGGAAGAGAATGTAGATGTAGATGAAATTGGAGATATGAAAATGCGTGGAGAGTGTGACAGAGCACTGAAAGACCTAAGTCGAAATAAGGCCCCGGGAGTAGAGAACATTCCATTAAAACTACTGACAGCGTTGGGAGTGCCAGGCCTAACGAAAATCTACAATCTAGTGAGCAAGATGTATGAGACAGGCGAAATACCCTCAGACTTCAAGAAGAATATTACTGGCAGAAGTAAAGCTGTGAGGACGGGGCGTGAGTCGTGCTTGGGTAGCTCGGTTGGTAGAGCACTTGCCCGCGAAAAGCAAAGGTCCGGATTTCGAGTCTCGGTGTGGCACACAGTTTTAATCGGCCAGGAAGTTTCATATCAACGCACACTTCGCGGCAGAGTGAAAATCTCATTCAGGAAGAATATTATAATTCCAATCCCAAAAAAAGCAAGTGTTGGCAGATGCGAAAATTACCGAACTGCCCGTTTAATAAGCCACTGCTGGAAAATACTAACACGAATTCTTTACAGACGAATGGGAAACTGGTAGAAGCCGACCTCGGGGAAGATCAGTTTGGATTTCGTAGAAATGTTGGAACACATGAGACAATACTGACCCTACGACTTACTTTAGAAGATAGATTAAGGAAAGGCAAACCTACGTTTCTAGCATTTGTAGACTTAGAGAGAGCTTTTGACAATGTTGCCTGGACACTCTCTTTGAAATTGTGAAGGTGGCAGGGGTAAAATACAGGGAGCGAAAGGCTATTTAGAATTTGTACAGAAATCAGATGTCAGTTATAAGAGTCGAGGGGCATAAAAGGGAAGCATTGGTTGGGAAGGGAGAGAGACAGGGTTGTAGCCTATCCCCGATGTTATTTAATCTGTAAATTGAGAAAGCAGTAAAGGAAACAAAATAAAAATTCGGAACAGTAATTAAAATGCATGGAGAAGAAATAGAAACTTTGAGGTCACAGATGACATTGTAGTTCTGCCAGAGACAGCGAAGGACGTGGAAGAGTAGCTAAACGGAATCGACAGTGTCTTGAAAGGAGAATGTATGATGAACAACAAAAGCAAAACGAGGATAATGGAGTGTAGTCGAATTAAATCGGGTGATGCTGTGGGAATTAGATTAAGAAATGAGACGCTTAAAATAGTAATTGGGTTCTTATATTTGGGGAGCAAAATAACTGATTATAGTCGAAGTAGATAGGATATTAAATGTAGACTGACAATGGCAAGAAAAGCGTTTCTGAAGAAGAGAAATTTGTTTAGCATCAAGTATAGATTTAGTGTCAGGAAGTCGTTTCTGAAAGTATTTGTCTGGAGTGTATCCCTGTATGGAAGTGAAACATGGACGATAAATAGCTTGGACAAGAAGAGAATAGAAGCTTTTGGAATATTGAGCTACAGAAGAATGCTAAAGGTTAGATGGGTAGATGACATAACTAATGAGGAGGTATTGAATAGAATACGAGAGAAGAGAAATTTGTGGCACAACTTGACTAGAAGAAGGTACCGGTTGGCAGAGCATATTCTGAGGCATCTAGGGATCGCCCATTTAGTATTGGAGGGCAGCGTGGAGGGTAAAAATCGTAGATGGAGACCAAGAGATGAATACACTAAACAGATTCAGAAGGATGTACGTTGCAGTAGGTACTGGGAGATGAAGAAGCTTGTACAGGATAGAGTAGCATGGAGAGCTGCATCAAACCTGTTTCTGGACTGAAGAGAAAGAAATACGAAAATGAAGCGGGGAATTTGGGAGCGATATGTGAGTGAAATGGAACATGACAGTCATTGAAGACAAATTATACTAATTTATGAAGTACTTGAATATATAAGAAATAGGTATATTCTAGTAATCTTGAACGAACTGACACAGAAGCCCGAACAATGGGAGTTGACATAATAGGACAGGCATTGATTGATATTGTGCAATTGATATTCTGCACTGATAATGGCTAGGCTCTTGGCTAAATAATGTCATATCACAGTCAATGAATGCATCCAGACTCCTAATAAAAGGTAACTTGATGGAGAACTAGTTTTTTTACAAGTTAATATACAGAGTGAAAAGCATTTAAACCGAAAAACACTGGGAGGTTGTAGGGGACATCAAAACAAATTTTTTTCCCTAATGTCATTTTGCCTATGAGGATTATTTAAACCGGTGGAGGCCGTATTACGCTCTTCAGTTGTTGGACGGCGTATTACGCTCTTCAGTTGTAGGCAACTGTTGTCCACCAGTGCAGTGCAGTAGCGCATTGTCTCTGTTTACTAATGGAGCGTTATACGTGGAGTGGGTAAACTGACTGCTACGGTCGCAGGTTCGAATCCTGCCTCGGGCATGGATGTGTGTGATGTCCTTAGGTTAGTTAGGTTTAAGTAGTTCTAAGTTCTAGGGGACAGATGACCACAGATGTTAAGTCCCATAGTGCTCAGAGCCATTTGAACCATTTGAGTACACTGATACGGTTGGTGCGTAGTACGTAGCGCACCACAAAGGACGAGCTGCACAGCGGGTTTATCAACAACAATATCCTAATCGCCGTATCGCGCATCATAGGACCTTTGCTGCTGTGTACCTACGTCTGCGAGAGACCGGGTCGTCATTTAGCAGATTACCTGGACAGGGACACCCTCGCACGGTAAGAACGCTGCAATTTGAGGGAGCTGTCTTGCAGCATGTGGAGCGGGATCCTTGAATCAGCACTCGTGCAATTGCACGTAAGATGGGGACGAATCAGACGAATTTATGAACAGTCCTTCGAGAGCAATTGTTACGTCCATTTCACTTACAGCGTGTCCACAACCTGGAACCAGTTGATTATCCACCCAGAGCAGGTTTCGCAGTGGTACCTGGAACAGTGTGAAATGCATCTTACATTTCCATCCTCTGTGTTGTTTACCGATGAAGCAACGTTCGGGCGTGATGGAGTCTTCAACATGCACAATTTGCATGTTTGGAGTAAGGATAACCCACATGCCACAGCTACTAGCTCCCATCAAGTGCGGTTCTTCGTTAATGTGTGGGTCGGTGTTTAACTGGGCTATGTCTGCTACCTAGGCCATTAAATGGCAGGCACTATTACAATTTTCTCGCCAGAGCATTGCCAGAATTGTTGGAAGACGTCCCGCTCCCTACAAGGCAACGCAAGTGGTTCCAACATGACGGGGCGCCGGTACATTTCAGTCGTCGTGTGCGTCGATTGCTGTACCGACGGTTCCCATAAACGTGGATTGGCAGAGGTGGTCCTGTACCGTGGCCTGCTCGATCCCCAGATATGTCCACTCTGGACTTTTTTGTGTGGGGAGAGATGCGCAACCTTGTTTACGCAACTCCTGTTCCATCAGAAGAGGATCTGGTTGCCCGGATAGTAGCACCAGCAGGAACAATTCAGGATACTCCTGGGGTTTTTACCCGTGTCAGACAGAACATGATCCGACGGTGTAACCTTTGTTTACGTGTCAATTGAGGCATTTTTAAAAATCTACTGTAATTGAAATTGGGTTGTGTTAATGTGTTGTCTCTTGGTCATAAAAAAATGGAAAAGTGTTTGTTGGTTTAATTTGCTACCAGAGAAATCTTCCTCTGCCGGTTTAAATACTCTTCATAGAAAAAAATTACATTAAGGAAAAATATTTGTTTTGATGTCCCCTACAACCTCCCAGAGTTTGTCGGTTTAAATACTTTTCACCCTGTATAATTCGAACTGGAATGGCCTAAGTATTTGAAATGTTTATGGACTGAGAACAAAGAATTATCAGAATTAAATACCAATGTCATCGACACTGTAGATCCAATAACATTGGATGAACTGCAAAATGTGACACAAGAAACTAAAAATGGAAATTGAAACCGATTAAATAAGCATCTGACTAATTAAAGAATAGACCCCCGATTTTTGTGAGTGTTTCCTGGCTGGGCGGACTTGTTCCAAACGAGTGGTAAAAAGCTTTAGTGTTAGGGAAGGATGGGGAAGGAAGTCGGCCGTGCCATTTCAAGGAACCATCCCAGAAACTGTCTGAAGCGATTGAGGGAAATCACCGAAAACCTACGTCTGGATGGCCGGACGCGGCTTTCAACGGTCGTCTCCCCGAATGCGAGTCCAGTGTGCTAAACACTGCACCACCTCGCTCGGTGGTAGATCGTGTTCTGACTGCCTTTTCGCTTTGGCACATGTACTTGAGAAAACAAAAAATTTAGATTACCAACTTATTAAGTTTATAGCGATTATGAAAAGATGTTTGCAAGATAAAGTGGAAAATGCTGTGCGAATCACTAAAGAAAATAGTTCCAGCACATTTCATTACGAAAATACAGTCATTCCACGAACATAATAAAATAAGAATCCGCCCGGTATGAGAGGGACAGAACATGCCGCTACTAATCAAGGAATCAGGCAAGGGTGCCCACTGTCCCCAACCTTTTCAGTGCTTATATTGACCGCATCGTTAATAAATGGTTGATTACATTAAATGACGCATTAAGAGATGATGCCATTTAATGATAATCAGCTTATAATTGGAGAATTTGTTGTTTATTTCGCCGGCCGCGGTCGCCGTGCAGTTCTAGACGCTCCAGTCCGGAACCACGTGACTGCTACGGTCGCAGGTTCGAATCCTGCCTCGGGCATGGATGTGTGTGATGTCCTTAGGTTAGTTAGGTTTAAGCAGCTCTAAGTTCTAGGGGACTGATGACCTCAGATGTTAAGTCACATAGTGCTCAGAGCCATTTGAACCATTTTTCTTTAAGTACACTGCAGCTGTGCAGACTGTTTACAGATAAATACGTTCAAGTACGGCAAGTATTGGCGCGACTGCCTCTGACTTCCATGCTCATCTGCAGAGAAAGTACTTACTGAGAGGCAACTCTTTTATCAGACTTATTATCATAAGAAAAACTGCAGCTAGACGTTCGACGTTACTTGATACAATCTGACGATATGACTGATTACGGTGGAGAAATAAAAATCCCCATCGGCAGTACCTTCGTATCTCTAGAAGACACAGTCTGACAGTTATATGAGGTTTTAGCAACGATAATTTATCGAGGTACATATGAAGTGAAAAACTGTGCATTTTCGTGTGACGCACTTTCCATGCGCGGAAAGAAAGGAATGTTACAGAATGTATAAACACAGCACAGTTCTATTTAGATACATTGCTGTAATGGTGAACAACAATCGCTGTGGCTCTGAACGAAATCATAGCTCTTTCCAGGTATGTCCGACCGATAAGTGCCCGGAAAGAAAAGAGACAGCCTAACATTGCTGTTAAAGACGAATCCTGTTTTGTCATGACTGCGCCGATCAGTTCATCAGGAGTCTTAGTCAATCCCGACGCTACACCCAATTTCATTAGTTCGCAGCAACTGAATTATCAGATATATGACAAGTTACAGGGACTAAAAGTGAAACTTGATAGCAAGATGCCGAATTAATAATCATACTCTCTCCTCCAATTAGCTTTAGCAAACCGATTGCGGGACGATCATTTCCTGCAGCGTGTTCCAAATTTACGATGCGTTGCTGTCGACTCCTTTGTAACGAATTACGACTATGAAGAGATGTGACCAGCGATGTTCACACACAAGGCTGCCTTGCTGGCTGCCGTGTCGTAATACTGTTTCATTCACAGCCCACTGGAAAAGTTCTCTGTTCTCCCAGCATTCATGCTTGGTCAGCACAGTTTTTCAAGCGAGTTTCTCTTTATGGAGCTGTTGATTACCTGAGTTGGCCAGCCAAATGCCTAAGACACTACAGCAAGGAACATTTCCGACAGCCCGTATTCACTAGACGCTAGATCATCGGAAGACCTACATCTTCTCGGGTGATGCCGCCACACACCGTCAGGTGGCTTGCGGAGTATGGATGTAGATGTAGATTCCCTTATTAACTCCCTGTCAGGTCGGATTGAGGGAAGACATAGAAGCAATTCAGAGACGGGCTGCTAGATTTGTTACTCGTAGGTTTGATCATCACGCGAGTGTTACGGAAATGCTTCAGAAACTCGGGTGGGAGTCTCTGGAGGAAAGGAGGCGTTCTTTTCGTGAATCGCTACTGAGGAAATTTAGAGAACCAGCATTTGAGGCTGACTGCAGTACAATTTTACTGCCGCCAACCTATATTTCGCGGAAGGGCCACAAAGATAAGATAAGAGAGATTAGGGCTCGTACAGAGGCATATAGGCAGTCATTTTTACCTCGTTCTTTTTGGGAGTGGAACAGGGAGAGAAGATGCTAGTTGTGGTACGAGGTACCCTCCACCACGCACGGTATGGTTGATTACGGAGTATGTATGTAGATTTAGATGTAGATACGACACTATTTAGTGAGAAACAGGTTTCTGAATTAATTTGTAACATCGCCGAGAAAGAAATACATTCATTAAAGCATTTGCCTGGGATTCTAAATCCTTAGGTGGATCCATATACAGATACTTCTTTGTCTTTCCGCAACGAACTCTGGCTTTGATGTTCTTACGTTGTTGCATGCGATAAATCCCGACGTGAATGAATATCGACGTCATGCAGTGCAACGCGTGAGGGGTCAGCACCCTGGCACGACCAAGTACCTCACAGAGCGTGGTTCAGCTGGTCTCTCATTTCTTCTTCCATGTTTCTGGTGAAACCACAGGACAAATAGTTATCAGCGTCATAAAATCATTAGTAATCGTACTGTGAACTTTCGATGTCTGTGCCCCGGGAAGCTGATACATCATGTTTGACCTTTCAAATATTTATGTCGAATGTCCGAGTTAAACTACTGGGAACAATGTTTTCGTGCTTAGTTAATGTAGAAAACTGGATCTAAACTTAGACTACATATTCTTTTATTTGAATCATCGTTGTTTTTGTATTCTTTCCTTCTTTTGAAGACGTAGACTTCCAAAAGTACCAGAGAGAAACAGTAAAATATTTCATCGCAAGGAAAGTCCTCAGAGCCGAGTATCTTACTTTTAACAAAAACCACCAACAGGGACGAAAAGCAAGCTAGTTGCGGAGTTTTATATTGCTTGACAAAACTAAACTGAGGCCCTGTATTAACAATTTGAATTTGCACCTCTTGTATTTGTTCCGTATCTGCAGCTAAAATTAATAAAACTTACTTGTGAACTAGTGAATACGACGGGGATTGTACACGCAACAACATCGTTTACACCACGTATTACGAAGTGAAAAGACGTTTGTTAAAACAAAATTATACAAAGTACATTTAATATTGTGTACAGAACGAGAAAGAAGAAAGATCTGTCACAACAAAAGGTGAGTAATGACTAAAAATATACACTCAAAACTTTTTGCCACACTAAAACCATTATTTTTAAAAAGTCGCGGGATTTGTTAACTCGCTGATAAAATTCACACTCACATAGTTTGGTTTTCAGATGTCAAGGTATCAGAGCAGGACACCATACAGATGATCTTGCAAAACCTTTCAACGTAAAATCGAGGTAAGAACAAAAACAAACAGAAACTGTCTTTAGGCCTCGTTTTGTTAGCTACTGCCTAAAATACACTCCTGGAAATGGAAAAAAGAACACATTGACACCGGTGTGTCAGACCCACCATACTTGCTCCGGACACTGCGAGAGGGCTGTACAAGCAATGATCACACGCACGGCACAGCGGACACACCAGGACCCGCGGTGTTGGCCGTCGAATGGCGCTAGCTGCGCAGCATTTGTGCACCGCCGCCGTCAGTGTCAGACAGTTTGCCGTGGCATACGGAGCTCCATCGCAGTCTTTAACACTGGTAGCATGCCGCGACAGCGTGGACGTGAACCGTATGTGCAGTTGACGGACTTTGAGCGAGGGCGTATAGTGGGCATGCGGGAGGCCGGGTGGACGTACCGCCGAATTGCTCAACATATGGGGCGTGAGGTCTCCACAGTCCATCGATGTTGTCGCCAGTGGTCGGCGGAAGGTGCACGTGCCCGTCGACCTGGGACCGGACCGCAGCGACGCACGGATGCACGCCAAGACCGTAGGATCCTACGCAGTGCCGTAGGGGACCGCACCGCCACTTCCCAGCAAATTAGGGACACTGTTGCTTCTGGGGTATCGGCGAGGACCATTCGCAACCGTCTCCATGAAGCTGGGCTACGGTCCCGCACACCGTTAGGCCGTCTTCCGCTCACGCCCCAACATCGTGCAGCCCACCTCCAGTGGTGTCGCGACAGGCGTGAATGGAGGGACGAATGGAGACGTGTCGTCTTCAGCGATGAGAGTCGCTTCTGCCTTGGTGCCAATGATGGTCGTATGCGTGTTTGGCGCCGTGCAGGTGAGCGCCACAATCAGGACTGCATACGACCGAGGCACACAGGGCCAACACCCGGCATCATGGTGTGGGGAGCGATCTCCTACACTGGCCGTACACCACTGGTGATCGTCGAGGGGACACTGAATAGTGCACGGTACATCCAAACCGTCATCGAACCCATCGTTCTACCATTCCTAGACCGGCAAGGGAACTTGCTGTTCCAACTGGACAATGCACGTCCGCATGTATCCCGTGCCACCCAACGTGCTCTAGAAGGTGTAAGTCAACTACCCTGGCCAGCAAGATCTCCGGATCCGTCCCCCATTGAGCATGTTTGGGACTGGATGAAGCGTCGTCTCACGCGGTCTGCACGTCCAGCACGAACGCTGGTCCAACTGAGGCGCCAGGTGGAAATGGAATGGCAAGCCGTTCCACAGGACTACATCCAGCATCTCTACGATCGTCTCCATGGGAGAATAGCAGCCTGCATTGCTGCGAAAGGTGGATATACACTGTACTAGTGCCGACATTGTGCATGCTCTGTTGCCTGTGTCTATGTGCCTGTGGTTCTGTCGGTGTGATCATGTGATGTATCTGACCCCAGGAATGTGTCAATAAAGTTTCCCCTTCCTGGGACAATGAATTCACGGTGTTCTTATTTCAATTTCCAGGAGTGTATGTTCACTTTACAGGTTTTCAATAAATTAAATCCGCTGATGATGGCACATAGGTGGTGAAAAACCGTTTCTCATAAAAGACGGAACATGTATCCCATAATTTGAGACACTTTCTGGGGTAGATGGCGTTTACAAAAATGCGCTTCGTCTCTACACACATTCCTGAAGTAAATTGTAAGACTCATGCACAACCTTAATGGACCGCTGGCCATTAAGATTGCAGTAACGTTTATGGTAGCATACGACGTAGTTTTTGTTATTCTGCATATACAGTGTAACAAAAAGAATATACGATTAAACGTGCAGGTGATTTGGGTCTATACATGGAGCAAAATTTATAATGTAGATGGAAATCTCTGGTGGCGATAATAGGTCTAACCGGGGCCAGTACGAAAATGCAAACGACTTAAAGTTTCCAGAAAGAATCATGCACTCTACAGCGGAGTAGGCGCTGATATGAATACTCCTCGAAGGTACAAACTGTGTGCCATACAGAAAGTCGAATGCGCGACATCATCTGCCTTTGACGGGAAGTACGCTACCTACTGACCCTGGGACGACTCGCGACCTGTCCTCACAGCATTACTTATGACAGTACCTCATATATTTTTCAAACTTCACAGACGAAAGGAAGAAAGGATACTGCAGAAACATGGCTTAGCCACAGCCTGGTGGATTTTTCGAGAATGAGTTACTACTCGGCACCTCCTACCTCCTCCCCCCCCCCTTTTCCATCGTACAGCTTTTAACGGTGCCACAGAGCACCTTGAACGGGAATCGATGCTAACATTACACCTCTGCGAGGAATTTTTAAGCAGTTGTGACCCTGAGGTAACCTAATGGAAGTAGAAAAATCAAAATGGGAATAGTTTCCGAAATACTCCAGCAGAGTATAAACAAGAGTAAACGGTGGGTCAGGAACAGACGTTCTCCCAGCACAAAAGCAAGTCCTAACATTACATATTAAAACACGTCGACAGCCTAATTAGGCAATCTTCTGTCTAACAAAATGATAAAGCAGAAGACAGTGCTAAGGCTAACCTATCCTTCCTTGACACATACACTAAGCTCTTTCCTTATACCTGTTCACACTACAACACAGTAACATAACCTTGCAGATAAATGTGTTACTAACTAGTAAGTCAGACAAGCCAATGGCCAACGAGATAGTAAACAGCAACATATGCCTCTCAACAATACCTACCTTAAATGTTCTGGGTGCAACGGTTTATAAAATCAAATACCAACACACATGAAACTAGTAGAATACTGAACAGGGAAAAGCTTGAAATGATTCTGAATATAAATCAGGGTGTCTACTAATGCTCATAATCTATACCTTCATTGCCTAATACAGGGTCTCAATGCCAGGGCATTAATGAACTAGCATTAGAAAAGATAACACAGTAAACAGTCCTTCCTTAAACTCGGTTTGAAGCAGCTAAACAGAATGCAAACCTAACTACAGTGGCTCTGAAGGAGCCTTATCATTGCTTCATTAAATAACTGGGCTGGTACATGAGGACCGTTAAACTTTCATGGTTTGAAGAAACATGCTCATTAACCAAATCACACCAGTATGTATGAGAAAAGGTAAGTATTCTTATTAATTATTAGTTAAGTAAAGCAAAACTAACTATAACTCTTTAAATAACAAATGTGCTCTCATAAGCAGTCTTCTGACCCATTCAAAGTTATAATTTTTATTATTATTCTGGATTTACAATGTGAGTACATTTTTCCAGCACCTATTCTAGATTACAGTTAGTCACTAATTATTGTTCTCCACTCTTCTCTATTTGTCCATAAATCTTCAGGAATGTTGTTCTTCCTCATTGCTGACTGAACTCCCTGTATCCATGTATCAGGTGGTCGTCCCCTTTTTCTTCTTCCAATTGGTACCCAGTCGATTATGCATTTTGGTAGCCTTTCCTGTTCCATTCGTCTGATGTGTCCATACCATTTAAGTTGTTTGTCCTCGATGAAATCAATAATTGAATTTTTACATTTCATCTTGTCTCTGATTACTTCATTTCTTATTCTTTCTCGTCTTGATATTGTTGCTGAACTTCTCCAGAAATCCATTTCTGTGGCTAATAATTTTGATTTCAGTTCCCATTTTGTTGTCCACATTTCTGAACCATATGTAATAATGCTCCTAACTATTGTTTTAAAAATCCTTATTTTGTTATCAGTTGTTATGTGTTTGTCCCAGAGAATTCCATTCAATAAAGAGATTGTCGTCTTTCCAGAATTTATTCTTGATCTAATTTCTTTGTCCTGTTTCCCATCATTTGTAATTTTCACACCTAACTAAGTTATAATTGGCTGTGCAAATGACAACACTACGTTTAATTCAAGTTCAGCCACTTCTCATAACAAATTAGAACACTCGAAATTAAATCCACTAGGATAGGAATCCTATTCAGGTTTGTGATTTGGGATAATAATGGGTGTAAGATAGAGTTTTTAGTAACACCATGGTTGTCATTAAAATTAAGCAAATTTCACAAATAACTGGCCCATTTACACAGTGTCGAATATAAAACAATTAGGTGGAAGGCTGGTGGCACTGATGGCGCAATTTGCTGTGGCTGTTAACCTGGCGGCGATGCAGTCATGGCAGTACTGTTGGCCTCTCCCTATTACTGATCTTCTTGGAGTCGAAATAATGTTTTTATAGGGCCAAAAATCATGCCATGATAATGCTATCACCAAATTCAGCATCCGAGTTCTATAAATACCACCCATCAGCTCTTCTAGCCTCAAAACTCCAGGAATATGAGCCACTATCATCCGCTGCTGCTAGCGAGGTGAGCACTGCTCAGCCCAGGCTCCCTACTCGTCACAGAGGACGAGTTGCCACTTGCGCGCCAACCACACCTTCTTCACTCCGCCAGGCTACAACCGTAGCTGCGGGGCTTCCCCACACCTTTTACATTTAACCCTACGTTCCGTAATCGAGGACCAAGTCATTTATAGTACATTACATAACAACCATTTCATAAGTTACTTAAATTGAAAAGCACAATTTAAACAACATCGCTCAAAAATTCACATAACTAAATGGTTCAAATGGCTCTGAGCACTATAGGATGTTAAATCCGAGGTCATCAGTCCCATAGAACTTAGAACTACTTAAACCTAACTAACCTAAGGACATCACACACATCCATGCCCGAGGCAGGATTCGAACCTGCGACCGTAGCAGTCGAGCGGTTCCGGACTGAAGCGCCTAGAACCGCTCGGCCACCACGGCCGGCTCACATAACTAAAACATGTACACATAGTCAAAGAATTTCCATGACAGATACAGCATTATACATAAGCAATCCTACAAACTGACATAGAAGTATCGATACGGATACAAAATAGGTCAAAAATTGTTGTTACAAGCTCTCGCTACTAATTGTGATACACTATGTACACGTATCTGGCTGCTGGGTGAGCCTGTCGCCGTTCCCAGCTTGGCGCCACAAGCGGCGACTTACATCGCTTGGACATTAAAGCATCTTACGTTGTCACGCGGCTGGGTTATAATCCGAGCCTGGATGCCAGATACGACTGATACGTCTCTTCATGCTGCTTCAATTCTTCTAATCAATTATGATGCCTGGTGAGTGGTGACGCGCTAGTCTCTCTGCTACCCATTACCATAACAAAATCATTTTCCGCGAGAAATCTGGAGAAAGTGCTGGCCGTGGTAACAGGGGAAACACTGGCTGCCATTCCTTTGCGAGCTGTTGTACGGTGCACCACAATTAATGAGCCTCTCTGTTCCCAAGTCAACGGAATTCGCGATATTAGCCACCGTTCTGATAGACCGTGCTGCAGCAATGCCGTTATCGTGCCCACGTTGATACTTGCCTTCCTCCAAACACGTTGATTTACAGGATCAAGGTACAGTGGTTGGACAAAAACATGGGAGACTCCGAGAAATACTTGCTTAAACATAAATGCAGATGCAAACCAAGCCCGCAGATTGCACTATTGTAGTTGACCACGAACGGCACCTGTGCAGTGCCCTCAGTATGTTGCAGGTGTCAGTCGTGGTCAGAACACTCAGTGCATTATGTCGGACCTAAATGACTTTCAACGTGGGGATATTGCTGCGGCTTCTATGGTGGGTGCTACCATAACCGAGTGAGCTGGAGTGCTTGTTGTTTGTACAGGCACTGTGTTGGAGATTTATACTGCATGCAGGGAAAGCAGAAAGACATCGTTCGCTTAGTCAGAACACTGACGAAAGTGTAAAGTGTGTCTTAATTGATAGCGATAGACAGACACTGAAGATCGTCGTGAGGAAGTATAAAGACTACAGCTGCAGAACGGAATCAGAATTGTTATATTAGGGCCGGCCGCGGTGGTCTAGCGGTTCTGGCGCTGCAGTCCGGAACCGCTCGACTGCTACGGTCGCAGGTTCGAATCCTGCCTCGGGCATGGGTGTGTGTGATGTCCTTAGGTTCGTTAGGTTTAAGTAGTTCTAAGTTCTAGGGGACTTATGACCTAAGATGTTGAGTCCCATAGTGCTCAGAGCCATTTGAACCATTTTTTTGTTATATTAGTTTGAAATATCAGGTTCACCAAGAGAGCTTGCAGATCTATATCATTGATTACCGGTTTCGATAGAGCTGTGCTGTCGTCATCGGATCTTGTGGCACATTTGCATAAGTTCATGATCTTTAGAAAATTACAGGTCAAATAGTGATCTTACGTCGTTCTACAATGAAAATGGTGCCGTTCTGGTGCGCTCGCACATCATCACAACATGATGTATGTTTTTTATTTGTGGTAGTTTATATCTGACTTGGAGTGGAAACATGGAAGTAAAACATGGACGATAAATAGTTTTGACAGTAAGAGAATAGAAGCTTTCGAAATGTGGTGCTACAGAAGAATGCTGAAGATTAGATGGGTAGGTCACATAACTAATGAGGAGGTATTGAACAGGGGAGGAGTTTGTGGCACAACTTGACTAGAAGAACGGACCGGTTGGTAGGACATGTTCTGAGGCATCAAGGGATCACAAATTTAGCATTTGAGGGCAGCGTGGAGGGTAAAAATCGTAGAGGGAGACCAAGAGATTAATATATTAAGCAGATTCAGAAGGATTTAGGTTGCAGTAGGTTCTTGGAGGTGAAGAAGATTGCACAGGATAGAGTAGCATAGAGAACTGCGTCAAACCAGTCTCAGGACTGAAGACCACAACAACAACAACATATATCTGAGATGCTGATGTTCCTTGCTACTTTTTCTTGTAAAACGGCGCAATATGACTACGTTACGTGCAAACTTGTGAAGATCATGAACTTGCGTTAATGTGTTTTGATGACAGGACAGATTTGTCGAAACTGGTAATTAATAAAAATATGTGCAAGCGATCATGGCGAACGTGATATATCAGAAAAAAAGGAAGCACAGACCAAACAATCCTGCCGGAGGAACATCCGCAATTGAAAATTATAGCAGAGGTCGAAAATACCACTTAAAATGTAAGGTTAATTTTATTTTTCAGTAGTTAAAACACGACCGGTTTTGGCCTCTTTCGTGTCCATCATCAGATAGTATTACTTTGTGCTGTGACCCTGAGCGTTGCGATGGGTGGGTACAGGACGCGGTGTATCACCAGCGAGCGCGTAGCAAGGAGTGTCAGAGAAAAAAGTTTTAACGTCTGATGATGGGCATAAGCAGTATTTTCAACCTCTGTTACAATCATAGTGTGGCAGGGCAAGGTGGCATTCGAAAATCACCCACTAGTGATGCAGATGCCTGTAACAGAAAACCCCCAAGGCATCAGGCCTGCACTATGGAGAATTTTGTCGGACAAGTCTTGTACCACAGGGCTTACACTTGCGGACGAGTCTACATCCCGACAGTGAAACAGACGAAGATTCGGTGCTGATGTTGCCAGCCACGACCCCCGTCATTACTCTGCAAGGTCGCATTACTGTCGAAGATGATGTGACTACATAGCTCGCATCACCTGGGACTGTTCACCCATTTCGCATCTTCCAGAACTCTTTTCGTGTGCGCGACGATAACCTGTCTTACCTTCTCTACCACCAGTTCTCACTATTATTGAGCCTTTGTGTGTTCGAGAGAAGCGTTCGTGATCACTATCAACCTCCATAATTCTACCTTAAATGCCAATATTTTGCAAGAGGAATGGTACAGTATTCCATTAAAAACCGTATACGAGCTGTCTTTATGTATTTCAAGACGACTGGAACGTGTTTTGAGTACCAAACAATTTCCTACACTGTATTAGGCTTGGTAATGTGTTGTGCTTTTGGTGTTTCCATATTTTCGTCCATCTCTATATGTGCCGTGGCTTTACGATACTGCAAGGCAGAGCGAACGGTATATCTGGCCTTTCTGGCGCTAGTCGCATGGAGTGGCTAAGATAATGCATAGCGTGGAGTGTGGTCTTCCTGCATCCATCAATTCTGTATGAATTGTTGATGGCACACGATTGTGCGCGTGTCTAATCCGATAAATGGTTCCAGGCATCTCTCCATCTTACACAACACTACCTTCACATAAAAAAAAAGCATTCAACTGCGATTCCTGAACGTGAAACGCGCTGTGTAATATTTAGTGTTTTTAATCTAGATGGAATCATTCCTACCTACTCCGTAGTGTCGCGTTGAAATGCTCAGCACTAGCACATCCAGCCATAAAAAAAGTGGTTCAAATAGCTCTGAGCACTATGGGACTTAACTTCTGACGTCATCAGTCCCCTAGAACTACTTAACCTAACTAACCTAAGGACATCACACACATCCATGCGCGAGGTAGGATTCGAGCCTGCGACCGTAGCGGCAGCGCGGTTCCAGACTGTAGCGCCTAGAACCGCTGGGCCACTCCGGCCGCCCATCCAGCCATATAGCCAAACTGGTGTTGGTTAATCTTACACATTTAATGGCCAGTGGCGTATCACAATACTTATAACGCACATGAACAAGGCCTTTTAATTGGGGGAAACTCACTATTTTAATTCATCAATGAACGCGTCATTCGGTATTTGGATTAATGTCACAAAATGATCTACAGCGTCGGATTTAGGGAAGCTGAATTGGAAGGGTACTACGAGAGCAAGCGAGTGGCGTGCATACCATTCAATTTCAGCGCCGGTGATAACTTTCGAGGAACTGATATCTCACTGATAACGGAGCGGTGTCCCGCTATCTCACCCACACTGGGCGCGGCTGGCTGACCACCGGGTCAGACGGCCGGCAGACATGGCACGAGTGGGAGGCGCGGTGACGGTGACCATCCCGCAGGGCACGCTCAGGGGCCGCAGGGCCAAGACGCCCTCTGGCCGGCCCTACAGCGCATTCCAGGCCATCCCGTACGCGCTGCCACCCGTCGGCCCCCTCAGGTTCAAGGTGAGTTCCCTTAACAACTTCATCTACTATGATCAAGTAGTCTGACAAAGCTAATTAGTGTATTTCACTTTTAAGTGACCAGTCCTCTGGATTTATGTGGTCCTCCAACACGTCCTCTCCCGTGCCACCTGAGAAAGAACGTACACCAACCGTCCTCAGTTATTCCGGGAATATATTCCAATTTTTATCTTCTAGAATTCTGCCCTCTACAGCTCTCTCTAGTACCACGGACATTCCTTGATGTCTCGTATGTCCTAACCTCCTGTCCCTGCTTGTCAGGGTGCCACCACAAGGACCCATGATGGAAGGAGCATGAAGGACATGCAGACCTATTTCTGCCTCGATGCCAGTATAGGAGGGGGCCAGTTGAAGGCCTGCAACCTGGAGTTACGGTCTGGGATGCGATTTCGCATGACAGCAGGAGCACACTCACGGCTATCCCACGCAAAGTTGTACGTCAGTGCGATGATTCGACCTGTTCTGCTCACACTCACGAACAGCATTCCAGGGTCTCTTTTCCGACAGGATAAAGCTCGTCCACATATCGCTGTTGCAACCCAACATACTCTACATTGTGTCGACTTGTTGTCTTGGTCTGCTCAATCACCATATCGAATATCGTCGGAGGACAACTCAAGTCATCCACAAACAGCAAAGCCGCTCCTGTACTGATCTACCAAGTACAACTCCATCCCACAAACTAATAAGTGGCACATGTACAATACAATGCATGCACATTTGCATGTTTGCATTCAACAATCTGGGGGTTATTAACGTACCAGCATTTCACATTTGCGTTGCCTTATCTCGTGCTCGCGTTAACTTGTGCTCTTGCAATGGGAGTAACTTAAATATTACATAGATAAATGTATTCCCAAAATATCATTACTCTATATTAATTATGTTTATGTATTGGGATTTTCTTCTGTCGGTGTTGTAGACCCTTCCACTACGTTCAGCTACTCATTTCCTAGTATAATATCCTTAGCAACACCGGACATAATTCAACTGCACCCCATTACCCGAGATTATCTTCTATTTATGTTTACTTTACTACCTGTACTCACGATACTATCGACTGCAATCAAGTAATATATATATATATATATTCTGTTAGTGAGTTACCCTGTCATCGGCAGAGGCTTTTTATTTCTTCATCCTAAACTGAACGACTGTCCAAATTTATCCTTGGTTTCCTTGCCGGGTGTTCAAATTGAATGACACGAAGTATAGGCTATTATTCTGTTTCTCTCTCTTCTAAATTTCTGTGTATCTTTTTTGTTCTTAGGTTCTAAGGAATGCAGTATACTTTTTGTACGACTTACAAACAATCTGTCGCTCGCTGTATATCATCCCTGGATGTTCCAGAATTTAAAAAAAGTACAGAAACACTATAGACGACAACTCCACTTGCCTCTCTCCATTGCAAATTCAAAATACGTCTGCCTTAATGAAAAGCATATTGTTGGTTCACATCTAGTGTTCATAAAATCTCATACAAGTGTTGATGAAATTTGGTTATAATATGAAAATCCTTGGAAGAATCGACAGTTGTCACAATTTACAGTACATTACCACTCACTAATTAGAAAATGGGAATCATCTTTTGATACGCTTGTATTTACTCCTACGTATTTTAGGGATGGTAGTAAACCGATGATTGTAAATTAATGGTTTGGCCCCGTAACGCAGATCATTTACTAAAACAAGGAAGTTCACATACGTTTTCAGCCTGAAACATGTAACTTGCTGTTATTCGCATCGAATCGCGCCACCAACAGTTACGACAAGAATGTGTATAGCAAAAATAACAATTTGTGCAATTAAAATTACGAATTGGTGGTACAAAAATTGTACGTCTTCTTATCTTCCAGTCTCCAGAACCACCAGAAAAATGGAGTGGGATACGAAATGCCACAATAGAACCTAACGTGGCTCCTCAAATCGACTCATTTTTCACTAATCAGTACAAAGGAGATGAGGACTGCCTGTATCTAAATGTGTACACACCTAAGGTAAGCTCCCATAATTTTTATTATTCATTAAAATTTGTTATGCTTGTCTCTGCATTCTTAGCTATAACAGTTCACATATGATATAACATATCACTCAGTATTTGCTTTCAGTTCATTTTGACAAAATTAATGAAATGTGATGTACTCAGATAGATCAGTAACTCCTTTCTTTATTTTCATAGAGGTAGCCAATAACTTTTCACCAGTAAAGTAATTCTAAAAGACTTACTTAACCAAATCTGCTGTCCAATAAAGCAGTGTGTGTCGTCATGATACTTCATGCTACTTTGTAAACGAGCTGCTGTCACGTCTCTAGAACAGCATTCTTCTGCTTTTGAACACGTTGGAACTTGCTAATTTACTTGCAATACTTTGCATAGTGAGATCAACGAATATTCAAATGGAATCAAATTCGCACAGAGTGCTAGGCACGGTGTTGAAAAACTATCTACATCTTTTACCTCACACCAGCCTTTCAGCGATGGCCTTATTTTCGCACGTGTCGACACCTGCTGTTTAAAGCGTTGCTGAACCCGAGAGTGACGCATTACGGAAAAGCACAACTACAGAGGAAAGTTATGTCCCCCTTGAGCCTAATTTCATACTTCGACGCAGCAACAGGAGGCAATTCGTAAAACTAGGCCATTTTGTCCAGTGTATATAATACCAATAGAGTTGATAATGTGCCGCCGATTCAGAATTGAAAATAATACCTTCAAATCCGATTCAGATAGAGACTCCCTTGTTGTCGCAGTTGTCATCGGGAGCTTGACCTCGAGGTATTGCAGTTCCTGAGTGTGCGCGGTTAGACAGACGCGGTACTGAAATATTGAGAGTAGAGTATGTACTTATTTATAGAATGCCCTACACCGTGGCCCTTCGGAAGGAGCTTCTGTCCATTGAACGATGTGACACAGTCATTCACATCAAGACGTAGACCTCATAATGTTCAAATCCAATACCGTGCAAATGTATTTTTCCACCAGCGATCCATCGATTTGGGTCCAGTAGACACGCATAAACTCTCCTAGTTGATCCAAGATTAAAAGCACTGATCGTAGTTGGCAATATACTCAAAACTAATAATTGTCATTCTGCTTTTGACATTGATACGGTTCACATGTTGATGTTGTATTCATGCCCTTTCATACGCACCCAATGCACCAGTGATGCTGTCACGTTATCCAACATAGTCCCATCGTCACCGACCCTACCCTCCGACTGTTCAATATCGAAGCATGTTCTCTTAAAGCTGAAACACATAAATATGCATTTAAACATTTTTCTTCAGATAATTGGCTTGTAATATTTGAATTTAATGACGTTTATAATATATACAATGAGTAAAGCAAAATACTAAATGGAAAACTACGAGAGTGTAATGAAAAGAATTGACTCAACATTTTACATGTACATCTACATCTACATCCATACTCCGCAAGCCACCTGACGGTGTGTGCCGGAGGGTACCTTGAGTACCTCTATCGGTTCTCCCTTCTATTCCAGTCTCGTATTGTTCGTGGGAAGAAGGACTGTCGGTAAGCTTCTGTGTGGGCTCTGATCTCTCTGATTTTATCCTCATGGTCTCTTCGCGAGATATACGTAGGAGGGAGCAATATACTCCTCGGTGAAGGTATGTTGTCGAAACTTTAACAAAAGCCCATACCGAGCTACTGAGCGTCTCTCCAGCAGAGTCTTCCACTGGAGTGTATCTATCATCTCCGTAATGCTTTCGCGATTACTAAATGATCCTGTAACGAAGCGCGCTGCTCTCCGTTGGATCTTCTCTATTTCTTCTGTCAACCCTATCTGGTACGGATCCCACACTGCTGAGCAGTATTCAAGCAGTGGACGAACAAGCGTACTGTAACCAGATTCCTTTGTTTTCGGATTGCATTTCCTTGGGATTCTTCCAATGAATCTCAGTCTGGCATCTGCTTTACCGACGATCAACTTTATATGATCATTGCATTTTAAATCACTCCGAATGCGTACTCACAGGTAATTTATGGAATTAACTGCTTCCAGTTGCTGACCTGCTATTTTGTAGCTAAATGATAAGGGATTTATCTTTCTATGTATTCGCAGCACATTGCACTTGTCTACATTGAGAATCCCTGCACCATGCGTTAATTCGCTGCAGACCCTCCTGCATTTCAGTGCAATTTACCATTGTTACAACCTCTCGATACACCATAGCATCATCTGCAAAAACCCTCAGTGAACTTCCGATGTCATCCACAAGGTCATTTATGTGTATTGTGAATAGCAAACGGTCCTATGACACTCCCCTGCGGCACACCTGAAATCACTCTTACTTCGGAAGACTTCTCCCCATTGAGAAAACTCTTAACGCTTTTTAAATAAAACCAACTTTATCAATTTTCTACATCTTTACTCTTCATGTGTGCATACTTATTCCTGAGCACAGTCACCGTGACGGCGAAGATTTCTCCCAACGATAGATCAATGTGTTGATAGCGTCATTGTAGAACTTTCGATTTCGTTTGACGAAACCACAACCTCTACTCTACTTGCACCGATTCATCACTATCAAAGAGATGTTCTCGAAGGTGTTCCTTAATTCAAGATATGACATATAATCACGCAAGAGGTATTCGCCAGTTTTATCAAATTTTAAATGTTGAACAGCGATGATATAGACGCAGGATAAAATCACGCGGTTCCCAGAACTCCTGAAGATAGACGTTGACTGTGGATATTGTATCCCAGACACAGTCCCTTTGACTGTTCAGAGATGTCACAGACCCTCCCAAGGATGTAAACAACCATTCATGAGCAGCGCCTGTTAGACGGAGGAGGACCGACAGCCGATCAATTCCAGTCATTCCACCAGGAAGGAGGTATGCGGCTCGTGTTGTCTGTAGTTCAACCATGCCTAGATGGTCAATACCGCGGTTCGATCGCTTCCGCGGTGTTACTTTGTGCCAGGGAGGGCTCTCAACAAGGCAAGTGTTCAGGCGTCTCGGAATGAACAAAAGCGATGTTGTTCGGACATGGTGGAGATACAGAGAGACAGAAACTGTCGATGACATGCCTCACTCAGGCCGCCCAAGTGCTACTACTGCAGTGGATGACCCCTACCTATGGATTTTGGCTTGGAGGAACCCTGGCAGCAACGCCACCATGTTGATTAACGCTTGTCGTGCTGCCACAGCACGTCGTGTTACGATTCAAACCGCGCGCAATAGCCTCATGATTGGCATCTTCACTCCCGACGTCCATGGCGACGTCCACCTATGCAAACACGACACCATGCACCGCGGTACAGATGGGTCTAACAACATGCCGAATGGACCGCTTAGAGTTGGAGTCACGTGCTCTTCACCGATGAGTGTCGCATATTCCTTCAAGCAGACAATCGTCGGAGACGTGTCTGGAGGCAACACGGTCAGGCTGAACGCCAGCGAGTGCAGCAAGGTGGAGGTTCCCTGCCGTTTTGGGGTGGCATTGTGTAAGTCTGACGTACGTCGCTGGTGGTCATGGAAGGCCCCGAAATGGCTGTGCAATACGTGAATGCCATCCTATGAGCGATAGTGTAGCTATATCTGCAGCATATTGGCGAGACATTCGTCTTCATGGACGACAATTCGCGCCCCCATCATGAACTTCTTGTGAACGACTTCCATCAGTGTAATGACATCGTTCGACTAGAGTGGCCAGCATGTTCTCCAGACATGAACACTATTGATCGTGCATGGGGTAGACTGAAAAGGCTGTTTATGTACGACGTGACCCACCAATCACTCCGAGCGATCTACGCCGAATAGCCGTTGAGGAGTGGGACAGTCTAGACCAAAAGTGCCTTGATGAACTTGTGGATGGTATGCTACGACGAAACCAGGCATGCATCAATGCGAGAGGACATGCTACTGGGTATTAGAGGAACCTGTGTGTACAGCAACCTCGAGCACCACCTCTGAAGGTCTCGCTGTGTGGTGGTACAACGTGCAAAGTGAGGTTTTAATGAGCAGTCAAAAGGGTGGAAGTGAGGTTTATGTTTATCTCTTTTCCAATTTTCTGTACAGGTTCCGCAATTCTCGGAACCGAGGTGACGAAAAACTTATTTTTGATTTGTGTACAATTGCCACTAAATGTAAGGAAACTGCGATATTGGGGCGTTTAGAATGCACTCATTTTCAGGATATCTGGAAAAGGTTACAAAATCAACTGTAGCACCGTAAATGTAACTAAAGGACAACGAAGAAAATACAACGAAGAATGCGTGGAAAACAGAGACCAAATCAGGGAGAAGAACTTCACCCTGCAAGTTTGGTGTCGCGTGAATATGACGTGTTCCATAGCATAGCTGACTGCACAAGCCATAACTCCTAAGTTGACGAAGGGTCCAACAAGTGGTGCTAGTGGTGATATAGAGCACTGGTTGAACATGCAAGTAAAATGTTACGTGAAGTACAAGAAAGATGTAACAGAATGGTAAACGTATGATGAATCATAACCACACAAATAAAATGTAAAAACGTACCAAAACTGACATTGCTCACATAATATTGCTAAATCAATACAGTATAGGTAATTAAAAGTAGGGATAGAGGAGAGGCAAAAAAGGGATGGGGGAAACATCAATGAAGAGGGATAAATTTGCTATCCTACAGAGATGATAACGTATCATAGCACTGAACACATCAGAACGGTAGACGTGAAAGAATGGTCGTACATGTGATGAACCACAGTAACAGAAGTAAAATGTAGAAATCTACAAAAACGGACATTGCTCAGAAAATATGTCAGAACAATACAGTATGTGCAACTAAAATTAGGGAGAGGGCAGGGAGAAAGATTAATAGGAGTAAAACATCAGTGTACACGGAAATACCGACATGATAACAACAAATTAAGAAACTTAATACAGGCCAAAGCAATGAATTAAAATTTGTATCAGATCGAGGAATTGAACCTAATCCTGCTGCTGAGTAGGCAGATACGATAACCACTGCACTCTGTCTGGTACAGCAAACAACATAGCTGCACGGATTTAGTACATTTGCCTCCCCAATACAAGAATCTGTAATCATATTTAAAAACATGCAATAACAATAAGACTAGAATGTGGCGTCATCAGAACTACACTGAAATGAGATGTGTATGTTCGATATGGCTGCCTGCAAAGAGGAGGCAGGCTTAAAAATTATTTCACCTTGTTTATGCTTTTTATTTTAGCCTAAGTACAATTCCCACACAGTGACATATTTACATTACACACTGCCATCCCACACGCTAAATTCAGAAACCTCTACTGGCAGAGAGTTGCAGCCCGCATAACTGGAATGAGAATGTCGAAAAATATCTAGTAATAACCGTTCATACCAACCTAATGAAAACTGACCCAATAAGAGAGAGTAGATGACAGAAGAGGGGCAGCTGCCTTTTCAGTAGTTGCAGGGGCAACAGTCTGGATGATTGACTGACCTGGCCTTGCAACATTAACCAAAACGGCCTTGCTGTGCTGGTACTGCGAACGGCTGAAATCAAGGGGAAACTACGGCCGTAATTTTTCCAGAGGGCATGCAGCTTTACTGTATGGATAAATGATGATGGCGTCCTCTTGGGTAAAATATTCCGGGGGTAAAATAGTCCCCCATTCGGATCTCCGGGCGGGGACCACTCAAGAGGACGTCGTTATTAGGAAAATGAAAACTGGCGTTCTACGGATCGGAGCGTGGAATGTCAGATCCCTTAACCGAGCAGGTAGATTAGAAAATTTAGAAAGGGAAATGGGTAGGTTAAAGTTAGATATAGTGGGAATTAGTGAAGTTCGGTGGCAGGAGGAACAAGACTTCTGGTCAGGTGAATACAGGGTTATAAATACAAAATGAAATAGGGGTAATGCAGTAGTAGGTTTAATAATGAATAGAAACATAGGAGTTAGGGTAAGCTATTACCCACAGGATAGTGAACGCATTATTGTGGCCAAGATAGACACGAAGCCCACGCCTACTACAATAGTACAAGTTTATATGCCAACTAACTCTGCAGATGATGAAGAAATTGAAGAAATGTATCATGAGATAAAAGAAATTATTCAGGTAGTGAAGGGAGACGAAAATTTAATAGTCATGGGTGACTGGAATTCGAGAGTAGGAAAAGAGAGAGAAGGAAACATAGTAGGTGAATATGGACTGGAGCTAAGAAATGAAAGAGGAAGCCGTCTGGTAGAGTTTTGCACAGAGCATAACTTAATCATAGCTAACACTTGGTTCAAGAATCTAAAAGGAAGTTGTATACTTGCAAGAATCCTGGAGATACTAGAAGGTATCAGACAGATTATATAATGGTAAGACAGAGATTTAGGAACCAGGTTTTAAATTGTAAGACATATCCAGGGGCTGATGTGGACTCTGACCACAATCTATTAGTTATGAACTGCAGATTAAAACTGAAGAAACTCCAATAACGTGGGAATTTAAGGAGGTGGGACCTGGATAAACTGAAAGAACCAGAGGTTGTACAGAATTTCAGGGAGAGCGTAAGGGAACAACTGACAGGAATGGGGGAAAGAGGTACAGTAGAAGAAGAATGGGTAGCTCTGAGGGATGAAGTAGTGAAGACAGCAGAGGATCAAAGAGGTAAGAAGACAAGGGCTAGCAGAACTGCTTGGGTAACAGAAGAAATATTGAACTTAAATGACGAAAAGGGAAAATATAAGAATATGGTAAATGAAGCAGGCAAAAAGGAATACAAACGTCTCAAAAATGAGATCGACAGGATGTGCAAAATGGCTAAGCATGGATGGCTAGAGGACAAATGTAAGGATGTAGAGGCTTATCTCACTAGGGGTAAGATAGATACTGCCTACAGGAAAATTAAAGATACCTTTGGAGACAAGAGAACCACTTGTATGAATATCAAGAGCTCAGATGGGAACCCAGTTCTAAGCAAAGAAGGGAAAGCAGAAAGGTTGAAGGAGCATTTAGGGGGTCTGTACAAGGGCGATGTACTTCAGGACAATATTATGGAAATGGAAGAGGATGTAGATGAAGATGAAATGGGAGTAACGATACTGCGTGAAGATTTTGATAGAGCACTGAAAGACCTGAGTCGAAACAAGGCCCTGGGAGTAGAGAACATTCCATTAGAACTACTGATGGCCTTGCGAGAGCCAGTCCTGACAAAACTCTACCATCTCGTGAGCTAGGTGTATGACATAGGCGAAATACCCTCAGACTTCAAGAAGAATGTAATAATTCCAATCCCAAAGAAAGCAGGTGTTGACAGATGTGAAAACTACCGAACTATCAGTTTAATAAGACACAGCTGCAAAATACTAACGCGAATTCTTTACAGACTAATGGAAAAAATAGTAGAAGCCGACGTCGGGGAAGATCAGTTTGGATTCCGTAGAAATGGAACACGTGAGGCAAAACTGACCTTACGACTTATTTTAGAATCTAGATTAAGAAAAGGCAAACCTACGTTTCTAGCATTTGTAGACTCAGAGAAAGCTTTTGACAACGTTGATTGGAATACTCTCTTTCATATTTTAAAGGTGGCAGGGGTAAAATACAGGGAGCGAAAGGCTATTTGCAATTTGTACAGAAACCAGATTGCAGTTATAAGAGTCGAGGGGCAAGAAAGGGAAGCAGTGGTTGGGAAGAGAGTGAGACAGGGTTGTAGCCCCTCCCCGATGTTATTCAATCTGTATATTGAGCAAGCAGTAAAGGAAAGAAAAGAAAAATTCGGAGTAGGTATTAAAATCCATGGAGAAGAAATAAAAACTTTGAGGTTCGCCGATGACATTGTAATTCTATCAGAGACAGCAAAGGACTTGGAAGAGCAGTTGAACGGAATGGACAGTGTCTTGAATGGAGGATATGAGATGAACATCAACTAAAGCAAAACAAGGATAATGGAATGTAGTCGAATTAAGTCGGGTGACGCTGAGGGAATTAGATTAGGAAATGAGGCACTTAAAGTAGTAAACGAGTTTTGCTATTTGGGGAGCAAAATAACTGATGATGGTCGAAGTAGATAAGATATAAAATATAGACTGGCAATGGCAAGGAAAGCGTTTCTGAGGAAGAGAAATTTGTTAACATCGAGTAGTGATTTAAGTGTCAGGAAGTCGTTTCTGAAAGTATTTGTATGGTGTGTAGCCATGTATGGAAGTGAAACACGAACGATAACCAGTTTGGACAAGAAGAGAATAGAAGCTTTCGAAATGTGGTGCTACAGAAGAATGCTGAAGATTGGATGGGTAGATCACAAAACTAACGAGAGGTATTGAATAGAATTAGGGAGAAGAGGAGTATGTGGCACAATTTGACAAAAAGAAGGGACCGGTTAGTAGGACATGTTCTGAGGCATCAAGGGATCACAAATTTAGCATTGGAGGGCAACGTGGAGGGTAAAAATCATAGGGGGAGACCAAGAGATGAATACACTAAGCAGATTCAGAAGGATGTGGGTTGCAGTAAGTACTGGGAGATGAAGAAGCTTGCACAGGATAGGGTAGCATGGAGAGCTGCATCAAGCCAGTCTCAGGACTGAAGACCACAACAACAATAACAACAGATGACAGACTGCGATTCATTAAAAATATCTTAAGAAAATTTAATGTCGATTTTGATCCTCTCCTCTTGTCTTAGCCTTTGGTTACAGGTCGGCACCAGAAATTTGACGTTATCTCGTTCTACGCTATGGAAGAGTTCTGGTAACCAAGCATATGAACACCTTTGATGAACACCTTTGGTAACAAGAAGTTTGTAAACTGGCTTTGGCCTTCTTTAATTGCATATCATCCAGCATTACAGAAGGGGCAACAGAATGAGCTGGATGATGCTCTGGATGTACTATGCAAGGCTGAGTGTTCTCTCAGTACTTACCACAATACTAGCTGCCAAACTTTTTCAACCCTACGTTTTATATTAATATTTGTACTCGATCCATGATTACAATGTACTATCTGATTATTACTCACTTCATTGCCTGGTGCTGGCTATCACTACATACACTACTGGCCATTAAAATTACTACACCAAGAAGAAATGCAGATGGATAAACAAGTATTCATTGGACAAATACATTGTACTAGAACTGTCATGTGATTACATTTTCACCCAATTTGGGTGCATAGATCCGGGGAAATCAGTACCCAGAACAACCACCTCTGGACGTAATAACGGCCTTGATACACATGGGCATTGAGTCAAACACAGCTTGGATGGCGTGTACAGGTACAGCTGCCCATGCAGCTTCAACACGATGCCACAGTTCATCAAGAGTAGTGACTGGCGTATTGTGACGAGCCGGTTTCTCGGCCACCATTGACAAGACGTTTTGAATTGGGGAGAGATCTGGAGAATGTGCTGGCCAGGGCAGCAGTCGAACATTTTCTGTATCCAGTAAGGCCCGTACAGGAACTGCAACGTGCGGTCGTGCATTATCCTGCTGAAATATAGGGTTTCGCAGGGATCGAATGAAGGGTAGAGCCACGAGTCGTAACACATCTGAAATGTAGCGTCCACGGTTCAAATTGCCGTCAATGCGAACAAGAGGTGACCGACACGTGTAACAAATGGCACCCCATACCATCACGCCGGGTGATACGCCAGTATGGCGATGACGAATACACGCTTCCAATGTGCGTTCACCGCGATGTCGCTAAACATGGATGCGACCATCATGATGCTGTAAACAGAGCCTGGATTCATCCGAAAAAATGACGTTTTGCCATTCGTACACCCAGGTTCGTCGTTGAGTACACCATCGCAGGCGCTCCTGTCTGTGATGCAGCGTCAAGGGTCACCGCAGCCACGGTCTCCGAACTGATAGTCCATGCTGCTGCAAACGTCGTCGAACTGTTCGCGCAGACGGTTGTTGTCTTGCAAACGTCCCCATCTGTTGACTCAGGTATCAAGACGTGGTTGCACGATCCGTTACAGCCACACGGATAAGATGTCTGCCATCTCGACTGCTAGTGATACGAGGCCGTTGGGATCCAGCACGGCGTTCCGTATTACCCTCCTGAACCCACCGATTCCTTATTCTGCTTACCGTCATAGTATCTCGACCAACGCGAACAGCAATGTCGCGTTACGTTAAACCGCAATCGCGATAGGCTACAATCCGTCCATTATCAAAGTCGGAAACGTGATGGTACGCATTTTTCCTCCTTACACGAGACATCACACCAACGTTTTACCAGGCAGCACCGGTCAACTGCTGTTTGTGTATGAGAAATCGGTTGGAAACTTACCCCATGTCAGTACGTTGTAGGTAGCGACTTGGGCGCCATCCTTGTGTGAATGCTCTGAAAAACTAATCATTTGCATATCACAGCATCTTCTTCCCGTCGGTTAAATTTCGCGTCTGTAGCACGTCATCTTCGTGGTGTAGCATTTTCAATGGCCAGTAGTGTACTAACAATTTCTGTAGTACTTCAAGTCTGGGTGTTAATTACAGCTGAGTTCTGACACAAAGGGCAATGTGGGCAACATGTTCCTCAGATGCCGCTGTCGGCTAAAGAGGGGGCGGGAAAAGGTTTGTTGTCTTCTGCTAGTGCGGAAATTTACTACTCTGAGAGAGAGCACAGCAAAGAGGCGGCTTTTTAGAATGCTGGAGGGCACCCATGTTGTGGACAGAGCATGAGGGAGGTCCCTCTTTGAGGGACAGAAAACATTTCACAATAGCGTACCTGGAGAAGGAGTGTCAGGGGTGGAGCAATGCGAACGAACGGAGACGCCACATGTCCAGGAGGGAGCGGGCTATGGTTGGAGGGACCAGTCGAGAAAACAATCCTGTTGGGATCAGTCGAAGACAGCTCACTCCGGAGATCGATCTAGAGACTTCGCTGGCAATAGCCACAGTGGAGAATCTGGGATTGGAGAGGATTTAAAGTCATTTGTTATTCTGTTTATTTAGATGTCAGTTTTTGATGTGGCAAGTTGATAAAAAAAAATGTATTCCTTTGCCATCTTTTACAAGAGACTGAATACTATTTTGTGGTCAGCATGAAAGCGATGGAGATCATACTGACCGCAATTTCCATGAGTACATTGTTCTTGTACTCGCAGAAAGACTTACTCAGTGGTAATCAGGAACTATGATTATAAATAAATGTTTTGATTTCTAACTGATTCACGTATACAGTAAAAGTTCACACATGAACAAGCATGTATAATAATAATAATAATAATAATAATAATAATAATAATTCCCGTGGAGGCCCGGGAAAAGAATAGGCCTCCGGTATGTTCTGCCAGTCGTAAAAGGCGACGAAAAGAACAAACCACTAATAGGGCTAACCCCCCTTCTAGTGTGATTACTTGGTTCAGGACAGAACTAAAGAAGCCTCGGACAAGCGCCGTCATGGTCGGGGACGGCGCTTGAACCCTATGCCCGCCCACAATGGTAATGACACTGCTAGCCAACTGGAAAATGATTTAAATCCAAATAGAGGTGTTTTGCAGGATATACTTCCTGCAACCACCCTAGAAGGAAAACAAAGACAGAGGATGAGATGGTCAGATGAAGTTAATCGACACCTCATGTTCTGTTATTACCAAGCAACAAACCTAGGAACCAACACAACTGGATACAGATCACAAGTATACACAACATTTATTACCAGATACCCAGAATTAAAATTTTTAACAGAACAACGTCTAGCTGATCAGATTCGTGTAATAATAAAAAATAACAGGATACCCCAGTCAGAATTAGAAAACATCAAACAACAAATACAACAAATACTGGAACAAAATAATGTGCAATTAGAAGAAGAAGAAAATACAGTAATGGACTCAAACATCCCAGAGCAAACAAACAAAGAACAACACGCATCAATTAAACAATCAGAGGAAAATGAAATTTTAAGACAGCCACCAGCACAAGCACAAATAGAACACGAAGTGACACACATGTTAGATATAGAAGAAAAATTTCAGTTGATATATATAGAATACAAAGACACAAATACAGACATTAGACCAGTCTTGCATAGACCACCAAATAGCCCACAAGTCGAAACAACAATAAAAACTGTCAACACAATCATACACAACAAAATAAATGAATACACAACTATGGAAGAGTTACAACTACTGGTTTATGTAGGAGCACTCACTACACTAAATATACACACTAGGCAGATATCAGAACCAACCAACACACAGAAGAAACCCACAAAACCAGCATGGCAACACAGGCTACAGATCAGAATAGAAAAACTGAGAAAAGACATCGGACAGTTAACACAATTTATAAGAAATGAAATATCAGACAAAAAACGAAAAAGGTTAGGTAAAATCACACAACAAGAAGCAATAGAGCAATTAGATGAAAAGAAGCAAAAATTACAAGCTTTGGCGAAACGACTTAGGAGATACAAAAAAAGTGAAAATAGAAGGAAACAAAACCAAACATTCAACACAAACCAAAAGAAATTTTACCAGACAATAGATAACACACACATTAAAATAGACAATCCACCAAACATAAGAGACATGGAACACTTCTGGAGCAGCATATGGTCAAACCCGGTACAACATAACAGGCATGCACGGTGGATACAAGCAGAAACAGATACATACAAGATGATACCACAAATGCCTGAAGTGATAATTTTGCAACATGAAGTCACCCGAGCAATTAATTCTACGCACAATTGGAAAGCCCCTGGAAATGATAAAATAGCAAATTTCTGGCTAAAGAAGTTCACCTCAACACATTCACATCTAACTAAATTATTTAACAGTTACATTGCAGACCCATACATATTCCCTGATACACTTACACATGGAATAACTTATCTGAAACCTAAAGATCAAGCAGACACAGCAAACCCAGCTAAATATCGCCCCATAACATGCCTACCAACAATCTACAAAATATTAACTTCAGTCATTACACAGAAATTAATGACACATACAACACAGAACAAAATTATAAATGAAGAACAAAAAGGCTGCTGCAAAGGAGCACGAGGATGTAAAGAGCAACTGATAATAGATGCAGAGGTGACATATCAAGCTAAAACTAAACAAAGGTCTCTACACTACGCATACATTGATTACCAAAAAGCTTTTGATAGTGTACCCCACTCATGGTTACTACAAATATTGGAAATATACAAAGTAGATCCTAAATTGATACAGTTCCTAAACATAGTAATGAAAAACTGGAAAACCACACTTAATATCCAAACAAATTCAGATAATATCACATCACAGCCAATACAGATTAAGCGTGGAATATACCAAGGAGACTCATTAAGTCCTTTCTGGTTCTGCCTTGCTCTGAACCCACTATCCAACATGCTAAATAATACAAATTATGGATACAATATTACTGGAACATACCCACACAAAATCACACATTTGCTATACATGGATGATCTAAAACTACTGGCAACAACAAATCAACAACTCAACCAATTACTAAAGATAACAGAAGTATTCAGCAATTATATAAGTATGGCGTTTGGAACAGACAAATGTAAGAAAAATAGCATAGTCAAGGGAAAACACACTAAACAAGAAGATTACATATTGGTTAACCACAGCGACTGCATAGAAGCGATGGAAAAAACAGATGTCTATAAATATCTAGGATACAGACAAAAAATAGGAATAGATAATACAAATATTAAAGAAGAACTAAAAGAAAAATATAGACAAAGACTAACAAAAATACTGAAAACAGAATTGACAGCAAGAAACAAGACAAAAGCTATAAATACTTATGCCATACCAATATTGACCTACTCATTTGGAGTAGTGAAATGGAGTAACACAGACCTAGAAGCACTCAATACACTTACACGATCACAATGCCACAAATATAGAATACATCACATACATTCAGCAACAGAAAGATTCACATTAAGCAGAAAGGAAGGAGGAAGGGGATTTATCGACATAAAAAACCTACACTATGGACAGGTAGACAATTTAAGAAAATTCTTTCTAGAACGAGCAGAAACTAGCAAAATACACAAGGCAATCACTCATATAAATACATCGGCTACACCACTGCAACTTCATAACCACTTCTACAACCCTTTAGATCACATAACATCAACAAATACGAAGAAAGTAAATTGGAAAAAGAAACGCATCCAACACATGGCTAAGAAAAGGCAATATATACAGTGAGACAGAAGGATTCATGATTGCAATACAGGATCAAACAATAAACACCAGGTATTACAGCAAGCATATTATTAAAGATCCCAATACCACAACAGATAAATGCAGACTTTGTAAACAACAAATAGAAACAGTAGATCACATCACAAGCGGATGTACAATACTAGCAAATACAGAATACCCCAGAAGACATGACAATGTAGCAAAAATAATACATCAACAGCTTGCCTTACAACATAAACTTATAAAACAACACGTTCCCACATACAAGTATGCACCACAAAATGTACTGGAGAATGATGAATACAAATTATACTGGAACAGAACCATTATAACAGATAAAACAACACCACATAACAAACCTGACATCATACTCACCAATAAAAAGAAGAAATTAACACAATTAATCGAAATATCCATACCCAATACAACAAATATACAAAAGAAAACAGGAGAAAAAATTGAAAAATACATCCAACTGGCTGAGGAAGTCAAAGACATGTGGCATCAGGATAAAGTTGACATCATACCAATTATACTATCAACTACAGGAGTCATACCACACAATATCCACCAATACATCAATGCAATACAGCTACATCCAAACATATATATACAATTACAGAAATCCGTAATTATTGATACATGTTCAATTACCCGAAAGTTCCTAAATGCAATATAACATGTACCGTACAGCAAAAAGGAAGTGACGCTTGATAAAGGTCCGCGTCACTCCATTCTTAACCAGACTTCTAAAAAGTCTGAGAAAGTAAAGAAATAATAATAATAATGTCTCTATCTTAAACAGCACTATGAGCAGTTCAGAGGCCACTTCTACAGTAAGTTCCAATTGAAATGGTCGCTCGCCCTGACTTATAACGATCAAAGTTAAATGCTCGCCACAGAAAATAATCTCATCGCCTGCCACGCGGTTTTGTTAACATTGTGGTTGACACACAAACAGTTACTTCGGTGAAATCTAAGCGATCCAGGACGGTATACAGTACTGCCTATTAGTATCGAAAAACATGCGCTTGGCAGCAAATCGGCTGTGACGTTATCCGAGGCAGCACGTAAGCCAGTGTTTCACGCGGAGAGGTTGATAGCTGGGTGCGAAGTGAATGTGTATTGCATCTCCGGCCGTATTTGTAAATGGACGCAGTGAATGACCGAACGGAACATGTGCCGTCATACGCTCTTTGGCGAGGTAGCAGCATCTAAAAAACCGGTTTCTCAGACACATTATTTAATTACTCGGCCATGAATTACTAATAGTAATCTATAAATGAATGGAGTTTAGTTTGTTTTAATTACAGAAAAAGTTTTAACTCGACTGCATTTAAACTTCGCAGGCTAGAATGTTTAGAACGGAAACGGCAGTAGAACACAACCTCTGAACTACGTCTTTAAGAGACCTTGTATTGATTGTTCCTCTGAACTACATCTTCAAGAGACCTTGTATTGATTGTTATTTACATTAAAGTCTTGAAACTTGTTCTAGATTTACTATTTAATGTATTTAATCAAGTGTTCAATCAGAACTTTCTCTCATTAATATAAATGATGTTTAATCTATTATGAATAAGGACGTTCTCATTCCAGATTTAGTTTTCAGTAAATTACTTGAAAACTATTAGAGGTAGCTTAATGGAGGTCAGATAATTATTGTTTTTATATCAAACTGAAGCTTCGTACGAATTTTCAAGTTTTTGAGTCATATTTAGCACCTAAAATTTTTCTTATAAACACCGACTTAGACCAAAATATTGTTCCGATCAAGTTGAGTCTCGCGACAGTTAGTTAACTGTGACATTCTGAACAATTTTTGACTTTAGCGTCACATGTTTTTTACCTAAAACATTATATTTAGTCAAGCATAATCGTCTGATGATCCTGAGATTTAACAATTTTAACATTTATATACTGAAGCATAAGTTGACAAAGTTTGTAAAGGCTGCTTTAATTTTTAGTTTCAGTTTCACTCTTAGATTATGACGGAATACTCGTATGCTACGCATAGGTGTGTTGCGATGGCGTGGCACTAGTATCAGTGAACTGGGGTAAGTCCCGGTACACTCACTCACCTCTGTAACTCTCAAATGATACAGCGCTTGTTTCGCCACATATTCCATAGCCCTCTATGAAGTCTGGCACATTGAAGTGCTTCTTTACGGGAGAACAGTCGAATCACTGTCCTTGTGGGCAAAAAAGATCTTGTGTTCTGGCTTGTACTGAAGTGACTTCAGCCCTAGGTGTTTCCAAATGGTGTGCTGCGTCCACAGTGTAGGCAGAGAAATGCAGGTACGCACAGTAGCCAATCCCCAGCGGGATTACAGGTGATATGTGCACTCCGATTCGGCGAATAGAGAAGCACTCACAGTAAATGCATTATATTCCAATTGTTTGTTCACTGAGAATTTTCTGAAAGTGCCATTCAAGAAGGATGTCTTTCTGTTTCGCACCGCTAATCAGTATCAGCCATCTTCGTGTCCGTCTAACAACGGGGAGGTTCGGTGTAAAGAAAGCCAAATACATGTTTTGCGAATCATGCCATTATACACCACTGGCCATTAAAATTGCTACACCACGAAGATGACCTGCTACAGACTCGAAATTTAACCGACAGGAAGAAGATGCTGTGATATGCAAATGATTAGCTTTTCAGAGTATTCATACAAGGTTGGCGCCGATGGCGACACCTACAACGTGTTGACATGAGGAAAGTTTCCAACCGATACACAAACAGCAGTTGACCGGCGTTGCCTGGTGAAACGTTGTTGTGATGCCTCGTGTAAAGATGAGAAATGCGTACCATCACGTTTCCGTCTTTGATAAAGGTCGGACTGTAGCCTATCGCGATTGCGCTTTATCGTATCGCGATATTGCTGCTCGCGTTGGTCGAGATCCAATGACTGTTAGCAGAATATGGAATCTGTGGGTTCAGGAGGGTAATACGGAACGCCGTGCTGAATCCTAACGGCCTCGTATCACTAGCAGTCGAGAGACAGGCATCTTATCCACATAGCTGTAACTGATTGTGCAGCCACGTCTCGATAACTGAGTCAACAGATGGGGACGTTTGCAACACAACAACCATCTACACGAACAGTTCGACGACGTTTACAGCAGCATGGACTATCAGCTCGGAGACCATGGCTGCGGTTACCCTTGACGCTGCATCACAGACAGGAGCGCCTGCGATGGTGTACTCAACGACAAACCTGGGTGCACGAAAGGCAAAACATCATTTTTTTCGGATGAATCAAGGTTCTGTTTACAGCATCATGATGGTCGCATCCGTGATTGGTGACATCGCGGTGAACGCACATTGGAAGCATGTGCTCGCCATCGCCATACTGGCGTACCACCCGGCGTGATGGTATGGGGTGCCATTGGTTACACGTCTTGGCCGCCTCTTGTTCCCACTGCCGCCACTTTGAAAAGTGGACGTTACAATTCAGATGTGTTACGACCCGTGGCTGTACCCTTCATTCAATCCCTGCGAAACCCTACATTTCAGCAGGATAATGCACGACCCCATGTTGTAGGTCCTGTACCGGCCTTTCTGGATACAGGAAATGTTCGACTGCTGCCCTGGCCAGCATATTCTCCAGGTCTCTCCCCAACTGAATACGTCTGGTCAATAGTGGCCTAGCAACTGTCTCATCACAATACGCCAGGCACTACTCTTGATGAACTGTGGTATTGTGTTGAAGCTGCATGGGCAGCTGTACATGTACACGCCGTCCAATCTGTGTTTGACTCAATGCCCAGGCGTATCAAGGCCGTTATTATGGCCAGGGGTGGTTGTTCTGGGTACTGATTTCTCAGGATCTATGCACCCAAATTGCGTGAAAATGTAATCACATGTCAGTTCTAGTATAATATATTTGTCTAATGAATACTCGTTTATCGTCTTCATTACTTCTTGGTGTAGCAATTTTAATGGCCAGTAGTGTATGTAGGGCAGAGTGTGACATAGTGTGCCTTATAATTTTCTTGTACTCTAAAGAAAATAATTTACTGTATTTACATTGTGATTCCTTCTAGTAGCATCCCATTAGCAGTGATTGGTGATGTCATGATAGTTCTTTTCATGGAAATCCCTAGGTATAGCTGTCAGTAGCAGGGTCATGTGTGTGAATTCCTAAGGGACCAAACTGCTGAGGCCATCGGTCTCTAGGCTTGCACACTACTTAAAGTAACTTAGAACAACACACACACCCATACCCGAAAAACGACTCGAACCTCCGGCGGGAGGGGCCGCTCAATTCGTGACATGGCGCCTCAGGGCGCGTGGCCACTACGCACGGCGCAGGGTCACCTTGAACATTTGTAAGGGTGAGAATTCTAATGCACTGACAACATTAAGCAACCACACATGCACATGCTGTATGTTACAAACACCGTGGGGACTTACTACAGATGTATAGTCCAGTATTCCCAAGCTGTTCCTTTATGCAGTTACGCTATACATCGGTGATACCTTTCTGCCGGTCGTCATCAAGCTGTAAAATGGCTACCACTGGTGGTGGGAGAGAGGGAGACCAAGAGATGAATACACTAAGCAGATTCCGAAGGATGTAGGCTGCAGTAGATACTGGGAGATGAAGAAGCTTGCACAGGATAGAGTAGCATGGAGAGCTGCATCAAACCAGTCTCAGGACTGAAGACCACCACCACAACAACAACAACAAGTAAAACTTACCCAGTCTCTAAGTCAGACTGAAAATCCTTGTAGAGGTATGCAACCACCGTGAATGTAATTATTGGTAAGTTCGACTTGCGATAATTTTTTGTAACAATATGAATCATCTACAAGAAAATGATTTTTTGATGAACATCTCTCTTTTTGGCAATCATCTACCTTTGAAGCATAACTAGCTCTTTATTCTCACAAAGTAATGTGCTATCGACAGGGGATATCAAACTGATTCCATATTTTTATGTTTCCAGAAGGCTTTTGACACCGTTACTCAAGAGTGACTTTTAATCAGATTAGGCCATTGTGGAGTATCGTCTCAGTTGTGTGATTTGATTCATTATTTCCTGTCAGAATTGTCACAGTTCGTAATAACTGACGGAACGTCATCGAGTAAAACAGAAGCAGTATCTAGCTTTCCCCAAGGAAATGTTATAGGCCCTCTGTTCCTGATCTACAAAAATTATTTAGCAGAAATTCTGACATTAACAATTTAGGAGACAATCTGAGCAGCCCTCTTAGATTGTAAGCAGATGCTACTGTCGTTTACCATCATATAACATCATCAGATGATTAAAATGAATTGCAAAATGATTGAGAGAAGATATCTTTATGGTGAAAAAACTAGCAATTGTCTCTAAATAATGAGAAGCGTGAAGTAATCAAAATGACCAATAAAAGGAATTCGCTAAATTTCAGTTACAGGATAAATCACACAAAACTAAAGGCTGTAAAGCGAGCTAAATATTTGGGGGTTATTGCTTTAACTGAAACGATCACATCGTGAGGGGTCCACTTGTACGTGGAGTGCAATTTTGTAATATAGTTCATAAAAAATGACATGAAATGGTTATCACATTAAGAAGAGATTGTATATTTGACACCACAGAACCAAAGATGTTGCCTGAGTGGCAGAATCGATAGTAAGCAGGGGCGCGCGGAGCGCAGTAATTGTTGCTGTTGCACTCTGTTAACGGTAAGATGTAAGACTTTAAGCTAGAGGCTAGCTGTGAGAATTTAGCTGTTGGCCTATGGACGCAGCATCATACAGTTTTGTAAGTTAATGAAATTTTGAATATTTAGTTTTAAGAATGCTGCAATGCAATGTGGTTTTTGCTGATTTTACACTACTGATGTTTTGTGTATTTTGTAAACCTGATACATGGAAGTTAAATTTTGGAATCTGTTTTGTCAAACGATGTCAGACCTTTTGTCATGTAACAATCCAAGTATTGTTAACTACGTCAGTAAGTGAGAATTGTAAAACAGTTGAGAAGTTCACTGATTTTGAAGTTAATGTAAAATGTTTCATATTAGATTTTGTGAAGGAGAAACTTGATTTTGAAGTCAAGTTTCTTCCTGAACCATTCGGTATTTGTGTATCCCCTTATCAGTACCTCATCCTCATCCACATCGTATTTATTTAAATCCAATGAATATTTTTTAAAGCAAATGATTTTTCAGCTATGTAAACTAGGCCGCCTTGAGCCAGAACAGATGTTTTGTGTTACATTAGCAATGAAGATCAGCATTTATTTCATATAAGAACAGGGCTACGGTGAGCCTTACTTTTGTCACTTTTTATTTATGAAGGTCAGCAATTATTTCTTTATAAAACTTAGCCACTTTGAGCCACAAATATGCTATCTGTAATATTTTATAGCTACTAAGATCAGCATTTATGTAAGGAAGGAAGGAAGCAGTGATACAGGTAAGGTAGTGGAACATATCCTATTAAATGTAGCAAAATGTCTATGTAAGTTCTAAATCAGCATACACTAGTGTTGCAACATGACAACTTCTAGTAAACGTTGTAACAGAGAACAGTAAAGACATAATATCCTAACAAAACTATGGACTAAACTAAGCTGCAGTGAAGTATATTATGACATGTCAATTCTATACAGTATAATGAGAAATGTGGCAACAGTCTGCCTTTAAGTATAACAATTCTCAGGAAATGTGGCATCAGTCTGTCTGTGAGTATATCAGTACTAGCATACATGCTAAATAAACAAGACATAACGATTGAAGCAAACAAGGCAAGACAATATTATTGGTAATGGATGTTGTTGTTGTGATCTTCAGTCTTGAGACTGGTTTGATGCAGCTCTCCATGCTACTCTATCCTGTGCAAGCTTCTTCATTATCCAGTACCTACTGCAACCTACAACCTTCCGAATCTGTTTAGTGTATTCATCTCTTGGTCTCCCTCTACGATTTTTACCCTCCACGCTGCCCTCCAATACTATATTGGTGATCCCTTTATGCCTCAGAACATGTCCTACCAACGTTGTGCAACAAACGTCTCTTCGTTGTGCAACAAACGTCTCTTCTCCCCAATCCAATTCAATACCTCCTCATTAGTTATATGATCTACCCATTTAATCTTCAGCATTCTTCTGTAGCACCACATTTCGAAAGCTACTATTCTCTTGTTGTCCAAACTATTTATCGTCCATGCTTCACTTCCATACATGGCTACACTCCATACAAATACTTTCAGAAACGGCTTCCTGACACTTAAACCTATACTCGATGTTAACAAATTTCTCTTCTTCAGAAACGCTTTCCTTGCCATTGCCAGTCTACATTTGATATCCTCTCTACTTCGACCATCATCAGTTATTTTGCTCCCCAGATAGCATAACTCCTTTACTACTTTAAGTGTCTCATTTCCTAATCTAATTCCCTCAGCATCACCCGACTTAATTCGACTACATTCCATCATCCTCGTTTTTGCTTTTGTTGATGTTCATCTTATATCCTGCTTTCATGACACTGTCCATTCCGTTCAACTGCTCTTCCAAGTCCTTTGCTGTCTCTGACAGAATTACAATGTCATCGGCAAACTTCAAAGTTTTTATTTCTTCTCCATGGATTTTAATACCTACTCCGAATTTTTCTTTTCTTTCCTTCACTGCTGGCTCAATATACAGATTGAATAACATTGGGGAGAGGCTACAACCCTGTCTCACTCCCTTCCCAACCACTGCTTCCCTTTCGTGACCCTTGATCCTTATAACTGCCATCTGGTTTGTAAATAGCCTTTCGCTCCCTGAATTTTACCCCTGCCAACTTCAGAATTTGAAAGAGAGTGTTCCAGTCAACATTGTCAAAAGCTTTCTCTAAGTCTACAAATGCTAGAAATGTAGATTTGCCTTTCCTTAATCTAGCTTCTAAGATAAGTCGTAGGGTCAGTATTGCCTCACGTGATCCAATATTTCTACGGAATCGAAACTGATCTTTCCAGAGGTCGGCTTCTACCAGTTTTTCCATTCATCTGTAAAGAATTCGCGATAGTATTTTGCATCCGTGACTTATTAAACTGATTGTTCGGTAATTTTCACATCTGTCAGCAACTTCTTTATCCGAGATTGGAATTATTATATTCTTCTTGAAGTCTGAGGGTATTTCGCCTGTCTCATACATCTTGCTTACCAAATGGTACAGTTTTGTCAGGATTGGCTCTCCCAAGGCCGTCAGTAGTTCTAATGGAATGTTCTCTACTCCCGGGGCGTTGTTTCGACTCAGGTCTTTCATTGATCTGTCAAACTCTTCACGCAGTATCGTATCTCCCATTTCATCTTCATCTACATCCTCTTCAATTTCCATAATATTGTCCTCAAGTACATCAGCCTTGTATAGACCCTCTATATACTCCTTCCACGTTTCTGCTTTCTCTTCTTTGCTTAGATCTGGTTTTCCATCTGAGCTCTTGATATTCATATAAGTGGTTCTCTTTTCTCCAAAGCTCTCTTTAATTTTCGTGTAGGCAGTATCTATCTTACCCCTAGTGAGAAAAGCCTCTACATCCTTACATTTGTTCTCTAGCCGTCCCTGCTTAGCCATTTTGCACTTCCTTTCAGTCTCATTTTTGAGACGTTTGTATTCCTTTTTGCCTGCTTCGTTTACCGCATTTTTATATTTTCTCCTTTCATCAATTAAATTCAATACTTCTTCTGTTACCCAAGGATTTCTACTAGCCCTCGTCTTTTTACCTACTAGATCCTCTGCTGCCTTCACTACTTCTTCTCTCGAAGCTACCCATTCTTCTTCTGCTGTATTTGTTCCCCCATTCCTGTCAATTGTTCCCTTATGCTCTCCCTGAAACTCTGTACAACCTCTGGTTTAGTCAGTTTATCCAGTTCCCATCTCCTTAAATTCCCACGTTATTGGAGTTTCTTCAGTTTTAATCTGCAGTTCATAACCAATAGATTGTGGTCAGAGTCCACATCTGCCCCTGGAAATGTCTTACAATGTAAGACATGGTTCCTAAACCTTTGACTTACCTTTATATAAGCTATCTGAAACCTGTCAGTATCTCCAGGCTTCTTAATGGATAATTCTTCATAATCTGCAGTGGCCATATACCTATCATAATGCATATAGCATATTAGAACAATAGCAAAATGGCTACAAGCTCATTTTACATAGTAAACATTCTAACAAAATATTTATGAAGGTAATAAGAAATACTCATCCTATGGTGGCATGTGCCTATTATATGAAGTATACATATTAACAGAAGATAATAGGTTGGCTACAAGTGGCCATTATAGAGAATGCATGAGTACATAGCTAATTAAACTGTAGTGCAATTTTAAAGTTAATGGCTCTGAGAGCCATTTGAAGTAAGTTCTTACACAAACTCCTCATAACATGTTATGAAAATTAGAATGCTGTTTCTCAGTGGCCTTGTTTATATAATACTGTGACATAATTACTTAAGAAAACCTAACAGTAAATTCAAGAACTGAATGGCTCCAGGTGGCCTTCTCTTTGGAACACATGCACATCTTAATAACTAAAACAACCGTACATCAGATATCAACCACAGGCTCCAAGTAGCCTTCCTACACACATAAAAGCTGGTATTAATAGCTATAAAATGTCTGGGGTTCCCAGTGGCCTAGTACATGAAGTACATGCAAATAGGAAATGTCAACTAAAGGCGCTAAGTTGCTTCCTTTACATAAACTGATCGTAACGATTGGTAACAAATACCCGGATGGAGACGTGTTCCTTTGATCTGGCCTGCTGGGGATCCGAAAAACTTGATCAACACTCAGGATTGCCGGCCCGGAGTGGCCGAGCAGTTCTAGGCGCTTCTGTCTGGAACCACTCGACCGCTACGGTCGCAGGATCGAATCCGGCTTCGGGCATGGATGTGTGTGATGTCCTTAGGTTGGTTAGTTTTAAGTAGTTCTTGATGACCTCAGATGTTAAGTCCAATAGTGCTCAGAGCCATTTGTACCATTTTTGAACACTCAGGATTGGATCTCAAAGCAATTCTCTATGACGTATCCCCTGTGTAAGTGCGCTACACTTCGCCAGAACTCCCCGAAGTCTGCATTCGCTTTCCATGTAACTGACCTTACGTGCTCGTCCCATTTCCCCCCAGGGGCTCAGCATTCATTTGCTGAGTACGGGCTTGGCGACCCCGGGGACCTGAGCTGGGGACTGGTCAGCGCCGCCAGTCTCCTGTCACCGTAACCCCCGGACATGCTTCAGCGACCACCGTATGGCGCGGCGGTGGAATGTTGTGTGCTGCGGGGAATGGTAATCTTGGCTTGCGAGGAAGGACAACCTCTATAAAAACCCCTCAATCTTCCGGTGTGCTCCGCGTTGGGGTGGAACAGTCGCAAGCGGGCAACCTCTGGGGCACCTGCCGCACCCCAGTTGTATAAGGCTTACTCAGGCACGCGGGGCTCTGTCTGAGCAGACCTTTAGTTCCCTAGCTGCTCGTGGGACGCACATGGCAACCACGTATTTCCCTTCACCAACTTCGCAATCAGTCAAGCGCATGAGGGAGGCTAGTCCTCCAGATATGCAGATAGAAAAGAGTAACAAGGCTCATGGAGTCATAAATGAGAATGTTTTCATCGTGATTAAGAGGAAGGAGGGCTCATTTGAAAAAGTGTCTCCTTTCTACATACATAAAGGTCTAGAAGGACTCGCAGGTACACTGAAATCTATCAAACGCCTGAGGAATGGTACCCAGTTAGTTGAGACTACTAGGGCAAAGCAAGTGGAGCTGCTTCGAAAGTCAACCAAGTTAGGCGAGTATGATATTACTGTCGAGTTGCACAATTCCCTCAACTCCAGTAAAGGCGTTGTCACCTGCCGTGATTTAATGGATATCGATGTCGACGAGCTGAAGCAAGAATGGGCAACACAGGGGATTGTAGACGTGGAACAAAGGACACGTAGGAATAATGGAGTTATTGAGAAATCTGCCACCTTCATTGTGACTTTCAATTCGCCTGTCTTACCTGAATACGTTCTGGCTGGTTTCCTCCGACTTAGGGTTCGGCCTTATATACCTAACCCTATGCGATGTTTCAAATGTCAGCGATTTGGCCATACGACAATGAGTTGTGGGGGTGAACCAACCTGCGGTATATGTGGCAAGGCAGCTCATGAAGCTGGGACCAACTGCACATTTCCAGCGCTGTGTATCAACTGCTCTGGGAGCCATCCCTTCTGGAGCAGAGACTGCCCCGTCCTTGAGGAAGAACTAAAAATTCAGGAGATCAAGGTGACAAAGATGCTACCTTATGTGGAAGCCAAAAACGAGTATAGGGCTACAAAACCCCCTGTCTTTGCCACATCCTATGTCTCCTTGGTGCACAACCGTGCGTCGCAAGTAGACGCTTCGACGCAGACCATGTCCAGCGTAGCAGTATCCTCCACCAATACCTGTACCTGCGTTTGTACCTGCCAGAGCAATCCCAATAACGATATAGCTATTTAGGCTGCTCTGTCTGCACCAACCGCTATTGCAGAGAAAGCTACAGTGAAGCCTTCGAAGGCCCTCCAGAAACAGTGCCTCTCCACTTCCCCCATCCCCGACTTCCACAAAGAAATGGGACCAGGGAAAGGGGCACGGCGTTTGACGTCAAACCTGCCAAAGGCACCATCGGATGTCGTCATGGCATCCCTGACTGATGAGGAGGAAATCGTCATGGATTTTGATGCCTCTTCCCCAGAACCTGGCAGCCCCTCTGCTGCCACTCGCTCTACGAGTGCCTCACCAGCGCGGCGCAAAGACATGGGGAAATCTAAACCGAAACGCTGATATGGCTCCCATACTTCAGTGGAATCTGAATGGGGTCAGACCTCGCTTTGCAGAATTGCAGCTGTTAGTACAGGAAAACCCCTTTTGCATCTCTTTGCAAGAGACACATTTTAAAGAGACTGACACGCCTGTACTTACAGGATATCACATGTACAGGAAAGACGACCTGACTGGTAATAGGGCTCAGGGTGGGGTGGCAGTGTTCATTAAGGACACATTCCACTCCTCACCTGTGACCTTAACCACAACGCTACAAGCAGTTGCAGCTCGTATCCTGGCCCAGGTTAATGTCACAGTGTGCTCCTTGTATTTACCACCCGCTGAGCTCAGTGACAGTGAAGCCCTCGCACGGCTCATTGATCAGCTACCCCGTCCCTTTCTCATTTTAGGAGACTTTAATGCTCATAATGCATTATGGGGTTCCAACAAAACCTGCCCCAAAGGCCAGATGATTCAGCAGTTGATCAGGACTTCCGACATCATACTGCTGAACCCAGGTCAGGCCACGCATTTTAGCACCGCTTCAGGTTCGTCTTCTGCCATAAACCTCTCTATTTGTTCGCCTGTGCTTGCGGACATTGCTCAGTGGGTCGTAGACGACGATCTTCATGGCAGCGACCATTATCCTATCTGGCTCCATCTGCCAGTTGAAATGGGTCGTGCCGCACAGCCGCCGAAATGGTTGTTCCGGAAGGGAAACTGGACGCTCTACCGGCAGTTGGCTCTTTTTTAACGGTGTGAAGGCGTCCAGGATTGGGTGGATCACATTACGGCGGTGATGCACCATGCCGCTGATGTATCCATACCAAAGTCAAAGGGAACACCTGCGAGGCAGCCTGTCCCTTGGTGGAATGACGACTAACGTACCGTCATCAGAGACAGGCGGGCGGCTTTGAGAAGATTCCGTCGGTGCCCCACTGCTGCGCATCTGACAACTTTCCGAACAGCACGGGCGCGGGCGAGAAAAATCGTTTGGGAGAATAAACGAAGGTCTTGGCGTGAGTTCCTGAACTCCATCAATAGGTCCACATCTTCAAGCAAAGTATGGGAAGCCATTAGGAGGATCTCAAGGCGATACTGTCGACCGCCACTAGCAGCTATAAGTGAGCGGGGGTGTCTCCTAACATCTCCAAGAGACGGCTGATTCTAGCCAGGACCCAGAATTTCTGCGCTATCGGGGTACACAGGAGAGGGCTGGTTTTGATTTCCGTTCAAAGAACGCTGAGGAATACAACCAGCCTTTCTCTTTGTGGGAGTTGGACTCTGCACTGTCCGTATCTCGGGATACCGCACCTGGTCCAGACCTGATATCGTATAGCATGCTGCAGCAGTTGGATCTGCGGTCAAATGAAGTCCTCCAACTTTTTAATGAAATTTGGAAGACAGGCGACTTTCCTAGTTCGTGGAAAGAATCGATTGTAATTCCCCTTTTAAAACCAGGGAAGGATCGGACCGAACCCAGTAGCTACCGTAGCATTAGTCTCACGAGCTGCGTCGGAAAGACATTTGAACGTATGGTCAATAGGCGCCTGGTGTGGGTTCTCGAATCCAGATCCTTACTTACCCGCTGCCAGTGTGGGTTCAGGAGGTATCATTCCACCCTAGATAACCTGATCCTACTCGAAACAGCGATACAAGATGCTTTCCTACGTAAGCAACACCTTATCGGGGTTTTCTTCGACCTGGAGAAGGCGTACGATACTACCTGGAGGCATACCATTTTGCTGCAGCTTTATGAGTGGGGTTTCCGTGGGCGTTTACCCACACTCATCAGATCCTTTCTGTCTGACAGGTATTTTAAGTATAAGGTTGGGAATGTCCTGTCTGACCGTTTTAAGCAGGAGAACGGTGTCCCTCAAGGAAGTGTCCTCAGTGTGACAGCTTTCGCAATTGCCATCAATAGTATTGCGTCCACAGTACGACGGCCCATGCAGTGCTCCTTGTTTGTGGACGATTTCTCCATTTTCTGTGCGTCTTCCTCCCTCACAGCTGCTACACGCCAATTACAGCTGACACTCGTGCGATTGGAGGAATGGTCTAAGACCACGGGCTTTAAATTCTCTTTGGAGAAGACCGTCTGTGTAGATTTTAACCGTTCCCGTTCTCTTTTTAATCTCCCTGTTTTAAAACTAGGAGACACTGTTCTCCCCTTTATGGAAAAAGTGAAATATCTCGGGCTTATTTTTGATGAGAAGCTCACATGGTTGCCACACTTAAAGGATCTAAAAGTCCGCTGTTTCAAGGCTTTAAACGTCCTTAAATGCGTCAGTCATAGATCCTGGGGCGCTGACAGGGCACGTCTGCTCCAACTTTATAAGGCCTTTGTGCGACCTCGACTGGAATACGGATGTCAAGCTTATGGCTCTGCAAGACCTTCCTACCTCAAAATGTTGGATGTGATTCACCATGAGGGTATTAGGCTTTCAACGGGGGCTTATCGCACGAGTCCAGTTGCTAGTCTGTGTGTCGAGGCGGGAGAGCCTCCGCTGTCCATTCGGCGTCTTCTCCTCGTGGTACGGCACGCGTACAGGGCCAAGTCCACTCCTCTTTCATTGGCGTCCAACACTTTTTCCCAGCCGGCACTGGCACGTCTCTTCCGCCACCGTCCGGCGGCAACAAAGCCGTTTGGCATCCGTGCAAAGGAGAGTCTCGAGTCAGTACACCTGGAGGGCATTAAGGTACTCCACCAGGGATGGAGTACAAAGGCCAAGATTACTTCTTGATCTGGCTGCTTACAGGAAGTATTGTACCCCGGACCACCTTTTTAAAATTAAACTCATCTGCTCCGATTCCCAAAGTGCTCTACACGCTCTTGAACAGATGTACCCAGCAGATCGGATGGTGCAAGAGGTGCAGGACGCACTCCTGCTCTTACAACAGCAGGGTAAGGATGTAATTTTCTGCTGGGTTCCAGGGCACATAGGGATTCCTGGAAAAGAACTTGCAGATGCGGCTGCCAAGGAGGCTTGCTCCATCCCACCTCCTGCTCGCTGTTCCGTCCCCCTGCAGGCCATTACGTCTTTCGTGACTCGGAAGGTCATGCGTTGGTGGGAGGCTCAGTGGCTGGACGTGAGGGATAATAAGTTCCGAGCGGTGAAGGATTCTGTCCGACCGTGGCTCACCTCCTTTCGACAACGAGGCGCTGAGGAAGTATCCCTTACACGGCTTAGAATAGGACATTGTCCTTTGACACATGGTTTTCTGTTACGTCGTGAGGAGCCACCAACATGTCAGACATGTGGGACACATGTCGATACGACATATTTTAACTGAGTGTGTTTTATATGCGGGTTTGAGGGAAGATTTCAGTTTCCCACCAGACCTACCCTCTCTTTTAACTAATAATAAGGCGAGTGTCGCTAGAGTTTAACGTTTTTGTGTGATGTCTGGCCTTCTTCCCAAAATATTGGGATTGAAGTCTTAATGTGCTGTCCACTGGTTTGGTCACCCATTATTTGTAAGTGGTCACTCAGCCACCGTTAATTATTTTTACCTGATTGTACTGCTATCTTATTTTTAGTTCTATCTCCCTGTTTTGATATGCTGTGTCCAATCTTGCAATTTGAACAATACCCATTCTCTCACAATTCGGCTCTGAATTGAACTTTTGGGAACGGGCGCTGATAACCTCGCTGTTGTGCGCCCTAAAACACTAATAATAATAATAATCATCATCGTCCCATTTCACGTCGTTTCGAAACATTACGCCATGAGACTTAATCAACGTCGCTGAGTCGGATTATGTCATTAATATTGTATTCGAACATCGCAGTAATGTTCGTTGCCGAGCCATTCAAGGCCCGCAGAGAGCAAATTTAAATTTGACTACGTACGCGGCGCTAAGAAGAGATGTTAACACTACTGAAGAAATATGCCTAGAGAGGCTTTACTCTCTCATCTCACTGAAGCACTGCTCCGTCTGGGGTTGCCACGTTAGCACTCTGGTTAATTCTTGGTCTCACGTCGGGAAGAGCGTAGCTCAAACCCCTACTCGACTGTACCTTATTTAGATCTTCCGAATATTTATTAGATAATTTTGTAGGGGATGCCGGTACGGTTCCCTAAATTTGGTGTCCCTTTCACATCCAAACCGTATGGTAAATTTAAGAAACGCAACTGGAAGGTTATGTGATGGGTCCACTTGTATGTGGAACCAGATTATATAATATATTTCATGAGAAATAACATGAAATGGTTATCACATGTAGAAGAGATTGTATCTTTGACACCACAAAATCAAAGATGTTGCCTAAGGGCTGAATCGATTGTAAGTAGGGGCGCGCCGAGTGCAGTAGTAGTTGCTGCTGCACTGTGTTAAAGGTAGGATGTAACACTTTAAGCTATGGGCTAGGTGTAAGAACTTAGCTATTGGCCTATGGACGCAGCATAATACAGTTTTGTAAGGTAATGAAATATTGTATATTTAGTTTTAAGTATGCAGCAACACAATGTGGCTTTTACTAATTTTACACTACTGATCCTTGAATGTAAGAACCAAGTATCTTCCATCAGATTTAATGTGTAGGTTGATTAGGTATACCCGAATTGTAATGTTTTTGTGTATTTTGTAAACATCGTACAAGGAAGTTAAATTTAGGAATCTATTTTGTCAAACGATGTCAGACATTTTGTCATGTAACAATCCAAGCATCGTTAACTACGTCAGTAAGTGAAACTGTAGAACAGTTGAGAAGTTCACTGATTTTGAAGTTAGCACAAAATGTTTTATATCAGATTTTGTGAAGGAGAAACTTTATTTTGAATATAAGTTTCTAACTGAATCATTTGGTGTTAGCATAGTACCCCATACTCTTCCATATCGTGATGACATAAATCCAATGAATATTTTTTAAAAGAAATTATTTTTCAGTCAGAGTCAGAAAAAATTTCATGTGCCAGGATCAGAAAAGTACTAATGTTTGTAACAGCTTCACTGCGGGCTGCACTGGACAGCACTGAACCAATATCCAAAATCATCACTGCTCACTGGCAAGGTTATTCATTTATTAACTAATCTACTTGCATTATTTCTATGAAGCTATTTTACGGCCGGCATAGCACTTCGATGAGCTAAGATTGAATGTTTTGTATGCATACTGTAGAGAGAACAGAATATCGAGATTACATTCGTTGCGACTCAGGAGCCAAGAAAAATGTAATTCATCGTTTATTTGCATAGGAAATTTTATCATTTTATTGAGTAGGGCCACAGAACTCGGTGCTCACGAGACTGAGTAAATTTCAGAGCGATTGATTTCATTATAGGCATTACATACTGGTTTTCCAGATGAAGATCTTTAATTTTTCTTTGGATTACAGTAAAACTGATTAAGCACACCATTTGCTCAACAACAGATTATGCAGTAAATTTCCGTAAGAAAAACATTACGCATTGTATATCCATTAACAAACACCAATAATTCATTATTAAATAAAGATCGTTAAACTTGGGACATTGCAATATATACAATAATGGGGGAAAGCAAACAAATGACTGAAATTTATTCGTATAACATTTATGAAATCAAACTGTAACACATCTTTTAAAGAACTGCTTACACTTCGCTCGTTCGCCCTGTTATGGAGTACCGCTGTGTAGTGTGCTATCCACATCTGATAGGATTGTCGGAACACAACGAAAAAGTTCAAAGGAGGGCAGATTGTTTCGTAATATTGTGAAATAAGGGAGAGTCTCTGTACCAAGAAGCACATTGTTCTTGACTATTGTTAATTTATAACTGACATTTATAAGAAATCTACGTTTCCGTGAAATTTGTAGCGTAACATATTATATCTTTTTCTGAGATAGTTCATTAGATGGTGTGTGTAACCTGAAACATGTCGTGACATTTAACAAACATTATCAAAGAGGAGCAGCGAGTCTTTTTAAGCAACCAAACAGACTTTTTCAATTATTTCCAATAGTTATTTTCATCTTCACTCACTTTTAGAATGCAGGGTTGCGTTTTACGTATTAAATGTGTCACATTCGCTTCAGTTGACGTATTTCGCATTTTTTTTGTCTTTCAGCTTCCGACAGGAGCCAATACCAAACTGATCCCAGTCATGGTGTGGATTCATGGAGGTGGGTTTCAGTTGGGCTCTGGAAACACCTATTTTTACGGACCTGAACACCTGCTGGAACACGATGTTGTGCTGGTGACACTCAATTATCGCGTGGGAGTACTAGGTGAGGCAACTGCGTTCAACTATGCAGGTCCCATACGCATACGACTGTTGTCTTAGCTATGGACACCTATGTCACCTGTTTGTCTTGCAGGTTTCTTATCAACTGGAGATGAGGTCATCCCAGGGAACGCTGGTCTCAAAGATCAAGTAATGGCCCTAAAATGGGTCAAGAGTAACATAGCCAACTTTGGTGGAGACCCACAGAACGTCACAATATTTGGCGAGAGCGCTGGCGGGATGTGCTGTCATTTGTTACAAATCTCTCCTGCAGCTAAAGGTTCGTCGCTATAGCTTTCGGCTTTCCTAACTTAAATGATCATTTTTTGATATTTGGGATCATGGAAATTTGCTTAATACATATTCCCTCGTCATATGGTGCACTGCGAAGATTCAGGTGCTTAGCAACGTGCGTGGTGGTGCAGTGGTAAGACACTGGACTGCTACTACGTTGGGTGGTGGTTCGAATCTCAGTACGGCCAAAGAGGTTAAGCTTTACTGTCAAACGCAGGATCAGACCAAACATTTATTGCCGGCGAGATAGCCCGTACCACATATTTTCGTTTATTGTGGTCTTCATTTCCGATGTTAACTAATTTGTCTTCTTCAGAAACGCTTTCCTTGCTATTTCCAGTCTACATTTTATATCCTCTCCACATCGAACTCATCAGATTTTTCTTCCCAAGCAGCAAAACTTATCTACTACTTTAAGTGTCTCATTTCCTAATCTAATTCCTTCAGCATCATCTGATTTAATTCGACTACATTTCGTTATCCTCGTTTTGTTTTTGTTGGTGTTCATTTTATATCCTGCATTCAAGATACTGTCCATTCCGTTCAACAGCTCTTCCAGGTCATTTGCTGCCTCTGACCGAATTACAATGTCTTCGGCAAACCGCAAAGTTTTTATTTCTCCTCCGTGGATTTTTATCCCTGCTCCATTTATTCTCTTTTTCCTTTACTGCTTGCTCAATATACAGATTGAATAACATTGAGAACAGGCTACAACCATATCTTACTCCCTTCTCATCACTACTTCCCTCTCAAGCCCGTCGACTCTTATAACAGTCGTCTGGTTTCTGTACAAACAGTAAATAGCCATTCGTTACCTCCATTTTACCCTGCCGCAACTGGAATTTGAGAGTATTCCAGTCAGCATTGTCCAAAGCTTTCTCTAAGTTTACAAATGCTAGATACGTAGATTTGCCTTTCCTTAGTATATCTTCTAAGATAAGTCGTAGGGTCAGTATTTCTTCGCGCGTTCCAACATTTCTACGGAATCCAAACTGATCTTCCACGAGGTCGGCTTCTACCAGCTTTTCCATTTGTCTGTAAGGAATTCGTGTTAGAATTTTGCAGCCATGAATTATTAAACTGATAGTTCGGTAATTTTCGGACCTGTCGACATCTGCTTTCATTGGGATTTGAATTATTATTTTCTGCTTGAAGACCTAGGGTATTTCGCCTGTGACACACATCTTGCTCATCAGTTGGTAGAGTTTTATCATTGCTGGCTATCCCAAGTGTCAGTAGTTCTAATTTCTCTATTCAAGGTGCCTTTTTTTGACAGGTCTTTCAAAGCTCTGTCAAATTCTTCAAGCAATAACATATCACCCATTTAATGATCATCTACGTCCTCTTCCATTTCCTATAACATTTCTCTGAGTTGTGTCGCTCTTGTATAGAGCCTCTACGTACTCCTTCCACCTTACTGCTTTCCCTTCTTTGCTTAGGACTAGTTTTCCATCTGAGCTCTTGATATTCATACAGGTGGTTCTTTTTCCTCCCAACCTCTTTTTATTTTCCTGTAGGCTATATCTATCTTATCCCTAGTGATATATGCCTCTACATCCTTACGTTTCTGGTCTAACCGTCCTTGTGTATCCATTTTGCACTTCCTATCGCTGTTATTTTTTCGACGTTTGTATTTTTTTTCGCCTGCTTCATTTACTGCATTTTTATATTTTCTCCTTTCAGCAATTAAATTCAATATCTGTTACCAAAGGAGGGCCGGCCGGAGTGGCCGTGCGGTTCTAGGCGCTACAGTCTGGAGCCGAGCGACCGCTCCGGTTACAGGTTCGGATCCTGGCTCGGGCATGGATGTGTGTGATGTCCTTAGGTTGGTTAGGTTTAATTCTAAGTTCTAGGCGACTGATGACCTCAGAAGTTAAGTCGCATAGTGCTCAGAGCCATTTTTATTATCCAAGGATTTTTACTAGCGCTCGTCGTTATATCTACTTGATGCTTTGCTACCTTCACTACTTCATCCCTCAAAGCTACCCATTCTTCTGCTACTGTATTTCTTTCTCCCGTTCTTGTCAATTGTTCCCAAACGCTCCTTCGGAAACTCTCTGCAGCCTCTGGTTCTTTCAGTTTATCTAGGTCCCCTTTCCTTAAATTCAACAATACAGTCATTGAAAAATAAGGAAACTCCATGCCGATAAAGCATATAAACGTCTCAAGGAATTTTACTAAAGGGTAATGAGTAGTAAAGTGACTTTCAACAAAACAAAATATTATCATGGATATCAGTTTGTAGAGAGAAAATGACACCATTATAAACTGGGTAACAAATTTGCTAGGAATGAATATTGGTTGTCAGTTGAATTTAGGTGTACGTGGAAATATACATGCAAAAACAATTTCATTAACATGTGAAGTCCTGATTATATTGTCATCAGTAAAGTCAGTGTCTTTCAAGTAAGTAATACTCGTATGCACACCGAGTTCGTGCCAACGTAACTTCATCATGGAGAACAAATGCCCAAAACATGTAGACACTTCTCAAAAAACAGGAAGGAGCATAAAACATGACAAATACTAATTGCGTTCATCATAAAGATATGCTTAAAAGATTGGGATTTTTAGACATACGCCCTACCATGTGAGTATATTTACCAATCCGTAATGCACATAAAAAATAGCTCATGGACCAAGATCTAGACTGAAATCACGTTTATGAAACAACAATAAGACTCAAAAAGCGCGATCTGTCAAAGTATTAAATTGTATGATAAGTTGCCTGGCAAGATTACAGAGATTACGACAATAATTTTACAGGAAAAGGCGAGTTCAGAAGTGTCTGTTGAATAATTTATTATGTAAATGGTTATTTAGGCAATGACAGAAAACTGACGTGTCCTACCACTCAACTCGGCTGCTGGGAGTTACGCATTACCTTGTCGGGTTTTACGCGTCAAACGTGTGAGTCGGCCTTCATGTGCGCACAAGGAGGAAGGAAGACAAAAAGGGAGACCTCATACACAGAAGCGGAGGAAGAACAGGAAAAGTAGGAACAAGAAAGATGAGAAAGACAAAAATGAAACTCAGCTAAGCCTTCTGATATTTTCATAAGTTTCGGTTCCCGATTATGAGCAAGACATGGTCCCCAAGCGATGGGAGAAAGAATAGTGGAAGAATAGATATGCAGCGTTTAAAAGGAAGGGGTACTACAAGGGCAGATGCCCCCTATGTGCCAAGCAACTATTCACAATAGAGTGATGAGTTCTCTGGGAGGACATAACACGTGTACGTATGGTAGAAAGTCAGATGACACAGAGGTTATCATGTTTCTGTCAATCAGTTTTCCGAAACGTAGCTATATTTTTAGAATGAACCTGTTGTTTGCTGAACAGGTTCAGCAAGCAACCCAGACCTGGGGTCGCCGTACATCTCTCGACAGTGAAGAAAGCAAACATCCAATATGCCTGTCAATTCCTACAACAGTAAGTCTGTCTCAGTATCCTAATGCAGCAGTTCTTTTCCATTTTCCCTCGTGTTTATTAAACATCGAGGAACTTTTAAATTAAACGGTTTCTTCTGAAGTTACCTATACCGGTGTATGTCTCATTCCCCAGACGTTAATTAGGACACAGCAATAATTGAGGTCGTACACGCTCCATTTGGTACATACAGAAAGCATCTTCATCCAAATCATTTGCCTTTATATATCACAGAAGCTGTCTTCTTTTAACTCTCTCTGCAAGGATTTGATTTTAAAACAAGAACCTTCATGAAACGTAATAGATTTTCATGTCATTCCCCAGCAGCCAAAATCTGAAATCATCTCACCTACAGCCGATTCATAATATGCACATGAGTGCTTAGTTTCATCTGCGATGGCATATGGATTCTTCAAGGAGTTTTACCAACTATCTGACGCTTATCTACGCTTCCTGTACCACTGCGGTATGAAGTCATTAGTAATCGTGGTACAGTTAGCCTGGGTCATCCGTACTCGGTAAACACGCTATATTCAGTCTGACTGCGAATAACTTCCTACAGCTAAAAGTGGCAATGAAGTCAACTCAAAGCAATTTTGAGTCTTGTATGAATCAAAGACGATGGCAGATATAGCTGGAGCCATCCGTTGGCAAACTTGACGATACGCGTCGAGTCAGTCTTCATGTGTGCATACTCTGAAAAGGACTCGTTCGAACATGTGCCCCAACTAATAAGTGCAGGTCAATTTTGTCACGCTTGGAACTGCAGGTTAGGAGTCTGAGGTGATCTTGTATTCAGCTCATAGAATTGTCTACGTGTAAGAGCTCTCCCATGAGTACAGCAGTACTCTCTACTAAAACTCTCCATGTCAGGTATCAAAACTTTAAATCTGCTACATTGTTATCTTTCGTATTAAAAGTGACTAACAGAACTTATCTTGGAGAATAAATGTCCATTCTGTAACGGGGTGTGTCCGAAACAACCGGACAGATTTCAACTATGTGCCTGACTGGGACTCGAACCAGAAACCATTGTATTTCACTAGCAAACGCCCTACCGACTCAGCTGCGTGCACTGCTATATTTCATGCCTTACTTGCAAGCGACGGTAAATGAACGGTCTCAGGAGTCCCTTTCAAACAGTCAACTGATCCTGATATAACTTTCACGAGAATGTCACTCGAACTTTAAACATACTTTAATGAATAGTTGTACAGTAACGTGATTTTTTGTTTCATTTATTCTCTTTTTGCAGGTTTGTTCCACAAGGTTATCTGTCAAAGCGGCGTGGCGTCTTTGGAACTGGTGTCGGCTCCTATTAAGGACAGGACGTTTCGCCTGGCACAGTCCCTCGGCTTCACGGGAGACAGTTCAGAGGAACTACTGGCCTTCATGAGAGACCAACCAGCGCAGAAGCTCGTCGAGAATGCACTAAACTGCCTGAGCAAAGAGGTGGGGTAAACGTGTGCAACGTTCACGAGGCGTTATTACGAATGAAACAATACAAGTTTGTGTTCTGCAATACTGTGGACTGTCTCTGTCGATTAGGAAAAGCAGAGAATGCAGTCGCTGGTACCTTTTGCGCCAACCATAGAACCGGACAGCGTGAAGGACGCGATCATCACACAGAGTCCTATGGAAATCTTGAAGAGTGGCAAGTTCAACAAAGTGCCCACCATCTTAGGTGTCTGTTCTCGTGAAGGAATAATGTTCATTGGAGGTAGGTATAAACGGCGCCTCCGACATAACTCCTGAACACATAGACTCTAATTTAGGAGGTGAAGAATGACATGTTCCGGAAGGATAAAGGACTGTAGATTTATCTTTATACTACTCGAAAACTGAACCTTTCATTTGTATATAAATCAGTCTTTGGTATTTTTCTTACTGATGCCGTTGACATTGTCAGTATTGTCTCTAATGTCTAATATTCATTACGTTGTTACTGTTGTGGGCTTCTGTCCAGAGACTGGTTTGATGCAGCTCTCCATGCTATCCTGTGCAAGCTGCTTCATCTCTCAGTACCTACTGCGAACTACATCCTTCTAAATCTGCTTAATGTACTCATCTCTTGGTCTTCCTCTATGATTTTTACCCACCACGCTGCCCTCCAATACTAAATTGGTGATCCCTTGATACCTCAGAATATGTCGTACCAACCGATCCCTTCTTCTAGTCAAGTTGTGCTACAACTTTCTCTTCTCCCCAATTCTGGTCAGTATCTCCTAGGACCCGTGGTCTAGGGGTAGCGTCTTTGATTCATAATCTAAACGTCTTCGGTCCCGGGTTAGATCCCCGCCACTGCCTAAATTTTGATAAATAATCAGCATTGGCGGCCGAGGACTTCCGGCATAAGAAGTCAGCCTCATTCTGACAACGGCCTTGTCAAAGAGGGCGGAGGAGCGGTAGAGGTTCAGGGCACTCTCTTGTCCTAGGGGTGGGAAATTGCCCCTAAAGGCGGAAGAATCAGCAATGATCAACGACATGAGGATGCAGAAGGGAATGGAAACCACTGCATTAAAGACACTTAACGTGTATCCACAGGACATGTGGCCTGTAATTGAAGAACTGTCATGATGATCTCTCCATTGGCAAAAGATTCCAGAATAGTCCCCCATTCGGATCTCCGGGAGGGGACTGCCAAGGGGGAGGTTACCATGAGAAAAAGATTGAATAATCAACGAAAGGATAACGTTCCACGAGTCGGGGCGTGGAATGTCAGAAGCTTGAACGTGGTAGGGAAACTAGAAAATCTGAAAAGGGAAATACAAAGGCTCAATCTAGATATAGTAGGGGTCAGTGAAGTGAAGTGGAAGGAAGACAAGGATTTCTGGTCAGATGAGTATTGGGTAATATCAACAGCAGCAGAAAATGATATAACAGGTGTAGGATTCGTTATGAATAGGAAGGTAGGGCAGAGGGTGTGTTACTGTGAACAGTTCAGTGACCGGGTTGTTCTAATCAGAATCGACAGCAGACCAACACCGACAACGATAGTTCAGGTATACATGCCGACGTCGCAATCTGAAGATGAACAGATAGAGAAAGTGTATGAGGATATTGAAAGGGTAATGCAGTATATAAAGGGGGACGAAAATCTAATAGTCATGGGCGACTGGAATGCAGTTGAAGGGGAAGGAGTAGAAGAAAAGGTTACTGGAGAATATGGGCTTGGGACAAGGAACGAAAGAGGAGAAAGACTGTAACAAGTTTCAGCTAGTAATAGTGAATACCCTGTTCAAGAATCACAAGAGGAGGAGGTATACTTGGAAAAGGCCGGGAGCTATGGGAAGATTTCAATTAGATTACATCATGGTCAGACAGAGATTCCGAAATCAGATACTGGATTGTAAGGCGTACCCAGGAGCAGATATAGACTCAGATCACAATATAGTAGTGATGAAGAGTAGGCTGAAGTTCAAGACATTAGTCAGGAAGAATCAATACGCAAAGAAGTGGGATACGGAAGTACTAAGGAATGACGAGATACGTTTGAAGTTCTCTAACGCTATAGATACAGCAATAAGGAATAGCGCAGTAGGCAGTACAGTTGAAGAGGAATGGACATCTCTAAAAAGGGCCATCACAGAAGTTGGGAAGGAAAACGTAGGTACAAAGAGGGTAGCTGCGAAGAAACCATGGGTAACAGAAGAAATACTTCAGTTGATTGACGAAAGGAGGAAGTACAAACATGTTCCGGGAAAATCAGGAATACAGAAATACAAGTCGCTGAGGAATGAAATAAATAGGAAGTGCAGGGAAGCTAAGACGAAATGGCTGCAGGAAAAATGTGAAGACATCGAAAAAGATATGATTGTCGGAAGGACAGACTCAGCATACAGAAAGTCAAAACAACCATTGGTGACATTAAAAGCAACGGTGGTAACATTAAGAGTGCAACGGGAATTCCACTGTTAAATGCAGAGGAGAGAGCAGATAGGTAGAAAGAATACATTGAAAGCCTCTATGAGGGTGAAGATTTGTCTGATGTGATAGAAGAAGAAACAGGAGTCGATTTAGAAGAGATAGGGGATCAAGTATTAGAATCGGAATTTAAAAGAGCTTTGGAGGACTTATGGTCAAATAAGGCAGAAGGGATAGATAACATTCCATCAGAATTTCTGAAATCATTGGGGGAAGTGGCAACAAAACGACTATTCACGTTCGTGTGTAGATTATATGAGTCTGGCGATATACCATCTGACTTTCGGAAAAGCATCATCCACACAATTCCGAAGACGGCAAGAGCTGACAAGTGCGAGAATTATCGCACAATCAGCTTAACAGCTAATGCATCGAAGCTGCTTACAAGAATAATATACAGAAGAATGGAAAAGAAAATTGAGAATGCGCTAGGTGACTATCAGTTTGGCTTTAGGAAAAGTAAAGGGACGAGAGAGGTTATTCTGGCGTTACGGCTAATAATGGAAGCAAGGCTAAAGAAAAATCAAGACACTTTCATAGGATTTGTCGACCTGGAAAAAATATAAAATGGTGCAATATGTTCGAGATTCTGAAAAAAGTAGGGGTAAGCTATAGGGAGAGACGGGTCATATACAATATGTACAACAACCAAGAGGGAATAATAAGAGCGGACGATCAAGAACGAAGTGCTCGTATTAAGAAGGGTGTAAGACAAGGCTGTAGCCTTTCGCCCCTACTCTTCAATCTGTACATCGAGGAAGCAATGATGGAAGTAAAAGAAAGGTTCAGGAGTGGAATTAAAATACAAGGTGAATGGATATCAATGATACGATTCGCTGATGACATTGCTATCCTGAATGAAAGTGAAGAAGAATTAAATGATCTGCTGAACGGAATGAACAGTCTAATGAGTACACAGTATGGTTTGAGAGTAAATCGGAGAAAAACGAAGGTAATGAGAAGTAGTAGAAATGAGAGCAGCGAGAAACTTAACATCAGGATTGATGGTCACGAAGTCAATGAAGTTAAGGAATTCTGCTACCTAGGCAGTAAAATAACCAATGACGGACGGAGCAAGGAGGACATCAAAAGCAGACTCGCTATGGCAAAAAAGGCAAAAGAGAAGTCTACTAATATCAAATACCGGCCTTAATTTGAGGAAGAAATTTCTGAGAATGTACGTCTGGAGTACAGCATTGTATGGTAGTGAAACATGGACTGTGGGAAAACCGGAACAGGAGAGAATCGAAGCATTTGAGATGTGGTGCTATAGACGAATGTTGAAAATTAGGTGGACTGATAAGGTAAGGAATGAGGAGGTTCTACGCAGAATCGGAGAGGAAAGGAATATGTGGAAAACACTGATAAGGAGAAGGGACAGGATGATAGGACATCTGCTAAGACATGAGGGAATGACTTCCATGGTACTGGAGGGAGCTGTAGAGGGCAAAAACTGTAGAGGAAGACAGAGATTGGAATACGTCAAGCAAATAATTGAGGAAGTAGGTTGCAAGTGCTACTCTGAGATGAAGAGGTTAGCACAGGAAAGGAATTCGTGGCGGGCCGCATCAAACCAGTCAGTAGACGGATGACCAAAAAAAAATCTCCTCATTAGTTATGTGATCTACCCATCTAATCTTCAGTATTATTCTGTAGCTCCACATTTCGAAAGCCTCTATTCTCCTCTTGTCTAAACTATTTATGGTCCATGTTTCACTTCCATCCAGTTATGGAAGGTATTATTGACTTCTTTTACCAGGCAAATTTACGTAATTTTTCGAAAGTCGTTTTAACAGTGATTGCCAGCAAGTGCATGGAAAAATGTACAGGTGGTAACAACCCCTAACACGGATCGCCGAAACGTTTCTGTTTGTCGTAATTATGTTTTACACTGCTGCTCATTATACTTAGCAGCACGGGAAGAAATACAAGTATTTTACTTATTTTGCAGACACAGTGTGGCAGGAGGATAAGATTAAACTGGTACGTGATCTGTAGACATAAAGGACGCAAAACTTAGTACAAATAGGTGCCTATGTCGTTCTATATTTTTTCCTCTCTATTCTACAGTCGATCAATTGTAGTGATTGTCGATTGTGGCTTAACGATCTCTCGGCAGCCCAAGACGAAATGTTTTCAGTGAGTGAGAGATCTCAAGAAAGTGCTGGCCAGGCAACATTCGAACATCTTTTTATCGAGCTAGACGATGGTTAACATTCCCTCTTGCGTTATCATGTTCAAATGTGACGTTACGGAGACCTTGAAGATAGAGCACAACCACTGACTTTAACGCACCAGAAATGTAACAGTTGCTGTCCAAATTACCGGCTTTGGGAACCAGAGATCATGAGGTTGAATATCTGGCTTCACAACATACACTCATACACGTGCAGGTCTCGTATGACGATGACGGATGCCATCCGTAACGTTTGCTATTCTCAGATTCTCGGCACAAGGCTACGTCCTCCGTGATGCCGTACGCAGAACAGCTTCTCACCTGTACAACCTTTCCTCATATAAAGATTACAGCCTGTTGTCATTCCTGTTGATAAAGAATGCTGAAGTCGTACAATTGGTAGTCTTGGCGTATTTAGAGGGATTAAATTTACACATCAGTTGCTTTTTTCCAGAATAATTCCACTAAATCTGGATCTTCAGTCACCTCCGTAATACAGACTTTGCGCGATTATTTCTAACAGCAGATCTTTTTTTGGAAAAAACATATCGCCTTTCATTAAAATGTTTTTCTCAAACTGGTATGTAATGTACCACTTCAAATGTTAACACTTCTTATAACTGCGTCTAAATACACTCCTGGAAAGGGAAGGGGAAACTTTATTGACACATTCCTGGGGTCAGATACATCACATGATCACACTGACAGAACCACAGGCACATAGACACAGGCAACAGAGCATGCACAATGTCGGCACTAGTACAGTGTATATCCACCTTTCGCAGCAATGCAGGCTGCTATTCTCCCATGGAGACGATCGTAGAGATGCTGGATGTAGTCCTGTGGAACGGCTTGCCATGCCATTTCCACCTGGCGCCTCAGTTGGACCAGCGTTCGTGCTGGACGTGCAGACCGCGTGAGACGACGCTTCATCCAGTCCCAAACATGCTCAATGGGGGACAGATCCGGAGATCTTGCTGGCCAGGGTAGTTGACTTACACCTTCTAGAGCACGTTGGGTGGCACGAGATACATGCGGACGTGCATTGTCCTGTTGGAACAGCAAGTTCCCTTGCCGGTCTAGGAATGGTAGAACGATGGGTTCGATGACGGTTTGGATGTACCGTGCACTATTCAGTGTCCCCTCGACGATCACCAGTGGTGTACGGCCAGTGTAGGAGATCGCTCCCCACACCATGATGCCGGGTGTTGGCCCTGTGTGCCTCGGTCGTATGCAGTCCTGATTGTGGCGCTCACCTGCACGGCGCCAAACACGCATACGACCATCATTGGCACCAAGGCAGAAGCGACTCTCATCGCTGAAGACGACACGTCTCCATTCGTCCCTCCATTCACGCCTGTCGCGACACCACTGGAGGCGGGCTGCACGATGTTGGGGCGTGAGCGGAAGACGGCCTAACGGTGTGCGGGACCGTAGCCCAGCTTCATGGAGACGGTTGCGAATGGTCCTCGCCGATACCCCAGGAGCAACAGTGTCCCTAATTTGCTGGGAAGTGGCGGTGCGGTCCCCTACGGCACTGCGTAGGATCCTACGGTCTTGGCGTGCATCCGTGCGTCGCTGCGGTCCGGTCCCAGGTCGACGGGCACGTGCACCTTCCGCCGACCACTGGCGACAACATCGATGTACTGTGGAGACCTCACGCCCCACGTGTTGAGCAATTCGGCGGTACGTCCACCCGGCCTCCCGCATGCCCACTATACGCCCTCGCTCAAAGTCCGTCAACTGCACATACGGTCCACGTCCACGTTGTCGCGGCATGCTACCAGTGTTTGCGATGGAGCTCCGTATGCCACGGCAAACTGGCTGACACTGACGGCGGCGGTGCACAAATGCTGCGCAGCTAGCGCCATTCGACGGCCAACACCGCGGTTCCTGGTGTGTCCGCTGTGCCGTGCGTGTGATCATTGCTTGTACAGCCCTCTCGCAGTGTCCGGAGCAAGTATGGTGGGTCTGACACACCGGTGTCAATGTGTTCTTTTTTCCATTTCCAGGAGTGTACTTACACTATGTGAGGTGTTCAAGTCGTTCACTCTTAACCTCTTAATCAAATGCTGTCGATTTCTTTCACTTTGTCATAGGGTTTACTTTGCGTACATACACATTTGATGAGGATTACCATTCGGTACACCAAGTGTAAATTTTGTCCAAGTTTTCCTGCATTTACTTACCTTACTGCAGACCACAGCAACGTCTGCGAAGAATCTCGTATTGCTTCTGATCATATTTAATAAATAATTTATGCGTACACATAGTGTTAGAGGTTTGATGCAGTGTACGAGTATAAGCTTGTTTGTACTCAAATTTAAAAAGTAAATTTCAAGTAACTGTTAGTGAGACAACTAGTAAACTCTGATGTTATTTTTCTTACTGCGTGAATTATCTTCTGTGACAACTACTATCCACTGTAAAATTTAGTGTGTTCACAATGAATATTTGTGTACAATGTACTCAGAGAAGCTGGTTTTATGCCAGTCACTGGTACAGTACCTTCTCGATATACTATCTTTCCGTGTAGCTGAATATGAGAAGTATGTTTTAAAATTAATTTTTGCTATATGGTAAATTCACCAACACTGATCGGTTTTCTGGTTTTAACAACACCGCTTAGAGTAGTTTCCAATATTCCAGGATGATACAGTCCTCTTATCTCTTCGGAAAAAAGACGTGTCTTTTCAATTTTATACCACGAACAACACATTTTGCAATCAGGTCGGCAACGAGTAATGCTACTGGAGTTGGAGATTTTTTAGGAGTTTCCAAGAACATAAGTAGGAACTGAACTACTTATTACTCTTCGTTAACAGCCTCCTGGTTACACTAAAATTTTACAGCCCACAGCCTTTAGCGGCCGGTCTCTATTTCAATAAATCTCTGCTCTGAGTGCCACCCAGTTATTCTCTCATAAAACTTCCTTTCTTATGAATCAGCAGCCTGAAGGGTCACTCTGCCAAACGGTCGATAGTTTTATCACGTCATTTTGTTTACCCGATCGTAAAAGAATTTTGTTTAAAAAATACAATCATTACGATATGATAGGTTAGTCATATGTTCAAAATCTCTTTGAAATATTTTTTACTCCTCAGCGGTCCACCATTAAGCGAGCTGTCTCACACACTTTACATTTTAATTCATGAGGGAGCTCTCTCAACATTCACCTTTTTCTCGTCGCATTAGGTCCACGTTGATGTCTACCAATTTCAATGATGACATTTTCAATGAAGTGTTAAAAAAATCCATATATTGCGTATTTGTTTCAGGAAAGATTTTTTTTTTTTTAGCGACGGGTGGTACATTCTTCCTGTAGAAAGTTGAATTTTCAGAGATATATATTCCCTACCAAAGCACTGACCATTTTCCACTAGGAGAACCAGAACTCACTAGTGGATACTCTTTAGTAACTTATACTGAGATAAAACAACAAAACAATTTGCGAACTGAAATAAGATCTACAAACACAATATTGGTTTGTCCATTGTTTCCCCGAAATGTTTGAGATGCTGATGACAGTGAGCGCTACACATTTTCGAGTCACTGACTGAACTACTTTTACCTTTCCACCAGTTGCATCTGGGAAAATGCCTTACCTAGTCAGCAATTAGACGGAAGTTTCTTCTGGCACTTAATTACTCTTCTACCCATGTAGATTCCGAATATCAGTGTAACTAAGGATCACAAATCTTTTTAGTGAAATCCGTTTCCGATCTCTCTTACTTGTATCGTTTATAGTCAATCTTATTGCTTAAAGCACATGGAAGTGGACCATAGGCAATAAAAGCAGTAGTCAATAATATACACCAGAGTGACGTAATCCTGCTAATTCATGTTACACTCACAGTTAATTTACTTCTGTAGAGTCTTTAGCTAACTGTTTAGATGTGATAATCCCTTGTTTAGTTTTCGTACATTGTAGTGTTCGGTTTAGAGACAAGATGAAATGCTACCAACATGTAACACAAGTGCAATGTAAGCAAATTATAGCTGATTTTAACAATAATGAAGCCGGATCAGAAATAACTATGTTATTACTGGGTCAGTGTTTTAATTCTTTGAAAAATCCTTCTTCTGATCGGACTGGTACGGACCACCACTAATTCCTCTCCCGTGACGGTGTCTTCATCTCACAGTAACACTTACACACTATTGTTTAATAGCTCTAATGCAGTATGTCCTTCTCTGAAGTTTATGCTCTATGCAGATTCCACTATTAGCTTGGAAGTTATTTAGCCGGTGTCTCAAAACATGTGTTATCATCCTTCCCTTCGCCTGCCTTCGCCTTTTCACAGAAAAAACTTCTCATTCTTTAACAGCCCACCTAATTTTCAACGTCCTTCCATTGCACCACATCTGAAATGCTACAGATTTCTTCTCTGATGTTCACTACAATACAGTTCTGTACTGCAAATATTTACTACATTCTCAGAATATCCTTATTCAAATTAAGATGTATGTTTGATACTAAAAACCTTCTATTGGTTTTCGTCTTACTTAGGTTTACTCGTAATCAGTAGTCTGTAGTGGTTAAACTGTTCAGTCCATTCAAAATATTTTCTAATTGTGCTTGGTCTTCCGGAGGATAGCAAAGTTGATGCTGAATCATTTATATCCATTCAAACTGAGTTTTAACGCCACTCTTCAACCTTCCTGTTATTTCCATCATTGCTTTTTCTGTAAATATATTGAACTTTAGGAGCGAAAGACTGCAATCCTGTCTTACAACCTTTAAATGCGGAGCACTTCGTTCTTAGTCTTCCCTCTTGTTTCTTGTACGTATTCTACATTGCTAGCCCTTCCTTATAGCTTAAACCTATTTTTCTCATAATTTCAAATATCTTGCACGATCTTACATTTTTTCTATAGATCGACAATTTATATGAACGGGTCTTGAGTTTTCTTGAGCCTTTTTTCCATTATCAAGAGCAAAGTCAGAAAGGTGTCTCTGGTGGCTTTACCTTTCTGAAAGCCAAACCTATCTTCATTTAACAGCTCTTACAATTTCTCTTTCATACTGTGTGTTATTCTTGTCGCGAACTTGGATTCATAAGGCAGTAAGCTGACGTACGATAAATCTCATACTGTTCTGCCCTGCCTATATTCGGGTTTGCATAGACGATATTATTCCAAATGTCCATGGTATATCAGCGCATTCGTAAATTCTATACATCAATTTGAATCGTAGTTTGGTTGCCACTTATCCCCCTTGATATTCGGAAGGAAGACATCCTTACCTGATCGCAAGTCGGTTAAAGCTCTGTTATTCTCTAATAGTGATCCCTCACCCCCCCCCCCCCCCCCAAGGATGTCTTCCATTTAGACTCACATTTGTTCTTCAGTCACGTAACCAAACAAGTGCTCCCTCTTGCAGGGGCCTTCAATGTTCTCATTGAACCTATTTGTTCTCACCTCTGCTTTTAACAGTGGAATTCCCGTGGCACTCGCTATATTTCAAAGAAAATTCTTTTGACTTTTCCTTAATCTAAGTCAGATTATCCGAAAACCACTTCCTTTTTTTTCGATTTCATCACATTTTTCCACAGTAATTTCACCTGGGCTATCCCGCACACCATATTTATTTCATTCCTAAGTCGATTATTTTTATATGTACGTCTCTTTCACAAAGTATTCTTTTTACTTCCTTCTGTTAGCCGGCCGCGGTGGTCTCGCGGTTAAGGCGCTCGGTCCGGAACCGCGCGACTGCTGCGGTCGCAGGTTCGAATCCTGCCTCGGGCATGGATGTGTGTGATGTGCTTAGGTTAGTTAGGTTTAAGTAGTTCTAAGTTCTAGGGGACTGATGACCACATATGTTAAGTCCCATAGTGCTCAGAGCCATTTGAACCTTCTGTTGTTGACAAGTTGAAGCAGTTCTTAGCAATTACATTTATTGTACCTATAGGGTGACAAGTATTGATGTATCTAACATAAAAACTTTTTAACAGTTTGCGTCAGGGCACTCAAACTGCGTGGCCGCGGAAGCAAGGCATGATGGGAATTAGTGTACGCACGCGCACGCGACTTCTTGCTGTCATTTGGATGGGTTCCTCAATAAGCAAAATTGGTGCGTTTGGGGGACTGTGAATGCTCATTTCACTATCGAGAAGTCTCTTCACTCTCAACGGTTGACTGTATGGTGTGCAATGTCTAATCACGCAACAATCGGTGCGATATTCCATGATGGCACGGTCAGAACCGAATTGTACATGAAGGTTTTGGAATATGGTATTATTTCCATTAACCAAAGTAATCCAGATTTCGACAAGATGAGGTTCGTGCAAGACGGAGCTCGACTCCACCGAAGCAGGAGAGTGTTTTATGTCTCGGAGAAGCATTTTGGTACCGCATTCTGGCTCTGGGGCAGCCAGAGGCTACTGGCATTGCCTTCGATTGGCCGCCATATTCTCCGGGCCTGAACACATGCGACTCCTTTCTCTGGGGCTCTATTAAAGAAAAGGTGTACAGCAATAACACAAAATAATTTCTGAGCTGAAAATAGCCATTCAGAAAGTCATGGACAGCATCGATGTTCCGATATTTCAGCAGGTCACGCAGAATTTCACTATTCGCCTGCGCCTCATCATCGCCAATGATGGCAGGCATATCGAAAATGTCATAACCTAAATCCGAATATCTGTAGTGACGTTTACATGTTAAATAAAGTGTGTGCACTCAGTAGGTTGTAACTAACATCCGGTTTTTTTTTCACATAGTTCAATAATTGTCACCCAGTATGTTAGTAGTCCAACTTCATTGACTGTTTTATTACTGAGTTGTTATCCTAGTCTACATTTGCTCTTGAATATATCTTACTATTAAATACATGATTTCGGAGCTCTATCTGTGAACGATGTAATGAAGCTGTAATCTTCCCATCACTCCGAATCTTTCCCAAATACATTTCCTGTCTCCCTCTGTGAAAGATTACTTCATTTCTGTCATTTGTAAAGTCCACTGCATGAGAATGTTTAACTGCTTTCACCAGAACTGACGGAGAACAAGGGAACTATGCGGGAGCTCAACACAAACTTCCAGAGGCTGTTGCCAACTGACATTCCTGTTAAGAGGGAGGAACGCATCACCGTTGCTCGAGACATTAAGAGGTTCTACTTTGAAAATCAACCTCTGGAAGATTCAACCGTCGAAATGTATGCTGATGTAAGTCCAACGTAGTTAGTATAATTAATTTCTTCTTTCCTTAGACAGCTCTGTGTATAAATGTATGTATAATTTTACTGCAGCCAAACACACTCAATATCTCGCAGGGAAATTTTGAGAAAATTAGCAACATTTTATTTCTAGCAAAATGTTTTTGAAAGAAATAACACAAAACTGTAATGTGGCCCCGGAGCTTAACATAATGAAACAGTGAAAGCGAACACGTTTTATACACCAAATATGACATCTACCAGGAGAATGAAAAAGCAGTTTCTCTGTGTTTGTACATGGCTAATTTGTACCCTACAGATTGAGAACGTATTCTGAAGCCACAGAATTATGCTGCTCACCGCATAAGCGAAAAAATAATGAGGCAAATTAGAAAACATACACTTCATTGAGAATGTTCTAAGTATCAAACAAGGAAACTGACGATCTAAGCGACAATAAGAAAGTCACGCTATCTCATTCTGGAACCCCGAAATATACTCGTATGTACATAAATATCACCGTTACCGGTTTATAACACATATGTTTACCTTCGTTACATTTTTTTATGTTTATGTTAGTTGCCTGTTTCTTGCCAGCTACTAACAACAGCAATTTTAAAATAAAGTTAACTGCTATCTGCAGACAAATTGTCGATTCACAACTGTTAACGGCGCTACTTGTGTAAACAATTAGCATTGCTTAACATTGCTGATTGCTGTTTTCTTCTGTGTAAGGATCAACTTATTTTTGTACACAGCCACACTCTGAAAAATTTCTGCGGTTTCTGAGAAAAAAAAAAAAAAAAACAGGAAGTAAGTGTTTGTAGAAAGCGCCTTTACTACTGGGGCCCCCCGTTATATCTGCGATAACACAAATACAGAAATACAACATTAGGTGTTTAGCTAGTACAAATGAAATGAATGAGTTACCACTTCCGACTTTTTTTTTTTTTTTAATTTTGGAAAATTTAAAATAATAGCGTATGTAATCATCATTTAAGTTTCACAGATTCTTAAAAAGATCTATAATGAAATTTTAACATTTCACCTTACAAATTCATTATGTAACTTCTATAATATACAACCATAGCTTGGCTCAAAGATGTCTGATAGACTTTCACCTTGGTTTGTCACCTGGATGAAGTCAAGGAGCATGCAACAGTGTATAGGGAACAGGGAAGCACCGAAGAACGCGTTTTGTGAAAAGCTCTTCATATTTATTGGAAGATCGTCATCAATTATATCTATTTTATTGTGTGTTCTTTACTTCCGCTCAGAGACTCTATACATTCCAAATGCACAGTTCCTTCGCCGAATATGGTTCAAATGGCTCTGAGCACTATGGGACTCAACATCTTAGGTCATAAGTCCCCTAGAACTTAGAACTACTTAAACCTAACTAACCTAAGGACATCACACACACCCATGCCCGAGGCAGGATTCGAACCTGCGACCGTAGCAGTCCAGCGGTTCCGGACTGCAGCGCCAGAACCGCTAGACCACCGCGGCCGGCTTCGCCGAATAAATATGGTTACAGTTTTAAATATGTTACGTTTGTCTTTCTTTACGAGAGAAGTTACACATGTCATTCCAAACTAATACCTTTAGCAGCAAGAATGGCGCAGTGTTAGGAGTGAGTACAAGCTTTGAGTTTGCTGCAAGAAGCCACAGTACTACTGTACTATGGATAACAAGTGCATCACAGTGTGGGTGCAGCAGTTGTAAGTGTGAACTATGCGCAGCATAACGTCGGAATTGAACTCCGATTCGCCGTACAATTCTGGCGGTATATGGACCAAATATAGTGTCACGCACAGGCATAAAGAAATGGTGCCAACAATTTCACGAAGTCCGCAAAGACATGGATGACGCTTATCGCCAAGGCTGGCCATCGAGATCGACCAAATACGTTAACGACCAGGTAGTCAAATCGAGTTGCTGAATCGCAACGGACGCAATTTTCAAACGATGAGGACGTTAACACAGCGTTTCTCGAATGGCTCCGTGAGAAGGTACCGACCGTCGGTTACAGCTACTTGGAGACAATGTTGTGATGTATCTCTGTGAAACTCAAGTCTAGTCCATAACTGAATAAAAGTTACTTGGTCTCCTTTAACAAAATGCAACTTGCTTTTTGAAGTGACCTCGTAATTTCCTTTTAATTAAACAACCTGCTACTGATTTTGAAGCTTTTCTCTATGTCTTGTCTCTTCATCTGTTCTGAAGTACTAAACCCAAAATATGCTTTGCATGTTCCACTCTGCCTTGCAATATCGTCCTTCTATTGTTACTTGCAGTAAATTCCAATCATGGATGCCATGGAAAATTATAAAGTAATTCGGTGGGGATCCCCTATGCTGCTATCTTATAAATAGTACACAATAAAAGCTTGAGCTTCAAGTCGATCGTCAAATGGTTTCTCTGGTTTCCTTCACTTTGCACAGATGTAAATTGTTGACGCCAATAAGAAGTGATCCAATTCAATACCCTTTCCTCGACAAACTTTAGTGGCTACAATCTGTCCAGGAGATCCCTCATTTATTATTATAGAATTTATAATAGATCTATATCCTCTTGATGAACAGGTAAATTTGTGAATATTTTTCTTCCTAAATAAATTATTACTAATTTTTGCATGATTAAATGTAGCACATTCTCGAAGTATTGTTCCGATATAACGCAAAATACACAACTCTGAAAGCACACTCAGAATTATGGGAACGCTTTATTAGCAGTATTGAGCACGATCTACATGGCATAACAACTACCACCTATAAAGTGATGAAATCACTGAACAGACAAAGAAAGGATCGTAAGTATGTGGTAATAATATAGGACAGTAGGGGCAAGTAGCTCATTATAAAAAATTATGGTATGATGATAGTCTAATCCAGATATTATCTGAACTTAATTGTATGAAAGATCTAGACGGTGATGATTTGGGAGGAAGGAAGGTAGACGGTGATGATTTGGGAGAAATATATATATATATATATATATATATATATATATATATATATATATATATATATATATATATATAGCCCGGTTTTAGGAAGTTATCTGACATTGTAATTGAATACGACTTTAAAACAATCAAAACACGTTCATAATATCTGTCGACGTACAATGTCGCATGAGAATGTAAAATGATGCGCGACGGTCTAAATTCTCAGGGATATGACATCGCAAGGACGGCTGTAGGTGATGCATTTTATTTCATAAACGTCAGATATCTCTAGTACCTTTACCTTCCCTAAAACCAGGCTGTTCCTTATACAACAGATCCTGAGAATTTAGACCGTCCTGCATAATTTTACGTTGTCAAGCGACATTTCATATCGACAGATATTATGAACGTGTTTTGATTGTTTTAAGGTCGTATACAAACGCAATGTCAGGTGTATCTAGGACCTCGACCTTCCCTAAAACCGGACTTTTACTCGTATAACAGATCCTTGGTTTTATTTTACATATATATGAATGAAAAAGGAAACTATGGATGGATCCGCTGTATGACGAAAAGCCTTGTTTTAAGGAAGGTAAAGGTACTACAGAGTTTTGACGATTATGAAATGAGATGCAACACCTACAGCCGTCCTTGTGACGTCATTTATTATATGGCTACCAGTTTCGGTGCTTCAGTACACCATCATCAGGTATATATATATATATATATATATATATATATATATATGAGCATTTACATTGTCAAGCGATATTTTATGTCGACAAATATTATGAGCGTGTTTTGATTGTTTTAAAGTCGTATTCAAACGCAATGTCAAATATGTATAGGACCTTGACCTTTCCTAGAGAGAGAGAGAGAGAGAGAGAGAGAGAGATAGAGAGAGTCACTATCCAGGATGCATGAGTTGTTGAACCGATTGTGCTATAGTTCTCGCACTCTCCCCATGCTGTCTTCCGGATGGCGTGGACAATATTTTTCTCAAAAGTCATTTAGTTGGCACTTCCAGCAATGACTTAAGAATTCCAAAGGCAGATTTTCTATTCCTTCTGCCTTATTTGTTCGCCAATCTTCTTAAGCTCTATTAAACGCTTCTGAGGGATCAAATACGACCTCCTTATCGACCCCAACTTCTTCTTTTGTCATCAGACACTTCCTCCCCTCGCAGAGCGTCTCAGTGTACTGTTTCCACCTGCCCTGTGTCGCCTGTGTGTTTCACAACTGGATTCCTAATATCTCTTAAAGTTGACGACCAGGCCTTTAATTTCACCGATGACTGCTTTGACTCTTCTATAACCTGAATCTGTCCTTCCGGCGACCAGATAACTTTCCATTTTTTACACTTTTGATGCAGCCAATTAATTTCCTTCCTAAGTGACTTGTATTGCAGTTTTACTTCGTTTTCATGAATATTTTTACACAATTAAAGCAATTCTTCTGTTATCCATGGCTTCTTCACAGTTACCTTCTAGTTCCATAGCTTCCTGTCCAACGTCTGATATCTCCTTTTTAGGGATGTCCATTTTTCTTACTCTTACTTGCCTACTGAGGTGTTCATTATGAAATTATCTACGCCATCAGGCAACCTGAAATTCACTTCAGCGTTAATCAGTACCTCAGTTGCCATTTCTCTACACATCGGTTCTTCGTGGCCAGGGTAAGTAGTGCAACTGGCAATGAGAGTACGTTCCCTCTCTTCCTCTGTAACATAAATAACAAGCAGATTACAGCTTATGAATTGTTTATATCAATCATATTCTTTATATTCAACGAACACTAGTTCCTAATTGATTTTCTGTACGATTATTGGTGCGTATACCTCCGATCACGGAGACCTCTGTCGAAAGTCTCTAAAAAAATATTTCTATATTTCTTATGTGACGATGTTTTTGTGTTGCATAGCACACAAAATAGTGTCTCAACGTGTCACTAAAATTCAAAGAACGTTTCATTGCGTGGGGCACGATACGTGGGGATTCGGCACTTTCACTGTCACCACTGCGTAGTAACGCCTCACGACCCTCTTCCGCGCCACTGTTTTCTTTGGTTTAGCCTAAATGAAAGAATGCCACACTTCCTTTCGAATATGTTGATAATGAATAAGTATCGTTTTTAGCCAGGACTACAGAGTGAACCTATAATCCTCCAAAAGTCTGGCAGCTGTATTAGAGCTTACGAACGAGGTTGATGAATCTAAGTCTTAAGACCTTTCTCTTGTTACAGCTGCGCGGTGACATCGTCTTCTATTACCCTGCCCTTGTGGCGGCACGGGTGCAGTCTGCAGTCGCCGGAGCACAGCCGGTGTATTTCTATCACTTCGACGTCGTCACCAATCTTAACATGTCCAAGAAGATCTTAACTAAAGAAGACATTGCAGGTAAACAAATAATTCTGGACATGAAAATCTCCTAGCATTTTTCGAGCACAAATTACAGAATATCGAAGTCCCATACTTAATCGAAGTATAAGAGGCGATCAGAAGGTTCCCGATAGAATGCCGTGCAGTCCAGAATCGGTATGCTGAACAGGAAAATTTGCCATGACCATGATCCAATTTTCCAACCGATGCACCAGGTTCAAGATATCCGTTTGGTAAAACAACGTGTCCTCCTGCGCTAAGAAGTCCATAACTGCCTGCTGCACGTCCTCCTCCGACAGGCATTCAAGGCCTCTTATAAGGGACCGAAGGCTTTATGTTCATGTGGTGGGGTACCAAGACTGAAAGACGGGCGCTCGAGTGTCGAGTGTACTGGAGAAGGCTGGCTTCCAGATCGACCGACATCTTATGTCAAATCGCGTCCAGCACTGAACATGGCGCACCATTCCATAACGTTGGTTTTCGACAGCCATGCTGCCTCCATTCTTCATTCTCCAGTCCATACCTAACGGTGTTTGTCCCCCGGCAGCCAAGAAAAGAATAATAGCCCGTTGATCCCGTTAGGACTCACTTGTTAATAATGTCGAAATTATAGCTGTGAGGACGGTTCGTGAGTCGTACTTGGGTAGCTCAGTCGGTAGAGCACTTGCTCGCGAAAGGCAAAACTCCCGAGTTCGAGTCTCGATCCGGAACACAGTTTTAATCTGCCAGGAAGTTTCATATCAGCGCACACTTCGCTGTAGAGTGAAAATTTCATTCTAGAAACATCCCTCAGGCTGTGGCTAAGTCATATCTCCGCAATATCCTTTCTTCCAGGAGAGCTAGTTCTGCAAGGTTCGCAGGAGAGCTTCTATGAAGTTTGGAAGGTAGGAGACGAGGTGCTGGCAGAATTAAAGCTGTGAGGACGGGGCGTGAATCGTGCTTGGGTAGCTCAGTTGGTAGAGCACTTGCCCGCGAAAGGCAAAAATCCCGAGTTCGAGTCTGGTCCGGAACACAGTTCTAATCTGCCAGGAATTTTCATATCAGCGCACACTCCGCTGCAGAGAGGAAATTTCATTCTAGAATGTCATCATAATTTACGTTTTCGCATTTATCTCTCACACGTCGCAAAGTCACGAATGTCAAAGTAATCTCCCGCATATTTTCCAGTGCTTATATATCCGAAATGAAGTGGCGCTATGATGCATACACGCTGCAGGAGCGCCCTAAAGGGAAACTTTTTGATCACCTTTATAAAAAGTTACAGGTGTAATTGTATGATTTCATGTTGAACCACTTTTAAAGAAAATAAATAGTATACTATCTAACAGACCCTGCAGTGATAATTGATTATATTTATAGGAGCCTCTCATGGCGATGACGTCGGCTACTTGTTCTCGGGAGAAATGTATAAAGACGTACCCAAAGGACCAGAAACAGTGGAAGGAAAAGTAATAGCGCGTATGACCCGTATGTGGACGAACTTCGCCACTAAGGGGTAAGTACTGTAGCTGAATAGTACTATAACTTGCGATAATATATCTCTGTCGTTCTATACTGTAGATGTGGATATTCTTCATCAACTCGACTTACACAATGACAAGGTATTTAGTTCTAAAATAAAATAAAAACACACTTGTCAACATAAGAACTGAAATACGTAATAACAAAGGTATGTAAACTCGTCGTACAAAACACTTGTAATCCCCTTAACAGTACACGCTGGTACTTTTTGGAGCAGAATTGCTTATGTTCGGTCATGTGACCATCCACTACAGGTGTAAGTCAGGGCAGTGTAGTGCGGTGTACGTGCTAGTCAGTTGTATGGGATCAGAGCAGTGAGATCGGTCGACGTGATGACGTGACTAACTTACAGAAGCCATATAGCCTAGACTTTCCATGACCATACAGCGAATAAAGTTGGCCGATTTGTTGTACCACCTTGCACCGTCTATCGTAATAGCTAGGTAGGACAAGTCTGCTAAATTTCCATGAAATAATGGATCACTTTCGTTGCGCCTCCGGGGTTGTAAACTTAATTATTCCAAGGATCGTATAAAGAATTTCAACAGCGTTCAGAGCATAGTTGTTTCTTATTGGTCAGTGGGTCGCATGCGATTGAAAATGGAGAAAACCAAATTTCGTGCTGTTATTAAACATATTCGTTTGAGGGTGTGATCTGCCGTACAACTAAAAACAGAACTGGATGAAGTTCAGAGTCTGCAACATCACTAAAGACCATTTACTTTTCAATCAATAAATTTAAAAGTGGTCGGAAAAGCACTGAACACGAAGCACGGTCCTTCTCTCCAGTTGTGATCACCGCAATGGAAACGGTTGGCAAAGTCAACGATAAGATAACGCAAGATCGCCGAATTAAAATCCGTGTGATTGCTGAGGCTGTAGGCATCGGAACTGAGAGAATGCATAATATCCTGCAAAGAGGATTGGCAATGAAGAAGATGTGTGCGTGGTGGGGTGCCGCGATTGCTAACAATCGATCAAAAGCGCATCTCACACAACAATTCAGCCGAATGTCTGGCGATGTTTAATCGCAGTCCACAAGACTTTTTGCGTCAGTTTGTAACTGCTGATGATACATAGGTCCATCATTACTTCAAATGGCTCTGAGCACTATGGACTTAACATCTATGGTCATCAGTCCCCTAGAACTTAGAACTACTTAAACCTAACCAACCTAAGGACATCACACACATCCATGCCCGAGGCAGGATTCGAACCTGCGACCGTAGCAGTCGCGCGGCTCCGGACTGAGCGCCTAGAACCTCCATCATTACTCACCAGATTCCAAACAGCAGTCAAAGAAGTTCACTGAAGAAAGCAAGGATCATTTTTTGTCTGCTAGTAGAGTGTTTAGGTGTCTACCACTGGTTTCTTTTAGTTGTTTGGATTTCCAGGGAATAATTCTATAGAAAACATGGAAATATACAGAAACATTTCTAAACTCTGTTCTTCATTTTTGGATCTACTGAAACTTGCTTTGCCTCAAAGAAGACCTAGATGGGCACACAAAAATTTGCTCTTTTTCCAGGATAAATCACCATCCTACACATCAGTGATAATAGTGGCGGAAGTTGCTGAAATGGGCATTACATTGGTTCCTCAGCCACCCTATTAGTGATAGTTGCAGTCAAGGAGTATTTTTGCAGTCAACTATTATTTTCATAGTTTGACAGAACGTATTTTTCCTATTGGATGAAAAAGCTGGAGCATCGCTGTAACAACCGTATACCCCTCGAAAGAAACTATGTCGAGAAGTAAGGAAAAATGTTTACGAAACAAACTTTTTTATCAGACTTATCAAATCACCTTCGAACTAAGTATAGCCATGTAACATGCCGTAAGAGCAGTAGGTGTATAAAAATCCTAACCGACCTAGACCGGAGACATGTGTTACACCTTACTACCGACTGTCGGTTTGAAACCCGACAGGAATTGCTGCTATCAGTGAATGCAGCCCCATATCAACCAGTTTTCGAACAATCATTGCGAAAGAGACTGCATGGAAGGAAAACTTGGATTCAGGTGCCTCGCAAATGACCAGTGCTTCCTGCGACACTGCCTGACAGCCAGCTGGAAGCGTGCTGAGTGGTCCAAAGAGTTGAGATTTGGCCCTATTTCAGATGATTTAAGGCGATGAATGCACAGAAAGCCCGACGAAGTGTTTATTCCGCAGTGGGTGGAGGGCTGCGTTTAGGTTGGAGAAGATTCTGTGATGCTAGTGAGAGTTAATTTCGTGAACTGGAGCCAGGTCATAAGTCTATCGCAGGGCTTAACAACTGGCCGGTTTTGAGCACGAGTACTCGCGTCTGCTCAGGCACCTGCTCGCGAGCAGCTGCAAGGTCGCGGAGTGGGCGGGGAGGGGAGGGAGGGGAAATGCGCGCGCACGTTTGACTAGGGCCGCAGCGTGCCTATTGAATTCGCGCCGACTGTGAAACGTTTAAAGTACTACGATCAGCTCGTAACAGTCACTTCGCTGGTTAAGAATCATGTGAAGTCGCCGTTGTGTAACCCCAACCATGCTTTCGCAGTTCAACCCCCATTGGGAGGAATTGTATCTGTTTACTGAAAAAGATGGTGTTGCAAAATGATTAGTATGTAACAAAACGCTGAATTCTTTTACGAAATTTAATTTGCAGCGACATTATATGTCATACCACGCGAAAGACTACGGACGTGGAAAATGTGATTGACCAGATCGTGCACAGGAAGTTATTAAACTTAAAAGGAAGCTATCCGAAGAAGATCTGGACGACGAAGAAAAATTAACTGAGGCAGCTCTCAGAGTGAGTTACAAAATTGCTTTATTTTTAGCAAAATCCCTGCACCCCTTCACTGATGGCGATTTAATAAAAGATGGTTTTGTAGTTGCAGCGGAACATTTGTGTCTATCTCAAGCTGAACAGTTTCGGATTGTGCCATTATCTGACATGACCATTATGCGTCGCATACAGGACATGGCAGACGACGTCCAGAGCCAGTTTGCAAATATCTGTAAAGATTTTATGGCGTATTCTCTAGCTCTAGACGAAAGTGTTGATATCACTGGAACAGCGCAGCTTGCCATATTTATTAGAGGTGTTAATAGAGATCTTCAGGTGAGGGAGGAGCTCCTCGATGTAGTAGCCATGAAGAACACAACAACCGGAGGTGATATTTTAAGTAGCGTTGAAGAAAGTGTTGAAAATATAGGATTGTCGTGGAATTCTTTAGTTTCAGTGTCTACAGATGGTAGAAACATACACTAAGCTAATAAAATTATGAGGCATGTGTACATTCTCCTTTATTTGTTTCATTTGTCGCAGTAATAATTCGTGTGTGATATCCCTGCAGGTGGCCGCGGATTTACATCGACTGGCGGCAGCTGTTGTGTACCCCACATGACTCTCCCCACTCTCCGCTCTAGTCCGCTGGTCCGGTAGTGGGGGTAGCGTGCTCGCGCTGCTCCGTGCTCGCGCCTTGCTGCTCACAGCTTGCTCCGCGAGCACGTATGTTGTGAAGCCCTGGTCTATCGCGTCCTCCACCATTCCATCCGACGCGGAGTGCGACCAGGTTGTGAGGGAAGGGACCAGGAGTGATAGAAGTATAAAAAGGGTATAAATAATTATAGCGAAGACGCCCATTCTACAGCTATCACCTAAGAGTTACGGCAAGGTACGCAGTCGAGATATCGTGTTACATAAAGGACTGTATACACTCTAGAGCAATACAAACGTGCTGAGATCACTCGTTGCATGTCGTCCACTGAACAGTCACGACGCATTTGCTCCAGTCTGTGCCAGTTGCGATGGCTCCCTTTTCTTGTACATCTCCCATGTGAGGTGAGTTTCTGCGAGAACGTACTGCACGTTTTACCTGTTCCAAAAAGCAATCACAGTTGGGTGTAACTCAATCTACGTCTACATCTACATCTCCCATGGATACTCTGCAAAACACAATTAAGTGCTTGGTAGAGGGTTTATCGAACCACCTACACAACTCTCTATTATTCAGTTCTCGTATAGCGCGCGGAAGGAACGAACACATATATCATTCCGTGTGAGCTCTGATTTCTCTTATTTTATCGTGGTGATCGTTTCTCTCTATGTAGTTTGGTGTCAACAAAATATTTTAGCATTCGGAGGAGAAAGTTGGTGATTAGAATTTCCTTGAGATGATTCTCTCGCAACGAAAAACGCCTTTCTTTTAATATTGTCCAGCCCAAATCATGTATCATTTCAGTGACACTCTCTCCCATTTTTCGCGATAATACAAAACGTCCTGTTCTCTTTTGAACGTTTTCGATGTACTCCGTCAGTCATATCTCGTAAGGATTCCACATCACACAGCAGTATTGTAAAAGAGGACGGATAAGCGTAGTGTAGGCAGTCTCCTTAGTAGATCTGTTAATTACCTAAGTGTCCTGCCAATAAAACACAGTCTTTTGTTAGCCTTCCCCACAACATTTTCTGTGTATTCCTTCCAATTTAAGTTGTTCGTAATTGTAATTCCTATGTATTTGACTGATTTATGGTGCAACCGAAGTATAACAAATTCCTTTTAGCACTCATGTGGATGACCTAAAACTTTTCATTATTTAGGGTCTATTGCCAATCTTCGCTCCATCCAGATATCTTTCTAAATCGTTTTGCAATTTGTTTTGATCTTCTGGTTACTTTATTAGTCGATATACGACTGCGTCATCTGCAAACATCCTAAGACCACTGCTCAGATTGTCTCCCATTTCGTTTATATAGATAAGGAACAGCAAAGGGCCTATAGATGTAACACTACCTTGGGGAACGCCAGAAATCACTTCTGTTTCACTTAGTGACTTACCGGCAATTACTACGAAATGTGACCTCTCTGAGAGGGCCGGCCGCTGCCTCGGACATGGATGTGTGTCATGTCCTTTGGTTAGTTAGGTTTAAGTAGTTCAAGATTCTAGGGGACTGATAACCTCAGATGTTAAGTCCCATAGCGCTCAGAGTCATTTTTTTCTCTGACAGGAAATCAAAAATCCAGTCACATAACTGAGACGATATACCATAAGCATACAATTTCACTACATGGCGCTTGTGTCGTACAGTGTCAAAAGCCTTCAGGAAATCCATATACAGGGTGGTCCATTGATGGTGATCGGGCCAAATATCTCACGAAATAAGTGTCAAACTAAAAAACTACAAGGAACGAAACTTGTCTAGCCTGAAGGGGGAAAACCAGATGGCGCTGTGGTTGGCCCGTTAGATGGTGCTGCCATAGGTCAAACGGATATCAATTGCGTTTTTTAAAATAGGAACCCCCATTTTTTATTACATATTCGTGTAGTACGTACAGAAATATGAATGTTTTAGTTGGACCACTTTTTTCGCTTTGTGATAGATGGCTCTTCAATAGCGACAAACATATGGCTCACAATTTTAGATGAACAGGTATGTTTATTAAATTAAAGTACATAACTTAGATACGTTTGTCATTTTATTTCGATTGTTCCAATGTGGTACATGTACCTTTGTGAACTTATCATTTCTGAGAACGCATGCTGTTACAGCGTTATTACCTGTAAATACCACATTAATGGAATAAATGCTCAAAATGATGTCCGTCAACCAAATGCATTTGGCAGTACGTGTAACGACATTCCTCTCAACAGCGAGTAGTTCGCCTTCCGTAATGTTCGCACGTGCATTGACAATGCGCTGACGCATGTTGTCAGGCGTTGTCGGTGGATCACGATAGCAAATATCCTTCATCTTTCCCCACAGAAAGGGGGACGTCAGATCCAGTTAACGTGCGGGCAATGATATGGTGCTTCGACGACCAATCCACTTGTCATGAAATATGCTATTCAATACCGCTTCAACCGGACATCCATCATGTTGGAAGTACATCGCCATTCTGTCATGCAGTGAAACATCTTGTAGTAATATCGGTAGAACATTACGTTGGAAATCAGCATACATTGCACCACTTAGATTACCGTCGATACAATGGGGGAAAATTATCCTCCCTCCCATAGTGCCGCACCAGACAGTAACCCGCCAACATCGCTGATGTTCCACTTGTCGCAGGCATCGTGGATTTTCCGTTGCGCAATAGTGCATATTATGCCGGTTTACGTTACCGCTGTTGGTGAATGACGCTTCGTCGCTAAATAGAACGCGTGCAAAGAATCTCTTTCTCTTGTGCCCAGTGACAGAACCGTACACGACGTTCAAAGTCGTCGTCATGCAATTCCTTTTGCTACGGGTGCAATCGATGTTGATGTAGCATTCTCAACACCGACGTTTTGAGATTCCCTATTCTCGTGCAATTTGTCTGCTACTGATGTGCCGATGAGTCGCGACAGCAGCTAAAACACCTACTTCGGCATCATCATTTGTTGCGGTTCGTGGTTGACGTTTCACATGTGGCTGAACACTTCCTGTTTCCTGAAATAACGTAACTATCCGGCGAATGGTCCAGACACTTGGCTGATGTCGTCCAGGATACCTAGCAGCATACATAGCACACGCCAGTTGGGAATTTTGATCACCATAGCCATACATCAACACGATATCCACCTTTTCCGCAAATGATAAACTGTCCAGTTTAACACGTGTAATGTATCACGAAGCAAATACTGTTCGCACTGGCGAAATGTTACGTGATACCGAATCCTTATACGTTTATGACTATTACAGCGCCATCTATAACAAAGCGAAAAAAGTGGTCCAACTAAGTCATATTTCTTTACGTATTACACGAATAAGAAATGAAAAATAGTGGTTCCTGTTTAAAAAAAAACCAGTTGATATCTGTTTGATCTATGGCAGCGCGATCTAGCGGGCCAACAATAGCGCCATCTGGTTTCCCCCTTCAAACCAGACGAGTTTCGTTCGTTGTAGCTTTTTCGTTTGACGCTTATTTCGTGTGATATTTAGCCCGGTCTCTATCAATGGACCACCCTGTATACGTAATCGATCTGAAATCCCTTGTCAATAGCATTCAACACTTCATGAAAATTAAGAGCTAGTTTTGTTTCACAAAAACGATGCATCCTAATTCCATGTTGACTGTGTATCAATAGACCGTTTTCAAATGGTTCAGATGGCTCTGAGCACTATGAGACTTCACATCTGAGTTCATCAGTCCCCTAGAACGTAGAACAACTTAAACCTAACTAACCTAAAGACATCACACACATCCATATCCACGCTCGAGGCAGGATTCGAACCTGCGTCCGTAGTGGTCGCCCGCTTCCAGACTGTAGCGCCTAGAACCTCTCGGCCACTCCGGCCGGCTAGACCATTTTCTTTGAGGTAATTCATAATGTTCGAACACAGTATATGTTAGAAAATCCTGCTGCATATCGACGTTAATGATATGGGCCTGTAATTAAGTGGATAATTCCTACTACCTTCCTTGAATACTGGTGTGACCTGTGTAACTTTCCAGTATCTTTGGGTACGGATCTTTCGTCGAGCGAACGATTGTATATGATTGTTAAGTATGGAGCTAAGGCATCCGCATACTCTGAAAGGAACCTAATTGGATGCGGTCTAGATCAGAGGACTTTCCTTTATTATGTTATGTCAGTTGCTTCACCACACCGAGGACATTCTCTTCTACGTTACACATGTTGGCAGCTGTTCTCAATTCGAATTCTGGAATATGTACTTCGTCTTATTTTATGAAGGCATTTCGGTAGGCTGTGTTTAGTCACTCTACTTTGGCAGCACTGTCTTCGACAGGATCTCCATTGCTATCACGCAGACAAGGCATTGATTGTTTCTTGCCGCAAACATACTTCGCATACGACCAGAATGTCTTTGGATTTTCTGCCACGTTTCGAGACAAATTTTCGTTGTGGAAACTCTTATAAGTATCTCGCATTGAAGTCCGTGTTTAATTTCGAGTTTCTGTAAAAGATCGCCAGTCTTGGGGATTTTGCGTATGTTTGTAATGTTTATTTCTTAGTCTCTGGAACAGTGTTCTGATCCGTTTTGTGTACCAAGGAGGATCAGCTTCGTCCTTTGTTAATTTATTTGGTATAAATCTCTCAATTGCTACCGATACTATTTCTTTGAATTCAAGTCCCATCTGGTCTACACTTATTAATTTGGAATGAGTGGAGATTGTCTCTCAGGAATGCGTCAAGTGAATTTTATCGGCCTTTTTGAATAGGTTTATTTTTCGATTATTTTTGGAGGATTTGGGGGTTACAATATTCAGTCTCGCTACGAAAACCCTGTGTTCACTAATCCCTATATCCGTTTTGATGCTCGTTATTAATTCAATATTATTTTTTGCTAAGAGGTCAAGTGTGTTTTCACAAGCGTTTACTATTCTCGTGGGCTCATGAACTATCTGCTCGAAATAATATTCAGAGAATTAGTTTAGCACAATTTCAGGTGATGTTTTACGCATACCTTCGGACTTAAACATGTATTTTCGCCAACATATCGAGAGTAAATTAAAGTCACTACCAACTATAAACGTGTGAGTCTGGTACGTGTTTGAAATCAAATTCAAGTTTTCTTTGAACCTTTCAGCAACTGTATAATCTGAATTGAGAGGTCGGTAAGAGGATCGAATTATTATATTCTCGTTGCTAACAATGACCTCTGCCCATACTAACTCACAGGAACTATCTACTTCATTTTCGCGACAAGATGGACTACTTCTAACAGCAGCAAATACGCCAGCACCAACCGTGTTTAGCCATCCATTCCGATCGCTGTTAGGTTCTTCGCAAAAATTTTGGCTGAGCTTATCTCCGGCTTTATCCAACTTTCAGTGCCTATAACGATTTCAGCATCACTGTTTTCTACTAGCGCTTTGAGCTCTGGTACTTTCCCAACACTGCTACGACAATTTGCAATTGTTATACCGAGGGTTCCTGTGTCTACATTCTTCTTGTGTTCGGCCTGCGGCCTTTGTGACTGAAGCTAATCTTGTGTTTTTCCGGGACCCTCTAACCTAAAAAACACCCAGTCCACGCCACACAGCCCGTGCTACCCGTATAGCCTCCTCCTGCGTGTAGTGAACATCTGACCTATTCAGCGGAACCCGAAACTCAACCACCCTTTGACACAAGTCGAGGAATCTGCAGCCTAAATGGTCGCAAAACCGTCTGGCCTGTGATTCAGACCCTCCAATCGGCATTGTACTAGAGGTCCGCAATCAGTCCTGTTGACTATGCTTTAAGTGGTCAGCTCTGATTTCATCTTGCAAGCAAGACTGCCAGACTTCAACACTTCTGTTAGTCGCTCGAAATCAGAGAGTATCTCTGCTGATCCAAAGTGACACACATCATTGGTACCGACGTGAGTAACCACCTGCAGTTGGCTGCACCTTGTGCTCTTCATGGCATTCGGAAGGACCCTTTCCACATCTGGAATGACTCCACGCGGTATGCACACGGAGTGCACATTGGTTTCCTTTTCCTTCTTGTCAGCCAAGTCCCTAAGGGGCCCCATAACGTGCCTAACACTGGAGCTCCCAACTATCAATAATCCGAGACTCTGTTTTTGTCCGGATCTAGCAGGCTGATAGGTTTCCTCTGGAACAGGACAGGCGACAGAATCTGGCTCAGTAGCAGTGCCAAGCACAGACAGCACCTGGAACCTGTTTGTCAGACAAACCCGGGAGGCCTTACGTGCGGCCGCCCGGCAAGTCTTTCGCCGCCTGCTAAGCCCCGTGGCGACCTCCCACTCGACCACAGGTGAGGAGTCAACCTCAGTGCGAGCAGTAACCGGGGTGGCCACCGGTGAGGACCGATCGGAGGATTAGGACGTCCTAGACGTCCGTTGGATCCCCACGGCCGGTCCACAGTAGTGGCGCCCATCCACAGCAGCTTCAAGCTGTGTAACCGAAGTCATCGCAGTCTGAAGCTTAGAGCAAAGTGTCACCAACTCGGCTCGCATCAGCACACAACAATCGCAGATCCTGTCCATACTAAAGGAAAACTAAACTATGCAGATAAACGGACTATCGTCACGTGCTGCGTTACTGTACTATAGACCCTGAATAAAAGGCAGGAACTGTGTCTAATAGCTTAGATTACTATGCAGAGATTCAAAAACCTAACTACCTAAGCAAACAGGTGAAATTAAGTAATTCGTGCCTAATTAGGATCTTGTAGTATGTCACAAAATCGGTTTACTTTCCGACGCAAACAAAAACGCGAGAACTGTGGCTATTAGATACTAAATAAACACGCAGAAACTCAACAAACTAAACTATTACAGCACACAGATGATTTTACAAAATTCGTTCCTGGCTAGGAACTCGTAAAAGTCACGAAATCGGTTACTTCTCTGTTGCTGCTTGTGTCTCGCCAGGCTACTGGTGCCTGACTGCATTTCCTTGTGATGATTTCAACTTCTTGGCGGTGACTTATTTTCATCAAAGACGAACCCTTTGCCACTTTGCATAACTACGTAATAGGTTGGAGGAGCCTTGCCCGCTTCATATTAGTCTCGATAGTGATGAGAAGTGTCCGATACCCAGCGTGGTACCGATCCAAAACGTGAGTGTGCCATTTTCCAGCTGAACTGTCGTACTGCCTGCCTGAGATGTGCATTAGAGCCTTTCTGCCTGCCTGTAATTTCGAGTGGAAATATTGACAATAATTTTGTATTTTTTTATTGTTGTTTTGCTAACAGACATACGTAAAGACAAGTGTCCTTACTAATACTGAACAAACACACACACACACATACACACACACACACACACACACACACACACACACAGTCACACACACAAAGAGAGAGACAACAGGAAATGTTGCCTCTACTCTTCAATCACTATACAATATGTCAAAGGCCGTGCCGAGGCGGATACACCGGTTGTCGTCGGATGGTTGCAGTTGCGCCCCGCCGGGCGTGGCCAGCACCATCCTGGTACGCACCGCGCTATTGGGACAAACGTGGTGGTGGCGTGGTATTCCTGATCGCCAGTGTCCTGTATTAAACTCCAAACTTCTCCACAGTGTATTGTGAAGTGAGGGCACGCGACACTGTTGGTGATCTGTACGTCGGATGGGGGCGTTAAACTTGGCAGGCCATTTGGTACCATTCGAGAGGAGTAGACTTTGTGCTGGCACCAGGTTCCACCTACTAGCTCCTCCCCTCATCACGAACACGACAGTGCACTACACATTCACACCACCGCAGTCATCAACGCTTAAAAGACACACTTACATACACAGTTCTGACAGTTCGCGAACAAAATGAATCAGCAGACGCGGAGAATAGGAAAAACCTTTCCAGTCGGGCGACTGAACCTGTCCTTCTCGGTCCCACACCCATAAATGCCAGGCGACTTAACTTTTGCTTTACCAAACAAGAAAGAATCTTTACTGTTAACAAATATATCTTGCATTTTCCCCGTTACGGGCGAATTCTCATGAAACGAAGTAATATATTTCAATTCCATTGACAATTAAATCATGGCTTGCGCGAAGCGTATATTTTATGTGAGCGTAATTACTTGAAAGCCTTCCGATTTGAGAAGCAACTTTAACTGATCCATACTCAATTTTGAATCAGGAAATAATTTCTTAAACCTTTGGTATAATTTCCGAAAAATTGTTGTAAATATTCCAATGTTACCGTAAAACTTTCCCCTTTTTCATGAAAAATTTGACGCTGCATTATTGCCCCCTTGGATCAGAAATTATTAAGATCTAACTTGTACTACCCTTGACTCAAAATACAATATCTCGGAAACTGAACGAGGCCGGCTGGTGTGGCCGAGCGGTTCCAGGCGCTACAGTCTGGAACCACGCGACCGCTACGGTCGCAGGTTCGAATCCTGTCTCAGGCATGTATGTGTATGGTGTCCTTAGGTTAGTTAAGTTTAAGTAGTTCTAAGTTCTAGGGGACTGATGACCTCAGAAGTTAAGTCCCATAGTGCTCAGAGCGAAACTGAACGAGGTTTCCTCAGTGACAAACAGTGCCCTTATTATGGAGGTTGTGACGGATACTGAACTCCAAACTGCACGTCGCTTCATTTCCATTCCTTTTAAACTGTGTGGACAAAAGTCACGGGATAGGTGGTCCAGATAGAGGATGTGCTGCGTATGACAACCAATTGTGGGAGTGTAGACATGGTATGTCAGTGATCTGTTCCAGACAAATGGGTAGTGACCATAAGAGCATATCGCTAGGTATCTCAGACTGAACGTGGGATGATAATCGATACAAGACGCGTGGCTCATAGCATTTCGGAAGTAATACGAGAATTCTTGTTTTGTAGGTCAACAACATCTAGAACGGATTTTCAATACCGCAGACAATGTTTCCACATATAAACTGTCAGACTAGTATTTTGCGAATAGACATGACGTCACATCCGCATTGGATACCAATAGATTGCCGCTGATTTGAATGTGTGGTGTCAGGAACCCCTTCCTACTTAGATGAGGGACATATGCGCTGCATAGGAATTAGCATTCGCCATCCAACTCGCGTCCTGAAACTCCGAGAATAGTTACAGAGGGGGCACCAGGGAGGTTAACGTATCCATCAAATTGGCGGATAACCATGAAGCTTATCGGCTCTCTTTGCAAGTGACGCAGCGGAGACTTTTAGGATTGAACCTAGAATACCCGTAAACAGTTTTCTGGTCAAATAATGAACGTCACCACCTTTTCTTGTCAGATATCTACCCTTTCTGTTTACGAATTCGTTAATGTCACGCCATCTTGCTTTATTCAAATTCATATTGTTTGACTCTGTGTTGTACCATTTATGATTATAATTTTACAGAAATCCAACACCAGATCCTGATGATCCCATGCTACCTGTGACATGGACTCCATTCAAGAAAGACAATCGCTACTACTTGAACATCACAAAGGATGGACTGAGTGTCGAGAAAGACCTCCACAAGGAAAGAATGGATTTCTGGGACAAGCTCTACAGACAGTAAAAGCATGATTGTGCTCAAGACAAACGCCATGAATTGTGCTGCTACGCATTACAGCGTTATTCCCTAGACTCAGAAGTAACTTAACTGATTTATTTAGTGCGGTATCAGATCCATTTGTGCATGTTGCAACCAATAAACAAAGTTCCTACTGAGGAAATCTCAGGTCAGCAAATAAAAACTCAGAATATGACAAAACAAAACAAGTATTTCAGATCAGTTAATGAAGACACTGTCTGTGCTGAATAAAGTTCTTCAAAAAGTAGTAAACATGTTTATTGTCGTATCCTTTCCAGAGGTACAGCACGTCGTATAACCCAAAAATCTATAACGCCAGCTAACGAGAACTGGTCAGCAATCGGTCAGGCCGACAGTTGGTTTAACTGTTTTCTATTCCCCCTTACAACCAACAAACCAGACATGCAAATAACTGCATTGTGGAAATAAACACGTAAAAGACAAAGCAGGATGCACTGGCGGATGGTATGTGAAACTCTACGACTCAGACTAGTATGATTTGACGTTGTGTCAACTCAGGGACGGGGAAAAAATGGAAGACGAGCGGTCAGCTTTACCGTCGACGATGTCATTAATGACGGAGTATAACGTGAGACAGTGGTCACAAATTGGTGATGACATGTTTAAAGGAGCCATCGCTGAATTGCCTTAACCGATGTAGACAAAATATTGGATATCTAAATTATGATGGACTAGGGGCATATCAATTTTCATCCTTCCGAATTCAATTGTAACTGTATAAGTATTATGCTTAACTTTAATTTACCTCCTCATTTAAGTTCTCCCGCTATTTTATATGGGTGGCAAAATTTCATTGAAGTCACAAATTTGGACATTCAAATACACAATATCGACATCTATAATATTTTCATAATTGTGAATTAAATACAAACACAATTTTTGAATAGGTACTGTAACATTATCAGAGATGTGCGCTGCTGTAACATTAACTGTAGATAACGATCGTTCAACTTTTGTAGCCTGCGAAAATGATTCTAAAATGGTATGCTTCATTATATATGAAATAGAAAGACCGAAATCCTATATATTGTTTTAAAATATAAATTCCTGTTTCCCTTTGATAGCGCATGTGACTAAGTTACTTTTTTATTCACAGATGGAGTGCTATGAGACAGATATCTTCTGCTTCAAGTTCTTTACTTTCCATATTTCAAGAGGTAGCAGCATGGACCAAAACAAGAAAACTATCCCTTAAACATGTGCTCATAAGTGCTTACCTTAAGACCTATGATCACTGTATAAATTAATTTACAGTATGAGGGCCTGTTCGTCTTGTTTCTACGAAACATGTGCTCATCGCTCACAAAGTAAGCATTTTAGAGCCAAGGTTTGCTAGACATTTTTGCTTCGAATGATCATTGCTGTCATATCCATGAATACTGACCATTTTTCCTAGCACATCCTGAATAGAAGATTTTCCTGTTCGTTATACCGTTTCTCTAAGTGTCCGCGTGCTTACGTGCTTATCAAATGGTTCAAACGGCTCTGAGCACTATGGGACTTAACATCTGAGGTCATCAGACCCCCAGAACTTAGAACTACTTAAACCTAACTAACCTAAGGACATCACACACATCCATGCCCGAGGCAGGATTCGAACCTGTGACAGTAGCAGTCGCTCGGTTCCGGACTGAAGCGCCTAGAACCGCTCGACCAGCGCGGCCGGCCGTGATTGTCAACCATGCAGCGGGCCCAGGTTCGATTTTCGGCCGGACTGGATTTTCTCCGCCAGTGGACTGAGTGTTGTGTTGTCCCTTATCATCATCTCATCCTCACAGACATTCAAGTCGCACAGTGTGGCGTCACGTGAAATAAGACTTGCAACACGACAGCCGAACTTCCCAGGACGGGGCCTTCCGGCCAACGTTGCCATACGATCATTTCATCTCTAAGCGTAGTACACGAGAAAAAAAATTCTGTAGCAATCATATTTACGCAGTACATCACGACCTAAAACAATTTATTCTCACTTTCCACCACTTTCCATACCAATAAATAATTCCTAATGTTCTTTAATAGAACTTGCGTCTCTCTCATCGACAACTAACTGGTCGAACAAACTCCTTTAGTTATCTCTCCCCACTCAATTGCCCCTTAAATGTCCATTCTTCTTATATCGAACACATATTAATCTCTCTTGACATAGCCTGACAAAGCCCCCTGCGACTAATGATCCAAATTATTACGACTAGCGGCCTACTATCGATATAAACCCGTCCAGATGATAGCAGAGTCACTTGGCGAGGAATGGCTGTTAGGTAGGCACGCACACGGTGTGTGTAGTATCAGTGAGCGTGCTGTCCGTTTGTAGGATGGGGAAGGCGCGCGATCTATCTGAGTTTGACCGAGGGCAGACTGTGATGGTCCGCCGGCTCGGCACGAGCATTTCGGAAACTGGACGAGTTACCGGGTGTTGGAGGAGTGGTGAAAGCAAAGTAAAACCACGTCCACAATTCGTGGTGTTGAGGATCTCCCTCATTACAGATGTCTGAGATTATAGGCTGGGCAGACTGGTAGAACACAACAGACGGCGAACTGTGGCGGAACTAAAAACAGATTTTAATGCTGGGCAGAGCACCAGTGCGTCTAAATACACAGTCTGCTGAACACTCCTAACGACGAGCTTCTGCATCCGACGACCCATGCACGTGCCAATGTCAACACCACGACGTCGCCAGCTACGACTGAAGCGGGCACGTAGCCATCGGCATTGGATGTTGACGCAGTGGCAGAGCGTTTCATGCTCTGATGGATCCCAATAACTTCTTCATAATGGCCATGAGAGGACGAGAATCCGTCGTCTTCCAGGGGAACAGCTCCAGTATTTGTAACTTGAACGAAATTTTGCCGCCAAAGTAAAACAGCGGGATAACATTAGCGATGAGGTAAATTAAAAGGTAGGTAGACTACTGATACAGTTGCAACTGCATTCGGAAGGACGGATGTTGGTATCCCCCTCCGACCATTATAATTTAGGTACCCAATATTTTCTCTACATCGCTTAAGGCATTGTATGGATGGCTGCCTTAAAATTATCACGACCGATTTCCTATCATTATCGCAGCTTTTACTCCGTCCCTAGTGATGTGGTCTATGGAACGCTGACCCCTCGTCTTCATTTTTTCCCCGTCTCTGAATTGCGACAATGTCAAATCGTACTATTCCGAGTCTCTGTGCTGCAGGACGGGGATAAGATGGCGGCGGCTCCATTATGTTATGGGAAACATTCACACGGGCATCGATGGGTCCACAAGGGCAGGTGTGTGATTGAGTGGTTCGAGCAACACAGTGACGAGTTTCAGTTAATGTGCTGACTCCCCAACTCGACAGAATTGAAGCCAACCAAACACACTGTGTCTAATAGTGTATTTTAATAGGACAGTATGCATCTTAGGCAATTTTTAACACTTAAAGCACTTGATACTGGCACTTTGAAGGCGAAATCATGATTGTCTAAGTGTAAATGTAACACTGCAAATAAACAACTATCTAATGGCGGTACTGACTTTAAAGACCGATCGAACACGTCTCTGATGCGACTGAACGTGGCTTCAGAGTTAATCGCACTCTCGACGGAGTTTGTGACGAGTGTGTGCAGATATGGTGGCAGCTGACTCCAAGGTCCCACCAAAAACTTATTTCTTTCGTGCCACGACCCGTCACCGCTGTCATCTGTGGTGGAAAAGATGCATAACTTTACATGTAACATACAACTTATGTGACATAAATGAAAGGAAAAAAAACTAAATAATGTGCAAAAGAAAATTCATCACGCAGTGTCTTACCGCTCTGTCATCTGGCTCGTTGCTAGGTAGACATCACACTATGAGAATTTATACACCCAGAAGAAGCAAACACCAGACCACGAGAACCACGTGAAAATAGAAGTGAAGCCACAGAAATACTAAGATGTAGGCGGGTCCAGTATGTTGCAGAAAATGTTAAACTGCTAAAATGAAATGATAATTTTAAAAAAATTACACTGACACAGGATTCGAATTCCGGATCTGCATAAATCAATGGCCCGCCACGCGTATTTCCGTTTTATCGATCCACATCCCATGTGAAGTGAAAGTGGCTGATGGGTAATTTCTTTACCTATCAAGGGGACCCTCTCGTTCACCAGTACAAATTAATATCAATCTTAAAAAGCTATCCATCAATGCAGGGATTCGATTGTTGAGGTGTAATACATCACACATGCAAATTTATTTTCCTAAATCACTGCTACATGAGGAATTAGTCGAGAAAACATGACCAACACTTAAGTTGAGAAGCATTTCAGGAGTTCATAATCATTCTGTATATGTTAAAAATGTATCTACGTATGTTCCACATCTTCTAAATCACTGCACCGATTTCAACCAAACCATATCAATTACTGTCTGGAAATAATCCCTGTGGGGATTACAGGCACATGGCTGTTAAAACATTGAGGGTGACAAGGCTGATTTGTGATGACACATGAATACACAGACTTCATCCATACAATATATAAGCCTGAGAACAGGTAGTGAGTTGCAACAAACCTTACACACAACTTCAAACCCCTAAGAAACTGTCTCGCAGACAACCCTCACAAAATGACGAAAGGAGAAAGGTTTATCGCTTACTACATTTTCGCTGTTCATGCACTAATTTGTTACTTCTTTAGTGCTAACTGTATCCGCGATAAATTTTTCGGACAGTATTGATATCTACCACTGAATGTACCCGCAAAATTATATCATTGTACTAAAGATACTTTAGGAGATATGACATCATAAACACTAAGGTGCGTGGAAAACTGCCACACCGTGCATGACGTTTTAATTTATTACGTCTTTGCTACTAACTCCAATCCCAACACATTTCGCTGGCAGTATCCAAATATACCACTAATGTGCCTGGAAATTATATGATTCTACGACACGTTGTTCAGGAAACATGATATCATAAAGATTGAGTTGCGTAGAAACTAAATAGCCAAGCGAAATTCGATAGAGATACAGGCAAAAAATGTGCTACATTTGTGGCATGTGAGTACTGTGGCAAAGATGTGGGTAAAAAGCTGCTCCTAGAGAGCTGGATCGTTTGCAGCCACACTTGGTACACACATTCCCTACTACCTGGATAGAAACACTGTGGGGCGAGGTTGATAACTTGGTGAGTAAACATGGGACAGAGAAAATTGAAAGAGAGGGGGATGGTGGTGATGGACAGTGATGGGGGTTGGGTGGAGGGGAGGAAGTCAACAGAGAGAGAAGAGGGGGAAGAGGTAGAGAGAGAGGGGGGGAGGAGGAGAAGATCAAAAGAGGGTGAGAGAGGGGGGGAGACAGGGGGGCAGAGGGTAGGTGACAGAGGGAGGAGAACAGGGTCAGAAAGTGAGGGGTGGGGGAGAAGAGGAACAGAGAGATGGGGAATAGGAGAGGGACAGAGAGTGGAGGGAGGAGGACAGGTCCAGAGATAGAGACAGAGGAGGAAAGGGACTAACACAAGACTGGAATAAATACAAACCCATCCAATGCTTGGTATTTAGCTGGCATAAGAGAATGTGGCTAAAGAGTGAAGGGCTGCGTTTATTCGACTGATACGTTTGAGGTGAATTTACTTTATTGAAATTTCGCAAGAACAGTATAATATACGTCGGAGCTTCTCTTACATCTTCTTCCTAGCAGCAAGGGAGTAAATGCACCATATGAAGTCAAACGTTTCTGGCAGTGGCCTCGGTATTAATAATTAGTAAGTTCACTAGCCTAAGGCGAGTAAACTTCAATAATCAACGCTTCAGTCAGTAATCAGGATCCAGCCCTTTTCACAATTCCTATCTTCAACTGATAAGCAACCTTAGCCTAGAACCACACAGCCCACTCAACTTATTTGAGTATGTAGAAGATCCTTGTAGCTTACAATAAAGAACCCGGAACTTGGTGCTTTATTACCTATAAATAAATCAAGAACCTTAAGCATGGCTACTAACTCTGCCGCGATAGCCAGAACGTAGGACATAGACTGAGGTGATAAAAGTCATAGGACATACCCCAATATCCTGTTGTACACTCTTTTGCCTGGCGTAATGCTGCAAGTCAACTTGGCATGGACTCAACAGACCGCTGGAAGTCCCCTGCAGAAATATTGAGCCATGTTGCCTCTGTAACCGTCCATAACTGCGAAAGTGCTGGTGGTGCAGGTTATTGTGAATGAACTGACCTCTCTATTATGCCCCCAAATGTTCGATGGGATTCATGTCGGACGATCCGGGTGACCAGACCATTCGCTCGCATTGCTATAGATCGAAGCTCTTTGTCCTTATGCTTTAGTTCTTTGATTATAATAAGCAAGAAAACATGCAGAACATTTTAGTCACCTGCTGCGTTTTAGAATCTTTCACAAATACTCGATACTTAGCTCATTTGTCCACAAAAGTACATATACTATTAGGACTCACATAAACAATACGTATTGATTCTTTTTCAATCATTTTATAAAGAGAAACATTGTAACATTCTTTTACTTACTTGTCTTAATGATGATTTATGGAAGACTGTGGAATTTCTTCTGTAAAATTTAAAACTAGAAGAGTTTATTTCTGAAAATTTATGTTTGACAGTGTACTGTTCATTTTAGGGATCAAATTATCCTTTTGTTCAGTTTAGAGTCTTCCTGAACGCATTGTCAACATGGCGACTCTCAAAACACCACCCAAATAAGAATACTGTGTGTCAAAAATAATCCACACGATACTACTAGAGTTACCGCAGAGTCTGGTTCTTCTAGTGTTGATAATGGGCTCCCAAAAAGACGCAGCTGTGGTCAGAATCACAGTTCTATCATACTCCACTGAAGGTCCACTGGAAATATAGCGTTCGGTAACAGCGGACTTGCTTGTTTGCAAAATACGACTTCAACGTTAATGTTCAGTGCAACATTCTTTCATAGCACTTGTGATCTATCCTATGTAAACCATACCACGCTGATATGGTATTTCGTAAATCCCAAACTTCTGCAATAACAAGTCGTTCTTTATCGATCTTAGATGGTGGACGAAAAATAACTTTCACTTAAAATTTACTGAGGTTTCTTGCTATTTTAAACGAAATGTTATCCATAAAGGAAAGAAAAGCTAAAGATTTTGTCGGCGTGATCTCCTCTTTATTCTTGATTTTCACTGAAGCGTCCTGTTCATCTGCTGGGTATAATATCCATTCCTTCTAAACATTGTCTTTAGTTGGGCGACCTGTTTAGGTAAACTCTCTAGATCTGAGACAGTGTGAGCCTTGTGTACGAATGTTTTAAGAACGCTCGTATTGGTGACGGGTGATGACACCATGACGCTTGCAAACACAGATCAGTATGAGTGGGCTTACGATAAACTGAATGATGCAGAGAACCATCGCTATTTAGTCTAACCAAACCATCCAAGATAGGTAGACAACTATCATTCTCTATTTCTGTCGTAAACCGAATGCTGCTATGAATGGAGTTGAGGTGGTGAAAAAAGTAGCAATAATCCTCAGTAAATTTCAAATGAAAGTGATTTTTCGTCCACCATCTAAGATTACAGACCTTTTGGGATCGATGAAGTGAGACTTGTTACGGTAGACTGCCGGAAGTTGCAAATTAGCTTGTGACTATGGTCTGATTTACATAGGACAGACTGCACGCACTGTGAAAGAACGCTGCACTGAAGGTTGTATTTGTCTTCTGCAAACAAGCAAGTCCGCTATTGGAGAACAGTGTATTTCCGCTGTACATTCAATGGGGTATGAAAGAACTGTGATTCTGACCACACTGCACGTTTTTGGGACTGCATTATTACAGAAACCGTTGAAGTAATCCTTGGCGGAAAGTCTCACGAACCTTGACACGGCTACCAGACGGGCAGCGCGTCGAACTCAGTCATCTCCACGATTTTTCTGGTCGAAGATGGCAGAGTACACCAACATTCACTGTGAGCATTAACACAGAGGATACCTGAGTTTCGCTGTTCCACCGGCGAGGGCGCTGTCGCCGTGAAGTGTGGTCCGTCTGTCAACTTGAATTTTGACGCTTGGGCGGAATACGCTGCGCACCAAACAGGGCAGAACTGAACAGTTCTTAGTGAGTAATTGACGGATCACCTGAAGATGATACTGACAGGTACCCAATCGAAATATCGTGCAATGAATTAGTCGACGACCTACTGCAAGCCCGAAATTTGTTTGAAGAATCAGTACGTCGGGAAAACTATAAAATTCCCTGACTGTCGTCGTTATCGCCGGAGTCGAAAGCATGGGTGCTCACCACCAAGTCTGCGGCAACCAACATCTCCTCTGGGGCCATACCCTCTCCGCGTTGCAAGACCGGGGTGTCCGCCTACAGTTTTATCTGAGAATTTCCTCTCGTCCGAAACCCGAATACGTCATCCTCTGATCATCGTAAACTACGATGCTGTAGCAGGCATCTACCGGGTGATCAAAAAGTTAGTATAAATTTGAAAACCGAATAAATCACGGTATAATGTAGGTATAGAGGTACAAATTGACACACATGCTTGGAATGACATGGGGTTTTATTAGAACAAAAAAAATTACAAAGGTTCAAAAACTGTCCGACAGATGGCGCTTCATCTCATCGAATAGCAATAATGAGCATAACAAAGTAAGACAAAGCAAAGAAGATGTTCTTTACATGAAATGCTCAATATGTCCACCATCATTCCTCAACAATAGCTGTAGTCGAGGCATAATGTTGTGAACAGCACTGTAAAGCATGTCCGGAGTTATGGTGAGGCATTGGCGTCGGATGTTGTCTTTCAGTATCCCTAGAGATGTCGGTCGATCACGATACACTTGCGACTTCAGGTACCCCCAAAGTCAATAATCGCACGGACTGAGGTCTGGGGACCTGGGAGGCCAAGCATGACGAAAGTGGCGGCTGAGCACACGATCATCACCAAACGACGCGCGCAAGAGATCTTTCACGTATCTAGCAATATGGGGTGGAGCGCCATCCCGCATAAACATCGTACGTTCCAGCAGGTGTTTATGAGCCAGGCTGTGGATGATGCGATTCTATAACATATCGGCGTACCTCTCACCGTCACGGTAGCAGTTACAAAACATGAATTACGCATTTCGTCGAAGAAAAAAGGCCCGATAATGGTAGATGTGGTAAAAACAACCCATACCGTGACTTTCTCGTCGTGCAATGGAGTTTCCACGACAGTTCTAGGATTTACGGTAGCCCAAATTCTGCAGTTATGGGCGTTGACACACCCACGGAGCGTGAAATGAGCTTCGTCGGTCCACAACACGTTACTCAACCAATCCTCATCTTCCGCCATCTTTTGAAACGCCCACACCGCAAATGCCCTCCGCTTCACTAAATCGCCAGGTAACAGTTCATGATGCCGATGGATTTTGTACGGATAGCATCGGAGGGTACGCCTAAGTGACAACCAAACAGTAGTGTATGGAATGTCGGTGCGACGTGCGACTGCACGAGCGCTGATTTCCCCGTGCATAGACGAACCCGCTACAGTCTCCATTTCGTCCAGAACTGTCTCAGCAGCATTACGCCTTGTGCTCGGTCGGCCACTATGGGGTCTATCGTCTAAACAACCCGTGGATTCGAACTTCGAAATCATTCTCGCCACAGCTGCATTTGTCAACGGACCTTTACCCGTTCGAGTCCCCTCCCTATGGCGATAGGATCGTAGCGCTCAACTAGCACATTCCCCATTCTGATAATACAGCTTCGCTAAAAGCTCATTTTTAGGTAACGTCAACATGCTGCGACCGCTGGCGCATCTGATTCTCTCTCTTTTTTTTTTTTTTTTACTTTATTGATATTTTAACACCTGAACCATCAGGTAGGCTGGCAGCGGCATGCTACGCCGCTCTTCAGCCATAGTGGTGACAATAACAGTACAAGAACGGAGAATTAAAATGAATAGAGTGATGGGCAAAAAATAGTGATCACAGATACACAAAAAACACGGAGCCGATCACACGCAACGATAACGACACTGAAAACATGTTGACACGGCGCACATAACACTGATGAATCCGACGGCACAAGTGAACGTAGAAGCGGGACGGCGGACACCAAAAACACAAAACGACGTCACACACACGAGACACAGATGGCGATGATCTCCGGCGCGCGAAAGTCCACGTAGCGTGTGCGAGTCCGGGGACCTGCCAAGAGGGGAAGAAGGGTGAGGGCGGGTGGAGAGGGTGGAGAGGGGAGAACATAGATGCCAATGGCTGAGGAGATGGGAGGAGAAGGACAGTGGAGGGGAGGCCCGGGGGAGGAGTGGGGAGAAGGGGAGGAGGGATGGAGGGTGCCCAAAGGAACAGATACAGGAAGAGGGAGGGAGGATCAAAGTTGGTAGGAGGGGTAGATAGAGGGGAGGAGGACATCATCAGGGAGGGGAAGCTGGCGGAAGCCACCTTGGTAAGGAGGGTGGACAGATGGAGACCGGGTGGGACGTGGGAATACAGGCGCGGCAGAGGGCGGGGGTGGGAGAGGATCGGGGAGACGAGCGGGTGAGGAGGATCGAGTTTATGGGAGGTGTACAGGATCTGTATCCTTTCAAGGAAAAGGAGGACGTGGGGAAAGGGGATGATATCGTACAGGATCCGCGTAGGGGAGGGAAGACAGATGCGATAGGTGAGGCAGAGAGCATGGCGTTCAAGGATTTGGAGGGATTTGTAAAAAGTAGGGGGGGCGGAGATCCAAGCCAGATGTGCATAAAGAAGGATAGGGCAGATGAGGGATTTATAGGTGTGGAGAATGGTGGAGGGGTCCAGACCCCACGTACGGCCGGAGAGGAGCTTGAGGAGAATGAGTCGGGAGCATGCCTTGGCTTGGATTGTCCAGAGGTGGGGAGTCCAGGAGAGGCGACGGTCGAGGGTGACGCCAAGGTACTTAAAGGTGAGAGTGAGGGCGATAGAAATCAAGGAGGCGGAAGGAAGGGGTGGTTTTGCCTACAATGATCGCCTGGGTTTTGGAGGGATTGACCTTGAGCAACCACTGGTTGCACCAAGCGGTGAACCGGTTAAGATGGGATTGGAGAAGGTTTTGGGAGCGCTGTAGGGTGGGGGCAAGGGCAAGGAAGGCGGTGTCATCGGCAAACTGGAGAAGGTGGACGAGGGCTGACGCCGGCGGCATGTCCGCCGTGTACAAAAGGTACAGAAGGGGGGAGAGGATGTACCCTTGGGGCACACCGGCAGAGGGGAAAAAGGTGTAGGAATCTGTGTTATGGATGGTGACATAGGAAGGACGGCGGGAGAGAAAGGAGCCGAGCAGACGGACGTAGTTAATGGGAAGGGCGAAGGTTTGGAGCTTGAAGAGGAGACCGGAATGCCATACGCGGTCATAAGCACGTTCGAGGTCCAGGGAGAGGAAGATTGCGGAGCGACGGGAATTGAGCTGTTTGGAAAGGAGATGAGTGAGGTGAAGGAGAAGGTCGTCGGAAGAGAAGGACGGCCGAAAGCCACACTGGGCAACGGGAAGGAGGTAGTGCTGGCGGAGATGCTGGTGGATGCGTCGGGTGAGGATAGATTCCAGGACCTTGCTGAAGACTGAGGTAAGGCTGATGGGATGGTAGGAGGAGATGGCGGACGGTGGTTTGCCAGGTTTAAGGAACATGAGGATATGGGAGGTTTTCCATAGGTCGGGGTAGTAACCGGTGGACAGGACTACATTGTAGAGCCTGGCCAGGGTGGAGAGGAAAGAGACAGGAGCTTCACGAAGGTGACGGTAGGTGACACGATCGTGACCAGGAGCGGTGTTGCATTTTGTGCGGAGTGTATCAATGAGATCCTGTGTAGTGATAGGGGCATTGAGTTCCGTGTGTGCAATGTTGTCCAAGTACTGGAAACCAGGAGTGAGGGGAGGGACAGAGGTGTCAGTTCGATCGCGGATATCCGGGAAGAGGGAGTAATCGAACTGGGGATCATCGGGGATGAATAATACATTGGAGAGATAGGAGGAAAAGTGATTGGCCTTACTAAGGGTGTCAGGGAAAGGGTGATCATCATGGATAAGAGGATAATACGGGGAGGGTTTAGTTCCAGTAAGGGATGGAAGGCCGACCAGAACTTGGACAAGTTGATTGGTAAGGTAGCATTTAAACAGGTGCATGTCTGTCGCCAGTCCCGGCGTTTCTTAGCCGCGAGCAAATTACGAATGTGTCGCTGGAGTTGCCGGTGGCATCGTAGTGTGTCCGGGTCACACGTGCAGAGGAAGGCACGGTAGAGACGACGGGATTCACGGAGGAGGAGGAGGACGGCCTGCAGGGGTAAGGTAGGACGGTGGGGGTGGACGGCGACAGTAGGGACGTGGGCCTCCACGGCCTCAGACAAGGTATGCTGGAGAAAGGAGGCGGCATGGGTGACATTGTCAGGGTGGTGGTAGGTGAAGGGGTGCCTATCGACCTGGGTGGAAAGGGTATCCTGGTAGGCATTCCAGTTGGCATGCGAATAGTCATGGACGTACTTAGGGGGAGGATCATTACGAGGATCAGGGCGGGGGCGATGACCGTCTGAAATGGTGAGGAGGACAGGGAGATGGTCGCTAGCAATAGGCTCCAGGACATCCACCGTTATGCGGCCAAGGAGGTTGGGGGAGGAGAGGATAACATCAGGAGTGGAGTTGGATTCGGGACGGGTGTGCTGGGGGATGGGGATGAGGTCGCCTTGAAAGGAAGAGAGGAACCGATGCCACCGCCGTAACTGGGCAGCGGAACGACTATGGATGTTGAGGTCGGCGGCGATTACGTAGGAGGAGAAGGTACGGTCGATGTGGGAGAGGAAGTCGAAAGGAATAGGGGCGTTGGGGCAGACATAGATGGTGGCGCAGGTAATGGTAAGGCTGGGGAAGAAGAGACTAAGGATCAGGTGTTCAGTGGGGTCAGGAAGGAGAGGTTGGAGCCGAACGGGGATCTGGCGGTGGTGACCAATGGCAACTCCGCCATGCGCAATGGGAGAGGATTATCGGAGCGGTGGAGGAGATAGGGTGAGGTGTGGATGGAGTGGTGGGGTTGGAGGAAGGTTTCATTGAGGAGGAAGGCATCCAAGCGGTGGGTGGCAAGGGTGTGCAGGAAGAGGTTCTTGTTGGCAGAAAGGGAGCGGATATTGTTGAAAAGGATACGTTGCTGTCGCGCCATGACAGGGATTTAGACGAGGGTGTCAAGACGGGAGAAGGTGAAATGGGCCTGGTTGTTGGAGTAGGTGGCGCTGAAAGGGATGGACATTCTGAAGGACGATGGTGAGGATCCTGATGATGTCCTCAGCGGTGGAAAGGGGGGGGGGGACAAAGGGAATTGCCAGGAGGGATGGGGGCATCCAGAGTACAGACAGGGACGGTGAGTTCAGGAGTGGTCGGAGGGGGTCGGGCTTTACACTTTTGGGAGTAGGTGGGATGGGGGAGATTGCAGATATTGCAGGAGGGAGGGGATTGAAGGTTAGGGCACTGCCGGAGGAAGTGCGCTTGCCTACAATTCGGGCAGGAGGTGGCCTTGCGGCACTCAGCTGTTGGGTGTGCGTTATAGCGCAGATACCTCTGGCAGCGCAGGGATTGAGGAGGGGAATGGGAGGGGTCGACCTTGTAGCGCTGGTTGAAGAGGAGGGCACCCTCCTTCAGGAGGCGGTCAATGGAGGGGGCGTCCTCGGAGAAAACCCGCATAAGGCGAGTGGGGCCGGCCGAGTTGAAAATGCGGCAGACCGCCCGCACCTCCAGTGTGGGATGCGCCTTGAGCTCCGCCAACACCTCCTCCTCCGTGATCGACGGACTGAGCCGAGTGATCACGGCGGTGAGGGTCGGCGGGCGACGCTGGGGTTGTGGTTGGTGGGTAGGAGATGGAGAAGGAGCAGGGGTGAGGGAGGCGTTCGGGCCAAAACGGGTGATGGGGAGGCGGGAGAGGATGTCAGTATGGAGGGTTGGGCTGGGGGAGGAGATGAGAACAGAATCCCATCTGGGAGTGAGGAGAGAGATGGGGGCACCAGGGAAGTGTTGGCGGAGGAGGAGGGAAAGATTCCGGGCCTCAAGAAGGGAAGGATCAGGATGGGAGCGGAGGTATTTGTATAAAGAGGGGGGGAGGAGGAGGAGGAGGAGGAGGTGGCGGAGGGAGCAGGGCCAGGTGGGGAGACATCCAAGGCACCCTGGGGGGGGGGAAGGAGGACGGGGCGGGGCCTTTTTGGAAGCGGAGGAGGTGGTGGTGCCACTAGGGCGTTTTATGGCGGCAGAAGGGCGGGTGGTGATATGAGGTTCAAATGGCTCTGAGCACTATGGGACGTAACATCTATGGTCATCAGTCCCCTAGAACTTAGAACTACTTAAACCTAACTAACCTAAGGACATCACACACATCCATGCCCGAGGCAGGATTCGAACCTGCGACCGTAGCAGTCGCGCGGTTCCGGACTGAGCGCCTAGAACCGCTAGACCACCGCGGCCGGCGGTGATATGAGGGACGGGAGCTATAGGGAGGTGGTGGGAAGGGACAGGTCCCGGCGTGGACGCAGCAGTCGGCGCCGGAGATGGTGACGGTGAAGGCGACGGCGACGGCGACGGCGATGGTGGCGGCGGTGATGGCGAAGGCGATGGGGAGAGCTGGGCATGGACAGTGGCCCGACGGGCCACCACCCTAGCTGGAGCTGCAGTGACAGGCTGGGGGAGTGGGGGGAAGGATCAGATCGAGAGGAGCGGGAGGAAGAAGCTGGAGAGGGGGCGACAAGGAGCGAGGGCGAAGGGAGAGTGAGAAGAGGTGGGATGGAAGGAGGGGGGTGTGACTGGGCACACTATGTTATAGTGGTGGTGGCGGCGGAAGGGGAAGTATAAACTATGGCTGTGGTGGTAGTGGTGGCGGGGGTGGTGGGGGTGGGGGCGGACATGACGACAGGGAGAAACAAAAACGCACAGGACGAAAAGGAAAGGACACAAACTGGGGACAGACGAAGACAAAGACGAAGACGAAGACGGACGAAGACCAGGGTCGGACGGCGACGGCGACGGCGACGGCGACGGCGACGGCGACGGCGGGTGGCAGGAACGCCGCAGCTGTTGCTGCTGCTGCTGCTGCTGCCGCGGACGGGGCCGGGGCTGCTGCTGCTGCCGCTGCCGCTGCTGCTGGCTGGCTGGCTGGCTGGCTGGCTGGCTGGCTGGACCGCTGCTGCTGCTGCTGCTGCTGCAGGAGGACTGGCTGGCTGCTGCCGGCTGGACCGCCGCTGCAGACCGGGACCGGGACCGCTGCTGCTGCTGCTGCTGCTGGACCGCTGCGGCTCTGCTCGGCTGGCTGGCTGGCTGGCTGGCTGGACCGCTTCAGGGTGGCTGGCACCTGCAATACACCTAACGCTTCGATTAGAACCGAAAGGCCAATCGAAGGGCGGTATCCTTCCGGATTACCGCCGAAGATGGATTCTATCTCTCATTACAGCTCCTTTTATACACGATTGTCATGCGCAGTCACTGACGTTTCGCTGTCCAGCGCCATCTGTCGGACATTTTGTGAATTTTGTTTTTTTCTTTTTTGGTTCTAATAAAACCCAATGTCATCCCAAGCATGTGTGTCAATTTTTACCGCTATATCTACATTATTCAGTGGTTTATTAAGTTTTCAAATTTATACTGACTTTTTGATCACCCTGTATGTCAGAATAGGATGGGACACTTTTAGTAAGGTCTATTGCGCACTTAGCGCCCACAGTTCAGAACTGAGTACGTGGTAAAGCGTGCCTATTTATCCGCCGTATGGCAAATCACAATGCTGGCACCTCAAACAGCCGGTCGAATTCATCTACCGTTCTGTGGCCGAGACCCGCTTGTTCCACTTTCTCAGGGCCGATGTGTCGATCCGAATGGTTGAACTGAAGGTCGTTCATCTTATTGAGGATACTTTGTCAAGCCGCACCGCCCCTCAGTTTCATGTAGACCATGCTACTCACGATGGAGTGGTCGTGACCTCATGAAAATCGACGGTTTTGGTCACGCATTCTCTGCCATAAAACTGACTTCAATGTACTATTTTCGTTGCGAAAATTTTATGATGCGTCAAAGAGAATACATTGCGTAGATACAACTGATAGCCACAAAATAATTGTTCTACGACATTCTCCAGATATTAAAAATATTCTCAAGTGTTAATGAGTGTCTTAGAATGTTATAGAATATCTTCGAATCCGTTAGAATGCACATCGCGTTGATCAGCACTCCGGCAAAATCGTCTCCACCAATGAGTTGTGCAACGTAGTAAAGACATATGGACTGTTCACTGAAAAAGCGTATCCACGTATAGAGAGAAACTACATAAAAAGTTACTTGTGTGATTGAGCGACTTTAACAACAAAAAATTACGTAGTGCAATAAACAAATCAGAGAATATAGAGTACGACACTAGCAGAAGAAAAAGAAATTCAAATTATCTAATACAACGGTGAACCAAGGCAGATACTTAAGCTTCCTAATTGAATTACTAAATTCGTTCAATGTTTCCACTGTGACTTCCGAACACCACCGTGTTAGCTGGAATATTGGCCTGAAAAGAAAATGTAAGTCAGAATGCCACTTATGTAAGTTAAAAGACTGCAAACAGTTCGAGTACTAGCAAACAGTAGAGCAAACATTCCAACTCTGCGGAGTGAATGTAAAGGAAGTGCATGTCTCGTATGGTCAACTGTCCGTAGCGTGTTTTCGTGCTGGATACACACAAAAGTTATTTGTCTTTTCACCCGAAAGAAAAACAACAAAAGTATTCTCTAAGAATATATTTTCCGTAATTTATATGATATACAAATGATAAAATTAACTGCACATTTATTTCCAATCCAGGAAACAATCAAAAGGAAAGACTGCGCGCCATTATTCGCTATTGTTTTACAAAATGTCTTTTGGTGATGTTTTTTGGATGACTAAAGCATCACTGGTGCGAAGAAAGCCATTCTGCTTACACTGGAGTTCAGATACACATCAATTTCAGCAATGAAAAATGTAGTACGTAGGGACGTGGTCATCTGCGGCGTCCACGTACGAACTTGGTTCTGAAGGAACGGTAAACTGGAAAAATCTGCGGACATGGACATGGACTAGAAAATGAAATACTAATGGGGATAGGATGTTGGGAGCTGTACTTACGAAGCGAAGACATTAGTGTAGTATAGAAAAATGTGGAGGACAAAACCAAACTTTTAAAAATTACATTTTTCCAGTTTTCTGCAATGAATACCAAGAATATGCTCTCATAAATCGAACGGATCTCGTGAATGCTACAATTACAAACGTCCAAATGAACCGTATACCATCAAGCCACCATTAAAAAAATACACTGGAGTTATTGGCCGAGGGTTGTCACTTTTCGCGACGTACAGGGTGGATATAATTATATTTTCCCTGTTTGACACGTTATAACACGGAACCTAATTACCCTTCGAGTATCAAACTTGAGAGCATTGACATCGAGGACATGGGGTAGAGAAATAATGCAGAATTAATTCAGTTGAAACACATTTACTGTGTTGCTGCGGTACACCATATCATTACATACCGGTACCATTATTGCTGCAAAAGGGGCTCAATATGGCGCCTCTCAGTGTCCAGAAGATATGAATGCGCAGGACTGCATTCTGCACAGCAGAACGAAGCATGTTCGTAGGTATTCTGGCTACCTCTCTTGATATGCTGCGCTTCGAATCAGCACGTGTGTGAATGTTCCCTTGGTAAATCCTGTCCTTCAGGAAGCCCACAACCAGAAATGACAGGGAATGAGAACGGGTGATCGTGCCCCCCAGAGGATTTGGAAACGGTCAGCTGACAGTTCTCTCGTTTCCAAATGTGTCTCGGAGAAGCAGTTGAACTCCACGAGCGATATGCATGAAAACTGTTGAGTTCAATACGTATCTCCCTGTAGGGCGGGTATGACATGATGGCGAAACGTATAACAGTAACTCTGGCCAACCAAACTGCACGTCTTTGGTCCTTGAGAACCAACTGTAAAGAAAAAAATGGGCCAATGATTAACGTAGCTGCAAAGCCACACCATACGATGTCACGTTCATCATGCAGAGGAAATTCACGCACAGCGACAGGAGGTGAAGAACCTCACACTCGGCAGTTCCGTGTGTTCACCTCACCCGACAGAGAAAAATGAACTTCGCCTGTTCATAGGATGGTCCAGGCCACCTTTCGTCAACTTCAAGCCATGCGAGAATTTGAGAGCGAAGGCAACACGCCGTTGTGCGTCCTGTGGTGCTGTACGATATTGATCTTGTGCGGATACCAGTTGAGAATGGTTCTCTGCACCTTCCGTACCGTGGACCACGGGACGTTCAACTGTTGTGACACAACACGCACGCTGCCTGACGATCGGCAATTGAGCGCTGCGTCGTCTGCCGTAGCTACACCCTCGATTTCATCAACCAGCTGTCGTATAAACTATCGTCGGCCACTTCCCTGAGCGACGCCCAGTTCTCCACTTGATTCGAGCTTCTTTAACACGCTCTGCACAGCAGGTGGAGAAAGAGGCCCCTTCCGTAATCCTTCCAGTCGACGATATCCTCGAGGTACAGCTGCAGCATTACTGTTGTTTTGGTAAAACAACTTCACCAATAATGCCCTGCCCCTTCTGTCCTAGCGCATGTTGACCCGTCAACACGTGCACTGCGACTGGTCAGGTGTGTGAGACTATGAATCACGATGACTGATCACGGCACCTGGTGGCCATAGTTGGAACTGGACGGTGGCGCTGTGACGCATGAAAATAATATACCCCATAGTCTGGACGTTGTTGCTACCAAGGTTCTTACTCATGCGGTAGCTAGTTTCCGTGTTATAACGTGTTAAATATGAAAAGTTTAATTATAGGTGCATCTGGGTTTCCTAAATATTCGTCGAGTGTTAGAATTCACTCAAGACACAGTTTAAACTTATCACGTACAGTAAGCGCAGGATGTGTTGAGACAAATGTACATCAATGTCTTATAATTACAGTATGTCATACAGCGAGGTGGCTGCATAAAATTGTTGTCAAATTCACTATGACTATGGTTTCGACAGCTCTAAGGCGGTTTTCACCACAAAAAAATTACATAGGATTACGTACAAAATATAATGACATTTCTCAAAAATACAATATAATTACTAGGATTACTTCCATATACTGTACAAACAGTGTACTTACATGTAATCACACCATAGGTGAAAAATATCTGAGGAAAAAATGTTATTGTCAAATTGAAATAATCACAAGAATAAAAATTAAACTGTATATATATATAAAACGTTTGTCAATGGGAATAAAATGTTCCATCGAAGTTCAACGGCAGTCACGAGGTCGCTTAAAGCCAAACAACTCCATCAAACCGCCGCTACCGTCAGACTAGACGGCTAAAAGGCCAAGGCAGACGCGAGTTGGACACGAAAACAAATTCGCGCCATCTAGCAAGAAGAATTATTAGTAGATGAGGCTACTCTACAGTTATATTTATTTCGAAGTAAACACTGTATCCTGCAAGAAATTGGACGCAGAAATGGCATAGAGAAAATTTTTTTTCTTTTCATTAGGTTCGTTATTAGAAAGGCCTACGCTGTTGACTCTCTTATTGGTTTTCCTACTAAAAGTACTATCTTCTAAACAGCTATGAAAGCCATTATTGGCAACCACACTTTTAATCACATTTATTTCAGAATTGAGATTTTCAGAATAAAGGGGTGTGGAGGTGTTTCGACGAATAGCTGAATGAAAAAAGGCCATCTTTTGAGAATGCGGGTGTACTGACGTGAATGGAATAATTTGATCAGAACTGTTCTTTGCGGACGATACAGAAGTTAACTTTGTCATCTACTATCGTAAGAGTGAGATCTAGAAAATTAATTTGCCGGAAGTCATTTTCGCGTTCACAGGCGAAAGAAATATTTTCATGAAACTCGTTGAACATATTAAAAAGTTTATCAATGCCATCATTAGGCCCTTTGTGTATGATCAAAATGCCATCTACGTATCTAGCGTATGAAATAATGCGTGCAGTTGGCACTGAAAAATTACTAAAAAATTTCACTTCTAAAGAATTGATGAACACCTCTGCAAGGATTCCTGCAAAGGGGATTCCCATTGCTAGGCCATCTAATTGCTGATATAGTTTTCCATTAAATTCAAAATAATTGTATTTTACTACAATACGAAGTAAATTCAGGAAGTCAGTGATTTGTTCAAATCTTTTTTGAAAGAATGTAAATCATTTTCTACTATGTCTAAGGCATCAAGTACCGGCAAATTTGTGTAAAGCTTTTTAAAGTAGAAGGAAATTAATGTCGTATCTATATCACAGTAAACGTCTTTAATTTTATTAGCTAAATCTTGAATATTGGAAACACAATAATTGCTATGGAAAACGAAAGATTTTTTCAATAAATCTTGCAATAATTTGGCTAAGTCGTGATAGGCACTGTTCACACTATTGGAAATTGGGCTGATCGGATGGTCATTTTTATGGCCTTTCAACTGAGCTCATAATTTAGGTGGCTGCGAATTCAAGTTGATTAACTGCTTTTTGTGGAAAGGTTTAAGAAGAGCTTTGGAATAGTTAATAGGGGTAATGACTTCTTCCTGCAAAGTTGTTGTGGGGACCTCAAGCAGCTCGGAAATATCGTTTTCCTCAAAGAACTGTAGAGTTTTTGCCACATATTCTTGTTTGCTAGCAATGACAAGGGTGGTATCCTTATCAGAAGGTAGCGGCGTTTTGATGCAGTTGTTTGGCTCTAAGCGACCTCGTGACTGCCATTGCACTTCGATAGTAAATTATATTCCCATTGACAAACATGTTACATTATTAATTTTTATTTCAATTTGACAAGACCATTTTTTCTCAGATGTTTTTCTCCTATGGTGTGATTACATGTAAGTATACTGTTTCTTCAGTATGTGGAAGTAATTCTATTGATTATATTGCATTTTTGAGCGATATCATTATATTTTCTAGGTAATCCTATGTCATTTTTATTCTGATGAAGACCACCTTAGAGCTGTCGAAACCATGGTCAGTTTGACAACAATTTTATGCAGCCACCTCGTTGTATGTGCATTCTGTAAGTAACACACGGTTGCTGGACTTCAGCCTATAACAATGTTTAAAACTGCAATGTCTTTTAATTTCAACCATTGATAATAGGACGAGTTCGTCACCTCACAAATAACTGACTAACTATGCTTCAAGACTTCTTGTATGACCCTGATCCACTGTGCGAGCAAGATTCGACCGCTGATTTGAACAATAGATATGGTACGAGATTGGTGAATATGAAGGTGTACTCTCTCTCTTACTGGAGAACATCCTGTTGAGATATTTTTCTAATGAGGAGGGAGATGTTTCTTCTGCTTCTTCACTTCACGTATTAGGCAAATTGCCTGTTGCGATACTCCGTCTCTTATATAGTCTTTCAGTGCATTTATAACTGAGAACCGTTATTGTGAATCTTTCTTCACCCGCACAATCTACACGTTTATCATTTTCCCCTATTTTCTTTTATTTTTTCGTTGAGGTTATACGTTCATAAATCTTTCCTTATATCTTCATTTCTTTTTCGATCTTGTCGTGTAGTTCCATCCACTCTTAATAGAAATCTCACTCCTTGAACCTCTATCCCACTTTCTTCGCTCATGATATAACGGAGCTAGGGTAGCTGCCATCTGGAATGTTAGGGGAATTTCTCTTAAGGAAGTCGAATTAGCTAGACATCTGAAAGAAAAGGAAATATATGAAGATAGTAACTGTTCTCGAATTAACAGATACCATTGATGACCTTGCAGCTTCTCTAGAATAAATGATAATTAATTGAAAAACTGCCGACAGGTGTAGTTGACGTACCTTGATGGGGACAGCCGAAAATGCGTGCTCCGACAGGGACTCGAACCCGGGATCTCATGCTTACAAGGCAGACGCTCCATCCATTTGAGCCACCAAGGACACAGATGAGTAGCGCCACTGCAGGGACTTATCCTGTGCACGCTTCCCGTGATACCCACACTCCCAACTGTCCAAAATCTACATACATAATTTTCCTAATAGATACTTGTACTTTGCCCATCCACTCGTTACTCGCGCCCACTAAGTCCCCATCGAGGTATGTCAACAACACCTGTCGGCAGCTGAGGGTTTCAACTAATTATCATTTACTGAAAAGGAAATATATGTTGCAGCAGTTATGGGAAATGTGTCTCTGAGATGTGAACATGTAAGTGTGCATCGTGTGAGGTGAGCACGCCCAACGTTTGGTATCAGAATGTTTGTAGTGGCGCCTGAGACTTTGCTCTGCAGTTATCTCCGCCGGTATCAGAGCAGTGAGACCGCTGCCCGCCATTCTGCGTGTCAGTGTTGCTCGCCATGGCACGAGTGGGCGGCGCGGTGACCATAAGCATACCCCAGGGTGCGCTCCGAGGCTGCAGGCTCAAGACGCCCTCCGGCAGAACTTACTGCAGTTTCCAAGGCATCCCTTATGCCAAGCCACCCGTAGGACCGCTCAGGTTCAAGGTGAGTTCAAACACTTACTACTTTCAGAGCTATGACTTACAGGCAAGACAGGTAGATATGAATTCAACGTGTCGTCGATATTGAGATTATTCAAGACAAATGGAAAAGGATAGCGCACAAAAACAAATAATGGCAAGAGTGACATTTCTAACTGAGAGACCCCAGTGGGTAAGGTAGGCTACCTAACGTAACCATCATCCTTGTGTAGTGTAAGAGATACAGGGCCGCTATTTTTACAATGCTGCTATTCTCAGAAATCCAGTGAGGGCTGTATTTTTTGTAAGGTAGCGAAACTTGGTAGATATGCTACTGCGTTAATGCGAAACCGATTTTCTCTGGAAAAAAATTAGTTCCAATCTTGGCCATCAGACGAAAACCTGGAGCTGTGAACGCGAGAAAGACGTACAGAAATGTTTCTGTGTGTAGTGGATTAAGAACGAGACGTGGGAAGAAAATCTCATACAAGCGATAAAGGCATAGTGTTGATTTTCTTATTAATTTCCACTTACATAATTTGTTCAGTATCTGCACAAGATCTGCACGAGATGATACATCCGCAAAACGACGGGACAATCAACTCGTAGCAGTTCCGTGGAATATAACTTAAGTGTTCCTGTATACGGACCCTCAGATCAGGTAGCGCCAAAAGGTTTACATGGTAAAAGCGTTCTTTTAGATCCCACATGGAGTGATATCAGGAGATCTTGCAGGCTATGTATCTGGAAAATATCTGGAGATAACACGTTCGTCCCAGGTTACATTAAGCAGATACTTCACTCGGCGAGTGACATGGTGTACTGCCCTATCTTGCACGAAAACAATGATTTCCTCATAGTTGTGCTCTTCCAAAGCAGCAATCACGTGCTGTTCAAGGAGGTCTCCGTAACGTACAGACATCGCGGTACATCTGACAGTCCCTTTAGATCTATTCTCTTCAAAGAAGAACGCAAGCAGAATAAAGGTGCTTGTGAATACACACCACTCAGTGACATATGGGCGGAGCCATGGCTCTTCGTGCTCAACAGACGAATTGACAGTAGCCTCAGTTTGGCAGTTCTTTGTATCCACTGCAACCTGCAGTGTAAAATGTGCCTCGTCACTCCATAGAATATTGTCCGGCCACATGTATCAACTTCGATCCGTACCAGAAACCGAAGAGGAAGTTCAGACGTTCCTGCGGATCATGAGGTTTAAGATGCTGCACCGTCTGGATTAGTAGCTGCACTTTAATCATAACCACATGATATTGCCTTAAAGGCGTATGTTAAACGAAGTGTGTTGTGATAGTTGTGTGTTTAGTCAGTGTCTTCGTTGTGTTGTTGGTGATGAGAGAGGAAACGAAGAGAGTGGAGCCTGGTGCCGACATTGCCTCTTCCTTTCCAACAAAACACGCTTAATCTCCCCACATGCCAGAAGGGTCACTACAAAGTGCCACATGTCCATTCTCCCTGCCACATTACCGAGGATTTGTAATTCATTCAAGACATTGCTGCATAGCCTGCTGCTCAGGAACTTCACACGACCACATCTTATTCCTTTGACGGCTAAATAATGGCAGTGAAAAGTTCTTCAATTACCAAGGTTCGAAAAGAATACCTCCGAGTCAAGCGACATCGAATATCAACTATTGGGAGGGAGGAACTGAAAGTGACCCCACTCAAAGACCTAACTGTGTCATTCAATATGTTATTTACAACGAAAAAAAATTTCCATTCGGTTTTGGATATAGGTTAACAATTAACTGACATCTGCGATTTTCAATTAACTGTTTGGTTCTTCAGACTACTTCATTTTGTATTTACTGGGTCAAAAATAAATGGCATCAACGGTGTGAACGCTTACAATTTCTTCATTAGTGTCTAAAATGCTGGGTGATATTAAATCTATTCTAGAAGTAGTACTTCCTAGAATATATGAAAATGACCTGATGATGTGGGAATATATATGCACACGGTTTAAATGCCTATTGCTACAAATTTATCACGATGTTCACGGAAATATTACCTTCATAATTCAGCACCATAACATAATATGGCGCAAACTTTGTGTGATATTCTACATTATCTAGACAACTTCAGGAATACTGATGTCTTTACGGTTTCTCTTTTTATTAGCCTCACATAACAAAAGCGAAAAGGATAATGTCACACTGCACTGGAAACACACTTAGGAATGGGAGTTACTTTCCGAAACACGATATCAATTAAATAAAATCCTTAATGGCAGAAGCAAAAGTTTTCTTATGTTTAAGACATCCGAAGGGTTTGCACATAAAACGTCATCTCAAAACTATTCAAGAATGATTCGAAACGGATAAATTCTGTTTTATGCGAAAACAGAAATCTGCCTGTTACGGCTACTTCAAGGATGCTAAACTCCAGGCGATAGATATTGGTAAGCTTGTTGTATATTTAAGTAAATGCATCCATTACCAGCGGAGAACTGTCACATATAACAGCCGTGAGAGAAAAGTAACTGACTGCAACTGACTTTCCAGCAATTAATCTGTTTCGTACTTTACCTTTACCATAACTACCACTAGCGTTAATAAGTGTTGCCTGAAAGGACTCGACACTACCTCGATTTAGCTTCAATTTAAAATATGAAAAAAATGTGTTATTTATTATCCATTCCATTCCAGTGACAAAGCCAATAAATAGAACATTTTCGTTTGTTGCAGTAAAAACTATCAAAAACCTCTTCAGTCCAATGGTAACACATCCCACATTAACATTATTTTTTGAGCAGGTCATAACGAACACCTGGTTTTCTGTTCCATGATATTCGAACAGACCATGAACATTACAATGCTTGTTTCTGTTGAATCTTCTAGTGTGTTGGAAACTGGGCACTTATCGCCCATGAGTAAGCTATTATCTTTGTATTATCTCAGCTTATAGATTCAATAAGTTACAAGTACGAAGAGTTACCTTCGTGAAAGATCAGTCAAGGATGTGACGCACACACTGTCAGAGAAACATGAATCAGTTGAAACAGACGTTTCTCATCCGCATTTTCTTAAAAATTTTTATCTTTTTTGTAGTAGTACGCAAAGTACTATGCGAAAGGGGCGTCCCTCCAGCTGTAAGTGTCAACAGTGGAAGCCAACAACATTTTTATTTATTTCTGAAAACCTCCTTCCGCTGGAGAAGGGGCAACTTAGCAGACAGCCGACAAACGGTTATAAGAACAATAAATTCATTATCACGTGTTGAATTTGGAGGAAAATATTTTAGTAGATGGACAACGAATTTTACTAGAAAGTAAGTCTCTGCGAAAAGAGGAGGAATGTCAATCAAAGGTAGCATTCATTTTTGTTACTTATTCCGAATTCATGTCCATATCATACAGTCCATCCCTGGTGACCGCATCTAATTTAATTTGTAGACTTGTAAAGCACGCTTCCGACTCAAGTATCTAGTGCAACACATAATTCTTACAGTGAATCGTAAGAACGGTGACGACATCAGAATGTTTTGAAACACATCCCTTAAAATTTTTTAGAGTATTAGGGGGACAAAATTATAGCCCTTCAGGAGAAGATTAGTGTCATAGGCTTAAGCGCGTGTTACTGGACGCATTACACGTCCCTACTGCTATAATACAGGGTGGTCCAAAAGTTCGGAAACACCCTGATAAAATCCAAATGGAGTAGCAAACAAGGAAACTGAGTCCCTACACACAAGGAACGGGAAGGGGGAAACTTTATAGGCTATGCCACCAACATGGCGGCCATCTTGAAAGCCGCCATCTTGCATTCAACTCCAAAATTTCAAATGGAAATGTGGTCATGTGACATATCAAACAGATAGAGAATTTAACCAGAAAAACAATGCCGTTGTTATTTTAAACATAGCTTTATTCATTCTCAGGTTATAGCCCATTACTTGCGGCAGCAGTGGGACGCTCGGCAGCGTGAGTATTACGTACTGAGAAGTCATAAAATGGAGTCTGATACGGTGCAAAGTGACTATCCCATGCCTGATATGTTACACGTGTTTAACTGTTAGGTATCATTTACTGATGTTAACGCTTTAATCAAATGGCTCTGAGCACTATGGGACTCAACTGCTGAGGTCATTAGTCCCCTAGAACTTAGAACTAGTTAAACCTAACTAACCTAAGGACATCACACACATCCATGCCCGAGGCAGGATTCGAACCTGCGACCGTAGCGGTTAACGCTTTAATCATTGTTAAAATTTACAGGTTACAAAATGTCCTTAACACATGTAGAAAGCATTGAAATCGTCTTGATATCAGGAGAAAGAAGCACACGGGTCATTGCTGAGGATTTCAACAGTCGTCACCCAACCAGACAGCCCATCACTCTCAGCGCAGTTGCCAAGCTTTTGGCCAAATTCCGAGCAACAGGTTCTGTCGCAGATAAACCTAAGGCTGGAAGACCAAAATGCGCCACCGATGAAGCAACAACAGTGAGCGTGTTGGCATCATTTAGCAGGAGCCCGCAACGGAGTACTCGTCCCTGTCACAAGAATGTGGAGTTAGTCGTACCTCCATAATGCGAATTTTATCGCAGCACAAATGGCACCCGTACAAAATTCAGCTGTTCCAACACCTGAACGATGATGACCCAGACCGTCGGGTACAGTTCGCAGAATGGGTGACACAGTAGCTGCAGATAAACCCACGTTTCTCCTATCAGGTGCTGTTCAGTGATGAAGCCAATTTCTTTATCAATGGTGAAGTGAACAAGCAGAATCGCAGATACTGGTCCGACACAAATCCCCACTGGATTGATCCTTCCAAAACGGTCGACTCACAAAAAGTGATGGTCGGGTGTGGTGTGTGGGGTACCAATGTCGTTGGACCTTTTTTTATTGATGGTACGTTTACATTCAACGGTTATCTGAGGTTATTGCATGAAGTGTTTCCCTCGTTGTTAACGGAAGACGGGACATTTCCGGAATTCTTCCAGCATGATGCAGCCCCACCACATTATGGGCACAATGTTTCACCAAATTTGACTCCTTTGGATTTTTATCTTTGGGGTCATGTCAAAGCACTGGTTTATTCTGTGAAAATACGGGATTTGCATAATCTATAGCAGCTCATTGTTGATGCGCGTGGTTAAATTCAGCCAGATGTGTTGGTCAAAGTTCATCAGAACTTGGTTCGGAGGATAGCATTAACATTCCAGCATAATGGACAACATATCGAGCCATTCCTATGACTGTTGTTGGTCTCTCGGGACTGTGTAACATCGGCGTAATGTCTCTTCGGCACATAACACACATGCTGCCGAGCGTCCCACCACTGCCACATGTAACTGGCTATAACCCGAGAATGAATAAAGCTATGTTTAAAATAACAACGGCATTGTTTTTCTGGTGAAATTCTCTATCTGTTTGATATGTCACATGACCACATTCCCATTTGAAATTTTGGAGTTGAATCCAAGATGGCGGCTTTCAAGATGGCCGCCATGTTGGTGGTATAGCCTATAAAGTTTCCACCTTCCCGTTCCTCGTGTGTAGCGACTCTGTTTCCTTGTTTGCTACTCCATTTGAATTTTATGAGGGTGTTTCCGGACTTTTGGACCTCCCTGTGCATATGCTGGTTGTATACCCCTAGTAAATACATAATAAATGTTGTTCTAACAATACAGAGCCTACATGTGTTCTCAAAATGATAAACCACTACATGTCCGGTGCATACAAAAAAATACTTTGAAAGCCATTCCTAATATTCCGTTACTTCACTGAATTGGGAAATTTGTAACTTTCTTCTTACCGTACGTATCGCACGAATAAAAACAATTTTATTGTAAAAAATATTGTTTGATTTTCACTAGCAATAGACTCAGTTGTTCCGAGAGCAGCAGTTTGATTTTAGAATACTTTTTAGTTTCTCGAAACTAGCCACTGTAGAAACGGCCGACTGAACTGACGATTAAAAGGTGTTGCTAGTGTAAAAAAAAATTGAACCAAAATATTTTAAGAGCTTTAAATTTCTACATCTACATCTACATACATACTCCGCAATCCACCATACGGTGCGTGGTGGAGAGTACCTCGTACCACAACTACCACCTTCTCTCCCTGTTCCACTCCCAAACAGAACGAGGGAAAAATGACTGCCTATATGCCTCTGTACGAGACCTAATCTCTCTTATCTTATCTTTGTGGTCTTTTCGCGACATGTAAGTTGGCGGCAGTAAAATTGTACTGCAGTCAGCCTCAAATGCTGGTTTCTAAATTTCCTCAGTAGCGATTCACGAAGGAGACTCCCACCCGAGTTTCTGAAGCATTTCCGTAACACTCGCGTGATGATCAAACATACCACTAACACATCTACCAGCCCGCCTCTGAATTGCTTCTCTATGTCCTCCCTCAATCCGACCTGATTGGGATCACAAACGCTCGAGCAGTACTCAAGAATAGGTCGTATTAGTGTTTTGTAAGCGGTGTCCTTTACAGATGAACCACATCTTCCGAAAAATTCTACCAATGAACCGAAGACGACTATCCGCCTTCCCCACAACTGCCATTACATGCTTGTCCCACTTCATATCGCTCTGCAATATTACGCCCAAATATTTAATTGACGTGACTGTGTCAAGCGCTACACTACTATGGATTATTCAAACATTACGGGATTCTTTTTCCTATTCATCTGCATTAATTTACATTTATCTATATTTAGAGTTAGCTGCCATTCTTTACACCAATCACAAATCCTGTCCAAGTCATCTTGTATCCTCCTACAGTCACTCAACGACGACACCTTCCCGTACGCCACAGCATCATCAGCAAACAGCCACTCATTGCTATCCATCCAATCCAAAAGACCATTTATGTAGATAGAAAACAACCGCGGACCTGCCACACTTCCCTGGGGCACTCCAGATGATACCCTCACCTCCGATGAACACTCACCATCGAGGACAACTTACTGGGTTCTATTACTTAAGAAGTCTTGGAGCCACTCACATACTTGGGAACCAATCCCATATGCTCGTACCTTAGTTAGGAGTCTGCAGTGGGGCATCGAGTCTAACCCTTTCCGGAAGTCAAGGAATATGGCATCCGTCTAATACCCTTCATCCATGGTTCGCAAGATATCATGTGAAAAAAGGGCGAGTTGCGTTTCGCAGGAACGATGCTTTCTAAAGCCGTGCTGATGCATGGACAGCAACTTCACTGTCTCAAGGAAATTCATTATATTCGAACTGAGAATATGTTCGAGAATCCTGCAACAAACCGATGTTAAGGATATTGGTCTGTAATTTTGAGGATCCGTCCTTCTATCCTTCTTATATACAGGCGTCACCTGCGCTTTTATCCAGTCGCTCGGGACCTTACGTTGGGCAAGAGATTCGCGATAAATGCAAGCTAAGTAAGGAGCCAATGCAGTAGAGTACACTCTGTAAAACCGAATTGGAATCTCATCAGGACCTGGCGATTTATTTATTTTCAACCCATTCACCTGCTTCACAACCCCAGGGATGTCTATCACTATGTCCTCCATACGGGAATCTGTACGAGACTCAAACGGCGATATGTTTGTACGATTCTCCTCCGTGAAAGATTTCTCAAATGCTAAATTTAAAATTTCAGCTTTCGTTTTGCTGTCTTCCGTTGCCAGGCCAGACTGATCAGTGAGTGACTGGATGGAAGCCTTCGACCCGCTTACCGATTTTACGTAAGATCAGAATTTCCTTGGGTTTTCAGCAAGATCTTTTGCTAAGGTATGACGGTGGTAGTGGTTGAATGCTTCGCGCATAGATCTTTTTACAGCATCACGAATCTCTACTAACTTTGGTCTGTCCTCATTCTCCCGATCTTTCTTGTACCGCGAGTGCAACTGCCTTTGCTTCCTGAGCATTCTCCGAATTGCGCTGTTAAACCACGGTGGGTCTTTTCCGTCCGTAACCCACTTTTTCGGCACATACTTGTCCAATGTGTGATTTACAGTGTGTTTAAAATTTGCTCATAATTCTTCCACGTCCATCGTACCGGAAGTAAATAAAGTCGATTCATTTAATAAGTGGGATGCTAACAACTGCTTATCTGCTCTTTCTAGTAAGAATACTCTCCTAGCCCTCTTGGCCGACTTTTTAACTCTCGTAACCATAGTCGTAATGACAACATGATGATCACTAATCCCTGTCTCAACACTGACGCCGTCGATGAAGTCTGGTCTGTTCGTGGCTACGAGATCTAAAATATTTCCATTACGCGTTAGCTGTTGATTTAGCTGCTCAAGATAGTTTTCGGATAATGTTCAAAAGTAATTCACACGACGGCTTGTCTGTAGCACCTGTAATGAATCCATAGACATCCCAGTCTATACTAGGTAGGTTGAAGTCGCCTCCGACTAATAGAGCATGATACGGGTACTTCTTCGATACAGAATGTAGACTCCCTTTGAATGATTCTAGAACTGTCACGGTTGAGACTGGTGGCCGGTAATAACACCCCACAATTAACTTTATTTCCCCTAGACCTGTTAAACGTCTCCAGATAACTTCACAATCACACTCTACTTCGACTTAGGCTACTCCTTCAACCTAAGATTAAATATTTTCGCCTATCTCCCATTTTTTACTTAGATTCATTTGTGAATTAGTGTTGGGGAATACATTTATTAATTGTCGCTTATTCGTACTGAAGGATATTGTTGTATACCAGACAATAAGATTTCAAACACGTTAGCGTTATTATGTTTCAGAGAAATAAGATATGTTGCAATTTTGACAGAAAACGTAATCCTACCGGTGATATAAATATTGCCAAGAGTATGCCTTAAGTTGTATGATAGAGTAGATGAAGCAACGTTGCTTTTGATACATTCGGCGGTTCGCATAAACAATGTATAAGGCTTTAAAGACAAAAGAAAAAGGGAAAAAAGGAGTACATACAGGCATAGAATTTTAATCATGAAAATGTCTCGATTGCGGAACGTTTTTCGGGTTACTAACGAAGCAGACGACCCTATTTCCATAATGAAATCGTAAATCAGTACAAAAACCTGAAAACATACAATCGTAGCATTATTCATGTTGCGGTTGAAGCTAGCTTTTTGGCCAAGTTATCTTATAAGAGAGAGAGTAGAAGACGACAATTCCGATGGAGAAACTTCTGTGTAACGTGTTTCGTTGTTAATCAAAAAGAACTTACGTTTACTCAAGGCCAAGCCAATTCTGTAATTACAATTAATCCAGCAATGAGATCTCTCGATTGCTAAGCAGTCTTCACATCCATCAATGCGAAAGACCATAAACCGAAACGATATGCACTGTCTGACGCCTTCGTGCTCTGTAAACATCTTGCTAAATGCCGTAGACCAAACGGTGGTTCAAGAAAAGCATTCAAATCAGAAAAGGTTTTGGATGTGCGTGAGGACAAAGATTGTATTGAAAGTATCTAACATGTACTCTGTTAGTGAGTACATTGTTCAGTCGCATTAATGCGACCAACTGTTAAAGCCCTGAACAACCACCATTCGCAGCCCGGACCGTTGCTAGACGTGCAGGAGGAGAGTGAATGAGATCGTCACAGGTACCGACAGGGATGTGGAGCCGTAGTGACTTCAGTACTGTGCCTATCTGCTCTGCGGTTCTTGTCTAAGGATTCATGGCGCGAACAGCCGGATCATGGTCATCTCACAGACTCTTGGTATTGTTTGTATCTGTGGAATACTTCTAGTAACACCACCTTTTTCCGTCGTCGCCGTTCCTTTCACAAATGACGCATTGGTAGAATGATTGTAGGGAAGCCGTCGTACGAGGTATAATTTCTATTATCCCCGAGACGTGCTTATTTCGTGGGACGTACTATATTCTCCTCCTCTTCTTTCAACCTACGAACTCGAAACTGCAACAGTAAACCTTTCTACACTCATGCTCATAAATTAAGGATAATGCTGATACTTGATCAAACAATGCTCTGGTGGGCGGTTTGCGGGTTGAAATCACCTCGGGGTATGACCATGCGATGCATCGGACCTGCGGTCGTCGCACGGTGGTGCTGGCAGCAGTCCACATAGGCAGAGGTGTGTTGGTGCATGTCAGAGTACGGTGAAGCGCGTAAGTACGCAGACGTTTTCAGATGTGCTAACGGTGACTGTGTGTTGAAAATCGCTCAAAGAACTCATATTGATGACGTTATGGCTGGTAGAATACTAGGACGACTGGAGGCTCGTCAAACACAGCAGGTCTTAGCACCAGCCCTCCGTGTGCCACAAAGTGTGATATCACGATTGTGGTAACGATTGCAGCAGAGAGAAAACGTGTCGAGGCGCTACAGTACGGGAAGTCCACACTGTACAAGACTGCGAGAAGACCGATCTCTCACCATCAGCGCCCGCAGACGGCCACGGAGTACTGCAGATAGCCTTGTTCTGGACTTTACCGCAGCCACTGGAACAGTTGTCTCCAGACACACAGACGACTGAAAAAACATGATTTATTCGCCTGGAGACCTGCAAGGTCCATTCCACTGACCCCTGGTCACAGGAGAGCCCGTAGCGCCTGGTGTCAAGAACACAGTACATGATCATTGGAACAGTGGTCCCAGGTTATGTTCATGGACGAGTCCTGGTATAGTCTGAACAGTGATTCTCGCCGGGTTTTCATCTGGCGTGAACCAGAAACCCCTTAATGTCCTTGAAAGGGACCAGTATGGCGGTCGTGCGTTGATGGTGTGGGGTGGGTCTATGATTGGTGCACGGACACCCCTGCCTGTCTTTGACAGAGGAACTGCAACAGCTCAGGTGTATCGGGACGTAATTTTGCACCAGTATGTCCGCCTTTTCAGAGGTGCAGTGGGTCCCACCTTCCTCCTGATGAATTATAACACATGGCTCCACCGAGCTGCCATCGTGGAGGAGTACCTGGAAACAGAAGATATCAGCCGAATGGAGTGGCCTGCCTGTTGTCCAGACCTAAACCCCATCGAGCAGGTCTGGGATGCTCTCGGTCGACGTATCGCTGCACGTCTTCAAACCCCTAGGACACTTCAGGAGCTCCGACAGGCACTGGTGCTAGAATGGGAGATTATACCCCAGCAGCTGCTCAACCACCTGATCCAGAGTATGCCAACCCGTTTTGCCGCCTGTGTGCATGTGCATGGTGATTATATCCCATATTGATGTCAGGGTACATGCGCAAGGAAACAGTGGCGTATTGTACCACATGTGTTTCGGGACGGTTTTCTCATCTTATCACCAATAACGTGGACGTAAAGATCTGTGTCGTGTGTGTTCCCTATGTGCCTATGCTATCAGCGCCAGTGGCGCCACATTCTGCAATTATCCTTAATTTATGAGCATGAGTGTAGTACGTACAGCTTCTGTCCCGAGTCGAGTGTTTATCGAAACACCTTCATGGTAGTTCTTACCATTCCAGTCTCCAACAGCGTGTGAGAAAAATGTACATTTTAATCTTCCCGTACAGGCTCTGATTCCTCTTATTTTACTATTACTATAATCTCTTCCTATACAGACTCGGATTTCGAGGATTTCGAGGAGCAAGTTGGTGATTGAAATTTTGTAAAAGATCTCGCGACGAAAAATTCCTTTAATTTAATGACTGCCACCCCACCTCCCTTATTATGTCCATGACACCCCCTCAAGCTGCCATTCTTTTGCGTTTTTCAGCATCTTTTGTGAGGAAAGATGTCTCGAAAGAGTTTTGGAAATCCAGAAATGTATAATCAATTTGAGATCCCCTGTAGATAGCACTCATTAGTTTGTGCAAATAAATGTTCTGAATTCGTGCTACCTATGTGTCATCATAACGTTTTCTTTCAGATAATTCGTTGTAAACAATAATGGACGAATAGCGCTCTCTTGGGGTACTAGTGAAATTACCTTTAGAACTCCCAAATTTTTTCGATAAAGAACGACATTCTGAATTCATTTACAATGAAATCATGAATCCAATTACAAATCAGGCCCGATACTCGACAAGCTATATTTTGTTCATTAAAAGCGTCTTGTTTCCGGACTCTGGATATCATGGGCGAACAGGGCAAGCTGAACTGCGCTAGATCTCCGACCGCGGGATCCACGTTGATTCTTGTAGAGGAGAATTTCGTTATCCAAATTACGTCATAATACCGTTCTTCAAAGCGGGAATGACCTCTGTTTTTTCCTAGTCGGTAGGTATCTTTCGCACCTCCGGCGACCTACGATGAACTACAACTGAAATACGACCAACTTGTTTCTCGTAATTTCTGTACAGCTTACAGCTATCTCATCTTGCCTTTCCACTTCTGAGCAGCTTTAACTGAACCACTATTCCGCGAGCGCTTAACTCAATATCCACAATTTCGACGTCCGTGCGAAGATTGAAAGGCGAAATAATACTAGGATATTTCGCCGTGTAACAATTTCGGAAGACGTATTTCAGTATTTCAACCTTCTCGTTACGCACACTTTAGCTTCGTTCAGAGCTTGGTTGTCAACTAGGTTTTGACTTTTTTTTGCAATCTGATTTGACCAATTTGCTTTCATAACGACTTTCTCACCCAGTTATGTGCCCTTTCCATCCCTCACACCCTTATGCATCTCTTACTTGGGTGAAGCGTACAGAGTAATGCATTGAGTTTTTTTCCATTTGTGCTCCACATCATCGTCATTAAAGCTTTATATTTGAGATTAACAGTTTAGATACTCTGCGATGTGTCTCCTCTATCCTTACATACGAAAAACAGTTTGCTAAACTTTCAAAACTTCTTTTAATACCTGATGTCTTACGATATTGGATTCGCTCCCCGGCGTCAACTGTTTTGAAAATTTCGAGTCTGTAAGTTACTAGTAGGTCTGAGACATAACCACCCCATTGGCTGGAAATATTTTTCAGACAAAGCATTCCAAACAATCTCACTCGACTCACTGTCTCTGGCACCAATTTGAATCTATGACTCTTTCATTATACAGGTGGCAAATTGAAGACCCTCCCTTATCAACAGCATGTACCGGAAACTTATAATATTCGGCATGTTGCCTCTGAAGCGCTATGTCACTGCAGCTCCTGACGCAGGTGGAGCATCCGATTATCAAGTTCGGGCCACCTTTGACGTTAAACTTCTCCCAGATTACTTCATAATCGGGCTCTGTAATGAACTTTGTAGATGTTGTCATATTCTTTACGGCTATAAGCAGGCCATCAAACACAATGACATTTCACCTATCGAGTGTTATACGGGGTGTTTCACAATTCATGTTACACGCTTCTAGAGGTTGTAAAAGGGTAATGTTTCGCATAGGAACTCATGTCCGGTAATGGTTCGTTTCCGTATTACAAGCAGAACGATATGTATACATTTCACTTATATTTATTGTGATGTGACAACAGCTGTTCGATGTGATGACCACAGCCTTACAATCCGTTAGCGTGTATGTTGCTATGTGCCATATGATGCCACACTGCCGGCCGTTGTGGCCGGGCGGTTCTAGGCGCTACAGTCCGGAACTGCGCGACCACTACTGTCGCAGGTTCGAATCCTGCCTCGGGCGGGGATGTGTGTGATGTTCTTAGGTTAGTTAGGTTTAAGTAGTTCTAAGTTCTACGGGATTGAAGACCTCAGAAGTTAAGTCCCATAGTGCTCAGAGCCATTTGAACCATTTTTTATACCACACTATGCTTACTGCCCAGCAGTCACTTGACGCAGTGCTACACCGTGGCTCCTTACAAATTATTCAGAGTTCTGCAGAGTTTAGCAGCTTCACTCGTGACTGTAGTCAATACACTCGAGGTATGAATTGAAAAACGCCTTCAGTCACAATTTTTCGTGTTTTATTCAGTACACGATGCATTTAGGACCCTGTGGGTCGATCTTCAGGTGTAATTCGCCTTAATACGTGCTTTATTTGTTCTCTTGAATGAGATGAAGTAGATATTCCTGTCACGAAAATGTTTGATGTTAGGTTATGAGTTTCTTAAGTCAGACGCCGAAAATATGTGTGAAATAGCGGAAAAGATGAATAGTGTAAGTTTACCAAATAATCCAAGAAAAGCGTTAACATTTTAGCAACAGCATAAGTCTTTTCCTCCATCGTTCTGAAACATATCACTTCATTCACTTCATTCAAGTGGCACATTAGCAAACACATGTTTATTACACTTCACAGGTGGTTGTGTACATGGTGTGGTCAAGGATGAATTTTTCATACTTCCAAAGATATAATTATTGAACAATTGACGTATGCAGAAAACAATTTACATATGCAGGAAATAACTTTACAACAGATCATTTTACATCGATTCTGGTGTTTTGATTTTGTGGAGGTAAATCTCCAGTTGTTCTAAAAAATTTAGGGTCTTACCATTGGCTTCATTATGTAGTACTAACAAATTGTTTTCTACACTGTTGATGACATGTTTCATTTCAAAAAAACTTATGCTCTTGCTAAAACGTTAAAAACGCTTTTCTTGGATTATTTGTTAAGTTTGCGCTATTCATCTTTTCTACTATTTCGCACATATTTTCCGCGCCTGACTTACGAAATTCATAACCTAACATCAATCCTTCTCGTGACAGGAACATCCATTTCATCTCATTCAAGATAACAAATAAAGCATGTGTTAAGACGAATTACACCTGAAGGTAGACCCACAGGGTCAGAAGTGCATCGTGTACTAAATAAAACTCGAATAATTATAACTGATGGCGTTTTTTAGTTCATAACTCGACGCTACAATTGCATTGTTTTGAACATACGAATTACTGCATTATCATTTTGATTTTCATTAATACCCGTGAGTAAAAATAAATTCCTTAGATGGTGTTAGTGTGGCTGCTGTTATCTAAGATCTAAGAAGACAGTCTTCGCTGAATGTGGGACATACCCCCCAACCTCTGGCCATAGACGTGTGCCAGAGCAGCGCTACCGTGACCAGATGGGTGGGCTGGAAGTAGGCCTACGAAGTGTCCAAACTTTTAAATTGACGGCACACTATGTTCCACAGAACAGATGTTGGAGAGCTGAACACAATATCTTATATGTTTGTTCCAGAGCATTATCTACTTCATATCCTCCATATACGTCCTGCACACGCTATGTGTACCCATTTCTAATTTAAAGGAGCTCCATAGTACAACATTTGTTGTTTGATTGTGTTTCAATAAATCCGCTTCTGTCTTGCTTACATCATTACCATTTGCTACAGAAATGTAGCCAAAGACCATAGTCAAAATATTTCTATGATAGTTGCTTCGTATCGTACACTGCCTAATGAAAGCCATCAGTTGATTACTACAGAAATGTGTTTAGGTCGTAGTCCTTGCATATTGTCCGTACTGTAAATGAGTCTCCTTTCTCTGTATGGTAAAGCTACTTTAGCATCAACAAAAGTAAAAAATATTTCAGTGTCTTTTTTAAGAGTTATTCCTGCGTTGCTCATTGCTTTATGGAGCGTCATGGTATGGACCATGTATATGTTGATTAGTGGTAATCCATACCCTTCAAGTACTCATTTATTAGTTACAATGCCGTTTAGATAATCTTGTCTTATTAACAGCCGTGATCTCCGTCTTCTGGCATAGTCCGTTTACGATCTTTGAATAACCCCTTTGTCGTAATCTCTCCCAATGTTTCGTGCTAAAAACGTAATCGAATGCCTTTATTTTACTCGCAAAATTTGATGTCTCTGTTGTATTCTCTCATTGACTCGATGATTATTTTAGTTGCAAATATGTTGTGCTATCGTGATCGACACAGTCAGAACAAAATAGTTTCCTCGGGTGTCGAACCGTCTGCTATGATCGTTTATTATCTATTAGCTTCCCCTGATTTCTCTTTGAGGGGTCTCATATTTCCGACCTTCGGACACGCTAATGGTTTCATAGCACTTGTAGAAGTATCTATTTCAGCATGTTTCTCTATATTTAAATAGTTCCCTACTGATACAGTTTAATCCTGGCGCTTTTCTATCGTTCGGTTTACATAGCTCTTTTCCAGTTCTTGAATTGCTACGTTGCCCAAATGCGTTGGTGTTTCTGTTTCTGATCGTTTTCATCCATTGTTGTACCGCATAGTAGAGTGATAGTCTATTCTTGTTCTTTGGAAAAGAAATTCACTTGTGTTTAGATATTTTAATATTAGGTATGCGATGTAATTTGTACCACATCAGCGTTGCTCAATTTGTTTACAAATCTCTCAGAGGTTTTTCAATATTCTTTTATATTTTTATATTTATTATATTTATCTTGCGTTAATATTGTTGACCTCACTTTCGAATATCGTGGATGAGTTCTTACAAAAATTGCTCTTTCTAGTTACTTAACAAGAAATGTATAGTCTGAAAATTAATGTTTTGTTTCAGTCGCCGGAACCACCAGAACAATGGAGTGGCATACGAAACGCGACAAAGGAAGGCAATGTAGCTCCGCAAATAGACTTCCTTATGACAGCCAAGACGGAATATGAGGGAGACGAAGATTGTCTGTACCTGAACGTCTACACTGCTAAGGTTCGTATTACTACAGTAAACAGCACTCGACCACTCTTCAGTGTTAACGTCTCGTCTGTAGATTGGCTCCCTTCCTCCGTCTACACCTGGTCTATATTTGATCGACTTTATCAATGCTCATCTGTCTTCGTTTGTAAATCTCTTAGCTGTCTGTGTGTCTCCAGTTTCTTTCTTTCTATAATGCTCTTTTTTCCATTTGGTTTTATGCTGTCCTTCACCCACGCGTAACTAATTTAGAAATTCGTGCGTGGAACTAAAAATATGTCGTTTCTCTACTTACATTAAATCTAAGCATTATTCTCATAAGGTGTAGAAAACATGTTCATCTCTCTCTCTCTCTCTCTCTCTGTCTCTCTGTCTCTCTGTCTCTCTCTCTCTCTCTGTGTGTGTGTGTGTGTGTGTGTGTGTGTGTGTGTGGGCGAACGTGTGTGTATCTGTCTGTGATTCTCTCTCACCTCCCACTTGCAGTTTTATGTATCCATTTCATTGTTTCATGAAGGGGATAATGTTGTCGTTTCTCGAATACAGTTGCATTTTATCCACCCATTCAATATTACCCAGAAAACATATACTGTTTGCTTCTTTCGTCGATATGAGCTCCTGTGAAGTACCAGAGTGGACAAAGTCGTTAATTCACCAACCATCGATATGTACCTCATTCCAAAAAAGGATTTTCAGTTCGTACTCTGACAGATGTTCTCCTGGTGAGATAAATCCAACAGATATTATATCTACTTTAGCTAATCATACAGAAGACAGTACTTAGAATTTCGAATTATTTAGGAATAAAGGAGACGAATCACCGAAAGGTAGAAGCAATGCGTCGTCGATAGGTACACAGACAAGAGGTACAGAGCTTTGCTAGCTTTCGGAATGAACTTCCTTCTTCGAGCTGTGAGTGCAGTACATATGGCGCGAATTCTGTGAGACACTCAGTAAAATGTATTTGCTTGTAGCCGGCCGGTGTGGCCGTGCGGTTCTAGGTGCTACAGTCTGGAACCGCGTGACCGCTACGGTCGCAGGTTCGAATCCTGCCTCGGGCATGGATGTGTGTGATGTCCTTAGGTTAGTTAGGTTTAAGTAGTTCTAAGTTCTAGGGTACTGATGACCACAGATGTTAAGTCCCCTAGTGCTCAGAGCCATTTGAACTATTTGCTTCTAACGAATCCTCGTGTAAATAACGGCTGTGAATGACATTTTCATCCACTATTTCAGAACTATCGTAGTTTTCCTTTGACGTACAACTCTGAGATGAGAGAGCAGCATATGAAATTAATCTTTAATTATCTTGTTAATATTGTAGTTACCAAGTAATATTTGTGAAGCATCATAGGCATTCAGGTGACCTGACTTTTGAGCTAGAAGATAAATAGTACACAAATCTTTACTTTCTAAGCATACTCAGTGAAAAATACTTAATACCCTATAATCCCTGTATCTTAATACTGTTATGCTTGGCCTGTAGATAGCCATTTCGGTTCTTGATGAAAACAGACGTAGAAGTATCTTCAATCGTGCCCTACTGAATATTGGGGAACATACGTATCTTAATGACCTTGCTGACAATATTCATAGTCAGCTCATGCTATCTGCTGACGATGCAGATATCTGTGATGAAGTATCGTCTATCAAACTCATCTCAAATTTCAGTCAGACCTTCCTAAGATTCAATAGTAATCCAACAATTGGCAACTGGCTGTCAGTGCCAAAAAACTGCATACGTACTTCACAATACAACAAATGAAACATAGACCACTATGACTAAAGTATCTATAAATATTTCTCAGTCAGCTCGTACAAATACTTGGGTGAACCAATAGTTTTATGAAATGGGATGATCTCATACACGTGGTTGTAGGTCGAGCAGACAGCTTACTTCGCTCCATTCGTAAAGTACTAACAAGGGAAACTTCCCATCGCACCCCCTCCGATTTCGTGGTAGTATCACCCATTGAATAGCCAGTCAAAATCTGAAACAGATCAAGCATGAGAACAAGAAGAAAGTGTTCTGTGCAGTGAGAAAAGAAGTGTAACAGAGTGAATGTCTTAAGCTCAAGGTATCCAGCGTCGAGCAACTTGTACGAACTGAGCTGTCGTGGTCGTATGAGCCAGGGTGTTGGACTGTAAACCGGGAGATACGTCTTCAGATCCCCCTCGTGTCCTATTAGTGTTATTATTCATTAAATTATAAAGTTTCTATTGGGTCATTGACAGGTCTGTTCACATTCTTACTCTTAGCAGTTATCGTACTATAAGCTAGTTATAGAATATGTGTCATGTGGTATTAATATATTACCGTCGCAAGTAAATGTGGTGAATAGATAGAGCAGGTGAGATCAATCATTGACCTCTCATGGAACTGAAAACAACAAATAAACGGATGTGAACTATATTGCAGCAAATAAATTGAAAAGCCAAAACTTCCAAAACGAAACACAAGAGTCATAACATGTGGTAATCGTGTAGAACAAATAAGAGGTGAAGATACGTACGTCTGGAGTTCCCATCTGTACACCTCGTTATTCCACGACAAAGACATAAATTTGAATACGGTGAACAGACAAGTGAATGACCCGACGAGCAGTTTATAATTTTGGGGAAAAACGGGGCGCAAGCGAAATTCGAATATGGATATCCCCCTTCAGGGTCCAACTCCGTGATAACAGCGACGCTGCTGTCAATGAAATACGCTCGATTTTACACATCTTAATCTTCGACCATTCACGGTTTCTACGAGGGCAGTTCAATAAGTAATGCAACACATTTTTTTTCTCGGCCAATTTTGGTTGAAAAAACCGGAAATTTCTTGTGGAATATTTTCAAACATTCCCGCTTCGTCTCGTATAGTTTCATTGACTTCCGACAGGTGGCAGCGCTGTACGGAGCTGATAAAATGGCGTCTGTAACGGATGTGCGTTGCAAACAACGGGCAGTGATCGAGTTTCTTTTGGCGGAAAACCAGGGCATCTCAGATATTCATAGGCGCTTGCAGAATGTCTACGGTGATCTGGCAGTGGACAAAAGCACGGTGAGTCGTTGGGCAAAGCGTGTGTCATCATCGCCGCAAGGTCAAGCAAGACTGTCTGATCTCCCGCGTGCGGGCCGGCCGTGCACAGCTGTGACTCCTGCAATGGCGGAGCGTGCGAACACACTCGTTCGAGATGATCGACGGATCACCATCAAACAACTCAGTGCTCAACTTGACATCTCTGTAGTGCTGTCACAATTGTTCACCAGTTGGAATATTCAAAGGTTTGTTCCCGCTGGGTCCCTCGTTGTCTAACCGAACACCATAAAGAGCAAAGGAGAACCATCTGTGCGGAATTGCTTGCTCGTCATGTGGCTGAGGGTGACAATTTCTTGTCAAAGGTTGTTACAGGCGATGAAACATGGGTTCATCACTTCGAACCTGAAACAAAACGGCAATCAATGGAGTGGCAGCACACCCACTCCCCTACCAAGAAAAAGTTTAAAGCCATACCCTCAGCCGGTAAAGTCATGGTTACAGTCTTCTGGGACGCTGAAGCGGTTATTCTGTTCGATGTCCTTCCCTATGGTCAAACGATCAACTCTGAAGTGTATTGTGCTACTCTTCAGAAATTGAAGAAACGACTTCAGCGTGTTCGTAGGCACAAAAATCAGAACGAACTTCTCCTTCTTCATGACAACGCAAGACCTCACACAAGTCTTCGCACCCAAGAGGAGCTCACAAAACTTCAGTGGACTGTTCTTCCTCATGCACCCTACAGCCCCGATCTCGCACCGTCGGATTTCCATATGTTTGGCCCAATGAAGGACGCAATCCGTGGGACGCACTATGCGGATGATGAAGAAGTTATTGATGCAGTACGACGTTGGCTCCGACATCGACCAGTGGAATGGTACCGTGCAGGCATACAGGCCCTCATTTCAAGGTGGCGTAAGGCCGTAGCATTGAATGGAGATTGCGTTGCAAAATAGTGTTGTGTAGCTAAAAGATTGGGGAATAACCTGGTGTATTTCAATGCTGAATAAAACAACCCCTGTTTCAGAAAAAAAATGTGTTGCAGTACTTATTGAACTGCCCTCGTATTTTGCTTCTTCCTGTCCCCATGCTTGATCTGTGTTCAGTTACTGACGGTCTATCCACTAGGCCACCTTCTCACCAAATCTGAGGAAGGGCTATGGGGAGTTTCCCTAGTGAGAAAATGCGATCTGTCTACAAATGAGATTGCCTTTATAACACTCCAGCGACACACCCTATATTAATGCTGAGCAGTTTAAGAACCGTATCAAGTAGTACTAAGAGGGGATACAAAGAAGGGCGTCACTAATCTCAACAGCATTACGTGACCCTTTGGAGAGTGTCAAAGAAATGCTGAAGAACGCGAACTAGCAAACAGTTGAGAACACAGGAAAGCTTATTTACAAAGTTTCAACAACGAGTGTTGAGGAGTCTACAGATGTACTAACGTCTATCTGTCACTGTTTTAAAAGGTGCGACGGTTTTGAAATGCAGCACGCAAATAGAATCATTCAAGCAACTATTCTTCCGTCACCCCATACTCGAATGGGACCTCAACAGATCATAGTACGTGTCACAACGTGTACACTGTGACGACAATCATGGGACAGCGATATGCACATACACAGATGGCGGTAGTACCGTGTACACAACGTATAAAAGGGGAATGCATTGATGGAACTGTCATTTGTACTCAGATGATTCATGTGAAAACATTTCCGACGTGATTAAGGCTGCTCGACGGGAATTAACAGACTGTGAACGTTGAATGGTGATTGGAGCTAGACGCATGGGACATTCCATTTCGGAAATCATTAGGGAATCAATATTCTGAGATCCACAGTGTCAAAAGCGTGCCGAGATAACCAAATTTCAGACATATAATCTCAGCGCGGACAACGCAATGGCCGACGTCCTTCACTTAACGATAGTGAGCAACGGCGTTTGCGTAGAGTTGTCAGTGGTGACATAAAAGCCATTGCCGACGGCCTTCACTTAACGACAGAGGACAGCGGCGATTGCGTAGAGTCGTCATTGCTAACGTATAAACAACACTGGATGAAAAAACTTCAAAAATCAAAGTGGGGCGTACGACAAATGTATCCGTTAGGACAGTGCGGCGAAATCTGGCGGTAATGGGCTACGGAGCAGACGAACGACGCAAGTGACTTTGCTAACAGCACGAGAACGCCTACAGTGTCCCTACTAGGTACGTGACCACATCGTTTCGATCGTAGACGACTGGAGAATCGTGGCCTGCTCGGATGATCCCCGATTTCAGTTGGTAAGAGCTCATAGTAGGGTTCGAGTGTGTCCTTGGACACAAGATGTCATTCAGTTGGTAAGAGCTCATAGTAGAGTTCGAGTGTGTCCATGGACACAATATTTCAACAAGGCACTGTGTAAGCTGGTGGTGGCTCCATATTGTTGAGGGTCGTCTTTACTTGGAATGAACTGGGTCCTCTGGTCCATTTGAACCGATCACTGTTCGGCTATTTGGAAACCATTTGGAGCCACTCATGGACTTCATGTTCCCACGCAGCGATGGAATTTTTATGGATGACATCGTGGAACGTCACCGACATGAATCCCATCGAACATTTACGGGACATTACCGACAGGTCAGGTTGTACACAAACCGTGCACCGGCAACACTTTCGCAGTTACGTAAGCCTATAGATGCACCACGGCTCAATATTTCTGCAGGGGACTTCCATGTCGAGCCGCTGTACTGTGTCAGGCAAAAGGACGTCCGGAACGATATAAGGAGGTTATCAGCTCTTATGGAAGTTCTTGTCGAGGGAATATGAAAAAACCTGTAATATACACTACTGGCCATTAAGACTGTAACACCCAGAAGAAATGCAAATGATAAACGGGTATTCATTAGACAAATGTATTATACTAGAACTGACATGTGATTACATTTTCACACAATTTGGGTGCATAGATCCTGAGAAATCAGTACGCAGAAAAACCACCTCTGGCCGTATAACGGCCTTGATACACCTGGGCATTGAGTCAAACAGAGGTTGGATGGCATGTACAGGTGTAAGTAGGCTGTTTAGGTTTTTATGTTGGTAACGTCGCGTAGCGCTCTTTATGAGAATCAGTGACTGTGCTGGGTACAGTCTGTGGCTGGTTGGCATTGTTCGCTATTGTAGTGTTGGGCAGTTGGATGTGAACAGCGCGTAGCGCTGCGCAATTGTAGGTGAGCCGCCAGCAATGATGGATGTGGGGAGAGACATGTCACAATTTTGAGAGCGTACGATGTGGACGTGTGTCCATCAGAAAGAGTAAATTTGTAATACTTTACATCATGAACTGATATATATGATCACTTTTGAACATTATTAAGGTAAATACATTGTTTGTTCTCTATCAATATCTTTCATTTGCTAACTATGCCTATCAGTAGTTAGTGCCTTCAGTAGCTAGAATCTTTTATTTAGCTTCCAGTATTGGCGCTCGCTGTTTGCAGTAGTTCGAGTAACGAAGATTTTTGTGAAGTAAGTCATTCGTGAAAGGTATAGTCAGGGCCATTCTTTTGTAGGGATTATTGAAAGTCAGATTGCGTTGCGCATAAAATATTGTCTGTCAGCTTAGTTTTGACCAGAATAAGGAAAGAGCGAAATCTCTGAGTACGTTCAGTTCTGCTCAGCTGTTTGAAAATCAAATAACGTAAGGGGTTTATCAACACAGTCATTCATATGGGGATGTTTTACAGGTACAGCTGCCTATGCAGCTTCAAAACGATACCACAGTTCATCAAGAGTACTGACTGGCGTATTATGACGAGCCAGTTTCAGTTGAAGAGACATCTGGAGAATACGCTGGCCAGGGCAGCAGTCGAACATTTCCTGTATCCAGAAAAGCCTGTACAGGAACTGTAACATACGATCGTCCTTTATCCTGCTGAAATGTAGGGTTTCGCAGGGATCGAATGAAGGGTAGAGCCACGGGTCGTAACACATCTGAAATGTAAAGTCCACAATTCAAAGTGCTGTCAATGCGAACAAGAGGTGACCGAGACGTGTAACCAATGGCACCCAATACCATCAAGCCGGGTGATACGCCAGTATGGCGATGACGAATACACGCTTCCAGTATGCGTTCACCGCGATGTCGCCAAACACGGATGCCACCATCACGATGCCGTAAACAGAACCTGGATTCATCCGAAAAAATGACGTTTTGCCATTCGTGCACCCAGATTCGTCGTTGAGTACACCATCGCAGGCGCTCCTGTCTGTGATGCAGCGTCAAGGGTAACCGCAGCCGTGGTCTCCGAGCTGACAGTCAATGCTGCTGCAAACGTCGTCGAACTGTTCGTGCAGATGGTTGGTGTCTTCCAAACGTCCCCATCTGTTGACTCAGGGATCGAGACGTGGCTGCACGATGCGTCACAGCTTTGCGGATAAGATGCCCGTCATCTCGACTGCTAGTGATACCAGGCCGTTGGGATCCAGCTCGACGTTCCGTATTACACTCCTGAACCCACCGATTCCATATTCTGCTAACAGTCATTGGATCTCGACCAACGCGAACAGCAATGCCACTATACGATAAACCTCAATCGCAATATGCTACTATCCGACCTTTATCACAGTCGGAAACGTGATGGTACGCATTTCTCCTCCTTACACGAGGCATCACAACAACGTTTCACCAGGCAACGCCGGTCAATTGCAGTTTGTATATGAGAAATCGGTTGGAAACTTTCCTCATATCAGCACGTTGTAGATGTCGCCACCTGCGCCAACCTTGTGTGAATGCTCTGAAAAGCTCATCAATTGCATATCACAGCATCTTCTTCCTGTCGGTTAAATTTCACGTCTGTAGCATGTCGTCTTCGTGGTGTAGCAATTTTAATGGCCAGTAGTGTATGTTTTATTCAAAGTAGCCGGCCGTCTTAACACGATTTTTGTAAACACCTTTAGTAGCTGTACATAAACAAATTGTCAACGGCTAACAAGCGGGTTGAGCGTACCACATAGGACTGATTCTCACTTTCCCATTACCTACATTCTCCGGTCTGCTGAAAAAACTAGACTGCTCTACTAAAGAGATTCCTTACACTACACTTGTACACCTTCTTTTGGAGTATTGCTGTGGGTGTGGGATCCGCTTGAGACAGGGATGACGGACGATATCTATAAACTTGCAAGGAGGTTATCTCGTTTTGTATTATCGCGAGATTAGGGAGAAAGTGGGACCGATATGATGATCGAATAGAGTGGGGGGGGGGGGGGAGATCATTAAAACAATGACGTTTTTCGCTGCCGTAGGACCTTCCCACGAAATTTCAATCACCAACTTTCTCCTCAGAGTGTGAAAATATTTTGTAAGAGAAATCAGGGTTCTCACAGAAAGATTTACATGTTCGTTATTCCCGTGCGCTGTCCAACAGTGGACCGGTAGAGAAGTGTCTTAAAAATGATTCGATGAATCCTATGCCAGGCAATTAAATTGTGAATTGCAGAGCAGTCGTGTAGATGTAGATGTAGACATAGATTCTACACTTGGTGCTAGAATAGTACTGTCAGAAATTACTGTACATTAAATAAATATTTATTCTTATTGCGTGCAGCGCACTATAATTTCCACCGTCACTTAGTATTCGAAATTTTGAAGGAATTAAGTTCCTTCACGCATGAATGCAGATGATCAACATTCATTTGAAAATAAAATAAAATTTTCGGTTCTTTGATTATCAAGCGCTGCTTATTTTTCTGTGATCATCTGCTTCAATTACGTTTCAGCTTCCAACAAGAGAAAATGAAGATCTCATCCCCGTTATGGTGTGGATACATGGAGGAGGTTTTTTGGTAGGTTCTGGGAGTACGGAAATTTATGGGCCGGATCATCTCATGGAACATGATGTTTTGTTAGTGACCTTCAACTATCGTCTTGGAGCGCTCGGTAGGTTCATATTTCAGCCAAAACACGTCTACTTCTTAGAATTTATTATGTTAATGTTTCTAGGTTATGTCTGTTTACAACTAGATAAATGCATCTACAAATCTTATAGTATTAATTTTTATTGGTGCATATATCAGCTTTATCTACGGTAATGATAGAAAATGAAAAAATGAATTAAAAATTGTTCCCCGTCCGGGACTTGTATGCAGTTCTCCTGCTTCCTACTCACATATAAAGGGGGTTACTAATCCTATATCTCAGAACTTTGGCAACAAGAACTCTTTTAAGAAGAGCAAAATACGCTGAAAGCATGAAGTTAGTGTTAGTGAGGGCATTGGACTTGAAGACTCCGTGACGCTGTCTCTCTTATACTGCTACGGTGTTGCTAGAGCTAAATACACTCCTGGAAATTGAAATAAGAACACCGTGAATTCATTGTCCCAGGAAGGGGAAACTTTATTGACACATTCCTGGGGTCAGATAAATCACATGATCACACTGACAGAACCACAGGCACATAGACACAGGCAACAGAGCATGCACAATGTCGGCACTAGTACAGTGTATATCCACCTTTCGCAGCAATGCAGGCTGCTATTCTCCCGTGGAGACGATCGTAGAGATGCTGGATGTAGTCCTGTGGTAAGGCTTGCCATGCCATTTCCACCTGGCGCCTCAGTTGGACCAGCGTTCGTGCTGGACGTGCAGACCGCGTGAGACGACGCTTCATCCAGTCCCAAACATGCTCAATGGGGGACAGATCCGGAGATCTTGCTGGCCAGGGTAGTTGACTTACACCTTCTAGAGCACGTTGGGTGGCACGGGATACATGCGGACGTGCATTGTCCTGTTGGAACAGCAAGTTCCCTTGCCGGTCTAGGAATGGTAGAACGATGGGTTCGATGACGGTTTGGATGTACCGTGCACTATTCAGTGTCCCCTCGACGATCACCAGTGGTGTACGGCCAGTGTAGGAGATCGCTCCCCACACCATGATGCCGGGTGTTGGCCCTGTGTGCCTCGGTCGTATGCAGTCCTGATTGTGGCGCTCACCTGCACGGCGCCAAACACGCATACGACCATCATTGGCACCAAGGCAGAAGCGACTCTCATCGCTGAAGACGACACGTCTCCATTCGTCCCTCCATTCACGCCTGTCGCGACACCACTGGAGGCGGGCTGCACGATGTTGGGGCGTGAGCGGAAGACGGCCTAACGGTGTGCGGGACCGTAGCCCAGCTTCATGGAGACGGTTGCGAATGGTCCTCGCAGATAACCCAGGAGCAACAGTGTCCCTAATTTGCTGGGAAGTGGCGGTGCGGTCCCCTACGGCACTGCGTAGGATCCTACGGTCATGGCGTGCATCCGTGCGTCGCTGCGGTCCGGTCCCAGGTCGACGGACACGTGCACCTTCCGCCGACCACTGGCGACAACATCGATGTACTGTGGAGACCTCACGCCCCACGTGTTGAGCAATTCGGCGGTACGTCCACCCGGCCTCCCGCATGCCCACTACACGCCCTCGCTCAAAGTCCGTCAACTGCACATACGGTTCACGTCCACGCTGTCGCGGCATGCTACCAGTGTTAAAGACTGCGATGGAGCTCCGTATGCCACGGCTAACTGGCTGACACTGACGGCGGCGGTGCACAAATGCTGCGCAGCTAGCGCCATTCGACGGCCAACACCGCGGTTCCTGGTGTGTCGGCTGTGCCGTGCGTGTGATCATTGCTTGTACAGCCCTCTCGCAGTGTCCGGAGCAAGTATGGTGGGTCTGACACACCGGTGTCAATGTGTTCTTTTTTCCATTTCCAGGAGTGTACATCTGTCAAGTAAGAGAAGGCTGGCGCCAGTGACACAAACTGTAATTCATTTCTTCAGCTTCTAACATAATCGTAGATAAATGCAGATCACATTTTACTAGACGTGTTTCACCTTAATTTATTGAATTCTAGCGACCTTAAATACATACACATTTTCACTTAAATACACAACTACTAATTTACATATTGTGCCATTGTTCTTAGAAGCTACAAATACTTCTGATCCTGGCACTTTATTGCAAAATACATGCTTTTTATTATGTCTGGTACGTGTGTTCGCTATTTTACTGATGAAGGTAGTTGTCTAGTAATCGAAACGACCAGCGTAGCGGGTCCAAACCTGCTTCAATTTTCAATGAGAATCATTAGCAATGGCCGCCGAAGTCTTCCGGCATAAGAAGTCACCCTCATTCTCTCAGCGGCCTTGTCGAAGAGGGCAGTCGGACGAACGAAGGTTCAAGACACTCTCTTGCTCTTGGCACGGGAAACGGTCTATATGGACTGATGATATCTTCATCGGCAAAATATTCCAGATTAGTCCCCCACTCAGATCTCGGGGACTGCCAAGAGGATAGATGACAAACAGATGGCATAATCAAGGAAAGGTTAACGCTCTAAGAGTCGGAGTTTGAAATGTCAGATGTTGGAACGTGGCAGGGAAGCCCGGAAATATGAAACGGAAATTGTAAGGGCTCAATCTAGATGTAGTGAGCGTAAGCGAAGTTAAATGCTAACAGTTTAAGAATTTCTGGTCAGGTGAGTACCGTGGATCATCAACAGCAGCATCAACGGCACAACGAACTAGAATAAGTTATGAATAGGAATGTAGGGAAAAGAGCGAGCTATTGTGAACGGTTCAGTGATGGGATACTGCTCAGAACCGTGCATCGCGCCACATTTACCAGCTCGATCCCGCCTGCGGCCGACCACTCCGTTTGCGGGCAGCCGATTTCAGTCATACCGGGAACAAAAGTACGCGAGCTGCAATGCGCTTTCGAGGCCGGAGTCTTGTACGGGTGCCCGGTCCTGCCCAGGTGTCAACAGCGTGCGGTACACTAAGGAAACAGACAGCGCTGGGAAGGCGGGAACAAGGGGCAACAGGCGAGCGGAATAGCTTTATGAATCGTCTGCTTTCCTCTGAGAATCGTGAAGGTTTGATATGCTAGGAAGAGGCTGTTCTTTAGCCTTTGTAAAGAAAATTAAATTTCTTTCTTTCTGATCTGCTGCTTTGCTTATTTGCCTGTATTGTGTTTATGTAGGTCTTCTTCGCTTTTTAGTTTGGATTTTGGAACTTAGCCCGCCTATTATCTGTATATCGTATACATTGGTAACTGGACGTACATTGCCTTGGAGAAATATGACCAGAACAACTGTTATCAAGAAAATATTAGATACATAAAAATATTATTCAGCACACTGAAAGACCAGATACAAGAACGTATGATAGTACGGTAAACAACTTCATGGAACATGAAAACTAAAGTTTTAATTATTACATGATATTTAATTTCATCCATATCTTGCAGCTTCAAACGTGACTGTATTCAGTACACTGTAAAGTTTAATGAAAAGACGCCTTCAGTCACAACTTCTCTTGTTTTATTAAGTACACGATGCATTTCGGACCTTTTGGATGCATCATCAAGTGTCATTTGTCTTGACACATGTTTTATTTTTCCTCTTGAATGAGGTGAAATGCATATTCCTGCCACGAAAAGATTTCATGTTAGGTTCCGATTTTCACAAGTCAAAATCGGAAAATATGTCGGAAATAGTTGAAAAGATGAACACTGTAAACCTACCACATAATCCAAGAAAAGCATTTTCATCCTTTTAGCACCATCATACATTCTTTTCTCCGTCCTGTTTGTACATATCACTTCATTCAAGAGGCACATTTGCATACACATGTTTGTAGACACTCCACAGTTATTTTTGTACATGGTGTGATCTAAGATGTATTTATTCGTAGTGCTAAGGATCTAATTATAAAACAATTGACGTATGCAGGGAATAACTTTAGAATAAGACTTTAAAAATACTGAAATAAATGGGACTTGAGGAATCAGTTTGTACATAGATTCCGGTTTTTTCATTTTATGGAATTATATCTCCAGTTGTTCTAACAGATTTGTTGTTCTACAATTGGCTTCATTATGTAGTACTACCAAATTATTTTCTATACTGTTGATGACATGTTTCGTTTCAACATATGTTGTGACATAACTGATTTTTCGAAGTGATGGAGCCTGAGAAGATTTATGTGTTCTTGAAGACGAGTTTTCAAGTTTCTGCGTGAAACCCTGAAAGCAGTTTCTCAAGAGACAAAGGTAGTAAACATGATAAACATGAAACTCAGTAATAACAGTTCCATCATTCGGAAAGCTGACAAAAGCAACTCTGTAGTAATTGTGAACAAAAATGAATACATCACTAAAACACTGAATTTCTTTTCTGAAAACAACATAACAGAGCTCAGATAAGATCCAACTGCAAAACTGCACTACAAAATCAGAAGATATTGTTAGTAAATGCAATTTCTTCTTCGCAGAAAAACAAGCAAAAGTATTCATTTTAATGAATCCCACAGCCCCAAGACTAAGAGATCAACCCAAGACTCATAAACCTCATGTTCCACTCAGGCCTACTGATAGTTCTAAAAATACACCTGCCTCCCAATTGATGAAAGAATTTCTGAAGTAGTACTATACGTTTGGAAAGCCATATTTAGTTGAGAACACAACTAAATTACCAACTAAAATTAAAGACATAAATATGCATGAAGGCTCTGGGTTGGCCTCTTTTGATATAATTATTTACAAATGTACCAACTGAAGAAACTATAGACATAATCTTTGAATAGTTAGTTGTTGTTGTTGTTGTTGTTGTTGTGGTCTTCGGTCATGATACTGGTTTGATGCAGCTCTCCATGTTTATCCTGCGCAAGCTTGTTCATCTCCAAGTAACTACTGAAATCTACATCCTTCTGAATCTGCTTAGTGTATTCATCTCTTGGTCTCCTTCTACGATTTTTACCCTCCACGCTGCCCTCCAGTACTAAATTGGTGATCCCTTGATGTCTCAGAATATGTCATACCAACCGATCCATTCCTCTAGTCAACTTGTGCCACAAATTCCTCTTCTCCCCAATTCTATTCGGTTTCGTGATCTACTCATTTATAATCAGCATTCTTCTTTAGCACAACATTTTGAAAGCTTCTATTCTCTTCTTGTCTAAACTATTTATCGTCCTTGTTTCACTTCCATATATGGATACACTTCACGCAAATACTTTCAGAAAAACTTCCTGATACTTAAATATATACACGATGTTAACGAATTTCCCTTATACAGAAACGCTACTCTTGCCATTGCCACTCTACATTTTATAACCTCTCTTCTTCGACTATCATCACCTATTTTATTCCCTAAATAGCAAAGCTAATTTACTACTTTAAATGTCTCATTTCCTAATCTAATAACCTCAGCATCACCTGATTTAATTTGACTGCACTTCATTGTCCTTGTTTTGCTTTTGTTGATGTTTATCTTATATCCTACTCTCAAGACACTTTCCATTCCGTTGAACTGCTCTGCCAGGTCCTTTACTGTCTCTGACAGAATTACAATGTCATCGGAAAACCTCAAAGTTTTTACATCTTCACCATGGATTTTAATTCCTACTAGAAATTTTTCTTTGGTCTCCTTTACTGCTTGCTCAGTATACAGATTGCATAACATCGGATATACGCTACAACCCTTCCTAACCACTACTTCCCCTTCATGCCCGCCAACTCATAACTGCCATCTGGTTTCTGTACAATTTGTAAATAGCGTTCCTCTCCCTGTGTTTGACCCCCTGCACTTTCAGAATTTGAAACAGGGTATTCTAGTCAACAGTGGCAAAAGCTTTCTCTGAGTCTACAAATGCTAGAAACGTATGTTTGCCTTTCTTTAAACTATCTTCTAAGATAAGTCATAGGGTCAGTAGTGCTTCACATGTTCCAACATTTCTACAGAATCCAAGCTGATCTTCCCTGAGGTAGGCTTCAATCAGTTCTTCCATTTGTCTGTAAAGAATTCGTTGTAGTATTTTGCAGTTGTGACTCATTAAACTAATAGTTGGGTAATTTTCACAACTGTCAACACCTGCTTTCTTTGGGAACTGAATTATTATATTCTTTTTGTAGTATGATGGTATTTAGGCGCGCTCATACATGTTTGCTCAACAGATGGTATAGTTTTGTCAGGGCTGGCTCTGCCAAGTCTATCAGTAGTTTTAATGGAATGTTGTCTACTCCTGGGGCCTTGTTTCGACTTAGGTCTTTTAGTGCTCTATCAAATTCTTCATGCAGTATCATATAACCCTTTTCATCTTCATCTACGTTCTCATATATTTCCATAACATTGCCTCCAAATACATCGCACGTGTATAGACCGTCTATATAATCCTGTTACCTTTCTGCTTTCCCTTCTTTGCTTGGAACCATTTTTCCATCTGAGCCCTGGATATTCATACAAGAGGTACTCTTTTCTCCAGACGTCTCTTTAATTTTCCTGTAGGCAGTATCTATCTTAGCCCTCATGATATATGCCTTTACATCCTTACATTTGTCCTCCAGCCATCCCTGCTTAGCCATTTTGCACTTCCTGGCGATCTCACTTTTGATTTGTTTGTATTTTTTTTTTGCCTACTTCGTTAATGCATTTTTATATTTTCTCCTATCACCAATTAAATTCAATATAGCTTCTGTTACCCAAGGATTTCTACCAGTCCTCGTCTTTTTACCTACTTCATCCTTTGACAAACTGCCTATTGGCTTCTGTCTCGGGTTCTTCGGCCGACGTTCATCTAATGATTTTTCTGACGTTTCGCCAGCACGAGTGGCTGGCATTGTCAAAGCTTCACCCTCCATTGCCGGTGGTGAACTGGAGCCGAGCTCGCGGGCGCAGACTATATGTACCTGGCGCGCCAACGTCCGAGGGCTTCTCCGCGGTCATTTCCGGTGCGGTTCTCCTCTTGCTACCTGCGACGGTCGTTCGCTGCAGTACGGGAAGCCAGGATCCGTTGACCTTAAGGCTTTCCTCTTTCTTGTTCAAACTGTTCGCGTGTTTTTGTATTTCTACAGCTTCTCTGAACAAGCGCGTGTGATAGTGGTTCTCTACAGCCAGAACTTCCGTGTCGGCGAATTTTATTACGTGGTCGGTCTCATTCAGTGCGTGTTCTGCCACGGCCGATTTCTCCACCTGCCCCAACCTGCAATGTCGCTTATGCTCCTTGATCCTGGTGTTAATGGATCGTCCAGTCATCCCGACATAAACTTTTCCGCATGTGCATGGTATGCGGTATATTCCCGACATTGCAAGTGGGTCTCTTTTCTCCTTCGCCGATCTAAGACACTCTTTGATCTTCCTTGTCGGTTTGAAGATCGTCTTTACGCCATGTTTGCGCAATATACGGCCGATTCTGTCCGTCACTCTGGGAATGTATGGCAGAAAGGCCGTACCCGACATTTCTTTTTCTGGTTCCTTACTTCGCCGAGTGTTTGGCTCAGTTACACTTCTAATATAATTTGTGGAGTACCCATTGCTCCTCAGGACTGTTTCCAGGTGTTGCATTTCTCGTTTGAGGTGTTGCGGCTCACATATTCGTCCTGCTCTCGTTACGAGCGTACTAATCATGCCCCTTTTCTGGCTCGGGTTGTGGTTTGACAGTTTGTGCAGGTATCGGTCCGTGTGAGTCGGTTTTCGATACACGCTGTGTCCCAGGTTTTCGCCGTCCCTTGTGACCAGCACATCTAGATGTTGTTCCATGAAGAAGTTGGCCACCACTGGACCGAGAGGACTACCCATGGCGACGCCTTCCAGCTGTTCGTAGAAATCGTCATTCCACGTGAAATAGCTCGTGGTGGGACATGCATGGAAGAGCTTTCTGATCAGAAACATTGCAGGTTGGGGCAGGTGGAGAAATCTGCCGTGGCAGAGCACGCACTGAATGAGACCGATCATGTAATAAAATTCGCCGACACGGAAGTTCTGGCTGTAGAGAAGCACTATCACACGCGCTTGTTCAGAGAAGCTGTAGAAATACAAAAACACGCGAACAGTTTGAACAAGAAAGAGGAAAGCCTTAAGGTCAACGGATCCTGGCTTCCCGTACTGCAGCGAACGACCGTCGCAGGTAGCAAGAGGAGAACCGCACCGGAAATGACCGCGGAGAAGCCCTCGGACGTTGGCGCGCCAGGTACATATAGCCTGCGCCCGCGAGCTCGGCTCCAGTTCACCACCGGCAATGGAGGGTGAAGCTTTGACAATGCCAGCCACTCGTGCTGGCGAAACGTCAGAAAAATCATTAGATGAACGTCGGCCGAAGAACCCGAGACAGAAGCCAATAGGCAGTTTGTCAACAAGTGGCCACGAAAGCCTCAACAATTTTGTACTTCATCCTTTACTGCCTTCCATATTTCATCTTTCAAAGTTACTCATTTTTTTTCTACTGTATTTCTTTTCCCTAGTTTTTGACAATTGTTCCCTAATGCTCTCACTGAAACTCCCTACAACCCCTGGATATTTCAGTTTATCCAGGTCCCATCTCCTTAAATTCCCACATTCTTGCAGTTTCCTCGCTTTTAATCTACAGCTCACAATCAATAGTGGCCAGAGTCCACGTATGTTCCTGGAAATGTCTTACAATTTAAAATCTTGTTCCTAAATCTCTATCTTAGCACCTACTAGAATCTATCTGAAATCTTAAGTGTCTCCAGGCGTCTTTCACGTCTACAGCCTTCTTTTATGATTCTTAAACCAAGTGTTAGCTATCCCTTCATTATCTGAATAAGTTCTTTTATCTCATAATACATTTCTTTAATCTCTTCGTAATCTGCGAAGCTTTTTGGCATATAAACTTGTACTAATGTGGTAGGTGTGGGCTTCGTGTCTATCTTGGCTATATTAATGGGTTCAGTATGTTGTTTGTAGTAGCTTACCCGATCTCTTATTTTTTTATTCGTTATTAAACATACTCCTGCATTACGCCTATTTAATTTTTTATTTATAACCCTGTACTCATCTGACCAGAAGTCTTGTTCGTCCTGTCACCGAACTTCACTAATTAAGACTATACTTAAGTTTAACCTATGCACTTCCGTTTTTAATTTTTCTAAACTACTACCCGATTAAGGGATCTGTGACATTCCACGTTCCGATCCGTAGAAGGCCAGTTTTTTTCTTCTGATGCCAAGTATTAAGTAAAACATAAAAATTTGTCATTTACAGGAATCAAGAACATGTTGCAGTTAATATTGTGTCACAGTTATTTTACATTTAATGGGAAAGTTTACCAGCAGAATATGAGTCTTGCCATGAATATAAGTTCTTTAATGAAAACAGTAGACTCAAAAGTAGAATTATATATTACTGGAGATGATATCTTGATGATATCTTGCTGCTGTTTGATGGAACAAACGAGGAGTTTGAAGAACTACTATCAGTATTCAATTCTTTGCACAAAAAGATAAAATTCACAGTAGGAGATGAGGATAACAAAAGCATAGATTTCCTCGACCTTAAAATTCACCAACCATCAACAAAAACATAAGTTCAGCATACACAGCAAACACACATACACTGGCATCACAGTGAACAACTACGCACCCATCCAACCACACAGAAACATCCTGAATTTAGGTCCATACTCTCTTGATTTAGAAGAAAGCACCCTCAAGAATGAGACAGTAACAACAAAGAGCGTTGCCATAAGTAATGGCTACACAGCCAAAACAGTTGCCAGTTTAGATAGACAAATACACAAAAGTAAGACAATGAATGGCCACACTGTGAAACAAAAGACCCATATCAGAAAAACTCGCTAACGTTTCAAACAAAAATGTAACAGTTGCATTCTGAACTAATAAAAAGTTACGAAACTTACTCGTCCGTAACATAAAATCAAATATCCAAACAAACAAAAACAGTGGAGTGTTCAAAGTATACGAGTAATGCTCCAGTTATCCTGCCTACTATATAGGGAAAACAGACAGGAACTATAAAATCCGTCATCAAGAACACACAAATACTTTCAGGGTCAACGACTTAGAAAAATCAGCTATTGCATAACGTATGTTGGAGACGAAACATGTCATCAACAGTCTAGAAACCAATTTGGTAGTACTACATCATGAAACCAATGGTAAGATCGTAAATCTGTTAGAACAACTGGAGACATAACTCCACAAAATAAAAAGACCGGATTTATGTTAAATGAACAAACAGATTTCGCAAGTCCCAGTTATTTCAGTAATTTTAAAGACTTATTCTAAATTTATTCCCTGCATACGTCAATTATTTGATAATTAGGAGTTTAGCACTACGAATAAATACATCTTTGATTACACCATGTACAAAAATATCTCTGAAGCGCTGCCCCTTGAGTGAAGTGATACACACGAACAAGGTGGAGAAAAGAATTTATGATGGTGCTAAAAAGTAAAAAACGCTTTTCTTGGATTGTGTGGTATGTTTACAGTGTTCATCTTTCAACTATTTTGCCCATACTTTCCGCGTTTGACTTATGAAAATCGTGACCTAAAGTGAATCTTTTCATGACAGGAATATGCATTTCACATCATTCAACAGAAAAAATAAACCATGTGTTAAGACAAATGACACTTGATGATGGACCAACAGGGTCCGAAGTGCATCTTTTACTTAATAAAAGACGAGAAGTTGTGTACTACATGATATATTAAAGGCCCGGGACAGTTCCACATCTCATTGAAGAAAACATATTTCGTTCATTAGTTATGTGGACTAGTTGCAACAGGCAGAACGTACAGACTGTGCCCCTGGGATGATTGAACGCAAGATGTGTCACTCGACGTCTAGGTGGTCTTGAGGATGGGTGTGCAGACTATGTAGCGCGGCTCTCTGAGCTACCCAAACGAAGACGATTAATGCAAACGAGGTAGTCCCGCACAAGCAAGTACATACAACTAAGATGGGAAGAGGAGGTAAGAAAAAAAATTTCTTGGTTGAGGTAAAAGGAAAAATTCACGTTAACTGCTTAGAGAGGGAGACCAAATTTGAAATACTGTATAAATATTAAATTTTCATTAGCAGAAGCTTGCACCAGGCCACTATGATTGGGACTGACACAAATTTAAGCAATGGCCCTAAATACCTTAGGCTTACCATATTGAAACCTAAATAATACAAATTAGCTCGCTCATCAATTAAAATGCAACTAACCTGATGGCTAGCCAGCTCAAGAAATTTACAGGAAACTTAAATACAGAATTTGAAATAACGTCTTAACTGGGTTACAAATTTAGATCACCAAGACCTGTAATGCTGTCCAGCATTGTACACGTAAAATCCCAAAACATAAAACAAGAGAAATTAAGCTTCAGTATCGCAGAGTTTACCGCACTTCCAACGGTGAGCCCAAAAGTGGATAACAGATCACGTACATCCAGCAAAACAACCATCCGGTGATGTAACCATCGCTTAAACTTAGTAGTCCACATCGGTAATACAAAAACACATCAAAATGTCCATCAATTGCAATGCTAATAAAATACATTAATTGGGCTCTGAGCACTATGGGACTGAACATCTTTGGTCATCAGTCCCAGAGAACTTAGAACTACTTAAACCTAACTAACCTAAGGACATCACAACACACCCAGACATCACGAGGCAGAGAAAATCCCTGACCCCGCCGGAAATCGAACCGGGAACCCGAGCGCGGGACGTGAATTGGGAACAAATCGCTCACATGATGCCTAACCATTTCACAATGCGCATAGCCGGAGACAGAGTAGCTGAAGACAGTCTGTTAAAATACACCACTGCCCATTAATATTGCTACACCACGAAGATGACATGCTACAGACGCGCAATTTAACAGACAGGAATAAGATGCTGTGATATGCAAATGATTAGCTTTTCAGAGCATTCACACAAGGTTTCCGCCGGTGGCGACACCCACAACGAGCTGACATGAGGAAAGTTTCCAACCGATTTCTCATACACAAACAGCAGTTGACCGCCGTTGCATGGTGAAACGTTATTGTGATGCCTCGTGTAAGGAGGAGAAATATGTACCATCAAGTTTCCGACTTTGATAAAGGTCAGATTGTAGCCTATCGCGATTGCACTTTATCGTATCGCGACATTGATGCTCACGTTGGTCGAGATCCAATGACTGTTAGCAGAATATGGAATCGGTGGGTTCAGGGGGTAATGTGGAACGCCGTGCTGGATCCCTACGACCTCCTGTCACTAGCAGTCGAGATGACGGGCATCCTATCCGCATGGCTGTAACGGATCGTGCAGCCACGTATCGATCCCTGAGTCAACAGATGGGGACGTTTGCAAGGCAACAACCAACTGCACGAACCGTTCGACGACATGTGCAGCAGCATTGACTGTCAGCTCGGAGACCATGGGTGCGGTTACCCTTGACGCTGCATTCAGACAGGAGCACCTGCGATGGTGTACTCAACGACGAACCTGGGTGCACGAATGGCAATACATTTTTTCGGATGAATCTAGGTTCTGTTTACAGCATCATGATGGTGGCATCCGTGTTTGGCGACATCGCGGTGAACGCACGTTGGAAGCGTGCATTCGTCATCGCCATTCTGGCGTATCCCCCGGCGTGATGGTATGGGGTGCCACTTGTTACACGTCTCGGTCACCTCTTGTTCGCATTGACAGCACTTTGAGCAGTGGACATTACTTTTCAGATGTGTTACGACCCGTGGCTCTACCCTTCATTCGATCCCTGCGAAACCCTACGTTTCAGCACGATGTGCTGGTCCTTTACACGCCTTTCTGGATACAGAAAATGTTCGATTGCTGCCCTGGCCATCACATTCTGCAGATCTCTCACCAATTGAATACGTCTGGAAAATGGTGGCCGAGCAACTGGCTCGTCACAATACGACAATCTTAATGAACTGTGGTATCGTGTTGAAGTTGCATGGGCAGCTGTACCTGGACACGCCATCCAAGCTCTGTTTGACTCAATGCCCATTCGTATCAAGGCCGTTATTACGGCCAGAGGTGGTTGTTCTGGGTACTGATTTCTCAGGATCTATGCACCCAAATTGCGTGAAAATGTAATGACTTGTTTGATCTAGTATCATATATTTGTCCAATGAATAGCAGTTTATCATCTGCATTTCTTCTTGGTGTAGCAATTTTAGTGGCCAGTAGTGTACAATCTCAAGCCAGCCCTCAGCCACGCTGGCAAAACATATGCTGCAGGAGGCAATTACAACTCTTGGATCCAGAGTTCGGAAAATACCTTCACTTCCAGAACATCAGCTTCATGTTCGGCAAATACGGCTTTAATGGAAAAATGGAAGGCCTGCAAAATCAGTTCAGCCCATCGGCCAACGTGGAACCAAAATGAGCCAAGACCAATAGGACAGTCAGCACTGCGTAGTGCTGCCAGGTCGCGCAAAACGCCCAGTAGCGCACGTATCCTGGTAAGCGGTCTACTCAGGTTCCGTGCGCTCGCCTAGTTGCCCACAGGCCAGCTTCCACATGGCTTCACTCCCCTTCCAGTCGCGGAGGGCCACGTAGCTACACTGCGCGATACTCTACCAGAGATACGCAGTGTGTGGTGGATCGACTCGAGCCGCTGCGCCTCAGTTTCTACTCCTTCTTACTATTTAAATTGTTAAATATGATTTTGCTTACTCTATTTAACACTTGTACCAGAGGAGCGTAATTGTGGTTGTGATGAAAATTAGACGTGAAGCGAAAGATTCAGTCTTTGTTGGCCGGGACACCCCATCGTGGGAAGTTCGGCCACCGCGTTGCCAGTCTTATTTCACATGTCACCACACCGGACGAATTGCGTGTCGATGTGATGATGAAAGGATTATGAGGGCAACACCAACACCCAGTCCACGAGCGGACAAAATCCCCAACCCGACCGGAAACCGAAATCGGGCGCTTTGCTTGATACACAAACAAGTTACCAATCAGCTAAGCTGGCGCACACGTGTCCTGTAATTCGCGTAAATAACGGGCTCCCGATACAAGTACATGGCGATAGCACACGATAGGGACCAATATGGGTGCCATAGGGTTTATATGAGACGAATCTGGTGGCTGATATTTTAAACCACTCTATCACTGTTTTCGTTGAACGACAAGAACGTCTATACTGATGAAAGATGACTTTACTACCACTGAAGATGTTGTTGTTGTGGTCTTCAGTCCTGAGACTGATTTGATACAGCTCTCCGTGCTATTTTAGCCTGTGCAAGTATCTTCATCTCCCAGTACCTACTGCAGTCTAGATCCTCCTGAATCTGCTTAGTGTATTCATCTCTTGGTCTCCCTCTATGATTTTTACCCTCCACGATGCCCTCCACTACTAAATTGGTGATCCCTTGATGCCTCAGAACATGTCCTACCAACCGATCCCTTCTTCTGGTCAAGTTGTGCCACAAACTCCTCTTCTCCCCAGTTCTATTCCATACCTCCTCATTAGTTATGTGATCTACCCATCTAATCTTCAGCATTCTTCTGTAGCACCACATTTCGTAAGCATCTGTTCTCTTCTTGTCTAAACTATTTATCGTCCATGTTTCACTTCCATACAGGGCTAAACTCCATACAAATACTTTCAGAAACGACTTCCTGACACTTAAATCTATACTCGATGTTAACAAATTTCTCTTCTTCAAAAACGCTTTCCTTGCCATTGCCAGTCTACATTTTATATCCTCTCTACTTCGACCATCATCAAATATTTTGCTCTCAAAATAGCAAAATTCCTTTACTACTTTAAGTGTCTCATTTCCTAATTTAATTCCCTCAGCATCACGCAACTTAATTCGACTACATTCCATTATCCTTTTTTTGCTTTTGTTGATGTTCATGTTATACCCTCCTTTCAAGACACTGTCCATTCTGTTCAACTGCTTTTGCAAGTCCTTTGCTGTCTCTGACAGAATTATAATGCCATCGGCGAACCTCAAAGTTTATCAAGCATGAAAGAATACAGGTTGTTCACAGCTGTCACCGTATCTTCGGTTTCTACTACAGGTCCAATGCAAGCGCAGGAGGACGTTCCCGTCGCATGACACTGATCCCACCAGCCTGCGTCGGTGGTGCGGTGCAAATTTCGAGCCGCGGTTCACCTCGATGACGGCGTTTGTGGGGAAGACTATCTACTTAGTGTAGGAGAAATGTGATTCTCCTCAACACCAGACACGTTAAAATTGATCGACTGTCGAATCCCGGTGATCTCATGCCCATTATAATCGTAACTGGCGATGTCTTTGGGTCAACATGTAAACATATAGGGGTGGTCTGCCGTGGAGCTCTACGTTCAACAATGTACGATGAACGGTGTTCTCTGAAACACTTATGCGTGCACCAGCATTGTGCTCTTTCGGCAGAGATGGCATAGATCACCGTCTATCCTACTTAACAGAACAGACAAGCTTCCGAATCCCAAGTGCTATAAAGACTCGTGGAGGCCCAACCGTTTGGCGTCTAGTGACTGTTTCACTGTCCTTCTACCTCTTTCCGCAGACGCTCACGACAGCAGTACGTCAAGATTCGACCAGCTTCACTATTTTCGAGATACTCGTTCACAGACCCTGCATAACAATAATCTTGTCGTTGTCAAGCTGCTTATCTCAATGAATTTCCCAATTTGCAGTCCATATCTACTCTAGGGTGATCCCCCGACCGTATATCAGAGTATATTTCCTTTGTTGATGGTAGGAAAAAAAATTATTACTTCTTTACATTTTCTATTGATAATTTTATGTTTATGTTTGTGTTATTTATGTCTGTATGACATCTATCTAGTCTTTCTTGTGTTCAAAGGTTTCCAGAAATTACTACAACCAGTCGCTTTTTGTAATTTTCCAATCTTTAATACCTTGATCGGTTCCGAATCGCCTGGCGATTAACCACCAGATAGTACATATTTTTTCACGTTGCATGTCTCAAGTATTGTGAGGTTCCTATAGCTGTGCTAAGATATAAATACGAAACATGTAGCCACTGAAGTCGACCTCATAATGTAAAACATTCTTTCCACATTCAGTGTTTACATGTTCCGTTCTTACATTCAGCCACAGCTATACAACCCCCACAATTTTCCAAAAACGCACTAAATGTGTATCATATGATGAGCCGCTATGAGGTTCGAAAACGGTCGTGGTAATCAGAAATTGCAGAAAGCGACTGGTTGCAATAATTTCTGGAAACATTCACTCATCACAGTCGTGGTCTCCCACATCCGCAATGGGTGAAACTTCAGTATGCGAATTAATATTTTCCTTGTGTGTCTATTTTTTCAAAGATCTGATTTTCTAAATGATTTGTGGACATAAGAGCTATCTTCTTGATGGCAGGGAAACCATACCGGATTTATTATTTATTCCGTCAGGTCTCCCGTGTTACCAGTTCTCCAAATATTGATTATTTTGGTAATAGATGTCACATCAAAGTATTCTAAATGCGAAAACTCTGTACAGAATAAACAAAATAACATGATGGAAAGACTCATGTACGGAGTGCGTGCTCTGCTGAGAAGAATTTTAGAGGTGTTTGCAGAAGGATATCTCACCAACTGAACACTTATCCCACATTTTAACTAACGCCAACACGTAGTGGAAGTAATAAAACATATGTATTGAGCAATAAAGTATCAAATATGCAGCGTATACATGAGACTTTTCAGGCCGCTGAACAGTATTCAAATAACGCACGTGTCATAACGTTAATTACGTCATTCAGTTGTTCATGAACAGACATAACCTATATATCATTAATATAATTTTATTATCATCTGAGAATCAACATCTCAATTAAATTAAAAATAATTAGTGGAGAGTCCGAATGTTGGACGGTTTTGCACGTTGCTGGACTTGATTTCCTTCACCTCAGAACAGCTATTGCAATCACGTACTTTTCTCTAACGCAGGGTTTCTGTCTACGGAGGACGAGTTGGTGCCCGGAAACGCAGGTCTCAAAGATATGGTGATGGCTTTGAAGTGGGTGAAGAGCAACATCGCCAGATTTGGCGGTGACCCGGGCAACGTCACCATATTTGGTGAGAGCGCGGGTGCCGTAGCCTGTCATATACTCTCCGTGTCTTCTGCAGCCAAAGGTAAGACTCGTTCGGAGTGTGGGTGAAGTTTTTCTATTGGAGAACAATCATGATACTATAGAAAAACAGTGAAACTGACGAGCTTTAAATACATGAATCGTAGGAAGATGTGTACCACAGGTACTGTCTGCAGCGGAGTCATCGGTCTTGTGTTAGCTTTTTTGAGCCATTCAGATGTGTCTGTGTACCACCTGCTATTCGCTTTGAAGAGTGTATGCAGAACATCTCTCGTGCGAACAGTGCTACATCACTCAGTATAAGCGGCGTGGTGCAGTTGTTATATAAGACTTTTCTGATGATTGCTCTAAATCTGTTAAAGTGAAGCGACTGTTTGACCACTCTCTTCATTTTCAAACTTAGCTACACTACCCGGCCTATAAATACGTTAAACTAATTTTCACTACTTATTTTAACGGCAGAAGGAAGAAGATGTGCAGTGCGGGTTGCAGCGTAACTATAAAGACTGCAAAATATCTAGGATAGTAAGAGGGAATATTTTAGGTATCTTATTAAACATTCGAAATATACATTCACGGGCTGCTGAGTTGTAGAGAGATATTTCTTAGTGCGAGCGCGTCCTTTTCCGCCCTGATGGTGGTGTCAGCCGTGGTGTGGATTCAAAAGACACTAAAAGCATGGGAGAGAAATCCAGAGAAAGCGCAACCTCTCACCACAGCTTTTGGGCTGTGCTCGCATTTTGGTCCAAGATGGCGTACGGCGCGCTTGACACGAAGGAACAATTGAAGGGAATCTTCACCCTGTCGACGATTAAGTAAGTTCATGACACGACATAGAGACCTTCGGCGATGGGAGGTGATATACCAGGGGCGGCATTGCGTTCCTCTTCTCAAATTCCTCCCCCAACCCTCCCCCCTCAAGTCCGTTTTCTGAAGAAAACCTCTGTCGCTAACCAGACCGGTGCCCTTTTGGCAAAATTTTTGCATCACCTCATATGATTTTATGAGTTTGACCGTACTCGAACCATGTCATAGCCGTTTACCAAAGCACACCTCACTTCAGTGGTAGGCCGGCCAGTGTGGCCGAGCGGTTCTAGGCGCTTCAGTCTGGAACCGCTCGACCGCTACGGTCGCAGGTTCCAATCCTGCCTCGGGCATGGATGTGTGTGGTGTCCTTAAGTTAGCTAGGTTTAAGTAGTTCTAAGTTCTAGGGGACTGATGACCTCAGAAGTTAAGTCCCATAGTGCTCAGAGCCATTTTTTTAACCTAACCACACTACTTCAAAATGGTTCAAATGGCTCTGAGCACTATGGGACTTAACTTCTGAGGTCATCAGTCCCCTAGACTTAGAACTACTTAAACCTAACCAACCTAAGGACATCAAACACATCCATGCCCGAGGCAGGATTCTAACCTGCGACCGTAGCAGCAGCGCGGTTCGAGACTGAAGTGCCTAGAACCGCTCGGCCACAACGGCCGGCTGAGGCGATGTCTTTGGCATCCCACAAGCGAGGAGCTGATAATGGATTGTATGGCTGCAGATCTGTTTTCGAAGTCCGGAGATGGGTTGAGAAGTGATCTGATGCAAAACGACCGTATGTCGCTTATACAGCCCGTGACACAATGCTGCGACTCATCACATGAAAACGTTGCTACTCAAGGCAGTTGATTCTCACGGTGGATGTTTCTCTGGACAAGTGGTATTCAAGATCCGTCATTGACAGGGTGGTTCATTGTCTGCTCGACCTCTGTCATGTGGCGAACAGCCAAGCTGTCGAATGAGATTATCCGTCAAATGACGTTCATTACAACGTCTGATAACTTACCAGTCAAGCGACATGATGAGTTGTTATCTTCGACGTGCAGACAGGTGAACTCACACTTCGATAAGTGATCTTTAGGATACGTAATGCTGACTCAAACATTATGACAGCCTTACATTGAACTCTCAGTTTCTGAGGAGCAGATATGTGGAATCATAACTGAAATTTTACGTTTCTCCTGCCATTACAGTTTGCATTCATCGCCACAGGGAAAAAATACATTGCCGGGCATGAAAACTAATTTACCGCTACCCCAAAAATGGCTCTGAGCACTATGCGACTTAACTTCTCAGGTCATCAGTCACCTATAACTTAAAACTAATTAAACCTAACTAACCTAAGGACATCACACACATCCATGCCCGAGGCAGGATTCGAACCTGCGACCGTAGCGGTCGCTCGGTTCCAGACTGTAGCGCCTAGAACAGCACGGCCACTTCGGCCGGCTTACCGCTACCCCAACTAGTGCCATTTTCATCAGAAACGACATGAGAGAAAAATTGTGAAAATGAAATATTGAAGAATGTAAAAGTATATGGTCAGAACCTATTCAGTTTATGGAGGAACCAAAGTTATCTTTCGAGTGTATTGCAGACATTTATCAAATTTACATCATCTGAAGGTTTCGCAGCCACTCCTTTTCTTTTTGTATCACACTCTGCGACTTGAGATTTTTGGCAGCAATTACACTGTATGTCATTTGCAGCACCATGACGGTGGCATGGAACAAGTGTGATACTGCCATTGAGCCTTGGAGGTGCTTGGCTGGGCAGACATTTACGAATTAAGTACAACGGCGGAGTGGAGTTAGAATTACGTCCTCTATATTCTGCATGTAAGGGGGATATTACGCAGTAGATTTCTCTGGTGACAAGATCATGTCACGCCTCATGTAAGAAGAAGTAACGTCTTCCAACATGTGTCAGGATTCGACAGAGGCAGGATCGTCGTCTGTAGAGTCTGTAATTTATCTCTCCGCACTATTACTTCTGGCTACAGTCCCAATACCAAGACCCATGCGACTAACGAACAGATCCAGGTTAGCTATACGAGACGCCATGAGGCATCTCTACGTTCCCGTGCGACTACCACCAGAGAGGCTAAACGTATTGCTTGTTCGGTCATACCGGATCGTACAGAAACGTTCCGTACATTGAAAAGTGCTTGTTGGCAGCTAGACAAGTAATCATATGGGCAGTGTGACGACTTCTGTACCCCTACTGACTGTCCTCAGAGCGGCCAGTTCAGTGGCATCATTTGACATCGCAGCTGAGAGGCGCGCTGTCGGTGGCGGACTCGAAGTCAGTGCTGACACAAGAATGCCACTGCGTTGTCTTTTTCAACGAGTTCGAGTACTACTCACAACATAAAGATGGACGTATCCGTTTATAGAGGTGCAGAGGAGAACCAAGTTTCCATCCACCATCTGGCTCAACAATAATGCAAGAGCAGACAAGAAAAAATTACCACTGCACGCTGGAGTACTGTCTTCCACTACAGACACTTTTTCTTTTCTTTGAGTCATCAATCTTCTCACTGGTTTGATGCGACCCAAAATAAATACCTTTCCAGTGCCATCCGTTTCACCTCAGAGTTATTTGCTCCATGTACTCCAATCTCTCTCTCTTCCTCTTCAGTTTCTGCCCGCGACAATTCCCTGAAAAACCACGGAAATTATACCGTGGTGTCTCAACACAAGTCCTATGATCCTGTCCGTTCTTGTTAGTGTTTTCCATATATTTGTTTCGTCGCCTCCTCATTTCTTACCTTATCAGTCCAACTAGTTTTCAACATTCTTCAGCACCAAATGCTTTGATTCTCTTCTTTTCCAGTTTTCTACAGTCCATGTTTCACAGCCATATAATGCTGTGCTCTAAACGTATATTCTCAGAAATTTCTTCCTCACTCCGGTAGCTGTGGCCGAGCGGTTCTTGGCGCTTCAGTCTGTAACCGCGCGACCGCTACGGTAGCAGGTTCGAATCCTGCCTCGGGCACGGATGTGTGTGATGTCTTTAGGTGAGTTAGGTTCAAGTAGTTCTAGGGGACTGATGACTTCAAATGTTCAGTCCCATAGTACTCAGAGCTATTTGAACCATCTTCCTCACATTAAGGTCTATGTTTGACACTAGTTTACTTCTCTTGGGCAAGAATGCCATTTTTGCCACTGTTAAACTGCTTTTTATGTCCTTGCGCCGTTAGTCTTGGCCTATTTTGGTACCTAGGTATCAGAATTCCTTAACTTCATCTACATCGTGATCACCAATCTTAATGTTACGTTTCTCGCTGTTTCAGTTCTGGCACATTTCATTACATTGGCCTTTCCTCGATTTACTTTTCACCCACATTCTGTACTCATTAGACTGTTCGTTCCATTCAATAGCTTCTGTAATTCTTCGTCACTTTCAATGAGGATAGCAATGTCATCAGCGAATGTTATAATTGATACCCCTTCACCTTCAATTTTAATTGCACTCTTGAAACTTCCTTTTATTCCCAACATTGCTTCTTCGATTTATGGATAGAATAGAGGGACGAGAGACTACATTCCTGGCTTAATTCTTTCTAATACGCTTCCTTTTTTAGTTGTTCTGTCCCTCTTCCTGTTCCCTCTTGGCTCTTGTACATGTTGTGTTATCCATCTTTCCCTACAGCGTACCCCTATTCTTGTCGGAATTTCGAACATCTTCCACCCTTTTACACTGTCGAACGCTTTTTCCAGGTCGATAAATCCTATGACCTTTATTCAAACTTACTTCCATTATGAACTGGAAAGTTCGAATTACCTCTTTAGGGGCTTTACCTTTCGTAAAGCCAAACTGATCGTAACCTAACAGATCCCCTATTTTCTTTTCCATTCTTCTGTATGTTATTTTTGTCAGTAACTGGACACATGAGCTGTCAAGCTGACTGTGCAATAATTGTCGCACTTGTCGTCTTTTGCTACCTTCGGAATTGTGTGGATGATGTTTTCCCGGAAGTGTGACGATCTGCCGTCAGTCTCATACGTTCCCCAGACAAATTATAATAGCCGTTTGGTTTTCACTTCTACCAATTACTTAAAAAATTCCGATCGATATCTTATGTTGTCAATTCTGATTATAATATTGGATTCCCTGTTTCTTTCCTGTCGACTCCTGTTTCTTCTTGTATCATGTCTTCAGACAAGTCGTCCTCCTCATGACTTTATGACTGTTCACTGGGTAAGAAAAAAGATTACCTATGCTGCGCATAACCAGAAATCTGGACATCTGTTATTCCATCTCAGTGGTTGCCGTGACTGTCTCCGGCCTAGCACGTTTTCTACATGTCTCATCGCTCAGTAGACTCGCACGCCACCGGTAGCAGGCGACTACGACTGTTGAATAAAGAATAGGGCTGTAGCAACATGGAGCGACGTACTGACATCTATTACCCTAGCTCAGTTCTGCCCCATATCCTGCGATGTTAAGGCCATTGTGGCTGTCACAGGTGGCAGCTCTGCATCACTTACACTGAAGCGCCAAAGAAACTGGTTTAGGCCGGCCGGTGTGGCCTTACGGTTCTAGGCGCTTCAGTCTGGAATCGCGTGGCCGCTACGGTCGCAGGTTCGAATCCTGCCTCGGGCATGGATGTGTGTGATGTCCTTAGGTTAGTTAGGTTTAAGTAGTTCTAAGTTCTAGGGGACTGATGACCAAGATGTTAAGTCCCATAGTGCTCAGAGCCATTTTAACCATTTTTGAACTAGTTTAGGCATGCGTATTCAAAAACAGAGATATGTAAACAAGCAGAATACGGCGCTGCCGTCGGCAACGCTATGTCTGGCGCAGTTGTTAGATCGGTTATTGCTGCTACAATGGCAGTTTATCAAGCTTTAAGTGAGCTTTAATGTTGTGCTGTAGCCGGCGCACGTTCAATGGGACACATCACCTCCAAGGTAGCGGTGACATGGGGATTTTCCCGTATGACCATTCTACGAGTGCATCGTGAGTATCAGGAATCCAGCCGGTAAAACATCAAATCTCCAACATCACTGCGGTCGGGAAAAGATCCTACAAGAAAGGGACCAACGACGACGGAAGAGAATCGTTCAACGTGACAGAAATGCAACCCTTCCGAAAATTGCTCCAGATTTCAATGCTGGGCCATCAACAAGTGTCAGCGCGGGAACCATTCAACGAAACATCGTCGTTATGGGCTTTCGGAGCCAAAGGTCCACTCGTGCAGTCTCGATGACTGCACGACACAAAGCTTTACGCCTCGCCTGGGCCCGTCGACACCGACGTTGGACCGGTGATGACTGGAAAAAATGTTGCTTGGTCGGATGGACATGCACTGGTATGGAGACTACTTCGTGAATCCATGGACCCTGCATGTCAGAAGGGGACTGTTCGAGCTGGTGGAGGCTCTGCAATGGTGTCGAGCGTGTGCTGCTGCAGTGATATGCGACTCCTGATGGGTCTAGATACGGCTCGGACAGGTGACACTTACGTAAGCATGTTGTGTGATGACCTGCATCCATTTATGTCCAGTGTGCGACGGACTTGGGCAATTCCAGCAGAACAATGCGACTCCCCAGAATTCCTACAGAGGGGCTCCAGAAATGAACGTTATTGAGCGTATCTGGGATGCCTTGCAACGTGCTGTTCAGAAGAGCTCTCCACCCCTGGTGGAGGATATGAATTAATTTAGTATCTTCTTTGTTTTCACCTGCAGTCTGTTTACGGAAAACGTTTCAGCACGATTGAATAAAAATTTTGCCTTTTAGAATTTTTAAAGTGGAAACTAAAGTAGATCGTTACCTCTGAACTACAGGGTTGTCCATTGATCGTGACCGGACCAAATATCTCACGAAATAAGTGTCAAACGAAAAAACTACAAAGAACGAAACTTGTCTAGCTTGAAGGGGAAAACCAGATGGCGCTATGGTTGACCCGCTAGATGGCGCTGCCATAGGTCAAACGGATATCAACTGCGTCTTTTTAAAAATAGGAACCCCAATTTTTATAACATATTCGTGTAGTACGTAAAGAAAAAAGAATGTTTTGGTTGGACCAGTTCTTTGGCTTTGTGATAGATGGCACTGTAATAGTCACAAACATATGGCTCACAATTTTAGACGAACGGTTGGTAACAGGTAGGTTTTTTAAATTAAAATACATAACGTAGTCACGTTGAACATTTTATTTCGGTTGTTCCAATGTGATACATGTACCTTTGTCAACTTATCATTTCTGAGAAGGCATACTGTCACAACGTGATAGCCTGTAAATATCACATTAATGCAATAAATACTCAATATGATGTCCGTCAACCTCAATGCATTTGGTAATACGTGTAACGACATTCCTCTCAACAGCGAGTAGTTCGCCTTCCGTAACGTTCGCACATGCATTGACAATGCGTTGACGCTTGTTGTCAGGCGTTGTCGGTGGATCACGATACCAAATATCCTTTAACTTTCCCCACACAATGAAATCCGGGAACTTCAGATCAAATGAACGTGCGGGCCATGGTATGGTGCTTTAACGACCAATCCACCTGTCATGAAACATGCTATTCATTACCGCTTCAACCGCACGCGAGCTATGTGCCGGACACGCATCATGTTGGAAGTACATCGCCATTCTGTCATGCAGTGAAACATCTTCTAGTAACATCGGTAGAATATTACGTAGGAAATCAGCATACATTACAACATTTAGATTGCCATCGATAAAATGGGGGCCAATTATTCTTCCTCCCAAAATGCCGCACCATACAGTAACCCGCCAAGGTCGCTGATGTTCCACTTGTCGCCGCTATCGTGGATTTTTCGTTGCCCAATATTGCATATTATGCCGGTTTAATTTACCGCTGTTCGTGAATGACGCTTCGTCGCGAAATAGAAAGTGTGCAAAATATCTGTCATCCTCCCGTAATTTCTCTTGTACCCAGTGGCAGAAGTGTACACGACGTTCAAAGTCGTCGCCATGCAATTCCTGGTGCAATCGATGTTGACGTAGCATTCTCAACACCGACGTTTTTGATATTCCCATTTCTGATGTGCGGATTAGTCGCGACAGCAGCTAAAACACCTACTTGGACATCATCATTTGTTGCAGGTCGTGGTTGACGTTTTACATGTGGCTGAACACTTCCTGTTTCCTTAAATGACGTAACCATCCGGAGAACGATCCGGACGTTTGGATGATGTCGTCCAGGATACCGAGCAGCATACATAGCACACGGCCGTTGGGCATTTTGGTCACAATAGCCATAAATCAACACGATATCGACCTTTTCCGCAATTGGTAAACGGTCCATTTTAACACGGGTAATGTATCACGAAGCGAATACCGTCCGCACTGGCGGAATGTTACCTGATACCAAGTGCTTATACGTTTGTGACTATTACAGCGCCATCTATCATAATGCGAAAAAAGTCGTCCAACTAAAACATTCATATTTCGTTACGTACTACACGAATACTTAATAAAAATGGGGGTTCCTGTTTGAAAAAACGCACTTGATATCTGTTTGACCTATGGCAGTGCCATCTAGCGGGCCAGCCATAGCGCCTTTCAAGCTAGACGAGTTTCATTCTTCGTAGTTTTTTCGTTTGATGCTTATTTCGTGAGATCTTTGGCCCGGTCACTATCAATGGACCACCCTGTATATCTTTAATAGATATTGTATTGTTTGTTATTAATGCTATATTCTAAAATCTATTATAGCTCTATTATTTACTAGGTTTTATCTTACGCTGTAATCAAACTTTTCTATCATTACAATTACAGGTACTTAATCCACTAGAAATTGGAATATTTTAGTTACAAATTTAATTTTCTATTAAATTGCTCAAACACTATAAGAGGTAGCTTAAAGTGGTCTCTTGGTTATTATTTTTAGGTTGACCTGAAGCATCACAGAAATTTTTATGTTTCTAATCTAATACTTAGTGCCTTCAATTTTTGTTAAGAAAGAGGATTCTAACTGTAATTTTTATTCTATTGAAACGTGCACCACTTATTTATGTTCTCCATAGCCACATTATGACCAAGCTTTCTGGCTTTATTGTTTAGCGCCACTTAATTTTCTCTTAGAACTGTATTTTGTTGGTAACTACTGATTTAATTACTGAAAGACTTGATATTTAAAACGTTATTATATGAAAGTATATGTTGACAAAGTTTCAATATAAAATTTTGACATTTGATTTTATACTTAATTCTGGTGCAATAAGTGTGTGCTACGCGCAGACGCGTTAAGGTAACATGGTGCTACTAGTAATGAACCGGGGTAAGTCCCGGCACCCTCGCTCGCCTTTGTACGTCACACAGGATACAGCGCTGCTTCCGCTTCAAGAGCATGTGTACAGCGGGGTACACTGTAGAACTGCTGTGGTGGAATCTTCACAACGGCTTTAGTCAGTTTCAGAGGACAATTCACCTGAGTAAAGAAGAGATCGTGTGTTGTAACGAGATGTGGAATAGGAATTGCAGAACGTGTAGAATTTCTGCATTTCCATATGCATAGGAAACTGAGTAAACCCAAGGCTAGCTGTATCTGATGGACTGCTTATCTCGCACTATTGAACTTCAGCCAAGGCGTCAGTACGGACACGTGGTATTCATGGATATTTACCTGTTGTTATGGACGACAGTCTGTTGCTTTCTTGGCTGAATTAGTCGCGCCCGTTACCAGAATTCTTATGACTTGTTGTCATTCAGGGGAAGGACGAAGTGTGTTTGCTGGATGACAAAGTCCGAGAGTTGCTGCTTTAACTAAATGTGAAAGAAATGTTCTTCGCTCTAAATTTTTCTGCTGTAGTGTCAATTATTTAAGTTTTTGGAGCATTTCAATTAATGTGGAATTTGTGACGAACGTATAACTAACGAAGATTGGAAGAGAAAGAGAAACACGTAGAAGACCTGTTACTGGAGCTATATGTATATACTATTTGAGTTGCAGTCTAAATAAGTGAAACTGGGTATATGCTAGTTGCTAAAACATGGCTGAAGTTATGATTGTTTGCGTTTGACTTGCTCCAGTGGCTTAATTGTGCTGAAGAAGCTTCGTGATTTCTGAATCTAAATTCACTTAAGGGAGCAAGTAAAGTGTTCAGACGTTCTTGGACTGTGCTAATGGTTGGATTATAATAAATGTTTTTAGTGACGGCTAAATTTTGGTGTATTTCTCTCAACTCAGCACCACCCACACCCACTGATATTGAAAATGGCTCTGAACACTATGGGACTTAACTGCAGTGGTCATCAGTCCCCTAGAACTTAGAACTACTTAAACCTAACTAACCTAAAGACATCACACACATCCATGCCCGAGGCAGGATTCGAACCTGCGACCGTAGCGGTCGCGCGGCTCCAGACTGTAGCGCCTAGAACCGCTCGGCCACTCCGGCCGGCTACTGATATTCCATCCTTGCGACAAATATTGTCGTACATATAACACATTTTCTTACTAAGTGCATTTTCATTCTGTCTTTTCAACTGCAAGAAAATGCCGGTCTTCCTCGCCCAACTCGTTTAGTTTCATTGAAATAAAAACGTAGCAGTGATCTTTATTGAAAGGTTTTTAAAATTTGACTTGCTTTATAGATCTAAAAACAGTTCGCTACAATTGATTGTTTACTTGCGGTTTTTAATGACTGGTTTTTCGCTCACGTCGTAAAACGCCGTCTGCTTGTGAGCTTTGAATTATTTCTTCGTCCCGCAGTGTTCTGCCCTACCGCACACTGATTTGCTGAACTACGTATTTTTTTACGTTAAGCACAGCATAATCTAGTGTTACTACTGTTTATTTGCATCCTTATGGATAAATGAAATACCGTAAGCAAAAAACAACGTCTTTAGTAACAAATTGTTTTTCGAACCACATAGCAAATAGTAGTTGTAATAGCTCTCAGTACATCCATCTGACAATGTTTTATTTTAATAAAACGAAACACGTCTGGTGAAAAAAAGCACATTTTCTTCTGGTTACGACGACGAAATCAAAATACTCTCAATTACTGTAAAGCAGTAACGAAAAATACGGTCACACAAATGAACAATACATTTTTGCATCTAAAAATCATGTTCTGTGTTTTAAAATCATTGTTTGGAAAGAGAATTTTAGCTCTAAGTCTCACCATAGAGTTTTACTGGATGTTCTTTATACGATGTAAATGTAAGACAATATCTACACACATACCTTGAGCAAAAACTTGTGTTGAAATACATACACACACATACACACACACACAGAGATAAAGGAGTTGGCTCTATCGGTTATTGGTATAGGTAAGACATAAAACAAAATACGTTTGTCTTGTGGTTAAAGCTCATTGTGCCCCTGTTCACGAAGTATTCAGCTGCTCCACCATCTCGTTTTGTGTTCTCAGCAGGGGAAATTCCGACTCTGCGAGTGAGTCAGCGTGTATGTTTGTCTCCTTGCACACGTATATATGTGTAGAATCCACAAAAAGAAAGTAGAAACAAATTATGTATACCCATAACACACTCACATACACGCACACACACACACACACACACACACACACACACACACACACACACAAACAAACCAATTAACAACGCGCAAATAAAGTGCCGTGTCCTCACAGTCAATAAGTAGAAATATTTTCGGTAACGTTTACAGTCATCTAGTAAACAATGATAAAAGATAATTAACTTTTCAGTGTTGCCAGAAGAAAATATATAAATAACTGCAGTTAACGATATAACGCTAACAACGCACAAACGTATCCAAAAGCCAATACTTTCATTTTATGCCTAATATTTTCTTTCAGTATAAGTAATGTAGCATCTAAAAATGGTTATTAGTTGCACGTGACAATCTGTACCTAAATATTAACTGTACTGCAAGTCACAGATACACAGACAACAGATATATTTTTAGAATATTATGAATATAACGACCATGTGTGTGTGTGTTTGTGTGTGTGTGTGTGTGCGTGTGTGTGTGTGTGTGTGTATGTGTGTGTGCGCGTGTATATGTGTGTGTATGTGTGTTTTTCAAGACAATTTTTTGCTCAGACAGCTTCCTATTTCTGAATGTATCGAAACCTCCCTTATAAAAATGTATGAATTACTGTGCTGATAAACCTCTTACATTATTTGATTTTCAAACAGCTGAGCAGAACTGAACATACGCAGACATTTCTCTCTTTACTTATTCTGATCAACACTAAACTGACACACAATATTTTTAGCGCAACGCAATCTTCCAAAAATCCCTACAAAAGAATGGCCCTGACTGACTATAACCTACACCTTTCATGAATCACTTACCTCAAAAAAATCTTCGTTACTCGAACTACTCCAATACAATGAGCGCCAATACTGCCACCTAAATAAAAGATTCTAACTACTGAAGGTACTAACTTCTGATAGGCATAGTCAGCAAATCAAAGATATTGATAGAGAACAAACTGTATTTACCATAATTCATGGCATACAGTCTTACAAATTTACAGTCTCTGATGGACACACGCACAGATCATCCACTCTCAAAACCCCGCCATCTTACTCCCCACATCCACCACTGCTGGCGGCTTACCTCCAACTGCGCAACGCTATTCGCTGTTCACATCCAACTGCCCAACACTACAGTAGTGAATATTGCAACAATGCTAACCAGCCACAGACTGCACACAGCACAGTCAGTGATTTTCATACAGAGCGCTACGTGGCGTTACCAACATAAAAACCTAAACTGCCTACTTACAGTATGTATTAGCAAGTGCCTTCTTCCGCAGGTTTGTTCCATCGCATCATTTGCCAGAGCGGGGCCCTAACGGAAGGTGTTATGAACACTAACTGCAGAGAGAGAGCATTCCGACTGGCCAGGTTCCTGGGTTTCACCGGGAACACCACGGAGGAACTGGTCGCCTTCATGAGGGAGCAGCCGGCAAGAAAACTCGTCGAACATGCGTCCGAGGCAGCTACGAAGGAGGTGACGACTCACACACACTCAAGGCACACGCACACAAACACACACACACACACAGAGAGAGAGAGAGAGAGAGAGAGAGGAAAGAGAGAGAGAGAGAGAGATAAACAAAGAAAACATATAGAAAGAAATTACAGGAGTCTTACAAGTGCTGATAACAACTATTTTCTTTTATTTGAGAAAAGGATAGGACGGAATTCGCGCCTTTCGGAGCATCGATTGAGCCTCCTGGGGTACCAGACAGTGTGCTGACCCAAGATCCTTTCGAAGTACTAAGGAGTGGAAAATTTAAGCCTGTGCCATTGCTCCTAGGTATCACCTCTCGTGAAGGACTCGTTTTTATGCAAGGTTTGTACTCCCTTCAAGACAGTAATTATTAAACACTAAGTTTACACAAAAGAGTTCTACTCTCTGAAATTCGTATCATTAATAAGAGACAGGAATTAATGCTTCTACTCACAGGTTAAAATGCTTTGCCTTGTAAATAACACGATGAAAATACTGCATATAAATTTTAGTAAATGTACAATATTATCAATCAGATTTGCCAGGGAGAGTTAAATGACAGTTTAGTGTGGATATACGTTAGAGTGCCTGGTCTGAATGTCGCTGTTGTGAAGACAGTTGTCGAAAATTCATCTATGTTGACACCGTTGTCTTTCAGATGAAGAATTTAACTGCTGTGACATGTAATGTACTGTGTGTCTTTCAATTGGTTAATGAGTAATACAAAAATAAAGCCTACATATTTTTTTAAATTCCTACTGATTCCAAAACGCTGTTGAATAAACTATATGTGCCCTCATCAATCTTTGAGGAACACAGCGTAATGTGAATGCACTACAACGTCCCGCCTCCGTACAGTGGCTACGGAATGACGCATGGAAAAACACTCTTGAATTCTTTGAAACATCTCTACAGGAATCCTTGGCACCATATTGCGTTTTTTTTTGTTGATATTCCTATGTTGGCTAAACCAGCCAGGGTAGCCGAGAGTGCTAACGCGCTGCATCCTGTACTCGAATAGGCGCGCCGGCCCCGGATCGAATCCGCCCGCCCGACGAGGGCCGATGTGCTGGCCAGCCTGGATGTCGTTTTTAGCCGGTTTTCCACATCCCACTAGGTGAATACCGGGCTGGTCCCCATGTTCCGCCTCAGTTAAACGGCTCGCAGACATCTGAACACTTTCGCACTATTCCATGGATTACGCTCGATGCAGACAGTTGGGGTACACTAATACCGTCCTGGGGGGTATGGGGTGGCTGCAGTAAGGGCATCCGGCCACCCCTTCAACATTAACATGCCAAATCCAATTAACGTGGCTGACCCTGTGTAATTGCAGGACAAGGCTCAAGCGATAGATGGAATTCCTATGTTGGTTAAATATTTCATTCTGACTGGGACAGTTTGCATTCATTGCTGGATCACAACGAGTGTCATTAATCAGTTTATAGTGCACGAGAAACAATTAATATTATTTTGCAGTCATCACACAGAGTTAAAACTTCCCTTTAGCAGCGATAACAGCATTTTATTTTCACTAATGAAAACGAAAAGTGTGAATTTTTACACTGGCTGTATTTTCCATTTAGAATATTTTTAGAATCTTATTATTCCGTTACCACTGTGTCCACCCCTGGTAGCTGAGTGGTCAGTGAGCCGGAATGTCATGCCTAACGGCCCGGGTTCGGTTCACGGCTGGGTCGGAGATTTTCTACGCTCAGGTACTGAGTGTTGTGTTATGTTTATCTTCATCATTTCATCCTCATTGAAACGCAAGTCGCGGAAGTGGCGTCCACTCGGAAGACTTACACCAGGCAAACGGTCTACTCGACGGGAAGCCCTAGCCACACGGCTGTATGTGTGTTTCCACTGAAACATAAAACGAATAAAATTTTCGTTAATAGCTCCAGCAAGGTATGTCCATCACGACGATCTGTTTGGTGGCAACTGCATGTTAACTGTCCGCTCATACCACTCTGGCTGTCAGCCTTCAATACTAAACCTGAAACTATGAGGAATAAAAGCACTACCATACCCTTAAATCCGAATAAAGCTCACAACCTAGTTCATAAACTATTACCAAAGGCCAGAAGCACAACTGTGCTGTAGTTTGGACTCCCTTGTTTTAAAAGATTTCATGGGAAATTCAGATATTGAAAGGGGCCTTAAGTTAGCCGGTTACTACAAGTACATCGTAGTTCAAAAACGAAATCATGGCTCCACCACTTGTAACACTGTGCTTCGTTCGAGCTCCTGAATGGTGTAGCAACGTTTCTTTTTCACAGTACTCTCCAGAGACAAAGCAGCATGGCGAGAACTCAACCTGAGTTTTCAGAAAGCCCTACCTACCAGCATACCCATCAAGAAGGAGGAGCGTGTCACTGTTGCTCGAGATATCAAGCGGTTTTATTTTGATAACCAGCCGATAGAGGAATCTACAATCTATTTGTACGCTGACGTAAGTTGGTTTCTTCATGCATCACCATATGTAAAAAAAAAAATCATTATGGTACGGAATACGCAAAAAAACGAAGTATTTGGAAACTCCTCGACGACTACCAAAAAACCATAGAAAAATTCATAAATTAAAATTTCACAGAGACAATTTCAAAACTGTCAGAAAAAAAGATTTTAAAGAGCTCTTGACAATAAATCAGTTTAATATATACTTTCTCTTTCTGGTGACAACTGTATAGCTGTACTTATTATCTACATCTACATCTTGATGGATACTCTGCAAATCACATTTAAGTGCCTGGCAGCCTTCACAATTCTCTATTATTCCAATCTCGTATAGCACGCGGAAAGAATGAACACCTATATCTTTCCGTACGAGCTCTGATGTGCCTTATTTTATCATGGTGATTGTTCCTCCCTAAGTAGGTGTCAACAAAATATTTTCATATTCCGAGGAGAAAGTTGGTGATTGGAATTTCGTGAGAAGATTACGTCGCAACGAAAAACGGCTTTCTTTTAATTATGTCCAGCAAAATTACTCCACAAACAGTTGTGCTAGATAATGCTTATTTCTTCCAGAATGACTATATAAATTTAAGTGTCACTCTTACAATAATATGATGCTACACAGTGTTTTATATAAATTACATCATTACCACTTACGCTAAAAGCATCAATTTTATAGCTGGTACCCTAGTAGTCTTACAGTACATAGAACGTAACGGGTTTTATAAGAGCGCATATTTCTACAGCTGACTGAAGACAGTCCGCTAAACAACAACACATCAGCTTTTCCATCATTCGCAGACTAATAATTAAAGCAATTACAAGTTGTTTGTTTTTAGGTTTGGTAGTGCCTCCAAGCACATATCGTAAGAGCGAGACATTAATGCTTAGTTTCCCCTGGGGCAGCTGGTTAGATGCTGAAGTGTGGACGCATTACGGCCCTGCAGAAAACATTAGGTCGTAAAGTTTGTGGCTTGCTTGAGGGAAGACTTTACGTCGCAGAGAAAACGACTACCACACTGATGTGTGTACCTATAAAAGTACCACATACAAAAATATCTGCACTCACATCTGTTGCACCCTTTTTAAACTGTCTGCCATCGTATATCGATAAAGCTTGTAGACAATAAGTGTACGTAAGAAAATGTAAAAATCACAAAGACACAATTCACACAGTCATGCACAAGAGAGAATTTAGGTTCCACAGTAACAGCAGCAGCTGGAAGGGAGGTAATATGGAAAAAGGAATTTTCAACGATCCTGCATGTATAAGAATGTGGACAGAAAGTCACATATTTCGGATTCCTAATATAAGCTGCTTTTCGTCTCTGTAAGTGGGTAGTTTATTTAGGATGCCGTTCATTTAAAGCAAATAGAATAATACTCGTGGATAAATGTGTAGTTATGGTGAAGGTGTTCCTCGTAGATAAGCAGTAACCATATGGAGTTCAATGCTCAGGGTTCCTGCGGGCAGCTGTTTAAATTAGCTAATATTTTGGTAAAACATGTGGTTCACTCACCGTTAATAAGTCTATCAAATGAAATCACAAATGCAACGACTCTAAAAGTAACTCTTACAAGAACACTATGGGCCGTTTTCACTACTTACAGCTTAATCCGACTATAGCACAAAATTATGCACCAACGAGGGCATTAGACCACTTTCTTAGTGACATTGATGCTGGGAATTAAAAAGAAATTAATAAGACAAATTTTAACCGTTTTCGCTTGACAAGTATTTTCAGCTTGCAGATGAATTGTTGAGCAGGCAGTACTGTTGACAGCGTGTATGTAATGTCTTTTTATAGCAAAGTCTTAAATGCTTACATTAAAAAGTTCTAAAACTACCTAATTTGAGCACAACCTTAAAACTATATCCGTTTTTTGTTATGTTTTCACTAAACAGTGATTTCTATCTTTAAGGGTAATGTCTATTTCCATGTTTGCTTGAACTGTAGTGTCGGGTTTCCTTTCTCCATACATAACCCAAGCGTCTCATTTTAGCGCATCTGTTGCTCATTACTCTCGGCAAATAACTCCTTATAACTTCAGCAGAATATAGTTTAAGATTTATAAGATAGAGATATTCATGGACTCTAACAATTTATTTCTTCACCCATTAACTAGACACCCCATTAATTGTTCTTTGGCTGCAGCAAAGCTAACTGACTTGAATGCCGAAGTATAAACTGATGGCCGAACATCTAAGAGATGCATCAAATCTAGTAAGGAGATATCCTGCATCACGCTTGTCCATTTCTCTATTACTGCTGCGGTATGGCGTCCTTATGCGGTGGGATTGACAGAAGACATTGAAAAAGTTCAAAGAACGGTAACTCGTTCTGTATTATTGTGAAATAGAAGATAGAGTGCGACGCAAATGATACGCGAATTTGGGCCGCAACCATTGAAACAAAGACGTTATTAAAACTTCCTGGCAGATTAAAACTGTGTACCGGACCGAGAGTCGAACTCGGGACCTTTTCCTTTCGCGGGCAAGTGCTCCTCTCTTCCAGGAGTGCTAGTTCTGCAAGACTCGCAGGAGAGCTTCTGTGAAGTTTGGATGGTAGGAGACATGGTACTTGCAGAATTACAGCTGTGAGGACGTGCCGTCAGTCGTGCTTGGGTAGCTCAGTCGGTAGAGCACTTGCCCGCGAAAGGCAAAGGTCCCGAGTTCGAGTCTCGGTCCGGGGCACAGTTTTAATCTGCCAGGAAGTTTCATATCAGCGCACACTCCGCTATAGAGTGAAAATTTCATTCTAGAGACGTTATTAATTGCGGTGAGAGATCTTCACAAAATCTAAATCACCAATTTCCTCTTCCGAATACCACAATATTTTTTTGACTCCCATTTGCACAGGGAGGAATGGCCATCGTTATAAAGTAAGGGAAATCTATGCTTGCTCGGTTATATTCGGGTGTTCATTTTTTCCACATGCTATTCGAAATTACAACGATCTAGAATTAATCTAAAAGTTGATCTGGCCTATGCCAAGCACTTAAGTATGAATTGCAGAGTAATCATATAGATATAAATATTGTGTTAAATGTTCCTTAAACCATATCCATAGATTCGAATGTAACACACTACTCTTACTATAATTCAGTTTCATTCAGTGTGAGAAACACTGTGTCAGAAAATACTGAGAAGAACGTCGTGGCCACATTTTTGTCAACAGCTCCGTGCAGATCTGCTGATCACATATCCCTCGGTGACAGCTGCCAGAATTCTCTCTTCCATGTCTGCAGCTCAGCCCGTCTACTTGTACCACTTCGACGTCGTCTCGAAACTTAACGTTTTCAAGAAACAATATGGTGGAGAACAGTTTTCTGGTAAGTGGCGATCGTTTCTTTCTTCTTACTTGTTAATCTACTGTAACAACGAAAGAAGTACGTAACAGTCCACTACCTCTTGTAACGTAGAGGTTGTTTTAGGTTCGTAATATACACTGCCTGATCAAGGACAGGTGAAGAAACTTAAAGACACGGTCGGATGTCAGTACAACTTCGTACACGTGTATGCCATCGGTGGGTTGGTAAATAATTAATTTTTAGAAATGGATTAAAAATAGTCTCGACTCTAATGAAGCATTTATTTACAGTGATCACCGGTTTCGGTCAGAATGTAACCATCTTCATACCACTTATATCACAATGGTAGGCGTTGACAGTGAACGAAGCAGGTGTTATGATTTCATGAACGTCGCTACGTTCATGCAGTTATAACACCTGCTCCGTTCACCGCCACCGGCTACCATTATGATAAAAATGGTCTGAAGATGGTCACATACTGACCGAAGTCCGTAATCAACGTAATTAAATATTTCATTGCAGTCGAGAGCGTCTTTAATCTATTTTAGAGCGCGTTTAGCCAGACCTCTCTTTGTCCAACAGACTTGTTCTCAAAAATTACTAAATGAGTAGGGTTACAATTCCCTCTGTCAGGTAGAACGGGTAGCAGTGTGCAATATAGTTTGTTTTTAGTGTAGTTACCACGACTAGTAGCGTATAGAAATGGTGCGAACAGCGTTACATGAGAGATCAATGTGAAGGATTCGGAGGTGTCGAGTGTTGTGTGGGACAGCCGTATGAGCAGCAGAAAGAGTTTGAAAGATGTTGATTGTTGGTCCCGCATTGCCTGCTGCTCGAATCGAGCAGTATTCGGATATGTACGGCGTTCTGGCGTGACAGCATCCCGATGTTGGACTACATGGGTACGTAAGGACAGGCATATAGGTCATCAAGATTTCGGTCCACCACGTCTGACCACTACAGGTCAGGATCGCAGTATTGTGTACAAAGTGCGTAGTAATACTTTCATACGTGTACTTGCCGCCGGAGGACAAGTAATAGACTCACCATAGCAAACCGTGTCATCTGGATAAATTGGACAGAGATTAGCAGCAGCTAGAGTCACGAGTTACTGCCCCATGTTCAACCTGCCTTCAACACCAATACAGTAAAGACTGCTTCACGAGTGTGCCATGATCGGGAAACATGGAGTACTGATGAATGACGTCGTTTTGGGTTCAGTGATTAATCACAGGTCTGCACATCTCTGAATGACCATCGTCGGAGTGTATGCGGGGGAGGTCCTGCTAATATTCCAGTTATGGAGAGCCGTAGCGGTGTTACTTCTTGCATCATGGTATGGAGAGCCATCGGGTGTGACTTCAGGTAACGACTGGTTGTGAGTGAATCTGGCGGCACTATGGTATGTCGCTGCAATCCTGCGTCCCCATGTGTTATCTCTCATGCTGCCCTTTTACCATAGGACAATATCCGGTCACACATGGCATGTGTCTATAAACCGTCTGCATGATGTTAAGGTGCTTCCGTGGCCAGTAAGATCCTCACATGGGACGTCTGTGGGACCATCATGTACATCAGCACCGTCCCAATGCCAGTATCAAGGATGAGTAGCCAACCGAGACACAAGCAGCAACTGGGAAGTAACTGCTTTTGTGACATTTTACGAGTTCCTAACCAGTAGCGAATTATATAGTTTCCTCTGTGTGCTTTGATAGTTTAGTTTTTGATTTTGTGGGCGATAATTTTATATTTAATAGACACACTCCCCGCGTTTACGTTTCTGTCGGAAAGTAAACCGAAAGTAAACCGATTATTACAAGTACCTAAGGATGAGCGAGTTATTTAATTTCAAGTGAGTGCGTTGGTAGTTAAGTTTTTGAATCTCTGCGCGTTAATCTAATTTATTAGCCACAGTCCTTGCGTTTTCGTCAGTGTCTGCACTAGAGTTCCATAGCGCGTGTCGATAGTCCTTTGTTTGTGTGTATAGCGTAATTTTCCACGGTCTTCAGTATGGACTGGGACTGCTATTGTTGTGTGCGGATGTTAGCCGACTTGGTGACACTTTACTCTCAGCGGCTTCGGTTACATCTACATCTACATTTATACTCCGCAAGCCACCCAACGGTGTGTGGCGGAGGGCACTTTACGTGCCACTGTCATTACCTCCCTTTCCTGTTCCAGTCGCGTATGGTGCGCGGGAAGAACGACTGTCTGAAAGCCTCCGTGCGCGCTCTAATCTCTCTAATTTTACATTCGTGATCTCGTCGGGAGGTATAAGTAGGGGGAAGCAATATATTCGATACCTCATCCAGAAACGCACCCTCTCGAAACCTGGCGAGCAAGCTACACCGCGATGCAGAGCGCCTCTCTTGCAGAGTCTGCCACTTGAGTTTGTTAAACATCTCCGTAACGCTATCACGGTTACCAAATAACCCTGTGACGAAACGCGCCGCTCTTCTTTGGATCTTCTCTATCTCCTCCGTCAACCCGATCTGGTACGGATCCCACACTGATGAGCAATACTCAAGTATAGGTCGAACGAGTGTTTTGTAAGCCACCTCCTTTGTTAATGGACTACATTTTCTAAGGACTCTCCCAATGAATCTCAACCTGGTACCCGCCTTACCAACAATTAATTTTATATGGTCATTCCACTTCAAATCGTTCCGCACGCATACTCCCAGATATTTTACAGAAGTAACTGCTACCAGTGTTTGTTCCGCTATCATATAATCATACAATAAAGGATCCTTCTTTCTATGTATTCACAATACATTATGTTAAGGGTCAGTTGCCACTCCCTGCACCAAGTGCCTATCCGCTGCAGATCTTCCTGCATTTCGCTACAATTTTCTAATGCTGCAACTTCTCTGTATACTACAGCATCATCCGCGAAAAGCCGCATGGAACTTCCGACACTATCTACTAGGTCATTTATATATATTGTGAAAAGCAATGGTCCCATAACATTCCCCTGTGGCACGCCAGAGGTTACCTTAACGTCTGTAGACGTCTCTCCATTGATAACAACATGCTGTGTTCTGTTTGCTAAAAAATCTTCAATCCAGCCACACAGCTGGTCTGATATTCCGTAGGCTCTTACTTTGTTTATCAGGCGACAGTGCGGAACTGTATCGAACGCCTTCCGGAAGTCAAGAAAAATAGCATCTACCTGGGAGCCTGTATCTAATATTTTCTGGGTCTCATGAACAAAAAAACCGAGTTGGGTCTCACACGATCGCTGTTTCCGGAATCCATGTTGATTCCTACATAGTAGATTCTGGGTTTCCAAAAACGACATGATACTCGAGCAAAAAACATGTTCTAAAATTCTACAACAGATCGACGTCAGAGGTATAGGTCTATAGTTTTGCGCATCTGCTCGACGACCCTTCTTGAAGACTGGGACTACCTGTGCTCTTTTCCAATCATTTGGAACCTTCCGTTCCTATAGAGACTTGCGGTACACGGCTGTTAGAAGGGGGGCAAGTTCTTTCGCGTACTCTGGGTAGAATCGAATTGGTATCCTGTCAGGTCCAGTGGACTTTCCTCTGTTGAGTGATTCCAGTTGCTTTTCTATTCCTTGGACACTTATTTCGATGTCAGCCATTTTTTCGTTTGTGCGAGGATTTAGAGAAGGAACTGCAGTGCGGTCTTCCTCTGTGAAACAGCTTTGGAAAAAGGTGTTTAGTATTTCAGCTTTACGCGTGTCATCCTCTGTTTCAATGCCATCATCATCCCGGAGTGTCTGGATATGCTGTTTCGAGCCACTTACTGATTTAACGTAAGACCAGAACTTCCTAGGATTTTCTGTCAAGTCGGTACATAGAATTTTACTTTCGAATTTACTGAACGCTTCACGCATATCCCTCCTTACGCTAACTTTGACATCGTTTAGCTTCTGTTTGTCTGAGAGGTTTTGGCTGCGTTTAAACTTAGAGTGAAGCTCTCTTTGCTTTCGCAGTAGTTTCCTAACTTTGTTGTTGTACCACGGTGGGTTTTTCCCGTCCCTCACAGTTTCACTCGGCACGCATTTTACGATTGCCTTGAACTTTCTCCATAAACACTCAACATTGTCAGTGTCGGAACAGAAATTTTCGTTTTGATCTGTTAGGTAGTCTGAAATCTGCCTTCTATTACTCTTGCTAAACAGATAAACCTTCCTCCCTTTTTTTATATTCCTACTAACTTCCATATTCAGGGATGCTGCAACGGCCGTATGATCACTGATTCCCTGTTCTGTACATACAGAGTCGAAAAGTTCGGGTCTGTTTGTTATCAGTAGGTCCAAGATGTTATCTCCACGAGTCGGTTCTCTGTTTAATTGCTCGAGGTAATTTTCGGATAGTGCACTCAGTATAATGTCACTCGATGCTCTGTCCCTACCACCCGTCCTAAACATCTGGTAAATTGAAATCTCCACCTAAGACTACAACATGCTGAGAAAATTTATGTGAAATGTATTCCAAATTTTCTCTCAGTTGTTCTGCCAGTAATGCTGCTGAGTCGGGAGGTCGGTAAAAGGAGCCAATTATTAACCTAGCTCGGTTGTTGAGTGTAACCTCCACCCATAATAATTCACAGGAACTATCCACTTCTACTTCACTACAGGATAAACTACTACTAACAGCGACGAACACTCCACCACCGGTTGCACGCAATCTATCCTTTCTAAACACCGTCTGTACCTTTGTAAAAATTTCGGCAGAATTTATCTCTGGCTTTAGCCAGCTTTCTGTACCTATAACGATTTCAGCTTCGGTGCTTTCTATCAGCGCTTGATGTTCCGGTACTTTACCAACGCAGCTTCGACAGTTTACAATTACAACACCGATTGCTGCTTGGTCCCCGCATGTCTTGACTTCGCCCTGCACCCGTTGAGGCTGTTGCCCTTTCTGTACTTGCCCAAGGCCATCTAACCTAAAAACCGCCCAGCCCACGCCACATAACCCCTGCTATCCGTGTAGCCGCTTGTTGCGTGTAGTGGACTCCTGACCTATCCAGCGGAACCCGAAACCCCACCACCCTATGGCGCAAGTCGAGGAATCTGCAGCCCACACGGTCGCAGAACCGTCTCAGCCTCTGATTCAGACCCTCCAGTCGGCTCTGTACCAAAGGTCCGCAGTCACTCCTGTCGACGATGCGGCAGATGGTGACCTCTGCTTTCATCCTGCTAGCGAGATTGGCAGTCTTTACCAAATCAGATAGCCACCGGAAGCCAGAGAGGATTTCCTCCGATCCATAGCGACACACATCATTGGTGCCGACGTGGGCGAGCACCTGCAGATGGGTGCACCCTGTACCCTTCATGGCATCCGGAAGGACCCTTTTCACATCTGGAATGACTCCCCCCGGTATGCACACGGAGTGCACATTGGTTTTCTTCCCCTCTCTTGCTGCCATATCCATAAGGGGCCCCATTACGCGCCTGACGTTGGAGCTCCCAACTACCAGTAAGCCCACCCTCTGCGACCGCCCGGATCTTGCAGACTGAGGGGCAACCCCTGGAACAGGACAAGCAGCCATGTCAGGCCGAAGATCAGTATCAGCCTGAGACAGAGCCTGAAACCGGTTCGTCAGACAAACTGGAGAGGCCTTCTGTTCAGCCCTCCGGAATGTCTTTCGCCCCCTGCCACACCTTGAGACGACCTCCCATTCTACCACAGGTGAGGGATCAGCCTCAATGCGGGCAGTATCCCGGGTAACCACAGTCGTAGTCCGATCGGGGGATGCGTGGGACGAGCTGGCCGTCCCCGACAAACCCCCATCTGGAACCCCACAGTGATGCCCATTGGCAACAGCCTCAAGCTGTGTGACCGAAGCCAACACTGCCTGAAGCTGGGAGCGAAGGGATGTCAACTCAGCCTGCATCCGAACACAGCAGTAGCAGTCCCTATCCATGCTAAAAACTGTTGTGCAAAGAACGTCTGAACTAATCTACAGAGAGCGCAAACAAATCGACACAAAATTTAAACGGTTATTAAAATACAAGATTGCCTAGTAAATGCAGTAATGCTGCTACTTGCGCACTGCTGACACACTGCTCGGCGGCGGAAGGAGACTACGCGATTTTACACTATTCAGGTAATAAAACGCGATGCTACAACTCTCAAATACTATAATACGCCCGAGATTTATGAATTAAACAATACAAGTACCAAAAACACGCAAAGAAATTAAGAATTAAACTATGTAACCAATGAGTGAGCTAGGAGTATACGACTTGCTGCTGCAGCTGCTTATCCAACGGCGGCAGGGCTGCAGTGGATGGGAATCACTGTTGTAGGCCGATCGTGGGGATCCAAAGGACGTCCAGCACGACACAAGAGTCCGCCAATCGGTCCGCACCGGAGGCCAGCTGCTTCCACTGCGTTTGACCTCTTACCCATCATGGTCAAGTGGGGCTTGGCAGGCGGCGAAAGACTTCCGACAGTGCCGAACGTAATGCCTCCCTGATACGACTGACAAAAACGTTACAGGTGCTGTCTGTGGCCGACACTTACCCTCAGACAGACGCAGTCACTTGTCCTCTTTCAGAGGAAACCCACTTAGCCTGCAAGATCTGGGCAGACGATGGGACTATTGACAGTTGGGAGCTCCACTGTTAGGCACGTCATGGGGCCCATTAGGAACATGTCTGCGAAGGAGTGGAAGAAATCTAATGCACATTCCATGTGCGTACTGGATGGAGTCATTCCAGACGGTGAACATGTCCTTCTGGATGTCATAAGAGCACAGGTTGCAGCCAACTTCTAGTGGTGGCTACGTCGGTACCAATGATATTTGTCGCTTTGGATCGGAAGAGATTCTCTCTGGCTTCGAGTAGCTAACAGAACAAGGAAAGGCTGCCAGTCTTGCTCACGAGATGAAACCAGAGCTCACCATTTTCAGCAGTGTCGACAGGACCGATTGCGGAACTATGGTTCAAAGCCAAGTGGGGGGGGGGGGGGATTCTAAATCAGAGGCTCAGACGATTCTGCGACCATGTAGGCTGCAGATTCTTCGACTTGCGGCCTAAGATGGTGGGGTTTAGGATTCCGCTAAGGAGGTCAGAGGTCCGTTGCACAAAGATGGTGGCTACACGGGTAGCAGGGATTGTGTGGTTTTTTAAGTTAGAGGGTCTCGGGGAAACACAGAAAAAGGTGTAGGTCTGATTAAGGAAAATCGTAGATCTAGGAACCATCGCTACAACAATTGTAAACTGTTGTAGGGCTTTTGGGAAATTACTAGAGCTTCAAGCTGTAATAGAAATCACCGATGCTCAAATCGTCATAAGTACTGAAAGCTGGCTAAAGCCGGAGATACGTTCAGCCGAAATTTCTGCATTGGACCCAACGGTGTTCAGAGAGTACAGGCTAAACACAGTTGCCGGTGGTGTGTTTATTGCTGTTAGAAGTAGTTTATCTCGTAGCGAAATTGAAGTAAATAGTTACTGTGAGTTAGTATGGACAGAGTTTATTCTTGGTAACTGGAATAAAATGATGATTGGATCCTTCTACTGATTGCCCAACTCATATGGTATAATTAATGAAAGATTAAAATAAAACATGAGTCCAATTTCAAACACGTACACAACTCATACAATTATAGTTATTGGTGACTTCAATTTACCCTCCGTATGTTGCTGAAAATACACGTTTAACTCCGGAGGTACGCATTAAACGTTATCTCTAATTGTGCTAAACGCTTCCTCTGGAAATTATTTAGAGCAGTTAATTCATGATGCCACTGCAACAGTAAATGTTTGTGAAAACACATTTCACCTTTTAGCTACAAATAATTTTGAGCTAACAACGAGCATCAAAACGGATACAGGGATCAGTAATCACAAAGTTGTCGTAGTGAGACTCAATAATGTAACTCCCAAATCGTCTAAAAATAAAAAAAAGATACACCTGCTCAAAAAATCACATAAAAATTCGCTTGACAGCATCCTGAGAGCCAGTCTCCTCTCCTTCTAAATTGACAATGTAAGTGTAGGCCAGATGTGGCTTGAAGGTTTGAATTCAAAGAAATAGAATCGACAGCATTTGAAAGATGCATATAGCAAACAGATTCACGAACTACGTTCCCCCTTGGTACACCAAACGAATCAGAACACTGTTGCAGAAGCAATGGGAAAAGCAAGACGAATTTAAACGAACGTAAAATACCCAAAATTGCGCGGACTTCAATGCCAGATACTTGTAATAGTTTCAACAACGAAACTTTGTTTCGAAATCTGATAGAAAATCCAAAGACATTCAGATCGTATGTGAAGTATGCTAGCGGAAAGAGAGTCGATGCCTTCGTAATAGCTATAGAAATACTGTCGATGACAGTGCTGCTGAAGCAGAGTTGATAACAAAGCCTTCCGAAATTACTTCACCAAAGAAGACGAAGTAAATAATCCAGAATTTAAATCAAGAACAGCTGCCAATGTGAATAACTTACAGGTCGGTATCCTCGGAGTAGTGAAGTAACTTAAATCACTTAACAAAAACAAGTCTTCCATTTCAGACTGTATACAAGTTGCGTTCCTTTCAGAGTACGGTGACGCAATAGGTCCACTGAAACATAGCAAACCGCTTGCTCGACGAAAGATCCGTATACAAAGGCTGGAAAGCTGCACTACCGCACGAGAAAGATAAAATGAGTAATATGCAGCAGTATTTTGAAACTTATATTGTGTTCAAACATTATGAATTACCTCGAAGAGAGTGGTCTATTGACACATGGTCAACTTGGATTTAGAAAACATCGTTCTTGTGAAACACAACTAGCTCTTCACTAACACGAAGTGTTGAATACTACTGACGAGGGATTCCAAATTGATTTCGTATTTCTAGATTTCTAGAAGGTTTCTGACACTATTTCTCACAAGCTACATGTAATCAAATTGCGTGCGTGTGGAATATCGCGATTTTTCATCAGATAGGTCACATTTCGTATTAATTGACGGAAAGTCGTGGGGTAAAACTGAAGCGATATCTGGCGTTCCAGAAGGTAGTGTTATACGCCCTCTGCTGTTTCTTACCTACAAACGATTTAGGAGACAATATGAGCAGTCGTATTTGGTTGTTTGCAGATGATGCAGTCGTTCATCGTCTAGTAAAATCATCAGAAGATTAAAGCAAATTGCTAAACGATTTTGAAAAGATGTCTGTATGGTGCGAAAACTGTCAATTGACTCTAAATAATGGAAGGTGTTAAGTCATCCACATGAGAGCTAAAAAGAATGCCTTATAGTTCGGTTAAATGATAAATCAATCAAATCTAAAAGCCATACATTCATCTAAATATTTATGAACTGCAATTACGAACAACTTAAATTAGAAAGAACACGTAGAAAATGTTGTGAGCAAGGCGAACCAAACACTGCAATTTATTGGCAGAAAATGAAACAGCTCTGCTAAAGAGACAGCCTACACTACGCTTGTAGTGGCCTATACGACCAATAGTTAATAATATAGGATGCCCTTCTTACAATCTTAATAAGAAACTGAATATGCTTTAAAACAGTTCTATACATAGGACGAGGCTTTTTCAGTGAAAAATACCTTTGAGTTAGTAACAGGAATACATAATATTACCATACCGATAACAGCCAGATTTGCCCCATTAGACATTAAAAACTTGTATACCAATGTTCCGGTGGCAGAAACAATAGAAATTATTAGAGAAAACCTTATACGCCATAAGGCCCTTAATTACGATGAAATAACTGAATTAATGCATCTTCTTGAGACAACCTTACGTTTTCGCTATTTTTCGTTTAATGATCGGATATATCAGCAGAAAGACGGCCTAGCGACGGGCAATTCACTGGCAGGAACGATAGCTGACATTTTCGTCAATAATAAAGAAGTTATGTTTTTGAAAGATCATCCGTGCATACGCCAGAAAATTATATACTATAAGCGATATGTTAATGACATTCTAATATTATTTGACGCTACAATAGAGGAGATAAGTAATTTGACGGAAATGTTGAACAGCATACACCGAAAACTTACTTTCACGGTTGAGCATGAACAACATAAATCTATAAATTATTTAGACCTAACTATTTTTTACGATAATGGACACCACAACTTTGGCGTCTATCGGAAACCTACCACTACAGATACCATTATCCCTGCAAAGTCATGCCCCCCAAATAGATATAAAAAGCTTTCTTCTTCACAACGATACATAGGTTGAATAGAATACCACTAATGCCGGCCGCTGGTGGCCGAGCGGTTCTGGCGCTACAGTCTGGAACCGCGCGACCGCTACGGTCGCAGGTTCGAATCCTGCCTCGGGCATGGATGTGTGTGTTGTCCTTAGGTTAGTTAGGTTTAAGTAGTTCTAAGTTCTAGGGGACTTATGACCTCAGCAGTTGAGTCCCATAGTGCTCAGAGCCATTTGAACCATTTGAATACCACTAATACCGGAACAGAGACAGAAAGAGATTAACATATTAAAGCGAATTGCCATATCTAACGGATATAACGCAAATATAGTAGAGAAGATACAACAGAAAATATACGTCAGACAGGCGAAAATACCCGAAAAGAGAACTCCTGAGAAGATGCTGTATATGGGGACTATATCAGATAAGATAAACAAACTGTTCAAGAATTCGGATGTTACGATTGCTTTCTCTACAAATACCATAGCTAATAGTCTTAGGCACAGTATAGGAGATGTTAAAAATAAGATGCTTGCTAAATCAGGAATTTATACATTGACTTGTAAAGATTGTAGCAAAATTTACATAGGGCAAACAGGGAGAAGTTTTAATACCAGATTTAAAGAACATACTTCTGGAACAGCACGTAATAAATCACTCTTCGGACAGCATTTAGATATGGAAAAACATGCAGAAATCAATATAAGGGAAAATCTGAAGATACTGCCTGTAACCCAAAAAGGATCTATAATGGATATTCTAGAGAACCTAGAAATTTTTATACATAATGAACGGAATCCGGCAGCGATGCTGAATGAACAAATAGAGAGTCACGATAAAAAAATTTTCGAGCTATCCAAAAATATTGTGCTACTTTTCCTTTCATTATTTTAATACCTTCATTCCTTAAACGGGTATTACAAACGTGTCGTAAACTTTTGTCCTATCTTTAGATTTTTCAGGTTATCCTTGATTGTAGATATTTCCATAACCTCAAATAAGTGACAACTTCTCTGTGGATGAAGAGCCATGACATACCGCTGCCACGGCAACGGACGCCTGGTATACGCTTTGTAATCCATGGCAACGGCGTCCTCACCACAGGGAGTAGAGGGCTTGGTAGTCCTTCCATATTAGCCGTTTTAGTAAATTGTATGTTTTCTACGTAAATGTAAGAATAGATATATTATAAACAAGACGACACCACTTTTGTGTGTCACAAATTGTTTTACTTTATATTATGGCACATAATGTAATATGCTTTTACGAATTTTACGAGTTGACTACGGAATATTCGTTATTATTTCCTAATTAACACTCTTTTTAAATGGAATGGTTCCGTTTTCTGTTATTACTGTCACTTAAATTTATGTTAAACTAAGGTGACTAGTAATTACATATAATAAACTGTATTAAATGCCGTTGATCGCCGCTGGGGTGTTGCCGTCTATTCACGTGATCTCAGCACGCTATTTAAGCCCACATGATGGGTTAATCTCGCATAGTTTCCTGCCGTTATGTAGACAGGAGTGACACCACCAGCAGTCGACCAATGGGTAACATATTTTAAATCTACGTAATTTTAGCTGTTGTATAATGGAGTCTTTCTGACGGATATCTATAATTTCACAGTGTAAACGCCAAGAAGATGACCCCTACGTCGCGTTGAAACCGGTTGGCGGTATAATAAAAGTAAATGGGATTAAGACTGTTTTTGAATAATTGCTTAATTATACTAATCGCTGCTTCATCTCCACAACCATGTTGTTGAAAAAAGCTTTTCGTTCACCCACAGGACATCGTGTTACGACTCAAATGGTGCGCAATAGGCTGCATGATTTGCAACTTCACTCCCGACGTCCATGGCGATGTCCATCTTTGCAACCACGTAACCATACAGCGTGATACAGACGGGCCCAACAACATTCCCAACGGACCGCTCAGGAGTGGCGTCATGTTCTCTTCGCCGATGAGTGTCGCATATGCCTTAAACCAGACAATCGTCGGAGACGTGTTTGGTGGCAACCCTGTCTCCACCACCCTCCCCCTCGCCACCACCACCATCACCACCAACCTCTAAACTCCTGCTTCCCCATACTTCTCTCCATAACCAAATTAACAAATCTTTCGTGCACCAGGATGTATCCTACCTACCAACACTTCTTTAAGTTGTTCCATACAAATATTATTTTCCCTAGTTCGTATTTACCTGCTCATTAGCTACTCGAGCTTCCCATCTAATCTTTATTACTTTTCTGTAACATAACATTTCAAAATTTCCTGCACTCGTCCACTTTTCACTTCCATACTACATTCCAGATAAATAATTCCTAACACTTATATTTATTAGGCTGATGCTAAAGCTGGTAGCGCTATTTTTCTTTATTTATCGACAGCCATTTTTATTATTTGTAGTTCATTGTAGCTATCTGAGTATACACATTGTCTTTATGTCATCTGCAGATAATGAATTCAGCTGTGGACGCAATGAAATGGAGTGTCAAGTGGAGGAATCGTACAATTCCCGACATATTCTTCCGTATGAGTTCAATAGAAGGGTGTCAGCAGCAGAGGCAGCCAGATTTCGTATATGGCGATAACACCACCGGACAGAGCACGTAAGGAAAATGGTTTTCCCGCTTTAAGGACGATCCTTTTGACATTAGTGACTCTCCGCGTACGGGAAGACTTTTCGGGGTTTGATGAAGATCGTTTAAGCGCCTGTAATGAAGCATGTCACCGACCGTTCCTATCCTGCATCGTTACTGGTGACAAGGAAAGGTGTCCTCATGCTAACACAATAAAATAAAGTAATGGGTGAGCACAAATGATGCAATAACTCCCCTGTACAAAGACCTGCAGCCATTCAAAATAATAGCGTTATGCATCTGGTGGAACAGCGACCGTGTGGTGTGCTACGAATTGCTTCCCCGAGTTCTAATCATCTCTGCTGACATTTATTGTCAACTAGTGAGATGTCTTACAGACACAGTCGAAGAACGACCAGGGCGACTGCGTCAAGTGATGCTACTCCACGATAATACCCACCAGCATTCTGCTAGACTGACAAAACACGTTACATAGGAGTTGGACTGGGAAATCATTCCGCAGCCACCTTATTCACCTGATCTTGCGCCGTTTGATTTTCGCCTTTTCCGTTCTCTAGCGATCAATCTTCATGGAAATTTCTTCCTAGATGAAAATCTGTTCCGAACGTGGCTTGACGGGTTCTTCATCTGAAAACCACGTGGTTTCTACAGTCGCGGGGTTGGTAAGTTAACCCAACGTTGGCAGACTGTTGTAAATCGTGAATTAGATTGGCTTATTGATGACTAAAGTCTCCGTCATGCGTATCTGTTGTGTTTATTAAACTTACTGAAAAACGCTACGAACTTATGCACCCAACCAATTCATTAACCGCTACCAAGTTTCTCTTTTTCAGAAACGCGTTTCGTGCTATGGCCAGTTTCCATTCCATATTCTCTATAGTTCGGCCGGCGTCAGTGACCTTACTGCTCAAGTAACAAAACTCATTTGCTGTTTTCAGTGTCTCACTTCTTAACATAATTCTTTCAGCTTATCCTGATTTAATTCGATTATATTCCTTTACCACTGCTTTACTTTTGTCGATTTTCATCTCATAACTTCTTTTAAAAACAGTATCTATTCCGTTCAGCTACTTTACTGATGGCTTCGCTCCCTGTGACAGAATTTATGTTAAGGGACAACCTCAAAGAGTTTATTTCTTCTCCCTGAACTTTAACTCTTTCTCTAAATTTCTCCGTGGCTTTCTTTGCATCTTCCTCATTTCACACACTGAGTATGTTCGGGGATAGGCTACAACTCTGTCTCACTTCCGTTTCATTACAGTATCTCTTGCTGTGCTTCGATTCTCATAACTTATGACTGGTTTCTATACAAGTTTTAAATAAGCTTCCACTTCCTGTATCTTACCCCTACTAACTTCATAATTTCACAGCGTGTATTCCAGTCAACACTGTCGAAAGCCTTCTCTAATGCTACAATTGCTATATACGTTGGTTTGCGTTTGTTTAACCTATCCTTTAAGATAAGTCGTAGGGTAAGTATTGCCTTGTTGTTCCTACAGTTCTCTGGAACCCAAACTGAGTTTCTCCGTGGCCAGCGTCTACGAGTTTCTCCATTCTTCTGAAAGTAATTTGTCAGTATCTTACGACAATTCCTCACGGAACTAATAATAATGTAGTATTCACACGTGACAGTATGCGCCTTCTTTGACACTGAAATTGTTACATTCTTTATGAAGTCTGAGGATATTTCGGACTTTTAGCTATCACGCACACTAAGAAGAATACTTTTGTCATGGCTGGCTCTCTCTAACATCTCAATAATTCTAAGGAAATACCTTCTCAAGGATCCTTGTTCTTGTCATTTCTCTGTCGAATGCTTCTCGTAGCTTCGTATAACGGGTCTGCCGTGTAAAATACGTTTAAAAATGTAAGATGCTACATTAATGGCTTAAGAGATACGTCAGTTACTTCGTTGTACAGTTTTTTGTTAGTGCTAACATCTGTGCCAAAATCTGTGGCATGTGCGATGGAACAGTAGTTTCGTTGTGAGGAAATATGAATCAGCCCCATGAAAATGATAACTCCTTTCTTAGTATTTCTTGATTTTAGAGATCCTAATATTTCTTGGTTTTAGATATCCTGTAGGAATGGACTATCGACTGACTCTAACAAATGTATGGCCTTTCTTAAGAGATGCACATCTTCTTATCAAGGGATCATTGTTTATAAAAAAAAAGTTCAAATGTGTGTGAATTTCTAAGGGACCAAACTGCTGAGGTCATCGGTCCGTAGACTTACACACTACTTAAACTAACTTATGCGAAGAACAACACACACAACCATGCCCGATGCAGGACTCGAACCTCCGGCGGGAGGAGACGCGCAATCCGTGACAAGGCGCCACAAACCCCGTGGCCGCTCCTCGCGGTTATTTATATTTATGCTGGCATACGAGGTATTACAAAATGATGTTAAGTACTTATGTAGCTTTGAATAAAAATATTGTTATTAGTCGTGTATTAAAGTAAAAAATACATAAATCGGGCTCTGTAACATTTGTTTTTCACTTCCGTAAGAATTTGTAAAAGTTCCCTTGATTAGAGATGTAATATGTGGTGTCTTTTGCGAAAGATGAATACCTGGTATACGTCACGTAGTAGCAGAAGCATCAAAATGGCAAACAAATACAGAAATGAAGAAGGCTGAATAATAAATACCAGGCACTTAAACGGTTCCAGTTGTCATCAGTATGTGTACGAAGATGTTAATTAAAAAGCAAACGGTAATGTGTGTTCCCTGAAGATCGTAATTAGAAGATGTTTACGGGTTCAGTAGAAGAGTCTTCAACGTTATTCAATACCGTTCTTTCCCGCATTTCGTGTAGACGTGTTAACTGTGCGGTGAGTGAGATCCGTTGCGCGTAATACGTGACGGTGATGTAATCTTGACCCTGTATTGAAGGCTAGGGTAATCGGACAATTGTACCTGGACTGAACGCACATGTCGCCCAGCCACAACAAGTTCTACGAAGTGTAACGTCAAGAATGAAAGGCAGTTTTTTAGCCACTGACGATGTCCAAAGTTGACATCCAGCACATTGACCGAAGTTGGCTCAGCACGACTCACTGACAGGAAGACATAATCGGCAGATTGAGCAGGCATAGAGTGCAGACTACACTCCGCAAAGAAAAGTGTCCATGCGCGCCAGCCAACGTCTAGAACAGATGACCGGTAGTAGTTACGCCGCTCAGATCTTCGGAACAGTGGATCCACTTAATGATGACAGACCAGCACGATTTAGCTCTGATTTACGACGCTTGTAGCGTGGAGAGAACAGTATGCATTCAACAACGAAAAGGTAGTTTTATGTCAGTCGAGATTGTGCAATGAAGAGTGCAGACATACATGCAAGCATTGAAAACGTTTAAAATCACTGAGCTACCTATGCAGCTACAAGGGGTACTGAGGATCCATACCCACCACATTCTGTGGTTTGTTCGTATTTTTAAATGCAAAGACACTGGATGATGAAGAGACATATTCCAAATGTTTTGGTATTCCGTTTGTTTCCATTTCACGTGTGGTATACCACGTAGTGAATATGCCACAGGGGTGCATATGGCAGGCACTGAAAAGAACTTAAGTTCTTGGGACAGGCTAAAAATAATTCAGTTATATTTATTAGCACCTTTGGTCTCCTACTGTGCTTCAGTAATATTAGTAACAATTGCAGCACCCACTATCAATGTCCTGAACGAATCCTACCTCGTATTTTACCAGAATAAGTCGTCCATATTACAGAGGGGTAGCTTGGCTTTGCACTGTACTGACAGGGAAAGGCAGCGATACAACATGCTCAGGAACTGTAGCGCCGACTATTGAATTGGAAAGGTGAAAGCAAGTGCCAATACGCCTCGTTCACGTCAGAGGTCATAATATTGTTATATTTGTTGAGTATAACGGAGAAGAAAGTTCAGTCTCGGGAAACAGGTTTTTCGTACCATAAAATATCAATTAGCACAGGCCATACAGCAATAATAAACTGCACCAGTGGTACCAGTGAATTGAAATCACTCTTACGTAAAGACACGATAATCATGAACTTATACTACACATTGGGATGATCGCCAGGTACACATACGATCGTAACGCCTCATAGTCTATGATGTTGGCTTGATGTAAGAGCGTTGTCTCAACTGTGAATTTGTCTGTGTAGACGGTTCGATATGGTTTGCTGCAGGCTGTGGGGAAACCGTTCCGTTAGCTTCTATTGTTCAGAAACGACGAACATCGTAACAGCAAAGGCATGCGGAGAGAACAAATGTCGAACAGTGATGGGTGCATGTTTGTTAGACGCTAATGGGATGGACTCTATCAATAAACCAGTGTTGTTGAGTGTAACACCAGACAAATTCCACGTATGATGGTTTGAGGCCTCACTGGATACAATGCACGGTCCTGACTCCCATGTATGAGGGTTATTCGGAAAGTAAGGAACGATCGGTCGCGAAATCGAAAATACAGTGAAAGTCTGATGAAGCTTTGCACAGATGCGTTGGGCACTGTGTCTAGTACGCCCGTCGATCACATCATGTCGCTCTTTCAGTTCTGAGCTCACTGTGAGATGGCTAGAAATTAGCGCCTTCTGCCAAGTATGAGAGACTGGCGAAGGGTTTCGCCTGAAACTATGCAGTCCACATAACATAACTCTCATGTGTTCGTTCTACTCGACTATTGTCGGTTGCACTCTGCAGGCGCAATGAAGATGCTCCTACAGCGTTTTCGACGGGAAGAGTTTGATCACCCACAATACAGCTCATAATTGGCTACCCCTGAGGTTCATCTCTGCCCAAATGAACTGCTGTATATGAAGACAATATTTTGAGAAAGACAACGACCTGTAGTCCAGACTAGAAAAATGTGGAAAAGCAGTGGCGGCTGCCTTCTATAACGAGAGAATTTAAAAGTTGGTACAACGCTAACACGGATGTGTAAGTCTGTGCGGCGACTGTGTAGAGTAGTAGCTGGAAGGTGTAGCTAACTGTTGCAAATAAAACAGTTTTGATTTGCAATGCGGTTTCCATTTCGCGACCTATCGTTCCTTACTTTCCGAATAGCCTTCGTATATCAAACCACAGGTGGCTACGCCTACCTGAGAGGTATCTGAGGCCAAGGCGCTTTACTCTACAAGACATGTTTAGGGACAACTGGTATCAGCTATATGTGATGAGGAACGTCAGGCCTTTTTCGAGGTAAAACGTGTAACATCTACAACCTGCACTTTCATCCGACATGGCACGCATAAAACATTTTTGGGATGTTGTTGGTCGTTGTAATATAAGGTTATTCGAATTTATTTTTAATTTACTGTTATTACAGAGTGTTATTTTTTTCAGGTAGACACTTTATCTTCCTTCTCTTTTTTGTCTTTGTGGTGGGCTTTGCCTTCACGTGGACTGAAGTACATGACAGAAGTACGCTGAGGAGGTGTCTAACACTGATTGTTGTCGTAAGTTGTAACTGAAATAATATTCTGGAGATTTCATGTTCTAGTGTGCATAACCATTAACTGGCCAAACCATTACCACACTAGAATGAGATTTCCACTCTACAGCGGAGTGAACTACCCAAGCACGACTCACGAACCGTCCTCACAGATTTACGTCCGCCAGTACCTCGTCTCCTACCTTCCAAACTTTGCAGAAGGTCACCTGCGAACTAGCACTCCTGAAAGAAAGGATATTGCGGAGCCACAGCCTGGGTGATGTTTCCAGAATGAGATTTCCACTGGTAGAGCACTTGCCCGCGAAAGGCAAAGGTCCCGAGTTCGAGTCTCGGTCCGGCACACAGTTTTAATCTGCCAGGAAGTTTCAGTACCACAGTCACTGTACCAGATGGTCTATGCAAGCCGTCCTCTGTATTTTTATGTTTTCTGCATATGTTTACGCACGAAGCGTTGCCTCGCCACTGCTGTCCAAAGGGGAAGTTCACGAACAAGCGAACCTCCACTTAGCTGTGCCGCCCTCTGCGTGTTCGTCCTGGTTCCTCTCTGACAAGGTCGCGTAGCCCTGTGTGTGTAATTTGAGACAGGGCTTACAGTCGAACAGGTAACAACTGCAGTGTACACCAGTGAAGCCTACACCGATATGGTACTGGTCTATGGGGAGACACACCGCAACGTAACTGAGGACCGAGGGCTGCGTCCACAACGTTTCCCAACGTGACGTCTACCTTCTGCGCGTGTTTTAGACGTACAGAGATGCATTTAAGAACGGAGGGAGCATTATAGGCACAACATGTCGTGGAAAGACCAATCCGCGACTCACCCGATGTTGCCGGAACGTTACTGAGTCTTTTGGAGCACGTCTCAGGCACGGTAAGCATAGCTTAAATCAAAATAACTTGTACGTACAATATAATATAAACGGAAGTATTATCGAGCTATTGCACTCTGGTTGCGGTATTATTTGTACCTATAATAATAATAATAATAATAATAATAATAATAATAATATAAGTGTTTCTTATTATTGTTATTAATATTATGAAAATCATTAGATCTTGCCCATTAGTACCTATTTCTCATCGTAATTAGTACAAAGAAGAGCTACAACGGATTCTGGATGTACGAAAGTGGACCCCTTTAAGCTGCACCTACACCGATAGCTATAATGAAACGATTTCCAAAATGGGCTGTTATTCTACAGACGTATCGCAAATAAATTAGCCGTAAATCCAAATTTCGTCAGGTAGATTGTATGGGGAGATGAATGCTATTTTATTTGGCTTCTAAATTAAATAGACGGCTGTATTTGCAATTCCTACAGAATGAGCCGAGTTTTGGGCATCTCCTAGAAGACATCCCAGTTTATTTAGGTGTGAGCCACTGTTTCAGCACGATGGTGCACCACGCCATTACTGTAGAGGGGTTAGGGAATATCTCAAACAATGTGCACCCCGAACTTTGGACAGGTCGTGGTCGTTTCATTCGATGGCCATCGAGATCGCCTGATTTAACGCACTTGGATTTTTTCTTATGTGGTTATACACTCCTGGAAATGGAAAAAAGAACACATTGACACCGGTGTGTCAGACCCACCATACTTGCTCCGGACACTGCGAGAGGGCTGTACAAGCAATGATCAGACGCACGGCACAGCGGACACACCAGGAACCGCGGTGTTGGCCGTCGAATGGCGCTAGCTGCGCAGCATTTGTCCACCGCCGCCGTCAGTGTCAGCCAGTTTGCCGTGGCATACGGAGCTCCATCGCAGTCTTTAACACTGGTAGCATGCCGCGACAGCGTGGACGTGAACCGTATGTGCAGTTGACGGACTTTGAGCGAGGGCGTATAGTGGGCATGCGGGAGGCCGGGTGGACGTACCGCCGAATTGCTCAACACGTGGGGCGTGAGGTCTCCACAGTACATCGATGTTGTCGCCAGTGGTCGGCGGAAGGTGCACGTGCCCGTCGACCTGGGACCGGACAGAGGCGACGCACGGATGCACGCCAAGACCGTAGGATCCTACGCAGTGCCGTAGGGGACCGCAACGCCACTTCCCAGCAAATTAGGGACACTGTTGCTCCTGGGGTATCGGCGAGGACCATTCGCAACCATCTCCATGAAGCTGGGCTACGGTCCCGCACACCGTTAGGCCGTCTTCCGCTCACGCCCCAACATCATGCAGCCCGCCTCCAGTGGTGTCGCGACAGACGTGAATGGAGGGACGAATGGAGACGTGTCGTCTTCAGCGATGAGAGTCGCTTCTGCCTTGGTGCCAATGATGGTCGTACGCGTGTTTGGCGCCGTGCAGGTGAGCGCCACAATCAGGACTGCATACGACCGAGGCACACAGGGCCAACACCCGGCATCATGGTGTGGGGAGCGATCTCCTACACTGGCCGTACACCACTGGTGATCGTCGAGGGGACACTGAATAGTGTACGGTACATCCAAACCGTCATCGAACCCATCGTTCTACCATTCCTAGACCGGCAAGGGAACTTGCTGTTCCAACAGGACAATGCACGTCCGCATGTATACCGTGCCACCCAACGTGCTCTAGAAGGTGTAAGTCAACTACCCTGGCCAGCAAGACCTCCGGATCTGTCCCCCATTGAGCATGTTTGGGACTGGATGAAGCGTCGTCTCGCGCGGTCTGCACGTCCAGCACGAACGCTGGTCCAACTGAGGCGCCAGGTGGAAATGGCATGGCAAGCCGTTCCACAGGACTACATCCAGCATCTCTACGATCGTCTCCATGGGAGAATAGCAGCCTGCATTGCTGCGAAAGGTGGATATACACTGTACTAGTGCCGACATTGTGCATGCTCTGTTGCCTGTGTCTATGTGCCTGTGGTTCTGTCAGTGTGATCATGTGATGTATCTGACCCCAGGAATGTGTCAATAAAGTTTCCCCTTCCTGGGACAATGAATTCACGGTGTTCTTATTTCAATTTCCAGGAGTGTATGAAAGCCAGGGTTTACGAAACGGAACCAGATAATCCAGATACGTTAACAGAACGAATACATCGTACTTATGCCTCATTATCGGCAGGAATGTTAACAGGTGTCCATGCAAGTACGGAGAGGCGCTTACTTCAATGCATCCAACAAGTCGGATATGCATTTGAATATTTGTATTATGAATAATGCAGTTATAATTGTCTGTCAATCTGTAACACAATTTTAAAGGAACATTATTTATGATATTCGTTATATTCATTGTTCTTTATTGCAATCAGAGGTGTGATAGCATTTATGTAATACTTCCAATTGTTAAGCATGTACTGGTATATTATGTGTTGTTAATAAATTAGCTGTCATATGTTGATATGGCATGAGACATACAATTAATAAGCTTTGGCCTGGGTGCGCATTGATTTGAGCAATCATTCTTCTGCACAGACATCTTTCTCGAGCCCAAAAATCGAACTCAGCACCCCTCCTACAAAAACCAAGTTTTCTAGCAATCAGCCACAGGACCAGCTGTAGCTGTAAAGTGTTTGCTTTCAAGCACTGGTCTTGTGTTTAGTATGGTCTTGTCTCTGTTGCTGCGGGGTCACCTTTCCTGTTGTGTTTAGATAAACCTCTCGGCGCCTGTGATATCCGGGATTAACTTACGTCAATGGAGGACGGCGTGCCTGGGTCACCTGCAACAAGTATAATAATATTTTTAAATATGGGACTTCTCTAACTATAAGAATAATAGTTTTTGTGAGAAATTCTAACAACAACGGTAGCATTTATTCCATAGAACCCTTATTTCACAAACTGACGTTACTCTAGCAATAAGTCACTTCTCATTCAGGTACCTAACACACCAGAGTGGATAACCATTGAGACATTATCGCAAAAGCGGTGAGACAACTCCGGGAGCGATAAGATATGTGCTCTGGGCGCCTCTGACTGCTATCTAGACATAATGGATGCTCGGACAATTATCACGAAGCAACTAATAAAATTTTGAAGCAGTTGTATAGTAATACGGGAAACTTGTTCGTCGTGGTCTTCCGGCACATACCGTTCATGTTTTGTGGACTAATATTTAAGCATTTGGAGGGAGATTTCGTAGGTACACATGTTGATCTTCTTTGCGTCCTTCGTTCGGTGATCACACTGGGTTCTTCTTAGAATAGTTGTTACAACTTGTAATCTTTCGTGTGATTAATCTGTGGCATAAAGTTGATTTTGATCATACGTATGTTTCTACATTTTCGGCTTTCATAGGGTCGTTGTGTAAATACTACAAACGTAATTTCTGAATTTCTTACGAACATATTTTTATTGTTTGATGTGTTGCAAAGATATGATAAGTGGGACCTTGACACTTTTTGAAATGAAATTCATTGTGTACACATCACGTTCCGCGGATTATATTGCAAGAGTACATAATATTAGAACGATAGTAGTGAGGCAAACGTTAAGCTACGAAGAACATTAAAGAGCGTTCAAACAAAAAAACAGTCAAGATAATACTTCTCTGAAATACTTATCACTTGAAACGTGTCACAACTATTATAGCTACTTATCAAATATTATTTGAACAACAAAGTATTCTCTGTTTCAGTTTGCAGTAGACCTTACTTATGAGAAGTGCAAGAAAAGCTTGCCATTTCTCTAAGGATCGTCGAACGACAGGAAAGCGTATGCGCTAAAAAGGCACAGTGCATTCACTTTTGAGGTAATTTAGGTGGAATTTTGTTTGATTGTCGCTTACTTCGACAGGTGCCAGCCACTGTGATGATATACCCTACTTGTTCTGTGGAGAAAAAACGAAGGACATCCCGAAGGGACCAGAAACCGTCGAAGGCAAAGCTATAGCGCGTATGACGCGGCTTTGGACAAATTTCGCCAAGACTGGGTAAGTTCTCTTTTGGTTTTTCAGCGATGTCTTACACAGAAAACTGCAGGTAAGTGTCACATATTACCACAAACCTATTTCAACGTCAATCTACTGAGACGTAGCGCTGCCAACCCGCTGATTCAACTCCTCATAAAGTTCACATTACGGTTATTGTTATCTGTTAAGATTATCACAAGTGAGTTGTGTTTCCATTCATACTACTCTATCCTTCTTTATAGCTAAAAATAGAATCCTTATTAGTGTTCTTTATAAGAAGCCTTTCTATCAGAAAATCCCCAGACCTGATTTTCATTCTTTGAAATTGATGTATTGAGAAGAGTCTCTTAAGTTCGCAATATTGTAGTATTTTTCAAAGAAAAAAATAAGTATTGTAAAGAAATAATTCTTCTGTCAGAAAATGGATGACCATACTTCGTTAGAGCTATTTGAAGAAAACCATTATAAAGCAGACAATCTAAAGAAATATTCAAAAACATTGAATGAAAAGGAAGCACGAGAGACGGCATTTTGAGCCTTAACACACATATGGATATGGACAACAGCACATGTAATCATAACGTAATCATTTCTACATTTCAACACATAGAAAACTGTGTGATAATCACCTTTTTTCAGAAGTCTTTGCACCCATTTAATATAGTACGTACGTATCGGAAAACAGGCTATGAGATTAACTTCAGTTGAAGCATTCTGTTACAGTTAAAGCAGGAAAAAGCCAGCTATTGTTCATGATCAGATAGTAATAGGAAAATTCACTAAACACATTTTTAAATGGTTTCATTTCATGTTTGTCTTTTGTAAATGTAATAAACATGGCTCCACTTATGCTTCACGACATAAAACCAAAACATTTAGCTATTAAACATTTCTTGGTGTCGGTCGTAATAACAGTTGATACGTACAGCGCGTCTACAAATTCTTAGTTTCGTATTAATTTGACGAACCACCCATCCCTCACACTGGTTCATCTGTTTCGTTTCTAGTGTTTTTGATACAGTAATAAATATAAATCATTGTTACAGGTGCCTAATGTATGAAATTAAAGTAAATTAAACGCACTACAATAGACGGCTACATCATAACTTTCGTCGATGTAACTTTTTCTACCATCTTAGATGGTTTAGTAAAGGCCTATGGAATACGTTACGGAATTATCCAGTTTGATTCCTGTGAATAACAAAGATAAGTGCGAATATTGACCACGCTGCTTACTCCCCCCCCCCCCCCCCCAAGTATAAAAATACAGTCACTACGTGTGATACGTTGCATTTGTAAAATGACAACGATGTGGTTGTGTGCAAACAAAAACTCTGAAAACCCATGTTTATGGAAAGAGTAATCGTCTTCTACAAGATATCCCTGGATTACCATTATGTTGCTGCCGTTGAGCAGAATCACTGTCTATAATTTTAGAACTTTTTTCCCAACCCAAATTCAGTTGTAACGATAATACAGACAAGCACAATGTGCAAGAATTGAGTTCGGGGGTACATGATACTTAGCTACACGAGATTCAAACACGCTGTGACAAGCACAAACAGAAAGAGCTTGGCAATTATGTACAATTAACAAAGTCGTCCCTATGTTCGTTTCACGTTTTCGAGTAGTAGCACCCATTGTATTATGGTTTTCATTTTCTTCAACAGGAATCCGACGCCTGATCCAGATGACACTCTGTTGTCGGTGACGTGGTTACCTTTCAAGAAGAACGAGGGCCATTACCTAGACATCACCAACGATGGATTAATTTCTAAGAAGGATTTGATGAAGGATCGCATTGACTTCTGGGACAAGATCCTCAGAAAGTAAAGGAACTACAGAACGTCCAACAAACTATGAACACACTGAATACATATAGATATTTCCTGACATTAATATATTGCCATACATTGTTTATTACCGTCATTCACGCTTGTCTTCCGGTAAAACAATAAAGTGAAAACTTAAGTCTAGAAACTGGTGATGATACTTCATAAAGTAGGCACATTTTCTACTTATATTTCTTCCTCTTCTTTTCCTATGCCTATTCTGACTTTTCATTTTGAAGAACAACTTTGCTCCACCATCCAATGTTTCTTTCCCCTGAGGAATATAACTTGTCTACAATGACTGTAATCCTTCTTCCTTTCAATTAAAATGTTGCCACCATTTCTTCCTGTATTCTTCCAGTTTGTCGTTGAAGTTAAATACGTATAATTATTTTCGAATGTGGTTTTTTCTTATAAAATTACTGATCTGACAACCACTGTCAGATCTTAAAAGACTCATTTGAGTCTACTATAAGGTGCAATTATCTTCTCAATGCAAGGTTCACTGTGATAAAGGAATACAGGCACAGTCATTGTTTTGTGAAACTTCAGTTTTGTGTCTTTCCACGTCTTGTTCTTTGTATTTTACAGTTCCACATACGTTCTGAAATTTATTGATTCTATTCTGCACATCTTTACGTTTATTTAAGTTGATACAGCGGCCTGGACTACCTAAAACTGGAAACTTGTACTGGTGCCTTGTCTTCCGTAAGAATATCTATCGAACTGTGTTTCCCATAGGGACCTTTAGGTTTTTCTGAATATTTTCCGCTTTCAGTGTGTCTTCCTAGTTCACATAACCTCTACACCGAATGCTGTAAATATGTTTCCTTATTCTATATTTAGACTACATAATTCGCATATTGCATACCATGGAGACGGTAGATTCTTTTCAATTCTGTAACATTATTAACTTAATGTTTTCATATTCCTCTGCGTTACGACATTCACGATATGGGGACGTGCGTTATCATGAAGCAGCAACACACCAGCACGGAACTTGGGGCAATATTCCATGACGGTGACTTTCGACAGACAAACCGCAATGTACAAATTCTTCATTCTGCGAAGGATGTCTACCGATGTTTGTCCTTCGGCAACCAAGGAAAGAACAACAGAACGTTGTTCTTGTTTGGACGGATTCACTAATAACGTTGCCATTTATCGCGTTTCCGTGTTTACCGCATTGAAGTCGAAAAGTAACTGATCTCTTGCCCTCATATCGATGCTTACATTCACACATCGAAGTCGCACAACGTTACATATATGCAGCAGCAACGCCCTGAAACGGAAAATTTTTGATCGTCTTGAAAACTTAGATCAAAACTTTAAACTCGTGTTTGCAAGTTTCAGGTTGGTATCTCAGAAATATGTAAAACTTGCTTTGATACCGAAATACGTAAATCTCGGTGTATGATTACTACGTGTAATTTTAATTTAACTTACTTTGATATCAAAATGGGCAAATCTCGGTGATGCGAAATCCATGTTAGGCGGTACATCAAACATTTCATCTGCGAGAAAGTAATCAGATTTCAGAGAAATTTTCGTATACCATCTGACTGAAAAACTAATGACAGATTAAAATAGTGGCCCTGAAAATAGCTCATGTTTATATAGTCTTGTAAAAAATCACTTTTCCAAAATTTTTATTGTATGACAGAGGAAATGAACGTAAAACTTAATGCAACTGACTTTCTAATAAATCTACTTGAACGTAAACAAGTCAGTACTTTACTGAAATCTTCTACTAATATTAAGTCTCTAAACAGATACTGATATTTTCACAAAAACACTCCGACAGTCACTGCGCCCTACAGTGGACATGAACTTTAACGGTAATTAAATTTATTGGCATACCTGTGCGCACGGAACGCTCGCATGCTCTGTAGCCTATCACTATTAGGATTTTCAACCTGTCCAAAACCAAGTTTCATTTGCCATTAGTTACGATAAGCAATGCAAGACGGTATCATGGGGAACTAATCTTAACGACTGATGAATAAGAACAAAATAAGAACAAGAGTCCAAGTTTAACTACGCTTCATTAACCATAGACAGCAATACGCGTTTTGATAAAGGTCTCACATCTAGAAAAATTAGTAAAATATTTCTTAATAATTCTCTTGTGTATAACTGGCTTTCTGACACTCGTATCAACTATAAGGTAAGTACATGTGCTTCACTTTAAAATTTATACAGCGAACGTAGACCATGCGCAAAGTTTTAACAATAAGAAACTACACCGTTGCAAATATAAAAAGACCGATTAGCTTAAAAATAGGCTTTGTCATTCTTCCACTCGTATCATCTCATTTCCTAAAACTTTTTGCTAAAAATATATTATTACAAAATCGTTTTTAACTAATGCTGCCTCCGCTACATGGCAGGCCAGCTTCCATCCTTTTCAAACCAAGTATATAGCCAGACCGTCCAATAAACATTGGCTGCTACTCTAGTCAAAAGAAGTAACCTCTCTGACCAACATATTTGATGTCAAGAGCAGACTTACAAAGTATTTGGTTACATCAGTACTGCAGAAGTTGAGTACATTAATCACATTCAGAACTTCATTCACATTTATATCCAAAGTTACCTGAAAATTGTCATGGCAAATAAAACAGCCTCATTTCATCATCTCTCTCTTGTTAAACAAGAACGTCGGGGAGTGGTTTCTGCTGATAGAATAACGGGAAGCTCTCAAAAAATTCTCCAAGACAAAGTATCACGAAAGTATGGTACAAAATGTGTGGTTACAAATACCTGGGGTAGTTGACAATGCATAAAAAATTTCACTGAAGTGGTAGAATGCGATACTTACGTGGTACATAAGTTGAAATGCAAGTAAAAGTACATACATGCCAACAATTGTACAAAGCATCCAGTAATAAGTCACTTTGCATATTTGTCATGATACAGAAGATATGGCAAAACCAAATCTCTGTTGTGGTAAGTCAGTAATCTAGTTTAGTCAAATAAAGCGACATAAATACGTGAAGCTTTACAATAAGATACAAAACATTACAAAGGCATTACAATTAATTGTACAACCGATTAAAAAAACTGTGAGGACAAGTAAGAATTGCTGTAAATTCAAATGAACTAAGGAAGATGCATTTCACGCAAGATGATACAAAACTTTAGAAAGCAGTTGCAATTGTCTCTTGACGTACAGCAAGAAGGATACACACATTTACAGGACAGTACAAAAATGTGTATAATTGTGTTCACAGTTATTGGTAAAACCTATGAGGACAATGTTACACAGTGGGAGGAAAAATATCACTGCAAAGTGTCACATGCATCACTGTTTTGTGACACACACACATACACACACAAACACACACACACACACACACACACTTACCACAGTTTCACCAACATGGTAGCGTGAACACATTTCTGCTGCAGACTCCAGGTAGCATAGTACTTTGCTTTCAGTTCCTCCACTGACAACAGCTCTCAAAATACGTTCTCCAGGCAGAGTCAGGGAAGATGAAGTGTCTTGTCACAGCCTCCACTGACAATCCAGAATTTGAAGAGCTACAATCGCTGCTGTAGAATTGCCTTAAGGAGCAGTGTTTCCATTGGTTCATGTTTCACCAGTTGAGACATGCTATGACACAACCAGTCGTGTAAAGTCATCGAGTATCATTAATTTCGTTAGACTTTGTGTATGTATGTGTGTGTGTGTGTGTCTGTTAACCAAGATCATCTCCCATGTGTGCCCAGAATACATGAAACAAATTTAGATAAGAGTTATATAAATAGTTACATTCATTTTACTGCCAAAATGAATTTTCCTCAAAAATATCTTACTTTCCTGTACATTTTCCTTATTCGAACCTTCTTATCTAAAATACATGCAGTAGAAATGGTTATCTTATAACATGGGCGTCATATAAATTGCATAAAGTAAAATTCTGGTGTTATTTCAATCAGTAACTTAAACAAGTTATCAAGTTATCAAAAATCAATCTAGGATACGTTTCTCTATTTTTAAAGTACTTCACATAAATGAAAAGACTTGGATCCAGTTTCTTAAGTTACAAACATTTCTCTATCTGGCCAAAATGGCAACTGCCACATACGTCATGTACAATAACATCAGGAATAAGTATGTGATCATCAAAATAGTTAATTATTGTATGCACACTACTAGAATACAAAACTTTATTAGAGTACAATTAATGTCAGTCATTCCAGTTAACATCTTATACTATTGCCGCAAAAATCTTATGTGTTACATCATCTTAGCATTTGTCAAATTCACTGGTATTACAACTAGAAATATGTTGTCATTCCTGGTGGTAAATGAGTAACATCTTAATTATATTTCCATTAAGAAGTGGCAAATTCCTGAAAATTCAAAGATCAGGTGTCAAACACAAAGTGGATTTATTATCTATTGAATGAATTCCTCATAAAGACATACGTGCAGAGCGCAGTTATGAACAACATGTTAAATGTACGTTGGTTCTTGTTCCCACCGCTACACAGTGTTCCTGTAAACAACCCAAATACAACACTGTTACCAGGGAAAAAATCTTCCTTTACCCTTCACTGGATACTCGAAATAATAAACCATAAAAAATTCATACACATCATCAACACTGAAATTACATCATCTTCTACTACTCATTGGCTTCATGAAATATTTCTTCTTAAACATATCTGTTCATCTAGATACACATCATAACTGAAATCGTATTATTCCTTCATTACTGCTCAGCCTAAGTACCATTTACATTACTGCATAATATTATTATCTTATTTCAACATACAAATACAGCTAAATCCTAAATACATCATTTATTATCATTTGGTAGCAGTATTTTTTTAACATCAAAGTCATATTTTCTCCTTTCTCCATCGTTCTTTACGCTGTCTCCAATTTCCCAGAATATACATATTCAGCTGGAATTGTCGATTCATATCTCTGTATTACCTGTAGCCAATAACTGAGGATTCTTAGCATCATAAAACTATTTTCAAACATCTCAAAATGTTACGAATACAATAGACATCTGAAACATCATTCACAGATAACCAAACCATATTTATCACTAGTTACGAAAATTTTATAGGGAAGGTCAACAAGTCCCAAAACTTATTTTGGTTGGTTTAAAAGGGGGGGGGGGGAGGGGGAAGGGACCAAACTGTGAGGTCATCGGTGCCTTGTACGAAGAAAAATAACTACACAAGGAAAAGAAGAATAAAAGGAGACGGACAACGCAATAACAGGAGAAAGGAAGAACCAGAAGAATGACAGAAGGACAACCAACACTGCTATGGACAAAGCAGGAAAAGAAAACCACAGAGATAAACAAGAAACAGGTAGACGAGATATAAACAAAAGGGCAGGTGACCGTGGCTGGCCGACCATGAGAATGAAAAGGAAAAGCTAGCCACTCTGCGACACATTAAAACATCCATCCTAAAAGCATTACAGTGGAGAACACAAAGGGACGAAGGACATGCACTAAAACTTATATAGAATGTTAAAACCCACCGTCACGTATAAAACGTAAAACTAAATTAGCCGATGCATTGTCAGCTCAAATTAATGGCAACGAGTAATTGAAGAGTCCGTCGCAGGGCAGCCAAAGAAGGAAAGCTCACCAAGATATGGGACACTGTCAGCCGGGCGCCGCACTGACACTGAGGTGGGTCATCACGTTACAGGAGGTAGCCATGTGTCACCCAAGCGTGGCCAACGCAGAGCTGGCAGAGAACCACAGGGTCCCTGTGGGAAGTACGCACGTGGCACGTAGTTCGTTGAGCGTGCTGAGGTTATGCCATTTCGTCTCCCAAAGCCGCAAAACCTTGAGTCGTAGAACTGAACGCAGGTCAGTTGCAAAGAAGCCGATCTCCATAAGAGGTTTCCGCGTAGCCTGATTGGCCAGCCTGTGGGCAAGTTCTTTTCTGGGATTCCGAAGTGACCTAGGGTCCAGACAAACACCGCTGACCAACTGGACCGTTCCAGGGCATAAATGGACTCCTGGATGGTCGCTACCAAACGATTACGAGGGTAGCACTGGTCGATAGCTTGTAGGCTGCTCAAGGAGTCAGTACACAGAAGGAACGACTCCCCAGGGCATGAACGGATGTGCTCAAGAGCACGAAATACAGCCACCAGCTCGGCAGTGAAAACACTGCAGCCAATGGGCAAGTAATGCTGTTCAATATGTCCTCTATGGTCATACGCGAAGCCTACGTGAGCATCAGCCATAGAGCCGTCTGTGTAAACCACTTCGTGGCCTTGGTACATGTCAAGAATCGGGAGGAAGTGGTAGCAGAGAGCCACGGGTTTAACTGAGTCCTTAGGGCGATGTGAAAGGTTCAAGCGAAGCCGCGGCCTAGGTGTGCACCCTGGAGGTGCACGTGAATGGACCTCAAGAATAGGTGGTAGAGGCAAGGACTCCAGTTCGGAAGGAAAGGATCGGACACGAACTGCAATTGGAAGCCCATACCTGGGCCGCCGATGCGGGAAATAAACCGCCATTGGTGGGAAAAGGAGACGTGGATTCTGATGTGCAGGAGAACTGCAAACATGTACAACGTAACTGGCCAGCAGTTGTGGACGCCTAACCAGCAATGGAGGGACTCTGGCCTCCACAAGGACGCTGGTCACCGGACTCGTCCTAAAAGCTCCTGCCGCTAGGCGAAAGACACAGTAGTGCACTGGATCGAGTAAATGCAACGCTGGGGTCGCCACCGAACTATAAACCAGACTCCCATAGTCAAGGCGGGATTGAACAAGGGCTCTGTAGAGCTGCATCAGCGTAGAGCGAACTGCAAACCAGTTAGTATTGCTCAGGCAACGGAGGGCATTGAGATGCTGCCAGCACTTCCGCTACAGCTGACGTAGGTGACAAAGCAACGTCATTCGAGCGTCGAAAACCAGTCCTAAGCATCGATATGTCTCCGCTACTGTGAGCAGATCGTCATTAAGGTAAAGTTCTGGTTCCGGATGAACGGTATGACGCGGCAGAAGTGCATAGCACACGACTTTGCAGCCGAAAACTGGAAACCGTGGGCTAGAACCCATGACAAGGCCTTGTGGATGCCTCCCTGTAAGCGCCACTTAGCAACACCAGTAATGGTGGAACAGTACGAAATGCAGAAGGCGTCCACGTACAGAGAAGGTGAAATGGGCGGCCCTACAGCTGCTGCTAGACTATTAATAGCCACTAAAAATAGAGATACACTCAGTGCAGAGCCCTGCTGGACCCCATTCTACTGGATATGGGGGGAGGGGGGGGGGAATTGTGGGAGGCACCAACTTGAACATGGAAAATACGAAGCGACAGGAAATTCTGAATAAAAATCGTAGCGGACCTCACAGGCCCCAATCGTATAATGTGGCAAGGATATGATGTCACCAGGTCGTGTCACACGCTTTTCGTATACCAAAAAGACGACAACCAGGTGTTGGCGTCTGGAAAAGGCTGTTTGAATGGCAGACTCGCGGGACAAAAGATTATCAGTGGCAGAGCGACCGTGGCGGAAGCCGCCCTGACGTGGAACCAGTAGGCCACGTGACTCCAGGACCCAACCCAACCGCCGGCACACCATTCGTTCCATCAGCTTACAAAGAACGTTAGCGGGGCTGCTGGGTCGATACCTATCCACATCAAGCGGGTTTGAGCATAGGAATGATGGTGCTCTCCCGTCACTGCGACGGAAAGGTGCCATCGCATCAGATCCGGTTGAAGATGATGAGGAGATATCGCTTGTAGTTAATCATCTGACTGTGGATCCGATCTGACCCAGGAGGTGTGTCGGAGCAATGTGCAAGGGCACTGAGGAGCTCCCACTCTGTAAATGGGGCGTTATAGGATTCACTGTGGCGTGTAGTGAACGAGAGGACTTTCCCATCCAACCACCGTTTGAGAGTGCGAAAGGAGTGGGGAGGGGGGGGGGGAGGTTGGGTACTTCTCCAACGCAGAGGCTCGAGTAGTGCTAAGCAAAGTGATCGGCAAACGCGTTTGCGTCCTTTGATAACACGGCATTCATGTTAACACTGGGAACACCTGTAGTGGTCTGGTACCCAAAAACACGTTTTATCTTTGCCCAGACATGCGAAGGTGACGTATGGCACACAATGGTCGAGATATATCCCTCCCAACACTCCTGCTTCTGTCGTTTGATAAGCTGGCGAACGCGGGCACTTGGCCATTTAAAGGCTATGAGGTGCTCCTGGGAAGGGACCGCTTACGTCGGTGTAGAGATCGCCGACGCTCCTTAATTGCTTCAGCGACTTTCGGCGACCACCAAAGGACTGCCTTTCGCCTAGGGAAACCTAAAGAGCGAGGAATCGTGTTTTATGCCACAGAAACGATTGCTGTAGTCACCTGCTTATCATCACATCGATGTTACCGTGCGGGGAGATTCAACGGTGACAGCAAAGGTGAAAGCGTCCCAGTCCGCCTTGTTTAAAGCCCCTCTGGACAAACGTCCATACGCCTGTCGCCGGGGCAGTTACAGGAAGATGGGGAAGTGGTCACTACCACACAGTCGTCCTCTCCAGTAGATAAATGGGAGAAGCCCTGCATTGCAAATTGCTAAATCAATGGCTGAGTAACTACCATGAGCCCACTAAAATGTGTGGCGGCCCCAGTATTTAAGAGGCAGAGGTCGAACCGAGACAGTAAAGTTTCGACATCTCTGCCACGGCCAGTAAACACGGTGCCACCCCACAAAGGGTTGTGTTGTTGTTGTTGTTGTTGTGGTCTTCAGTCCAGACACTGGTTTGATGTAGCTCTCCATGCTTCTCTATCCTGTGCAAGCTTCTTCGTCTCCCGGCACCTACTGCAACCAAGATCCTTATGAATCCGCGTAATGTATTCCTCTCTTCGTCTCCCTCTACGATTTTTACCCTCCACGCTGCCCTCCAGTACTAAATTGGCGATCCCTTGATGCCTAAGAACATGTCCTACCAACCGATCCCTTCTTGTAGTCAAGTTGTGCCACAAATTTCTCTTCTATTCTACTCAATACCTCCTCATTAGTGATCTACCCATCTAATTTCTAGCATTCTTATGTAGCACCGCATTTCGAAAGCTTCTATTCCCTTTCTGTCTAAATTATTCATCGTCCACGTTTCACTTCCATACATGGCTACACTCCATACAAATACTTTCAGAAACGACTTCCTGACACTTAAATCTATACTCGACGTTAACAAACTTCTCTTCTTCAGAAAAGTTTCCTTGCCATTGCCAGTTTACATTTAAATCTTCTCTACTTCAACCATCGTCAGTTATTTTGCTCCCTAAATAGTAGAACTCGTTAGTGTCTCATTTCCTAATCTAATTCCATCAGCATCATCCCATTTACTTTGACTTCATTTCATTATCCTAGTTTTGCTTTTGTTGATGTTCATCTCATATCCTCCTTTCAAGACACTGTCCACTCCGTTCAACTGTTCTTCCAGGTCCTTTACTGTCTCTTACAGAATTACAATGGCATCGGCGAACCTCAAAGTTTTTATTTCTTCTCCGTGGATTTTAATTCCCACTCCGAATTTTTCTTTTGTTTCCTTTACTGCTTGATCAATACACACACACTGAATAACATCGGGCTTAGGCTGCAACCCTCTCTCATTCGTTAGCTATAATTAAATTATGGTCTGTGCAAAATTCTCCCAGGCGGCTTCCTCATTCATTCCTTGCCACCTACCACTTTTCCTTCCCTTTCTTTTCGTACTATTTAATTCCATCCACCATGTTATATTTTCGGCTCCCTGAACTATCTGAATAATTCCTCTTATCTCCTCATACATTTCCTCAGTCTCTTCGTCACCTGCGGAGCTAGTTGATTCATAAACATGTACTACTTTGGTGGGTGTGGACTTTATGTCTATCTTGGCTACAATAATGCGTTCACTATGCTACTCGTGCTAGTTTATCCGTGTTCCTATTTTTTATTCATTATTAAATCTACTCCTGCTTTACCCCTATTTAATATTGTACTTATAACCCTGTATTCATCTGACTAGAAGTCCTGTTCCTCCTGCCACCGAGCTTCATCAATTCCCGCTATATCTGACGTTCCACGCTCCGTTCCTTAGAACGCCAGTTTTGTTTCTCCTGATAACAATGTCCTCCTGAGTATTCCCCACCCGGAGATCCGAATGGGTGACTGTTTTACCTCCGGAATATTTTACTCAAGAGGATGCCAGCATAATCTAACCATACAGTAGAGCTGTATACCCTCGAGAAAAATTATTTTTCCCTTGCTTTTAGCCGTTCGCAGTACCAGCAAAGCAAGGCCGTTCTGACTGATGTTGCAAGGCCAGTTCAATCAATCATCCAGACTGTGGCTCCTGCAACTACTGAAAGGGCTATTGCCACTCATCAGGAACCAAACGTTTCTCTCAACAAATACCCTCTATTGTGGCTGCACCAATGTACGGCTCTCTGTACCACTCACGCACAGCCATCAGTGAAAATGAAATCAAAGTCAGTTACATTGTGAGTGCAAGGGAATTGCACTTTTGAAAACAGGGGAGAGAACGGGTGGGTGGGAAGAATACACTGAAGGCCTCTATGAGAGGTGGGACTTGTCTGACGACGTGATACAAGGTGAAACTGAAGTCGCTATGAATGACATAGGAAATCCAGTAGTAGAGTTATAATTTAAAAGAGCTTTAGACGACTTAAGAACAAATAAGGTGCAAGGGATGGATAATATTCTATCGAAATTTCTAAACTCATTTGGGAACGTGCAACAAAACCACTATTCACGTTGGTGTGTAAAATGTATCAGACTGCCGATATACCATCAGACTTTGGGAAAAACGTCATTTACACAACTCCGAAGACAGCAATCAGTTTTCCAAGTCTTGGGTTCAGGTTACCGACAAGAACAGGATATGCAGAATGATTAAAAAGGAAATTGATAATCTGTTAGATGACGATCGGTTTGGCTTCGGGATAGGTAAAGGCACCTTAAGAGGGAGTTTTGAAGCTGCGCTTGTAATAGAAGCAGCACTGAATAAAAATCAAGACAATTTCATAGGACCTGTCGACTTGCAAAAGGCGTTAGACATCAACAAATGGTGCAAGACGTTCGGAAATCTAAGAAAAATAGCGATGAGCTATGCGGAACGATGGGTAATATATCGTACAATCGTAGAATATGTACAAGGACCAGGAAGGAGCAATAAGGCTGGAGGACCAAGACCAAAGTGCTCGAATTAAAAAGAGTGCAAGACAGGGACGCAGCCATTCGCCCCTACTGTTCGATCTGTATATCCATTAAGCAAACACGGAAATAAAGGAAATAAAAGAATGGGACTGAAATACAGGGTGAAAGGACATCAGTGATAAGATTCGTTTATGATATTACTATCCTGAATGAAAGTGTTGAAGAATTGCAAGATCTGTTGAATGGAATGTACTTTTTAATAAGTACCGAATATGGACTGAAAGTAAAACGGAGCAAGACGAAAATAATGAGAAGTAGTGGAAATGAGGACAGCGAGAAACTTAACATGAAAATTTGGGATCACAAAGTAGACAAAGTTAAACAATTTTCATATCTAGGTAGCAAAATAACTATAGACATAAAAAGTACATTGGTAATGGCAAAAAGGACATTCCTGGCCAAGAGAAGTCTACTAGTAGCAAACACGAGTCTTAAGTTGAAGAAGAAATCTCTGACAATGTACGTCCATCTTGGAAAATGTCATGGAGCATATTATCAGTGAGCTATGTTTCTTCGTAAGGTGACGTAACAGAAGGTGTTGCGCTCATCTGTTTATTTCGCGGCACAGCAGGTCAACAAACTGATGGAAGCAGGAAAGTATGTACCCTTTCCCTCCTCCTTCCACGGCACAAGCCCACAGGTAGTACGGTTTCTCCACTACGCTGTAATCGTTACACTTCCTATTTTGGACCGCAACTATCAGCGGTAGTCACAACGTATTAAGTATGTTAAGTTGTAGAATAAATTTTAATTCAGTTTCCGGTACCTATGTGCAGTCTACGTACACATTAAAATCCGTGCACCGCATTACCGTAGCAGGATGCTATAGGAGTAACAAAAAAAGTAGCAATCTAGTGATAAATTGGACTCTCATACGGTAACGCGTTTACTGTATTTGAAGAGGAACAGCGTTGCAACAGTGGTGCTTAAAAGGTACACGTGTACGTCCAAAACGGACCTCATATGACAGCGCTCAGATGGTGCAGATGCCTCAACAGTGCTCAAACAAGTGTAATCACGAAGAGCGGAGTAGCAGACCATCTCTGTGTGAAGAGCCACGTGTAGCAAAAGAAGTGGAGGTCCTGGTGCTCAAAGACCGACGTATCACAAACTACGAATGGTGGAAAAAGTAAAATCGTTTATAGATCATTCTTCAACATAATGTACGACATTTACAAAGGTTACCGCCGGCAGGGGTCCGCGACTACTCACATCCGTTCAAAATCTCGCCGAACTAAGACTGAAGTGAAAATGTTGCAGCCCTGCCCACGCCAGTGCAGATGTTTTCCTTAGCTGCTTAATCACATGGATAGTCACTAGAACGCTGGGTCAAAGGAGGAAAACAAACATGCATATTCACGACCGCAGGGGGAATCGAAAACCCAACCAGCAGTGGGGAATATTTTTGGGGACTACCATTGTGATGCGATCAGATTATGACTGAAAGAGGCAAACCGTCTCAAGAGCATACTACCAAAATCTGATGGCGAGGTTACAGGTGACAGTCAATAAGAAGCGTTGCAGGAAGCTGCCCCAAAGGGTGTTTTTGTTCCACCACAACGTACCGGCTCTCTCCGCACGGGACACAAGCACAAGTACTGCTTCTTTGAGGCTTCTAATTTTGCCCCCTCCCCCAGTATTATCCTGCCATGTCAACTAGATGATTTTTCCTCTCACATCGGATGAAAAATCCATTTAAGTACGGGCACTTCGAGGATGACGACGAGGTGATTTCGAGATGCAACGTTTCCTGGACAGTCAAAATTCCCGCTCCTCAACCAAGCTATTCGCTAAGTCATTCATCCATCGTTGGAAAACATGGGTCGTAATCAAGAGCGAAGGACGAACAGCATCATGAAATTTCATGGTCACAGCTTTATATTTTTTCGAGGTGGAGCCCCTCGTTTCATCACCATACTACCAGTTGGATTTCTGTCCTAGAGCTTCATTTCGTACTGTCTTCCTATTGATGTGTTTTCGCTGAAGTTTTCAGATGACAGCAAGACGGACTGTATGAGTTAATAAGACGGAAAAGTAGTCATCTCATCTACCCTAGTCTCTGCATAGCAAGAAAAGCTGTGCAAAATTGGTGAAGTATGATAACAGAATCTGAGATGATAGTGCCGTGTGCTTACGCGATAAATACTTTCAGGGTGGCACCGCTTTAATCTTGCCGCTGTTATCAACAACTGCAAGAGTCTTCAAAGGTTTCTTCTTACTGTCCAGAAGAAAGGGTTTGTTATATGTTTGTAGGCAATTTTGCAATGGTAAAACCTTCTTCTAAACTGTAGCTTACAACCCTCCCCCAATAAGAGGTATTGCTTATTTATGTTTTAAACAGGCTTCCACCGTTCCCAAACCAATTCCAACAGTGCAAAGAACGTCACAGAAAATAAAATTTACACCTGTGAGTTACAAGCACGTTCTCCGAAATTATTTAAATATACTTATAGTTTACTGATCTTTCTCGTGCACCCTTTCTACGTCAACTCGTATATGTCTAAGTGGCTTATACCAAGGGTTTGCCGATGCTTTTATTTCTGAATTGAGCAAAAGGTGTCACTCAATGTTAAAGGCAGTTTTAAGTGGACGTAACAGCATCATAGATTAAACTTTAATGTATACAATCGGTAGCAAATATTTGAAGACGTCGGTTGTATGTGCTACTCTCAGATGAAAAGCTGGCAGAAATGAGAAATTCAAACAAGTCACAATTTCGACATACCTTGTCAACAAGTGAGTACTCATATCTGAAGAATCAAATTTTTAATTACGAGTAATGATGTTTTAAATACTTATTTTTGTGTCAACGTTTAGAACTGAATTAGGTAATTATTTTGCACCGGATTCCTTGTTGAAGCTAGATAATCACTGTATTAAATTAGAGTTGTAATCCTTGTCATTTTAGAATTCGTATTACATCTGCCTAGCACAATTAAGAGGTTCGAACATTTGAAATAACCATCTCCCTACAAATAATTTATAGCAATTAAAATTAAAACCTCGTTAACACATGCTAATGATCCTAATATTGTCCATATCATGTGTACACAATTCTGCAAGCCCAATCTTAGTCATAAATATACTGTCAGGAATAGATTTTGCCTTTTTGTTGCAGTTTTGACCATTTCCGAATAGCTCTAACACAAATCATACTAGCCGAACTTTTTATCTCGTTGCGGATAAACTCTTGAATAAAACTCTTTGTATGTATTCAGTCTGAGAACCTTTATTTAGTTAATGAATATCTTAACTATGCGTTTTAAATCTAGTAATTATTTACCTGGAATCAAGGTCCCCCCTTCCCAATCAATAAAACACCGCAAATGTAGCCTCACTGTAAGATTTTAATAATTTATACTCCCGTAAATTTAATTTTAATGATTTAAACACAGCAAAAAAGACTTGAATGAACTGTGACAGGAGCCCGAACAACAAGGGACTGACGTAATAGGACATATATTACAATTGTGAAGTATAGCATTGTTAATGGCTAGTTGCTAGCCGAAACCTATATTTGCTCTAATAAAGCCTGAAAGGACAGGATGACTTACTGCTGTGCACCATCGTTTTGAAAGAATAAGTTGATCCAAACGCCCCACTCCTATTACAGTTTCCGCGGCCCACTACAGGTTTCCATATATTGCTCATATTTGCCACATTTTGGTGAAGAGCATCAGTGTATACATTTATGACTATAAACTTTATTTCCGTCGATACTTTCTTTGGGTGGGGTGATAAATCTTCAACATGGTTCAATGCGACCCACCAAGGCGTCATCTCAACCAACGTCCTCGATTATTTGTTGGGTATATTCCAAGCTTTGTCTTGCTCTAGAGTTTTTACCATTTACACTTAATACTAGTGCCATGGAAGTTATTCCCTCATATCTTAACATGTGTCCTACCGTCCTGTTCCTTCTTCTTTTTAATTTTTGCCACATACTCCTCTCCCAATTCTACGAGGCTCTTTTTTTTCTTTATTGAGTTTCGATTCCCTCTGAAGGGGGCGGGCTGGCAGCAGCTTAGTACGCCGCTCTTCAGCCTACAGAGTTTGTTTCAAAAAGACTTAAATGGTAAAATGGCGGAAAATCGTGTAACTTGAAACATGGCCACACAAACAAACTTGTTATAGAACAAAGGGTTGATGATGCTAATAAAATACATACGAAGTAGACAGGTAAAAGAATAGACAAATTAAAAAAAACATGGTGACAGTCTGGTTTCTGTTCGCAGAAGGTATAAAATTTACACCCAACGACAGCATGGTTTCTGTTCGCAACACTTTGGAAAGGCGAACAACACTGAACATTTACCTGAACACTGCACTAAAAAATTGACACAAATATGATAAACTACAGCCGAGGGCAGATGGAGGGAACCTGGACAGATGACGGGAAAGGAAAGGGGGGAAGAAGGAAAGGAAAAAACGAAGTTGGGGAAGGGGGGGAAAGGAGCCAATGGAGGACGAGGACCCATAAGAGGGGGGCAGGTGGTGGGTTGACATGACAGGGAGTGGGGAAAGGCAGAGGAGGGATATACAAAAGGACTTGGGTGGGGGGAGAGGGGAGGCAGAGAGAGATGAGGTGGAGAGAAAACAGGATGGAATGGGGGGGGGGGTGAGAGGGAGCCTGGGGAAAGGACTGAGGATCAGAGTTGGTAGGAGGGATAAATGGAGGGACACAGGGCAGCATCCGGAAGGGTGAATTGACGGAAGCCACCTTGGGAAAGGAGATAAATGGTGTAGAGATGGAGGGCATGGGGGACACAACGGTAAAGGAGTGGTTGAGGCCAAGGATTGAAGAGGAGAGGAGCAACCAGAGGGTGAGGGGGATCAAGGTGGCGGGAATTGTAGAGTATGTGGATACGTTCGAGGATGAGGAGCAGATGGGGGAACGGAATGAGGTCGTAGAGGATCCGCTTGGGGGACCGGAGGCATATATGGATATGGAAGGCGAGGCGGAGTGCATGGTGCTCGAGCATCTGGAGGGACTTACAGAATTTGGGGGGGGGGGGGGCGAATATCCAGGTTGGACTGGCATAACAGAGGATTGGATGGATTAAGGATTTGTAGGTGTGGAGGGCGGCAGAGGAGTGCAACCCCCACATCTGGCCAGAGAGGAGTTTGGGGAGTCAGAGGCGGTTGTGGGCTTTGAATTGGATGGAGCTGAGATGAGGGATTCAGGTGAGGTGACGGTCAATGGTGAGGCCAAGGTAGGTGAGGATGGGAGAGAGGCGGAGAGGTTGGGCACAGATGGTAAGGTAAAAATCCAGGAGCTGGAAGGAGTGAGTGGTACGACCTATGATGATTGTCTTGGTCTTGGGAGGATTGATTCTCAGAAGCCACTGGTTACACCATGCAGCAAGAAGGTCAAGGTGATTCTGGAGAAGGCGTTGGGACCGTTGGAGGGTAGGAGCGAGGGCGAGGAACGAGGTGTCATCGGCATACTGCACGAGGTGTAATGGTGGGGGGGGGGGGGTTGGGGCATATCTGCCGAGTACAGGAGGTAGAGGTGAGGGGAGAGGACAGAGCCCTAGGGCACACCTGCAGAGGTAGAGGCTCTCTTTATTCATTATCTTATCAGTGAATTCTCCGCATCATTCTGTAGTAAGACACAGCAAACTCTTCGATTCTTTTTCTTTGTGGTTTTCCTTCGCTCCATGATTCACTTTCATATAACGTCGTGCTCCAATGTGCCGTCTCCACACCGTTGCGTCCTCATAGTAAGATCGACGTCTGAGACTAGTAGAATTCTTTTAGAAAATAACGTCCAATTACATAAGCTAGTCTGCTTTCTACGTCCTCCTTGCTTTGCCCGCCATCTGTTGTTTGTTTCAAAGATACTACAATTCCTTCATTTCGCGTAATTCGTAGTCACTAATTTTGATGTGAAGTTTATCGCTTATCCCATTTCAGCTAGTCATCATAGTTTTCATCTTCCTTTGTATCAGTCGCAGTCCAGATTTTGTGCCAGTAGACTGTTAAATGCAGTCAGTATTTCTTGCGTCCTTCCTCACTCGCACTGAGGATTGCAATGTCGTCTGCCAAGTATGTCCTCAATACTCCATCACAGTGAATTTCAACCCCAATTCTGAACCTATCCTTTATCTCCGTTATTGCTTCTTCATTGTACAAATAGAACAGTAGGACAGAAAGAGTGCTTCCCTGCGTTACAACCTTTTTCATCCGACCATATTACTTTTGATTTTACATCCTTCCTGGCTATTATTCATATTGCACCGTGCACACATTTCCCAAAAGCAAGCACCTACCTTTATTAAAAATTCGACAGTCGCCACCATTTCACATTGTCTAACATTTTCTCTAGGTAAACAGATCCTTTGAAAGTATCTCAATTCTTTTTAAAATTTGTTTCAGCTGTCCAGCGGAACGTCCCAACTGCCTCTGGATACCTAAAATCAATCTGGTAGTCGATTATAACAGATTTCAATTTTCTTTTGCAGTTCTTCACATATTATTAAATTCAGAAACATGTGTATGAGCTGTTAGGCTGATGTTCCAATAATTCTATTTTCGGCCCTTGCTATCGTCGGTATTGCGTGGATGATATTTTTCCAAAAGTCGTATGGTATGTCCCCAATTTCGTACGTTCTACACAATAATTGTAACCGTTGTGTGGTTTTCATTTTCCCTAGGGCTTTTAATATGTCTTCCCATCCCTGACTCTAAAATGAACTATTTCTTCTGTCACCTCCGCATACTTACTTCCGCTCGCAGAGGCCTTCAGTGTATTCTTTCTACCTAGATGCGATCTCATTAAAGTTATTCCTGCACTCTTAATGCTGACATCTTTCGTTCACACAAAGATAATTTCTAATGGAAATTAGAGTTTTTTAACAATATGTAGAGGCAATTTCTGTTTTAGAAACTCGATGCAAACGTTCTGTTTTAACACAGGGTTATCATACATAGCGTAACAAACTTAATGACAGTTGGTCATTTAAATGTAATTAAATGTAAATTAAAGAGAGGTTAGTTTAAGGATGAGAAGTTTCAGGACGAGACACAGACAGGTTCTTGCGAAGTTACAGTTTCGGGAACTACGGCGAGAGAAAGTTTGGTATTTCTTCTCATTGTTTGACGTTGGGGCAACGGTGCTTTTCATCGCTTAAATTTCCGCTATACTTGTGAACAAGGCCGGCAGGTTAACAACGCACCTTCCGGAATTTACGTCACAGCCTTTGTTCGCTTGATTGCAAGGAGCCCTGGTGGAGGTGCACAGTATCCAGCGCCCGGGCGACCTCCTAACAACCCCTCCTTTTGTCTCGGCCATAGATCAATGGGCCAACACTTGTACGGCCGTTTTGTTACGGCTTACATATGAAACTAACGGTTTGTGAATCTCCTTCATCACTAGCATAATTGCATCTGATATATTTTCCCCTGGATCAATATTTTCTATTTCTTGGATACTGGGAATTTCTGGTGCACCACTTTTATGATGATTTTTCATTCCATTCTTGACGCGAGTGAAAAATTAGTCGTAGAAAGAGAAAGAAGTACAAATGGTTCCTGAAAAATTAGTAAAATGTAGCATTTACATCCTTCAGATTGGTGGCAACACATCAGTATTAGAAGTTAAAAACGGAAAAGCGTTGCCAGTACTGATGCCCAGCTGAAGCTGCTGCTATTGTGTTACTAAATAAAAACAGTCCATTTTCGTAGGGTAAAGTGACAGTGTGAAAAACATTTTATACAGAAGTTCTTTTCTTTGTAGCTCCTATATTCGGACAATTGTAGGTTTCGTGACCTGAGGTTTAGTTCTTAAAGTATCACGTAAAATAGCAAGTAGCGTTATAAACTATTATACCAAGAGCAAACTGTTATTGAGTAAGGGCGAGGTTGAAAGTGAGTGTCATACTTTTCTCCAAACACGTAACTTTATTTCCAAAACTCCCATTAAACGAAAATAATATTCAACCCTACATTGAATCTAAAAATAATATAAATTCAAACCAGTGAAGTGGATACACCTCATGCATTTCGTGACCAATTACAAAACGCAACTACAATAGTAGATAGTAAGACAAGTTCAAGAAACAAATGTATCACTTCCCGATTATCCACTCATGGAAAAATACTGCTGTGGCATGCATGACATTAAGCTCACTAAGATTAAAAACAAGTTGTAAACACTTGTTGCCGGCCGAAATCGCCTTGCGGTTTTGGCGCTACAGTCTGGAGCCGCGTGACCGCTACAGTCGCAGGTTCGAATCCTCCCTCGGGCATGGATGTGTGTGATGTCCTTAGGTTAGTTAGGTTTAAGTAGTTCTAAGTTCTAGGGGACTGATGACCACAGCAGTTAAGTCCCATAGTGCTCAGAGCCATTTGAACCATTTTAAACACTTGTTGCTTTACATAAACACCCACATTTAAGATCACTGTCAATAAAATTTATAATGACTTGTTCTCAAACTGAACTCCGATATGGCTGCAGGCACCACAATCGCAAATTAAAGGCAACCAACCTCCCCATTGACTAGCCAAACCAACGGTTGTAAGATGACGAGAGGCTTTCTGGATAACGAACAAGGCATCTAACACTTCTGTGCACACAATGAGGAACACCAGGTTTCACAATCCCGGGCAGGCGATCAGATCATTAGCGCACTGAGTGACCCGATGGTAGGCACCGCCATTGAAGATCCTGCCCCAGCAAAAACGAACAGTGGAGCACTCGCTGCGGCGAGGACTCCACTAATGGTCGCTGCAGGCGTCAACTAATGGCGGCAGAGACCTACGTTCAGGAGGCGCCACAGTCGCGCTGCCCACGGGGCTACCAATAGTGGCGACAGAGGCGAGCTCGTGAGTTCAAATGCATCGGAACAATGGCAACTTTCGTGTCGCCACATAAACATTGTCTTCTATCAAGTAATGCTCGTGATAAATAGCGAGTGAGAGCTACGTTGTAGCGTGAATAAGTTAGTTAACACTTCAGTGCGCAGCCGGCCGGAGTGGCCGTGCGGTTCTACGCGCTGCAGTCTGGAGCCGAGCGACCGCTACGGTCGCAGGTTCGAATCCTGCCTCGGGCATGGATGTGTGTGATGTCCTTAGGTTAGTTAGGTTTAATTAGTTCTAAGTTCTAGGCGACTGATGACCTCAGAAGTGAAGTCGCATAGTGCTCAGAGCCATTTGAACCATTTGAACTTCAGTGAGTGCTAAGTTCTTATTTTAAGCGGAAATAATAAATACTTTTACGTTATAGTATACACCCAAAACGCTAACCTGTTGAAGTCATTTTTGCGACTAATAAATTGCGAAATTTGTGTAGCGAAAAGTATACTGAGTAATTTAATTCTATTTTTAAGAGGTTACTCTGTGTTGTAATGCGTGGGAAGTGTGGATGTTGCTGTAGAGTGGTGAGACAGAGAGCGGTATGTGTAGATTGTGGCCTGGAATTCCACTCAGGTGAGTGTAGTCGGGTACTGAATGGGGAACTCAGCAGTGCTGGCCTATGGAAATGTAAGCTCTGCAAAAGAGAAAACAGAATCGTTAAACAGGAATGAAAGTTTTGTGCCCTTCAGGCTGAATTATAATGCGATTGAAAGGGAAAAAAAGATCTTGGGAAGTGGGCAAAGGTAACAAATAATGGACAAAAGGGCAACAGCTCTGCAATTTCATCTAGATTTGAGCTTCCAGAATGTAATAACTCTGACTTACTATTCGAAGTGGAAGGGAAAGACCCTCATCTAGTTGTCGGTCACAGGAAGTGGCAACAGACTTCTAGCAAAGAAAATAAGTGTGGGTCAGTATCAAAAGACAATAGGAAAATAGTCTTACTAGCAGGTAGTATTTACGGATGGTGCAGGGCATATTAGAAACAGGGCACCAGGTTACAAGTAGTGTGAAGGCAGGTGCTAGCCTTACCCAGGTGACAACGACATGGGGATTCTGTGTAAAGATTCTGTGTATTGCATGGAATTATATGAGTCCATCATCACACAAACCATATGTAACATAAATTACAATTCGCTGCCTATACCTTAGTAATATTTCAGCGATTATATAGATACAATCAGAAAAACGCATTATAGAGGGTGCATAATCGGAATTTATCGCAGAATGTGTCGTGTTTTTATGCAGGCACTAGAAATAGGAGGGGGCTGACATCAGCTATTCGTACTTTAGCAGGATGAACACAAACATTATAAATATGTGGTATCATGACAAAACTGCCAGTTCTGCTATACAGGAGAAATGCTAGAGCATAGAGAGACGTATCACGGAAAAATTGGCAGGAAACCCTAGAAACCAATTCGATGAAATATAAGAAATCTCGATTAAATATAAGAAATCTATATTACGTGAAATTGGGCAATGTTAAAACTCATATGGTTGTACAATATAACGTGGAATAGGCTGATGTTATCATGGCTGCAATAAAGGCAGAGCTGCCAGGGATATTGTTACTCCTTGTAGATGAATATTACCTGATGTACTTAGATAAAACGAACGATTTTGCTGAGCCTTTCTAAGAGAACTGAGACGTACATGGAGACCACCAGGAAAACAGCAATGTGATTAAACAGCCACAATACAATCGCGACGCAGTGTTTAACATGATTGAGCAGCAATTATAAAGATATATAATAAATTTATTTGTTAGTCATGAATACAGGATCCAACAACATTATCGGTAACCTCTTTATTAGTTTTTAACGTGTCCTGATGTGGATCTAAGAGAAACTTTTACATCTTCCTTTGCTAAAGAATATTACATTACCAATCATGAAGCCACGTTTTATAACTACAGAATGGATGTTGTGTTCGACCCTCTATAAGACCGTATGAGTATTAAACGCCAATAAGCAGTACTGACAACGTGCACTGCTTTATTCTGTGCCTATCTCTTCCATGTGAAGTACGTTTGTAGTGCGTAATAGTGTTCTGCAGTTCGTATACTGTGGCAATAAGAATAGCCAAAAGCTAAGTTAACCATCCAGACAATCATGACAAAGAATTATATTCTGTCAGTATTTAGTTTTAATTTTTGTCTGTAAATTATGGTGACGTTTTTAATACAGACACCAATGAACATGATATATTATACATAAAACATTACATTAAAGCTGGAGAAATACATATTTCTAAATCTAGGACACTGTTCTCCACAATACCTTCCAATATAGATATTGGCGGATTAGGGTAGATTCTCACGTTGAAAGACCTAAGGTAAAGAAGAAATGTATGAAACAGACATAAACAAAACATTGTTAACGAGCTTCCAACCCTAAGTATAAGTAACTTGTAACGCATGTGAAAAAGAAAGCTGAAGATATAAGAGATCAAATTGAAATACCACTTGCAGCAACGGGGACTTATAAATAGTTATCGGAAAAGGAAGAATCTCTTGCTTATATTTTGTTATTGGAAAAAGAAGAACCTCTTGCACATGTGTAGGGAACGCTTACATATTACTTTAAACACAGTAGATAGATGTAACTGGATACAAGCGGGGTATAAAAATTTCTCCATTTATTGTAAATACTGACGGATAGTGGTATAACCTTTTTATAGACATCCATTCCTATTTGAATCAGCAAAAACAGGGTGGCGGACTGGACGTTGAGTGTCTTGCAACAGAAGAACCATTTATTGTGTTAAAAGTCTTAAAGTGAAATTTTTATATGCATGTGGAGTGGAAGAGCTACCAACACTCATCCAGTAATATGTGGAATGTCTTAGCAGAAGTGCAGTGAAGAAAGGGGTACTATACAGGAAAAAACTGAGTTTAAAAATATACTTGGTTTGTGGATGTGCAATTACTGATTGGAGAAGGTATTAGATGATTTGGATGTACATTGAAATTACAAGTTAAAAATTAAGTTATTGTTTCTAAAGCTGTGTTATGTGTGTAATTGTACATGAAAGAATTAATAAAAGTTTTGTAAATGGATATTTGTTTCTTATTTACTGCCCTGTCAAAAAAAATTCTTTAAAGGTGTACTGTCTACAATGATCCACAGTGTCCTTTCAATGGTTACAGTCCTGAGTTGTGGAACATAAGTTCTTAGAGTCTAGTACAACTCATTACTGACATGCTTGACTGTATCTTTTGGGTGCTCCCACCCCCTCTCCTATATTTTTTCACGACAAGAGGAATCTGAGGAGGAATGTATAGCTGCTGAAGATGTAGCAAGGCTTAGTTGATCATTGCTCTGGAGAACTACTTATCTCCCTTTCCCTATATTCTTACCATTAAAAATCTGTATCTGTCATATCTATCTTAAGTGCCAGATAAAAGAGATTAGGGGTACATTCAGAGTCATATAGATAATCAGTTTTCCTCGATCAGTGTGGAATAGGAAAGAAAGTCCATAACACCACTATACGATGTATCCCATGCACTGCACAGTTGCTTGCGGAATATGTGTTTAGATTTATGCGGATCGCAGATGATGCTGTTTACGATAGGAGGGGCACAATGTTAGTAAGCTGTAGCAATTTACAGGAGGACCTGCGAAGGACTGACGACTGGTGCCTGGCATGGGAGCGTAAATGAATGGAACAAAATGCATATAAAAAACCAAAGAGAACCAATACCGCTCTGTTACGTTACTGAAAACAAATCCTTAGAAACAGTAGTAATCATACAACACCTGGAAATAACCATCCAGGGAGTTGTCAATTGTAATGAGAATATAAAACGACAGCATATGCAATGGCGACAAGAAATCTTTACGAAATGTTATCCATCCGTGGAGGAGGCGGTTTAAAAAGACATGCTTGACTGACTTTTTTAATATTTCTCGTCAGCCTGTGGCTTACCATGTCAGACTAATAAAAGATGTAGGCAAGAATGAATAGCGATGTGTTTTGTCTAGAGTTCGTTCAATCGATGCAAGAAGTATAGCTAACTCCAGCTGTAGGCGGCACAAGAGAGGCGGTATATACCAAAATTCGGAGGGTGTATTTTGTGGGTAGCTGTCTATTTCCTCCAACGCGTGCCTCGTGAAACGAGCATGGCGACAAATAAAATGGTGTGCAAATGCTGTATGTATGATTTTTGGAATGAACAATACAATTGCCTAAGAATAACATAAGCGAACATGGTTCAGAGGAAATCTGTATTGTACGCTCTGTATTGTGATATAATCAGACATTGGGTGCAGTGGGGCTTTGGAATGAACTTGAGTAGGTCCTTATTAAAGAAATTTCTTGTAGGTTCCTGGAGGGTGCTCAGCAGGCTTTTTAGCGATTCTTTTTCTGCCCTATATTCGTAACGAGCAACGGAATAGTTAATGTCTGTACGTGTTCTAATCTCTGTTATATTATTCTCATGGTGCCATCTGATACTTATGATGGTGGCTGTAGAATTAACGCAAAATCTACTTAAAATGCCCATTCCCTAAAATTACCTCCAAGGTTTTGCCTGCACGTATACTGTACACACCACCTCATCCTCCTCTCCACCTCTGTATCCGTCTCTTCCGCCCTCTTTCCGTCCACCTCATTCTCCCACCTCCGTCTACTCCTTCCCATCTGTCTATCTCTTCTCTCTCTCTCTCTCTCTCTCTCTCTCTCTCTCTCTCTCTCTCTCTTACCCTCTCATGTCCTCCACTCCCTCTCTATTTCCTCCACACACTATTTTCCTTCTCCTCCCTCTGACCATATCCTCCTCCTCCTCCTCTCTCTTTTGATCTCTGCCCCCTCCCCTCTTCCTTCTGCACCTCCTGACCAATCCTCTATACTTTTCAGCAGCCTCCTGTATCTCTCACTTCGCTCCTCTTTCGGATCCCTCTTCCACCTTGCCCTCTACTCATCTGAACCTGTCCTCAGCAGTGCTAATCTGCCAACGTAGCCCCTACAATACAGTTTGATAAAGCAGGCTACACGTCATTTGTTTACCCCTGGCATACAAGCTGCAATGCAAAACAGATCAATGGAACAGGCCAATACTATTTCAACTCACCTGTCACGCAGGACATTCTCCATGTGTGGGCCAGGTAAATCATTTCTTGTAATCGACATGTAGGCTGTCCTGCAAACCAGGTTAATTTGGCAGTCAGATGCTATTCCCACACATGTCTGCAATACAGGGCAGCATGTATTCCAATGGCTGCGAAAACCACACTTTTCCCATTCGTCCCTCACATTGTAGCTAGGAGGTTATTAACCACACAGTGCCGATATTCATGACGTCTGCTGTTCATGTGCCAAATTTGGTTGAAACAAATTGAGCGGTTTGGGACGAGACCTTGTATAAACATACACATCTACCACCTGCCTTTCAAAGTAATAAAGGTGAAAGTTGCTTTATATCTCAAAGAAAATAGTTTTAACGGCACATTATTTAAAGTCACGTATACTGGAAAGGGCAGTACCATATAGCATAAAACTAAATGGAAACTGACGAGCAAAGAGCCGGTGCTTTCATTTTTGGTGTACATCTATTGCATCTTCTACATGTTTGGGCAGTAAAATTTAGTCTTTGGCTTGCCATTCCACATGAATGATGTATAGGGTAGTCACACTTTTCCTGTGTATATACGGATGTTGTTTAGGACAGTGATTACTAACTGAAAACGAGGGATATTGCACATTAGGCATGTTGAGAAAAGAATTACGAATGCCATTGATCGAAGCGAGAACGTCCCTGTTTACGTGTAGTGTGTTACTGTGATGTGATCATTACTCATTTAATATTGAGAATGTGAAAGGTAGTCCTGTGGACTAAAAAGCCAACTGATTGCCCCATTGCTACTGGGTGGATCGTGTGTTTGCATGCAGTAGCCTGCCGTGTTCCTGTCATTGGCCTAGCAATCGTCTAGCTGCGGTTACTGCAGAAGGATGAGATTCATGGTGACGGCAGCTAGCCGCAGTGCAGGGTGAATTTAGACCAAATATTGCTGACCATGGAACTAACTCACCCACACCTTTATGGTGATCTATAATAACGATGTCGTTATCGCTCCTGTACCATGCTAGTGGAGGTAGTACATGCGTGGGATATTGGTGCAATTTATTGATGTCTTGTGTATGTGTACATAATTGCCTATACAATAGCTTCTACTTGGATTTCCCACCGTTATTTACAGCTCTATTATAATGTAATAATATTGGACTCCTCTAAGGCAACCTAATATTGATGTATATAGTGCACATTTTTGACCTTGTAGTCATTGTAATATTATTTGAGAAGTATGTTGTTTACACAATTTTGTGTAAAAAATATATATCCTTGACTCTGATATTTCTTTGATATTGTACCAGAGGTATTTGTGCCTTTGACTTTCAAGTGAGGTAATGCCATTTGGCGCCATTTTTAAGCATCATTATAATACTTTGTTGTGACAGGCTGGAAAGAAGGGAAGGGAGATGCTGGACATGTAGCACAATTAAGCTAGCTCCACCATATTGCGATTTTTAAAATTTCCTACTGATTGTTAAATTTCCCACCATTTTCGTTTTTTTTTTAATTTCCTGCCGTTTTATAATCCTGCTTCCGCCCCTTTTTGAGTTTTAAATTTCCTGCCATTTTACGTTTATGGCAAGCGCTCTATTTTGAATTTCCCGCCAATTATTTTGAACTTTGAGCAACCCAACATCTGCGATTTTTAGTTTCTCGCCTAGAGCGATACTTCATGGCTGTGGCGCCAACTAGGTACAGAAACGGGAGCTGTGTGCTAAATATTTGGCATCTATACTACTCACCAAGTTTCAAAATTAATAAGTTTTTTCTAATTTTTCTATAAGTAATCCCAAAGTATGTTCATTCAAAATGAATGTAGGTACAAACAATAAAGCATAAACAGTTACCATGCTGTTAACAAGTAAAACGTGAATATACTATATTAAGTGCAATTGGTTAGTCTTCATATATACAGCTTGAACATCAATAAAACTGACAAACTGCAGGGACGGATTTCTGACTGGAAATGGAGGGGAAAAGGTCCTGTGAACATGTGTCTGGAAATGCATCGTGGCCACAGTAGATGGCGTTGTCTAATGACAGTTCCTGAGACAACGTGTCATGTGCTCCTTGTGTGTTGAAGACTGTGTGATTTACGCAGAGTGCTGTAAGCAGCAGAATGGTCCGGTATTCACGTAGAGAACAAGCTGGGTTGGTGTTTGTGTACAGCCAAGTAGATGGAAACATGATGTGGAAACAGATACCAACCACATCACACAACATTTCAAGCCCTCTTTGGGCCTTTGAGTGATCATCGATCCTTTCAGACAGACGAACGTGCAGGGAGGCATTGGACTGCGTATTTTGATGCAATGTACTGTTTTCTACAATTATCTCCTCACAGCTTGATAATATTCATGCGTCAATGTACCAACAAACGTTTCGTTTGTTACGAAAAAGTAAAAATAACACCACTGAAGACACTGATCCAGACAAAATAATATGTAGATTGGTTGCTTGCTTGTGATGAGTTATAATACGCTACCCAATATTTCAGATTATCGGTCTCATGATAAATACCGAGTGACCAAAAAGTCAGTATAAATTTGAAAACTTATTAAACCACGAAATAATGTAGATAGAAAGGCAAAAATTGACACACATGCTTGGAATGATATGGGGTTTTATTAGAAGCAAAAAACCACCCCATATTGCTAGACGCGTGAAAGATCTCTTGCGCGCGTCGTTTGGTGATGATCGTGTGCTCAGCCGCCACTTTCGTCATGCTTGGCCTCCCAGGTCCCTAGACCCCAGTCCGTGCGATTATTGGCTTTGGGGTTACCTGAAGTCTCAAGTGTATCGTGGTCGACCGACATCTCTAGGGATGCTGAAAGACAACATCCGACGCCAATGCCTCACCATAACTCCGGACAGCTTTACAGTGCTGTTCACAACATTATTCCTCGACTACAGCTACTGTTCAGGAATGATGGAGGACCTATTGAGCATTTCCTGTAAAGAACATCATATTTGCTTTGTCTTACTTTGTTATGCTAATTACTGCTATTCTGATCAGATGAAGCGACATCTGTCGGAATTTTTGAACTTTTGTTCAAAATGGTTCAAATGGTTCAAATGGCTCTGAGCACTATGGGACTTAACAGCTGTGGTCATCAGTCCCCTAGAACTTAGAACTACTTAAACCTAACTAACCTAAGGACACCACACACATCCATGCCCGAGGCAGGATTCGAACCTGCGACCGTAGCAGTCGCGCGGTTCAGGACTGCGCGCCTAGAACCGCGAGACCACCGCGGCCGGCTGAACTTTTTTTTTAATTTTTTATTTAATTTTATTTTTTTTTGTTCTAATAAACCCCCATGTCATTCCAAATTTCTACATTTCTATCTACATTATTCCGTGATTTATTCAGTTTTCAAATTTATACTGACTTTTTGATCACCCAGTACGTGCGTAATGAGGGAACAAATGTGTAAATTACGGGAAACGTGTTCTAACTTTTGCTGTCGAAGTTACGTTTCACTGGTCCCCAACAACCTGCAGGCTCTTCAAAAACGTATACCGATGACGTTATCCGCTTGTCTCGATCACACCTTTTGTAGGGTAAGGGAAGAGAGCTGCTATCAGAGTATAGATGAGTTTATGCCAAAATACAAAGGGAAATCTGCTCTCAGGTAACCTATTGAAGGAGGTATAAAAATTCGAGATCGTTGTGACGCTTTAACTGAATACACGTATAATGTCAATGTTTATGCGGATTAAACAACCAGGTAAACTGACGCCAGAACAAAAGGGAACTGACATATATTGAAACTATAAAATAGTGCATTGATAATGGCTAGGCATTAGCCGAAATCAGGATTTGCCAAATAAAAGCTACAAAAAAAGGACGCCTGATTGCTGCACTTTATAATTTATAAATTTATAAATTTGGTAAAAGGTTACCAGGGAAGACTCACTTGGGAAGGGAGTTTTCTTGACACTGTCAAATACAGTCAGAAAGGAAGAGGTCATACTTTTTATTGACAGCTGTTCCACAAGCGTCAATTTACTGAATATTATCAAATTAGCTTCAGTGAGCACTGCCCTCAGATATCAAAGTTCCGAAGAAATCTGGAAAGAGTGGGCTGCGAATTTATTGTGAACAGACAACAGACATTAGCAGCAAGATGGCAAGATAGTGAACCAGTAGTTGTTCCAAGCATTTGTCGAGAGCCTACATTAGGCAAAGGTAATCCCAAGCAAAATGATGAAACTAAGGCAAAAGTGTTATCCCCAAACCCGATCTGTTTCTATAGTAAGACTATGGGAGCTGTTGATTTTGGTTTGTATGACTCTGATCGATGCTTTAACAACTGGTGGGAGAAAGTACTCTACAAAGTGTCGACGGTGTCTGTTGTTAATGTGTGGGTACTGTTTAGATACGCAAATATTAAACATGAAGCATCGTAAAACATCAGGTAGCAAGTGCTTAAGCCTTACTCTAACGATTCACTTTTGGTGGCCACAGGCATGACAAAGGACATTCGTTAAGTAGCTTTACATTTGAGAACCATTTCACTCATACATTTTAATTCTGTCATAGATCGCTTACATGCTGAATTTTTAATATTATATATATGAATTTCATATAATAGACTAAAACCGTCAATCATACAAGTGACATTTAACCGCAACGATGGGCAAATGGTTTACGCTCTCACTATGGACAACATAAGTGTCGGAAAACGCTCTGAAAACATGCAAGAACCACCTGCGTGCTACCCTTATCATCCAGCAAAGTAAATTCCACTTGTCGAAAGGGTACATATTAATTGCAACGAAACAATATAAATCAGAAAACGAAGCAACTTTACTGAAGCCTAACTGTTAAAAAAAATAGCAAGTTAGTAAGTTAGGGGAACTCATTTCTCAAGACATCCCTACTCCGCAGGGCAGCAGCATTCAGGTGAATGCTTGTCATGATTATCCTCGTGAAAGAATGCAGCGGAGAGCTCACCTGATGGTCTTAAGAATTCCTTTACTTTTCGCATCGTATATTCCTCAGCGATTCTTTTCTGGGGGTACAAGCTCAGCGTCACAACTTAAGTTGACACCAAACTTCCAGTTCAGTCACTGTTACGTATCACGAATAGCATTAAGGACGCCTTTGGCTCTTTTGCATTCGTTCGAACTATCAGCCAGGCCTTAGAACCCTCACGCTCTTAGAGAAATTGATCAGCAACAGAAATTGCAGGGTGTATATCGATAAATAGTAACAGTTTGTTCTATTTTGAACAACTGACAATTGAACGACTTCATCAAATGACAGAAGTGTGCGTCGCTTCAAAACTTTTCGGATAATCTTGAACCATCATATGACCAAGACTCCACAGCTGCTACAAACAGTAGAGGCTGTAGGAGACAGGTGAAGCATCCGGGTCCACTATCTCACACAGCTGAAGATCCGGTTCAGATATTACTTTGATAAGGAGGAAAATGTACCTCTGAGATGTAAGCCGTGTGCAGTGATGCGTCACACGTTTGATATCAGAGTGCTTGGATTGGCTCCTGACACCTTGCTCTGCGCTTATCGTCGCTGGTATTAAAGCAGTGAGACGGCTACCCGTCACTCTGCGAGTCAGTGTGGCTCAACATGGAACGAATGTGCAGCACGGTGACCGTCAGCATCCCCCAGGGTGCGCTCAGAGGCCGCAGGCTCAAGACAGCCTCCGGCAGAACCTACTGCAGCTTCCAGGGTATCCCTTATGCCAAGCCACCAGTCGGGCCGCTCAGGTTCAAGGTCAGTCGAAACACTTCCCATAATCAAAGTTGTGTCTTACAAGGAAACACTGAATTGAGCTTGAGGTTGATATTGGGGTCATTCAAGACAAATGGAAACGCACAGCGCAAAAAGTAGGGAAAAATGTGGCACTGCTGACTGAGAGAACCCAAGCGGTAAGTAAAACAGTCGCACAAAGGCTCAACATCCTTGAGAACTGTGAGGCTCACGTCTGAAGTACGAGCAAGTAGGTGACCATGATAACTGCGTGTGTAGTCAGTAGTCTTGATCGGTAGTCGCACCCAACTTACACACCCGATGGATGGATCACAACAGAGTGCGTTATACTCTCAGTCCCTGAAACATTAATTTAAGATAAGGGCGTAAAATCGCTTTTGAGGAACTTCAGACCACCATGTCTTCCTCCCTAAGCAAATATTCTTCTATTGCGAGGAATACCGCCGAGTAGGGCAACCACAAATATTCAGGTAGCAAAACGATAGTGTGATGAAGGAATTGAAAGTAGCCGTGCTCAACAAACCAACTCAGTCATCTATTACGTCGTTCGAAACTAAAAGGCCGGCCGGAGTGGCCGAGCGGCTCTAGGCGCTTCAGTCTGGAACCGGGTGACCCCTACGGTCGCAGGTTCGAATCCTGCCTCGGGCATGGATGTGTGTGATGTCCTTAGGTTAGTTAGGTTTAAGTCGTTCTAAGTTCTAGGGGACTGATGACCTCAGCTGTTAAGTCCCATAGTGCTCAGAACCATCTGAACCATTTGAAACTAAAAGGCTCTTCCTTTGTTTTCGAAAATAGGTTAACAGTTAGTTACGACATTTATATTTTACGACCGATATTGGTGAGCTTGTTTACGATTAAGTAAACGTATTGATTGGTGGCAGAGCACTGCTAGCTTGAAGGGGGAAACCAGATTGCGCTTTTATTGGCCCGCTAGATGGCGCTGCCATAGGTCAAACGGATATCAACTGCGTTTTTTTAAAATAGGAACCCCCATTTTTATTGCATATTCGTATAGTACGTAGAGAATATAAGAATGTTTTAGTTGGACCACTTTTTTCGCTTTGTGATAGATGGCGCTGTAATAGTCACAAACGTATAAGTACGTGGTATCTCGTAACATTCCGCCAGTGCGGACGGTATTTGCTTCGTGATACATTACCCGTGTTAAAATGGACCGTTTACCAATTGCGGAAAATGTCCATATCGTGTTGATGTATGACTATTGTGATCAAAATTGCCAGCGGGCCTGTGCAATGTATGCTGCTCGGTATCCTGGCCGACAGCATCCACATGTCCGGACCGTTCGTTGGATAGTTACGTTATTTAAGGGAAACGGAGGTGTTCAGCCACATGGGAAACGTGGCTGCTACAAATGATGATGCCCAAGTAGGTGTTTTAGCTGCTGTCGCGGCTAATCCTCGCATCAGTAGCAGACAAATTGCGCGAGCATTGGGAATCTCAAAAACGTCGGTGTTGAGAATGCTACATCAACATCGATTGCACCCGTACCGTATTTCTATGCACCAGGAATTGCAGGAATTGCATGGCTCTGAGCACTATGGGACTTAACAGCTGTGGTCATCAGTCCCCTAGAACTTAGAACTACTTAAACCTAACTAACCTAAGGACACCACACACATCCATGCCCGAGGCAGGATTCGAACCTGCGACCGTAGCAGTCGCGCGGTTCAGGACTGCGCGCCTAGAACCGCGAGACCACCGCGGCCGGCTGAACTTTTTTTTATTTTTTATTTAATTTAATTTTTTTTTTTTGTTCTAATAAAACCCCATGTCATTCCAAATTTCTACATTTCTATCTACATTATTCCGTGATTTATTCAGTTTTCAAATTTATACTGACTTTTTGATCACCCAGTACGTGCGTAATGAGGGAACAAATGTGTAAATTACGGGAAACGTGTTCTAACTTTTGCTGTCGAAGTTATGTTTCACTGGTCCCCAACAACCTGCAGGCTCTTCAAAAACATATACCGATGACGTTATCCGCTTGTCTCGATCACACCTTTTGTAGGGGAAGGGAAGAGAGCTGCTATCAGAGTATAGATGAGTTTATGCCAAACTACAAAGGGAAATCTGCTCTCAGGTAACCTATTGAAGGAGGTATAAAAATTCGAGATCGTTGTGACGCTTTAACTGAATACACGTATAATGTCAATGTTTATGCGGATTGAACAACCAGGTAAACTGACGCCAGAACAAAAGGGAACTGACATATATTGAAACTATAAAATAGTGCATTGATAATGGCTAGGCATTAGCCGAAATCTGGATTTGCCAAATAAAAGCTACAAAAAAAGGACGCCTGATTGCTGCACTTTATAATTTATAAATTTATAAATTTGGTAAAAGGTTACCAGGGAAGACTCACTTGGGAAGGGAGTTTTCTTGACACTGTCAAATACAGTCAGAAAGGAAGAGGTCATACTTTTTATTGACAGCTGTTCCACAAGCGTCAATTTACTGAATATTATCAAATTAGCTTCAGTGATCACTGCCCTCAGATATCAAAGTTCCGAAGAAAACTGGAAAGAGTGGGCTGCGAATTTATTGTGAACAGACAACAGACATTAGCAGCAAGATGGCAAGATAGTGAACCAGTAGTTGTTCCAAGCATTTGTCGAGAGCCTACATTAGGCAAAGGTAATCCCAAGCAAAATGATGAAACTAAGGCAAAAGTGTTATCCCCAAACCCGATCTGTTTCTATAGTAAGACTATGGGAGCTGTTGATTTTGGTTTGTATGACTCTGATCGATACTTTAACAACTGGTGGGAGAAAGTACTCTACAAAGTGTCGACGGTGTCTGTTGTTATGTGTAGGTACTGTTTAGATACGCAAATATTAGACATGAAGCATCGTAAAACATCAGGTAGCAAGTGCTTAAGCCTTACTCTAACGATTCACCTTTGGTGGCCACAGGCATGACAAAGGACATTCGTTAAGTAGCTTTACATTTGAGAACCGTTTCACTCATACATTTCAATTCTGTCATAGATCGCTTACATGCTGAATTTTTAATATTATATATATGAATTTCATATAATAGACTAAAACCGTCAATCATACAAGTGACATTTAACCGCAACGATGGGCAAATGGTTTACGCTCTCACTATGGACAACATAAGTGTCGGAAAACGCTCTGAAAACATGCAAGAACCACCTGCGTACTACCCTTATCATCCAGCAAAGTAAATTCCACTTGTTGAAAGGGTACATATTAATTGCAACGAAACAATATAAATCAGAAAACGAAGCAACTTTACTGAAGCCTAACTGTTAAAAAAAATAGCAAGTTAGTAAGTTAGGGGAACTCATTTCTCAAGACATCCCTACTCCGCAGGGCAGCAGCATTCAGGTGAATGCTTGTCATGATTATCCTCGTGAAAGAATGCAGCGGAGAGCTCACCTGATGGTCTTAAGAATTCCTTTACTTTTCGCATCGTATATTCCTCAGCGATTCTTTTCTGGGGGTACAAGCTCAGCGTCACAACTTAAGTTGACACCAAACTTCCAGTTCAGTCACTGTTACGTATCACGAATAGCATTAAGGACGCCTTTGGCTCTTTTGCATTCGTTCGAACTATCAGCCAGGCCTAAGAACCCTCACGCTCTTAGAGAAATTGATCAGCAACAGAAATTGCAGGGTGTATATCGATAAATAGTAACAGTTTGTTCTATTTTGAACAACTGACAATTGAACGACTTCATCAAATGACAGAAGTGTGCGTCGCTTCAAAACTTTTCGGATAATCTTGAACCATCATATGACCAAGACTCCACAGCTGCTACAAACAGTAGAGGCTGTAGGAGACAGGTGAAGCATCCGGGTCCACTATCTCACACAGCTGAAGATCCGGTTCAGATATTACTTTGATAAGGAGGAAAATGTACCTCTGAGATGTAAGCCGTGTGCAGGGATGCGTCACACGTTTGATATCAGAGTGCTTGGATTGGCTCCTGACACCTTGCTCTGCGCTTATCGTCGCTGGTATTAAAGCAGTGAGACGGCTACCCGTCACTCTGCGAGTCAGTGTGGCTCAACATGGAACGAATGGGCAGCACGGTGACCGTCAGCATCCCCCAGGGTGCGCTCAGAGGCCGCAGGCTCAAGACAGCCTCCGGCAGAACCTACTGCAGCTTCCAGGGTATCCCTTATGCCAAGCCACCAGTCGGGCCGCTCAGGTTCAAGGTCAGTCGAAACACTTCCTATAATCAAAGTTGTGTCTTACAAGGAAACACTGAATTGAGCTTGAGGTTGATATTGGGGTCATTCAAGACAAATGGAAACGCACAGCGCAAAAAGTAGGGAAAAATGTGGCACTGCTGACTGAGAGAACCCAAGCGGTAAGTAAAACAGTCGCACAAAGGCTCAACATCCTTGAGAACTGTGAGGCTCACGTCTGAAGTACGAGCAAGTAGGTGACCATGATAACTGCGTGTGTAGTCAGTAGTCTTGATCGGTAGTCGCACCCAACTTACACACCCGATGGATGGATCACAACAGAGTGCGTTATACTCTCAGTCCCTGAAACATTAATTTAAGATAAGGGCGTAAAATCGCTTTTGAGGAACTTCAGACCACCATGTCTTCCTCCCTAAGCAAATATTCTTCTATTGCGAGGAATACCGCCGAGTAGGGCAACCACAAATATTCAGGTAGCAAAACGATAGTGTGATGAAGGAATTGAAAGTAGCCGTGCTCAACAAACCAACTCAGTCATCTATTACGTCGTTCGAAACTAAAAGGCCGGCCGGAGTGGCCGAGCGGTTCTAGGCGCTTCAGTCTGGAACCGCGTGACCCCTACGGTCGCAGGTTCGAATCCCGCCTCGGGCATGGATGTGTGTGATGTCCTTAGGTTAGTTAGGTTTAAGTCGTTCTAAGTTCTAGGGGACTGATGACCTCAGCTGTTAAGTCCCATAGTGCTCAGAACCATCTGAACCATTTGAAACTAAAAGGCTCTTCCTTTGTTTTCGAAAATAGGTTAACAGTTAGTTACGACATTTATATTTTACGACCGATATTGGTGAGCTTGTTTGCGATTAAGTAAACGTATTGATTGGTGGCAGAGCACTGCTAGCTTGAAGGGGGAAACCAGATTGCGCTTTTATTGGCCCGCTAGATGGCGCTGCCATAGGTCAAACGGATATCAACTGCGTTTTTTTTAAATAGGAACCCCCATTTTTATTGCATATTCGTATAGTACGTAGAGAATATAAGAATGTTTTAGTTGGACCACTTTTTTCGCTTTGTGATAGATGGCGCTGTAATAGTCACAAACGTATAAGTACGTGGTATCTCGTAACATTCCGCCAGTGCGGACGGTATTTGCTTTCGTGATACATTACCCGTGTTAAAATGGACCGTTTACCAATTGCGGAAAATGTCCATATCGTGTTGATGTATGACTATTGTGATCAAAATTGCCAACGGGCCTGTGCAATGTATGCTGCTCGGTATCCTGGCCGACAGCATCCACATGTCCGGACCGTTCGTTGGATAGTTACGTTATTTAAGGGAAACGGAGGTGTTCAGCCACATGGGAAACGTGGCTGCTACAAATGATGATGCCCAAGTAGGTGTTTTAGCTGCTGTCGCGGCTAATCCTCGCATCAGTAGCAGACAAATTGCGCGAGCATTGGGAATCTCAAAAACGTCGGTGTTGAGAATGCTACATCAACATCGATTGCACCCGTACCGTATTTCTATGCACCAGGAATTGCAGGAATTGCATGGCTCTGAGCACTATGGGACTTAACAGCTGTGGTCATCAGTCCCCTAGAACTTAGAACTACTTAAACCTAACTAACCTAAGGACACCACACACATCCATGCCCGAGGCAGGATTCGAACCTGCGACCGTAGCAGTCGCGCGGTTCAGGACTGCGCGCCTAGAACCGCGAGACCACCGCGGCCGGCTGAACTTTTTTTTATTTTTTATTTTTTTTTTGTTCTAATAAAACCCCATGTCATTCCAAATTTCTACCTTTCTATCTACATTATTCCGTGATTTATTCAGTTTTCAAATTTATACTGACTTTTTGATCACCCAGTACGTGCGTAATGAGGGAACAAATGTGTAAATTACGGGAAACGTGTTCTAACTTTTGCTGTCGAAGTTATGTTTCACTGGTCCCCAATAACCTGCAGGCTCTTCAAAAACATATACCGATGACGTTATCCGCTTGTCTCGATCACACCTTTTGTAGGGGAAGGGAAGAGAGCTGCTATCAGAGTATAGATGAGTTTATGCCAAACTACAAAGGGAAATCTGCTCTCAGGTAACCTATTGAAGGAGGTATAAAAATTCGAGATCGTTGTGACGCTTTAACTGAATACACGTATAATGTCAATGTTTATGCGGATTGAACAACCAGGTAAACTGACGCCAGAACAAAAGGGAACTGACATATATTGAAACTATAAAATAGTGCATTGATAATGGCTAGGCATTAGCCGAAATCTGGATTTGCCAAATAAAAGCTACAAAAAAAGGACGCCTGATTGCTGCACTTTATAATTTATAAATTTATAAATTTGGTAAAAGGTTACCAGGGAAGACTCACTTGGGAAGGGAGTTTTCTTGACACTGTCAAATACAGTCAGAAAGGAAGAGGTCATACTTTTTATTGACAGCTGTTCCACAAGCGTCAATTTACTGAATATTATCAAATTAGCTTCAGTGAGCACTGCCCTCAGATATCAAAGTTCCGAAGAAAACTTGAAAAAGTGGGCTGCGAATTTATTGTGAACAGACAACAGACATTAGCAGCAAGATGGCAAGATAGTGAACCAGTAGTTGTTCCAAGCATTTGTCGAGAGCCTACATTAGGCAAAGGTAATCCCAAGCAAAATGATGAAACTAAGGCAAAAGTGTTATCCCCAAACCCGATCTGTTTCTATAGTAAGACTATGGGAGCTGTTGATTTTGGTTTGTATGACTCTGATCGATACTTTAACAACTGGTGGGAGAAAGTACTCTACAAAGTGTCGACGGTGTCTGTTGTTATGTGTAGGTACTGTTTAGATACGCAAATATTAGACATGAAGCATCGTAAAACATCAGGTAGCAAGTGCTTAAGCCTTACTCTAACGATTCACTTTTGGTGGCCACAGGCATGACAAAGGACATTCGTTAAGTAGCTTTACATTTGAGAACCATTTCACTCATACATTTTAATTCTGTCATAGATCGCTTACATGCTGAATTTTTAATATTATATATATGAATTTCATATAATAGACTAAAACCGTCAATCATACAAGTGACATTTAACCGCAACGATGGGCAAATGGTTTACGCTCTCACTATGGACAACATAAGTGTCGGAAAACGCTCTGAAAACATGCAAGAACCACCTGCGTGCTACCCTTATCATCCAGCAAAGTAAATTCCACTTGTTGAAAGGGTACATATTAATTGCAACGAAACAATATAAATCAGAAAACGAAGCAACTTTACTGAAGCCTAACTGTTAAAAAAAATAGCAAGTTAGTAAGTTAGGGGAACTCATTTCTCAAGACATCCCTACTCCGCAGGGCAGCAGCATTCAGGTGAATGCTTGTCATGATTATCCTCGTGAAAGAATGCAGCGGAGAGCTCACCTGATGGTCTTAAGAATTCCTTTACTTTTCGCATCGTATATTCCTCAGCGATTCTTTTCTGGAGGTACAAGCTCAGCGTCACAACTTAAGTTGACACCAAACTTCCAGTTCAGTCACTGTTACGTATCACGAATAGCATTAAGGACGCCTTTGGCTCTTTTGCATTCGTTCGAACTATCAGCCAGGCCTTAGAACCCTCACGCTCTTAGAGAAATTGATCAGCAACAGAAATTGCAGGGTGTATATCGATAAATAGTAACAGTTTGTTCTATTTTGAACAACTGACAATTGAACGACTTCATCAAATGACAGAAGTGTGCGTCGCTTCAAAACTTTTCGGATAATCTTGAACCATCATATGACCAAGACTCCACAGCTGCTACAAACAGTAGAGGCTGTAGGAGACAGGTGAAGCATCCGGGTCCACTATCTCACACAGCTGAAGATCCGGTTCAGATATTACTTTGATAAGGAGGAAAATGTACCTCTGAGATGTAAGCCGTGTGCAGGGATGCGTCACACGTTTGATATCAGAGTGCTTGGATTGGCTCCTGACACCTTGCTCTGCGCTTATCGTCGCTGGTATTAAAGCAGTGAGACGGCTACCCGTCACTCTGCGAGTCAGTGTGGCTCAACATGGAACGAATGGGCAGCGCGGTGACCGTCAGCATCCCCCAGGGTGCGCTCAGAGGCCGCAGGCTCAAGACAGCCTCCGGCAGAACCTACTGCAGCTTCCAGGGTATCCCTTATGCCAAGCCACCAGTCGGGCCGCTCAGGTTCAAGGTCAGTCGAAACACTTCCTATAATCAAAGTTGTGTCTTACAAGGAAACACTGAATTGAGCTTGAGGTTGATATTGGGGTCATTCAAGACAAATGGAAACGCACAGCGCAAAAAGTAGGGAAAAATGTGGCACTGCTGACTGAGAGAACCCAAGCGGTAAGTAAAACAGTCGCACAAAGGCTCAACATCCTTGAGAACTGTGAGGCTCACGTCTGAAGTACGAGCAAGTAGGTGACCATGATAACTGCGTGTGTAGTCAGTAGTCTTGATCGGTAGTCGCACCCAACTTACACACCCGATGGACGGATCACAACAGAGTGCGTTATACTCTCAGTCCCTGAAACATTAATTTAAGATAAGGGCGTAAAATCGCTTTTGAGGAACTTCAGACCACCATGTCTTCCTCCCTAAGCAAATATTCTTCTATTGCGAGGAATACCGCCGAGTAGGGCAACCACAAATATTCAGGTAGCAAAACGATAGTGTGATGAAGGAATTGAAAGTAGCCGTGCTCAACAAACCAACTCAGTCATCTATTACGTCGTTCGAAACTAAAAGGCCGGCCGGAGTGGCCGAGCGGTTCTAGGCGCTTCAGTCTGGAACCGCGTGACCCCTACGGTCGCAGGTTCGAATCCTGCCTCGGGCATGGATGTGTGTGATGTCCTTAGGTTAGTTAGGTTTAAGTCGTTCTAAGTTCTAGGGGACTGATGACCTCAGCTGTTAAGTCCCATAGTGCTCAGAACCATCTGAACCATTTGAAACTAAAAAGCTCTTCCTTTGTTTTCGAAAATAGGTTAACAGTTAGTTACGACACTTATATGTTACGACCGATATTGGTGAGCTTGTTTACGATTAAGTAAACGTATTGATTGGTGGCAGAGCACTGCTAGCTTGAAGGGGGAAACCAGATTGCGCTTTTATTGGCCCGCTAGATGGCGCTGCCATAGGTCAAACGGATATCAACTGCGTTTTTTTAAAATAGGAACCCCCATTTTTATTGCATATTCGTATAGTACGTAGAGAATATAAGAATGTTTTAGTTGGACCACTTTTTTCGCTTTGTGATAGATGGCGCTGTAATAGTCACAAACGTATAAGTACGTGGTATCTCGTAACATTCCGCCAGTGCGGACGGTATTTGCTTCGTGATACATTACCCGTGTTAAAATGGACCGTTTACCAATTGCGGAAAATGTCCATATCGTGTTGATGTATGACTATTGTGATCAAAATTGCCAACGGGCCTGTGCAATGTATGCTGCTCGGTATCCTGGCCGACAGCATCCACATGTCCGGACCGTTCGTTGGATAGTTACGTTATTTAAGGGAAACGGAGGTGTTCAGCCACATGGGAAACGTGGCTGCTACAAATGATGATGCCCAAGTAGGTGTTTTAGCTGCTGTCGCGGCTAATCCTCGCATCAGTAGCAGACAAATTGCGCGAGCATTGGGAATCTCAAAAACGTCGGTGTTGAGAATGCTACATCAACATCGATTGCACCCGTACCGTATTTCTATGCACCAGGAATTGCATGGTGACGACTTTGAACGTCGTGTACAGTTCTGCCACTGGGCACAAGAGAAATTACGGGACGATGACAGATTTTTTGCACGCGTTGCATCTAGCGACGAAGAGTCATTCACCAACAGCGGTAACGTAAACCGGCATAATATTCACTATTGGGCAACGGAAAATCCACGATGGCTGCGACAAGTGGAATATCAGTGACTGTGGCGGGTTAATGTATGGTGCGGCATTATGGGAGAAAGGGTAATTGGCCCCCATTTTATCGATGGCAATCTAAAAGGTGCAATGTATGCTGATTTCCTACGTAATGTTCTACCTATGTTACTACAAGATGTTTCACGGCATGACAGAATGGCGATGTACTTGCAACATGATGGATGTCCGGCATATAGCTCGCGTGCGGTTGAAGCGGTATTGAATAGCATGACAGGTGGATTGGTCGTCGAAGCACCATACCATGGCCCGCACGTTCACCGGATCTGACGTCCCGGGATTTCTTTCTGTGGGGAAAGCTGAAGGATATTTGCTATCGTGATCCGCCGACAACGCCTAACAACATGCGTCAGCGCATTGTCAATGCATGTGCAAACATTACGGAAGGCGAACTACTCGCTGTTGAGAGGAATGTCGTTACGTTTATTGCCAAATGCAACTGGACCAGCTCGTCCGATTCATCAACTGGGGACGACACGATTGAGATGCGTCCGCACGTTAATGGCGAAGTTGGTGGAGCACCATCACGCAGCAGCCACATAACCCTTCGAATCATCAATGGCATTTCTTCCAGCGGGAGAGGCATAGTCAGCCGCTGGAAATGCCGATAGTTCTCTGCCTGTTAGGTGACGTGGAAGAAAGGTAGTCCCAAAATACGGTCATCAATTATCTCGGCCCACAGTTTCCGACCACACCGATGATGATGATGATGCGCTGTCACTATGCCACGGGGGTTCTGCATATTATCCCATAGATGACTGTTATGAATGTTGAAGGTACCACTTTGGTAGAGGTGGCCTGATCTGCGACTTGGATGGATGACACAAATCGCGGAATCGTGGTTTCCTGGTGAACATACCAGTTACAAAACTAATTTTGATATGGGAAGTCTGTCGCTAGTAACTCTGCATATCCTGTAAGTGATAAGGGTAGTAACAATTGTAGTGGAGAACTGTCCACACGGTCGTCTGGATTACGCTGTGTTGGCGGACGAACTTCCTGGTACTGACTTAGCTGCCGCCTTTCACTGTGTTAATCACATTTTTACCAAGTCTGGTGTACGAACATTTCAGATACGTCCTTCATGATTTCCTGCTTTCTGAAACGACCCTGTCTTAGACGAACGGTGAAACACTACTGCAAATATTGAATGCTGTGGTGGTTGGCGTGAATAGGTCTCCTGATACAACCTTGCTGCCAGGCGCCAGTTTCCATTTGCCTTTCCGTAAGTAAACACCGCGTCGGCAAGCACTCGATTCGAATACGGAACCACTGTGTACAACGCGGTATCACATCCACTACAAGGTGAGTCAGCAAGAGAAGTGAACCGGACACAACATTACAAGTTACTATGCGAGGAGAGGGCACTAGGGCGTGACGCATGCAAAAAGTGTCACTCTCTAGAAGGAAACCATGTGTACTGTAACTGTGCCTGCGTGGTACAGCGCGTGTTACACCGCAGATTCTGTAACAAAGTATGATTGAATAATTGACCTATAGCATGGAAACCAGTCGTTTCCGGACATAAGTTCGTTATACCTTTTTTGTTCCGTATCCACTCATCGATCAGTCCCTAGAGTTTGTAAACCGTAAAAAAAAAAAATCGCCCTGTATAAATACGCGCCGCCACATGTCCGACGCCTTACAGGAGCCACCTAGGAAGTTGAGACCGAACTTCACAAATAACACACGGAATGGAGCATTAAATAAGGAATCCAAATTAAGCGTAGAGAAAGAACCGATATCAATAAAGTCTTATAAGGATGCAGATGTGAACCCCTATCAATCGGAAAAATACCGAACTAAACATTAAAATACTGCTACATGAAGTGGCAGTTATAGCTATGGTCACACGCATCTGATAAACCAAATAGGAAGCGCACCAGACGTATCCGTTCAAAGATCCAGAAAGGATATTGTGGAGCCGGCATACATTTTGAACGTAGCAACGGTCCGGCACCTGGCTGCTGGTCCGGTCAGTCGTTGAAGCACGCAACACGCTCCTTCCCTCAGTACGCCTCCCAATTCATCCAAAGGTTTCCAGCCGGCCACAACCGAGGTAATAATGGTTGGCAATACAGGAACTTGCCTGGGTGTCTCATACTGATATTGTTGGTACACTCAGAGCCGGTGACTGTTAACTACCAAAATTATACCTGCCATCAAATGATGGCGCAATACCCGCCCTCGCCGTCAGGTTTCTGCTCGGCCGCCTCACCACGAGCGAACCGTTTCACTTTGCCGGGCATCCGATTTCCGCACTTACCACATCCTCCCATGCCAAAGACGCTCTACTAGAGACTGTGTTTACATATTACCATCAGGAAACAAATACTGATGGGGTAAGAATCAGCAACCAGCAATTTAGGTGGAGGTGATAACGCGGAGAGAGGAGGGGGCAAGAAAACAAGGATAGACAGATTGAGCAAAGCGACTGACTCTGTCCGTGGACAGAGAGGGAAGGACGGTATGGTCACAGATATGAGGTAGGAGGAGATGGACACAGTCAGGGGAATGGGAAAATGGACACAGAAATGGAAGCAGAGGAGATGGACAGAGAGCGGTTCGAGTAGGAAATGGACATAGAAACGAAAGTGGAGGAGATGAACAGAGACAAGGAGAAGGAGGAGACTCAGAGAAGCTGGAGGAGGAGATGGGTAGACTGGGAGGAGCAAATAAACGAGAAGAGAAAGCGGAGATGGACTGAAAAATTGTAGGAGAGAACAGGGGTAGGAGGAGATGGACAGAGTGAAGTGGGAGGTGGAGATAAAGGGAGTGAAAAGGATGTAGAGGGGCAGGAGGAGATAGACGTGGGACGGATGAGACGGACAGACTAGGCAAGGAGCAGATGCACAGAAAGATTGAGGAGGAGCAGATGGGCAGAGAGATTGGGGAGGAGCAGAGGGACAGTGAAGGATGAAGCACGAGGTGGACAGAAAAGGCAGAGAAGGAGATAGACAGATAGGAAGGCGAAAGAATGGACAAATAGAGGGGGCAAGGAGGAGATGGGCTAATAGAATTGCAATGAATAAACACTCAGACAATGCCGGGGACTCAGCCAGTCTATGTGTAAAATGAAGTTCTTAGAGGTTGTGTAGTGAGGTGTCCTTATTCTACTCTCTTTGCGTTTCCCCACTCAGTATAACTATTATATGCTATCCTGTTATCTTTGTTTTTGCCCACTGAATGTAATTACGCATGTAATCTGTAGTAACTCATTTGACTTACAAGGAGACGACAAGGCACTCTCAGAAATTCGAGAGAAAATCGAATTTAAAATTTTGAAGTTTTCAGAGTGCATTTAGTACCTGAGAGTAAGGTCAATTTTGCGACTTACAGTATGGCTCTGTGGTGGACTGATCGTCACCTAAGTGGAACGACTGGATTCGATTTCCCGCCGATGAAAATTTGTAAACATAGTTGAATCGTAAAATGCATAATGACGAAAAATAGCAGTAGCGCTCGAGACTGGTAGTTGCCGGTAAGTATCTGGTTTCGGTCATTACTTCCTTTCGTTCCATTTTTTGTTTTGTTTTGTTGAGTTAACTTTAAGTATAAAATTCGTCAAATATATGGTAATTAACACGTATCTGATTGTCATGAAGCTTCCTGTTGAAAAAGAATCGTTCTTATTTCGTGACATAAAAGTCATTCGGAAACTTCGGTGTCGATCTTCTCTATTACTTTTTAGACAAGGATTTCTGGTCAGGTGAGTGTAGGGTAATATCAACAGGAGCAGAAAACTGTGTAACAGTAGTAGGATTCTTTAGGGATAGGAAGGTGGAGCAGAGGGTGTGTTACTGAGAACAGTTCAGTGACAGGGTCGTTCTTATCAGAATCGACAACACACCAATACCGGCAACGATAGTTCAGGTATACATGCCGAGGTCGCAAGCTGAATATGAAGAGATAGAGAAAGCGTATGAGGATATTCAAAGGGTAATGAAGTATGTAAAGGGGGATGAAAATCTAATAGTCATGGGGGACTGGACTGCAGTTGTAGGGGAACGAGTAGAAGAAAAGGTTACAAGATAATAGGGGTTTAGGGCAAGGAATGAGAGAAGAGAAAGATTAACTGAGTTCTGTAACAAGTTTCAGTTAGTAATAGAGAATACTCTGCTCAAGAATTACAAGAGGAGGAGATATGCTTAGAAAAGGCCAGGTGATACGGGAAGATTTCGGTTAGATTACATCATGGTCAGACAGAGATTCCTAAATCAGATACTGGATTGTAAGGCTCAGATCACAATATAGTAGTGATGAATAGCAGGCTGAAGTTGAAGACATTAGTCAGGAAGAATCAATACGCAAAGAAGTGGGATACGGAAGTACTAAGGAATGACGAGATACGTTTGAAGTTCTCTAAGGCTATAAATACAGCAATAAGGAATAACGCAGTAGGCACTACAGTTGAAGAGGAATGGTCATCTCTAAAAAGGGCCATCACAGAACTAGGGAAGGAAATCGTAGATACAAAGAAGACAACTGCGAAGAAATCAGGGGTAACAGAAGAAATACTTCAATTGATCAATGAAAAGAGGAAGTACAAAAATGTTCCGGGAAACTTAGGAATACAGAAACACAAGTGCTGAGTAATGAAATAAATAGGATGTGCAGGGAGGCTAAGACGACATGGCTGCAGGAAAAATGTGAATATATCGAAAAAGAAATGACTCTCGGAAGGACAAGCTCAGCATGCAGGAAAGTCAAAACAACCTTTGGTGACATTAAAGGCAAGGGTGGTAATATTAAGAGTGCAACGAGAATTCCACTGTTAAATATAGAGGAGAGAGCGGATAGATGAAAAGAATACATTGAAAGCCCCTATGAGGGGGAAGATATATCTGATGTGATGGAAAACGAAACAAGAGTGGATTTAGAAGAGATAGGGGATCCAATGTTAGAATAAGAGCTTTGGAGGAATTAAGGTCAAATAAGGCAGAGGAGATAAATAACATTCCATCAGAATGTTGTAAATCATTGGGGGAAGTGGCAACAACACGATTTTTCACATTGGTGTGTAGAATGTATGAGTCTGGTGACATACCATCCGACTTTCAGAAAAGCATCATCCACACAATTCGGAAGACGGCAAGAGCTGACAAGTGCAAGAATTATCGCGCATCCAAGTTGCTTACAAGATTAATATACAAAAGAATGGAAAAGAAATTTGAGGGTGCGCTATATGACGTTTAATTTGGCTTTAGGAAAGGTAAAGGCACGAGAGAGGCAATTCTGACTTTGCAGTTAATAATGGAAGCAAGACTAAAGAAAACACAATACACGTTCTTAGGATCTGTCGACCAGGAAAGGGCACCGACAATATAATATGGTGCAAGATGTTCGAAATTATGTGAAAAGTAGGGGTAATCTATAAGGAGAGACGGGTCATATACAATATGTACAACAGCCAGGATGGATTAATAAGAGTGAACGACCAACAACGAATGGTCGTATTACAAAGGGTGTAAGACAAGGATATAGTCTTTCGCCCCTACTGTTGAATCTGTACATCGAGGAAGCAATGATGGAAATAAAAGAAAGGTTCAGGATTGGAATTAAAATTCGAGGTGAAAGGGTATCAGGGATACGATTCGCTGATGACGTTACTATCCTGAGTGAAAATGAAGAAGAATTACATGATCTGCTGAACGGAATGGACAGTCTAATGACTACACAGTATGGACTGAGAGTAAATTGAAGGAAGACGAAGGTAATGAGAAGTAGTAGAAATAAGAACAGCGAGAAACTTGACGTCAGGGTTGATGGTCACGAAGTCAATGAAGTTAAGGAATTCTGCTACCTAGGCAGTAAAATAACCATTGACGGACGGAGAAAGGAGGACATCAACAGGAGACTAACTATGGCAAAAATGGCATTCCTCGCCAAGAGAGGTATACTAATATCAAATATCGGCCTGAATTCAAAGAACAAATTTCTGAGAATGTACTTCTGGCTTACAGCATTGTATGGTAGTGAAACATGGACTGTGGGAAAACTGGAACAGAAGAAAATAGAAGCATTTGAGATGTGGTCCTACAGACGAATCTTGAAAATTAGGTAGCCTGATAGGTTCTGCGCAGAATCGGGTGGAAAGAACTATGTGGAAGACACTGATAAGGACTGATAGGACATCTGTTAAGACATGAGGGAATGACTTCCATGGTACTAGAGGGAGCGGTAGAGGACAAAAACTGCAGAAGAAGACAAAGATGGGAATACATCCAGCAAATAACTGAGGACGTAGGTTGCAAGTGTTACTCGGAGATGAAGAGGCTTTCACAGAGAAAATTTCTTGGCGGGCAGCATCAAACCAGTGAGAAGGCTGATGACCAAAAGGAAACAAAGAAAAAAAATAGCGCCAAAAGGTACTGGCCCAGCGACAAGAGGCAGTTGAAGAAAGGGCCTAACACAGAGTAGTGTGTCAATCAGCCAGCAGTTACGATGCCCTATCGTGGTGCTGATTACAACATGGCCCAGAGACCACATTGGATGACAACATAAGGGGAAAAAGCAACGAGTGTAGCTCAGGAGTTTAGTAAGTTCAGAGCCTTGTTTCATATGGATGGGGGAGTGTTCAGAACAGCAGGCTTGCTCCCAAAATGAGAGGAGGTGGTGGACCACCGTGAACTGCAGCGGCAGATGACCACTTCTTTGAGTGCAATTGCTACTACATTTAACAGAACTGTAAGGCATACAATTTCGCACTTCACAGTTGCATGGCGACAGCATGAGGGTGGTCTGATTGTTCGACGACCAGTACGCCTACGTTGTGCTTTGTCGACACCAACATATAGGAGACACTCTTTGCCATGGTGCCAAGACCATAAGATCTGGACCAATGAGGATTTGGGTTGTGTGCTCTTCTCGGATAAGAGCAGATTCATTCTGAGTAGTGGTTTTTGAGATACGCACATATGGAGACAAATAAGAATACCTAATGCACTCAAGAGCACTGCCGAACATGATCGTTTTAGTGGTCCTGTTGTTATCATGTGAGTGCTTGGGCGTACTGACCTCTACATCTTAAAAAATGGCACGCTCGCAAGTCAACGTTCTTATGATACCATACTCCTTCCATAAGTGCGGTTTTTTAGGAGGGGCATTTGTACCTGATTTTATTTTTATGGATGACAAAGCACGATTGCATCAGTGAAGGACGAGGAGCTGACGAGACGACGAGAGGACAGTCACCGAATGGACTGGCCTGTCCATCGTTCCGAGTCGAATCTCATCGAGAACGTGTCGGACACGTTGGAGGGACGTATTTCAGCACGAACACATGCGCTAACTACCATCCATCAGTCGCTAACCACGCTAGTAGAGGAATGGGACGCCGTACGACAACAACTCCTGACCCACCTTGTGGCCAGCGTGGAGTCAGTCAGCAGAGCATGCATTGCTGTCCCTGGTGATCGCATACCCTGCTAAGAACCATGTCCGGCCTATTTCCGTGTCCAAATGACCATGATAAATCGCGGTGATTTCACTGTAATTTTTATTTTTGGATGAAAGTATCATTTCTGTGAGTCTCACTGTGTGTTTCTTTCAGTTGCCGTCCCTACCGGTCTCTGATAGTTCCTTCTATGTAAGGAACAAGTTCCGTAGAGTTATGTTGCTTGGCAATGACTCATTTAGTGAAAGATACTTTCCTCCTTAAATTTTGCACACCAATGTAGTATTGTCGCCGAATAGTTCGGTATTCGCTTCATAAACATTTTCTTTGCGTAGAGAGTGCCCAGGAAGTATCGACTTGAAGAGAAAGCCACTTCCAAAAGTGAAGACTCTTTCGAGTCTCAGAGTCAACAACGTGAATGTAACTGTTCTCCTGTCTCATTTGAGTTGTGCAAAATTTGCATAACAAAACACTGTGACTTGGTAACTTATTGTATTTGCAAGCAATTATAAAAAAACCATGGTAACAGTGATAAATGTTCTCAGTTATTGCAATAGTCGATAGGTATGTGAGCCATATATAGAAACACAGACCGTGAGGGATACCTTAAGGTTTAAGATTGCACTTTACAGAAAATGGATTTATTTTATAAAATTACACTCTGACAAAATTTTTTATTGAAAATAACAGTACACCGCATTAACTTCTAATATAAGACGTTTGTCCATCATTGTGATCACTGCGATAAATATTCACTCGAAAATATGAAATAACTGGCATTGATAAAATTCAATAAACATCAACTCACAAAATAATGGAATTGTACCAAAGAGCAAAGAATAATTTTCTGTGATTTTTTAAAAGTTTCTTATAGAAGTTATTAAAAATGAATGCCACATTAATCTATAATGAATAAACAAATATGCACCTCTAGAGCATATAATACTCGGTTTCCGCGTCAAGTATATTTTCAGATGTCATTTTAGAGGTTTCTTTAAAACTATAGATCAGCTGCGGGTTTCCGCTTGCCTTGTGGATTTTAGGTTAGATGTTCACAATCCGTCGCAAGAGTCCAGTATTAGTCGACCATAATAGCGGGGGCCGTCATCCCTACTCACCTCTTCTTCACAACTGCTATACTGTATCCTGCTTGAATCGCTCGCCACTTTCATCGGAAAGTACTCCGCAGTATTCAGAGAAGAAGTCCAGGTGGGTATACTGGAACTGTATTTCTAAAGATGTGTTACAGTCACGCTTCTCATAACATGGCAACGGAACACCGAAAGGCTGCTTAAAATTTGTTGCTCTTTCATGAAATGCTCGTACTGTGCCTACACGATCGAGACTATCATAAGAAAATTGATTCCTTTTGGTAAATATATTTGCTACAGAGTTAACTATTACCTTATAAACATAGATAAATAATCTTATGCCTATTTAACTGTCGCATCTGTTAATTTCCCCTTTTTTGAAAAGTGACTAGTAACTTAACATTTCTAGATTTAAGAAACATTAATGATTTGATAACGTAAGCTATAAATTTGTAGTACTATTTATTTCAGTAACGATTTTTCGTTTCAAAGTAGTTCCTTATTGATTACATTCACTCCTAGTGCTTTCATTTCTTCTGTTTAGTTAACTTTTTTCGAATTCTTCTACTCATAACTTGCCAAAGTGCGTGCCTGATATGGCTCCTTTTCTGATGGTTATCTCTCATTATCGTACCATAGATCACTATAATGGTGAATTCTCGTCCTTTGCAACTTTTTGATTTCTGTTTACATATTTTATTATTGCTTTCTTTCAGTCACCGGAACCACCAGAACCATGGAGCGGCATACGAAACGCAACAAAGGAAGGCAACATAGCCCCGCAGATAGACTTCCTTATGAGAAGCAAGACGGAATATGAAGGAGACGAAGACTGTCTGTACCTTAACGTTTACACTTCAAAGGTTGGTATTGGTTCAAATGGCTCTGAGCACTATGGGACTTAACTTCTGAGGTCATAGTCCCCTAGAACTCAGAACTACTTAAACCTAACTAATCTAAGGACATCACATCCATCCATGTCCGAGGCAGGATTCGAACCTGCGACCGTAGCGGTCGCGCGGTTCCAGACTGTAGCGCCTAGAACCGCTCAGCCACTCTGGCCGGCCAAAGGTTGGTATTAACTGCAGTAAACAACTCTGCGTGACCACTTTTGGTATGGAGATTTGCTTGCTATGTCCTTATCCGCTTGGTCTATATTTTATCGATTTTACATCTGACTTTATTTATCCTCCTCCTGGCTGACCCTATCCCTCCAGTCTCTTTCTTTCCCTACTACTGTGTATCGCAATTGATTCTGCAGCAGCTTTCACCCACTGTGAACTGTTTCCGAAATTTGTGATTGGAGTAACAATTAATTTAAAATATCTTGTTTCGCAACTTACATTCAATCAATCTCTCCCTATCGTTACGAAGTATTGAAAACATGTAAATCTATCTGTCTCTCTCTTCCTTATGCATCTACTTCATTGTTCCGTAAAGGACGCGATGTTTCTATGACTCGATTTGCATCTTCCCTGTATCCACACATTCCGTATTACTCATCAACAATGTTTAAAGTCGTCGAGACTTTGTTAAGGCTTATTATTCGTTTCTTTCACCGATGTGAGGTTCTGTGAAATCATCGATGAATGACAGCGTCATTAATTCACCAGCAATCGATATGAACATCATTTTCTCAGAAGCTTACTGCAATTCGTTCCTTTGCAAAATAAATTTAGTGCATATTATTTTATTATAGCTAAGTTCACAGAAAGACAGTTCTCAGAATTCCTTTGCTGTAGATGCATTTCGAGTGGAATTCTGTGAGACCCTCAATAATATACACTGTAATGCACCCACTTGTAGCTAATAACTTTAAACGACGTTTCTCTCCACTAATTACAAACCACCGTAGCTTTCCTTTGACATTTAATACTAGGATGACGAAGCAGTCGAACAAATTAATCTGTGTTGAGTATCATGGCTATGATTGTAACTATAAATACAAATAGTATACAAACCTTTTTTTCTCTCTAAAGCATCTTAATACTGTCGCGCTTGACCTAATGATGTTTGAGTCTTGATGATTACAGATGTACAAGTAATTTCAAGAGTGCACCGTTGAAGTATGTTGTGAGTCCATCTGTATGTTAATTCAAAATTGTTGAGGCTTTCGTGGCCACTTGTTGACAAACTGCCTATTGGCTTCTGTCTCGGGTTCTTCGGCCGACGTTCATCTAATGATTTTTCTGACGTTTCGCCAGCACGAGTGGCTGGCATTGTCAAAGCTTCACCCTCCATTGCCGGTGGTGAACTGGAGCCGAGCTCGCGGGCGCAGGCTATATGTACCTGGCGCGCCAACGTCCGAGGGCTTCTCCGCGGTCATTTCCGGTGCGGTTCTCCTCTTGCTACCTGCGACGGTCGTTCGCTGCAGTACGGGAAGCCAGGATCCGTTGACCTTAAGGCTTTCCTCTTTCTTGTTCAAACTGTTCGCGTGTTTTTGTATTTCTACAGCTTCTCTGAACAAGCGCGTGTGATAGTGCTTCTCTACAGCCAGAACTTCCGTGTCGGCGAATTTTATTACATGATCGGTCTCATTCAGTGCGTGCTCTGCCACGGCAGATTTCTCCACCTGCCCCAACCTGCAATGTTTCTGATCAGAAAGCTCTTCCATGCATGTCTCACCACGAGCTATTTCACGTGGAATGACGATTTCTACGAACAGCTGGAAGGCGTCGCCATGGGTAGTCCTCTCGGTCCAGTGGTGGCCAACTTCTTCATGGAACAATTCGAAGCACAGGCACTGGACTCGGCGACTTGCAAACCTAAGGTGTGGTACAGGTACGTCTATGATACTTTCGTGGTGTGGAGCCATGGTGAAGAACAGCTCAGTGACTTCCTAAGACACTTGAACAACCTCCATGCCAACATAACATTTACCATGGAAGTAGAAAAGGACAAGAAACTGCCATTTCTAGATGTTCTGGTCACAAGGGACGGCGAAGATCTGGGACACAGCGTGTATCGAAAACCGACTCACACGGACCGATACCTGCACAAACTGTCAAACCACCACCCGAGCCAGAAAAGAGGCATGATTAGTACGCTCGTAACGAGAGCAGGACGAATATGTGAGCCGGAACACCTCAAACGAGAAATGCAAAACCTGGAAACTGTCCTGAGGAGCAATGGTTACTCCACAAATTATATTAGAAGTGTAACAGAGCCCAAACCTCGGCGAAGTAAGGAAACGGAAAAAGAATTGTCGGGTACGGCCTTTCTGCCATACATTCCCAGAGTGACGGACAGAATCGGCCGTATATTGCGCAAACATGGCGTAAAGACGATTTTCAAACCGACAAGGAAGATCAAAGAGTGTCTTAGATCGGCGAAGGAGAAAAGAGACCCACTTGCAATGTCGGGAATATACCGCATACCATGCACATGCGGAAAAGTTTATGTCGGAATGACTGGACGATCCATTAACACCAGGATCAAAGAGCATAAGCGACATTGCAGGTTGGGGCAGGTGGAGAAATCTGCCGTGGCAGAGCACGCACTGAATGAGACCGATCATGTAATAAAATTCGCCGACACGGAAGTTCTGGCTGTAGAGAAGCACTATCACACGCGCTTGTTCAGAGAAGCTGTAGAAATACAAAAACACGCGAACAGTTTGAACAAGAAAGAGGAAAGCCTTAAGGTCAACGGATCCTGGCTTCCCGTACTGCAGCGAACGACCGTCGCAGGTAGCAAGAGGAGAACCGCACCGGAAATGACCGCAGAGAAGCCCTCGGACGTTGGCGCGCCGCGAGCTCGGCTCCAGTTCACCACCGGCAATGGAGGGTGAAGCTTTGACAATGCCAGCCACTCGTGCTGGCGAAACGTCAGAAAAATCATTAGATGAACGTCGGCCGAAGAACCCGAGACAGAAGCCAATAGGCAGTTTGTATGTTAATTGCCCCACACAACCCTGTCGCAGAAGCAACGAGAAAAACATGCCAAATTTAAAAGAATGCTAAGTCCCCAAGACTGACAGCGTTTTACGCAAGTTCGAAATTCAGCTAGAACTTCACTGTGAGATTCCTTTAGCAGTGTCCACAACGAAACTCTGTCTCGAAAACTGTCAGAAAGTCGATAGAGATTCTGATCGTATGGAAAGTACACCAGCGGCAAGACACAATCCATACCTTCACTCAGAGATAGGTACCACTCAGTGATGCACAGTTGATTTTGGTTCTTATTATTTTATATTTTATTTTTTTATGATTTTGGCTTTTTTAGTTAAGATGCCTATAACGGTTTTCCGTAATTGGCTGGCTCTGAGCACTATGGGACTTAACATATATGGTCATCAGTCCCCTAGAATTTAGAACTACTTAAACCTAAGAACATTACACAACACCCAGTCATCACGAGGCAGAGAAAATCCCTGACCCCGCCGTGAATCGAACCCGGAAACCCGGGCGCGGATTCCATAATTCCTTCGCCAAAGAAGACGAACTAAATATTCAATATTTCTGATGAAAAGGTACTGTCGCCGTGAGTAACTTAGATGTAGATATGGTCACTATAGTGAATCAGTTTAAATCACTCTATAAAGGTAATATTTCCGGTTCAGTTTGTATGACAGTCAGGTTCCTTGCGCAGTATGCTGAGACAATAGCTCCCTATTCGCAATCATATACCACCGGTGAGTCGTCGATAGATCCGCACCTAAAGACTGCAAAGTACCACACCTGACATCAGTACCAAAGAACGGGAATTACAGGCCGGTATCCCTAACGTCGATTGCAGTCGGATTTTCAAACATATTCCAAATATTACGAATTACCTCGAAGAAAACGATTTATTGACAAATAGCCAACACCGATTCAGGAAATATCGTTCTTGTGAAACATAACTAGCTTTTAGCACTCGATCTTCACAGGTAGCCCATGAGTCGACGACAATCCGGCTCCTCAAAGTGAACTATGTTCATTTTGCAGCATCCGTGACTCCTCCATAGCTTCTGATGACGGAGCGAGACAGTGCAGATGTATGCGCTATGGTCGGAAAAGCCAAAGGCCATTTTCCTGCTACCATCGTCATTGCCACTAGATCAAGAGAGACATAAATGCGAGCGAAGCGACTCGCAGAGTGACTCGTGATGCATGTGTATTCTGGACGGTCGCCATGCACCCTTTCCCAAGTGTCTAAAAGACGTAGTTCTTGCAATAACAGGAGTTCGGGACGTGTGGTGTGATTGGAGTTCTGATCTTTCTGGTGAAGCACCCTACTTAGGTCTCCACTAAGGATGCTGTTGTCATAGCGTCGCAGGAAGAGAGGCGTGAAATCCTGGGAATAGCAGCGGAACTGGTGGTGGCTCTTGTCCGTGCCAGAGCGGGCATAGATGTTTACAATCCATATACTTTCTGTGATTATCGCCAAACCTCCGGCCGGCGATAAATACGTCAAGTCGTTAATCTCTATGCCTTCTCGCACCAGTATGGCCTTACTGCTACCGCCATCATCGGCAGGAAAAATGTGCCAAGCATAACCGTAGAAGTCCGGAAGGTGTACAAAAGAACTTCTTGCATAACTGCAATGTCCACATCTGACAAATGTGGCATGTGATGCATCAATTTAAACTTCACTCTTGAACCTTGAACTCAATCTGGAAGACCTGTGGCGGGTCTGCAGGCGTACGGACACTCATTGCAATAAACGTATGTGATGGTTCGATATTTTCTGCAGTGTACATGCCGATGTCTTTCTCCACTTCAACAGAGATTTATTCCAGAATGAGATTGTCACTCTGCAGCGGAGTGTGCGCTCATATGAAACTTACTGGCAGATTAAAATTCTGTGCCGGACCGAGACTCGAACTCGGGACCTTTTCTAAGCCATGTCTCCGCAACATACTTTCTTTCAGGTGTGGTAGTTCTGAAAGGTTCGCAGGAGAGCTTCTGTAAAGTTTGGAAGGTAGGAGACGAGGTACTGGCAGAAGTAAAGCTGTGAGGACGGGGTGTGAGTCGCGCTTGGGTAGCTCAGTTGGTAGAGCACTTGACCGCGAAAGACAAAGGTCCCGAGTTCGAGTCTCGGTCCGGCACACAGTTTCATTCTGCCAGGAAGTTTCAGAAATTTATTAATCAAAGGCCGCCGAGGCGTTGAGCGCCAGCAGAACTTCAGTCGGAGGATCTTCGTCATCATGGTCTGTGGGTGGTTTCAGCTGCTAGCATCCTCGAGAGGGTCGACGTCGGTGTTGGTGCTGGAGTGGCAGGGGAGCGTTGTTACCACAGCGAACATCAGACTGAGCCACTTTTGACAAGGGCGCATCAGTGTCTGGTCCAGTGTCTGGGAATAGGGTGCATATTCCTACGGCTTCTATTATCGTCTAGCTCAAGTGGGACATCATCTGCCCGGGAGTGTGTCGCGCGGTCATCAATCTGTGTCCTCCGTCTCCTCTTGCGCTTCGTCGGCGATCGTTGTTTACATGAGTGCGCTTCCGCGTCAGACGATGGCAAAGCGTCCCGATGGTCTGGCACGAACGCTGCCTTAGGCATTATCATGGTGTCAACGTATATGTCTCCATCGGCATTTCGTCGTCCGTCGACAAAGCTGTGGAGGCAGAAGGGGTCTGTAATGGGCGTGGGAGACTCTTCTTTCCTCTGTAGTGCATACGTTAACTGCAGAGCGTTGCTAGGGACCATCAGAGGCAGCAATGTGGCGACATCGTTCCTGCTCGCTGCCACATATGTCATAGGTAGGGATGTCAACAAAGGTGAGAGATCGAGACTGCAGGTGGAAGTTGTGCTACCCTCTTCTGTGGACATTCGGAGCGCACATCTTTACTGCATCCCGAGCACGTCGTCGGCTGTCCGTAGTAAATGATGACGGCTCTGCATCCTCCAATGTGTAAATAAGACGGTGCGTGTTTATTTAAAGTTATGCGGGCCTGACGCATGTCCTTTACGATGAATTACGTGCTGAACTGAGCCCATTTCACAGCACCATGTTCATGCTGTGGTCCATACAGGCGAAGTGCACACACCATCTCTTCCGCTGGCAGTTCAAAAGCGAGTTCGGAAAATCTATGTCCTGTTTCCAAGCCACCCTCGTTACTATATGAGTGGTAGAAATTGAGCCCGTTATTAGTCTCTAGTATCCTGTCGCAGATTGCGTCGTTGAGTAGCTTGACATACACAACACTGTTGACTATGGAAGAGTGCGTGTCAATCGGTTCGTTACTAGGGAAACTTTGTCTCTGAGAAAACGTTCTACTTCCAGAGCTTTTGATCGAGCAAATGCACTGTAGAAACCGAATTTCAGTGTCGGTTTTCTGTAAGAATTGGTCATTCTGATCAACGACGGCACTAGCACGCGAGAAAATGCCGAAGCAAGTAGACAAACACAGAGCGCGTGCTCCCCGGCAGGGACGTCAGCTCTAACTCTGATGTGACATCATCCCTTCTGCACGATCAGTGCTACGTTGCTCACAACACTAGGTCACTGTACTACTATGAAAATGCGTGTTGTCCAAGTGTAGAGTTTGAGGGATTTTTAAGCAGCGAATGTAACCACGCTATGCCCGAGTAATCTAGCACAATGACTGGCTATTCGTCGACTCTTAATCGATCCCCGCTGTTATAATTTTTTTCATTTTTTTAACACTAGAACGACGTAGGTTCTGACATTCCTAAAACGGTGGAAAGGGGTCATTTTGACCCCACATAAAATATTTTCATATTTGACTTAAACAAGTAAATTTTTTAGTGTTTGTTAATCCATACTTTATTTCAAGTAATCATAACATTTATTTACAGTTATAAATAATAATTACTAATTTATTTTAACAACAATGTATCATACTAATTTTTTGTTGCTACTGCTAACAAGTTTCTTAACTATAGAATTTAATTTATTAACTATTCATAAACCTTCTAGACACATTTAGTATCTTGTTGTTGTTGCGGTCTTCAGTCCTGAGACTGGTTTGATGCAGCTCTCCATGCTACTCTATCCTGTACATGCTTCTTCATCTCCCAGTACTTACTGCAACCTACATCCTTCTGAATCTGCTTAGTGTATTCATCTCTTGGTCTCCCTATACGATTTTTACCTTCCACGCTGCCCTCCAATGCTAAATTTGTCATCCCTTGATTCCTCAGAACATGTCCTACCAACCGGTCCCTTCTTCTTGTCAAGTTGTGCTACAAACTCCTCTTCTTCCTTAGTCTATTCAATACCTCCTCATTAGTTATGTGATCTACCCAACAAATCTTCAGCATTCTTCTGTAGCACCACATTTCGAAATCTTGTATTCTCTTCTTGTCCAAAATATTTATCGTCCATGTTTCACTTCCATACATGGCTACACTCCATACAAATACTCTCAGAAACGACTTCCGGACACTTAAACCTATACTCGATGTTAACAAATTCCTCTTCTTCATAAACGCGTTCCTTGCCATTGCCAATCTACATTTTATATCCTCTCTACTTCGACCATCATCAGTTATTTTGCTTCCCAAATAGCAAAACACCTTTACTACTTTAAGTGTCTCATTTCATAATCTAATTCCCTCAGCATCACCCGACTTCATTCCACTACATTCCATTATCCTCGTTTTGCTTTTGTTGATGTTTATCTTATATCTTCCTTTCAAGACACTGTCCATTCCGTTCAACTGCTCTTCCACGTCCTTTGCTGTCTCTGACAGAATTATAATGTCATCGGCGAACCTCAAAGTTTATCAAGCATCAAAGAATACAGGTTGTTCACAGCTGTCACCGTATCTTCGGTTTCTACTACAGGTACAATGCAAGCCCAGGAGGATGTTCCCGTAGCATGATACCGATCCCACCAGCCTGTGTCCGTGGTGCGCTGCAAATTTCGAGCCGCGGTTCACCTCGATGACGGCGTTTGTGGAGAAGACTATCTACTTAGTGTAGGAGAAATGTGATTCTCCTCAACACCAGACACGTTAAAATTGATCGACTGTCGAATCCCGGTGATCTCATGCCCATTATAATCGTAACTGGCGATGTCTTTGGGTCAACATGTAAACATATAGGGGTGGTCTGCTGCGGAGCTCCACGTTCAACAATGTACGAACGGTGTTCTCTGAAACACTTATGCGTGCACCAGCATTGTGCTCTTTCGGCAGAGATGCCACAGATCAACCTCAAACTTTTTATTTCTTCTCCATGGATACCTACTCCGAATTTTTCTTTTGTTTCCTTTACTGCTTGCTCAATATATAGATTGAATAACAATGGGGAGAGGCTACAACCCTGTCTCACTCCCTTCCCAACCACTGCTTCCCTTTCATGCCCCATGACTCTTATAACTGCCATCTGGTTTCTGTACAATTGTAAATAGCCTTTCGCTCCTTGTATTTTACCCCTGCCACCTTTAGAATTTGAAAGAGAGTGTTCCAGTCAACATTGTCAAAAGCTTTCTCTAAGTCTACAAATGCTAGAAACGTAGGTTTGTCTTTCCTTAATCTTTCTTCTAAGATAAGGCGTAAGGTCAGTATTGCCTTACGTGTTCCAGCATTTCGACGGAATCCAAACTGATCTTCCCCGAGGTCCGCTTCTACCAGTTTTTCCATTCGTCTGTAAAGAATTCGTGTCAGTATTTTTCTGCCGTGACTTATTAAACTGATAATTCCGTCATTTTCACATCTGTCAATACCTGCTTTCTTTGGGATTTGAATTATTACATTATTTTTGAAGTCTGATGGTATTACGCCTGTCTCATACATCTTGCTCACCAGTTGGTAGAGTTTTGTCAGGGCTGGCTCCCCCAAGACTATCAGTGGTTCTAATGGAATGTTGTCTACTCCCTGGGCCTTGTTTCGACTTTAGGTCTTTCAGTGCTCTGTCAAACTCATCAATCGGTATCATATCTCCCATTTCATCTTCATCTGCACCCTCTTCCATTTCCATAATATTGCCCTCAAGAACATCGCCCTTGTATAGATCCTCTATAACTCCTTCCACGTTTCTGCTTTCCCTTCTTTGCTTAGAACTGTGTTTCCATCGGAGCTCTTTAGATTAATGCAAGTGGTTCTCTTTTCTCCAAAAGTCTCTTTAATTTTCCTGTTGGCAATCTGTCTTACCCCTAGTGATATATGCCTCTACATCCTTACATTTGTCCTCTAGCCGTCCCTGCTTAGCCATTTTGCACTTCCTGTCGATCACATTTTTGTGACGTTTGTATTCCTTTTTGCCTGTTGCATTCACTGCATTTTTGCATTTTCTCCTTTCATCAATTAGATTCAATATTTCGTCTGTTAGCCAAGGATTTCTATTAGCCCTCACCTATTTACCTACTTGATCCTCTGCTGCTTTCACTATTTCATCTCTCAAAGTTAGCCATTCTTCTTGTTCTCTATTTCTTTCCCCCATTCTTGTCAGTCGTTCCCTAATGCTCTCCCTGAAACTCTCTACAACCTCTGGTTTTGTCAGTTTATCCAGGTCCTATCTCCTCAAATTCCCACTTTTTTGCAGTTTCTTCAGTTTTAATCTACAGTTTATCACCAATTGATTGTGGTCAGGGTCCACATCTGCCCCTGGAAATGTCTTACAATTTAAAACCTGGTTCCTAAATCTCTGTTTTACCATTATATAATCTATCTGAAACCTGTCAGTATCTCCAGGCTTCTTCCATGTATACAACCTTCTTTTATGATTCTTGAACCAAGTGTTAGCTATGATTAAGGAATGCTCTATGCAAAATTCAACCAGGCGGCTTCCTCTTTTATTCCTTAGCCCCATTCCATATTCACCTACTACGTTTCCTTCTCTTCCTTTTCCTACTATCGAATTACAGTCACCCATGATTCTTAAATTTTCGTCTCCCTTCACAATCTATCTCATCATATATTTCATCAATCTCTTCATCATCTGCGGAGCTAGCTGGCTTATAAACTTGTACTACTGTTGTAGGCGTGGACTTAGTATCTATCTTGTGCGCAATAATGCGTTCACTATGATATTTGTAGTATCTTACCCGCATTACTATTTTTTATTCATTATTAAACTAACTCGTACATTACCGCTATTTAATTTTATATTTATACCCCTGTATTCACCTGACCATAAGTCTTGTTCCTCCTGCCACCGGACTTCACTAATTCCCACTGTATCTAACTTTAACCTATTTCCCTTTTAAAATTTTCTAACCTACCTGGCCGATTAAGGGATCTGACATTACACGCTCCGATCGGTAGAATGCCCGTTTTCTTTCTCCTGATAACGACGTCCTCCGGAGTAGTCCCCGCCCGGATATCCGAATGGGGGACTACTTTACCTCCGGAATATTTTACCCAAGAGGACGCCATCATCATTTAACCATACAGTAAAGCTGCATGCCCTCGGGAAAAATTACGGCTGTTGTTTCCCCTTGCTTTCAGCCGTTCGCAGTACCAGCACAGCAAGGCCTTTCTGGTTAACGTTACAAGGCCAGATCAGTCAATCATCCAGACTGTTGCCCCTGCAACTACTGAAAAGGCTGCTGCCCCTCTTCAGGAACTACACATTTGTCTGGCCTCTCAACAGATACCCCTCCGTTGTGGTTGCACCTACGGTACGGCCATCTGTATCGCTGAGGCACGCAAGCCTCCCCACCAACGGGAAGGTCCATGGTTCATGGGAGGGACATTTAGTATATTTAGTCCATTTTACTCTCAAATGTGATTTACAGACACTTCTGTATTCATTTTCATTCAAGTCGGTTGACGCTTCTAGATGCACTTAGCACATGTGATTTCTGTTGTACGTGCACATTTTCCGCACACGGCTTTGTGGCACTTTACACAGTTTTCGCTGGTCTTGTTGCCTTTGCAGAGGCTGTTTTGGTACATCCTCCGCTTTGTAGGTGATTTCAGTCCCATATCCTCTTCCTCTGCCTTATGTTCTTGCTCTTTCGTTCCCTTGAGTTCCTTTGCCAGTTGAAGTATGAACTTCTTCCTTTCCATTTTCTTGTTCGTTACCACGCTATAGGTGATCCATGCATTTATTGCCGCCATGTCCAGTATGTTCTAGAATACATGCATTGACCATCTTCTACATGCAACCTTCGTAGGATAATAACATATCATTTGATCAACCATGCCGACCCTGGGCTTTCACGGCGGATCTTGTTCATTGTACCAACAAATGTTTTCTTTTCTTTGAGTTTTTTAGCAACTTGAAAAGACGTAAAGAAGTTCTCTGTGGTCACATTTCTTCCTTGATTTACAAATGGCTCCATGAGACGCAGAACGACATACTCTCCAAGTGGTTGTTTCTGTCAATGTTGTCCTCTTTGCCGAGGTATGGGAAAGCATTACGTTTATACTTTGTCGTTCCTCAACAGCCAACCAGAATTTGAGACCAAAATTGTATGGTTTGTTGGAGATGAGTTGAGTAAAGCTGTATCTTGCTTTGTTTGGTAACAGTTGCTCGTCAATGGTTATATTTTCACCAGGCGACGAAGCGCGAATACTATTTTCAAGAACTTTCCCCAAATTTCAAATACAAGAGCGAATTTGTTGGCTGCCAGGCGCTCATCCCGTGTTGTTTTTTCATCAAAATGGATAAATCTGAGGAGCTCCTGAAATCTGTCCCTTTGCATAATGACCTTAATAAAAGTAGGCCCGCTAGAGTGCGACCAGAGATCATCCTGAGACATACATTTTGTGCACAATACACCCCGAACATACATTACGGCTATCAGTTTCTCCAGTTCCTCAAGTGACACAGTCCAGTCATTGTTTCTTAGTACTTTTCGAGCATTTGATTCTGTGTATGTCTTCATCAGAAATAAGACGGAAGGCACTGATGACAGAGCTGTCTACTCGTTGGCAAGCATTAGTAGTGGGGCCTCCTCTCTCCTTGAGAACATTCCCAACTGACCGCCTTCAAGAAGATGAATAATTTCCAATCTCCCGCACGGTTCCATCCCCTGCAATCATCTTTGTAGACGCTAACAACTGTACCTGCTGTGGTGAAAGAGGTGATGACTGACATATATCGGCATCTGAATCCTCTTCCACTAATCGCCCGAAGTTCAGAATGTCTTCATCTTCACTTGTGACAGGTACATAATCATCATATTCATCAGTGAAGTCAGTTCCGATTCAACTTCGGAATTCTGTAAGAGATGTAACACTTCTTCATCTGAAAGTCCACTACTGACCATACATGTTCGAAAACGTGTTTCACGGACAAAGAGTGCCTGAGTGACACAATATAAGCTGTGGCAGACTGCAATGTACGCGTGCCAAGTCGCAACATTGAGCAGCAACTGTTCTGCATTACTGCTCACTGTTGCCATTGTATTGTTGGATAATTTGCATATATTCAAAAGATAAATCCCAGTGGGGTGAAATTGACCCCTTCCGCCGTTCTAGGTATAAAATTCAAATGGTTCAAATGGCTCTGAGCACTATGGGACATAACATCTGAGGTCATCAGTCCCACAGAACTTAGAACTACTTAAACCTAACTAACCTAAGAACATCACACACATCCATGCCCGAGGCAGGATTCGAACCTGCGACCGTAGCGGTCGCACGGTTCCAGACTAAAACGACTGGAATCGCTAGGCCATACCGGCCAACGAAGAAAATTAAAACATTTTGTAAATACTAAATCATATTCAAAAAGACGAGAAAAAATTAGAAAGTCATATAATTTCAGTAATAAAGGAAATGTATTGGATATGACACTGAACGAGAAAAGTATGTCAGGGGAAATTTTGACCCCTTCCGCCATTCTAGTGTTTTTATTTATTTTTATTATTATTTACACGTCAAGTTCCGTAGGACCAAATTGGGGAGCAAATCTCCAAGGTCATGGAACGTGTCACCACATGAAATTACAATACAAAAGTAAACCACAGGCCACTAAAAGTGCTACACTAAGAAGAAATGCAGAAGATAAACGGGTATTCATTGGCCAAACATAATATACTAGAACTGGCACGTGATTACATCTTCACGCAATTTGGGTGCGTAGATCCTGAGAAATCAGTACCCAGAACAACCACCTCTGGCCGTAATAACGGCGTTGATACGCCTGGGCATTGAGTCAAACAGAGCTTGGATGGCGTGTACAGGTACAGCTGCCCATGCAGCTTCAACACGATATCACAGTTCATGAAGAGGAGTGACTGGCGTATTGTGACGAGCCAGTTGCTCGGCCACCATTGACCAGACGTTTTCACTTGGTGAGAGATCTGGAGAATGTGCTGGCCAGGGCAGCAGTGGAACATTTTCTGTACCCAGAAAGGCTCGTACAGAACCTGCAACATGAGGTCGTGCATTATCCTGCTGAAATGTACGGTTTCGCAGGGATCGAATGAAGGGTAGAGCCACAGGTGGTAACACATCTGAAATGTAACGTCCACTGTTCAAAGAGCCGTCAATGCGAGCAAGAGATGACCGAGACGTGTAACCAATACCACCCCATACCATCACGCAGGGTGATAAGCCAGTATGGCGATGACGAATACACGCTTCCAATTTGCGTTCACCGCGATGTCGCAAAAACGGATGCGACCATCGTGATGCTGTAAACAGAACTAGGATTCATCCGAAAAAATGCCTTTTCGTGCACCCAGGTTCGTCGTTGAGTACACCATCGCAGGCGCTCCTGTCTGTGATGCAGCGTCAAGGGTAACCGCAGCCATTGCCTCCGAGCTGATAGTCCATGCTACTGCAAATGCCGTCGAACTGTTCGTGCAGATGGTTGTTGTGTTTCAAACGTCCCCATCTGTTGACTCAGGGATCGAGACGTGGCTGCACGATCCGTTACAGCCATGCGGATAAGATGCCTGTCATCCCGACTGCTAGTGATACGAGGCCGTTGGGATCCAGCACGACGTTCCCTATTACTCTCCTGAAACCACCGATTCCATATTCTGCTAACAGTCATTGGATCTCGACCAACGCGAGCAGCAATGTCGCGATACGATAAACCGCAATAGCGATAGGCTACAATCCGACCATTATCAATGTCGGAAACGTGATGGTACGCATTTCTCCTCCTTACATGAGGCATCACACCAACGTTTCACTAGGCAACGCCGGTCAACTGCTGTCTGTGTATGAGAAATCGGTTGGAAACTTTCCTCTTGTCAGGACGTTGTAAGTGTTGCCACCGGCGCCTACCTTGTGTGAATGTTCAGAAATGCTAATCATTTGCATATCACAGCATCTTCTTCCTGTTGGTTAGATTTCGCGTCTGTAGCACATCATCTTCGTGGTGTATCAATTTAAATCGCCAGTAGTGTAATAACAGATAAAAATAAATGTTCGTGAACCTGAAAAATGTCAGCCCATAAGTTTAAGTAAACGCTATCAGCAGTACAATAAGAATCAGCTTAATTTTTCATGGAACTCCTCGACAGAATAGGAGTGACCCATGAGGAAACTCTTCAGTTTCGATTTGAATGCGCGTGGATTACTGCTAAGATTTTTGAATTCGAGTGGCAGCTTATTGAAAATGGATGCAGCAGTATACTGCACACCCTTTTGTACAAGAGGTAAGGAAGTCCGATCCAAATGGAGGTTTGATTTCTGCAGAGTATTAACCGAGTGAAAGCTGCTTATTCTTGGAAATAAACTAATATTGGTAACAAGAAACGACAATAAGGAATATACATATTGAGAGGCCAATGTCAAAATACCCAGACTCGTGAAGGTCGACAAGAGGTTCGTGAACTCACACCACTTGTTGCCCTTACCGTCAGTTTCTGAGCCAAAAATATCCTTGTAGATTAGGAATAGTTACCCCAAGAAATAATTCCATACGACACAAGCGAATTAAAATAAGCAAAGTAGACTAATTTTCGTGTCGAAGTATCACTCACTTTTGATACAGTTCGAATAGTAAAAATGGTGTATTAAGTCTTTGAACAAGATCCTGAACGTGGGCTTTCCACGACAGCTTACTATCTACTAGAACACCTAGAAATTTGAACTGTTCAGTTTCACTAATCATATGCCCGTTCTGTAAAATTAAGAAGTCAGGTTTTGCTGAAATGTGTGTTAGAAACTGTAAAAACTGAGTCTTACTGTGATTTAACGTTAGATTTTTTCTACAACTGAGGTCATGTACTGAACTATTCGAAACAGAGCCAACGTTGCACACAACATCCTTTACTACCAAGGTAGTGTCATCAGCAAACATAAATATTTTAGAGTTACCTGTAATGCTAGAGGGCATATCATTTATATAAATAAGGAACAGGAGCGGCCCCAATACTGATCCCTGGGGCACCCCCCCACTTGACAGTACCCCACTCAGATCCCACATCACAGCCGTTATCAACATTGTGAATAATGACCTTTTGCTGCCTGTTGCTAAAGTAAGAGGTGGACCAATTGTGAGCTACTCCCTGTATTCCATAATGGTCCAACTTCTGGAGCAGTATTCTGTGATCAACACAATCAAATGCCTTAGTTAAATAAAAAAAAAATACGACAAGCGTTCGAAACTTTTTGTTTAGCCTATCCAGTACCTCACAGAGAAAAGGGAATATAGCATTTTCAGTTGTTAAACGACTTCTCAAGCCGAACTGTACATTTGATAGCATATCGTATGATATAAAATGATCAATTATCCTTACATACACAGCCTTTTCAATAACTTTTGCAAACACTGATGGCATAGAAATAGTTCTAAAACTATCTACATTATCCCTTTCTCCCTTTTTATAAAGCGGCTTTACTACTGAGTAGTTTAACGGCTCAGAAAACTGACCATTCCTAAAATATGGCTAAATACAGGGCTAACATGTGCAGCACAGTACTTTAATATTCTTCTAGACACTCCATCATAACCATGAGAGTCCTTAGTCTTCAGTGATTTAATAATTGACTCAATCTCCCTCTTGTCTGTAGCGTATTTCAGACATCAATCTCGGAAAGGCATTTGCCAAGAAAGTTATATGATTTCCTGTAGAAACTAAATTTTTATTTAATTCACCAGCAATCCTCAGAAAATGACTGTTAAATACTGTACACATATCTGATTTATCAGTAACAGAAATACTTTTACTGCGAACTGACTTTATATCGTCGACCTTGGGCTGCTGACCCGACACTTCCTTTACAACTGACCATATGATTTTAATTTTATCCTGTGAATTAACTATTCTATTTGCATATCACATACTCTTTGCCTTCCTAATAACATTTTTAAGCATCTTAATATACTGTTCGTAATGGGCTACTGTAGCTCGATTGTGACTACTTCTAACATTTTGATATAATTACCGCTTTGTTCTACATTATATCCTTATCCCACTAGTCAACCACCTGGGCTTCCCATTACTGCTAGTACCCCGTTTAGAATGTTCTAATGGAAAGCAACTCTCAAAGAGCATGAGAAATGTTTTATGGAAAGCATTGTATTTATCATCTGTGTTATCGGCACTATAAACTTCCTGCCACTCTTGTACCTTGAAAAGTTTTAAAAAACTCTCTGTTGCTGTTGGATTAACTTTCCTACATAGTTTGTAATTAAATATGACTTTGGTTTGAAGCCTTTTAGTGTTAAAATTTGTGCGTCATGGTCTTAAAGGTCATTCACGCTTTTGCTAACAGAATGGCCATCTGGTAATGAAGAACGAATAAAAATATTGTCTATGGCAGTGCTACTGTTCCTCTGCACCCTAGTTGGAAAAAACACAGTTTTCATCAGATCAGATGAATTTAGATCAGCCAACATCCTTTTCCTTGCACAATGATATCCAAAATTAATACTGAAGTCACCACATATAATTAGTTTCTGGTACTTCCTACAAAGTGAGTGTTAAAGTATTGATTATAAAAATTAAATACATACGTAAAACTAATGACTCAATTTATTTACGATTACTACCGTTGTAGTCAAAAGGGCCCAACCCACCACGTTGTAGCACGTTGATAAAATTTTTCACGAGCTGCCACTGCTTCTTTGTAAGGCGCTCGGCCGATACCCTTCCCCACTCACCTCCACCTCAGCTTGTACTGGGGTCTCTAAATAACCTCGTTGTCAGTGGAACGTTGTAGTCTAAATCTTCCTTCCTTCATGCAGGGAGTGAAAGATAATATTATACTAATTACTGCTCGTGCAGACACATTTCAGAAATCATTTTTTCAACTGGCCCATATTGTAATGGACCCTCAAGATACCCTAATACATGTTACAGTACAGTGCAGATAAACATATAAAAGAATCGGATCAGTGGTATAGCTACAAAACATTGCATTTCTGCTTCCCACAACAGTCCTCCATCTGTGGTTAAGGTGATGGAGAGGTATTCAGGAAAAGCGGCCCTCAAACCATCTTCGTCATTATCTGCCATTTCCCCCAGTGGCCTAGTGAGCTTCGTGCCAATGTTCGTGCCAATATTACGTGGTGTCATTCAAAGGACTGGCTTCATCAACAAGATGACCAGCAATCCCTTTTCGCTGATTACACTAACTCCGCTGTTGCCCCACCAGCCCCTAATGACTTCGATACTAACAAGATGTTAAATTCCCAATTATTTTACGTTAAGTCTTTACAACAAACATAGTACTTTGCGTGAATGGTTTTAAACCTGTGAAGCGATATTTATCAAGTAATATTTTTAGTTCCATTTCTTTCTGATCATGTACATCAGTTCCATACAAGGTGCGAATAATTTGTCGCAGAAATCTATGAAGGTTTCTACGAGGAACTGTTTTAGAAAGTCTTCAGGTTGTCCACTATCTTTTACCTTTTTCTTGTAAAAACGAACCTGTTATTAGAGGTACTTGTAAGGTAATTAGAGAGGATTTGTGATGTTATTCAGTCAATCAGATTTATGAAATTATGGGTAGAAGCTGTATATATACAAATTATCAACAGCAAGCTCGTTTTTGAGGGAGTCACATGACATTGGTCCACACTTTCTCATTACTTTCTATAGTCTGTTGTAATTAGTGATAAAATAATAATGACACGAAATCCTGTGCACCAACAGAAAACTAATTTAGTAAATAAAAATTAATGCCTATTTCAAGCAACACAGAACAGGTTCCACTGTCTATAAGCATAAAGTTTTGAAAGAATGAAGTTATTTAACACGTAAATGCAAACTACCAATGTTCAATTGAAAATGTAATCATATTTTTCTTGCTTATCAAACACTGCTTGTTTTTCAGTAACCATGTCCTTCATTTACGTTTCAGCTTCCAACAGGAGATAATGCACAACTCATCCCCGTTATGGTGTGGATCCATGGAGGAGCATTTTTGTTAGGTTCTGGGAATACAGAGCTGTATGGGCCGGATTATCTCATGGAACATGATGTTCTGTTAGTGACGTTCAACTATCGTCTTGGAGTGCTTGGTACGTTTATGTGTTAGTCATAACACACTTTGTTTTGCTTTTTGGGTTATGTGTGTTTATCAGGAAATGAGTAAATGCGATTTACATTTTACCAGACGCCTTCCGACTTAATTTATTGAATTCTCACCTTTGTCCTCAACGACGTAGAGTTTACTCTTATTACAGCACTTCTAACTTGCATATTGTACCATAGTACCTATAAGCTACAAGTGATTTCCATTTCGGCATTTTGTTGCTCAGCACATATGTTTCATTACTTCCTCTAAGTGTTGCTGTGGTTTTACATTTGCGGTGTTCTTTTTTTTTTTTTTTTTTTTTTTTTTGTGGGAATATTATTCTCCCTAAATCACTGAGAATTCGTGTCGGCACAGTACATGAACTGCTCACGCACCTTTGTACCATGTATTATGTTTGTTTGGTGTAGTGTTGTATTTACGGGATGCCTATGGTAAAGGATTATATTTGTTTGCGAGTGCGCGCGCTTTTGTGTTTGTGTTTGTGTGTGTGTGTGTGTGTGTGTATTTGTGTATGTGTGTGTGTCTGCGAGTATGCGTAGTATGTATTTAATTTTGTTTAGTTAGGTTTTATACTGAGATCTTATTTATGTGCAAGTTATCAATTATTAGTTGCTGGGCTTCTACTATAACTTTTCGTAAATATTTCTCTACCATCAGGATTAGACATTTACTGTACTTCTTTATTCTCATAATTTTGATATCTTCCCCTACGTCTTTGAGAGATCGCTATGTCGTAAACTTCTTGTAAATGTGAAACGATTAATGTTACACTTCCCACATCTGATATGATTTTTGTACCTCGATTTAAAATTCATACAGATAAAGACAATTAAGTTTTCTGTCTTGAGTGTTTAGTTGTTGGCGTCTGCATGCAGAGAATTTGTTTCCTTAGAATTTCTGACGCACTGTATGATTAATTTATGTATGTATTTTATCGTGTACCAAATCGTTTCCTTTCCTGTTTAGTAGTCAATCTGTTTGTATGTGTTGTCTTTATGTGTTGTCTGCTGCTTTGCGTATTTTCCCGTATTGGATCTGTGAAGGTTTTGTTCTCTTTTTAGTTTGGATTTTGTAATTTAGCTGGTCTAATATCTGTGTTCATATATATTGTTAAATGCTGTTTGTTTTATTGTTTGCCGCTCCTTCCCATACTTCTCTCGTTATGTAGAATTATAGTTTATACAAGTTTCTCAGTACAGCTTACTTTTGGTTGTGGGGATAATCAGAATGAATCTTAGTAATTTATCTACATCTGTAGATTCCCTTATTAACTTGAAATAAGTATGAAGGATTTCCTTTCGTTATTGTTAGATCGAGAAAGTATTTCTTTCTTCTTTTCTAATGGTAATTTTATATTTATATTTACGTTGTTGAATTCTGTATGAAATTTTTGCCCTTCTTGTGATCCAACTTGTGCACAAGTCATGTTCCCATATCTGTAACAGTATACGAATTACTCTTTTCTTTGTGTGTTGATTTTTTCAAAGAATTGATTTTGTTAGTGGTTTGTGCAGATATTGGTTAATGTTCCTGATGACAGTGAAACCATTCTGCATTTTGATTTATTCTACCATGTCTCCTGTGTTTTTAACTCCCAAATCCTTGACTGTTCTGACAAGACACATAATATAAAGACATTATACATGCGGAAACGCTGCCCGAAACAAACACAAGAAAACGACGGGAAGATGCATGTAGAGAATGTTTGCTCTAATGAGAATTTTTGGAGGAGTAGACAGAAGAATAGCTCACCAGCAGATCACTTGGCAAAAATGTAAACAAACACCAGCACGTAAAAAAAAAGGAAAAAAATATTACTAGCAATCGAAAATCTAAAAGAAACACATACGGTCTCATGCGCAATTGCCGTTAGGCATATTTGCAAAACACATTATTCTAAGGCGTCATTTGCACACTAGCACGTGACCTCTCAAAATAACATTTCTTGCAAATATGCCTAACGGCATCTGCACATGAGATTGTACGTTTTTCTTGTATTGCTCACTTATATGAGATTTCCGACGCATATTTTACCTGATGATGATTACTCGAAACGCTTCATAAATGAAGTTTTTAGCGATCAAGATTTTCCAAGGAATTACTACATACCAAGTCTGTATAGTCGCATACGTTACAAATGGATGACTACATCAGTCAGATGGAAGACAATCGGCTAGTCATTGACAAGAAAAACAATTGATGGAGAGTCTCATGTTCGACGGTTTTGTAATTCGCATAATATGCTGAGAAGTATCTTCATTACAGAAGGGCTGGAACAATCACATACTTTTCTCTCGCGCAGGATTTCTATCCACGGAAGACGAGTTGGTCCCCGGAAACGCAGGTCTCAAAGACATGGTGATGGCTCTGAAGTGGGTAAAGAGCAACATCGCCAGGTTTGGCGGTGACCCGGGCAACGTCACCATATTTGGCGAGAGCGCGGGTTCCATGTCCTGTCATATACTCTCCATATCTTCTGCGGCCAAAGGTAAGTTTCCTTCAGACGTTGGGTAGTATGTTTACCTGCATACTTTCAGATGCTGCATGTCACGGAAAAGCAACTTTTATCGAACTGCGATGTGAAAAGGTAGCAAGCGTTACGAATAAAATAGATGCTTCTTCAGTAGGTGACCGGTTTCGGGTTAATACCCACCAACCAAAGCTTGCAAACTGAAATGTAAGCATTAAATAATGTCCATACTCTTCTGCCCAGTCCGAAGAGGACATCAGTCGGAGGTTATCATTTATTAAAGAAATGTGTGATATTCATCGCAGAGGCAAAACATAAACTTATTCATCTTGTTGTGCCCTGATTACACGTTCGGTAGCAATTATAATAACCTAGCAAAGAAACATTAAAAGGTAATTAACAAAACAGTGTTGCCAGAAGAAAGTATTACACAAACATATGCCGTAAATAACGTAATATCAACAAAGAACAAAATAATTCAAAATCTCATAGGTCCTTTTTAAGCTTAGCCGTTCGTTTCGATTCTGTGTAAATAATGTACAGGGTGTTTATAAATTAGTTACACGAAAGTAACCTTTAATTGTTAACAGGATAAATAACTTACAAAAAAGGTTTAATACAGCGCTGACTGCAATATATCTTTTTATTCTCGCCTAACACTATTGGTTCCAGATGTTTCAGATAGATGGCATGTGCGAATGAATTACTACAATGTTCGTCATGGTGACGTATAATGGTGCAGAGTGTGCGCAGTGTTATTTATTATTCCATGAAACCAAATCCACTACTACAGTTCAGAGAAAATTCAGGAGTAAATATCGCAAGCCACCATCTCAAACAAAAATTGTTATTAATAGGTAAACTGTGGCTGTGTATCACATAGTACGCCGGGTCAGGGTCGCCCAGCAGTCTCTGACGCAACAAATGATCAAATTCAGTAGTCTTACATTCGTAGCCCCTGTAAATGAACCAGACGTGCCAGCTTAGAACTGAATAAGCATAAGCCTAATGTTATAGCGTGGAGGGTATTACGGAAACGCCTGCCATTCAAACCCTACAAATTGGAATTGTTGCAAGCCTTAAGAGAAAACAACAAAGGAAAACTAGTAGGTTTTTGCGTAGAAATGTTTAACAAAATCCAAGCTGAAGATGATTTTCTTAATAAAACTGTTCAGTGAGGAAACCACCTATGGTAAAGTGAATATTCATTATGTTGGGATATGGGGTGAGCAGATACTACGTCACGTCATTGGACATATACGGTACTCCCCTAAGGTAAGTGTCTTTTTGCGCTGTAAGCTGTAGCAAGATAAACGGTCCTTTGTTTTTTCCGAGTCAATATTAACTGGCGTATGGTACCTGGTTGTGCTTGAACATTATGTGATTCCTCAGTTTCAAAAGGAAAACGTCACAGAATTCATTTTCCATCAATGTGGTGCCACCTCCTTACGATCATGAAGTAATTTATGAATATCCTGTACTATTGCTGAATCCTTTTAACTGTAGACGAAAAAGTGCATCAAAATATCATCTGTATAGCAGGCGAAGGACAGCTATGTAAACCTAAATATCTGCTATTAAGAAATATTTGTTGCTAAAATAGTATGAATGTAATGATCACAATACTGCAACTCCATGTACTACCATACAAATTGCTCCTCTTAGTCAAGAGAAAATGAAATCAAGCGACAGACAAGGTGAAGCTTCACTGAGACACGTAGGCATGAAAACGAAGACAGTTATTTTACGTTGCTGCCGAAATTTGACTATAACAATTTTTTGTTTATAGTTATGCGATCCAGATTTCGGCCTTAGGCCATTTTCAAGTACAAAAACTTATTTTGTATGTCAAAAGATATCATATTGGTACGAAATACAAGACCTTGTCGAAAAACCTTGTTTGGCCTATATGACCACATATACTTTTTCGACAATGACATATTTCATTCCAATCTGATTTCTTTTGACAAGCAGATACGATTTTCTACTTGAAAATAGCCTAAAGTCGAAATCTGTAGCGTATAACAATAAAATATAAATTTCACTGACAGATGGTTGCTACATCATACAAAAAATTTAAAATGACTATGGCTGCAGCCAAATTAAAAAGAAGATAGTTGTGTCTGCTCATGGCAGAATCCTTTCTCTAAACACATTCTTTTGTAAATGCATTCACCTGCAGGTTTATTCCAACGTGTAATTTGTCAAAGTGGAATCCCAATCAAAGGTCTGATGGGTAGTGGTGGTAAAGAACAAGCATTCGGCTTAGCCAGAGCCCTGGGTTTCACCGGGAACACCACGGAGGAACTGGTCGCCTTTTTGATGGAACAACCGGCAAGAAAACTCGTCGAACATGCGCCTGAGGCAGTTACGAAGGAGGTAAAGACTTACAATCCACAAATAAACAGTATAAATATTTAAAGCAAACATACACACTGTATGGCTCCTCAAAGTCGTCATGCGCATTTTTTCTGGTATTTTTCGGCAGCTATTTGCAATTTCGCTTTTGCAATGTGTAGCTGGAGACAGACCAAGCGAATACTGCTCATCATATCTTTCACGTGATGCCAAGTATTTACGGAAAGCGTCGGTTTGTTTTTGTTTAAAAGCGAACTTTGGCTTTTATGACGAAGTTCACTTTGGTTCATAACAAGGACTTTGCGTAGATGAGCGCTAACTGTGCACAAATACTGTAGTTACCGTTATTTATTCTGCTGTCAGTTGCAGTTAGCTGGGAACAAAGACACACAAATTCGGGTTCCCAGTGTGATTTTCCTCCCTGGCATGGAAAATATGAGCATGGAATATACGAGAAAATTCAGGCAGGAAATAAATACCCTGCCGAACTTGACAAGGCAAGACAACCAAAATTATATAGGACGCGAATTGATTGAGGCCTTTCTCCGACATAAACGAAATGGTCTTTAAAGCTGAATTTTACGTGTATCACAAAGACCAGGCCAGAAATTAGTCTACTGGGGTATTCGTGTTATGTAAGTGTATTAATAAGAACAATAAAACTCTAATAATAACAAGAACTCCAGGCGGGACAACACCGTCACGGCCCGCGATAACTGCTTCCGCCTTGCAGTGGTGCTGCTCGGTAGCTGCTGGTGTACTGTCCCGGGTAATACATATTACTAAACTGAATAGTTTGATACTGCTCTATCCAAGGGGCACGTAAAATTCCACTAAAAATCAATTTGTTTGTAACGGGAAATAAACCGACACTTTCGGTTGACATTGAGCGTGGCTTATCTGCCGAAACACCAGAGAAAATGTACCCGACAACTCTTTGGAGGAGCAACCTATATGGAGAAATAACTGATGTCGTACACATGCCGCTAACAATAATTCAGTCTTATTTAGCGACTGGAGATACCGGCAATGGCGCCATTCATACCATCGATCGAGCCTCCTGGGGTGCCAGACAGCGTGCTTACCCAAGACCCTTACGATATACTAAGCAGTGGAAAATTTACTCCAGTGCCGAGGATTGTAGGCGTCACCTCTCGTGAAGGACTGATTTTTACACAAGGTTTGTACTCTCACCAAGACGGTAATTTCGTAAAGTATCTGTAATTATAATACAATAAATTGGTGCAAAAAACGTTTACTCTCTGCAAATCTAATAAATTGAATGTCATTAATGAGGGACAGGAACTCATGCTTCCACTCGCAGGTAAAAAAGAGAGTAGCTGTATAGCAAATATGGTAGAACCATTCTTGGAAATTTGTGTAAATGTATAAATTTATCATGCAGTTTCTCCAGGTAGACTTAATCCTGTAAGTGACACAATGTTCTATCCAGCGTAATAAAGTAAAAACGTGTCAATGTGTATTCTTTGGAAAGACACTCCTGGAAATGGAAAAAAGAACACATTGACACCGGTGTGTCAGACCCACCATACTTGCTCCGGACACTGCGAGAGGGCTGTACAAGCAATGATCACACGCACGGCACAGCGGACACACCAGGAACCGCGGTGTTGGCCGCCGAATGGCGCTAGCTGCGCAGCATTTGTGCACCGCCGCCGTCAGTGTCAGCCAGTTTGCCGTGGCATACGGAGCTTCATCGCAGTCTTTAACACTGGTAGCGTACCGCGACAGCGTGGACGTGAACCGTATGTGCAGTTGACGGACTTTGAGCGAGGGCGTATAGTGGGCATGCGGGAGGCCGGGTGGACGTACCGCCGAATTGCTCAACACGTGGGGCGTGAGGTCTCCACAGTACATCGATGTTGTCGCCAGTGGTCGGCGGAAGGTGCACGTGCCCGTCGACCTGGGACCGGACCGCAGCGACGCACGGATGCACGCCAAGACCGTAGGATCCTACGCAGTGCCGTAGGGGACCGCACCGCCACTTCCCAGCAAATTAGGGACACTGTTGCTCCTGGGGTATCGGCGAGGACCATTCGCAACCGTCTCCATGAAGCTGGGCTACGGTCCCGCACACCGTTAGGCCGTCTTCCGCTCACGCCCCAACATCGTGCAGCCCACCTCCAGTGGTGTCGCGACAGGCGTGAATGGAGGGACGAATGGAGACGTGTCGTCTTCAGCGATGAGAGTCGCTTCTGCCTTGGTGCCAATGATGGTCGTATGCGTGTTTGGCGCCGTGCAGGTGAGCGCCACAATCAGGACTGCATACGACCGAGGCACACAGGGCCAACACCCGGCATCATGGTGTGGGGAGCGATCTCCTACACTGGCCGTACACCACTGGTGATCGTCGAGGGGACACTGAATAGTGCACGGTACATCCAAACCGTCATCGAACCCTTCGTTCTACCATTCCTAGACCGGCAAGGGAACTTGCTGTTCCAACAGGACAATGCACGTCCGCATGTATCCCGTGCCACCCAACGTGCTCTAGAAGGTGTAAGTCAACTACCCTGGCCAGCAAGATCTCCGGATCTGTCCCCCAGTGAGCATGTTTGGGACTGGATGAAGCGTCGTCTCACGCGGTCTGCACGTCCAGGACGAACGCTGGTCCAACTGAGGCGCCAGGTGGAAATGGCATGGCAAGCCGTTCCACAGGACTACATCCAGCATCTCTACGATCGTCTCCATGGGAGAATAGCAGCCTGCATTGCTGCGAAAGGTGGATATACACTGTACTAGTGCCGACATTGTGCATGCTCTGTTGCCTGTGTCTATGTGCCTGTGGTTCTGTCAGTGTGATCATGTGATGTATCTGACCCCAGGAATGTGTCAATAAAGTTTCCCCTTCCTGGGACAATGAATTCACGGTGTTCTTATTTCAATTTCCAGGAGTGTAGGAATCAATAATATTACTCAAATTATTATTTATTTCGAAACCTACCATGAGTTGGTGTGTGGTGTGGTAAATATTCATACCAACGAAGAAGGAGCACAAAACACGTGTTCAAAACGCTTAAAATTTTCAGTTCATTAGGAATGTGTACTTCTATTAGTAAATGTCCTCAGAAGGAAGACGGTTCCCAAAGGCCTAGAGTTCACAATCACTTATAAACCACACATGTAAATTCACATTTGCAGCCACTACAGTACCAGAGACAGTTTCACGACATTTATGAAATCGTCCTTCAAGCACATGCGAACATTCTTCTCTAACTGCTGTATCTGTACTTGAAGATTGACCAACTGGTACACTTGAAACTGTGTTACCCAAACCATTGTCAGTCAGTCAGTCTGTGACAGTCAGTGAGTCATCTTTGAGACTGTAGAAGTAGTAGCCACACTAATTGCATCAGAGTCTCCTCCAAATTGTGAATCATCTCCATGCTCTTCTGTAAACTCTACCCAGCAGTTCACTACACGACTAGCCAGAACTTTATCTGTCATGGAACTGTGAAATTCCATAAAATAATTATTGTAGATCTAAAATAAATATTCCAAGACATCAATAAGCACCTCCACAAAGTATTTCTTCTAGATCTAAATCAGCATTCACAGATATCAATACGGTCCTTCTGAGTATAAACACCAACTACAAATAAGCCAAAATTATATGGTTACTACACTTAAGTCTGTACATAAAATGTTTTCGTGATGTTGCACATTTTCAGAAATCATCCTACATGTGCACTGTCAGCGGAAATAATTATATTATCTCAACAGCCAACATTTTCGAAATAATTTGCCTAACAATATTATCTTCAATGTTCATTCTTCATTACAAGCAGCAATGCATATCATATAATGAATAGAACTGGATGTAACTGGAGTTGATTTCATGACAATCCATTTGTTTACTTGTATGGCGTTGAATGAAAGTATCTCTAAATGTGCTTACAAACGGCTCCATGTAGATATTATACTTTATCCATTTAGTGACCAAATTATTTCCAGAAGTTGTAGACTTTTTATGAAGACTTTATTGTGCTAAGAAACCATACACCAAATCATAGTTTACATCTTGAATGTGAAAGTGTGACTACAGGTATAAGAAAATTAGTGCGAACTATTGTTCGCACCGAACTCTGGAGTAACTTGACATGGTAATTTAAAAAAACTGTATATCCTTTACTTTTAGTGCAAAAAACATATTAAACAATACATTAATATTTGTATTACTTCATATTGTCCTTTGAGTTCACTATGGAACTTCGAGAAGCATGGTGCTACACACAAAGGTACATGACAGTTGCTACACATTAATTTTGTTCTGTTTTCTTTGTTCTTGGTGCTACATTTGCGGCATATTCTGTTTGTTTTACCTTTTGTAGGCAAATGAGTTTAACTTTATCCAGACGAACTTCATCTGGTATTCCAGACACGCCTATTTTTGGTGTCTGAAAATGAACGGGGCTTCTCTTCGCTTACGACTTGAGAAGCCAGAGATGAGCTGCTCTGTCAAGTGTAATCTAAATGTTAGCTGGTCTGCTTCTGTCTTCTGTAGCTTCCACATTATGTAGGAATTGACAACTGCCATATCTACAAGAAAGAGAAACAGTCCGTGCCACCACTTCCATGAACGACGACCTACAGCATACCATTCACACAGCTGATCAAATCTACCCACTCATCCCATTATTTTATTGTACTCTGCCACAGTCCATGGGCAGAATACTCCACTTCTGCTTCCGTCTTTGTTTCTTCTCAAACCAGTTGTAGTGTGTTTGGGATTGTGATAATCTGATAGTATACAAACAGGTTTACTATCCTGTCGCTTCACTGCTGCAACACGAGACCTGACAGCAAATTCGAATTCTCCCCTGCAAAGTCTAGAGTTTTTTTTTTTTTTTTTTTTTTTTTTTTTTTTTTTTTTTTTTTGCAGCATATCAGGCAAATCTTTCCTATTTTAAAGAAAAGTTCCAGTGGCATAAAGTCCATGAGACTGTAACTCTTCCGTTATTCATACTGTTGTAAAATAATTGTCAAATGACATCAGACTTTTGCTGTCAGCCATTACTTTTTGTTAGAGTAAGCGCAATTTCTTCCCTCAAAGTACATTCAGACGTATCATTTGTATCTATCTTTCCAGAGTAGATGTCTAAATTTATGATTAACCCAGTACTAGCATCAGCCAGCCACCACACTTTATTTCCATGCCTCACTGGTTTCATTGGCGTATATTGTTTGAATGTTGACCGTCCTTTGAAGGTCACCATACATTCGCCAACTGCTAAAACAGAGGATGGTTTGTACACTTTACAAAGCCTATTTGATATTGCACTGTCTTGCAGGTCGAATTTTGTGTAACTTGTCATACCCTGGTTCTCCTTTTTTCACATGTGCTGTGTTCATTGCTGTCCAGGTTCTCACCAATTTTTATCGATGTTTTATCATGACTAATGACACAGCCGTTACTCCAAGAATATGATCACTGCTCCAATAATTTCCAAGTTGTGGAAGATGATGAACACCCTTCAAAATAAGCATTCCCAAAACAGCTTTTAGCTCAGTAACAGTAATGTCCTGCAAGTTGGAAGTTACTTTAGTTGTTTTCTTCCCTGATTTCACGACACACCTTTCCTGCCTTGCATATAAGTTCTTCTGATTGCAAATGTGAAGCAACAGATCTTCTGTAAATATTGAGTCGAAATATTTTATTTCATTACCAGGCTTTAAGAAATTTGCAAAATTTTCTGCACTTTTTTCTAATTTCAGTGGAAGATTTTCAAACTAAGAAATATTCTCATTCCATGTTTTATCACTAGAAGATCAAAGCAAATTGAAAACCGATTTAGAAAAGACATCTCAATGGTGCGAAAATTGGCAGTTGACCCTAAATAACGAAAAGTGCGAGGTCGTACACATGAGCGCTAATAGGAGTTCGTTAAACTTCGGTTATACGATAAATCAGTCAAACCTAGTGGCCGCATATTCAACTAAATACCTAGGAAATACTGTTACGAACAAGTTAAATTGCAAAGAATACATAGAAAAGGTTGTAGGGAAGGCTAACCAAAGACTGCGTTTTATTGGCAGTACACTTAGAAAATGTAACACATCTACTAAGGAGACTGCCTACACTACGCTTGTCTGTCCTATTTTAGAATACTGCTGCGCGGTGAGGAATCCTTACCAGACAGAACTGACGGAATAGTCAGTTCAAAGAAGGGCAGCACCTAAATCATACTTGTGATGCTCGAGCTGGAGCTAATGCATCTCGTATTATTTGCAGTGGCACTTATAACTAAATCATACATACAGAAATGCAGATTAAACCCACTAGACTGTACTTTAGGAATTTCAGCTTCCATCGAAAGAAGCGGTAGCCAGCGCCCCTGCGTCCCCCCCACCCCCCTCGGCCACTCAGTCCTATCCAGCAAAAGAAACTCATAGGCTGACCGAAAGTAGTATTCTACTTGTCGCCTGGCCAATGCAGGTTTGGCAGCATAGGTAGCTATATGACCATTGAGTTATTTCCTGATGTGGTTCACAATTGTCCTGCTGAATTTACTCGACATTTTCACTGATCTCCATTAAATATTCTGAATCATGCTTTCTTAAATGATGAGATAGATATAGCAAATTTATCTTTTTGAGTCCACCAAACTGTTCACAACAGAAACTTTAGCTGGTTTTGCCTTTTAAGTAGCGAGTTATCCACGTTTTGCACATTGGGATGGCAAGAGAGTCATGTCTACTACAGTCGTCCACTACCTTCATAATAAAGAGGAAACAATGCGTTATTTCTCGGATCTAATCTCTCATTTTTTTCGTCTTCTGTAAAGAAACTCTAGCAGACAGTTCGACAATCAGGGAAGAAATCTTAAAAAAAAACTACTCTCTCGTTAATTATGTCGTTACCTTATATCTGTACCCATAGGTCTGAAAGTGAATTGCACACATGGTTAAAGCCTGATTCATTCAACTCCATTGACTTAACTGTGCCACTGAGTGATTTGTTAACTGAATGTCATTGTGTATCTGCGCAAATGCTACATTTCCACGTTTCTGTGGTAGTCCAGCACCGCTACTTGAGTATGACTGCGGACAAAATATGTTGCGTATTCGTAACGATTGCGGACAATTTGTTTTATTAAAGAAGACTTCTTTCGTCACTTTATCATGAAGAGTTTTAATGCATTTCTGTTAGCTCAGTGGGTACTAATTTGGGCTTTGTCCTTAATTTACTCAATAAAACAAACAAGAGAAAAATTACTAAGCAGCAAAATAGTCTCCCACATGATGTAAAAGTATCTGAGAGTACTCCGATAGTTTTTCTGCTTCACGTCTGAAGACAACGCGTTAGTAGCAGTTCGTCTTGTAGAGTGTTATGCTATATAACAGACGTAAAGCTATACAGTTCGGAATAACGAAAAGGTGCGGTGAACTCGCGATTTCTGTCACTGTACTATTCCCACAGTTACAGAAGACTGCTGAAGATCAAATGGGTGGTCCACATAACTAATGAGGAGGTACTGAATGAAACTGGCGAGAAAAGAAATTTATTGCACTACCTGACTTGAAGGGATTGGTTAGTAAGACACATTCTGAGACATCAACGGATTACAAATTTGGTATTGGAGGAAGTGTGGGGGTAAAAACTGAAGAGGGAGGCCAACAGATGAATACAGTAAGCAGATTCAGAATGATGTAAGTTTAAAAAGTTATTCAGAGACGAAGAGGCTTGCACAGGAGAGAGCAGCATGGAGAGCTGCATCAAACCAGTCTTCAGACTGAAGATAATATCATCAAGAACAACTATTTCGACCTATCCGCTCTAATGGAGGAATTCTCATTGGACTCTCAATGATACCAACCTTACTTTTACTTTCACAGAAAATTATTTTGGCTTATTTATATGTTGAATCAGTTTATCATTTTATTTTCTTTATCTGTATCAGTCAATCACTTTATTTTCTGTATCTCCACATCTTTCCCGCAGTCATTTCATCTTGGCTGCCTGCCTTTACTGATTTCGTTGTCAAGGGATTTATATTGGTGTGTACCCATCTTTCCCTCAACCTCTTTATATTTCCTTCTTTCATCGATCAACTAAAGTATTTTTCTGTTACCCAAGGTTTCTTTGCAGTTACCTTCCTTGTCTAACATCTGTGATTGCCCTTTTCAGAGATGTCCTCTTCAATTAAACTGCCTGCCGTGGTTTTCCTGATCAAAGTGTCCACCTCCTTAGTAAATTTAAAATGCGTCTCATCATACCTCAGTACTTCCGTATCGCACTTCCCTCCTCACTGATTCTTTGGAAGGACTCTTACACTTCAGTCTGCTCTTCATCATCACTAAATTGTGATATACGTCTATATCTGCACCTGTATATGCGTTACAATCGAATCTCTGACTTAGGATTATTTGTCTGACTATGATGCAATCCAGTTGGACGTTTCCTGTGTCATCGGGTGATTTCCAAATCTACCTTCTCCTCCTGTGATTCTTAAAGAGATTATTCGCTGTTAACTATCAGAATTTATTGAAGAACACAACTGGTCCTTCTCCTATCTCATTTTTATTACCGAGCCCATGTTCTGTAACATTTTCTTCTAGTTCTTTCACTTCCATCGTGATCGAATCTTCCCATGACTATCATATTATTATTTCCGTTTACAGACTGAGCTACCTGTTCAGTATACCCACATACTTTCTTTATCTCTTCATCCCCTGCTTGCGACATTGGCCTGTATATTTGAAATGTCGTTGGCAGCGTTGGTGTACGGTCGAATCTAATAACAACAGTTCTATCACTGAACTGTACTCAGTAGCACGCAATCTGCCCTAGTTCATAACAAAACCTACTCCCGTTGTATCATTCTATATCGTCTAACTAGACATCGTTATCTTCATTCCATCTCATTTCACTGACTCCACTGTACCTAAACTAAGCTTTTGTATTTACCCTATCAGACTTTGAAAATTATTAACTCTGACTCGATCCTTCATTCATATGGTTGAAATGGCTCTGAGCACTATGGGACTTAACATCAGAGGTCGTCAGTCCCCTAGAACTTAGAATTACTTAAACCTAACTAACCTAAGGACATCACACACAGCCATGCCCGAGACAGGATTCGAACCTGCAACCGTAGAAGCAGCGCGGTTCCGGACTGAAGCGCCTAGAACCACTCGGCCACTATGCAGGAAAATAAATCAACAGTGTTACCCAAGAAACACTACAAAAATCGAACTGCGCACTACCCAAAAAACTGAAACACCGAGATTATATGGCAACACTATGAAACACACACCGTTCACTCTCCCATTAAAAATCTGAATTACAAAGAAAATGCTTAGAATCTGAGCAGTGGGAACGGAAATTGAGAAACAAACTAACCAACTTGATATAAAAAGAATCTTACCAGAAAAATTACAGCATAATCAGCAGCAGCCGCACTGTATGAAGAAATAGCGCCAGCTAAAGTAAGCTAAAGTAAAACTAATATTTTGGTAGAAACACTGAGATGACTTTCTCATGCTAAAAAACAGAGTCTTACTTGAAATGAAAATACTAATACGTTCATTATAACTAAAACGTTGTTTTTAAACTCTTGTTTCAGAAGAACACGAAGGTCAAAGGAAATCAAAACCTTTACTTTCTTTACTAGGCAATGCTTTTACGATTATGCAAACTGCAATGACCTAAAGTGAGGTGAGGAGGTGGACTGTTCTGTTGCAGGAATCGCTCAAATTATCAGTACACACCTGCTAAAAATTATTATTGCCTTATAAACATATCCATAATGCAAATCCACTCTGTTCCATAAATTCTGCGTCTGTAACGCTTCCATCAGATTAATAATTCTTAACAATTTTCTTCATAAAAATCCTCCTCCAATTTGCGCTACGCTAAAAGTTCTGCCAGCTACTCCAACACTCGACTACTCGCCACTCTACAACTGAGCCAAGGGTACAGAAGTTCGGAGGTAACTACAGTCGCTGCTACAAGGCGGATATTCCACAGATGTCTCACGCGACTGCTTTGCCGTCGAGAAATGAAATTTCCACTTATTCTGAAACTATCTGAAAACGAATGTCTAGTCTACCTAGTCATGGTGAGGAAAAATTCCCGCATTCGAACTTCGCAGCGCAATTCCTCGCGTGCTGGCAACACAAAAATGTCTGTCATAAAATTTTGCCTTGCGCATATTTATGGCAATAAATGGATGGTTGGTTGGTTGGTTGTTGGGGAAGGAGACCAGACAGCGTGGTCATCGGTCTCATCGGATTAGGGAAGGATGGGGAAGGAAGTCGGCCGTGCCCTTTCAGAGGAACCATCCCGGCATTTGCCTGGAGTGATTTAGGGAAATCACGGAAAACCTAAATCAGGATGGCCGGACGCGGGATTGAGGCAATAAATGGATGTTAAATATTGGCAATCTGTCAACACTGTAATCACATTTACAGTAGCAGTCTCTGTCAGTATCTAGCAGAAGTGCTGTGCCGTAGTACACTGGCAGCGTTTTGTGTTAGCAAGCAGGAGGTCGTGGGTTCGATTCTGGGCCAAGGTTAATTTCTCTTTATTTGCGGAAAGTAGTCTGCGTGGTACGGCATCTGGCGTCTTAATCGTCATGCAGCTATTAAAGTGGGTCTTCTGCTGTATCCTGACATAGGTGGTTACCGTACATGTGATTGCAGTGTTGCAAGATTGCCAATCTGCAACGTCCATTTACTGCCCGAAAATAGCGCAGAAAGAAATTTTGTGACAGACATGTTTGTATTGCTAGTATGTGAGTAATCGCGCTGAGTCCGAGTGCGCAGATTTTTCTTCGACCTATGGATGTCCATCTTTCGGCTTTCTAACCTTTCTAACAATTTTATACTGAAATTCCATCGCCAGACTCGTGGAACCTCGTATTGTCACTGGTTATTTCATCTTTTCCTCACAGCCACCTGCCCCTAGGTAGTTCTGTTCAAAATGTTCAAATGTGTGTGAATTCCTGAGGGACCAAACTGCTGAGGTCAGTAGTTCTGTCCCAGAAAACCTACTTACTGGTAGCACATTTTGTTCCTTGTTCCACATTTTCATCACAACTGTTTCTCCTTTCATGTCACCGGAAGCTGGAATCCAAATGGCACTGCACTCATACACAAGTGAAAATTTCGTCGAAGCTTTTGACTCCAGTTTTTCAGTTACTGTGAAATATTTCCTTCTACATTTTGCTTTTCTGGTTAGAAAAGTTTTCTTTTCCAATTTGAAACTATGTTATAAGCAGAATCTAAAATTTCTTTCTGGATGGTACTTTTCTGTAATTAGTGCTATACTGTCTTAGCGATGGTTCCAATGAAAGCATTCATAACAAAGCATATAATATTAGAATTATTATTATTTACTCATGAAGTTAATAGCTACTGGTGACGCTAAATAAGCTAATCTCTTCCAGCGAATGAGACTTTCACTTTGCAGTTTACTCAAACCAGAAAAATGAAAATAGCTATGACAGCTGCGGAAGAGGAGGGCCATAGAAATAATTGCCCTTGCGTTATATTTATGATACTCGACGCATCTGGATGTTATTTCCAGCTACGCCTTAGACCTAAATCATATTTATGATGCTTCAGTTGTAGTCGATGCATCTGGATATTGTAGTTGCAGTGCTACATGCTTACAGCAATGCAAATTAAATTCAATGGACTATATTTTACTATAGTGAATAAAATAAACAAAAGAGAAATTAAAAAAAAAAACTGTATAATCTCCCACAAGATCTACAAGTGTCTGACGATGCTCGCACAGTTTTTCTACTTCACGTCTATAGACAGTATGTTGGTAGCAATTTGTCTGATTCAGTGTTATATTATATAAAAGACGTAAAGCTCGTAGTTCGGCTTTCCCACTGCTACAGAAGAATGCAGAAGATTAAATGTGTAGATCACATAACAAATGAGGAAGTACTGAATAGAACTGGGGAGTAAAGAAATTTGTTCCATAAGCTGACTAGAAGAATGGAACGGCTGGTGGGACTCATTCTGAGACATCAAGGGATCCCCAGTTTAGTACTGGAGGGAAGTGTCTGGATAAAATCCGTAGAGGGAGAGCCAGAAATGAGTACAGCATGTAGATTCAGAAGGGTGTAAGTTGCAGTAGTTATTTGGAGATGAAGAGGCTTGCACAGGAGAGAGTAGCTTGGAGAGCTGCATCCACAACAACAGCAACTACGTCTGTTCTCACCTCTCCATTCTCTCCTCTGCGTTTAAAGGCGGAATTGTCATTGCACTCTTAAGGTTACCACCCTCACTTTTAATTTCACTGAAGATTATTTGTCTTGTCTGTATGCTGAATCAGTCCTCCTGATTATTATTTCTTTTTGTGTTTCTTAACATCTTTCCTGCAGCCATTTCATCTTGGCCGTGTTAGATGAGCATTTGATTATCACCCATAGAGAGTGGGATGAAGCGTCAAAACGACAGTAGATTTGTTAAATTCTCTACTGTGACCTTCAGCCGTAGCGCATCGGGCACAGTATGGCGGAGGCGTCCGTCTGCCTCTCATGCTAAACAGTAGACGTCTGGCACTGCTGACAGCACAAAGAGCGGGGCGTTACTCGAATGCCACTGCCAGTGACGACTACGGCTGCGAGCGAGATGACAGCGTGGCAGCGCAGCTGACAATACCGCGTTGTGGCCGAGGCATCCATCTAGCGATCCGGCCGCTCTCCACTCCTGTCGCGGCTCTCTCGTGACTCAGGAAAGGTTGCCCTGTCCAGTGGTCAAACAACAGAGCCTGTAGTGAATTCCAGGAGGTCACTCCGGGTGGCAAGTTTTATGGTGTAGTCTGTGACACTGAGTTGAGATTATTTTATTACCGAAATCGGTGACTACTTATGTTCGTTTAGGGCCTAAGGCAGGTGCTCTCAACACTTTCGTGGTGACAAGTGAGGAAAGGCTTGCGTCCTCCCAGTAGCGTATTGCAGCATCTCGCTTTGGCTCTGGCATACGTTATGGCCCAATATGGTAGCCGCATTTACCGCTTGTTTCATTCTCAAGGACGCTAGAGATTAAGGGTGTAAACAGAATCTCTGTATATGAGGCACTGAGGATCAAGCAGCTAAATGTTATGGAAGGAAAGGCAAGCTCAGCTTAGGGAGCTGACGAAGTGCCAGAGGAAAGTTACAGTGTCAGACCTTGCGCTTCCCGACAAACAGCATGCCGGAGTCGTGCCACGCCGAGCCGATGTAACGGCATGGCACAGACACTCCAGCAGTACCAGAACCCCCCCCCCCCCGCCCCCACCGAACATCCCCCCCCCCCCACTCGACCGCAAGCCGCGCAACCAAGTAGGAAACAGTGCCGCGAAGGAATCGCCTAAGATTGGAAGTTCAATTAGTTGCATTAAATGACAATTTTTCAAACACAAACTAAATCATGTTACTCTCCACTAAATTACAATTTGAGTATCCATTAAATTTATGTATTAAACAATTTTCTTCAGTAAAAGCACTAAAAGGGACAAACTAAATTTCACAATTTGCAACACCAATTAAAGAAATTGAAAATAGTTACAATTACTTGCCCTGAGGGCTAGAGAGAAATGTCAAATTGCACGACAAAAATTTGTTTTGCGTGTTCAGGTATGAACGTAAGCCCCGAGACGGATGCAGTCACGTAAACCAAACAAGATCTCACCACAGAATCAGACAGGACAATGACGAGAAGCAAACCAATTTCTCCGCATTAACGGCCTCAATAAGGACTGGCCAGACCACACATCTGAAAAATAAACTAAAACCAATAAATATTAAAACATGAACATACTTTAAATGGATAACCAGAATTAAGCACAAATGAGCAGAAACTCGTATGATACTATCACAGCAGGAGCGAATAATATTACACAACAGCGACGTGGCCCGAAACCTTTAGCTCTGTACAATAACCTTAAACACACTCTGAGTTAACTATAAAGGGCGCTGATCACGACTTGCTAAGGAACTTTTACTAATCATTTGGTTAGATTTAATAGAGAAACGATTAGTGATGGAAAACATTAAGATTATGTTGAAACAAACACGCTCACATTAGTATTAATAAAATGCAAGAGGAAGGCAGAGGCGGTCTGCCCCAAAACAACTCTCGGCGTACTGGACTCGCATTCGGGAGGACGACAGTTCAATCCCGCGTCCGGCCATCCTGATTTAGGTTTTCCGTGATTTCCCTAAGTCGCTCCAGGCAAATGCCGGGATGGTTCCTTTCAAAGGGCACGGCCGACTTCCTTCCCTAATCCGATGAGACCGATGACCTCGCTGTCTGGTCTCCTTCCCCAAAACAACCCAACCCAACTCTCGGCGTCAACCAAATTCACGAGGAAACTGTAGACTCTCGCAGGACGTGCAAGGCGTCCAAGTTAAAGCAGCGTAAACGGCCATGAATGCGGTGGGCTCATCCACTTAGCCCATGAATGGAATGCACCAGAAAAATGCCTTTCCAAATAGAGAACTTTCAAGGTTCCCCACAGATCAATCTTCCACCGTCATGGTTCCCACGTATAAGGTAACACACTATTTCAAAACGTGCTTGCATCATGTCGTACGGCTGGCTCTTCCTCTCCCTCTCCTCAGAGAGACCGCTCTTGTCCTCGATTCAATGATCACAGAAAAATTCGCAACGGCGCGCATTCGCACCGCGCCACCTCGCGGCGCACCATGGCCGATGACCGTGAAGTCAGGCCAGAACGCTACGAAGCAGATATGGATACGAGCCAGCATGGCCCAGGTTTCCTCACTCAAACCAGAAGACCCCTCATCCTATTTTCTAAGCTAGTAGAGGGGGGTGGGGGGGAGATCATACTTGACCTGGCTAACGTCGATCCTGGAGGTCCTACCGGTAGCGGGGTTACGAACAAACAGGTTAACTGGACTCATTACCCTCTGTCCTGTAAATCAAGGTGCGAGTTTCTTTCCCTACTTTCGCTTGAAAGGGTTGCCTCTCTCAATTGTAACACCTCCTCTGTCGTCGATGAGCTAACTACATTTTCCTTCTGGCCCTATTCCAGTTCGTCTAATGATATCTGGAGTGATATTGTCTGGCAAAACATGCTTAATTTTCAATAAATTTGCTAAAGGAAAATTAAGAGGACAGGCAAAAAGAAGGCCAATGGACACAGCCGAGGAAGCCTCATCCTGAGATGAATTTAAATCAAAATTAATCCAAGGAAGAGAGCTGTCCCAATTCGTCTGAGACTTGGCGGGGTAAATAATAAGGGCGGTCTTCAGTTTCCTTTTCACCCTTTCGGCGAAGGAGAATTGCAGGGGGTGGTGACGATATAATTAATGGTCTTGCCAAAACAGAGGCGCTTAAACTCCCTAGACATGAAGGCGGGGGCGTTATCACTGACCAGAGCTTTAGGTGACCCGAACAGCGGGAAGGTCCTAGGCAGATGGTGAATGATAACGGAAGCGAGAACTACCCTACTAGGGACAAGCCAGACGAATCGGGAGAAGGCGTCAACGACAACCAGAATGTCAAGATTCCCATCATTAGTACAGGGAAGAGGACCCGACTAACCGACGAACGGTTTGTCCGTAGGATGCTGCTCCCGCTCGATTGCAAAAGCCCATTGTGTAAGTTATGATTCAGGTTACCCATGTTTCACAACTCCATCTGGCCAACTAACCGACGGATATCCTTACACAGTGACGGCCACGTCACACGCCGCTGCACCATAGCAACCGTTGCTGCACATGCTTAGACACATGCTAGTGGTCGCCCGACATAGTCGGTCTCGTTTTTTTATGCACAGATACACACTCATTTTACAGCAATAGGTGTCGCTATTTCTACTCGCTCCGTGACATTGGCGGAATTGCATCGTAATACTGAGGTTCTTGTTGGTAGTCAGCCTACCCCAAAATAAATGTGTGTGTTTCAGTCCCAATTCTCTCACTGGGATAAAAGTCTTAATGAAATGACCTCCCAGAAAAGAATCATGAAAGTAATGGAACACCGAAGGAACGAGTTCTATGGGGAAGCACCACCCATCTACTAGGCCTTCTAGGCCTCGCCAAAACCCAACCCGAGGCTTGGTTATATATCTATAGACCGAACTTTCTGTGCTCGAGATAGAATCTAAACTTCTAGAGGGTGAACAGGACTCCAAGGCGTCACACTCATAGACAGATTATTCGAGTTCGGCAGCTGATCAGCTGATAACCTCCTGGAAGCGCCTGTTCATCGGTTACTTGGGCCCCCTTCTCTGTACCAATGAGGGGAATCGTTACATACTGGTTGTGGTTGACGCCTTCTCCCGATTCGTCTGGCTTGTCCCTAGTGGGGTAGTTGTCGCTTCCGTTGCCGTTCACCATACAGTCCCTCTGCAAGACTGCAGCCGTGACACCAGCGTTAAAAGCGTCGACAAAACCGGGAGTGACTAGCACAAGAGTATTACTCATGGCAAAGCCTCGAAAGCAGCTGTTGGCTCTGCCCCTCGACGGAGGTCTCCCCTTTTTTGCAGAGGCTGTAAAAATGAGCTGCAATATGGGAAAAGGTGGGAATAAACGTCGTGCAAAAAATGGCCATGCCGATGGACCTGACCACCCCCTTTTTATTCCTTGGGATAAGAAATTTCCTTAAGTCGGACCTACGTTCTTGGTCGATCCTAATTCCATCACTCGACCCAGCTGCCCCAAGAAGGAACCTGCTGCCTAGCCAAGGTAATTTTTGACGGCTTAACTGTCAATCCGGCCCCTCGAAGCCTGAATAATACCTGTTCAAGGTGCCACAACTGTTCATCAAAGTAATAGCTATACACTACAACATCGTACAGGTAGTTATAGACACAACTTAATTTTAGATTGCCCAGGACATGATCTAAAAGTCAGGAGAGCACGACAGCACCGGTAGACAAACCTAAAGGCGCTCGATTCAACTCGCAGAGGATCCAACCTGTTCAAAATGCAGTAAAATGCTTGGGATTTTCAGTCAAAGGTGTCTGATAACGGGCTTGATTATGGTCAAACATGTAAAATAACGAACCTTGGAAAACCAACTGAAACAATTGTGGAGGTGAGGGAGCGTCACAGATTCCAGAATGGCCTTTTGCTTAAGTGCTCTATAATCGATCACGAATCGGCAATGCTTGCTTGCTGGTTGGGCACTAAAAAGATCAGAGAAGCGTAGGGTGCAATTGACGGTCTGATGAGCCTATCCCGAAGCATGCCACTAATCTTCTGCCGCAGTATTCTCATCTTCGGAGGAGACATACAGGAATATCATCAACCATACGCATTTTGTATTTGATTAGGTCCGTTACCTCAGTTTGTTAGTAAGAACATTAGGGAATTGCTTTAAAATGGCCAACAACCGCTTGGGGTCATTTCCACGAAGACGAGCAATCTTGGTAAGCCGTATTTCAAGAGAATTAATGTTGTTAGTGGTCCGGCAAGAGTAGAAGGCTCTCTTCTCTGAAGGGCAAAACTAATATCGAGCACCAAGGCTATTAGCTGAATAAAGTCGCAACCAAGAAGCAGGGTAACAAAGAAGTTTTTAACCGCAATTAGCTTAATAGACCAGGAAAAATCTAAAATAGAAAATCTCCTTCGCACCTCCCCCACCAGAGACACCACCTGCTCATTCGCATCCCGACATCACCGCAAAGAATGTCGCAAGGGAAGAATCTTCCACAAATTCCTAAATTCCAAATATCAACTGCAATCCAGCAACGAAACAGAGCTTCCCGAATCCAAAATGCCGCTGATAGGTTCCTGGTTAGATCGGGAAGTTCAGTACCTAAGAGAAATGTTTCTACCAGCCACAATAAGTGCGCAGTGTGCGGGGACCCTGCCCGAAAATTGCTTATTCCGCCTTCGGTGGCGTCAGCTGTAAGTCCTTGGGCCACGCATACTCGTACAATCGCGCGCCAGGTGTACACGAGGGCCACACCGAAAAGAACCGTGACGGATTGGAGAGTTGGAAGGTAACTCGCGTGGATTGTCAGTTCGGAGATGACCAAGGGTTTGGACCACTTTCCTTGGTCACGATATTCATCGGCGGATCCAATGAGTTGGAGTCCAACTCATTCAACTCGATAAAGGTAGTACGTTAGTAGGTTTTTGAGTGAAAACAACACGTGAGCGATCTTCCGGCCTCATTCCCCCCAAGCTGATACATGGTCGTGAATTAAACAATGACCCGAAAACAGAATAAATTTGCTTTGCTTCACGTCTATATTCACAAATTTTTATGTCATCAGACTACCGGTTTTGGTCTATAATGACCGTCTTCAGATCAGTTTCATACACAAATGTCCTAATATATTGGAGCCATAGTGGCATCGTCAAATAGTAAACACAAAATAAGCTCCAGCATCGTCAAATATATATCAATAATAGCATAGGAATTTTCAGCTTAACACGAAACAGGAGCATACGGTTAATCAATTAATAACGTTTGTGACGGAGTCATGTCAATGGATGTACCTTGGCTTTAGATGAGGAAGTGGGTGGTACAGAGTCTGATGCTCCTGCTGTGAGTTGGTCAGATCAGGTTCAGAGCACGTTCATAGATATCCAGCGTTTTAAAAGATTCGTTCCTGACGTGCTTGCTAAGTTGGCTGTCCCGATCATACATTTGACTCACGGTGTTTAGGAGCTGTCTATTCATCAGTTATTCCGGGCTGTGAAAGTGTTGCGTGTGATCGTGCGCTTTGAACCTTATAGCGATGCTGTGCAAAGTTCATACTATATTACCCTTTGTTCGTCGTATCCTTTCCTCCAAGGGTTCTTGGGTAGCTTTTTCTGGAATTCTGCAAGAACGGGGCGTCTTAGGTGAGTTGAGAGTCCATACAGTACAACAGAATGTATCGCCACGTTTTCATAATTAGCTCGAGCGTGCGCATTATTGATGGATTCAAGCAGCCACAGAAACGCTGGTGGAATGTACTGAGCATGTTCGTACCGTGGTATCTACCTTGCACATAAAAGTCACGGAGCAGGATGACGTTTTAAACTTCCTTTGCTTTGCCTAAAATTATCAATACGGTTATCCCAGTGAAAGAGTTGGGACTGAAACACGCACATTTATTTTGTGGTAGGCTAACACGGACCTAAATATTACGATGCATTTCCGCCAATGCCACGCAGCATGTAGAAATAGCGACACCTACTGCTGAAAAATCTGGCTGTATCTGTGCATAAAAAAAAACGACACAGACTGATGTCGGGCGACCACTAGAATGTGTCTAAGCATGTGCGGCAACTGTTATAGACTGTAATATGTGTAAATAAATTGTACACTTAACAACCAACCTCTTTATGAGCAGACGCCGAATACTACATACGTTTCTAGCCAAAAACTTCCTTCTGAAAATTCAGTTGTTCAATCCGTTTACTATAACAATATAAGGTGACTCGCTGAACGGTGCAGCTGCATACAGAACACGACATGTGGCTGCTGGCTGTCGGTGCGCCCTCCGTAGCTCTCAAGCTGATGGCACGAAGGCTCGCAAGCACTAGCTGTTCCTAAATGTTTGCCACATATCACACCCTTCAGTGTATGACCCAAAAAACCGTGTCGAACGTGAACTGATACCCAGCTCTAATGTATTCGAAAATGAATTTTCAGAAGGAAGTTTTTGGCTAGAAACGTATGTAGTATTCGGCGTCTGCACACTGCATGGAGGAAGACTATGGTCCCGGGGAGACTGGGGTTGGCAGCAGATGTCTGTGGGGTGAAGTCAGAGCCTGCAGATGTCTGGACGAGACTGTCATCTCGGACAGGAGTTCACGACCGCCGGTGCACGTAGGAGTGTACTGGGGCTGGTGGCCAACTACAGTTACCATTTGTACTTATAAAATATGACAAACTGGCCGTGACGCCAGGTGGTGAAAAATGTTTTTAATAAACCCACCGTTCCTTCTGGTTGCAGTACATCTCGGCGTCATTTAAATGCTGTAAAAACAAACAGTCCTGAATATTTAAAAAATAGACCATTTGACCTGCAGCGTGTTTTTAATGTCATGGTAATTAAATACTGGTACAGATATGCCTGATGGTGCTAAAAAGTGCCTAAATAGTAATGTAAATAGACCATGCAAATATACAGGCGTCAAATAAACTATCTCACTTGGATTTTTTTTAACTGCCACTGTTATAGATTGGATTATGTCCACTGAGACGTCACAGTAGGAGCCATCTTGCCAGACTTATAAGGCAGTTTACAGAGGTAACCATCTTGGGCGCATATCATGATGACTCCATCTTAAATTTGTCAACGATGCAGGCTGCGCTCACCGCCTTCAGTCACAATAGTTCTTGTATTTTTATTTTTTATTCATTTTATTTTATTTTTTTCAGTTCACAACGCATTCGAGCCATGGGGGCTCATCTTCAGGTGGTATGACAATCTACAGTAACTGTTTTTTACCAAATTTAGGTTAAAGTCTATTCGTGGTAAGATCACATTGGTATAGTAATAAGTGTAACATGGTGAACATAAATTTAAAACACTACGAATAACCGAAAGTGTCTTTTTCCGCAGTGGACGCAGGTTTTCGGAGTACAGTATGAGTAGACATATTTATGTTCGTATATACGCTTTACGTTATGTAGCACATTTGTGAACAGAAGCAAAAGCGTTTCGAATGTGAAAATTTTGCTTTTCTGCAAATATAGAGGTGTTTTTATTTCAAATAAGATACAAAGCTCTTATACTATTAATTACTAGCTGTCAAGCCTGGCATTGCCCGGATATTAATTTTGCCTATGTCTATCAAAAACTAAAATAAAATGAAGATTTCCAGAATTCTGGAAACATCCCCCAGGCTGTGGCTAAGCCATGTCTCCGCAATATCCTTTCTTTCAGGAGTGCTAGTTCTGCAAGGTTCGCAGGAGAGGTTCTGTAAAGTTTGGAAGGTAGGAGACGAGATACTGGCAGAAGTAAAGCTGTGAGACCGGGCATGAGTCGTGCTCCGGTGGCTCAGTTGGTACAGCACTTGCCCGCGAAAGGCAAAGGTCCCGAGTTCGAGTCTCGGTCGGGCACACAGTTTTAATCTGCCAGGAAGTTTCGAAATGAACATTGTTTGTAGTGTGACATCTAAACAATTCCATTTCCATGTACTCATAAAAACGCCTTTGAAATTATGGGACGTTCGTGCGAAGAAATACGCATAATGTACAAACGTACAAGTATAATTTCTAAATTCAGAAACACAGTACACTAACATAGAATTCTCTGTAATGTCTATTTTAACTCATATCTTGATTATAAACAATGTTGTCACATGTACAGGCAGCTGGGCGCTACTGCTTTGAGTGCCAACAACGCGATTTTGTAAAAGTCTCTATGGGAACGCCTCTTCATTGCTCTATATACTGATATTTTCTTCATCTACAGCCGTTTCCGTTTCGCAGTTGAAAGCTGGCGAAGGCTTTGACAGTTCTCAGAGATTTCCTTTATCTGCCACTACTGTAGGAATGTCTTAGTAGTAAGGAATAAATATATTAAAACTTCATGTACTTGTATGATTCATTCATTTTTTCAAGCATCTCAGTGTTTATGACATCATATCTCTTGATCTGTGCGTCGTAAAAGGATATATTTGAATAGGTACATTCAGAGGCATACGTATATACTGTCTACAGATATGCATATGCGGATACCGTCTACGAATTCTATGGGGTTGGTAGCACAGAAGTAATAAATTTAAAAGTCGTGCAAGATGTGGCAGATTTTCACTCATCTTACTGTTTATAACGTCATGTCTCCTGAACTTTGATAATTAGGTGTTTCTTACCCCCACAGCAATTGTTGCCTGACAGTAACGGATATGTGTACCAAGTGTGTATGGAAACATAGATATAATATGTACAACAAATATCTGTATGTATGTCAAATGTGACTGTGTATTATCAAATCGTTGTACTGTTAAATAGTTTTTATTTAGGAAAAATAGACAAACATCTGCAGTTATTTATGTAAGAACTTTAATTTTTTAAGAAAACGCCCATTCTTCTGTGTCTGTAAAATCTTCATTTCCCAAGATGGTGATTATTTTTTTTAAATCAGTTGGTAGATTGCCCTGTTCTTAGATAAAGCCTCATTTTACAGTTAATCTAAGAATAGCTCCGCCTAACAGTCTGTTAAGTAACAAATCCAGTATCCATTTTCCTGACTACCTGCTTGTTGCGTCTGTTTTCTCATAAAGGCATGTATATATCTCCTCTGTTTCCTACGAGTCAAAGTGGTTTTGGGAGTGTGCCATTTATTATTTGATGAAATTTAGTCCCAATTATTAAAATATTCCCTGCTGTCTAAAACAATGGTTTCGATAATAAATTCATCTGACCACACGTAACAACCCGGAATAATTTAAGGGGCTCCGGAAAGGCTCAAAATCATGAAAAGTTCAATTTTTACTTTTTTGCGTTTTCTGAAACTGCAGACTATTACCTTTTAATAGATATATAACTTATTCAATTCCGAAGACTACAACTATTTTTAAATTTTTTTTGAAATGTGTTCTACATGGGCGTGACCCACTGTGGCGCTGTTAAACTGCTGTCAAATGGTGTTATTATTAACGTCCGTGTTCATCAGGTACATTTTAGTGATGTGAGATAAAGTATGTGTTGTGGCTAACCTGTGATGGTTCAATATATATCGCTGGTGTGATTGTCGATTGTTTCATGTTTATTTACTCTGTCGTTATCTCGAAAATATTCGTAATTAATTCTGTTTCTAGAGTCTCTGTTTTGTTGAAGTATAATAATGAGTAAAAGTAAAGTTATTAGAAATCCTCTGAAGGCTTTTAAGAAAAGGAGAAATGTTGGAAAGCCAAAGGTATTTAGAAATATGGTAATGAAGATAGGTTCTAACATGGTACGAGCGATGCTTGCTTTAGACAAGGAACGCCTTCGGGCTGCAGACAGGGCTGTAAACAGTCTAGAAATACAAGCAAGAGTAAACAGGAGGAGGAACAAGAGGAAGCTGGGGGAGGAGTTTGCAGAGGATGAAGATAATCCATCCTATGGACCTGGAATGCACTAGAAAGTTAATCCAATCTTTGTAGCTCGATTCCCAAAACTTTTATTTTCTCATACTAATTACATGTTTTCTAAGGATCTTCGAAACATATTTGTTTCAAACTTTCAGTAAATGTTACACAGTACCTTCTGCATAATTTAACACAGCCTTTTTCAAAAAAACTGTATATTTTTGAATATATAAATAAAAAATTGCAAAAAAATGTTGTGAATTTTCATTACAATTGAAAAAAAAATCATCTTTAATAACTGAACTAAAATTTTGTAAAATCCCTGTGTTAAGTTGTAGCCCATATTCCAATAAATAATCTGTAAAAAGTTCAGCTTCCTACCTCAAATACTTTGTGAGGAAAGATGTAATTTATAAGCGTTATTTTAACACTGCAAGTATAGGGCGTTCCGGAGCCCCTTAACAAGTGTGACAATTCCAGCCCTGAAAGTTTACGTTTTACAATCAGGAAATTGCTCCAATCTCATTATGAGTTTCATTTCGGCCTTTGCAATATCATTTTATATTTGCTTTGTGCTGGAAGAATGTTTCATGGGCAATCGTGCTATTTATCTTAGTGGATTCTATTAAAGTGTAACGGTGGTAAGTGACGCACTGGTGAAACACTCAACTAGCATTCAGAAGGGCAGAGGTTCAATACCAATTCCGGCCACTCCGATTTAGCTTTGCAGTGATTTTCCGTACATCATTTAGAGCACGCTCAGGGGTGGCTCGTTTGAAGAGGACACGGCCTGCTTCTTCCTTATTCGTCCCAAACAGAGCCTGTGTTCCTTCTGTAATGCCCTTGTCGTTGATTTGATGTTAAACCTTAAACTTATGTACTTTGATTTTAGTAACGTATCACCCCTTACATTTCTTGTACCATTAAGCAACTCCACCAGTCACGACTCGTTCTTTAGGTCAGACCACCATTCGCACTAAAATATCCCATTACCTTTTCGTAGTGGATATTGTTTTAGTTAATCAGCTTCTTTTGCTCGTTTAGGGAAGGCGGTTATTGGTGAAACTACCGGTTTTCGGCAATAATTTAACATGCCTGTTGATACCACTGAAGATAACCGGTTTGTAGGATAACTGATTTTCCATTTCTCATTGCTGTTAGTTTTAGCAATCAACATGACTTCACACAAAGATCGAAAGAGTCTAATGAAGGTGACAGAGTAAGTGATCACGATCGACATGAGGTTGAATCTATCTAGGAAACTCGTCTGCTTGTCTCCAGCAAAGACTGCGACGAACGGCGCGGCAATAGCTAAGTCGGAAGGTCACAAGTTGATCATCACTTCTCTGCATCGTCACTATTGGGTGGTATCAGTTTATCAGACTATAGCAATATTCCAATTAGAGCGTCGGTTATTAGCCCACCGTCATTCCACGTCGGTAATGTTATTGAAATGTTAATCAAATTTTCCTTGTTTTCCGAGGAACGCTGTCGATACTTCCTCCTTATCTGATGTCCCAAATTTGTTCTGCTTCTCTCATTGTAAACTTCTTAAAGCAAATGGATCATTTTACTTCATTCCAATTCTCCTTCTTCTTCTTTTACTTGTGCCTTGTCCCGCAGTTTTCGCAGGGTCGAATTTGGCATGGTTAGTTTAAGCCGGATGCCTTTCTGCCGCCAACCCATACTCCCTGGGAGGGAAGCAGTATACCCCAGCTGTATGCGTCTAGTGAAACCATGAAAGAGTGCGGATGAGTTTAAAATGTCTGAGTGGTGTAACTGAGGCGGTATGTGAGGACCAGCCCAGTATTCACGCAGTTGGATGTGGAAAACTGCCTAAAAACCGCATCCAGGCCGGCCGGCGCTCTAGGCCACGTCATTAATCCGCCAGGCGGATTCGATCCGGGGCCAGCGCGCCTACACAAGTCCAGGAAGCAACGCATAGCACTCTCGGCTGACCTGGCAGGTATTTTACTTCATTCCAGCGATCTTACTAAAATACTTCCAAACTGGGGGATTCGGTTGCTATGCACGTTCATTCCACGTGAGTGAAATTCTTGGTATGTCAATCAAATTCTCCTAGTCTTACGAGGAATATTTTGAATGTTTACTCATTACATCATGTCGCAAGTTTGTTAAGCCTTCTCCTATTTTTAATCCCTTGAAGCATATGGAGCACTTTATTTCATTGCTGTTGCACTTTCTAAAACACTTTCAAAATGGATGGTTTGGTTATTATCCCACGTTTATTAAATGTCAGTAAAATTATGGGTCTGATAACCAAATTTTCTTCTCCTCCAATTAAAATTGTGGATGTTTTCTTCTTATTTGATGTCGCACGTTTGTTGCACCTTCTATCATTTTTAAATTCTTAAAGCAAATGGAGCGCTTTACTTCACTGCTACTCCTCTTACTAAAATATTTACAAAGTAGTATGTTCGGTTATTATCCCATGTTTATTGTACGTCACAAAAATTATTGGTATGTTAATCAAGTTTTTCTTGTCCTCTGAGGAGCGTTGGGGATGGTTTCTCCTTATCTGATGTGGCTGGTTTGTTTTGCCTTCCCCCATTTTTTATCTTTCAAAGCAAATGGAGCATTTTACTTCACTGCTACTACACTTAGTAAAATACTTCCAAACAATGGTGTATGTTTATAATCCAACGTTTATTCCACGTAAATAAAATTATTGATACGTTAATCAAAATTTTCTTGCCTTACAGGGTAAGTTGTGGATGTTTTCTCATAACAAGGTGTCGCAAATTTGTTGTACCTTCTCCCATTTTAACCTTTTAAAGCAAATGCAACATTTTACTGTAATATAAGTAGTAAATTATATACATTAAAATATATGTGTATAGTAAAATACTTCCAAACTATATGGTTCTCTTATTACCCCACGTTTATTCCATGTCAGTAAAATTATTCGTATGATTATCATATTTTCCTTGTCTTCCTAGGAACGCTGTGGATGTTTTCTTCACATGTGATGTCGGAAAATTTATGTGCCTTCGCCCATTTTTAATCTCTTAAGGCCTATGCAGCATTATACTTCACTGCTACTGCACCTAGTAAATGAGTTCCAAACTCGGGATGCTACCATTGTGCAATACAATCGGTGTCCGTCAACAACAGCGAGAGACTATCGTATAGACCAAGTGGCATGTCTTACAAAAAATGGTTGGCTCTGAGCACTATGGGACTTAACATCTATGGTCATCAGCCCCCAGAACTTAGAACTACTTAAACCTAACTAACCTAAGGACAGCACACAACACCCAGCCATCACGAGGCAGAGAAAATCCCTGACCCCGCCGGGAATCGAACCCTGGAACCCGGGCGTGGGAAGCGAGAACGCTACCGCACGACCACGAGATGCGGGCGGCATGTCTTACAGACTGCACGTACGAGCGTAACGTCTAATAGGCCATGGTATACATCGACAGCTATGTTTGTGCCTCTGGAGTGCTGTACCGATTTTTATGCCATGTATTTGTCACTGTGTTCTAACTGTAGGCGTTTTTAATAAAATAGTGCTGACTGATATTCGGAATTTCAATAATAATCCAATATTTCAAAGTAGAGGAAATTTAACGAATCACCATCATGGTTTTGTAAAAAAGTTTTATTTAAAAAGCAAAAATTTTAGCTCAGCGGCTGTGGCAGATTTAGATGCCGATTTTGTAACCAGTTACTAGTAAATAATGAAACAGATATTCTATAATAGAGAGCAAACAAATAGCGAAAAATTCGGGTTATCTCTTTACCGGTCGGTTTTCGAATTCCCCGTAATGTGACTACATTGCACATAGACTTCATTGATTTCCGTTGAATGTATTTTCTTTATTTCTTAAAACAGACTTGACGTTCTGTCTGAACTTAATTCATTGTTAGTAATACTCTTTCTAATATTCAGTTTTACAACTGAATTTGTTCCCAGTTCTGTTCCTGTGTAATATCACAACGGCATGATTTTAATTGTATTCAGTCTTCGGTTTTTCGCTGCTCCTCTGATAACCTCACGTGTCACACATAATGTTACATAATTCTTGTTTCAGTTCCTCTAGCATACCTTCGTAGCTTGAACTCGAAATCCCATCCCTGATATTCCCATTTGGGATTCCCACTGCCTCCCTCCCAGCCTGTTGGAATGTTTGGCTGAGTAGACGAAGTCTTAAGAGCCCGCCTCCTCTCGGGAGCTGAGAATGAAAGATTTAAAAATGAAAACCACGCTGACTGCGAGTAGCCCATCCATATTTCTATGTAGGGCGTCGACTGTTCAACGGGATCACAGAGATCGGTTGCCGTAATCGTCACTGCTTCTTAATAGTCATTTACCTTTTCTAATACTTATTTCGTATTTTTCTAAAACTGAAATCAGTTCACCTAGCTTGATTACCGCGTATTTTGTCAACTTTAAGTTCTCTTTTGCTTCCAGCTTTCGTACCCATTACAATAAGCAGACAGGAGACACAAAACGGCATTGTCGATTCTGTCTCTTTAAGATGAGACACATATTTGTCTTTTGTCTATTTACTGCGAATATTTCCTCGTTTTACCACATGATATGGCGACAGTACGAAACTGAAAGTGATACAGCCAGAAAGTCATTATTTTATTGCTTAAATGTCGAATAATACACACCTAGACTGATCCTTCTGCAAACATAGCGTGGAGACACCCGATCACTTTTCTTGCAAATTTGAGTCTGGCTAGTAAAACTATTCATTTTCGTTCAAAGGATACACTGATTGCCGTGAAGTCCCATAGTGCTAAGAGCCATTTGAACCGTTTGATACACTGATTCAGGAGGATACACTAACGCAAATTGAAATAGGCAGGGCAGACCTTTCCACTTGCGTAACCACTGTATAGGAAGATTCTCAAGATTCCGCAGGCGGCGCTTTGAACAGGCTTCCAGCAACACTGAAAAATATGAGTGATAAACTGTTCGAATCAACGTTAAAAGGCTTTCTTGAGACACAGGCAATCTGTATAGCAATTCGGTTTCTTTCACTGGAATGACTTACTTACTTTCTTAGGCAATCCATAACTTATTTTCATTTACAATCTTTTTTTTTATTTTAACACTCAGTACACAATATTAGTTAAGCTTTTGACGGCCTGTTGACATAGCACACTGGAACTCAAAATAAATAACTTCCTTGTTCTAGGCTACAGCAAGATATGTCCGCCAAAACTATCTGTTTGATGGCAGCCAGATTTTTGATTGCCTGTGCCTGCCGGTCAGCCTGTTTACATTTTCAAAACTCAACTTGAAACTATGAGGAACAAAGCTACCCACATCGTAAATTCTAAGCTAGTGCACAACGTAGTAAATACGTTATCACTAAAAGCCAGAAACAGAACTGTGGAGTAATTCAGGCTACTTAGTCTTAGAAGTTATTAATAAAAACTTCAAATATCATACTCCACATCATATGTTGTAACACTGTCCTTAATCCTGGATGCTGAGTGGTGCAGTAATGTCCCTCCTTTACAGTACTCAACGTGGACAAAGCAGCCCTGCGAGAGCTCAACTTGAACTTTCAGAGAGCTCTACCCGCCACTATTCCTGTCAAAAAGGAGGAGCGCATCGCCGTTGCTCGAGACGTCAAGCGCTTCTATTTTGATAACCAGCCGCTAGACGAATCTACAATTGATCTTTACGCTGACGTAAGTTGTTATCTTAATGTATGACCAAATGTATAAAAGTATCGTTATATTATAAGGCGCTCAGAACAATAAGGACCTAAACCACATCATCATCGATTGTGATGCTTCTGACAACTGTTGATCTCATACTGAGTTCGGTTTATCTGTGCTGTGGGCCCATATTGTACATATGAACATTCACTAAATTTTCTTTCACTGGTTCCCCTGATATTCGCTGAAATGTGGGCACGACAGTTGTGAGCTTCAGGCCCTTATCGTCCTCAGCACCTCATATGTAATATACAAAATAATAACGAAGTGTGTAGAAAATATTTTCTAGACACCTGCCACAAAATCAATGGAACAATTAAATAAGTAAGAATTTCACACCACTCAGTCACATCTCACAATTGTTAAAGAATTTTCTCAGTCAGTGCATTATTATTAAAAATAATCTATTTTTTATTTAGTATTCTGAGGCATTTCTTACAGAAATCGTATTTTAACAGAAATTTAAAACTACCAGTAAAAGGTAAGCTATGTAAGCCTCTTGACTCTCATCCAGTTTAAAACCAAAATTGTCGTTCTGGTGACCACTATATACTAATATTTATTATTCTATAAAGAGTTGCTATGTTTATACGTCTATCACTGCATTATTCGTGCCATGTTACGAAAGGGTAAGACATGTGCTACGTACTATGTATTTCTTGCAGAATGAAGATACAAAATTATGTGCCGCTATTACGGAAACTTACCACACTATTTTATACAAATCGCCTCATTTGGAAATTATTCAACACTTCAACACTGTAGTTGATCCACTACTGGTCTTACAATATGTAGACAGCCTTTCTCCACAATGAAATGACTATGGTCCAATGTGCAACTATGTGTGAACGTAAAGAAAGTAAATGATACTTTTAGTAAAATAAAAGATTTTTTCTCAGTAAAATGACTGTCATCTCATTTATAAAAACCGCAGTTCACGTGGTATGTACAAGACAGAGCGAAATTTGGACAACAATAGTAGTAGTTGGGTGGTAGACAACATGAAGAAAATGAATGTTCAAAGGTCCTCCATGTACATGCTGATGAGAACGTGAGCTGGAAATCATAGATTTCTGGTTTATAATGTCGGCTGATTTTGGTTTATGTGTGACTGAGGTCGGATAGTTTACTTTGGATAACGCCGTTCATTATAGTCGAAATGAATAAAGTCCTACGACAAATATACATTACTCTTAAAGATGTTCATAGCTTAGAACACCGATAAGGATTTGGAGATACTCATAGCTCTTGTCATCAACTCTTTAAATACATAACCTTAGTTTTAGCGTAAAGTATAATATCTGTGTAATGCATTTGTCTTCTTATTACGTTCGACGGTATTGAGAACATGAAATAAAAGCACAGCTGTAACACCCATAACTGTAGCACTAGGAAGAAAACAATGAACAATATTAATTACCAGAGGCTTCATCTGGCTACAGTACAAAATTACTGATCAAATGAGTAGTTGGCGAGGAGCCTTAAGAAGAAATTAAACAGTCAAATTTGATACTTCTTACTTGACAACTACTTCGACAATGCAGATGAACTGTTGTATAGATAATGTGTATGAAATATCTTTTGATAATAACATGTAAAACACTATTCTGTCAGAATGTTTTGTTGTTGTTGTGGTCTTCAGTCCAAAGACTGGATTGATGCAGCTTCCCACGCTACTCTATCATGTACCAGCCTCTTCATCTCTGAGTAAGTACTGCAACCTATATCCTTCTGAGTCTGTTAACTGTATTCATCTCTTGGTCTCGCTCTATGATTTTTACCCCCCCCCCCTCTCACACACCACCCCAACACACACATCCCTCCAGTACTAAATTGGTGATCTCTTGATGCCTCACAATGGTTCAAAAATGGCTCTGAGCACTAAGGGACTTAACGTCTGAGGTCATCAATCCCCTAGAACCTAGAACTACTTAAACCTAACTAACCTAGAGACATCACACACATCCATGCCCGAGGCAGGATTCGAACATGCGACCGTAGCGATCGCGCACTTCCAGACTGTAGCACCTAGAACAGCTCGGCCACTCCGGCCGGCCCTCATTATGTGTCCAGCCAATCGATTCCTTGCTTTAGTCAGGCTGTTCCAGAAATTTCTCTTCTCCCCAGTTCTTTTCAGTACCTCCACATTACTTACGAGATCTACCCATGTAATCTCCAGCATTCTTCTGCAACGCCATACTTCAAAAGCTTGTATTCTGTTCTCGTCTAAACTATTTATCATCTATGTTTCACTTCCATACATAGCTACAATCCATACTCGATGTTAACAAATTTCTCTTCAGAAACTCTTTCCTTGCCATCGCTGGTCTACATTTTATATCCTCTCTACATCCAACATCATCAGTTATTTTGCTGCCCAAATAGCAAAACTCATTTAGTACTTTAAGCGTCTCCTTTCCTAATCTAATTCCCTTGCCATCACCTGATTTAATTATGCTAGTTTAGCTTTTGTTGATGTTCATCTTACATCCTGCTTTCAAGACAATGTCCATTCAGTTCAGCTGCTGTTTCAATTCTTTGCTGTCTCTGACAGATTACAATGTTCTCGGCAAACCTCAAGGTTTTTATTCTTCTCCTTGGATTTAAATTGCTACTTCCAATTTTTCTTTTGTTTCCTTTCGTACTTGCTCGGTATTGAGATTGAACCACATCGGGGATAGGCCACAACCGTGTCTCATTCCCTTCCAAATACCTGGTTCTCTTTCGTGCACCTCTACTCTTATAACTGCCATCTGGTTTCTGTACGAATTGTAAATAGCCTTTCACTCCCTGTATTTTACCCATCCACCTTCAGAATTTGAAAAAGAGTATTCCAATTAACATTGTCAAACCCCTCCTCCAAGCCTACTAATGCTATAAACGTAGTTTTGCCCTTGCTTAACCTATCTTTTAAGATAACTCATAGGGTTACAATTGCCGCGCGTGTTCCTACATTTCTAGGGAATACAAATTGATCTTCCTCGAGGTCGCCTCTTGCCAGATTTTTCATTCGTCTGTAAAGGATTCGTGTAAGTGTTTTGCAGCCGTAATTCATTAAACTGATAGTTTGGTTATTATCACATCTGTCAATAGCTGCTTCCTTTGGAATTGGAATTATTATATTCTACTTCATGTCTGAGGGAATTTCATCTGTCTCATATATCTTCCTCACCGAATGGATGGGTATTATCATGGCAGGCTCTCTTAAGTCTATCAGTAGTTCTAAGGAAATGTTGTCTACTCCCAGGAGCTTCTTTTGACAGATCTTTCAGTGCTTTGACAAATTCTTCACGCAATATCATATCTCCTATCTCATCCTCATCTACGTCCTGCTCCATTCCCATAATATTGACCTCAAGAACATCACCCTTGTGTAGACCCTCTATATAGTCCTTGCACCTTTCTACTTCCCCTTCTTTGCTTAGGACTGGTTTTCCATCTCAGCTCTTGATATTCATACATGTTGTTTTTTTTTCTCCAAAGGTCTTCTTAATCTACTTGTAGGCGGCATCTGTCATGCCCCTAGTGATACATGCTTCTACATCCTTACATTTTTCCTCTAGCCATTCCTGCTTAGCCATTTTGCACTTCCCCTCGATCTCATTTTTGAGACGTTCCTTTTCCTTTTCGACTGCTTCATGTACTGTATTTTTATATTATCTCCTTCCATCAATTAAAATCAATATGTCTTGTATTACCTAAGGATTTGTACCAGCCCTCGTCCTTTTAGCTACTTGATTCAATGTTGGCTTCACTTTCTCATCTCTCAAAGCTATCCACTCGAATTCTACTGTATTCCTTTCCCCTTTCTTGTCAATGCTCCTTTTGAAAGTCTCCAAATCCTATGGTTCTTTCAGTTTATCCAGGTCCCATATCCTTAAATTTCTGCCCTATTGCAGTTTCTTCAGTTTTAATGTACAGTTGACAACCAATAAATTGTGGTCAGAGTTCACGTCTGCCCCAGGAAAAGTCGTACAATTTAAAACCTGGTTCCTAAATCTCTGTTTTACCATTACATAATCTGTATAAAATCTTTTGATGCCTCCAGGCCTCTACCACTTATACAACCTTCTTTCATGAGTCTTAAACCAAGTGTGAGCAATGATTAAGTTATGCTCTGTGGAAAATTCTACCAGACAGTTTCCTCTTTCATTCCTTACCCCCAGTCCATATTCAACTACTACTTTTCCTTGTCTTCCTTTTCCCACTATCGAATTCCAGCACCCCATGACTATTCAATTTTCGGTTAAATATCTCAATAATTACTTTAATTTCATCATAGATTTTTACAATCTCTTCGTTATCTGCGGACCTAGTTGGCATATAAGGTTGGACTACTGAGGCAGGCGTGGCCTTCGTGTCTACCTTGGCTAAAATGATGCGTTCACTATGCTGTTCGTTGTAGTTTATCCGCGTTCCTAAATTTTTATTCGTTATTAAACCTACTCCCGCATTACCCATATTTGACTTTTTATTTGCAACCCTATTCATCTGACCAGAAGTCTTTTTCCCCATGCCATCGAACTTCACTAATTTACATTATATCAAACTTTAAACTATCCATTTCCATTTTTAAATCTAACCTACCTGCCTGATTAAGGGATCTGACATTCCACTCTCCAATCTGTAGAACGCTAGTTATGTTCCTGATAGTGACATCCTACTGACTAGTCCCCGCCCGGAGATCCAAATGAGGGTCTATTTTACCTCCGGAATATTTTACTCAAGAGGATTCCATCATCATTTAACCATACAGTAAAGCAGCATGTCCTCAGTAAAAATTACGACTGTGGTTTCCCCTTGATCTGAGACGTTCACAGTAACAGCACAGCAAGGCAGTTTTTGTTTATGTTACAACGCCAGAGCGGCCAATCATCCAGAATGTTGCCCCTGCAACAATTGAAATGGTTGCTGCGTCTCTTCAGGAATCACACATTTCTCTGGTCTCTCAATAGACACCCCTCCATTGTGGTTACGGTATGGCTATCCATATCGCTGGGACATAAAAGCCTCCCTACCAACAGCAAAGTCCATGGTTCACAGGGGTAGGGGCAACATGTTTAACACAACAAAATAAAAACGATATACTTTTTCTTTTACTGTGTATTTCATCTTAATGTGTTTACGATCATGCTTCCTTAAACTGTCATGTGGACTCCCCGTTTACATATAACAAAAGCGAGTCATTTAAGTGAATTGGCAGCTCTTTACTTTATGCAAAATTATTCTTTTCATCTTCACTAGAACATACTTTCAAGATAGACGTACTTGTGAAGTCTATTAATTCGCTTCTGCATATTAAAGTGCCACCTACAACATAAGGAGAAAAATGTGGATCACCATCTGACGATCAAGCATTGGACAAAACAAACTGATGTTACATAACTGTTGAAGTCTAACCCGATGGCAGAAGATTTAGAAAGCGCAACATATCTCCCAAGGAGAGTGCCTACACTACGCTTGTCCGATTTTGGAGTAATGACGCGAGGTAAGGGATCCTTACTCGGTAGGACTGACAAAGACCTCCGACAAGTTCACAGAAGGCAGCTCGTTTTGTATTATTTCGAAATAGTGGAGAGGTTATGACGAATATGTTATACGAGTTGGGGAGGCAATCATTAAGAAAAAAGGCTTTTTTCGTTTGGCATCAGATTTCCACGAGATTGCAATCGCCAACTTTTTTCTGCGAATGAGAAAATGTTTTGTTGACGCTCCTCTATTTAACATATAAAAAAAGTACTCATTATAATAAAATAAGAGAAATCAGAGATCGCACGAAAGAAAATCAGGCTATATTTTTCCAATGTACTATTCGATACTGGAACTCTTGAGAAATAGTCTCAAAGTGCTTTTGTGAGCCTACTGGCAAACATTTAACTGTAAATTGCTGTGTAGTCATTGAGATGTAGATGTACATTATGTATAAAATGATTGTTAGACTATATATGTGATGTATTCATTAACTTTAACATTAATCATGTGTACACGTCTTGTAAACTCACGAGTTGCACGTCATTTCCAAGATCATTTAAATGATCTATGTAACTTCTAAGTAACTAACTTCCTGCAATTCGAAAACAGTGTTACTCTTAATATATTTCAGTTTCATTCAGAATTTGGAAGATATTAACATAAAATTGAGTAAAACATTGCAATGTTATTTTTATTAACAGCTGCATGCAGACCTTGTCACCATATACCCCTCGGTGGTAACGACTAGGATTCTCTCTTCCATGCCTGCGGCTCAGCCGACCTACTTCTATCACTTCGACGTCACTACAAAACTTAATGTTTTTAAGAAAATGTATGGAGAGCAGTTTTCTGGTAAGTAGCCGTCACTTCCCCTTAATTATTAATTTATTGTGACGTTTCTGACAAAGGCAAGGATGGAACCACTTAACATTCCACTGACAGTTATATCAAAAGGCTTATTTTGAATTTGTAATACGTAACGCCTTCCTGAGAATATTAAATTTCCTTCTCCATCAGAAAATGGCGTACTGTAGTTGTGATGAAATTATGGGCCAGGTTACATGTTAAGAAAGAGGTAGGCAGAGAGTAGTAGCAGTAGTAGCTTTATTCATCTGTAGATTTCTTTTTACAAAGATATAGGACATGTCAAAGTATTTACAAGTTTAGACCAATTTAAAATAAGCTAATTCGGGTATATATTTACAGACCTTTAGTTAGGCATAATCATTAGATTTAATTCTGGTATACAATACTTTTTTCAAAAGTAACTTATTAAATAAAGTAATGCCACACCGTTCACTCATACCTCACTATCAGTCGCTGAACACACTATACACACATTGTTTCATAACACTTCACCCAATACACACACACATACACACACACACACACACACACACACACACACACACACACAAACACACACACTCACACACAAAGACTGGTGATCTCTGGGCCACTTTCTGTACTGCAACTTCCCATTTGCTAACCTGAAAAACTGAGTCAGCATCCCTTCATAATGAGTGAGTTGTCAGGCTCAGGAAGAGGAAGAGGTGTTAATCTTATGCTATGCATAGCTTGGGGGTAAGATTTCTAGAAAGGAAAAAAGAAGGAAAAAACATAAGTGAAGGTGTTATATGGAATGTTGTATGTTTTACAGATCATTATTATTGTTATTTATTTCTACAACACTGTTAATCAAACCCCTACTCTGTTTTATCTAAGTAGTCCTTCAATGTATAAAGTGTACTGCATAACAGTACTTTAAAGCTGCCTTTTTAAATAAGTGTATTTTTGCTATTTCTTTAATCTCTTTTGATAATTAATTGTACAGTTTTATTCCCTGGTAGAAAATGCTGTTTTGAGTTTTATGTTTATTTTTTCTTGGCAAATGTAATTTGAGTCTATCCTTATTGCATGGATATGGACAGAACTGTTTGTGCAGTAATTACCAATGTTACTTTTGATGTGTATAACTGACCGGTAAATGTATTCACATGGAGCGGTTAAAATACCCTGTGTTATAAACAGATCTTTACAATGAGCTCGACTAGTATTTTGGTTGTTATTCTTATGGCTCTTTTGTGGAGTTTGAAAATTGTGTTTCCATTTTGTGCGTTTGTTCCCCAAAAAGGAATGCCATAGCTAAGAAGTGAGTGTACTTATGAATAATATGTAACTAAAAGACACTGCATGTTACACGTTGATGATAGAATTCTAAGGGCATAACATGCTGATGACATTCAGTTTGAAAGTACCATTGTGTGTTCACACAACTTCAACTGAGAATCAATATTCATTCCTAGAAATTTTGCATTTGTTACACGGTCTATAGAGGTACCATCTACATTTAATTTAACAATGTTATTATCCTCTTTAAACTGAAATTCATTGCTTTAGGTTTTTTATGTTCAATGTCACGTTTTTGCTTACTGACCAATCATAAACTTCCTTGACAGTTCCGTTTGCTTTCTTGGCAAGGAGTTCTCTTGTTTTCTCAATGACTGTAATACTGCTGTCATCAGTAAACAGAATTTTTTCACCCTGAGTAACACTACTAGGAAAGTCATTGATGTATATCATGAATAGTATTGGTCCTAATATGGTACCTTGCAGAACCTCTATATTAATGTCTTTTGGTTCTGATAAGTGTTTCACTAAATGTTTAGATCTATTTGAAGTATGTGGTACCTCTACTCTTTGTACTCTATGTGCTAGGTGTGATCGAAACCAATCATTAGCTACCACTCCTATTCCTAATTCTTCTAATTTATTTAATAGAATCTTATGGTCGACTGTATAAAACGCCTTAGAAAAATCCAAAAATATGCCTGTGGCACACTCATCTTTATCAAGAGTATTAAGTACAACGTTTGTGAATTGTACTATGGCTGACTCAGTATTTTTGCCCCTTCAGAAACCAGACTGTAATTCGCTTCAAGGATTGTATTTATTCAGGTAATTCATTAATCTGTCTTTCATAATAGCTTCTATAATTTTTGAGGATCCTGACAGCAGGGAAAAGGGCCAGTAATTTTCTATGTTTTCTGCATTACCTTTCTTAAGCAAAGGTACAACTCTTGCCTGTCTTAACTGCTCTGGAAATGTCCCTGATGTGAAGGATTCATTTATTATATTTGTTAAGGGCCCTTGTATAATCCCTATGCATTGTTTCAGTACACACATTGGTACTTCATCTAAGCCTACTGACTTTATTTTTTAGTTTTTGAATAGTTTTATTGGCTTCAGTCTCAGTGGTTGGAAGTAACAGCATTGTATTTAGTGCAACATTATTTACAGGTGTTTTATTTGTTTTGGGGAATTTTTGCTGTACCTTCTCTGCGACACTTGAATAATTATCGTTTAAATAATTTGCTAAATTTTGCGGATCATTTATCACCTTATCCCCCTCCCTTACCAGTATGTTATACTGTGATTGTTTGCTTCTCCCCGTTTCCTTTTATAACATCCCAGACTGCTTTGCTTTCATTCTCTGCATTATATATTATTTTGTCATTAAATGACTTTTTTGCATCAATCAGCACCTTCCTATAGATATTTTTGTATCAATGATAGAAATTTAAGAATTCTGGATCATTGTGAATCATTTTCATGGAACTCAGATGTTCAAGTGTTTGGGAGGACTTCTTAATATCTGCTGTTTTTGTGAGATGTTGATACACAGATACATACTTTCGGAAATGGTTTTCAAAGTTCAGTTTAGACAATGTGGAGAATTTAGAGAATTTCATATTCACATTGGTTTCCTTATATACTTTACCCAGCTTTGTGTTTCTAGTTCTTTTGAAAAATCTTTTATTTTGATTTATGATCAAAGTCGTTTGGAGGCTTGTAGCTTAGGGAATGTTTACTGTTGTTATTTGACAGAGATGGTCTGATAGTCTGAGATATTTTACTGCTACATCACCTTTTGCCCTGTCCATATTTGTGGCCACATGCTCAATTACTGAGGCAGTCATTGTAGTAACCCTTGTCGCACTATTGACCAATAGGGACATGCCAAAACTCTGGAGGAATTTTATGAAGGTGCTGCTGGATTTACTTGTGGTATTAGTGTTGATGTTATTGTACCCACACGGAATTATGTTGACCTTTGTACTTGAGACTTTATCTAGAAGTTCTGTTAATTTATTGAAAAAAGTGTCCTCACTACCACTGGGAGATCTATACACACAGAAAATGATTAATTGCTTTCTGACATCAAGCCCTGTTAACTCAATAGCTGATATTTCAAAGTGTTTGTCTTCACTTACTGTACTGAGACCATGTCTTGATTTGAACTGTGTTTCTTTTCTGATATAAATGCGTGATCCTCCACCCCTTGGAGTAGTTCTGTAGTAAGAGTTTGCCCTTTCATGCAGTAATAACATTACATGGTGGATTTCTGTGTCTCTACACCAGTGCTCAGTAACACAAACTACAGCGCAGTCCAAACATTGGAGCTCAACTTCTAACAGTTGTATTTTATTTTTTAATGATTGCATATTGCATGAGGATTGTTAAGTCTGTGAAATTCCCCATGTTACTCTTTCCAATGGTTTTTTTTTTTTTTGTGACATCTGGTATGTGTGGTATTTGAAGTGTTAAAATCTGGCTTGTGAGTGATTGTTTCAGTATTTTTTAAACTGCTAGAGATACTCTCTAGGTGGGGGAACCTGTTGTCGGGATTTATCCTACAAAAGACTTACTTTTCTCACCTATGACAACAGGTATTTGACATGTGTGACCCGAGATTCACCCCCTGTACTTTCATGAATCAGCTGTACCAATCTTCCCTTCCCTGTCCCGTTTAGGTGAAGGCCATGCCTAGTGAAACCCCATGTGTTGATAGTCCCGACAGGCACCAGAGAAACATGAGCAAAGTTGCTGTCCTCAGAGCCATCCCTAATCCCACATTGATTCGCCCCACAGCTACATCAAGGTGTGGTCGACCAAGACGCCGGAACAGCTCAACAAAGTTTACGTCGGTGCCATGAGTCAGGGAAGCTATCTTGTCCAAGTGACCACCTATGTCATATGCCCCATCCCTGTCCAAACGGTTTCCCGCCCCACCCACTATCACTACATGGTCCTCTTTTGGAAAGGCCTTACATAAAACAAAGACAAGGAAAGAACCACTTAACATTTCACTAATAGTGATATCGTGAAAGTTTATTTTGAATTTCTAATATGTAACACCTTCCCAAGTATATATAGTTTTTCTTCTCCATCAGAAAATGGCGTCTTGTAGTTGTGATGAAATTATATGCCAGATTAAACGTTAAGAAAGAGGTAGGCAGAACGTAAGCTTAAGAGACTGGAGAAACTGTTGCAAAAATCCAATTTTAGTAATATAAATTTCATAGCAAACGATCAGTTTACTCCAGATTTACAGTTGCTGTTGTGGTATTAAGTCCGCAGCCAGTTTAATACAAATCTCCACACAAGTCTATCCCGTGCAAACCTGTCATCTTCGGATAAATGCTCCAATCTACATTCACTTGTCCCTGCTTTCTCTAGTGAACCTAGGACATTCTCTACAATTGATACCTCCCACACGTCCCTCCATAACTAAACTGACGATCCCATCATTCCTCAGCAATTTTTACCTCCCACCCGTCCCTCCATAACTAAACTGACCATCCCATCATGCTTCAGCACACGTCATATCAACAGCTTCCTGCTTTTGGTCAAGTTGTGCCACAAATGCTTCCACATTTCAAATCAATACACCCTCGTATTTTCTCTATTTACCCATTTAATTTGAACACTCTTGTATAGCATCACATTTCAAGAGCTTCTACTGTCTTCTTGTCTGAAGTGCTTGTTGTCCACATTTTACACTCCTGGAAATGGAAAAAAGAACACATTGACACCGGTGTGTCAGACCCACCATACTTGCTCCGGACACTGGGAGAGGGCTGTACAAGCAATGATCACACGCACGGCACAGCGGACACACCAGGAACCGCGGTGTTGGCCGTCGAATGGCGCTAGCTGCGCAACATTTGTGCACCGCCGCCGTCAGTGTCAGCCAGTTTGCTGTGGCATACGGAGCTCCATCGCAGTCTTTAACACTGGTAGCATGCCGCGACAGCGTGGACGTGAACCGTATGTGCAGTTGACGGACTTTGAGCGAGGGCGTATAGTGGGCATGCGGGAGGCCGGGTGGACGTACCGCCGAATTGCTCAACACGTGGGGCGTGAGGTCTCCACAGTACATCGATGTTGTCGCCAGTGGTCGGCGGAAGGTGCACGTGCCCGTCGACCTGGGACCGGACCGCAGCGACGCACGGATGCACGCCAAGACCGTAGGATCCTACGCAGTGCCGTAGGGGACCGCACCGCCACTTCCCAGCAAATTAGGGACACTGTTGCTCCTGGGGTATCGGCGAGGACCATTCGCAACCGTCTCCAGAAGCTGGGCTACGGTCCCGCACACCGTTAGGCCGTCTTCCGCTCACGCCCCAACATCGTGCAGCCCGCCTCCAGTGGTGTCGCGACAGGCGTGAATGGAGGGACGAATGGAGACGTGTCATCTTCAGCGATGAGAGTCGCTTCTGCCTTGGTGCCAATGATGGTCGTATGCGTGTTTGGCGCCGTGCAGGTGAGCGCCACAATCAGGGCTCCATACGACCGAGGCACACAGGGCCAACACCCGGCATCATGGTGTGGGGAGCGATCTCCTACACTGACCGTACACCACTGGTGATCGTCGAGGGGACACTGAATAGTGCACGGTACATCCAAACCGTCATCGAACCCATCGTTCTACCATTCCTAGACCGGCAAGGGAACTTGCTGTTCCAACAGGACAATGCACGTCCGCATGTATCCCGTGCCACCCAACGTGCTCTAGAAGGTGTAAGTCAACTACCCTGGCCAGCAAGATCTCCGGATCTGTCCCCCATTGAGCATGTTTGGGACTGGATGAAGCGTCGTCTCACGCGGTCTGCACGTCCAGCACGAACGCTGGTCCAACTGAGGCGCCAGGTGGAAATGGCATGGCAAGCCGTTCCACAGGACTACATCCAGCATCTCTACGATCGTCTCCATGGGAGAATAGCAGCCTGCATTGCTGCGAAAGGTGGATATACACTGTACTAGTGCCGACATTGTGCATGCTCTGTTGCCTGTGTCTATGTGCCTGTGGTTCTGTCAGTGTGATCATGTGATGTATCTGACCCCAGGAATGTGTCAATAAAGTTTCCCCTTCCTGGGACAATGAATTCACGGTGTTCTTATTTCAATTTCCAGGAGTGTATTTCCGTAAAAGACTATGCTTCAGACAAATACACTCAGAAAAGATTTCCTATGGCTTAAATTTGTATTAAGAGTTGCAAGTCTTTTTTATTCACAAACACATTTCTTGATACAGTCAGTCTTCATTTCTTTTTTTCCTCTACTTTGCCTGTCATCAGTTATTTTGATGCCCAATAAGCAAAACTCATGTACTATTTTTAGAGTCTCATTTCCTAGTCTAATTCATTCATTGTAACAAGATTTAATTCGACTAAATTGCATTATCATTGTTTTAATTTTCTTGGTGTTTATCTTATAGTCATAAATTTCTGACTTCTTCAAGGCAGGGACTATCTGTAGTATTGTGAACACCGAATAAATTTTCAACTGCCGAAATCGCTAAAATCATCTATTCATACAGATGACCGGTTTCGGCAATTCTCTGTTGCTATCTTAGGATCTATATTGACATCATTACACGATATCCTCCTTCTGTACAATGGATGTCGATGTTGTTATAGCTCAAGACCCCATTTCAGAGTAGCACTTGCAATCCACGTCCTCAAATGGTTTAAATGGCTCTGAGCACTGTGGGACTTAACATCTGAGGTATTCAGTCCCCTAAAATGTAGAACTACTTAAAACTAACTAACCTAAGGGCATCACACACATCCAAGCCCGAGGCAAGATTCGAACATGCGATCGTAGCGGTCGCGCGATTCCAGACTGAAAAGCCTAGAACCGCTCGGCCACACCGGCCGGCTCCACGTCCTCAGTTATTCGCTGAATGCATTCTAATTTCTGTTTCGCCCTACAATTTTAATCATCTACAGCTATCTTTAATACCACTGCAGGTATTTCCTGATGTCTTAAGCGATTCCATACCATCCTGTCCCTTCTTCTTGTCAGTGTTTTCTATATATTCATTTCCTCGTCGATTTTACGGAGAACCTCCTCATTACTTACCTTATCGACCCACCTAATTTTCAACATTCTTCTTTAGAACCACATCTCAAATGCTACTTTGTACTTATGTTTTTCTTTCTTACTTCAGTGATTGCCCTTTTTAGAGATGTCCATCCCTCTTCAGCTGAACTGCCTACTGAAATATTCCTTGTATCCGTATATATAGCCTCAGAGAGCTTCATGCGGATCTCTACTTTACTTAGTATTTCAGTATCCCACTTCTCTGCGCATTTACGCTTCCTAAATGGTCTCTTAAATTAAGCCTACTCTTTATCACTACTAAATTGTGATGTGAATCTGTATAAGCTCTAGGGTACGTCTTAAAATCCAGTACCTGAATTCGGAGTCTCTGCATGTCCAAGATGTAATCCAACTGAAATCCCCTGTATCTCCTGGCCCCGAGTATACTTCCTGTCCTTGTGATGCTTGAACGGAGTATTCGCTACGACTAGCTAAATGTTATTGCAGAACTCAATTAGACTTTTTCCTCTCTCATTCCTAGTACCAACCACATATTCTGCCGTACCCCTTTCTTCCGCTTCTGCCCCTACAACGGTATTGCATTGTATGTTATTGCAGAACTCAGATTATCTCCTCTCTCATTCCTAGTACCAACCCCTATTCTGCCGTACCCCTTTCTTCCGCTACTACCCCTACAACGGTATTGCAGTACTTTCTCTACCTCTTCATCTTCCGTCTGCGACATCGGTATGTATAACTCAGCTCTCGTTGTCGGTGTTGGTTTGCTGTCGATTAACTGAAATGCTCGCAGGAACTCACCCTGTTCTGCGTTCCTATTCGTTATGAATCGTTCTGCCATATCTGCTGCTGTTGATTTTACCCTTTACTCATCTGACTTGAAGTCCTTCTCTTCATTTCACTTCACGGAGGCCCACTATATCATGATTGCGTCTTAGAATTTTCATTTCCAGATATTCTGGTTTACCTACCATGTTCAATCTTCCGACATTCTGCGCACCGTCTCGTAGAACATTTTCCTTTCGTTGGTTATTCAGCCTTGTTCACTTCCTCCTTGGCAGTCTCCTCCCGGAAATCCGAATGGGGGAATATTCCGGAATATTTTGCCAACGGAGAGATCATCATGACACTTTTTCAGTTACAGACCACACAATCTGTGGATACACATTGTGTGCCTTCAATGCAGTGGTTTCCATTGTCTTCTGCATCGTCAATCCGTTGATCATTGTTGATTTTTCCTTATTTAAGGATAGTTTCCGATCCCAAGGGCAAGAGACTGTCCTGAACCTCTGCCTGACTGTTGACTGAATGAGTGTGACTCCTTTTGCCGGAATCGTTTAGCCGCCATTGCTGATGATTTTTGTTCACAATTCAAGCGGTGGCGGGCTTCGAAACTGGGACTGAGGGCAGAGAACAGACAACAGAAAAACTAATGCTATAAACCCTTGTTTGCCTCCTTTTGACCTATCCTCTAAATTACGACTTACGTTCAGTATTGTTCCACCTTTCCTTACATTTGTCAGGAACCCAAATAAATCGTTCCCGAAGTCATCTTATACTAGTTTTCTTTCATTTTTCTGTAAATACACACCAAGACAAAAAAAAATGCACCACGAAGCAATTATCCAAATAGAACGCAAATCGAGAGCTGTGACGTACGTGCACAGAGAAACAAATGACTAAAGTTTCAAAAGAATTTTAAGATTTATTCAAGAGCTTCACAGTTTCAGAAAGTCAATAATGCATTTGTCCTTCTCGCCTCCTTTGGCCCTAGTGCAAGCGATTATCGGCTTGGCATTGATTGATAGAATTGTCAGATGTTCTGCTAGGGGATATCATGCTAAATTCGGCCCAATTGAGGCATTATATTGTCAAAATACCGAGCTGGTTTCAGTACCCTGCCCACAATGCTCCAAAAGTTCTCGACTGGGGACACATACGGTGACCTTGATGCCCAAGGTACGATTTGGCAAGCACGAAGACAAGCGGTAGAAACTCTTGCTCTGTGAGAGCGGACATTATTTTTCAGAAATGTAAGCCCAGAATGACTTGCCACGAAGATCAACAAAACGGGCGTAGAATATTGTCGACGTACCGTTGTGGTGTAAGGGTGCGGCGGATGACAACCGAAGGGATCTTGCCATGATACGAAATGACACCTCTGGTTGTCGGGCGTATGGATAGTTACAGTTCGTTTGGTTCCCACCACCGTCCGGGGCCTCTCCAGATACGGCTTCGCTGGTTATCGGGGCTTAGTCCGAAGCGGGACTCATCACTGAAGATAATTCTACTCCATTCAATGCGATTCCAGTCCCTAATGGCCAGCGAAAACGTGCCTGGGGCCACCCCGAACAGTAGTGGGGTACCAAACAGGGTGTCACCCGCCGTACGGTCCGGCAAACAGAGGTGAGTGTCGGGAACGCCATTTCATTTCGCCCCAAGACGCTTTGGTTGTCCTCCGCGGTACCCTTACAGCACAGCGATACGTTGACTATATTGTACGCCTCATTTGGTTGCCCTTCATAGCAAGCCATCCTAGGCTTCCATTTCAGCAAGATAATACCCACACGCCGGCCGGAGTGGCCGAGCGGTTCTAGGCGCTACAATCTGGAACCGCGCGACCGCTACGGTCGCAGGTTCCAATCCTGCCTCTGGCATGGATGCGTGTGGTGTCCTTAGGTTAGTTAGGTTTAAGTAGTTCTCAGTTCCAGGGGACTGATGACCGCAGCAGTTAAGTCCCATAGTGCTCAGAGCCATTTGAACCAATACCCACCCACACACTTTGAAAGTTTCTACTACTTTTCTTCGTGCTTGCTCGAACCTACCTTGGGCAGCAAAGTTGCAGGATGTCTCACCAGCTGATAACGTTTGAATACTTATGGGCAGAGCCCTACGACCAGCTCGGTATTTCGACGATCTAGTGCGCCAACTGGGCAGAATTTCGCACGATGTCCCTTAGCAGGGCATCCGACAACTCTGTCAATCAATGCTAAGCCGAATAACAGAGGTGGATCATCTCGTTACTGACTTGCTCATTTTGTGTGGTTCTTTCTGTTCATTTTTATAGAGTAAAAATCCGCTTCGTTTGCTAGCAGTTTTCTTAATATACTCCATGACCGGTTTCGAAGCCTAAAGATACGTCTTTAGATGCCATCATGCGTAGGCCTAGCAAAAATAGCGCTCCCTTGGACAGCACTTGAAGGTTTAAGCTTCGAAACCGGCCATGGAAAAAAATTAAGAAAGCTGAGGCTGACTTTTGTTCTATAAATATATTCCTCAATTGCGGATGTCCACCTGATGGAATGTCTTGTTCTCTTTCTCATCAATAAATTATCCAGTTTTTCTGAAGCAGTAAGCAAGTGTTTGTCTTGATGTGTACGTTCAATCTACCGATTTCCAGTCTATTCTAATAATTCTTTCATGTTTGCTTTCAGACGTATTAAATTCGGTACGGAATACGATGTTTAGGACTGGAGAGACACTGTATGGAGTCCCAGACGTTACATATAAACAGGCCTCTATATCATCCTTTTAGACAGCAGAGCAGCGTGCGATTCGTCCGCCCACAAACTGAACCAACAGAAAATTGCCTAACACTGCAACCGAACACTGGCCAGAAAAACTGACGTCGTTTTTCGCTTAGTTCAGCGTTTGTATTTAGTATTTAGCTTTAAAATTGTGACCATTCTACTGAGTCTAGTAATGGTTAATAATCTGGTTGACCATGTCAACGTAACGAAATACATGGTTAATCTTTAGGTAGTTGACTTTTTTTATGGAGCTCTTTGCAATGCGCGAAGTCGATAAAGAGGCTCGATGAGTAATTTCGTAATTTCGTCACACTACAAAGCGCATTTCACTGAATTATTGCTTCACTGTCTACGTGGCAAATTTATCCTCACCACAGCAATGAATGGTTTGAAGACTGTATAATCTTGCTGTACAACAGTCCACCGCTGAAAGATACTAATTATATGAAGATTTTTCGGTCGCCAGTTGCGAAGGAGCAGTTTAATACGTCAGAATCTATTTTACTATTATTGAAATACAGTTATCTTGTTAACTATTTTGAAACTTCTACTTTCAATCAAGTTAGCTGCAAAATTGTAAAAGAAATCTCAAAAGCAATGTCAATGCGACAATTAATTTCAGTAATATAAAAATACATTTACAGCTGCCTTTGCAGGAATGTTAATATTACTTGAAGTTACGATTATATTTAATTATCGTGCTATTTGGAAAGTAATATGATCTTTACAGAAAATTATAAAAAAGAGTAAAACAAAAAAAGAAAAGATATATGATTTTCGGAGAATGAATTTAAGTAATAATTTTAAGTAACTTCACCTATTCCACAGTGGCGAATGAAGTATGGACTGTAATGCTCACTACAGATCTACCCACTTATAATTAGTAAAAGTTCTCGCCTTGTGTGTAGTAGCTGTTGTGGTGCCGTAGCTGACGTTTGCACAATGATAGCTGGCTAGGCTCTTCACATGTCCTTCTAAATGGAATTAATTTAGTACGACTACATTGCTTGCGGGAGCCATTGTTCTTGATGTAGTGTTGGTTCAAAATTCCACGGTAGATTAATATTGGATAATCTTGCTTTCCTAAATACAAAATTTCCAGAGGAAACTTTGCAACGTAAATGCCGCTGCCACCCGAATTTTCGGTCGAATTTACACAGTTTTAGCAGTCACAAAAATAATAACATCGCCGTACATGACACGGTTACGTCTGCACACAAGGCTACCCTGCCTCTGACTGTCATCTTGTTTATTTCCGCGCCATTCGGTGCCAAGGTGACCCACACAAAACGGTTTGAAAACCTATTTGAATCACCACATTCCTTATTAGCTTACTAAAAGGTTTAAGATATTTGTACGTCACCTCATTAGCTTAATCAAGCACTTACAACATTTCTAAGTAAGCGCTGAATATTACAGTCATTGTAACTATTATAAATGTCCGTTATTATGTTCTTAGTATCTTTAACAAACAATCATTCAGTCCTTTTAATAGGAATTTCAAAAACACTTCGGAATGTTGGTAAAATATATATCTCAAGTACTTATTTCTATTGTTACAGTTTAAGCGAATAATTTCAATACATTTATCGTCGAATTTAAGCGATTACGTTCAAACAGCCTCGAAATAGATAACTTTCTCAACAACTGATTTTTCTAAAATATGCTCTACATTTGATAGTGAAATTAATAGTGAATGACATTTACGAAATGTCTTTTTCTGGCTGTTCACACGTGATGTGTGTCAAATATACATAGGAGAAACGAAATGGCTAACAAATACAGAAATAATAGTGTGTCAGTTGCGTACTGAGTTTATAACTGATCTGCTACCTTGAGTTGTTAGACTAAGCCCTGACGTACGAAGCTATGCCCTGTTACGCTGATGTTTATAACCCTGTAATCAATTTGTGAACGTAAGTAAAAGAATTAGTCACAACAGCACTGACAGAAAATCGACTTAAGTGAGATCTTGTGTAAGTAAACGTCTAACGATGTGTAATCACGCTTAAAAAGGGTTTAAGAATTGTTGTGCGGAAATGTGCTTACCTTAGGACGATTTCCCTTGAATGTAATCATATTAATCTGAAACTGATCTAGCACAGAAAACACGTCAATAAAACCATGAATAACGACGTAGCAGAACAATAAAATCTGCACGTACTGTTGCTAAAACTAAAAACCTAATTACCATACTCTGCACAAATATTGCAAAAATGGTTCTAATGGCTCTGAGCACTATGGGACTTAACTTCTGAGGGCATCAGTCCCCTAGAACTTAGAACTACTTAAACCTAACTAACCTAAGGACATCACACACATCCATGCCCGAGGCAGGATTCGAACCTGCGACCGTAGCTGTCGCGCGGTTCCAAACTGTAGCGCCTTGAACCGGCTGGCTCACAAATATTGCATGAAAACATCAATGTACATGCTATAAAAATTTGCTACTGCAAATTTCCGTCCTGGTGTCATCAAAGAACTTTTATTAAGTACACAGAGCGCAATATTTATTACTAATTCATGGGAGAATCTGTATATGACAAAATTAATTAATTTTATCTGTGGCTTTGATGGTCACTGAATTGACAATGGTGGATATTGGCAACAAGTATAAGGAGACCATAAATGAGTAACCACAAAGCTAAACTGATACTCTGTATTTAGTTCAAAATAATCAAATGTTACATGAACAACACTTGGGGCTTACAATACCCGTGAACATGAATCGATTTTCAGTCAGTCACAGAAATGCAAGTGTCCTCTGCACCCACTGAAAACTAAAAACCAACAGGTCTCGGAAGACCCTAACGGTGCTGACCGGTCGCCGTGTCGTCCTCAGACTATAGGCGTCACTGGACGCGGATATGGAAGGGCATGTGGCCAGCATCCCGTCCTCCCAGCTTTTGTCAGTTTCCGTGATCGGAGCCGCTACTTCTCAATTAAGTAGCTCCTTAATTTCCCCCACAAGGGCTGCGTGCAGCACGCTTGTCAACAGCGGTCGACTGACTTGACGGTCACCCATCCAAATGGTAGCCAAGCCCGACAGCGCTTAACTACAGTGATCTGACCGCGGACCGGTGTTACCACTGCGGCAAAGCCATTGTCAGTATTGCATTGAATAACCATAAATAAAGGAGAGAATAACGAAACTGAGAGCATAAAACACTGGATTAAATGACTACAACACAGTCCTCTAATCATCTTCCCCAATTTGCGAAATGTTATCGGTCTGTGAGCCTGTGTAATACCGCGTTACTAATTATTAGACCACGCTCGCAAATCGTCACTAATTCAACATGGGAAAAGATGGGAATTTATGTGTGCAAATACCAAACTCTCCGTACTGAAATGTCTTACATGATGCAAATTAATACCTGTTACGGTCCCACCAAATATCCAATTGCAAAGATCACCTTCGATCAACTTACACAATTCCGAAATTAAACTGAGTCGGTCGCGTGACCTAAGTCAACCGCCTGACGCCTGTAGTCGAGCGGAACTTTGTCGAAGTTGAAAACACTCAAACTGCAATAGCGACCTATCGATACCGATTACAGGAACTATTTGCGAAATGTATGCAAAGATTATGTCACATACCCAAGAAAAATCCTTCGAGTGAAATGAAAGTGTTGTTTAACACACAACTTTCAAATTTTGTGACTAAATAGCTCACCAAGTAACGAAAATCCCAAAGACTTACTGAGTTCAACTACGCAGCTGTCAGCAGGTACAGCTTAATGAAGAGGATGGACAAGGAATACAAGATACACAAAGAATTCCATTTGTCATGAAGTAGTGTGTAATGATGTGGAATTAAAAATCTCACAATTGTAACTGAGTAATATTTATAGATTCACGGAAATATCTAGCTCTCGAAAGATGTCACGAATATTGAAGACCTTTATCAGAACGGCACTTAACCTTATTCGTGATCGTTGACGCATTACTTGCGAAAGTGCTTATTCGTGATATTTCTCTCATTATTTGTGAAAATGGTGTTTGTTGGATGTGTACAATTGTGATGTCCAACGATGATGTAATTTTTACGCTGTTCTGAAGTGCAGGTTAACTTCTGAAGGGGAGAATAATCGAATATTTGCAGCTGGACTGAATGCTGGACAGTCGCTGCATGTGTTACAAAGTGTACCATCGAGACAGAGACGCGGGCTTCTAGCCACTGACCGTGTTCAAGGCTCACCTGCGCCAGATCGACCGAAACTGGCTGACGACAAGGCATGATCGACAAATGACGCTGCTGCACCTGATACCATATTGCACGTAGACTACGTGCTTCAGGGCAACTGTCCCTTGGTGGCAGCTATTGTCTTGGTCAGACGACCTGTAGTTGTTATACAGCTCAGACATTGTCTGCCCCCTGTAGCTGAGTAGTCAATGCGACAGAATGTCAATCCTAAGGGCCCGGGTTCGATTCCCGGCTGGATGGAGATTCGCTCGGCTCAGGGTATGGGTGCTGTGTTGTCATCATCATCATTTCATCCCTATCGATGCTCAAGTCGCCGAAGTGGCGTCAAATCGAAAGACTTGCACCCGGCGAACGGTCTAACCGACGGAAGGCCCTAGTCACACGACATTTACATTTAGTTCAAACATTCCAAGGTTTGACGCATTTAATGAGAGGAGACGAGCACAATTCGGCTTATAGGCTAATTTACAGCGCTTGTAGCCTGAGTGAACATGAAATGTACCACAGTACGTGTGCAACCAAGGAAGGAGAGTTCAATGGCAGTACAGATTGCGTAATGAATGGTATGGATATTCGTCGCACACACGGAAAACATTCCAAATCACTATGAAGAAGCTATATGTGATTACAAGGTGTACCGAGGATTCGTATCCACGATAGGCCGCGGTTTCTTCCTGCTCTTATATGCAAAGATGGTGCACAATAAATATATTTTCCGTATGTTTAATCATCTCGTTCGTATTTCACACGTAGTTTACCAGACAGTGAGTACTACATAGCGGCAGCTAGGAGAAACAATTACTTAATTATCTGAGACCCGTATGAAAATTTTTCAGTTATATTTATTTACACAGTTGGTATTGACAATTTTTATTTTTGCAGGAACAACAATCATTGTAAATTGTTTGTATGATGCTGACGCCATTTGACTGTAATAAGATGAGCCATTTTACGGCCTTAGGCCTTTTTCTAGCACAAAAACTTATTTATACACGAAAAGACATCAGAATGGATTGATATACAAGTGCCTGTCGACGAATCGTATCTGGTCGTGTTTTGTCAGCTACTGTTCGGACAGAATAATGTGGCGCATACCTATTAAGTGTTCTAGTAGTTTCATATAACGACTGTACTATGGAGTCCAGAAATGAAGTTTTGTAATATATTTAGGCGTTTTAAAGATGTTCTCACTTTTAATTATGACAGATCTGGCCTTTATGGCTAGATGTGCGTTCAAAGACTTGTATTTGATACCAGTCTGATACTTTTGACATTTAAACAAAGTTTTTGTACTTGAAAATGGCCTAAGGCCGAAATCTGGATCGTATTACAACACAAAAAATGGCAGCAGTATCATTGAAAGAAAGAAAACATTTGGTATTGTGCTGTGTTTCACTAATCTTAGCGGTGGCCGAGTGGTTCTAGGCATTTGAGTCCGGAACCGCGCGACTGCTACGGTCGCAGGTTCGAATCCTGCCTCGGGCATGGATGTGTGTGTGTCCTTAGGTCAGGTTTAAGTAGTTCTAAGTTCTAGGGGACTGATGACCTAAGATGTTAAGCCCGTTAGTGCTCAGAGCCACTAATCTTAGTAACAACTGCAACGTCCACTGAGACTGGCTTGAGCGAATCCTACCTCATATACAGCGTGATTCAAAAAGAATACCACAACTTTAGGAATTTAAAACTCTGCAACGACAAAAGGCAGAGCTAAGCACTATCTGTCGGCGAATTAAGGGAGCTATAAAGTTTCATTTAGTTGTACATTTGTTCGCTTGAGGCGCTGTTGACTAGGCGTCAGCGTCAGTTGATGCTAAGATGGCGACCGCTCAATAGAAAGCTTTTTGTGTTATTGAGTACGGCAGAAAATCGACGACAGTTGTTCAGCGTGCATTTCGAACGAAGTATGGTGTTAAACCTCCTGATAGGTGGTGAACGTTTTCTGTGCCATTTCAGCCAATAAAGTTTTTGGTCCCTTTTTCTTCGAAGGTGCTACTGTAACTGGACTACAGTATCTGGAGATGTTAGAGAATTGGCTGTTCCCTCAGCTCGAACAAGAAGCACAACAATTCATATTTCAGCAGGATGGAGCGCCACCACATTGGCACTTATCTGTCCGTAACTACCTGAACGTCAACTACCCGAGGCGATGGATCGGCCGCCAGGCAGCCCGTGACAGAGCACTTCATCACTGGCCTCCAAGAAGCCCTGATCTTACCCCCTGCGATTTTTTCTTATGGGGGTATGTTAAGGATATGGTGTTTCGGCCACCTCTCCCAGCCACCATTGATGATTTGAAACGAGAAATAACAGCAGCTATCCAAACTGTTACGCCTGATATGCTACAGAGAGTGTGGAACGAGTTGGAGTATCGGGTTGATATTGCTCGAGTGTCTGGAGGGGGCCATATTGAACATCTCTGAGCTTGTTTTTGAGTAAAAAAAACCCTTTTTAAATACTCTTTGTAATGATGTATAACAGAAGGTTATATTATGTTTCTTTCATTAAATACACATTTTTAAAGTTGTGGTACTCTTTTTGAATAACCCTGTATTATACAGAGCAGTGTACCTGAATAAGACGTTAAGAGCGTTGTTCAGCATTGCAGGGAGCTCTAGAGCCGCTTGATTATCTGGAAAGAAGTGCCAGTATGCTTCGTCGACGTCATAGCTCGTTTGTAAGTAAGCTATTGAAATAGAACGGAGAACAAAGCTCAGTCTCGGGGAAACGAGTTTCTCGTACCATAAAATTTCAAACTTACTGGACATGCAGCTATAGTGTGCACCTGTGGAACCAATTAATACAAACTGGTGTTACATAGCGACGTGATGATTATGAATTGATCACACACAATGGGATGACCACCAGACAGCCATATGGTAGTAGCAGACCGTATCGTATCGTATATGATGTCGGCTAGGTGCTGGAGAGTAGTATACTGGATCTGTTATTCTACACTGTTCGACATCGTTTGCTGCGAGCTGCAGGCAAATCTTCACTCCAGCTTCCTTCTTTCGCAAACGAGAAACGTCTGAACTATGACGGCATACCGAGAGTACAAATGTCGAAAAGTGACAAGAGCATGCCCATGCCTGTCACACACTTATTTGATGAAATATGTGGAGCACCCGACTTCCAACAACAGTAGTGTATTAATGTCATCGTGCAGAGCTCTGACGGTAGCAATCACGAATCAAATATTGTTTAGTATCACCTCAGACATATGCCATGTATGATGGTTTGAAGCACGACTGAACACAAGTTGCCATATTGACTCCTATTTATAAAAAACTACGCCTACATGAGAGCGATGTCAGAATCCAAGGTACTTTCCTCTATATCTCATGTTTCAGCACAATTACCAGCCACATGTGGCCACATGCGGTGAGGAACATCAAGCCTTTTTTCGAAGATTGACGAGTAATACTGATTTTGGGATCTGCCTGTTCGCCTGTCATGGCACCCATTAAAATTTTTTGGTACGAGGTTGGTCTTCCAGCAGCTAGTATTTAAACATATGGCGCAAGCTTTCATAGAAACATTTCTTAATTTTCTTTCTGTCCCTCGTAGAATAAGAGAATCTCAGAGTGAGAACCTTAACATCTTCTGAAATGTGATGTGCTCAATCTTAGGTCTAAAGTTCATTTTAGTCAGACATATCTAAGTTTTGAAATTTTCAACCTATCGCTGTGTAAATATTACAAACGTAACTTCTAGACTAGTTAGAGTGGTTTGAAGTGAAGCAAGGACATAGTAGATGGGACTCAGACACTTCTTCGGGAGACAGGGTAGTACAGGGATTATACATTAAATAGCGTGGAATATCTTACAGTAGGACCTAATATTAAAACAATATTAGTGAAGCAAATATAAAGCCACGTGGAGGATTTGATAGAACTCAACCGAGCAAATTAACAGTCGACGGAATATGTCACAGAAATATCTACCACTAGAAAGGTACCACGAATATTGCAGACTTTTATCAGATATCATATAATCACAGACGAATTCTCTGATTCATCTTGCGGTAGATCTTACTAAAGTAAGCATCTCGATACTCTATGAACCGCCGAAAGAGAGGGAAGTGTATGGGCTGAAAAGTCACAGTTGCATCACATTTGATGTAAATTAGGTAATATTTTGTTTGATTTTCGCTTATTTTTACAGGTGTCAGTCACTGTGATGATTTACCTTACTTGTTTTCCGAAGATAAAACGAAGGACATTCCGAAGGGACCAGAAACCGAAGAAGGCAAAGCCATAGCGCGTATGACCCGGCTTTGGACCAACTTCGCCAAGACTGGGTAAGCTTTATTCTTGTTTTTCAGCCATATCTTTCCAAATTTGCAGTGACAGAAATCTCTGATATGTGTCAGACATTATTAGAAAGGTATTTCAAGGTCAATCGGCAGATACAATGAGTTGTCACACCATTAATTTAACCTTCCATACAGGTCCTTCTCCATCTCTTGTTAGTTAAATATTTTGTCTTTATTAAGGTTATAACAAAGGAACTGAATTTCTAGTATTACTGCTGTTCCATTCCTTCGTAATTGAGAATGGAAGCCTTATTACTGTTCTTTATCTGACTGATTTCTAACAGCGTATCCGCAGATTTCTATTCCGCGAAATTCGCGTGATGATAAGAGTCGCTTAAGGTCGTATTTATATGCAGTTCATAAAAAAGAGTTATGGAGAAGCAATGGTGATAAATCTACCAGCTTATGTTGTAGCGTAGTTAGTGAGAGCTATTTTAAGGAAACGTTCATAAATTAGACCGTTTGAAAAATATTCAGAAACAGTGCATGAAGTGCAATTCCGAGAGATGGCTTCTTGTAGACATAACAGAACGTACGAATACGAACAACAGCAAAAGTAGAACAATAACCGAATTAATCCTTTCTACATTTCAACATGCAGAAAACCAAGTGATTACCACTGTTATTCATGAGTCTGCCTAATATTATAAGAACGTATCAGGAAGTATTCTACAGACAGAAAACGGATTACAAGTTCAACTTCATTTGAAACATCCTGTGACACTTCACCTAGGTATAACAAACTATTGTTCAGGATCAAACAGTAAAAACAAAATTCACCCCACATATAACTGTTTGATGTCATTTTATCTTTTGCCAATTTAATGAACGTAGCTCACTTTCGCTTCACGACATAAAAACTAAATGCATTTAAACGTTTGTAGGTATCGCTCAAAATACGGAAGGTACATGTAGGACGTTTCTAATTTTCCGAATTCCATCGAATTTCATGACTCAGTTATCAATCAGTTATTGGTCTGTTTAGTTTTTAGTGTTTACTCATACTTTAATCAAATAGAAGCAGTTTCTATCTGTGCCTAATGCATGAAACTAAAACAAATTTAACGCACTGTAATAGACGAAGACAGAAGTTTTATTTTCGTTGACATGATTCTCTCTACCTTCTCTCGTGGTTTACCTAGATATCTGTGAACTTGCATAGCGTAGAGATTTTTCTGTTTGTTTTTCGTAAGAACGAGTATTATCAGAAATGTTTCGAAGTATAATATATCAATCCTGTCTCGTCACCCGTTGTTTATTAAGCAAAGGATGTGAAACTGTGTCGTGTGGTAACTCTTGGCATATACCTCACAAATTTTTTCTGCGAAAGTTCACTTCAAGCAAAATAATCATCATATTACAATCAAGGACTTTTGAATGCTATTAAGGAACAATTTACTTTCATTCATACGACCCACAGTTGTATTCAAAACTCGATAACGAAAGGTACTAGTGATGACGGCGTGGCAAAGTACGTTTCCCCTGAATATTTTTCATGATATTGAAATCAAAATACTTGTGCCCTACATTGTACATGGATTTTTGCATTTGAAAGATTTCAAAGGGCTGGTTGCGTTGAAGCAAAAGCCTTGAAAACCACATGTTAGTTCATATTTATGAAAGGAGTGATAATATTTTTCAAGATATGTTCGGCTTTCCACTATTTTGTCGCCCGTGGAGTAGGAGCAGAGTAAAAATTCTTCCTTGTTTTTAATTTTTAATTTTTCTTACTTTTTTTCTTGAATACAGTTTCAGTCGTAACAGTAATATAATTGGGAATTTTGCTCAAGAATTGAGTTCATAAGTGCATGTTATTTTACTACACAATATTCGAACAAGCAGTGTACAAATACAATGAGCTCGGATACTATGTACGCCAATCCTATAAATGATCAACAATTAAAACAGTGTTCTCTTTATTCGTTTCACGCTTTCGAGTAGTAGCTGCCAAAGTTTTAATGTTTTCATTTTTTCAACAGGAATCCAACACCAGATCCAGCGGACCCTATGTTGTCAGTGACGTGGTTGCCTTTCAAGAAGGACGAGGAATATTACCTAGACATCACCAATGACGGGTTGAGTTCTAAGAAGGATTTGATGAAGGATCGAGTGGATTTCTGGGACAGGATCTTCAGGATGTAGAGGAACTCCAGAGTGTTGAACAGACTGTAAACACACTGAATGACTCCAGACATGACAACGTCTTTCTAAATGTTGTTTACAATCATCGTTCATGCCTCTCTTTTATTAAACTAGTGCATTGAAAACAAAAATCATCAAACGGATGGCCTTGCTGCTTAAAGTATCCTATTTAGAACTAATTTAAAGCAGGCCGGAGTGGCCGTGCGGTTCTGGGCGCTAGTCTGGAACCGCGTGACCGCTACGGTCGCAGGCTCGAATCCTGCCTCGGGCATGGATGTGTGTGATGTCCTTAGGTTAGTTAGGTTCAAGTAGTTTTAAGTTCTGGGGGACTGATGACCTCAGATGTTGAGTCCCATAGTGCTCAGAGCCATGTGAACTAATTTAAAATTGTTAGAGGTCGTTCACTTTGTAGGCATACCTACAGTTTAAGTAGTGAACATTTACACTTTAGATCTCGTTCCATTGACAACCCATAGGTAATATGATTGGATATGATAGTTTGTCGGCAATTGAATTGCATGCAGCATTGCACCAGAAACCACAGCTTTCGTGATAGAGTTTGCCAGACTCTTGAAGATATATCTATTTTAAAACCGGTTAAATATCTAAGTAAAACTGACCGGATGCCCCTGTGTAATTTGAGATCTGACCACTAGATACCAAGGGAGGTGGACGCAACCAGTATAAAAGAAGGCACGGAGTAACATCAGTAGAGCACCCGTAACGGGAAAATGGGTCGGTGAAGAGAGTTCAGTGTCTTTGAACCTGGTCATTAGATGTTGCCTGAGTTACATATCCATCAGGGTTAGTACACCCCTTCTAAAACAAACAGCCCAAGTAGATTGTTGATGTGACTGTGAAGTGGAAATGCAAAGGAACAACCACGCTGTATCACCCAGGAAGACATAGTGTACTGATGGACAGGAACGGTCGAACACTGCACAGCGATTTGTTAAAAAATCTGCGGAAAAGATAACTCATGCTACGAGCAGTCAGTAGTATATCAGGGTGGATTCTAGGATAACGATCATATCATAAGGTCACTGACGTGATAGTCCATCCACATCTCGAGGGAAATTGTGTGTGGTAGATTCAATATCAGGATGTAACCGGATATCTGCCTGCAAGGCAGAACCACTATACTGGTTCTGGTTCAGTCAACGATCTAAGAAAAGAACACCCTCTGGTCGTTTATCCAGCCCTTCCTTTCCTCTATGTCAATAGGATGACTTATATCGCCCCACCCCGCTCTTTATTTTAATTACTATTCCAATTTTGTGAATTTCAGCCTTTGTGTTCTGTGCATCGTTGTGAAAGGATGAACATCGACAGAGTTCTCCTACTTGAAATAACTCATATGTTACCATAATTTATTATGTAAAACACTTTGACATTACAGGGTGTGAGTGTGATATGGCAGAATTACTGTAATCTAATGATGTCATGACATATTCTGCAATGTGTTAGGGAATATTAAGAAATTTTATGACATAAGACATTTTGGCGTTACACTGTGTGAAGTGGGTGCAGTTGAATTATTATAATTTAATGCCGTCAAGACCTTTTCTGTACCCTCTCCCACATATGAGAAGCTACTATAACCATAGACCATTCTGGATTAATATATTGTAATTTTATCCATGTTCCCCTAGCATTAAACCAATTCTCTCGTCTCAGTTCTATGATACATCGAAATATTTTATTTAAATTATCAATAACCATATTGCATTATTTTAACAAAATCACCATTATCCAGCATTAAACGATTTCCAAAATGCTTTGTTTAACAACAGATACACTTACACGAAGTCCCTTCAACAAGCATGTCACTGTACAGCCCCACTCCTCCAACGCTGTTTACTGTCCGTTTGACTTATCTCGACTTCCTCTCAGTATTCCAAACATACACACGTTAATGTAAGACTGAACAGTCAGTACAGTTTTATCTTTCAATAATGTCTGTATCCCCATTAAACAATTTGAAAAGTGGCATAGCACCTTCGCATCAGAATAATTCGCTTCTGGGTGAGAAAGCCACGCCACAGTAAGTAAACTCAAATTATATTTTAAGCCCTATTCACAATTAAATGACAAAATCCAATGAGAATTTATTTTAATGAATAAATTTACGCATAAGTAATAATAAAATTACTTAAATCTTTATTGTAAATCATTTACCAAAGGATATTTTGAACAAGAATGTGTAGATATTTGTCATCATTAGTGAAGAAATTACTTGAATCTTGAAAGTAGCATTTACAGAAGTAGGTTTTGAACGAGACTCTATAGATACGTGACTCGGTGACATGAATAACGGGAGACCCAGTCGCCATAACAGAATCACCCCACAGGTTCGGACAGAGAGACAGTTACAATCAACCTCCAGAAATAACTAATAATTATAATCACATTTCACATACAAACAGTGCTCCAATAACATTTGCCCCCTCCCCCCCCGTTTTTTTAGAAGCAAAACTAAAACACCATAAATAATGGTGTTGGTAGGTATTGAAAATATTAAAGAAAAGTTTCACATACTGGATTTGGTTGATATAAAAGGCCATCAATAACTTAACCCTTGAAATATTCTGTCTCTTTAAGAAAATTCAAATATGCTTCTAGGAAGCCTCCTGTTTTTCAACAGCACTGATAATGAGGAATGTATTACAAATAATTAAAAACAGTTAACTTAAGAGCAAATATCTGCTTGAGGCTATTCATTTTTTTTAATAAAACATTCATAACGGCCACGCTCAGCTCTGCAGTAAAATTTATATTTGCTTGGTTAATCCTAATGATGTTAAAAGAAAAATTGCCATATAACATCTCTTCAGCAGCAACTGCCGTTAATCAGTATGAGAAGCTACATTATACTTAGCACTGACTCGAAAGCGCTTTGCTTTCCACAAATGTTTACCTGCTCCTATTAAGTACAATAAAACCTGAATATAAACACTAAAGAGACTGGCCAAGCAGTTTGGCCTGGATTGACGTTCAAAGGTTAGTTATGAAATATCAGACACACAAATATTGTTGTGCATATGGCTTATGTTGCATTCACCTAAATGATAGTTTCCATCAGAACACACAAGAGTAAAGTCTTTCAGCATTTAAATGGTAATGTTTTCTATATCAAAATAGAGCGACCTTTTACTGCAGATCTTGTCGTATATCTACACTGAAGTGCCAGATTACACAAACAACAAAAGTACTGCCGCGTGATATGTTATCTTGACAACAGGCAGGTGAATAAATACATCATCGTTCGTGATTAAGTGCACGAGATTCAGAGCCAGACGTCCCACCGACCAGGGCCGCACGGTACATCCCAGTAACCATGCAGGTGACCCAGTCAACGATCCTGGGTGGCCAACCGATCAAAATTCACGCCCGCAGCCACGCCAAAACTCGCCCTTATGGCAGCGTTTACACTTCACATTGATGCTCAATTCCCGGCGGCTCATCGAAAAGTCCCTGTACTACTCCTCACGGCGGTTCGGACACGCGCTGTCCACACTTGCGCCTCCGCGCGCGCTGTCTAGCACTGCTAACGAAGCTCACGAAGCCCGTCGAGAAACGAGGTCGATAGGAGCGCACGTAGAGCACAGTTAGCATAGTGTATAGTTGTAACAAACGCACTGATATCCACATCAAACAAGTAGCACCAAGCAACAAAGAATCTCTTTCCAGGAGAAACTAGTGCCTGCATTGTTAATATCTTAAATACAATGCTGTCTAGTCAAGTTAACCTTAGAGGAGTACGACACTAATGGATTACAAAACATGTGAGGAGAGAATCACGTCTCAGGGTCTCACTGATCCAACACGTGTCTCCAGATTAGTAGCTCAGGGCCCACTGCCTTAACTCTCGCAGCTGTTAGACACTGGTCACTGTGTTGCTACAGGTTTAGGTTGGGGAGGGTACCGCAAAAAGAGGTTGCTGCCGCCAGACATACACTATGTGGTCAAAAGTGTCCGGACATCCCCAAGAACATACGTTTTTCATATTGCATTGTGCTGCCATCTACTGCCAGGTAATCCACATCAGCGAACTCATTAGTCATTAGATATCGTGAGAGAGCAGAATGGGCCAGGTCATTGGGTGTCACTTGTATCATACGTCTGTACGCGAGATTTCCACAGTCGTGAACATCCCTAGGTCCACTGTTTCTGATGTGATAGTGAATTGGAAACGTGAAGGGATATGCACAGCATGAAAGCGTACAGGTCGACATCGTCTGTTGACTGACAGAAAAAAATGGCTCTGAGCACTATGGGTCATCAGTCCCCTAGAACTTAGAACTACTTAAACCTAACTAACCTAAGGACGTCACACACATCCATGCCCGAGGCAGGATTCGAACCTGCGACCGTAGCGATCACGCGGTTCCAGACTGAAGCTCCTTTAACCGCACGGCCACACCGCTGTTATCGATGTGATAGTGAAGTGGAAACATGAAGGGACACGTGCAGCACAAAATCGTACTGGCCGACCACGCCCGTTGACTGACAGAGACCGCCGACAGTTGAAGAGGGTCATAATGTGTAACAGGCAGACATCTATCCAGACCATCACACAGTAATTCCAAACTACGTCAGAATCCACTGCAAGTACTATGACAGTTAGGAGGGAAGTGAGAAAACTTGGATTTCCTGGTCGAGCGGCTATTCATGAGCCACACATCACGCCTGTAAACGCCAAACGACGCCCCGCCTGGTGTAAGGAGCGCAAACACTGGACGACTGAACAGTGGAAAAACGATGTGTGGAGTGACGAATCACGGTATACAATGTGGCGATCCGATGGCAGAGTGTGGGTATGGCGACTGCCCGGTGAATGGCGTCTGCCACCGTGTGTGGAGGCTGTGGTGTTATGGTGTGGAGGCGGCTTACACCCCTTGTTGTTTTGTGTGGCAATATCACAGTACAGGCCTACATTGATGTTTTAAGCAGTGCTTTTTAACAGTGCTTCCCACTGTTGAAGAGCAATTAGAGGATGGCGATTACATCTTTCAACACGATTGAGCACTTGTTTATGGCTCTGAGCACTATGGGACTCAACATCTTAGGTCATAAGTCCCCTAGAATTTAGAACTACTTAAACCTAACTAACCTAAGGACATCACACATATCCATGCCCGAGGCAGGATTCGAACCTGCGACCGTATCAGTCCCGCGATTCCGGACTGCAGCGCCAGAACCGCACGGCCACCGCGGCCGGCAAGCACTTGTTTATAATGCACGGCCTTTGACGGAGTGGTTACACGACAATAATATCCCTGTAATAGACTTGCCTGCACGGAGTGCTAACCTGAATCCTATAAAAGGCGTTTGGGATGTTTTGGAACGCTGACTTCGTGACAGACCTCACCGACCGACATCGATACCTCTCCTCAGTGCAGCACTCCGTGAATGGGCTACCATTCCTCAAGAAACCTTCGAGTATCTGATAGAAAGTATGCCTGTGAGAGTGGAAGTTATCAAGGCTAAGGGTGGGCCAACACTATAGTGAATTCCAGTATTACCGATGGAGGGCGCCACGAACTTGTAAGTCATTATCAACCAGGCGTCCGTATACATTTGATCATTTAGTGTATCATTACAGTTTGTGATTGAGGAATCACAGTCTCCTGGTGGCAGAGAGAGAAGGAGAGAATCTGCAGCCGACATACTTTAACTCGTACATTATGTGTCTTGGATGCCGATAATTATCGACCAATGCCTATACAACTGACAGATGAGGATAATTAAGGTAGGGAATAGTTGCTCTCTCCGCTGCGTCTTAAACCGTCGGCCTGACGAGTTCATCTTGCTGCTGAACGCTGGGAAACTATGCGACTTGTGCATGCGATCGCGGAGCACTGTTTTACGAAATCTATGGCGTAAAATACCTTCGTTAGATTATTAACACGCACATTTCCTATGTTGTCCTTGTGTTGTTGTGTCTCTAGTATACGTAAGTAAAAACTTCAGTATCTATGACCATGTTATAAGGCAGAAGGAAAGGTCCTACGTCCAGCCAGGCATAACATCAGCTTTCTAAAAATCCATCTGCGATGCAGATTTTCAATAGTCTTCCATAAAAGATAAAAATTATTTTATCTTTCCCATTTTTTAGTGAAACGCTAAGGTCGCTCTTATTTGAACGTTGTTCCATTTGAGCTACAGAATCTTTAGGTCATGTGAAATACAACATTAAATAAGAACGTCCAGGATATCAATATCATATCGCAAATAGTGCAGATTCCGCAGTAGATTTAAAGCTATTCGAACACAACCGCGCGCATACACACACACACACACACACACACACACACACACACACACACACACACACACTCCTGAGGGAGATCAGACTTGTATTTACATAACGAATTTTCGGGCAGGTCCTCTACCATCTCTCTCTTTCTCTTTTCTTCTTTTTCTCTTTAGACCTCTTCCACCTCAGGCGTTGGCCCCCAACACTCATTTTTTTTGGTCATCAGTCTACTGACTGGTTTGATGCGGCCCGCCACGAATTCCTTTCCTGTGCTAACCTCTTCATCTCAGAGTAGCACTTGCAACGTACGTCCTCAATTATTTGCTTGACGTATTCCAATCACTGTCTTCCTCTACAGTTTTTGCCCTCTACAGCTCCCTCTAGTACCATGGAAGTCATTCCCTCATGTCTTAGCAGATGTCCTATCATCCTGTCCCTTCTCCTTAACAGTGTTTTCCACATATTCCTTTCCTCTCCGATTCTGCGTAGAACCTCCTCATTCCTTACCTTATCAGTCCACCTAATTTTCAACATTCGTCTATAGCACCACATCTCAAAAATGCTTCGATTCTCTTCTGTTCCTGTTTTCCCACAGTCCATGTTACACTACCATGTACTCCAGACGTACATCCTCAGAAATTTCTTCCTCAAATTAAGGCCGGTATTTGATATTAGTAGACTTCTCTTGGCCGGAAATGCCTTTTTTGCCATAGCGAGTCTGCTTTTGATGTCCTCCTTGCTCCGTCTGTCATTGGTTATTTTACTGCCTAGGTATCAGAATTCCTTAACTTCATTGACTTCGTGACCATCAATCCTGATGTTAAGTTTCTCGCTGTTCTCATTTCTACTACTTCTCATTACCTTACTCTTTCTCCGATTTACTCTCAAACCATACTGTGTACTCATTAGACTGTTCATTCCGTTCAGCAGATCATTTAATTCTTCTTCACTTTCACTCAGGATAGCAATGTCATCAGCGAATCGTATCATTGATATCCTTTCACCTTGTATTTTAATTCCACTCCAGAACCTTTCTTTTATTTCCATCATTGCTTCCTCGATGTACAGACTGAAGAGTAGGGGCGAAAGGTTACAGCCTTGTCTTACACCCTTCTTAATACGAGCACTTCGTTCTTGATCGTCCACTCTTATTATTCCCTCTTGGTTGTTGTACATATTGTATATGACCCGTCTCTCCCTATAGCTTACCCCTACTTTTTTCAGAATCTCGAACAGCTTGCACCATTTTATATTGTCGAACGCTTTTTCCAGGTCGACAAATCCTATGAAAGTGTCCTGATTTTTCTTTAGCCTTGCTTCCATTATTAGCCGTAACGTCAGAATTGCCTCTCTCGTCCCTTTACTTTTCCTAAAGCCAAACTGATCGTCACCTAGCGCATTCTCAATTTTCTTTTCCATTCTTCTGTATATTATTCTTGTAAGCAGCTTCGATGCATGAGCTGTTAAGCTGATTGTGCGATAATTCTCGCACTTGTCAGCTCTCGCCGTCTTCGGAATTGTGTGGATGATGCTTTTCCGAAAGTCAGATGGTATGTCGCCAGACTCATACATTCTACACACCAACGTGAATAGTCGTTTTGTTGCCACTTCCCCCAATGATTTTAGAAATTCTGATGGAATGTTATCTATCCCTTCTGCCTTATTTGACCGTAAGTCCTCCAAAGCTCTTTTAAATTCCGATTCTAATACTGGATCCCCTATCTCTTCTAAAACGACTCCTGTTTCTTCTTCTATCACATCAGACAAATCTTCAACCTCATAGAGGCTTTCAATGTATTCTTTCCACCTACCTGCTCTCTCCTCTGGATTTAACCGTGGAATTCCCGTTGCACTCTTAATGTTACCACCGTTGCTTTTAATGTCACCAAAGGTTGTTTTGACTTTCCTGTATGCTGAGTCTGTCCTTCCGACAATCATATCTTTTTCGATGTCTTCACATTTTTCCTGCAGCCATTTCGTCTTAACTTCCGTGCACTTTCTATTTATTTCACTCCTCAGCGACTTGTATTTCTGTATTCCTGATTTTCCCGGAACATGTTTGTACTTCCTCCTTTCATCAATCAACTGAAGTATTTCTTCTGTTACCCATGGTTTCTTCGCAGCTACCTTCTTTGTACCTATGTTTTCCTTCCCAACTTCTGTGATGGCCCTTTTTAGAGATGTCCATTCCTCTTCAACGGTACTGCCTACTGCGCTATTCCTTATTGCTGTATCTATAGCGTTAGAGAACTTCAAACGTATCTCCCAAAATCTGTCTAACCAACATACAAAAGCAGTATCTAATGTCACCGCCACTTCCATCCAAAAACTAATTCGGATGGATTTTTGCCAAAACCTAGGTTCGACAAATGAACAGAAACGAAACATGCCTCCTGATTCTTCTGCATAAAAAAGGGGAGAAAGAAGCGTACGTGTACGATGTTTTTATATTTAATTTATTTTTTTCCTGGGGACGTCCACAGCAACGGTCAGAGGGGCGGGGGAGGGGAGGGAGAATCCAGGTCATCTCCTCGTTCATCGAGGGTTAAACATCGTGTGATTACTGTTGACGTCACGTGTCAGTCCATTATGTGATACACCTTCAATCTCTACCCACACCATTCGCAGCCCAGTGCTCTTCAGGATGCGTAAACAAGGACCCCAAGCAATTCGCAAAGAGCGAACCATACAGTACCTTGTGCCATAAACCCGTGAAGTTGATCGTTAAGTAGTGCCAAAAATGTAACAGCTCTGCAACGCCCACACTAAAAAAAGCGTGACAACGCCGTACCTTTAAACCATATCATGGCAATGGCATTACGTCGAGTAGCAGCGTAGTGAATGACGTCAGGATGAATCAGTTCAGTGGGACCTACGAACTGAGGCGTCAGTCACACCAAAAATGCCCACCTGCGGTTTGTGAGGTAGTGCGCAGCCGTATCACAAACGAAACGGTGCATGTTGGTGTAGACATCTGGGACAGAGAGGGTCCTCAGCAAGCAGTATACTGTGTTAACGTTGTCGAGTGGCGAAGGGAAGGCGAAGGTAGACTATAACAGAGCGGCCACCATGTTCTCCAGACATGAACCCTATCGCACATGCCTGGGATAGATTGAAAAGGGCTATTTATAGACGACGTGACCCACCAACCGCCGAGGGATCTACGCCGAATTGCAGTTTAGGAGTAGGACAATCTGGACCAACAGTGCCTTGATGAACTTGTGGATAGTACGCCACGACGAATGCAGGCATGCTGTACGCAACCTGCACAGCTTTCAATCGCGTATACACCTCCAACACTCGCCGTCCACCTCCCCATCTGATTTCGAAACTGTTTACTTGCAACTAGTAACCGCTACTCCAACAGTTCAATTGAAACGGATGTTCAACGTAGATTTCCACCATGAATTAGTCTAAAATATACCTGTAAGTCCTCAGTTTGGTTACATTTTCATTTTGAACAAATGTTGCAAATACATGTTCTACAGCACTCAAAACAGATATGAAATGAAGTTTGGTTACAAAGAAACGACAGTACTCTAGCAGAGCAATGGAATGAGATGTGTAACAAGATTTCTACATAGTTTACAGGCAAATAATTAGATATGACCTAAATAATTTCCGGCCGGTGTGGCCGAGCTGTTCTAGGTGCTTCAGTCTGGAGCCGCGCGACCGCTACGGTCGCAGGTTCGAATTCTGCCTCGGGCAGGTGTGTGTGATGTCCTTAGGTTAGTTAGGTTTAAGTACTTCTAAGTTCTAGAGGACTGATGACCTCAGATGTTAAGTCCCATAGTGCTCAGAGCCATTTTGAACCTAAATAATTTGTAACCTTTCCTTGGTCATGACTGTCTGAGAGGTAGGCTACTACACCAGGCAACTTCCGTGTGGTTTTTAACTGAAGTAGACAAATTGAAGAATGACAGTAGTCGTACATGTATGTTAAATACTAGAAAGCAGCGAATCCTAATTCGGTAATGGCCATATATTCGATAGTATAGTAGAGAGCAACGTCGTGGATTGCGAAAATGTGTTTCACCAGGGGTAATACTATGACACTTACATACAGGAGTTGTGCTGACAGGTGATTGCTGGCTGTTCGGCAGCGTTACCACCATGACAAGAGCGGACCTGCTGAATGGGTGTAGGCAGCCTGACCTACCAAATAATGGTGTGACAATGGCGGGATTTGCGTGGACCACATATTGGTCCATCCTAAGGTACTTACTTCAGCAGCAGCAAATGTGTATCCTTAATGCAATACAAACTATGCAGAATATCCAGTACACCAACTTATCTTGTAGATTCCTCATGTGGAACGTATATAAATTACAGTACATGTAGTAAAACAATATGTATTGCTAAAATTATGGTAATTGATTTGCAATTTACAACTAGATGCTGCTCTCACACACGGAGATGAAACTAGACAAAATGAGTGTGACAATTATAACAGTTCAGTTACAGGGTCGTAACCTATTTTTCATGAATTCATTTAAATACGAGTATGTTACTGTCAACTGTAGTATTGCACTCGAGATAACCTGTTTTTTTCGTTTTATATCTAGCAGGGAAGTATATCAGTTGGAAGTACACAGCTCCAAAGAGTCACAGAATATATCTGTCTGTGTCAACTGATAAACATGAAAGGAGATTTAAAACCAGAAATATTACGACGAATTAAATTGGGCTGACAACCTTAAGAGAGGCTCTCTTCAATTTTGAAATCTAAGATGTCAGTTGAGCGGAAGAAGTCTATTTTTGACCAAATTATATTGCCAGTAATAGCTTATGGCTGCGAAACATGGACATTACATGAGTTCATTGTCAGGAAGCTAACAGTAGTCTCAAGAGGAATGGAAACATCAATGTCGGGTTACACGAAAAAAGACAAGAACAGAGCAGCTGAAATAAGACAAACAACGAAGGTCACCTACATAATGGAAAGAGTGAATACACTGAAATGGCAGTGCGCTGGCCATGTTGCTCAAACAAAAGATGGTCTAAACAAGTCCTAAACTGGAGCCCAATTTACCAAAAAACACCAAGAGGAAGACTACCACATGGATGGGACAGAGATATAAGGAAGTCAGTGGGATTCAACTGACAACGCGAAGCTCAGGATCGGAAGACATGGAAGATCTTACTGGGATGCTTTGTTACAAGCTGACTCAAAGAGGCTACATCATTAAGTGATATTTGTCATATTTAGTATGCTGTTCGATGTTATATGTTTATAAGTACATGAATATTTGTGATCTTATTGATTACCGTACCAGGTTTCTTAAGCATCCAACAGTAACTGGGATTCCCTCACCAAGCCAGAGATTCTACAAAGTGGCGGCAGATCACTTTTCACTTTTCCTCTTCTTCAAAATGTCCACCTAGAAAAAAAACTGGTGTCAACGCACAGTGTTTACTGCCAAATCCAACTCTTATACACAAAAACACACATGGATTGTGAGTAATGTTACTACTCTCTCTTTATAAATTGTTCTTTTTTCTAAGTGTATGTATGGTACGATGCCTCTACTGTATCTATTGCTTAAATTACTTTCCTACAACTTATGCCACAAACTTCGATTACTCTCTCTGAATATATACATACGTACAACTCTCTCATTTCGTATCCTGATTTTTTTCCCTATGGTTTCCACATTTTACAATATTTTTCCATATTTTCCACATTTCCCTCATTTTCCCATATCCTTCATTTTTTTCACATTCTATATATAAATGTATAAGCAAATTTGCGATCTCACAGCTTACCATTCCAAGTTTCTTTCCTATCCGACAGTGATACACACACACACACACACACACACACACACACACACACACACACACATACAGGCACACACAAATAGACACACACAAACACACACACACACACACACACAAACACACAGTAAAACTCCAACATGTATGTAACAGATAGAAATAATGATCTAAGAACTCATTTTACCTTATTTTAAAAAAAAAAGACATGGTCCAGTTACGCTACTTTGTGTGGTCATGTGTCTGCTTATGCTGGGAGCCACGGCTGTTTTGGATGATGTTCACTCATGGATCTACCCATGTTATGTACGGTTGTGGCTCCCCCGTCGCTATACCTAGGATACTCTAGTACTAAATTTGGGATGCTGTTCAGTGCTGGCAGCACTAGCTTTAACCTAGGGTATTGTTCAGGATTGTTACATCTGCATTACATCTGGGGTAGCGTCCAGAGCTCGATTCACAAGTGTTAGATCCGGGGTAGGGTCTGTGGGCCCCTGTGAGAAAGCGCCACATGTGCACACAAATAGAGCGTTTACACAATGTGTGTTTAGAATAAGATATAGTCAGTTCCTTGAAAATTACTTCTATCTTTTTACATATAACGTGTACCTTATGAGTGTACATAAAGCCTTCAGTTAATTAATTAATTACATGTATCATTTGTATTATTAATCATAATGAAGTGGATTTTACACTCGCATTACTCATTCATATGCAAATACGACTACATGCTGATCATCTACAATTTTTATTTGTGGTAGTTATTGCACTGTACTCACAGATATCGACACATGAGGGGTTATTATTGGAGATTACTGTTTTTAGATGGCCACAGAGGTAAATTTTGTTACAATTAGTAATCATAAATCTGTATTTAAAACACCTACAAGAGGTGAGCACCCCGCCTCCTCCACAAACGTTGTGTGGTTCCCGGTATATACAAGGGCTTTGGCAGTCAGCTTCGTGTGTTGACAGACATTTTTTTCCGGGTTGACATTTGGAAGAAGAAAAGGAAAAATTGATCTGGCAGACAGTTTGTACATGTTCTCTCGCTTTGTGGGGATGCTAAAGAAACTTGGTAAGGTAAAAATAATAACACTTCAATTCATACATTTATATGTGGAATGTGGAAAATTATGGAACAATATGTAAGATATGGGAACATCATGAAAAAATACGGGTACGAAATGGCAGTACTGACATCTGTATTTATTTTTATGGAAACACCATGAAAAATTCCGTGTTCGAAATGGCAGTACTGACACCTGTACTTATTTATTTAGTTTATATTGTATTTTTGTCATGAATCTAGTGACCTGTTTGATGCGGTCCGCCTCGAATTCCTCTCCTGAGCCAACGTCTTCATTTCAGAGCAGCACTAGGGTCCTACTTCCTCAGTTATCTGTTGTATGTTTTCCGATCTCTGTTTTCCTTTACAGCTTTTGCAAGGTACAGATCCCTAAAGTACCATGGAAGTTATTCTCCAATGTCTTAACACATATCCAGTCATCTTGTCCGTTCTTCTTCTAGGTGTTTCCCGTAAGTTCCATTCTTCACCGTTTCTGAAGAGAACCAGATCATTCCTTACACTGTCAGTCGAAGTAATTTTTCACATTCATCTCTAATACCGCATTTCAAACGTTTAGATTCTCTCCTGCTCGGGTTCTCCCACGGCCCTCGACTCACTGCTATACAATTCTGTGCTCCATACGTACTTCCTCAGAAATTTCTTCTACTGTTTAAGACTTATGTTTGATACTAATTGATTCTATCTCCCAGGAATGTTATTTGTGCCTGTCCACATTATTTCGTTTGTCACGCATTAGGTTGCTTCCAAGGTAACAGAGTTCCTTAATTGCATCTATTTCATGGTAACCAATTTTGATGTTAAGTTTTTCGCTACTCTCATTATTTTCGTCAATCTTTGGTTTAATCTCAAACCAAAGTTTGTAGTCATTAGACGGTTTGTCCCATTCAACAGGTCTTATTATTACTATTCTGCTTCACTGATGATAGCAATGTCATCAGCGAATCTTGTCTCTAATATCTTCACACCCTCAATTTCAGTCCCACTCTTGAACATTTTCTTTATTTCCTTTATTGCTTCTTCGATGCATAGACCGAACAAGAGGTGCGAAAGACTGAATCCCTATCATACCCCCTTTTTAATCAGAGCATTCTTGGTATTCCGGTCTCATTGCTTTCTCTTGGTTCGTGGTCATTGTACTTCACCCGTTTGGCTTTATATCTTACTCCTGTTTTTCATAGGGTTACAAACTTCTTCCACTATTTCACACTGACCAACGCTCTTTCGAGATCGATAAATCCTGTGAACACGTGTAGATTATTTTTCAATCTTGCTTCCATTATCAAGTGCAATGTCCCTGGTGCCTTTCCCTTTCCTATGGCAGCAGCAGCTTTCTTTTCCGTTCTTCTGTACATTATTCTTGTCAGTAGCTTAGTTGCAGGACTTGTTAAGGTGACTGTGCTGTAGTTTATCCATTTATATGCCCCTTATATCTTCAGAACGGTGTGAAGGATATTTTTCCGGAAGTCTGATGTTACATCATCAGTCTGATAGATTCTACACACCCACTTGAATAGTAGTTTCACTGCCACTCCCCCCTAAACCCCCCCCCCCCCCGACCCTCAATGATTTCAGAAATTCTGACGGAATCTTATGTATCTCTCCAACTTTTCTATCTCATTTGACCTTAAGTCATCCAAAACCACTTTAAATTCCGACTCTGCTTTTGAATCCCACACTTCTTCCACGTCGCCTACAATTCTTTCTTCTATCACGTCATCAGACAGTTCCTCTCTCCCTACACCACTACAGAGGCCTCCTTTGCACTGTTTCCAGCTATTATCTGTCTCCTCTTATTAGCAAGCCCATTGTGTACCGTCAACAGAGTACGAGTTTCTACCACAACCTGGCACCATAGTCTTGACAATGTAGTCTCTTTTGAGGGTAAATTAAAAAAATCCACTCCACTCCATTCCGCTCCTGATCTCCAGAAAATGAAAAAACTCGAACATGAGGGAAACAGCCCATTTGTACGCCTTACATCCCCTCCCTCTCTGTCTCCAGCCAATCAGAGTTTAGTATTAGAAAATAACACAGGACACTAAAAATTCTCAGCCTTTACACTCCATATGTCCAGCCAATCATAGTGCAGCATAAACATTCACGACTGAGAAGTCTAATTGTGTTAGTGGGATATTTAAAACCTGAACCATACAGAGTGTTGTCTTAAAGAATATGGGGAAATGGTGTCAAATTACGTTATTTCCGACGTACATATCAAGTTATCCCTCTTTCTTCCTCGTCGCCTGGTTGTCTCCATCTAGTCAAGGTTTTGGAAACAGACCACTTGTATGCTCCTTTTTCTAACCAGTCAGAGAGCAGTATTAAAATGATGCGCCAGATACATAGTACAAATTATGTTACGTCCTCCTGACGTCCCTCGCCCCCCCCCCTTCTTTATCTGCAGCTAGTCACAGTAAAGTACTAAAAATTCCCAGTGTGATGGAAACTAACTATTTGTGCTTTGTGCCAGAAAAACCTCCTCATACCTTCAACCAGTCAGAGTGTAATGTTTTAAGTGGTGTGCAATAATAATGTCAACCTGCACCATTTAAGACTAAATCAGAACGTAGTATTGAAATTATTTACCAGATATGTAGTAGAAAATTATGTGACCCTCAGTTTAAAGTGAAAGTCACGTACCTCCGATTTAATATACTAAATTAAAGCCATAGGACCCTATGTATTACTTACCTATGGCGTAATACTCACCAAGCCAGGTGGCGCAGTGGTTAGCACACAGGATTCGCATTCAGGAGGACGACGGTTCAAGCCCGCTTTCAGCTATCCTGATTTAGATTTCCCAAAATCGCTTTAGACAAACAAGGGAATGGTTCCTTTGAAAGGGCACGGCCGAATTTCATCCCCACCCCTCCCTATTCTGACGGGAATGACCTCGCTCTTTGGACCCCTTCCACAAATCAACCAACCAGTCAATCGTAATATTTAAATGGCCCCTCCAAATTCAGAGTTACGTATTAAACAGCAAACACATACATACACACACAAACACACACACATACACACTCACACACGTATTTCTGTATGTAATGTGTGACTCTATTAATCATAACATTCTCTCCCTCTTTCTCTCTTCTCTTTCTCTCTGTCTCTCTCTCTCTCTCTCTCTCTCTCTCTCTCTTTCCCTCTCTCTTCCACATAACTCTCTGTATTTCATATGCCAAACATAGTGTACGCTTTAAGCACACCTATGATCAGTATTCAATTCTTGTCATTTTTCTAGAAATTTCAAGAAATTTCCTATGTAAGTGCCGTCTGTACTGTTTCGTCATTCAATTTCCTCGTCAAATATATCACATTCGTGTTTGTGAACATCTTTCCGCCTCTGTCTCATCATTAAATGACATCTCTCGTAGCTGTATGCGTAAAGTATAAACACTCAAATGTCTCAAGCTCTTTCATCACATACACTTATTACGCAGTGTCAGTAAATGTCTTCACCTGCCTGCTGTGAGGTAGAGAGAGAAAGAGAGAGAGAGAGAGAGAGAGAGAGAGAGAGAGGGAGAGAGAGAGAGGTGCAGATAAGAGAGATAAGGAGATGTCTTTGTAAGGTCTCGGCATTCCTCATAAGACGTAGCGAAGTTGTGAAACAGATATACACTCGTTAAAGCCCTGTGGAAACAGGCTATAAAGTGAAGAAGGAGGAAAATTCAAACACATAAATAAGCTACACGTAAAATTTATTCTGAATTTTCTGTCTCGTACTATGTTTTAAGATACAATAGGTTTCGCTGTAGGTTAATAGACACAACGGATGACTGAATTTTCATCATAAAGTATGCAATTAAAGTTTTTAGGTTCAGTGTTTACATTAAGTTTCCCTCAAAACAATGAGGAAATGAGTTTCATCAAGAACTGAAACAGCCTTTTGTGATTTATTCTAATTCGGAAGGCATAGTGGTTGGCTGGTAGCAGCCATAGCCCTGGCTTTGGTTCGTTCTCCAATTAGGTATTTTTGCAAAAGCCTTAGAGTATAGATTTGAATGCACACTACAGTTAAAGTGACAAGTACTCGGAATTTCGACTGTACTTACGTGAACATTGCACTGAGTAGTTTCATAAACGGCTGTAATAGATTGCTGAAAGAATAAAAAGAATCCCCTGTTGCAGAACAAACACATGATTATTGGCGTTGAAGAGGAAGAAGCTTTTCAAACGGAATAAATCTGTCACATCTGCAAAAAGATCACTTTATGAAAAGACAAGTGAAACACAGGGATCACTGCCATTTCATGCGCAGACTTTGTGAGACCACACATGACAGATGTATTTTAAATTATAGACCTAATTTTAGTGTGTCTATCGAGTTTTACAATCTAGTTAATTATGACGCACATTTCATAATCATCAACATCTCCAAACGTGTCAAAGAAACAGCTAAAATAAATCTAGACGTATTTCTGTAATACGGAAAAATTTCAAACGTTCACTAAATCTAGAGCTCTGGGATATCACAGTGACATAAAATTTTTGTTTGTAAATTCCTTCGACGTTCTGGCATGCTCACTGGAAAAATTATTCTGATATGTAAGGACGGAAGAGTTGAAGGTAACAAGAGAGAGTTTCTCCTACAGCAAGGTGTCTAATTTGATCAAACATATAAGGGGTCTTTACTTACGAGCATGATACCGACGAATCCGTTTTGACGGAGGAACAGTTAACATCGAATGATGCCTGAATATTTAATGGTCCACTGCAATTGCATGGAAGCTTGCCAAATTGTGAAACAGCAATCAAAGAACAGGATTGTTAAAGAGCATGCTAAGTGTGGAACTCATTTGAATGTAAGATCTATGATGACTACTGAGAGTTACGTTACAAAAACCAGTGTATTTTTTCTAGGCGATGTGTTTAAAAACCTCTTCATACACTAGCTCTTAAAACACACGAACTGGATCTTGTCAATTTTGTTACCTCATGTCGCTCAGCATAGAATGTTGCTGAAAACCAGTAAAGAAAAACTAAAGCTTATTACTGATATTGAGCAGTTATAGTTAATAAGAACGGATGGGACCACAGCAATTACTTGCAGTCCCATTGATTCCTTTATTATTCTTACGTACCCAGATTTCAGCCATCTTCAGTGCATTTAAGTGAGTTATAATCCCACAAATTCCCAGCAGTACATGTAACCAAATGTCTTTACTATTGGCAGAAGGAATTGCACGGGATTACGAGTGACTGCTGTGCCCCTATTCTTTCTTGTAATAATATACAGTCTCTGTGCACGAAGGTTACTTATAGAATCAAAGCTAGTCAGTTACAGGTTTTTTAACCGCGTTAGCAGAGGTGATATTGTTCACATGTCCCATAGAAATGTAGTTTGCAAATATGTTGCTGAGTACGGCAAAAATAAGGACGAATATTATACTATATATCTCCATGTTAACGGTCTTCACGGCTACGCCATGATGCAACACACACAACATCCTCAGATTGAATGGATGGCGGTTGAGGGTTTCTTTCTGATGAGTGTAGCCGATGATTCAAATGTGGGCTATATCCTAGAGGTATATCTAGACTAACTTGAAAATTTACATGAAGTTCGCTATCGACCTAGCATCAACAAGTCAGGAATGTCAAAGAAGTTCATTTCTACGTTGTACAATAAGCAAAATTATGTAATTCACTGGAAATGCAGCTTAATATTTATTGAAGATTTAGTAGCAACTGAAATGAGCAGAATTAACATTCTTTTGACAAATCTATAGCTGTAGGAATGGCTATTCTAGACATTTACATGATAAGGCGCTTTGATTTTTATTGTAATTATACGCTGAAAGCCGGCCGCTAGTGGCCGAGCGGTTCTGGAGCTACAGTCTGGAACCGCGCGACCGCTACGGTCGCAGGTTCGAATCCGGCCTCGGGCATGGATGTGTGTGTTGTCCTTAGGTTAGTTAGGTTTAAGTAGTTCTAAGTTCTAGGGGACTTATGACCTCAGCAGTTGAGTCCCATAGTGCTCAGAGCCATTTGAACCATTTATACGCTGAAAACATTTGACCCAAAAGATTTTAAAATGCGTCGTGCAGACCCACGTAGCGTAATGCATCAAGTAAGGACATCAAAAGTTTTTTATGTTACTAAAAGCGTTGTGTATATGTGTTTTGACACTATGGCCAATATATGTTTGATTTTTAAAAGCTGAATTCTCACTAACCCATTCTACAGGCTGATTCAAAAAGAATACCACAACTTTAGGAATTTAAAACTCTGCAACGACAAAAGGCAGAGCTAAGCACTATCTGTCGGCGAATTAAGGGAGCTATAAAGTTTCATTTAGTTGTACATTTGTTCGATTTCTGTGATTTTATCCTTGCTCAAATGGAAACAGATGAATCTTTCGTTTCAAAGATTGTGTTTAGTGATGAAGCAACTTTCCACACTAACGGGAAAGTCAACCGTCACAATGTCTGTATATGGGGCACTGAGAATCCGCGGGAAACAACTCAGTATGAACGTGACTCGCCTAAGGTGAACGTTTTCTGTGCCATTTCAGCCAATAAAGTTTTTGGTCCCTTTTTCTTCGAAGGTGCTACTGTAACTGGACTACAGTATCTGGAGATGTTAGAGAATTGGCTGTTCCCTCAGCTCGAACAAGAAGCACAACAATTCATATTTCAGCAGGATGGAGCGCCACCACATTGGCACTTATCTGTCCGTAACTACCTGAACGTCAACTACCCGAGGCGATGGATCGGCCGCCAGGCAGCCCGTGACAGAGCACTTCATCACTGGCCTCCAAGAAGCCCTGATCTTACCCCCTGCGATTTTTTCTTATGGGGGTATGTTAAGGATATGGTGTTTCGGCCACCTCTCCCAGCCACCATTGATGATTTGAAACGAGAAATAACAGCAGCTATCCAAACTGTTACGCCTGATATGCTACAGAGAGTGTGGAAAGAGTTGGAGTATCGGGTTGATATTGCTCGAGTGTCTGGAGGGTGCGATATTGAACATCTCTGAACTTGTTTTTGAGTGAAAAAAAAAACCTTTTTAAATACTCTTTGTAATGATGTATAACAGAAGGTTATATTATGTTTCTTTCATTAAATACACATTTTTAAATTTGTGGTATTCTTTTTGAATCACCCTGTAGATTATCGTAGCCGATTGTAGTACGCTTTGTAGATGGCTTACCAATAACTTATCACTAGATATGAACTACTACTCTACTTAGCCTTAAGCTGATGACAAATACGATGACAATGACGAAAAAGCCCATGAAATCACAGTGGTCTTCTTCTCTCTCTACTGCTGCTGCTGCTACTCTTTTAGAAGGAAGAGGATAGTAGACCACAGATTGTGTAACATTGCCAAAACATGTTCGAGTGACCAGTAATATTGTTAATAATGAAATCTATGTAAAATAACAATAAAAAGAGGTTGAGTTATGAGAATGTTACCAGTAAGACATATGACATATTTACATAGTCTCATAGTCTTGTTGTGTACGAGCTAAAACGATGAGGACAGCTACGATGGTGGTGGCGGTGGTGGTAGTGGTGTCGGTGGTGGTGTTGTCGTTTGTGACGTCAGTGATGGCTCAACATTAACTGCAATTTTCGTAACACGTTTTTCGACGTTTACAGTATGCCTCCCAGCCGAATCAGTAGCAATTTGCAATCTTAGGTGCTGAATCTGAGATGGCGCAATAACATCACAGGTAACGTCAGTTTCCAACAAGCATCAGCAAACAGATAGTCTAAGCAAGATGAGAGACTTTTTTTTTTTCTGAGAGATGAGAAACAGGTGAGGGGAACTTGAAAAGGCTTATTGCACGTTGTTTCTTCTTCCAACTTCAATTCTCTAGAGAAGCAAACGCATCGCTGTTGGTTTTTGAACATTTTTGAACACATTAAAAGTTGTTTACTGAACGACTCATTAGCTGATTCTTGAGTACGTGCGCAGTGTACGCAACACCTCTGCTAGGGGAATCCCCGTCGAATCTAGAAATAAAAAACTTCCCGCAGACAAAAGGGACTGGAGTATACGAACTGAGCCGAATAAATCTGAACGGGTGACTGCTGATCGCTATTTCTTTATGTGATTGATTGTGTGTGCCAATGATAAGCGTTGTTACAATTATTAGCGAAATCCATAGATTCAGAGTACCAAAGTGGAAATACACGACTAACAGGAATAACAAGCAAGAGAGATTACATATTACCTTCCCCGTGTATCCAAGAACATGAAATTTTGACATAAATTTTTTGCCAGAATGTTACACACTAAGGACAGTAGTACTGTCAGCAGTTAGAAGCCACTTAAGTTATGTACTCGGAGCAGCTAAGAAAACACCTTTTACGAACACATAATAAAGCCTCACCGGAGAATAAACACGTCATAATTGAATCAGTGATTCTGACAGGGTTATTGAAATTAACTGGAGAATAAGTTTTAACAGTGGGAGAAACAGTAACAGAACTAGTGATGACAAGATACCTTGTTACAATAAGGAAGGAGAAGAAACAGGGACATCACACAAATTATATTGAATAATATAATGATTCCAAATTCATATAAAAATTTCATACTACTCCTTTTCGTCTCATGCTTGAGAAACTGGAGGATATGAATGAAATTTAACCTATTTCCTACCATAAAACTTTTTGCTTTACTAGCCATTCAGTCGTGTTATTTATGTAAATGAGGTAGACAAAAATGACCGTTTCTGCCACAACAGTCTCCCTTATTTGGGGTTTGTCACAATTGCTACTGCATTAGAAAGACCTATTTCGTTATTTCTAGCAGACAGTGAGAAGCTTTCTTTTTTTATGTCAGTCTTCTGACTGGTTTGACGAGGCCAGCCACGAAATCCGCTCCTGTGCTAACCTTTTCATCTCACAGAAGCTCTTGCAACCTACGTCCTCAATTATTTGCTGGATGTATTCCAATCTCTGGCATACTCTACAGTTTTTGCCCACTACAGCTCCCTCTAGTATCTTGGAAATCATTCCCTTATGATTTAACAGATGTCCTATCATCATGTCCCTTCTCCTTATCAGTGTTTTCCACATGTTCCTTTCCTCTTTGATTCTCCGCAGAACCTCCTCATTCCTTATCTCATCAGTCCACCTAATTTTCAACATTCGTCTGTAGCACCACATCTCAAATGCTTCGATTCTCTTCTGTTCCAATTTTCCCACAGTCCATGTTTCACTACAATAAAATTGCTCCAGACGTACATTCTCAGAAATTTCTTACTCAAATTGAGGCCGATATTTAATATTAGTAGACTTCTCTTGGCAAGGAATGCCCTTTTTGCCATTGCTAGTCTGCTTTTGATTTCCTCCTTGCTCCGTTGGTCACTGGTTATTTTACTGCTTAGGTAGCAGAATTCCCTAACTTCATCTACTTCCTGACCATCAATCCCGAAGTTTCTCGCTCTTCTCATTTCGGGTCTAGGGATAGCGTCTTTGATTCATAATAGAAACATCTAAGGTCCCGGGTTAGAATCCCGACGTTGCTTAAGTTTCTATTAATAATCAGCATTGCCGGCCGAAGACTTCCGGCATAAGAAGTCACCCTCATTCTGCCAACGGCCTTGTCAAAGAGAGGAGCGGACAGAGGTTCGGGGCACTCTTTTGTCCTAGGGGTGCGAAACTGCCCTTAAAGGCGGAAGAATCAGAAGTGATCAACGGCATGAGGATGCAAAAGGCAATGGAAACCACTGCATTAAAGACACGTAACGTGTATCCAAAGGATATGTGGCCTGTAACTGAAGAATTCTCATGATGATCTTTCCATTGGCAAAATATCCCGGAATAGTCCCCCGTTCGGTTCTTCGGGAAGGGACTGCCACGAGGGAGGTTACCATGAGAAAAATGTCGAATAATCAAAGAAACGATGTCCTACGTGGAATGTTAGGAACATGAGCGTGGTAGTGAAACCAGAAAATCTAAAAAGGGAAATGCGAGAGCTCAGTCGAAATATAGTAGAGGTTAGTGAAGTGATGTGGAAATAAGTCAAGGTTTACTGGTCAGATGAGTATAGAGTAGTATCAACAGCAGCAGAAAATGGTATGATGGGAGTAGGATTCGTTATGAATATTAAAGTAGTGCACAGATTTTGTTACTGTGAACAGTTCAGTAACAGGGCTGTTCTTATCAGAATCGACAACAAACCAACAAAGACAACGATAGTTCGGGTACACATGCCGACGTCGCAAGCTGAAGATAAAGAGATATTGAAAGGGCAATACAGTATGCAAAGGGAATGAAAATATAATAGTCATGGGGGACTGGAATGCAGTTAGTAATCGTGAATACTCTGTTCAAGAACCACAAGAGGAGGAACTGTACTTGCAAAAGGCGGCGTAATACGGGAAGATTTCAGTTAGATTACATCATGGTCAGACAGAGATGCCAATGGGTAAGAGAAGAAATACTTTAATTGATCGATGAAAGGAGGAAGTACAAAAACGTTCCGGGAAACTCAGGAATACTGTAATACAAGTCGCTCAGGAGTGAAATAAATACGAAGTACAGTGAAGCTAAGACAAAATGGCTGCACGAAAAATGTGTAAACATCGAAAAAGGAATGATTGTCGGAAGGACAGACTGAGCATACAGGAAAGTCAAAACAACCTTCCGTGACATTAAGAGCAAGGGTTATAACAGGAGTACAACGGTAATTCCACCGTTAAATGCAGAGGAGAGAGCGGATAGGTGGAAAGAATACATTGAAAGCCTCTATGAGGGGGAAGATTTGTCCGATGTCATAGAAGAAGAAACAGGAGTCGATTTAGAAGAGATAGGGGATCCAGCATTAGAATCAGAATTTAAAAGAGCTTTGGAGGACTTATCAAATAAGGTAGAAGGGATAGATGGAATTCTCTCAGAATTTCCAAAATGATTGCGGAAAGTGGCAACAAAACGCCTATACACGTTGGTGTGTAGAATGTATGAGTCTGGCGACATACCATCTGACTTTCGGAAAAGCATTATCCACACAATTCCGAAGACGGCAAGAGCTGGCAAATGCCAGAATTATCGCACAGTCAGCTTAACAGCTCATGCATCCAAGTTGCTTACACGAATAATATGCAGAAGAATGGCAGAGCAAATTGAGGATGCGCTAGATGACGATCATTTTGGCTTTAGGAAAGTTAAAGGCACGAGACAGGCAATTCTGACGTTGCGGTTAATAATGGAAACAAGACTAAAGAAAAATAAATACACGTTCATAGGATTTGCCGACTTGGAAAAAGCGTTCGACAGTGTAAAATGGTGCAAGATGTTCGAAATTCTGAAAAAAGGAGGGGTAAGCTATAGGGGAGACGGGTCATATACAATATGTACAACAGCCATGAGGGAATAATAAGAGTGAACGACCAAGAACGAAGTGCTCGTATTAAAAAGGGTGTAAGACTGTTCAATGAGTACATCGAGGTAGCAGTGATAGAAATAATAATAAAGGCGTGTGACGAGGGCCTCCCGTTGGGTAGACCGCTCGCCTGGTGCAAGTCTTTCGATTTGACGCCACTTCGGCGACTTGCGCGTCGATGGGGATGAAATGATGATGATTAGGACGACACGACACCCAGTCCCTGAGCGGAGAAAATCTCCAACTCAGCCGGCTATCGAACCCGGGCCCTTAGGATTGACAGTCCGTCGCGCTGACCACTTAGCTGCAAGGGGGGGACAGTGATAGAAATAAAAGAAAGGTTCAGGAGTGGAATTAAAATTCAAGGTGAAAGGATATCAGTGGTACGATTCGCTGATGACATTGCTATCCTAAGTGAAAGTGAAGAAGAATTATATGATCTGCTGAACGGAATGATCTGATGAGTACAGTGTATGGACTGAGAGTAAATCGAAGAAAGATGAAGGTAATGAGAAGTAGTGACAAGATATACGCAATCAAATCGAGAAACTACGCCACCCTTGGCTACTATTAGCATCATCCGCCTTTTCAGTATTGGACAACCACATTTTGATTATGTAGCAAAACGTTTGACAAACTTTGAAGAGGGTATAGATTCTTTCGTAGGAAGGCAAGCACGCTCTGTAAAGTTGTAGTAAGATTAGAGTTAAAAAATGCTTGGACCTAAGGATTGAAGAAATGTGTACTGTGTTGCTTGTCTCTTGTCTTTACTGCTTTCATGTTCCCTATATTTAATTTTATGCCAGACAAAAGAGAAAATTATTAGCTAATAGGCAATAAAGAGTGCAAATTTTCTGAAGAGTTTTATTGTCCCTGTTACAAATAATTTCACCCAGAATAAATTGTGAGGGGGTTTCTTTTTTCTTTTAAGGGATGTCAAACCGGTCGACTGGGAGCAGGAAAGATACCGCAGGATATTTTAATTTCCACTGTCCTGAGTATAGGTTCGGTGGCTTCTATTGAAAAGTATACCCGTTTGAATTCCACAGAATGAAATACGTAACAAAGGCAACGAAGCAATAAATAAGAGTTTTGAATCATGTTTCTCGAGCTTTCGCTCATCCTGTTATCTAGTGACGTCTGATGTAGTATGTCCCAAGACGAATATTGCAGCTGTTATTTATTCTTGCGATAAGCTTTACAGTCAGGGTATCACGACATATTTCCTTTGTTAGGAACTTAATTTTTCATTCATTTTCTGAATTCTCTCATCTGAATGTATAAATAGAAAGTGAAACAGCTAAGATCGTTTAGAGAGTTTTGGTAAGAACATTTCCCCGTTGTATGTTACATACATATATGTTTCAAGTCAATTTACGAAATATAATGTAGACTTTGACAAATGCCAAAGCAAGAGCGACTACTACCCCACATGGATTTTACAATATGGGCGATACAGATCCATTTTAAATCTATTCATGTTGAGTTTACAAATAAAGAACACTGGGATATTTTAAATAAGAAATTAAAACATCGAAAGCAACAGTCGATGGTATTCGTTATGATGTACGAAACACCCAGGGCAAACATGATAGTAAGTGCTTAGAATGTGCTTGAACAGATGCAGGGATGGTGCTGTGGAAATGTCGGTTACAAATACCATAGACAAAACATTTAAGGTCCCTCTGCATCTACACGATTTTTACGCAATTCACGCTTAACTATATCTCTATCGTTCCGCTCCCAAGCAACTCGAGCAAAAACAAACACTTAAATCTCACCGCGCGAGCTATGATCTCTCTTATATTATTAAGACGATCATTTGTCCCCTTGTAGGTGATTTTCAGCAATATGTTTTCGCATTATCACGAGGAGGTTGAATGTCTCAATGCAACGAGAAACGTCTTTATTTAAATGGTTGCTACCCCATATCCGTCACCCTCTCTCCGCTATTTTGTGATAATACAAAACGAGCTACAGTTCTTTGAACTTTTCCATATTCTTCGTCAATCGAATCTTGTAAAGATCCCATAACGCAAAGCAATGCTCCATAAGTGGGCGGAAAAATCGTAATGTACGCGGTCCCTTTAGTAGGGATGTTGCATGTTCTGAATGTTCCGACAGTAAAACACAGTTTCTCTCCCCCTTCCTAACATTTTCTGTGTGATCTTTGCAACTTATATTGTTCATTATTGTTGCCCCAAGGTGTTTAGTTCAATAGACATCCTTCAGATTTTCGTTATTTACTGTATTACCAAATTAAACAGATTCCTTTTAGTGCCCATGTGGATGACCTCACACGCCTCATTATGTACACTACAGTCAATGGCACTTTTCACGCCCCTCAGAAATATTATTTGAATCATTTTGCAATTGGTTTTGATCTTCTAATGACTTTATTAGACGGTAAATGACAGCATTATCTGCAGACAATTTAAGAGGGATGTTTAGATGTCTGGTAAATCGTTTACATCGATGAACATGAGCAGAGGACCTATAACACGCCCTTATCGAACGCCCGACTTCACTTCCATTTTACTCGACGTCTTTCCGTCAGCCACTACGAACTGTAGTCTTCCTGAGAGGAAATCACGAATCTAGTCGCAGAACTGAGACAATACTCCACTGGCACATATTTCGATCAGAACCGCTTGTGAGAAACGGTGTCAGAAGTCTTCTGGAAATATGCTATTCATTTGACATCCCTTATCGATAGCAATTACTACTCCATGTGATTAAAGAGCTTGTTGTGTTGCCCAAGAACAACGTTGTCTGAATCCGTGCTGTGTGTCAAGAGATCGTTTTCTTCAAAGTGCTTCATAAAGATCGGAGTATGTTCGAAAATACTATTGCAGATCGACGTCAGTGGTCTGAGTGTTTAATTCAGGGGATTACTGTTACCTTCTTGAGTAATGATGTGGCACGTGCAACTTTCCGACCCTTAGATACAGATCCTTCGTCGAGCCAGCTATTATATCAGCATATCCTGAAAGCAACCTAACTGATATACTCGTACAATTCGGACTGGAGGCTTAATTTGATTAAGTGATTTAACTTTCTAAGCTACAGCATGGATATCTACTTTTAAGTTACTCATGCTGGCAAAACTTCTTGATTAGAATTCTGTAACATTCACTTTGCCTTCTTTGGCGAAGGAATTACAGAAAACCATGTTTAGCAACTTCGCCTTAGCGGCTCTGTCATCGGCAACGTTGCCAACACTGTCACACATTGAAGGTAGTGACTGTGTCTTCCAAATAGCGTACTTTACATACGACCAGAATGTCTCTGAATTTTCTGCCAAATTTCGAGACAGAATTTCGCTGTGGATATCATTAAAAGCCTCTCGCATTGAGGTCACCACTAATTTCGAGCTTCTGTATAACATGACCAATTTTGTGTTCTCCTAAATCTGCCATTTGTTTTTCGCTGTTTCAGCGACAGTGATCCGTTGCCATCCAAAACTATTCCTTAGAATTTAAACCACGTCTGGTTTACACTTACATAATTTGTTTGGAAGAAGTGCAGACTGTCTCTTAGAACAGAGTCAGGAGAATTTGTTTGAGTTTTTCTTAAGTAGACATATTTTACGTTTACTTTTGGTGGAATTAGATGTTGCGGTAGCCAGTCTCGTAACCACAACTTTGTGTTCACTAATACTTGTATGCATGATTGTGCTCACTATTTGCTCAGGATTATTTGTTGGTAAAAGGTCAAGTATGATTTCGGGACTATTTACACTTCAAGTGGACTCCAGAACTGTGTACTCAAAATAATTTTCGGAAAAATCATTTAGCACAATTTCGAACGAAGTTATATGCACACCACCGGCTTTCCTCATGTATATTCGCCAAAGTATCGAAGATAGGCTCAAGTCACGACCAACTATAGCTTTATGAGTGCGGTTCCTATCTGATATGATACTCAGGTTTTCTCTGAACCGTTCGGGAAATGTATCACCTGAGTCAGGAGATCGGTGAAGGGATCAGTTAATAATCTGTTCCGTTTGTCAAGTATAATCTCCATCCTTGCTAACTCACAGAAATTACCTATTTCAGCGTCATTACAAGATAGTCCTGTTCGATAGCTGAGTGGTCAGCCTGGCAGACTGCCATGCTAAGGGCCAGCGTTCGCTTCCCGGCCGGGTCGGAGATTTTCTCCCATTGATTTCTGGAAGTCGTATTGTATTCATCGTCATTTCATCTCTATCAGTACGCAAGTCGTCTAAATGGGGTCAGCTTAAAAGACTTGCCCCAGACGAGCGGTCTACCCATCTGGAGTCCCCAGCCACACACACACATTTCACTGAATTAAAACGTAAACTATTTCTAACAACAAACACGCCACCCCTAAACATATTCAATCTTCCTATCTGAACATAGTTAGGTCTCTTGTAAAAATTTCGGATCCTTTAGCTAGCCTCCAGTACCTATAGCGATTTGAGCATCAGTGCTTTCTATTTGCTTTTGAATATCTGGTTCTTTCGCAAAACAGCTACAGCGGTTCACTACCATAATACCTACAGTTCCTAGGTCAAGCGTCTTTCCTGTGCTTGACCCGCACCCTTGGAGACTGAAGCCCTTCTTGTGTTTTCTCGAGACCCTCGACCTAAAAAGCCGCACAGTGCACTCCACACAGCGTGTAGCCGTCTCCTGTATGTAATGGATCCATGACCTATCAACCGGAACCCTACACCCCGATATTCTGGTGAAACGATTATCAGGAAGATCTAATCAAGATTCGAGATAAGTGTACTGGAATTCGTCAAACAGATGATATTGACTCACATAGAGAGCCACAGTACAATAAAGATATGAACGAAGTATGTTTGCTAATCAGCAAGTGGAAGGTAACGATGAGACAGCAGAAGACTGAAAAAATGATAACATCGAATGTACAGGTTAGCACTATGCCTTTCCCTTAGCAACAGTTCCCGGGTTCGATTCCCGGCGGGGTCAGGGATTTTCTCTGCCTCGTGATGACTGGGTGTTGTGTGACGTCCTTAGGTTAGTTAGGTTTAAGTAGTTCTAAGCTCTAGGGGACTGATGACCTAAGATGTTAAGTCCCCTAGTGCTCAGAGCCATTTGAACCATTTGAACCTTAGCAACACCACATTCACGAGATTAGCGTTGGTCAAAATGACAAACCCATAATCGGAAAGTCTGGTGGCGCGCAAGATAATCCATATACGTAACATAAATACGTTTCATTTACAGTGAGCGATAAATAACGTTCTAAGTTGGTTGCTTTGCTCGCAGACTCAAACCTACCTAGACTTCTGCTTACAAGGCGAGTGGCCCACGACCAATTGCCAGCTCGAATCACGTCTTCGGACAGTGTTCATGACAACCCTAAATGCAGGACGTGATTAAGGCTGTTCATATCTTTTCTTTTTTTAAACTGTGGTCATGGTGATCTAACGGCTTGAGCAATAGACTGCGGCTCTAGATGTCCGAGATTCAATTCCATGTTGTGGAGAGGATTTATCCTAGTTCCAGTCCCTCCTTCGCGACTCATAGCCTGTGTTTGAACCTAATAATAAGTCAGTTTGATTTAGAAAGTGTAAAAAAAACTACATATATATCAAAACTTTAGAGCAAAAACTGAAATGAGTACCAGGGATCATCCCTATTTCAACAATAGATATCTACATGAAAATATGCACATTTATCATGTGCTTCATGTATTGCTACTGTCCATACAAGAAACATCAGAAAGAAACTTGCCATAATGAGCCTCCGATCAAGCTTTCTATTCAAAATTTACTATTAATAATTGACCACACTGGTGAAACTGAATGTCGTCAAACTGTGCCGACGGGCCTTTTTGTAATATTTTCCTTCGTAGCGGGAGTAGCCATTTATACTTACGGGGAAAATACTGGAGCTATCCCTTCATAACTGACTTTAATTTACCACTGACGCAACTAAAATACCAACAAATTTTTCTGTAGAGATGATTATTAGATGAAGAAGGTATTACAATAGTTACTCCCGTGTTCATCTTTTTAATCAGAATGGCTATAGTAACATACACTTAGAGTTAATCCATATCTGTACAGTGGAATTATAATCTTTGAATAAGTGCTACATGCAGTCTTTCTTGGAATGGACGTAGGGCTTCTTTCCGTGTTGGTAGAAATCCAAGTAAGTGTTCCAGGATTTGAAACGTCTCAAAAACTACAGACGGGAGATTAGCCCGTTTTTCTTGTTATACAGTCCGTCCCAGAAGTCCATCCGCGGTTTGAGCAGATTTTTCTCAATGCTGAGCCCGTGGTTGCTGATGTACAAGTGGCTGGGATCACGAGTGCTGACTGCTGGCCACGTGACACTCAGCAGAGGGTCTCCTTGAACAGGTGTGGGGTTCCTGCAAACAATTCCAACTTGTTAATATAAACGCTCTTAAAACGAATAACTTATTCGTGTGTTGCCTATTTACAGACAACCAACGAAAATGTTGGATAGTCATCAAATAAAAAAAATTAGAAATGGATGAATTCAACCTACCCTGTCTTCGCAAAGTTGGTCCACAGTTTAGTCATCCTGGCAATAATTCTGCCCTCGACAGAGTCAGGGCCGACGTGAGAAGCAAATGAATTGACACGGAACAAGTAGCCAATGTCGTCGGCGTGGCTGGCACCTAAAATATAACCAGAATATCACAACTTCAGCAGTTATTTTCTACATTCACACCTACCAAAAGGTTCAAATAACTCGGAGCACTGTGGGACTTAGCTTCCGAGCTCATCAGTCCCCTAGAACTTAGAACTACTTAAACCTAACTAACCTAAGGACATCACACACATCCATGCCCGAGGCAGGATTCCAACCTGCGACCGTAGCGGTCGCGCGGTTCCAGACTGTAGTGCCTAGAACCCCTCGGCCATCCCGGCCGGCTCACACCTACCAATCTGTAGCCGTATACACATTGAACGAGCCTCGTACAATCGTTACTTAATTTTCACACGTTTCTGACTTTGTTACTATGTAATGTTCGGATGATCTGGACAGGAACTACAACAAGAGGTACTTAAGAACTGCACGCATAGTGAGTATGTGAAGAGAATATCAGAAAAAAAGCTTACGAAACGAAATTTCTCTAGACGTTCTCTGCTTCAGAGCATTTATAGGATTCTATAAGTCTCATACATCTTCTTCATAATTTCACTTAATTCATTATGCATCACAGGTTAAGGAACTTAGTTGAGGTCAGTTTGTAATGAAGGGTTTCTTTTGCGATAAATAATAATAAATAGATATCTGAAGATACTGGCGCAGACGATATGAAAAAGGAAAATATGACTGCTGGGAATTTCCAGTATCAGATTGCTTTATTCAACGAATTGTCTCGATAGCACCATCATCATCATCAACATCTGGTGGCTGAACCTATTACTACTTCAATTTTATTTGGTGAGTATACAGAAACTACATAGTTAGCAGTGTCTAAAAACATATATCAAAACTTGATAGCAAAAACTTAAACATTTGAGTCTCACTTCCAACTAAGGAAACCGATTGTCATTATAGCAGTTTAAATGTTATGAAACACTACAAATATTTGTCTATGTACCATTATATAGAAACTTAAAGTTTAATAAAAAATATGCAAAACTTTTAAATTTTGGAGAAGTTGAAGATGTTTATAAATTATATCAGGTAATGTGATTTTGCTGTGTGTGCATCCACTGCTTAACTGATACATGTTACATTTTCTTAAAAAACCGTGTCTATATCTTCATATAGTGGTGCGATCTTCCTACCGCAGACATAGCCACTGTCGCTACATGTGGCTTTTTGCTGTTTTCATCAGTTTTGCTGCACTGGTCTGAAAACGTGTCTTGCAGTGTTTAACTACACGGTTTATAACCCATTTTAACTGGCAATGTTAATTTCCAGTGTAATTTGAATGGTCTAATGTTAAATTAGGTATATTTTTTTCACTTGAAGATGCGATTACTATATCGGGAAACCAGTCATATATAATCCAGGAATAAAGGTTTGTCAACAGTGAAAGCGGTTTCCAGAATTTTCTTCAGAAGATGTAAATAAAATTTTTGAAAGAAATTTTGTAACATATATCAGGTAAACTAAATGTAACTGTATACTTACCAAAGTCTATGAAATTTGTGAACTTCAAAACAAACAACTTAATCTATGAAAAATCAAACCGCTTATGTAAATTGCAGTGTAGCTGTAGCTTCACCATGGCAGATGGTTGATATCGTAAAAGCTACAACAAAAATTGTTGAAATATTTTATTAAAATGCAAAACGTACAAACAGTGTGAATATGATACTTTTCGAAAAATTCGTTGATTATCAAAACCGGAGGCGGTTCTTCCCAGAAGGTGTTATAATTCTGTAGCACTGTGTGAAGTTATGCAGCTATCCATTGCTTCCCTTGAAATCACTGTAATCTATGTCGCGAGCAATTTGATCTGCATTATGTAATAGGTCACTATCATGTATATCCTTGAAAAGCGCAAACACTAATTTTTGTAACAAGTGCGACATGTCTTCCCTTGAGTATCCGTAGTTTTACTTATGCACTACACGGTAATATTGCTTGCTGCAGACGTATTCGAAATTGTTCATAATTGCTCGAACAATCCACGGGTGTATTGCCGGTCCATAGTGTCCAACGGGCACAATATTTCGGCGATCAGACATCTCGTCATCGTCAGGTGCTCGGACGAACTGAATAGTAATTGGTTATTCACTATGCTGCGGATGACCGTCCATGTATGTAATAATGACAAGTACCGGCTCCATGACCAACGATTGTCCTTTACTATGATTCAGTGGAGACTGGATCTGTGCCTTCCTTTCCGACAAAGGTGCTGAACTACATGGTTCGACACCTGCTTCAATATCACATTCACCAGTTAAGAATGTATAGTCATCATGTACTCCTCATGAACACTGTCCGCACAATAAAGCGTATCGACATCACACATACCACTGACTCATCTTTCAAGAACGCTGATATTTCTTTTGACACTTCTTCCTCACTCTGCAAAATTCGTTGGGTCCCTTTCTGACGAGATATCTGCTTCAGCAACTGGTGTTGTACATATAAATCCTTGTTTGCTTTGTTCATCGTTGCCATTGCATTTGTAGCAGAACCACTAGCACTGTAGCTCTGTTATGAGCCACACTATGTGATCAAAAGTATCCGGACACCTGGTTGAAAATTACTTACAAGTTCGTGGCGCCCTCCATCGGTAATGCTGGAATTCAGTATGGCGCTGGCCCACCCTTAGTCTTGATTACCGCTTCCCCTCTCCCAGGCATAAGTTCAATGAGGTGCTGGAAGGTTTCTTGGGGAATGGCAGTCCATTCTTCACGGAGTGCTGAACTGAGAAGAGGTATCAATGTCAATCGGTGAGACCTGGCACGAAGTCGGCGTTCCAAAACATCCCAAAGGTGTTCTATAGGGTTCAGGTCAGGACTCTGTCCAAGCAAGTCCATTACAGGGATGTTATTGTCGTGTAACCACGCCACCACAGGCCGTGCATTATGAATAGGTGCTCGATCGTGTTGAAAGTTGCTAACGCCATTCCTGAATTGCTGTTCAACAGTGGGAAGCAAGAATGTGCTGAAAATATCAATGCAGGCATGTGTTATGATAGTGCCACGCAAACAACAAGGGGTTCAAGGCCCCTCCATGAAAAACACGACCACACCATAACACCACAGCCTCCGATTTTTACTGCTGGCACTACACACGCTGGCAGATGACGTTCACCAGGCATTCGCTATACCCAAACCCTGCCATCGGATCGCTACATTGTGTACCGTGATCCGTCACTCCACAGAACTTTTTTCCACTGGTCAGTCGTTCAATGTTTACGCTCCTTACACCAAGCGAGGCGTCGTTTGGCATTTACCGCCGTCATGTGTGGCTTGTGAGACGCTCGACCATGAAATCCTAGTTGTCTCACCTCCCGCCTAACTTTCATAGTAATGAATCCTTTTGTAGTTTGGAATTCCTGTGTGATGATCTGGATAGATGTCTACCTATTACACATTACGACCCTCTTCAACTGTCGACAGTCACTGTCAGTCAACAGACGAGGTCGGCCTGTGCGCTTTTGTGCTACACGTGTCCATTCACGTTTTTACTTCTCTATCACGTCGGAAACAGTGGACCTGGGGATGTTTAAGAGTGCGGAAATATCGCGTACAAACGTATGACACAAGTAGCATCCAATCAACTGACAATGTTCGAAGTCCGTGAGTCGGCGGAGCGCCCCATTCTGCTCACTCACTGTGTTTAATGACTACTGAAGTCACTGATATGGAGTACCTGGCAGTAGGTGCCAGCACAATGCAGCTAATATGAACAGTGTATTTTTGGGGGTGTCCGTATACTTTTGATCACATAGTGTTTTTGTCGACTAAGCAATTCAGCTACGCTTCCTAACCTTATACTGTGCTCATTGTTGGATACTTCCAGTCCAGCCCCATTAGCATACAATATTGTGGATGCATGGCAGACAATTTGAGGGGCGTCGAATGCCTTAAACATCATTGCCCTTTTTCGACACCACACTCAAAGGTTGTTTGTGAGTGCCAAATTACGTTTCTTAATGAGGGCATCAGCTTCCATGATGCGACCAAGCAGTTCGTCCTGCGTCTTCACTTTTCGTATGTACATCTCTGATTTCATCCAATCCCATAAACAAAAATCTATGGGCCAATTAATCGTACGATCAAGGCCAATCCAGTGATTAGCGTACGTCACATACATGGGCACCACTATCTCAGAGACAGATAACATCAAACGTGTACTGCCTCGGGAACCATTTGGAATACGGCATATCTCCAGTCGAAGCTTTTATCCTATTGAGCGGCCGGCCGGAGTGGCCATGCGGTTCTAGGCGCTACAGTCTGGAACCGAGCGACCTCTACGGTCGCAGGTTCGAATCCTGCCTCGGGCATGGATGTATGTGATGTCTTTAGGTTAGTTAGGTTTAATTAGTTCTAAGTTCTAGTCGACTGATGACCTGAGAAGATAAGTCGCATAGTGCTCAAAGCCATTTGAACCATTTTTTTATCCTATTGAGCGTTGAATACTGCCCATTCCTGCTGGGACACCAAGTATTATGTTTGTGTTTATAGGCGTTGATGTCCATTGTAATTAAGGATATATATTTTACATCACCTCATGCTGTTAAACTGATTGATGATCTAACGCGAGATCAGTATTATGATTACTTACTTTTTTTGTCAGATAAAGTTGTAAGCTCTTTTACGTAATGTATCTCAATCTCTCAGATGACGACTGTCATGCTGAAATCAGTCGCAGAGTGTAGTATGATTCACAAACATTTTTTTTTTTTTTTTTTTTGTATAAGGAAAGTTCTTTACACAATTTCTAAAAGCTACAGAGCACGACGTATGGATTTTATGATTTTGTTGTCTCCGTAGATTATTAAATGGTTACGTTGCTGTCACGATGAGCAATTCTTGAGAAAAACTGTGCTTGCGTAACTCCACTTTGCCAATGGGTTTAAATGGCAGTACGCCAGCTTGCAGCAGTCGACCGAGCAATGGTGAACTTCTATTCCCAGTAAGCTTTTACGAATGAGCGGCCCGCAGACGCTGTCAGTGTAGATTAGGTTAAGTGGGCAGCTATAGGCCAATCGCTGCCTGCAAGAATCACAGCTGACGGAAATCCTACGTTTTACATCAGGCAGCCCTGGTACCGTACATAGCTACGGACATGTTCATAGCAGTACCTGTCTAGTACTCTATGTGGGAGGGAGGGAGCTACAGAACTGGGATAAAATTAAAGGGAAGTAATCTTAACATTTCCTCACCTTACGCAGTGGCACTATACCTCGCGGATTAGAGCCACTGCGTTAAAGCAAAGACTGCTTTGGCTGTATCAGACTATTGGGAACACTCTCAACTCAGCGTGACTCACCTGGAAAATCCTGCGCCCCGTACAGTCTTTTGAACCAGTTGAGTCGAGTGTCAACGTTGAAGAAGTAGAAGTATACAGGTTGAGCAGGGAACGTCTCGGCCTGCCTCCTAGCGGCCCTGTAGCACTGGTAGATGTACGTCGCGTCTCCACGCACCTGCAACGGCAACAGGCCGCCGTCGATAAACGGACCAGTAGCTAAACGGAGTAGCCGGGTACTTCTTGTCACACAAAATGAAACAGGAAACCTTGTTCACAAAGTACCTGCTGTCTCGAATGAACTGTTATCCAGTTAGGAGACGTACTGCCACGAAGTATTTGCAGGGTAGGAACACTGAGATTTACCGTTCCTACGTAATCTTTTAAGTCTCAGAACATACAAATTTCCTGTAAGGTCATCTGAAAATACAGTTTTTAGGCAGAGAAGTACAGGGTGAATATTTACTGATTATGAAAGGCATATTTATGTACACCATCAGCTGCTGTATTAACGTTATAGCATTGCACTGGTAGTTTTAGTATACATGTGCCATTTTTTGCATGTGTTCACAAATTCGTTATATTATCTTTCTTTCTAATGTAATAAACATTGTTCCCTTATTATTCATTTAAACAAAAATATATATGAAACATTAACCTTCACAACATCGTTGACTTTAAAACCATTGTGGTAGTAACACCTTAGCGCATAGAGGGCACACTGAGTATACATCGTCTGTAGAGTTGTTTTAAAGCTTTTAATTGATATTTTATACGATATTTAAGTATTTTCATGGTTGTAAAGAGATATTTTATGCGTAACTATTTTATGTTATTATTGTACTTTGTTTTTTATGTTTTGACGATTATGTGAACCCGTTATACACTGATTGGTTGACATGAAGTAGTTGGAGAAGTGGCAGGCGGAGCATCTTCGTATTTAAGCGTATGCCCGTCGCTTGCTGGCACCAGTTGACATGACAGCAGCTGAGAAGGGAGCTCCACCTACCATCTTCGAAGCATGCTATGGCTATAACAAGCCTTAGTGTATTTTATCCTTATTAGCATTTTGCCATATTTTATTGTCAATCTAGTAATGTTTCTATTACTTTCTAAATTAAATTACAGGTCTGATGATGGTCATGTGATATGACCGAAACCGGTCACCTATGTCCTTGTAGTATAAGTGGTGCGATCAAGACTGAATTTTAAAAAGAAAAAATTTAAAAACATTTTTATCGCTGTTCCAAAAATGTTTATTAAAAAAGGAAACATCAGTATTTGCACTGATAAGCCAAAAGCTTATGACCACTGCCCACCGCGACTTTCGATGCCCACTGGTGCCGCTGCGGGCATGTGGTTCGGTAACAAAAAAATGTAAGAGGAGCAAAAAGGGACGGGGGATCACCCTAACGAAAAAATGACCTGCAAATTGGGATATGGAATGAGACAAGCGACTTTGACAGAGGGCAGATTTTTACTACACAGAGACTGTGAACGCGTATCTCTAAAACGGCGAAGCTGGTCGAATGTTCACCTGCTACCGTCATGAACTTCTACGGAAAGAGATAAGACAGTAAAACTACTATTAGGCGCTAAATGGTTGGACGTCCAAGACTCTTCACAGAAACTGGCGTTCGGAGACTTACATTCACTGTAAAGTAGGATAGATGGTAATCTGTGACATCTCTGTCGAAAAAAGCAAAGCACTTTGGTGGTGCAGGCACAAGTGTTTCGGAGCACACCGTTCGTCTTACGTTGTTGAACGTGAAGCAGTGCAGCAAACCAACCGTACATGTTCACATGTTGATTGACCCAACGACATCGTCATTTACGATTGCAATGGGCACTGGACCATGGGGATTCGACCGTCGATCACTGGAAACGTGTCGGCTCTTCGGGTGAATCGAGTTTTTGCTACACTGGGTCGATGGTCGTCTCCACAAACGCCATCATGGAGGTGAACGGCGGCTCGAAACGCGCAGAGCGCCACAGACGAAGGGTGGTGTGAGCAGCATTATGCTATGGGAAGCATTCGCTTGCACTTGCATGGGAACTGTCGTTGTAATCGACAAATTGACAGCTGCAAACTATCTGCATTCCTTCATGCTTGATGTCTTCCAAGACGGCGATGTCATCTTTCAGCAGTACAACTGTCTGTGTCTCGGAGCCAGAACTGTACTACAGTGGTTTGAGGCCCGTTATAGTGAACTCAAGTTGATGTCTCGACGATCAAATTGGCCTTATGTAAATGCTATGAAGCCCATCTGGTTCGCTATAGAGAGCCATCACGGCATAGGCTAATCAGCGGCCCGTTATTTATGTGAATTACATGACCTGCAGGTAGACATCTAATGTCTCTTACCTCCACAAACGTACCGACAAACTGTCGGATCGCTCATACGCAGAATTCGTGATGTATTTCGTTCCTAAGACGGACAAACAAGCTATTAAGCAGGTGGTCATAATTTTTTGGCACATCATATCACTGGAAACATCTGTACTCCCGCTGGACGCTGGAAAGGAAACGTATGCATATCTTTTGTGAGACGGGAGCTGTACGAATCAAATGTGATTCGTTTCGGGAGCAGTACAATACAAAGAGAGACTCCAATACAATACAAAGAGGGCGAAGAATACTTATTAGCGGCCCTGCAGCGCCGATATGACCACTCACAGCCACGTTTCTGGCTCAAGAACATTGTGAAATGTTTCACTTCTGAAATCTTGTAAGACAGACAGATGTTTAGCGGTAGTAAACATGGGAGATAATGCTCGGAAACAAGAAACGCAAGATACAAGAAAAATTCCAGACCAATTCAAAAAGTACCGCAAACGTCACTATCGGTTAAAACCCACAGAAAGCATGCAATGACGCACAAGCATTAAGAGGAGCATCGAGAGTCCTCAAACGAAAAAGTAATCAAGTTTTGAAATCAGGCCAAAGTGGGTAACATACTAAATAAGGAGAACACTTTAATGAGACTACTGTGCTGCTTACTCTCAGCAGTTCTGTGCTCGATGTTATTAGCGTCAATAATAATTTCAAGACTTCCATTCCAGTGCAAAAATAACGGTTTGATTACAAAATGGGCTGAGGTCAGAATTCTGCATGAAGTCATGATATAGAAAATTTGTTAAGAAGTAACTGTACTGTTCTCAACAAGGCAGATGAGCTAAATCCATGTATGTAGAGGGTCGTTTCGTCTCCAAGTCATATAAACACGTGTCTGCTGTGAAATATAGGTCGTATAATCCGAGCCTTACATTAGAGGAGACTAACACCACTATTACACTCTAAGGCATAATAAAAGACACACCACGAAGGAGTTATCCGAAAGATATCGAAATCATTAGACATGAGGAACATGCACAAACGAACTAATGATAACAATTTCAGAAACATTGGATGTTTCATTCAGGAGTAAAATCTTCACAAACTGTGCACATCAATAACGTGTTGGTCCACATTTGGCCTTTATGTAGCCAGTTACTCCATTTAGCATTGTTGTTGGATGTCCTCCTGATGGACATCGTGTCAGTGTCTCCCTAAATGGAGCTTTAAATCGCCAAAACCCCGAGCTGGCTGTGGGGTCATACCCGTAACGCTGCAACACCCTCAACAGGCGAGAGATCCAGTGACCTGTCTGGTCAAGGTAGACTCTCCCGAGCGCGAAGGAAAGCAGTGAATACTCTTCCTGCATGCGGGCGGGCATTACCCTGCTGAAATTTAAGCCCAGAATGACTTGCCATGAAAGACAACAAAACAGTTCGTCGCCGTACCGCTGTGCTGTAAGAGCGCCACTGATGAGAGAGCTCTTGCTATGAAAAATATGGCACTCCAGTCCAATATTCCTGGTTTTAAGGGCGTATGGTCGGCGATATTCAGGGCTGGTATCCCACTGCTGTACGAGGTGTCTCGAGGCGCATTTTCTGCTTGGAATCTGGTTGACTGGAGCAGAAATGTCTTCAGTGATGAGTCCCCCTGCGAAATGAGCGCAGATGACCAATGAAGACGTGGCTTGAGACACTCCAGACAGCGATGGGATACCAACCTGTCATCCGCCATATGGCTCGACAACCAGGAGCTATGGTCTGAGGTACCGTTTCATTTGATAGCAGGATTCCTTTGGTTGTCATCCTCACCACCTTTACAGCTCAACTATACGTCGAAAATATTTTATGTCCCGTTTCGTTGCCCTTCATGCCATACATTTCAGCAAGATAATGCCCGTCCATACACTTCGTACGTTCCTTCTGCTTGTTTTCGTGCTTGCGAAACCACACGTTGGCGGGAACGATCGCCGGATCTCTCCCAGTTCAGAACGTTACAGTTGAGAACATTATAGGCTTGACCCTGGAACCGGCTCGGAGTTTTCAAGATGTAACGACGTCGTCTCCAGCGTCACTGACGGAAGTAAACCGACACTGAATGTCCACCAATAGCCAGAGACTTATGTGTGGTGGCCAATGGATCTGTCATTAGCCGTATCACCAGATGTACTGAACACTAACCAGTATAGGAAGCAAATGGAGGATCTCTGTAGCAAAGCAAATTATGGGTACTTTTAATGGAACAAATCAGTGTGGAGACAAAATGGCGGGTGTGTGATGTTTTACTTGTGATGACTTTCCACATGCCCAGTCCTTATGGAACTGACACAATGGTACGTGTTTTCAGGTCTTCAGACTGTTGCGTGGTTCATAATTTAATGTAGAACATCGTCACAGTAATCTTCTCCCATTGCCCGACGGACAGTTGTGAGAAATTTTACGCCACTATGATTAATAGCGGCTGCAGAGTTGTAGAGCACTGATGGCAATTCGCGGCCTATGGGAAGCATCGTGCTGCCGATTGGTTTCAGTCCGGCCCTGAAAGTAATTCGTGCGCGTAGAGAGTGTGGACGTATTAGACCACAGGGACTGAAACTGAAGGTAATTTATGATGAATTAACCGTGTTTATTTTGCCATGACGACTTTTTCAGATGTGTCCTCAAATTGTTTCTTCACTAACGGTGTTACAGAATTTTGCAACGGAAGTTTTAAAGACAACTATTGTAAAACGCAGCAAGCAAAGAAATAATGTTCACGATATGTAAATAAATATAAATTTCTGAAGATGGTTTGAATATTAAACTAATTTACTCTCAAAAATGCCTGTTTCGAGACGTAATTTGGTGGTGAAGCGTGTCGTAAAAGGGGTGTCGTTCATATCGATGCCTCACCGCAAAAGTGTTAATGTCACGGACGCTATAGTTTTGAATTTGTGCGTTAGGAACGCTTCTGTTGGGTTACTTGGCAAGGCCGTCCGGGAGCTTGGTTAAGGATGAGTATTAGGCCCGCGGGCCTGCCTATGGTCTATGTCTGAGCATCTTATATCGACATCCAGAAACTCAGATGGTGCCAGAATATGCGAATTCCCTGCACGTTATCAGGAGTAACGTGAAATGTTTCCAGTAGCCATCAGCAATGTAATTAGGAAGATAACAGAACTTTGTGATAAGGTTTTAACAACTCCAAAAACAATTAACCCGCACTTAGTGCACAAATAATTTCAGACTAAAAGGCGACAAGGAAGCATCAGAATTGTGAATGCCTGTTAAAATTATAGATTTACAGTACGAAGTAAGCACACGGTTATCCATTTTCTATACCGTGATTAGAGAAAGTAAGTAAAAAATCAAGGGATTATGCGGAGGTGGGTTTTTCCCGACCCACGAGGAGTATAACACAACTTTAAACTTCATATACTCTCTCATCAGATGAAGCATTACGAGCGCGGCCCACCGCGAGATTAAATGCAGTCTGGTGGCGTTGCGTGAACGTGTCGCTGTTAAGAAAGTACCGGGTGATTAAAACTGAAATGCCCACAGCCACAGAGGTACAGTGAGGGCTGTAATCATCATAAGGCAGCGAAGTTTCGTAGATATTAATGTGAAACAGATTCACTCTGGAAAATATTAGTTCCTGTTTTGGCAACCACGTGCAAATCTGGCGCTGTGAACGCAAAAAACATGTAAAGAAATGCTTCTATATGTAATGGATTAATAACGGGATGTGGGTGGAAAAGGTCAATCAAATTAAAAAGACATACTGTAAATTTTGTTACTAGCTGCCACTTACACAATTTGTTTGATATCAGTTCCGGAGACGTCGATTAGATGTCGTACAGCGCCCGATTTGTACCTGATGGCCTAAACTGTAACTATTTTTTCCAGCGTCAATCGGTTCCGTTTTAATGTATTGCATATCTTCCAAGTTTCGTTGCCACTGGACCTCCGTGAGTAGCTGTCTTTTGTTTATAACCATCTGATATATAAATGAAACAGGGACGAATGGGGAAGCGTTCTGGTATAGATACGAGCCGCAAACTGGGAAATCCACCGACAAACTGCTTTAACAAAGAAAAGGTTGTTATGGCCCAGCGCCTTGGAACGAGCACCTGGGAAGTGATGAAGATGGACGACTGATGATGTGCTACAGTCTTATCAACGGAAGTGCGTTGAAAGACGCTGAAAGTAGATTTAGGTGACAAGTCGGACGTCTACCCCTCACCACAGAACATGATGGTGGGAGACCTGGCCAGTTTGTGAAGCAGGGTAGGCGGTAGTCTGTGAGTGATCTGACGAAGTGCAATTACGACTCCTTGGCGTTGCTTTGTTGACTCAACGACATCTTCAGCTACTATTGAAGGGGGCACGGGATCTTCGAGATAGGTCGTGAATCAATGGAAACATGTAGCCTGGTTAAATGAATCACCTTTCTTATTACCCTAGGCCGATGGTCATATCTGGACACGCCGCCACTCAGGCGAACGATTGCTTGATATGTACACAGCGCCACCTACGTATGTCAGTGGGGGCATTCACGTGAGTTTCCAAGCGATCAAATCGAAGGCACCATGACCTCAATTTTGTGATCATTATTGCAGACCGTCTGCATCCATTCATTCTTCCGCCAAAATATAATTAGACTCATATGTGGCCGATGAAATACATTTTGGACGTATCTGGCGCCAGCTTCACGCACAAATACCCCCGGCTTGTTGTTCAAAAGAATTGTGTGACCTGCGGGCAGACATCTGGTGCCATACACCTTCGGAAACCTACTACGCAGTTGGTCAATCCGTGAAGCGCAGGTGTATTGCGTTAAACTGGTGTAACAACAGGCTACTAAGCTAATGTCTTAGCTCATGGGTATACAACCATGCAATAACCACATCTTTTATCAATTTTCTAAATACAAACCAATGATATCAACCTGAAGTGTGACTGAAATTGATCTAGACCATTTCTCCGTTTCTATGTAGATACAGGATATCAGTTTAATGAGTCACGGCTGCAAAATACCCCTCACGAATCCTTTACAGAAGAATGGAATAGCTGGTAGAAGCCGACCTCGGGGAAGATTAGCTTGAATTCCAGTGAAATGTAGGAACACACGAGGCAATACTGACCCTACGGCTTCTCATAGAAGATAGGTCGCAGGGATAAAATACAGGAACCGAAAGGCTATTTACTATTTGTAGAGAAACGAGATGGCAGTTATAAGAGTTGAGGGGCAAGAAAGGGAAGTAGTGATCGAGAATGGAGTGAGTCAGGGTTGTAGCCTATTATCGATGTTGGTTGGGTTGATTTGGGGAAAGAGACCAAACTGCGAGGTCATCGGTCTCATCGGATTAGGGACGGAAGGCGGCCGTGCCCTTTCACAGCTACCATCGCGACATTTTCCGGGAGCGATTTAGGGAAGTCAGGAAAACCTAAATCCGGATGGCCGGACGCGGGATCGAACCGTCATTCTCTCGAATGCGAGTCCGGTGTTCTAACCACTGCGCTATCATCGATGTTCTTCAATGTGTATATTGAGCAGACAAGGAAGGAAACGAAATAAAATTTTGGAGTAGAAATTAAGGTCCATGGAGAAGAAATAAAAACATTGAGATTTGACGACGACAATTGAAATCGGAAATTTGTGATAAGGGCTATGGGACCCTAGGTTTACACACAGCTTAATGGAACTTTAACTTACGCTCAGGGCAACACACACACCCATGACGGAGGTAGGACTCGAGCCTCATAGGCGGGAAGCCGCGCAAACCGTGACATGGCGCCTAGGACCGCATGGGTACCCCGCGTGGCGACGACGTTGGAATTCTGTCAGGGATAACAAAGGACCTGGAAGAGCATCTGAACGGAATGCACAGTGGTTTGAAAGGAGGATGTAAGATGAACATCAACAACCGTAAAACGAGGATAATGGAACGTAGTCGAATTACATCAGGCGATGCTGAGGGTATTAGATTAGAAAAAGAGACACTTAACGTAGTAAATGAGTTTTGCTTTTGAGGAGTAAAATTACAGGTGATGGTCGCAGTAAAGAGGATATAAAATGTAGACCGGCTATGGCAAGAAAACCGTTTCTGAAGAGAAATTTGTTAACACCGAGTATAGATTTAAGTGTCAGGGAGTCTTTCCTGAAAGTATTTGTAGGGAGTGTATCCATGTATGGAAATGAAATATGGACAATAAACAGTTCAAACAAGAAGAGAATAGACGCTTTCAAAATGTGGTGATACAGAAACATGCCGAAGATTAGATGAGTTGATCACGTAAATAATGAGTAGGTACTGAATAGGTGGATAAATTGACTTGAAGAAGGCGTCGTTCTGAGGCATCAAGGGTTTACCAATTTAGTACCGTAGGGTAGCGTAGAGGGTAAAAATCGTAGAAGGAGACCAAGAGATGTATACAGTAAGCAGATTCAGAAGCATGTAGGTTACAGTAGTTATTCGGAGATGAAGAGGCTTGCACAGGATAGAAAAGCATCGAGAACTGCATCAAACCAGCCTCTGGACTGAAGACCACAACAACAACAACAACACGCGTAATATACGGGAGAATAATACATAAGCCCATTAAATTTCAGTACTCAGTGAGGGAGCGTAGCAAAAATATATTCGTTACTATCACTGACATTCCATTCTTACCTCATCCCCCTCGTAAGTTCGACTGGCTATATGTGAAGGCTCGGAAAACTATCCAAGTACCTTCCCAACTAATCTAGACCCTTCTATGCCATGTACAGTCCACGAGTGACTATTAGCCCCTACACGATAGGTGACTGAAAGACCGAAACCCTTACGTGATCTTTTGCGATCTGGCACAATCTAGTGCGTATTTCACATACATGATGACAGGCGCAGAGAATAAAGGCTTTCCACAGAGACCACGTTCATCATGTAAAATCGTATCAGTAGGAGCTTACAACGTCTGAACTACAAACTTTATTCAGCAAATCGAAAATCGATTCCTTTAGACATTTTTTTCCACTTAATCGATTAATGTGGTTTCTCCTGTAGAAACTTTCGCAAGAGTTACTTGTGAAGATGTTACCTGTGTGTATTGCCGCAATGTGCTGGCGTCGAGACGCTTGTTCGCAAAGTAGAAACTCCTGATGAGACGCGCGACTGCGGAACGTTGCTCTTCTGTCGGTGCTACTGTTTTCGGTACCAGCAGGTGAAAGTTGTTGTCGAGGTCGCGAATGGATGCCACGTCACCTAGAAGATCTGCAACACAAGTTATTTCGTCGTTTAAAACAGAATTTTTCGAAGTTTGCATAACATCGTAATTGTTTTTGAGTCAACGGGTTTCCTATCATTGCGTGTCATTTACATTACACAACAGTGACACGCTAGAGAGAAAATTTAATTTTGTCTGAAGAGGTAGCATTCGATGTTACGTCAATTATACAACAAATTACTTGCCCCTCAACTTATTTACCTTTGCAGTTCCACACCGAAGAAGTTCCTTAACAAGTATCTCAGAGAAACAACGGTCAGTTGGGGAGATGGGAGATGTCTTTACGGGTAACTTCGTTGAAGATTTCTGAAATTCCTCTCAGTTCTTGGTAAGACACGCCTCTCACTGTTATTATAAGTGTAATAATCAGTACTGAATAACAAGGTGCAGAAGACACGTATTTATAACTGAATAAACTGTCACAACCCCTGAGGGCTGAGAGCGAATTTACGTTTCAAAGGATATACACTCCTGGAAATGGAAAAAGAACACATTGATACCGGTGTGTCAGACCCACCATACTTGCTCCGGACACTGCGAGAGGGCTGTACAAGCAATGATCACACGCACGGCACAGCGGACACACCAGGAACCGCGGTGTTGGCCGTCGAATGGCGCTAGCTGCGCAGCATTTGTGCACCGCCGCCGTCAGTGTCAGCCAGTTTGCCGTGGCATACGGAGCTCCATCGCAGTCTTTAACACTGGTAGCATGCCGCGACAGCGTGGACGTGAACCGTATGTGCAGTTGACGGACTTTGAGCGAGGGCGTATAGTGGGCATGCGGGAGGCCGGGTGGACGTACCGCCGAATTGCTCAACACGTGGGGCGTGAGGTCTCCACAGTACATCGATGTTGTCGCCAGTGGTCGGCGGAAGGTGCACGTGCCCGTCGACCTGGGACCGGACCGCAGCGACGCACGGATGCACGCCAAGACCGTAGGATCCTACGCAGTGCCATAGGGGACCGCACCGCCACTTCCTAGCAAATTAGGGACACTGTTGCTCCTGGGGCATCGGCGAGGACCATTCGCAACCGTCTCCATGAAGCTGGGCTACGGTCCCGCACACCGTTAGGCCGTCTTCCGCTCACGCCCCAACATCGTGCACCCCCCCTCCAGTGGTGTCGCGACAGGCGTGAATGGAGGGACGAATGGAGACGTGTTGTCTTCAGCGATGAGAGTCGCTTCTGCCTTGGTGCCAATGATGATCGTATGCGTGTTTGGCGCCGTGCAGGTGAGCGCCACAATCAGGACTGCATACGACCGAGGCACACAGGGCCAACACCCGGCATCATGGTGTGGGGAGCGATCTCCTACACTGGCCGTACACCACTGGTGATCGTCGAGGGGACACTGAATAGTGCACGGTACATCCAAACCGTCATCGAACCCATCGTTCTACCATTCCTAGACCGGCAAGGGAACTTGCTGTTCCAACAGGACAATGCACGTCCGCATGTATCCCGTGCCACCCAACGTGCTCTAGAAGGTGTAAGTCAACTACCCTGGCCAGCAAGATCTCCGGATCTGTCCCCCATTGAGCATGTTTGGGACTGGATGAAGCGTCGTCTCACGCGGTCTGCACGTCCAGCACGAACGCTGGTCCAACTGAGGCGCCAGGTGGAAATGGCATGGCAAGCCGTTCCACAGGACTACATCCAGCATCTCTACGATCGTCTCCATGGGAGAATAGCAGCCTGCATTGCTGCGAAAGGTGGATATACACTGTACTAGTGCCGACATTGTGCATGCTCTGTTGCCTGTGTCTATGTGCCTGTGGTTCTGTCAGTGTGATCATGTGTTGTATCTGACCCCAGGAATGTGTCAATAAAGTTTCCCCTTCCTGGGACAATGAATTCACGGTGTTCTTATTTCAATTTCCAGGAGTGTAGACGCAGTCCAGATCATACTATGGAACTGAATTATGTTTTTGTCAGTAGATTTCAGTGTGAGTTGTATGCTCACCTTTGAGGTAGATGTAGCCCTCCTGAGAGTTGACACCGATGATAGCAGGAACTGCATTGTAGTCCCCGCTGGCCATGATGTCCTCTGGGTCCTGCGTGATGAAGGCTCCACCCTCTGCGTCCTCAGGCTCCACTGTCGGCCAGAAGGGAAACGCATCCTGCAGGATCGTCTCCTGGAGGATACGAGAAAACATCGATGAATAATGCTCTAGGTGTACCGGTAAAGGAAGCATGGATCAGCCTAAAAAAAATCTACTGCTTCGAGCTATGTTTATTTTCCTATTCTAAAACATAAGTACTTCAACGACAAAATTTTATAGCCCTTAAAAGGCAAAAATAAAAGTATGAAAATGTATTTGAAACGAGCAATCTGCTGAGACGTGACTTGCAGACTGGGATCCTTTCTTTACTTTTTTTTTTACACTTGAGAAAATCATCATTACCCTCGTATTTTGCATCTTGTAAACAATATTGCGTCTTATGTGTCGGTTATCAGTGACGTATACGTTTAGTCTGCTTATGTTACGTTACCACTCATGTATACGCCAAACATGCGAGAGTGAAATGTATTCCAGGCCAGTGCAACAACACTGACAAAAGTTGGGACAGGGTCACAACGTATGACATCTGACTGCACCGATTGCCAAAGTTTTCTAAGCTACAATCAAAAGAAAGACACAAAAAGGAAAATGGCTTTGATAAGACCATGCTGAAGTTGGGCATCGTTGCATAGATGCAACTCTCAATTGAATCTGAGGTGATACAATTGCCACACTTAACTTCAACGTTGTTTCGTTTTTTAGACCACATATGCACTCTTACAACTAACTTCTTGCCTCTGCCGGATCAGAGGTGAGAATCCTACAAATGCGTGAAAATGATTTGGCGAGAAGAACTGAATGGTTCGCACAGAGCTCTGATTTGAAGACGGATTAACAAGTAATGGACATTAATAAAACCAATTGAAAGCCTGACGAAAAACCCTCGCGTCCTAATGCTTCCACTTAGCAATTACATGAAACATTACGAGATATCTATATAACTTTTTCCTTAGTTTCTCCCGTTGCGAGGTCCAGTCGTGACGGTGAATAATGCAGTCTTTAGAGAGTGTGCGGTCTAGGGAGGTGCTAACAGTATGAAAAGATTGCCGCTCGTTGGTAGAGCTAGAAAACGCCAAGTTCCTACCACAATATTTCAGACTTTAAAACAGACTAGTACAATGCTTCTTTTAACTAACAGTGTGTTCCAGCAAGTAGTCAGTGACAAGAAGTTTTGTTTTTAAACAACATATTTTCAGTAGCCCATTCGCGGCAGTCGAAAGAAAGAGTTGGTCACTTCGAGTAAAATAGAACACAGCACAGGTTGTCTGTTGTAAAATATGCTGTGCTTACAACAAGTTACCAGCTTCACTCGAAGGCGATTAATCAACTCGCCTGTCGCCTAAATATGAATACCGATTTGGGATGACAATAGCGCTCAAGTAAAAGGGAACGACACGTTTTAGCGTTCGGTTGGAGAACAGTGTCAAAAGTGTGATGCTCCACAGAATTACAGGATATTGGGTTCTAGTCAGAAAACATCCTGATCAAATCTTGACGACACATTAACTCTTTAGACTCGACTGTTGTAATTGGGGGACCGGAAAGTAAAGGCGCTCCCGTGCATTACGATATTCGTGGTTATTTATTAGCTCATTGTGTACTTGAAAGACCTACCAAAGACATTTTACGCTCAGTGTGACTTGTTTACTCGTGAATTATTTTTTTTCAGGCTATAGAGAAACGGACAGCTACACCATTTTATAACTGGAAAATAACTAGAATCAAAATGCAAACTCCAGATACTTTGCTCAAAAGTAAAATGATTTTTCTCTATCCGACATTGAAAATTTTCCACTAGATAGCAAAAGGTTGTGATAACAAAGGTTATTATATCGTTAATTAAAAATAAAAACGTGTTAACAGTCCATCTATTTGAATTTGATGTAGGAAACGTCCTTAGTTTCCAGTTTCCCTAATATATGCACTTCTTCAGGTATTTACCTGAAGAAGTGCATATATGTCGTCGGACGCTTTTTGAATTACGCAAGTGTAGTAATGCAACAGTTGGTAACAAATATATTTACGATGTTTATCCAAGTGCATCATACGTTGGTAAATGCCAAAGGTGGTTTTCTAAGTTTAAATCTGGTACTTTTGATGTTTCGAAGTCTTATCGATCAGGGAGACCAACAACTTTAGACAGTACGATGTTGAGGCAGTAAATGGAAGCAAATCCATGTCAGACAACCGAGGAACTGTCAAACATTCTTACCTCACCTTGGTCGACCATCTAAGAACATTTGCAGCAAATTGGTAAACACAAGCAAAGCTAGGCGGTTCAACAAGGTATGTTATCGCTTCAGCGGCACACAACAGAAGCGTATTTTGCTCGCTTGGTCACTGGAGACGAAAATTGTGTTCTCTATGGTAATCCATCAGCGAAAGGCAGCAGCTTTCTCCGAATTATTCACCATGAAGTACAGCTTAGTCAAGTTTTCATCCCAGAAAGACCCTTTTGTATGTTTGGAGGAGTATTCACGGGGTCGTTAATTTCGAAGTGCTGAAACCTAAACAAACTGTGATTGTAGACCTTCACCGTGGAAAATTAGACCGAATAAATCAATCATTAACTGAAAACTGCCCAGTGATTCTGAACAAACATGGCTTATTCTGCAACATGATAACGCAAGGCTGCACTGTGTGAGACAAACCCTGGAAAATAATTGTTGAATTGGGATGGGAGGTATTGCCTTACCCACCATACTTACCCGATAATGTGCCGTCAAATTTTCATTTATTCCCATCGCTACACCATTTCATAACTGGAAAATAACTAGAATCAAAATGCAAACTCCAGATACTTTGCTCAAAAGTAAAATGATTTTTCTCTATCCGACATTGAAAATTTTCCACTAGATAGCAAAAGGTTGTGATAACAAAGGTTACTATATCGTTAATTAAAAATAAAAACGTGTTAACAGTCCATCTATTTGAATTTGATGTAAGAAATGTCCTTAGTTTCCAGTTTTCCTAATGTATAAAGTCAATCACTTACTCACACGGCTCTTTATGTGAACAATGTACTGTGTAGTAGATTTCAGGTCGTTTCGGTAATGTTACCAGCACTTGTTAAAATTCTGTAACTTAAGTAATATTTTGTATTCAAGTTTTTAAAATAAATCGTTACTTGAACATTTCAGATTTCTTAGCAGTACTAGATGCATTATAGTAATATTCGTAATGACGTGTGAATGTGATTTTTTAAATCCTGGATTAAATTTGTTCTTGGTGAATACAGTTCCCATTACTTTGTGTGTCATGTTAATTTGTACTTTTATGTTGCCTAATGTTGAAGAGTTTTATCGAGGCACAGTGTTAATATTCAGATTTAATATACATTTTCTGTTGATAAATGCTGTAATTTGGAATCGTTATCTTCAAGGCTTAACAGTATATTAAGCGTGTTGAATTACCAAGTAAATGAAATGTTGAGTGCTCTAAATAATAACTGGTTCATGAAAAAGAGTTAATTAAATACAAACTATCCGCAACTATCAGGTGTGCGCTGTTCTGTGACACGATCCAACTGCTGTTGCGTGCAACTCGTTGCACTAAATCCAGATTTACTGGTTTTCTGGTTTCAGACTTCTGACTTCCTCGTGTTACACTCTCGTATGTGCGTGTGTATGTGTGTGGGTTTGTGTTTGTGAGAGAGAAAGAGAGAGAGAACGTGGGTAGGCGGGTGGATATTGGTTGGTTGGTTTTGGGGAAGGGGACCAAACAGCGAGGTCATCGATGCCATCGGATTAAGAAAGGATGGGGAACGAAATCGGCCGTGCCCTTTCAAAGGAACCATCCCGGTATTTGCCTGATGCGATTTAGGGAAATCACTGAAAACCTAAATCAGTATGGCCGGACGCGTGTTTGAACCGTCGTCCTACCGAATGCGAGTCCAGTGTGCTAATTACTTCCCTACCTCGCTCGGTGTGGGTCGATGTCGAACAAGGAACAGACGGGAAGTTGTCAACACTTTTATACACAAACAAGACAACAGACGTTGTAAACAAACAGGTCTACCACCAAAGCTCATCACGGTTTTCGTATTATCAGTATGAAATAATTGCTAGAGTGGCACTAAAGAATATTAAATCACAAATCACATAGTGCAAAGCCTGAAAAGAAAAAAAAAGAAAAGAAAAAATTGATTTCACGAGAGGAAGGGCAGAATTAGTTAGAAAAGAAACACCTATGTGTCACATTTTATTGAATTGAAAATTGGGACGAGAAATGCAAAAAAAAATGTTATATTACACGTGATAACAGAAGTGTATGTTATTCAATCAAGCTTCGCTGAAGTTGCTATTAATATTTATCTTATCCGTAAGGAAACTGGACACACCATAAATTTGCAGTGCAAGATTCGTTTCTAGCAAGCATATGCACACAAGTTAGTAAGGATCGAAAGCCCCTCCGGAGAGGTGACTGACCTCTTTGGAGCGCGCGTAGGGCGCCTGCTCGACGAGCATCCTGGCGGGCACGTCCCTGAGGAAGGCGACCAGCTCGCGGCCCGAAGCGCCCTCCGGCAGCCCCAGGTGCAGCGCGAGCCGTCGGGTCCTCTCGGCCACGGGCGCCCGCAGGCTGCCGCTGGTCGACACCGTGCTCTGGCACACCACGCGCTGGAACAGCCCTGCAAGGGCGGCCCGCAGTGCTCAGCGTACTTCCGTGGAGGCCTCCTGATATCACATCGTCTCTCTTCAACTAAGAGCACTAGTACACACTTTTCCATTGTCCCTTTCGCTGCTTAAGACTTGCTGTCTGCATTCCGTGCTGAGGCGTCACTTTTTATGGCTTTACTGCTTGCCTCATTCTGGAGCCTGTGCTGAGGGACGGCGTTCAGTTCATATGAAATACTTACTGTCCGACTTTTCGAAAAATATTACATGGAAAAAAAATAGACTTTTGCGCATCTTACAGTCCGATAGCTTCACTCGATAAAGAACTAAGTTTTCGTTATTCGTCATACTTACAGCAGTGCTTCAAATATTTCTGAAATTTTAAAGTGTTTGCACGGTAAAAACACAGTCCGTAAACTACACTTATGGTTGATTTTAGCTCATACCTTGCAGCGAATGAAATGTAGATCAGGTATCGACATTTCATTTAAAGCTGAGAGCAAAACAATATCTCGTTGATGCGTTATTGGATTTTATATCTGGCAGACGGTCGTGCACGACGCGCCCATTCACGACCTTGCTCATCACGAATCGTGTGGTCATAACAATCGCCATATATTACAAACGGTTCGTGTTTTCGAAATAAGGGATTTTTTTATAAATGATAGCACACCATCAGATACATATTTTGTATGATAAATACTCTAAACTCTTTTATTCACGAAGATCTTGAAGTAGCTCGACCTCAACTAGAAGACCCAAGCAGCGTGTGTATACAAGTCCACAGCACTTGGGGAACGACGTAGCAAGTTGTGTATTAAAGCCGACAGCTGTGAAAGAGCTAAAACAGTAACACCAGCAAGGATAGCAAATAACAGAATTTCACATATTGTGGGAATACAGTACTAGCCAACCCGGCAGTGCTACACAATTTCTAAATATGTATATGAAACGGATATACGACATAATCTCCTCTTCTCTCTCTCTCTCTGTCATTCTCATTCTCCTGCTCTCTTTGTTCATCTCCCCCTCCTCCTCTCTTTGACGATTACCTCCAACCTCTCTCTCTCTCCAACTATTCCTCCCCTCTTCATATCCCCTCCTCCTCCCCCTCACCCGGTCCGACTCCTCTTTTCCCTCTCTATAGCCATTTCCTTCCCCTTACTCTGACTGTGTTTATTACTGCTGCACTCATATTCCCTAGTACTATTCTAATCATAAGCTGATAAGCCAAAATTACAACTTTCCCTCTGTCTATGAAAAGCGACTGCAATGTACAAAACAAAAAAGCACATTATTGCGTATACAAGATTCGTATAAAACATACACAATGGGAAATAATATCTACGGGGGAAACAATTTATCTAGTGATTTAAATACCCCGCTATCGTAGTTAAAACTGACTGCAAGGAAGAAAACAAAATCACAAGTTTTTCACAGTAGAGCACAGTACACCATTTTGTCTTCCTCGCAATCTGTTCTAACAGAGAACATGTACATTGTTATTCAAAGGAATCTCATCTGACGTCCATGTGTAGGTTCATTAGTGTAGTATAAGGATGTCGAGTAAATCGAACCAGAGCTTTTTGAGCTGTTATTTAATGCAATCTCAAATGTTATAGTTGGCTTCGGTTTATGAAGACCAGCTATAACATTCAAAAACCACGCTAGACATTTTCATATAATCTCGCTCGCTATTCGCAAACGGTAAAAATGAGCTGGACTAATTTTGTAGGAAATTTAATACAGTAAAATTTTGTAGCTAGAGTTCACGGTTTTCGAGTTTTTCAAGAAAAACATATAAAAGTGACCTTCAAAGGCACCTTAACCCCATACTCATCACTCACCAATCAGGATTTCGGGTATGTTGTTCGTGGAACTCCCCCTTAGCGCTGCACCAAACATTCTAACTAAACCAACTATTCCAGATAACCGACTTTTTTTTGTTTCTGGTGATTAGGCTATTACGCCAGCAGTATAGTCGGCTACTTCGTTAACATATTTAATTTAAACGTGCACATGAAAGGAAAACGGCTTTTGTAAGCGTTACACTAAAACTATTTACGTTGAAAATTAGATCCAAATTCAACCCTTATAAGCACAGTAGTTTGGTGGTCAGAAGACCTGACTAACACAACGATGTAATTATTTCGTACCATTAAAATTCACAAAAGTGTTAGGTAAAATTTACACAAACGTTCATTTTACAATTTGTAAGTGCTCGACTATGCTGGTAGCGTAAAAAATGTCGAATATGAGAAATAATTCGCGCAGTTGTAAATATTCGTACAGTGGTAGGAGGGAGCGCCACGAACAACATTCTAAAAATCCTGAACAGAGGGGCCTAAGTGTGGGAACAGGGGTGGGTCTGACGGTCAGTTTTGTAAGTCCTTATTCAATAACTTGAAAGCTACGGTCTATAACGGAAACGTGTCCCAGTACGAAATTTAACTACATTAAATTTCCTACAGAGAGGTCCTGTTCATTTTTTCTCGTAGAAACTAAATATAGCGCGTAGTGTGCGAGAGAACGTTAAAATATCGTGCCTGGTGTATGAAGTCAAGCTGTAACATTGCAGTTTGAATAAAATGACAGCTGCAGGGGCAGCTGAATAACCCTGTATATACACATACGTTATACATATTTCAAAAATGTATAGTTACGTTCGTCCTAATGTTCACTACCGTGTAAGAATTTGATGTAAATCGGTCAAGTATTTTTCGAGATTTTAGGTAACAACGTTAAACGACGACACTACAAAGAACGAAACTTGTCTACCTTGAAGGGGGAAACCAGATGGCGCTATGGCCGGCCCGCTAGATGGCGCTGCCATAGATCAAACGGATATGAATTGCGGTTTTTAAATAGGAAACCCCATTTTTATTACATATTCGTGTAATAGGTACAGAAATATAAATGTTTTAGTTTGACCACTTTTTTCGCTTTGTGTTAGATGGCGCTGTAATAGTCACAAACGTATAAGTACGTGGTATCACGTAACATTCTGCCAGTGCCGACGGTATTTACTTCGTGATACATTACCCGTGTCAAAATGGACCATTTACCAATTGCGGAAAAGGTCGATATCGTGTTGATGTATGGCTGTTGTGATCAAAATGCCCAACGGGCGTGTGCTATGTATGCTGCTCGGTATCCTGGACGACATCATCCAAGTGGCCGGACGGTTCACCGGTTAGTTACGTTATTTAAGGAAATAGGAAGTGTTCAGCCACATGTGAAACGTCAACCACGACCTGCAACAAATGATGAAGCTCAAGTAGGTGTTTTAGCTGCTGTCGCGACTAACCCGCACATCAGCAGCAGACAAATTGCACGAGAATCGGGAATCAAAAACGTCGGTGTTGAGAATGCTACATCAACATCGATTGCACGCGTACCATATTTATATGCACCAGGAATTGCATGGCGACGACTGTGAAAGTCGTGTATAGTCCTGCCACTAGGCACAAGAGAAATTACGGGACGATGACTGATTATGGCTGCGACAAGTGGAACATCAGCGACCTTGGCGGGTTAATGTATGTTGCGGCATTATGGGAGGAAGGGTAATTGGCCCCCATTTTATCGATGGCAATCTAAATGGTGCAGTGTATGCTGATTTCCTTCGTAATGTTCTACCGATGTTACTACAAGATGTTTCACTGCATGACAGAATGGCGATGAACTTCCAACATGATGGATCTCCAGCACATAGCTCGCGTGAGGTTAAAGCGGTATTGAATAGCATATTTCATGAGAGGTTGATTGGTCTTCGAAGCACCATACCATGGCCCGCACGTTCACCGAATCTGACGTCCCCGGATTTCTTTCTGTGGGGAAAGTTCAAGGATATTTTCTATCGTGATCCACCGACAACGCCTGACAACATGCGTCAGCCCATTGTCAATGCATGTGCGAACATTACGGAAGGCGAACTACTCGCTGCTGAGAGGAATGTCGTTACAGGTATTGCCAAATGCATGAGGTTGACGGACATCATTTTGAGCATTTATTACATTAATTTGTTATTTACAGGTAATCACGCTGTAACAGCATGCGTTCTCTGAGCTGATAAGGTCACAAAGGTACATGTATCACATTTGAACAACCGAAATAAAATTTTCAAACGTACCTACGTTCTAAATTTTAATTTAAAAATCCTACCTGTTACCAACTGTTCGTCTAAAATTGTGAGCCATATGTTTGTGATTATTACTGCGCCATCTATCACAAAGCGAAAAAAGTGGTCCAACTAAAACATTCATATTTATTTACGTACTACACGAATATGTAATAAAAATGGGGCTTCCTATTTAAAAAAAACGCAGTTGATATACGTTTGACCTATGGCAGCGCCATCTAGCGGGCCAACCATAGCACCATCTGGTTTCCCCCTTCAAGGTAGACAAGTTTCGTTCTTTGTAGTTTTTCGTTTGACGCTTATTTCGTGAGATATTTGGTCCGGTCACTTTTAATGGGCCACCCTACATATAGTAGTATAGCTTGTAAGAAGAATAGACGATTGCCTTTTTAGTTGGTTTGTGACGTACAGAGTGACAAATTTACTTTACAGAGCTGCCACCTTTGCGAGCAACAATAGCTTTAACGCGGCTGGGCGTCCAGCAGAACTGAATGCAGATGAGAAGAACGAATACGCCTTTGCATGCTGCTTTTACTCCAGCGCAAAGATCATCAACCGTAGTGTCAGGCCAGCTTGTCTGTTGGCAACCCATGACTAGATGAAATCCGTGGGTGAGAGATCTACACAAAATGCTGAGCAACGGTCGAACTCCACCAGTATCGAGGGTATGCCTTGTCTGCATGGGCAACATGCTGTCCTGAGTTATCTTTCTTAAAGATAGCTTCATGGAGACCTGAAAGATTAGGTACAGCGACCGCCTTCAATACGTCAAAATGAACTAACTGCTGTCCACTTTACCTGATGTATGAACCAGATGTGATCGATTTGTTTGCTCTGACACGCAAGGTGCTAATACTATATGACGACGATGAATGCAAACTGTCAACATTCGTTCTTCTAAGAACCTCTACACGAACTATATGTGCTGTTCGCAGAACTGGGACTCTAAAAATCTACTGTCGTTCTTAGACTCACCACTGTAGGTGAGAATATCTCTGCTGCCACTTGTAACATTATGTAATTGCCTTATCATTTTAAATCATTCACTAATCGAGCAGTCGCTCGGCAACAGCTACAGTTAGCAAATAATGTTGCGAGAATGTAAAGGGTGAACGACCGGTGACGCAACTTGTTTATTGTCGAAGCACCGTCAGAGATGCAGTGAGTTACTGACTTTGAAAACCGCGGTGCGAAAAACGTACAGAAGAAGATCACTTTTACACATTCTTTTGATGTACGAGATATTCTCGATTAAGAGTTACTCAGTTACTAAATTTTTTCTTCTCTTGTCTCTTGTAACTTGTGTCGGACGTGCATGTCTTGCCACCGTATTATTATTGTTAAAAATAATATTATTTTAGTGTAAAGTAAAAGTGCAATACTAAAAGTGCAATACTGCATAGCAGTAGATTTATTGCGCGACGTGAATGTGAAAACGTCAAAGGCATTATTTTCATTACGATAAGAAAACTGTCAGTCAAAACGGCATCCATGTTAAATCCTTCATTGCAGTGTAAGTTCATCTATTAAGTGCCATAAATTCAGAGTTAAATGGAACTGGTGTATGGACTATTTATTTAGTATAGAATCTATGTCTCATTCCTTCATGAAGTTACTTAATTTTCTTTATGTTTCTGCCAAATAGAGAGTTCACAGTCACGAATTCTTTCGTCGAAATTGGACGGAAGTTGCATCCGGCGAAATATTTTCTCCGCGCCATATTCTGCTGGAAAATGGATGATAAACTACGGTCCCTTAGGAAATTCATGTTGAGCTATCGAAAAATAATTATATTTTGAATAGGCATTTACTCTCCTCTGCAATGCAACTTCCGACTGATCAGACGATCCAACAAGAAACAGCCGCACACGGTCGGCGTTAGTAAATATGTTTCCACCGCAAATTATAGCTATATGTTACAGCACAAAAGTAAATATATTGTTATAATTAGCGAGTACGAACGGGGACATTTATTCAAATGGCTCTGAGCACTATGGGACTCAACATCTGTGGTCATCAGTCCCCTAGAACTTAGAACTACTTAAACCTAACTAACCTAAGGACATCACACACATCCATGCCCGAAGCAGGATTCGAACCTGCGACCGTAGCGGTCGCGCGGTTCCGGACTGAGCGCCTAGAACCGCTAGACCACCGCGGCCGGCGGGGGGGACATTTATAACTGTATGTTTATGTATACACATTACGTAAACATATCGTTATACACTTCAAAGGTCACTGCAGCGATGGTCGCCATGATGATTGTGGTGTTCCAAATGGTGTCATATTGTTCTTGCTGTAAGCACGATCGAGCAAACAATGCTTCTGTCCTCTGTTTGGAGCTAGTCAAGTGAGATTACAAGACGGTGACTACAGACTTTCTGAACCCATCGTTTTTATATTTGCAAGAGAGTTGTGGAAGGATAACCTCTGGCCTCTAAAGATCACGACCCTACCACTGTTTTATTCTGATACGTAATAGTAGATGTTTCCCCTTCTTACACGAAACGTAAGACGATTCGCACTCAGATACAATTTCTGAGCCGGCCAGAGTGGCCGAGCGGTTCCAGGTGCTACAGTCTGGAACCGCGCGACCGCTACGGTCGCAGGTTCGAATCCTGCCTCGGGCATGCATGTGTGTGATGTCCTTAGGTTAGGTAGGTTTATGTAGTTCTAAGTTCTAGGGGAGTGATGACCTCAGATGTTTAGTCCCATAGCGCTCAGAGCCATTTGAACCAATTGAACAATTTCTGAACGAGAAATCCAGAGTGTAAACTTTCCTAATATACGGAGTATCGATGTCGTTACTCCTGTCGGCTTTATACAGCTGCACTGAAATTCTGATCATTTCGATTTCCAAGTATGTAGTACACTTCACACAGATTTGTCATTTGTCACATACCGCCCTCATGGTGCTACAATTTAAATATCCAGAAGTGTAACTGCTGACGTAAATTTATGGTTTAATTAGGAAAACACTGCTAAATTCAGGAGTGCCTTTTGAAAAATAGCAGCGTAACCTTAAATTTGAGGTGTCGAATATTTTATGAATGTCGCAAACTTACTGGAGAGATTATTTTAGGCTAACTTAACGTCCTGACTTCTCAGTAAACTGTATAAGTACTTATACTTAGTTTCGGTTTACATTCTCTGCGTGTTTTCGCCGTTTTTTGTCGTATTTTGTTAGAAGTGATAATACCGATAAGGTGGGCTAGTGGTAAAGCATGTTTTATTTTAGAAGCTGCGAGAACTCCTCACTTCAACTAACGCCCAATTGCGACCTACTCGTCCGCTTATCGACATGTAGGGATTGGATACCTTTGAAAATGGTGCTGAGTCCATCAATCACTCGAAGAACTGTAATGTTAACTGTACTGCATGCCGATTCTGTGAACACTCATTTATTTGATACCATTGGCATGAAGGGTACAGTCAGAAGCAATCCATAAAAGTACGGTAGGATCACCGTTATTTCCTATACACATAAATGATCTGTCGGACAGGGTGGGCAGCAATATTTGGTTGTTTGATGATGATGCTATGGTGTAAGGGAACGGGTCGTGGTGGAGTGACTGTAGGGGGATACAAGGTGACAGAATGAATGGCAGCTAACTCTAAATGTAGAAAAATGTAAGTTAATGTGAATGAATGTGAAAAACTAACCTGTTATGTTCGGATATAGCAGTAATAGCGTCCTGCTTGACATAGTGACGTCGTTCAAATATCTGGGCGCAACACTGCAAAGCGATATGAAATCGAACGACCATGTGAGGATTGTGGTTGGGAGGGCGAATGGTCGACTTCGGTTTATTGGGGGAATTTTGGGAAAATGTGGTTCATGTATAGGGGAGACCGCATATAGAACGCTAGTGCGACCTATTCTTGGGTACTGCTAGAGTGTTTGGGATCCGCACCAGGTCGGATTGAAGGAAGACATCTAAGCAATTCAGAGGCGTACTGCTCGATTGTTCTACCAGTGAGTTCGCTTAGCACTCAAGTATCGCGAAGAAACTTCAGAAGGTCAAATGGAAATCGCTGGAGGGAAGCCGACGTCGTTTTAGAGAAACACTACCGAGAAAATGTAGGGAACCGGCATTTGAAGCGAACTGCAGAATGATTCTACTGCCGCCAACGTACATTTCGCGTAAGGATCACGAAGATATACGAGAAATTACGGTTCACACGAGACATATAGACAGTCGTTTGTTCGTCACACCGTAAGCGCGTGGACCAGGAAAGGAAATGACTAGAAAAGGTACAGCTATATCAGCCACACACCATGCCATGATTTGCGGATTATGTATATAGATGCAAGTTACATAGATCTTGAAAGTCAAGTTATTATAAAGTGCTTTGACCTTGTAATTATGACACCTCAGGCAATCACAGCGAATCGTGGACTGTGATGCACCAGTAAGAAGTTACAGGAAAGGGATCTCATGCAATCGTGGTTAGAAGTAACAAAATAGATATCGTGTTTCTGCTACTCCGACTGTCTTAATTTCAACTAATGAGAATGGAGGGGTATCCAACGATGGCAACGTGCACCCAGTTACAAAAGCAATTCAGAGCCCTTTGTCCTAGCGCTCGGGTACCAAGAAATTTCGGCAGCCATGATCGGTATGGAGAAAGAACATTAGGGCAGGTTCTCACTCTTTAATAGGGAAGTCCATCATACTAACAGTTTACAGCCGCGTGCCGTACTCGGCTACGTGACACAGAGGCTCATTTCGCCGACGCTGAAGTTGGTTTCCCCGTGTTTGTACGGGTGGAGGTTTTGTCAAGTTCACATATTTTCTGTTTCGTACCTTTGAACATTTAATATTTTGTCGAAAGTGTAACGATAGCAGCTGCGATCTTTATTACCCCAAGCAACAGGTCGTTTCCCACAACGTACACAACGTAACTAACAGAAATAGATTGTACTATTTTGAGACACAGTATGACGTCGTTCTTCCCAGAGGGTGTTGTGGCACAGAATTTACCCAGTACTTTCCCCTATCGTTTTATCCCTCAGCATGCAACTTCAGAAGTCTGCGTCAAGACACCATGTGGACCCTTTGTTTCCTAGACTTTCCCTCCCGTAGGGTGATAACGAAAGTTGATCACTAAATAAGTTCCAGAATGAGATTTTCACTCTGCAGCGGAGTGTGCGCTGATATGAAACTTCCTGGCAGATTAAAACTGTGTGCCCGACCGAGATTCGAACTCGGGACCTTTGCCTTTCGCGGGCAAGTACCCTACCAACTGAGCTACCGAAGCACGACTCACGCCAGGTCCTCACAGCTTTACTTCTGCCAGTAAAGCTGTGAGGACCGGCTGTGAGTCGTGCTTCGGTAGCTAAGTTGGTAGAGCACTTGCCCGCGAAAGGCAAAGGTCCCGAATTCGAGTCTCGGTCCGGCACACAGTTTTAATCTGCCAGGAAGTTTCACTAAATAAGTTGTTGAAACTTTCAAGTTTGATCATTGAAATGGTTCCTCGACAAGGATACAAATTTATAATTTTAATAGACTTGCTTGGAGTCTATATTAAAAATCAGATAAAAAATAATAATTAGTTAGGTGGCATGGCATTTATTATGCCTGTCTGACACGAGTAATGACATTATCGTTTAAAATTTTTGAATAGTGGTTCTCCTTAGCTTTTACATACTTGAAGTATTGTTGGAACTATCGCCGACTGTTAAAATGAATTACTTTATTTTTCTACCAGTTTCTACCATAAGGAATCATCCTCAAGTCCAGTAATGACAACTTCAGCATTCTCATGCGTAAGGCATCATGACGATTGAAATGAGCATTCTGTGTCGAAATAGCTATTATAAGACTGAATACTTCGATAAATTTATACTAGATAATAACGCTTGAAATCAAGGTCACAAAACTATGCTCCATGTCGCTATCAAGTACATGTTCATATTCTTTTTGGTGTGTAATTAGCGACAGCTATAATTTTTATTTCTCCTAATAATGTTATCACACCCTTTCCTTACCGTATTTGCCTTTGGCTGTATTTAAGAAGTGTGCTATCTCATTCATTCCCTATCTGACATACATACAATTTATATTCATAGCATAACCCTCATTCAAGTTCTGCATGAATAGGCGAAACTCGTCTCGAGCTTTTAAAACTAGCTTGTAAGCATCTCATCAATATAACTCTTCCCTCTTCTTTTTTAAGTTTTAATGACGAGTACACTGTTTTTATTCTACCGAATTTTTTATTTGTGTGCAAAGGCCACCAGTTCTTAGGTACCTCAAAATTATATGAAAAATACCATAAACTTGCACAGAATGTTGCACACCTAACTCCTTTCTTAACGTTGAAATCACACTTCAGGTAATGGACAATATTAAGCACAACTGACTCAACTGATTACTAGTCACGTTGTACAAAAAACATGTTTTACATTGTAAACTACAGTTAATGCAAAGGGCAATATTAAACACAGTACATGATTAAAATACGTAATACGAGCTATATTGTTATAGTGCTGAAGTCTGTGAGGTAAGGAAGGTAAAGAATATGAAATTGTATTGTGTTTTAATTTTGTACAGCTTTGAGGTTGTTTATTGACATGCAGCGTGTTGATCATCACGTGAAATTTACAAGTGGGGATGTGCTCAGCTGTAATTGATCATTTAGAACCAGCAGGGGATTCTGAGCCAAATGTTTGTTTACCTCACGTGCTTCATACAGGATTAGTTTTCTTCCTTTGTTGGCTGTCTGAAGTACTTCTGTGTACACTTTGTATTTATGTTTTTCCTTCAGTACATGCTCGGAAAGATGGAGTCTGACTTACATAATCTCCAGCTGCGTCCGTGTTCAGTCAGCCTAGTTGATATACGCCTGCCTGTTTGACCAATATACAGTTTGTTTCAGTCATTGCAAGTGATTTTATAAACACCGCTATTACTTGATAGATCTGTTCTGCCCTTGCTGTTAAATAGGATATGATCTGTAGTGCCTCTTACATAAAATGAAGTTTTCTAACTGCAAGATCTGAGAGTTTTGGCTAATTTGTCTGATAACGTCCCTAAATAAGGGGTAGTACACTAGGTGGTTTTAGATATAAATGTTGCTGTGGAAGGGGCGTACATACGTAGGCAACATTTTTCTTCTTTGTTTCTTGCGTTGAACATAGTTAATAAAGGCAGGGGCTAGCCAATGATAGATTCAATCGGTTTAATGGTGTCTAATTCTGCCTCAAAATTCTGTTGCCACTGGTATGGATGTAAGACGATGCACCACGGAAAGGAAGCAGCACGTTTGTGTGTTATCGAGTGTTGTGAACATGAGAGGTTTAGCGCGTCTATTGTTGTAGGTTTTTTCCGTAAATTTTGAAACAATATGTATTTTCAGTGAATCTGTCTTGAGGTTTAAGAAGTCAGTTTCCATGGTGAACTGTATGTTTTTCTGTTGTGAGTTTAGAAATACTAGGAATGTGTTCAGTTGTCTTCTGGTGCCATTCCACAGACACAGTACATCATCTACATATCTTTATCAAAATCTAATATTATCATTGTGAGGTTCATTATGTAGGAACTATTTTTCGAAATTGTCCATGAAGATTTCTGTTAAAAGACGGCTCAGGGTAGACCCTATTATCAGGCCGTCTAGCTGTTTGTATAAAGTACCTTCAAGCTATGAATTACTTTATTGTAAATATTACTCTGTGGCCAGTTTTATGTTTCCAACTTGTACAGGATTGAAACCTCCTCTGTATAGCAATTCTGTCATAATATTGAGGCATTCTTTGACTGTTATGTTTGTAGATAAGCTGCTAAGTTCCCTCTTCGATTAAATAAATTAAATGAACAATTTCTGCTACTGTTTGTTGTAGGATTAATTTTATATCTGTAATAAGAGTTGAGCTTTGTTGTTTGGGGCACTGTTACGAGATTCCCTTCTTATTGACATGACATGAAAAACTGATTCAAAGGTTTTCAATGGAATAAACATCGTCAATATTATTTTTGTCGGCAGGAAAGGGTGAACTTGTTCCAGTTGCTTTCTAATTTATTTTTTTGTTGTAGTTTTACAGAGAAGGTGGTGTTACTCGAAGACAGTAAACCTCTTGTTGAAACGCGCTTGGTATTAAATTTCTACAATGATTTATCTAATTAAGACGATGTTGTAAGAGGATTCTTACCTTTCGCCATGGGTGACAGCATCATGAGGTGGCACGCCCTGCTGCCGGCGCTCTCTCCAAATATGGTGACGTTGTGGGGATCGCCACCAAAGTTAGCGATGTTCTCACGGACCCATCGCAAGGCCATGACCATATCTTTGAGACCCATATTACCTGGCACCACGGAATCTCCTGTCGTCATGAATCCTGTCCACAAAATAAGAATAGATCGTCGTTAGTAGCTTGACATAGATGCTGTCAAGGAAGGAGTAAGGGTGCTAACTGGAGTCACGAAACACTGTAACAAAGGTGCAGTTTTCATAACAGTAAATTACTGAAAACCTCGAAGTGTCCTGGCCTATGAATCTTCTACTAACGAAGCAGTCTAAGGTGGAGACAATCTAGGATATTCTTAAAGATAACATCCGACAGGAGGAAAATGTGATAACGGTGTAGTCGAAGTGTTTTGAAATGTTTACTCCTACCATCAATGAGACAGGAAATTTCAGAAATCATCTTACCTTTTTAACCAGTTACTTTTTTTGAAGTTCTTTAATTTCACTACTATCTTTTTAATGGATATACGAGGTGCATTCAAGTTCTAAGGCCTCCGATTTTTTTTTCGGCGGACTGGAAAGAGATAGAAACATGCGCATTGTTTTAAAATGAGGCCGCGTTCATTGTCAATACGTCCCAGAGATTGCAGCACCGTACGGCAGATGGAATTTGACCTCCAGCGGCGAGAATGAGAATTGTTTTAAATACTTAAAATGGCGACGTTTTCCTTACTTGAACAGCGTGCAATCATTCGTTTTCTGAATTTGCGTGGTGTGAAACCAATTGAAATTCGTCGACAGTTGAAGGAGACATGTGGTGATGGAGTTATGGATGTCTCGAAAGTGCGTTCGTGGGTGCGACAGTTTAATGAAGGCAGAACATCATGTGACAACAAACCGAAACAACCTCGGGCTCGCATAAGCCGGTCTGACGACATGATCGAGAAAGTGGAGAGAATTGTTTTGGGGGATCGCCGAATGACTGTTGAACAGATAGCCTCCAGAGTTGGCATTTCTGTGGGTTCTCTGCAGACAATCCTGCATGACGCCCTGAAAATGCGAAAAGTGTCATCCAGGTGGGTGCCACGAATGCTGACAGACGACCACATGGCTGTCCGTGTGGCACGTTGCCAAGCAATGTTGACGCGCAACGACAGCATGAATGGGACTTTCTTTTCGTCGGTTGTGGCAATGGGTGAGACGTGGATGCCATTTTTCAATCCAGAAATAAAGTGCCAGTCAGCTCAATGGAAGCACACAGATTCACCGCCACCAAAAAAATTTCGGGTAACCGCCAGTGCTGAAAAAATGATGGTGTCCATGTTCTGGGACAGCGAGGGCGTAATCCTTACTCATTGCGTTCCAAAGGGCACTACGGTCACAGGTGCATCCTACGAAAATGTTTTGAAGAACAAATTCCTTCCTGCACTGCAACAAAAACGTCCGGGAAGGGCTGCGCGTGTGCTGTTTCACCAAGACAACGCACCCGCACATCGAGCTAACGTTACGCAATAGTTTCTTCGTGATAACAGCTTTGAAGTGATTCCTCATGCTCCCTACTCACCTGACCTGGCTCCTAGTGACTTTTGGCTTTTTCCAACAATGAAAGACACTCTCCGTGGCCGCAGATTCACCAGCCGTGCTGCTATTGCCTCAGCGATTTTCCAGTGGTCAAAACAGACTCCTAAAGCAGCCTTCGCCGCTGCCATGGAATCATGGCGTCAGCGTTGTGAAAAATGTGTACGTCTGCAGGGCGATTACGTCGAGAAATAACGCCAGTTTCATCGATTTCGGGTGAGTAGTTAATTAGAAAAAAATCGGAGGCCTTAGAACTTGTATGCACCTCGTAGCATCAGCACCCTGGCCCATACACTATTTTTTCCCTGATAACATCCTCCTGAGTAGTCTCCGTCCAAGATACGAATGTAGCACTATTGTATGTCAAGAATATCTTACATATGAGGATACCTTCATTACTAAGTCACACAATATTGCAACATGTACTAGGGAAAATAAAACGGTTGTAGTCTCCACATTGCTTACAACAGTTCGCTGTACCAGCAGGGTCTCTCATTTCTAATAGGACAATACTGTAGCGTTCAAACCAGTCTTTTGGTTGAGAACAGTTTCAATTTGTGCATCAGAGTAACCAAGGCTACAAAAATCGATTCATAATAATAAATGAGCGACATACCAAGTACTGCGCATTGACTCGTAGTCTGATGTTGTTTGTATTCTCCCTTGTAGCAAAAACTGGTCATTTGTCCACATCCATTAGTTATCAAATGAGTTTCAGTTGCGTTTTACGGAGATCTGTAGTATAAAGTAATGTCATTGGATTCATTTCCAGAGTAGTAATCCTAGTGGATAGGAGCAAATTACTCTGTAAAACGACTCAGATTATCCAGTAAATACTCTCAAGAGCAATTTCTGCCAAGTACAATCAGTGAAGGAAATAATTCAGACTGTCATGTCATGAACAGAATTACAACCATATACGGTGCCTCAAAACAACATGAGTAGCCATTGTTGCTCGCAGGGCGACCGCGTGATCTGGAAACACCCAGATTACTATCGAGGAGCATCAGGAACTCTTCTATGCATTGTGAGTCATTCACAAAAGTTCCACTTACATCTCGAAAACGTGCAGCGTGTACACTGTTGTAGAAAAAAGACAAAACTGGAAAGGCGACTGGGATAAAGCTGTGTTTAGCGACGAAATATATTCAGTCTTGACAGCTCTGAATGCCCTTTGAAATACATCTATGGTGTTTGTGGAAGAGTAAATTAATACTCCATATACATGCTGAAAATCACTGACTCCATTTTGTCTAATTCTTGCAACTGTTACACTTTCAGTGTATAAACCCTATTGTCATCTCAGACTCCGAGAAACTTTTGTCACTGTTCAAATACCTGCGTGTTTGTAGGTAACCTTAACACGGATCAGTCGCGAAACCTTTCCTTCCTGTCCGACAAAAGTCGTGTCTGCCTCCAGATGGCTGGGACACTATCTGTCTGGGCCAGCAAATGCCTCACTTGTTCTATCCACTACGCAAGCTCAGAATGTCTTACGGAGGCAGTCTCCTATAAGGGGCAGTTGCGTGAAGACGAGACAGATGGAAAAAAGTAAGTCAACAGTTTATTATTTTAAAAGTAATCGCCGTAACTGTTAATACATTTGTGGCACTTGAGACAAGACGAGCAGTGCCTTTATAGAAAACGTTTTCCGTTGTCTCTGGGACCATGATTGTACCCAAGTGTGCACCTGTTTGTCCAAAGCAAATCTGCAGCCACGAATGTCTGTTAAGTGGTCCAAAAATACGTAACGCACAGCTGTACGTGGGCACTTCGCAAAAGTTGAAGCGCACCGTCAAGCATAGGAATGTTGACGAACGGCATCATTCTTCCGCCCGCCCACATAATGCAGATATTGCCTCGATATCTGCCCATGAGGTTTGCACATTTTTGGGGCCCTGAAGAAAGACATTCATGACTGTTAATTTGTTTTGGACGAAGAGGTGTACGCCTGGATACAATCATGGTTCTGTCGGCGACCGAAAACATTTCCATGAAGTTATTGACCATTTTGTCTCACGGTGGGATAAATACACTCCTGGAAATGGAAAAAAGAACACATTGACACCGGTGTGTCAGACCCACCATACTTGCTCCGGACACTGCGAGAGGGCTGTACAAGCAATGATCACACGCACGGCACAGCGGACACACCAGGAACCGCTGTGTTGGCCGTCGAATGGCGCTAGCTGCGCAGCATTTGTGCACCGCCGCCGTCAGTGTCAGCCAGTTTGCCGTGGCATACGGAGCTCCATCGCAGTCTTTAACGCTGGTAGCATGCCGCGACAGCATGGACGTGAACCGTATGTGCAGTTGACGGACTTTGAGCGAGGGCGTATAGTGGGCATGCGGGAGGCCGGGTGGACGTACCGCCGAATTGCTCAACACGTGGGGCGTGAGGTCTCCACAGTACATCGATGTTGTCGCCAGTGGTCGGCGGAAGGTGCACGTGCCCGTCGACCTGGGACCGGACCGCAGCGACGCACGGATGCACGCCAAGACCGTAGGATCCTACGCAGTGCCGTAGGGGACCGCACCGCCACTTCCCAGCAAATTAGGGACACTGTTGCTCCTGGGGTATCGGCGAGGACCATTCGCAACCGTCTCCATGAAGCTGGGCTACGGTCCCGCACACCGTTAGGCCGTCTTCCGCTCACGCCCCAACATCGTGCAGCCCGCCTCCAGTGGTGTCGCGACAGGCGTGAATGGAGGGACGAATGGAGACGTGTCGTCTTCAGCGATGAGAGTCGCTTCTGCCTTGGTGCCAATGATGGTCGTATGCGTGTTTGGCGCCGTGCAGGTGAGCGCCACAATCAGGACTGCATACGACCGAGGCACACAGGGCCAACACCCGGCATCATGGTGTGGGGAGCGATCTCCTACACTGGCCGTACACCACTGGTGATCGTCGAGGGGACACTGAATAGTGCACGGTACATCCAAACCGTCATCGAACCCATCGTTCTACCATTCCTAGACCGGCAAGGGAACTTGCTGTTCCAACAGGACAATGCACGTCCGCATGTATCCCGTGCCACCCAACGTGCTCTAGAAGGTGTAAGTCAACTACCCTGGCCAGCAAGATCTCCGGATCTGTCCCCCATTGAGCATGTTTGGGACTGGATGAAGCGTCGTCTCACGCGGTCTGCACGTCCAGCACGAACGCTGGTCCAACTGAGGCGCCAGGTGGAAATGGCATGGCAAGCCGTTCCACAGGACTACATCCAGCATCTCTACGATCGTCTCCATGGGAGAATAGCAGCCTGCATTGCTGCGAAAGGTGGATATACACTGTACTAGTGCCGACATTGTGCATGCTCTGTTGCCTGTGTCTATGTGCCTGTGGTTCTGTCAGTGTGATCATGTGATGTATCTGACCCCAGGAATGTGTCAATAAAGTTTCACCTTCCTGGGACAATGAATTCACGGTGTTCTTATTTCAATTTCCAGGAGTGTATATCAACCCCCTAATGGCGATTACCTTTGAAATTAGAAATAGTTTACCAGTTTACTTACTTTGTTCCACTTGTCTTTCATTTGATTTCCCCGTGTACAATAAAATGCCACAGCCTCATTCCTTACCCACGGATTCCATCTCGGATCTTCAGTTGCGCCTTTGATTACGTCCTTACCATAGGAATGTTGAACCTCAGTGACATTTTATCCCACCTTTTATCAGTTACTTGTCCTGTGCCGGATCACAAATATCGACCAAAGTGTGTCTCTGTGCAAAGGGAGCCTGAAGATAATGCAAAGAAAGAAACCTCCCAAAATCGATAGCAGATACTGTAGTAACCTACAACATTTTTGGACCACAGGATCAAAGAAAATGAATGAAGCTGGGAACGAGAAGATTTACAACACGTCAAAAGACGGATTTCGTAGATTCCACGAGAGATGTTGGACAAATAAGCGTAATTCAAGGAATGGTTATAGAAGTTTATTCTATGGGCAAGTTTTTTTTTAGCGTAGAGAAAACCCGTTAAAATAGAGGAACGAAGGTTTCTAACAAGAAAATGGATTGACAAAGCATCTAAACTTGCCGGTTAAAAATACTCTCAAGAGCTTGTCCAGTGTAGAGTGCCAGTGGAGGGAGGAATGATTCAAACTACCCCGTGTCTAAGATCGCTGTGTCGTTATAGATTTTCGCAGGACAATGTAGAAAAGCAGAACACTAGTGTCGCCACTCACCCAGTGCACCGAGGCGGTAGTTGAAGGTGACGAGGAGGACTCCATGCTGCAGCAGGTAGTCGGGGCCATAGGCGTCAGTGTTGCCGGAGCCGCGCGAGTAGCCTCCGCCGTGGATCCACACCATCACCGGCAACATGTCGCTTCTACTCTTCGTCGGCAGCTGAAAGTATTCTCCTACTTACAAATACTGAAATAGCAAAGGGGCTCATTCCTTCTCATTCCCAATCACACAGCATAAACTTCGACGCCCATTTGGACATGGATGCAGGCTGAGGTAAAACAGTCATAAGCCTAGCAAGAAGATGTTTCCGTCTACCAATGCGAGCGACAAGAGCTTACCAAGAGCGAACACTAACATTATTTGCTGCAGACAGGACATGTAGATAGGACCACTGCCAAGGCAATCTGGAAAGTGAAGCCAAGCGCCAACTGTAGTTTGACTTGGGCCAATGACACGGCTCTTGGAGTTGCATCCCTCTGTATTCCATCTTTCTACTGGATCTGGTGATCAGGGAGCGAATCTACTCCCGTAATATTATTTTCTGCTGCTGTTGATAGTATCCTATACTCATTTGGCCAGAAAAACTTCTTTTCTTCCCATTTCACTTCACTGACCACTACTATATCTTCATTGAGCCTTTGCAGTCCTGTTTTTAGATTTTCTGGCTTCCCTACCACTTTCAACCTTCTGACATTCAGCGCTCCGACTAGTAGAACGTTATTCTTTCGCTGGTTATTGAATCTTTTTCTCATAGTCACCTCCGCTTTCACAATCCTCTCCCGGAGATCCGAATGGGGGACTATTCCGGAATTTTTTGGCAATGGAGACATTACCATGATATTTTTTTTATTTACAGGTCACTGTCCAGTGGATACATGTTATGTGCCTTTAATGCATTCTTCCGACTTTAGGGGCAGTTTCCCACTGGATGAACAAGAGAGTTTCCGTAACCACTGTCCGCTCATCCGCCCCCTGCCATTGGCAGAATATAGGTGACTTCTTATGCCAGAACTATTTGGCCGTCAATGCTGTTTATTAATCAAAATTCAAACCATGACGTGTTTCGAATGCGGGACTGGGGCTGTTTTGACTATTAATCAAAGAAATTACCCCTAGGCCACAGGTGCGAGGCACGGAAACTGCAAAGAACAGTTCGATGGTGGCATTTTATTCAGTACTGTGAGAACAACCAACAAGCTACCAGAAACAAATGTACTCGTACATCTCCGCTCCAGAAAGTCGGCAGCTACGTCCGTTAAAGCTGATTGTGTGAGGTTCGTAATATCGCCGTGAAACAACAGCTTAGACAGAGGATGGACACTCACAGATGGGGTAATGGCGTGTAAGACACATTTTTCTCAGTGGGGACGGTAATAGGTGCTACCTATGACTTCGCTCTATTAAATGTACTTGTAGAATTCATCATGTAATAAGCCCCACCCCACACACACACACACACAAAGAGAGAGAGAGAGAGAGAGAGATTTATTATTTATTACGAAACCGATCCGTAATTGTGTTTGTTGTGCCGGACCGAGGCTCGAAGCCGAGTTTCCCGCTTTTAGCGAGCGGTCGCTAGGATCGATCCAAACTTCCGTATGTCACGGAGTCGACAACCTTGGCGGTCCAACATTTCGTGAGTGCCGCACAGGGAGAGACGAATACTCTTTCGTCATTTTAGACCGTCGAGGCATGGATACGTCATTGATGGTAACGTTTTTGTATGTACACAGTGTCTGTATGTATGTAGGATATTGTAGTGTGAAGATATAGCCATGCCTACGTGTCTGAAGGTACAGACGTTGCTCTGACAATTACACCTGTGGCAAATATTAAGAAATCGACTCAGATTTTACAAATCCGAATGGACTATAACTGTTTGTGACAGATGAAAATTTTTGCATTCATGTCTGAAGCACAATGTAATGTGAAGATATTTACACTCGATAAACACAGACGTTGTAACCATCAGTCAAATATTATTTATGTATTACGTACAAACAACCAGATAGCTTATCAGGTTCATTGTGGGATTTAACAACATTAATGCTACACCAGCAAATTCATGCATATGTCATTTCTCACTAAAAGTCATACTGCACTCTCAATCGACGTTGGTTAAATTATTTTAGCTTTCCTTTAATTTATTTCCATTTTCCATGTTAATCTGATGTGTTATTTTACAGTCAGTGTTACATATCGTGCCAGCAACATAACATTCCTTATGCATTACATTTTGGTGATTCTTTCATTGTTTAATTAATTATATACAATGCGCAACTAACTTTTTGCTTTAGAATACATTACATAATTTTATCGTATATTAAGAACTCTATCAACTGCCCATCGCAAATTGATTTAATTTTCAATGTTTGTTAAGTTCATAATTTCATGTGTTATATTTGACAACTGACTACTTTCAGAATGCCTGGAAATCAGCATGTGTGACATTTCAGTTGTGATAAATATTGTTTTCACAGCCTAAAGCGGAATGGTTTCATTTAAAAATTTTACGAAGGTTATATATTTCTCCATCTCTCTTTGTTGGTGTTCCACAAAAGCTTCTTTTTTATATAACAGCCTTATCCCCACATCTGCACCCATTTACATATTTGACACATATGTGACACCAGTCTCCTCCTCCTCCTCCTCTTTTTGTCCATCTACACCTCACCTGTCACTCTGACCATCTCCCTTACCTATCTCGCTATCCTCTCCTTTCGCCCCCCTCTGACCATCTCCTCCTTCCTAACTCTCGCTTTCTCCTCCTGCTCCCTCTCTTAATCCATCTCTTCCCTACCACTCCTCTTCACCATATAGATCTCCTCCTGCATTCTCCCATCTCCTCCGCCAATCTCCCTATCTCCTCCTCCATCCCTGTGTTCACCCTCTCCCTATCGACCTCCGCCTCCTCCTCCCCCCTCACCAACCCCTCCTGTCACTTTTCCCTGTTCATATCCTCCTGTCTGTCTCTCTCTAGCCATATCCTTCTGCTCCCTCACCCTGCACTTCCCTCCTTCCCTCTTATGTTAACCTCGCCACAATCGAGTAATGTAGCCCCTGAACAACAGGTTGATGATGCAGGCCGATACTAGTCCCATAAAATACCTTTAATGTGAGGGAGTCTGTTTGAAAACTGTTTCTCATCCCAGACATGTAGGCTCCCCTGCAAAGCTGGTTGATTTGGCAAGCTGATATTGTTCTCTCACAACATGCCTGTCATGTACACAGCCTATCTGGCGGGGGCTGGGAAAAAGGACTACTTGCATATCTCCACTCCTACTGCAGCTCGGAGGCTATAAACGCCACAGTGACACACACACACACACACACACACACACACATATATATATATATATATATATATATATATATATATATATATATATATATATATATATATGCTCGTCGAGTAGTATACTACCCTGACTTTTGGAGACATACATAGTTTCGTTAACAATATATATTTGAAGTACAACTGTGAAAACTTGAACACAAAACTGAGGCTTACAGGTATACATTACCTTTGGAGTGTATACGTTCAGGTAAAGACAATCTTCGTCACCCAGGTATTTGTTTGCGAGGAGACTGAACTGAGGGGCCATATTTCCTTCTCTGGTAGCATCTCTGATACCGGTCCATGGATCACAGGGCTGTGGCGGCTGAAAAGTGAGAACATTTTGAGTCTTTCATAGTGTGATACTAATGCATCTGAAAATAGCATTGTAACATAAACTCTTTACAGCATATACAGTGATTTCCCCAATCCAAAGAAACATTACTAAAATAACAGCGTCAAATGTGATGAAACTTGCCGGAAGTCACCTCATAGAAGACATCAAACGCGGAAACGCAATTGCAGGTGTAGCGTATGACTTAGAACATATATTAAATACACATTAGTCGTAGAAGCAAATAACACCTATTGTTGCTTTCCAAGCGTAAGTGAAACTCACGTCACAGAGACAACTCATCCATTGATCTATGTGTAGTCTAAGGCTAACAGTCGGAACCTGCGAGCTGCAAATATTTCTCTGAAGAGCATTGATAGTACTAACGAGTGTGACTGTCATTTCCAATGCCTGGCTTCTTAAGAGATTCTGCATAAAGTACTCGATGACGTTAGCTATCAGACGGTTCCAGTTAGGCAAACTGCAGTTAGGAATGGATTACGCTCCTTTTGCACACTTCGACCAGTAATGATAACGCTCATCGGAAATCCACATGCTGCTGCCACTAAAATTTTTCGAAAACTACTTGATTGCACGTCTCAACCACGAATAGGAATAGCGAAGAAAAATTGCACTCTGAGGCTGTATAACTTACAATTTGAGGCGCAACTCACAGAAGCCACCTACGTGATGAAGTTCCTAGTGTCGTAGAATAAGCTGATCATACAAACACAGAAGGAGAAGTATGTGCCATTGCTGTCCCAATGACTTCGTACTTCACAACTTGGATGAGCAATGAGATTGGGAATGATCCACCTGACCGTATGTATGACTATTCTGTACAGCACATGCGTATGCTGCTTTCGAAGAGATATCTTAATCGGCACTTGAACTACTAAGCATAAACTGGCGTGTGATGATTGTTTAATTCTACGATCTCCCTTTTCACAGAGACGCGTGCCTTTTCCTATAACGTTAGCATGACTTTTCCGGACAGACGTATGTCACTGAAAACCACTCGCGTCTTCTCCTAGGACGTGATGTCACTTCCGGCGTTTGCGACTCAGTAGTAGAGCTGATATCTGTTTCCAGTCTATACACACATTATCTCGCTAGGAAATAAAACGTTAATGTTGAGACTTTTATTGATGAAGTGGATCAGATACTGTAACTGACGTATATTCAGCCCCTCCTGTGATTGTACTACCGCCTCTTACAACTTTAGCATCTAGGAGGAACGTATTGTAAATTTGTATGTAGGTAGTCCTTTAACTTTCCTTTATTTATTTCGTGTTCTTGTGTAAACGAAAAAATTAAATTGCAAAGAAAAATTTTGTACGTGTGTTCTGAAGCTCGTGTCTGATAGGGAACAATCATACACTCCTGGAAATTGAAATAAGAACACCGTGAATTCATTGTCCCAGGAAGGGGAAACTTTATTGACACATTCCTGGGGTCAGACACATCACATGATCACACTGACAGAACCACAGGCACATAGACATAGGCAACAGAGCATGCACAATGTCGGCACTAGTACAGTGTATATCCACCTTTCGCAGCAATGCAGGCTGCTATTCTCCCATGGAGACGATCGTAGAGATGCTGGATGTAGTCCTGTGGAACGGCTTGCCATGCCATTTCCACCTGGCGCCTCAGTTGGACCAGCGTTCGTGCTGGACGTGCAGACCGCGTGAGACGACGCTTCATCCAGTCCCAAACATGCTCAATGGGGGACAGATCCGGAGATCTTGCTGGCCAGGGTAGTTGACTTACACCTTCTAGAGCACGTTGGGTGGCACGGGATACATGCGGACGTGCATTGTCCTGTTGGAACAGCAAGTTCCCTTGCCGGTCTAGGAATGGTAGAACGATGGGTTCGATGACGGTTTGGATGTACCGTGCACTATTCAGTGTCCCCTCGACGATCACCAGTGGTGTACGGCCAGTGTAGGAGATCGCTCCCCACACCATGATGCCGGGTGTTGGCCCTGTGTGCCTCGGTCGTATGCAGTCCTGATTGTGGCGCTCACCTGCACGGCGCCAAACACGCATACGACCATCATTGGCACCAAGGCAGAAGCGACTCTCATCGCTGAAGACGACACGTCTCCATTCGTCCCTCCATTCACGCCTGTCGCGACACCACTGGAGGCGGGCTGCACGATGTTGGGGCGTGAGCGGAAGACGGCCTAACTGTGTGCGGGACCGTAGCCCAGCTTCATGGAGACGGTTGCGAATGGTCCTCGCCGATACCCCAGGAGCAACAGTGTCCCTAATTTGCTGGGAAGTGGCGGTGCGGTCCCCTACGGCACTGCGTAGGATCCTACGGTCTTGGCGTGCATCCGTGCGTCGCTGCGGTCCGGTCCCAGGTCGACGGGCACGTGCACCTTCCGCCGACCACTGGCGACAACATCGATGTACTGTGGAGACCTCACGCCCCACGTGTTGAGCAATTCGGCGGTACGTCCACCCGGCCTCCCGGATGCCCACTATACGCCCTCGCTCAAAGTCCGTCAACTGCACATACGGTTCACGTCCATGCTGTCGCGGCATGCTACCAGCGTTAAAGACTGCGATGGAGCTCCGTATGCCACGGCAAACTGGCTGACACTGACGGCGGCGGTGCACAAATGCTGCGCAGCTAGCGCCATTCGACGGCCAACACCGCGGTTCCTGGTGTGTCCGCTGTGCCGTGCGTGTGATCATTGCTTGTACAGCCCTCTCGCAGTGTCCGGAGCAAGTATGGTGGGTCTGACACACCGGTGTCAATGTGTTCTTTTTTCCATTTCCAGGAGTGTATATGAAAAAATTTGTAATAGCGGAAGTAACAGATGAAGCAGAATCCGTATAAGGCTGGACTCAAAAGTCTCAAGATTGACAGAGGTGATAAGTCTGATTATTACTGGAAAATCATTTGCATTTTGTAATGGGTCTGTAGGCCCTTACTATAAATTTGCACTCGTCACAGGTCGATAGGGCGAACAATCGATTGTGTCGTGTTGCGAGAGCGAGTGTGGAGTTGAGCGAGTGCCATGTTGCGGGTAGAGGTGTGTGGAGGCCAGTTGTTATAATGCAAGGCTTTAACGGAGAAGGGAGTCGCCATCGCCGTGGTTAGACCCCTTTGTACTAGAAATAATACCGGGAAAGTGAAGAAGTATCATTACGGAAGTGGTCAGTGACATTTTTAGTGCCGATATTTTGGTTTCGCGTCTACCGCGCCGGCATCACCTTGGACTGCAGTGTTGGATTGCAGTGTTGGACGCAGTGATGGATTAGCGTGTGATGATAATGGAAAATGAAGAAGCCTGTGCTGAGATTAGCCGTAATTAGATATGTATGACGAAGGCAGTGGCTGTCTCCTCCTTTTTGTGTTTTTGAGACGAATATAGGTTCGTGATTAGTGAAACTGTGTTGGTGTTTTTCTTGTTACCAGAAATTTCATTATTACAGTATTGAGAAGGGCGAACTGGAAAGTAACAACTTCCGTAGCAGTCAATTCCGATTGTCAGCCCCATTAGGTACACGGTCACATTAATAATAACTACTGGGCTGCTATTCGATCAGATCAGGTCGGGATAAATAAACGGAGGTGTTACAATTTGTAAGAATGATATCTTTTGTTGATAGTAACGAGTGGAAGGTGAAATCTGGAAAAGAGATATCGAAGTGTTATGCAGACACTCTTGCTCGGTACTCGGCTTTGCATGAACGGACGGACGCGACCGCGGAGTCAGTCGGTCAAAAAATTAATGATTTTGATTAATGCAGAGTGATGGAAAGTTGTGGAACTTACGGATATCACGGAGGCAATGTATGAAAACGGACCACGCAGTAATTACATAAAAAGACGGGCAGATTCAGAAGTTTCTAGAACACTATTGCATAGTTATTGTTCCAGCAACTCACCGAAATTCGATGCAGAAGAGTATTGTGGAAGAACTTAATAAGTCTGAAGATATAAGGCAAATAAAAGCCAATAATTTCAAGAGAGAAGGCTTTCTTTCAGGATCCAAAGTATAACATGCCGGGAGGTAGACGCTGGTAATACAATGAGCAGTCTAGTACCAAAAGAAATCACATCAAGAGGACACAAACGCAGCATGATATCTTCTGGGACTATGCTGAACCATTTTTATGTTATTCAGGACACAACAGAGACTGCGGAGCTCGCCCGCTCTAAGGACTGTGTTAAGAGTGGAGACACATTTGTTGTTTTCATGTATAAAACTGAAGAATATTTCAATAGTTGGACTGATGAGTGTAAGGGCAAAACCTAAGTCATTTTGCGTGAAAATTAATAAACAGATGTCCTTCCATTAAAACATGTAGTAGCCAGTCGTCCATTGTTAAACTTATGATTGTCTCTACGTTTAAGCAACCCGGCATATACCAGTCCCGCATCCTGCTCCAAAACAGTTTGAAGTTTTAGTGATTATTCTGTCAAAAGGCGACGCGTCGGAGCAGCAGGGGAAATTTATTTACCTTTTGGTAATTAATTTTCATATTGACAAGATAGCATCTGTCATCTTTCAATGGCCAGCGATCTCCAAAACAGAAGCAACGCGACGGCGCAAAGATCATTCATCACTGCCAGCACGACACAGGGTGAGACACTTGGAAGCTCCAGCAATTTCTACGCAACCATTATCTTCACTTCGCAACGTGTGAAAACAGAATTCTTAACAAATAACAAGCAAACGTTAACAGATATTTAGGAACAGTATTCCTTAAGAAAAGTACTGAACAGAAGTTTATCGCATACCATTATATTGCAGCACACAGCACTTTCGCAGTTACAATTTCCTGCCACATGATATAAACACAACTGCGTGAGACAGGTATCACTGTTGTCAGTTAGTGTGAACTTTTTAGCGGTGCTCTACAAAATACATTCGGTGGTTGTAAAAGTATACGATCGACGATAATATTGTGAGCTACAATGAGAACAAAGAGAGGACATAACGAGATATATAAAAAAATATAAACGTTATCCTCCAGGAACCAGAAATGTCTTTGTCATTCATTGCATTAAGTACCATTCTATGTTACGACTACGTAACTTCCACGAAGGTTCTCACTTTCGTACACAATCATTATTTCAGTATTCTGTCATTAATTCTACTGTGAAAATCTTACAAAAAAACTGAAGGCTGGTGCATGTGATTAGTGTACATCCATCCACTTTTTGCGTTCCCTTAACTGCGTCAGATTACAAGTACGTCTGAACACACACTGCACCCAACACTTCCAACGATGGGCCTCCTCAGCCGACAATCCATGCATGTGCCAATGTTAACGCCACGATATCGACAACTACACCAGATGTTTTGTTTGTGGGACACTCAAATGCGCTGTCATCAGGACCCGTACGATGTCCCAATTTTTACACAGTCCAAGTTTTACACAATCCAATGTAGCCACTATGACGAATGATGATGTTGATGAAAACACAAACATCCAGTCCACGGGCAATGGATATCCCAAACCGGCCGGGAATCGAACCCGTGACCCTGAGACCCAAAGACGGCAACGGTAGGCACTAGATCACGAGCTACGGACGGTAACTCCGCGGAAATGGGCAGGTGACCAAAGGCCCTGAACATTGGCACAGTGGCGGAGCGATGCACGATCTTGTGAACCCCGATACCTTCTTCATCCTGCCGATGGACGGGCGTGAATCCGTCGACATCAAGGGGAACAGCTCGTTGACACCTGTACTGCGGGTCGGAGAGAAGCTGGCGGTGGCTCTATTACATTCACGTTGGCATCTATGGGTCCAGTGGACCTCTTGCAAGGCTCCATGATGGGCAAGGAGCATTGTCCACTCGTACACCCCTTCATGACGATCACGTTTCCCGACAGCAATGGTATTCCCTTAACAAGAAAATTCGCCATGTCACACGTCCAGAAGTGTGATGGAGTGGTTCGAAGAAGATAGTGGCGAGTTTCAATCGATGTGTTGGCCCCCAAGTCGCCAGATCTGAACCCGATCGAACAAATCTGGTATATGATTGAACGTTGCGCCAGAGCTCATCGCACCCGTCCTAGAAATTTATGGGAATTAGGTGATTTGCGTGTGGAGATGTGGTGCCTACTCCCTCCAGCGACCTACCAAGGCTTCATTTCTTCCATGCCACGACACGTCGCCGCTGTTATCCGTGTAAAAGGTGGCTATAACGGCTGTTAGGTAGGTGATCATAATGTTCTGGCTGATCATAAACCTGACATCGCAGTCGTTTCCATTGGCAAGGGCGAACATGTCCAGTGCAGAGTAATGGATGCAAAAGAATGTAACTAGATTTTCAATTAATAGGGCAGCTTCAAAGACATTTACCTCAAAACATCTTGTCATAATCGCGGCTATTTACGTGTTAATATCAGACCTCATGTCATGTAATATAATGCATTGTGTCAAATACAGTAACACCATAGATGATGTCCTGTTGTCTAACATGTCAACCAACATAGCATATGTCATGTGCAGTAAGATGCAACGTGTCATTAAAGTTTAGGAAGCATGCATCTCCACTCTGAGATACTTTCTTAGATAAATACACCTCCACTCTCGGATGCTTGCTAATGTAGATGCATCCCACTCTAGAAACACCTAAATTTGTGTCTACTTGTTCTTATACTCCCCACCATACATAGACAGTGGTACACAGACAGTGGGTGCGTTTGGGGAAGTAATGGTTCCTTGGGGGAAAAAGTCAACCCCCCCCACCCTACACACAGATATCGAAAAATTATTTTAGCGTCTCCCCGGGAACGAATCAATCCCCAGAAATTTTATCCCCCCAGAAAAGCTTTTTTAGCAACTACATGTAAGATCTTCGGCACAATGATATACTCGTATATTGTTTGCTATAGTTGAAGAAGCTTCCGGATTTTAGACACAGGAGCATTTATCCTACAAACAACACGCAGGTATGCGAACACCCTGCAGCTAATAAAGCTCACTGCATTGGGTAAATAGGGTTAACTCGCAAAAACGGGCGTAGGTGTCAAGATGTTTTGATTTAAATATCTACGAAGCTTCCAGATAAGTCGAAAAGCTATTTCTCTCTGGCCAGGGCAAATTTGCGTTTTCTAGTATGACAGGAGCATTTTCATTCTGGTTCCCAAATGTAAATCTACCATGATGCTGACACTACACCGTCACAGTTTGGCAACCGATGTAAATTTTTGTTGACGCGGATGACGATTTATCTGATATAGGTTCTTTTTTTGTCTTTCGAGTCATGCTGCCCTTCGTTCCTTTACGGATACGTGGCTGGTATGGTTGAACCTGTCTTCTCATGGCACACAAGCCTCCGCACCATGTCTAGGTCGCCTGTGGTAAGTTTTTAGTTTTATCTTGGATTTGTTAAATTTTCTCATATTTTCTATACTTTTTATTTTATTTTGTTTTGTTTTTTAATTTTGTTTTTTTATTTTTTATTTTATTGTTACAGACATTTTATTCATATATGCATGAGACTGTATACGTAAATACTGTGAGAAATAATTACAACCATTTAATACAGTGCACAAAACAACAGCAAAGATGAATATGATACCGAACGAAATATTAAATACAGTGTGAAGTTTGTGTTAATAATGTATGTAAGTAGTTCATATTACGTAAGATACGACCATATTACACTCATAAACTTAGGATGCGAACAAGAATGTAGAATGTTTGCACAAATAAATACGAGGTCACAAGATTCATGTGAATTAGTAGCTCTGAAACTTAAGAAACTGCGCGAATCTCTCTGTGCCCACATACTGCTGTTAAAAAAGTTTACTTGTCAAATGGTGTCTCGAGGGCAAAAGGCTTTCGCCTGATTTAACAGCCGCACTAGATTGTGGATTATTGTGCTTCTTAAAAGTTGTAGTCGAGTAACCCATGTGCCGAACCACACGTTGAAATAGTACGAAATAATACACGGACGAAGATACAATCGGCCATTATAAAATGTGAAAGTATCTATAGAATGCATCCTGAACTGCGGGCAACAATGCGCCGGGGTACGCCGGCTCTTCGACATCCAATTATTTGGCGACCAGCAGGAAGAAGCATCCTAAGACACAAAGAAGAACCAACTGACAGTTGAATAACTTGACTAATTGACAATCCACTTCAGCATTTAATTAGTTGAGGATTTAACCCGTTGACTAATTAACTGCTGGACCAAAATATTCCCAACTTATTGGAGCCCTACGGATCTGTGGGTATATCTCACTTACCTATCAGCTCAGCGAACATAGCGTTTCAAAATATTCGAAAATTTCTCGAATGATCTTGTAAATGAAATGTTGTACTGAACCAAATGAAGAAAGAAGCTTGCTGTGTAAAGAATCGTGTATTGCATGAACGGTAAACGATTCGCGCAACAAATAATAATCTACTGAATCTTGTTATTATATCTTATCTTAAAATTCTTTTTTTAATTTATTAATACGTTTTTGGCATCACCCACACAGCCAGCCTCGGACCATAAAAAACAACAGTCATATAAACTGAACATAAGTAAGCGATCTAAATAAATTAACATATTTAATATATTATAAAGTAATAAAAATTCTGTATTTCTATATTCTTATTTTATCGTCTGTTATAAAATCGTATAGAAGCTTATACCCTATGTCTTCTGTGGCTAAACTGGATTTAATGTTTGTAGGCAAGGAATTTACGAAAGTCACCGGAAGCTGTAATAGTTTCATAGTTTCTTGAAACCTTGTGTGGCAGCCGAAGAAAATGTGGTTAGCAACTTTCTCACTGCAGCATTCACACTAAGAAGATGCGACCACGTTGAGGCGGTAGAGATATTGCCAGAATCTCCCGTGCCATTTTTATATAAAGTTTCTGTTGTATCTGCAGTTGTGGTAACAAGTGTGTGATGGAAGATTAGGTACCACTGCGGCATAGTGTCGCTCTTTAATTTCTTATGACCGTTGGAGGATTTCATACCACCGGGACCTGATTACAGCGCTTATTTTATCAAGAATATCGTCGGGTGGCATTTTAGCACATCTCATTGAAGCAGTGCATACAGCTTCCATGGCCAAAGAATCTTCTTTTCCATTTCACTCTACTCCGCTGTTTTGTTTCACCCATAACATGCCGCACGTGTGATTTAAGCGAGAAAGCTCCGGCACTGCTTATATAAGCTGATACACGCGTACTAGATAATTTTTGGTGTTGTTGACGTCTTAGGATTTCAGCGGCGTCAGTGATGAGCACGAGTCTGATTAAGTGTACTGTTTCTTCTTGCATTTCTCTTGCGTATTTAAATCCCTATAAAATCGCTATGACTTTCGCAAGTGATTACAGACTTCAACTACCGGGAGCTTGAATTTGCCTCTTCGATTAGTCTTGCCGTCTATGAATGCACTTCCTGCCCCGTTATTTTGTTTCGAACTAGCTGTGTGATTTGTTTTTACTCATCCGTTCCAAAGTCGTACACAGATACGATAGAGAAGTGTTGGGCCTGTATGACGAAGAGCGTTCATGCGCCTTCCTCATTCAACATGTTTCTGGGATATAGATCAGGTTGGTCCATATTCTGTTTAAGATGTTCAACAGATGAATTGATGTCTTTTCCGGAATATGTTGAATCGTAGAATAATGAAAGTTATCCGGTCCAGGGGCCGTATTCTTGCTGGTGCTCCAGTGAATTCCCACAGGCAGAAATTTCCGTTTAAGGGGAATTTCATCTGATTGTCTACCATTAGATCGTTGTTTTCCTGCTCAGCAGCGTGTGGGGTCTAGATCCATTTATTGTTTTCTAAAAGATTTTTAGATATTTCCCGACTTTTCGCGTTGCTGTATTAATTCGTCATATCTTCTTAATCTTATTCCAAACAATAGCCACGGAGCATCAAGTAGATAGGGTAGTGCATAAATTCCGCCCGCTTTCCCTCTTTGTTATTGTATAGTCACTTTGACCTTGCTTGGATCCGATTAAAATCACGAAAATTTTCTTCCGTGACGCTTGTCGCTTGAATGCTTTGAGTGCTTCTCTCCTCTTCTTAGCTGCCCTCTCACATTCTTTGTCCCATCAGACCTAGCAGCAACATAGAAGGCGTGTTTCGTGGGACTGAGGCCTTAGCTTCCCCTCCAGTAAGATGTACTTGGTCTGCATAGCCCACTCTCACATCCCCACTTTCTTTGAAGTCGTTCAGCTTTTTCATCAGCACTTCTCCATATTCTGTCCGATTTGCTCTTCTTGCACGCCACTTACACTGCGGAAAGATCTTTATTCCTGTACTGAGGTTATTCTCACAGTATATCAGTATCGGTAGGTGGTCAGATCCGAGTGGTTCTTGTAATACGTCCCGACTGACTTTAGCGCAAAATTAGCCGATGCGGAACTGATGTCTACAACAATCTTTTGTTGATTAAGTCAGTTGATTCTCGTCGATGTCCCGTCGGTGAGTACCTCTTCTGGAATTTCCCTTCCCACTCTGTCTTCATCATCTAAGTCCCAAATGAGACACTGGGTGTTCTTGTCCCCTACAATTGCCTTTAGATGGTCGACAGTATTCATATTTTTCTTGTATGTTCCCTGTTTACATGCTTGTTAGAAGCCCTAATAAATCGCTAAGTGATTCACATGGCCACCTCTCGTTCGCAGAGTGACCCCACATGCCTCTACTGGAACGTTTTGAAGATTTAGTTTTATGAACGAAAATTCCATAACTTTTCTTATGAGGTATTTTATCCATGTTGAATCTTGTGAACCTTGCGGCCGTTAGTTGGTGAATGACTTAACCAGCCACAAATACTTTTTAAATGCTTTATTTTAGTGCCATTAGCTGTTTCGGGCTGGCTAATACTTTTAATTAGACAGATGTTTTGACCAACAGCATATCATCTGCTCCCACACTGCAAAAGAATATTTGAGTATTTAGTGCCACTTTGTAAGTTGTTTCATTAATAAAAATACGCTGAAGTCCTTGATTTGTTTACATGTGACGCAAAACATAGTGTTCACTTATGCAAGTTAAAGCTGATGGTGACAACGAAACAAATTGCTATCTGCTGGAACTTAGTACGTGAACACAACTAGTCGGTATCATATATAAATTAGACAAGCACTTCAGTGAATTTTTGTTAATGAAACAACTTACAAACTGGCACTAAATACTCAAACATTCTTGAGCAGTGTGGGAGCAGACGACATCCTTTTGGTCAAAAATAAAAGTACTAAAATTTTGTTCACCACTATCATCAGCTGTGTAGTACGTTTTAAGATCAGAAATAATCAGGCGTCAGTTGTAGAAAGCTTTAATTAAATTAATTTCCCGACTAGCGTCGCCAAATTTATGTTCCATCCTCAGAATATAATGCAATTAAGCTTGCTTAGGAAAGCAATCGACGAGATTACTCCGGAAAATAAATTCCTACAAAAAATGGGAGCAGAGTAAGAATTTAGTGTTTTCCAGGATTGGACCACCGTTAACAGTAAATTAACAATAAGTGTACAGTAATGAACAGATTATAAAACGTATGTCCATAAACTTTTAGGTAGGACTGTCAAGCAGTTAAAAAGTAACGTAAAAAATGCTAAGATATGGTGACCATAAAAACATCGCATCATAAGTAAGATATTACAAAACCATGACGATTAGCGTCAACAGACTGACTACAAAAGATTTCACTTGTATAAGAAGCAACGGGCGCCAGTGTGCCTAAAAGCTTACGAAGACTAAGCACAGTGAGGGCGCTTCTGTCTATAACGTTAAGTCAAACGAAACTGAACAATTTTAAGGAAATGAAACAACTTTAACACATTATTCTCATGCGCTAATCAGGCGCGTCTTTGCACCGCTACGGCACACCGACGTGAATGCTTTTCAAGCACAACATTCGCTTTCTCGGCGCCTGTCGCCGTTATGCCTAAATGCTCACTGCTCCGCTCTCGTGACAGAAATCTAAAGTGCGGCTGCAACAGTAGAAAACTTTGAGTACATCTACAGAAGTGCCACTAGACTCCCCTTCGGCAGCAAACAAGACTTAGTACTCTGACGCACCTTTGGCTGAACGACTCACAACGCTGTTCCTTACTCAGTGATCGCGACTGATTGCCATAATCGCCACGGGAGAGGATGGAGCTAGTTGCTGCTGCCGGCCGTGTCTGCTGTAAATACGATGCTCTATTGCTTCGGTGGATGACGCTGTTGGACACGTGCTTCGATCCCCACTTTGTTGATTAACTGTAACTTTCTAAAGGCACCAGAGCCTCATGGAATACAGGAGAAAAATAAACTGCAGATGAAAATTCGTACCTGAAACAATCATCCACCAAGGCAAAAGAGGATTGTATTCATAGGAGACAACACCTGTCTACGCAGAAGCTAGCTCCATCTCCTCCACTAGCGATCTTGGCAATCAGTCACCGTCACTGAGTCCGCCCCTGATACCTGAGTGGTCAGCGCGACGGAATGTCATACTGACGCCCAGGGTTCAATTCCCGGCTGGGTCGGAGACTTTCTTCGCTCAGGGACTGGGTGTTGTATTGTCCTCATCATCATCATCATTTCATCCCCATCGACAAGCAAGTCGCCGAAGTGGCGTCAACTCGAAAGACTTGCACCAGGTGAACAGTCTACCAGCCGGCCGCTGTGGCCGAGCCGTTCTACGCGCTTCAGTCTGGAACCACGCTGCTGCTATGGTCGCAGGTTCGAATCCTACCTCGGGCATGGATGTGTATGATGTCCTTAGGTTAGTTAGGTTTAAGTAGTTCTAAGTCAGGGGACTGATGACCTCAGATGTTAACTTCCACAGTGTTTAGAGCCATTTGAATGGTCTATCCGACGGGAGGCCCTAGCCACACGGCATTTCCATTTTACCGTCACTGAACTACGAAAAACATAGTGCGACGTTCCCCCCAAGGTCCGTCAGCGTACAAAGTCACGTATGCTGCCGAAGGTATGGTCTAGCGGTGGGCGCCATTGCCTCCAATTTCGATGCTCTGTAGCGTCGTTGGGTGATGTTTTCAGACACGGTTTCCTATCCTCAGTATCCTACTCTTGACACACTCTGCATCCACTAGAAGTCTGTCAGTATTGTTTCGAAACAAACCGTACGTAGTATCCTGTGTTGAATTTGAATCTGTCAAACAGGGCACAATACAGGGTGATTCAAAAAGAATACCACAACTTTAAAAATGTGTATTTAATGAAAGAAACATAATATAACCTTCTGTTATACATCATTACAAAGAGTATTTAAAAAGGTTTTTTTTCACTCAAAAACAAGTTCAGAGATGTTCAATATGGCCCCCTCCAGACACTCGAGCAATATCAACCCGATACTCCAACTCGTTCCACACTCTCTGTAGCATATCAGGCGTAACAGTTTGGATAGCTGCTGTTATTTCTCGTTTCAAATCATCAATGGTGGCTGGGAGAGGTGGCCGAAACACCATATCCTTAACATACCCCCATAAGAAAAAATCGCAGGGGTAAGATCAGGGCTTCTTGGAGGCCAGTGATGAAGTGCTCTGTCACGGGCTGCCTGGCGGCCGATCCATCGCCTCGGATAGTTGACGTTCAGGTAGTTACGGACAGATAAGTGCCAATGTGGTGGCGCTCCATCCTGCTGAAATATGAATTGTTGTGCTTCGTGTTCGAGCTGAGGGAACAGCCAATTCTCTAACATCTCCAGATACTGTAGTCCAGTTACAGTAGCACCTTCGAAGAAAAAGGGACCAAAAACTTTATTGGCTGAAATGGCACAGAAAACGTTTGCCTTAGGCGAGTCACGTTCATACTGAGTTGTTTCCCGCGGATTCTCAGTGCCCCATATACAGACATTGTGACGGTTGACTTTCCCGTTAGTGTGGAAAATTGCTTCATCACTAAACACAATCTTTGAAACGAAAGATTCATCTGTTTCCATTTGAGCAAGGATAAAATCACAGAAATCGATTCTTTTAATCTTATCAGCTGCAGACAGTGCTTGAACCAATTTCAGACGATAAGGTTTCATAACTAACCTTTTTCGTAGGACTCTCCATACAGTTGATTGTGGAATTTGCAGCTCTCTGCTAGCTCTGCGAGTCGATTTTCCTGGGCTGCGAACAAATGCTTGCTGGATGCGTGCTACATTTTCATCACTCGTTCTCGGCCATCCAGAACTTTTCCCTTTGCACAAACACCCATTCTCTGTAAACTGTTTATACCAACGTTTAATACACCACCTATCAGGAGGTTTAACACCATACTTCGTTCGAAATGCACGCTGAACAACTGTCGTCGATTCACTTCTGCCGTACTCAATAACACAAAAAGCTTTCTGTTGAGCGGTCGCCATCTTAGCATCAACTGACGCTGACGCCTAGTCAACAGCGCCTCAAGGGAACAAATGTACAACTAAATGAAACTTTATAGCTCCCTTAATTCGCCGACAGATAGTGCTTAGCTCTGCCTTTTGTCGTTGCAGAGTTTTAAATTCCTAAAGTTGTGGTATTCTTTTTGAATCACCCTGTACTTTGAAACAATTTTGGTCAGGATGGTTTTAGTTGGGACAAAGTAGTGCGCTGATGCGCCAAGTGTGACAGTGCGTTGAAGACTCATCTATTTTTCAAACACAATTGAAATTTGTGAAGCAATCTAGCTAGTCCAGTTCTGCGGCTGAAGATAGTATTAGGACCGTTTTAATACTCCGAGTTGCAGCATTTTTGTACTGAAGAGTTACGTTACAGTAAAACCTCTATTTACGGTTCCATCTCGATATTTTTTTTATGTCGACGGTAAAGGAATTCGATGAAGTACATTGCCCTCAGATAATTAAAATATCGAATATATTAATAAAAGGATCACATTCATCTGTCTTTACATCCGCATCCATTGTCGTAGTTGCACCTCTCCGGTGCTGGGTCAGAACCGAAGGTTCCCATCACATCCACCTATCCTTTGTCTAATTTTTCTTATGTACGATTTAACTGCGGGTAACCTGTTCCCTTTTATACATTTCCAATAAGTATGGCTGACTGAACAGTGGTGAGTTGCGGAACACGGAAACTTTGCGTCACTCCGACTACACATTTGAAGGTTTTGAACCTTTTGAACCTTTCAACTAGACTGAGGACTACATGACAGACGCCACCAGAGGAAGCAATAAATAAACAAATAAGCGTAAAGGTATTTTGAATAGTGCCACACACAATCATTCGTGTCTCACTGGAGCTTGTAGCTCACAATGAAGATTGTTATTGCCTGAATGCTACTGGAGATCGAGAAAATAAGAAATGTAGTTAGTGAGAATTATATTTCTTTAACAATTGTGTCTTTCACACAAGCACTGTGTTCACAAACAGCCCATTGCGCATAAAAATGTACATATAGGTCTAAGCTAAAGAAGTCCAATATCAATCGTTCTGAACACATCAAGGGACGTCACATGCTTCAGAGCCTTCGTTAACTACCGAGCGAGGTGGCGCAGTGGTTAGACACTGGACTCGCATTCGGGAGGACGACGGTTCAATCCCGCGTCCGGCCATCCTGATTTAGGTATTCCGTGATTTCCCTAAATCGCTCCAGGCAAACGCCGGGATGGTTCCTTTCAAAGGGCACGGCCGACTTCCTTCCCCGTCCTTCCCTAATTCGATGAGACCGATGACCTCGCTGTCTGGTCTCCTTCCCCAAACCAACCAACCAACCAACCTTCGTTAACTATAGAACGAGGCCCACGAGAAAGACAGGCCGCGGCGCGTGCGTCACGAAGGTATTCTTGAACTCGCTCACTCCCTCAGCTCTGCAGACAAAATGCGTTCCTAAACCTTTTAACTCGCAGCTGGGCGTGTAAGTACTAACGAGACTTGCATCTTCCACTGGAATCTGCTATTAGGAAGTCTTACTGATTAACAGTACTACAGCAAAATTTAAGGTCAATTCTCGATATAAATAGTATAACGGCTTGTTTATAGCATTTAGTCTCTTCTGATTAACAGTACCCATTACATGCTGGAAGTGGTGCCTTATGCCACTGATAATCATTTTAGCATTATTTTATTTTATTGTATGCCGTAACAAATTACAAATAGGTCCATTTACTTCCCATCATTATAGGACTAATAACAGTAAGATTCCATAATAGCGGATTCCTGTACAAGATTCAGCTTTCGTTTGTACGGTCACGCCTAGTTACGAGTTAACAGGTGTAGAAACGTAGTTTGTCTGCTGATTTGAGCGAGCGAGCGAGCGCAGGACTACCTTCGTGACGTAGGCGCCGCGGCCTGTCTTTCTCGTAGGCCTCGCTATAGAGTGTCTGACGTTCCATTGTGTGACCGCCATTTCAACCAGCTTCGCACCGACACATCAAGTTACATAATCATAATGTGTACCGAAATGCGAATATATTTCTTATTTTTCTGCTCAGTAATAACTGTTTTTATAATATACTCATTTACTAAAACTTCCTGTTGTATAACGTTTCATGTAAGTAAAACTTAAGGAAGAACGTCGATCCGCAGTAGCATGAGCGTGAATGACAGAGTAGGTGGAACAAGGTAGCCAAACAATCGAAGTGCCATTTAGCACACAATGAGAAAACGCAGTCATCACAACGATAGCAGCACGAAGGAGCCGACATATCTCTAGAACGTAAATGAAAACTAGCCGTCTGAAGTCACGAACCATCGTCATTCATTCCGTGTACTATTCCATTTCTAGTGACGACAGACAAGGGCCTCGATTTTTCAGAGTTGTGACGAATCAAACAAATATTTAAGAGATAAGGCTGCTGCTTCTCGTACGCAAACTGCAACTTCCTGTATCGTTAATGTAATGAAAGTGTAACAGACGATTATTTTCACTTTGATACAGGGTATTTCGATCACTGCGGAAATGGAAGTAGTTTTGGAGTTGCCAGATAGTAGCGCATGTGTGAAACCGGTAAAAATTTTTATTTTGTAATTAACAAGTGGGGCCCAAGCCGAATTTATTTTTTATTCTTTTCAAACTGAAGGTCGGAGTCTAGAATTTCTAGCTATGGAAACACAAATACGGCTCATGTGATTATTCCATCGTAATAAACAGAGGAATAAATGTCCATAGAGACATGAAATTATATTTACAATTCTTGGCATTTAGTAGGGTTTTCACGTTTTTGCCGTTCCTTTTCCTGTCTTATCCCTGAAATATTGACCCTTTCTCCTGGGATACCATTTCCCTGGAGGCATGATCAGTATTCAGGGATATGAGAGGAACGAGCATTCAAGGCAAAAGCGTCCAGTGAACATGGGTTAAGAAATGCATACTTTAAGACCTACAAGCATTACATCTTCGATACTGTGGAATAAACCTCTTCTACTGGAAGCTTTCTACCTTCCACATTTGGGCCGAAACAAGAGAAAATTGTGTAGTAATAACGAGCTCTAATATTGGTACCTTAAGACCCACGAGAACTCTTTCAGTACAAAAATGTGTCTCATAGTAGCGAGGGTGAGCGTGTGCTCATAGCCCTTAAAGCACGGATTTTAGAGGCCATGATTACTAGATATTTTTTATTTCACAATAGCGAAGATGAGCAGGTGCTCAAATCTCTTAAGGTAGGCATTTTAGAGCCAATGTTTGTTACACATGTTTTGTTTAGAATGAATGTTCCCGTCACATCCCAAAAAACTGACAGTCCTCCTGGGACACCCTGTATACGGGGTGCCCTACCTGTCTTTGACAGCACATATGTTTCCAAAATGAAACAAAATGTGAAAAATACAGTTATCCGGGCATGCACCTATGTCAGGGATTCACAAAAGGGGCAGGAATGCACACTCCCTACTAGCAAACAAACATCACATTCAACACAAAGGTACCTTTTTGTTTTTTTAAGGGCACATGTATGTTTTCTCTACTGAAATGAAAACTACAGGTACAGTTAGTGAACTCAAATGTGGTTTCACTGCTGTAAACCGTATACTTTCTGGAATACATAGACTTTAAGTAATGGAAACGGTGCCACAGTTTCTGCCACAATGCTGTAATGCCGTAATGTTGGCTGCCTGCAATGTCATAAAGCCGGCTTAGGCAACCCTTGCTTTGCGTATTACCGCGGGAACTATGGCGCCGTTGACATCCTTCAAAGTCTAGATATTTCAGAGGGTGTGAGGATCAGAACAGTGGAAAAAAGTCTACCATCACTAACTGCAGCTCTAGTTTTCATTTCCGTAGAAAAACATGCATAAGCCATTAAAATAACGTAATTTTCTGTTTAAAGTGATGTTTGTTTATATTTATGGATTGTGTACTCCTGTCTGTTGCGTGAGCCCCTGACATTTTCTTTCGCGTCGGAAATTTTTAAGGTGTCAGTGTTAGGTGGAACACCCTTTTTGTAAAATATACATATACACAAATGTGTCAATATAATGTGCGATCCTCTGTTTGTGGTTCTGGGTGTGTGATTCTATGATCTCACGTTTCCATATTCCCGTACTGCCATGCTGCCCTCGTGCTTTGCTGCTGTGTTGCCATGTTTCTGTGCTTCTCTGTTCCCATGTTCTCAAGTTGCTGTGTTTCCTTGTTTCAGTGTTGCTGTCTCGCCATGTTGCTGTGTTTCCGCGTTATTGTGTTGCCATGTTGCTGTGGGTTAGCCACTGTAAACTGCAGGATTCGAATCGCAATACTGCCAACCTGATAAATTTCCGTTATCTCGCGTACCTTTAAAGTAGCTCTAAAAAGCAATACACAACAATGCCTCAGTATTTCAAAGATTTGTAGGCAATTTACAGTTGCCTCTGCAACAGCCATTAAATACGTAAACTACTATTGCCCTACTCGACCTGGTTATTAAATCAAGAGTTCCCATGATCACAGCAGTACAACTATCAAATTACGACCACTGACAGCCACTCTGTAATTTTCAATACCATCGTTATACGCAGACACATCCAGCTAGGCAGCCGAAGTTGACCAATCAAACTGTTCCTGAGAAAGGACGCAGCAGCATCACTAGTGAGATTCATAGACTTAGACGGCAACCACTCGCAAAATACAGCAGACTTTTTTATACTCTCAGGTGGGATCACTGACAGAAGACAAAAGTGCTGATTTACAGGTAGGCTCTTAGAGGAACTATCGATAAGATTCAGCAAGAAAGAACCATGATGTGGTTTCGGCAGTCACCTGCGGACGGAGCTCAACAGTTGATTACGAAACTGAACGTAAGAGTTGTCACCACAGCTACGATTTCAGTAGTCGTTCTCACTCAGGGTGCAACAGGCTAGCTAGGATTTAACTTTATTGCATCATAACTAAAGGACTGCTAGTCAACCTGACGTCACAGTCGCTTTCTCAGAGATTCAGTTACTGCGACCGTGGTCGAAGCTTTTTCTGCATTTATATTTTCATGGTAGATCAATTACAGTAGCCGAATCCTGATCTTGCGACCCAAGAATCCTCATCCTTTTGTAATCATACATTTGCAAGTGGTAGTAAAATACGCCTTTCGAAAATAATATACTGCTGCCACGAACTGTCCGTTCAATAGTCTCACCATATGTGGCGAATTGCTGCTCCCTCCTCGCGACTTTGTTTTCTTGCTAAGTTTGGCGATTTCGTAAAAAAGTAAAAAAAAAATGAAATGAAACAAATAAACAGTTTTGAAAATAAAAATAGGGAATCCTGATCTCATTGAACGACTTCGTACCCCTATTCCACGTTCCGTACGCTTTCCTTGCTTCCTGGAGAGGGAATGGGACATAGTGGCCAGGTCTCGGGTTGCAACCCCTGCCCACTTGGCCCCCACCCCTCCATTTGGGTGCCCGGAAGGTACCATTATAACAGAATTTTAAAAAGCTGGTAGCGTCTTTGATTCGTAATCAAAACGTCCTTGGTCCAGGGTTCGATCTCAGTCATTCCTTAAATTTTGAATAAAAATCAGCAACGGTGGCAAGTTACCCTCATTCTACCAAAGGCTTTGTCATGGAAAGCGGAGGACTGAACAGAGTTTCAGGACGCTATCTTGCTTTTGGGGTGGGAAACTGACCCTAAGACACGGAAGAATCAGCAATGATCAACGGTTGTAGATGGAAATGGCAACAACCGTATTAAAGACACTTAATATCCACAGGCATGCGGCTTGTAATCGATAAAGTGTCATGTCTCTCCATTGGAAAAAGATTCCGGACTAGGGCCCCATCTGGAACTCCGAGAGGGCCTGACAAAGGGGGGATGACCATGAGAACAAAATAATCAACGAAAGAATCGTGTTCTACGAGATGGGGCGTGGACTTTCATAAGTCTGAACTGGTACAGTAGCAAGGAAATCTAAAAATGGAAATGCTAATGATTAATCGACATGCAATGGGCGTGGCCGGAGTGGCCGAGCGGTTAAAGGCGCTACAGTCTGGAACCGCACGACCACTACGGTCGCAGGTTCGAATCCTGCCTCGGGCATGGATGTGTGTGATGTCCTTAGGTTAGTTAGGTTTAAGTAGTTCTAAGTTCTAGGGGACTTATGACCACAGCAGTTGAGTCCCACAGTGCTCAGAGCCATTTTGCAATGGGCGTCAGTCAAGTGAAATGGTCTGAAGAGTATAACGTAATATTAACAGCTGCAGAAAAATATAAAACGGGAATATGCTTCGTTATGAATAGGAAGGTACGACATAGAGTGAGTTCAGTGCTAGAATTGGTCATAGGAGAATGAGCACCAAACCAACACTGAGAACGATGTTTCATGTATACATGCCAATGTCACAAGCTGCAGATGAAGAGATAGAGAAAGTATCTGAGAATACTGTATGGGTAATTCTGCACATAAAGATAGATGAAAATCTAGTACTTTAAGCGATTGTAGCGAAAGGAGTAGAATATAGGGATACGGGAGAGTATGGGTTTCGTAGTTGGAATGATAGAGGAGAAAGACTAATTCAGGTCTGCAATAAATTTCAGATGCTAATAGCGAATACTTCGTTCATGAATCAGAGGTGGAGGTATTCTTGGAAAAGGCTGGGACATACTGGAAGATTTCTGTTAGATTAAATCATGGGCAGGTAGAGATTCCGAAATCAAACATTGAATTCTGATCAATTGAAGATATAAAATCTGATTGGATTGCAAGGCATACCGAGTAACAGATACAGACTCAGACCATAACTTAGTAATAATGGAGAGCAGGCTAAGGCACTAGTCAGGAAGAATCAATAAGCAGAGAAGTGGAATGCGGAAATACTACGGAGTGAGGAGACACACTTGAAGTTCTCTGAGGCTGTAGATAGTGCGGTAATGAATACCGCAGTTGACAGTTCAGTAGATGCGGAATGGACATCTCTAAAAAGGGCAATAAAGGAAGTTGGAAAGAGAAGTATAAGTATCGTACAAAGACAGTAACTGGGCAGGAACCAAGGACAACCAAAGAAATACTTCAGTTGGTGGACTAAAGAAGGAAATATAAAAATATTCTGAGCAATTCAGGAATAAAGAAATACAAGTTGCTTAGGATTTATAAATACGAGTTGCTTAGGATTTAAAGAAAGACCAAGTAAGGACAAGCTAAGGTGTAATGGCTACATGAAAAATCTGAAGAAATTGAAAGAGACATTATTGTTGGAAGGAAAAACATCATCCACACAATTCCCATGATTTCAAGAGCCGACAAGTGCGAGACCTATCAGCTTAACAGCAGATGCATCCAATTTGCTAACTAGAATAATACACAGAAAAATAGAAAATAAAATTGACGATGTGTTAGACGACGATAGGTTTGGTTTCACTTTTCTTAGCTTCAACAAAGCGGTATAACTTCTGTGTAGAAGAAATCCATCGAAGTCTATTCGGCGTTAGATAATTTCGGATTGCGTTATCCACATTTTGAGCCAGAATAAATGATTCAATCAGACAATCCTTAGTCTTTGCTAACAGCCGCCACAAAGGGGCGTGTTAACTGTTTGTTGCATATTTGTGCTGCTATTAGTTCATGTTTCATATTTTGTCATCACGCTTAATATGTATTTTTATCCTATTTTAATCAATGAACTTGTGTCATAATTTTTATAAAACATCAATCCTGCATTGATGCATTAATCACCCATCAAAATTGACTAAAGTAATAAAGTAACGATAATGCCGCCATTTCATTAATATTATTTCAGCATTCAAGTTAATTTAGAGTATGACAAACGAATAACCTCTAATGCAGGCTATCAACAACAAACACAGATAAAGGGCAAAATCAATTTAGCAGACACATGGGGAAGGTAATCAAGTGGGAAGTTTACTAGTTAATGTGATTGCTGTCAGGGCGGTAACTCACAGTCACCTGTCGCCTTCCAGAAAAAAGAAAATAAAAACCCGCAAGCCCAGTGTAGTCTTGCAATGTTAAGGAATTCCGTTACCTAGGCAGCAAAATAACCCATGACGGTCTGAGGAAGAAGGAGATAAAAGCAGACTAACACTGGCAAAAAAAAAAAAAACGCGTTTCTGGCCAAGAGAAGTCTACTTGTATCAGCGATAACTCTTAATATTAGCAAGAAGTGCCTGAGAATGTCTTCATACACATGGAGCACAGTACTGTACGGCAGCGAGGCGTGGACTGTGGGAATACCGGAAAAGAAGAGAATAGAAGCATTTGAAATGAGTTGCTACAGAAGAACGTTGAAAATTAGGTGGACTGATAAGGAACGAGGAAAGGAATATATGGAAAACATTGGTTGTTGCATATTTGTTAAGACATCAGGGTAAGAACTTCCATGGTTTTAGAGGGAACTGTAAGCTTAAAAACTGTAGACCAACACATCCAGCAAATAACTGAAGACGTAGGTTGCAAATGCTAGCCTTAGATGAAAATGTGGGCACCAGGTAGAATTTCGTGGCGGTCCGAATCAAACCTGTCAATAGACCGAAGACTAATGAGTCAAGAAAATAGAAAAGCAGCAGGGTGACAAAGAAGCCACCAAAAAGCTTATATCTCTTTCAGCCATCTATCTACCAAATGGTATTATGGAATTTCAGGTGGTGACAGTGTCTGGCTGCCATCACCACCGCAACAACAACACCGGCGTATTTGAATCGAAAATGAGCTTCTGTTTCAGAATTATGTATGACTGCGTGTGCGACAAACGAGGTATTTATTTGCAGTCCACGTCACGCTTGTATATAGATAGGAGTTAGACGCGGCCAGATTAATGTGTATGTTATTGCGGTGGCTCAAGGACAGTTACCTCAGACATTCTCGATACTTACGTGCTCATCACGCCAAAACGGTTATTAAGAAAATCTCACTCTAATAGATTGCTTTTAAAATTTATCCGTGTTTGATTGATTCGGGGGAGGGGACCAAACAGTGAGGTCATCCTTCCCATCAGATTAGGTTAGGATGGGGAAGGTAGCCGGCTGTGCCCTTTCACGGGAACCATCACGGCGTCCACGTGAAGTGGTTTAGGGAAATCACGGAAAACCTAAAACAAGGTAGCCGAACGCGAGTCCAGTGTGCTAACCACTGCGCCACCTCGCTCGGTCTCTCCGGTCCTCAATAGCTTCGTTGTTGCCAGTACCAGGCTGTGAGAAGTGAGTAAGTAGGTTGTTGTTCATGCCACTAAGCGCTCTGAAAATTTCTAACACCGGAGAGTTAAGATGCAGAGAGTGATGAATTTCGAAAATGTTACATGGTAAAGATTGATTTGAGAAGATTATCAGGTAATGCCGTCGCTGTATTGCTTCCTCGCTCTTGTGATGAGTCCGTGAAATGTAAACTCCGATGATTTTTCGATAATGGTTTGGGCTAGTCAGTGTGATTGTCGAAACGAGATCAGGCTGTCATGGCCTGCACTCAGAAGTTACAGATTTGCCACTCCTTCAGCATTTCGGTAATTAACCTCTTGGCACTGCCACATTTTTAAAAAGAAGTAATTTTTGTGGAGATGGTTGTAATCGTTAAGTAAAGAATCAGAGTTTAAGTTTCAAATGCTAGTCTCATTTGAATCATTTAGTAAGTGCAATACTTTCTATTGTCTCCTCACGAAAATTTGGTTTTCTAATAGTGCGTGGCAGCATTGCACTCTGTAGAACCCAGTAGTTAAAACTGAAGCATGATCTGCTTACAGTAGTAGCACGTTCTTGCATTGCACGGCGCAAGGCTTTCCTTTTCTTTGTTTTAGCTGGTTTGCTGCTACGCTGTATTTTAATGTTCATCACTTTCGAGCAGTACTGAGTTTCCGTCGCCGCAGTTTAGCCACGAAAATTTGTTAGGGCCAGTTCAACATTAGAGCCAAGATAATCGGAATATTCATAGGTAGATGTTGTATTTCGAAATTAATATCCAGTTCAGTTTAGGTGAAGATCGGTTCAAGTTTCATTTCTTATGCAGGCAATCTTATTCTTCCAGTATAGTGCTACATTTGCGTGTGCATCCTTTAATGTCTGGAATTTTCAGTATTTAGTCAGTCTGAGTAAGTAAAATCGCAGGGTGTTTTCACAAGAACATTTTGGTTATTTATTCATTCAAAGTTCGAACTGCAATTTATGTAGACTTTCTATGCTGTTAGCTTTGAGTGTTGAAACTGTGTGCCACGTACTATGACGTCACGCGTTGTAAACACTGTTCACTGCACTGCCTAATACAATTTAGTATAAACTTTTATGTTTCTGATTATTTTGACAAAGGTTAATTAAAATACAGTTATACAGTTTCAGGTATCTTCGGCGACTCATTTTATGAGAGAACGCTTTCATAATTATACCACTTGCATTGTTCACTTCATTTCAGATATACACGAAGGTTTTATGAATAAGAAACGAGACAAGTTCAGTACAGTTCAGTTTGCAGCAACAACAAACATGACATGCTCTTCCAGTACATGAGAGGTTCGGAATAGCAGTTTACGAGCAGACCTTTCCCAGGATATACCGTTATTATCAAGCAGTTGTCCGCCCCCGGTAGCTAAGTGGTCACCACGACAGAATGTCAATCCTACGGGCCCGGGTTTGATTCCCGGCTGGGTCGGACATTTTCTCCGCTCAGGGGCTGGATGTTGTGTTGTCCTAATCATCATTTCATCTCCATCGGCACGCAAGTCGCCGTAGTGGCGCCAAATCGAAAGACATGCACCCAGCGAACGGTGTACCTGACGGAAGGCCCTAGTCACACCAAGCAGTTCGAATTTGCTAATTCGGTAAACATGCCTCAGTGGGCAAAGAATCCACCACCTCAAGTGCAGATGCACAATGACATTCGACCTCCTGCGGGAGTCTCGAAGTAGCGAGCATGAAGGACATGGACTGGGACTGCTTATAGGTGGCGCTCTGTGCCAATGTGGGTTGGCCGAGGGGAGTGCTGAGATAGTCTGGAAAACTGCGTTAAACAGTTTGGATTTCGCAGTGGTGAACGCCAACTGCCTTGCAAGCGACGGACACTGAGTACGAATCCCCGTGTGGTACACATTTTCTCACACCGCCACTGATTCCACATAAAGTCCAAATGCAGCTGACATCAGTAGTTCCTTTCCTTTCTCCTTCCTCCACCTTCAATTTACCTAATATATGAAACCACCTTTCTATATCATGAAAATGAAACGCTTGATGTCAGTTGAACGAAGATAACGATTAACTTCCTGATAAATCCAATAATACACAGAAAATAAATTTCGCCATGTTAACCAATATTTTAACAACTTGTAACAACCGGTCACAACTGGTAGAACCTTTACACGAAAGCATTGCAGGATTGTACAAGCGGAAAACCAGCAGCCACACCCACATTTTCCGAAGAAGTATTGGAGTGTTTGCACTACCAACCAGAAGCGATATTACGAAATCTGTTTATGGAACACTGGATTCGCGAGACCACGTAAACATAGTGATAGCGTCGTAAGACACTCCGCAGAAGCCGGCGAGCGATAACCACTGTGCGGTGTCTCTCACCTTGAACCTTAGTTCGCCGAGTGGTGGCTTGGCGTAGGGAATGCCCTGGAAGCTGAAGTAGGTCTGCCCCCTGGCGGACAGCACGACCTTCCCGCGCAGCGATCCCTGCCGTGTCGTCAGCTCCACGTGCATCCCGCCTGCGAAGGAACAGCGAAGCGTCGGGAACTGCGCTCTGCCGCCGCTGCTGCTACGGAGACAGCGCGGCTCAGTGTATCAGCCACACGGGAGAGTAAATAGCCCACCGTTACGTAACAGCCGCAGCCCAGTCTCGGTGGAGGGGGCAGCGACCTTTGTCTGCTCCCAGGAAGCCACTGTCAGAATGGCTGCAGAGGGACTGATCACACTTTGCTTGTACGGTAGTAGTTCGCCCCACACAGCTTCGAAGAGTACTGCTGAAGCAAGCACAATGATACGAAGTGTTCAACGACTGTGCATTTATCAGAAACAAAAAGCTATCTTCAAAGTTCGGGTGACGAGGTAGAAGATATGAAGAAGAAGAAGAGTGTAGCGATGCTATACCATTATCCGGTTATGATACAATAATGGTTACTCACTTTTAATTGCTCTTATCTGCAACAAGTTCTGAGAACACATGAGCGTATAATTATTAGCGTATCTATCTTATATAGCACAGTAATACGAGAAATGTTCAGAGAGTAAGTGTACTAGAATGAGATTTTCACTCTGCAGCGGAGTGTGCGCTGATATGAAACTTCCTGGCAGATTAAAACTGTGTGCCCGAACAAGATTCGAACTCGGGACCTTTGCCTTTCGCGGGCAAGTGCTCTACCATTTGAGCTACCGAAGCACGACTCACGCCCGGTACTCACAGCTTTACTTCTGCCCGTATCTCGTCTCCTACCTTCCAAACTTTACAGAAGCTCTCCTGCGAACCTTGCAGAACTAGCACTCATTCTGGAAACATCCCCCAGGCTGTGGCTAAGCCATGTCTCCGCAATATCCTTTCTTTCAGGACTGCTAGTTCTGCAAGGTTCGCAGGAGAGCTTCTGCAAAGTTTGGAAGGTAGGAGACGAGATACTGGCAGAAGTAAAACTGTGAGTACCGGCCGTGAGTCGTGCTTCGGTAACTCAGATGATAGCCGGCACGGTAGCTCAGCGTGCTCGGTCAGACGGCTACGTGCTCTCTGTAATAAAAAAACTGAGTTCAAGAATCAACGATCAGCTTGAACGGATGTCTTGTGACGTCCGCCCAGACCAAACGCAACGAACAATATCGAACAAAATGAAAAAAAAAAAAAAAAAAAGTAGAGCACTTGCCCGCGAAAGGCAAAGGTCCCGAGTTCGAGTCTCGGTCGGGCACACAGTTTTAATCTGCCAGAAAGTTTCATATCAGCGCACACTCCGCCGCAGAAAGAAAATCTCATTCTGGAAACATCCCCCAGGCTGTGGCTAAGCCATGTCTCCGCATTATCCTTTCTTTCAGGAGTGCTAGTTCCGCAAGGTTCGCAGGAGAGCTTCTGTAAAGTTTGGAAGGTAGGAGACGAGATACTGGCAGAAGTAAAACTGTGAGTACCGGCCGTGAGTCGTGCTTCGGTAGCTCAGATGGTAGAGCACTTGCCCGCGAAAGGCAGAGGTCCCGAGTTCGAATCTCGGTCGGGCACACAGTTTTAATCTGCCAGGAAGTTTCAGTAAGTGTACTGTTTATATTGCGTTAGAAAAAATGTATTTAAAAAATACATAATACTGTTGATACATTTGGTCATCGTCATCTCCTTCGAAAGAAATGTGTGATGTAGTCACCTGTGCCGGTCTGTATCATTCATCCATCCATCCCTTACGGGGTCTACTCACTTGCATTTTATCATTAACTGAAAAGATATCTCGATCTCATCTTACTGCTCAGTCCTTATTCTATCCATTTTATTACAGCCTTTTATATACAGGGTAGAAAAAAATTGAGTCACGAAATTTTAACCCTTTATAGCTGATGCCAGTAGCAACCAAAATTACTAATGTTGTGTAGGTCGACAACGTACAATTTTTAAACCACGGAATCATGGCGCCACGAGCTCCGATTGGCCGTGGGATTGCCCTGTTGCCGTTCGTTGACGGGAAGCGCTATGTTTGTCGGTTCACACATACAAGCGTCGCTCGCCCCGTCTCTGCCCCTATCGTGATACGGACACGGTAGTAAAAGGCATTCGCCGTCATGTTTTGTCCAGAGCATCCGGCAAGAGGCGAATCAGGCGTCCAATCGGAGCGCGTGGCGCCAAGTTTCCGTAGTTTAAAAATTGTACGTTGTCGACCTACACAACATCTGAAATTTTGATTCGTTCTTGCATCAGCTATCCAGGGTTAAAATTTCGTGACACAATTTTCTCCACCCTGTATTTAATTAACTTCACCTCTGCTGCCAGTGCACGCTATTTTTCTTTTTCTCGTGCTGTACATGATTCAGAGACATATACAAGAGTAGGTACAGCCATAACTTTACAGGATTTCATTTGCGTTTCATTTCTCGTTTTACTTCCCAAAGTTCCTTCAGTTATTACACAGACTCCGTGATATTTATTAACCTTCTTCTCAATGTCTTCATCATAGTTAAAGCTAATATTCCAACCTAGATAATTGAAGTGGGACACTAGATCTAAAATTTTCTTATTTCCTTTGAAAATTATTATCTTTGCCTTCTTTGCAGATATATTTAAGTTGTAATACATAGCGTTTTGGCTCAATACATGTATACTTCTCTTTGTAAATTGTCTTCTCTTTCCTATGTAATTATTGTTAGTTAACGTATAACAGAAAAAAAATGGTTCAAATGGCTCTGAGCACTATGGGACTTAACATCTGTGGTCATCAGTCCCCTAGAACTTAGAACTACCTAAACCTAACTAACCTAAGGACATCACACACATCCATGCCCGAAGCAGGATTCGAACCTGCGACCGTAGCCGTCACGCGGTTCCGGACTGCGCGCCTAGAACCGCTAGACCACCGCGGCCGGCTAACGTATAACAGAGTATTTAATGCTACGCTAGATAATATTTCAACCCTTAAGCGTATTTCATTTTTCGGTTCATAACTAGGTCATAAATACATAAATAAAATAAAGTGGGTGAGAGACTGCGCCCTGGTTGAACACCTTCATTTCATCTCACGTTTTCGAACCCAACCGTAAAACCGTTTTAGTATTTTCGTATAGACTCTATACGGTATTAATGAAGTGTTTAATAAAACCTTTTATTTCCAATATTTTCCACAAAAGAGATCTTTTTACCTTATCAAAGGCTTTTTCATAATCAATAAATAACTGACTGTGCTTCTAAGTAAAATTTCCGACGTTCTTCAACAATTTACGTAATAAATATGTTATCATCATACAAACCTCCCCTTCTGAGATCGTTGCATCAGCGATTGTTTGACATACTTGTTGACTATTTTTTCACCTAATCGCCACCCCGTTGACCGTACGTTATGAACCGCGGCACAAGCTTCTTTATGCTCTAGTCGAAGAAAGTTCCCGCCAGCCTCTTCCTCCGCTTTAAAACCCCTTTCTGCACCTGATCGTCCGCTGAAAATGTCATTTAACTCACGTGTGCCTTCATGGAGAGGAAAATATAATCTGAAGGCGCCAAGTCAGGGGTGTAGGGGAGGGGTTGAAGTGGCACGCTACTGCCTCAACACCGCTATTTTCCCAATTTGCTATCATATTGCATTTTGCAGAGATTAATTAACGGACTGTAAGTGTCTTATCTGCTCCATCACAGGAAAGTTTATAAGCAATATCTCTTCAAAATGTATATAAATTATCATATAAGCATTTGATTTTTAACAGGGACGGGAAGAAGTACACACTAAAAATTCCACCGCCGTATTACAAAAATAAGTTGTTTGAGAAGAAGGACAGTAAATCAAAATTATTATATTTTACATTCGGATGAGGTATTTACACTCCTGGAAATGGAAAAAAGAACACATTGACACCGGTGTGTCAGACCCACCATACTTGCTCCGGACACTGCGAGAGGGCTGTACAAGCAATGATCACACGCACAGCACAGCGGACACACCAGCAACCGCGGTGTTGGCCGTCGAATGGCGCTAGCTGCGCAGCGTTTGTGCACCGCCGCCGTCAGTGTCAGCCAGTTTGCCGTGGCATACGGAGCTCCAACGCAGTCTTTAACACTGGTAGCATGCCGCGACAGCGTGGACGTGAACCGTATGTGCAGTTGACGGACTTTGAGCGAGGGCGTATAGTGGGCATGCGGGAGGCCGGGTGGACGTACCGCCGAATTGCTCAACACGTGGGGCGTGAGGTCTCCACAGTACATCGATGTTGTCGCCAGTGGTCGGCGGAAGGTGCACGTGCCCGTCGACCTGGGACCGGACCGCAGCGACGCACGGATGCACGCCAAGACCGTAGGATCCTACGCAGTTCCGTAGGGGACCGCACCGCCACTTCCCAGCAAATTAGGGACACTGTTGCTCCTGGGGTATCGGCGAGGACCATTCGCAACCGTCTCCATGAAGCTGGGCTACGGTCCCGCACACCGTTAGGCCGTCTTCCGCTCACGCCCCAACATCGTACAGCCCGCCTCCAGTGGTGTCGCGACAGGCGTGAATGGAGGGACGAATGGAGACGTGTCGTCTTCAGCGATGAGAGTCGCTTCTGCCTTGGTGCCAATGATGGTCGTATGCGTGTTTGGCGCCGTGCAGGTGAGCGCCACAATCAGGACTGCATACGACCGAGGCACACAGGGCCAACACCCGGCATCATGGTGTGGGGAGCGATCTCCTACACTGGCCGTACACCACTGGTGATCGTCGAGGGGACACTGAATAGTGCACGGTACATCCAAACCGTCATCGAACCCATCGTTCTACCATTCCTAGACCGGCAAGGGAACTTGCTGTTCCAACAGGACAATGCACGTCCGCATGTATCCCGTGCCACCCAACGTGCTCTAGAAGGTGTAAGTCAACTACCCTGGCCAGCAAGATCTCCGGATCTGTCCCCCATTGAGCATGTTTGGGACTGGATGAAGCGTCGTCTCACGCGGTCTGCACGTCCAGCACGAACGCTGGTCCAACTGAGGCGCCAGGTGGAAATGGCATGGCAAGCCGTTCCACAGGACTACATCCAGCATCTCTACGATCGTCTCCATGGGAGAATAGCAGCCTGCATTGCTGCGAAAGGTGGATATACACTGTACTAGTGCCGACATTGTGCATGCTCTGTTGCCTGTGTCTATGTGCCTGTCGTTCTGTCAGTGTGATCATGTGATGTATCTGACCCCAGGAATGTGTCAATAAAGTTTCCCCTTCCTGGGACAATGAATTCACGGTGTTCTTATTTCAATTTCCAGGAGTGTATGATTGAAATTGTTCTGGTTGTTGTAAAGCGTCATTGTATAAAATTCTTAAATTATAAACGTACAGCCGGCCGAAGTGGCCGAGCGGTTCTAGTCGCTTCAGTGTGGAACTGCGCGACCGCTACGGTCGCAGATTCGAATCCTGCCTCGGCATGGATGTGTGTGATGTCCTTAGGTTAGTTAGAATGACCTCAGATGTTAAGTTCCATAGTGCTCAGAGCCATTTGAACCATTTTATAAACTTACTACCAACGTAACCTACTTAAACTACCTAACTTACGCTAAGAACAACACACACCCATGCCCGAGGGAGGACTCGAACCTCCAGCAGGAGGGGCCGTACAGTCCGTGACATGGTGCCCCCAAATCGCGCGACCACTCTACACGGCGGAGGGGAAATGACAAGTAGTGGTACAGAGTACCCTCCGTCACGCACCTTACGGTGGCCTGCGGAATATCTACGCATATGAAGAGGTATATGTTGACGAAAGGTCTGTAATAATCATATTTAAAGGTTAGCATGTTTTATCGCTAACGTTAAACATATGAATTAACACTATTTTTATCCTGTTTTACTTCTCTACAAACCTTTGTGTGTTTCTATTTTTCCGAAGGAACACAGTCTACATCCCTAGAAAGAGAATTGGGAAGTATTGAGGGACAATTTCTACCACTTTAGAATTAGCAAACAACTTTGATGGGCCACATCCTCTCAGCCAGAAAGCTACATATCTCCCATAAATCACTACTATTTTGGAAGCTATCAAGACAATAATGGCGAAAAGGAATATAGCAGTACACATGGTTCAGTGATGAGATGTGCTTCCACCTCTCTGGCTATGTAAACTCTGAGAATACAAGTTTGTGGTGTAATGAAAATCCGCATGCACTGTTTGAGCAATCCCTGCATTCACAAAAGACTGGCGTGTGTTGTTCAGTATCAAAGTGTCGCATCATCGGACCAATTGTTTTCGAGTCTACTGTGACAAGTGCAGCTTGCATCGAAATGTTTCGGAAATTTGTGATCCAGTTGGACGTTGAAGAACTTACCCTCGGCTGGTACCAACAGTACAGCGCTACATGCCACATGGCTCGAGTGACCATGGCAGAGGTCGAAATATTTTCCCCCGACAAATTGAGTTCGTAAGGTCACCTGATTTAACACCAGCTGACTTTTTCCTCTGGGGTGGCCTAAAAGGCAAGGTCTACAGGATCAAACCACACAACGTGGAAGATTTACGAGAGAACATCATCCTTGAAATCCAGGCAGTGACACCAGAGGTTCTGTCAGCAACATTCGAGAATCTGCAGATTCATGTATAGCTGGGTTTACATGTTGAGGGCGTTCACTTCCAGTACCTTACGTGATTGACCTTTATTTCTCCATGAACAAGGTATGTCATGTCCATTTCGTTTCCTGATATTTATGCAAAGCCTTTAAGTGTAATTAAGCAAATGTCTCTTTGCTGGGACCTCTTTCGAGTTGGACATACTGTAGAACACGCGCACTTGTGGGCTAGCATTTTCTTTCAGCGACCCCTTCAATTTTACACAAGAAAATCCATTCCAGTTACACTGATGCACAACATCTGATTTACAACAGAAAAGCAATTTATCAATCTAAATAACTGTATAAACATTATTGGGATTTCATATTTGCACCTCTTAATGTAAGTGGGACTGTTCATTTGTGTGTGCGAGAAACTAGGACGCCCACCATAGACAAGGGCAGACTTGTGACTAACTACAAATAGGTCGGTTGGAAGCATTTCTTTAGCACTGAATGGCCGCGCGTGGTAGGCTCGCGGTCTGGGGCGCCTTGCCACGGTTCGCGCGGCTCCCTCCGTCGAAGGTTCGAGTCCTCCTTCGCGCTTGGGTGTGTGTGTAGTCCTGAGCGAAAGTTAGTTTAAGCTAGATTAAGTAGTGAGTAAGCCTAGGGACCGATGACCTCCGCAGTTTGGTCGCATAAGAACTTACCACAAGTTTCCAAGTTTTAGCACTGAATTAATTCTGCGAAACAGCAGCATATCTGGTGGTAGCACTTGTAACCTCCCCCTCACTTATCGACCTTAATGAGAGTGAAAAATTAAACCGCGTGTACCTAATGGAAATTTGGGAAAAGCAATCGTCACCGAAGTTAATCTGTCGGTAAAGAGGGAGGAAAGGGCTACATTTAAATGAAAGGAAAAATGCAAATGAAACTGGTGGAAATAAATTTTGAAAAGGGGTAAAGTTACTAAAGAAAGTAAATGTGCGGCCGTTACGTTAATAATTAACTAGCGGTAACTAGATATTTGAGATTTGGGGGAAATTACGGTCGCCAGTCCTATGGACAATTACTATAGTAACTGAAAGAGATAGGTTATTACACATATAATTAGCACTAGAAGCGTGGCAACTGAAGGTTGACATGTGTAGTGTGAAAACTGAAAGTTTGTCAGAAGTAATAAATTTCGCTACACTCTGACTTAATTTAGCAAAAGAATTAATAAAACCGGAAAATTGAAAGTTAATTTAGTGACTGAAATTAATAGTGTGCTTTGTTTTTGAAGCACATCGAAATTCAGTAAAATACTGTTAGTCTTGGGCTACCTCAACAATCACTTCAAAAGCTACTTGAATCTATGCAATTTAGAAATAAGAGATTTAACTTTGAAGTTGAATTAAATGATTCTGAACAATTAACAATAGTAAAATTTAGTACGTACCAAGCTGAGCTGCAGTCACAGGTAAGCTAAAATATGCTAACAAAACTCGCACTCTTAATTTGTGCTTGTGTCATCTAAATTTTGTAGCCAGCTATGAATACCTTAACTGAACTTAGAAATTAAAGCAGTGAAATCGAATGATATTACTTTAATGCTGGTGTTTGAGTTTCAACGACACTCGGGTTCATTCCGGAAAAGGAAGGGACCCTGCTTGGTAATGCAATTGGGACAATGAGCAACAAAGGTTCATGCTACGTTGCTGTAATTTACTGAGAAAAATTTAAGTTAGAAAACCTGAGGTCTGCCATACAGTTCTAAAACTTTACGTGCTACCAGTCTTCCTTGTTTGTTGATTGAAGGTTTGAAGTCGTCGATCGAGGAGGTGGCGACAGTCACTCATTGTCGGCCGTCGCTGTTGCAGAAGCTGGATGTTGGCGCGCCTTCTTCTCGACACGGTCTCCAGCCAAAACGGGCTCTTGATGTGTGCCAGCTAACGCTTCCCGTCCGCGACACCATGTCAGAAACTAACATAGCAAGTCGAGCGCATTTACATGCTGCCAAACCCCGAAAGTGCGGCAACTCGCGGGAGCGTCACACAACACACCTGCTCCACTGCCCTCCTCTAGCCAGACTCTCCTCTGCTCTGCCCGCGCTCCACGCGGCAGAGTTAACACTACCAAAGATCCTAAACACTTTGGTTCTCCACACGACCTATCGATGTAATCGTTCAATAGCATAGGTTTCCCTAGGCCAGACCCACCGTAAAAATACAAATAATATTTATAAAACAAACCAATTATACATTGACATAAATGCATAAATATATATATATATATACAAATAGTAAAACAATTACAAGATATAAAGACAGAGAAACGTCATATCTTCTGGTAACAAAATAAGGAAAAAATTATAGTACAATAGATGGAAATAGGAGGATATGCATTTCCGGCGTTGCACACTTCACGTGTTTCTTGTTGACAGTGATAGCAGGCAGTCATTCGGGCACACGTCAGCGACAGGTCTTTTTTTTTTAATCTGTCTTTGGGCCTTGTACCACTTCTACGCGGGGTTGGCCTTATTGTTATGGATTTGGGAGTGTTAGTGACAGGGGGTGGCTGGATGCCCTTCCTGCCGCCAACACAAACCCTCTGGGACGTCATTAGTGTACCCCAGATGTCTGCGTCTACTGTAAGCGATGAAATAGTGCGAACGTCTTCAAATATTTCCGTGTTGTGTAACTGAAGCGGAACGTGGGGACCAGCCCGGTATTCACCTAGCGGGATGTGGAAAACCGCCTAAAAACCACATCCAGGCTGGACAGCACACTGGCTCTCGTCGTTAATCCGCCGGGCGGATTCGACCCAGGGCCGAGGCGCCTACCCGAGTCCAGGAAGCAGCGCGTCAGCGCTCTCTTCTACCCTCGCAGGTACACGTCGTGTATGAAAGCAGTACTCCAGGTTTATTTAAGCAATCAGTCGAAGAGGGGGACTCAGCTGCCCCTACCTATAGGTTTTACACAACCCACAAAGTGTTCAAAAGCCAATAGTGTGATTTTTATTCTCTCTCTCGCTATGCACAAGTTATTCCTACAGAAAAAATTTAATGGAACGTTTTTTAGTGACTTAACGGTTTCGCTGAAGGCCGCAATTTTCGAGATATTCAAGAAAAACGCGTTTGAAAGTCGCTTTGTACGTTTCTGTTGAATAATTCGAAAACTACGGCTTGAGGTGAAAACGTATCCTAGTACAACATTAGCTGCATTAAATTTCGTACAAAGGTTCTGCCCATTTTTTTTCTGTAGGACTAATGGTTTGCACGTAGCAAGGGAGAGAATTTGAAAAAATTGCGCATTTGATTGAAGGCGTTTTGGGCTGTGAGAGGATCGTCAGGCAGAAACTTAAGTGCCCCATGCAACTAGCACTCGAGAGAACATATATGTTATTTGTTTCGCCTTTTCTCGATATAACAGCATATAGAGATGTGCTGGCAGTGTTGATCCCAATGACAGCAATGAAGAAATGTGTGTCTGTGTACAGACTCATGACGGATGTATTCATATGTGAAGGTTCAGAGGAAAGCGAACGTTGAAAGACTGCATCTGTCATCATCACAACGCCCCAGAACTTCCAATGATATTATTAATTGCCTGTGCGCACGTTCACCTCTTCATAGCAGCAATGTGAACAGCAGTCGCTACACACCTTAGGGTGAAAAAGATGTTGCAACAAGAAGTAATTATCCGAAAGGGATAGAAGTCAGTAGATGTGATCCATGTGTACAGGCAAATCAATGGTTTCAGTTTCAGAAGACTTGGATGATTCATTCAGTAGAAAGATCTCCACAAATTGAGGAAGTGAATTAACGCGTCAGTTTCCTCTGGCCCTTATGCAAGCAGATATTCGGTTTGTCATTGATTGATAGAGTTGTTGGATGTTCTCCTAATGGATAACGTGCCACATTCTGTCCCACTGGCGTGTTAGTTAAAATTCGGAGCAGGTTGGAGGGCCCTGCCCATAATGCTCCAGACGTTGTCAATTTGGGAGATATCCAGAGACCTGTCTATCCAAGGTGTGGTTTGGCAAGCATGGAGACAAACCGTAAAAACTCTCGTCGTGTGTGGTCTGGCATTATCTTGCTGAAACGAAATATAAGGGTGCCGCAAATGACGACCCAAAGGGTGCTGTTATCAAATGAATGCCACTCCAGACCATCATTCATGGTTCCTGGCCGTATGGTGGGTGACAGGTTGGTATCCCATAATTGTCTGGAACGTATCCAGGTACGTACTTCGCTGGTCATCGAGGCTCAGTTTACAGTGAGACTCCATCACTGAAGACAGTTCTACTGCAGTCAATGTGATTACAGGCCGAATACGTGCCTGGAGATTCCCCAGACAGTGGTGATATACCACCCTGACTGTCGTCCGCCATACAGCTCTGCAACCAGGTTTGATGGTCTGATGTGCCACTTAATTTGATAGCAGGGCCCCTTTTATTGTCATAAGCGACTCCTTTACAGCACAGCGGTATGTCGACGATAGTCTATGCCGAGCTTTGTGGTCCTTCATGGCAAGCCATTCTAAGATTATGTTTCAGCAAGATAATGTGCGCCTGCACACAGCGCGCGTTCCTACAACTTGTCTTCGTGGTTGCTAAACCCTATTGTGACCAGTATGGTCTCCGGATCTCTTTCCAACTGAGAAAGTTTGGAGCATTACGGGCAGAGCACTCCAACCAGCACGGGATTCTGACTGTCTAACGCACCAGGTGGACAGAATTTGTCATGGTATTCCTCAGGTTGACATCCATCAACTCTGTTTGACAATGCCAAGCCGAATAACTGTTTGCATAAGGGCGGAAAGGGCATCAACGCATTATTGACTTGCTCGATTTGTGACGCTTTTTCTCATGACTTAATAATTCAATTCTTCTGAAGTTGTAACCATTTATTTATCTGTACATGCACATCATATATACCGAATTCCGTCTCATTTGGATAATTCTATGTCAATTTTTTTATTTGTTTATTTCCTTTCCTTCGAAGTCTCCACAACATCTGTTTCAAGAAGATACAGCAGCACGTTACCCGTATTGTTATGACCCACTTCGATACAGATGGTGTGCGACTTTGTCCTTGGCCAGTATGATCCGCACATCGCTTTCCCACTGAAAAATGTTTGGCCAGTGATTAATGAGAGACTGGCACGCTACCACTCGCCAGCCACTATTACTCATGAACTCCGACACAGAGTTACAGCAGCATGGAATTATGTACTAGTATCTGTCTATCAAGCTCATATCAACTCAAAGCTCAGCCTGGTTAAAACCATTGTTGCTGTTATAGGTGACAGCTCTGTGTATTAAATTTTGCACCCAGTATACCACAGACATTCTACAAATTCAGTCGTGTATTCGTGTCTCTGTACTGTTCACACACGACCAACGAACTCGCCATACTTTCCATCTTTCCTTATTTTGATATTTCAACGGCCAGAAATGTACCTCGGATATAGTACAATGTACATCATGTATTTATTCACTGTAGAAGGCCCAGTCAGTTGACGTTATACAATATTTATATACCTTATAAACGTGTTCTTGATTTTCAAGGCTATCATCAGACAATAAGGAACTGTTTTCTGATATGTCAGCTGGATAATGGGTAGGAGAGATGTGTCTGCGAAAGTCAGAGATTCAAAGTTATCTTTGACAATGCAATCATGACATAGCAGAAAATAATAAAAGTAAACAAAAAACTGAAGGTAGAGGTGTTGTAGAGCGTTAGCCTTACGAAATTAATGCATTCAAACCAGGTTAAAAATAAATCGCTACTTCTTGCATATTATGATAATTTGCATATGTGTGTATTAATATAGAATTACTCATGACTACAAGGAAGATAATAAAAGATGTCGTGTGACTAGGGCCTCCCGTCGGGTGGACCGTTCGCCGGGTGCAAGTCTTTCGAGTTGACGCCACTTCGGCGACTTGTGCGTCGATGGGGATGAAATGATGATGATTAGGACAACACAACACCCAGTCCCTGAGCAGAGAAAATCTCCGACCCAGCCGGGAATAGAACCAGAGCCCGTAGGATTGACATTCTGTTGCTCTGACCACTCAGCTACCGGGGGCGGACGACAGGGGAGATGAACATAATGTAAAAGTTTAGAAACTTAGAAGTCGTTGAAATTCATAATAAGATAAGTACGAAACAAAAGAAATGTCCAGCTGTCCACTCAGTGTTACATCCTCTCACATCTTTTCAAGTGCTAAACATGAATTTCCAAACAATGTTCATCACCATAAAAATCATTATCTCTGTCAACAGCAATACTCCTATTCTAATTCGCAGTATAGTCAACTGAAGAAAAAGAACGAAAGCTAACGGTTATTCTGCTCTTATATGCGTCATAGGCGAATCCTTTAGTTGCTTACAGAAAATGGAGGCATACTGCCCATACGTAATTTTAATGTGTTTAATTCATCTAAATACAACCATGGTTTCGAAATTTACATGTTCAGTTTATACACATTTCACATACTTTCCTACCCATTCTACTCATTCACTTTGCTAAGCGTTAATTATACTGTAATTTTCAAAGCATTACACACATTCTCCTGTTTTACCATTTGTGCATCTTCTCAGCAGTTTTGCGTAAATTTTTGTATTTACAAGTATCTACTGTGTATTTAACCAGAATTGAGCTTGTAATCTAGATTGAGTCACCATAAAACCCTTGTTTTTTGTATTTACCTTTTCTTAGTTTTAATGTTTTCTATTACGCCTTCGTTATACTTCGTTAATGAGTTTTAGTCTGTGAGTTTTACAATAACTCTTTTACATACAGAATCTAATTGTAGAAGTACAGTCACGCTTTATCAGAAAGGATTTCAGATCTGTCTCGAAATCATGCACAGACTGCAGTAGCCACTTGCAGGACTGACGTGGGATAATAGTATCTGAATTGGCCTGTCGATGCTCTATCGTTACTTCATTCGGTTTCATTTTGGTTTTCCACAGCGCAGTGAGCAAATGCTAGTGGCATGTGCCAAGGCTACTCCTTCACATCTGCGTCTATTGCCGGTTGACAGACTGCTCCAACAATGGGCCGGAGTGTCATGCGGCGATAGCTCCGCTCAACGCCGCAGGCAGCACGTGCGTCTTATGTGGAACATGTTATGTAAAATAGGTCAAAGTACCAGCTGTAGCTGCGTGTATCTTGCTGACATATTAAAAAGACCCAACTGGAGCAGGCAACAACTACAAAGTATTTATTTTCATAACGACGAAGAATGCACTGATTCTTTATTCTCCGTGGTGATGTTGAAACTTGCCCAATGATTCCTATAATCGCTTTCAGGTACTCGATATGACAACGTCGTTCGGGGCATCACCAAACTGAAGCCGCTCACTGCAGGTACAGTCTCTTATTGTGCACGTCATCCCAGAAGTCCATCCTGTCCTTGAGCATGTTTTCCTTGATGGCGAGGCCACTGTTGCTGATCTCCAGGTACTTCCCGTCGTCAACACTGAAAGTTGGCCAGGACACACCCAGCACTGGGTCATTGAGGTCTGGAGTGGGATTGCTGCGAACAAATTTGAAATCACAAGTGAACGGCAAGAAAATTATGTTGATTCAGGTATTATACGTTTTGCGAAAGAAAATGTGCATCATAAGTAAGCATATACCTAACGGAAACCATTATAAGTGAAGGGAAAGAAAAATTCTTGTTTCTATAATGCGATCGTTCTTAACACATTATTAGGACCTCGATTGTGATTCGATCCCGTAGACCAGCCCTTTGTGACAATATTCTTCCCGTTTAGCTACCAGGACAAGGAAGAAAGAATAGAAAAACACAATATAACATTAAATATTCCACTTATGTTACGAATAATCACAAGACATCTGATACCATCCAATAAAGACCGATGGTAGTGACAACAAATTCTTTGTAACACTGCATTCACTCTACTTCACAGTAAATGTCGCGTTTCTAAGACCAGTGATAACGAATAACTTGATGGAGATTCCAGTTAATGTAGTTCTGTAGAGTACTGCACCCACCTACTGAGATCACGCTGTGCGGTTCCACATTAGACTCACTTTCGTCAGGAACGGGGTTCAAATCACCGTGTGGCTTTCCAGCTTTGTTTTCTGCAGTTTCCTGAACGATCTTGACGTAAATGCCAATATGGTACTAAGAAGACCAATGATGTCCTGCTCGACACCGGTTCAGTGTTGCCAAATTAGCCGTTTCCCCCCCCCCCAAATTTAGGGGGAAGATAGATGGAAAGGGGTTTTTGGAGGGACTTCATTTTTACGGTTTTTTTTTGCGAGGGGGGGGGGGGGGGGGACTCTGAGAGAAAGAGAGCCAGCGCACATGAACGACAGCGGTTGAGATCATGGAGACTAGAGCAAAGCGTGCACAGCGTGCTCCAGCAGTGGACACGAAAGCCGTACCTCTTGTGGCGGCGCTGCGGTCGGCAACATGTAAGACGTATATGTATGTAGACGGGGCTATGATGGGAATTGTTTACTCTAGTCTCCAAGGTAACGGGATAGAACTTCGTACTGCGCAAGCGCTGAACGGAATTGTACTGCTATTGGTGGATGTTAACAAACAGCATTACTAAGTTTTTCAAATAATGAATCAAATATCCTTACATAAAAATGTCTATTTTTATATCAATTAACATCAGCACAACGCTTAAAAATTAGTCGAAAAAATTCGCCAGTGTCTGTTTATCATAATAGGTTATTTAGAGTATAAAATCATCAATTCTTCCTACCCGAATGTTTCTATCAAATACAAATGCGTATTCAGAGTTTTAGGGGGTTAGAAGGAAAATTTAGAGGGATTTAGAATTGATCCTAGGGGGAACGTTTATTAAGAGTTGGCAACACGGCCCCGATTTGTGTGCCACGTACGATGACTTAACGTTGATCTAATGTTAAGCTCATACATTTCTTGAATTAAATTTTCATGCTGCAGTGGAGTGTGCGCCGATGTGAAACCTCCTCGTAGGTTAAAACTGTGTGGCAAATTGAGACTCGAACTCGAGTCCGTTGCTTTTCGTGGGCAAGTGCTCTACCAACTAAGCTACCCAAGCACGACTCACGACCCGTTCTCATACCTTTACTTCCACCAGTACCTTTCCAACTTTACAGAAGCTCTCCTGCGAAACTTGCAGAACTGCAGCTCTGCAACTTCCGCAGGAGAACTTCGGTGAAGTTGGGAATGTAGGAGACGAGGTACTGGCGGTAGTACAGCTGTGAGGACGGGTCGTGAGTCGTGCTTGGAGAGCTCAGTTTGGCACCGACACGGTAGCTCAGCGTTTTCGGTCAAAGGGTTAGGCTACTCTCTGTAATAAAAAACCGTATGAAAAGATCATCGATGAACTTGAACCAGTGCTATGGGATGTCTGCAGCGAACAAATGCAACGAGCATTAAGAAACAAAATGAGTTCAAGAGAAAAAGAAAAAGGTGGCAGAGCAGTTATCCGCAAAAGGCAAAGGTCTCGAGTTCGAGTCTCGATCTGGCACACTGTTTAAATTTGTCAGGAAATTTGTATTCTTCTTACTTACGAGAAACTTAGAAAATTATAGAACCGTATTAGACAGAAACTGTTTTAGATTCGTCCGAAATGGCAATAATACACTGTGAGTGTACCCTGTTTTAGCGAAATTCGTCCACAGCTTGGTCATAGTGGAGATGGTACGGCTTTCTACGGAGGTCGGTTCGGGGATTCTCAGGAACCTTGGCTTCCAAACGTAGGCGATGTCGTCAGCGTGAGCAGCTCCTACGATAGAAAAAAAAATCTGCATCACAATTGTACTGCGGTTACATCATAAAGCAGAAATACATTTGTGAGCAAAAATGAAGGACGACAGTAAATTTAGCATCACGTGTGACTTTCAAGTAACTTAGCTCGAGGCAACTTGTACCACACACAGAAAGACCTGCTGCTGCAAAGTATAGTAGATAACTGAAAGAATCATGCAGTGAGACGAACATAAATGACTCATTCATATACAATAATTACACTGAGGGCATCCCTGGGCATTACAAAAAGTTCCTAGTAGGGGATGTGATCACCACTTACAGCAATGCTTTCTTTGCAGCGTGCTCCCGAGCTGGTCACAAGGTTAGTACGGAGTTGTTGCGATAGAGCTTTCCATTGCTCCAGAATTGCGGTTAGTAACTGTCGGATGGTCGTTGGTGCTTGTGGACGTTCCGCAATACGTCTCCCCAACGCATCACACACATGTTCGATGGTATTAAGACGGGGAGACAGGCAGGCCAATCTATTCGCCAAATATCCTATGCTTCCAAGAGCTGCCCCGTCTGCACCACTGTTAGATGGAGTCACCAATCGACACTCACAAAAATGAAATCAGGATCGAATTCACCCCTGAAGAGACGCACATGGGAGGAACTCAGTAACCAATAACGTTGACCGGTGACTGATGTCGAACTTGAATGATTTAGCGTTTCAGATGTTATTTCTTTGAATACAGTACACTCAATAGTCAACGCTATTGCGACACTGTTAAGTGAACACTGTCGAATGTGATCGTTTTGTGGGTCCAGATGTTACGGTGATGGCGTAATGATCTCTTAACCATTCAATACGGTACAATCAAGATTTTAAACATGGCTGCAGCAGCAACTGTTAAAATTCTTCAGAATAAAGGATGACAGCCAGAAACAGTTGCAGGATAGAATTTTTTTATTAAAACTCTTGACCACGGTTTCGGTACATATAAACATACCTTCATCAGAAGTAAAACTTCTAAAATTACATCATGCCATGGAGAATAATAAAATAATTATGCCAAAGGCGTCGTCAGTAATTTAAAACATCTCCATTTATACGACATGTGTAATGGGCACAAGATCATAGCGAACAGTTTAACATCGTTGCTTCGCCTATGAACTATTGACAATAGTTCATAGTTCAATAGTTCATAGGCGAAGCAACGATGTTAAACTGTTCGCTATGATCTTGTGCCCATTACATATGTCGTATAAATGGAGATGTTTTAAATTACTGACGACGCCTTTGGCATAATTATTTTATTATTCTCCATGGAATGATGTAATTTTAGAAGTTTTACTTCTGATGAAGGTATGTTTATATGTACCGAAACCGTGGTCAAGAGTTTTAATAAAAAAATTCTATCCTGCAACTGTTTCTGGCTGTCATCCTTTATTCTGACGGTACAATCACTTGTCAACGTTATTCTAACACTCAAGTCTTTCCCTTCTTTTTAGAAGTGTGTACAACCTTTACTTAATTTTTTGTATGTACACTACTAAAAATTGCAACGCACAGAGTGTAGCATTCGATCCAGTAAAATTATTTGTATACTGAGGAGTCATTTCCATTTTCTCGTTTGAGAGTATAGAGTTTTAAGTAAGTTTTAGGGAGACTATTTTATGTTTGCGTTATCATCCAACTAAATTTATGATACATGTTCTCCAAAACTGTTTGTATTCAGTATCTTCGGAAACCGAGTCGAACGTAGTTACCATCATTTAACGTGATCTAGGCATACAATGCCGGTAGTTGCGTAGTACGTCCGATCTGTCCAGTGAACTACTTTTGTCAGGGTGTTTCCTATGACAGTTGCTCACACGTTTCGGATCGTTTTCAGGCGTTTGATGGTTCTATATAACGTTTATTCCTCAACATCCCCGAGAAATAGAGACTAAAAGGTGTTAGATGCGGCGCCGTGTGTAGGTCACACCAGCACCTCTTCGACTGACTGATGGTCCACGTAGAGAATATCGAAAATACGCCAAACATGAGGATGACAGCAAGCGTGTCATATTTCTACCTTTCACAGAACAGCTCCGGAATGATAGAATATTGAGGTGTATGTGATTAGTGTGACTAATGCACCATCGAAGTGGAAGGGATCAATCACATGGCGCCATAAGAGACCACACGTTATATTACTACATTCACTTCCGTGTCTAGTTGTACAGATAGAGAGTTTCAGAGTCAAATACTCGTCATCAGAACAGCTAGCCCACTCCGAGAACCCGCCACTGTCTCACAAACCATTCACAGCACTGATGCGTGCTATCTTAGGTAACCCCATTAACAGCTGGTATTAGTCTTGTAATGAATAGTGCAACATAACGAGATGAAATGTCCTTATGTAAGAACAATTTGACAGCAGAGTGACAGCTAGCAGCCACCCACTGGTTTACTGGGGCAGGCCGACTTGTAGGCGAGACCCATTTGGACAGGGTGCGCCTCACATCACATCATGAGATGGGCTGTCATTTGTTGGTGGATGGAAAACCGCGACCGTTGTAAACTGTGCAGCTGTAAAACTGTGGACTACTGCCGGCGTTTGCACAGACGGTAAAAATGGCGTAGCGGCATTGCTCCTATTATGATATTTCACAAAGGAGTAAAGGTATTCAATATGTAAAAACGGATGTTTGATGATAAAAATTGAGAGGAAATTGATTGTTTGTGATATCTTTCAGACACAACTAGCAGTTCCAGAGGTACACATAGTAAAAAACATATTTCACTACCACTCTCAGAAATTAATTAACTCTGTTAACAAAATTGATACGATATTCAACGAGGTGTCATAGCTAGATCTTGGGGAGAATTATTTACTAACATACTCGCATTGTTAGCATGCTGGTTAGCTGGCTTGAGACCGTCGCTAATTATCGTACTTTCAGAGTAACTATATTTGTTCACAAAATTGATATGAGAGCAATGTGTCAACAGATCTCTGAGAAAGCTATCTTCAAATAAATGCATCTAGAACGATCGCCTGCCGTAGCGGCCGTGCGTTTCTAGGCGCTACAGTCTGGAGCCGAGCGACCGCTACGGTCGCAGGTTCCAATCTTGCCTCGGGCATGGATGTGTGTGATGTCCTTAGGTTAGTTAGGTTTAATTAGTTCTAAGTTCTAGGCGACTAATGACCTCAGAAGTTAAGTCACATAGTGCTCAGAGCCATTTAAACCATTTGAACCTAGAACGATCATACGTTGGTGTAGGTAGCAGGAGGTTGTCACTGATTACTGAACTCGATTAATGACTTTTGAGAAGCTGCAAAAATAGCAGAATGTTAGACACAGCGGCATGCACTAGTATGAAGGCCTAGTTATCAGAATAAAAATAAATTTCTATGCTTGTCATATAAATTAAGTCAAAATTAGGTGACAGTAAATGCGTATCATTAATAACGTCAATTATATGATACCTAGATGTACTACGCTAATTCTGAGTGCACTCTTCGAAATGGGGGCTTTTCCCCATAGGAAAGAACCTCTACTAGTTGTGTCAGCATAAAATTAAGATACATTTCAGCTGTTTAAGGGTTAGTACTCCACAAAAATGTTACATATGTTGGTATCGAGAGATTAAAACACATACAGTGAAAGATGGTGCATAGATACAAGTTTCCAAATTACAAAAAAAGTACTAAAATTAAAAGCAATAAGAAAATCAAAATTACATGGGGTAATAGGTATTCTGCTTAAATTTCAACTTATAATTGCATTTGGGACCTAGCTCTTGCTTTTATAACAAAAATAAATAAATAAAGCAAATAAATTAGATAAAAAGTTTGTGTTTCTCTTCACCCCCCTGAGATGAGTGTAACTCTTATTACGTTGTCTATTTATTGGCCTTTGTGCTGAATAGGGACATGCCAGAATCTGTTTTAGGTTCAAGAGAGTAAGAAACGAAATTTATCTGGCTCAAGAAATGTTTCATTAGCACAAAAACTAAAATTTTGGTCTGAATTGTGGTTTTTTGTTATGTTTTCCAAATGAAAGTTGTATGTGTATAATAACTTATTGAGACATTAAAATGCTTAAGTTGCTTTGTCTCTCAGTACATTAAGTCGACAAACTGTTTCAAATTGTTGTCACTGAATCTACAATTCGCACCACAAGATTTAGTGACAAGCTGTCAAACAACATCTTCCTGACCAAACATGACTCCTAATTTCCTAAAGTAAATGTTTTTATTCTCCCTAGATTTTCAAAAAGAATCGTCATAACCTTTGCTTTCCAGATAATAAACTTATAGTGTGTACAATCTAAATGACTGCTTATTTCCTCTATGTACTTTAATCCAGCATAATCTCTTGTGCTGAGATCCCGTAAATTCTTGGTCATCTTGAAGAAGCTCTGTCGATTGCTGTTTCTGTTCACCCCGCAGACATCGGAAATACCACTCTACATTTTAAGTTAGCCGAAATACAAGTCACATTAAATTATACTTTAAATCTGAACTTCTGGTTAATGAAACATATCTCCAAATTCGCAGTCCCATTTCATTAACTAGAAGTTATTTTAAAGTGTAATTTAATGTGACTTGTATTTCGACTAATAGGAAATGTAGACTTTTGTTTTCGGAATTTGTAGGGTGAATAGAAACGGTAAAAGTCGGTGCCTCTTCAGAAGAACAACAAGAATTTGACGGATACGAAGAACGACCTGACAGTGTTCTCAACACAGGAACGTTTAGATTGTATTGATGTAAAATGTATTATTTAGAAGGCAAAGATCATTTTTTTGGGGTGGAGTGGGGGGGGGGGTGGGGGGGTGGGGAGACAAAGGCAGTTTAACACATGAGGAGTCATTTTCTAGTCAAGGATTTGCCATTCTAGATTTACGACTTATACATTTTGAAACATGTTGTCAGTGTCTTCTTCAATTTAATTTTACAATAATGATTTATACTGGAAACACAATAAAAACAGCAGTTCATGTAATAACTTTTTGTATAGAAAAGAACATTTTGTGAACATGACAATTTTTTTTCTTGTCCTCTAAAATCCAAAACAAATTCTAGCGTGCCCCCACTCACCGCAAAAACCAATAAATAGAAAACATTATAAGATTAACACTGATGGTATCTAATGACCACTCTCTGTGCAGCGAAGATAGAAACCAAGTTTTTATTTTATTTTATTCTATGTTATATGAGACTCGTTTGTGCGAGGCACCTGTGTCGGTTTGGCCGGCGATTTAGCTACATTGGCAAAATATTTGTAGCGAGAAGTATTACCGTCCAGAACCTAACTGTCCCAGGGACTTGGTGTTTGGCCCGTAATAAGCAACTCGTGATTGACTTTCGAAGATTCTCAGTGCACTGAGCTGGATAATTAGTCCAAGATTTAGATACTCCGATAGGACATTGATATAGTCACCATGTCCTGTACATGTGTCTGAAGGTAATAAACAGTTAACTGGACTTTAATTCTTACATTTGCGACTAGCGCTATTTGAAATTATCTGTAATCATTATTATTTAGGAACATTTGCTGGTCTTTTCCATGAGTAATATTTTCGGGAACAGAATGCGACGCTGTATGGCAACCCTTTTTGAAACTACTGAGCCACAAACATTAATTATTCATTCATCGCATTGCACTAACGGGGTAATATTGTGGAAATTAATAAACATTAGTTTTATTTCAAAACTCCAGATGGGAGCAGAAGCGTCGCAACGCTCTTCACATCATAATTCGTTGTATTCTTCACATAACTTGTCGACTCTCATGTTCGCACATATTCACAGCCGTTTACTGTTAATGTGCACAGTTTGCGTACCTCACCGTTCAAGTCTTTACTGTCGATGATTTCCTATATCTTTGCTTGTGGACACGCACTGTTGACCCAAAACATTAGGACTCAATGATTAATAGCTTGTTTGTCCGTCTTTAGAAAGAAATACTTGACTGATTCTGGATATCAGTTCCTTGGTATGTTTGTTGAGGTATGTGGCGTCAGATGTCTTCACACTGGTCGTATACTTCGCGTAAATAACGGGCCGCTAATTTAAGTACGTGGTGATTGTGCCCGACAGCGACCCAGATGGGTTCCATAACATTTACAACAGGCGAACTCGGTCGCCGAAACTTTTAACGCGAGTTCACTGTAATGCTCCTCAAACGACTGTAGCACGACTTTGGCTGCGAGACATGGCCAATTATACTGCTGAAATATGACATCGCCGTCGAGGAAGACATCAAGCATGAAAGGATTCAGGTGGTTTGCGGCTGTCAGCGTGTCTTCGATTACTACCACAGGTCCCATGCAAGCGCAGGACAATGCCTCCCTCAGCATAATACTGCTCCCTCCAGCCTGTCTCCGTGGCGCGCTGCACGTTTTGAGCCGCCGTTCACCTCGATGACGGCGTTTGTAGAGACGACCATCGACCTAGTGTAGCAACATTGCGATTCATCCGAAGAACCCATACGTTTCCATTGATCGACGTTCAAATCCCGTTGGCTCTATGCCCATTGCAGTCGTAATTAACGATGTCGTCGTGAACAAATTGGTGTGATCTGAAGCGGAACTCCATGTTCAACAATGTACGATGAACGGTGCGTTCCAAAACACTTGTTCGTGCAGATCACCAAGATTATATATTCTACTTTACAGGCCAAACAATAGAGAAGCCTGCAAACCACTTGGCGCCTGGTGGTAGTTTCACTGTCCTTCTACCTCTTTGCGTAGATGCTTACGAGAGTAGCACATGAACAGCTTCGCCTTTTTCGAGATACTCACTCACAGGCTTTGCGTAGCAATAACCTGTCCTTTGAAAATCTTCATGGATTTTGGCATTTGCAGCTCATATCTTAGCTAGGGTGATCCCCATCCGTCTCTCCTTACCTTACATATTTTTCATGGCGCATCACATTCCAGCATCATCACCAGGTGGCATCGAACCTCGCTGTGGGCAGTGGCTATAAATTTTTGGCTTATGAGTGTATGTACCGTGGCGACTGGCTTCAAATTCATCTCGAAGGTGGGAAATTTTTTGACGTTTTGGTGGTACAGTTCGAATTTATTTTTGTTTGTAGCTATCATTTTTCAAGTACCGCTTCGTTGTGCTCAAGGAGAAACTTAATTTTATCCAGATTTTCACATTAAAATATATCGTCAGTTGGCTCCATGTCGCTGAGTGCAATGCATCTTCTCAGTAAGAATATTCCTAGCAATGCAGGGAACTGAATGCAGGTCATCTACATGGCAGTGAGACAAGCTGACCGTTCAGCTAACGAAAATAAAGGAATTAAACTGTGGAGGAAATTTCTGAAAGTATAACAGATGTTACAACGTAATGCCTTTTCACCGCTTTCCATAGTACTGGAGGAAATTGACAGTAGCTGAAGGTTCAAAAAAAAATGGTTCTGAGCACTATGGGACTTAACATCTTAGGTCATCAGTCCCCTAGAACTTAGAACTACTTAAACCTAAGCACATCACACACATCCATGCCCGAGGCAGGATTCGAACCTGCGACCGTAGCAGTCACGCGGTTCCGGACTGAAGCGCCTAGAACCGCACGGCCACCGCGGCCGGCCAGTAGTTGAAGGGACTCACCTGGATATTTGTGGAGTTTTAACATCTGTTTGTATAGGTTGAACTTGGCGTCTACGTCGAAATAGCTAAAGTAGACAGGCGTAGATGGGGCAAGAGCCAGCTGCACCTTGGCCACCTGTTGAGCACCGTACGGAAACACAGGGTCACCCCTCGCCTAAAACAGACACAATTAACTGGACTGTGGCTAGTATTCCACTAACAGTTCTGCTGTCATGTCTACTGATGACGGTATAATACCATGTGAACTACTCAGTACGGGCTCTGCAGATTTAAATACAAGGAAGTGCGTCTCATCACTGACATCAAATTACAGGGATTAGTGTTGCTTATTTTTACATCCAGAAAAGCAAAAAATGGTTCAAATGGCTCTGAGCACTATGGGACTTAACATCTGGGGTAATCAGTCCCCTAGAACTTAGAACTACTTAAACCTAACTAACCTAAGGACAGCACACAACACCCAGCCATCACGAGGCAGAGAAAATCCCTGACCCCGCCGGGAATCGAACCCGGGAACCCGGGCGTGGGAAGCGAGAACGCTACCGCACGACCAAAAGTGTAGATTCTTAAGCTGTTGGTGGTCTAGTTGTTCATCTACATATGATCGTTCTATTAGCAGTAGTATATCGCCTGTATATCTGTAATAATACACTGATCAGCCTGAACATTATGACCAACTACCTAATAGCCAAAATATCCACTTTCGACACGTATAGCAGCGGCGACGCATCCTGACAGTGAGGCCTTGGGAGAGGGGCGATGAGCTATGACGCCACGTTCAATCACATACAAGAGGTATTTGATCGAGTTCAGATTTGGCGAGTTGAGGGGCATACACATGAACTGGATCTCGCCACTGTGTTCCTCGAACCCCTCCACCACACTCCTGCCCTTGTGACCTGGCGCATTATCTTGCTGAAAATTGCCACTGCTGTCGGGAAACATGACAGACATGAAGGTATGTACGTGGTGTGCAACGAGTGTACTATACCCATTGGCCGTCGTGGTATCTTGAACGAGCCCCACTGGACCCATGGATGCTCAGGTGAATGTTTCCTAGTGGATAATGGAGTCCCCACCAGCTTGTCTCCGCCTGCAGAACAGGTGTCAAGCAGGTGTTGGCCTGGAAGGCAAGAGATTCGTGCCCTCCCATCGAGATGACGAAGATGGGATTCATCAGACCATATAACGCTCCGCCACTGCGCCAACGTCCAGTGCCGATGGCCACGTGTCCAGTCGTAGTTGCCCATTTGTCGTGGTGTTATAACATTGGCAGAAGCATGGTCGTCGGTTGCGGAGGCCCATCGTTAGGATTGTTCGGTGCACTGTGTGTTCAGACACGGTTGTACTATGCCCAGCATTAAAGTATGATGTTAGTTCCGCCACAGTTCGCCGCCTGTCCTGTTTAACCAGTCTTCCCAGTCGACGACGTGCTAATTCTGTAATGAGGGGTGGCCGCTCAACCCCACGATGTCTGGAAGTGGATTAACTTTGGTTTTGCCATGTGTTGAAGACACGCACCACACCATTCCTCGAACACCGAAACTCGTGAAGCTTCCGAAATGCTCGTGCAGAGACTCCGGTCCCTCGTAATCAACACTCTCGCAAACTCAGATAATTAACTTGTAAGCCGGCCGCTGTAGCCGAGCGGTTCTAAGAGCTTCAGTGCGGTTCCCCGCTGCTGCTGCGGTCGCAGGTTCGAATCCTGTCTCGGGCACGGATGTGTGTGATGTCCTTAGATTAGTTAGGTTTAAGTAGTTCTAAGTCTAAGGGACTGATGACCTCAGATGTTAAGTCTCATAGCGCTTAGAGCCATTTGAACCACTTTTGAATTAACTAGTAGTTCACATAACCATAGAAATATAAGTTCGTACGTCATAGTTGTATCTCCAATACAAATGTATCTCAAAACCAACGAGCACGTTCTTCAGTTAGTGTGTTTCACAGAAAGCAATAAGAAAGTTTTCTGTTGTTTTGGATACATTTACTGTCCTTAAAATAAAAATATTTTTATGTTGTGAGCATCTTATAAGGGGATGATTATAAAGTGTGCCAAGGGTTCGTGATCGGTTAAAACAGTTTCCTGAATGTAACTTAAACAACTCTGTTCTTCGGAGGGTGTAAACTAAACTGTTTACACGCGATGGACCAAATCAAACATTCACTCAATTCGCCTCTCTGCTATTTTAAATCCAACATAGTCTCCCCTACTGCTCTCAATCCGACTACCCGTGAAGGTAAGGAGTATGTTGGAGAACACAGTTTCAACCTATCTCGCACTGGTAGAAAACTGCCTAATTCTAAATTTTTCTGTTTACCTGATGATACAGGGAGGAATCAAATTAGTGAGGGTAAATCTAACAGGGGAACGAATGATACAAATATTTGCAGATAGATGGTAGCAAATGGCTTTGAGCACTATGAGACTTAACATCTGAGGTCATCAGTCCCCTAGAACTTAGAACTACTTAAACATAACTAACCTAAGGACATCACACACATCCATACACGAGACAGGATTCGAACCTACGACCGTAGCTGTCGCGCAGTTCCAGACTGAAGCGCCTAGAACCGCTCGGCCACACCGGCCGGCGATGATAGCAAATATCTTTATATCCTGTCAGCGAGACCAAATACGTTTGGGTGGCACTGCATTAAGAAGCAGAGTACTTGTGGACTCGGAGAGCTCTGCGATTTTCTATACAGAAAGCAAGAGGCAATCAAACGTCCTTCAAAGGAAGGAAATTCTTCCGCATGTCAATGAATATGGTTGAGTTTCGACAGCCAATAGCTTACCTTGTGTTACGTAATTAAGCAAAAGGACAGTTGGTAATGTGTTACCGAAGAGATAGCTGTTAACTGATTAGCGACCCAGCCGATGGATCAGGTAATAGGTGGACCCTACGGTTTGAGATTATGAGTGAGGAAACCATCTGCTTTTCGTAAGACAAGAATAAAGGGAGAAATATCAATCAGTGAGAAACTATTCATCCAACTATGAGTCTTCCATTTAGGTTTCCAACAGAAATTCCTGGAATCTTTCTGATGCTGACGAAACAGCCCATTTGAGAATAAGCTTCCCGCTTCAAAGGAAGACACTCTCACGAAAAAATAATAACAGGACGAAATCACCAAATTTAAGGTTAATTTCAGGAGTACCACAAGGGAATATTGTCGCGTCGTTACTATTTATAGTATATATGTCTGCTCAAAAGTACCCAGACACCTATTATTAGACATTAATTTGGGTGGTCGGACCTTCGCCTTTATCGTGGCTTGAGCTCTGTTGGGGACACTTCCAATGAGGTGTTTGAATGAGTGTGATGGAATGGTAGCCCATTCCTGCTCACAAGCAGAAACCAGAAAAGGCATTGATTTTGGATGCTGGCATTTGGAGCGACGTCGACTGTGAAACTCACCCCAGAGGTGTTCCATTAAGTTCTGGTCGGGTCTCCGAGTAGGAAAATCATTTCATGAATCTTTTTGGCTTAACCCATTGTCTCACAAGTGCTGCTTATTGACCCGGTGCACTGAGATGTTGATACAATCATCGTCCCTGAACTGTTCCTCTACCGTTCTACACAATGCTTTAAAATGTGTCCATATCGCTCCACATTTTGCGTATTCTTAAGCGCTATAAAGGAATCACATCCTAACCACGACAGACATCACCGTAACACCACAATCCATCACTCACAATCACTCGCTTCGAGTCATCCACTGCCCAATGTTGTAGCCCCTTATGCCACCTCAAGTGCCTCTTAGCACTGACTAGAGAAATGTGTGGTTTAAGAGAAACTTCTCAACCATTGTGAACTAGCAATTGCAAAAATCTTTACGGGGGATCTACGATCACTTCAGGGACGGGTAGTTGATCCTGTATGGGAATAACTGTACCGCACATAAATAGACGAAAATATGCATAACTGTCAGATTAAAGTACTGCTGATAAACCACTGGAAAACGAAAAAGCCGGAAGATACCTGAAGTAACCTGCCCGAGTGACCTAACATTGACCGATCACGTAAAACTAATTGTAGAAAAGGAAATGCCAGACTGAGCTTCACTAGAACAATTTTAAAGAAATTTAATTTAATCGCTGGTTGGATTAATAGAAGATGTGGAGTACATCCAACGAAGAGTGGGAAGTTTCGACACGGGATCGCTTAATAAGTGCATAGCGTTGCGCAGATACTCAACAAACTCCAGTGGCAAACGTTGCAAGAGATATATTGCGCTTTACGGAGAGGTATATTGTTAAGACTTCGACAGCGTACTGTACATTCTACGAAGAGTTCAACATTATTTCCTCCCGTATAGTTTTTGTGAAATGAGGTAAATCTGGAGCGCATACGGAGGTTCATCGACAGCCATTCTTCCAAGCACAATTCGCGAACGGGACAGGGAAGAGAGATAATGGTAGTGGTACCAGAAGTTCCCTCCAACGCAACCGTAAATTGGCTCGTACAGTATAGATGTAGATCTGAAGAGATTTCAGTGAGGTGAGAGCGATCCACGGGAGATACTCAACTGAGCACCATGTGATGGACCATCCAGTTTTATCGTTTTCCTTAAGACTTCCCGATAGACAGTGCTTCTGGACCGTAGTAAAGGCTGGTTATGATTAAAGTGCAGCTGCTCGAAGAGGTCCAGTGTGGTCTGTAATTATCATATGGAAGCGAAACTCTATAGATTTGCCGATGCGTTAATGTGGAACCGATTTACGCTGGAAAAAAAATTAGTTCTAATTTTGGCCACCTGCAGGCGCCGCTGTACAGCACATTGTCCAGTGCTCACATTGAAAAAATTGTGTAAGCGGCGGTTAATAATAAAATCAATATTACGTCCTTGTCATGTTATCTTCCATAAGGAATGTGGGTGCACTCAACAAATGTGATGTGACTTTCAAATGATAGAGAACAGCAATAAGTCGTCCTATTCTTTCAGGTTTTATTAGGCCAATCTAGATTTCGGCTAGTGCCTAGCGATTATCAATGCACTATCGCATGGTATCAATGCATGTTCTAGTACGTCAGTCCCCTATTGTTCGGGCTTTGTCACAGTTCGTTGAATATACTTGTCTGACCTATTCTGCTCATGTCTCCTTCCTGTTCCATTATACTTGGTGATGAAAAAGTCAGTATAAATTTGAAAACTGAGTAAATCACGGAATAATGTAGATAGAGAGGTATAAATTGACACACATGCTTGGAATGACATGAGGTTTTATTAGAACCCAAAAAAATAGAAAAGTTCAAACATTTCCGACAGATGGCGCTTCATCTGGTCAGAATAGCAATAATTAGCATAATAAAGTAAGACAAAGCAAAGATGATGTTCTTTACAGGAGATGCTCAATATCTCCACCATCATGCCTCAACAATAGCTGTAGTCGAGGAATAATGTTGTGAACAGCACTGTAAAGCATGTCGGGAGTTATGGTGAGGCATTGGCGTCGGATGTTGTCTTTCAGCATCCTTAGAGATGTCTGTCGATCATGATACACTTGCGACTCAGGTAACCCCAAAGCCAATAATCGCACGGACTGGGGTCTGGAGACCCGGGAGGCCAAACATGACGAAAGTGGCGGCTGAGCACACGATCATCACCAAACGACGTGCGCAAGAGATCTTTCACGCGTCTAGCAATATAGGGTGGAGCGCCATCCTGTATAAACATCGTTCCAGCAGGTGTTTATCAGCCAGGCTGGGGATGATGCTATTCTGTAACATATCAGCGTACCTCTCACCCGTCACGGTAGCAGTCACTGACGTTTAGCTGTCCAGCGCCACCTGTTGGACATTTTGTGAACTTTGTTTTTTTTTTTTTTTTGGTTCTAATAAAACGCCATGTCATTCGAAGCATGTGTGTCAATTTTTACCTCTCTGTCTACATTATTCCGTGGTTTATTAAGTTAGCAAATTTATACCGACTTTTTGATCACCCAGTATATGGAAATATTCTATATGTTTTTCGTGCATTCACAGCGCCAGATTTGCGCCTGGTAGACAAAATTGGAACTAATTTTTTTACAGCATAGACTGGTTTCGCTGTCGTACGATAATTACAGCTCTCACTGGACCTCTGTGTGCGGCTGCACTTTGGTTATAACCACACAGTATGATAGGTCCTTTGTTTTATTGCTGAGACAGCACTGCGTTACAGATTCCACATGCCACGACTGGCCACTGTTGAAGTGGAGGCGGCCGCTGGTACCTGCGAGTACTGCTGGAAGGTGTCGTCGCCGAGCGGCCTGTCCCCCAGGTAGAACTTGCGGATGGCCCTCGCGAGGGCCGGCCGCTCGTGCTTCTCGGCGCGCACGCTCGCCGGCACCAGGACGTCGAAATTAGCGTCGATGTCGCGCCACGCCGCCGCGTTGCCCATCATCCCTGGACACAATAACAAGACCGTCGTTTAAACGCAATCGATAGCAGCGTCCCGCATCTGCGTTATTGCCAGGGCGCCTATCGTTTTTCCATTACTGAAACATTACCCTGAAATACAGATTTCTGACTGCCGCTGTTAGCATTTCAATGGAAAATTGTTCCACCAGCACGTGTCATCCCAGTTATCAGATGGAAAACGCTAACGATTATACGTAACGAGCACGTCCTTTCTTTTAGGTGTCGGCCAGTTATGTGCCCAGTTACCATATTTCATTCTGAAATCCCAACAGAACCTGTAGGCGATAAGTACTATTAACAACAAAGCACGAAATCACGCAAACGATCACAAATGCTGAAACGACAGTTCATGATCAACGTTCGGATTCATCATCGCACCTTAAAGTGGTCCAATCAGAACACTGCACTATACAGCCACTAAATGACGGAAAAACTGATACCGTCAGACGACAGTCACTATGTGATCCCCCATACTTACATCTGTATACTGCAGATCTGCGCGGACTGGATACAGTAGGACATATTTATTGTCCTACATACTGTAATTCCAGAAAGCTACAAAGATATCCACGTCATGTAATAAAGAATTAATATATTAATTACTTTGATGACTTTTCTGTTTTGCTTCCGCTAACAGTCTTCCTGGTATACAGAAATAAATACGTTATGTTCAGCGTCCGTTTCTGTCAATCCAAATACCTTACTGGCCATCAAAATTGCTACACCACGAAGATGACGTCCTACAGACGCGCAATTTAACCGACAGGAAGAAGGTGCTCTGATATGCAAATGATTATCTTTTCAGAGCATTCACACAAGGTTGGCGCCGGTGCCGACACCTACAATGTGCTGACATGAGGAAAGTTTCCAACCGATTTCTCATACATGCACAGCAATTGACCTGCTTTGCCTGGTGAAACGTTGTTGTGATGCCTCGTGTAAGGAGGAGAAATGCGTACCATCACGTTTCCGACTTTGATAAAGGTCGGATTGTAGCCTATCCCAATTCCGGTTTATCGCATCGCGACATTGCTGCTCGCGTTGGTCGAGATCCAATGACTGTTAGCAGAATCTGGAATCGGTGGGTTCAGGAGGGTAATACGGAACGCCGTGCTGGATCCCAACGGCCTCGTATTTCTAGCAGTCGAGATGACAGGCATTCATCCGCACGGCTGTAACAGATCGTGCAGCCACGTCTCGATCCCTGAGTCAACTGATGGGGACGTTTGCAAGACAACAACCACCTGCACGAACAGTTCGACGACGTTTGCAGCAGCATGGACTATTAACTCAGAAACCATGGCTGCGGTTACCTTTGACGCTACACCATAGACAGGAGTGCCTGCGATGGTGTACTCCACGACGAACCCGGGTGCACGAATGGCAATACGTAATTTTTTCGGAAGAATACAGGGTCTGTTTACAGCATCATGATGGTCGCATCCGTGTTTGGCGACATCGCGGTGAACGTACATTAGAAGCGCGTATTCCTCATCGCCATACTGGCGTATCATCCGGCGTGATGCTGTGGGGTGCCATTGGTTACACGTCTCAGTCACCTCTTGTTCGCATTGACGGACTTTGAACAGTGGACGTTACATTTCAGATGTCTTACGACCCGTGGCTCTACCCTTCATTCGATCCCTGCGAAACCCTACATTTCATCAGGATAATGCACGACCGCAAGTTGCACGTCCTGTACGGGTCTTTCTGGATGCAGAAAATGTTCGACTGCTGCCCTGGCCAGCACATTCTCCAGATCTCTTACCAATTGAAATGTCTGGTCAATGTTGGCCGAGCAATTGGCTCGCCACAATACGCCAGTCACTACTCTTGATGAACTGTGCTATCGTGTTGAAGCTGCATGGGCAGCTGTACCTGTTCACGCCATCCAAGCTCTGTTTGACTCAATGCCCAGGCGTATCAAGGTCGTTATTATAGCCGGAGGTGGTTGTTCTGGGTACTGATTTCTCAGGATCTATGCACCCAAATTGCGTCAAAATGTATGCCAATTCTAGTATAATATGTTTGTCCAATGAATACCCGTTTCATCTGCATTTCTTCTTGGTGTAGCAATTTCAATGGCCAGTAGTGTATATTGAGAAGTGTTGTATACTGCCTACTTGTCAAATATGGGTATCTAGGAAAACTGCTTACTCGGGTTGCTAGAAAACAATTCAAGTAAACTGTATTCGTAAATTTTATTACAAAAGGACACGGTTACAATACTTAACTTTATGAGATTCAGACGTGTCGCGAGCAAAGGGCGACAGACAAACAAGAAATCTCTTCAATATACACAATTCGTAATACAAGAGAAATAAGACAGTTCCTGAGTCGCTACTATACAAGTGCCTACTCTTGATGCCGCTGTGAAAGTTGTAGAGCTGCTAGTTTTCAACTGGGCCGCGGCCAGGCGGTGGGGCGCTTATGTCGTCTTCGTGTCGAGGGCGCTGCCGTCAGGTTGTCGTCCTAGAGAGGGGTCGGTCCGCGTGCAATTGGCTGACGTCTTCTTCACTGCTACAATGTTCCCAACCAGCGTGCCGTCGTTAGATTTTACGCAGGAACAAAATGTGGCTGTTACTTGGCTCTCTCAAAACATATATATTTTTCGTGATTTGTAATATTTGTTTTAGTACTATCGTCGAGCGCTTGCAATCACTAGTTTCTGTATATCTACTCAGTTAATTTCGCAGACTCTTTGCTAAACCACTACATAGTAATAGGTCTTTGGAGAGCAGGCTGGCCATCAGCCAACAGAATTATTTGCCGGCTAGCAAGCCATGTGGGTGCCTTTTTCAGCTGTTATTACTATTCTGTTTTCTGTTACGTAGCTGCACAGTACTCTGGCGTGAGTTCTGATGAAGTCACTTTCGTTTGATGGAAATCCACATTACTGAACAGTCTGGACGACGTCTGGTAAGATGAATCCGATTTATGTTCTGTGCTGAAATGCAATTACTGCGTGATTGCCAGGGATATATTAATATCGCTTCGCGCACTGCTATCCGTCCGCGTGCATCCGCGGAGTGGGGTGGGTTTGGAGAGGCTGAGAATTATTGATTCCTTCGAAGCCGGTTACTATATCATTTATTACTTCATTTCACTACGCTCAATGTTATGAACCGCAATATTAACCTGTATAATGAGGTTACTGTCGTACTGATAATTTTGATTACATACCAAACACGATTTTCTGGGTTTTGTAACGAGAACCGTGGGTTATGTTACTGTTAAAAGTTTGTAGAGAGTGTGCTTCCTTTCTCAAGTTCAATGCATCATCGTAAGATGCGACTTTATCTACTAGCAACGTATCTTCCTGGATACAAATGTTAATTAAATGTGCCACGTTGCCAAGGTGCCATGTTGTCTTGTGTATCTCAAGCACGTTCCCTCCAGTTGTTTCATGAACAGGCAATGACTCACGGAGTGAAGACATTATTATAATTAGTAAAAAATCCTACAGTCTCTTAAGATGATGTGTAAGGATATGAGACATGTAGCAGCACTGCCTCAGTGAACTACTATCGTTATAGCACCGAAAGAATCTTAGGTTTTTGTTGAATGATTTTTCAGCTAGTTAACTAATTTCTACATTCTCAATTTGTGTGTACATAACATGTGAAACAGTCCAATTCACTGCTGGACACTATAAGCGGAAGGCTAATACGTTCTCACGTAACCTGTTGCTTTCAGGAAACCGTTCATTCATGTATTGCGCACCATTTTAAGTTGTGCAGGGTCCCAAGTGATTGCTGTGTCATTACCATATAGATGTTTCTCGTGTCAGATTGCAATACGAACTTATTCTTCAGACATTCCTTATTTCATAGTGGATATCAAAAAAATATCAGGATATGTTTATCACTACCGAAAAGATTAGTCAATGTTCTTTACACTAACACAGGCACAGCTTACAGTACGAGTATTCAGCGGCCAGCTCATTCATTTACACCAGTCTTCTTTTCTGTGGTGCGTACTGATTTCATGAACGATGTTTAGTGTTAAATAAAAGGCATCATGTGTTTGATGTACATACAGTAATGAGGCAGTTCATTTTGGTCCACTTTTAGCGTTGGAAACATTTACAGTTGTCGCAAAGTGCTATCTTTAAGTTAATTCTTCGAGGACCGGGGCAGAGGCACTACATATCCATCCACACCCCAAAGGACACCTGTAGGTTACGAGGTGAGGGTTTAGGAATACTGAAGTTGCACCCGATGTCGCCTGAAATTGGTTCAATAGGCTTGACATGTGCTGTGGTTCAGTGAAATTGTAATTCGAAACTACAATCATCAAACTCTTAAGAATAGTGGATAGTGAACATCAACAACTGGAGATCACCATACCCGATGAGGACGACATTGACGGTGCAAAGACGTGACTTTCGCAGCTTTCAGAACGCCTGCTGTAAAAAATTGACACATCATGAACTCCCAGGTGAGCCTTCTACACGTCACAATACTGCCAGTACTTGCCCGTGTAAGTCTTTCGCTGCTTTTGTTGCGTAAGTCTTCTAAAGGACAGCGTACCTTGACGCCGCCATCGAAGTGATGTAGGACACGTGAAACTTCCGACCAAGCAGCTATTTTATTGTGCCTGGATTCAGTCACGAAATTCCCAGGACAACTAAAAAAGTGAAGCTTACAAAATCATTGAGTCAACTAGAATAGATTTCATATTGCCATTTTCCGAATCGTGTTTGCATTTCGCTGTCAATTGCGCCACGAATTGAAGCTTTACAGAGCTGAAATGCCCACATTTTATGAAATATAGATGGACGAGATTATTCAGTAAACCACGGCACTTGGGGAATTCACGTTCCCTACTCTGTGCGATGGCAGCGTGTTATAGGAAACGGCTGAAACTACCAACAGATGCAATTAAGATCGCTTGAACCAGCAGATTCATTCTGCTTCTACAAATGAAATGGCTCTGAGCACTATGGGACTTAACATCTGAGGTCATCAGTCCCCTAGAACTTAGAACTACTTAAACCTAACTAACCTAAGGACATCACACACATCCATGCCCGAGGCAGGATTCGAACCTGCGACCGTAGTAGTCTCGCGGTTCCGGACGGAAGCGCCTAGAACCGCACGGACACCGCGGCCGGCTTCTACAAATGGAGTCCGTTATATTTTCATTGTATCACATACTGTGTTGCTTGTTTATATTGCGTGGTGTGGTTTTGCTTTACCCACTTTTCATGCCCACGTGGAAGAAATAGTCCTGATACATCGAACCATTTGCACTTAAGGTCTCTTGTGTGGATGAAAATCGATGAGAATGAGTGATTATATACCTGTGAGTGAACTGTTGTTAGTATGGTATTATTATTATCATCGTAACGCTAAAAACAGACTACTTACAGATACATACATTAAAAATTGCTTTGCAATATTGTTCTCTAGTTGTTGCGTGGTGTTATTTGTCATTAATTTAAATGGTTCAAATGGCTCTGAGCACTATGGGACTCAACTGCTGTGGTTATCAGTCCCCTAGAACTTAGAACTACTTAAACCTAACTAACCTAAGGACATCACACACATCCATGCCCGAAGCAGGATTCGAACCTGTGACCGTAGCAGTCCCACGGTTCCGGACTGCGCGCCTAGAACCGCGAGACCACCGCGGCCGGCTTGTCATTAATTTATCTGATTTATAAGTACATACAGACAAAACGTGAAGTATACAGAATTATTTTGAAGTTTTTGTGCTAGCGTAAAGATACTTTAATTGGCGATTTAAAGTAGACAAGGCGAAATTCAAATGTCCCTCCTGCACCATTTCATACCATTATCACTTTTACTCAAAGCGGAATATTTTTGAAAAGAATATGTAGTAATATAGCACTGAAACAAGCAGTTTTCAATTTTTTTACTTGCTGCGTGCGAAGTAGCATCAACACACAACGCCAGTTTCAAGATTCCAGCAGATAGAACGTATCAGTCATTTATTGTTTTATTTCTCGATATTACAAACCTGACTTCACAATACGCACATAAAACGTTACTAAAAGTGATACATATTTGTAGTCTGCTGGTCTTTCTTTCCAGAAAACGCTAATTCATAAAAGTCACGCTACCAATACGGTTCAGATAAAAGATATACACACATCAAAAAAAGTTTTCCTTCACCCCGGTTCCACGAACTCCTGAAGATAGACGTTCCAAAAGATGTAAACAACCATGCATGAGTAGCGCCTATTAGACGGAGGAGATCCGACAGCCCATCAGTTCCAGTCATTCCGCCAGGATGGAGATACCTGGCTCTTGTTGTCTGTAGTTCAACCACGCCTAGACGGTCAATACCTCGGCTCGATCGCTTCCGCATTCGTACTTTGTGCCAGGAAGGGCTCCCAACACCGGTAGTGTCCAAGCGTCTTGGAGTATACCAAAGCGATGTTGCTTGGACATGGAGGAGAGACAGAGAGACAGGAACTGTCGACGGCAAGCCTCGCTCAGGCCACCCAAAGACTACTACTGCAGTGGATGACCGCTACCTACGGATTATGGCTCAGAGGAACCTTGACAGCAACGCCACAATGTTGAATAATGCTTTTCGTGCAGCCACAGGACGTCGTGTTACGACTCAAACTGTGCGCAGTAGGCTGCATGATGCGCAACTTCACTGCTAAGGTCTATGGTAAGGTCCATCTTCTGTGCTGAAATGCAATTACTGCGTGATTGCCAGGGTTATATCAATATCGCTCCGCGCACTGCATGACACCATGCAGCGCAGTACAGATGAGCCCAACAACATGCCGAAGGGACCGCTAAAGATTGGCATCACGCTCTCTTCACCGATTAGTGTCGCATATGCCTTCAACCAGACAATCGTCGGAGACGTGTTTTGATTCAACCTGGTCAGGTTGAACGCCTTAGACACACTGTCCAGGAAGTGCAGCAAGGTGGAGGTTCCCTGATGTTTTGGGGTGGCATTATGTGTGGCCGACGTAGGCCGCTGGTGGTCATAGAAGGCGCTGTACCGACTGTACGATACTTGAATGCCATCCCCCGACCGTTAGTGCATCCATATCGGCAGCATATTGGAGAAGCATTCGTCTTCATGGACGATAATTCGCGCCCCTATCGTGCACATCTTGTGAAAGACTTTCTTCAGAGTAACGACATCGCTCGACTAGAGTGGCCAGCGTGTTATCCAGACATGAACCCTATCAAACCTGCCTGGGATACATTGAAAAGGGCTGCTTACAGACGATATGACCCACCAACCACTCTACGGGATATACGCCGAATCACCGTTGAGGAGTGGGATAATCTGGACCAACAGTGCCTGGATGAACTTGTGGATAGTATGCCAAGACGAATACAGGCATGCGTCAATGCAAGAGAACGTGCTACTGAGTATTAGAGGTACCGGTGTGTACAGCAAGCTTGAGCACAACCTCTGAATGTCTCCTGTATGGTGGCACAACACGCACTGTGTGGTCTTATTGAGCAGTAAAAAGGGCGAAAATGATGTTTATCTCTATTCCAGTTTTCTGTACAGGTTCCGAACCCTCGGAACCGAGGTGACGCAAAACTTTTTTTGATGTATGTGTAAAATGCGTGTGCTGGACTGGTATACAGTTTCAATCTCTCAGGAAGTTTCATATCAGCGTACACCCCGCTGCGCAGTGAAATTTAATTCTGAAAATGCGTATGAGTCTTTTTATTTCTAATAGCATAGAGACGATAATGTACCATAATCTGAGGCAAAACATATTCCAAATCCATATGTAGAGAAGCATGTTTTCAAGGGAATATATTTCTGAGCAATAGAATAACTTGCTGTGTTTCTACACAAGAGACTACGACAGTAATGAAAGGCACAGTTTAAAGTAGTGCGGAACAAATAAGGGACATCTTCAAAGTGCTTTATAACAAAATATTTGGAATGGAAACTAACACCATCTTGTCAGGAGTTTTCATCAACCAGTATGATCCCTGGGAAACAGCACGTGGTTTGTCCTGTATCTGCAGCTACTCTTAGGTAAGATTCTGAGATGGGATGGAGCCGTTAGTTCCACCCTTTTCCGATATCGCAGCATTCAGTCCCCGGCAACATAATTTTACGAACACTGCTACATACCACTGGCCTTATTGTGGCAGTACTGGTAGCTGTTTCGGGAGATTCTTGAGATGGGCCAAGAACTGCCTCTTCACTCATTGTAAAAAAGTGGCGCACAATAGAAAACACTCAGAACATTTAAGTACGGTACAATAACACAGTACAAAATAATCGCAACCTAACGCAGTACCGTGTGGTTATAATTAAACTTTCCCTACTTAACACGTTATAAGACGGAATCTAATCACCGTACAATGACCAAACCTGGCAGCATTAATGTTCGGAGTATGGCGTGCATGATTTCCATGCGTCACAGCGCCACCGTTCAGTTCCAACTAAGGCCACCAGATGCCGCGATCAGTGATTGTGATTCAGAGTCTCACACATCTGACCAGTCGCAGTGCACTTGTTTACGTGTCAACATGAGCATGGACAAAAGGAGCAGGGTACTACCGGTCAACCTCTATTAAATAACAGTAATACTGTAGCTTCACTTCGAGAATATCGCTGGCTGATAGGATTACGGAACGGTCCTCTTTCTCCACCTGCTGTGCGGAGCACGTTGAGAGAGTTCAAATCAACTGGAGAACTGGGCGTCGTTCCGAGAAGAGGCTCACGACCGGTTGCCGCAGGTGCTTGATGAAATCGTTGTTGCTATAGCAGACAATGCTGCGCGCAATTCACTATCATCAGGCAGTCCGCGTGCTATGTCACGACAGTTGAACATCCCGTGGTCCATTGTATGCATGGTGTTTCGAACCATTCTGAAATGGTATCCGTTCAAGATCAATATCGTGCACCACAGGACACACAATGACGTGTTGACTTTGCTCTCCACTTTCTCGCAAGGATGTAAGATGATGAGGGCTGGCCTTGGATCATCCTATGGACAGACGAAGCTCATTTTTCTCTGACAGGTGAGGGGATTGCTGGATCTACACATGCAATCGCTGTGCACGAAGTTTCTCTGTATGGTGAACGTGTCACTGTATGGTATGGCTTCACCGCTACGTTCATCATTAGCCCATTGTTTTTTGAACAGTTTGGCCCTCAAAGACCAATGACGTGCAGTGTCACTGGCCAGCGTTACTGCGATATGCTTCGCCAGCATGTCCTACCTGCGCTACAGGAGAGAGAGGCATTGAATTCAACAGGTTACATGCAAAATAGGGACCCACCGCACATCGCTAGTGAAGTTCATCTGCTTCACCGAAACACATTTTGAGACGACAGAATTATTAGCCGATCGTTCCCAAATGCTTGGCCGGCACGATCTCCCTGTGATTTCTGGTGCTGATCTGAAGTGCGGCGTATCAAGAGAGATAGCCAGCATACCTGTGGAAATGCTTCGTTTCGCCGTACAGAATGCAATTCTGCTCTTTTAGACTCTTCTGGGCACTAATGGACGCCATATTGAGCCCCTTTTGTATCAGTAATAGTACCGGTATGTAATGGTATGATATACCGTATCAGCACTATAAATGTGTTTCAATTGAATTGATTTTACATTACTTCTCTTCCCCCTGTCCTTGGCGTTAATGCTACCAAGTATGGTACTCGTACGGTAATTAATTCCCGTGTTATAAAGTCTTAAATAGGAAGAGTTTAATTACAACCACCAGGTACTTTTTCCTATGTAATTTTGACTGCAACCGAAAACAAATGCCTACAGAGCGAAGCCTTCAGACATACTGAATTAAAGACTGGGGAAAGCATCAATCAACTTCTTTAACGCATTGTAGTTGGTACATGTCATACTTAGCTACAAATTGCCTGTGTGCAACTGAAAAACGCTTCATCAACAGAAATTGTGGATATGAAAATTTAATTTCATTCAGTCAGTTCAGGACAGAAAGTCACCTTTAGCGTACAGAAAGCCCTCCTGCGAGTTAACGCCGAATATTGTGGGCACTGGGAGGGCTCGTCCGCTTGTCAGAACATCGTAAGGGTCTTCGCTCATGAAGACGTCTTCCTCACTGTCGGCAGGTTCCATCGTTGGCCGGAAAGGAAACATCTTACGCGACGCCTTGTCCTGTGAACAAACAATAACATATAATTTGTTAGGTTACTTTCGTGTTGGTGAGGCACAGTTAAAGTCATCAAACATAAAAGATTTCGCTCCAGGCTCTCTAGAAATCCATTGTCCAGCGTCTCTGTCGGTTCCTTTATCAGAAGTCTACTCTCACTGCCTTACTGGCAAGAGCAGATCTAGTAGAATGGTTGGCGTCACAGCAAACTCTTTCATAGTTTTTGTTACGGACTGGTAGAGAGCGGTAGGACTAAGTTTATTACTTGCACTATTTATCACCATATTGATTAAAACAATATTTCTTAAGTATAAAAGTATTTTAAATCCGGCTTTGCGCCTATAAGAAATTGCGTACTTGCGTCACCAAACACGTTTCGTTTTATTGAGATAAATCATAATAAGTACTACGTGATGAAATATATTTAAAATTTGGCGTATGCGTAGAAAAAGGGACAGTTCGTTACAAAAGACGTTGGCTTTACTCACATTAATTTATGTTCGACTTTCGTTGACAGGAGGAAACGCCGTTTTCTTGTACGTTTTTTAGGTATTGCTGCATTTTGCATTGTTGTTTTGCGCGTAAACCCACACTGCATTGCGGAACTACACGTTTCTTGATGCGAATCGTAACACAGAGTAACACTGTTTGTCTTTTTCTAACTATACAAGTCTCTGTATGTTTTGTATGTGTAGTGTACCAAATTAACTACTAGATTCCCCTTTAAAAATTTCCTGTTCCTCTGTGACTTGTCATATGCGTGTTACGTCATTGAGTTATGTTACTGTGTATTTACTTAATGTGTTGGAAAACGAAGGAGTTGTGGTGGAGTTGAAGATCTAAATGGTGAGTGGGTATGTGTATGTGAAGGAGGGGGGGGGGGAGGGGGCAGAGGTGAAGTAGGGGCAGGAAGAGTGAACTGGTTATTATGAGCTGGAGGGAAGAGGGGTGAGGAGGAAGAAGTGTAATGAAGGGGGGAGGATGGAGGTTTGTGTGTGTATTTGTGAGAGAGAAATGGGAGGTAAAGGATTTTTTCTCCATTACGTGCTTTTTCAGTTACACTCTGAGACAGAAAAAAAGACGCACCACGAAGGAATAATCCGAATAGGACGGTAACAGGAAGCTGTGCACCCAGGTTTGTATCCGAGTCCGTCATAAATTTTCAACTTTCCACATTGAATGACTGCCCACTTGCAGGAATGCTTGTAATGCGTTTGTATTTTAATTTACAGTAGCTTCTAGATCTAGATCAAAGCGAAAGGATAGACACCACATGTACCCGTATATAGAAAGAAGACTGGCCGCAGTCGCGGAGTCTGGGGCCCGAGTTGTACGGAAATGCGCCTGCCAGTCCGTCTTGAGGATGAACGCCTCCTGCCTTTTCAAGAACAGACACCACAAATATCTATAGTTAAGGTTACTACATCGAATACTCTTTTGAATGCTGATGCATACCAGGCTCGAACTCTTACGGGAATCGGCGAAATGCAGTGAGTAATGAGGATATCGGGCAAGGGGCACTACATTAGTAGTATGTGGATAATTTGAGAATTTGGGTCTGATGGAAGACGTGCTAGGGTAGATCGTACAGTTGAGATGACCACAGTGTCCGTATGGCAAAGTGGTCAGCGCATCTTCCTAGTAAGCCGCAAACCCTGGTTCGAATCCCGGTCTAGCACGAATTTTCAAATTTCCCCATTGATTTAGATCAGTGCTCACTCGCAGCCAGTGTCTATAATACCTCTGTATCTTACATCTTCTTCCGCCCCGGGCGGAGCGGGGAGAGCCGCGACCCTCCGTATGGCCCAACGATGTCACTCGGCTCTGGCGCTGGGTAATTCAGATCCCATGCCGGCAGCATCGGAGGGGTGCATTGCTCATCACGACATACTTTATGAGTGTGAAGCAGGAACCCTCGTCTTGCAGATTCTAAAGTTCCATCTTCGACGCGTTAACTACCAGGTCTGTCGCTCGCTTTAACTTTTATGACCACATCACATGAGTGCTAAAAGAAATCCGCTAAATTTCGATTACGTGATAAGTCACACAAATCTGAAGGCTGTAAATTCAACTAAATACTTAGGGATTAGAGTTACAAATAACCTAAATTGGAACGACCACATATGTAATGTTGTGGTTAGAGCAAACCATAGACTGCGATTCATTGACAGAACACTTAGAAGATGCTACAGATCTTCTAAAGAGACTGCTTACGCCATGCTTATCCGCCCTGTTCTGGAGTATTGCTGTGCGGTGTGGGATCCGCATCACGTGGGACTGACGGTATGACATCGAAAAAGTTCGAAGAAGAGGGTCTCGTATTGTATTATCGTGAAATAGGGGAGATAGTGCCACAGACATGATACGTGAATTGGAGTGGCAATCATTAAAACAAAGGCGTTTTTCGTTGCCACTGGATCTTCTCGTGAAATTTCAATCACCAGTTTTCTCCTCCGATTGCGAAATAGTTCTATTGACACCCAGCTACGTATGAAGAAATGATAATCTCGATAAAATAAGAGAAAAAAGGGCTCGCTCAGAAAAATTTAAGTGCTCGTTTTTTCCGCGCGCCGTTCGAAGATCTACTACAATCATTCCCTTATCTTCCACAAACTTGAGCGATGAGCTTTACAAAGTACGCAGGCTCTATTACAGACCACCACACACAAACGCAGTTTGTAACTGCGCAGGTGCGCAATTCGCCTATGATATGCCAAGTCATTCTTATATTTCGGCACAAACACGTGATAAGAAATTAAACACTGGGAGAAGTTCTCTTCCAACTTTTTCTACATTTTTTTTTTTCATACTGTGAGGTAGATCCAAACACAAACATGTTACATTTTCTATAGTTGTAAACTGAGTGATGCTCAAATGCATAGTCTCACAGCAGTCATTTTTTTCGCCTGTACTTGCAGTATTAGGCCAATTATGGCCTGTTACGATTCCCGCCTTTTTCTCCGCTGCCAGAATCTCTTTTCCTTTAGCGTATAACGTTATTTATCTGACGTGATAATCTCCCTGGACCTAATCTTTGTTGATGTTTGAAGCCATTTCTTTTTGTTTTCATCCAATTTTTCATACATATTCCAAATATTGAACTTCTTTCGAATATCTTCATTTTGTATTTTATCTGTTCATTTTCATCCCTTCGCTGTTCTAATAATTCTCATTTATACTTCTTGTATTTATTTTTCTCGTCTTTTATTCAATAATCACGATTCACAGCCATATAACACGTACAGCAAAGTGGCTATTATGAGTTAATAATTTCTTGTCAGACATCTGCAATCGACGAGAGAGACTGGGAACTATTAGGTTCAAACATCGTGGAATTTAGATTTCTGTATCCGATGGACTGCTCAATTAAATTTAATTTTTTGTACAACATTGCAACACATTCGATTCTGTTGAGCTACCCTTAACTGTATCATCGTTTTGATCTGCTCTTTGTGTACGCCTTTGGTGCTCAACTCTCGATGGCTTTTACTTTACCCAACTGCAAGGAATATAACAAAATGTCAAATATTTAATTAAAACAATTTTGCCAAATATAAAATAGCAGAGCACTCCAGCCGTGAGACATTTATCGTACTGTTAAGTTGTCTTTAAAACTCTGCCATCTCATCTTCCCAATAAAAATAAATTCAGTACTCCTTATATCAATAGCTCATAAGGTGGACGTTATACCCCATTCTCTGACTGATTTCATGAATTACGTTACGAATTCCTCTTCTGCAGTAGGCCCGTCATCTCAGAGTAGCACCTGCAACCTACGTCCTCAGTTATTTGTTAGATGTATTCCATTGTCTATCTACCTCAACAGTTGTTACTCACTACAAATGGCTCTGAGCACTATGGGACTCAACTGCTGAGGTCATTAGTCCCCTAGAACTTAGAACTAGTTAAACCTAACTAACCTAAGGACGTCACAAACATCCATGCCCGAGGCAGGATTCGAACCTGCGACCGTAGCGGTCTTGCGGTTCCAGACTGCAGCGCCTTTAACCGCACGGCCACTTCGGCCGGCTACTCACTACAGCTCCCCCTAGTACCGTGGAGGTTATTCAGTAATGTCTTAATACATGTCTTACCATCCTGTTCCTTGTCTTGTCAGTGTTTATGTTACGAGTCTTCTGAGAACTTCCTCAGAACTTCCTCTTTCCTTATCTTATCAGTCCACCTAATTTTCAACACTCTTCTGTGGCATCACATCTCCAGACGCTTCTACTCTCTTCTGTTCCGGTTTTCTCAATGTCCACAATTGACTACCATACCGTGCAGTCCTGTACATTCTTAGAAATTTCTTCCTTAATTTAAAGCCTGTGTTTGATACTGGTAGATGTCTCTTGGCCAAGAATGCTCTCTTTGTCCGTGACAGCCCGCTTCTTATGTCCTCATTGCTTCATCCATCATGAGTTATTTTCTGCCGAGGTACCAAAGTCCCTTAACTTTGTCTATTTTGTGATCATCAATTTCTTTCGCTATTCTCATCACATTTGTCTTTCGCTGGTTTACTCTCAATCCATAATCTTTTCTCATTACATTGTCCATTTCATTCGAAAAATACCGTAATTATTCTTCAATTTCACAGAGGATATCAATGTCATCAGCGAATCTTTCTTATTTTTGATATCCTTTCACTCTGAATTTTAATCTCGGTCTGTAACCATTCTTTTGTTTTCGTCATTGCTTCTTCGATTAATAGATTAAACAGTAGCTACGAATGAACGCGTCACTGTCTTATGCCGTTTTTAACGCCAGCACTTCGTCCTTGGCCTTCCAGTCTCATTGCTCTCTCTGGGATCTTTCAGATATAACATATTACTCCAATTTTTCTCAGAATTTCGAACGCCTTTCAGCCTTTCAAACGATCTAACGCTTTTCTAGGTGATACCTTAGAGCGTGCCTTGATTTTGGATCAGTCTTGCTTCCATTGTCACTCGAAATGTCAGAATTGCCTCTCTGGTACCTTTACTTTTTCTAAAGCGTAACTGAACACCATCTAACGGAACCTCAAATTTCTTTTCCGTTCTACTGTATGTATATTGTTATTGTCAATGGCTTGGATGCATGGCCTGCTAAGATGTTTGTGCCACATTTCTCGCACTTATCTACCCATTTTATCTTCGGAATTGTGTGGATAATGGTACATCGCCAGTCTCTTAGATTCCAAGAAAACTTGAATAGCCATTTGGTTGCCCCATCCTCCAATTATTTTAGAATTTCCTATGGAATGTTATCTATCCCTTTTACCTTATTATTTGATTTCAAGTCTTCCAGAGCTCTTTTAAATTCCAATACTGGATCCCCTGCGTCTTCCATATCAACTGCAGTTTCTTCTTCTATTACACCCATAGATTAGTCTTCACAATCATACAGACATTAAGTCCACTCTTTCCATCCATTCGCACTCTACTCTGCGTCCATCAGACGATTTCACACCAAACCCTTATTGTTGCCACCCTTCCTTTAAATTTCACCTTCTTCTCTGTGTTTCTGTGTGCTGAGGCAGTCCTCCAGACGGTTATTTCCTTTCTTTTTCTTCACAGCTTTCCTGTTGTCACTTCACCTTGTCTCCCTTATATTTCCTAGTTGCATCATTCCTAAGAGAATTATATTATCATCATCCTGTCTTTCTCTGAACATTTATGTGTTTCCTTCAACCTTAGATGAATTGAAGTATATCTTTTGTAATCAAAAGTTTCTTCGCAGTACCTTCCTTGTAACTATGTTTGTCCGGCCAACATCTGTAATTGCCCTTTTTATAAATGTACATTCCTCTTCACTCGAAATTCCTGCTGTGTTATTGCTAATCATTGTATCCACATCTTCATCGAACTTCGCACGCGTCTCACCATTCCTCAATATTTCAGTAACCTACTTCCATCCATACCAATTCTTCCGTATGACACTCTTAAGCTTCATTATACTCGCCTTCAATACTAATCCGCGATCTGAATCTATACTTATCAGCCAGAAATTATGACCAGCCAATTACTATCGATATATACCCGTCCAGCCGATAGTAGCGTCACCTGGCGAGAAATGAGTGCTAGTGAGACACACGCATGGTGCGTGTTGTATCAGAGAGCTTGCTGTCCATCTGTAGAATGGGGAAGGTGAACGATCGATCTGAGTTTGACAGATTGTGAACATCCGGAGCCTCGGCACATGCATTTCAAAGCTGCACGACTTGTTCGGCGTTCGAGGAATGCTGTGGTGCATGTCTTCAACAAGTGGCGAAGCCAAGGTCATATTCAAGGTGATATCACGTCCAGAGGTCACGGGGCTGGGCGGCCACCCCTCATTACACATGTCGGACACCGTAGGCTGGGTAGACTGGTAAATCGGGACAGGCGGCGAACTGTGGCGGAACTGACATCAGACTTTAATTCTGCGCAGAGTACAACTGTGTCTGAACGCACAGTGTACCGAACACAACTACCGACGGCCCTCAGCAGCCGACCACCCATGTGTCTGCCAACGTTATATCGCCACGACATAACGGTAACTACGACTTAAAATGACACGTGACCATCGACACTGGACGTTGGCACAGTGGCAGAGTATTGCATGGTCTGATGAATACCGGTACCTTCTTCGTCATGATGACAGGAGGGCGCGAATCCGTCTTCTTCCAGGGAAACAGCTCCTTCACACCTCTTCTGCGGGTCGGAGACAAGGTCACAGTGGCTCCATTATGGTCTCGGGAACATTCATGTGGGCATCCATGGCTCCAGTGGAGCTCGTGCAAGGAACCATGACGGCCAAGGAGTATCGTACACTGGTTGCAGTCCACATACAACCCATCATGACGATCATGTTTCTGACGGCAGTGGTATTTTTCAACAAGGCGAGGAATGTGAAAGAGTGGTTCGAGGAACACAGTGGCCCCCCACTCCCCAGATCTGAACCAGATCGAACGAGCCTGCAATGCGATTGAACATGGTGTCAGATTTCATTGCCCCCTCCCCGGAATTTTCGGGATTAGATGATTTGTGTTTGTAGAGGTGGAACGAAATCCCTCCAGTAACCCACCAAGGCGTCATTGCTTCCCTGCCTCGACGGTTCGTCGCTGTTATCCGTGCAAAAGGTAGACATACCAGCTATTAAGTTAGTGGTCTGGTTGATTGTTGTATACCTACACCTGGATACGCTTTACAATCTAACATCTAATTGCGCAATCTGTTAATAGACCTGGAATCTTCCCGTGTCTTCGGCTCTTTTCCAAGTACATCTTCTCCTCTTGTGAGTCTTGAACAGAATATTTGCTAACACCATCTGATATGTGCAGAAATTAATTAATCTTTCTCCTCGCTCATTCCTAATATCAAGCTCATATTATCCCGTAACTCTTTCTTGTGTTCTTTCCTCTACAACCTCGTTCCAATCCCCTACGATAATAAGAGCGGCCAGTTCTATTTCTTTTAATTACGAGCTGTGGTAATTTTTGAAATAAGAATTAACGTGCTACCTCAGGAAAAGCTCAAATCCTATCTTTTTGCTATAGTGGAGGATGTATTCTGCTATCTAAAACTTTTCATTGAGATCAGCGTTCGTATCGTAGCTATCGAGAGCAATACAAAACACGGAAAATGGGTCAATAGGATCACGCCACCTACAAGGACTTTCCTTGCTGTCACAGCGAACTCAGGTAGATACCCATAAGTAACTATCCGCGATGTAAAACTTATTTTAAATAGGTTTCGTAAGTGGTGCAATGCTGCAGAAGACCTTCAGTCTGGAAATAAGGTAAACATTACGTTCTGATGACGTGAAGTTTCCAGTGTGGCAGTTTGCTGACGTGGCACGGCGTCATCCACAAGGAAGCAACGTACTCGATAACTATTTTCTAAAAGCATTAAAAACGTAATAAAAATCTAGACCTCTGTTTGGCCGAACAGTTTGAAACCTAAAAGACATTAAAACCGCTAGGAGAATCTCGCGACGTCATAGCGAACAGCCACGCGTCGATCATTGGCCTCACAAACTGTTCTCTGATGGCTTAACTATCGTTAATTAAAGTTAAAATCTTAGTCAAAATTCAACAGAAACCGGCTGCCAGAGTGTTGACAATCGTAATTATTAGATCGGGCATCTTTATGATGATGTAGAACCACTGCATATTAGGCACCATTGGATTAAATTGCTGTGTGACATCAGTGATTATAAAATTATTTTGGCATTGTGCTGTGGCACGAAATGCAGACATCATTAAAGCTGGCATCCCTATAATTTACAAAAGGTATAGACATGCTATAAAGCGTCATTGCAGATGGTGGAAAGAAAAATATCGGTACAAAGAAGGTAACTGCGAAGAAACGATGGGTAACAGAAGAAGTACTTCAGTTGATCCACGAAATAAGGAAGTACAAAATTGTTCAGGGAAATTCAGGAATACAGAAATACAAGTCACTTGGGAATGTAAGAAATAGAACGTGGAGGTAAACTAGACAAAGAGGCTGCGTGGAAAATGTGTTGAAATCGAAAAATAAATGCTTGTCGGAAGGACTGACTCAGAGTGTAGAAGGCCAAAATAACCTTCAGTGAAATTAAAAGGAAGAGTGATAATACTAAGAGTGCAATGGGAATTCAGGTGTTAAAAATAGATGAGATATCGGATGGATGGAAATAGTACTTTGAGGGTCTCTATGAGGAGGGGGACTTACCTGTTGATGTGAAAGAATAAGAAACAGGAATCGATGTAGAAGAGAAAAAGGAGCTTTGGAAGACTTAAGACCAAATAAGACATCGGAGATAGTTAACATTCCACCAGAATTTTTAAAATCTTGGGGGAAGTAGTAACAAAGCCACCACGTAGGTGTGCAGAATCAATGAGACTGGAGATAGAGGCCTACCATCAGACTTTCTAAAAAAACATCATCTACACAATTCCGCAAACTGTGGGAGACGACAAGTGCGAGACAATCAGTTGTTGACAAGAATAATATAAAGAAGAATGGGGAAGAAAACTGAGAGTCTGTTAGAAGACGACCAGTTTGGCTTTAGGAAAGGTAAAGGCATCAGCAAGGCAATTCTGTTTTGGATGATAATGGAAGGTATGCAAATGAAAAATCAAAATACATTCATAGGATCTGTCGATCTGGAAAAAAAGGTTGACGATGGACAATGGTGCAAAATGTTCGTATTTCAGAGAAAAATAGAGATAAGCAATGTGGAATGACTTATTCAATATGTACAAGTACCGAGAGCGAACAATAAGTTTGGAAGACTTAGAAAGAAGCGCTCGCTTTACAAAGCACGTAAGACATGAATGTACCGTATAGCCTCTGCTGGTTAGTGTATACTTGGTAGAATACTTGGAAGAAGCAATGAAGGAAATAAAAGAAAAGTTGCAGAGTGGAATTAAAGTTCAAGGTGAAGGGATATCGTGATAAGATTCGCTGACGACGTCGCTATCCTCAGTGAAAGTAAATGTAATGAACAGTCTAATGAGCACAGAATATGAATTCAGATTTAATCGAAGTAATACGACAGTAATGAGAGGTAGCAGAGTGGAAGTCATAAAGCAGATGAAGTTAAGCACTGTAATAATAGAATGGAAGCTGTGATTCTAGGCGCTACAGTCTGGAACCGAGCGACCGCTACGGTCGCAGGTTCGAATCCTGCCTCGGGTATGGATGTGTGCTAGATTAGTTATGTTAGTTAGGTTTAACTAGTTCTAAGTTCTAGGGGACAGATGACCTCAGAAGTTAAGTCGCACCGTGCTCAGAGCCATTTGAACATTTTTTTTTTAAAGCTGGGAAATCTCATCGTTACTTTGATGAAAGTCTCAAAATAATAGTTGGGTGTGCCCTTGTTTTTTAATATGAAAATCAAGGAATAACATTCTTTAGAGCGTGTGCAACGGTAGTGATTTAATGTAAATTCTTGAATTATAGTCATGGCGTGTTGAACATTATTTTAAGTTCGTATAATTGTCTCTACAAGAATTTAATGGCAGTTCGAAATCACACACTCGCGTATTGCATGTAAACAGTCTCCGAGGTACTTTCTATTAATATATCACTTTTGAATGTTTTACAACTCGTTCGTGGTGTACGAGTTGAAAAGAATAAAACTTTTTAACTGGGGGAATACATCGCACGCTGCCCGGGCCGTATCAGTTGTTAACGGCGAGTTTTCTAACGTCCGAAGAATTAAACCAATCGGAGCCTACACATTCCAGAAACTCAACAGCACAAGTAATGTGCCAACAGGGCAGACTGAGGGAGAGAGATACCCCTACACAAGCAACAGTCTATACGTGGCACAATATTAGCATCTCTGGCTTCTCAATTGGCAATGGCCTTGCCGCAGTGGATACACCGGTTCCCGTTAGATCACCGAAGTTAAGCGCTGTCAGGCGTGGCCGGCACTTGGATGGGTGACCAACCGGGCCGCCATGCACTATTGCCATTTTTCTGGGTGCACTCAGCCTCGTGATGCCAATTGAGGAGCTACTCGACCGAATAGTAGCGGCACCGGTCAAAGAAAACCATCATAACGACCGGGAGAGCGGTGTGCTGACCACATGCCCCTCCTATCCACATCCTCAGCTGAGGATGACACGGCGGTCGGATGGTCCCGATAGGCCACTTGTGGCCTGAAGACGGAGTTCTATGCTATGCTATGGCTTCTAAATTAGCGAACACATAAGCGAACAGAGTCTGCAGACATCTTCCCTTCTCGTCTCAGTCACCAGAGGCTCTTTCACACACACGGTGAGGGCGTGCCCAGCTGGCGGTTACCGTGACAAGTTCGCTGGCTGTCAGCATCGTTGGTTCCGAGTCCTGCGTTGCCATGGAAATATCGGCAGACGCGGATACTAAATCCCTCCCCCTTAACGGGCACGTAACGACGATAATGGCCATGTCTAAGTCTTAAACATTTGGGAAGGGAAGAGAGAGTGATACAGAAAGCCCATCTATCAGTTGCAGAGGGACGTCAGTACCCTCTGGTGTGGCTGCTGGAACCTAGGGCTGCACAAAATTAGACAACTTTTCTTTGATATGTTCAGTGGGCTGCTCGTCTGGTTTCGGAGGTAGCGGCTCAACCTCTATTGGATGATCTCCCCACATAGTGAAAAATTAGCACTGCCGTAATCAACGCGTGTCGCGTTGCCTTATACACTGTGCGGAAATAGTCACGTCGTTCTTATAGACTGTAGTCCCGGAGTTGGCTCTTAGCTGCCAGTTGGTTGTGCTCAAATCGCATTCATAACTGGTTCCTGTGTCTTGTGCGCCTACTGTGTCCTATCGAAACATAAAAAAGTGGTCGACTCTAGTTTGGTCTGTCACACCTTCTGTCCAGCCCAGTCGATATTCACACCTTCTGTCCAGCCCAGTCGATATCTAACCATACAGACCCACGCCATTATATCTTTCTGGAAACTGGGCGTAAAATGTGACTGCTGAGGCCGGCCGCGGTGGTCTCACGGTTCTAGGCGCGCAGTCCGGAACCGCGCGACTGCTACGGTCGCAGGTTCGAATCCTGCCTCGGGCATGGATGTGTTTGATGTCCTTAGGTTAGTTAGGTTTAACTAGTTCTAAGTTCTAGGTGACTGATGGCCTAAGATGTTGAGTCCCATAGTGCTCACAGCCATTTTATTTTATTTTATTTTATTTTATTTTTTTTTACTGCTGAGGGTGGGGTGTCAGGCACAAGATATCCAATAACATATGGGGTCATCTCCCGTGTAGAAGCTCTCCCAGACTACACCCATTTGCAGGAGTAGTGTTGTACATGGCTAAGAAGTCTGAAAGAGCGTCATCCACTGGCATGGTTTGCGCCGCCTTCCTCGCTTGGGTCTTAAATGTCCTGATCATTCTCTCTGTCTCTGAACTGGATTGTGGATGGAAAGGACCAGTGGTCAGGTGCTGGATACCATTGCATCGACAGAACTGGGAGTCATTATCAGAGCCCAAAGATTTGGTGGACGTCCTTAATGTATAGAGGATGTTGGACACGGCGCCCACCAGTATAAACCGCATTGCCGCAAGAAATGGACACGCGAAATCCACCGCTGAGTTGGCTCAGACAATAATGAAAATTTGTTGGGAGGGGTTGCTTGCTTCTGTGGACTGCCTCCCTGCACCACCGAGGTGGGTGCTTGTCGCAGGCCAATATATGTGCGTCGATCTAACGCTTTCATGCGAGACATCCCCAGTGAGAAGAATGCAGAAACCGTAGGATGCGTGGATGGAGCGAAGCAGAACTATAATGCGTCACCCGTCACTCTTAGTTTTAAGCAACAGCACGCCCTGGCTTCCTTTCATGCTCAAATAAGGTGGAAAATCGGTATTGGCGTCCGCAGGGAGGTGCACAGGCCATTCTGTTTGAACCGGTACAATAATGTTGCACAACATTGGGTTGTGACTTGTGGCTACTGCGACTTCTTTGATAATGATGGTAAATTCCTGCAGCATTGTTTTAAAGGCATCGTCAATCGCAAAACGAACTGTTTCTTCCCTGTCAAACTTCATAATGGGACTGTTGGGCAATTTGCACAGCGCATCAGTGTTAGCATGCTGTCCTGTAGGCCGAGAACTTGTAACAGCAACTGTACGTATAATAATTTTTTTCTTCTGATTTTCGATAAATTAGTGTAAGCAATGTTTTGATTTCATTTCTTTTTCTTTTCGTGTCATTATCTTAAAGAAACTGTAAGCAACTTTCGAAGTGAATATTAAGATTTATGTCAAATTTCAAGCAATGCTATAACAGAATTGAAGTGTAACTCATGTTGAATCTATTGTACCATGTTTAAAATTGTAATTGTGCGCCTGGTCCATACGTAGGCAATGTATTGGGATATGTGGAATGTAAAACCTTTGGTGAATACCCTGTCTGTAGGGGAGCGGTAAAAGGTGGATGGCAGGCAAGCGCGGGAAAATGCACACGGACGCGGCACGGCATAACGGGCTCAGCAATATAGTCGGAGTTGGGCATCGGTCTGAGAAACACGCTCTGGATCGAGGAGGCTCTCCTGGAAAACGTGATTTCATTGAGCCTCGGATGTGCCGTTTCCGACGACTATACAGCATGGCTATATTCAATAGGCACTAAACGGGAAAGGATGGCGACGCTAAGAAGAAGCAAAGTGCCGATACACCAAGAGCCATAGCTGTGATTGTATGTGTGCTGTGCACCTCGCCATCTTGCCGCCCGCCAACCGCCGCATCGACACAAACAGGTTGAATCTTTAGAATTGTATTCGTGTGGACCAGTGTTAATTTTGTTCCTGACTGTTCAATAACAACTTAACTTTTACCAGAATTGTCCTATCAATTAATTATCCTCATCACTAACCTAGACAGGGTCCTTTCCACATGTTGTGCAATCGGAGTGTCCCGAAATGAAGATTTAAAGTTTATGTTAATAAGAATTACCTGCAGACCTATCTAGGCTAGAAAGATGTTTAAGGAGCTTTATTGTTAATGAAAATATAAGCAAAGAACAAAGGTCTGACAAAGTTTGGAATTGGTTTAGTAATGAAGCTTAATTAATTTGAGACAAAAATAATAGTAGTTAAATGAGGAAGTAATAAGACAAAAAGAGTAGTAACTCATATATTGTAAATCTTGAGTGCTTAATGCTTCCAATAGTTAATAGTTTCAACACAGTGATCATAACAGTTTCAGGGTCCCTCCCTCCACTCTTTTCTTTTCTATTCATTTAAATTCTGAAGTGTACTGAACTGATTTAACCAGCAAAGTCAAAGTCAATATAAAACCTAAATTTATCAGTGTTTTACCCTTATTAAAATTGACATTGTATGTGTGTTTCAAAAGTGCTATTTCTAGGGTAACCTATGCCCGATTTCAGTCGGATCAATAGACAAAACACAGTTTGTAGTAATCATTATAGTGTAATGCTGTATATTTATAGCTTGTTCAAATTAGTACAGAAAAGGAAAATCTTAGTTCAGTAGATTTTTCTGGGTCTAAAATTTACCATATAATGCAGTATTACTACGTGTTGTTATGCTTGTACGTACATCCACTTGTACAAGAAAAAAACTCACTTAATGCCTAATTAGGCTGGCGACCGTATTATTAACAATTGGTAGTATCTGCTGTGTATGTTTCTTGCCCGTCCTAACGTGTAGTTGCACTTTAGACTTGCTTGACGTATCATTGTTGTTACTGAGTGGGTGTAAGTCTGATTGTGCCTCCATTCAAGTACACGCGGTCAACATATTTACTAAAATCCTTTCTTATAAGGTGAAGCCCGTCAACTTACCATAGTACAGGTTTTAAAGAGTTAACGTACGCCCGAGCGTAGACGTTACAAGTGGCTTCCCGGTGACAGGACATCCAGTTGTTGTCGGTCACAAATTAACGTGAATACCGAACAGTGGATGTTCAGTGGCACGAATTGTAATAATATTCAGTAAAATAAATTGCAGTGAACGTCAAGTATAGTAGTGTGGTGTAATTTGCATTCAGTATGGACAGGAACGTAGACACGGTAGATGGCAGGAGTTCACGCGGCCAGATAACAGATGGCGTTAGCGGAAGACAATTGGCGTACATACAATATCACGAACATGTTAACGAACAGATTGAAATGTCGAGATCGCCTCGAACACAGCAAGGAATGAAACTGGAAGTAGAGGGTGACTTTGTAGATGATAGTGGGTACGTGAACGAATCCACTGACATGTTTGATTCTACACAGATAAAGAAAGAATCGAAAGAAAAATTTGAGGTAGGATCGGAACACACCGATTCCGTAGAACAAAACAGTGTGAAGATTTTAAGCATGAACGATTTATTTGAACAATTAACCAAACAAATTGCAGGACAGAGCGAGCAGCTCAAAACCCCATTTAGATGGCTTAAACTGTTCAACAGTAGTACGTTCACTTCGCAGAGGTCGTAAGATTGGAAACACTATTCGTCTTTAAACTTTACGCAGTTACCGCCTGCAGAGTCAAAACATAAGTTACCCAGACAGGCCTCCTGAGCGTCTTCCGATCGTGTCGGATGGATCACTAACACAGCATCTCCTCAATATTCACATATACTGAGGTGAAAAAAGTCACTGGATACCTGCTAATGTCAATCTCCTGCAATCCAGCAATTCGACGTGGCATGAACTCAACAAGTTGTTGGAAGATCCGTGCAGATATACTGAACTATGCAGCCTCTACCGGCGTCCATCATTGCCGAAGTGTTGCCGGAGCTGGAGTTTGTGCACAAGGTGATCTCTCGATTGTGTGGCATGAGTGTTCGTTGGGTTTCATGTCGGGCGATCTGGGTGGCCAGATCATTTGCTCGAACGGTCCAGAATATTTTTCAGACCATTCGCGAACAATTGTGGCCTAGTGACATAGCGTATTGTCATCCATAGAAATTCCAGTATTATCTAGGAACATGCAAATGGTCTACACGTAGTCGAATATAACCATTTACAGTCAGTAATCGATTCAGCTGGACCGGAGATTCCAGGCCATTCCATGTAAACACAACCCACACCATTATGGAGCCACCATAAGCTTGCACAGTGCCTTAATGACAACCTGGATCCATGGTTTCGACAGGATTGCGTCACAATCGAGCCCTATCTTGTGCTCATACAAATTAAATCGGGATTCTTATGAGCAGGCCACTGTGTTCCAGTCGTCTAGGGTCCAACCGATACGGACACGAGCCCAGGAGAGGCGCTACAGGCGATATCATAATATTAGCAAAGGCATTCGCATCGGTTGTCTGCTGACACAGCCCATTAACGCCAAAATTCACCGCGCTATCCTAACGGATATGTTCCTCGTACGTCCGACATTGATTTCTGCGTTCATTTCAACCAGTGTTGGTTGTATGTTAGCACTGACAACTCTATACAAACGTCCCTGCTCTCGTTCGTTACGTGAAGTCCGTCGGCCACTGCTTTGTCCGTGGTGAGAAGTAATGTCTGAAATTTGGTATTCTCGACACGCTCTTGGCGCTGTGGCTCTCGGAATATAGAATCCCCTAACCATTTCCGAAATGGAATGTCCCATGCCCGTACTACGGACAACCACCCCGCGTTCGAAGTCTGTAAATTCCCGTCTTGCGGCAATAATCACTTGGGAAACCTTTTCACATGAATCCTGACTAAAAATGACAACTCCGCCGATGCACCGCCCTTTTATATCTTGGGAACGTGATACTGTTGCAATCTGTATACGTCGACATCGTTATCCCGTGACTCTTGTCACCCTACTGTATGCTACATTGGTGCCATTGAAAACTGTCATTGAGGGCCGGGGTGGCCGAGCGGTTCTAAGCGCTACAGTCTGGAACCGCGCGACCGCTACGGTCGCAGGTTCGAATCCTGCCTCGGGCATGGATGTGTGTAATGTCCTTAGGTTAGTTAGGTTTAAGTAGTTCTAAGTTCTAGCGCACCGATGATCTCAGCAGTTAAGTCCCATAGTGCTCAGAGCCATTTGAACCATTTTGGACATTGGTCAGAGTTGGGCGGGGGAAGGGAGTGGAAGAAAGAGATGGAAACAATGGCCCTCCTCTCCCTGTCCCCCAAAAAATAACGTATCTTAGAACCTAGCGTATCAGGGTAATCGCAGAATTGCTTCATACAGTGTAATGCTGATGGACATCATGTAACGTTAGCACGGTTGAGCGGTTGAGGACAGCATTAGTTACCTGTGCGGAGAGCGCCATGGGCGCCTGCTCTACGAGCACCTTGGCGGGTATTTCCCTGAGGAAGTCCGCTAGCTGCTGGGACGAGGCCCCCTGCTGCAGACCCAGGTGGCGGGCCAGCCGCTGCGTGCGCTCCGCCATGGGCACCAGACAGCCGCGGAACGCCACGGCGCTCTGACATATCATGCGCTGGAACAGCCCTGCAACCGGCGACAGGTGAACTTGCAGCACCGAGCAAACTGCAGCAAAAGTGTTATTATGCTCTACTGGCCAGCGTCTCTCGCTAAGAACACATATATGTCTCCGTTTGAACTGCTAGGACGGAGTGCCGTTGGTCTTCTGAAGATACATAACAAGTTGCGAGGCCAAAGAAGCAGCGACACTATCAAGCAAGTCTACTAAGTAGCGCCCGACTGGAACGCGTGCATCGGGCTGGGAATCAAATGCACATCTGTAGCTTGTTTTATTAATTAATGAGAAACAACGGGGAAACTACGTAAATTGAGTGACATTCACTCCATACTATAAACTAACACCTAGTCTTTGGGGTGTGCCATGAGAAAGAATTAACTAAATCAATACTAATGTGGAACTGGAGAAAGTACTGCCTCAGGTGAAAACGGATATTTGAAAATCTGAGAAGAATTTGGTAAAGTACGGGAGACTACAATTTAAGAGCAACTAGCCGTGAAGGTCCAGTGTGGGCTGTTATTATCGTACGGCAGCGAATCTTGGCAGATACGCTAATACGTAAATGCGTGGAGTACCGATATATGCTGGAAAAAATTTAGTTCCAATTTTGGTCACCAGGTGCAAATCTGGCGCTAAATATCATCTCGTCGACGTCTCCAGGGCTGATATTGAACAAATTGTGAAAGCGGCGGTTAGTAATAAAATTAACATTATGTGTTTCTCACTTGTTTGAGATTTTCTGCCCATGTCCTGCTCCTAATCCTTTACATATGTAAACATTTCTGCACGTTTCTCTTGCATTCATTGCACAGGTTTGCGTCTGGTGGCCAAAATCTGAACTAATTTTTTTCCAGCGTAAATCGGTTCCGCATTAGCTCATTAGAATATCCGCCGAGTTTCATTGCCATTCGATAATTACAGCGTACACTGGAACTCTGTGAGTTGCCGCACTTTAATTATATGAAACCGGTATAATAGTGTCACCATAATCGTGCACTTAACATGAAAGCACAGTCGTCAACGAAATCCAACACTTAACGTTAAAAGCAAGTTGATAGCTTAAACACAACACAAAGCATGGTCGGAACTGTACTCCATGTTGATCTGAGGCAACATCTATTTATATGCAACCTTCAATTTTCTCGATACATTTAAACGTTTTGTGACCAAGAAACTTGTAATATCTATCAGGACTTTTAAATATTGAATGAAGAAACGTTTGTGTCACCCATTCCTGACTCATGTTAGTAATATAGGAAGGTACCGAATCAATTTATATGCGTGCTGGAAGATGCGTTAATACTAGTTTCCCTGAGTAAAAAAGTGTTACCAAAACACTTTGTGAACTTTAACGGAAATCCATACAGTGAAGAAGACTTTCGTTCCGGCAAACATTATTGAGAGTGCAGAAACATTCCATACCTCGAGCATACATATCCTACGGACAGCAGGGGTAAGAGATACTAGAATTCCAACAGAGGCATACACTCAACCATTTTTCTTTAGGAAAAGGAATGACCACAGGGTAGAATATACAGTCCGGTATACACTGTACAATTGCTTGCATAGTAAGTATAGTAGATATATGTACAACTAGAAAAAATGTTGAGCGGAATAGAGTTCCGAGTTAGCAAGGAAAATTGAGGTGAAACAGTGAAAATACTGAAATTATGAATGGGAACACAAAATGGATTGGTGATTTACTGGAATTCGGCAATGAATTGAGACCATACCACAACGTTATGAATTCTGTTCTCTAAGAATACACATCGGCTGAGATATCCAATACAGACGAAATATCAGATGCAGACGGTTGCAAGCGAAAGAAGTTTCCTTCAGCAAAACAGCTCATACAATGCAGAGGTACCAGAAGCAACACGTAAGAAAATGAGGTTATACAAAACTCGAAGGAAGTGAGATTATAGATGTAGATCCTTTTCGGCGTCTCATTATAATCTTTCGGACTATAATAAGTCGTAACATGAATGAAGTAATTAGATTGGTATCTCTGTGACCAATGATTGCTTATTTTAGTGTGGCTGTAAGCAGATTTGAAGTCCGTTGCTTCCGTATAGAGTCCAGTGTGTTAAACACTGTGCCACCACCTTACCTGGTTGATTTTCATCACAGGCGAGTGGATAGTGAGACTTGTTTCAACACATCCCGGAAACGAGATCTGCAGACATTGTGATTTATATTTTATATTGTTTGGAACACAAACACATCAATGTCGTATCTGGTTTCGACCAGCCGTTGGTCATACCAGCCATTGGTCATCTTCAGACTGTAAATGTTCAAATGTGTATGAAATCTTATGGGACTTAACTGCTAAGGTCATCAGTCCCTAAGCTTACACGCTACTTAACCTAAATTATCCTAAGGACAAACAAACACACCCATGCCCGAGGGAGGACTCGAACCTCCGCCCGAACTAGCCGCACAGTCCATGACTGCAGCGCCTCGGACCGCTCGCCTAACCCCGCGCGGCTTCAGACTGAAGGTACGCATATTTTTCCTCAGAAAATTTTCGTTGAGGAAAAGCGGAATATATTGTGGGACATTGTGGAATATTCCCAATTCAGCCCGTATAGTTTCATTAAGTTCCTATAGGTTTCGGCGCTAAATATGTCCTTCAAATAGCGTCTGTAACAGATGTGTGTTCCAAGCAGAGACCTGTCAGTGAATTTCTTTTGGCAGAAAACCAGAGCATTGCAGACATTCATTGGTACTTGTAGAATGCCTACGGATACCTGGCAGAGAACAAAAGCTCGTTGAGATGTTGGGCGAGGCGTCTGCCATCATCGCAACAAAGTCGTGCAAACCTGTCTGATTTCCCGCGTGCCGGCAAGCAGCACACATATGTGACTCCTGAAGCGTTGGAATGTGCGAACACTCTCATTGGCGGTAATCGACGGATCACAACCAAAGATCTCCCTGCTCAATAGGATGTCTCTATTGGTAGTGCTGACACATTCGTCTGCCAATTGGGGTATTCAAAGGCGTATGCCTGCTGAGTTCCTCGCCGCCTAACGGAAGGCCATAAAGAGTAACGAAGGACCATCTATGAGGAACTGCTTGCACATTGTAAGGCAGATAGTGACAAATTTTCTAAAACATCGCCACAGGCTATGAAACATTGGTTTGTCTCCTCGAACCTGGAAAAAGGCAGTCCATGGAGTGGAGCACACCACCTATCCTCCAAATAAAATGTTTAGAGCCGTACTTTCAGCCGATTGAGTCACGGCGACTGTCTTCGGGACTCTGAAGGGGTTATTCTGCTTGATTTCCTCCCGCATGATGTAACTACAACTCTATAGTGTCCCGTGATTCATGAAATCGAATAAACTAATTCAGCGTGTTCGTCCCCACAAAAATGCAAACAAACTTCTGTTTCCTCATGACAGCGCAAGGCCACACCCAAGTCAGCGCACCCGAGACGAGCTCACTGAACTTTATGAGACTGTTCTCCCGCATCCATCCTATAGCCCGGATCTCCCACTTTCGACTTCCATCGGTCTGACCCAACGATGGAAGCACAACGGGGAGGTTACTGATGCGCAAGACGTTGGCTCCGACGTCGACCAGTAGAGCGGTACCATCACATAGGCCCTCCCACCAAAGTGGGGTAAAGCGGTCGCATTGAACGGAAAAGATTTGAAAATAGGGCTTTGTAGCCAAAAAAGTGGGGAATAATATGACACAAAAAAATGGTTCAAATGGCTCTGAGCACTATGGGACTTAACTTCTGAGGACATCAGTCCCCTAGAACTTAAAACTACTTAAACCTAACTAACCTAAGGACATCACACACATCCATGCCCGAGGCAGGATTCGAACCTGCGACCGTAGCGGTCGCACTGTTCCAGACTGTAGCGCCTAGAACCGCTCAGCCACTCCGGCCGGCAATATGATACATTGGAAGCCTCTATAAACCCAACCTTTTAGAAAAAAATGTGTTGCTTTACTTATTGAACGTCTCTCGTAAAATGTTCTTGTGACTTTGTCGTGAATAACACAAAAAATTAAAGAACGTAAGTCAATCACTTAATCTCAAATGGATTCCTTCACTTTTTTATTTTTTTTTAATTTTATTTTAGTTTTACAACTCACCTTCTGCAGCTGAAGATAGCATGATGAGGTGACAAGACCTGCTGCCAGCGCTCTCTCCGAAAAGTGTAATGTTCTCCGGGTCCCCTCCAAAGGCAGCGATGTTCTCCTTTACCCAGCGAAGAGCCATCAACTGGTCTTTGAAGCCCATGTTCCCAGGCACCACGGAGTCTCCAGTGCTCAGGAAACCTGCAGATGTTATCGTCGGCAAAACTGAGAATGAATAGGAATCATCCGAAAACTACAATGGTAAGAAAAGTGAAAATAAGAGAGAATAACCATCATACATTGATGAGCATTTGATTTAGGAGAGTTGATACGCTTGTGTCGCACGGCTAGGATCAGGACGCACGCTGCCAGTACATCTGATCGCAGCCAGATTGTGGACACAGCGCAAATTTTACGTGCGAGGTCGAGCAAGCAATGCGGACGTCACTTGTCACAGTGTACCTGCACTACCTGATCACAAGTGTCCGGTCATCGCTATGCAATGCGCAGTTGACCACTAGATGTCATGAGAGGTGGACACGCCAGCGTAAAAGGAGAGACTTGTGTTGTCAGAAGGGAAGCAGAAAATGTAGAATTGGTTGGGAGAGCTCAGCGACTTCGAACGTCGATTAGTTATTGGATATCACTTGAGAAACAAATCGATCTAGGGCATTTCTGCCTTTCTAAATCTGCTCAAGTCGACTGTTGGTCGATGTGATTGTGGAGTGGAAACGCAGCTGAATAACCCCAGTTAAACCGAGTGAAGGCAGACCGCATGTGGTAAAAAAAAATGTGTGGCTAGGGCCTCCCGGCGGGTAGACCGTTCTCCTGGTGCAAGTCTTTCGAGTTGACGCCACTTCAGCGACTTGCGTGTCGGTGGGGATGAAATGATGGTGATAGGGACAACACAACACCCAGTCCCTGAGCGAGAGAGAATCTCCGACCCAGCCGGGAATCGAACCCGGGCCGTTAGGTATGACATTCCGTCGCGCTGACTACTCAGCTACCAGGGGCGGACACCGCATGTGCTGACGCACAGGGACCGTTGAGCACTCTGGAGAGTGACTGTACAAAAACGCATGAAATCGGTGGAAGCAGAGCCGGGTTAGCCACGTAGCAAGAGCTAGCAAATGCTGCGAGCTTCGTCCACTAGTGGGCCTCCCACCAGGCTGTAAAACTATGAAATTAGATATGAACGGTATTCTACCTACCGTCCAATTGGAAAGACGTTGGTGACTAAATCCACAATGAGTAGTAACAATTTTAGATTTCTAAAAGGAAACGCTGGCCACATCATACATTATATATCGTAAGTTGACAACGCCGCAGAACTTACATGGGAGGTTCCTATTGTTGGCCGTGCTAGTTGTAATAACCCGATCAGTTAGAATAGGGCTCTATTGATTAGCAATAAGGAAGTAAGTAATGAACACCATATTTATTTTTGTATCTCTAGTGCCAGAGTCATTCCTTCTGTGTTTCGTATAATACTCCAGATACCAGCCGTCTAGAGCGGAGCTTGCTGTCCTGTTGGTGAACTACTGTTGTATAACGTGTGGCAGTTTCGCGGCTTCTGGATTTCTTTCCTGTCGTTGTTTCTCTTTCGATTGCTGTGGACTGATAGAATACAATACTATACTGCTGTTTAACATACGTTTTCCGCTTCTAACTAGCGCTGGGTCTTCTTTTGAAAGAATTGAAAGAAACTACTTCAAAGAATCAGATTTTGAAAATCTTCTCGAACACAGTGCCACTGACCCTAGCAGATGCTACGAAGCCACTTGTATGCAGTTTTACCACTATCAGGCAAGTTTTGGATGCAGTATCTAACAGTGTGGATTAAAAAGTTAAGTCTTGTAATAAGGCCTACGGACTACATTCGAAGATTAGTACGTTGTAAACGGGAACAATGACTATCGTTTGGAACGAAATCTTAGAACGCTCTCTGCTTCGTAACATGGGATACGTCCTTTTAAATAATTACTTGGTTACGTCCAAGCAAAGAAGTCCACATTTTAAGATTCTGAAGCAAAAGCCGAAGTACTGACCGGCTGTGAAGAATATCGGCAACAGACTTCAAGGCGATGCAGGTGAAACATAGAGTACGACAATTCCAGCGGCTCTAATACACTCAATAAAATAGGAGCAAATCAAACTCCTGGACAAAATTTTGAAATTTAGGAGTTCACTGTGATAATTGATTACGTGTTGTCTGCAATAGTTAAACACACAGAAGAACACCATCAAGTGACTAGTGTATTTGGAATACTTCAGCAGTTTGTCTTTAACAACAGAAGAGATCGTGAAAAGAGCTCCAGTTATCGTCAATGCTTACCCAGATGATACGGAAGAAAGCTCAATGTGAGCTGCTCATAACACATTTCGCTGCTGGTATTGATAGCAAAAAATCACGAGCCCCTGGAACTGCAGTTCTATAAACTACGAGGGTGAGTCAAATAAAAACCTTAAATATTTTTTAAAAATATTATTTATTGTGCAGAAGTGGTACAAAGCTGTATAGCCTTTCAACATAATCTCCCCCACGCTCAATGCAAGTCCTCCAGCGATTACAAAGTGCATAAATCCCCTTAGAAAAAATTCTTTTAGTAGTCCGCGCAACCACTAATGCAACGCGTGACGTACCTCTTAATCCGAACGGATCTTCTTTCCTCCCATTGCGTCTTTGAGTGGTCCAGACATATGTAAATCACTTGGGGCAAGGTCTGGGTTGCCGCTCTCTTCGTTTCCGGTTAGTGTAAGTGAACCCAGGTTCCGTACCTAGTAACGATTCTTGCAGGGAAGTCATTACCTTCTCGTTCAAAACGCCGAAGAAGTTCTTCACAAATATCAACACGTCGTTCTCTTGGTTCAAATGGCTCTGAGCACTATGGGACTTAACTGCTGAGGTCATCAGTCCCCTATAACTTAGAACTAGTTAAACCTAACTAACCTAAGGACAGCACACACATCCATGCCCGAGGCAGGATTCGAACCTGCGACCGTAGCGGTCACGCGGTTCCAGACTGAAGCGCCTAGAACCGCACGGCCACACCGGCCGGCCGTCGTTCTCTCATTTCAGGGATCAGCTGCCGTGGAACCCATCTTGCAGACACTTTTTGAAACTGGAGCACATCATGCACAATGTGGTGTGCAGACCCATGACTAATCTGTAACCATGCTGCAGTGTCATTCAGTGTCACTCAGCGGTTTTCCTTCACTATGGCTTCAATGCTGCAATGTTCTGTGGTGTCACAACAAGTTGTGCCTGACCTCTACGAGGAGCATCTTGCACTGAAGTCACACCATTTGCGAACTTCCTACTCCATTCGTAGACTTGCTGCTGTGACAAACATGCATCACCATACTGAATCTTCATCTGTCGATGAATTTCAACAGGTTTCACACCTTCACTACGCAAAAATAAAACAACAGAACGCTGTTCTTCCCTGGTGCAAGTCGCAAGTGGGGCGACCATCTTTATACTGATACTGCGACGGTATGTGTGCATCTGCACTATGCTGACACCTACAGGCCATTCTGCACGCTGTTTGTAGCACGCTTACCAACTTACAGGATAACGGCGCGATTTGTTATTACAAATTTAAGGTTTTCATTTGACTCACCGTCATATCGATAGAAAATTCGTTGGAATAGTCTTTCCAAAATGTAGAAATAGTCTTAAGTATTTACTCGTCTTTGATTATCTTCAGCTGAAGTGGGGAATGTTCGTTTTCAACATTAAAGCGCCACATCATGAGACAAGAACATCTAAACAAGTTCATAAACACGTAATATGATTTGCTTAGCGACAATGATTTGACTAGTGTCATCTTTAACTTTGCCAAAATTAAAGTAAGAGAAGTTTTTTTGTGAAGTGCTTTTATATATTATTTCCTAACTCTGAGGCTTGAGGCAAACCAAGAGGCTACGCGCACAGCGTTGGCTTCATCCAGCATTGAGGGGAAGGAATCAGTTTCCATCGGATTGCCACGGCAGACAATCGTTCATCACCCCATATCACTAGCTTCCAATTATCCACTCCCCTCTCTATACCACTTCAAGTGCCGCTTTCCATTGACCACAGATATGCGTTGCTTATCAGGAGCTGCTCGACCTTTGCACCGCGTTTTTAAGTCACTACCCACAATCACTGTGCTACTTTCACTGCTAGTAGCACTTTAAAAGTCACGAGTGACTTATTCCGCTGATTCCACGCGTTTTTTTTTTTTTTTTCTTTTTCTGTTTTTACAACACCAGTGCTCGACGGTCCTTAACTTTCAGTACATGATCTGTCTGGTCTGTTTTTAGCTGTATGTTCCTTCACGTTTCCACTTCACAGTCACATCACCAAGAGTCGGATTGCGCAGCCTTAGCAGGGACTTATTCCTCAGGAGACATGCAATGACTAGTCCACCTTCTAAGTCACTGAGCTCCCCTGACCAACCCATTTTGCTGTTACTGCTTCTCCACTGATAACACAGTACTTCCTGTCTCCTTTTATACTGGCGGGCCCGCATTTCGTGACATTCAGTGGTCAAATCTTACATAGGGGTGCCTCAGTACTTCTGATTAGGTAGTGTACGTCTATATGCCTTAAAAGTACTCATATAAAATTATAAGCTAATTTATGTAGGCTGATAGTACTCGCAAGAGTGGTATCCCCTGTTAAGTAATCAAATAGATTTGTAATGTTAGCGGCGGAAAGTTAGTTATTATCCCAGGGTGACTACTAAAGGTACCCTCGTTTTTATATTCATAAGGCAACATGATAACACACTAATTAAGAGGACAAGTTCATTGTCATTAAAGAGGGGTTAACAATAATCAGCTAAGCAGAGATTCAGAATCTGAATCAACCGACGTGTAGTCAAACGAAAAAGATAAGGGAATAATTGCGACCTTGTTCCTTAATTAGACTCCTGTTGCAAACAACGATCGAAAAGAATGTCTCAGCCAGAACTTAGCACAATATCACACGGAAATTACATGATACTTTCGCTGGAACTGTTCAACATGAAAGGAACGTGTGAATTTGGTGCCATGTTTTATGCTAATTACGTACAACTGCAAACAAGAATTTCATCTAACTATCGTACGAGTTTAGATGAAAAGTTTATAAGTATTTCGGACATACTGTCTGAGCTTTTGTCTGTAGAGCGTCACAAATGTAGCTATCAGATGCCTGATCTAAGGACAGCAGACGCTAGGTTGAGAATCTGAATGATCCAAGGGTAGCATTGAAATGTGTAGTATGGGTGCAAAGGTAATGTCACACCAGGTTTTCTATGCGTATATTATTCAATAAAATCCACTTTAGGTAATAGATAGTGTGTGTACACGATACGTAGATTCTTGACAAACGAATTCATCGTCAATATGTTCCATTCGCGTTTGGGGCACTGCAACAAGTTATAGTAATTGCTATTGTGCCTGTTCGAAGATACACAGACCGCAAATATGCAATGGCTTTTAGAGCGTGAATTACGATAATGGAAAGAATTTCATAAAAAACAATAATTAACACGAGAAAGGAAGTCCCCAGCATACGTTACTGCCTTTTTCTTCCTTTATTTAATTTCGATACCCCCCCAGGGGGCGGGCTGATATCAGCTTAGTACGCTGCTCTTCAGCCTACAGATTTTTTTAAACATATGAAGGTAAGAAACAACTCGAGCAGGCAATAAAACGATGACTTAAATTGTAAAACGGCGGAAAATTGTGGAAAGTTAAAACATAAAACGAAGGGTGGGCGATGTTAATAAAATACACCCAAAGCAGATAGGTAAAATAGTAGATAAACAATTAAAAAACACGGCGACAGTCTGGTTTCTGTCCGCAAGAGATATAAAAATCACACCCAGCAACAGTATAATGTCCGTTCGAAACACTTGACAATCACTGGAAACACTGCACTAAAAAGTTGGCATGAAGATGACAAACCACAACCTAGGGCTGATTGGGGAGGGGGGGAGGGACCGGGACAGACGAGGGGAAAAAATGGGGAGGAGAGGAAAATCGAAAGGAGGGGGAGCCGACAGAGGGAGAGGACTCATAAGAGAGGGGAGGGGGCGGGGCAGACGCGAGAGGGAATGGGGAAAGGCAGAGGATGGAAATGCAAAAGGACTCGGGGGAGAGAAGGGAGGCAGAGAGAAGGAGTAGTCTGGGAAAAAACAGGATTAAAGGGGGAGGAGAGCAAGCCCAGGAAAAGGACAGAGGAAGGGAGGGGGAGGTGAGCATCAGAGTTGATAGAAGGGATAAATGGAGGGAGAGAGGGCATCATCTGGGAGGGGGAGTTGACGGAAGCCACTGTGGGAAAGGAGATGAAGGGTGTAGAGATGGAGGGTACGGGGCACACAAAAGTGAAGGCGTGGCAGAGTACGGGGGTTGGAGAGGAGAGGAGCAACCAGGGGATGAGGGGGATCAAGGCGGCGGGAGGTGTAGAGTATGTGGATATGTTCGAGGAATAGGAGCAGATGGGGGAAAGGAATCAGGTCGTAGAGGATCCACGTGGGGGATGGGAGGCGTATACGGAAGGCGAGGTGGAGTGCATGGCGCTCGATGATCTGGAGGGACTTATAGAATTTTTAGGGGGGGGGGGAGGGATATACAGGTGGGACGGGCATAATAGATAACAGAGAATGGGACAGATTAAGTATTTGTAGGTGTGGAGGATGGTAGAGGGGTTCAACCCCCATGTCTGGCCAGAGAGGAGTTTGAGGTGTTGGAGGCGGTTGTGGGCTTCGGATATGATACAGCAGAGATGAAGGATCCAGGTGAGTTGACGGTCAATGGTAAGGCCAAGGTAGGTGAGGATGGGGAAGAGGCGGACAGGACTAGCGCAGACGGTAAGGGAGAAATCGAGGAGCTGGAAGGAATGAGTGGTGCGACCTACAATGATTGCCAGTACGTTACTGTATCGTCACGTCGCTTAATAAGCAAGAAGAGAGAAGAAAGCTATGGGACTGAGCTGTCTGTATCAGTAACGTCCGAAGTTACGAGGTTTGCCCAGAGAGTAATGCACATCATTTTCGTTTTCAGCTGAAATCAATGCGACGAAAGAGAAACGTCAAGTATGTATTATTTTAAATGTCCTGAGTTCGTGCGTCAAGTTTCCGTCGCTTCCAACAGATAGCGTAGCTGCAGGAAAGTTTCAAAATGGCGTCTGTAGGTGATGTACGTTTCAAGAAACGCGACGTCATTGAACTTCTCCCTGCAGAGAAAGAAACTGTGGGAAATATTCACAAACGCTTGTGCATAGTCTATGGAGCATGTGCTGTCGACAGAAGTATAGTTAGTCGCTGGGCACGGAGGGTGAGGTTATCAGAAGGCAGATATCCACGATTTGCAGCGGCGGTCGGGAAGACCATCCACGGCCGTTACACCTGACATATTGCAGTGAGCGATGATGTGATTCGCGAAGACAGACACATTACGACTCGGCATTTTGAGGACGATGAGAAGGTGAGTCACACAGTGAAGCACTGGCTCCGCTTCCCGCGTAAGGATTGGTACCGACAAGGCATACACACCCTTGTTTCGCGCTGGAGAAAAGCCATAGTACGGGACGGACATTACGTGGAAAACTAGGGTGTGTTGATAAAACACCATTCTTTCGTGTGTGTAATTCTCATTATGTTCAATAAAGAATTGTCGAAGAATAAAATGCTGTGCATTACTTCCTGAGCATAATCATTGTAGAACCCAAACAACCAGATACTGTAATTGTGCAGTGTCTTATGGATCGAGGTTCCCGTCAATGATGATCTATTCGTTCGACGGCTTGCAGAGAGAGATCACACAAGATTCTGTATGCCTCTAACAATCCACACGCAACGGAAATATTTTAGGCCTTGTAGCTGCAAACAGGCCCGACTTACTGAGATGTCAGTATAGAGACACCGATAAGTGATTGTGATATCATCATACCGACAATGATTACTAAAGTTAATAACCCGTCAAGAAGACCAGGAAAGTGTTTATAGCTAGGAGAAACAGAAGCAGTTGTTAGCATCCTTCTTAGGACATGAATGAACATAATTTAGTTCCAGTATGACGAACGTGAAGGGATTGTGGGCAAAGTTTAAATTGATTGTAACGTGTGTGCCAAGTAAGTGGATTAAGGATGGAAAAGATCCTCCGTGGTTTAATAATCAAATTTGGAAAATTGTGAGGAAACAGAGACTGTTAGTCTCTCGGTTCAAAACAAGGGCACGCAAAAGTTGACAGGCAAAAGTTAATAGAAATTTCTGCATCTTTCAGAAGTTCAATGCGCGAAGCATACAACAACTTTCACTGTCATACCTTAACAAAAGATCTTGCCGAGAACCTCAGAAAATTTTGGTTGTACGTAAAATAACAAAGCTGGTTAAAGGCTTTTATCCAGTCACTAGTCGACCAGGCTGGGATAGCAGTAGAAGACAGCAAAAGAATTTCACAAGAGGTCATTCACGCAAGAGGATCGTACAATCATACGGTCATTCGACTGTCGTGCTGTCTTCCGCTTGGAAGATACAGAAATTGGCATCCGTGGCGTAGAGAAGCATCTGAAACAGATGAAAACCAATAAGTCGCCAGGCGCAGATGGATCCCCAATTGGGTTTTGGCCCATTACTTAGTTTGCATTTAGTGTAAATCTCTCGCCAGCGTAAAACCCTAAACGGCAGTAAAAAAGCGCAGATCTTTGCTGTATGTAAGATATATAAAAGAACTGACTCGTATAAATACGGACAAATATCCTCACCATCGGTTTGCTGCAGAATTCTTGAACACTGTTTGAGCCGGCCGGGATGGCGGAGCGCTTCTAGGCCCTACAGTCTGGAACCACGCGACCGCTACGGTCGCAGGTTCGAATCCTGCCTCGGGCATGGATGTGTGTGATGTCCTTAGGTTAATTAAGTTTAAGTAGTTCTAAGTTCTAGGGGACTGATGACCACAGAAGTTAAGTCCCATAGTGCTCAGAGCCATTTGAACCATTTTTTTTTTTTGCTCCGTTAACTAAAATGGGAATCCCTGTACGGTAGGCGACGCTCTTTTCGCAAGGAGCTGTTCCGATAATTTAGAGAACCGGCGTTTGAAGCCAACTGTAGAATGATTCTACTGCCGCCAACGTATATATCGGATAAGGACCTCAAAGACATGTTAAATTAGGGCTCGTACAGAGGCTTTCAGATACCAGTTTTTCCTGATCCACTTTCACAAGAGGGACAGGAAAGGAAATTAGTATAGCTGCGTCACGAAAATAGGCACCTGAATGACATCTCATTGTCGTACAGCAATGGCAGTTTGTGAGAATTTCAAATCCTAGAACAAACCTCTCTAGTTGGCGTCTAGAATGTGATGGAGTACTTTTCAAAAAAAAAAAAAAAATTATTGCCAGCTGCTACGAAAAACAAAAAACTAACGTTACAAGAAAGTTTGAAGGAAAATATTTTCTTTACTTCGCCCTGTGAATACAACAAAACTACAGACATATTTGGACTGAAAATAATAAATGAACATTCTTGAAGTTCGTAGATGCATACGATACATATTTCATCGCGAAAACATTAAAGTATTCCAAGATAAAAAATAAAATATCGTAAGAGGTTTGAAGCTATTCCGCCTGTGTAGCGAAAAATTTCGTCGCTGATCAATCTGCGTTCTGTTGGACTTTATATGAACTTCCAGGGAGAATAATGTTAATAAAACTATGAAAATGGTTTTGGTAGGATCTGAGATATCATTATTGTATCGTGTCACGTATGAACGCATTTTATTTACGAGAGACTCCGTGCACGACAGCGCGCGAACCCTTGTGTGCCGTTGCCCCTGCATTTCGCTCACTACCAAACATACATCAATGTTCAATTCCGTAGAACACTGAAAGCGCCCATGAACACATAATTCCGCACAGAAACATTGAACATCTGTCTGGTGCTGACTTACTACACTGTTAACGGTGTATATGCGGCGGGAAAGCTATGAGGCAGGCGAGTCACAGCGCCTAGTGCCGGCTAACTGCAGGAAGCGCCCTTTACCTTGAGGTATTGATTTCGTGCGCAATCCTTGTAGTGGTACATGGTACCCTGTTTCACGCAGCGTGCCATGATTTCTGGAGTATGTATGTAGATGTAAATACAGATGTAATCTGCTGAGAGCGATGTAGTGTGAGGAGGAGGGCTATGCGAGAGGCGTTCAATGAATTCGACAGTAAAGTTCTATGTACTGACTTGGCAGGAAATCCTAAGAAATTTTGGTCTTATGTCAAAGCGGTAGGTGGATCAAAACAAAATGTCCAGACACTCTATGACCAAAATGGTACTGAAACAGGGGATGACAGACTAAAGGCCGAAATACTAAATGTCTTTTTCCAAAGCTGTTTCACAGAGGAAGACTGCACTGTAGTTCCTTCTCTAGATTGTGGCACAGATGAAAAAATGGTAGATATCGAAATACACGACAGAGGGATAGAGAAACAATTAAAATCGCTCAAAAGAGGAAAGGCCGCTGGACCTGATGGGATACCAGTTCAATTTTATACAGAGTACGCGAAAGAACTTGCCCCCCTTCTTGCAGCGGTGTACCGTAGGTCTCTAGAAGAGCGTAGCGTTCCAAAGGATTGGAAAAGGGCACAGGTCATCCCCGTTTTCAATAAGAGATGTCGAGCAGATGTGCAGAACTATAGACCTTTATCTCTAACGTCAATCAGTTGTAGAATTTTGGAACACGTATTACGTTCGAGTATAATGACTTTTCTGGAGACTAGAAATCTACTATGTAGGAATCAGCAGGGGTTTCGAAAAAGACGGTCGTGTGAAACCCAGCTCGCGCTATTCGTCCATGAGACTCAGAGGGCCATAGACACAGGTTCACAGGTAGATGTCGTGTTTCTTGACTTCCGCAAGGCGTTCGATACAGTTCCCCACAGTCGTTTAATGAACAAAGTAAGAGCATATGGACTATCAGACCAATTGTGTGATTGGATTGAAGAGTTCCTAGATAACAGAACCCAGCATGTCATTCTCAATGGAGAGAAGTCTTCCGAAGTAAGAGTGATTTCAGGTGTGCCATAGCGAAGTGTCGTAGGACCGATGCTATTCACAATATACATAAATGACCTTGTGGATAACATCGGAAGTTCACTGAGGCTTTTTGCGGATGATGCTGTGGTATATCGAGAGATTGTAACATTGGAAAATTGTAGTGAAATGCAGGAGGACCTGCAGCGAATTGACGCATGATGGTGCAGGGAACGGCAATTGAATCTAAATGTTTACAAGTGTAATGTGCTGCGAATACATAGAAAGATAGATCCCTTATCATTTAGCCACAGAATAGCAGGTCAGCAACTGGAAGCAGTTAATTCCATAAATTATCTGGGAGTACGCATTAGGAGTGATTCAAAATGGAATGATCGTATAAAGTTGAATGTTGGTAAAGCAGATGCCAGACTGAGATTCATTGGAAGAATCCTAAGGAAATGCAATCCGAAAACAAAGGAAGTAGGTTACAACACGCTTGTTCGCCCACTGCTTGAGTACTGCTTAGCAGTGCGGGATCCGTAGCAGATAGGGTTGATAGAAGAGATAGAGAAGATCCAACGGAGAGCAGCGCGCTTCGTTACAGGATCATTTAGTAATCGCGAAAGCGTTACGGAGATGATAGATAAACTCCAGTGGAAGACTCTGCAGGAGAGACACTCAGTAGTTCGGTACGGGCTTTTGTTGAAGTTTCGAGAACATACCTTCACCGAAGTGTCAAGCAGTATATTGCTACCTCCTACGTATATCTCGCGAAGAGGCCATGAGGACAAAATCAGAGAGAATAGAGCCCACACAGAAGCATACCGACAATCCTTCTTTCCACGAACAATGCGAGACTGAAATAGAAGGGAGAACCGATGTACTCAAGGTACCCTCCACCACAGGTGGCTTGCGGAGTATGGATGTAGATGTAGAGGTAGAAGTAGAAATCAAGAAAATCAAAACTACTGTCGACAATGACGGCTGTAATGCGTCTCTAATTTCGTAACTGCAAGTCAAGTTAATAAAGAAAGAAATACAGAACAAAATCCTTAATCCTCTGACCCTCTCCTACAAATTATAAAGTCACAAAACTAATAGATAAGCCATAATCGCATTTCTAACTAGGTAATTGATCTCATTGTTGAATCTCGTAGTCCACAAACAGTCGCTAAATTCTACTGATCCACTACGTACAAAATAATTTCGTTACACATCTACCATACACATATCCACAATACACATCTATAATTGTCGGAAGTCTAGTCCTTACCCAAAAGTCGGTATTTTGACATTGTCCATAGTTTGAATTATCTTTTACTGTTATTGCCCTTTCAGCTATAGCACTGGACCCAACGTCAGTGATTTGTACATCCATCCTTACCCAGAACACCCAGGCGGTAGTTGATGGTCACGACGACTACGCCGTGGGCCAGCAGGTAGTCAGGGCCATACAGGTCGCCATCGCCAGACCCCGTCGTGAATCCCCCGCCGTGGATCCACACCATCACCGGCTTCAGCGCATCACCCGCTCCCGATGGTAACTGTAATTTGACACATTGCCTATGAAATAACGAGGCAGGATCGTGAGCCTCTAAAAGGTTAACTAGAAGTAACTATCAGAAGCGCACTAACAAGGTGCCGTACCTCTGGTGTGTAAACGTTGAGAAACAGGCAGTCCTCGTTTCCGACGTACTTGTTCGTTATATCGTTGATCTGTGGGGCAACTGGGCACTTAGACGTCGCATCCCTAATGCCGGTCCATGCTTCTGCTGGCTGAGGCGGCTGCCGAAAATAAATAAATAAAGTTAAATAAACTATCAAATCAGTCTTGGTGACCAGCATTAACATAGGCATAAATTTAACCAAAAGGGGGCAAGATTTTGAAATTGCCATTTTTGTTATAACTGACAAAGTGTGTGCAACACCTGAATTCCACACGTAGTACACAAAGTGTCAAACGACTGGTATTCTCAATTCAATATTTTTTTCAGATTACTCTGACAGACAATAGGAAGTCATACCAGGGGGTTGTAATTAAAGTGCAGCTCCTCACGGAGATTTAGTGTGGACTCTAACTATCGAATCGCAGCGTAACTTGGTATATATGCTAATGCTTTAATGCGGAACCAATTTACAGTGCCAACAAATAGTTACATTGATTGGCTGTTCCGTCGGTTGTTGGAGGAATATTTTATATATTATGAATGAAAACACACACAACACTGATGCAATATTCTACAATGTATATTATGTATTTCACAAACCAATTTTCGGCTGTTAGACCAACATCAGGTACGAGGATAAGTATGTGGTGCAGTGAAATTTTGTTGGATAAAAGACATGAAACTACTGAATCTACGGAGTATCTCTATTTCTAGAGATGAAAAATGTTAAAACTAGATTAAGGAATAAAACATGAGGGATTATTTCAGAGTAAATGCGACTTAAGATTAATTAACTAAGACAAAATACGTAACATTTTAACTAATGAACTATGCAATATAATTACAACAGTTCTTCACACAGGAATATAAGCTGGACAATAAACTTTGATGAGATAGTCCAAATATGTGACTGAACTAAATGGTCTTTAATAGGTCTTAAATTACAAACAGATAAGATGTAATAGTGAAACTAAGCAGTTGAGTGAAGCAGCTGTGATTATACAAAGCAAAATTTATTAATCAACAAGAGAAATAGTAGCAACTGAAATAAAGGAAAGTGGGGCATGTGAGTAAGAATAATTTTCAACATAGCCTGGATGGGATTGAGAGTAGTATATGTAGTTATTAGTGGCGAGTGAGGAAACTGTGTCAAGTCATTCAATCTAGGCCTGGATTCCAATCTCGGGCACGAGGAGCAAGTCTCGCCTTGTACAGCACCTTCTCATCGTCTCTGGTGCTCATATTGAACAAACTGTGTAAGCGGCGGTTTCTCACTTTTCTGATCCTTTCTGAACACGTCCTGTTCCCAAACCATTACAGATTTGCACCTGGTGACTAAAATTAGAAGTAATTTTTTACAACGTAAATCGGTTCCTCATTAATGCTCTAGAACCTCTGCAAAATTTTGCTCCCATACACTAATTACAGCCCACACTGGACCTCCATGAATAGCTGCACTTAAATTATAATCACCCAGTACTTAAATAATCTATACAAATAATATACTGTTGTCTTAATATGAATATGGATAGCATCTCCTTCTTTAACGATCTGAAATTATTTCCCCTTATGATTAAATCTAGTGCATCTAACGATTTAGAAAATAAACCTACAAAGAATTTACAAATGCTATTGCAGTTCATAAATCCATAATATTATGCTGAACTTAATAATTAAAGCTACGAAGTAGCAGCAAATTAGAATGCTCGAGAAAAATTTTTGGTAATTAACAAAACTACCCATCAGAACTATTACTCATATGTACTCCTCGAAGTAACAAAACAGGAAATAAACATTAAAAAGGCTCATTTAATTTTGACGCAATGTACAACACTTTTCTTCCATCCAGAACTTCGCATCTGATCATGTTAATGAGTTTATTGCAGTACTTTCTACTTCTATGCCTTCTATTTTTGTAGTTCAGTGAATTAATTAAAGTGAAATGTTTTTAAAGCTATAGGTTTTTGATAACCCAGGCCAATATTCGACGAAATGACTGATGAAATTACGAAAATTCCCAAAATAACACCAAGTTGGCCGGTACTACAACCTCTTAAGGGGGGTAGGACGTGAAACGGGCCAACTTGGAGCAGGAGATGCACCACAGGACATTTTAATTTACACTGTCTATACTTTTACAAATAAATTCATAAAACTTTGTCAGCATGACCAGGAAGGATTCACACTCATAGCAGGAGGAAGTTCAAAAACACAACAAAACAATTTTTTTTACATGTGAAATTTCATTATTTTTTTCACTTGGTATTGGCTGCATCTGTTGCTGTAGGTACACTTTTCTTCATAAGTAAGAGAGATTCTTCGATGAATTTTGTACAGCATATAAACCATACTTACAGGTGTATGAAACTCTAGAATTTCCCAAATCTGTTAAAAATGTGGTAAAAATTGAGATTAACTATAAAATTCAAGTTTTCTCTAAACACGAAGTTTAAAACGTAACATCCCATTCATTTTTCCATAGATTAAATAAATTCTAGAGTTTCATACACCTGTAAGTATTTTTTGTAAGCTGTGCAAAATTCATCGAAGAATCTCTCTTACTTATGAAGAAAAGTGTACCTATAGCAACAAATACAGCCAACAGTAAGTGAAAAAATCATGTAATTTCACATTTAAAAAAAATTTTTTCGTGTTTTTTGAACTTCCACTGCTATGAGTGTAAATCCTGAATTCTTCCTGGTCACGCTGACAAAGTATTATGACTTCATTTGTAAAAGAATAGATAGTGCAAATTAAAATGTCCTGTGGTGCCTCTCCTTCTCGAAGTCGGCCCGTTTGACGTCCTACCACCCTTAACCGTCAAGAAGTGAACCAATTTGGTCCTTATTTCCCCACTTTGACACATTACTATGCACCCTCCTAAGAAGTGGTCCAACGGTACCATCCGGCCGCCGTGTCATCCTCAGCAGAGGATGCGGATAGGGGGGCGTGTGGTCAGCACACCGCTCTCCCGGCCGTTATGGTGGTTTTATTTGACCAGAGCCGCTACTATTCGGTCGAGTATCTCCCCAATTGACATCACGAGGCTGAGTGAACCTCGAAAAATGGCAACAGCGCGTGACGGCCCGAATAGTCACCCATCCAAGTGCCGTCGACGCCCGATAGCGCTTAACTTCGGTGATCTGACGGGAATCGGTTTATCCACTGCGGCAAGGCCGTTGCCATTTTTATGATTGCATGCTGCATTTTGTTACACCCCATGGAGTTTTGAGATGGTCTCAATTCAAGAAGTGTAGATCATTTCAATAGTGTTTCTCCAGCATCCCCAATAATTCACAATTGTAATTTTCATAATCAGGCCAACTTTTCTTTGTGATTGCTTTCACGTTGTACCATTCAGTGTCTGATGGTGTTAAATAGATCGGCACAGTGTTTCCTGAAACAATTTAACTGGCTTCCACTATGAGTCCTGCCACGTGGGGTATGCATGCCGATTGCTAGCCAAATTGATGCTTTTAGCATACCCTCCGTTCTCCTGTGCGCATTGGTTATCCATGTAGTATAATAAAATCGGACGTTTCTCCGCAAATAAGACGAATAGGCATGCAGCAGTCCTTTCATTATTTGGGACTTTCTGTCCCACTCGCGATTTATCAGGTTTAAACGAATAATATATTCTTGTGTTCAATAAGTATGCGGCTTCAAAATTATAATTTTATTAATACGATTAGTTTATGTTACTTGTATGAATAAATATTGACATCAATTCGTCTACACTATTTTATTGAACGCATAACGTAATGTTCCCTTTTCATGACTGATCCTAATTTGTAATGTGCGTAGGGGCCGATCCATCGTTCTTGTACGTCAGAGCCTACAATCAAAATAAATGTTACTTGCACTTACGTACAGGGACGATGGTGGAGCAAATATAATATATTTCTTGGCCTCTTGCACAAATGGATATCCGTTCGCACTTTCCAAACAGCCTCTTGCACTGACCCAGCTTGTAAAGTGACAAAAGAGAGTTTTAATTTGTAATGGGGCTAGATCGAATCGTACAGCAAATAACCTGTAGAAACCTGAAGACAAATTTAATGTGTTGAGTCCAGTGATTATGATATATTAAAGAGTAAAGTTTATTCATACTTAGACATTGTTGCAGGCTATGTCTCATATACAGGGTGCCTCTCTTCAGGATAGTCATTTGCAATTCCTCTAACGTTCTGCAATTTCATTTTTGTGCTGTGTTGTCGAAGTTAGCCGTAAGAAATAGTGCGCATCTTGTCTTTCATACGATGCTCAGTGTCGACGAAAAGCGTTGGTTGTTACTCGTTACAAAAGAAAATGACTTTTAAATCAGAATTTCAAGTTCCTTTCTATAGAGCTGTCTCAGATTAGTCTAGCGTGATGTTCGTTTTATTGATATGAATTAACAGGGACAGTAAAACACGATGAATAAATAGCAATCCAGCAGCGACTCAGCAGCGCTGCATGCTAGGCGGTAGCGCTCATCGCGAGCCAGGGCAGTGCTGCCCTGTTAATACATACCTATAAAACAGATACCACACTAAACTAATTTGGAATCGTCCGGCCCCGGTAGCTGAGTGATCGCCGGCACGGTAGCTCACCGTGTTTGATCAGAGGGATGCGTGCTCTCTTTAATAAAAAAACTGAGTCAAGGAATCAACGATCGACTTGAATAGATGTCTTGTGACGTCCGCCCAGACCAAACGAAACGAACTATATCGAACAAAATGAATAAAAAAATAAAAAAATGTGGTCAGCGCGACAGAATGTCAAACCTAATGGCCCGTGTTCGATTACCGGCTGGGTCGGAGATTTTCTCCGCACAGGGACTGAGTGTTGGTTTGTCCTAATCATCTTCATCCCCATCGGCGCCCAAGTCACCGAAGTGGCGTCAAATCGAAAGACTTGCACCCGGCGAACGGTCTACCCGACGGGACGCCCTAGTCATACGACAATCGCATTTTAATCTGGAATCACTCTATCGAATTGGTGAGAAAAATTGGTCTTCAAAAGTCATTTTGTCTGTACCGAGAAACAAACCGACGTTTTCCGCCGACAATTGGCGTCGCATGAAAGATGCGATGAATACTATTTGTTTGCGCTGACTCCAGCTACACTATGTGGAAACGGAATTGCAAATATCTGCTAAAACAACAGAGAAAATGCGCCTTAGGGCTCCTAGGTGAGAAACAACATATAAGGGACGTGAATAGCGTCAGACACTGAGTAATGGCTGTGAACGACACGGAGTGTGTCATCCAGCACCAAGATGCCAAATACCAGTTAAAACACCTGAGGGGCCAGCTACTTGCCTTACGACACCATTCCGAATGAAATCAGTGCACGCATCCAGATCAGAGGTAGTGCAGTGTCATCATGATAAGCTGATGCTGGCACGTTCTTGTTAAAATTTACTACATTTTGTAATCACTGAAATTTCATCACATAACCCGTGAAGGTTCATTTCCTCCCGTTCTCCCTTGTGAATGCTTCTTTGTTCTTTTTAAGCTGTGAACTCTATAGGCGTAGTGCTTAATGCAACGTTCGACAATGTAGAGATGAATATTTAGTAATATTTAAGACTACTGCGCTGAATAAAATGTCTACAGATCCTAACCTCTTGCTGCGCTAATGGTGGGACGCCTCGTACAGCTAGGGCTGGCTATGAAGTGTAGGAGATTTACGAAGTACAGTGTCTCTGAGCTGTAGACCTCTTAAAGAGAGTCGGAAGATTCATTCCACTTATAGAGATGCTATGATTGACGGAAAAATTCATTCGTCCTTGAAGTCTATTACACAGTTTGATTAAATAAAAAATTATTGGGCTGGTGCTAAGAAATGGAATCCTCATGTTACACACAATGACTGTAGTACATATCTCGGATTTCTGAAACACAGAGAGCTGCATTACACCTTTTACAGACGCTGAAGATAAGCCACAATAGATTCGAGTACGAGATCTGGAACATTCAACCCAGAAATGTTATCTGCGCTGTTCAATGTATTCATACAGATGAGCACTATTTTCCTTATAAATTTCTGCACACAGTAATTATATCCCTGACTAGTCAGCAGTCACAAAGACACCCTAACATTAACACACTGGAGAATTTCTGAATAGAAACATGGAATGAGAACGGAGTTTGGGAAGCTAAGACCGCTAAACGTATGAAAATTGATTATTTTTAATAATCATGGAAATCTGGATGAATAATAAATTATAATTACGTAATGTGTATCAGAAGGCTCAGCAGATATTTTCTGATGGAACAAAAACCAGGCAATACGAAATCAGAAGTTGTTTTCAACTTCTATAGAAGAAGATACAAGAGATGCTCACGGGAAAAATGTCAAGGTTATCTGCATTTTCATTCTAAAAGAAACCTCACTGCCAGCCTCCTGAAACGTTTTGTGAAAACCGATATCATTACGGCCCTTTCCTTAAGTTATTCAACTTCAGGAAAGGAAATGTAGAAGATTCGTAAAATTAAGTGTCTTGGTGCCTAAAACGCCAAAATTACAAACAGCTAGCGAGATATTCTGCCAGCTAACATCAAGTTACGAGATTATTTACGTACTTGGTAAATGCGAGTTAGATGCCACTAGTACCTCCTGAGGAAGAAAGCGACGAAGGCATTAATTCAGCAATGGAGACAATTATCGTCGAAGCTACAATCATTTATGAATAATTGCCCTAAAATATTTATCCTATAATTAAGAAGCTTTCAAATCACATCAGGAATATCAAATGGTGTCAGTGGTGAAAATAATATTTAATGCCACAATATTATTTAATGCCAAAACATTATTTAATGCCAAAATATTATTTAATGCCAAACACGTTTCTATGTTATAGTTTGTGTGGAATTTTGTGACCTCTAATGAAGAGCCCCCCTATGGATATGTGCTGTTATACATGGAGCTTAACAGGATAAACCATCGGTATGGAACGGGACAGATCCTTTCTTGCAACATTCAGTGACTCACAAACCCTGTGGACACTTTTGCACGCCGAGAGTGGAATTCGTAACGCTTAAATCGGCTGGCGCGTGAAGTCAAGCTACAGGTGTCTACTTAACAGAGGTCCGATATCGTAAACATAACTGTGGATTATTAAATACATTTCTAGTAGCCCAGCTGTTACGGAATCTTGCATATTCTTTTGTGAGTGGAATCATATTTAACGACAGTAAGGATTTCAGTTTAAAATCCAAAGTAACTTCTGAAATACGCAAAATTACTTAAAATACAAAATTTATCACGTTCCGACATAAAGATATGTTTTTTGCGGAATTCAGTGAAGAACTTCAACTGAATACTTCATCATTAAATAACTGAGTAAACAGCATTTTGATAAAAAATCTAAAATTTAAGTAATAGTTTCAGTTTCAGACAGTTGTTATTATTTTATGTGTTGTATGACATTTTCATTCGTTGTGCTGACTGAATGAATGACGGGGTGAATGAGGTGTGAATGTGACGTACAAATTGTTGTACTATTAATTAATTAATTGTAGTGAGCATGTGAATCGAATTGTGCTACAGTGAGTCACAGACATGAGGGAATACCACTACTGTAAAGTAGCTATTTTTCGAGTTGTTTTGAAATAAAATAGTTTCTTCTGCCCTTCAATCTGTAAATATCAGGTTAATTTGATTTCATTTGCTGTTTGGAATGTGTTAGTTCGAATTTTCGTGTAAACTGATTTAAGAACTGTGATTGGCCAAAAGAAGATGATACCAAGTTACGTAAATTTAAAGGGGGAGATTATTGGCTACTGTGTTATTCGACCTATCAGAGAAGAGATATTTTGTGCGCTTTGGTAGCGGGAGACGATTTGAGTCTTGGAGTCTTGAGGAGTTCCTGGTCTGCTCTCGTGCTGAGGCCATGTAGCATGGAGCTGCAATCAGTTTGGTGAAGATTGTACAATAATTGTTTTATAAAGGATTGGATCAATATGTAAAAGTACTGTGCAGTCGTAGCTGTGAATTACCGTGGTTCTAAACAGGGTGAACTACATGGTTTGAGATAGCGTTTAATACCATTAAATATGGAATGTTTTCTACAAATAGCTTATTAACATATAAAAAGTGTAGTCATTTCAATAACAGGTCGTGAGTGAAAATTTTGAGCTGGCTCTAGATACAAAGCGTGCTGTAAATGTGAAATAGTTTGTGCAAACTGAGCCTATTTTCATACTTCCATTTCTGGAACTATGTGTTAGGACGGACCAGTTGGCAAAATTTGTGTACGTACTTGTGTACCTATAGGGGCAATATGGAGCAGATACTTTCATAATGAATTTTTTCTTCATTTAATAGTTACTGTCAGACGTAATGAAATTAACTCGTTTTAAATGGTTAGGACAATAAAATAACTCTACGCATCCTATTTGCATGTGTAGCGCAGCTAGTTTCTTATGGCTTTCCTCAGATCAGAAGCACAATATCATGCGCTTCTGAAGAACTTACCATGATGAGTATTTTCAATGTTATCAGAAAGACGAAACAGGCCGCATCGCTACAGTGTCCAAAATACCTGTTGTTGTTACCAAAGCAAATATAGTTTCAACATAACAAGTGTATCATCACACACGCAAAATCGACTACTGGTGACGCCGTTAAATTGTGACTTCACCTTCGTGACAACAGCCGGTTTCACAAAAATGTCCGTGAGACAACGAAGAGGGAGGATACAACACCAAGGTAGTGTCCCGTATATTTGTTGGAGGTAAACCCCTCCTCATCCCTCTCCTTTAACTTTTTCTTTCTTTTTTAGTGTGATTTCCGTAACATTAACGCTATGGCTTGTCTGGGTCTCTAATATTTCATCAAAAATTTAAATGTGAATCATAACTGATACATCAGAACTGATGTATTTGGAACTTCTCAGTATCAGTCGCTGTCTTGACGTACAAGTAATTTTTAATTTCTACCCAAAGCTTAACTACTTGGTGGAACCACGATAAGCGAACAGTGACTATTATGCTGAAGGCAATTAAAATCGCTCATTCCAGTGCTTGCTAAAAGGTGGCTGTTGTAAAAATCTCTTAAAACAAGACCCAAACATTAACTTTTAAGAACAACAGCCCCATGCGTTTGTAACACATAATGTCTTTGCATTTTGTAAAGAAATTTCAACTGCTATGACATTTTGTTTATATAATTTTAGAAGAAATTTGTATAGTAACAAACAGTATAGTAACAAACAGTATAGTTACAAACAGTATAGTACAAACAGTTTTTGCAGATAACATACAAGTGTCTGTTTGAAACAGGACTCTAAGTACTGAAATGTGTATAAATAAAATAGCTGTAGACGAATGTGTAGAGGCTTTTCGTAGCAAAATAATCTCTTCAGAGAAACAAGACATGAATGGAACTCAGGTATTTCATTATTTCCGACTTGAAAAAATAGTACATATGTTTCCTTTTCATTATTATCACCGTTTCAAGAGAGTAATCAAGTGAGTCTGAATAACATCATTAAACGAGGCCAGCCATCCAAGCAGACGACACAAGTCTACAATATTACTCTATCAACGTACAAACACCATCCTTATCTAAGCCATATATAACTTGTTTCATGGTAGATAAAAGAACAGACCGCAATCTCGGCTGAGCTTTAATCATATCCGATTCGTCAAGGTCGACATCAAATCAGCCATACTCGGTGTTACACCACAGACGATGCGATACAGCACTTCTAAAGGCACAAATATTTCATGCAAATTTTGCCGGAAGACCACAGAAGGACGTCCTTCTTGGTAAGTGTCACAATGAAAATGCAAGGTTCAGTCACTGACAAGCACGTAGTTTTAAGCTGTCAAGAAGTTTCTAAGAAATGTTTTGTTCTTTCATGATGCGTATAGGTCAAAAGCTTTGTCACACACGGATGAGACATATTCTCAACACAACCCATATCGCTAAGATTTCACTACTATATACCGGATTTCACTAATTACCTGATACGAGCACAGCTTAATTCCTTTGATCTCAAACGCCAGCACTTCCAGGACTCGAAACTCATCGCATCTTTCTAGTAGTGTTGAAGCGTGCTTCCAATTAAAACATGAACAAGCATGATCGAAAAGAGAGTACTTATTAAAAAAAATTCCTTCTGTCGACTGTCGCATGGAAGCTAAAACATTAGAGAGAGAGAAATAAGTGAGTTCTGAACTGACTCCTGTCGAACACACACGACAGAGGAAATGCTACTGGAACGGATGACGTTGCTTGTTACATTGTAGTAGAAAATGTGGTAGTAGTAGTTATATTCATCTGTAAATCAGTTTTACAGGGATACTGGACCCCTCTTGGTTCTTCAATTTCACAGCAGAAATAACAGTGACATTTGCCTGAAGTAATTTAGGTAAACCACGTAAAATCTAAATAATGATGGCCACAGCCTCAACCCTCTCGATTTCAAGGCCGTTCTGTTTAAGACAATGTTACCTAATTCAGTTTATCCCCGTGTACACTACAGTTTTATAAATGAGTTATTTAATATTTTTAAAGGAAAGCAGTCCACTGTTTATTCATTTCTCACCCCCATTCACTACACACACACACACACACACTATACCCACATCGTTTCATAAAGTAACACTTCAATCGGTTGCCGTCAGGACCATTGCGACGATATTAGTGTACCACAACTTCCCATCTGCAAGCCAGAAAAACTAAATAAGTATTCCTCTACAACGAATCAGATGTTGAGTTTGGATAGAGAATAAGAAGATTATAAAATTCGCAGATTTGCGAGTAAAGCTTTCCACAAAAAGCAAAAAAAGAAAAGGAAAGAAAAAAAAAGGGAAGAACATAGAAGAAAGAAAGGGAAGAACACAGTATGGAAGTGTTATGTGATATAATAGCTGTCTTACGATCGTTTTATTATTTCTTCGTGTTACATTTTCTAACACACCTCTGTGTGATGTAATCCTTCACTGCAAAGGATGTATTGCTTAATAGGTGCTTTTTAAATACCTTTCCCAGTACTTTTGTTTCAGCAAATCTTTTCTATCTGCTTGGGCAGATTATTGTACTGTTTTATTCCCTGGTACAAAATGTTGTTTTGGGTTTTCATGTTCATTCTTTCTTGGTAAATGTAAGTTCCGACTAAACTTGTTCCTGGTCATTTACAGAGCTGTTTCAACAGACCAGTTATAACTTCCTTGTGTTCAAATGATTAGTAAGCGTTGGTGTTTTGAACAGATCTCTGCATTAAGCCCGACAGCTATTTTCTTGTTGTTATTCTTTTGGTACTTTACTGTAAACTGACATTCTATACCAAACAGTGAAAGAATTGGTTCTTGTTTTAGCAACTATTGCATGTCGCTGGGACAACAACTAAGCTTCTCGTGTGAGTGGTAATACGTGCAACTCGTCCCACATTTTAAGGAACGTCTCAGGAAGACGCGCAGAACTACAGAGCAATTTGTTGTAGAATTCTGAGATGTATCTGTACTAGAACCAATTGTATGGACCCGTAGATAGCATAACCTGCAATGATATCGTGTTTATTGATAACTAATAAGCCTACAATAGAGTTCCACACCTTTACCTGGTAAAGAATGGGTTAAAAGATCAGGTAAGTAACTTGACTGGAAACTTTGTAGCTAATAGAATTCAGTATGTAATTCTTCATAAAAGAGAATGTCACAAGTGAAAGTTGTCACTAGCATCCAATATCTACGGGATGCTGTCACGGGAGGTTGTAGCAGCTCTCTCCCATGGCTGTGCTTGGAACCGTAACAGCTTTTGCTGTACACACAGTATTTGGTTTAGTTTCTGTTTTCATGTACTCCTGCGACAAAGTGAACTGTATCTGTGCATTTTACTGTTTAGGACAGTGTTCACTGACTTACTCTTACGGCTTTTGTGTAAAGTTTGAGTGGATTTGGCTTGGATGAATTGATTTTGGAGTGTAGTATAAACTAGAAGCAGCAGCAGTATTTAGGTAGTTCCAAGAAACTTTTTGGCTTAGTGTTCCATTACTTATGATACAGACACAAATTGATTAAAGTAGGATAGGGACTCGGTCTGTTGTGTACAGATGCATGAGGAATTGGCCACCATCCCTAAATATCTGGATGCTGTGTTGGCCACAATCGACAGGCTTCGGACTGCTGCCCTAGGCTGCTGTAGCGTTGGGGCACCTGCTTTAGTTCCACTGGAGCCTCCAGCGCTGCCTGGGATTCCTGACGCCGCTGCGGATTTCGATTCGCTCGTCCCTGCCGGTCGACACTTATCTCACGGTGAGAGATCGCAAATATCTGGGTGGAAGACGAAAGCGGATAACTGCGGCACAGATGTCCCCTTACGCCTTAAAAACAGGTCTGAGGTATTGATCACTCCTGAAAGTATGTCCGAGTCAGCGCAAAATGCTTCGAATGTTCGGACTGTGCCCGATTTTCATGAGAGGTCCGAACAAGCACAGAGAGTGATATAGCTTGTAACTGGTAGCTCCAATCTTAGGCGGGTAATGAAGCCCTGCAGGGAAACAGTGGGCAAGTCTGTAAACAAGACCAGCGACTAGCCTGTTTGCTTGCCACGAGAGTATCGTCTGAGACGTGAAGCAGGCTGTGCTGGCAGCTACTGAATGCACTGGCTGTACCTGGCAGCAAATCGTGGCTCATGTCGGCACGAATGACTCCTGCTGCCTGGTTTCGGAGACCATCCCCGGTTCCTTCAGGAGTGTGGCTCATTCAGCGAAGACCACTAGCCTGGGGTGGGGGAAAGGGGTCTGGAAGCAACAATCGTTCCGAGAACCGATCGCGTTGCTGTGACGATCTGGAACGAATATTTGTCGACCTCCGCCATCAGGAGCAGAAGTGTAGGGCTCCCCTTAATAAGTCAGGCATGGACTACACACATGAAGCAGGTGCTGGGGTAATTGAGTACTTGTGACGTGCACATTTGGCTTTTTAGGGTAGAGAAATCCCTCTAGCAACCCGATAAGATGTATTGCGATTCCAGGCAGGGTATCATTTGTGACTGTAGATCAAAGAAAGGAGATGTTAGTATAGTTAGCGTCAGGATCGTCTATGGGATGGAATCAGGACTATACTCACTTATGAACAGTAACAACGCCCACATAGTACCCGGGACAGAGAGTGGCTGAAACCAGGTGTTAGCAGCAAATAAAATCTTAACACTGATTGAAATGTATATAGGAAAGGTAGGTCGATTGCTGGCAGTGGAAGCCTGTTGATAGTCATAAAAATATGGTAATATCAAATGATGTTAGAACAGATTCAGAATACGAAATAATTTGGGTGAAGATAAGTGTTAAAGGAAGATCAGACGTGGTCATCTGATGCTTTTATACGCCACCTGGCTCACGAGCAGTAGTGGCGAAACATTTAAGGGGATGCTTGGAGAACATTTCGCGTAAGATTTCCTGGCCATGTTACAGTTTTAGCTGGAGGTTTGAGCCAGCTTTAGACTGGGAGACTCAAGTGATTAGGAAAGACAGTAGGCAATTGTTCTAAGTGCCTCGTCTGAAAATGACCTACAATATTTAATTACAGAACCAGCTCATGAAAGTAACATCTTAGAAGTGCTGGTGACATACAGACCCGAACTTTTGAGTCAGCACGGAACAGGCAATCAGTGATCTTTAGGTCTTCACAGCAATACTAAATATCGCAGCCGGCCCAAGTGGCCGTGCGGTTAAAGGCGCTGCAGTCTGGAACCGCAAGACCGCTACGGTCGCAGGTTCGAATCCTGCCTCGGGCATGGATGTTTGTGATGTCCTTAGGTTAGTTAGGTTTAACTAGTTCTAAGTTCTAGGGGACTAATGACCTCAGCAGTTGAGTCCCATACTGCTCAGAGCCATTTTTGAACTAAATAATCGCTGTAAATAAGAACGCGTAGTACTGCGGTTAATGGTAATGGCCACCATGCTTGTGGTGCGCGTTTTGAACTTCTCTGTGTAGCTCCTTTTTTTCAGTTTCTTCGTACAGAATATCATGAAATAGTATGATATGCGAAAGCAGTCATTGTTCCTTTAGTAATTTCATTAATAAACCGAACATCACAACAAACTTTATTCAGATGTGCACTCCATCTGTAACAGAACAGATTACATAATCGTCTTACTCGCAACCACTTGCTGAGCTAGAACAAAATTCCGGTGGTATTTGTTGCAAAGGAAACACAAAGCATTTAATGAAAGCTACTTATTCGAAAGTGGTACCGGAAAACACAGTTTGTTTGGATGCAGAACAATTGTTCTTTGTTCGATAGTTTTCGATGCGAACGACGCGTATTTGATCATTCCTGTGAATGCAACATTTGAATTTTTTTCGTGGATATTTTAACCACGCTGTAAAAGTAAACATCAGATGGTTGGCTAATCCATAGCGTGGCAGCTGTAAACCCAGGCCTCTGCACTCCGCTCGCTTGATCGAAACATGACTAACGTTGCGGGCATAGGTGGTAACCATAAAATTTTAATATCGATTTTTTCGGAAACTAGGGGCCGTAGGATCAAAAGCCACGAGCAATGTACTTACGATAGATCCCTCTACAACGTAAATAAGTCTCATCAAACTCCGTGATTACCAGGTCTGATGGTCTCCTTGTCAGATTACCTGAGAGGGTAACATGATCCTCAGCTCAGAGGTTGGCCGTGTAGCGCCATCCAGCAGCCCCTCCAGGGATAAGCCCGTCTCTACAGACGCAGAAAGCGCCGCTATCAAGAGGCCCCCCCCCTGCCTCCCCCCCCCCCCCCCCCCCCACAAGCTGTTATCGGAGTTAAGTTGTGTGTACTACTTTTCCGGATATTCAGCCTCTGTAGTGATACTACCACGTCAATACAGCTTCGGCAACGGACTTGGATTATTCTGCATTGTATACTGGATTTGCGGGCACGTGTGCCACTGCGACCTATTGAAATTTGGTAAACAATTTTTACCTAATAGTTGCTTCGTCTTTCATTCTCTTTATTCTGCTACAGAATCCACGCATCTCTGCTTTAGACAGTAATGCGCCGAGCAAAGTTGTGAGGAGCGTAAAAGAGCCATCGTGGTTCGACAACTGTGTTCGAAAGCTGATATGAAAGCAAAAAGAGCTCCACTGCAAATTAAAATACAAATGGTTCAAATGGCTCTGAGCACTATGGGACTTAACATCTTAGGTCATCAGTCCCTTAGAACTTAGAGCTACTTAAACCTAACTAACCTAAGGACATCACACACATCCATGCCGGAGGCAGGTTTCGAACCTGCGACCGTAGCGGTTTCGCGGTTCCAGACTATAGTGCCTAGAACCGCTCAGCCGCACCGGCCGGCATTAAAATACAGCCAGTGCCTTACAGACAAACAAACGCTAATTGAAGCCAAAATTAGCAAAAGGATGTCCATGAGTGAAGCGTTCAACAAGTTCGAATGTAAAATACTGTCTATCTACTTGACGGAAAATCCTAGGAAGTATTGGACTTACGTTAAATCAGTAAACGCATCTGAGCCTTCTGTCCACACACTCTGTGACGGTAATGACACTGAAACGGAGGATTACAAACAAAAGGTAGATATTCTAAATATATTTTTCACAGAGGAAGATCGCATTCAAAAAAATGGCTCAAATGGCTCTGAGCACTATGGGACTCAACTGCTGAGGTCATTAGTCCCCTAGAACTTAGAACTAGTTAAACCTAACTAACCTAAGGACATCACAAGCATCCATGCCCGAGGCAGGATTCGAACCTGCGACCGTAGCGGTCTCGCGGTTCCAGACTGCAGCGCCTTTAACCGCACGGCCACTTCGGCCGGCAGATCGCATTCAGTTCCTCTTTTAAATCGTCGCACGAACGACGTAATCACAGATACCGAAATATGTTACCATGGGACAGAAAAGCAACTGTAGTCGCTCAACAGAGGAAAAGCTACTGCATCTGAGTGGGTACCAATTCGATTCTATATAGTGTACGCATAAAAGATATGCTTCTCTTCTAGCAGCAGTGAGCCGTAGGTCTCTGGATGAATAAACCATTCCTAATGATTCGAAAACAGCACAGATCATTCCCATGTTCAAGAATGTTCGTACCGAGCGAGGTGGCGCAGTGGCTAGCACACTGGACTCGTATTCGGGAGGACGACGGTTCAATTCCGCGTCCGGCTATCCTGATTTAGGTTTTCCGTGATTCCCCTGAACCGCTCCAGGCAAATTCCGGGATGGTTCATGTGAAAGGGCACGGCCGACTTCCTTCACCGTCCTTCCTTAATCCGATGAGACCGATGACCTCGCTGTCTGGTCTCCTTCCCCAAACAACCAAACCAAACCAAGAACGTTCGTCGAACAGACGCACGAAACTATAGGCCTTAATCTCTCCCGTCCGTCTGTTTTAGAGTTTAAGAACATTTTATACTCGTGTATTATGAAATTTATGGAAAGCAAAAATGTGCTCTTTAAGTGTTAGCATGCGTTCAGAAAACAACTATCGCAAGAAAACCAGCTCGCTCTGTTCGCCTACGAGACCTAGAGGGCAGCAGTTTTAGGCGTACCCGTAGATGCTGTGTTCCCTTATTTCCGGAATGCATTCGATACAATTCCGGATGATCACCCAAAGAAGAAAATATGAGCGTATGGAATACCAGACCAAGTGAGTGATTAAACTAGAGAATTTCTAGTAAAAAGAAGACAGAATCTCATCTGAACGGAGAGAAGTCTTCAGACGTAAACGTAACTTCGGACATACCCCTAAGGAATGTCACTGGACTACTAACTTTCACAGTATGTATAAATGGCCTAGTAGATAACGTCGTAAGTTCCGTAAGTTTTTTTGTGGCCGATGCTGCTACGTACAGAGAAGTCGTAATGCTGAGGGATCGTAATGAAATGCAGGAGGACAAGCAGAGGATCGACGTTTGCTGCTGGAGTGGGAATCGACGCTCAGCATAAACGGATGTACCGTACTGCCTATACATAGACAGCAAGACCCGTAATTTTATAATTAGACGACCGCAGAACAGTCATTGGAAGCAGTTAGTTCCACAAAATATCTAGGACTATGCGTACAGATCTGAAGTGGAACGACCACAAAAAATTTGTCGTGGATAAGGTACAAGGCCGACTGACACTGATTGAAAGAATCTCCAGAAAATGTAGTCCATCAACAAAGGATGTAGCTTAGAGAACCCTGGTTATACCAATACTTGAATACCACACTTCAGTCTGGGATCCGTGTCAGATAGGACTGATAGAGGAAGCAGAGATGATCCAAATAAGAGTAGCACGTTTCGTTACAGATTCATTTTGTAAACGCGTAAGTGTCAAGCGTCACAGAGATTATCAACCAACTCCAGTGTCAAACGCTGCGAGAGAGACACTCTGGATCACTTAATGGTCACTGTTAAAGTTCCGAGAGCCTATTTTTCCCAAATTGGGCAACAAATATACTGCTTCATCCCACGTGTATCTCGCGAAAAGACTATGGAGATAAAATGAGAGAGATTCGAGCCCACGTTGAGGCTAACCAGCTATCGTTCTTCCGCGAAACATTCGCGGTTGTAAAAGGAAAAGGGAGAAGTAAGACTAATACACAAAGTATCTTCCACCACAAATCGTGAGGTGGCTTACGATGTAGATTTCAGGGGCAATGAACACATACGGTCTGTTCCACAAGAAAGTGTACGCCGTTATCGGTATGAAATAAGAGAAGCTACTGCAAATGTATGTTTACATGCAAAACATGTTATTATTAATTGCTCAATCACCTAATAGTTTGTCCAATCGCCGCAGTTATCGATTATAGCTTGACACCTTTTTCGGCATGCTTTTCACGAGATTTTCTGCGTATTCTATCTATAACGCTCTCCATATCGTCCTGATTTTATATGACAGCTGCTTCAAAGTATATACTGGCTTCCCTTTAAGCTTCATCTCAATATACGATCAAGTGTTTCGATCGGATTTGGATCAGGAGACACTGCAGGCTAATCCATTGTGGACATTCCATTGTCTTGTTTCGTCGCTGTACAGAGACGGCCGCGACGTTTCGGATCGTTATCTTCTTGAAGCACCCAGTTTGCCTCGTTCGAAACAAATAGCTTCTTAACGCACCTCAGAAGGCATTTTGATAAACATTGCACAAATTTTCAGCGTTTAAAATGGCTGTAAGTGCAAATAGCCGAAACTGCAACCGACAAAACAAAACATTCAACTCTTACCCTGTTTATCTATACACTGTGCAAAAGCGCGTTGAGTGCAGGTTAGAGACCACTACCAGAGATATTGCTGCGCACGTTACATTTAACGTTATGGCGTACACTTTCTTGTGGAACTGATTGTAAATCTAGCAGCAGAGAACTTAGACCGCAGACTGAGATGTGTCGAAAGCGTGATAATTGACCTACTTACAATAACCCGTTTGACCAATTCTTGATTCGAAGGAAATCACGATTTATCGCCAAGAGCTGCTGAAAAAATTTCTTTCTTGTTGATACTATTGATTTTATGTAGCTTAGATTGACGTTAATGTTCTACGAAACTGATGCTTTCTGACGGAGGGAAAGTGGTTGTAAAATAAAGTAAGTTTATCAACAGCACTTGCCAGTAAATCATGACATACTTGAAATATTTGCGAGCTGCGGGACACAACCTTCTTAAGACTCTTGGTTAATGATTGCACTTCAAGTTCTTACACAGTTCGTTCAGAGGCAGGTATTGCGATATTTCCGCCAGTGGCCATGTTCAGAGATTCCCAGCGTCAGCGGTATAGGGCGAGAGGAAAGCTGGATCACATACGGCGAGCACCAGACGCGTGGACACACTGCAGCCGCAGAAGGGGTAGCCTGGCAGATGTTCCAGCTAGTCTGAGAGTGGGAACCTTGCGAAAAGCCTAGCGCACAATGAGAAATGTGCAGACAGTAGTGAACCCCTGGACGCACTAAGACAGAGCGTAGGCAGGAAAGAGTCAAGGATGCACACTGTAAGCGCGTGAAACTCCTGTCTGGCAGCAGCAGTTTTCGCCTGCCTTAAAAAAGCGAGGAACGAGCTGGGATGTCAGGCACGGAGACGAACCATAAGACACACAGCGCCAAGAATCCGCACAGGGAAGTATGTGAAGCAGTGGAACTACGGAAGAAGTCAGCATGTTTAAAAATAATGTTTTCTGAACAGTAAGAAGGCTGGTTATAAATCATGAACGCCAGTAGATTCTTAAACAAAACACAAAAATAAGACTGTCCAGGCCTCACACAGAGGCAGCGATAACAAAAAAGTGTAGTATGGCTGCTTGCACGGCAGCTAAGAACTGAAGACATTGGAACAATGTGCACATACGCCGGGAACAGCCTCTACGTGAACGTCTGAGAAAGACGCCAATGCTCGATTCACACACCAGCCCACGCAAGATGTAACATTACCACCATTCACTGGGACGCACGCTCATGAAACGGCAATCAGTCATTGGGTGGCGCTGTAAATTTCGTCTATCAATGACAAAACCGAGAGGAGGAAAAATTTGAGCAGTCTGTGAGCTAAGGAGGCTGATGGGAGGGCGGTGAGTGAGACGGCGTGCAAGCAACGTGACATGGAGACTGTCCCACCGACCGCCTACATGGTCTGCTCATTACGACTGATCCTTACTTCCATGCTAATGTTCATCGCCATTGCGATTCTTTTCCTGTTTCCAGTGCTTGGTTATGAAGCGCTCGATTGAGTGTTTCAGTTCCTTGCCTAACATCCACTCTCGACGTCGTGACATCGCTGTTTCGACTATTCCAACCCACGGTCACAGTCAACACGGGGAATGTTACAGAGGCCTCAACGATTAGAGCTGCCGACTCGTTACCGCCACTACGAGGCCGCACTGGCCCAGAATCCGTCACCACACACGAATGACCATGAATAATTGTGAGATGATTTATTCCCCACTCCTTCCACTTAATATCTGAGTCACGTTCACACCCAATCAAATCGTCCCTGGGATCTGTAATTTTATGTAGAGAAGGTACTGTAATAAAAGCTAACATTCCATGTTTTAGTCATCTAAACAACCTGATCCTTTCGCTTATTTGCTGTTTGATTTCACTTAATTATTGGCTCTCAAAGGGGGCGATCTCATCAGCAACTTGCACACTATGTCATATCGATGAGTTTTGAAGGATTCACCACAAGGTTTGATGAAAATTTACGTGTTCCACGGGGTTGTTAAGTACGGAAATGCTGAAAATCCATTGTGACAGGTCTTTAGGCACACCGGCCGGACATTGGACTGTTACCTTGGAACACCGACTCTGACTTGGATAGTGGCCTCAATTTCTTCACAACGACATATCCCGCTGTAGCCACTCATTGAAGGTTAGTCCTGCATTCCAGAAACGGCCAAACTGCTGGAATGTTGATTGTTGTTTGTACATGCTGTTCCAAGTAGTTTCAAATATTTTCCAAGGAATTATGGTCGAGTGATTTGGTGGACTAATAGTGGTGCGACAGGGTGCCCATGTGTTTGTCAAACCAGGAATGAGTACATGCAGTCTTCTGAACGCAACAGCAGCCATTTTGGAAGACGGGTACGTGCACAGCATACTCATCTGTTGAGGCGTGAAGTCAAACGCCGGGACACCAGTCGAGAACTACAGAACAGAGGAGACTGTGGAAAGGCATCAGCCAATCACACGCTGACCGACCCCTTTCCAGGACGACAACACGACAGCAGCGGCCCCTATGTGAAGAGGACACAAGCACCGCGACCACTGGCGACGCCCGTTTAACAGCTGCTTCAACATTAACGAGTTCTATAGCAGCATCCACATTAGTCATTTCGCTTTCACAATCTATGTGGCACCGACTTGGCATTGTTTATACTGAAAAAGCTTGATTATTTCGTATGTCGCTCTTTGCTTGCGACACATATGTGTAATTGCGTATTGTATCTCTTCATTTTGTAATAAAACTCATTAATACGATTTGTTTGAATTGTTTGTCTAGCGAACCGAATATGTAGGATCCCTTGACTACACACATTTGATGACGACCATGAAAATATCAAAAATCCTCACGAAGATACAGAATGTGGGGCAACATTTGTTGAGTCAAAAAGTTCAAATAAACATTCTTGTTCATGTTCATGGTAGCATGAATGAGTGAACCGAAGTCATGTATAGAAAAATTAAATATCACAGAATCACCTCCGGCCCGAACTATACTCTGCGAGTTGAACCCCTTATTGGCCCTCGTGGTCCCGACGTCTCGCATCGCTTGAAAATAGGCAATATCGCGGCTCGTCGGATCATACACACGCCTCTAGTCAGGTACTGTCCTGTTTTAGTGTTGTTTGACCCATTATGTGCCACTGTGAGCATCCGACCCCAAATGTCCACCACGTGCAACTCATTTCCCAATGTTTCACTGGAAAATTGGCTATCATGGGTTTCCAATCGCTGAGAACAGTAATTCCTGTCATAGTTGAAACCGACTGTCATTAGCGACTCGTGATGTTCGTCTCCAGCACATAGCGATTAGGGTCTTCTTATGATTACTGTTGTTACACCGCGTTACATGGCTGCGAGTGGCACTGACACCATTATTTGTATATCAGCTATAATCAACAGATCGGGCGCTTAAAACCACGGTATGGCGGTGCCTACGCTCAAACACAATAATTTCCTTCCGACATTCTGTCAAGTCTCTACGTCGACGTATTTTACCCTGATAATTGCATACAACCGAAATGTATATACACACGATTCACTGCCATGACTTATATGAACCAGTGTAGGTCACATGACCGCCATCTGTAGGGCTGCAAACCGTCCAGTGATCTCTGTTAATGAGCTGTCTAGCACACGGTCCAGTCACATAAATTTAACCACCACCTATGTTCGACATCAACGTGCAATAACCACCTAGAGACGGCAGATGGTAGCACCAGCAGTGGAGGGTATAGCTAAAGAGTGATTGGGGGGGGGGGGGGGGGCGGAACGCAGAAAACAGTGCAGTCGTTGTTGTACTGCGGAAAAAGAGCGACTTACCTCACATCCAATAGGGCATGATCATTGGTTTTCGTGCCAACGGCAAAAGCAATTCCGAAACGGCTAAGTTTGTATACCGCTCGCGTGCCGCCGTGGGTAAAGGATACTGTGCATGACAAAATAGAGCCTTCCAAAACCGGCGCAGAGGCAACTGTGGTGCCCCACAGGCCACAGATGGCAGGGGTGAACGACGCCCATAGGGGTGTGTGCTAGCGAATAGACTTGATACTGTGGGGCAACTGCCGCCCAAATCGCCTACCGCTCACCGAACATTTCTGCGTATGAGACTCCATAGCAGGCGCCTGGTTATGCACCCATGCCGACACCTATTCATCACCAACGTGCACTGGACTATGCATGTGAGTACCGCAACTGGACGTCTACTGGATTGCGACAGGCGGCCTTTTCAAATGGTTCAAATGGCTCTGAGCACTATGGGACTTAACATCTGAGGTCATCAGTCCCCTAGAACTTAGAACTACTTAAACGTAACCAACCTAAGGACATCACGCACATCCATGCCCGAGGCAGGATTCGAACCGGCGACTGTAGCAGCAGTGCGGTTCTGGACTGAAGCGCCTAGAACCGCTCGGTCACAAGGGCGGTGTGGCCTTTTCAAATAAACTTTTTTTATGCGGGTGTATAGCCTGAATACGAACACCTTGAAACAATCGTCGGAAGGGTCCAGGCCGGAGGACAGAGAGTTACCCATTGTAGAATGTTGTCGTGGCGTTACCAGAGTGATCTCGTCATTCTAGAAGATACAATGTTTCAACACAAGAATGCACCTATTCTTTGGGTACTGAGCCGTGTGAGTCGCCGGCAGTACATCGATTCGCAGGTTTGTGTAATCTTCCCCTGCGCGTTGGGTCTGGGCGGCAGTGCCGGCTGCTGGCTGTTTTCCAACAGCTGGGAGGTGTGGCTCCGAACGGCGGGCAGTTAGCAACGGACACCGGTGAACAGCGGACGTCTCCTGCCTGTTACGACGTGTAGGTTGTCTTCAGTACAAGTCGGCACTGTGTACAAAGAGAGCCGGAGCGGTGTTCTAGCGGGACCGTATCGCCGCGACTAAGCTGTAGAAGGGCAGCAGGGCCTGGCCCCGCCTTTTCTGCGGAGCGGCTAGTGCGTTTCACCGGACGATATTTTCTTACCTCTTGGTCCTTTTCTCAAGTGACCGTGGTGAGAGTGAAATTTTGCATGTGCAACGTATCTCTAACACAGTCTCACCTTGTAAGCCAATTGTGCTTGGAATCTCTAATGACACCACGTGCTTCAGCTGGCTCCCTTGTCCCTGATTGAAACTGAACTCGATGTGTTAAACTACAGTGGTGTCTGACTGTCGTAATTTTGTTAATGTGTTGAATTAATGGCCGCTCCTGGCTGGCCTCGTTATTGTGTGGCTATCATATGAATGTATGAAGCTTCTTGCAGCTATAGACGGGTCAGGAAGGCAACACGAGTGATGGTATGTTTTGCAATTAAATATTTTGTTTGATAAACTGAAGAGTGGTTACTGTTCATGCAGGTTTAATTTGTGCCAAGCATGATGAATTCTTACCAGATGTCTGCTCGTTTACCTTATCGTGTTGTTTTTCAAATGGCAGGAGTGAATATCAGTCTTCTAATCTAATGTTTGCCATAAATTTTCGAATTCGTGCATTGGGTTGTATACATGCATTGACTTGCAGGTGATTCTCAGTTCTTTCCTGTGTCTGCTAAACCGGCGTGCCCGGTTTATTTATTCGCGCTGTTAATCCATTGCGCTACGTTCGTGTACTCGTATCATCATTGCCTACTAGCTGTTTGCGGACTGGTTGCCGGTTAGCAGCGCTCGCTAAAATGCTGGTGTCCGCTTCTTTCTTAAGTACTCAACAAAGCCTGCTATATCTGTTGTCTTGTTATATATTATGTCTGTTATCGAATTTGATCCACTCTGTTGCCGCTTGCTTATGGCCAGTCTTAGTTTGTTCCAGGTATCACTTCTTGGATTTATGCCGCCACTAGGCGCTTACGTGTGGCTTTGTCACAATATGTTGCCTGGAAACGAGAGTAATCTGGTGGCCTGCAGCCTAAATTTGTGCATCTTGCGAAGTTTTGCTGTAAATTTTCTTTTAAATTCAATAGTAGTAATTTAAGCCTAAAGAGGGAAATAAATATGTCTTAATCCCACTGTGTGTGGCTAATTCACTCTGATACTGGATGTTCTGATAATGTGGTTACACATTGCCATACCCTGGAAGAGAATAAGAATAGAAGCCTTAACTTTTAGGTAAGCTAGTGTTTACAGTTATTTGACCACGATAGTAGTTTTTCTTTGAGATTGGCTGCTTCTAGTGCTAACATTTGTTAATCGTTGTATTATTTCTCTATTTCTACGTTACATAAATTTTGGAGAAGTTGCATTCAGTTGCCTTGCAGGAAAAAACTACTTTCGAATTAATCCTGTGTAATTTTACCATAGGCTTGGGGGGAATTAGCAGCTACTTCACCCCGCTGATTAGATATATATAGTTATTTTATTGTTCTGTCATATATTTGTTCTTAAATTTTTAAAGGTCTTTTATGAACTTCAGTTATTTGTACAGCGAGAGCATTCGTTATGTGAGTCCCTGTGTTTAAGTGCACTCTCATCATGACTTTGGCCGTAAATTTTCCTTGCAGTTTGAATTTAATATTGTCTATGAGATCCAATGTTACAGTAATCTTGGAATAAAGGGACAGACTGAATACCTGTGTTTACTTTCCCTGAGGATTAATATAAATTCTTGAAACTCTCACTAATTGCTATATAGAATTTATTTATTGTAATAATTGTGACCAGTTAAATTGAGTGACTGTTAATCGCGGCCGGCCGGACTTGCCGAGCGGTTCTAGGCGCTACAGTCTGGAACCGCGCGACCGCTACGGTCGCAGGTTCGAATCCTGCCTCGGGCATGGATGTGTGTGATGTCCTTAGGTTAGTTAGGTTTAAGTAGTTCTAAGTTCTAGGGGACTGATGACCTCAGCAGTTAAGTCCCATAGTGGTCAGAGCCATTTGAACCAGCCATTTAATCGCGTTCTGAGCTTAAATAAAGGGTGTATAACTGCGAATGCTGCTGCCCCTCTAAGTATTTGGTTTCCCCTTTCACTCCACAGCCACTTGTGCTGCGCCTTGCGTCTTTTTAGCTCAGAAAGACGCATCGACTTACGTGCGTGATATGAAGAACACAACGATGTGTTTACCGTAGTTCCCTGGCTACCATACTTCTCACATTTAACCCAATTCAGTATCTGCCATACCACCTTCATCGGGCGGTTCGTGTCATTGATCCTCAGCCGAGAAACCTACCGCAGCCTGCCACTCCAGTGGAGTCGGAATGACTACACATCCATGTTGGTACCTTCCAGAACCTCACTGAGTCTCTTCGTGCCCGTCTCGCACTAGTCCGCGCTGTAAAAGGTGGTTATTCAGGCTTTTGACAGAATGTCGCATTAATATGACTCGACGGTGTCTACTGCCTGCTAAGCTGCGTAGGACCCTGTAAATCAGTGTCTTACTCTCCGAATTCCAAGATCTCAGGTTAAAATACATGAAACGTACAACCTACTTCTCGAGTGATCATCGCGAAAGTAACATAAGAGAAATTTGAGCATGTATTGACGGACACGAGCTCTCTCTCTCTTCCTGCGTACCACCCCGAAATTCTGGAAGAGACATTTTTTGTGCACCCTACCACACACTGCACAGTCTAAGTAGCGCATCTGATTAATGTCCCACCATAAATCTAAGCATGTTGGAGATTCCATTCTAAGTGGTTCATATTTTTAACCTAAATGTACTTTGCAAACATTATCAATGCCACTTCCACTTGTACACGTTTCCCAGATTGCTCTTTGCAGTGCCACTGAGGTGCGGTTCTGTATGCTCAGTTTTAACATCTGTGTGGTGAGAATAACTGTGAGAACAGGTTAACTTATCTTAGCAGACGACACCTCAGGCACCTGTTTTCGCACGTGCATATACTCAAAATTTTAGAATTCCTCTCTCCACGCAGTCAACTGATCACTGTAACTGACATATTCGCGATAGGCGCTGACTTACACTCAAGCACCTGACGCAAATACACAATGAATAGTCAGTTTTGATCAGAAAGTAGCTAGTGTGAACGGGCTAAGCTTCGGGTAAACACTGAACTGAGAATGCCGCTACCTATGAAGCACTGACCTTGAACCGTAGCGATCCCACAGGTGGTTTTGCATAAGGGATGCCCAGGAAGCTGCAGAATGCGGTTCCGGTGGGTGACGTCACCAGCTTCCCCCGCAAAGATCCCTGCCGCACCGCCGCCAGCACCGCTTTCGCCGCAGACATCTCTGTCGGACTGTGCTCTCTGGCTGCTGCTGCCGCTTTCCGCATGGCGTCATCTGTTACGTATGCGCGCCAAGGCCGACCGTCAAGTATAAGCAAGGAGTGGGGCAGGCGCCTTGCTATTGACCCAGCAGTCGCCAGCTTACGAAATTACCGCCTACCTAGAATATGATAATGCAGACAGGAAAACAGCAAGTACCTATGTTCTTAACATGTTACATCTCACTGTACAGTGCAGGCCTGTAAGTCTCGCGTTGTGCTCTCGATATTTTTATATATCATTCATTCAATTTTCTCTGGAAACCCTTTGAATCGAAACAGTTTGAATCGAACTGCCAGTGTAACTACTCTTCGCACGGAATTAAATGTGAGATACGAAGACTGAGCAATGAAAACTGAGACCGATTCTTTCCTGTACTTTCCTATTTGTACCATGATTTTTTGAAAAGAGTGGGTTTCAGTGTCTCAAATATCTGACAAAAATGGCTTGCACGATGTGTTTGAGGACTGGCAGAGACGCTATAAAAAGTTCATTCGAGTAGGAGGGGCCAAAGATTATGTAAATATTGAAATGAAGTAGTAAATACATGTGAATAAAATCAGTTTCAGCTTTTGATGATCAGACTTCAGAATTCAGAGTACGAACAGCCGTTTGGAACTGTGATAATAGCGACGTTATTACACATTAGTAGTCAGCAGTGCACGCAAATACCAGTAACCGAGCAGAAGAATTTACAATAGTAGTGTTTCACTGACTGCCTCTTCTGTGAAACACCAAAGTTTTTCGCCACAGAAACATTCAGGCGTAGATTGTCGATTAGCAGTTAACGTGGTTGTTACACAGGTGGGCATATCTGTTGTGTATGGCGAGTGCGGAAGACGCTTGCAACGTTGGCTGTTCGATCTTTCCTGAGTTTATCTGGGTCTTGGATGTTTGCGTTGCTGTTATATGCTGAACATTTCGCTTCTACAAAAACTGTCTGATTCATCGATCGGATAAATGGCGCCAGAGAAGTAATGTATCCCCATATACAGAAGAGCACTCAAGTATAATGATGGAATGATATTATTGACCGGGATACCTCGTCTGCAATTGACTTCCTGGTGCAGTTTATGTGTTTGACGCCACTTCGTCGACATGCGCGTCTTTCTGATAAAAATAAGAAGAAGTTATTGGGAAAACACAAACACCCAATCGCCATGTGAAGAAAATCTGCGACCCGGTTGGAAATCGCCCCCGTGATTTAGCGGCAGCTACGCCGTTCACCAGGCCACAAGCCGCGTACAAAAGATCGCTAATTTGTGTTGGGAGCCTAATGTGTTTGGAAAGAAAATGAATTCCTGATAAAAGTCTGCCGCCTACATCTGCATACATACTCTGGAAGCCACTCACTGTACGTTGATTGTCGGAGGGTACCCTACACCACTACTAGTCATTTCCTTTCCTGATCAGCTCGAAAACAGAGCAAGGGAACAACGACCTTCCATATCAGAGTCGTTCAGCTAAGCTGATCGAGAGCGCGGAGGCGCGAGAAGTAAACAGAGCGACAGGCTGGAGTAACGAAAAGAGCGGGAGCCGTGTCGGCCGCCAGTCCCAGCCGTCAGCGCATTCAGACGTGGATGGCAGGAGCAACGAGCAGCTCTTAACAGCAGGACCTCAGCGCCACCTTGTTTTGATGCTGCATGGCAGGATTTGTACCTTTTTACTGAACACGAGGATCGTGTAATATGTTTAGTGTCACACAAAGTCTTAAATCATATAAAGCAATGGTATTTAAGACTTCATTATGCAGTAAATAATGCACCAGAGTACCACACATACACTATGTGATCAAAAGTATCCGGACACCTGGCTGAAAGTGACTTACAAGTTCGTGGCGCCCTCCATCGGTAATGCTGGAATTCAGTATGGTGTTGGCCCACCGTTAGCCTTGATGACAGCTCCCACTCTCACAGGCATATATTCAGTCAGTTTCTGGAAGGTTTCTTGGGGAATGGCAGCCCATTCTTCACGGAGTACTGCACAGAGGAGAGGTATCGATGTCGGTCTGTGAAGCCTGGCGCGAAATCGGCGTTCCAAAACATCCGAAAGATGTTCTATAGGATTCAGGTCAGTACTCTGTGCAGGCCAGTCCATTACAGGGATGTTATTGTCGTGTAACCAATCCACCACAGGCCGGGCAGTATGAACAGGTGCTCGATCATGTTGGAAGATGCAATCACCCCCTCCGAATTGATCTTCAACAGTGGGAAGCAAAAAGTTTCTTAAAACATCAATGTAGGTCTGTGCTGTGATAGTGCTACGCAAAACAACAAGGGTGCAAGCCTCCTCCATGAAAAACACGATCACACCTTGACACCACCACCTCAGAATTTTACTTTTGGCACTACACACAAAGGCAGATGGCGTTCACCGGGTATTCGCCATACCCACATCCTGCCATCGGATCACCACATTGTGTACCGTGACTAGTCACTCTACACAACATCTGAACACTGTTGAATCGTCCAATATTTACGCCCCTTACATCAAGCGAGGCGTCGTTTGACATTTAACGGCGTGATGTGTGGCTTGTAAGCAGCCGCTCGACCATTAAATCCAAGTGTTCTACACCACGCCTAACTGTCAGTATTTGCGATGGATCCTGATGCAGTTTGCAATTGATGTGTGATGGTTTTCGTGGATGTCTGCCTATTAAACATTAAGACCCTCTTCAACTGTCGGCGGTCTCTGTCGTTCAACACATGAGGTCAGCCTGTACGCTTTTGAGCTGTACGTGTACTTTCACGTTTCCACTTCGCTATCACATCGGAAACAGTGGACCCAGGGATGTCTAGGAGTAAGGAAATCTCGCGTACAGACGTATGACACAAGTGACACCCAGTCACCTGATCACGTTCGAAGTCCATGAGCTTCATGGAGCGCCCTATTCTCCTCTCTCGCGATGTCCAAAGACTATGGAGGTCGCTGATATGGAGCACATGGCAGTAGGTGGCAGCACAATGCACCTATATGAAAAACGTATGCTTTTGGTGGTGTCCGGATACTTTTGATCACATAGTGTATGTCGACGACAAACGAAAGGAAATAATCCTTGAACTGAAAGCCAGCTTTTCAAACCAATATGGTGGCAATGGAAGGAATGAGAAAACTGCTACGTTTCACTTTAGTTTCGAGAGCTCCTCCTCCTGGTATTATTTGATACAAATATTTCGTATTATTTGCAGGACGTTGATCATCCTGGAAGAAACTCTTTTGTGAAAATTAGCTACAGAATTTCTCATCAGACAGCAGTGCACTTGAAGCCATTTGCTGAAGATGAATGTATTCAAGAATACCTTCTAAGAACGGCGGAAGAGCTGTCCCCACAACCAGTTGCGCAGATACAGTCTCTGTCACTTTCTCGAGCCACTGTCTTGCCTCGAATTGATGATGTTCGGTTTGTGGGGCGCTCCACTGCGCGTTCATCAGTGCCTGTAAAAAGTCGCAATTTTTACACAGTCGGATTTTTTCACACTCCAATTAGCCACTGTCACGAATGATGATGATGATGATGATGATGATGATGATGAAATGATGAGGACAATACAAACACCCTGTCTCCATCGTACTGTGGTGAAGAATTAGCAAAAGACTTGGATGCTCAGATGCCAAGGTTATTAAAGACAGTGCTGCTTTTTTCCAGTCTTTGGATGACTCTCTTGACTTTTCAGGCACAGCACAGCTGGTAATTCTCATTAGGATAGTAAATAAAATGCTGGAATTTCGAGAGGACATGTTATATCTCGTTAGTATGAGGTAGTGGAGGGGGGAGGGGTGCAGCCCCAAAGTATCATTATTCGAGATGGTGGCCGTGATGTTAGCTAATGATGCAGGACTTGGTAACAGCAGGACTTGACATCATCAAAGATGGCGGTCGTGACAGCAGCTGATGATGCAAGTACTGTTATCGAAGATGATGTCTTTTGGCAGGAAACTGCCACAGCCCCCTGTCAAGCCCCTCTGGCAGGAGGTTCAAATTCCATCAGGACAATGCAACACACCACGGCTACCTCCAGTAACCTAAGAAAATGCCGGGAAGGTATCAGTTAGGCTACCTCCACTAGCCTAAGTCACCCTACTGTCATTTCTTCCTAGGAACCGGTGGGAAGTTCAATATCCAACAGGACATTGCAACACGCCACTGCTGCCTCTACTAATCTAAGAAAATGGTGGGAAAATAGCTCACTTGGGCTGCCTCTACTAACCTAAGTCATCCGAACGCCACCTCTTCCTAGGAATTGGTGGGAAGAGGACTTGGCCTGTGGTGGACATAAGTCTTTATTTTCAGTATTTGTTTGAACAATTAGAGGCAGTACCACCATCAAGTGTGTTCACCATGGTGTCCAGAGTCCTACTGACATAATACATAGTACTGCCACCAAAGGGTGCTGTTGTCCCTTCTGTGACATACTCCAATATGGTGGTCTGGAGGGGAAAATGGCAGGAAAATGACTCAGAATGCGCTGGGCTGCTGGAGAGAGGAATGAGTGCACTTTATTTATTTTGGAACAATTTATTTAGGGACAGATTGCACCTAGTTCATTCATCACAATGGTACAAAACACTCACCCTGATATACTTGGGGTCACAATACATAGTCTGAAAATCTGCAAACTACTTGTAAATAATGCCATAACTGATGTACAGACACGAAACAACTCGTAAATTACTGAAATAAAGCAGCATACAGCATACTGACCTGTAAACTACTGGTAACTCACCGAATAAATGCAGTAGACTGAAGTACAGACACGAAAGCAACTCGTAAATAATCACAATAATGCATGAAAAATGCTCAGCATACACACTCACTACTCATAAATTGTTTAAATAACTCGTAGCACAGCGTACAGACCTGCTGACGAAATAATGCAACAGACACGCAAAAAACACGCCCATGTACCTCACACCACCTCCTGTCCTCTGGACCACACGGGACACTACCGCACACACTCCCAGAAGTCGGGATGCACCGACATCCCCCGTGAAGTTACAATGCGACTGTCAGCTGCCAGGCAATGCACAGGTGCCCGTTTGGGTCCAACAAACATGAGGTGGCGACATCCCTTTCATGCTTGACACCTGAGAGAATCCTATGAAGTTGTGTATTGTCCCAGAAATAGTTACCACTCCCTTTTGTTGGAGCTTTCATGATGTCTCGGCAGGTATGCATGGAAATTCTTGCCCTAATAGAACCCGTTTACGGAAATAGCGCAGAATAATGTTGAATGCATTCTTCCTCATGGTCCTAACATGGCACCCCGTCCATCACTGTTACCATTCCTGATTTCAACAGATGCAAAATGTCCCACCGCATTATAGAGACTCCTATATCACAGCACAAAGGATGTCTTGTGGATGAAAGGGTATTAGGCAAAAAGCTATTTTACACAGATCGCCATTATGGCACCGACAATTAAACCTTACAAAGTGCACTACATATCGTCAAAACGGAGAGACTCTTACTCAGTTACACAGCTCTCCCACAGAGAACAGAAGCTTGAGCGTGAGACCGATCTCCAACCCAGCAATATATCACCACGAACCTTGTCGATGTAGTAAACATACAATTCGTATCCTGTGCCATACAAAATCACTCATTTTACAACATTCATACATATGCTGTAAAGACAGACAGCACTGTAGATATACTCGTGGCACTCGATATTTCCCTGCGAGGTAAATTGGTCATCCACTCTCAACATGTGACCAGAGCACCCTCAGTGGATCGAAGTCACTCTCAGAACTGTTATGCAAAGACGGGCTAATATCCCCTTGGCACAAAGACGTTACTCTTTCTGGCCCAGACCTGCTTCCCTGCTTGCTTTTCTACACTCATCTCCAGACTATGAGATTACAAGAACAAATGTATTTCCGCATTTTTTGCCATAATATTACACCATTTTCCTGGTACTTCTCGATATCAAGAAACATAGCAAAATCGTTTGCGTAGCAGTATCCTACCGACTGCTCGCCCATCATAATTCCAAAGATATAGACAGGAAGCGATTTCGCTAAAAACCCGAAACTTTAGCGAGGTGTAGCGTGCTGTAGGCCACTGAGTAACTAGAAACTTATTCCGTCTACGAAGACCTTTACGTGAGAACTTGAAACAAATACAGGAAACTAATATTTCCACTCACAAATACCAATGTCGGTGATGTAACAGATTTCAAATCATCCCTATAATTTACGAACTCAACTAAGGTGTTTCTGATGTCTAGAGAACAAGCAAACGTGTCCTTCAACTGCTAGATCCACACACCACAATAGAAGCTCACTCAATTAAATAAAGATGGGAAATGTGAATGAAGAGTGTGTCCGACAATTTACATGGGAGGGAAGAATGGCCCAGCGTAAATGCATCTCCATATTGAATCTTCTCAGATTTCCACATGATCGCGAAAGCTGCCCTACACATACTTACAAGGGAACCTCCCCATCGCACCCCCCTCAGATTTAGTTATAAGTTGGCTCAGTGGATAGGCCTTGAAAAACTGAACACAGATCAATCAGAAAACAGGAAGAAGTTGTGTGGAACTATGAAAAAAATAAGCAAAATATTCAAACTGAGTAGTCCATACGAAGATAGGCAACATCAAGGACAATCTGAGATCAGGAGCGCCGTGGTCCTGTGGTTAGCGTGAGCAGCTGCGGAACGAGAGGTCGTTGGTTCAAGTCTTCCTTCGAGCGTAAAATTTTATTTTTTATTTTCAGACAATTATCAAAGTTCAGGCACTCACACATAATCAAATTCGCTCTCCGAAATTCCAGGACATGTTCAGATTTGCTTGGACATATGCAGGATTTGACGGTCTACACACGGAAAAATTTGAAAACGTTAAAAACGTGTTTGACAGAGCACAGGGAAAATTGTGTGACTGTGAAACTGTTGGATTCATTTGTTGCAGTTTATGTGACTAACTCTTATGTTTTCATCACTTTTTTGGGAGGGATTATCACATCCACAAGTAAACCTAAATCGGGCAATGTAGAAGAATCTTTTTACCCATTCGCCAAGTGTGCAAGTTAGGTGGGTCGACAACATATTCCTGTCATGTGACGCACATGCCCTCACCAGTGTCGTATAGAATATATCAGACGTGTTTTCCTGTGGTGGAATCGGTTGACCTATGACCTTGCGATCAAATGTTTTCGGTTCCCATTGGAGAGGCACGTCCTTTCGTCTACTAATCGCACGGTTTTGCGGTGCGGTCGCAAAACACAGACACTAAACTTATTACAGTGAACAGAGACGTCAATGAACGAATGGACAGATCATAACTTTGCGAAAATAAAGAAAAATTTTTCACTTGAGGGGAGACTTGAACCTCTCATTTCGCAGCTGCACACGCTAACCACGGGACCACGGCGCTCCTGAGTTCAGATCATCCTTGCTGTTGCCACCTATCTTCTTCGCATGGACTACTCATTTTGAATATTTTGCTTATTTTTTCATAGTTCCACACAACTTCTTCCTGTTTTCTCGATTGATCTGTGTTCAGTTTTTCAAGGCCTATCCACTGTGCCAACTTATAACTAAATCTGAGGGGTGTGCGATGGGGAGGTTCCCTTATAAGTATTAGTTCGCTATTCAGCCATCTAGAGGACTACACGGTTAGGTCAGCTATATTCTTACACTCCAACAGGCCTTTCCATTCGGATATCTCCTGCCCTTAACAGGAAACGTGAATCATGCCCGTCACCGCCGTAGCATGCCAAGCGTGTATAGGCAGAATCATCCTAGAAAACCGGTCATATTGTAAGTAGGCTGTTTGTTTTCTTATTGGCAACGTTACGTAGCGCTCTATATGAAAATCACTGGCTGTGCTGTGTGCAGTCTGTGGCTGGGTGCCATTGTTGTAATATTTGCCATTGTAGTGTTGGGCAGCGGCCGCTGGATGTGAACAGCGCGTAGCGTTGCGCGTTTGGAGGTGAGCCGCCAGCAGTGGTGGATGTGGGGAGAGAAATGGCGGAGTTTTGAAATTTGTAAGACTGGTTGTCATGAACTGCTATATATATTATGACCTTTGAACACTAGTAAGGTAAATACATTGTTTGTTCTCTATCAAAATCTTTCATTTGCTAACTATGCATATCAGTAGTTAGTGCCTTCGGTAGTTTGAATCTTTTATTTAGCTGGCAGTAGTGGCACTCGCTTTATTGGTGTAGCTTGAGTTACGAAGATTTTTGTGAGGTAAGTGATTTGTGAAAGGTATAGGTTAATGTTAGTCAGGGCCATTCTTTTGTAGTGATTATTGAAAGTCAGATTGCGTTACACTAAAAAAAATATTGTGTGCCAGTTTAAGCAGTCATGTATAATTTTTCTAAGGGGACATTTCGTAACATATATGCTTTATCATTGCATTTACAATTAATTTTTATGATCGCAGTCTCAATTGAAAGACATTCGACAGTGAGCAAAGTATCGGAAATACACCCTGCTGATGGCTGTGGCTCTGGAAATAGAAAAATCTGTACCATTCTTATGACCTGACAAACTCTTACCTTTACAATAATATTGACCGAAAATCAACCATTGGTGGGCATGTCTCATACCTTTTTCTTTCGAGTGGTACCACTGTGTCTTAGAAAGAGAGGAGTAATCGTTTTACTAACTGGCAGATGTTAGAAAACAGAAACATATTACCATCACAAGCAGTCTTGGTTCTGCAGGTGCACACAAGTACTCATGTTAAAAGCTATACTGTCTTTATAAATCGAAGTATGGCATTAGCCCTGAATGAATTGGTTTTTCCAGACAAATACCAAGATGGTGATTGTAGGAGTGTATATTATCAGACCAGCAGTCCGGTTACATGTAGCCCACAGAGCTACTTCCTGATAAAATCGCTGAATTTTGAAAGCGATTCGTCTAAGGAACGTGGTAAGAAACCCATATTTGCCACGCCCTCACGCCGATAGGCATTTTTCTAGTATTTGTAAGATATTCTGTCTCGATACAATGTCAGAGGTTTGGTGATATATCGAATGAGTTATAGGCAATGACAGATTGAGAAGGATCACAAACAGTAGTAGACGTTGTGCTAATTGACATAATAAGAAATTTACACTAGCTTTTTAAATCTCTAGTGTCATGCTATCCACTAGAGGTGATGTCTATGATTTGGAATCAAGTCTTTCCATTCAACCGCACACCTGTCCTGGATCCTATAGAGAAGTCCTTTAATGATTACAGCCGTAAGTGAATCAAATTTCTGGCACTCTCATAACTCAAAACGAGTCACCTCTCTCGAACCTATCTCTTACAATAAAATTCCAGCCTCGTTTTGGGTAATGCAACATTTAGTTTTCTGCGAGAGGCCATTAATCAGAACGTGTTAATGTCCGTTTAGAACCTGACACGTTCCTCGAAGTCGTGGCGGAAAAACAAAACGTTTGGCGGTGTACACAGTGCGTTAGAGCAGAATTTTTTTAAAAAAAAAAAACAATGAGACAGGGTCACAGGGCACGTCTCTTGTGACTTACAGTATAGTCCTTGGGATACGATCATCCTCTTACAGTACAGGTGATGGAACTTTAAACTGGTCTGTGCAGTTGATCAAAACCTGTATATTTAATAGGATCGTCACATGTGCTCGGTACCTGCAGGCATGTGGTATTTGTTTTCGATATATGGGAGGAGAGAGATGCATTAAAAATCTTATGGAGTTCTCTGTCAAATGAAGTTAGTGCAGCTTTTATAGTTAGTAATTTTCCTCTGTTGGATGGTGCTGATTAACGAAGATAGAATGTTGGGAAGATAGATGTGAATGGACATGGATCTGTAGTACTTGTATGTAGTTTGGGGATGTACCACAGTGCAGTTAGAAAAAAATCCTTGTCCTCACAGTTCCCATTCCATCGAATCGTCAAAACACAGTCCTGTCACAGTAACGAAGCTTAGCCTGTTTCTACATGGATTACAGAAGGTGGTAGATATATTTTCCACCGAGTCCTACTCAGTTCCGACTAAAATTGGAATGATCATATGCATCAAGCTGGAGAAATGGCAGCAGTTGTAAGGTGCAAGGGGACTACCTAAAACGAAAATGGAATTTTACTGTATGAGAGAGGTTCAAGAGAGGCGACTCGTTTCGAGGTATGACAGTGCCAGAAATATGATTCACTTACGGTTGTAATCATTAAAGGACTTCTCCATGGGATCCAATGCAGGTATGTCGTTGAATGGAAAGACTTGATTCCAAATCATAGATGTCATTTCTAGTGGATAGTGTGACACTAGAGATCTGAAAATCTAGTGTACTTTTCTTACAACTTCAATCAGCACAACATACAGCACTGTTGTTTTCCTTCTGAATCAGTCATTGCCTATAATTCAGTGGTGTCTGCACCCGGTAGCTGAGTGGTCAGCACAACAAAATTTCAATCCTAAGGGCCCAGGTTCGATTCCCTGTTGGGTTGAAGATTTTCTCCACTCAGGGACTGGGTGCTGTGTAGTCCTAATCATCATTATTTCATCCCTACCGTCGCGCAAGTTGCTGAAGTGGCGTCAAATCGAAAGACTTACACCCAGGAAACTTTCTACCCAACGGGAGGCCCTAGTCACACATTTATACGGGATACATCACCAAACCTCTGACATGGTATTGAAATCCCTGGGCTAGCAGGATAGAGCGGATGTTGTTATATTTGTGGAAAGGGGCCAAAATAAGTTACTGTTAGTTGCACTCAGCATATAAACTTTATTTCTTAAAACACACAGTCACACAAACAAGAATTAAAAGTCTCAAAGCTTTAACGAAAGACCTTCTTTGATTTAATTTAGATTGCCTGAAGGCCACATCGAAAATTCAAGGCACATGGCCTAAGCAAGGAATTGAGGTACAGGATTTCTTCTGGAGGTTTCAGTTCTATAGAAAAAATGTTTTTCTTCAATACAAATAGGCTGAAAGCCTTAGCTTAAATTTTTCCCATAGAACTCGGCTGAAGGCCTCACAGTAATGAAGAATAAGGTTACGGCTTAAGGCTGAGACAAAGATTTACAAAGTTTAATCTAAATAGGCTGAAAATTCGGCTGAAGGCCGCATATCAACAAAACAATTTAACGGCTTAAGGCCTAGGAAGAAGAGATTTCAATTTGGAAAGACTGAAGGCCTTATCTTAAAATACACTCCTGGAAATGGAAAAAAGAACACATTGACGCCGGTGTGTCAGACCCACCATACTTGCTCCGGACACTGCGAGAGGGCTGTACAAGCAATGATCACACGCACGGCACAGCGGACACACCAGGGACCGCGGTGTTGGCCGTCGAATGGCGCTAGCTGCGCAGCATTTGTGCACCGCCGCCGTCAGTGTTAGCCAGTTTGCCGTGGCATACGGAGCTCCATCGCAGTCTTTAACACTGGTAGCATGCCGCGACAGCGTGGACGTGAACCGTATGTGCAGTTGACGGACTTTGAGCGAGAGCGTATAGTGGGCATGCGGGAGGCCGGGTGGACGTACCGCCGAATTGCTCAACACGTGGGGCGTGAGGTCTCCACAGTACATCGATGTTGTCGCCAGTGGTCGGCGGAAGGTGCACGTGCCCGTCGACCTGGGACCCGACCGCAGCGACGCACGGATGCATGCCAAGACCGTAGGATCCTACGCAGTGCCGTAGGGGACCGCACCGCCACTTCCCAGCAAATTAGGGACACTGTTGCTCCTGGGGTATCGGCGAGGACCATTCGCAACCGTCTCCATGAAGCTGAGCTACGGTCCCGCACACCGTTAGGCCGTCTTCCGCTCACGCCCCAACATCGTGCAGCCCGCCTCCAGTGGTGTCGCGACAGGCGTGAATGGAGGGACGAATGGAGACGTGTCGTCTTCAGCGATGAGAGTCGCTTCTGCCTTGATGCCAATGATGGTCGTATGCGTGTTTGGCGCCGTGCAGGTGAGCGCCACAATCAGGACTGCATACGACCGAGGCACACAGGGCCAACACCCGGCATCATGGTGTGGGGAGCGATCTCCTACACTGGCCGTACACCACTGGTAAACGTCGAGGGGACACTGAATAGTGCACGGTACATCCAAACCGTCATCGAACCCATCGTTCTACCATTCCTAGACCGGCAAGGGAACTTGCTGTTCCAACAGGACAATGCACGTCCGCATGTATCCCGTGCCACCCAACGTGCTCTAGAAGGTGTAAGTCAACTACCCTGGCCAGCAAGATCTCCGGATCTGTCCCCCATTGAGCATGTTTGGGACTGGATGAAGCGTCGTCTCACGCGGTCTGCACGTCCAGCACGAACGCTGGTCCAACTGAGGCGCCAGGTGGAAATGGCATGGCAAGCCGCTCCACAGGAGTACATCCAGCATCTCTACGATCGTCACCATGGGAGAATAGCAGCCTGCATTGCTGCGAAAGGTGGATATACACTGTACTAGTGCCGACATTGTGCATGCTCCTTTGCCTGTGTCTATGTGCCTGTGGTTCTGTCAGTGTGATCATGTGATGTATCTGACCCCAGGAATGTGTCAATAAAGTTTCCCCTTCTTGGGACAATGAATTCACGGTGTTCTTATTTCAATTTCCAGGAGTGTATTTCGTGTAAAACTCGGCTGAAGGCCTCATACTAAAGAATAACAATCTTATAACGTAAGGGAAAGACAATTTGAGTTTTTAATTTAAGAGAGATTAAAACTTGACTGAAGGCCACACACCATACAGTAAACAATTTTACAGCTTGATGCCTAAAGGGAAGAGCTTCTCAATTTCAACTAAACTAGGCTAAAGGCTTTGTCCTAAAATGCTTCACATAACTCTCGGATGAAGGGCACATACGAAACCCGAACCATCTCATGGCTTAAAGCTGAGACAAAGAAATTTCCAGTTTTTAATTTAAGCTGGAAAAAACAGCTGAAGGCCACATAAAAACTAAAAAATATTTCTTATGGCTTAAAGCCTAGACAAAGTTTCTCAACTTTTGATTTGAAAAGGCTGAAAACTCGGCTGAAGCAGACATACCAACTTGAAACCAGTTTATGGCTGAAGGTCAAGGCACAAGGAATTTTCAATTTTAATTCTGAAAGTCTGAAAGTCGACTGAAGGCCACATACCAACAAGAAGCAATTTTTTTATGGCTTAAGGCCTCAGAAGAAAAGCCTTCCAATTTTAATAAGCTAAAACTCAGCTGAAGGCTACACAGAGTACTTAAGACTAAAAAGGAAATCACTATGTAAAATATAAGGAGTGGCGCTCATAAGCTTCCAAGGATCGGCCTGGGATGGTAACACTAACACACATTTAGGTGCGACAGGCAGCCAGACCGACAACCTCTTAATTGGAACGCAACCCATCTGAAAGTCAGCTGAAGAAACCAACCATCAAGATCAGTTCTGTACCACCCGACCAGCAAAACGACAACAACCTGTCAATAGCACAACGTTCTGGATACTGGTGCCCAATCCACCCAGGTCAGAATAAACGCCTAAAACTACCAACACCTCAGCTGTCGAACTATATGCTGTGCTGGACAGCATCAACACAACGAGGAAAATACACTGCCAAAACCTACCTCAACGACCAGGGCATGTTACCGGAACGTCGATAGCCACAAGGCACAAGATACGGCCGGTACACTTCATTAATGAAGGAATGAATTAAATTAAGTTAAACACCATACAGGAAGACGGCTACAATTCTAGCCGACTTCAATACACACAGGTTGTTGCTCGCGGGAACCACCCAGAAAGTGACAACCAGGATCAAACGAAGAAACGTGATAGCATTTGAGACTTGATAGTAGGTTAAGTGAGCACTCAATTTTAGTATTCAGGATCAGAGGACGACGAACTTCGTAACCCTCACAAGAAGTGCCTCATGACAACAACCACAAGTGCACGCCGCCAGCTGTTCCGGCGAGACCACGGGCCACGGAGACTTCCTCGCTGCTCTGCCCCAACGGACCGACTGCCACTCACCACACAGCCAGAAAATATATCCGTCACACCATAGATAGTACAGCAGTACTAGTATCGATATACGCTGCTACTACCACTCATGGAGAAAAGACAGCAATGTTATGGCGGTAAAAAAGGACGAAATAAGACATCACCGCACTGCAACCAATGGTAAAAAAAAGAAGGCATGATGCGAGCCAGCAACAGCTCTGGTATCGAGACAGAATACATTACAAATACTGGGGAAATATCTAGCGGCGTGAGGGAGTTGCAGATACTTGTTTCATACCAAGCTGCTTAGCCGAATCACTTTGAAAATTCAGCTGATCTGATAATATACACTCCTACGATCATCATCTTGGTATTTTTCTGGAAAACCAATTCATTCGGAGGTAATTCCATTCCTCGATTTATAAAGCCAGTAGAACCAAGATCGCTTGTGATGGTGATATGGTTTTGTTTTTTAACATATGCAGGTGTGTAAATCGATTACACCTCTCTTTCTAAGACACAGTGGTACCACTCGCAAGAAAAACTTACGAGACATGCCCACCAATTGATTGACTTTGGTCCGTATTATTTCGTATCGCTGACAATCAGTTATTGACGAAGTATTATAGTACAGTAGTTGCTGATCTGTTAGGTTCGCCTTGGGCATCAGGCTTATAACGTATGTGTTTATGTTCAGACATGTGCAAAGGAAGATATGGATCTGACATGGAGTACTGTGAGAGTAAAGGGATGAGTGTGTCAGGTTATAAGAATGGTACAGATATTTCTATTTCCAGAGCCACAGCCATCAGCAGGGTATATTTCGGATACTTTGCTCACTGTCGAATGTCTTTCAATTGAGACAGCGTTCATAACAGTTAATTGTAAATACAATGATAAAGCATATATGTGACCGGTTTTCTAGGATGATTGTTCCTATGCGCGCTTGGCATGCTGCGCCAGTGATGGGAATAATTCACATTTCCCGTTAACGGGAGGAGCTGTCCGAATGGAAAGGTCTGTTGGAATGTAGGAATGTAGCTGACTTAACCGTGTTATCCTCTAGACGGCTGTGTTGGGCAGCTTTCGTCTTCGCTTGCAAATTTGAGGAAATTCAATATGGAGATGTGTCTGTGCTGGACCATTATTGCCTCCCATGTCAATTTTCGGACTGACTGTTTATTCACAATTCCCGTCTTTATTTAGTTGGGAGAACATCGATTGCGGTGTGTGCATCTAGCAGGTGAACGGCACGTTTGCTGATCTCTAGACATGAGAAACACCTTAGTTGATTTTCTAAATTATGGGGAAGATTTGGAATCTGTTACATTGAAACGTCCCCTTAAAAAATTATAAATGACTGTGCTTAAACTGACACACAATATTTTTATCGCAACGCAATCTGACTTTGAAAAAATCCCTACAAAAGAGTGTCCCTGACTAACAATAACCTATACCTTTCATGAATCACTTACCTCACAAAAATCTTCGTTACTCGAACTACTGCATAACTGCGAGCGCCACTACTGCCAACTAAACTAAAGATTCTAACTACTGATAGGCGTAGTTAGCAAAATGAAAGATTTTGATAAAGAACAAACAATGTATTTACCTTAATAGCGTTCAAAAGTCATAGTATATATATATATCAGTTCATGACATCAAATCTTACAAAATTACTGTCTCTGATGGACACACGTCCAGATTATCCGCTCTCAATGCTGGCGGCTCACTTCCAACTGCGCAATGCTACGTGCTGTTAACAGCCAACTGCCTAACACTACAATAGGAAACAACAATGCAAACCAGCCACAGACTGCACACAGCACAGCCAGTGATTTTCATACAGAGCGCTACGTGACGTTACCAATAAAAAGCCTAAACATCCTACTTACATAGCCCCCATGCTCCCCACAAAAAATTTTATAAATTGTTTTGGGCAGTGGCCAATACAGATTTGAAAAAAAAAATTCATAGTTACAATAACAAAGATACCAAGTGCACACACTTATTGATACAATGTTGGTCAAAAGCTAAAATTTTCTCACAGTCCATAAACACAGACCTGGTCATTCATCACAGCAAAATTACAGTGTTTCTTTTTCCTCAAAGTCTGAGCAGTAAAAGAAAATGCACACAGAAGTACTGGATTTCCATGCAGTCTTGAAGAAGTGGTGGTGTCCTTCCAAAGGAAAGACAGTGCTAACTCTTGACATGCAGACAGGTAATGGGCCACAACAGAGCAAACCCACAGCGGAGTCAGTCGAAATTTGGAAGAATATTGGTAGGTACGTCATCACAGAGTAGATCCACTGTAGTTCTGGTAGAGATGATGGTACTGGTGGGCCACCAGAGGTGCAGACCCACTGCAGTCCTAGTAGAAACAATGGTATTGGTGGGCCATCAAAGATGCAGACCCACTGTAGTCCTTGTAGAGACGGTCAGCAGCCATCTGTTGCCTCTGTGCAGGTGCACAATCACCATCGAAGAGTCTTGTGGACAATATAGCAAGTCCATAAACCACCACTTATGCACTCACAAAGTTTTTGGAATTGTCCTTAGAACGAGCAATGCTGTTAACCAGTCCCTTGCTGAACTATTAACACACGTGCAAACACTAACAGTCCCAACTTCTCACATATTGTGCATATACTATGATCAACAGAAATGTGTGGATTGAAATGAAACTTAATTTGAAGAACTGGTGTTTATACAATTATAAATTTACAACACAAGAATACAATTACAAAGGTACAAAATATATCATTAAAGAACATAACAATACAGATAACATTTGTAGTAATACGAGCTTTAAAAAAGAATAGAAACCGACATATATATCAGTGTTACAGGAATTATGACATAAGTAAATATATAAAATAATGAGAATAATTTTCGAAACATTAATTTCACACATGAGCATTAAAACAAAACAGAATAAATAATGTCTAAACATAATTACAAAGCAAATAACACATTATAAATGCAAATTATATTTGAGGATAAGAGTATTCCTCATCATAGTGAATGTAGCTGAGTATTAGAAAAATTATACAACATAAATCCTATTAGCTAAACACATAAAGACAGGAAAAACACAAATACACAAGGTACACAGACACATAGTAGAATAACACAAAATGACAGGACAGGGTTTGTTTTCAGTGTGACATTTGGTTTTGCAGTGCAACCCAAAACTTTATTTCATAGATGTTTCCTCTTATTTCGCCTTTTTTTATACTTGCCAATGCATTTCTTCCAATTCATCACAACTCATTCTCTTATATAGCCTACCCCTCTTAAGCTAACTTAAATCTACTGAGCTCAGATGCTAAACTAAGGGACGAGGCAATGCAAATTGGCAAAGCAAGCAGCAATAAATATAAATTAGCAAAGCAATTGCAATATTACAACTAATATAAGGCAATGTGCAGCAAACAAGAAAAATAAATCAGTAGTAAAACTGGCTTAACAAAGTAATACAAAGTGAAATTTAATAGCACTATGCCAGGCAAGCAGCAGCAGCAAATGCAATAACTTATACCTAAACATTACAACGCTCAAGCAAAAAAAATATTACAGTAAAAATGGGCATGTTTAATAACTATGTCACATCTTAACACTAGAGTGATGCATCACAAGAACTTATTCTAGCAGACAAGTTACCAAATTGTAAAAAAAATAATTTATGCAATTCCTGTGAAGGGAAATGTCTGTTTGTGCTCTTTTTTCGAAGAAAGTACATCATAAAATTATTCTTTACTGGGTCTGTAGACATAAAATAACTATATTAGTACATCTCTTAAATTTCATTTTAACCAATGCTGCAGCGCAGCTAGAAACTAGATATTAAACAAAATGAGCAATCTCTCAACTAGAAAGACAATAGATGTAAAATGTTTCTCATCATTTCATTAGGCATTTTAGTAAATATCACAAATTAAGAGCTCCACAGTGTAATCATAGGTTTTCAAATTTGAGCGTGTCGTATTTGCAATGCTTTCTACAAAGAAACGTCAATAGCGAGGATAATGGCCTCTTTTTTTTCTCTCCACCAAATCGCTTTCTTTTTTCAGGCGATTGGCACAGCTGGGCGTTCACAACACATTACGTCAAGGTTACTTAGCTTTCTTACCGAAATATTTACGACAGCAGTTTGTGCTACAGTGACAGTCTCATATAAAAAAATTTCACAGATCGAAAAATTACAGTAGAAATGCGTAGAAACGAAATCTTACGAATAGCAGTGTTGTGATACATTCACGCATGGACCCACAAGTCATAACTCTTAAAGTACGATCCTTGGTTTCCAACATCCTTTTTCACAAATCTGAGTCCCTAACCTCTATTCCCTCCCCCCATGCCGTTGGTGGGGAGGCTTGCGTGCCTCAACGATACAGATAGCCGTACTGTAGGTGCAACCACAATGGAGGGGTATCTGTTGAGAGGCCAGACAAACGTGTGGTTCCTGAAGAGGGGCAGCAGCCTTTTCAGTAGTTGCAGGGGCAACAGTCTGGATGATTGACTGATCTGGCCTTGTAACACTAACCAAAACGGCCTTGCTGTTGTGGTATTGCGAACGGCTGAAAGCAAGGGGAAACTACAGCTGTAATTTTTCCCGAGGGCATCCAGCTTTACTGTATGGTTAAATGATGATGGCGTCCTCTTGGGTAAAATATTCCGGAGGTAAAATAGTCCCCCATTCAGATCTCTGGGTGGGGACTACTCAAGAGGACATCGTTATCAGGAGAAAGAAAACTGGCATTCTACGGATCGGAGCGTGGAATTTCAGATCCCTTAATCGGGCAGGTAGGTTAGAAAATTTAAAAAGGGAAATGGACAGGTTAAAGTTAGATATAGTGGGAATTAGTAAAGTTCACTGGCAAGAGGAACAAGACTTCTGGTCAGGTGAAAACAGGGTTATAAATACAAAATCAAATAGGGGTAATGCAGGAGTAGGTTTAATAATGAATAAAAAAACAGGAGTGCGGGTAAGCTACTACAAACAGTATGGTGAACGTATTATAGTGGCCAAGAAAGACACGAAGCCCATGCCTACTACAGTAGTACAAGTTTATATGCCAACTAGCGTTGCAGATGACGAAGAAATTGAAGAAATGTATGATGCGATAAAAGAAATTATTCAGGTAGTGAAGGGAGACGAAAATTTAATAGTCATGGGTGACTGGAATTCGACATTAGGAAAAGGGAGAGAAGGAAACATAGTAGGTGAATATGGATTGGGGCTAAGAAATGAAAGAGGAAGCCGTCTTGTAGAATTTTGCACAGAGCATAACTTAATCATAGCTAACACTTGGTTCAAGAACCATAAAAGAAGGTTGTATACATGGAAGAATTCTGGAGATACTAAAAGGTATCAGATAGAATATATAACGGTAAGACAGAGATTTAGGAACCAGATTTTAAATTTTAGGACATTTCCAGGGGCAGATGTGGACTCTGACCACAATCTATTGGTTATGAACTGTAGATTAAAACTGAAGAAATTGCAAAAAGGTGGGAATTTAAGGAGATGGGACCTGGATAAACTGACTAAACAAGAGGTTGTACAGAGTTTCAGGGAGAGCATAAGGGAACAATTGACAGGAATGGGGGAAAGAAATACAGTAGAAGACGAATGGGTAGCTCTGAGGGATGAAGTAGTGAAGGCAGCAGAGGATCAAGTAGGTAAAAAGACGAGGGCTCGTAGAAATCCTTGGGTAGCAGAAGAAATATTGAATTTAATTGATGAAAGGAGAAAATATAAAAATGCAGTAAATGAAGCAGGCAAAAAGGAGTAAAAATGTCTCAAAAATGAGATCGACAGGAAGTGCAAAGTGGCTAAGCAGGGATGGCTAGAGGACAAATGTAAGGATGTAGAGGCATATCGCACTAGGGGTAAGATAGAGACAGCCTACAGGAAAATTAAAGAGACCTTTGGAGAAAAGAGAACCACTTGTATGAATATCAAGAGCTCAGATGGAAGCCCAGTTCTAAGCAAAGAGGGGAAAGCAGAAACGTGGAAGGAGTATATAGAGGGTATATACAAGGGCGATATACTTGAGGACAATACTATCGAAATGGAAGAGGATGTAGATGAAGATGAAATGGGAGATACGATACTGCGTGAAGAGTTTGAACAGCACTGAAAGACCTAAGTCGAAATAAGGCCCTGGGAGTAGAGAACATTCCATTAGAACTACTGACAGCCTTGCGAGAGCCAGTCCTGACAAAACTCTACCATCTGGTGAGCAAGATGTACGAGACAGGCGAAATACCCTCAGACTTCAAGAATAATATAATAATTCCAATCCCAAAGAAAGCAGGTGTTGACAGATGTGAAAATTACCGAACTATCAGTTTAATAAGTCACAGCTGCAAAATACTAACGCGAATTATTTACAGACGAATGGAAAAACTGGTAGAAGCCGACCTCGGGGAAGATCAGTTTGGATTCCGTAGAAATGTTGGAACACGTGAAGCAATACTGACCTTACTACTTATCTTACAAGGGAATCTCCCCATTGCACCTCCCTCAGATTTATTTACAAGTTGGCACAGTGGATAGGCCTTGAAAAACTTAACACAGATCAATCGAGAAAACAGGAAGAAGTTGTGTGGACTATGAAAAAAATAAGCAAAATATACAAACTAAGTAGTCCATGCGGAAGATCAAGGCTAATCTGAGCTCAGGAGCGCCGTGGTCCAGTGGTTAGCGTGAGCATCTGCGGAACGAGAGGTCCTTGGTTCAAGTCTTCCCTCGAGTGAAAAGTTTACTTCCTTTATTTTCGCAAAGTTATGATGTGTCCGCTCGTTCATTGACGTCTCTGTTCACTGTAATAAGTTTAGCGTCTGTGTTCTGCGACCGCACCGCAAAACCGTGCGATTAGTAGACGAAAGGACATGCCTCTCCAATGGGAACCGAAAACATTTGATCGCAAGGTCATAGGTCAATCGATTCCTCCACGGGAAAACACATATGATATGTTCTATACGACACTGGTGACGGCATCTGCGTCAGATGACAGGAATATGTTGTCAATCCACCCAACTTGTACACTTGGCGAATAGGTAAAAAGATTCTTCTATCTTGCTCGATTTAGGTTTTCTTGTGGATGTGATAATCACTCGCAAAAAAGTGATGAAAACATAAGAGTTTATCACATAAACTGCAACAAATGAATGCAATAGTTCCACAGCCGCACAGTTTTCCCCGTGCTCTGTCAAAACGTATGTGTTTAACGTTTTCAAATTTTTCCTGTGTAGACCGTCAAATCCTGCATATGTCCAAGCAAACCTGAACATGTCCTGCAATTTTGGAGAACGAAGTTGATTATGTGTGAGTGCCTGAACTTTGATAATTGACACAAGATCACGTAAACAATACTGCTCTATGTACCTCTGCAGCTTCTCAAAATCATAGAATCACAGACTCTAAACTTATTACAGTGAACAGAGACGTCAATGAACGAACGGACAGATCATAACTTTCCGAAAGTAAAGAAAGTAAACTTTTCACTCGAGGGAAGACTTAAACCAAGGACCTCTCGTTCCGCAACTGCTCACGCTAACCACGGGCCCACGGCGCTCCTGAGCTCATGTTCTCCTTGCTGTTGCCTATCTTGCGCATGGACTACTCAGTTTGTATATTTTGCTTATTTTTTTCATAGTTCCACACAACTTCTTCCTGTTTTCTCGATTGATCTGTGTTCAGTTTTTCAAGGCCTATCCACTGTGCCAACTTATAACTAAATCTGAGGGGGGTGCGATGGGGAGGTTCCCTTGTTAGAAGAAAGATTAAGGAAAGGCAAACCTACGTTTCTAGCATTTGTAGACTTAGAGAAAGCTTTTGACAATGTTGACTGGAATACTCTCTTTCAAATTCTAAAGGTGGCAGGGGTAAAATACAGGGAGCGAAAGGCTATTTACAATTTGTACAGAACCCAGATGGCAGTTATAAGTGTCGAGGGGCATGAAAGGGAAGAAGTGGTTGGGAAGGGAGTGAGACAGGGTTGTAGCCTCTCCCCGATGTTATTCAATGTGTATATTGAGCAAGCAGTAAAGGAAACAAAAGAAAAATTTGGAGTAGGTATTAAAATCCAGGGAGATGAAATAAAAACGTTGAGGTTCGCCGATGACATTGTAATTCTGTCAGAGACAGCAAAGGACTTGCAAGAGCAGTTGAACGGAATGGACAGTGTCTTGAAAGGAGGATATAAGATGAACATCAACAAAAGCAAAACGAGGATAATGGAATGTTGTCGAATTTAAGTCAGGTGATGCTGAGGGAATTACATTAGGAAATGAGACACTTAAAGTAGTAAAGGAGTTTTGCTATTTGGGGAGCAAAATAACTGATGATGGTCGAAGGAGAGAGGATATAAAATGTAGACTGGCAGTGGGAAGGAAAGCGTTTCTGAAGAAGAGAAATTTGTTAACATCGAGTATAGTTTTAAGTGTCAGGAAGTCGATTCTGAAAGTATTTGTATTGAGTGTAGCCATGTATGGAAGTGAAACATGGACAATAAATAGTTTGGACAAGAAGAGAATAGAAGCTTTCGTAATGTGGTGCTACAGAAGAATGTTGAAGATTAGGTGGGTAGATCATGTAACTAATGAGGAGGTATTGAATAGAATTGGGGAGAAGAGAAGTTTGTGGCACAACTTGACTAGAAGAAGGGATCGGTTGGTAGGACATGTCCTGAGGCATCAAAGGATCACAAATTTAGCATTGGAGGGCAGCGTGGAGGGTAAAGATCGTAGAGGGAGACCAAGAGATGAACACAGTAAGCAGATTCAGAAGGATGTAGATTGCAGTAGGTACTGGGAGATGAAGGAGCTTGCACAGGATAGATTAGCGTGGAGAGCTGCATCACACCAGTCTCAGGCCTGAAGACCACAACAACAACAACAACCTCTACTCATTATTCCTTACCTTATGACACATATACATATTCGTCGTCACTTCTTCAATATTTCATCATAATAAATATGTAGCATAATCAAATTCCTGATATACGGTAGCATCAGCTTATTGATCATAAACATACCTCAACAGCATAATACACATCATCATCGTAATAATAACATCATAAAACCTCAGCCAAATCTCAAAATCGTCGTAGCTTCCTGCAATAATTTCAAAACTTAAAAAAAATTCTCTGTTTATTTCAATAGTGTCATCTACCTCAAACGTACTTTAAAAATCATGATCCCATACCAAATACATCATTCAAAGCTCTCATAGTATCACAATGGTTCCGAAAAAAATATGAACAGTTCACAAAGAGCATACAAAATACAATTTAATAAGTGTGAAGTTATCCAACTGTGTAATTGCGCAAACATCTGTCACTGATGTAGTAAAAAAATGTTTGTTTCTCTCAGTTAAATGATAAGATAGCTGTGTAATTCTGTGTTAGAGAAATATGGTACCGATGTGTAAAGTTGTATAAGCAAATACCATATTAGCTAGGGCTCCTTGTGCTTGCCTAACACATGGTACACAAAGAAAGCGTGTACCCCCCTGAGGATTAATGTAATTATACCCTCAGGTGTTACAGATTACAGTAATGGAATGAAATGTATCACTGAAAACTTTCTTTGTAATTCAAATATCTTTAAAAGTAAATGTTTTAAGAACAAAATTAATCACTCAATTACGTGTCCTTTAGCGCTAAATGTGCGTCTTGCTGTAAGATAATTCTGTGGAAGTGTCGTAGTTATCGTCCGCCAAAAGCTAAGGTCTGCAGAAGTCAATGTACTTACCTCGTCATAAACAAAAGTGAAATGCTATGCGTTTATCACGTTGTATACGTCGGGAAGGAATGATAAAATTTTTCTCAAGGTTAACGTCTATGTTATTTTTCTCTAGCCCAGCCGGCGCACGTGGCTGCCAGCGGTGCGAGTCATTGTCTGTCTCTTTGTTATCGCGCGTCGTTTCTGGGATCTGGAGGTTGAACTTCTACAAATTCACCTTGTCAAGAGGGCCCTGCTCTGTTTGAATCCCGCCAGCTCTGATGAAATTTAGGTTTAGAAAAATTATAAATGACTGTACTTAAACTGACACACAATATCTTCAGCTCAACGCAATCTGACTTTGAAAAATTCCCTACAAAAGAATGGCCCTGACTAACAATAACCTATACCTTTCATGAATCACTTACCTCACAAAAATCTTCGTTACTCGAACTACTGCAATACAGCGAGCGCCACTACTGCCGGCTAAATAAAAGACTCTAACTACTGAAGGTACTAACTACTGATAGGCGTAGTTAGCAAAATGAAAGATTTTGATAAAGAACAAACAATGTATTTACCTTAATAGTGTTCAAAAGTCATTATATATATATATATATATATATATATATATATATATATATATATATATAAAAATCAGTTCATGACATCCAGTCTTATAAATTTACTGTCTCAGATGGACACACGTCCAGATCATCCGCTCTCAAAACTGCGCCATCTCTCTCCCCACATCCACCACTGCTGGTGGCTCACCTCCAACTGCGCAATGCTATGCGCTGCTAACAGCCAACTGCCCAACACTACAAAAGCAAACAACAATGCAAACCAGCCACAGACTGCACACAGCACAGCCAGTGATTTTCATACAGAGCACTACGTGGTGTTACCAATAAAAAAAATCTAAACAGCCTACGTACAACATCACTGACATCGGTATTATGTGTGGAAATATCAGTTTCCTGCATTTGTTTAAATTTCTCACATAATGGTCTTTCCAGGTGGGATAAGTTTCTAGCCATTCAGTGGTCCACAGCCTGCTTCACCCCGCCACAGTTTCGGGTTTGTAGCGAAATAATTTCCAGTCTATATCGTCGGGATTATGATTCGTGAGCGATCGGTAGTATACTGCTATGCAAGCGACATTGCTATGTTGCTTGATACCGTGAAGTACGGCGAAAATGGTATAACATTATGGTAAACCATGCGAAAATACATATTTTCTTGTAATCCTAGAGTCTGGCGCTGTGTGTAGAAAAGCAAGCAAGCAAGCAGGTCCAGACCAGAACCAGTAATGCATTTGCGCCGAGACGAAACGAGCTCGTCTTTGCACTACGGTTCTGAGAGTGAGTCTGATCCAGTGAAGGCACTCTGGTCATGCATTGGGAGTGGATGACGACCCAAGCTTGCATGGAAATATCTAGTGCTGCGAGTATACCTACGGTGCTGTCTATCTTTGTGGTATATGTATGAATGATGTAAAAGGGTGATTTTGTGTGGTGCAGGAGACGAATTGAATGTTTACTACATCGACACAGTACATGGTGATATATTGTTGGGTTGGAGATCGGTTTCATGCTTTAATATTCAAACTGCTGTCCTCAGTGGGAGACCAGTGTAATTGAATAAGAGTCTTTCTTTATTTGACATTACGTAGGGCACTTGCTGAGGTTTAATTGTCAGTGCACTATGTCGATCTGTGTAAAATAGCTTTTTGCTGCTGAAAGTCTCGTCTACAGAAAGAGAGAAAATGGTGAACGGTGCTTCCACTCAAACAGCATCAGTAATTAAGCAGGTAAATTCAAGAAGAGCCAATCATAATACCCTTTCATTCACAAGACATCCTTTGTGTTGGGATATAGGAGTCTCTACATAGTGGTGGAAACGTTTGCGTATGTTGAAATCAGGAAGGGTAACACGTGACGGATGGGGTGCCATGTTAGGACCACGAGGAATAATACATTAGACTTTATTCTGCGCTATTTTCGTAAACAGGTTCTGTTAGGGTAAGAATTTCCATGCATACAAGCCGAGACATCACGAAAGCTCCTACAAAAGCTGCTTTCTGGGACACTACACTTTGCGAGAGGTCGACTTGGTTCCTAATTTACATAGCCATTTGTCAGCAGTATAACACTGAGAACCTTATTTTAGATGCTCTTGCGATGGTGTGTAGCTACACACGTGCGTTTTGCGGCTATGCGTCAGTCACGCTGGGAAGTTAAAAGCACAGCTAAATGCAGCTCAAATGTCCAAATAGGATCATGAGGAAGAGAAAGCAGCCTGTGCTATTCTGGGAAGCACAGGAACAGATTTCTGCAGCATCTGTGAGGGTGTGTCGCTCTGCAATTAGGTCTTTGCTCCCATCTTGTCGTCAGCAATGTTGCGTTGGTGAACATGTAGTTCGACATTAATTTCTCATGTGTCAAGTAGAAAGGGATGTCGCCGCCACATGCTTGTGAGATTCAAATGGGCACCTGTGCATGGTTTGGCTGCTGATGGTCGCAGGGGAGGCCGATGCATCCCAACTTCTGGGAGCGTGTGTAGTAGCATCCTGTGCAGTCTAGTCGACAGGGAGTGGCTCGCGGTGCATGCACGAATTGTCTGCGTGTCTGTTGCAATCATTTGCGAGCAGGCCTATAGGCTGTGCTATGCGTTATTTGAACAGTTTACGAGTAGCGAGCGTGTCTGCTGAGCGCTTTATATGCATTACTTTGATAACTTACGAGTTGATTTCGTGTCTGCACTTCAGTGTACTGCATAATTTCGGTGATTTACGAGTACTTTACTGATCAGTATGCTGTGTGCTGCATTATTTCTGTAATTTACGAGTTGTTTGTGTGTCTGTACCTCAGTGTAGTGAGGCATGCTGTTGCTCGTGTTGGTGCTGTTTCTCCTTTTCTGCCCTCTGTTGGCGGCCACACAGACATGGATGCAGTGGTTTGTCTTCTTCTCGTTTTGACTGGCGCCACTTGCTTTTGCAAGCGTTGCCTGTCCTCTAGTGGCAACAATGATGGTTAGCGATATGTAGTATCTGTGGCCCTACCTTTTGGGCGACGTTGTTGTTCTTCTGGGTCGTGTCAGTGTGCAGTTCGGTAGGGGGACTCAGGAGTAGACAGGTCTGCACAGTGCGAGAACACGCCAGGACCACTGGAAGCATGCATGGACTGTCAGATCGAAGGCCTGTGGTCAGGAGGGTGCATGACCTCGTCGTAAACCGTATCTTGCAAGCTTTAAGTTGAATTCATTTGGATTCAAGTAGAGAAACCTCCACCATTGTGAGATCTTGCGATTCTCCAGTGACTTGGGTTTGTGTCCCTGCTCGTAGTGTTGCTGAGGCGAAGAACAGCGAGTGGAGTTCTTGGGGATGGCGGATATGATTAGCTTTCCTGGACTTCTAATGGCTATTTATTGCATTCAGTTTGTTACTACCGTATTGTTAAGTTCAACCAGTGGTATTTTTCCTGTCTCGTGGCCACTAATGCCCCAGTTACCTGCCTTGGGGGTTAGTGTATGTAACGGCAGTGTATGTTTCCTCGCCTTGCTGCTGCTGTCCGGTGAGGCATGTAGGTTTGACAGTTTTCTTGATTGCAGGGTGGTTGGCAATTATTCTACTCTGGTGGTAGTGATTCCTTTATCGTTCTGGCCGCTCTAAGCACAGTATTCTGCTCACAGAGTCCAGACCGCCGGTTCCAGCTTTCACGTATTTTTACATCTCTACATATGGTTTGTTGGACGTCATTTAGCCTCAGCAAGATTATCATTAATCTTCGTTAGACTGCCACTAGTCTGAGTTACCATCTTGTGAAGTGAATATAGCTCTTGGCTGCCTATCGCATTGCTCACAAAAGTGTGTTTTGCCGGACCTACTCAGAGGTTGATTTCTGTTGCACCATCTGTGACTGTAGCTTGTGTTTTATTATTGTATTTCCTGTTTTACTGTATCTTTTTAAAACTTCCTTTATAATTGTCATTTTTGGCGTTACAGCAGGATTAAATAGTTGTGCTACCAAATTTACCATCATTTTGTCTCACCCGTTTGTTAATCAGTTGCCTGTCTTTTTAAATTAACCTTTGCTATTGCATAATTGCCATTTTGGCGTTACAGCAGGGTTAAATAGTTGTGCTACCAAATGTACCATCATTTTGTCTCACCCGTTTGTTGATCAGTTGCCTGTCTTTTTAAATTAACCTTTGCTATTGCAATGCTGTTTTACAGTATGTTTGTTAAAATTTTTAATAATTGCCATTATTGGCCTTAAGCCGTGACTGTGATTACTTTCCTTAAAATTCGAATTGGGATCACACTGCCTTGTTTTTAAAACATTATTTGCTGTATCTGTATTTTATGCTCATTTGATAAACTGTAATGCACTGAAAGCACTATTAATTACACAGTTGTTTATTCCTTCATTAATAACAAATGATACCTTTATTTGTTGCAGAGATGGAATTACCCTTTAAACAAATAAATGTGTGTAATTGCAAAACGGAACCAATAGTAAGTGATTATAACCCCATCCACAATCATAACCGAATCCTGCCTTTCTTGACCATCAGGTCACGTATATGGCATTATTTAAGAGTAGTTTGCATGCCTGCAGAATGTGTATTGGGACCCCAAGCATGTCAGTGTGATAAATGAACAACGTGCAATCAGTCCCTAAATAAATTGTTCCAAAATATAATAAAGTACAGTCCTCCCTCTCTCCAGCAGCCCAGCAAAGGCTGTCATTTTCCCGCCATTTTACCCTCCAGACTACCATCTTGGATTATGTCACAAGAGGGACGACAGCACCCTCTGGTGGCAGTACTTTGTAGTATGTCAGTTTGACTTCTGACCCCATGGTGAACACACAGGATGGAGGTAATGCGTCTAATTGCTTAAATAAAGACATAAGCCCTACTCCCGCCATTTTCCCCCACTCCAGACCGCCATATTGGATTAGGTCACAGAACAGACGACAGCATCCTCTCGTGGTGGTACTTTGTAGCAGGTCAGTAGGACTCTGAACCCCATGGTGAACTCACTTGATGGTGATATTGCCTCTAATTGTTTAAATAAAGACTGAAAATAAAGACTTATGTCCACCACAGGCTGAGTCCTCTTCCCACCAATTCCTAGGAAGAGGTGGCGATCGGATAACTTAGGTTAGTGGAGGCAGCTCAAGTGACCTATTTTTCCCGCCATTTTCTTAGGTTAGTAGTGGTAGCAGTGGTGTGTTGCATTGTCCTGCTGGATATTGAACTTCCTGCAAGTCCCTAGGAAGAGGTGGTGGTCAGGTGACTTAGGTTAGTGGAGGTGTCACAATTGACCTATCATCCCACCATTTTCTTAGATTAGTGAAGTTAGCTATTGTGTTTCATTGTCCTGGGGGGCATGAAGTGTGGCATGACACTTTCCCGCCAAAAGATGCCATCACCATTAATGGTACTTGCATCGTCAGCAGACGTTAAGGCCGCCATCTTGGATGATGTCTTGTGCTGTTGCCATGTCTTGCGTCATCAGCTGACGTCACGGCCACCATTTTATATGACGTCAACAGCTGATTCCACAGTCGCCATTTTGCATGACATCATCAGCTGTCGTCACGGCCGCCATCTTGGAAAACGCTACTTTGGTGCCACATCCCTCTTGTCCCCCTACTGTCGTCCCATTGAAGGACACAACATTGGTCAAGACATGTTCAATGCAATTGAAGCAGTTGTGGAGAAGTTTGGCGGAAATTACTAACTTCCCATAGAAAGAGACAATGCTGCTGCTACGACTGGTGAAATCACTGGCTTAGCAGGGCGCGTTCAGAAAAAATGAAGGATCACAATCTGTTTATCCCTATATGCTGCCTAATTCGACAAAATCATTTGTGTCCCCGCGCTGTCTTGGGCGCCTTGTGACGGTCTGTGCAGCTCGCCCCGTGAGAGGTTAGAGTCCTCCCTCGGGCATGGGTGTGTGTGTGTTATCCATAGAGTAAGTTTAAGTTAGATTAAGTAGTGGGCTTAGGGACTGATGACCTCGGTAGTTTGGTCCTATAAGATCTTACTGCAAATTTCCAAAAAGTTGTGTTCCAGGAGTGTAAAACTGAGTTGTGTAATGAGTTTGGTTGTGAAAATCACTAAATCTATTCGAACAAAAGGACTTAACCGTCGCTTGTTCAAAGAGTTTCTGGACGATGTCGGTTGTGAATATAAAGATTTACCTTACCTCTATGAAGTTTGCTTGCAAGACAAGGGTGTTCTTATCATCCATTTCTGTGACAATATGAAGGATTCAAGAAGAAAACCGTCTTTCTGGTAAAGTAGGCTGGAAGTCAGAAACTTCTCTTACTTTTCAAAACTGTAAGCGTTCAAAAACGTCGTCACTTCTGCAGATTTTGGAGAATGATACCTTCTCTCATGGATTCGAAAGGGAAGGATAACCTTTGGAGCTGGTCAAGCTAGAACACAACGGTTAAGGTGTGTTAAGGTGCTGAGCACAGTAGCTGAACATTTATTGGCTTACTTAGTTTACGTAGGCGTACACAGGCATACAATTATTCATACCTTTTTTTCATTAAAAACATTAAAACCACTGAACGTTGAAACACTAATATGGCATAATTTTTTTAGAATATAAAATATTTCAAAATATTTAAAAGTAATAACTGAAATTAAAAATTAATGAAAATTTCCCCTTTTACATTAGAATCTATAATTTTCAATGATCCACGGAATTTAGAAGAATTACTGAAGTTCTAGATTGCTCAAGTTTCTTTTTCTTTTAAATATTAGAACCAAAAACTTCTAAAACTTAAAATTATTCAAGGTATTCTTTCCAGACCAAATAATATTAAGTTTAGAAACTCTTTCACATTAGTGCAGTCTAACTGTCCATAGGAAATTGACATGTGAATTCCTTAATGCCAGTTCAACCAGACTGTTTGCGATAAAACGAACGTTATGGTAGTTGTGGAAGAACCGATAAAATAAATTTAACTACAATTCACTGAAGCATAATATACGCTATTGCGGCCGCACACAAATCAGCTTTTCATCAGTATCAAATACATCAGTACATGGTTCACTTTGCTACCGCTAAGGACAAACACTATAAACAACAAATTATCACTATCAGTCTTAACCAACTTTGGGTTCATCCTGCCTCTTCAACAGGAGTCAATATGGAACAATATAATGAAACCATGATGGGATTGATTGACAGTTTTGTAATCACAGAAATTAATTAACTCCCATACATGTGAATTCCGGCTAATGGAGCCGGTGAACACGTATCCACAATCTCGAATTGCCCTGTAGTTGAAACCACTTCCCTAGAATACCGTGCACACAGTTCAACATGATTTACGCATTCCGGAAAGTCTGCATGAGAAAGCCATCCGATTAGCGACACATACATGGGAATTTGCATAACAATACCAGGCTACAATTTTGTGACACTATAGTCAACGATAAGCCCAACTCGCTCTTCGGAGCAACATCCAATGTGATGTGTCCCAGAGGAAATACGGAACATGCTACCGAGACTTGAAAATCGAAAACTGTTTAATTTACAGGATGACCCTGCACGCAACCAGCGTCGATCACAACGGAAAAATTACTGTTCCAGCTAAGGCGAATGACCCAGCTTAAATTCCAAACAGAATTCCGAAGCTAAACAAAATCAGTGGAAGTGCGAGGCCCTAGTTCCGTTTGATGTGTTCCCCGCCATCCGCCGACTAACAGCGAACTCCGGGCTGCTGAACCATCCCTCGGAGGACGACATAGCGCTTCCCTCGCTTCAGTGCTAGCATGCGTTCAGCTCTCGGTGCACGGCTGACTCCACCCTGTGTCGTCCAGTCCACCAGTCCCCCCAGACTCGACCTGCGAGCGCTTAAGACCACTATCCACGCCCGACATCTCTGACCACCGAACAATCCATCTTTGCATAACGGCGCGCTGACGCCAGAAATCGATACCATCCCATGTATGCATCGCAGATGTGCAAACCGAAAATCGTACGACCGTACCAGAGAGTATACAGATGTTTTAAGAAAACTGCGTACTGAATTTGGAACAAGATTCACTGATATTTCGCGCTTGAAATCATATTTAAGAGTTTTTGCCACACCGTACTCTGTGGACGTAGGTTCTGCAAGCCACCCTCTCCAAAGGGAAATCATAGATCTTCAGTGCTGTTGGGAGCTGGAAGTTGGATATCAGAGCAGAAAGATTTCTATAAACATTTGTTATGTAAGCGTTACCCGAAGCTTCATAGATGTGCATAACGGGTGCTTAGTCTTTTCGGATCAAAGTACAATTCTGAGCACTTCTTTTCCCTAATGAAACTTGTAAAACTCAACTGAGAGGGTCCATATCAGATTGTAGTCTGGAATGTGTTTTGAGACTGAGCTGTGCTGAATCAGCCTTCCCCAACATTGAAGCTGTTACTCAAAGAAAAGTAAATAATGTAGACAACAGTAATATAAAACTGAGGTGGATTAATTTCGTATAGCTTCTTTGTTATTTAGTTCGTTAGTTCTGCCTTACAGTTTGCCACCGTCTATTAAACTACTGGGTATTAAAATTGCTACATCACGAAGATGACATGCTACAGACGCGAAATTTAACCGACAGGAAGAAGATGCTGTGATATGCAAATGATTAGCTTTCGGATTGTAGCCTATCGCGATTGCGGTTTATCGTATCGCGACATTGCTGCTCGCGTTGGTCGAGATCCAATGACTGTTAGCAGAATATGGAATCGGTGGGGTCAAGAGGATAATACGGAACGCCGTGCTGGATCCTGGATCCCAACGGCCTCGTATCACTATCAGTCGAGATGACAGGCACCTTATCCGCATGGCTGTAACGGATCGTGCAGCCACGTCTCGATCCCTGAATCAACAGATGGGGACGTTTGCAAGACAACAACCATCTGTACGAACAGTTCGACGACGTTTGCAGCGGCATGGACTATCACCACGGAGACCATAGCTGCGGTTACCCTTGATGCAGCATCACAGACAGAGCGCCTGCGATGGTGTACTCAACGACGAACCTGGTTGCACGAATGGCAAAACGTCATTTTTTCGGATGAATGCATGTTCTGTTTACAGCATCGTGATGGTTGCATCCGTGTTTGGCCGCATCGCTATGAACGCACATTGGAAGCGTGATGGTATGCGGTGCCATTGGTTACACGTCCCGGTCACTTCTTCTTCGCATTGACAGCACTTTGAACAGTGGACGTTACATTTCAGATGCGTTACGACCCGTGGCTCTATCCTACATTCGATCCCTGCGAAACCCTACATTTCAATAGGATAATGCACGACCGAATGTTGAAGGTCCTGTACGGGCCTTTCTGGATACAGAAAGTGTTCGACTGCTGCCCTGGCCAGCACATTCTCCAGATCTCTCACCAATTGAAAACGTCAATGGTGGCCGAGCAACTGGCTCGTCACAATACGCCATTCACTACTCTTGATGAACTGTGGTATCGTGTTCAAGCTGCAAGGGCAGCTGTACCTGTGTACACCATCCGCACTCTGACTCAATGCCCAGTCGTATCAAGGCCGTTATTACGGCCAGAGGTGGTTGTTCTGGGTACTGATTTCTCAGGATCTATGCACCCAAATTGCGTGAAAATGTAGTCACATTTCAGTTCTAGTATAATATGTTTGTCCAATGAATACCCGTTTATCATATGCATTGTTTTCATGGTGTAGCAATTTTAATGGCCAGTAGTATATTTACGACACCACAGTCTTCCACAAAAGGAGAATTAGCCAGCTTTGCACAGTGCCGCTTGGCTGTCACTGTCAGGCGAGAATTCGAGTGCTCAGCGTTCCTGCTCCCAGAGCTCTGACGGAGCCGGAGCAAACAGCGGAATCGCGCTGCTCCATGCAGCGGTGCCTTGAACGGTACTGGTCTACATTCTTCCATATGAGCCCTAATTTCTCGTATCTTATCTTCGTAGTCCTTATGCGAAGTGTATGTTGGCAACAGTAGAAGCTCTCTGCAGTCACCTTCAAATTTCGTTTCTCTAAATTTTCTCAATATAGTTCCTCGAGAAGAACATCGCCTTCACTCCAGGCATTCCCATTTGAGTTCACAAAGTATCTCCGTACCACTTGTGTGTTGTTTGAACCTACCAATAACAAATCTAGCAGCACACCTCTGAATTTCTTCGATGCCTTCCTTTAATCCTACCTGTTCGGTGTCTCAAATATTCGACCAGTACTCGAGGAAAGGTCGCACTAGCGTCCTATATGAGGCCTCTTTTACAGATAAACCACACTTTCCCAAAATTCGTCCAACAAACCGAAGTTGACCATTCGCCTACCCTACCACAGCCCTCACATGCTGATTCCATTTCATATAGCTCTGTAACGTTACCCTCACATACTTGGAGAATGTGACTGTGTCAAACAGGACATCATTAACGCTGTATCCGAACATTTCAGGTTTCTTTCTTCTACTAATCTTCAGTAGCTTACATTTCTCTATATTTAGAGCTAACTGCCATACGTCACACCAACTGCAAATTTTGTATACGTTACTTATCAATAATTTCATGCAGGTCGATTTACGACTATTTAGCGTTACTTCTTTCAGCTCTTGCCATCATAGTTCACAAAGTCGAGAAATAAAATTCAGTGTCAGTATATGTTAATTCTTGGGCCTTTTTGAGGTGTGTTCATGTAATTAAGTTTTACTTTTCTTCGTCGTACGTTTGTAAAGTACTGCAGTACTCGGTACAGAAGTTTTGTACTGAAACAAGTGGTTATTCCTGCCGATGTTGTGATAGTGTTATTTTTCAAAACTTGTTATACTGCGAGAAATAAATACTACTATTAACTTGCAAATTTAATGTGAATTTAATGAAATCTGAATATGCACAGCCCTCTACCTGGTGATAGAAGAACCTGAGCCAGACCCAGATCGAATCCATGCTGCAAGTTAACGACAGTGACTGGTGCACCGGCCAGCCTAAGTGTGGTATGTAGGCGGTTTCCAACGCTCGTCCATGAAAATGCTGGGCTGGTATCCAACTTCTGCCTCAGGAAGACCCACTTACTATCAGGTAAAATGCGATGACGCACAGAACGAATTTCATGCAGTTGACGAGACCGGTGGCGTACACAACTTCCTTCCCCTTAGGTAACTGACAGCTGCTGCGGCAGGAAGGGTATCCGGGCGCAAAAGTCACATAAAATAAACCTGCTACAACATGAGTAAAGCGGACTCTGTACTAAACGGAAATAAAGCTAAGTGAAGGGAGAAAAGGTGGAGAATGAATTTAGAATACAACTAAACAGTACTTACTTCCTAACTGAGGTGTACAGACGTTAAGCGAAGTTCTGCAACACCCGCAACAATAGATTAGTAGACTTGTGGGACTTTGTGGGAGGCAATAATGTGAAAGGTGACTAACAAATACTGTTATACTGTCAGGTTTGATTCTATAGGGACTCTGTTGTGCCCAGCGACTGTGTTCACTTCAAGTAATAAAGGGCACAGCGACCAGTAGCGAATGACGTTTACTGCATATCTATATTTCGGTCACTGTGTGGGTATCTTCCGTGCAGCAACTGTAAGTTAAAACATTAAAAACACGTGTATCTGCACGTTATCGCAACTGTACTATTCATGTCAGAGGTTGAGTTCACACTATGAATTCAGTCTCTGAGATGATTACTGTACTACAATTGGGATTATGTGCATATACAAGTGTTACACTTTAACTTACATGTACTGCGCTGAAGACGGCCACACAGTGACCGACATCTATATATGCATTTCATATCATTTGCGACTGATTGTTGCACCATTTACTGCTTGAAACAAATATTAATCCACCGAATTAACTTGTTTATAACAACAGTGATTATCAAAACGTAAACTACGAAGAACAGGTTTTAAATAACTTAACAACAGCTGCAAAATAACACGAAGTAAGGATTTGACTTTTCATCATATCAAACAGGTCAACAAATACAAAAAATTGATAACTTACATTATGGGAATTGGGTTGCATCTGATTAAGTATACAACTGATCTTACCGTTGCCAAAAATGATGTTTCAGCCCATTTGTGCCATCATGAGTAGGAAATTTTTTACTCGGGTTTTAGCCACAACAATGTTAGATTTTGAAGGCCCTTCTTTAGATGGCCATAATACCTTGCCACTGTTTTTCTCTAATTTCTTGCCCTCATATGCATGTTCTCTCTTCCAAAAATAGGCACAGAAACACGGTATATGTCGGTTTAGTAAATAAGAGCCTACAACAGAAACGTAAGAATCATGTTTTGGAAAATATACTCTAAATTGTGCGATCTGTGCACTAAAATGTCGTGGAGTGTTCCTTTACTTCAAGAAAACACACTTTCTACAAATTGTCGGCAGCTGTAAAATGTTCAATAACTAATAAAAGTCCATTTTAATAGTAGCCTAAAGAATTATTTGATGACCAACTCCTTCTTCTCCATTGATGTATTTCTTATTAGAAATAACTGATGTATTTATGTTATTAATAATATCAAATAATGCCAATATTAGTATTACGAGAATTATTAGTAATATGTGACTTCTGCACACATTCAGTGCAGCAATGCGATAATTGTAAACAGTTGTTATGCAATTATTTTTCTATTTGATGAAGCGTGGCTACCTCAGTATATTGAATATTTCAATGTTTTGTGACAAGTTATTTATTACCTTTTAAATAAAAGGTGTTCAAGGTGATTTTTACGTAATCCACATCCACAAGAACCGTTTCACTTGCTATCTGTGGCAGATAGATTATCATATTTTTAATTGGCTATTGCATTTTCTTGGTTTTCTGGCACTTTCATATCTTGGAGGATCTGCTCATTACGGACCCACTAGAAGAAAAGTGTATCTACACTAATCTAATCTTTAAGCATGTCGCATATGAATGACATCTCACTTTCTACCAGAAAATGACATATTCGAAGTCGTTAAGAGCATCGTCTTGTAGACGAATGGTAGAAATTATCTGAATAAATAATATTCCAATTTTTTTACAGAGTACTTTGGTAATTTCCGTAGTGAGAAAGGCTCTCTGTGCAGGTATCAGCAACGACATGTAGAATACACTGAAAACCTATACGAGACGGTGGAACTTTCTGAAGATGGGATGGAAGAAACAAGGGAAGTCGGTATGGGAGACATAGATGATCCATTACTTTTTAGAGCTAATAGAGCTTCGGAAGTCATAGACAACATAACTTCTGAATTTTTTAGAGCACTAGGGTAGTGGAAACCGGACGACCAAATTAGTTTGTGACTGGGGACATAATATCAAACTATTGGACAAAAATCATTCACAGAACACCAAAGATAGGAAAGGTAAATCAGTGTAAAAACCCTCGTACGATCAACTTAACATATCAAGCATCCAAGCTATTAACAAGAAGAATATACAGCAGAAAGAAAAACAAAATTGACCATCTGTCAGACGACAATCAGGTTGGTTTTAGGAAACGTAAAGGCACCCAAAAGGGACGTTGCGCTTGATACTGGAAGCAAGACTGAAGGAAAACTAAGAGACGTCAGTAGGATTGGTAGACTTGGAAAAAAATTCGACAAAGTAAAATTGTGCAACATGTTCGAAATTCTCAAAAATATAGGTGTAAGCTACAGGGAAAGGCGGGGAATACACAAAACAAGAGGTCACAATAAGAATGAAAGTCTCAAATGAGAAGTGGTGTATGAGAAAAATATGCATTTTCTCCTCTACTCTTCATTGTAGACATTAAAATCCCAGTAAATGAAATAAAAGAAAGGGTCAGGTGTGGGAATAAAATTCAGTGTGAAAATATACCAACGATAAGATTAGCTGCCGGCCGGGGTGGCCAAGCGGTTCTAGGCGCTACAGTCTGGAACGGCGCGACCGCTACGGTCGCAGGTTCGAATCCTGCCTCGGGCATGGATGTGTGTGATGGCCTTAGGTTAGTTAGATTTAAGTAGTTCTAAGTTCTAGGGGACTGATGACCTCAGAAGTTAAGTCCCATAGTGCTCAGAGCCATTTGCACCATTTGATAAGATTAGCTGATGGCATCGCTATCCTCAGTGAAATCCAGAAAGAATTAAGTAACATTGCACTGAATGAACAGTCTACTGAGAGCATAATGTGGATTTTGAGAGAAGCAACAAAAGACGAAAGCAATGAGCAGTATCAGTAAAGAGTTTAAGTTAACAGCACTGGGGACTATAATGTAGATGAAGTGCAGGAATTCTGCTAACTTGGAAATGGAACAACGTTTCAGAAGCGGATCAAAAATTTAAAAAGCAGCTCAGTCAAAGAAAGTATTACTGGCCAAAATCTACTAGTACCAAACGCGAGTCTTAATTTGAGAAAGCAGTTGCTGACGACATACGTCTGGAGCACAGCTTTGTACGGGAGCAAATCAAGGCCTGTGGGAAAACTAGATACGAAGACAATCAAAGCGTTTAAGATCTGGTGCTGCAGGAGGATGTTATAAATTAACTTACAAAAGAAGTAAGGAGGAAATTCTTTGCAGAATCGACGAGGAAAGGAACATATGCAGAACACTAACGAGAAGAAGGTACAGAATGGTAGGGCATTTGTTAAAACATTAGAGAATAACTTACATGTTACTAGACGTATCTGTAGATGGTAAAAACTGTAGCGGAAGACATCCAACAAATAACTGAGAACATTAGATGCAAGTGGTTACTCTGCGATGAAGAGTTTCACATAAGTAATGAGGCAAAATATATTCCGGTCCAGTTTGCATTGTTGCCAGATCTCCTTGTGGAACGCCCTCCCTCCTTTCCCAAACCCTCTCCCCTACTGTACTTCTCTTGGCCAATTTCACTGGGCGTCAATGAAAGAAAATTAAAAGGGGAATTATCGTAATGGTCAGGAGAGCTGTTTAAGCCTGGATGATTCCCAGATTTCGCATGTATATTTAGGAATTGATACATGATCCAATTATCTTAATTTAAGAGCCAGTATCAAATGGTTGCCTGTGTACTTTGCTTTATCTCAATTATTATAATTTATGACTCAATATGGTTGCCTCTGTACAAATATCACCCTTATTTTAATTAGCAGAATTTATGACTGAAAACGACATCACAGTCAAATATGACTACCCAGACAGTTCGACATTACAGTGGGTGTGTAAAATTGAGTAAAATCAATATGAAGTGGCATATATTGACTAGAAAACGTACCAGAACAGAACTGTAAAACTATAACTTTTTAATTATTGTAAGGTACTTGTTTTTACATTATCAGTGAGTTAAGACACATTGCACTGTGCTGACTGAAGTATTATAGCTTAAGAAAAAGGCCATAAGAAATTTGTTCTTACAATAGAATTGTGTTGAAACACGTTGCACAGCACTTGCTGGCATATTAAAACATTTTTAAAAAATTATGTAACTTGTTCTCAAAGTGTCAGTGTGCTAAAATACTTCACACTGAACTACATCCCACACAGAGGAACACAGACAGGTCTCACTGTGTTACCTGACTACAGAGCTGATGAGGCGTGCTGTGCTGCACCTCGCCACACTATGTAGCTTGAGAGACTTACCATGCTCCCAGCCACCTTGGTGTTCACAAATGACCTTGCGGCAGCTTCCACATACTCACTTGACCATCAACACACACACACCCACACACATTCAGGGCAATAGTGAAGGCATCACACCGCATGTGGATGGCTCTTTCTTGCTCTGCCTCTATTTTACCGTGGTGAGAGAGCCAGGTTGCTGATTAATATCGTGCACTGTTCTGAAGCATCATACTCACTTACCTCCATGTTATATAACATTCATTCCGCTTTTAAGTAATACATGCAAGTCTTTGTCTGACACAGGAGCAGCTGCAGCCAGTTTGCTGCTCCATGAGTGCTATGCAAATTAAAAAATAGAGGATATATAATGCCAATATTCTATATGCACAAACATGCCACAGTAAACTTATAATTTCTGCCAGGGTACTTGTTCATTATATAATGCCATCAGACAGTAAATTCATTTTACACACATCAAAATCGTTTTGCATCACCCCAGTTTCCAAAACCCCTGAAGACCGACGTTGACTGTGGATATTGTATCACAGACACAGTTGCTTTGATTGTTCAGAGATGTCACAAAGCCCGCCCAAAGATGTAAACAATCCTGCTTGAGCAGCGCCTATTAGACGGAGGGGGTCCTACAGTCGATCATTTCCTGTCATTCCACCAGGAAGGAGGTGCACAGCTCATGTTGTCTGTAGTTCAATCATGCCAAGACGTACAATACCGCAGTTCGATCGCGTCCGCATTGTTACTTTGTGACAGTAAGGGCTCTCAGCAAGGTTAGTGTCCAGGGGTCTAGGAGATAACCAAAGCGATGTTGTTCGGACATGGGGGAGATACAGACAGACAGAAACTGTCTATTACACACCTCGGTCAGGCTGCTGGCTACTACTGCAGTAGATGACCGCTACCTACGGATTATGGCTTGGAGGGACCCTGACAGCAGGGTCACCTTGTTGAATATTGCTTTTCGTGCAGCGACAGCACATCGTGTTACGACTCAAACTGTGCGCAATAGGCTGCATGATGCGCAACTTCAATCCCTAAGTCCATAGCGAGGTCCATCTTTGCAAACAAGACACCATGTAGCGCGGTACAGATGGGCCAAACAACATGCCGAATGGACAGCTCTCGATTGGCATCACGTTTTCACCGATGGGTGGCGCATATGCCTTCAACCAGACAGTCTTCGTAGACGTGTTAGGAGGCAACCCGGCCAGGCTGAGCGCCTTAGACACATTGTCCAGCGGTGAAGCAAGGTGGAGGTTCCTTGCTGTTTTGAGGTGCCATTATGTGGGGCTGACGTACGCCGCTGGTAGTCATGGAAGGTGCCGTAATGGCTGTACGATACGTGAATGCCATCCTCCGACCGATAGTACAACCATATTGGCAGCATATTAGCGAGGCATTCGTCTTCATCGACGCCAATTAGAGCCACCATCCTCCACATCTTGTGAGTGACTTCCTTCAGGATAACGATATCGCTCGACTAGAGTGGCCAGCATGTTCTCCAGGAATAAACACTATCGAACATGCCTGGGATAGATTGAAAAGGGCTGTTTATGGACGACGTGGCCCACCAAACACTCTGAGAGACCTACGCCGAATCGTGTTGAAGAGTGGGACAATCTGGACCAACAATGTATTGATGAACTTGTGGATAGTATGCCATGACGAATATAGGCATGCATCAATGCAAGAGGACGTGTTACTGGGCATTAGAGAATCCGGTGTGTACAACAATCTGGACCACCAGCTCTGAAGGTCTCGCTGTATGATGGTACAACATGCAATGTGTGGTTTTCATAAGCAATAAAAAGGATGGGAATGATCTTTATGTTGATCTCTGTTCCAATTTTCCGTACATGTTCCGGAACTCTCGGAACAGAGGTGATGCCGGCAACGATGGCCGAGCGTTCTAGGCGCTTCAGTTCCGAACCGCGTGACTGCTACGGTCGCAGGTTCGAATCCTGCCTCGGGCATGGATGTGTGTGATGTCTTTAGGTTAGTTAGGTTTAAATAGTTCTAGGTTCCAGGGGACTGATGACGTCAGATGTTAAGTCCCATAGTGCTCCGAGCCATTTTGAACAACAGTGGAGATGGAAAAATTTTTTCGATGTTTGTATTTGTTAATGGACTCTCACGCAATACCCTGACAGACAGATCATAATAATTTCCTGCAATGCGTGTGTGCACTATATTAAGTTAGCAATCCATGCATACAAAGGGTTCCTCACACATTTCACAGTAAATTTTTTAACTGCCTGCAGGGCACATACAGCATGATTATACCCCCTCATATACAGGTTGGCTGCACCTTGTTAAACAATGGACACAGAAGGTGTAAATTTTGAATATATGACTGTAGTGTCAACATCATCACTCCCCTCTTATTGGCTGAAAAAGATGTGGTGGGGTTTATCACAATGGCTGGTTAAATGTGCACCCTACCTTCTCCTCCTTGATCAATTTAGTGCCTCGTAAGACAGCTGCAACAGCATCATCTCTCTCTCCTCATACTGGTCGAGAAAATAGAGATAAATTATACCATTGTCTGTTCACAAGTATATTATGGCAAAAGAATGTTTCAAGAAACACATTAGTATCATTATGTTTGGTGAAAAAACTACGTGCCAGCAAAAAAGGGAGCAGACGAGCTCACAGCAATGCGCAAACCTTTCAAGAATGTGAACGATAGGTTTCCTCTGTTGTATAGATAAACCAGGAATTTATCCCGCCATTGATGAGTTACACAGCTTGTCTAGAGGACACTGTCCCGTTGAAGTGTCGGTGACGGTGAAATTGTACAAATATGGCATACTTATACACGTGTTGTCAGATGCAATAGACAGAACAGACACAATAGACAACAATACGTAACACAATGTAGGTAAATTACAGGATTTATCCTAGGAAGAACGAGGTTCAGCAACTGTAGTTAAACGTCTGGCAGTGCCTGTGAAAAATACTTCTTGAAATGTTACTACGGAACGATATTACACATTGGTGAATTTGGCTGAAGAGTTATACGAAGACTGCAGTGTTACTATAGGAACTCTTCAGCCAAACAGGAAGCATATTGCAGACATACTAAAGACCATCAGAGCGAATCGAGAGCGATATTCATTAGCGTTCTTGTTCACTGACCGAACAACAGGCAGGCCACCAAATACCTAGGTGTCCTACATAGAAAAGAAAGAGAAAGGGCCAGAGAAAAATCCTGCTAACGTTATCAATAATGCTTCAAGATGAAGTTGCTGTGGGAGCGGAGTACGAAAAATCCAACATAAATATATTGCTGTGTCATTCGAACAAGACGCAGCCAGGGAAAACGCACCACAGCCACAAAGGTGAGAGCTGGTACCAGTGCCATAGAAACTCGCCACTTGCGCGCCTTCCACCAGCGCCACGGGCGGCGCCGAGGATGAGAATATCGACTTCGCCTCGGACAATTGCCGGCCGAGTGCAAATCCGCCAATGACCGGACGTCAACGGACAGAAGTCTACTCGGAAGACAGCAGAGCAGCTCTTGCGCACTTGGATATAGACCATCGTCCAGTGCTGACTTGGACAGGGAATGTCGTTTAGTCAACTCTCAGAAGTGAACAGGCAATTGTTGTGAATTACATTAGCTAGGTACTGTAAAGTTTACTTACGATTATTTGCACTTAGCCGTTGAGGGCCTTTCTTGTTTTATATTACAAGCACTTTTGTAGACTTCATAATTCAACAATGTAAACCTTTTTAACTCGTTTGTGTGACACGGTTACTAAGTTCTTGGAATGTTGTAGAACCTTCGTTCTCCTATGCTGTTGCCTGACCCTGGGGCATAGCTGTGTATAACTGACAGGGAGTAATTGTGTTAGCGGTGTACTGCACCAAAAGCCGTTTCGCGAACTCACAAACTCGGCCTACAGTAACGACAATGGCAACTCTGTATCCACCGCGGTAGCGACCAGGCATTTTCCAAACTGGCGACGAGGGTTTACAAAACTGGTGACAAGGGTTTACAAAATACACTACTGGCCATTGAAATTGCTACACCACGAAGATGACGTGCTACAGACGCGAAATTTAACCGACAGGAAGAAGATGCTGAGATATGCAAATGATTAACTTTTCAGAGCATTCACGCAAGGTTGGCGCCCGTGGCGACACCTACAACGTGCTGACATGAGGAAATTTTCCAACCGATTTCTCATACACAAACAGCAGTTGACCGGCGTTGCCTGGTGAAACGTTGTTGTGATGCCTCATGTAAGGTGGAGAAATGCGTACCATCACGTTTCCGACTTTGATAAAGGTCGGATTGTAGCCTATCGCGATTGCATATTATCGTATCGCGACATCGCTGTTCGCGTTGATCGAGATCCAATGACTGTTAGCAGAATTTGGAATCGGTGGGTTCAGGAGAGTAATACGGAACGCCGTGCTGGATCGCAACGACCTCGTTCACTAGCAGCCGAAAAATGGCTCTGAGCACTATGGGACTCAACTTCTGAGGCCATTAGTCCCCTAGAACTTAGAACTAGTTAAACCTAACTAACCTAAGGACATCACAAACATCCATGCCCGAGGCAGGATTCGAACCTGCGACCGTAGCGGTCTTGCGGTTCCAGACTGCAGCACCTTTAACCGCACGGCCACTTCGGCCGGCACTAGCAGCCGAGATGACAGACATCTTATCCACATGGCTGTAACGGATCGTGCAGCCACGTCTCGATCCCTGAGTCAACAGATGGGGACGTTTGCAAGACATCAATCATCTGCACGAACAGTTCGACGACGTTTGCAGCAGCATGGGCTATCAGCTGCGTTTACCCTTGATGCTTCATCACAGACAGGAGCGCCTGCGATGGTGTACTCAACGACGAACCTGGGTGCACGAATGGCAAAACGTCATTTTTTTGGATGAATGCAGGTTCTATTTACAGCATCATGATGGTCGCATCCGTGTTTGGCCGCATCGCTATGAACTCACATTGGAAGCGTGTATTCGTCATCGCCATACTGGCATATCACCCGGCGTGATGGTATGGGGTGCCATTGGTTACACGTACCGGTCACCTCTTGTTCGCATTGACAGCACTTTGAGCAGTGGACATTACTTTTCAGATGTGTTACGACCCGTGGCTCTACCCATCATTGGATCCCTGCGAAACATTTCAGCATGATAATGCACGACCGCATGTTGCAGGTCCTGTACGGGCCTTTCTGGATTCAGAAAGTGTTCGACTACTGCCCTGGCCAGCACATTCTCCAGATATCTCACCAACTGAAAACATCTGGCCAATCGTGGACGAGCAACTGGCTCGTTACAATACGCCAGTCACTACTCTTGATGAACTGTGGTATCGTGTTGAAGCTGCATGGGCAGCTGTACCTGTACACGCCATTCACGCTCTGTTTGACTCAATGCCCAGGCGTTTCAAGGCCGTTATTACGACCAGAGGTGGTTGTTCTGGGTACTGATTTCTCAGGATCTATGCACCCAAATTGCGTGAAAATGTAATCACATGTCAGTGCTAGTATAATATATTTGTCCAATGAATACCCGATTATCATCTGCATTTCTTCTTGGTGTAGCAATTTTAATGGCCAGTAGTGTATATAATTCCACTAAAGGTGGAATTGATAGCATTGATCAAATGGATCGTACGTCCATGTCCAAGAGCAGAACAATGAAAAGTACTTTACTCTCTCATCAATACCTGTGCTATCAACGCAACGTCCCAGATGGAATGAGAAGAAACACATCAAACGAAAACTTTTCCTTCTGCAAGCTGGGTTGGAACTAGTGAAGCCACCGGTAACAGAGAGAAGTAACTAATGTATGGTTATCTAAACGAATGTCCGCCTGCTTAACCGGGTGGTAACGTGCTTGCCTCCCATGCAGCGGGCCCGGGTTCGATTCCTGGTCGCGTTGGAGATTTTCTCCGCACGTTGACTGGGTCTTGTCTTGTCTTGTCCACATCATTATTGCACCTTTATCCTCGGCCGCAAGTCGCCCAATGTGAGGGCGACTGAAATCAGACTTGTACTTGGCGGCCGAATCCGAAACGGACCTCCCGGCCAAAAATGCCATACCACCATTTCATTTCACATCCAAACGAATGCTTGGTCAATAAAAGATATTGTACAAAAGAAAATAAAAAAAACGTGAAAAGACACGCTCATCAGATTCCTGCAGGGGAGTGTCGTTGCCATGTTTATGTAAGAGATGGTAAAACAAGGAAGCAGAAGCACAGCAATCTAATTAAGCGAATATAGTATTGTAGACAGTGTCATAATCATGTACGTGACACACATTCAGAAAGAATACTGAAGTGAGTCTCTTGCCTTGAAGCTGAGGACTCAAAGAATTTTGTGTGGAATATGTACTGTATCACGTACGGTAACAAAAATTTTTTGAACGTTTGCGAACTGCGTTGAGACATAGAAAATAAGGAGAGCAAGTTGTGGCTCCTAGCCGATTTAGCCAGTAAGTGAGACGGACAGATGAAAGTGCAACGCGCCTCGAAAAATCTGTGATAATACGACGAGATGGGCGCTCATCAGTTCGTCAACAGTGAATTTTCTGAACGGATAACCATTCTTTTGAATTAAATCTAATATGTATATTCATTTATTAAATTTTAATCACGATTGTATGAAGATTTGTGCTATAAAGACGTGTACTTAGTTTAGGGAGATTTAAGTGCATTATTGAGTGCCTTAAGAAAATAATTTTTAATTTGATGGGGTTGCTTAGACATAGTCGACTTGAAGTCAAGTGCACGCTGTTTACAGATCGTTGAATGGAGAATGAAATTATTTTCAGTCTAAACTGGCTCGTGAAAAAATCAGTTTATTAATTGCACCTGATTATATTAAATGTAATTATGGGTCTGAAGTTGAACGTTCACTTCGAAAGTCTAGGAAGTCTGCCGTTCACTTGACTCCATCACAGCCAAATGCCCACATAGCAGTTCGTCATTGCACTACGGCAATCAGCCCGGTTTCATGCACACCTTATGATTAACTGAACGAAAGAAAAGAAATAACAGAGTGTTACACGTATCACTGAAGTTTCAGAGAGAAGCAAGTCGATTGATCTACTACAAGTAAGTGATTTTCGGTTTTTGTATATAAAAGCGGGACTATAGCATTACATATTCAAACTGACGAAACCTTGGAAGTGAATGTATAATTACTTGTGTGTAGCGAGACACTGAATCCATAAAGATTTCGTTAACCTCTTTAAGGTTACCTACATTGCTGATATATAATTTATTGCTTTAACAGTAACGATAGGAATTCAAGACGACATTCTGAAATTTATTTTTTGCAGCTATCTAAAGTAGTCATTTAAATCAAGCGGACTCTGACTGGGTGTTTGCACTGAATGAGTGTGTAGAAAGGACATACTAACGTATAAACGATTTTCAACATAATTATTCGAGATAATTCTGTAATAGAGAGCTTTCCCAAGTACAGGTTACAATTACACTGTCCCACAGTAACTGTACGATGGCACACCAGTGCACAGGCACACAACTAATAACTTCATACTAATAACAGTATGGACAATAGAATGTGGCAGACTGAGTGCAAAAGATATCAGAAGGAGTGAATGGAATATAGTTGAACAACAAATGTGGTAGTATATTTTGCTGTTGGATTAATTTTTTTGTTTTGATGCTAGTGACCAAGTAATTTTTGGTTCATGGACGTGCCCGTGAAAATGAGGATGTTGCTTGAAGCAGCCGGGAGCAGTTTCGACTCGCCACACGCCAACTCTTGCAGACGCTAAAAGAAGTTACGGGGGAGTACTTGCTTCCACTTTTTTGTCACCTGTTTGTGTTGGTTTTAGTGTGCTTCCGTTTATACCAGCAAATAGCTTTGGCATTAAATGCACTGGCACAAACAATCTCATGTAGAAAAATATTCGGCTTTAGTAAAAGCTTCCAGGATTTTCAAAAATAAGTTAAAGAAATTCAAGATTCACAAGCCTTGGTAATTTCTCACTTTCAAAAACTGTCTAGATATGTAAATTTTATTAGAATACATGAAGATGAGGTAAATAGTGCTGTGGAAAATATGAGTAAAAATGTAAATCAGATCAGTTTATGACATGAAAAATTGAAAGAAGAAACATTTTAGATTTATGGTCAAGTCATTTCCATTGAAAGAAGACACTGGATGGATCAAAAGAATAAAGAAATATCCGCACAGATTACAGAGAGTATACAATCCGCAGTGGATGAACTTCCGCAAATTCTTGCTTCAGCTGATAAGTCAGTGAAACAAGACGTCGAAATTTTTAAACAAACAGGTTCTGACTTGACGCGATGGAAAGAACAAATAACTAAAACGTTAGAAAATGTCTCGAAAAGGGTGCAGAAGGCGAGGGGAACTAAATTATACATACCCTCTGTAGCTTCGATTGCTAGCAGACTACAGACTTCAGACGACACAAGAGATTTTGTTAACACTTACTGGGTAGCCCTCATGTATCACAAACTGTGATGCTAACCGAATCTGCAGCTGTACCACCGCAAAATCTATACACCTCTAAGCTCATGGAGGATATCTCCTAAAGTACTGGCAATTCCAATTATTTGTGCCTGATAAGAAAAGTGTGAATCCTGTCGTATTCATGAGAGGATTTCGCAATGTTCTTCCATGCTCATGGTCAGAATAATAGAAGACAAGCTAATGCGTCTGGATACATATATGGTGACGGTTCATTATGGGGATGGGAGGCAATGGAGAATTGTGCTATGTATAAAGTGCTCGAAAAGTCATTTCTGGCGAAATGTTAGCCTAAAGGTATTCAATAAAGATTACGCACATAAGTGTCAGATCCAGAGCCATTCTCATTCCATAGTGAAGTGCTGAGACGAAATTGGGGAAATACTTGAAAAAAGCGAAACAGTGGGACGCTCCATTGCAACTTGTTGACATAATACGATTTCTGAACGATGCCTGTTGATTTACAGGGAAAACTGCTGCGTGTGCAAGGAGACAATCGTTAAAAATTTCTGAGCGCAATCGGTTCTGTCTACTCAAATTAGGAAGAGGTACGGACACGAAATAATGGTTATGAAACAAGGATGAATAAATGGAAATAACATGACAGCACACCACAAGAATTCGAATGGGTCACTGCACGCAGATAACAGTGAAGGGAGACAGCCAGGAAACCAATTGAAAACAAATTGCAGTGAAAATAACGTTCTGTGAGAACAACTGCACGTGCTCAAATAAATTTGGTTGAATGGTTGAAGATATCACCTGACTTATCCATGTGATAATAATAACAATAACCAGAACAGGAATAATGAGGATATAACTAGCCACCATTAATCACAGGTGTGAGGCTGTGTTAAGTGCATACAAATTCTCAGGAACTGCTAAACTAGAGGTGGCTGAATTTAGGCCCAAAATTACAACCGACATTAGGGACCAGGCTCACAATAGTCAAATTTCTCCCAATTCGAAAATTAATTGGATATTAAAGATTAACTAGTTGAAGATGTGAATAACTGTGGCAAAAAGCATCCATAAGTATCTTCAATACAATTAACTATAAATGCTATACCCATAGAGGTTACTCTCTGCATGGTAACCTCTGTGAATGTGCGGTGTGAGTCTGTTTAATCAATTGGGGCCTCGAATAAAATTGTAAGTGTTTCCAATTCGAAACTGTTGGATAGATTACAGTTGTGGGCTCTTGTTCGAAGAATGTAAGGTTTCAGACGGGGTTATGTATGAGTTTTCGAAGCGGAGCAATAAACTGCACATTCCTCACAGTGAAAGATTTGTGGGAAACCTGTACCCTGGGCTTGGATTTTACCGAGCCACTCTTAAAATTCGAGGAGCTACAGTAGCAATTCCACGTACCCAGAAAGAGGGTGGACATGACAGATGTCAAAATAAGCCATTCAATATTGTGATGCAATGGAGAACTAAAAGTTGGTTCCTTCCGCTTTTCTTTATAAATCCAGTGCAAACCTCTGAAATTATTAATCAGACACTAAGTGAGCCCAGCCATTTAAATGAATATGAAAGGAAATATTTGGCAAATGTGGCATTATCAGGAAGTGTCCAAGGACTAGCCAGGAACCATGTGTGGCTATTAATAAAAGGCTGAGATGTTGCAACATGAAGTGTTCTCCCAACATTTATATCACATAGCCTGGTCCAAGAAGAATGCTGTCAAAGAGGAAATCAAACCGATGCTGGAGTGGGGATTAATAAAACATTCAAACAGTCCATATTGCAGCCCCCTGCTCGTAGTATCCAATACCCAAGCCACATGGAAAATTGCGCCTTGTAGTTGATGCACAAGAAATCAGTATGATCATTGTACCTGGTATGCACATATTCTGAAAATATAGACGAACTTATTCAGAGATTTGATATAGTGAATTGTTTGATGAACATCGATTCCTGAGCCTCTTACTGGCAATTGCCCCTCAATCCCAAAATGAGGCAACACATAGCTTTTGTCTTCACTGTGTTACTCTTGGATTAAATGTTAGTTTTACTGTTTTTTATTTTTGCATTAAACACGGTGTTAGGGCCTGCGCTCTGTTGTCAAATCACTTCGTCCGTTGATATTTTAACAGCAACCATAGCTTGGGCTGAACATACATAGTGTTTCAAAGTTGTTGGTGGCATTCTGATGAGTCAGAATCTCAGCCAAATTACAAATATATTTTTCATTGCAGAGTATAAAGGTTTCAGGGCCATTGCTTGATTCAAAAATGATTTTCCACACATTGAGAAAATTCATGCCATAGCATTTTTCGCAACCCCATGACAAGACAAGCATTAAAAGGATTTAGGGGGACGACATCTTGCTTTAAACACTGTCTACCCCATCCAACAACTAACTATACTGTGGTCGATATTAGGTTCAGAAAGCATTGAAAGAATGAACTGCAAATAAGTTGCTCCTGGTAAACATTTCGGGGTATAGTGTCATAGTCCACCAAACTCTACCGTAACTAACGTTTCGTTCAGAAATGCGCTGGACATCGTCAAGGGCATCTTTTCTTCGTGAGTTTTGAAACTGACAGATCGGACATCCGCGAGTGACACATATATTGAAGAAAAAGGAGGGTGGATGGAGTTACATGTAATAAGCAGAGATGATCCTGGTCAACGATGAAACTGAACTATCGATTGTCGTCTTGTCAAAGATAGAGTGTTAGTGATCCTGCAGAGCTACTGCCCATATATCGCTAAGTTTCATGGTGTCTTATTTCCCATTAAATTATTCCTATGTTTGCATATTTCAATGATGTTGATACTGCTTGGTCGTCATAGATAAAAATTTTTGTTTCAGAGAACTTCACCTCGTGACTCCCTGGCTGAAGAGCATGCTCTGTTACAGTAATTTGTCAATTATTCCCTACTGGCAAGGACATTGGTGTTCCTTTAGCCGTGTACTCATCCTTCTCTGTGGTGTTTCAAAACCGACTTTACCATACGTACACGGAATTTTATACATGGCACATGCTGAAAGAATATACTACACAGATGTTCTTTGTCGAAAATCCGATCTGATGCCATGTTTCTGTAAAATCGTTCCGATCTGACTAGTTACTTTTTAAATAATAGAAACTAAACTATACTTCCATTGTTTTTCATACTTCTCCTTCGGCCTTCCATTATTTGGTCATGGAATTCTGCTTAGTTCCTTCACCGAGTACCTATTTTTCTTGAAAGCCTGCATCAGATGTTTTAATTCAGCATCCAGAGTGCAAATCCGTTTGTCTCTATCGGAAAAACTTTAATGAGACTTCTCTTTTCCTTTGGATGGTGATAAGAGTTCTCACGTAAATATCTATCCATTTGCATTACTTTTCAAGAAGATTTGTGTTCCAATCTTCCATTGGCCTCTCTCATAACTAAGCAGAGGAGCAACTGCTCTGAAGATGTCCAGTGCACTTCTGGACGGAACTTTAGGAACAGAATACCTTATTTCCCCGAAAGGTTTGCCAGTAGCAATGTTATCTGGTCGTGAACGCATCCACTGTATAAATACATTGCTAAGAGTCAAGACCGAAAAGTAGTCATGCGAAGAAAAATTATGGAAAGCAGTAATAAATCTACATCAGCAACCCATCAAGAAATGGACACATGGTAAAAAGCTGGGAAGGATACAATTATTTGAAATAGAGCTAGTGTTGCTGCAAAACCATCTTTGTCTTTGAGAAAAAGGTTCGACTAAAAGATAATTTTAAGCTGAAATGTTATGTTAGGATACTAAATCCCAATGCATCTGTATGAGGATATCCTAACACGAACAGACTAAAAGGAATGTATCCACACCAGGACATTAAAGGTAAATATACCTGAGTGTAAGATTTTGCATACTGCAATGAATTTTGTACAGCTTTTGAATATTGATTTGTGTGTTACGTGTGTAGTTTTCTAATTGTATTTTGTCATTATCATCACAGAAAGATGGAATTTTCTTTCAGTTATTGAAGGTAGATTCCTATGAAGTAATCCTGTGCATGTAATTAACAAGATTTATTTTGAATCTTGACAATAGATATACAACCTTATTGACTCTATTGTATTGAAGTTAAATAATATTGATCTAGCTCGATTTCACGAATGACTTACATCCAGTAGGTAGTGAATGTGGATAGGAGTAAGTTTTCAATTCTTGCAGTTATCATCTTAGATTTAAAAGGCAAATATCTAGCGGTTTTCTAATGTTCTAATGAAGGGGAATTTTTATGTATCATTTTATTTTATACGAACACTTTCAAATTATTACATTTACTTTACAAATATGTGTGGGTTTAAGTCCTTCGTCTGTTTAGAGTGTAGCATAGTCATGACTACAAAAGCAAGGCGTCAGTGAGAAGTCACATACTCAGACGAGGGTGATAGATTATGATAGCTACTTTAGGATCATGCAGTACTCTTAATTCAGACTCATGTAATCATATCATGAATTAAAATGAATCATTATCAAGAACTATAGATCGTGGTTACAATTCAGCCTAAAAGGACTCAATGTGGGAAAACATTCATTGGATCCTGTAACAAATTAACGACACAGAGTTGTGCATCGATAAAACGACTTAGTCATGAGTCAGGAAATGTGATGGTATGGAAAGAGCAAAGATATTCTACAACAGAATAGGAATGAACTTTTTTGCTGTGGGAAAATCATTCTGAAACTTCGCCATTCTGTGCTTTTACGTGGAATCGCAGTGTGAACAATGCACGAACACAATAGTACCATCTCCATTGGTAAATGAATGTTTGATTGAGCGGGATAAAAGTTCCAAAGAAATCTTTTATAGCCAAACAGTAATTTGAAGAATAACCTTAAACAATATGAATTGATAGTGTTACATCGTCTGAAATGACAACTTGATTGTATATATGGTCTGTTTCCAGTTATCGAGCTGTTGTAATGTCCAAAGCAACAGACGATCAATTCATTCCTGTTAACCCTGAACAATCAGTCATTCCATTTCATGCCCATCACACGCATCCATCCCAAGCAGATCTGCTCTATCGAAAACCTACACTGATTTCCCACTGCTGCTTCAAAATTCAACCAACCTAAAATCTTACTTGTAAAATATGCATCACTGATGCCTTGAATATTCTTCATATTATGTACAATGACATCTTATGGATCACTGTTTGATGTAAATGTCAATTGGTCTAATGTTTTTCTGGTGATCATTTAATAATTGATTTTCCGGTGTTCATGAAGTTCAAATTGTTATCGAAACCGAAATTTGACTTTTATCCTCCGAATTTTGAAGTAAAAAAATCCCTGAAATTAATTAGTGTATGCCAAGGTTGACCAAGTTTCTACCCAGGCTTTCAGGATGATAGAAAGCAGGGATCAGTCATCGTTTCCGCTCTAGTTTTATTAAAGCAGATCCAAATTTGGGCCAGAAAGTAGCCATTATCAATGCATTATCTCAGAGTTATTATACATGCGCCAGTATGTCAACATCTGTTGTTCAGGCTCCTGTCGCAGTTAGTGAACTGTGACAGGAGTGCAAACAAGAGATGTAAACGTGCCAGGGAATCTATAAAAACTCTGAAATACTGCACTGATTATGGCTAGTTATTAGCTCGTATTTGTATCTACTTTAATAGAGAGAGAACGGAAACGATGACAGACTGCTGCTCTCTATCATTTTGAATCATGTCACAGTCTGAGCACATTCCGCTTTCCTAATCTAAGGATATTTTATTTATACCCCGTTTTTTCTATGGTTTTTCCTAGGATCCAGTGGGAACATTGGAAACGGTAGCAACAGTGCTACCACTCCATTATTTTTTCTGCCATTATCCGTTTTCAAACTTGGTTTGGATTGAATCAGTTAAAGGGACCCACCAAACAGTATCTTAACTAGTGAAATCGGCAGTCAATTTGTAATGATTCAATTATGTTTTAAATTACAATATTTATGAGACTTTTCACGAGCATTATTGTCTGAATAATGGACGGTATCTGGGATTTAATGCGTTTTTATTCGTAAGGTGTATACGACCATAGTTTTTAAACTGCACATTCCAAATATAGTTAATTGTCGACACTTGTGCTATAGTGACGTGGCCCCAACTATGGTAATAACGCACATTTGTTGTCAAGAACAATCATGTACTGTATCACGCACGATTATTTTAAAAATTTTATAAACGTTTACAAACTATACTTTCTTATACCGAAACGTAGCACACTAAACGCCCAAGTGGTGGGTCAGAGTAAATGTAGCCAGTGGGCGAGCGCGACGAACAGGTGAAAGTGCCGTGCACCTCGAACAGTCAGAGGTAATACAGCAAGATAGACATTGTCACAACTATGAATTCTCTGACAAGGTAATTACTCTTATGAATTAAATTTAATATATCTACATCTACATATATACATACATATTCCGCAATCCGCCATACGGTGGGTGGCGGAGGGTACCTCGTACCACAACTAGCATCTTCTCTCTCCGTTCCACTCCCAAACAGAACGAGGGAAAAATAACTGCCTATATGCCTCTGTATGAGCCCTAATCTCTCGTATCTTTGTGGTCTTTCCGCGAAATATAAGTTGGAGGCAGTAAAATTGTACTGCAATCAGCCTCAAATGCTGGTTCTCTAAATTTCATCAGTAGTGATTCACCAAAAGAACGCCTCCTTTCCTCTAGAGACTCCCTCCAGAGTTCCTGAAGCATTTCCGTAACACTCGCGTGATGGTCAAACCTACAAGTAACAAATCTAGCAGCCGGCCTCTGAATTGCTTCTGTGTCCTCCCTCAATCCGACCTGGTAGGGATCCCAAACGCTCGAGCAGTACTCAAGAATAGGTCGTATTAGTGTTTTATAAGCGGTCTCCTTTACAGATGAACCACAGCTTCCCAAAACTCTGCCAATGAACAGAAGACGACTATCCGCCTTCTCCACAACCACCATTACATGTTTATCCCACTTCATATCGCTCTGCATTGTTACGCTCAAATATTTAATCGCCGTGACTGTGTCAAGTGCTACACTACTAATGGAGTATTCAACATTACGGGATTCTTTTTCCTATTTATCTGCATTAATTTACATTTATCTATATTTAGAGTTAGCTGTCATTCTTTACACCAATCACAAATCCTGTCCAAGTAATCTTTTATCCTCCTACAGTCACTCAACGACGACACCTTCCCGTACACCAGAGCATCTTCAGCAAACAGCTGCACATTGCTATCCACCCTACCCAAAAGATCGTTTATGTAGATAACAGCGGACCTACCACACTTCCCTGGGGCACTCCAGATGATACCCTCACCTCCGATGAACACTCACCATCGAGGACAACATACTGGGTTCTATTACTTAAGAAGTCTTCGAGCCACTCACATACTTGGGAACCAAACCCATATGCTCTTACCTTAGTTAGGAGTCTGCAGTGGAGCACAGAGTCAAACGCTTTCCGGAAGTCAAGGAATATGGCATCCGTCGAGTACCCTTCATCCATGGTTCGCAAGGTATGATGTGAAAAAAGGGCGAGTTTCGTTTCGCAGGAGCGAGTTGTTGAATATTAATCACGACGGTGCTAAGGTTTGTGGAAAAAGAACTGTACTGAATTTCAGGGTATTTAAGCTCATTGTTGGACTCCATTAGAAAAGAATTACTAATTTGATGTAATTCCTAGGTTATAGTTAACTTGAAGTCAAGTGTATGTTGTTCTTGGACCATTAAATGAAGACTGAAATTATATTCAGTCTAAACTGGTCTGTGAAAATAATTATTTGATCCATTTCACCTTATTGTATTAGACACTGATTTGACCGCAGAAAGAGGGTACGTATGCTCTGGTTGAATGGCAGAGCCTGCAGATAATTACGCGGTCTAAAGCTGAACTTTCATTTCGAATCTTTGAAAAAGCTTTCCACTCACCCGACTCCAACACAGCCAAATGCCTACACAGCCGTTCGTCAATGCACAACGATGATTTTGGCATTGTCACACATACCTTGTGTTTCATTATAATGAAAGAAAAGGAATAACAGAACTTTACAGGAATCAACGATGTTTCAGAGAGGAGAAGTAGGCCGATTGATCTACAGCAAGGAAGTGATTTTCGGTTTGTGTACATGAAATTGCAATGATCAGATGACTTATTCAGACTTATAATTTTTTTGATGTTCAAACCGTGGAAGCGAATGTTTAATTACTCGCGGTAGCAAATGATAAGACACGACAGGAATTAACGAAGACATCAATTCAGATCAAGCGGATTGAAGTGAATGTGTGGATAGAGCACAGAGACGTTTACATCACGCACATCACCATCATTCAAGGTAATTCTGTACCAGCCAGCCTTTCAGCATATAGTTAGATGATCTCAGTCACACAGATTTTATATTTACAGTGGTACACACAGACTTCATATTAATAATGGCAAGGACAATAATATATCAAGACAATTGTATTTTGTAGTGTAATATGCCAATATTTTATTGACTGAATCCAATATGCGTAACTATTAACAACATTTGTAAGTCACCACTTTAGTTAAAATACATAAATCTTTTTGAGAATTTTAATTTTTTTATCAGCACACTTTTAATACCAGTGGGTTCACCATGCCACAACCCTTTTCAGTATCCACTTTAAGAATAGAAGCATAGGTAACCTGGGGTTAAGTAAACTTGGTTATGAATTATACCCTAAAAGTATGTGGAAAACCTGATCATCATGCTGGCTTCACCAGATCTCCTGATCCTTTGAGTTTCCCAACATTTGTACATTACCCAGTTTACATATAGGGACCTGGTAACAACGCACAGTATGTCACAAAGAAGAAGATTCAGCGAATTAAGGATCGATTTTTAAAATTGGTCTCTTTGATAGTCATATCATTAGAGATGGAACACTTGTTCAGTTAGGCGAGGATGGGACAGTGTGTCTTTTTTTTTTTGTGGTTTTCGGGCGCACAACTTCAATGGTCATTAGCGCCCTGACTACTCTAAGAATGCACCGCGAGGCACAAGTTGACAACAACAACTAAAAGGGAAAACACAATAAAAGACAGACTGACAGGCATAGGATTAAAAAACATCATCAAATGTTCTTAGCGAGGTTTGTCAAATTGATAAAACAAAGAACACGAGCAGCTGCTCGTGGGTCATCCGCTAAAATGGCATCTAAAGTAGTAGGCAGGTTAAGATCGAGGCGCAGTGTTTTAAGATCGGGACAGGACATTAAAATGTGACGAACCGTCAGCAAGTGCCCACATGGGCAGAACGGCGCCGGCGCAGCCGTCAGCAGATGGCGATGGCTGAACCGGCAGTGTCCAATTCTTAACCTTGCTAAAACGACCTCCTCCCGCCGAGAAGGGCGTGAGGAGGACGTCCAAGCCACGGGAAGAGGTTTTAAGGCCCGAAGCTTGTTGTCGGTAAGTGCAGCCCAATCGGCATGCCACAGCGACACAACGCGCCGACAAATGACCCTGCTAAAATCGGACGAAGGGACACAACAAGAAGCTGTCCGAGGCTGGAGGACCGCAGCCTTGGCCGCGGCATCTGCAGCTTCGTTCCCAGGGATACCGACATGGCCAGGAACCCACATAAAGCTAACCGGCGTACCGACGTCCACCAGCTGCTGAAGAGAGCGTTGGATCCGGTGTACGAAAGGGTGAACCGGGTACGGATCACTGAGGCTCTGGATGGCGCTCAGGGAATCTGAGCAGATGACATAAGCAGAATGTCGGTGGCGGCAGATGTACAGAACAGCCTGGTAGAGGGCAAAGAGCTCAGCTGTGAAGACCGAACAATGGCCATGGAGCCGGTATTGGAAACTTTGTGCCCCGACAATAAAGGAACACCCGACCCCGTCATTGGTCTTAGAGCCATCTGTATAAATGAAAGTCATGTTGTTGAACTTCGAACGAAGTTCCAAAAAACGGGAGTGGTAGACCGAACCGGGGGTGACCTCTTTTGGGAGCGAGCTGAGGTCGAGGTGAACGCGGACCTGAGCCTGGAGCCAAGGTGGCGTGCGGCTCTCGCCCACTCGAAAGGTTGCAGGGAGTGAAAAATGAAGGTGTTGAAGGAGGCGACGAAAGCGAACTCCAGGGGGTAGCAAGGCAGAGACATACAACCCGTATTGAAGGTCAAGAGAGTCGTCAAAAAAGGAACGATAAGAAGGATGGTCGGGCATTGACAGTAGCGGACAGGCATACCGACAAAGCAGTATATCGCGCCGGTAGGTGAGTGGCAATTCGCCAGCGTCAGCATGAAGACTCTCTACGGGACTGGTATAAAATGCTCCGATCGCAAGTCGTAAACCCCGATGTTGTATGGAGTTGAGGCGGCGTAAGAAGGATGGCCGTGCAGAGGAGTATACGAAGCTCCCATGATCCAGCTTGGAGCGGACGATCGACCGATATAGACGAAGTAGGACGGTTCGATCCGCTCCCCACGACATACCACTGAGAACACGGAGGACATTTAAAGAACGGGTACAACGGGCGGCCAAATATGACACATGTGGAGACCAGCTAAGTTTCCTGTCAAAGGTAAGGCCTAAAAATTTGATTGTCTCCACGAGTGGGAGAGCAACGGGACCGAGTCGTAAGGACGGTGGGAGAAACTCTTTGTAGCGCCAGAAGTTAATACAGACCGTCTTCTCGGCAGAAAAACGGAAGCCATTGGCGACACTCCAGGAGTAAAGACGGTCAAGAGAACGCTGAAGACAGCGCTCCAAGACACGTGGACACTGCGCGCTGCAATAGATGGTAAAATCGTCCACGAAAAGGGAGCCTGATACATCAGCTGGGAGGCAATCCATTATTGGATTGATCGCGATGGCGAAGAGAGCGACGCTCAAAACTGAGCCCTGTGGCACCCCATTCTCCTGGCGAAAGGTGTCGGACAGGACAGAACCCACACGTACCCGAAACTGTCGATCCATTAAAAAGGAACGAATAAAAAGAGGGAGGCGACCGCGAAAGCCCCACGTATGCATGGTGCGGAGAATGCCTGCCCTCCAACAGGTGTCGTAAGCCTTCTCCAAATCAAAGAACACAGCCGCGGTCGGGCGCTTCCGCAAGAAGTTATTCATGATGAAGGTCGACAAGGTAACCAGATGGTCGACAGCAGAGCGGCGCCTTCGAAATCCACATTGTACATTGGTAAGTAGGCGGCGAGACTCGAGCAGCCAAACCAATCGAGAGTTAACCATTCGCTCCATCACTTTACAGACACAGCTGGTAAGCGAGATAGGTCGATAACTGGAAGGCAAGTGCTTGTCCTTCCCCGGCTTAGGAATCGGGACAACAATAGACTCGCGCCAGCATGCGGGAACATGTCCCTCAATCCAGATGCGATTGTATGTACGAAGAAGAAAACCTTTACCCGCAGGAGAAAGGTTCTTCAGCATCTGAATATGAATAGAATCAGGCCCTGGAGCGGAGGACCGTGATCGGCCAAGTGCGGTTTCGAGTTCCCGCATGGTGAATGGGGCATTACAACTTTCACAATTCGAGGAGCGGAAGTCACGTGGCCTAGCCTCCTCGACCTGTTTGCGGGGGAGGAAGGCAGGGTGGTAATGAGCGGAGCTCGAAACCTCGGCGAAAAAGCGGCCGAAGGCATTGGAGACAGCCTCAGGGGCAACAAGGACTTCATTCGCGACCTTCAAGCCAGAAATTGGGGAGTGGACCTTAGTGCCAGATAGCCGGCGCAGGCTACCCCAGACAACAGAAGAAGGAGTAGAACTGTTGAAGGTGCTGGTGAAAGCAGCCCAGCTGGCTTTCTTGCTTTCTTTAATAATACGACGACACTGAGCACGTAATCGTTTATAATTAATACAATTCGCCACTGTAGGGTGGCGTTTAAAGGTGCGTAAAGCACGTCGACGAGCACGTATAGCGTCCCTACATGCTGCGGTCCACCAGGGGACCGGTACGCGACGTGGAGAAGAAGTAGGGTGAGGGATGGAATATTCAGCAGCAGCGAGAATGACTTCCGTGAGGTGTGCGACCTGACGATCGCAGCATGTGAAGGTTTGATCCTGAAAGGTCGCCCTGGAAGAGAAGAGCCCCCAGTCTGCCTTGGAGATGGTCCAACGAGAGGAGCACGGAGAGGGAGTATGCTGCAGGAGATGGATAACACACGGGAAGTGGTCGCTCGAATATGTATCAGCAAGTGCATACCACTCAAACCGGCGTGCAAGTTGGGGAGTACATATAGAGAGGTCTAAATGGGAATAGGTATGAGATGTGTCCGAAAGAAAAGTAGGGGCGCCAGTATTGAGGCAGACAAGATTGAGCTGGTTGAAAAGGTCTGCTAACAAGGAGCCCCTCGGGCAGGATGCTGGAGAGCCCCAAAGAGGATGGTGGGCATTGAAGTCTCCAGTTAACAAAAATGGTGCAGGTAGCTGAGCAATAAGTTGCGTCATGTCTGCCCTGGTAACGGCAGATGACGATGGAGCGTAAACGGTACAAAAGGAAAACGTAAAAGTGGGGAGAGTAATGCGGATGGCAACTGCCTGCAGGCCGGTGTGCAACGTGATGGGATCGTAGTAAATATCATCCCGGACCAGCAACATAACCCCTCCATGAGCTGGGATACCTACCACAGGGGGTAGGTCAAAACGCGCAGAGCTGTAGTGTGCCAAGGCAATTTGATCGCATGGGCGTAGCTTCGTTTCCTGGAGGGCTACGACGAGCGGACGATGCGAGCGGAGCAGCAACTTCAAGTCCTCTCGGTTGGAGCGAACGCTGCGAATATTCCAGTTAATAAGTGCCATCGTAAGAAAAGGAAGATGAGAGAAGGGGTCACCTCGAAGGCCGCTTAGGGCCTGGCTTCGAGCGAGCACTGCCGCCGCTAGCAGGAGGCGGACAGTCATCGTCCATGGGGTCTATAGGGTCATCGGCCATCTCAGGAGGATGGCCGGGAGGGGGAGCTTCCTCCGCCGGTGAACGCCCAGATGTTCGGCTACCAGCGGTGCGGCCAGGCGAAACGGATGACGGCCTGGGGCGGCAACCGCTGGGTGGCGCAGGAGAAGAAAGGCGCCGCGGCGGAGAAGGAGAACTGTGCTTCCTATGCGCCTTTTTAGAAGGACGTTTGGTGGAAGTACCGGTCGAAGGCTGGGAGGTCGAGGGACGGAGGAAGTCTGCACGGGATGGTTCCTTCTTGAAGGCCCGTGCATCTGACTTCGGGGTCTTCGACTGAGCAGAAACTGAGGAAGTGGCTGGTGTCTGTGGGGTGATGGGAGGAAGAGGAGACGTCGACCGCGCGACCTTAGCACTGGCCGAACGGACGACCGTGGTGCTGAAGGTCAGATCGCATGTCTGGGTTGCTACCTCCCGGGTAGTCCGAGGAGAGGCGAGGACAGTGCTGTATTTCCCCGCTGGGAGCAGCGTGGGCTTCCTACTAGCCAATAGCTTGCGAGCAGCCGAGGTGGACACTTTCTCTTTGACTCGAATTTCCTGGATACAGCGTTCTTCCTTATAGACAGGACAGTCGCGGGAGGATGCGGCATGGTCACCCTGACAGTTCACACAACGAGGAGACGGAGGTGGACAGTCACCCTCATGGGCATCCCTGCCACAAGTGACACATTTAGCCGCATTGGAACAAGACTGTCGAGTGTGATTGAAACGCTGACACTGGTAGCAGCGCGTAGGTGTCGGGACATAGGGGCGAACAGAAATAACCTCGTAGCCCGCCTTGATGCGCGATGGCAGCTTAACACTATCGAAGGTTAAGAAAAGTGTCCGGGTCGGTACAAGGTCATTGTTGACCTTTTTCATGACCCGATGGACAGCCGTCACGCCCTGCTCAGCGAGGAAAGATTGAAGCTCCTCGTCAGTCAATCCGTCGAGAGAGCTACTATAGACTACACCACGAGACGAATTCAAAGTGCGGTGGGCCTCCACCCGGACAGGGAACGTGTACAAGAGTGTGGCCCGAAGCAGTTTTTGTGCCTGAAAGGCACTCTCAGTTTCTAGTAATAAGGTACCGTTACGCAACCTGGTACAAGATTTGACAGATCCGGCTATGGCATCTACGCCCTTCTGGATAACGAAAGGGTTGACAGAGGAAAAATCCTTTCCGTCCTCAGATCGAGAAACTACGAGTAACTGTGGGGCAGGCGGTAGTATTTTTGTCACTGTTGGCTGGTCACGTTTCCGTTTGTGGGTCGAAGTCGAAAGCGATGGAGTAGAATCCATTGCGGAGGAATCCCCCATGATTGCCAGCGTCTCCGATGGCGCGCTCCTTCCTTGTGGGGACCCTCTCAGAGGGCACTCCCGCCTTAGGTGAATGTTTACACCTCAGGTCACACCTCCCGAGAAACAGACGGAGGGACCAATCGGCATGGTCAGAAGGTATCAGCTCAGGCAATCACCCCTCCCCGGGCCTGGCCTTTACCAGGGGGTACGCGCGTGCCTTACATGTCTACCCAGGGCGGGGACTTACGCGTTACCCCGTCACCGGCTACGCGTGCGAACGCGTGGGTCGGCCTTCAGACACGCACAGGGAGGAAGGAAGAAGAGGAAAAATAAGAGAGAGGGAGAAAGAGGACAGACTGTCTCAAACGCCGAGGCGGAGACCAGAGAAGGCAAGGAGAAGAAGGCAATGAGAAAGCAAGGAGAAGGAGGCAAGGAGAAGAAGGCAATGAGAAAGCAAGGAGAAGGAGGCAAGGAGAAGAAGGCAATGAGAAGGCAAGGAGAAAAAGGCAATGAGAAGGCAAGGAGGAGTCAAGGGAAAGAGTAAGGAAGACAGTGAAGTGGAGAAGAGCAAAGAAAGGAACCAACAAAAGGAAGGAAGAAACGAGAAGTGAAAAACCAAAAAGACCACGATTATAGGTCGTGAAACCGTCCGTCTCCGGACGCAGGCGCTAACTACCCCCGTGAGGGGGATGGACTCCTTTTAGTCGCCTCTTACGACAGGCAGGAATACCTCGGGCCTATTCTAATCCCCGGACCCGCAGGGGGGAGTGTGTCGTTTGACTATTGAGCAATAATCCTCCAACGTGGTGGTTACTTACAAGGTGTTTCCATTATCAGGTGGAAGTAAGAAACTTTCTTTCAGTGCCCCTATGAACATTGTTTGATCTGTTATTTTCCTGAGGGTTACTATAACGAATTATAATTATCTAAATAAAACATTTTGTATTATGTAGCTGATGTATTTAAACTGTTAAGTGGTCTGTTTCAGTTTTCGTCAGCACAATGTGTCAGGTTTCTATATTTGTTTCCAGGCACCATGATAGATGGTGCAGTGGTTAAACAGGGAACTCATATTTGGGAGAAGGATTAGAATCACTAAACAGACATTTAGATTTAGAATTTCTATAGTTCCATGATTCTCTTGAGAGAAACACCACATGTCCGTAACACACTCTTGCTTCCTCTTAAATGTTTCTGTCGATTTCCAAGCACCATATTCCAGTTTATATATATATATATATATATATATATGCGCGCGCGTCGGGTATGCTGGCGAAAACTCAAGCAGTGAAACTATACATTTCTACCATTTACATCAATAGAGGGTGGAGCGCGGTCTCTGAGACGCGCTTTCAAAAATTCTGTGAGTTAATGATTCTTTGTTTCCCTTCATCAGTTGAAGAGTCACAGATTTCAGGTTAATCTTTTTTAAATTTTAGCCCTTTTCATTACTGGTACAGAAACTAAAGAATGACAATCTGGACTACCCGCTATGAAGAGGAATATTTATTTTCCAAATTGAACGTATGAAATATTGTCACTGCTGTTATTAGTTATTTTACTGTGTGGTTTGATTTCCAGAGGCACGGTTAGTAGTGGTCTAAAATAAGTACAGGAACTTAAACTAATGAGAAATGTCTGTTACGCGACATGCAGGCAATGATTTTAGCATACCAGCTGCGAAAGAATTGTCATTGAAGCTTCAGATTTACGAAATGAGGGTACAGTCAGATGAAATACAGACTTCGATCTATTCTGCCAACATAAACAGTTTATTTTTTGCAATGGTTTACAAGTTTCAAAGTATTTTATAAGATAATGAAGGAATACTGTCGGTAATAATTACACAAAATTACACCATAATTCAACATACGGCACCGCACGCACTTTCTTGAGCCCTGAATACAAATGCAGATACCGCATTCTTCTGTTCCGTAAAGGTGCAAGTTTCCTTTTCAGTGCCCATTATTGACAGCTTTTGGTGAGTGACGTTACGAAGATGACTTAACACCAGCTTTCTTTTTATGCAGCGCATTCCAGAAATCCATCCTCTCTTTGAACAAATTTTCCTTAATTGCAAGTCCATCGTTCGTTATCTCCAGGTGTTGGCAGTGGTCCGCACTCACCGCAGGCCAAGATACAGGGATAATCTCGTCGCCTCCTGGTGTTGGATTCCTGAAAACGATGAGAAATTGCACAATGTAATTACGAAATCACATCTTAATTACATACCAAAAACCGACTATGTACTGATTCACAGGAGAAAAAAGTTGATAATCAAACCAGAAAAAAATTCATCTACTCAATATCAGAAGTAAATAAGGAATAGCAGTAAGTGTAAGTAATTTACCCAGTCTTAGCGAAATTGGTCCAAAGTTTAGTCATTCTGGCGATGACCCTTCCCTCCACACTATTCGGTGGGCTGGGGTTGCGGAGTCCAAAACGAAACAGGTACGGGATATCATCAGCGTGAGCCGCTCCTGCACATAAAAATCCATTTGCTGTCACTGTCATTTCTTTAATATATCTGATTTCATATAGAAAGGTGGAACGCGATCAGTCAATGCCGCTAGACAGTATAATTCATGTGGAAACTCACCTAGTACAATAACCCCCTCTCAAGTGAATGCGTAACTATTTATTCACTAAGCTATTTATTTTTTACTGTTTATCTACCGAAGCACGGTATAACAAACAGGAATACTTCTGCGATTATTGAGATACAATGTATACTGGAATTTAACGTGATACTGTTTTTTGCCCTTGATTTCTGTCCTTGCTCTGTGAAAACCGACTACCTGAATTGAGGTAGACCCGGACTTAGGCGGGACAGGTGTACGATTTATACAGAAGAAAGGCTATTCACATACCACGTATAATTCCATTCAGCTGTGTTTATTATTTGCAGTCGATTTCGGATCATCATTGTCTTCCTCATCTTTCGCTTCAACACCGTTATTGTTTAGTGCACTTCAGTAACTACATCCTATTAATGCGTTTCGTAACTATGAGAGTTTTGAGTCTTATAGTTAAAATACCAGAGGCATATTTCTAATCCTGTGCTTTTTATACATCATAATACTATTGTAAGACATATTTCTGTTGTCTATCGTCAAACCACAATTTATGAAAGATATTTATATTTTATTAATAGGATTAAGCAGGAACAATTAATATTTATCACGTTGGAAATAATTGTGGTAGCAGGGAATATCTGCACCAAAGTATTGTTGATATAATTTTAAAAAAGGGCGGGAGAAACCTCGTACGGATACATTTTAAGAAAAGAGCGGGAAAGACCACGCATTGATACATTTTGTAACGGTAGCAGGGATTGTCTGCACCAGAAAGCACTTTATCGTTTGTAGGAAGTCAGTAGTAAGCGAGAAGTGAAGCTAGAGGATGAGAGTAGTAGTGTGCCTGCCAGCCACCAGCTATGATTTACACGAGATTATAAACGGATGTACAGAGACATCAACTAACTAGTATCCTAAGAGGAACTAATATTATTGAATTATTTTCTTTGCGAAACTCAAGACTACTGAAGGTATGTTTGCGCAATGCTAGTTGTAAGAATATTGTAAAAATTAAGTCCCATTTGAACGTTTGTAAAATCATTTCATTACCAACAGTAAATATTTGAAGCGTTTTCAGAACGGAATTAATTTTTGCCAGCATTATTGCATTATTGATTATAATCCATCCCGAAAACCATCAACGTAAAACTTTGCAAAATTTTATTGTTGTCAAGAAAAAATTTAACTATGAATTACGTAACTTCTGTCAAATTAATTAAAGAATACCGTGAGCTTTGCTATTAAAGAATAACGTCAGCTTTGGTAATAAATACAGCCACTTATTACGAAAGCCCACCAGCAGCTAATAGAATAAGTATATTCATGTCGCAGTTCGATGTAGCGGTCAGATTGCGATCCAGTAACAGTAAAAAAGGTAAACAGTTTTGGGTTATTGCAGATAACGACTGAGGGCCACGACGACGACACATTCTATGTTTCGTCGAAATAATCAGAAAATCACTTTTAATTAGCAGCAGTTAAATTTGTATGCGAAGATTGAGAAAGAGAATAAATTTCAAAGGGAAGATTTCATTTGTTATTATTAAGCAAGAGATAGAAATCCTAAGGGAAGGTTACGTAGGTTATTGTAAAATGGAAGGTTATCATTAACAAAGGAGGTATAGAGGAGACGGGAGGTTTCACTATTGACAAACACTATTCGACAGATCAGCTGCTTATAGGTAATCTGATAATTAATCGAACGAATTATTCTGTAACGTGGTGTTTTCACTCGATCACCTGTTTTTATTCCTCTCCGAGTTAGAAGCTTGTCTGCAAGATTTTGAATGGAAATGTGAAGCTATGTTGGACCTCTCCTCACTAAATGCAGACACGCCACACAGGGAAGAAGAATTACTCGGCTGGCTGCATCTACAATGACCTACTGTAGAATATCTTCCGAACACGAGCAGCCTTAGGGACGATTAGATTTTAACATCTAGTCAACAAAGACTTCATCAGAGAGGAAACATAAGGTCGGATTGCAGGAAGGGAAGAAAAAGGTTGTGCCCTGTGAGGTAACGGGCGAGTTGTGGCTCCCTGTAAATAATATATCTTCGAAGTTGGGGCGGCAGCACGGGCCGCCCGGCCAGCCGGGGCCCGGTAGCCAACACGTGGTGCCGAACGTTAGCCGGACGAGAGGGGCAACCCCAGCGCATGGTCCAGCCACGTGGCTGGGAATTCCGCTGTGACGAGGACTGTGCTTTGAGCCGATGAAGGAGATGTCTATGCCGGGAGCGCCAAAGATGGCAGACATTGTGGAACCATAATTGCAGACATTCCACAGTCCAAATGAATAGTAGCCAGATGAATCATGATACCTCAAAAAGAAACATGTACATTACCATTATTTGCACGACGATTCTGATGGTGTATTCAGAGTTCGATTATCTTTATTACTTTAAAGTTTAATATCTAACGAATTTCCAAAATCTGAACACTTCATCCCATGTTGTCGATCGCCGTTTCTTTAGAAGGCTATTAGTGTAAACCTAAATTGGTATGAATTATAGGCGTGTAACATGAATAGTACATGAGTTACTGCAGGTCAAAGTGGCCGATTACTACCGATCGCGTTCGGCCATAAGTACTCCACAGTTACACGAAAAACGGTACAGCATGCTTACAAATATATTTCTTCATCTGTGTCTCTGTTTATATCCGATATATAATATTCATGAAGAAACTTGTTAAATAAGTTCTGTGTTTTAAAAAGCACAGAGGCATTGGCCTACAGGCCTACCTTTTGCTCTATTCATTTGATATGTGTTTATTTAATTTGTTTATGTATCTAATAATGTGTGTTAGAGCGTGTTTATGGTCCAGCTGTAGGAATATTTATTTAATTTCAAGTTATTTAAAAGTAAATCCAGTGTTTCGAATGTGCTTCATTATGTTTGTGTGGATATGTTGGCTTGGAGACATGGAGGGAGCGCTCTAGGCAATGACAGAGCTCGTTAATAGTGAGACTGTATGGAACTGGGGGAGGAGAATCGTTTCGGCCACAGGGCACGGAGTGCCCACGACGGTACGGCACAGGACAGGGGACGGTACGGCGCGACGGACGCACAGTTGGCGGAAAGACTTGGAGAGTATGGAGCGGTTTGCGCGTGGTCGTGGCAGACAGAAATACTTTAGAGTGCCATCTTGTGCACTTGTGGGATTTCCGTGGCTTCCACAGTGAAGATGTAGTGTGCGTTTAGAAGTAAATATCTCGCGAGCTGTGTTGTTGTCATAACTAATTTCGTGCTGTAGGAATATTTTTCCCTGTTATTCAACTTATATTTATTTAATTGCAGGACCATCGACACCAAGAAGTGTTTTGCAGAAATAACCACATTCTCGGAAGTACTTCTACTATCGTACTCATCATCTAAAGTCATTAAGATAGTACCTACAGATTTTTTTAATTGCAATCTTTCATTTATAAATTTATATCTGACATTCATAATTGGCTGTTGCCGAGTGATAGAAACCTTCGACCATCCGATTCATGTGTGTATTATCGTATACTGTAGATTCAGCAGTATTTGGCCTGTAATGCGGCAACTACGTATCCCAGCCCCTAAACAAAGAAACCAGCCAAAACTTTTAATATTGCAACTCTTAGTCAGAGGGTACGTAGTTGAAGGCCACCCCACAACATCTCATTATTTTGGAAATCCCGCAGCCCTTTTCAGATACTTCATCCCTTCGTACGCCGTTTTGATTTAAGGAAATCACCGCAAATTATTATTCATTTCGTTGGAGGGGCGGCGGGATTTCTCATAAAAATGCTTGTTGTAGATGATTAGTTAGCTATGTGCCTGCTATGACTCAGATACTGTAGGTGGTCAATATACTGCCTAAACGAATCACGTTTGAGAACGTACTTTGAGGTTGCGTGTAAAAGAAACATTCCTCCGTCGAGAATATCGTTTTCTTTTGTATATAATGTGAATCACCCCCTCATCGACCTTAAAATGTCTGCTAACTGCCGAGTCGTACTGCGTCTGTCGTCGCGAATGACATCAGCTCGCTGCAACATGTCAGGTCCGATTGCCGTGGATGGCCTCCCCGACCGCTTCAAATCGTGGAGCTCCGCCTAACCGCCTTCTGTTGACCTCACCGTCCATGCCCAGCGACTGACTGTACTTCTGACGACAGTAGGTGCTGCAGAGACTTTGCACAAGCGTTTGTGAATATTCCCCACAGTTTCTTTCTCTGCAGTGAGAAATTCAATGAGAGCACGTTGCTTGTAATGTCAATTAGTTCCAGACATTTTGAAACTGTCCTACAGCTACACTGTCTATAGGAAGTTACGGAAACTTGGCGCGCTCACTCACGAAACTTGAAATAATACATACTTAAAGTATCGCATTCGTAGAATTTTTTTCGGCTGAGGAGAAAAATGAGGTGCATTACTGTCTGAACAACCCTCGTACTAAGCTCATAATGTATCAGGATATCCTACAGACAACACAACTGCGTTGATCGTTCAATTACGAGCTAGAAATAAAGCATATTTCGGACTTGCGAAGAGGTCAGATAAGGAGAGGTACTACGCCTGGGGAAGAATCTACGTGGAGCGCAATGTTCCGTCTCCTGATGTTAATGCATCGCTGCTGTAGACAGTACGCTCAGGAAGGGTATCACTGAATGAAGAGCTGCAGAAATAAACAAATATACTGTCTACAGCGAAAGAGGTGAAAGCATGGTGATGTGAGACACCATTACGGTGTATAGTAAATGTTCAAGTAGTTTTCTGCACAAAATAAAATCCAATAACTAACATCAACTTTTCAAGGGCTGTGTATCTCCATATCTAAATTAGTTAATTATCACGGTACAGATATTACTAGACGTAAATCGCTCGGAGGTGAAGTTTGGAACGATAATGCGAACCTGCATTTTCACGGTCAGAATTCGTCGAGAGATTATCTCCGAATTAACAAAGTTTAACATGCTAAACTGTTGGATCTATCACTCAGACTCGTCAAACAACATAGCACACATTTGTGTCGAACGATCTGCGTAGCGAGCAGATTTTAGAAATTTCAGTTGGAGCATATAACGACGAGAAATTTCCGCGAGATCGCCGCTGCGGAATGTATCTGTTGCCCTCCTGTGGTATTTAAAACGAAATATATTTTCCAGGTTTTGAGGAGAGTAAAAATAAAAGGAAATAAGGAACTAAGCTAAACCAACTAAATCCAATAACTAAAAAGCAAACAAAGAATATTTATTTATAATAACAAATAAGGAATATTTTAAATTAACTAACTTATAATAATATATTAAAATAATAAGTAAGAACTTTGGGAAGTAGGTTACGCACGGGGTCCTACGGTAAGGTGCAACAAGAGTGGCGTATTGTCAGAGGAGAGTACATGTTTCAGGTGTCCTGTAGCCAACAGTTCTGTTGTGGTACTAATAAGAGGTACATCATACTATGAGAGTGAAATGATCCGGGAACTAGAAACGTACACCAAAGATGAAATACGCCAACTAATACGATTCTTGCTAGCAAAAAGTCTAAATTGCGCACAGATTAAACGTGAAACTCTGGCAGTAAATCCCGACCAAACGTCACATCCGTCCGACGATCCGGAAATGGTGCAAATGATGTGCCCAAGATCGCAAAATCGTGGGTGGTGCTGATATGGAAGGCAAGAAAATCTTGCGCCACAATGTTTGCACATTTTCGGCAAATTGACAGAACAACTGGGGGAAAGATACTCCAATGAAGAGACCGTTAACACAGCCGTTTTCTAGTGGCTTGGTAACTACAATGAAAAATAGTGTAATGTATTATCTCGCTTTGAAGTGTACTCTAGCAATCAAAAAAGTTACTTAGCTTATCATAATAATGTCTGACACACACACACACACACCAGCCACACATAAGCCACACTTGCAGTTACGATGGCAACTGCGCTGTTTAACAGACGATAAAACAGTACTGCATGCTGAAATTATACCTCTGTATTTCGAGGCTCCGAATATCATCTTGAAAATGTTAAGCTTCGTTTCGACATCGAATAAATAGAAGTAGACGGGTTGCGCTGCAGGGACTGAAGCATGCAACCTGGTGACTTCCAGCGCTGTGTACACGAAATAGGAGTCTCCTCGTAACTGTAACACATGAAAACACATTGATCGCATTCTTTCGCGGGACTGAGGTCTGTAGTTTCTCACGGAACAAGGACATTCTTTAGTATACTAAGGAGTAGGTACTTACGCTGGTAAGCTGTCTGCAATAGCAGTACATATTTTCAATGTGTCTGTCCCAGCAACCCACTTTAGTGTAAACATTGCGTAAATTGACATGTGTGAACAATGCTCGAAGAACAAAAAAAAAAAGTTTCAAGAAGACGAACGTATCAGTAACTGATGCTGTGTGGTTAGTTCCCAAAAGGGTCGAACAATTTTGCATGGGGGCAAGCTATGTTGAGGTTTGTGCCTGCACACTTCTGTTAGGTATGCAATGCCTGTCAGGGGGACAAATTCTCAAACTGTTTGAAAGTAAATCTCATCAAAGCTAAAGTTATCTTTTTTCAGTCTTCAGCAGAATAATTTTTATACACAAATTGTAAGTAATAAATGAATTAATAACTTATTATTTTTCAATTTTATAACCTAATTCTTTTCGGTTGTTTCCATCGTTCATGTTTTAAATTTCTACTTTAACACATTTATTTAATGATACTTTTAACGAGACATTTATCTAGTCTATTTTTTCAGATATTGCTCACACGTAACAGTAAAGAACGTCTTTGAGACAGTGTTCATGCAAAACAAATGATTGTTTTATTTGTTAGTACTAATTACATATATAATAGTCGCATACTGGTTGTTTTGTTTATGTTAATAGCTGACTGCAGGAACAACATTTGTCCACGTTTTGGTTGTACTAAGTTAAGAATAGATGTCCCTATTCTGACGCTCCCTCTAGCTAACTAATGCAAGAAGAGCATCTTTTCCTTCAATCTTAATGGAAGAAATGAGATGCCAAAGTTATATCAGAGGAGAAACACCATGACTAGTTCTAATTCTGCAACCAACGTTGGTCAGTCCGTTGCCTGATATCTCTAAATTCCTGCGAATTTGCGATGTTAAACACCGTGATGGAATATTTGGATGTATATGTTGGTGGTGAAAGTTTAAAGAGGAAAAATGTGTAAGTAATGTTTAGCATCAACATTAAATCATAAAAAGGTCGCAAATTAAAGGTTTAGACTACATAAATTACAGTGGGAAGTTACTTTAAAATAAAAAAAAACATGGGTGAAGGCTGCAAGTAAGTAATGTCATGATAATAAAGGATATGTATAATTGAAGTTAATGATTTATTGTGTCAGTGAAGTATCTGTATGATTTTCTAGACGTCATCACCAATACTTTGAAAGAATTTTCGAAGACGAAGGAAATGAAATATTTTCACATTTCCATGGCGTGATATCAGAGAATGAACACTATTCTTATCTTCAAGGATTGTCTTCAGTAGGTAATATTTGTTGAAGGAGAGGAAGAGTACCAGAAGCAGCTAACAGCAAACCAAGGCACAACAACTTACAATATTTCATTACTTCTAGCAATTGCCGATCAGAGGTGTCCAAGAAACATTTCATATGTATCCTTGGCGTCACAATCCAAAGGGTCAGAAGGATAACCAATCTCTTTGCTTGTGAAAAGTCCCCTATTAATAAGAGGGGTAATATGCACCAGGAAATCTAATCTGCAATGCAGAAATAAGTAGGATTATCGATCACATGAATTCCTATCACGAAAAACTTACTCACTATGAAACGTTTAAATGGGCAACTGAATGTCAAACTAATGCGAGAGCAACTTCAAATACGGCATCCCCAAGCAAGTAATATGAAGTATGACTTTTGGATAAAAATATTCGAAGAACTGTTTACACTTACGCCACAAGTTAGGAAATATGTAACTTGTTAAGTGCTTAAAAATAAATTACGAAGATACTGAATGAAATACCAAGATCGTTCCTGATACAGTAATGATGGACCATAAATGCTGAGCTTCAAATTTTGCTGGAAAAGAAGTAGGTCAAAAAGAGGGTGATGTTGCAGGTATTGCCATAGATTTTATGTACTATCTGTCACTTCCTAGCATGCCGGTTCAAGATGCGTTCTACCTCTGGAAACTTAACGTTTGGGTTCAATATCCATTACCTCAAAACAGGACGTGCTACATTCTAAACATTGTAAATTTATGATGGCGTCGCAAAAATATAACTGATGAATTGTGTATTTCTTTACTGGACTTCACACAAAATTATTTGACATCGAACATCAAATTATTTCATATATTTTCAAATGGGTAACTCAGGGAACCATAAGAACTAATCTACGGTAAGATTCCTGTGGCAGTTGCGGTTTCTCAGCGTTTTGTCGCAATTACTTATTTCCTGGTTAGAGACCATTCGCTACTGCGATATGACAAGGACTTCATGGTCATTAAGAAGAAAATTTGAGCTGTTGATAGTATTCACAGGACATGCACTTTGTAGAACTTATTGCTACTGCTAGTACCTTACAAAACTACCAGGCTAAAGTTGTTTCAAATGAATATTACACAGTTCAAAAATGATGGCCAGAAAATTACAAATGCAGTGTCATGTCCTTAGAGTCAGTGAACAGGAAAGTATTCCCAAGAAATGAAAAACAATCTTTCACTGTATCAGAATTCATGGAATTTGAATACAAAAGTGAGTGTAGTGGAAATGTGACAGCAAACCGCACATTGGAGACCTAGTTAGGCATACATTTTCGTTTATTTATTGTTTTAAACACAAAAGTAACTCTACCAACTGCTGCATCATACGAAAACTGTGTCACTGAGCGGCAAGAAAACGGCTGACTCCAAGAAACTGGAGTCTTATATCCCTGAAGAGCGCATTTCCTTTTATGGAGCACTCTACATCTGACTTTTAGCGGACTATAAGCGCCTGAATGAATAAGAAGTATCGGGATAGGAGTATTTTACCAACCTTTCTATTTCATTGACTGTGTTCAGTAGTTAAAAGTTGGTGTTCAGAACCTGTATGTAAACTTACCAAGTTTAGGTATTGAGAAACAATAAAGCTGGAGTTCAGATCCTATTATGTAGCTTTACAATAACAGTTTGTGTGTTCAATTCAATAAATTTGAAGTAAACTATTGAGTAACACGACATTGCATTTGTGAAAAGCAATTGATTTCAGGAACAATACATGTCCACCAACATTAAGCGTTAAAATAATTGTATAATCACGACACTGAAAATAGTGTCTGGATATCATCAGAAACTGTATCCACTTTTCCCTCCACACGTCTCATAAAAATGTATTCGCTTGGCGCCGGCAGCGCTAATTCGAATTACTTGGCTTGTCGCCGGCAGTTTTGACATTATCGGGAGATTAAATTGTTAAGTTTTACTAATCTCATCGTTAGTTCTCATAAGTTCACTACCGTGTTACCCTACTTTCAGAAAATTCCAAAGAGATACATACGAAAATAAATACTAAATTTGTTTGTTTCATATACTTCATTTGCATTGTCTTTCGTACTTAGCATTTCTCTTTCGTATGATATGCAGAAAAAGTCTCCAAGATGTAACGCAACTCCACAAGACTTGCACATTAAGTTTGTTGTTCTTTTTTCGTTTTTGAAACATACATGGCAGTTCCTTCGTTTTAGTTTATTCGTTTCGGAATTAAGTATTAGCTGATGTTGCTTTATGTGACCGGAAAGTCTGACAACCGGATCATGATGAGATATACGCGATGTAGTGGCAACCCCGAAGTTTTGCTCAGAAGCAGGTACATGATCTTTCATCTAAGACACTTTCAATAAAAAATCGTTAAATGAGAGACTCTTGTGGTCTGTATCGAAATATTGCCATGTATGGAACGCATTAAATAATGCGCAATTAAAAAGGTACATGCAAACATTTTTTGACCATTTTATAGTTTTTCTGTTTCTAGGGTAATAGCTCAAATATAGGTCTGCCCGATCCACGCCTTTCATGTATGTGCTACAGTCTAATTCACTTTCAGGTTTTTTTTTATTGTGTAATTGGTTTTTCTTCATTTTCTTTGAATGTCAGTCAAGGTGGCATTATGTACTGTAGAGAACATTCGTATCGTTAGTTTTCGACGCTCTCCATACCTGTGCGAGAACTTCACCTTTCCGTTGATGACAAGCTTCAAACACATTGACTTTTGCGTGCTTTAATTTTTCCGGAAATCCTCTATTTTGCCGTATGGTTCCACAAACTCTAATTTTCTTTGAAAGTAACTTCTCTGCAAGTTCTACACTTTAATAGTTATCCATGTAGAGGTGATGCAGTTTCCATAAGAAGGTCTCAATAGTTCCATCACTATTTTTGCCCAGCGCCGGAATATATCTTGAACGAGGAAATGTATCCAGCACTCGAATCACACAGCATCCGAATAAGTGTGCCATATTTCGTAATTTTCAACGGATTGTAAACTTTAAAATTTAACCGTCCACTCCACGGTATCATTCCTTCATGAATTGAGATGTTTTGACTTGGATTAAAGGTTTCTTTCAACTTTTTGGAAAAATAATCAGCTACGAATTGCATTTTGAAAAGCCGGTCGGCATTATCCAGTTTATTGCTGTTGTCGGAAAAATGAAAAATGATAGTATTTGTCTGAATCGGGACATCGTTTTGCGAAATATCTGTGAGTATCAACGGATTCGTCAATTGTCATCGGACCTTGCTTTTTTTACAGTTCCCATAAGGTAAGCAAGCACATGCCATTTTCAAAGTTCGGGTCCCGTAACGTCGACAAACTTGGTTTTTTTTATCCAGTTTCCTTGTATTGCAATTTCGACTGCAGTACTTGTTGGTTTCGTTGCTAATATATTCAAATAGATTGTTCTCAAATGGTTCAAATGGCTCTGAGCACTATGGGACTCAACATCTTAGGTCATAAGTCCCCTAGAACTTAGAACTACTTAAACCTAACTAACCTAAGGACATCACACACACCCATGCCCGAGGCAGGATTCGAACCTGCGACCGTAGCAGTCCCGCGGTTCCGGACTGCAGCGCCAGAACCTCTAGACCACCGCGGCCGGCACAAAGCTAAAGAGTTTCTAGTTATTTACAACAGTAACGTTGTACACACAGCATTCACGTAGTTACAGAGTAACACGTCTCAACGAAAACATTGACACTTCAACTGTACTATCCTGAAGCTAACTCTTATGCCGTAGCTTTATGTAATAAATTTAAAAGAAATTTCATTGATATAAAAAGCCTTTAGTGTTACTGACAACAGAAGTAAGTGACCTTGACCGCTCACATCCGCATGAAATATGCTCAGAATATAAACCCTCCATCCCAAAAACAGCGCTATAAGAGATCCGCATGCAAAACCGCGTCTTACCACGGAAAACATTTGAATGGTCACCCATTAAATGTCTAAGACAGGAACTTTGGTAAAACAAATTGCTGTATTTCCCTATGCTAAAATAATTGCTCCATTTGAACAACCATCTTATTCTACTGGCGTAATAGTGTCACACAGCTATTCAGTCTTCAAAGTGCAGGTGTGGGATTTCAGTGATGTGGCCAGAGCAAGAGGAGAACGGAAAGATATGCATAAGAACAAGCCTATCTAACAGTATGTTTGGTAAAAGGCATGTTATGACGCTGACATTCCAATATCATTGTCTGAAAACGTAACTGGTGTGGTGTTTGATATTGGCCGGCTTGAATCCAGAATGTGAAAAACTGTGTTTAGTAAGCTGCCTATATTGTACTGTTCCACTTTGCTTTGACCACATCATTGAAATCCCACACTTGCACTTTGAAGACGGAATAGCCGGACAAAGTCTATTTTTCAGACAGCGCGATTATTTTAAACAACTTACGACGGCAAAATATGTGTGATTTGCAACTCATTATTTAAATCCTTTGTCTCTTCGCTCTACCAAGGTTCCTCTCTTAGATCTTAAGTAATTAATCAGTCTAATACCTCTCGTGGTAAGACGCGCAGTTTTGCATGCGAATGGCTATTGCCACTGTTTTAGCACTGTGTAAGCACATTTTCGTGCAGTTATGAGCGTTTGAGGGCACATTCTTTACGTGTGCTTTCTGTACGTACTAATTGATTTAAAAACAAAATCTGGAGGTAATTTGTGTAATAAACATTCCAGAATATTTAAGATAAGAAACTGAAGAGATTTTCCTAAATTGAAAAACGTATTTTATTAAAGGGTATGAGTTACAAAAGTTTTAGGAGGTCCGCCCCTTCCTTTCCATTAAATCTTCGTTGAGGGAGCTGCGTAAAAGCCAGACCAAGTACAGGTGTCTAGCGAAGGAGTCTGATTTCAGAACTAGACATCTTTTTTCGGTGGGGTTTAAGGGCGTTCAACTACTGAGGTCATTAGCGCCCAGTCGCAGTTGTTAGAGCACATGGAATCTAGTAAAACTCAAGGGGAGGGGGGGACACCAGAGAGTCCTGACAAAGATGCAGATAAAATAAGTAAAAAAGTTAGATGTCTTTGGACAGGCCAGTCAAAGTTATAAAACGCAGAACACGAGCAGCTGCTCGAGCGTCATCAGCTAAAATATCCGGTAAAGTAGATGGCAGGGACAGGACAACACGAGATTGACTAAAGCGGGGACACGACAATAAAACATGGCGCACTGTTAATGCCTGACCACAAGGGCACTGCGGGGCTGGGTCACCGGAGAGCACGTAGCGGTGGCTAAACCGGCAATGCCCAATCCGCAACCTGGTCAGAAGGACCTCTTCTCGCCGAGATGGTCGGGAGGAGGTTGTCCAAGCAGTTGGGAGCGGTTTTACTGCCCGGAGCTTGTTTCCTTGGAGGGATGACCAAGCATCCCACCACGACACAAGCCTCTTACAAACAACCCCACGAACGTCAGATGACGGGACACAATGGGAGGCTGTCCGAGGCAGGAGGACTGCAGCCTTGGCTGCAGCATCTGCAGCCTCATTCCCAGGCACTCCCACATGTCCGGGAACCCACAGAAAGCTGACAGGAGAACCATTATCAGCGAAAGAATGGAGGGACTGCTGGATCCGTTGAACCAAGGGATGGACCGGATAGGGAGCTCCAAGGCTCTGAAGAGCACTGAGTGAGTCAGAGCAGAGTACATACGATGAATGGCGGTGGCGGCGGCGGGCATACTGAACGGCATGATGGAGAGCAAAAAGCTCGGCCGTAAAGCTGGAACATTGGTCGAGGAGCCGGTATTTAAAGGTGGCGGCCCGACGACAAAGGCACAGCCGACACCATCGTCAGTTTTGGAGCCATCGGTGTAAATAAAGGTGTGACCGGCAAGTCGAGCACGAAGTTCGACAAACCGTGAGCAATACACTGCAGCCGGAGTACCCTCCTTCCGGAGTGAGCTGAGGTCGAGATAAATATGAACCGGAGCCTGGAGCCAAGGTGGTGCCGGGCTCTCACCCTCTCTGAAGGTGGTAGGGAGGGCAAAATCCAATTGTCGAAGCAGGCGACGGAGGGCAGCAGGGCAGACACATACAACCCGTACTGACGGTCGAGAGAATCGGCGAAGAAGGACTGATAAGAGGGGTGGTCGGGCATTGACAACAGCCGGCAGGCATACCGACACAGCAGTACGTCGCGCCGATAGGTCAATGGTAATTCGGCAGCTTCAGCATAAAGACTCTCGACAGGACTGCTGTAGAAGGCTCCGGTCGCAAGACGTAACCCCCGATGGTGGATGGAGTTGAGTCGGCGTAAGAGGGATGGCCGAGCAGACGAGTAGACGAAGATCCCATAATCCAGCTTCGATCGGACTATGGACCGATACAAGCGAAGCAGGACTGTGCGATCCGCTCCCCAAGATGAACCACTAAGAACTCTGAGGACATTAAGGGAACGTGTACAACAGGCCGCCAAATAAGAGACATGCGGAGACCAACACAGTTTCCTGTCCAATTTGAGCCCTAGAAACTTAGTTGTTTCCACGAATGGGAGAACAACGGGACCGAGATGTAATGCTGGCGGAAGGAACGCTTTATATCGCCAAAAGTTGATACAAACCGTCTTCTCTTCAGAGAACCGGAAGCCATTTGCCACGCTCCATGAGTAGAGGCTGTCTAGACAACACTGAAGGCAGCGCTCCAGGAGGCATGTTCTCTGGGCACTGCAGTAGATCGCGAAGTCATCGACAAAGAGAGAGCCTGAGACATTAGGTGGAATGCAATCCATAATTGGATTGATCGCGATGGCAAAAAGGGCTACGCTCAAGACGGAGCCCTGAGGCACTCCGTTCTCCTGGAGGAAGACGTCGGACAATACAGAACCCACACGTACCCTATACTTTCGATCCGTTAAAAAGGAATCAATAAAAAGGGGCAGGCGACCGCGTAGGCCCAACCTGTGCATAGTGCGGAGGATACCTCCTCTCCAACAGGTATCATAACCCTTCTCCAAATCGAAAAACACGGCTACCGTTTGGCGCCTTCGCAAAAAGTTGTTCATGATGAATGTCGACAAGGTCACAAGGTGGTCAACAGCGGAGCGGCGGCGACGAAAGCCGCATTGGACATTGGTAAGTAGCCGTCGAGATTCAAGAATCCAGACTAACCGAGCATTAACCATGCGCTCCATCACCTTACAGACAGCTTTTAAGAGAAATGGGGCGGTAACTAGAAGGAAGGTGTCTATCCTTCCCGGGTTTGGGTATAGGAACAACGACGGCGTCACGCCAACGCATGGGGACCTGACCTTCGGTCCAGACGCGATTGTAGGTACAAAGAAGGAAGCTTTTGCTCGCCGGAGAAAGGTGTGCCAGCATCTGAACGTGAATGGCATCTGGCCCCAGAGCAGAGTACCGGGACAGTGCAAGCTCAAGTTAGAGTTCCCGCATAGTAAAGGGGGCATTATAAGTTCCCAGATTCAGCGAGTGGAAGGAAGGTCGCCGAGCCTCTTCTGCCTCTTTCCTGGGAGGGAAGGCAGGGTGGTAATGGGCGGAGCTTGAAACCTCCGCGAAAAACCGGCCGAAGGCGTTGGAGACAGCCACAGGATCAACAAGGACCTCATTACCTGAGGTCAGGCCAGGTACCGAGGAGTGGGCCTTCATGCCCGACAGCCGGCGCAGGCCACCCCAAACGACAGAAGAGGAAGTAAAACTGTTAAAGGAGCTGGTGAAAGAGGCCCAACAAGCTTTTTTGCTGACTTTGACGACTCTACGGCATTGCGCTCGGAGTCTTTTGTATCCAATACAATTCGCCAACGTAGGATGGCGGCGAAAGGTGCGTAAAGCACGTCGTCGAGCACGGATAGCGTCTCTACAAGCCTCATTCCACCAGGGGACGGAAACGCGACGTGAAGAAGAGGTAGTACGAGGAATGGAACGTTCGGCAGCATTGATGATAACAGCCGTGAGGTATTCGACCTGACTGTCACAACTGAGAAAATCGTGGTCCGGAAAGGTCGCCAGGGAGGAGTAAAGTCCCCAGTCAGCTTTCGGTATGTTCCAGCTCGAAGGACGTGGAGATGGGGTGTGGTGCAGGAGACGAACGACACAGGGGAAGTGGTCGCTCGAATAGGTGTCAGAAAGGACATACCACTCGAACCGACGGGCAAGAGTGGTAGAACAAATCGAAAAGTCCAAGTGGGAGCAGGTATGAGTAGAGTCCGAGAGGAAAGTCGGGGCGCCAGTATTGAGACAGACAAGATTGAGATGGTTGAAGACATCCGCCAAGAGTGAGCCTCTTTGACAGGATGCAGAAGAGCCCCAAAGGGATGATGGGCATTGAAGTCGCCGAACAATAAAAACGTCGGAGGAAGCTGAACAATCAGGTGCATCATGTCAGCCCGACTAACTGCGGATGACGATGGAGTGTAGATGGTACAAACTGAAAAAGTAAAAGCAGAAATAATACGGACAGCTATTGCTTGGAGTGGGGTGGTCAATGGAATGGGATGGTAATAGACATCGCCCCGAACGAGCAACATGACCCCACCATGAGCTGGGATACCGTCCACAGGGGTGAGGTCATACCGCTCCGAGGTATAGTGGGTAAAGGCAATACGGTCAGTAGGGCGCAACTTGGTTTCCTGGAGACCAAGGACGAGCGGACAGTGCAGGCGGAGGAGCAGTTGTAATTCCTCCCGATTAGATCGAATACCTCTTATGTTCCAATGTAAGAAGGCCATCGCTAGTCAAAAAAGAAGGGGAACGAGACGGGGGAAGAGCTGGTCACCTCGACGGCCGCGGAGGGTCAGGTTTCGAGGGGACAACGCTACAACCGGCGGGAGGCGGATCCTGTTCCATCGAGTCGTCGCCAGCTGCGGCCGCTGTCCCGGGTTGTGTAGGAGGGGCAGCATCATTTGCCAACGAGAGGCCAGCTGAGCACCGGGCAGCAGAGCGTCCCGGCGAAACTGAGGACGGCCGGGAGCAACGACTCACGGATGGAGCGTCAGACGAAACGCGCCGGGGTGGAGAGGGAGATAGAGACTTCTTCTTGGAGGCCCTCTTTGAAGGCCGAGGAGGCACAGGGATGGTGGGCTGGACCCGAAGAAGGTCCTCACGCGCGGGGTCCGTTTTGGAACGCCGGACTTCGGAAGCTGGGGTCCAGAACGTTTCCCCGATGGACGCCTGAGAAGAGGATCGCTTCTCAGGCGGCGGGATGGGAGGAGGAGGAGGAGGAGGAGGAGGAGGAGGAGGAGGAGGAAGGGTGGCCCCTGGGGTAGAGGGGGCGGGGGAGGAGGATTTGGAAGGGAGGGATTTGGGAGGCGGAGGCATAGACCCCGGATGGGGGAGGAGGTGGAGGGGGGACAGGATAGGGGTGAGGATACCGTGGAAGGAGTGGACATGACTGAGGCAAACGAAGTGGTCAACGTCATGGGATGGAGGCGGTCATACTTCTTCCTGGCCTCAGAATAAGATACGCGGGGCAGTCTAAGGATCTAAGCGAGTGGATGCCAGGACAATTAACGCACCGAGGTGGTGGGGTGCATGTATGTTCCTCACGAAGAGGACGTCCACAATCGCCACAAAGGGGCTCAGCCTCACACCGTGACGACATGTGCCCAAAGCGCAAACACCGAAAACAGCGCATAGGAGGCGGGACGTAAGGTCGCACGTCGCACCGGTAGCACATCACCTTTACCTTCTCCGGGAGAAGGTCCCCCTCGAAGGCGAGGATAAAGGCCCCGGTGTCGATGCGACGGTCTTTGGGGCCGCGCTGGACTCGCCGGACGAAATGCACGCCTCGGCGCTCCAGGTTGGCCCTGAACTCCTCATCAGATTGCAGCAGGAGGTCCCGATGAAAAATAACCCCCTGCGTCCTATTCAGTGCCAGATGCGGAACAATGGACACTGGGATGTCCCCTAGTCGGTCGCACGCCTGGAGCGCCGCCGACTGTGTGGCGGAAGTGGTCTTTATAAGAACGGACCCCGAACGCATCTTACTGAGAGCCTCGATTTCCCCGAAGATGTCCTCGATGTTCTGAACAAAGAAAATGGGCTTGGAGGTGGCGAACGTCCCCCCATCGGTTCGAGAACAGACCAAATAGCGGGGGAAGTACTTCGCCCCAAGCCGGCGGGCCTGTCCCTCCTCCCATGGAGTGGCCTAGGGGGAAAGGGCAGGAGAACCAGATCCAGAGACAGTACCTTTCCTTTTGAAAGACTCGGCCGCAGAGCGACCTGATACGTGTTGACGTTTCATCTGCGAAACGTCCGCCCTGATACCACCCACTCCGACCAGGGGCTCTCCCCACGGGCGCCACCCAGCCTCAGCAAGGGCCACCTGCAGGATGACGCCGAGAGTCCTGATGCCCCAAGGAGACGGGCATCTACTCCTTGGCCGACATGGGGAGGGTGCAGCTCAGGTATCGGCAGTACGATCCCTGTGTTAGGGGGCTACAACCTAGAGAGTACATGACGACCCCACCACAACGAACTGGCTACCGTGCTGGATTTCGGGTGCCATGGAAAGTCCATCATGATCGTAGGTGCAGATGGGGACGCACTATGGGCGTTACTTGTACAACAAATCAGGCGTTTAGTCCCAATTTGAGGAATAGTGGGTATGGTGACAACGCCGTTACAATGCTGAGTGCCAAGGTCTTAGTGCACTGAGGACCAGTGGTACACCACGTAAGGCGTCCTTCCCCAAAAGGCTCGTACTTCTGTAGAATTTTGAAAAATGAAGGTCAAACCCCAAGAGGGACCATCACATGGAAGGCCGAAACGGTTGGAACTCCTTTTAGTCACCTCTTACGACAAGCAGGAATACCTCGGGCCTATTCTTACCTCGGACCCGCAGGGGGGGAACTAGACATCTTGAAAACTAAGATCGATAGGTGAGTGCAAAAAACGGTATGTTTATTGTGAAAGCTGTGAGCATTTTATACAGAAGTTTCGAAACTGTTCGAAAAGCTGCTAACAAATCGCGTTGTAAATGCAATACGTAGTGCCTACACAAAGTGCGGTGCTCGGAAGAATCATGTCCACCGCTGAAACGTTGAAGGAGGTTACCGAAACGAAGGAAGAGTTTGAAATCACATATTTCACTGAACAATGTGTTTTCTGGTACTGGAGTACCACAGGTTAAAACAGTCCTACAGCAAAAAGGCCAGTTTTCAAACACGTCTGAATGTTCCAAAACAATATGACGCGAAAACATTCGCAAGCTATGCGCCAGAATCCGACGGACAGGCTGTGCGGTCGATGATTTAGAGGGAAATGTTGGGCCGAGGAAAACTATTGTTTCGTCCTGAAACTGTCGCCCAGGTTTCTGTGATTATTCAGCGAAATCTAGTAAGACCAGAACGAAGAACTGCAGCAGATATTGGTTCGAAGCGTTCCAGCACGTACAAGCCGGACGTTGTGGCCCAGCGGTTCTAGGCGCTTCAGTCCGGAAGCGTGCTGCTGCTACTGTCGCAGGTTCGAATTCTGCCTCGGGCAGGGATGTGTGTGATGTCCTTAGCTTAGTTAGGTTTCAGTAGTTCTAAGTCTAGGGGACTGGACCTCAGATGTCAAGTCCAATAGTGTTTAGAGCCAGTAAAACCAGCACGCAGAATTACTGAGACAGGGACACATGTTTCTACTCATTATCCAAAGCTATTATACCACACTTGTACGACCCGTGCGACAGACAGCTGACTTTGCTAATCACATACTGACAATGTTTCATAATGAAAGATTTGATGCTGGGTGCATCTGATTCACAGGTGAAGTGCTAGCACCGAAATGGCGGTGTGAACACACAAATTAATGAATTGTGGGGTTCTCAAAATCCTTATTCGTGTCAAGCTGAATCACTGTATACTCCGGAATTTTACTATTTAGGCTGCTGCGTGTAGCACAGACTTTATTTCCCCTTTTCCCATGCGAGAAAGCATTACTAATGAATGTTACGCTACTTTTTGGAACACAGCGTGGGAGTGTCGATCGAGCACAGAGTGCTTCAAGCAAGATGAGGCCAGCCCACACCGCAAGGAACAGGTGCTTGGTTTTCTTCATAAATACTACAGGAATAGATTCACTGCGCTGGATTATTGCACAGGATGGAATGGCCTCCACGTCAGTGCCACCTGACTTCCTGTGACAGCTGTTTGTGGTGCACATCGAAAGACACTTGTTCAGGAACAGTCCCACCGTGCTGGACTTGCTATAATCGCCACTCTGCTTGGCATCTGAATTCATTTCCGTCGAAACACAGTAGTATTTGATGGAAATTTCGTTGTTCATTTGCGTCACCCTCTATACTGTGACTGGTGGATATTCCGAAACGGTTGTTGTTTGGTTGCAATGACTGCCTACCGCGGACTAGTTCAATTATGCGCACTGATCCCTACTAGCTGCTCAAGCTACCGTGTGTTAGCTACTTTTCGAGCCATTTCGAAACTTTTGTACGACTTCTGTACAAAATTCTTACAGCTTTCACCATCAATATACGCTTTTTGCACCAATCTATTAAACTTAGTATTCCATATATTTAATTTTGAATTCGAGGACGCCTTCTTTGGAGACGTATGTCCAGTTTTTATCATGATGATGATTGTTGTGACTGCAAAATACTGAGACGTATTCTTTAAAGAAGAATGGGAAAACTGTTACAAGCCGACTTTTGGGAAGATCATTTTGGATTTTGGAGCAATACTGACCCCACGACTTCTTAGAAGGCAGGCTAAGTCACGGCAGACCGACGTTTATGACATTTGTAGACTTAGAGAAAACTTTCGACAGTATTGACTGGAATTCTCGCTTTGGAAGTCTGAAGGCAGCTGGGATAAAATACACGAAGCGGAAGGCTATTTACAACATATAGAGAAACCAGACAAGAATTGTAATAGCTGAGGGGTAATATTTGAAAAGGAAGTGAGGAAGGGCTGTAGCTTATCCCGATGTTATTCAATCTGTACAGTGAACAAGCAGTAAAGAAAGAAAATTGTTGTGTAGGAGAAGAACTAAAAAAATTGTGGTTTACCGATGGCAGAGTAATACTGTCAGCAAACGCCTTGGAAGAGCAGTAAAACGGTATGGACAGTGTTTTGGAAGGAGAATATCAGATGAACATCAATGAAAGGAAAACCAGGATATGGAATGTAGTCTAATTGAATCAGTTGATGCTGAGGGAGTTTGTTTGAGCAGCTAAATAACTGATGATGGCCTAAGTGAATAGGAGATAACCTGTTGGTTGACAATGTCAAGGAAAGTTTAGCTGAAGAAGAGAGACTTGTTACATCAAATGAAGACTTACGTGTTAGGAAGCATTTTCTGAAAGTATTTTACGGAATGTAGCCACGAATGGAAGTGAGACATTGATGACGAGCAGTTCAGCCAACAAGATACTAGGGGCGTTTGAAATTTAGTCCCACAGGAGAATGCTGAAAATTACATCGGCACATGGCATAAATAATGAGAAGTTACTGAACAGGACTGAGGCAAAGAAATTTGTGGCACAACCTGACTAGGAGAAGGGATCGGTTGATAGGACACGTGATCACAAATTTAGCATTGGAGGGAAATGTGAGGTAAAAGCCATAGATGGAGACAAAGATAACTAAACGGATTCAGAAGGATGTAAGTTGCCGCAGTTATTCCGAGATGAAGAGTCTTGCATAGGAGAGCTTGGACGGCTACAACAATAGAGCCTTCGGACTGAAGACTACCACGCAAACATGATTGTCGTGGCAACCGTCTAAGAACCGCATTGCCACCTCTGCACGTACCTGCGCGTACTGCAAGAACGTGTCGTCGCCCAGCGGCCGGTCTCCCAAGTAGAAGCGGCGGATTTCCTGCGCGGCCGCCCGCCTCTCGTCCGGTGTCGCCGCTGCCGTGGGAGGAACCATCAGCTCGAAGTTGGCGTCCAGGTCGCGCCACGCGTCCTTCTTGCCCAGCACTGCCGGAAGTTCAGATGTTTGATCGTATCGTCACTGTAAATGAGTAAGCATGGCGTCAACCCGCCCGGTTAGCCGTGCGGTCTAACGCACTGCTTTCCGGGCGGGAAGGCGTGCCGGTCCCCGGCACGAATCCGCCAAATGGATTAGTGTGGAGGTCCGGTGTGCCGGCCAGTCTGTGGATGGTTTTTAAGGTGGTTTTCCATCTGCCTCGGCGAATGCGGGCTGGTTCCCTTTATTACGCCTCAGTTGCGCTCTGTCTGCGATTGCTGCGGAAACACTTTCTCCACGTACGTGTACACCGTAATTACTCAACCACGCAAACATTGAGGGTTCCACTTGTCTGGTGAGGGACATTCCCGGCGGCGACGGTGGTGGTGGTGGTGGGGGGGGGGGGGGGGGGGGAGCGGTCCACTGGGGGACCGAATTCCGAACAGCACATTGACCATGGGTTCGGCGTGGGGCGGCGGTGGTGTGAGTGGACTGCTGTACCCTATTGTGGGGTTGTGTACCTTTGTGGGCTACGGCGGGAACAAAGCCCTTCCGTCGTTTCTAGGTCCCCACTTCCATAAAATGCAATAAAAGCACGGCGCCGTTTACCAGCCGTTACAATCTGCGACAGAACTGGCACATGAGACACCGAAAATTCATGACCCCAGCGAACGTTGTGACAAGTCTCCCTTTTCCACATAACTAGATACTGCAAGCGTCACATGTAGTGCTACTGAAGTGTACGCTGCGTTAATATACGAACTGGAGAAAATGTAACTTTAAATAAAGGAGCAAAAAACTAATAAAATATACAAATTTGATTTTACACGTTTAGATAACTTTTTTAAGTGTAAGTACTCTAAGGAGTACACAAATGTCAACGGTCATCATATCCTAATGTCATCAGGCACAGAGATAGTTTTTAGTAAGGTAACAATTGTATAAAAGTGCGGATCACCAGAGCTACCAACATACAAGCGCGCACATTGAAAAGTTATGTAAATAAACAATAAACGGTTAACGGAAGAACCATGAAGTTTAGTTTTGAAAACATTGTAATTGGTAATTGCAACAAAGGAAAATCATTAACAACGAGTTGGAAAAGCGCAGTGCCTATGTAGGCACTCCCTGTCTACTGCGCACTGCTGATAACTGCTGAAGTAATTGCAAAGACAACGCCGGCGCAAATACTGTTAGGCGTAGCGTATATGCAACCAATATGTAACGTAGCTACAACAAATATGCCTATGTTCGTCTGTGAAAATAAACTCTATATGGAACCTGAGCTATCAGTAAACAGAACCTAGCTGCATAACACTGTGTGCGTGTTGTGTGTGTCAGTCAGTATCAGTTTGATTGTCCTATAAGCCCTCAACAAATAGTTACATGAGCAATTTCAAACCAACGTTTGGATAACTTATGTGACTGCGTATTTGAATAAGAATTTACAAGTGATACGGAGTCTGACTTATGCAACAGAATGTTCTCGATTGGAGTACATGACGTTTGTGGTGTCTCAGTGTCTCTGTTTTGGCCCTTGAGTTTTGCACTCACCTCTTCAGATGACTGCCTTTTTCATTGTGATTTACTGCAATTCGCACCAGCATGCAGCAGCAGCGGCTAAAGCTTACTGTTACTACGAATGAATTTAATAAAAAGGAGCTGCTGGGGTCCTGTTAACTACTAAATAACTTGTGAGAAGGGATTTCTTTAATTATGTCTACTTAAAACTTCAGAAACCAATAATAGACAATAATAATAATGACATAGGTAACAATAATGACAGTGCCAGATTAACAGATTATTTCAATTTCAAAGTTACGTTAACATGAAACAATCACAGCGTATTTATTAATTAGACGTGGAAAATAATTATTATTATTCGGAGGATAAGGCGGCTTCTTTATCTGACAAGCAAAACACTGGATTATTACGTACTGGGACTAACAATCACGAGCCTAACCCTGCAATTGCGCTTTACGCTATGGCTGCAAATTTTACCTTGAATTCAATCTTCAAGCCTAGCAAAGCCATCTATATCGCTCCTGGATATATAAATGATATCAGGCCTTGAGTGTGGTAAGATCTGCCATCACCGACGTGAGGGCAGCGTGACATTTTCTATCTCCGAGCTCTCGACCGACGCTACTACTTCCACTATGGCAGACACGCCTTGTCTCACAACAATGCTTAGAATAGCGCTCCCATGTTTCGCCCTCAGATAGTTACTATCGATATCCGAGTGCTTACACAATGCAAAGACGTTAAGTTTACTATATTGTTTTCAGTGTAATGGAGAGACTCTTTACAAAAGTTGGCGCGTACGGTTACTATTCGAGTTTACATATTGTCATTTGGAAATCTTGAGTGCAGCTGTCTACGCTAGAAAATGGAATGCCAAGTGGAGAAATCTGAAAATTTCCCACATATTCTTCTGTTTGTGTTCAACAGAGAGGCGCCGGCCGTGGTGGCCGTGCGGTTCTAGGCGCTCCAGTCCGGAGCCGCGCTGCTGCTACGGTCGCAGGTTCGAATCCTGCCTCGGGCATGGGTGTGTGTGATGTCCTTAGGTTAGTTAGGTTTAAGTAGTTCTAAGTTCTAGGGTACTAATGACCACAGCAGTTGAGTCCCATTGTGCTCAGAGCCATTTTTGAACAGAGAGGCGACAGCAGTGGTGGCAGCCAGAAACCTTTGCACCCTGTATGAGGTTAATGACACTGGACAGAGAATGGTATGAAAATGGCTTTCTCGCTTTAAGAGGGATCGTTTTCACTATAGCGACTCTCCACGTTCAGGAATGTCTGCGGGATTTGATGAACATCGATTAAAAGCAATAACCAACAATGATCCATGTCAGTGCGCTCGAGAACTAGCAAGTGCTATGAAATGTGATTATTCCACCATCGTGCCACATTTGCATGCAATGGGGAAGGTGTATGGGTACGGCAAGCTCTTAGGCCAAAATCATACAAATCAGAGGGTGGCCATATGTGCATCTCTACTTGCTCGTCCTCACTTGGCTCATGAACAATACCGACCATTCCTGTCCTGTATTGTCACTGGTGACGAGGAATGGTGCCTTTGTGCCGACATAACGAAAAGAAAGGAATGACTGAGCCCAAAAAAAGCACGCACGCACGCACGCTTCAGAATTATTCTGTGGCAGCATATTTCAAAAACTTCTGTTCTCTTCTCGTCTGAAGTGTTTATCGACTACGTTCCAGACTTAAATCTTCAGAAGTGAATTTCTAAGAATTAAATTTATATTCGATGTTAACAAATTTCTCTTTTATAGAAATGCTTTTCTAGCTGCTCGCGTTCAGTGGCTAATTTTGACACCTGACATTTTGCCGCCCAATTAGCAAAACTAATCTCTACTTGCAGTGCGTCATTTTCTGATCTAATTCCCTCAGCATCATCTGTTTTAATTCAACTACATTCAGTTACCCTTCTTATATTAATTTTGTTGACGTTCATCTTACAGTCTCTTTTCGAGACATTAGTCGTTCTGATGAACTGCTTTTATAAGCCCCTTGCCGTCTCTGATGCAATTACATTGTCATCAGCCAGATTCTAAGTCTTTATTTCTTATTCCTGAACATTAATTCCCTTTCAGAATCCTCCTTAGTTTCCCTTACAGCTTGCTCAATGTATAGATCAAATAGCAATGAAATAGGCTAAAATGCTATACTACTACCTCCTCAAATACAAATTCCTTTCCATGTTCTTCGACTCATAATTACAGCCCAGTTTCTGTTCAGATTGTAAATAAACTTTAAACACTGCACAATTCTTATCCTCTATTGCTCCACTGTACAATGAAAGTTATCCGCCGATGTCTTCGTACATGCCTTATCACCTCGTTCCTGAAATTGTTTTCCATTTATCTCTCTCCTCGCCAGACCTACAGATACGCTGCTCTTTCCTTATCTTACCATTTCGCTTAATTTTAGTGTATTTATGGAACTTTACATATCAAATGTTTCCATTTTCCTCATATTCGCTTTTCACATTTCTTGATTCACTTCCATACAATTTCTTACTCAAACCAGGTTGGTTGGTTGGTTGGTTGGTTGGTTGAGGTTTAAGGGACCAAACAGCAAGGTCATCAGCCCCTTGTTTCAAATATACTCCATTCTGCTAACGGGACATCTCAGAAAAGTCAGAACAATAAAACGGAAAAAGGGAAAAACGTAAAAGGGCAGTCACGTTGTCATTGGTAAAAAACAAATGAGGGAAGTCGGCAAGAGAACGAACCCAACACTATGCTGAAGCAGCGTAGGCAAGACCACCTGTGACTTAAAAGGTACAACTGCTATAATGCAGAAAGTACGTATGGGAACAGAAAGACTAACCAAGCCTTAAAAGGGTAAAGACAGAGTAAAAGGGGAAGAAAAGAGGATTCCGGTCAGGGAGGTGAATCGGGAATCTCTGAACACTGCCTACAGTGGGAGACACCCAAACACTCACCGCCCTGCCCCAACACCAGAGAGAGATTAAAAACCTTAAAACTGAGAATAAAAACCACTCTCCCGGAGGAAACCGAGAACCAGAGAGACCATCCGGGAATCGTCAGCCAACATCAAAGGTAAAGTGTGGGGGAGTCTGTACTTAGCACGCAGAGCCAAAAGAAGGGGGGCATTCAACCAAAATGTGGGCCACTGACTGGAAGGCTCCACAACCACATAGCGGGGGTGGCTCATCACGCAAAAGAAAACCATGGGTCAGCCTGGTATGGCCAATGCGGAGACGACACAGTGTGGTCGAGTCCTTTCGGGAGAGGCGAAAGGAAGAACGCCATGGGCCTAGTGTCACCTTAATTGCACGAAGTTTATTAGACAGTGGAGTAGCCTCCCAAGAATTGGCCCATGACTGTGCGAAGTGGGATTTGATGTGAAGCCGTAAATCCGCTGCAGGAGGGGTTACAGAAAACGGGGGTAAGTAACTGCTCCCCCAGCCAAACGATCAGCGAGTTCGTTACCCAGGATACCCACATGGCCAAGGACCCATAGGAAGTCAATGGAACAAGCAGCACGGTGAATATCAGCGAGATGGTCATGGATGGCAGAGACTAAGGGATGGCGCGCAAAACACCGGTCAATAGCAAGAAGGCCAGTCATCGAGTCCGTACATAACAAAACGCGGTTGTGTGGGGATTGTTTAATAAAGGTAAGGGCCCGGGAAATTGCCATCAATTCCGCAGTAAACACCCCACATGTAGGTGGCAGCAGATGATTTTCCGTTCCAACAGAGAACGTGAAGGCATACCCAACATGATCAGAAGATTTAGAGCCATCAGTGTAAAAAACAACAGCATCCCGAAACTCCCATAAAATTTGGCGGAAAAAGGAACACCACCGGGGGGATGGAATCTTTCGGACCGCGGCGGAGATCCATCCGAATTCGAGGCCGAGGAACTAACCAAGGAGGGGTGGAGGGGAGGGAGCGAGGAATACAGGACAAAGAAGGAAGCTGAAAATCACGGTAAAGAGACTCAAGGCGCAGCCCAACCGGTAAACCCGCCAGAGGGCGGGAGTCGGGTTGGCGACGTCCATGGTCTGGGAACAGGATAGAATAGGAAGGATGAGTGGGAGAAGAACGGATAGTGAGGGCATAAGACACCAGAGGCTGGGACCGCCGAACAGAAAGGGGGGAGGGGGGATCCCAGCTTCAACCAGGAGACTATCAACAGGGCTAGTAGGGAAGGCACCGGTGGCCAAACGGATACCACGATGGTGGACTGGATCCAGCACGTGCAGTGTGGAAGGAGCAGCTGAACCATAAACTTGACAACCATAGTCCAAACGAGACAGAACTAGAGCACGATAAAGACTGAGGAGGGAACGGTCCGCACCCCAAGAGGAGTGGGCAAGGAAGCGAAGGACATTGAGTTTACGGAAACTACCTACCTTCAGGAATCTGATATGCGGCAGCCAAGTGAGCTTGTTGTCGAAAAGAAGACCCAGGAAACGAAACTGTGGAACCACAGGCAATCGTTGTGCAGCGAGATAGAGCTCTGGATCAGGGTGGATCGTAGTACGGCGACAGAAGTGGACCACCCGCGATTTTAAAGGAGAGAATTGAAACCCGTGTGAGGGTCCATGCAGAGGCACGCCATATAGCCACCTGGAGCTGCCGTTCTGCAGATGCCATCGAGGAGGAACTAACCCAAATGCAGAAATCATCCACATACAGGGCAGGGGCGACCAAGGGACCGACAGAGGCCACAAGTCCATCGATAGCAATGAGGAAAAGGACACTCAAGACAGAACCCTGTAGGAGGCCCGTCTCCTGGGTCCGTGGAGAACTAAAAGCAGTACCAACTCGAACACTGAATGACCGATGGATCAGGAACTGGCGGATAAAAATCTGGAGTGGACCCCGAAGACCCCACTGATGAAGGGTTAGTAAGATGTGATGGCGCCAGGCCGTGTCATAGGCCTTGCGAAGGTCAAAAGACACAGCAACCAAATGGCGGCGCTGGGAAAAAGCCTGCTGAACTGCGGATTCCAAGCGAAGTAAATGATCGATTGTCCCTCTCGAAAGCCACACTGGTAAGGGGACAATAGATCCCGAGATTCGAGGACCCAAGTGAGCCGACAGGCTTCCATCCATTCAAGTAACTTACAAACATTGGTCAAACTAATTGGCCGATAGCTGTCAACAGATAGGAGGTCCTTACCAGGCTTAAGGACAGGAACCACAATGCTGTCCCTCCACTGAGAAGGGAAGTCACCCTGGAGCCCGATACGGTTAAACACCTGAAGAAGATGTTGCCGTTGTGGAGCACTGAGATGTTGAAGCAGTTGGTTATGAATGGAATCTGGGCCATGGGCCGTATCATGAGAAGAAGATAGAGCAGAAAGAAATTCCCATTCAGTAAAAGGTTCGTTGTAAGATTCTGACTCACAAGTGGTGAATCATAAGGTGAGCGCTTCAGCCTGCTGTTTTTGATGAAGGAAAGCAGCTGGATAGGAGGCTGACGCTGATGCCACTGCAAAATGGGTCGCAAGATGTTCTGCAAGAACTAATGGGTCCGTACAAATGACATCTGGGAGGTGAAGGCCTGGGAGGGTGGACTGCCGATGGCAACCTTGGAGAGAGCGAAGTGTAGCCCATACCCGTGACAGAGGGACAGTGGAACCAAGGGAAGAAACGAATCGTTCCCAACATATCCGCTTGTTCTGTTTGATTAAATAACGGGCTTTAGCGCGAAGGCGTTTAAAGGTAGTCAGGCTGGCTACGGATGGGTGCCTCTTAAAGTGTTGCAAAGCTCGACGGCGATCACGGATGGCAATGGCAATGGCCGTACTCCACCACGGGACGTGCCGGCGACGAAATAGTCCAGGTGAGCGCGGGACAGCAAGGTTAGCAGCGCGAACAATCGCGTCAGACACGTCACGTAGGACGTCATCAATACAACCCAACAAAGAGGGAGAAAACTAACCTGTGCAGTGTATAGAGGCCAATTGGCGCGGTGGAAAGACCAACGAGGTAACCTGTCCATCTGGGAGCGGGAAGGGAGCGTGATAATCAACGGGAAATGGTCACTATCACAAAGGTCGTCGTGTGGCGACCAGTGTAATGAAGGGAGGAGAGAGGGAGAAGAAAGAGGAAGATCAATGGCTGAAAAGGTACCATGACCGGCACTGAAATGAGTAGGGGAGCCATCATTAAGAAGGCACAGGTCGTGGTCTGCAATAAATTGGTCTATAAGAAGACCTCGTCTAGATGGAAAGGCACTGCCCCAAAAAGGATGATGAGCATTAAAATCCCCAAGGAGGAGGAAGGGAGGAGGAAGTTGCTGAAGAAGGGTGGTTAAGGCAGCAGGTGTAAGAGTCCTGTCAGGAGGGAGATAAAGATTGCATACTGTGACTGCAGAGTAAGTGGACCCTAACAGCAACTGCTTCCAATGTAGTTTGGAGAGGAATCTACGTGCTAGGTATGTCTGTAAGGACCAACGTACAAACGCCACCAGAAGCCCGCAAGGGTCCGACCCGATTTCGACAGAAAACACGGAACCCACGGAGGGTCGGTGAGTGAGCATCAGTAAAGTGAGATTCCTGGAGAACCACACAAGCTGCAGAGTAAGACGAAAGAAGGGATTTCAATTCCGGAAGGTGACGAAAGTATCCATTACAATTCCATTGGAGAACCACAGAACGATGGTTTAAATGAGGGCTGAACACGCTAAATCCAGTCATACCGCCGGGTCCCCACCCGTCACCGACAAGGAGGGGGGCGACATCCATGAACGACGGGTCAGAATCCGGTTGTGAAGTCTGGGAAGGGACCTCCGGCGACACCAGAGGCTCTTTGTCCCGGGACTTACGTTTCTTCTTCCTTTCAGGCTGAGATCGAGGAGGGCTGTGTGGCATAAAGGAGCCAGCTGCAGCAAGATGAGGAACAGGAACAGAAAGAGACCGGGCGACCTGGGGGCCGACAGACCGCGGCTCTCGCGGGCGCCGCGCGGCAGCAGACCGTTGACCTGGAAGGTGCCGGGAAGGGGCATCCCGGGAGAGGCGCCCTTGACCGGCAGACGCCGAAGGAGTGGGACACTTCTCCGGCTGGGGAGGGGGAGCAGCGCCCATAGGAGAAGGTGTGGGAGCCGCAGGGGAGGGGGGGAGGAGAGTGGTCCGTGATGGAGGTAAGGAAGGGGGAGGAAGGGGTGAAGATGTAACCAAGGCGTAACTAGATGTCATGGACACAGGGTGCAGTCGTGCATATTTCTTACGGGCCTCTGTGTAGCTTAAACTATCGAGGGACTTATACTCCTGCATCTTTTTTTCTTTCTTATATACTGGGAAATCTGGTGAACGTGGAGAATGACTACCATGACAATTTACACATACAGGAGGGGGAACACAGGGACTCCTCATGGAGTGGACGTCCAGTCACCACAGAGAGGGTCCTGGGAACAGCGAGAAGACATGTGGCCAAAACGCAAGCACTTAAAACACCTCATAGGAGGTGGGATGTACGGCTTCACATCACAGCGATAGACCATAATCTTAACTTTCTCAGGAAGGGTATCCCCTTCAAAGGCCAGGATAAAGGCACCAGTATCAATACGATTATATTTAGGACCCTTCTGAACACGCCGAACAAAGTGAACACCCCGCCGTCCGAGATTGTCCCCAAGTTCCTCATCAGTTTGAAGGATGAGGTCCCTGTGAAAAATCACACCTTGTACCATATTTAGAGACTGGTGAGGGGTAATGGACACAGGAATTGTGCAAAGATGGGTACAGGCACGAAGGGCCGCAGTTTGGGCAGCTGAAGCAGTTTTTATCAGCAACGAACCCGACCGCATCTTGCTCAGGGAGTCCACTTCGCGAAACTTGTCTTCAATGTGTTCCACAAAGAATAAAGGTTTGACACTGGTGAAAGTATCTCCATCAGTCCTAGTGCAAACTAGATAACGGGGGAAAGGTTTTGCGCCTAGACGACGGGCCTGACCCTCTTCCCAGGGGGTAGCCATGGAAGGGAAGGCCGAAGGGGCAAGAGAAGCAGCACTTGAGGAATCAGTTCTACGCAGAGAGACGGCCGCAGAAGAACGGCCAGAGTTTTGGACCCGTATGCGTTTCATCTGCATAGCGTCCGCCCTGATACCACCCACTCCGATCAGGGGCTCTCCTCACAGGCGCCACCCAGCCACAGCAAGGGCCGTCTGGCACGGCGGCCATTGCCCCGAGTTCCGATGCTCCAGGATGACGAGCAACCACTACACGGCATGCATGAGGTGGTCACAGCTCAGGTATCAGAGGTGTGATCCCTGTGTGTTCAGGGGCTCAACCAAAAGGGTACATAGCGACCCCACCACACGGGCTGGCTACCATGCTGGCTATGCACCCTAGCATCAGACAACGACGGGAAAGAAAAGGTGGAATGTACTAGGAGGGCGCACGTCGGAGACACTAGGTAAGGTGCTCTTCCCCAAATGGCTCACACTACGGAGGAGAAATTTTGTAATGGAGGTAAAACCCCAGAGGGGGACCAAGGAATGCCAAAAGGAGGAGATGATTACGCAACAAAGCCAGAGTGTAAAACCAACAGAACCAGGAGGATAGCGGGGGCCAACATAAGCAAGAACACCAATAGAGGGAGAGGAGAGGGCGAGGGGACAGGAGGATGGAGGGGAAAGGAGGGGAAGGGAAAGGAAATGCAGCCCGGGAGAGAAAGAAGGCTGCAATGGCTCGGGGCCCCGTGCTCGCCACGCACGTATCCACAAAAGAGTTGTGGACCCCCTGGGGGGTCAAACCAGGTGAACTGGAAAGTAGTCAGCATACAACACATGCATTTGGGAAGAAGGCGGTTCATATCCCGGTCTATCCAGATGAAAATTGTCATTGCCCCAAATGGGTTATGGCAAATACAGGAATGGTTACGTTGGGTAGGATACGACCGATTGCCTGTTCTTACATTATTGTAATTTAAGCTTGGCTCTGTCTACAATCACATATTCGTTGAGAGCACGGTAAAAAATAACCTTTCATTTCTTCCTCCATTTAAAGCCTATGCTTCATACTAATTAATTCTTTTGGCGAAGAATGGTCTACGCCTTGGTTAATCTGCTTGTTACGTCCTGCGTATTTCACCTGAAATACGTTAGTTTGGTTCGAAGGTGGCAAAAACAAGTTAGTCTACTAAATTCTGATTTTTGGGTTGTTGCCTTTCTCATGTCTGATGCTCAAGATACCGTTAATTCCCTTGAAGAGATTCTTTAATTCTGCCTGACTTTCACCCAGGACAGCAATATCATCAGTGAATCTTGTCATTTCTACCCTTTCACCTGGATTTTACTTCTACTTTTGGTGTTTTACTCATTGTTTCTTTTCGACAAAAATTGACACCCTCTTACGCCCTTTTTAATCCGTGGTCTTCTCTTTTGGTCATCTATTGTATTATTTTCTCTTGTTTCCTGTACATACTGCGTAATACCCGTCTCGAACTATTAGTCGTGTAACTTTTACCAAACAGGTTTCTGACAGCCCATGTTCATACTTCAAAATGGACAACAAAAGCTATGTGACTTACGTATGTACACACATGAGCCAAAACATTGTGACCACCCGCTTAATAGGTTGTTTATCCGTCTTTGGGACGAAATACATCACTGATTCTGCATATCACATATCCGATAGTTTCTTGGTAGGTTTGTGGAGGTTCAAAAATGGTTCAAATGGCTCTGAGCACTATGGGACTTAACTTCGAAGGTCATCAGTCTCCTAGAACTTAGTACTTAAACCTAAGTAACCTAAGGACATAACACACATCCATGCCTGAGGCAGGATTCGAACCTGCGACCGTAGCGATCGCGTGGTTCCAGACTGTAGCTCCTAGAACCGCTCGGCCACTCCGGCCGGCGTTTGTGGAGGTTTGTGGCATTAGATGTCTACGCAAATGTCATGTAATTCGCGTTAATAACGGGCCGCTTATTTGCGAACACTGTGATAGCGCTCGATAGCGAACCAGATGGGTTTCACAGGATTTACATCACCCGAATTTGATTGCCAAGCCATCAACATGAGCTTACTGAAATGCTCTGCATCACGTCTGTGGCTACGAGACACGGACATTTACACTGCTGAAAGATGACAACGCCGTCGGGGAAAACATGAAGCATTAAGGGATTCGGGTAGTTGACAACTGTCAGCGCGTCTTCGATTAATACCACAGGTCCCATGCAAGCGCAGGAGTATGTTTCCCAAAACATTATGCTGCCGAGACCAGCCTGCGTCCGTGGCGCGATGCACGTATCGTTCGAGTTGCCGTTCTCCACAATGACGGTGTTTGTGGGGACGACCATCGACGTTTTTTTGTTGTTTCTTTTTTCATCAGTCTTCTGAAGGGTTTGATGTGGCCGGCCACGAATTCCTATCCTGTGCTAACCTCTTCATCCCAGTGTAGCACTTGCAACCTTCGTCCTCAATTATTTGTTGGATGTATTCCAATTTCTGTCTTCCTCCACATCTTTTGCCCTCTACAGCTCCCTCTACTACCATGGAAGTCATTCCCTCATGTCTTAACATATGTCCTATCATCCTGTCCCTTTTCCTCATCAGTGTTTTCCGCGTGTTCCTTTCCTCTCAGATTCTGCGGAGAATCTGCTCAATTCCTTATCTTTTCAGTCCACCTAATTTTCGTCATTCGTCTGTAACACATCTCAAATGCTTCGATTCTCTTCTGCTCCGGTTTTTTGTAGTCCATGTTTCACTACCATACTACTCTGTACTCCAGATGTACATTCTCAGAAATTTCTTCCTCAAATGAAGGCCGATATTTGATACAAGTAGAATGTCTTTTTGCCATTGCAAGTCTGCTTTTGATATCCTCCTTGCTCCGTCCGTCATTGGTTATTTTACTACCTAGGTAGTAGTATTCCTTAACTTCATCTACTTCGTGATCATCAATCCTAACGTTTTCTCGCTGTACTCATTTCTACTAGTTCTCATTACCTTCGTCTTTCTTTGATTTACTCTCAATCCATACTATATACTCATTAGACTGTTCAGTGCGTTCAGCAGATCATGTAATTATTCTTCACTTTCACTCAGGATAGCAATGTCAACAGCGAATCGTATCATTGATATCCATTCACATTGAATTTTAATTCCACTCCTGAACCTTCATTTCCATCATTGGTTCCTCGATGTACAGGTTGAGCCATAGGGGCTGAAGACTACATCCTTGTCTTAAACCCTTTTTAATACGAGAACTTCGTTCTTGGTCGTCCACTCTTCTTATTTCCTCGGGGCTGTTGAACATATTGTATGTGATCCGTCTGTCCCTATAGCTTACCCCTATTTTTCTCAGAATTACCAACGTCGTGCACCATTTTACATTGTCGAACGCTTTTTCCAGGTCGACAAATCCTATAAACGTGTCTTTATGTTCCTTTAGTCTTGCTTCCATTATTAACCGCAACGTCAGAATTGCTTCTCTCGTGCCTTTACCTTCCCTAAAGCCAAACTGATCGTCATTTAGCGCATCCTCAATTTTCTTTTCCATTCTTCTGTATGTTATTTTTGTAAGCTACTTGGATGCATGAGCCGTTAAGCTGATTGTGCGGTAATTCTCGCACTTGTCAGCTCTAGCCGTCTTCGTAATTGTATTGATGATGCTTTGCCGAAAGTCACATGGTATGTCGCCAGACTCATACATTCTACACACCAACGTGAATAGTCGTTTTGTTGCCCCTTCCCCAAATCATTTTAGAAATTCTGATGGAATGTTATCTGTCCCTTCTGCCTTATTTGATCGTAAGTCCTCCAAAGCTCTTTTAAATTCTAATTCTAAAACTGGATCCCCTACCTTTTCTAAATCGACACATGTTTCTTCCTCTGACACATCAGACGAAAGTTCCCCTCAGAGGTTTTCAATGTAATCTTTCCACCTATCCGCTTACTCTTCTGCGTTTAACAGTTGAATTCCGGTTGCACTCTTAATGTTATCACCCTTTCTTTTAATATAACCGATGGTTGTTTTGACTTTCCTCTGAGACTGTTCTTCCGACAATCATTTCTTTTTTGACGTCTTCACATTTTCCCTGCAGCCATTTCGTCTTAGCTTCCCTGCACTTCCGATTTATTTCATTCCTCAGCGACTTTTATTTCTGCATTCCTGAGTTTCCCGGAACATTTTTGTACTTTTTTTCTATTGATCAATTGAAGTATTTCTTCTGTTAGCGATGATTTCTTCGCAGTTACCTTCTTTGTACTTATGTTTTCCTTCCCTAGTTCTGTGATGGCCCTTTTTAAAGATGTCCATTCCTCTTCAACTATACTGCCTGCTGAGCTATTCCTTTTGCTGTATCTATAACCTTGGAGAACTTCAACGGTATCTCTTCATTCCTGAGTACTTCAGTATCCCACTTCTTTGCGTATTGATTCTTCCTGACTAATGTCTAAACTTCAGCCTACTCTTCATCACCACGCTATTGTGATCAGAGCCTATATCTGCTCTTTGGTACACCTTAGAATCCAGTATCTGATTTCGGAATCTCTGTCTGACCATGATGTAAACTAACTGAAATCATTCTGTATCAACCAGCCCTTTCCAAGTATACCTTCTCCTCTTGTGAGTCTTGAACAGAGTATTCGTTATTAGTAGCTGAAACTTCTTACGGAACTCTATTAGTCTTTCTCCTCTCTCACTCCTTGTCCCAAGCACATATTCTCCTGTAACCTTTTCTTCTGCTCCTTCCCTCTTACAACCATGGACCTAGTATAGCAAAAAGATAAATAATCCGAAAAGCCGACATGTTTCCATTGATAAACGGTCGAATCCCCATAGTGCCGTGCCCACTGCAATGGTAACTGACGATGTCGTTGGGTCAGTCACCCTTTGAGCACGTATGGATAGTCTGCTGCGCAGTTTCATGTTCAATAATTTTCCATGAAAGGTGTGCTCCGAATACTTGTGCGTGTACCAGCATTATGCTCCTTCGGCAGATTGCCACCACCATCTGCCGTACTTTACAGAGCAGACAAGCCTGCGAACCACAGATTCTCTGAAGGACCGTAGATGTCCTACCATTTAGCGTCTAGTAGTACTTTCACTGTCCTCCTACCTCTTTCCGAAGATGTTCACCGCAGTAGAATCTGAACACTACCAGCTCCGCCGCCTTCGAGATACTCGTTCACAGGCTTTGCGCAATAATAATCTGGCCTTTGCCTCAGTGGATTTTCCCTTCACAGTCCGTATCTTCTCTAGGGTGAACCCCATTTGTGTCTGCTTTGCTAACACACTTTTCTTACCGCGTCACGTGCCCCCCGAAACACCACCACACGGCATCCAACATCGCAGTGGCAGTGGTCGTAATGTTTTGGCTTATCAGTTTACGCATGTATGTAGTAAGTGACAATGCTAATGTAGCTCTACAGTGTTAATATAGTTCGTGCATTAATGATATGGACAGACATATGAATATGGTGAACTAGTCCTTTGTCCCAATTGCGTGAAGTATGCGCACAGTACTATTAACATCTTAAAAGCGTTACTTACCGCCGGCGTAGAGTAAGCCTTCCTGCGACGTGACACCGAATATGATGGGCACGGGGGTGAACTTGCCGCTGCTTATGATGTCTGCCGGGTCTTCGGTTATCAGTGTGCCTTCAGCGCCCGCCGGCTCCAGCGTCGGCCGGAAAGGGAATATTTCTTGCAACGTCTTGTCCTGCGAACCCACGTTGTTTTTAGTGCGGCGCTGTGGCTCTCACAATAAGTATGTTTCGATTTAACTTAACGGACACTTTCCGCTACATGATAAAATCACTTTAGACCAGTCGTCCCTTTCAGTATAAGCGATTTTATAATAGTAACTTGTTGGTTAGAGATATTTTGTACATAAGTTTTGACCTTCAGTCACAGTGTTTATTTTCTAATTACTGTTCAAAGCATTCAGAACGACAGCTACATTTTCAAGGACTGTATAGACGTAATGGGCGCTGCAAATGCTTTCTTTGTTATTCAGACCAGAATGTCACATGATAAACCCCATGAAGCCGTGCACCTGTATGTCTAGACAAATCAATGTCAGCAACAGTAATTATATTCTCTGGAACTATGCATTTGGGTATGTACTAATATGAATTCTGGGTGATTCGATTGCTTTCCAAAAATAAAAGTAGGTAGAACTCTTAGTTCGCAGATGCGTGCGGGTGAAATGTTTATCTTATTTTCTGTCGACGGAAAATCTCACAATGAAGGTATGACTCATTTTGTTTACCGCATTAAATCTATTGTGATATCGCTATCGGCATGTCGTAAGCCTACCACTCGCACTGGAGCCATGTTCTTTAACAGAAACACATTCGTTGAGCATTGGAGAGCAGAAATCAAAAGTTTTGGATTTGAGCGCTCGAGTTTAGTTGATGCAATCAGGATTTTTAGAAACATTAAATGTGAAACTAATCTAGATGACAGGGAAGCAGGGGAAAAAGAGAGGAAGAATATTAATTTGTAATACAGAGGGAAAAAAAATTGTAATAAGTTATTAAGGAGGTAGTGAACATGCTGAAAGTGGCTGAAGTGGTTAATCAATCGGATGTGTATGTCAAGAAATATTAATTGTTCTACACGAAGTTTCGTTTAATTGGTCTGGATTTTCGTAGGTTATAAGCTCAACGGACAAAAAGTTAGTTACCCGTAGAGAAACCTTTACAAGAACCCGTTAGTACTGCGTAATTCCGCCCCTGGACTTTTTATCTTCCAGGATCGACTGCAAGCACACTATCTACATCTAATAGAATACTTCACACCGATTTTTTTTTTTGCTTATTATAATCTGAAAGTTAGGAAGTGATACCACATGGTTGTGCAGTTACGTCGCATCTAGGTTAAGCTCGCTGAGTATTCCTTGACATGATTCCACCAAACTGTATGGCTGCTGATGTCGGCATTTTACTCACTGTTCCCAGAGATTCCAAAGATTTCCTTGGAGGTGCAAGTCACTTGGTTTTGCGTACCAATAGAGACGTAATAGCGTGGGGCCGTGTTCAGGAAACCAGTCACGTACTCTTCCAGCCCGATGAACTTTTCTGTTGTCTTTACGCGCCTGTGTGAGCAATGGCCTCTTGCGAGGTGACCGACTCCAATGTTCAGCATGTCGTTCCTGTCGCGATGTTCTAACAGGTTTGGGATGGACCTTCAATCACAGCCTGCAGCCATTCGTGTCGGGTTTTGAAGCGACTTTGATTTACAGTGCCGTGGTACGCACCTTCGGTCCCTCCCAGATAGGACTTACGTCTAGGTCTGCATCTACACGTAGACGGATATTCTGAGAATCACACGGGAATGCCTGACAAAGGGCTCATCAAACCACCTTCACAATAATTCTCTATTATTCCACTCTCGAACGCAAGCGGAAAAAACGAATCCCTGTGTCTTTCCGTGCGAGCTCTGTTTTCCCTAATTTTGTTATGATGATCGTTTCTTCCTATGGAAGTTGGAATCAGCAAAATATTTTCGCATTTGGAGGAAAAATCTGGTGATTGAAATTTCGTAAGGAAGTCAGTACCAAGAATAAGTTATCTGTGCACCGTTCAATCATTTGACCAACTTTGTTGTATGGGAGCGAAAGCTGGGTGGATTCAGGTTACCTTATCAATAAGGTTGAGGTTACGGCTGTGAAAGCAGCTAGGATGATTTCAAGTACTAGTAGATGGGAACAATGGCAGGAGGGTGCCCACAATGAGGAAATCAAAGAAGAACTGATACATTTATAATGTATCAGTCTGGGCGAACAGGCTTAGATGGTGGGGGAGAAGCAAGATTACCCAAGAGACTCATGGGTTCAGCAGTAGAGGGTAGGAGGAGTCGGGGTAGACGAAGGAGAAGGTATCTGGATTCGGTTAAGAATGATTTTGAAATAATAGGCTTAACATCAGAAGAGGCACCAATGTTAGCACATAATAGGGAATCGTGGAGGAATTTTACAAGGGGGACTATGCTCCAGACTGAACGCTGAAAGGCATAATCAGTCTTAAATGATGTGGTAATATGTGAAATTTCGTGAGAAGTTCCCGCGGCAACGAGAAACGCCTTTCCTTTAGTGTTGTCCACACCAAATCCCGTCTCATGTTCGTGACACTCTCCCCTACTTCCTCTTAATTCAAAACGTGCAGCCTTTCTTTGTACTTTCTCGACGTTTTCCGTTAATTCTACCTGATAAGGATCCCACACCTTGCAGAAGTACTCTAAAAAGAAGACTGACTAACGTAGTGTAGGCAGTGTCTTTACTACATCTGTTGCCTCTTCTTAGTGCTCTGCCAATAAAACGCAGACTTTAGTTCGCCTTCCCCACAAGATTTTCTATTTGCTTTTTCTATTTAAGTTGTTCGTAACTGTAATTCCTAGGTATTCTGACGTGTTTTGCGACCAATGTGTTACACCAGTGCTTGTAGTCATATTGAAGAATCCGCCACGAAACACCAACGAACGCAGCAACTTCACGCAACGTACGGCCGTGGGCATGGCCAAATACGATTGCAGTTCTAGATGTTTTGTCAAGTCCGTACATTTATCGATGTTTATGTACAATGTCCGCTTGAAATACAAATTTCTCTCATCGCTACTCCCTTGTGCTCAAAGAGAGGCAGTGTGCGCGTGGTTGACCACATGACTCGATCGCTGCGCCATCTGTAAAGGCTTAAAGATTCAGCTGCGACTGTGCACTAGGGTGACCAATTTTTGTCCGCTGAGGTTGTATCTGAAAAACACCAGTCGAAATCAAAAAAGGAATGTTACAACAGCCAGCGAAAGCGAGAGAAAATTGGATTTATTGGTGTTCCAATGCTTGAATAATAAATAATGTTTACGTTTACATAGTTTCATTGTCTGTGTTACTGAATACAATCAGTGGAAATCATATTGCCTGTCTGCACTTTAAGTAGTGATAATCAACTTTTATTAGGACCTAGGCACAACATGAGAGCTCTTAAAACTCACCCCTACGTATTTCTTCACTCTCAATCACCCTTACTAAATTACACTACTGGCCATTAAAATTGCTACACCACTAAAAAGAAGGCTACACACGAGAAATTTAACCGACAGAAAGAAGATGCTGTGATATGCAAATGATTACCTTTTTAGAGCATTCACACAAGGTTGACGCCGGTGGCGACACCTACAACGTGCTGACGTGAGCAAAGTTTCCAACAGATTTCTCATACACAAACAGCAGTTGCCTGGTGAAACGTTGTTGTGATGCCTCGTGTAAGGAGGAGAAATGCGTACCATCACGTTTCTGACATTGATGAAGGTCGCATCGTAGCCTATCACGATTGCGGTTTGTCGTATCGCGACATTGCTGCTCGCGTTGGTCCAGATCCAATGACTGTTGGCAGAATATGGAATATGTGGGTTCAGGAGGGTAATAAGGAATGCCTGCTGGATCCCAACGGCCTCGTATCACTAGCAGTCGAGATGCCAGGCATCTTATCCGCATGGCTGTATCGGCTCGTGCAACCACGTCTCTATCACTGAGTCAACAGATGGGGACGTTTGCAAGACAACCATTTGCACGAACAGTTCTACGTCGTCTGCAGCAGCATGGACTATCAGCTCGGAGACCATGGCTGCGGTTACTCTTGACGCTACATCACAGACAGGAGCGCCTGCGATGGTATATTCAACGACGAACCTGGGTACAGGAATGGCAAAACAATTTTTTTAATGAATCCAGGTTCTGTTCACAGCATCATGATGGTCGCATCCGTGTTTGGCGAGATCGTGATGAACTCACATTGGAAGCGTGTATTCGTCATCGCCATACTGGCATATCACCCGGCGTCATGGCATGGGGTGCCATTGGTTGCACGTCTCAGTCACCTCTTGTTGGCATCGACGGCACTTTTAATGGACGTTACATTTCAGATGTGTTACCATCCGTGGCTCTACCCTTCATTCGATCCCTGCGAAACCCTACATTTCAGCAGGATAATGCACTACCGCAAGTTGCTGGTCCTGTACGGGCCTTTCTGGATACAGAAAATGTTCGACTGCTGCCCTGGCCAGCACATTCTCCAGATCTCTCACCAACTGAAAATGTCTGGTCAATGGTGAACCAAGCAACTGGCTCGTCACAATACGCTAGTCACTACACGCCATCCAAGCTCTGTTTCACAAAATGGTTCAAATGGCTCTGAGCACTATGGGACTTAACATCTCAGGTCATCAGTCCCCTAGAACTTAGAACTAGTTAAACCTAAGTAACCTAACTAACCTAACACACATCCATGCCCGAGGCAGGATTCGAACCTGCGGCCGTAGCGGTCGTGCGGTTCCAGACTGAAGCGCCTAGAACCGCTCGGCCACCAACGGCCGGCGCTGTATTTGACTCAATGCCCAGGCCTATCTAGGCCGTTATTACGGTCATAGGTGGTTGTTCATGGTACTGATTTCTCAGGATGTAAGCACCCAAATTGTGCAAAAATGTGATCACATTTCAGTTCCAGTATAATATATTTGTCCAATGAATACCCGTTTATCATCTGCATTTCTTCTTGGTGTAGCAGTTTTAATGGCCCAGTAGTGTACATTTGATTGTCTTAATTTGCGACCAATAATCTTCGCTGAAATATGGTGCAAGCTAACCACCGAACTAATTCAGGGAATTTAGTACATTGTTCAAACAGCCTCTACAGGCTTTCTGGGCAGTCCGCCTGCGTGGAGACATCGGGATTTTGCCCCTGTTACAGCGGCCGCACTCACCTTCTGGGAGCGACAGTGCATCATCTCCTCGACCAGCTTCCTGGCGGGGACCTCCTTCATGAAGGCTAGCAGCTCCTCTGAGGAGGCGCCCTGCTTCAGCCCCAGGTGGTGCGCCAGCCGGAACGTACGCTCCGCCACCGGCGCGTCTAGGCTGCCGCGTGACGCCACCGAGCTCTGGCAGATGGCGCGGTGGAACAGGCCTGCAAAGTGTTTCGTGTAGCGTCCCTCACAAGTTCCTCACTCTCCGGTCTGAGCCACATTACTCAGTGCCATCACGTATCTACAACAATCCAGAATTAATCAAGGTCTGCATACACTAAGTAGAGCCAAATGAAAGGGTTGGAACCAGCGCAGATTCAGAAAATATCGTTCTTCATTTTATCATTCATAGGACAGACGATCTCCGGTTGATTCCATATTTCTATATTCCCAAAATGCTTTCCAAACCGTACCTCACAAGTGGCTTCTAACCAGATTAGCTACCTGTGGAGTATCGTCTCAGCTATGCGACTGGATCTGTAATTTCCTTTCGGAAAAGTCGCAGTTGACAGATTTGGTGACACGATAGTCCTGCCCGGCATTCCCCAAGGAAGTGTTATGCGACCTGTGCTGCTGTTAATTTATATAAAATGTGTAGGAGACCACCTGAGCTGACTTTTTTTTTTTTTTTTTTTTTGCAAATCATGCTGTCGTTTACAGTCTAGAACTCACCAGAAGATCATAACGAAGTACACAATGATTTAGACATCGACATGGTGGAATAAGAGGCAACGGACTATTGGCATAGAGGTCCGCCATACGAGTACTAAAAATTTTTGTTGAACCATACAACTTTAGAGGCTGTAGATTCGACTGAAGGCTACGGATAAGCACTTAAATCGGGACCATCCCATAAAATATTTTGTGAATTACTTTTGAACACATTATCCGAAAACTGTCTTGAGCAGCTAAATCGACAGCTAACGCGTAATGGAAATATTTTAGATCTGGTAGCTACGAACAGACCAGACTTCATCGACGGTGTCAGTGTTGAGACAGGTATTACTGATCATAATGTTGTCATTACGACTATGGTTACGAAAGTTAAGAAGTCGGTCAAGAAAGCTAGGAGAGTATTCTTACTAGAAAGAGCAGAGAAGCAGTTGTTAACATCCCACATAGTAAATGAATCGGCTTCATTTACCTCCTGTACGATGGACGTGGAAGTAGTATGGGCAAATTTTAAACACATTGTAAATCACGCATTGGACAAGTATGTGCCGAAAAAGTGGGTTACGGACGGAAAAGACCCACCGTGGTTTAAGAGCGCAATTCGGAGAATTCTCAGGAAGCAAAGACAGTTGCACTCGCGGTACAAGAAAGATCGGGAGAATGAGGACAGGCAAAACTTAGTAGAATTCTGGTTGGGGTGGGTTGTTTGGGGAAGGAGACCAGACAGCGAGGTCATCGGTCTCATGGGATTAGGGAAGGACGGGGAAGGAATTCGTATCACGGAAAACCTGGATCAGGATGGCTGGACGCGGGATTGAACCGTCGTCCTCCCGAATGCGAGTCCAGTGTGCTAACCACTGCGCCACCTCGCACGGTGAAATTCCGGTCTTACGTAAAATCGGTAAGCGGGTCGAAGGCTTCCATCCACTCACTGATTAGACTAGCCTGGCAACGAAAGACAGCAAAACGAAAGCTGAAATTTTAAATTTAGCATTTGAGAAGTCTTTCACGCAGAAGGATCGTACAAACATACCGCCTTTTGAGACTCGTACAGATTCCCGTATGGAGGACATAGTCCTAGACATCCCTGAGGTTGTGAAGCAGGTGAATAGGTTGAAAATAAATAAATCACCAGGTCCTAATGGGATTCAAATTCGGTTTTACAGAGAGTACTCTACTGCATTGGCTCCTTACTTAGCTTCCATTTATCGCGAATCTGTTGCCTAACGTCAAGTCCCGAGCGACTGGAAAACATCGCAGGTGACGCCTTTATATAAGAAGGGTAGAAGGACGGATCCTCAAAATTACAGACCAATATCCTTAACATCGGTTTGTTGCAGGATTCTCGAACATATTCTCAGTTCGAATATAATGAATTTCCTCGAGACAGAAGTTGCTGTCCATGCATCAGCACTGCTTTAGAAAGCATCGCTGCTGCGAAACGCAACTCGATCTTTTTATACATGATATCTTGCGAACCAGGTATCATATGGATGACATTCCTTGACTTCCGGAAAGCGTTTGACTCGGTGCCCCACTGCAGACTCCTAACTAATGTACGAGCATATGGGATTGGTTCCCAAGTATGTGAATGGCTCGAAGACTTCTGAAGTAATAGAACCCAGTACGTTCTCCTCGATGGTGAGTGTTCATCGGAGGTGAGGGTATCATCTGGAGTGCCCCAGGGAAGTTTGGTGGGGCCGCTGTTTTCTATCTACATAAATGATCTTTTGGATAGGGTGGATAGCAATGTGCAGCTGTTTGCTGATGATGCTGTGGTGTATGGGAAGGTGTCGTCGTTGAGTGACTGTAGGAGGATACAAGATTACTTGGACAGGATTTGTGATTGGTGTAAAGAATGACAGCTAACTCTAAATATAGATAAATTTAAATTAATGCAGATGAATAGGAAAAAAATCCCGTAATGTTGAATACTCCATTAGTAGTGTAGCGCTTGACACAGTCACGTCGATTAAATATTTGGGTGTAGCATTGCAGAGCGATATGAAGTGGGACAAGCATGTAATGGCAGTTGTGGGAAAGGCGGATAGTCGTCTTCGGTTCATTGGTAGAATTTTGGGAAGATGTGGTTCATCTGTAAAGGAGACCTATTCTTGAGTACTGCTGGAGCGTTTGGGATCCCCATCAGGTCGGATTGAGGGAGGACAGAGGCAATTCAGAGGCGGGCTGCTAGATTTGTTACTGGTAGGTTTGATCATCACGCGAGTGTTAGGGAAATGCTTCAGGAATTCGGGTGGGATGAGACTGATGGAGGACATCGAAGTAGCACAGATAAGGGCAGACCGTTCGCGGGTTGAGGTGGGAGTCGTCATAATAAATGTGTGTCCAACTTCCCCCTTCCGACTGCCAAAACATATGTTTTCTCTGTTCTATAGATGGGGGATGACCATGGTGATTAAAATAAGAAAAATCAGTGCGTGCACGCACGGAATGATGTATATTTCTTTTCCCTACGTGCTACTAAAGAATGAATGAGTAAAGAATTTGGAAGTGGTGCTATGTACCCTCTGAAAACATGTGTGACAGTTGCTGAGTAATCAAGTTGATATAGTTGAAAATTTTCCGTCAGTCCAACTGAAGCATCATTAGAAGTACTACATATATGAGGGTTGGAACTTAAATAGTGACAACTGCTGTTTACTCACAACCAATACAAAGGAGTTACATGTTTTCACCTGTTACTGTCCTTCGAAGTAGTCACCAGCTTTGTGTAGAACCCGTTTCCAGCGATGTGGAAGTCGTAGTACACCGTTAGCAGAGCCTGTTCTGTTGGTGGTGGGAATGAAGCGATGTACTGCTTGTCGAATCCCTTGAACGGCTCTGAAGCGAATGCCACGAAATGGTTCCTTCATCTTCGGAATAAAATCAAAGTCACAAGGAGTATGGTGGATGGTACAGTACTTTCCAGTCCCATCGACCGAACAGAGCAGCCACACCTTGCGCTGTATGCGCCCGCACGTTGTCATGCAAAATGATGGGTGGGTTGCGCAGAGAGTGTCGCCGCTTCTTTAGCAAAGTTGGTCGCAGATGATGCTCCAAAAACGAACAGTAATACGACTTAAGTCGGTGTAGCTTTGATTTAATTCAGAAGATGGACTACTTCGTGGTATTCGATACCGAACTGTTCCAGAGATTCGACAGGCAGTAGACCGCTCCATTCGCACCATCAACAGAACAGGCTCTGCTAACGGTGTACTACGCCTTCCACATCGCTGGTGACTACTTTGAAGGACAACAAGATGTGCAAAAATATAACTTTATCAGTTGTGGAATAAATAGTTGTCACTTTTTAAGTTCCAACCCCGTGCATCGCAAGCTGCATATGATCACTGAAGGAAAGACGAATTCGTCAGAATCAAACTTAAAGGCAGAGCTAATTACAGTATCACATTGAACATATGGCAAGAAATAACTAAAAATTCTCCGGAAGGTCCCAAACTGAAACCTTTGTGGCAGAAATTATAATTTCAGCTAACAAATGAAATTGCGCACTTTTTACTGGCCATGGCTCCTCGTTAAGGGAAAGGAAAATTAGGCTAACGTCCCCTCAAGGACGATGTCCTTAGAGACCTGTCGCAAGCTGTGTTGGGGAAAGATGAGGAAAGGAAACCGGTCGTGCCCTTTCCCAGCGTACGCTTTGCTTGTGCATAGACCAGCAGAAAGAATCAGAGGAAAACAAATAGGCTGTAATTGCCAACCCTTCAGCACAATGTTCAAAGAAAACTCCACCGGTCTGGTAAGCTGAATAAAACGAGTGACATCTGAAGGAGGTGTTACGCTGGCCACACGTCATCCACTGTGCGTACAGCAGAAACTACCTGCGTGGCATTCATTACCGGAATGCAGCCGGCAACCTGGGGCCACAACAGATGGGCTGCATCTGACAGGCATTATGTCCTGGCTCCAGGAATTCACGGATCTATTCGTAACACCTCATGTAAGTGTAACTGAACTGCTCTGTAATTCAATTTCAGCTGTCTAAGTTCGTGCGTAGTGACAGGGTATGGGGTTCGAAAAGTAGTAGTAGTATAAAGTCGTAGACGAAGTACCCCTTGCCATGATGCCGGATGCAGTGATCATGGTTTAAAACTTAAAATCTTGTCAGTTGCCTGTTTAGGTACTAGGTGTCAGGCTTTTGTAGAAAAACGATATTCATAAATATTCTCGATTCTTGTAGAGGATACAGGTCACTAATACATTATATAATAGTGAATAGACGAATACAAGATTAAGTGCAAAATACAAGAATGTGCAGAAGATTTACTATCTTAACTGATCAATACCTTTTAATGAGTTAAATTGACACTTTCACTAAATGTAAGCAGTAGAAATCTTACCACACTAAAACAAGAAGAGGTTACAAGTATATTCATTTCAGGATGAAGTATTAATAGCATACATCAGAATTCATCAAAAAAGGATTAGAATAGTTAGCTGCTCGGGGCATTACTGAAGAAGATTGCACAGATATTCAAAAAGCAATATATAAAGTTGAAAATGATGGGTTAAGATGAGAAAAAATACCACTGAAGGCGTGGATTACAAATTTCCTCAACAAAAATTGAGCATGCATAACAAGAAAAAATAAAGCTTATAAAGGATATCTCTCATAGCATACCCATAAAAACAAATCTATAAAGACAAAAAGTATTACACAAAAGTAATAGTGAGAAGAGCCCATCAGCAAGCCCCTGATAGGTACATCATTGACATAGAACATGATACTCATGGCCATCAGTAGATAGCATGTAAGGCTTTAAAACATTAAACTAAATAGAGAAAGATACAATTCATTTGAGCAATATTATCAACGGTGTATGGTTTAATTATTATAAAAAATCTATGGTACGACCCTACGATGGAAGAGAATACAGAAAAAGATCCAAAAATAGAAGTAAAAGGCCTGAATGACAAAAAACCCACAGCAGTTTTGAAAACTGGCATCAATCCAGAATTAATTAAATATGGAGCGTCATCTTTACACCTTATATTGTTAAAGCTGTGTAAGAAGTGGTGGGTGCAAAATGATGTACCATAAAATTGGAAGAAGAGAAAAATAGTATCAATGAACAAGAAATGAGAAAAATGTGTGAAAACTGCAAAGGGAGAAGCATCGTTAACACAACATTTAAGCTCTATGCAAGTATTTTAAACACAAAGCTAAAAAAAAATAAAAACAGTATTTGCTAGTGGAGGAAAGGAATAAGACTGATATAGAAAGGAATTATCAACAACTTATTCATTTGGTTGAAAACTTTGTTGAAACTTAAATCATTTTGCACACTGGGTGCCAAGAAAGCGAAGCATCAGTAAGAGGAGGAGAAACTGAAATGCAGCTTCACGGGATATGACGTTATTTCAGAGATTACAGAATCTAATCATATTTACAAAGAACTTGGCAATATCAACTCACATATCACTATGACGTTGCAACCCCTCTGGCGGCAATGAATGCACTGATTTGGTTGGGAAAGATATAAAATCCGTTGTCTCCTCTCCTGAGGCGTTCTGTCCCACAGCTTTTGTGATTCGTTCTTGATATCCGGGATACTGGCGCAGTGACAGAGTTGATGTCCAATCTCGTCCCACACATAGTGCTAGGACAGCTCTGATGATATTGCTGGCCATGCGAGTAGCTCACCGTCACACGTACATTCACAGAAACATGTGCCATCTCTGAATAAGCATTTCCCAGTTGCAAAACCTAAACTTCAATGTTGTCACTACTCTCACATGACGGCAACCTGGGGAGAGGTCCCTCTCTACAAATGTTCTGAAGATGCACATCGGTGTTACTCGTGGTGTAAGGTGTCAGGCAAATCCAACACCTTCCATGAAAACCCTGACATGATAAGCAAATCCAGTAGTATGTCACATAGCTCCGAATAAATCGTGACATTAAATTAATCAAAGTAATACGAGTAACTAGTGAGCAAATGGAATACCACAGACTAACACAAGAATGCCTAAATTCATGTCATACCTTCCCACCGTGAGACAGACGCAGTTCCGAGAGGAGAAACGAGAACAGAAGCCGAGAGCAGAACCGTGTTAAGCGAGAAGGCCCTACGATAAGGGAGGGACACCCACGTCGCCAGCTAACCGCTACGACCACACCACCCGCAAGTTTTTAGCGTGAGACTTTTTCGCGTCTCTGTTACACCGCAAACTTAAGAAAACACTGCCCCACCACGAAAAGTTTAACGTTTCTCATTGGATAGACAGAATTTTTGTAGGCGGAGCTTAAGGTTAACATTGAGACCCTGATTGGTCAGATGAAAACACAGCCAGATAGTTTTTTTCAAGCCAACTTCGGTAAATTGTAGTAAGGAGAAGTTAAGAGAGAGTTGCTTCCGAGAGGGCGAGCTGGACGGAGCTGCGCCGGCCGCTGCCCCCTGACGAACACCGACAAGGTAATGAACGCACGCGATGCCGCATTTTTGAGCGCATAAGGCTTCACTCAGAACTGCAGAAGTCTCATCTGTTACACCCCCTTTTTGCGTAATACTAGTGTCGATAGTCAACTAAAGCTCATGGTGTTCACATTTGCCACTTGAAGTAAAAATCTGAAACGCGATGATTTTTCTGTTATATAGTTATTGAGAAGCCACATCAGCCACTGTAATTTACGACAAGTTAGATAAGAAATTAAAGATAATTGAGGGTCTCTGTCGACCATTTTGATAATTTTCTCTCTTGTGAAACTTAATTTAAACCTAGATTATAGATGTGATATGGCATAGGTCATCTTTCGATCCTTTTTAGAACTTTGAAACCCATTCAGGGAATATTCTTTCACATTTTTGTTGAACGCAGTTGGTTTTTACCATCCTGTATTAAAACATTTCCTTTTATCGTTTTGTGAGTAGAATAAAATTTCCAATGGTAAACTTGACTGCTTTTTCGACGTTATTTTACCAGCTAACTAAAAATTGGAAAGCCTTGAACCCCTTCCACTAAATTTAGTTAGTTTTAAGATTCCTTTACAGGGAGTGCAGTGGAGCTGACGCTGAAATCATTAAGTATTTGGTTGTATCATCGCTAGTCTCACTGAACTCTTCTGAATTTTACATGTCATGTGTGGTCTGGCGTCTCCTTACCAGCAACAAGTCCCGGGTTCAAACCAGTCAATTCCCCAAAAAACACGCTCAGACCGTCGTTGCGCGAAAGTGGTAGGGAGACACGATATAGAACAAACAGACAACGCAGAATGTTTAGAGTCTTTCTTGTATGAGCAGCCATTGAGTATGACCTCAGATCGCCTATGGCAGTGATTAAGGGAACTCTGAAAACACAACTGTTACTTCGCGAACATCCTGCGTATGAATCCGTAGGATGTCCACGAAGTAACCGATGTGTTGTCAGAGTTCCTTTAATCACCTCCAGAGGCGACCTGAGGCCATACTCAATGGCTGCTCATACGACAGAGCCACAAGTGACACCGTTGTGCATCTTCAGAACATTGGTAGAGAGGGACCTCTCCCCAGGTTGCTGTCATGCTCACCAACGATGGCCATTCGCAGTGGCACAAATCGCGATTCATCACTGAATACAATGCTATGCTATTCATCAGCAGCCTGTGCTACCCGGTCATGCTAACAAATGCAATCATTTGTTTTGTGGTGACAACAGCGACCTAAGCTTGGGATGTTAATTCCCGTGTCCAGCTGCTGTAGTCTCCAACGAATTGTGTGGGGTAACTCAAAACGTTACTTGGAGTCCTCTGATTTTGCTTGGATGGCAGGCGAAGATGTGAAGCGGTTCGACGTTCATAGTATGGCACTCCTTTGATCTAGTGGTCATAGATGGTGGACTGGGACCTTTATGACAAGTATGCCTGCTCTGACGTTTTCATGCAATTCAACATTGGGACAATCACCCATTCGCATGTCCCAAAAATATGGATATTGCAAGTAGGAGAGCTAAAAACTTTTTAAAACCAATTCTACCTTCTGCGCACTCACTGACCTTGAAATAATGACGTTATCGAAGATCTTGAAGGTTGCATACAAAAAAGAAGACAGTTAATGACCTATGTACACAAAATATCAACAGATCTCTCCCGTCTACCCCTCCCCATTCTCCTTCCAGTATTTTACCAGCTATTAAATTGGAACATTATGGCGGCTCGGGAACTGCATAGTGAATGGCTGTTTTGCGTAAATGATCAGTAAAATATTGGACTGTGACTGGGAGATATAAATATGTGTTTGATCATAATCTCTGACTGGCCAAGGAAAGTGGCTTTAGAAGAAGATGAAATATGCTGCCAAGTGAGGTACGCAATGACTGGGTGTGTTGTTTTAATGGTTGGTAAAATACTGGACTGTGATTGGTGAACAAGGGAGGGGAATGATTATTTAGGAGAAAATATAAAAATTCAGTATATGAAGAAGGCGAAAAGCAGTACAGACGTCAAAAAAAAATTGAGATCGACAGGAAGTGCAAAATGGCTAAGCAAGGATGGATAGAGGACATATGTAAGAATGACGAAGCATGTATCACTACAGGTAAGAAAAATTAAAGAGACCTTTGTAGAAAAGAGAACCACCTGTATGAATATCAAGAGCTCAGATAGAAACCCAGTTTTAAGCAAAGAAGGGAAAGCAAAAAGAAAGGAGCATATAGAGTGTCTATACAAGGGCGATGTACTTGAGGACAAAATTATGGAAATGGAAGAGGATGTAGATGATGAAATGGGAGAAAATATACAGCGTGAAGAATTTGACAGAGCAGTGAAAGACCTAAGTCGAAACAAGGCCCCTGGGAGTAGACAACATTCCATTAGAACTACTAATAGCCTTGGGAGAGCCAGCCATGAGAAAACTCTTCCATCCCGTGAACAAGATGTATGAGACAGGCGAAGTAATTTCAGACTAAGAATATAGTAATTCCAATCCCAAAGAAAGCAGGTGTTGAAAGGTGTGAAAATTACCGAACTATCAGTTTAATAACTCACGGTTCCAAAATACTTACACGAATTCTTTACAAACGAATGGGAAATCTAGTAAAAGCTGACCTTGGGGAAGATCAGTTTCGATTCCGCAGAAATGCTGAAACACGCGGGGCAATACTGATCGTACAACTTATCTTCGAAGAAAGGTTAAGGAGGGCAAAGCTACGTTTCTAGCATTTGCAGACATAGAAAAAGCTTTTGACAATGTTGACTGGAACATTCTCTTTCAAATTCTGAAGGTGGCAGGATTAACTTACACGGGGCGAAATGCTATTTACAATTTGTACAGAAACCAGGTGGCAGTTATAAGAGTCGAGGGGCATGAAAGGGAAGCAGTGGTTGAGAAGGGGGGGGAGACAGTTGTAGCCTATCCCTAATGTTATTTGATCCGTATATTGAGCAAGCAGTAAAGGAAAGAAATGAAAAAAATTGAGTAGGAATTAAAATTCATGGAGAAGAAATAAAAACTTTAATGTTTGCCTACGACATTTTAATTCTCTCATACAGCAACAAAAACAAAACGAGGATAATAGCATTCAGTCAAATTAAATCAGGGGATACAAAGAGAATCATTAGGCAATGAGGCCCTTAAAGTAAGAAATGAGTTTTGCTATTTTTGAAGATGATGCTCGAAGGAGAGAGGATATAAAATATGGACTGGCTATGACAAGAGAAGAGTTTCTGAAGAAGAGAAATTTGTTAACATCGGGTATAGACTTTAGTGTCAAGAGGTATTTTCTGGAAGTATTTGTACGAAGTGTGTATGTATGGAAGTGAAACATGGACAATAAACAGTGTAGGCAAGAAGAGAATATAAACTTTTGAAATATGTTGCTATGGAAGAATGCTGAGGATTAGATTGGACTAACTAATGAGGAGGTACTGAAAATAATTAGGGAGAAGAGGAATTCGTAGCACAACTTGACGAGAAGAAGGGATCTGTTATCAGGACACATTCAGAGGCATCAAGGAGTCACAAATTTAGTACTGAAGGGAAGCGTTTATGGTAAAAATCGCAGAGAGAGATACCAAGAAATGAATACACTACGTGGATTCAGAAGGATGTAGGTTACAGTAGTTAATCGTAGATAAAGATGCTTGCACAGGACAGTAGCATTCTGAACTGCATGAAAGCGGTCTTTGGACTGAAAACTAAAACAACAATGAAGCTGGATCCACAGGAAATCATTTCTTCTGCGTACTTCAACTTTCTTGGGAGTGAAAGTGGATATCATTTTCGTGCCAAAACCTGCAACCTTTCGACCACCCACTCACTTTCATTCTCTCTCTCTCTCTCTCTCTCTCTCTCTCTCTCTCTCTCTCTCTCTCTCTCTCTCTTATATATATATATATATATATATATATATATATATATATATATATATATATATATATATATATATATATATATATATATAACTTTGTTCCGGGGGGGGAGGGAGAGCAAGGGGGTTAGCAGAGGGGAAAGTGGCGGAGGTATCAGTTGAGAGTGATAATTTATTCAGTAAAATATTGACACCATTGTGTTTTATTTGAGAACTGCTAGACACTCAGAAGTGTAAAATCAAGTCAACTACCGATGGTCACTTTCAAAACATATTGCAGTTGCAGCAAGGTCCTGTTAATGTGGACCCCGTCTGCAGAGATATTCTAGAAACACGGATGATCCTAAATATACATTATTTTTCTGTGCTTGCGGAACATCGTACATATCACTTTTGATAGGCCACAGAATTAGCAACTTACCACAAAATTGCACTTAAAAGCACACAGCATTATATGTAATTTTTTCACTGTACAATTACCGAAAATAATCATCCAATTTTTCTTTGTTCCAGTTTTCAGCTAGACTTTTCAGACGATTCTCATTTTCCAGAAGATGATCAAATGGATTTTACCCATCACGCCGATCAGCGTATTTCTGGCGCTTGATGTTCGCCATAATGGCGTATTCGAGCGCCTCGTCTTTCTTTCCCTAGCAAACACACTTTGTCCTCCATATCCGCGTCAGTGCACTGCTCAAGGCTTAGTTAACAGGTATCGCTGCTCTACTACACGTCATCCAGTCAGGTATGTATTTGAACACTTCGTTTTACTGCTTGATAAAATTAAATTATTTTCGTCGAAAACACGATCATCATTCAATATCCGAAACAAAAGAAGCAGCTTTCTGAGCTAGTAATAGTTACCCCTCATAGACAACCACTTCCGTTCGCAGATAAAGAACGTTTTTTCACAGTATCCTAGGAGTGCGCTAGATATTCGTACATTGGCCAAGAGAAGCGGGTGAAATGAGATATGTATAACCTTTAACTAGGGCAGATCGTTGGATCACCGTTAGTTGCTGGAAGTGCGCCGCATATCACTAATGTATTAGCTCTCGAGAGAGACTAAGTCCGAGGAAATTACAAGAACCAACTTGAGACAAGACAGTGACGAAAGACAGCGGTCTAGTTGCATTCTTCAGTGATCCTGATCTCTATTTAAGACCATTGTCACGAATAATCATATGGCTAAAGCAACGCATGAGACTTCAGACCTAGAATCACCACTACAACGTACTAACTTTGCAACGCCACTCCGATGGAAGAAGTCCAACATGTTTAACAAATGGTTCAAATGGCTCTGAGCACTATGGGACTTAACTTCTGAGGTCATCAGTCCCCTAGAACTTACAATTACTTAAACCTAACTAACCTAAGGACATCACACACATCCATGCCCGAGGCAGGATTCGAACCTGCGACCGTAGCGGTCGTGCGGTTCCAAACTGAAGCGCCTAGAACCGCTCGGCCACACTGGCCGGCAAACATGTGTAACAGGACGACCGACTTCAACCATGTTCGAAATACCGTTTCCACAAGGCGGACACTGCCGACAACACGGGGTTGTCATCGTCGTTGACTGAAGAAGTCCAGTACTAACCGATATTAAAACATAGCTTCCATTTATATTTAACGTGGGTGTTCAGAAACACATTGTGTCAGAATAGCATTTCTTGTAACGGCGTTCAGAAATACATTGTCACACGACAGAATTTCTCGTAAACGTCTGAAAGAAGAACAAACACTGTTTACTAACAGGCAACAATATTTTCCTCAGTTTTAAGTACAATGCAATCTAATCGTTGTCGAGAAAAACAATTAAATTAAAACATTAAAGTCATTTAAATAAGTCTTCGACAGAATCAGAGCACCATTTCAAATCTTTATAAGGACAGCTATAGTTCACAGGAAATTACGAAGAGCGTTACGGTAACAGTGTGATACGGAAGTGTCGACGCTGGCCGGCTGATATGAAGCGGCCGTACGTTGGCCTTTTTAAATTCTAATAAGGAAGTACTGTCAGTAACGTACCTCACCCGATGTGGACAATTTCCATGCTGCTTGTTCCACATACCCTGGAGAGTCACACCAGAGCTTATCCGGACGCTCCTTTGACATAAGGGTGCTGAATTACTTTGTGTCTGGAATTTAGGTTAAACACGTACGCTATGCTTTCTTAAATCCAAAGATACATTCATTGTCATAGAAAACGTAGTTACGAGTGTGTCTATATACAGAAGGATCACTTACTATGAAACTAGTTCCTGAAATTACGTATAATACAATGTCATGTAAAAATTTTGCCACAATGGTATGTTTTTGTACCTTGCTATTAATGTTTTCTTCTTCAAATCATTTATTTACTCGTGTATTTTATCTGCTTCCGTCGTCTAGTTACGAGTGGACCCTAGATGCTGCCACAGTTACAAGACAGGAACTTTAATTTTTAATTACATGACAAAAGACATGAATATTTAACGTGAGCCGTCACAGGTATGACTTCTGGTTCCGGACACTGATTACATGCACGTCTAAGTGGACAACAGCGCATGTGTGTGTGGATGAATATAAATCGAGGTACCAGTGCTGTATACAGGTGATAAAAGGAAAAATTCAGTTATAAAAGTATTAAGAACATTGATAAATGACCAAAGGGTTGATGTTCCTCCCTGAAAACTGCTTACTCGACGCAATTACTGGAGTAAAATTTTGTCGTTCATAATAATTGTGTTCATTCTATACGTTGGTTGAGCAGTACAGCAGCTAGATGCACTTCGTTTTTGTTCAGCACGACTGAGAAAGTATAACGATCTTCTAACTGTTTCTTACTATGTTGTCTCGTTAACCTTTTATGAATGTTTTTCCTTTACTTTCCTTGATATTTGTAGCATAAACATCACCTTACATTTGGTGACAAACTAGAAATTTGTTATATTTTTTCGGCCTATTTTGCGCACGTAAACTGTCCAGTGGCTATGTCAGACTGTGTACTCCTAACTAATTCAGAAATATTTTCTTGGTCTATGGCCGTCTTTAAAACATGCTAGGAAGCCTGTACAGTTAGTCCTCTTGTTTGCGGAATAAAGTGTCTCCTTACTTGATTTCGCGCACCATCGGCCAAAAAGTATTTCTTGATAATGGTTAGACATTCGATTCCGATACAGCCAATCAAAAATATATGTAAGCACTGACTGGAAATGTTTATAGTCAAAATGAAAGATGTCATTTATGCCCTGAGCCAATAATATGGAAACAACGAACATGTTTTGCTGACTATGCCTTTGAGGCTGTTGGGACTCCCTTGTGTCGTTCCCACTACTTACGCCGAATAATTTCTTTTGATTTTATTGTTTCAAATATATTCATCTATGCCACCGTCTTCAGAGGTTCCATGGTGTACAGTCGCCCTGAACAGAACACAGATCTTAATACTGATACCAGCCACTCTACAATCTAGTATTTCCCATTTAGCTTGTGCAGCTAACTCACGACAAAACTTGTACTGAGGAGAAAGGAACAATGAAACATTAGTTTGTTGGGGAGCGCTATTGCACCCTAATAATGCAAAATCGGCATAACCTGATAAGCTGAAGTGGAGCTGGATGTCATCACCCGGCAAATACGTGATAGCTTGGTGTCCAGGATTAAGTGTTTGCATACTAAATTTGTCCCATTGGTCACGCACGACATCAATCTTCACATTCCGCTCCATCGTCCAGGATGGGAAAAGATGTTTACACACAGTCCCCTGCTCTAGAGGCTAGAAAGCAGTCGATGATACACTAAACTCTAGCTAATCGAGCCCTTAATAGTCCAGCCTCTCAATAAACCGCCACCTATCCTGCCTCCAGTAGGTCAAGCACAAATGACGCGCACGCCAATGAATTAACGTGTTCAATAATGTCGTCAGTTAATTAAAATGTTAAAGGAGGAGTAGAAATTTATGAAGAAAACGTCGCTAAGTGGATGAATGAGGAAAACTGCGAAAAAGACCAAATTTTAACAGATAAAGAAATAATCAAAATCGGGCAAAAATATTATGATAAAAGTGACGAAGGAGAGGACGTAGAAGGTGACAGCATGAAGATTTCTCACATTGGTTGTGCTGTATCTGTGGATATCTTTGAGGAGTATATTATGTAACGACCGGTATATGAAGTACTTACGTAATGCTTGTAAAGCGGTTGCGTGCCGGCGTCGTATACAGTCACCGAGACTACTAAAACTCCTGGACCTTATTAATAGTGCGTGATCCTGTTTTTTATTTATGTATTCATTGGAAATATAATACTAAAATATACTGTTGTGTTTATGTTCTTTGAAACACCTAGGACATAAGGCAAGTACACGACGGCAAATGCATTCATGACGCCGCAGAGACGCTAACTGCTACAGTGTATTGGCGAAGTAGTGAGCCAGATCTGTTTCTTACCTTTGGCCACTGGTGACAGGACGTGCAGATGACAGGCCCTGCTACCAGCGCTTTCGCCGAATATCGTGATGTTGTCGGTGTCTCCACCGAAGACAGAAATATTGTCCTTGACCCAGCGGAGGGCCGTAACTTGATCTTTGAGTCCCATGTTGCCGGTGACAACCGAATCACCCGTGCTCATGAAACCTGCGTAACAAGCAAAGCGTTACATGGAGAAAACTCAATATAAAATGAGTATGAACTTAGGACTGGGCACGAGTACACAAGATGAGTCCCACCATCGAGTTGAAGCAGCTCCAATGCAACTGAGGATTACCTTGCCCTTTACTGACTTAAATAAACCGGAACGAAATATAACAGTCCCTTTCATTAGTGCCACACGTACGTCACGTGGCGAAACTGCAGAGAAATTTCGAAGTCATTACATCGTCCTGTTTCTGCAATAAGTTTCACTGCGAACATTGAACGTTTTGTTTGAAAACCCATAGTTGTTGCCATATCTCGATACACAAAATAGTTTCGTGTGTTTAATAAATTTCGGCAGTAAGTTATTTCATATCGGGTGCCACAGCTAGATATTCATTAAAAGACCACTCCGTATGTATCTTGGCTCTATTACAACCATATTTACTCCGCACTATCAACTATACTCACCGATGTGCCATTTTCAAGTACTTCCTCATATCCTCATAGTTTTAAGTGGCCTTCCTGTGTGGGTGTGTACATTGTATCTGTTATTTAAATACACCAGCTAATGAAAGTACGTGGACACCTATTACTGGACATTAACATGGAATGCATCAATCCTTCCCCTTTATGGCGGCTTGAATTTAGCTGGGAGCACTTTCAGTCAACTGCCTCATTGTCTGTGGAGCAATGGCAGCCTAGACTACCCCAAAAGCTGGTAACATGGAGGGTAGTGACTTTGCACGCTTGGTTCTGAAACGTAGTCGACGATGTAACTTACACCGAAGGTACACCATTGGGTGCAAGTTGCGACTCTGCGGCTCAGGAATGTTACGGCCACTAGCCACTGCCGCTTTTTGACAGGTTGTGTTCTCATGCTGATTCAGTCATCGTCTCAGAATTTTTCCTCTGCTCTACGGAGTACACTATGCTGTAAAATGTGTATATATCGTTCCGTGTTTAGCATTTTTTCAAGCGTAGTAAGAGGACCCACCCTAACCACAAAAAATACGGTTCACATAACTTCCTCGGCACTTCACGGTTGCCACTACTCATGATCACACGTAGTGTTATCCAGGCATTCACCAGGCCTAAACCCTTCTATTGGATTGACATAGGGTATCGTCTTATCACTCGTTTCCAGTAATCCACTGTCAGCCTCAATCGTCGCTTAGCACTTGCTACGAAAGCCCTTGTCTAGTGATCGTCTGTTCGACCGTTGAAATCCTACGCACAATCACCGTACTAATTAGACTGCTGATAGCACTTCGTAGCTCTCGAGTAATTCATTCAGCCGATTTCAAATGATTTTTTACACACACCCTTCCCCCCCCCTGCCCTCCTCCCTCCTACCACCTCCACAGTGCTCGACAATCCCACCCTCTGTCTGTCAGAACAAGGCTAGAACAAGACCAGGCAGCAGGTCTTGTTCTAGCCGCAGTAGTTACTTCGCGTGTCCACTTCACAGTCACATGACCAACAATCGACGAGGCAGCTTTACAAGATTTGAAATATCGCTGTTGGATCTGGCACTCAGTTCCAAGTCCTGCCCAACCCATTGTACTGTTACTGCTTCTGTAGTGAAGTAGTGAAAAATACAATACAAATTCCCTTCACCAGCCTCCCTCTCCCCCCCCCCCCCACACACACACACACACACACACACACACACACACACACACACACACACACACACACACACACACACTTCAATGTTATACTGGCGGCTTCTCCTCTGGTGACATCTAGTAGTCACTCCCACATTACTTAAGTCTTCATGTACATGCACACTATGCAGACCACTGAAGTGCATGGCAGAGAGTAATTCCCATTTTACTAGTAGGGCTTCTTCACTTCCCATTCCCGCATGGAGCACGTGAAGAGTCATTGCTTAAGCACCTCCGTCCGTGCTGTAGATCCACAAATCTTGTCCTAAGAACTCCTTGGGGAGCGATTCGTAGGATTTGTTGTAAGTTTCTAGATCCATCATTTACATTTGGCTCTTGAAACTTTAGAAGGAGACTTTCACAGGACACTTTTCGTCTGTCTTCAAGCAACTGATTGGACAAATAAACTTCTCGCCATTCGCTACTCATCTTTATACACGTTCAATATCCCTTGCTAGTCCTATTTAGTAAGGGTCCCATACACTTCAGCAAAATTCTTGGGAGGATCACACGAGTGTTTTGTAAGCAATCTCCTTTGCACAGTGATTGCATTTCTTCAGTATTCTAGCAATGATTGAAGTCTTCCATCTTCTCTACCTACGACTGATACTCTCGTCATAGAATACAACATTTATTCGTTTTACGATGTGCACAATTTCACGTTTCTGAACATTTAATCCAACTTGCCAATATTCGCACCACTTTGAAATCTCATCAAAAGTTGACAGAATATTTGTGCAGTTTTTCGGACAGCACTTATAGATAACTGCATCATTTACAAAAAGTCTGAGGTTACTATTAATGTTGTCTGGAAAGCCATACGAAAGTCATATGGCACGACTGGCTGGGACAGCTCGAGGGGCACGTTTTCCCTACCCCGCGCGTACAGTGACATCTTTCCTTCGTGAAATGTGTGTTAAGTGTATCTGAGTGTGTAGATGACTGGAATGGCTGTGTCTTCGGTGTTGTGTCATGTTTGCGTCGTGTGACGATGAGAGAAAGGAGAGGGCGAAACGCGGTGCCGGCACGTAGCCTCTTCCGGTCGAGTAGCTCCTACAGCGCCGCCGATCTGAAAGTCCACAGTCGACGAAAGGATTGCTATGAAGTGTCACATGCCCTCGTTCAAAGAGACACTGCGTATACGTTTAGAATTTAATCCAGGACTTTGGTGAAAAGTCTTCCGATCAGGAGATTTTTGCCACCATCTCTCCTCCCATTTCCCGCAAAGACAAACGGTAAGCCGCTAATTGGTGTGGCGTAGACGGGCGATTACCCAACCAAGCACCAGCCCACACAACGTTGCCTAACTTCAATAATTGACGTGAACCTATGTATTCAACTAGGCAAGTTCGTTGGCTGCGAGGTCACTAACATGCAACATGAAAAGGAAGGTCATAAAACACTTTCCTGGGGCGCACGTAAATTTAGGTCTACGTCTCTCTATGAGCCTTCATCGATTACATCAGTTCAACCAGTGGTGAAGAATGTTATACGTGGTATACCACCAACTTTTTCGTAGTTTTGCCACTATGGCATTGATGTCAGATTGTTGGTGAGTATGGAACGTTGTTATCGTTCGATTCTACCTCGACAGCGGTTGTTCTTTTCCTCCTGCTGACTAGAGTTGTTTCTGTTTGTCTGACTCATTTCGCGGATGTGCTGTATAACTGGAGTCCGATCCCTTATGTGGTCGTCTGAGTAGTCGTTTCCCTTGCTGTCGTCCATTCCTACAAAATTTAGCTCGTCTTGCTGTAACCACCCTTCCCACACGATCCTTCCAATTTCTTTTTCTTGTCTTCATCCATTTATTTCTATCTTGTGTTCACATGGTTACTCCTTGGATCCACTACCGTCATCTTTTATCTTTTTCACTTCTACTTTAGGTTCTGCTCTATATGTGAAAACAGGATGCACCATTATTTTATATATTTTTATTTTCCTATCAGTTGACATATTATTGGTTTCTCTATACAGTATTTTGCAGACATCCGGCTACCCTTATTGCCTTTATCTCTTGATTTTTCACCTCAATGTTGAGGTCCTTATGGCTTTAAAGCAAATTGTGGAAAAATCCATGGATTTTAATAACCCAGCCAACCTGTGCTTCGTTGACTTGTCAAAAGTCTTTGATAGGATTAGAAAAAGGGTACAACTCAACCCTTAATCGATGAGGTTGTACCATTGTTTCGTGAAAATCATAGAAGATATATAAATATTCAAGTAATTAAACGTGAATTGAAACACACCAAGGATTCACAGATGAATTATCTAAAAGAATTTGACAAGGAGACTCATTAATCCCAATCCTGTTCAACTTTATAACGGACCATATGATTGATGACATGAGAAAAAACTGGGATGTAAAATAGGAAATAAAGTGGTAAATATTATATGCTATGCTGATTTAGCTGTACTGATAAATAGTGGAGATAATTGTACTAAGATTACATCAGCAATTTAATGAAACAGCTAAGCAATGTAACATGAAACACTCATCTAAAAGAAACTAAGATTAAGGTAATATCAAAATCAGCTATACCATGTAATGCAGAAGTAGGTGGTGTGTCAATCGACCAAGTGACGAGCTTCAGTTATCTAGAGACTTATCTCCAGCTATAAAGACTACAACAGCAGCTGTATATTTAAATGACAGTAGTACATTGCACACAGCCACATTGAATGAGTGTGTGAAATTACAAAGATATAAGGAAGCACCTGAAAATAGCACATCACCGACATCAGCTACTGGTATGAAATAAATGACTGTGATTGTAATAGACCAAGGTGGGAAACGACAATATTTTGAAAGCCTTCTTCGATACGTCGAACGTGTTGTGGGAAACTACTTCTAGATTTGTGCTCCGTGTGGCATCTTTCGGTGTTATAAAGGGAGCCTCAAGTACGTCTATCAGTTACCCCTTTACTGTTCCATTCGCGAATAGTTCGAAAGAAGAGCCACAGTCGTTAAGCCTCTATAAGATCTACAATTCCTGTGATTTTGCTTTCGTTATTTCGCTAGATTTTTCTGGGATGAAGTAATGTGCTACCTGTTTCCTCTTTCGACATACGCATTCGGAATTTCAGCAGTAGAAAGAAATGTTAACCTCAACATATGATAGATCCAATGTAAAACATAATGAATGATTCTGTCACACTATCTGAGTTCAGCCAGGCAGTAGGAGCTGATACACAATAATTTGTAGCCATTTCCAAATACCAGAAACAGCATAGAACAGGAATTTTCTGTCTAGAATGCTTGCATGTGAACCTAAGTTACAAGGACGTTGCAATAAAAGGGCAACACGAGAGATGTATACACAATCTGAAATTTAATTGTAAGAAAAACGTACTGAACGATATGGATATGGACTATTCGTCGTTTACATATTACATTCGTTTTGTTATTTCTGCTGTGTTGGAACACTTTACCATTATTTTTCACATTGGTGTGTCACTTAACTTCACTGATACTGACTACATAATTTTTTTTGTAAAAGAAGAACGTCTTCAATCACAATTGTTATTTTATGTCAATGCACGATGCATTGGTATATGCATGTCTTCAGGAGCTTGTAGAGCCTACAACTACTTTTTCTCAGATTTATGTTTAGTCTTGGTAAGATTAAGGTCATACATTACAAAGCGGCACTTGGTGAATGTTAGTTTATAAAACCAAGACAAAATATACGTTATTGGTTCCAGTAGTGGATCCATGGTTTTAAAGTAATGTTTAAACTTATATTTACAATGTGCCACTATATAAAGCAACAATGTATTCTTACCGGGACCAGAATTAACCTAAATTTGAAAAAAACTGATCAACAGTCAAAGCACGTGAAGATGAGTCCCGAAGACTCGATATGCATCGTGCATTGAACTAAAATCATGATTGAAACCGAAGGCGATTTTTCTTTATTTTACCAAAGTAATACAGAAACGGAAGAAACACTGATAAAATGGATAAAATTAAGTGATTATTTTAATCTTGAAGTTAGTGTCCACGCACCCAGGACGCCGAGACGGTAGTTGAGCGTGACCACGACGACACCGTGCTCGAGCAGGTAGTCAGGACCGAACATGTCTGTGTTGCCGGAGCCGACCGTGTAACCGCCGCCATGGATCCACACCATCACCGGTGTCACGGCGCTACTGCTATCACTCGGCATCTGCAGCAGAAAGTAATCAGACCTGCACGTTAAACAGGAAAGGCACCCGCGCTAAACGATAGCGATTAAAATACGTCACACAGACCTGAGGTGTGTAGACGTTGAGGAAGAGGCAGTCTTCGTCCCCCATGTACTGCCGCGTGGCATCACTGAACTGAGGGGCCACATTTCCTTCCTTGGTGGCGTCTCTCACTCCAGCCCATGGCTCTGCGGGCTCAGGTGGCTGCAAAGGTAAGTATCAAGTCAAAAGGCTCTGCATATGAGAGGCATGGGGTATCACTGGAAAGATACTTTTTCTGTCAAACGATTAAAGCAAACTGTCCATCAGTGTACACACAATCTGGTCAAAACTATCAGAACTCTTATTAGTGGCCTTTAAGACAGCTTGACGTCTGCTGGGGACACTTTCAGTGATGTGTCTGAACGTCTGTGAAGGAGTGTTAGTCCATTCTTCCTCAAGAGCCGAAACCATAGAAGACAGTGATGTTGGACGCTGGGGTGTGCAGGGAAGTCTACGTTCTAACTCATCCCAGAGGTGCTCCATTGAGTTCAGGTTGGATCTCTGGACAGGCAAGTGAACTCAGGAATATTACTGTACACAAACCACTGCCAGACAAACGCAGCTTTATGAGAGAGTGCTTTGTCACGCTGATACATTCGTCGTATCTGAATTGTTCCTCTGTTGTACGCAGAACATTCAAATGGCTCTGAGCACTATGGGGCTGAACTTCTGAGGTCATCAGTGCCCTATAACTTAGAACTACTTGAACCTAACTAACCTAAGGACATCACACACATCCATGCTCGAGGCAGGATTCGAACCTGCGACCGTAGCGGTTGCGTGGTTCCAGACGCAGAACATTATGCTGTAAACTGTTTTCTTATCCTTGTGTATTTAGAGTTCTCTGAAGTGTGTGAAACCTTATGGGACTTAACTGCTAAGGTCATCAGTCCCTAAACTCACACACTACATAACCTAAATTATACTAACGACGAACACACACTCCCATGCCCGAGGAAGGACTCTAACCTCCGCCGGGTCCAGCCGCACAGTCCATGACTGCAGCGCCTTAGACTGCTCGGCTAGTACCGCGTGGCGTTCTCTTAAGGGCAACTAGGCGACCACGTCCTTATCACGGAGAACACCCACATACCGTAACACCTCAGTGTTGGCGCTACACGTGGTGGTTGGTGAAGTTTTCAAGCACTCGCCAAACCCAAATCTTTCCATCTGTTAGTCACAGAAAAGAGATATTCATCGCTCCAAATCACTCGTTCACAGTGATCTACTATCCGGTGACGTCACCCTTTACACCACCTCATGCATCGCTTGGCAATGACTAAAGGAATGTGTGGCTTACGAGGAGCTGATCGATAACTGTGCCACTTTCTTTTTAACTTCTTACGCACCGTCCATTGTACTAGCCGGGCTGCTAGTAGCACTTTGACGCTCGCGAGTTATTCCTTCCTCTGATTTAATGCGATTTTTATACACTTGGCCTCCGCAGTTCTCGACGTTCCCAATTTGTCGTCGTGAGCTCTACCTGGTCTGGGTTTAGCTGTCCTTGCTTCTTCGCGTTTCCACATCAACAGTCGTTCTAGGCAGCTTTATAAGGTTTTAAATGTCCTTTAAGGATTCTTTAATCAGATGGCATCCGATAACTAGCCCACGTTCGAAGACGCTTCGCTCTCCCGTCCGACCATTGTGTTATCACTTCTCTACTCACAACAAAATACTCCAAACCTCCTTTATACTGGCGGGTTCGCCTCTGATGACATCTAGTTGTCAATGCAAGTCCAGTACGCTAACCATCGCACCACCTCTTTCGGCACGCCATTCTGGTATCCACAATCTGGAAAGTGGTTTTCTTAAATAACGTGGCAGATACACAACGAACGTGTTCTTGTTGCCATGAGATACAACAAATTGTGTCATCGATTGCCACATATTAAGGGCAATCTGACAGTTATCAGCTGTGCAAGGCACCTTTCTGAGCCAGAGATACTGCAGCTATTTAAGTAACTCTACCCGTGACATTTCAGTGATATTTCAAGAGAGCACTGAACCGCTGCATACTACGAAGAATTCTATTACAGAGAGCGACGGTACCACCGTGCCTCTGACCTTTCTCCATGGCGTCCAACGAACCTAATTCGGGTATCGTTGTTAGTCCATTATGTCCTGTGGTCATCGGCTGGTTAAGTAATTGTCAATGTCAATCAAATTCACCGATAGCCGTGTACTTTAAGATATTTTATTTTATTCTGAAAGCAACCAGTTTCGGCATTTCATTATGCAATCTTCAAGCCCCATACGCTTCTATGTAAATAGAAGAACTTGTCGTATAGTGCCATAAATCACTGGATATCGTGAATTCAATCGTTATACAATTGGTTCATTCGAAGAGCTGACGATATATCAAAAAAGTGTAATTCCAGTTTTTTGTCTGGGGGAACGTCCAACGATACCACACTCGACTTGCCATCCCACCCTGTGCGTGGGTGACGTGGTGGGAGGGAGGGGGCGCAACTTTGAAATCTTCAATGGTAACCTCCGTTTTTTTATTGCACGTTACAAAGTATACATTCGTTTTGTCTGAAGCACTTTTTTCGTTGCGTCACAGATGGCGCTGCGACCGGACGAACAGAAATGTAATTTACGACAAACTACTCAATAGCTGTTGAATATCCAAGAGTACGTGGGACCCCACTCCAGGCTGTGAGGGTAGGTCAGGCCAGTATTTCATGATTCCTAGTTGGAAACTTGGAAAAGTATACTGCGCAGTACCTAAATATGACCTGATGCTAGTAACAGGATGTTAACTACATGGAGAAAACAACGAAAATGGAGACTTACTACGCCAATTAGCAGCAAGGAATAATATGATTATTAAAAGTACCTGCTTTCCACACAAAAGGATCCATCTGGGTACCTCGAAGTCTGCAGTCAGTGGAGGAGAGATTGACCATATTTTAGTGATTGCAGGCAACTCCCCATCAGTTACGGACGTACGGAGGTGCAGAGGACCGAACTTTGACTCTGACCACTTTGTAATAAAATCAGTCTTCAGAGAGAAACTGTCACTAACAAATGGCAACAGAATATGAAAGATATTGAAATGGAACACAGACTAACTCAAAATTCCTGATGAAGTTACATAGTACCAAATAACACTAAGCAGGAAGTTGAGCAATGAAGAGACCGCAGTAGGAGTACACGAAAGGAGGAGCAGGATTGAAAAAGCCATTAAGGATGCTGCAGAAGAAATAATAGTCATAGTAAGGAACAGAAGACCCCAGGAATGGTTTGACGAAGATTGTAGGTCAGCAACAAAAGTGCTAGAGAGGAGCCTGTAAAATATGGAACAATATAGAGAATTAAGGAGAAGAGCTGCCAGACCGTTCAAAAGAATGAAAAGAGTGTGGACTAAGAAGAAATTTCAAGAACTAGAAGAGTTAAAGGAACAGAGCGAAATAAGAAAGCTGTGTCATGCTGTAGGCAAAATAAACAGATTCCAACCAAACAATGTCATGTTCTAGTAAAGACGGGAAAATAAAAAGGGAGGAAGAACAGATAGTGGGAAGATGGACAGAGACAGCTCTACACGATCAAAGAGTCGAGCTGGAAGTAGACAATGATGGCAGTGAGGCAAGAAGACCAACACTACAAGAGGCCTCCCAGGCTGTGCACAAGTGTAAAACAATCGAGCCCTTGGGGAAGACGGCACAAGTCCTGAATTAATAGAAACTGGTAGAGATGCTGTAATAAAGGAGCTGCAAACATTAATATCAGACACATGGAAAAAAGAAACTATACCAGATAATTGGAAAACTAGAATAATAGTCCCCATTTATAAGAAAGGGGACAGAACAGCATGTGAAAACTAAAACGAAGCACAGCTTGTAAGATCTTCACAAGTATATTAAACGATAGGCTACGGAAGTGTGCAGAAGACATACTAGGGGAATATCAGTGTGGCTTTCGACCAGACACAGAAACAACTGATCAGGTACTTGTGATATGACAAATGGTGCCAAAGTTCTATCAATATGATATAGATCTGCATTTCCTATTCATCGACTTCAACAAGCCTCTGACACCATAACTGTACAGAGGTACTGGAAGAAGTTGAGATATGTGCTAAACTAACAAGACTAATTAGAATGACAATGACAGAGACCAGAGCAAAAGTAAAGGTCCTCAGAAGAACTGAAAGCTTTGACTGTAATAAAGGCGTGAAGCGAGGTGACAGTCTCTCCACTGTCCTATTCAATACAGCCCTGAATAGTGTACTTAATAAAATCAACAAAAGAGGTACCATATTTATGAAAACTAGCCAGATATGTACATATGCTGGTACATTGTTATAGTAGCAAGAAATATCAGTACACTCCAAGAAACATACCAGGCAATGGAAATCGAAGCCTTAAAAATTCGCCTCATAGTAAATGAAAACAAAATACATGGTAATGACAATATGAGGCCAGAAGAGCCCCTAAAGACCTAAACATCAATGGGAAATCCTTCAAAGGAGTGTCCTCTTAACTACTTGGGAGCCCTGATAAAAGATAATAGTATTGGAAAGGCTATAAGGGAAAGAATACAAGAAGTAAACAGAGCTTACTTTGCAAATATGCAACTTTTCAGGAATAGCGTCGTTACAAGAAAAACAAAACTGAAAATATGTAACTCCCAAGTCTGCCCAGTTATCACATACGGGTCAGACGTACGGACATTCACAGCAGAACATGACAATGATGCACGAAGGATCTTTGAGCGGGAAATACTTCTCAAAATATATGGTGCAATAAAGGAGGAAGAAGGCTGGAGAATACGAGACAACGCCAAATTACAAGTATTAATACAACGTAGGGACATAGTAAAATTTCTGAAATCACTGCGAATACAATTGCTACGACACGTGGAGAGAATGGCTGAGGATTGAATTCCAAAGAAAACTATGAAAGGTGTGATCTATTCAGCTAGGCGGAAAGGGAGACCTAGAAGAAGGTGGATTGACGACGTAATGGGAGTCTAGAGATGGAAAAGAGCAGAATACAACTGAGAAAAGCTTAGGAAGATCGTTGAAGAAGCCAAGGTTCACCAAGGGCTGTAGCACTACTGAAGAAGAGAAGGAGGAGAAGAAGCAGTAGGAAACCCCATTCTCAACGCTGTATTCCTCAGATATCTAACATGCGACTACTTGACGCTTCACGGTGCCCGTATAGCGAACTACGACGCATAATAACAGACAGTACACCGCAACTGGATCTCATATATTGTGCAAACATAGAACAGATAACGCATCTAAAAATTACAAAACTTGCGTGGTGTTTATTACCTGTACACCTACCTATCATTTGGAGATTAGACGTGCAAGTGGACGATGAATGTTGCAGCCACAGAAGAGAAAATTGAAATAATCCCGATTTACAGAGAACGTAGGAGAAATGTTAAGGCTGCTGTTGTAAGCCGAGCGTTCTCGTTCTTTCTTTTACAGGGTTGTGAACGCCTTTATGTCTGATGGCAGCGTAGACGGGAAAAAGGAAACGAAGCAAACGTGTTACAGAAGAAGATAATGAAATAGCTGTACTAGCGGCAGTGCACCACAACCCACGGATAAGCACCGGGCAATTATACCGCAATTTCTGTATTTCCGTAGGCAGTATTGTCATAATACTGCATCGTCGTAAGTATCATCGATACCACGTATCACTGCACCAAGAACTTCATGGCGCAATTTCCTTGACCGGTAGTGTTCAGTGAATGGGTATGTCAACAAATGGAAACGACCCCGACGTTCTTTGCCGAGATATTTTCCGTTGAGTCTACATTCACAAAGCATGGTAGCGTTAACTGGCACAGCATGCGTAACTGTAGTGTAGACGTCCTTAGGTCAGTTAACATGTTGTGGCATCATGGAAAGCAAATTTTTTTGATCGGTATTTTATCGACAACAAACTGAATGGACCTAAATATGCTACATTTTTGGAACAGGAATTACCGGTACTGTAGTATGATGTTTCCCCAGACGTTCGACAAGGTATGTATTTTCAGAAAAAACCGTTGCTCATCGCATTTAAGAACGGGAGGTATTTGACCGTTTTTACACTGCTTGGTGGATCGGGAAAGGTGGCCCTATTATTTGGCCACTAAGTCGGTTTTGACGTCGCCACATTTCTTTCTGTTGGTGTACCAGCAATTCCAACAGGCCCTGAAGATATGGTCCACTGCATCAGAAATGCCTGTACCGACATTCCCGCAGATATACTTCTGTCCTGTGTACGGTTATTTGAAAAGTGTATTGAAGTTGGCGTTATTACGTTTGAACACTTACTGTAACTGGAAAAGCAGAGTAGCGTTCGGCTCGAGAGACGGCCGCAGTGGAACCTGGAGTAGTCCCCTTTTTGCTATGTCGGAGAAATAAAATGTTACAAATGGGGGTTTCCAATGAGAAGTTTTGAAATACTGGCCTGTACTACCTCCATAGCGTGGAGATGGGGTCCCACTTGCCACTGAATATTCAAGGACTATGGTATAGCATGTTGTAAATTACTACTGTGTACCCACTTCTTTTCCGCCGATTACAGCACCATCTGTGGGGAAGAAAAGAAAATGCTTCAGACGAAACTTATGTAGATTTTGCTGTAGAATCGTAATCCGCAATAAAAACAGAAGTTCCCCTTAATGATTTGAAAGTTGCCACTCGCCACCACACACAGGGTGGAATCGGGGAGGGGGGGGCGAGTGTGATAAGATAAGATTGGCTGTCTCCCTTCTTTCGAGACTTCGAGGTGCGCCAGCACCAGATCAAAATCATCCGGCCGTTCCACGACGACAATCGGTGTGCCACCCAGTCTGCAATTGGTTTTTAGGTGGTTTTCTGCATCCCACTAGGTGAATACTGGGCTGGAACCCAGGTCCGGCTTCAGTTACGTGATTTGCAATCATTTAGAAAATTTTCCCTCACTTTCACACAGATAACACTACAAGTACAACATTTGGGTATACGTATTCCATTCTGGGGTGTGGGAAGGGGTAGAGAGGGGGGAATGAGGTACCGACAGGCGACACGCCATCCGACTACTGCTTAAATTAACCATATGACAACCGTTAATAAGCAATCCAACCCCGTGCCAATGTGAGATAATGGCACAAACAATTCATTGATGATGATTATAGTGTTAGTCATTGACAGTTGCGCCTTATTCATTATCCACCACTGCACACACTGTTTACCATTTACGTGTTCCTCCATTCTTCTGTAATATTTATTATGTACAAAATAATAATGATTTTAAACAAAACAGGTTAAATAAAAAGTGCCAGTGCTGTAAACTCCTGTATACCGGCATTAGGATAAACAAAAGCATTAAATAGTATGGAAGAAAGAAAACATCCGTTAATGGCGCAGCAAGTGCACAGCCTGCTTCTCCCCTTATTCCAGAGAAAACGACGAAAGGCACGAAATTCAAACCCAGAACACTGTGGACAACGTAGTTTTTCGCGGCTGCATTCAGGAATAAATGCTTCACGGAGCTCTCGCTGCGTCAAATTGGTAGACAGTCCCGATACTGAATACAAATCTGATGCGGCAACAACTCCGTAAGGCATTTACCATAACAGTATTGTGCATTCTGGTGATCAGGAATTGTACTTCACCAAATTCTCGCTGCCATTTGGCCACACAGTGGTCACTAGTGTCTCTTTACCTGGAATCTAACCAGCTATACGCGGATCATGAACCATTGCACATGTATGTTCGTAGCCCCCTGCCCCACATACCCGCCGCCAATTCTTAATCGAACTCAGTTTTTAGTAACTAGTCTTTCACGGATCTCAATGTTTATGACTTCATGGTCCGACCTGGGTATCGTATGATAAAATAATTTTGTAGGTACATTCGGTTCTGTATGTGGATACTGTCTTAAGATGGGTTGCGAATAGAGCAGTAAGAAGAACTACATTAAAACTTCAGGTTGATGCTGAAGTCGAATTGCATGTACAGCGAATGGTGTCAGCGAAAAAACCGAAAAGGTTTGAAATTATATGATGGTGGTGGTGGTGGTGGTGGTGGTGGTGGTGGTTGTTAGTGTTTAACGTCCCGTCGACAACGAGGTCATTAGAGACGGAGCGCAAGCTCGGGTTAGGGAAGGATTGGAAGGAAATCGGCCGTGCCCTTTGAAAGGAACCATCCCGGCATTTGCCTGAAACGATTTAGGGAAATCACGGAAAACCTAAATCTCAGGATGGTTGGAGACGGGATTGAACCGTCGTCCTCCCGAATGCGAGTCCAGTGTGCTAACCACTGCGCCACCTCGCTCGGTTTGAAATTATATGAAAAGATCGTTTGAAGTCTCTAAGTGCTCTCATATAGGATGAAAGCAGTCAGGTAATTGACTTACGTTGGCTCGAGACCTGTAAACAGCTTCTAATTTTAATTTTTTTACGTTAGTATTAAACATGTAACGTATGATTATTCACCTAATGAGTAGATGACAATTTCAATTTTTAAATTCGGGCAATAATTATATTAATTAATGAGAAACTTTTTTGCTCCTGGATACATTAGATACTTAAAATCTGAAGCTGGGACCATACATGTGTACCGGTTTAGGCGTTTAGTAATAAAGATTGCATACAGAAGTACGTGTACAAAGGGGCATCAAAAGAGGGAATACATTTTTCCAAGGCGTCATTTAAGAAATATTTCTTTGCAGCCATTAGAGAAACTAACGACGCTGTAATGACTGTAGTTCCTTGCAATGCCTGCTTGACGAATACCTGAAAATAGGTTTACCTAGAGACAGAGTGTCTCTGAAAGCCTTCAACCATTATATGAATAACTGGTTAGGTCTTTATCACCACTAAGTCACTGATAATAACAAGTAGCATCTTGTTATTAGCGGCTTAAACGACTGCAAGGACGTCGTCACTGCCTAAAAATAATTTTATTACCGTTATTTTCTGCCGTTTCCCTTCAAAGACTTGCAGAATACCGTCTGTTTTTATATCACTCACAAGAAAACAAGTCGTACATGATATAAGAATCTAATAAGCATCTTTTGTGATTTAGCTGCAACGCACTCACGGTCTTTCCTGCTTTATCACTGCACTATACCGCTTCTGTTAAGGGTTCCATGTCACTAATGCGCCGAAATACAGCGTCGTGTTTATCTACTGTTCAGCAGCGCCTTGCATACCGCCGAAGAGAAAGAGTTGTTGAATGTGGGATACGTTTGTGCTATCCTGACAAAGGTCGCAAAACTTTACAGCATATCCAGTGACGTCATAGCATAAACAGTTTCCGTAACAAATTCCTCTCCTTAACACTATAGTTGAAGAAAAAAATAACTTTACTGAAAGTCACAGGGACACATTAAAATGGAACTTGCAATAACAAGAGCATGTGCACTACTAATGCGACATTTAACTTTCATATGAGTATCACGTGAATTCCATCCACAATACGCTCACGACAAATTTCCTACAGCCAAACTCTTCTAAGCCTGGTCAACAGAACAACAAAATGTCCCACCAGGAGAAAAAAATCGATTGATTTGTTGGTTGGTTGATTGAGGGGAGACAACCAAATAGCGAGGTCATCAGTCCAATGACAAAGTGGAAGGAATAACACAAATACCCCAGTCCAGTCAAGGGGAAGGGAAAACGAGCAAACTACGTACGGATAACATCGGGCTAACATGAAGATCCAAGAACAGGGAGAGAAGGGGAGGGAGAAGAGCAGGGGCGTCCCAGAAGTGGTACACTCATTGGGCGCCAACACTGCCATCGAACCTCCACGATTTCCACACCATACCATGATCATGACAAAAAGGGGACAATACCAGGGGAAAGAAGACACAAAAAAGGGAAACAACACGGTACAAAAGACCGAACAAAAGAAAAGGGAAAGGCAGGGAGAGATTCTGGCTGGCGTGTGGGCAATGCTGCGGCCTCTGTAACCAACACCAACGTTAATGTGAATGTATGCTTTCCCGGCGTATACAGCTGGCGAAGACTTCTCGGGCTTACAGCCGGGTGGCGGTGTCTTCAAACTGCGACGTTTCGACGAGTGATATACTCGTCATCTGGCTCGCCAGAAAATGACGAGTATGTCACTCGACGAAACGTCGCAGTTTGAAGACACCGCCACCCGGCTGCAAGCCCGAGAACTCTTCGCCAACACCAACGTTAACTCCAGGACTACAACTCCAGAGGGAAATTCAGGTACTTTAACCTGGGAGGACAAACCACTTTAGTGAAGAAAACCGAGGACAGGCGTAACCAGGCGAGGGTCGTCCATTAACACCCCGGGCCAGGAATGTGGGCATGTATACTTAGTGTGAAGGGCCAAAATGCAGGCTCACCCATCATAATAATGGCCACCATGAGGGGGATTTCACGAAGTTTGTTAGATAGGGGTAGCCCTTCAAGAGTTGGTCCACAATTGTGCATAAAGGGATTTGATGTAAGGCAGCAAACCCACACGCAGAGGGGTCATGGAGAATGAGGCAGTGAGGCAGGTGAGGGTTGACAATTACCAATCCCCTTTTACCCCCCCCCTCTCCTAGCCAGACGATTAGAATGTTCATTACTCACGATACACACATGGCCAGGAATCCAAGGGAAATCAACCAAATAAGTAGAAGGACCAAGATCGACAAGAAGGTTGTGGATGGCAGAGACCAAGGGGTGGTGGGAGAAACAAGTAAAGAACTCCTAAGCCGAAAATAGCTGCACTACATAAACGCGATCCCTGTGAACTTTTTTTTTATTATCGCAACTGGGAATGAAGGCACTTTCGTCGACTAGCGGAAGTCGACATATAATCCAGGTTTATAGTATACAGGGTAGTCCACTGATCGTGACCAGGCCAAATCTCACGAAGTACGAGTCAAACGAAAAAACTACGAAGAACGAAACTTTTCTAGTTTGAAGGGGAAACCAGATGGCGCTAGTGTTGGCCCGCTAAATGGCACTGCCATAGGTCGAAAGGATATCAGTTGCGTTTTTCTAATAAGATTACTCCATTATTTATTATATATTCGTGTAGTACATAAAGAAATATTAATGTTTCAGTTGGACCACTTTTTTCGCTTTGCGATAGATGGCGTTGTAATAGCCACAAACATATGGCTGACAATTTTAGACGAACAGTTGGTAACAGGTTTTTTAAATTAAAATACAGTACGTAGGAACTTTTGAACACTTTATTTCGGTTGTTCCAATGTGATATATGTACCTTTGTGAACTTATTTCTGAGAACGCATGCTGTTACAGCGTGATTACCTGTATATACAACATTAACGCAATAAATGCTCAAAATGATGTCCGTCAATCTCAATGCATTTGGCAATACGTGTAACGACATTCCTCTTAACAGCGATTAGTTCGCCTTCCGTAATGTTCGCACATCCATTGACAATACTCTGACGCACGTTGTCAGGCGTTGTCGGTGGATCACGATAACAAATATCCTTCAACTTTCCCATCAGAAGGAAATCCAGCGACGTCAGATCCGGTGAACGTGCGGGCCATGGATGCTTCGACGAACAATCCACCTGTCATGAAATATGCTATTCAATACCGCTTCAACCGCACACGAGCTATGTGCCGGACATCCATCATGTTGGAAGTACATCGCCTTTCTGTCATGCTGTGAAACATCTTTTAGTAAAATCGGTAGAACATTACGTAGGAAATCAGCATACATTGCACCATTTAGATTGCCATCGATAAAATGGGGGCCAACTATCCTTCCTCCCATAGTGCCGCATCATAAATTAACCCGCCAGGGACGCTGATGTTCCACTTTTCGTAGCCATCGTGGATTTTCCGTTGCCCAATAGTGCGTATTATGCCGGTTTACTTTACCGCCGTTGGTGAATGACGCTTCGTCGCTAAATGAAACACGTGCAAAAAACCTGTCATCGCCTCGTAATTTCTCTTGTGCCCAGTGGCAGAACTGTACACGACGTTCAAAGTCGTCGCCATGCAATTCCTGGTGCACAGAAATATGGTACGCGTGATATCGATGTTGATGTAGCATTCTCAACACCGACGTTTTTGAGATTCCCGATTCTCGCGTGATTTGTCCGCTACTGATGTGCGGATTAGCCGCGACAGCAGCTAAAGCACCTACTTGGGCATTATTTGTTGCAGGTCGTGGTTGACGTTTCACATGTGGCTGAACACTTCCTGTTTCCTTAAATAACTATTCGGCGAACGGTCCGGACACTTGGATGATGTCGCCCAGGTTACCGAGCAGCATAAATAGCACACGCCCGTTGGGCATTTTGATCACAATAGCCATACATCAACACGATATCGACCTTTTCCGCAATTGGTAAACGATCCATTTTAACACGGGTAATGTATCACGAAACAAATACCGTCCGCACTGGCGGAATGTTATGTGATACCACGTACTTGTTTATAACTATTACAGCGCCGTCTGCCACAAAGCGAAAAAAGTGGTCCAAATAAAACATTCATATTTCTTAACGTACTACACGAATATGTAATAAAAAATGGGGTTCCTATTTAAAAAACGCAGCTGATATCCGTTTGACCTACGGCAGCGCCATCTAGCGGGGCAACCATAGCGCCATCTGGTTTCACCTGTCAAGCTAAACGAGTTTCGTTCTCTCTAGTTTTTTGTTTGACGCTTATTTCTTGAGATATTTGGCCCGGTCACTATCAATGGACCACCTTGTATACACAACTGATGTGAAGCATTTTCGTTAGTCACCACTGTACTTGTTTTCTGTTGTCTGATTGATTTATTGTGGGGACTATTGGACTAAACGGTGAGGTCATCAGTCCTGTAATTCAAAAATTACTTGTGTAAGACATAGGTGTCCGCTAAAAGTGGGCGAATCGAGTCAGAAGTGTCGAACTACAAACCGAGGAAGCTGAAAACACAAGAGAAGGCATAAAAGCGTAGACCAAATCTAAAAACTGGAAAAACAGAAGGATAAATAGCTGTTTTTGAGAGGGGGAGTGATCATGGTTGCCAGACACAGAAAACGTGAAGAGAAGCCCCAACCACAACCACTCCGCCCCCTGCTCCAAATGTGAAACAAAACCTTACAACTGAAAAAACCACTCATGTAGGAAACTGAGGACCAATCCTACCATCATCTGCTAACATTAAAGAGAAGGAATCTGGAAGGCTATACTTAGTATAAAGGGCCAAAAGAAGAGGACATTCCACTAATATATCGGATACCGTCAGATTGGCTCCACAGGCACTTTGTGGGAGTGGCTCGTTACACAAGAGAAGAAAATGGGTGAGCCTATTATGACCGATGCATAGACGGAATAAGAAAGAGGACTCGTTCCTAGAAGAGTGGAAGGAAGAGCGTCACACGTCAGTAATATCCTTGATTGTGTGTTCACACTGAGGGCAGCAACGCACCAGAGGTCATTCCACTTTTGAGCAAAGAGAGTTCTGATATATGTCTACATATCTGCAAGTAAACTCTTTCAAATTCTGAAGGTGGCAGGGGTAAAACACAGGGAGAGAAAGGCTATTTACAATTTGTACAGAAACCAGATGGCAGTTACAAGAGTCGAGGGGCATGAAAGGGAAGCAGTGGTTGGGAAGGGAGTGAGACAGGGTTGTAGTCTCTCCCCGATGCTATTCAATCTGTATATTGAGCAAGCAGTAAAAGAAACAAAAGAAAAGTTCGGAGTAGGTATTAAAATCCATGGAGAAGAAATAAAAACTTTGATGTTCGTCGATGACATTGTAATTCTATCAGAGACAGCAAAGGACTTGGAAGAGCAGTTGAACGGAATGGACAGTGTCTTGGAAGTAGGCTATAATATGAACAACAAAAGCAAAACGAGAATAATGGAATGTAGTCGAATTAAGTCGGGCGATGCTGAGGGAATTAGATTAAGAAATAAGACACTTAAAGTAGTAAAGGAGTTTTGCTATTTGGGGAACAAAATAACGGAGGATTGTCGAAGTAGAGAGGATGTAAAACGTAGACTGGCAATGGCAAGGAAAGCGTTTCTGAAGAAGAGAAATTTGTTAACATCGAGTATTGATGTAAGTGTCAGGAAGTCGTTTCTGGAAGTATTTGTATGGAGTGTAGCCATGTACGGAAGTGAAACATGGACGATAAATAGTTTAGACAAGAAGAGAATAGAGGCTTTCGAAATGTGGTGCTACAGAAGAATGGTGAAGATTAGATGGGTAGATCACATAACTAATGAGGAGGTATTGAATAGAATTGGGGAGAAGAGGAGTTTGTGGCACAACTTGACTAGAAGAGGGGATCGATTGTTAGGATATGATCTGAGGCATCAAGGGATCACCAGTTTAGTATTGGAGGGCAGCGTGGAGGGTAAAAATCGTAGAGGGAAACCAAGAGATGAATACACTAAGCAGATTCAGAAGGATGTAGGCTGCAGTAGGTACTGGGAGATGATGGAGGTGGCACAGGATAGAGTAGCATGGAGAGCTGCATCAAACCAGTCTCAGGACTGAAGACCACAACAACATCTGCAAATGAAATTATGAAAGGAAATTGGGGGCAAGTATCTGCCCCTCTATCCCAACGGTCAGCCATTTGATTCCCTAGGATGTACACATGAATTGGGACCAAGACGAAGACAACTGAGCAGGCGGCATGGCCAGGGGCAGAAAGGATGTCATGGATAGGAGAGCAACGTCTATAGCCTGCAAGCTCTTCATTGTGTCGGTACATATTGAAACAGTGTGGATGGAGGCCTCAGTGACAAAATGGAGAGCCCTGTTAATGGCTAGCAGCTCTGCTGTGATCACAGTACATGATCCCAGGAGTAAATGGTGTTCCATATGTGGCGAGTGTGTGTGCGTCGGCTCGAGTGAAATGGATGTTTAAGTCTGGTTGCCACAGGTCGGCGTCCGTCGATCGCGACAACTCCGTTCTGTAACTGTTGTAACAAACTCCTCACTTTGGTTAGTATCAGATACTATCTCCCGTTAACAGATATCGGCACATCGATGGAGCAGCACGCCGAAATGTATAAGCAGCCATCGCTTATAATTGAAGCAATGGTGTTCGAAGGATGTCTGTCTTCTTTACTGCTTCACACAGCGACTGCACCACTAGGTACCACAACGTCTGCACTTATCTGAAACAATAAACCAAATATCCTTCGCGTGTTCGCGACTGGCTTTTAAGCTTACGCGATACTCGATAACGGTAGTTTTTATGCACTGTGTGCAAATGAATGTTCAAACGTATAAAATGTATCTCGAATTATTACACCATTCAAGCCGATGCCTTATTATAGTCTTGCGAGGATGTTGATTTGTGAAACATTATAGCGTCGTTAATGCGTCGCTACAGGGCTAATTCAACAACTCCTACGTCGTAAATCCAGAGATAAAGTGCACTCTAAATAACGTACAGAAAGCGTCGTAATACAATGTTAAATTACTGTTCCCTGTCAATAATGTCACTCGAATCACCTTTAGCTTCAGCGATCTATCAAGAGAACAATTATTCACAGTTACACAATAACGTTCAATTAAGTGATGTAGACGACACGAAGTATTAAAGTTATAGATGAGTTTATTCAACTTCTGAAATATCTAACCACTGCACTTTAGCACACCCACCTGTCATTCAGGGAATTGAAGCTACGATTTACTTCAACAACTCTTACATTGACTACAGCTTCCGATAACACGGCGTCCCTGTGAATTCTTCATGATTGCGTGTATATGTTTGTTACTCAAGTCTATTTGTAGAGTTTATGTAGGCTCCTGGTACATTGCTGTGTCCTTCAATGCTCGTGACAATCACAGGTCACGACGACTAAGTCCCAGAATTGATTAAGTAACATACGAGTTACTTTTCCCTCGCATATAATATTCTGTTCCGTTGTCTGGCGAAACGGTAAATGTTCTATCACCTTTCTTCAGAACTTTGACTAATACGTCAAGACGATACTTGAAAAACTTAAATTCCAGATCGTTCTGAAACAATCTAATGTCTGTCAATAAGCGTGCTATCGCGACGTGTACAAAAGAGCGAATTAACATCCCCACTGAAGTTTTTCATTTTAGTCGCAGCGAACTTACAGCTCGATGTGGCTACAACTCTTTTCTTGTATTAATTTTATCTCTGACCACTTTATCTCTTGTGGTTTTTAACCTTCGTAAAGCATGTATTTTGAATTCTTTATTTACAGTTTCATACTTTGTAGATCAAGTGATCATCTGATAGTCTTTCATTTAGTTCTTTCCGTGGAATAGATGTTAGTTCCCTAGTATTTCTGTTGGTCAAACTTCCAATAGTGTTAATATTTTGTTGCCAGTAGCTACCGTCAAGGTCAGGATAACAAATTTTAATAGCTTTTGCTGTCAAAAAGGATATCATTAGGGGCTGTATATTTGGGGTGTTGTACCAGAAGGAGACGTGAAAACGTATCCCATCGTGTCTATCGTTTTAGAACCGTCAGTGTAGAAGATGGTAGCACCCTGTAACTCTTCAAGAATGGAAAGTACAGGACACCAAAATAACTCAGACCCAGACGATTTTAGAAGACCATTGATGGCGACGAGGGAGAGTGAGACACTTCACGCAGAGCCCTGTAGGATACTGTTCTTTTGGATCCCAGTAGTGCCGAGTGAAGTGCCAACTCTAGCCTGGAAGATCTGGTGACATAAAAACTCGTGGTTTAAGGTCGGAAGGGGCCACTAAAGCATCTGTCATAGAGGGTAACTGAAATGTGATGTCACGCTGTGTTTTAAGCCTTATGTAGGTCAAAGAAGACTGTACAAGGTTTCAGGGAACGATAGAATCACCAAAAAGTGGTCACTAAGATCATGGAAAGACCAGTGTAGTGAAGCCAAAAGAGCAGCAGAGGAGGTAATGAGAGGCATCGTATAAAAGGGGCCATGAGTGTCACTGAATTGTGTTGGAGAACCGTCATTGAAAAGATGCAAATCAAAGTCTGTAATAATTTGGTCAATTAGAAGGTACCTACCCATGAAGTGGCAACCCCATACAAGGAGTGCTGTACAATGAAGTCCCAGAGGGGGAGGTACAGGAGTGGGAGCTGCTGCGTTAAGGTAGGCAGTAAGGAGATGGGCTTCCTGGATGGAGGTAGACATTGCAAATGGTGGTTTCTGGGGTCATTCGCACTCGTGCCACTATTTCTTCCGCGTTGGTACTCAGTGGGATCCAGTCGCTAATGACTTCGGTGCGAACTGAAATGCAGACCCCTTCAGATGCTATTTCAGGGCTGGCATGGTTCCAACAGAACGTCAGACAACCACAGAACGTTGGAGAATGATTATCATCGAAGTGCAATTCTTAAGACAGAATGCAGAATAAGAAGAAACAAGTTGTTGTATTTCCGGTAGGTGACGGTAATAAGCATTGCAGTTTCACTGGATTCTCATGTAGCAAGAGTCTGGGTTAGACATAAAAAGCTGAGAGGAGGTCATGTCATTGCATCAGTGTTCGTCACTGATGAGAACAGGGGTGCATCCATAAAGTGAGGAGTTGATGAGCCCCACCATGCAGGGGAAGCCTCGTCCTTTGACTTCTGAGTCCCTCGTCTGGTCTCAAGAACACTGGGCAGGAGTGCGGGGAGGAGGAGGAGGAGGAGGAGGATGAGAAGGAGGAGGATGAGAAGGAGGAGGATGAGAAGGAGGAGGATGAGAAGGAGGAGGATGAGAAGGAGGAGGATGAGAAGGAGGAGGATGAGAAGGAGGAGGATGAGAAGGAGGAGGATGAGAAGGAGGAGGATGAGAAGGAGGAGGATGAGAAGGAGGAGGATGAGAAGGAGGAGGATGAGAAGGAGGAGGATGAGAAGGAGGAGGAGGAGGAGGAGGAGAACGGTTCCTTGAGGGGAAGGAACAGAAGCTGCTGGCTGGCTGGAAAGGGAAAGGGGCACTGCAGGGTAGGGGAGAGGAGAGAGATGGGACCAAGGTAAGGAAGAGGCAAAAGTAGAAGACATCGCTACTGGGTGGAGTTGGTTATATTTCGATGAGCCTCAGTATAAAATAGATGTTCTACGGACTTGACTCGTGGGCCTTCTTTTCTTTCTTGTAAAGTGGAGAGTGGCGGTCATGACAAATTACACATATAGGAGGAGGCATACAGGATGCTTCCTTCATGGGATGCGTGTCCACAGTCACCACGCAGAGGGTCCGCCATAGAGCGGGAAGACGCCCAAAACGCAAGCACCAAAAGCCCATCATGGATGGTGGGACATACAGCTTCACATCACATGGGTAACATGTAACCTTTACATTCTCTGGGCATTCTCTTTACATTCTCACATAAAATCCTTCTGCACACATCCAACAAAATTAACGCTTGTCGCTCCAGATTAGCCCAGAGTGCCTTATCAATTTGAAGGATGAGGTCCCTAAGAAAAATACTTCCCTGCTCCGTATTCAGAGGCTGGTAAGGGGTAATAGATACTGGGATGTCACCGATACAAGAGTGTCATAGGACTGTTGCTCTTCGCAATACATATAAATGTCCTTGTGGATAACATCGGAAGTTCACTGAGCCTTTTTGCGGATGATGCTGTAGTATATCGAGAGGTTGTAACAATGGAAAATTGTACTGAAATGCAGGAGGATCTGCAACGAATTGATGCATGGTGTAAGGAATGGCAATTGAATCTCAATGTAGACAAGTGTATTGTGCTGCGAATACATAGAAAGAAAGATCCTTTATCATTTAGCTACAATATAGCAGGTGAGCAACTGGAAGCAGTTAATTCCATAAATTATCTGGGAGTAGGCATTGGGAGTGATTTAAAATGGAATGATCATATAAAATTAATCGTCGGTAAAGCAGATGCCAGACAGATTCATTGGAAGAATCCTAAGGAAATGCAATCCGAAGTAGGTTACAGTACACTTTTTCGCCCACTGCTTGAATACTGCTCACCGGTTTGGGATCAGAACCAAATAGGTTTGATAAAAGAGATAGAGAAGATCCAACGGAGAGCAGCGCGCTTCATTACATGATCATTTAGTAATCGCGAAAGCGTTAGGGAGATGATAAACTCCAGTGGAAGACTCTGCAAGAGAGACGCTCAGTAGCTCGGCACATGCTTTTGTTGAAGTTTCGAGAACATACCTTCACAGAGGAATCAAGCAGTATATTGCTCCCTCTTACGTATGTCTCGCGATATAGATCAGATTAGAGCCCACATAGAGGCATACTGACAATCTTTCTTTCCACGAACAATACGAGACTGGAATAGAAGGGAGAACCGATAGAGGTACTCAAAGTACCCTCCGCCACACAAAGTCAGGTGTCTTGCGGAGTATGGATGTGGATGTAGATCACAAGCATAAAGAGATGCAGATTGGGTAACAAGAAGCTTTGATCAACAGGGAGCCTGACCACATCTTACTGACAGACTACACTTTGCCAAATTTCTCCTCAATATTTTCCACAAAAAACAATGGCTTTCTGGCAGTGAATGTGACCCATCCTTCATAGTACAGGCTAGGTAGTGGGGAAATTGTTTCATCTCAAGATTCGGAGACTTTCCCTCCTCCCAGGATATAGCTAGGAAAGGAATGCCGCAGGATCATCTGAAGCAACATCTGGTGCCACTTGAAGAGAGGGCCATTTGGAAATGGCCAGATTCACGCAGCTTGATGCACTTCATGTGCCAAGCATCCGCCCAGATACCACCCTCTACAATCAGGGGTTCTCCCCATGGGCGCCACCCAGCCACAGCAAGGGCTATGTGGCAAGTTGGCCGTTGCCAGGAATTCCAATGCTCCAGGATGACAAGCAACCATTCATTGGCATCCATGGGGAGGCAACACCTGAGTTATTAGTGGTGTGATACCTGTGTTTTCAGGGGCCTCAGCCAGATGGGTACATAACTGACGCAGCACAAGGTTAAATGTGCTGGTGACTCAGAGGGCCACTACAGCAGTGAAGGAAGAGAGGAAGGAACAGAGGGAGAGAAATCTACACTGTAGGCGCTATGGAGCGAGTTCTTTCCCATATGGCTCACACTTAAAACAGATAATGTACAAGTGGAAGTCAAACCCCAAGGGGGGACCAAAAACGCCAAAAAGGATGACAGAACAGGCAAGAGGAACAAAACCACAAATAATACAGCGAAACAGGCGAAGAGCCAGATCGACATAAATAAGAAAAACGTGAGAGGGAAAGGAGGGGGTAGCAGGGAAGGAGCAAGGACGAGGAGGGAGGGGCACAGAAAAGAAAACGCAGTTTGGGAAGGAAGAATGGACTGCAATAGCCTGGGGTCCCATGTGCACCACGCATGAGCTCACGAAAGAATCGCGAGCCCCTGGGGGGTACTTGTTTGTGACGATACCACGTGTTTCTGATAATGGCTAAGTGGAGATTACACCTGAAGAATCTACAAAAAAAGTTTTAGAAGTGAGTTGGGTAAATTGATGGAACCATGGGTTGTTGAGACTTTCAGAGGGAGCATTAGGCAGCAGTGGACTGCTACAGAGAAAGGAATAGAAGAGAAAAATGAATTAAATGGGAAGCTTTGCGAGATGAAATAGGGAAGGAATCAATCACATATGTAAAAAGACACTTAGCAAAAATCCCACGGTAATTTATGAGATACAAGGTAGGGAAGCTAGAAATATACACAGAACGGCAACAAATGAAGCAAGTGAAAGGGAATACAAACGTCTAAGTAAAGAGATTGGCAGGAAGTGCAAGATAGCTAAGCAGGTATGGCTGGAGGACAAGTGCAAGGCCGTAGACACTGGCATAACTAGGGAAAAATGGTGGCCGCGTTTACGAAAATTAAAGAGGCGTTTGGAGGAAAGAGAAGGGAGTCTATCACGTTAGCGTCAGAAGAACCTTATATTATTTCATGACAATCGTCTACAGAGGATCGCTTTGATATAATTTGAAGAAATAAATTCTTTATCGCCAATACAGTTACTTTCTTCCACACTGTCCAGAAAAAAACGATTTTCTTTTCAAGTGTGCAGAAATATGTTCTATGCAACCTAGAGTAATGTGTAATTACTTTTAGTCAGTCATTTTTCTTACTAAAGGAATTTTATCACTATATAAAATCGGAAAAACGAGCACAACATATTTATTTCATGGTTTCAATATTATGATTTCATTATGAGGAAATCAACAGATACAAATAAACAATGACACCGAATAAAGTATTAAACAGTCTTGATCAAATAAAAACACTTGTAAGTGATGACCGGTTTCGATCCGATGTGGAAGTTCTTTGGTCCATGCCCGACTGATGTGTGCAGATGATAGCACATAGTAGAAACTGTGGATACCACCCACTGATATTGTCGATTCAGTGTGTGGTATCCACAGTTCCTATTCTGAGTCATCACTGGAGACTATCCAGATCAGGTCGAAACTGGTAAATCCGAATAAAAGCGTTTTCTGTGATCAAGAGAGTTCTACATAATGTTTTAATACTATTCATTGAGATCGCTGCTATGTCCACCTTGCAGAGGTTATAAATGGTACTGAATTATTGGTGAGACGAAGAAAGGGCTATGGAAGAGGGAGGAGGAAAAAAAATTCTGTAGATTCCATGGGTAGATAGAATTACAAATGACGAGATACTGAACAGAATTTTGGAAAAAATTAATTTACGGCACAAGTTAACGAAAAGCACAAATAGGTTAAGAGAGCACATCCTGAGGTATAATGGATTTATCAGATTGGTCGTGGAAATGTTTACTAGTAATACCTGTAATGGAAGCTCAGGACTCGTATACAATAAGCAGGTTCAAATGGATGTAGGGGGAGGTGACCAGGAGAAAACGACTGAACAACCAACCAAAGGACAACGTTCTACTAGTTGAGCAGTGGAATTTCGAATGTCTGAAAGTGGAAGAGAACACTGAAAAGGGAAATGCTCAGGCTCAACCTACATACAGTGAAGGGTCAGTGAAGTGCAGTAGTAACGAGAGTAGGATTTTGCTCAGACGAGTACAGGGTAATAACAGCAGCAGAAAATGATGTAATGGTAGTAGGGTGCGTTATGAATTGGTAGGGCAGAGAGTACGTTACTATGTACAGTTCACTGATAGGATTGTTCTTATCAGACTCAACACCAAACCAACACTTACAACAATAGTTTAGGTATACATACCGATGCCACAACCAGAGGATGAAGAGACAAAGAAAGTATATGATAATATTGAACGGGTGATTCAGTACATAAAGAGAGATGTAAATCTTACGGTCATGGGGGATTTGAATGCGGTTGTAAGGTAGGGAGTACAAAAAAGGGTTGCGGGAGAATGTGGGCTTGGTATTAGGAACGAGACTGGAGAAACACTAATTGAATTCTACAGTAAATATCAGTTAGAAATAGTGAATACTCTGTTCAGGAATCACAATAGGACGAGGTATACTAGGAAAAGGCCGAGAGATGCAAGAAGATTTCAGTTACGTTACATCATAGTCAGGCACAGATTTCAAAATGAGGTATTCGACTGAAAGGCTTACCCAGCAGAAGATACGTACTCAGATCCAAATTTAGTAATAATGAAAGGTAAGCTTAAGTTCAACAGACTAGCCAGGAAGAATCAATGAGCATAGAAGTACTAAGTAATGAAGAGAGATGCGCTTGAAGTTCCCTGAGGCTACATATACAGCGAAAATTAGTAACCCAAAAGGCAGTTCACTTGAAAATGAATGGACATCTGTAAACAAGCAGTCATTGAAGTTAGAAAGAAAACCCTAAGTAGAAGGAAGGCAACTGCTAAGAAATCATGGGTAACAGATGGAATACTTCAGCCAATCGATGTAAGAAGGTATTATAAAAATGTTCAGGGAAATTCAGGTATCCTAGGAACGAAAGATAAAGAGTGCAGGACAGCTAAGGCGAAATTTCTTGATAAAAATTTGACGAAAATGAACAAGAAATGATCGTGAGAAGGACGGATGAAGCATACAGAAAAGCCGAAACAACCTGCGGTGAAGTTAAAAAGCAAGGTCGGTAACACAGAGTGCAATGAGGATTCCACTGACAAATGCACAAGAGAAAGCGAATAGGTGGAAAAGATCACACTGAGGGCCTTTATGAGGGGAGGGCTTATCTGACGGAGTGATAGAAGAAGGAACACGAGTCGATAGGGAAGAGAAAGGATCCTCTGTTAGTATCAGAATGTAGAAGATCTTTGGAAGTCTTAAGACCACACAATGCAATAGGGATAAGTAACGTTCAATCAGAATTTCTAAAATAATTGGGGGAGGTGACAACAAAACGACTATTCACGCTGGTGAGTAGAATGTATGAGCCTGGTGATATCTTGTCAGACTTCCGGAAAAACATCATCCACACGATCCACACAATCCCCAAGATAGCAAAAAGTGACGCGAAAATTATCGCACAGTCAGGTTAAAAGTTTATGTTTACAAGCTACTGAGAAGAATATATAGAAGAATAGGAAAGAAAATTGATGATTTGTTACATGACTATCGTTTTCGCTGTAGGAAAGGTATTAGAGAGGCAGTTCTGACGTTTCAGGTGATAATGGAATCAAAAATCGAGACACGTTCATTGGCTCTATCGACATGAATAAACGTTCGACAATGTAAAATGGTGAAATGCGTTCTAAATCGTCAAAAAATAGGGGTAAGCTGTACAAGAACCAAGAGGTAACAATAAGAGTGGAAGACCAAGTATGAACTGCTCGAATCACAAAGGGTGAAATTCATGAACATAGTCTTTTGCCCCTACTGTCCATTCTGCGCATGAAGAAGCAGTGACGGAAATAAAAGGGGGTTTTAAAGAGTGGGATTAAAATTGAAAGTGACAGGATATCTATGATAAGATTCGCTGATGACTTTGCTATCCCTAGTGAAAGCGAAGAAAAATTACGGGATGTGTTTGACAGAATGAACAGTCTGATGAGTACCAAATATGAATTGAGAGTAAATCGAAGGAAGAATGAAATAATGACCAGCAGAAAAATGAGAACAGCCTGAAACTTAATATCAGGATGGGGATTATGAAGTAGAGGAAGCTGAGAAATTCAGCTACCTAGACAGCAAAATAACCCATGACGGCCGGACATGGAGGACATAAGAAGCGGACTAGCACTGGCGAAAACGGCATTCTCGGACAAGAGAAAACTGCCTTGTATCAAACACAGCTCTTAATTTGAGGAAGAAATTTCTGAGAATGTACATTTGGAACACAGCACTGTATGGTAGTGAGTTATGGACAGTGGGAAAACCGGAGCAGAAGAGAATCGAAGCATTTGAGATGTGCTGTAGGCGAATTTTGAAAATTGGATGGCCTAATAAGGTAAGGAATGGTGAGCTTCTGCACAGAATCTTAGAGGAAGGGAATATGTGGAAAATACTGACAAAAAGAAAGGACACGATGATAGATCTGTTAAGACTTCAAGGAGCAGCTAACGTGGTACTACAGAGAACTGTAGAGGGTAAAAGCTGTAAAGGAAGGCAGATATCTGAATACATCCAGCAAAGAACTGAAGACAACAGTTGCAAGTGCTATTCTGAGATGGAAAGCTTGGCAGAAGAGACGAATTCGTGGCGGATCGCATCAAACCAGAAGACTGATGACTCAAAAACCAAGGAAGTCAAATTTAAACAACATGCGTCATGCGTACAAAACCCATGTTTTGCGGAATTCCCAAGTAAATAATACTTCCCCACTAATCGAAACACAGTTACTGTTGCTTCTGAGTGCTGTGCATCCAGCTGGTGTGACACTGCATAGTGTAGTATAGTCGTTTATAAATTTTTTCCTACTGCTGATTGATTGTGTGTTTTTTCCCATTTTAAGGTTTCAGTAAACGCTGTGGTTGAATTTTTGTATTTTTAAGTCTTTCTTAATGGGGAGATGGTTGTGGGTCACTAAGTGGTCAGCAAATATGCTAATCTCATCATAATTACGTTTAGAGGAACTTTAAACAAGCAACATAACAGCTCCAGTATCACTGTTCCAGAGGACTTTATTGCCCACGACTATCACCCAACTAAAACAGATTTAAGAATACCAAAATCCAGCAACAGCCTGTGCTATAAACTGACAACAAAAAAATTTCCACATACACAAGGCATTAACAAAGAATAAGAGATCATAAACAACTACACTACAGTATAGAATCGCACACTAATTAAGACGTGAAATGTTAAAAACACACACACACACACACACACACACACACACAATGTATATAATGTAAATAATTTGGCGCCAAAGTAGTATGGGAACGAGTCTCCATCAACAGGGACTTGACACACTGCAGCAACACAAACATCGATTTTCGTAAAGGCTGAAAATCCAGAAATATGAACAGTGTTTTTGTGTGCTTAACAACGGCACACGAGAATGCAGATTAGGAACGATTTTCGAAAGCTGGCTGTAAATAATCACAAAATATAGCCACGGAATAATTTCGCAGAACAAAATTACGTTGAAGGATAAAGTTATTTGTTAAATTGTCAACAATATTCACAGGAAGATCGTTTAATTGCAGATGACACGCTACCGGCATCGAACAATGTAAAAAGGGATGTACATACCACAATACGGTAAAATTTAAGGTAATGACACCAAAGAAAACTTCCTGTAAGCCTCGTTTTCGTTTAATAACTATCGCTCAAAACAGGTTTGCATATACCCATTGTCAAGGGCTTTCATACGATCATCGGCGTTTTTTTTTTTTATTTTTTTTTATGGAGGTGATGGAAGACGAAGGGAGCTTGTCCTGGGGAGTATGGAGTATTTTTAACCTTTAAGTCGCCGTAAAAACCCGCATAATACCGTCATATCATTTTCTGAGAAAATCTGAATGCACTACATTTTTTTCTACGAGGGAGGGGGATGGGGGATTGTGCGGCCCCCATTATCTCCCATGTATGGGCGCCCTTGCCCACGGACGATCGCACAAATGTGCTGTCACATGTACTGGTTTTTATATAAAAAAAAAAAGTTGTTTATATCAGAGGAGCGCCTTATATACAGAACAAAATTTCTGTACTACGTAGGCCCTATTACTCACTCACCGAAATTTCTGTCAGAAAGAAGATTCATAGAGTGCTGTGGTTTCGAGGCCTGCATATTGCCCACTTCTAACGAGGATGATTAAATGTAATTTACGTGTTAAGTGTAGACGGCTGCGATGAATTTATCTACATTTTAGATTCCGGGGACAGAGTAAGACTTTGTCACGGATTTCTTCACCAAGGACATGTTTATTTTTATAAGGACTTTGTGGGAAGCAGTTGTGCAAGTGAATCAGGACACGCAGTAAAACGAAACAAATCCATTTAAAATACTTGGTCGTAAGGACATTCCTGTTAGGTAAACAATGTAGAGTTTGTTGCTGAGTACATAAAAATAAAGTTTGTCTTGACGAAGGTGTTTTGCGCTGTTTAACTTCCAAGTGTTGCCACCGGGGCAACGAATATCACGGGACACTCGAGTTTCATGAAGAAATATAAAATAAATAATACGCTACCGGTGTCGGTTTATCTGTACTCTATCGTAAATTATGCAAACAGTTGTTTCTCTTGTTTCATCCCGTGTATGACATGGGCCCCGAGCAAAGTAATTTACTAAAGTTAGTGCGACAGTGGCTGGAAAATTAACGACCCAATAAATGATATGTTATTGATGGCGCATTTCTGGAGTTATTGGAAGATGATGTTCTTATGTTGTAGTCCTAAGAACGGCAAAAAATATTTGTCAAACACCACCAATTTAATCACTTAAACTACCATCATCGATATATGGTAGATTTTTATAAACACGAAGTGAACGTAAAGTGTATCGAATAGAAGTACTTTTCAATTAAATTTTCTGTATCTTACGTCCAAAGTAAGATTTAGAGTTTCGATAAAGGGGCGCCGGTCAGGCGAGTCAGCTGACTTTAAAACTGGGTACTACTGCGCAGGGCTACTAACCTTGAACCTGAGCGGGCCAACAGGCGGCTTGGCGTAAGGAATGCCCTGGAAGCTGTAATACGTCTTGCCAGTGTGAGTGGTGGTGACCTTTCCCCGCAGAGCTCCCTCGCGGACGGTCGCTGTAACGGAAGACATTCTGCTCCGCTCTCTCGCACAACAGGGCCTGCCTTCTACTAGCGCAAAGCGTTCGAGCGTTGCCTGGTGTCGTGCGCTGCCGCCAAGGTCGCTGCTGCTTCCCGTCGAGTTGGCGCTGGAGGGGGGAGATGGACAGAGCAGTGAGGCAGCATGACCGCCATCTGCAACCGTCGCGTCCCACTTGTTATCGCAGTGCTCGGGGCATACACCGAGGCGGGCGCGTAACAACGCGCGCCCTGCACTCCCACTCCTTCTGATGCCTTGCTCAAAACTAAGACTTACCAAAACTTTGATTTATTAATACTTTGACTCATCTTGTTCATTTTCTGTCGTGTTAATAGCAGAGTGCAGCAGCGGAGTTATTGCAGTGAAATACGGTGAAACTCGAGTAAATTTATATACTTAAGATAAAAATGGTTCAAATGGCTCTGAGCACTTTGGGACTCAACATCTGTGGTCATAAGTCCCCTAGAACTTAGAACTACTTAAACCTAACTAACCTAAGGACATCACACACATCCATGCCCGAGGCAGGATTCGAACCTGCGACCGTAGCAGTCGCGCGGTTCCTGACTGAGCGCCTAGAACCGCTAGACCACCGCGGCCGGCATACTTAAAATAAAACTGTAAAACTGTCGTGTCTGTTTGAACAACGTAAATCTCGGAAACTACTAGACCAATTTTGATGGGATTTCACAGGTAACTTCAACGTAGCTTGGAGCAATATACAGCCTTTATTTCATCAAAATAATATCACTAACGAAGATGTGTCTGAAACAGTCGTGTATGTGTGTGTGTCTGTCCTAAATGGTTCAAATGGCTCTGAGCACTATGGGACTCAATTTCTGAGGTCATCAGTCCCCTAGAACGTAGAACTACTTAAACCTAACCAACCTAAGGACATCACACACATCCATGCCCGAGGCAGGATTCGAACCTGCGACCGTAGCGGTCTCGCGGTTCCAGAGTGTAGCGCCTAGAACCGCACGGCCTCTCCGGCCGGCTGTGTGTGTGTGTGTGTGTGTGTGTGTGTGTGTGTGTGTGTGTGTGTTAACTTGCCAATCTCCATAACTACGGAACGAATTTTTATGAGGCTTTCACAGATACCTTGAGCTTACCTGCAGGCAACGTACGGACTATCATACGTACACTCTTTGACATAAAACTTGACCGGCGGCCGGCCGCTTCAGAGGCTAAGTCCGCGCCGATCGCGACATGGGACAAAAAAACTGGCCAACTCGCTAATTCTCTAAGTCCGGTTATCTGCACAATCTGGCAACACTGTAGACTGCGGCACTTCCTGGAGGAATACTTGTCCCATGATAGAGAAACTCTAGGCTGATTACGCCTGTGGTCTAGCGGTAGCGTGCGTTCTTTCTGTTCATAATGTCAGTGGATCGAGAGCAGCTGGCATAAAATATTTTTATAGCCTCTTCTGTCTGAATGCTGAAGACGTGAATGTAATGGTTGCGCATATTCAATCTATTTCGCTTTGTGACACACCGATATCAAAATTTTATCCAGTAACGATTTTGCGGCAGATTTCCTGCAGACTGTCCTCCTCTGGACGCCGTATGCGGCAAAGCTCCGGGATCCATTTGCTGGCTACTGGCAGCGGCCGTGGCGACAGCAGCGGCGATGCACTCCCCCGTTCTTTATCGAAAGCGCCTGCTACCGCTCATCGCTTTTGATGATTTAAAACGCTTTATTATTAAATGTTGCTCCACAGAAAATTTCTACAATTTCCATTCACGCTCAAAAGCAACGGAGACAGACGCCCTGATTAGTAGGCGGGTATTATATTACATTAATCGGCAAGAGCTGAGTATGGCCCGAAATTAATTTTATAGACTGGGACGAAATTAAACCACCTCACTACATTCGATGAATTTATAAATGCTTCATACCTCGTTTCTTTTCCTTTCAAACTCAATTATTTGTGCAACTTTTGGTCAATGTTTGGATGTTTTCGTCAAGCCAGAGTGAGCGTCTGTGGTGTAAAGTGTATTACAGTTCTTGTTTCATTCCTTATGGTAAGTCTATGCGATAAACCGTGTGAATACCTTGCAATGCATGCTCTGTAGCAGTGCAGGAACACTGCATATTTGGAGTTCCATGTATGGGTTCATGAAGTATTTATTGTTGATCGGAAGTGATAGTTAAGGTCATCAGATTTAAACCAGAAAAATTTGTCGTTTTGAAGGTTTCAGAGAACGGAAAGGAATTGCTAACGCCGGTGTTAGAAAACGTCTACAGTTAAATGCTATTGCAAAAATTTAGAAGAAGGGAACTACATTAATGAACATGTGCACTTCATAAACAACCTTCTGACATGTTAGACCTATATGACGAACAAAGCTCAAATTTATATCGTTGACAGTCGGTTTGAATCTTTTCAGGGTCTATTTTACAGTGAAGCACCTTGGAATTTGCAAAGCAGAAATCCATGATATTAACTTAATTTACTAAGTCGAAATCGGACGAAGATTGATGTTTAAAGGCATTCTTCAGATTTCGCATAAGAAATTTTTACTAGCAGTTTGCAACTCCATTAATTAAAATGGAAAATAAAAGGTTGTAGTCAGCGGCTTCTACCGTGATTCGAACTGCTATGTCTTATAATACAAGCACTGCAACGCACAAGGGAACCTCTGAGCTAAAGACACACTGGCGGCCAGAGGCGGAATATAGTCACTGCGATGTTGCCTGAGCCTCAAAACGCAACCTTAAACACACGAACAGAGGAGGTGGAGATTACTGTTTTAACGTCCCGTCGACAACGATGTCATTAGAGACGGAGCACAAGCTCGGATTAGGGAAGGATGGGGAAGGAAATCGGCCGTGCCCTTCCTAAGGAACCATCCCGGCATTTGCCTAGAGCGATTTAGGGAAATCATTGAAAACCTAAATCAGGATGGCCGGGCGCGGGATTACACCGTCGTCCTCCCGAATGCACACACAAACAGGTGTTACTTATGTGAAGAACGCCGTTCTTGGAGTCCAGAAATTAAATATACTTTCTAATTGTGTCATCTTGCAGTGGATTATATCGTACGAGTCTTCGATGTGGAAAACGAATGTCAAGTGAATTTAGCGAGGTAACGCCGACCTACACCCGGAAGTAAATGCACTATCAGAGTGTTGACAAATACTTGCTACGACGCTGCCATTTCTAGGCTCTCTGACGAGGCAGCTCTTCAGCGAAATGCTTGCCGTGATTCTCCGATACGGTTCTTCAGAGTGGAGACGCGCGCGCACGTTTGGTTTTTATGCGGCGTTCTCCCCTGATGGTTTCTGACGTCGCCTTGTGGGCTATGTATATACATTCAATTATCATTAATCCAGAATGATACAAGTTTCAGCTTCCGGCGTGGAAGAAGGCTGTTGACGCCGACATTACATCATTTCAACGTAGGGAAAGCAAAACGGATCATTCAATGTTTCTCATTCAACATAAAGCATGTGAGATAATTTTCCGTAACGTTCATAATCATCTAAAAATACAAACGAAGTAAAAATACACCGGAAGCTTATTCGAATTGAATATAACGCTTTGCACCTCGATGTCGAATTTGTCCACTTGCAATCTTTTGCAGCATATACATAGAATGTCATGATTACCACGAGAATGAAGAAATATGTTGGTAAGGATGGAAGCAAGAAGAGACGCAGTCAACAAATATTCTATTCCTCATGGCATTCATTTCATTTGACACGTAAGAAGAGGTAAAGCGGGAATTTACTTTCGTTAACACGAAAGATATGCCGCACATATTGATAACGAGGAAGTCTGCGTCTTCATACGTTTCCTCCTTGAAATCTGTATGCTCTATTATATACTAAGTAGCCCGATCATTGTTTCAGTAATGTTACCCTCTTGTTTGACCCCGTAACGATGAACAGATTCCAAATGCATGTCTCCCTTCCTGGGTTGTTTTTTGTGTTTTATTGCTTGGAATTCCTGAAGCAGACCACTGTGCCTTCCCCCCTCGTGGGTTAGGTCTCAAAACTAAACCGCTTTGTATCCAATGGCATAATTTATTCAGACAGCATCAGCATAAGACTATCAAACAAAGCCTTCCATTTACAGTTGCAGCACTCTAACCAGCACTGACCAAAGTGTAATCCACGGTCATGGTCCTAAATTACCAGCTGTCTGCTACTGTGGCAAAGTCCGTACTACACTGTCGATTCCGCAGCACCATTTTATCTGGTAACACTGTGTAGTTGCACAGTTGTGCTACCAGGTCTGTCCTCACACTGTCAACTTTATGTATCTCACTTCTCCTGTAGCGTAGATCACGAGGAGCCGAAGTAAATGAGCGTATTCTGCATGACGCAACATTCAGTATTCCCTTCTTTCATAGCCACTCTTCATGTGCATCGATACCAAATAGGAATGCGAAAACTCTTGCGAGTGAGAGGATGACAATAACAATCGTAACAAGAACAAGCAAATAATGAATGATGTTTATTCCAACGCAGAACGAGAATGGCTTTAAATATAAAAATCTGTATCTATATCTATATCCATATCTATTGATCTTTGAGTTGGCACAATGCAAATATATTCTTAGCATTTAGTTACTGAATTTAGTTCTGGATGTTTGCAGAGAAAAGGAAAAGTCGGTACTTCTCGCTAGTGTAATATAATGTGAACCAGCAACTACCCTTTCCTTAGAACACGACTCAAGCAGGTCCTCAAGTAGGTAGCAAGGCACTGCTGCATTCTGTTCCCTGACATTGCTCTGATGACGGTTAATGCAGATAGTTCCGATTATGAAATACAAAACGTATTGCAGATTAGTTCCTAGGATAGTAACATTAAATTTGCGTTGTAGACGGCACATGAACGTGACGACTATCCATATTACTCATCAATATAAAAAGACAATATTTTGGGAATTTAGCAGGATTACTCAAAATGAATTCTGAAATTGGGTGACTGACTGCACAGGTGCTAAACGTCGTCAAGAGTATACGATGTCCTAATCGCATTAGGAATATGAAGATCGTCTTCGACAGCTCGCAACTTTCACATTGCTATCTCCACCCTACTCCAGACAGCCCTCGGTGGAGTTGCACTACGTTGCCGATGTTATGGAAGGCCTTCAAACCGACAACAGACCACATATTGAAAAATACAAGCGAATTCTCTTGCAGCGTAAGCTTATTGTAACTAATCTAAAAATTATTGGAGAGGAACATTGTCCTATTCAAAAAAAGTAAAATGTTACACACTGTTGACGTCAAACGGACATTATCTATGTCCTGTCTTGTGTCCTACTCATCTATAATATCAAGTGTACTATGAAAATGATTATATATAATGGATGATAGGGTAATGCATTGATACCAGATGGTGGGGGCCGGCCGGTGTGGCCGTGCGGTTCTAGGCGCTTCAGTCTGGAACCGCGTGACCGCTACGGTCGCAGGTTCGAATCCTGCCTCGGGCATGGATGTGAGTGATGTCCTTAGGTTAGTTAGGTTTAAGTAGTTCTAAGTTCTAGGGGACTGATGACCTTAGAAGTTAAGTCCCATAGTGCTCAGAGCCATTTGAACCATTTGAACTATTTAACACAAAATGACATTAAAAATTAAAGTTATTCACGAGCAGCTAGTTGAGAATATGTATGAACATTAAATGACACGACGAACTGAAATAATATGACGAAGAGTTCAGCGCTCACTGGGAATAGAGCCCCACACATATCGTTGTTGACTACACACAAAGAGACGTCAGCTACCGAATTTTTCTCCACCAGCTGCTCAGAATAGCATCTTGAACTTACAGTCATCTCGCAAATAGTTCTGTGCCTCACTGGGAGTTAAAAACGTCAGATATCGTTAGTGTTGACAACGAATGAAAATACATTAAAAATCAAAATTATTATCCACCAGCAGATAGGTGTTCTCATGATAGAGCTTGATAATACACAATTAAATCTTTAGTGCCAGGCCAGGATTCGATCCCATTCACGCGTAATATGTGAAGGTGTTGAGGAATCTGCAGTTTTGAACAAACAACAAATTGTAGCCGAGCTGTATTGCCACGAAGGGATCAAATTCCGCGCTAAGAGCGGTCTGAGTTGCATTCCCAGTTTAGAACCAATTTTATCGACATACAGAAGCTCAAATAAAAGATGGAATAAGTGTCCTGTGCCCACACATAGCGTTTGTGTCGTCACTTGAAATAAATAACTAGTATAAGAAAGGTTACTGGTGATAGAGTTTCTACATGTCGCCACTCCAGACTTTATTGTGGTTCAACCTACCGTCTACTTGGTAAAGAAGGAATATCATCTTTAATGTGAATTTTCAGACCACGCAGCCATTATATCTCCTTCACTTGGTGTAGCCAGGAGAGAATGGAATCTGTCTCTCCCTATCTAAAATCATTGACGGAAGTGGGAATCGAACCCAGACCATAGGTATAACAACCTACCATCCGTCCAACAGACCACGAAATCCTCTTCTCTGCGAGTCATTGTTCTATCGTAACGCAGTTGCGCCACACTGGATGAGAATTCTGACACACAGGCTCCCTGTAGTAATTTGCAGCATGTTCAGTAAATTCATTTACTTGGTTGACCGAATCACCATGAACTAGCTGCCTCGGCTACCCAGTGCATACATTCGACTATTTTGTAATCACAGAAATAAAATCACGTAACTGCCACCTACACACAACTGCCAACAGTGTAGGATGCAGAAGTTTAAATAGGAAGTGTTCCTTTCCACTTGAGCTATTCTATTGCGCTATCTGTTACTAGAAAACGTCGTTCAGTCCAAAAGAAAAGCTGTAACTGTTTGTCTCTCAGAAGTCAAGACCTGGCCATATGCATAATCTCACAGTGCTGTGGAATCCAAAACTTCTGGAGGAATAGTTGCCGAGCTCTGGAGCTGCTGTAGCTACGTGTCAGCTTGTAGCATAGATAAGATGTCGCGAGTTCGAATACATTCAGTGCTACATTTTTTAAAACGCAATTCTGCTCTCTGCTGAAGGTATCAATCTAATGGAACTTTGAACATAATTCCCTTCTCTTCTCAACCCAAAGTAGTCGCATGTGGAAAAAGGGCTAACTACTGTGACATTTTGTTCTATTCAGGTTTAATAGACAGCAGGCAGCAGATGCAACTCGAAGATGTGCAGGGAGAGCGCATCGTGCCATAATATGTCAGAAAAGTATTTTCTACATTATCCGTCGTGTGGTAGTGATATTTTATTCTTCTTCAAACTTTGTTTGACAGCTTTAACTCAGAACAAGTTTTCTACATGCATGTAATCAATTAACTGCATGTGCATTGTCAGACTGTCATAGGTAACATCAGAGAATTCGCATGTATCGTTGATGATTAATTTCTCTCTCATGTTTACTATTGTTTTAACAACACTAAAGGAAACCTTACGAAAATTGTGCACTGTATTATAAGAAATGAAATAAAACCAACCATGATAACCTTACGACGAAAGTATCTGTACACAAGCATGCCTCTATCGACACGAATTAGTAAAATACTACTCACTTAGATTTTGATTGGGTCTGTGTTTAATTGGTATGCTGTGTCATACTCAAGAGGTATGCAAATGTGGCATTTCATAAATATAGTTACGTATTCCTAGAAACCCAAAATTCGCTTGTCAGCAGCGGAAAGAAGCCTTACCTGTTGTGCAGCATTGTAAGTTTTTCAACATTCCACTATGAGCTGAAAGCATTTTCTTGCGATTTCCTTATTGATGTTTGATCTGACTGCTTGTAGCTCTTTCACAGAAGGGATAAAAACGTTACAGTCAGTGAGACTGGAACTGCGAACCGTAACAGACGCTTTTTCACAGGTCAGCACGTTACCACAGAGCTGGCGAGGAGGTATGGGTCTGAGCTTCCTATTACGAGGATAATTGTAACTAGAACACGTAAACCGCTATTTGAAGGTCGAGATTAGTTGCGGTTTCCACCTGCAACGACTTTCCTGGGCTGAAAACCGTAAATTTTCAATCTTTTGTTACCCTTCAAGCGATAATAACTCAGATTATTCAATGGAAATGACAGGTAAAATCAAGTGAACTTTGAGGCTTAATTCCGTGCACACCAGGAAGTAACTCGTCGATCACAGAGTTGCCAAACATACGTTGCCTTGTTGCCAAATCTCAGTTACAGTACCAGCAGGAAGAAGACGAACCGATGTGATCCTACAGCGGTCTGGGAAGTGACCATAGCTGGTGTCTCCAAGTCACGGCTGCTACGGCCTGGAATACGTAATGCGTCTGATTCGCTTTCTGTAACTAGGTTTAGGGACTGGAGCGTAGTTACTAATAATACTCAGAACTGACTGCAAACTGAGCATCATAAATCAGTAACTGTCATTGTTGTTTTTATATTTCTTTCGTAAGTGTACTCAAAACTAAGAAAGTCATTCACAGGCGTTTTCGTGCCTCGCCGATAGTCGAGCACAACATACAAATAAAAATAAAAAAGAATGTGTGTGTGTGTGTGTGTTTGTGTGTGTGAGAGAGAGAGAGAGAGAGATAAATAAAAAGCAATGAGAGAGAGTGTAAAAAATTGTTGTAAAGAAATTGAATCATGGTATTTAAAGAAATCTTTCATTAAAATGACACGTTCCACATCATTACGAAATGTCGTATTCATGATCTATGGAACAAGAGTTAATCTAATGTAATCTAATCTAATCTAATCACATCATATTGATGATTAGCCATGAAGAGTCATGAATTACCGACATTTTGGCCAATACCAGTAACCAAATCTAAACTTGAAAATAAAAGACGACAATTTTTGTAATAAACCGTGACTCCTATCAAGACCCTTTCGTCCCTGTTATCTAACCACGAAGGATGTCTGATATACCTCCATTCTGAAGTAACAAAGTGTGCATGCATTTAAAGATGAAGTGCATGATGTGAAGTTCTGTGACGGAGATACGAACCCAACACGTAATCCGATTGTTAACTAAGAAAAATCAAATGTTACGTATCGGTTTTTCTTACGAGCCGCTAGGTGTCTGAATCTAAAATAAGGATACAAACTTTTGTGCCTAAGCGACAATCGAACTGCACACCTACCGTGCATCCACGAATATAGCTTAATATCAGTTGCTTACTCATGAACAGTAAGATGTGTGCGTGTTTGACCAGAAATAACGACACCTGTTGCGATTGTTGGGAACACATGAACAGACATTGAAATTGCGCGTTAATTTTCACTAGCAGGTGGGTGTGCACTTGATAAAGCTAGAAATTAAATTATGAATATTTTTGTACTGGATCAGGTTTCAGACCGACATACTTACCTTTGGAGGAGACCTAGAGAAGATTGCAGTCTTGGGAAAAGGAACGAAATGACTGAACTATACTGTTCCGAGAGATTCAGATCCTCGAAAGAGGAGATACGAATTCGAATCACAGTCCAGCACCAAATTTTTAAACGTCTCTAGTTCAATCAAGTACAAGTAAAATAAGAGCCCTGTCCCTTTAAATGGCTATCGGTTCATCAAATAAAATAAAATTTTCTAATGTAAGTAAGCTTACTGGCGACTGTATTTCTGTTTACCATGACTTCCGCTGTGTCATTTCCCAACGTAAACCGGCTCTGCCCAGTTGGTAATGAAGGAACGTGATGTTTAATGCGGATTCTGGATTATAACGTCTTTCTCTTGAGGTTACCAGAGGTAAAATAAATCTGTCTGTGCCTCTTAAAAGTAAGTGCCTGAACCCACGCATTGCACCTGTGATAGCTCGTTCCACCATACCATTGTGGCCACATTACCCAGCCCCAAGAGTGTGCTGTAACGGATGATGTGCTTAGCTTACAAAATTAGTCACGGTGGAAAAAATGCGAGTCTATTAAATGGTCAAGTAGAAGCAAGCTTCTGACGCAGAGATTATGCTATTCTCATGTCAGCAGGATGTAAAGACTCTTCTAGGCATCATAGGCTGGATGTGAAGCCATTTTGATTTTTCACAAATTCAGCAAATTTCTTAGTTCGAGAAAATCCACTGTGAAGTGTGAAGTTGCCGGATAATTCGATTATTACTGTTATTATTACTATCATTTTATTCATACCGCTGCTGGAACACGACCGTAGTCTTCAGGTAAAACGCGAGACCAGCTAATATGACGTCTGGCGACCGAAAGCACATACCGACAAAATATTTATCGCCCCTTTCCTCTCGGTGCTGAAGCTATGAGTGTAATTCAAGCGAATCTACAATATAATATTAGCTGGTCTCGCGTTTTACCTCAAGACTACGGTCGTAGTCAAGAGTAATGTACTAAGACTGGAGTCAAGACTTCCTCTGGGAAGTGCCGCAGTCTACATGTTACTAGATCGAGCATATTGCCAGACATAGAATTCTGAGAGGAGCACGACTGTATTGTCCACCTTACGTGAACGACTCGGCGGTAAATTTTTTGGTCTGAGACTGTATCTACAACACATATTGCACGCTGAAGACCCAGAAGAATTTAAAACAAAAGTAGTTTATGAGAGCAACGTTAACCATAGCGTTCGAAGTATTCATAGTATTGTATACGTGTGTGTAAACGCCTTCCAATGACCACTCAAGAAAGACAAGGATACACAGTCTAGCTCCAATATTATAAATACGCCTCAGTTTGTGGATGAACTCAGACTTAGGTTGATAATAATTGTGAAAATTTAGCAGCACTGTACCCATTGGTGTTAAACTCGTTTTCAACCAATGATTCCCACAGCTACAGGGATACTACTTGTGATACCTCTTAGACAAAATACTTAAGCAGTGTTATCAGACGAAAAGATCAACCTGACACAAACTGTGGGAAGTTTGTTTTACAACCTTCGTACCTGGATATTCAGCTTTTTCCTATTTGAGATATCTGTGAACGTTGCTGCTTAAGACGATTTAAGCAGAAACTAAATTCCCTCAGCTTCGACAATGTTTAAAGAAATCGTCTTATTGGCACTAAATCGTGATTTGTGAATTGTTTACCGGCCGTACTCTGCCGTATTTTGCCGGTTGGAAGGCAAAAGCTTACTGACAAATTTCACACAGAAATTACTGTTACAGTGTACTTATGGAGCCAAATGAGTGAATTGCGTATTTTCCGGTGAGAAAGAGCACTGGCAAACAGTCTTCGCTACATTAGGTTATTTAAACTGGTGTCACTCTGAGCTAGAATTTATGGTCAGCGACTAAGTGTAAGGTCAACGTTTCGGATGCGAGTTTTGCGACTGTGAAATACTTTCCTACATTATAGAAGCGAATATTAAATTTGAACTAATATTGCGAAAATTTTGTACTTGGACAGCTTAGAATGAAAATACTTCTGTTTATTTCAAAGGGAAACAATAGATTTTCTAAATCACTGTCTGTCATACACAACTTGAAACAGGTAATGTCGACCAAATCATGTGGAAGAACTAACAGCAACGTATAACGGAAGGCAGTAAGATCTCTTGCCTTTTGGTTTGTCAGTACTCGATAGCCATTTCTAGGCGAAAGTAAATGAAGAAAGGCAGTGCGTTTTTGTTACCAAGTAACGTCTTCGTCAATTACTTTAGTTTTAAAGTAATCTACGAGTAATTGCTGGTGTTTGATATTAACATGAAAAGGGTACCGTAGACAGGGAAAGAACCTGTTCTTGGGAAACTACATCTATAGTGACCAAAAGGCATTAAATGATGTTCAAGCACTTGTGTTACAGCAGCGGTATGAATAAAATGATAGTAATAATAACAGTAATAATCGAATTATCCGGCAACTTCACACTTCACAGTGGATTTTCTCGAACTAAGAAATTTGCTGAATTTGTGAAAAATCAAAATGGCTTCACATCCAGCCTATGATGCCTAGAAGAGTCTTTACATCCTGCTGACATGAGAATAGCATAATCTCTGCGTCAGAAGCTTGCTTCTACTTGACCATTTAATAGACTCGCATTTTTTCCACCGTGACTAATTTTGTAAGCTAAGCACATCATCCGTTACAGCACACTCTTGGGGCTGGGTAATGTGGCCACAATGGTATGGTGGAACGAGCTATCACAGGTGCAATGCGTGGGTTCAGGCACTTACTTTTAAGAGGCACAGACAGATTTATTTTACCTCTGGTAACCTCAAGAGAAAGACGTTATAATCCAGAATCCGCATTAAACATCACGTTCCTTCATTACCAACTGGGCAGAGCCGGTTTACGTTGGGAAATGACACAGCGGAAGTCATGGTAAACAGAAATACAGTCGCCAGTAAGCTTACTTACATTAGAAAATTTTATTTTATTTGATGAACCGATAGCCATTTAAAGGGACAGGGCTCTTATTTTACTTGTACTTGATTGAACTAGAGACGTTTAAAAATTTGGTGCTGGACTGTGATTCGAATTCGTATCTCCTCTTTCGAGGATCTGAATCTCTCGGAACAGTATAGTTCAGTCATTTCGTTCCTTTTCCCAAGACTGCAATCTTCTCTAGGTCTCCTCCAAAGGTAAGTATGTCGGTCTGAAACCTGATCCAGTACAAAAATATTCATAATTTAATTTCTAGCTTTATCAAGTGCACACCCACCTGCTAGTGAAAATTAACGCGCAATTTCAATGTCTGTTCATGTGTTCCCAACAATCGCAACAGGTGTCGTTATTTCTGGTCAAACACGCACACATCTTACTGTTCATGAGTAAGCAACTGATATTAAGCTATATTCGTGGATGCACGGTAGGTGTGCAGTTCGATTGTCGCTTAGGCACAAAAGTTTGTATCCTTATTTTAGATTCAGACACCTAGCGGCTCGTAAGAAAAACCGATACGTAACATTTGATTTTTCTTAGTTAACAATCGGATTACGTGTTGGGTTCGTATCTCCGTCACAGAACTTCACATCATGCACTTCATCTTTAAATGCATGCACACTTTGTTACTTCAGAATGGAGGTATATCAGACATCCTTCGTGGTTAGATAACAGGGACGAAAGGGTCTTGATAGGAGTCATGGTTTATTACAAAAATTGTCGTCTTTTATTTTCAAGTTTAGATTTGGTTACTGGTATTGGCCAAAATGTCGGTAATTCATGACTCTTCATGGCTAATCATCAATATGATGTGATTAGATTAGATTAGATTACATTAGATTAACTCTTGTTCCATAGATCATGAATACGACATTTCGTAATGATGTGGAACGTGTCATTTTAATGAAAGATTTCTTTAAATACCATGATTCAATTTCTTTACAACAATTTTTTACACTCTCTCTCATTGCTTTTTATTTATCTCTCTCTCTCTCTCTCTCACACACACAAACACACACACACACACACATTCTTTTTTATTTTTATTTGTATGTTGTGCTCGACTATCAGCGAGGCACGAAAACGCCTGTGAATGACTTTCTTAGTTTTGAGTACACTTACGAAAGAAATATAAAAACAACAATGACAGTTACTGATTTATGATGCTCAGTTTGCAGTCAGTTCTGAGTATTATTAGTAACTACGCTCCAGTCCCTAAACCTAGTTACAGAAAGCGAATCAGACGCATTACGTATTCCAGGCCGTAGCAGCCGTGACTTGGAGACACCAGCTATGGTCACTTCCCAGACCGCTGTAGGATCACATCGGTTCGTCTTCTTCCTGCTGGTACTGTAACTGAGATTTGGCAACAAGGCAACGTATGTTTGGCAACTCTGTGATCGACGAGTTACTTCCTGGTGTGCACGGAATTAAGCCTCAAAGTTCACTTGATTTTACCTGTCATTTCCATTGAATAATCTGAGTTATTATCGCTTGAAGGGTAACAAAAGATTGAAAATTTACGGTTTTCAGCCCAGGAAAGTCGTTGCAGGTGGAAACCGCAACTAATCTCGACCTTCAAATAGCGGTTTACGTGTTCTAGTTACAATTATCCTCGTAATAGGAAGCTCAGACCCATACCTCCTCGCCAGCTCTGTGGTAACGTGCTGACCTGTGAAAAAGCGTCTGTTACGGTTCGCAGTTCCAGTCTCACTGACTGTAACGTTTTTATCCCTTCTGTGAAAGAGCTACAAGCAGTCAGATCAAACATCAATAAGGAAATCGCAAGAAAATGCTTTCAGCTCATAGTGGAATGTTGAAAAACTTACAATGCTGCACAACAGGTAAGGCTTCTTTCCGCTGCTGACAAGCGAATTTTGGGTTTCTAGGAATACGTAACTATATTTATGAAATGCCACATTTGCATACCTCTTGAGTATGACACAGCATACCAATTAAACACAGACCCAATCAAAATCTAAGTGAGTAGTATTTTACTAATTCGTGTCGATAGAGGCATGCTTGTGTACAGATACTTTCGTCGTAAGGTTATCATGGTTGGTTTTATTTCATTTCTTATAATACAGTGCACAATTTTCGTAAGGTTTCCTTTAGTGTTGTTAAAACAATAGTAAACATGAGAGAGAAATTAATCATCAACGATACATGCGAATTCTCTGATGTTACCTATGACAGTCTGACAATGCACATGCAGTTAATTGATTACATGCATGTAGAAAACTTGTTCTGAGTTAAAGCTGTCAAACAAAGTTTGAAGAAGAATAAAATATCACTACCACACGACGGATAATGTAGAAAATACTTTTCTGACATATTATGGCACGATGCGCTCTCCCTGCACATCTTCGAGTTGCATCTGCTGCCTGCTGTCTATTAAACCTGAATAGAACAAAATGTCACAGTAGTTAGCCCTTTTTCCACATGCGACTACTTTGGGTTGAGAAGAGAAGGGAATTATGTTCAAAGTTCCATTAGATTGATACCTTCAGCAGAGAGCAGAATTGCGTTTTAAAAAATGTAGCACTGAATGTATTCGAACTCGCGACATCTTATCTATGCTACAAGCTGACACGTAGCTACAGCAGCTCCAGAGCTCGGCAACTATTCCTCCAGAAGTTTTGGATTCCACAGCACTGTGAGATTATGCATATGGCCAGGTCTTGACTTCTGAGAGACAAACAGTTACAGCTTTTCTTTTGGACTGAACGACGTTTTCTAGTAACAGATAGCGCAATAGAATAGCTCAAGTGGAAAGGAACACTTCCTATTTAAACTTCTGCATCCTACACTGTTGGCAGTTGTGTGTAGGTGGCAGTTACGTGATTTTATTTCTGTGATTACAAAATAGTCGAATGTATGCACTGGGTAGCCGAGGCAGCTAGTTCATGGTGATTCGGTCAACCAAGTAAATGAATTTACTGAACATGCTGCAAATTACTACAGGGAGCCTGTGTGTCAGAATTCTCATCCAGTGTGGCGCAACTGCGTTACGATAGAACAATGACTCGCAGAGAAGAGGATTTCGTGGTCTGTTGGACGGATGGTAGGTTGTTATACCTATGGTCTGGGTTCGATTCCCACTTCCGTCAATGATTTTAGATAGGGAGAGACAGATTCCATTCTCTCCTGGCTACACCAAGTGAAGGAGATATAATGGCTGCGTGGTCTGAAAATTCACATTAAAGATGATATTCCTTCTTTACCAAGTAGACGGTAGGTTGAACCACAATAAAGTCTGGAGTGGCGACATGTAGAAACTCTATCACCAGTAACCTTTCTTATACTAGTTATTTATTTCAAGTGACGACACAAACGCTATGTGTGGGCACAGGACACTTATTCCATCTTTTATTTGAGCTTCTGTATGTCGATAAAATTGGTTCTAAACTGGGAATGCAACTCAGACCGCTCTTAGCGCGGAATTTGATCCCTTCGTGGCAATACAGCTCGGCTACAATTTGTTGTTTGTTCAAAACTGCAGATTCCTCAACACCTTCACATATTACGCGTGAATGGGATCGAATCCTGGCCTGGCACTAAAGATTTAATTGTGTATTATCAAGCTCTATCATGAGAACACCTATCTGCTGGTGGATAATAATTTTGATTTTTAATGTATTTTCATTCGTTGTCAACACTAACGATATCTGACGTTTTTAACTCCCAGTGAGGCACAGAACTATTTGCGAGATGACTGTAAGTTCAAGATGCTATTCTGAGCAGCTGGTGGAGAAAAATTCGGTAGCTGACGTCTCTTTGTGTGTAGTCAACAACGATATGTGTGGGGCTCTATTCCCAGTGAGCGCTGAACTCTTCGTCATATTATTTCAGTTCGTCGTGTCATTTAATGTTCATACATATTCTCAACTAGCTGCTCGTGAATAACTTTAATTTTTAATGTCATTTTGTGTTAAATAGTTCAAATGGTTCAAATGGCTCTGAGCACTATGGGACTTAACTTCTAAGGTCATCAGTCCCCTAGAACTTAGAACTACTTAAACCTAACTAACCTAAGGACATCACTCACATCCATGCCCGAGGCAGGATTCGAACCTGCGACCGTAGCGGTCACGCGGTTCCAGACTGAAGCGCCTAGAACCGCACGGCCACACCGGCCGGCCCCCACCATCTGGTATCAATGCATTACCCTATCATCCATTATATATAATCATTTTCATAGTACACTTGATATTATAGATGAGTAGGACACAAGACAGGACATAGATAATGTCCGTTTGACGTCAACAGTGTGTAACATTTTACTTTTTTTGAATAGGACAATGTTCCTCTCCAATAATTTTTAGATTAGTTACAATAAGCTTACGCTGCAAGAGAATTCGCTTGTATTTTTCAATATGTGGTCTGTTGTCGGTTTGAAGGCCTTCCATAACATCGGCAACGTAGTGCAACTCCACCGAGGGCTGTCTGGAGTAGGGTGGAGATAGCAATGTGAAAGTTGCGAGCTGTCGAAGACGATCTTCATATTCCTAATGCGATTAGGACATCGTATACTCTTGACGACGTTTAGCACCTGTGCAGTCAGTCACCCAATTTCAGAATTCATTTTGAGTAATCCTGCTAAATTCCCAAAATATTGTCTTTTTATATTGATGAGTAATATGGATAGTCGTCACGTTCATGTGCCGTCTACAACGCAAATTTAATGTTACTATCCTAGGAACTAATCTGCAATACGTTTTGTATTTCATAATCGGAACTATCTGCATTAACCGTCATCAGAGCAATGTCAGGGAACAGAATGCAGCAGTGCCTTGCTACCTACTTGAGGACCTGCTTGAGTCGTGTTCTAAGGAAAGGGTAGTTGCTGGTTCACATTATATTACACTAGCGAGAAGTACCGACTTTTCCTTTTCTCTGCAAACATCCAGAACTAAATTCAGTAACTAAATGCTAAGAATATATTTGCATTGTGCCAACTCAAAGATCAATAGATATGGATATAGATATAGATACAGATTTTTATATTTAAAGCCATTCTCGTTCTGCGTTGGAATAAACATCATTCATTATTTGCTTGTTCTTGTTACGATTGTTATTGTCATCCTCTCACTCGCAAGAGTTTTCGCATTCCTATTTGGTATCGATGCACATGAAGAGTGGCTATGAAAGAAGGGAATACTGAATGTTGCGTCATGCAGAATACGCTCATTTACTTCGGCTCCTCGTGATCTACGCTACAGGAGAAGTGAGATACATAAAGTTGACAGTGTGAGGACAGACCTGGTAGCACAACTGTGCAACTACACAGTGTTACCAGATAAAATGGTGCTGCGGAATCGACAGTGTAGTACGGACTTTGCCACAGTAGCAGACAGCTGGTAATTTAGGACCATGACCGTGGATTACACTTTGGTCAGTGCTGGTTAGAGTGCTGCAACTGTAAATGGAAGGCTTTGTTTGATAGTCTTATGCTGATGCTGTCTGAATAAATTATGCCATTGGATACAAAGCGGTTTAGTTTTGAGACCTAACCCACGAGGGGGGAAGGCACAGTGGTCTGCTTCAGGAATTCCAAGCAATAAAACACAAAAAACAACCCAGGAAGGGAGACATGCATTTGGAATCTGTTCATCGTTACGGGGTCAAACAAGAGGGTAACATTACTGAAACAATGATCGGGCTACTTAGTATATAATAGAGCATACAGATTTCAAGGAGGAAACGTATGAAGACGCAGACTTCCTCGTTATCAATATGTGCGGCATATCTTTCGTGTTAACGAAAGTAAATTCCCGCTTTACCTCTTCTTACGTGTCAAATGAAATGAATGCCATGAGGAATAGAATATTTGTTGACTGCGTCTCTTCTTGCTTCCATCCTTACCAACATATTTCTTCATTCTCGTGGTAATCATGACATTCTATGTATATGCTGCAAAAGATTGCAAGTGGACAAATTCGACATCGAGGTGCAAAGCGTTATATTCAATTCGAATAAGCTTCCGGTGTATTTTTACTTCGTTTGTATTTTTAGATGATTATGAACGTTACGGAAAATTATCTCACATGCTTTATGTTGAATGAGAAACATTGAATGATCCGTTTTGCTTTCCCTACGTTGAAATGATGTAATGTCGGCGTCAACAGCCTTCTTCCACGCCGGAAGCTGAAACTTGTATCATTCTGGATTAATGATAATTGAATGTATATACATAGCCCACAAGGCGACGTCAGAAACCATCAGGGGAGAACGCCGCATAAAAACCAAACGTGCGCGCGCGTCTCCACTCTGAAGAACCGTATCGGAGAATCACGGCAAGCATTTCGCTGAAGAGCTGCCTCGTCAGAGAGCCTAGAAATGGCAGCGTCGTAGCAAGTATTTGTCAACACTCTGATAGTGCATTTACTTCCGGGTGTAGGTCGGCGTTACCTCGCTAAATTCACTTGACATTCGTTTTCCACATCGAAGACTCGTACGATATAATCCACTGCAAGATGACACAATTAGAAAGTATATTTAATTTCTGGACTCCAAGAACGGCGTTCTTCACATAAGTAACACCTGTTTGTGTGTGCATTCGGGAGGACGACGGTGTAATCCCGCGCCCGGCCATCCTGATTTAGGTTTTCAATGATTTCCCTAAATCGCTCTAGGCAAATGCCGGGATGGTTCCTTAGGAAGGGCACGGCCGATTTCCTTCCCCATCCTTCCCTAATCCGAGCTTGTGCTCCGTCTCTAATGACATCGTTGTCGACGGGACGTTAAAACAGTAATCTCCACCTCCTCTGTTCGTGTGTTTAAGGTTGCGTTTTGAGGCTCAGGCAACATCGCAGTGACTATATTCCGCCTCTGGCCGCCAGTGTGTCTTTAGCTCAGAGGTTCCCTTGTGCGTTGCAGTGCTTGTATTATAAGACATAGCAGTTCGAATCACGGTAGAAGCCGCTGACTACAACCTTTTATTTTCCATTTTAATTAATGGAGTTGCAAACTGCTAGTAAAAATTTCTTATGCGAAATCTGAAGAATGCCTTTAAACATCAATCTTCGTCCGATTTCGACTTAGTAAATTAAGTTAATATCATGGATTTCTGCTTTGCAAATTCCAAGGTGCTTCACTGTAAAATAGACCCTGAAAAGATTCAAACCGACTGTCAACGATATAAATTTGAGCTTTGTTCGTCATATAGGTCTAACATGTCAGAAGGTTGTTTATGAAGTGCACATGTTCATTAATGTAGTTCCCTTCTTCTAAATTTTTGCAATAGCATTTAACTGTAGACGTTTTCTAACACCGGCGTTAGCAATTCCTTTCCGTTCTCTGAAACCTTCAAAACGACAAATTTTTCTGGTTTAAATCTGATGACCTTAACTATCACTTCCGATCAACAATAAATACTTCATGAACCCATACATGGAACTCCAAATATGCAGTGTTCCTGCACTGCTACAGAGCATGCATTGCAAGGTATTCACACGGTTTATCGCATAGACTTACCATAAGGAATGAAACAAGAACTGTAATACACTTTACACCACAGACGCTCACTCTGGCTTGACGAAAACATCCAAACATTGACCAAAAGTTGCACAAATAATTGAGTTTGAAAGGAAAAGAAACGAGGTATGAAGCATTTATAAATTCATCGAATGTAGTGAGGTGGTTTAATTTCGTCCCAGTCTATAAAATTAATTTCGGGCCATACTCAGCTCTTGCCGATTAATGTAATATAATACCCGCCTACTAATCAGGGCGTCTGTCTCCGTTGCTTTTGAGCGTGAATGGAAATTGTAGAAATTTTCTGTGGAGCAACATTTAATAATAAAGCGTTTTAAATCATCAAAAGCGATGAGCGGTAGCAGGCGCTTTCGATAAAGAACGGGGGAGTGCAGCGCCGCTGCTGTCGCCACGGCCGCTGCCGGTAGCCAGCAAATGGATCCCGGAGCTTTGCCGCATACGGCGTCCAGAGGAGGACAGTCTGCAGGAAATCTGCCGCAAAATCGTTACTGGATAAAATTTTGATATCGGTGTGTCACAAAGCGAAATAGATTGAATATGCGCAACCATTACATTCACGTCTTCAGCATTCAGACAGAAGAGGCTATAAAAATATTTTATGCTAGCTGCTCTCGATCCACTGACAGTATGAACAGAAAGAACGCACGCTACCGCTAGACCACAGGCGTAATCAGCCTAGAGTTTCTCTATCATGGGACAAGTATTCCTCCAGGAAGTGCCGCAGTCTACAGTGTTGCCAGATTGTGCAGATAACCGGACTTAGAGAATTAGCGAGTTGGCCAGTTTTTTTGTCCCATGTCGCGATCGGCGCGGACTTAGCCTCTGAAGCGGCCGGCCGCCGGTCAAGTTTTATGTCAAAGAGTGTACGTATCATCAAAAGCGGATCACTGAAAGAAAATCCGATCACTGAAAGAAAGCTATTGAGATTTAATACATGAAACGTATTCGTAGTTTCAGCATGGATTACTATCAGCCGTGTAATGAACGACAATGAAAATTTGTGCCGGACTCGGACTCGAACCCTGTTGAGTTCCCTCTTTTCGCGAACGGCCGCCTTACCTTTTGACTATCCTTGCACGACTCCCGGCTGGGCCCAAACTTCCGTGTGTCGTCAACCTGTTCTAGTACATTCATTATGTTTATTTTCATGTAGGTGACACATTTTACTTGCAAGTCTGTCGCCCGGTGTCGGCGGATAAATACGATATTGCAGTGCCTGTGTTATTTCGAATTACGATATCAAAAATCTTCGGACACAGGTGGATGTAGACGTGTTTGACGACATATGGAAGTCTGGGTCTCGCAGTGAGTCGTGCACGGATAGCCCGATAGAAATGCCGGCACGTTAGCTCAGCGTTGTCGGTGAGAGGGTAAGCTGCTCTCAGTAATAAAGTACTGAACGAATGGATCAATGATGAGTTTGACTGAGTATCATGCGACGTCCACCCCGAACAAATTCAGCGAACAATAACGAACAAAATGTGATAAAAAAAATTATTGCGACCGCTATAGAAAAGCAGAAAACCCGAGATCGAGTCCTGGTTCGGCGCAAATTTTCATTGTCGTCGTTCCATTATATAGCTGATGTTCGTCCATATTTGCGAATACACTTCATGTGTTTCATCATGGCTCTAGCAGCCGTAGTGCCTGTTCCTTCGGACATGCGCCCATGTCCGAAGCATCTCTTACATCGTAATTCGGAATAACATAGGCACAGCAGTACCATATTGCGATTTAAACTTTATCTAAAACCATCGTGTCTGTTTCTCTGTTGAACACTAAGCTCCAAACCTACAGAATGAATTTTCATCGAGGGTTTCACAAGTAACTTCAGTGTAGTGTGCAGCAACATACAGGCTTTATTCCATCAAAATCGTGTCATCGTTTGAAGAATGTAACGCGGCATAGGGAAACATAATCAACCTTTGAAAAAGCTCTTCGGAGGTTGACCTGTATCATTTGTGAAAATGCTTCTATTGACTGATATGTTCTACTTAATACGGTTCAACATAATGAATTCAGTGCTTATACTGTCATTAAAAACTTGCATACACAGCATTAATGTTGCACAATAATATTTACTTCATAGTTCGTTATGAAAAGACTTTCGGCTTCCTAGACCATCATCAGATAAGTTAATAGTAAACAGATAATCCTCACATCTTCAGTGAGGGTTCATAGTTTTACGAAGATTGTTAAATAAATATGTGAGATTTTATTACTATCGATACAAAACGTAACCATAATGTAATACCCAAAGAGCAAGCAAATCGTATGTTACGGTAAACTCAGATATTAAAACTACCGTATATGAAAGCATAAACCAGATTCGTTGTACAAGTGGGGAGTGTCACAGGCTTCTATGTCATATGCATAAACTGGTGAACGTAATCTTTGTACAGTGATCGTTGTACAGATATGAACCCTAGCTGAAGTTTTGTGCACAGTCTGTTTAGTATTAAGTTATCTGACGATGACCTAAGAAGCTGATAGTCGATTCTTAACGAACTATTAAATAAGTATTGTTTTGGGTCATTAATACTGTGTATTCAGTAAATCTATGATCCTCCTAGAACCGACGGAGTATTCCATTAATATTAATCCTCAAAGCGTTTAATCCATACTTCCAAACTGGTGTTATCAAATGCGAAATTAACTTTGTCACATTTTCACAACTAAACTGCCGAACCGATTTCGATGAAATTTGGTGTGGAGATAGCCTTGAACCACGAGGAAGAACTTTATAAAGTAACAAGAAAAAAATGCCCCCTTCGAGTGTGAAGAAAGGGGTATAACATATTTTTTTACACCAGTGAAGATAAACTATGTTACAAATATTAAATCTGTCGCGTAATATCCACACAGTATGATACACAGGTACTTGAGTAGCTCGATGCACAGATGCCCGCTGCTGTCAATGACCCTAGCACGCACCTCTCTGCAGTGAGGCAGCGCGTGCCGCCGATTCGTCGTGCTTTTGGGAAATGGAGTGACGGGGTTGCCATCAGCGGGGAGGCGGGGGTGGAGGGGGAGGGCGCGAAACGCACAACATGGCTAACATTACACATAAGTTAATGGTTCATGGCGTACCGAAAACCGACGCTCAAAACGGCACTTTTAAAAACACATATCTCGCCTGACACATGAGGTAGTGAAATTACTGCATGTACATTTGCTTACTTACTGTCACTCATCATAACAAAACTGACGATATGCGAGCGCAGCCATGGGTTACAGCCAGTTCAGAATAAATGGGGTGAGTCCTATTCCGACTTACATTAATGTTACAGAGTGTGCAGTGGTTACACAGAAACTATATATAGTGTGATACTACCTGCAATGCTATACAGTATATTTAATTTCAAAGCAACCAATGTAATAATATATGAATCATGAACAATATCGCTAAAACACTAAACTTAAAACATAATCTGAGGTTACGTTGAACAAGCTTGGAATGTAAACGGCTGCACCTATATATTTCCGTTGGTATTCCAAAATGAATATTGCCAGTACTGGAAAATTTGTGTGTTATATTTACTGTATGTACTTTGCCACTTATTTGCTGTGTCACCTGGATCTGCAGTTTCCCAGCCTCAACACCCAATGAGGCACTACCATCTGATGCTGCAATTTTTTCATTCTCGATATCAGTTGGACCAGTGAGAGATTAGCTCTGTGGTATGGAATTCTTTTCGTTAGCTTATCTTCATAGGTGGCTGGTAAATGCTGCATAATATTGTTGATTGGACTACGCTTTATATATTTCCTACTTAGGTGTGATTTTAAATCATCCGTAGTAGCACACGAAAGAAACTGTGACTCATTCCTTACTTAATGGCAAAGTCTTGAACATTAAATCTTTATGAACTGCATGAACACACGTAAGGTACCACACACACGTTTCAGTTAATCTTTGCACTGCGACTCTTCGGTAAAATATTCCTCTTACAGAAACTCCAGAGGGTTGCTATTTCGACAAGGTACACACCCTAAGATCAGTGGTTGTCGTTTTGGTTCAGCGGTCGGACTTCGTTTTCCCCTTGTTTCCCATTTCTTATTGCGTATACAACTAAGCTTTATTCCGATTTTTCTTGACGTCTTAAAAAGTCGACTTAGCACTGTCATATTGTCGTAAAACTCAGTGCAGAAGCATCAACTAGGAATTTATCAAGCTGCCTCGTTTTATCTTCTAAGCTAAACACGATTTACATGTACTTTAATACACTTTGAAGCGATCACAGAAATGGAATTCAACACAACTCGTTATGGGAGCTTCAGTAAGCGAACCGAGCAGCTTTGACTTCGTTCTCAACAATAATACATACAGGACGTCCCTCATTATCGGACACAGATGAAGCGAATGGGAAGAGGGTGGGATGCGTGCCACTTTTCACAGTAAACAACTTCGGCGCGATGATGTCCAGTACAGAAAGTCCCCCGTTCACTTCTTCTTGAAGTGAGACAGTATTTGGCCTGTTTCGTCCAGCTTGCACATGCGGTGAATTCGGACATTTCTAGTTAGCGAAGTCCGAATTACTGAGCGATTACTCTACTTCACAAAATATGTTGGTGGCTAAACAGATTTCCACTTACTCGTTACTTCCAGTTGCCTTTTATATTATTCTGAGACTAACGCTGCATCAAAGTATGTTGAATGTCGCTGTATATGCACTGCAACTGCTTCTGTTGGGAGTTACTACGCACACGCTCTCACTTTATACATAACGTAGCCTTGGGCATCTATATCTACATCTACTAAGATACTCCGAAACCCACCAAATGGTGGGTGTCGGAGGGTACTCTGTACCACTGCTAGTCATTTCATTTAAACAGAGTGAGGGAAAAACGACTGTCTATATACCTCCGTATGAGCCCTAATTTCTCTTATCTTCGTGGTCCTTACGTGCAATGTATGTTGGCGGCAGTAGAATCGTTCGGCAGTCAGCTCCAGATGTTGGGTCTCTAAACTTTTTGAATACTTTTTCTCGAAAAGAATGTACCTTCCCTCCAGGGATTTCCATTTGAGTTCCTGAAGCATACCAGTAACACTTATGTGTCGCTCCAACATACCTTCTCTCTAGTGATTTCCATTTGAAAAAATGGTTCAAATGGCTCTGAGCACTATGGGACTCAACTGCTGAGGTCATTAGTCCCCTAGAACTTAGAACTAGTTAAACCTAACTAACCTAAGGACATCACAAACATCCATGCCCGAGGCAGGATTCGAACCTGCGACCGTAGCGGTCTTGCGGTTCCAGACTGCAGCGCCTTTAACCGCACGGCCACTTCGGCCGGCTGATTTCCATTTGAGTTCCTGAAGCAACACTTATGTGTCGCTCCAACACATCGGTTTCAAATCTAGCAGCCCACCTCTGAATTGCTTCGATGTCTTCCTTCAGTCCGATCTGGTACGGATCCCAAATGCACAAACAGTACTCAAGAATAGGTCGCACTAGCCTCCTACATGTGGTCTCCCTTACATGTGAACCAGTCTTTCCAACAAATCGGAGTCGACCATTCGCCTTCGCTACCACAGTTCTCACATATTCGTTCCATGTCTTATCGCTTTGCAACGTTACTGCCAGATATTTAAAGGACTGTGTCAAGCAGGACACTGGTAGTACTGTATCTGAACAATACAGGTTTGATCTTCCTACTCATCCGCATTAACTTACATTTACCCACGTTCACCTCTAGCCTCCACTCGTCACACCGACAGGAAATTTTATCTAACCATCTTGTATCTTCCTGCAGATACTCAACTTCGACACCTTACCGTACACTACTGCATCATTAGCAAACAACCGCAGATTACTGCCCACTCTGTCCGCCAAATCATTTATGTATACAGAGAACAACACTTCCCTGGGGCACTCCTGACGATACCCTTGTCTCTGATGAACACTCGCGTCTAGGACAACATATCGGGTTCTGTTATTTAAGAAGTCTTCGAGCCAGTCACATATCTGTGCACTTATTACACATGCTTGCACCTTCGTCAACAGCCTCCAATGATGCACAGTGTCAAATGTTTTCCGGAAATCTAAAAATATTGGTGCCGTTCGTCCATAGCTCGCAGTATATCATGTGACAAAAGGACAAACTGAGTTTCCCACGAGTGATACTTTCTAAAACCATACTGATTCGTCGACATTAACTTCCCAGTCTCAAAAAAAAATATTATACTCGAATTGCGAATATTTTTAAGGTTTCTGCAGCAAACAGAAGTTAGGGATATTGGTCTGTAATTTTGCAGGTCCGTTCTTTTACCCTTCTTATAGACTGGAGTCATCTGCGCCTTTTTTCCAATCGTTTGGTTCTTCGTGTTGTGCGAGAAATTAACGATACATGCAAGCTAGGTAAGGGGCCAATGCCGTATAGTACTCTTTGTAAGATCGAAGTGGGATTCCATCCCGACCCGGTCATTTGTTTACTTCCAAATCTTTGAGTAGTTTCTCTTCACCAGAGATACTTATTACTATGTCGTTAATACGGGAGTCTGTCCGATGGTCAAATGACGGTATGTTTGCACGATACTTCTGTGTGAACGATTTATTTCTTGAACGCGAAATTATGATACTTCGGCTTTCGTTTTTCTATCTTCAGCTGCCCCATCACACTGGTCAACAAGGGATTGAATGGAATCCTTAGACCCGCTTAGCGATTTTATATAAGACCAGAATTTCCTCGGTTTCTCTGGAAGATCTTTTGCTAAGGTGTGACGGTGGTAGCTGATGTATGCTTCGCGCATAGATGTTCCCACAGACGCACGAATCTCTATTAACTTTCTCTTGTCGTCATTTTTGCGTTCTGTTTTGAACCGAGAGTGCAACAGCCTCTGCTCCCTCGACATCCTCCGAATTTCGTTATTAAACCATTGTGGGTCTTTTGCATTCTGTATTCACTTGCTAGATGCACAACGCTTCAAACCAAAATTTGTAATCTGCTTAAACTTTCTCCATAAATCCTCTACATCTATCTTACCGGAATTGAGTGATGCTAATGCATAGCCTTGGTGAGATACTAATAACTGCTTATCTGCTCTATCTAGCAGAAACACTCTCTTAGCCTTCTTGGCTGATTTATTAACTTTCGCAGTCATAGTTTGTAACCTCCCCCTCACTTATCGACCTTAATGACAGTGAAAAATTAAACCGCGTGTACCTAATGGAAATTTGGGAAAAGCAATCGTCACTGAGGTTAATCTGTCGGTAAAGAGGGAGGAAAGGGTTACATCTAAATGGTGAAAATTAATTTTGAAAAGGGGTAAAGTTAATAAATAAAGTAAATGTGCGGCCGTTATGTTAACAATTAACGAGCGGTAATTAGATATTTGAGATTACTATAGTAACTGAAAAAGAAAGGTTATTACACATATAATTAGCACTAGAAGCGTGGCAACTGAAGGTTGACACGTGTAGTGTGAAAACTGAAAGTTTGTCAGAAGTAATAATTTTCGCTACACTCTGACTTAATTTAGCAAAAGAATTAATAAAACCGGAAAACTGAAAGTTAATTTAGTGACTGAAATTAATAGTGAGATTTGTTTCTGAAGCACTACGAAATTCAGTAAAATAAGGTTAGTCTTGGGCTACCTCAACAATCATTTCAAAAGCTACTTGAATCTACGCAATTTAGAAATAAGAGATTTAACTTTGAACTTGAATTAAATGATTCTGAACAATTAACAATAGTAACATTTAGTACGTACCAAGCCGAGCTGCAGTCACAGGTAAGCTAAAATATGGTAACAAAACTCGCACTCTTAATTTGTGCTTGCGTAATCTAAATACTGTAGCCAGCTATGAATACCTTAACTGAACTTTGAAATTAAAGCAGTGAAATGGAATGATATTACTTCAACGCTGGCGTCTGAATTTCAACGACACTCGGGTTCATTTCGGAAAAGGAAGGGACCCTGCTTGGTACTGCAATTGGGACAATGAGCAACAAAGGTTCATGCTACATTGCTGTAATTTAGTGAGAAAAATTTAACAGTTAGAAAAGCTGAGGTCTGCCATACAGTTCTAAAACTTTACGTGCTACCAGTCTTCCTTGTTGGTTGATTGAAGGTTTGAAGTCGGCGATCGAGGAGGTGGCGACAGTCACTCATTGTCGGCCGTCGCTGTTGCAGAAGCTGGATGTTGGCGCGCCTTCTTCTCGACACGATCACCAGGCGAAACGGGCTCTTGATGTGTGCCAGATAACGCTTCCCGTCCGCGACACCGTGTCAGAAACTATCATGGCAAGTCGAGCGCAATTACATGCTGCCAAACCCCGAAAGCGCGGCAACTCGCGGGAGCGTCACACAACACACCTGCTCCACTGCACTACTCCAGCCAGACTCTCCTCTGCCCGCGCTCCACGCGGCAGAGTTAACACTACCAAAGATCCGAAACACTTTGGTTCTCCACACGACCTATCGATCTATTCGTTCGATAGCATAGTTTTCCCTAGGCCAGACCCAGCGTATAAATACAAATAATATTCACAAAACAAACCAATTATACATCGACATAAATGCATATATATACAAATAGTAAAACAATTACAATATATAAAGAGACAGAAATGTCATATCTTCAGGGTCCACAAGATAAGGAAAAAATTTATAGTATAATAGATGGAAATAGGAGGATATGCATTTCCGGCGTTACAAGTTACTATAATGAGTTAATGATCACTAATGCCCTTTTCTAAACTTACGTTGTCAAGAAGTTCCCGCCTATTTGTAACTACAAGGACTAAGGTACACTGAAGCGCGAAAGGAACTGATATAGGCATACATATTCAAATACAGAGATATGTGAACATGCAGAATAGGGCGATGCGCTAGGCAAAGCCTATATAAGGCAAGTGTCTGGCGCAGTTGTTAGATCGGTTACTGCTGCTACAATGGCAGGTTATCAAGATTTAAGTGAGTTTGAGCGTGGTGTTACAGTCGGCGCACGAGCGATGGGACACAGCATCTCCGAGGTAGCGATGAAGTGGGGATTTTCCTGTACGAACATTTCACCAGTGTACCGTGACTATCAGGAATGCCGTAAAACATAAAACCTACGACATCGCTGCGGCCCGAAAAAGATCATGTTTTTCTAGATACTGTGCCTGGTTCTGTGGTATGCCATGTGTTACTTTAATCGGGGTTTTCTGTTTCGATTTCTGGGCGAGTGTGGCGTCTGGCCTTGGTTCTTCTTGAACTTTCTCACACGGCGCGTGTTCGTGTACTGAATTAATGCTTGACTATCAGTTGTTTCGCTACAGGTGTAATCGGTCTCGATCTTTTCTTCTATATTTTGTATCAACTCTGTTCGAAGCTTTTCAAACTGATCTTTGCTTTTAAGTTCTATCTTGTTGATCCGTTGATCATATATTTTCAGTGCGACTTTTGCGACCTTGCTTTGAATTGCTTGTTCTTCCGAAATTTGTATTGCTGTTCGAGTGGCTTTTTTCGTAAAACATTCCACCTTTTTGTCAACGTTTACGATGTCGAATTGGACCTTGTCAACTTCAGTGCGTAATTGCTGCTGACTTTGTGTTAGTACCTGAATTCTTTCTCTAGATTCTTACGCGTCTTTGTTTATCTGTGTGATCTGACTGTCAATTGTAGCGATCCCTTCTTCCATCTGTATTTTAACCTGTTGAATCTGTGTCTTTGTCTCTTGTCTCAAGTTGTGATTAACCTGTTTCAATTGCTGATGCTGTTTCGTCATCTGTGTATTAATATCCTGATTCTGTTTCGTCATACTATCGTACATTTTTTGTAACATCTCCATGATCGCGTCCTGTCCTGTAACAATGCCTTCTGCTGAGCTGTGTGTTCTCGTTCTATTGTTTTCCACTCGGTCAATTACATCGTTTACTGGGCTATGCTGTGGCGTTTCTAAGTTTGATAACTTCAACAATCCGTGCTGTCTTCCCTCCTCCCTACGTCGTTCTTTGTGTTGAGGACTAGTTGCGTATGTCATTGAACCATTACGTGGCGCAAACAACTCCGCCCACTGCCCTCTCTGTTGTGTATGTCTTGTGTTTGCAGGTACTGTTGCGTCTGTTTCGGAACCTTTTCGTGGCGCTCGTAACTCGACAGGATTCTGTGCCTGTTGCTGAAGCTTATTTAGAATGTGCACAAGAGGTTCGACGTATTCTAAATGTTCCCCCTCTTTCTCACTGTCTACTTCTCTTTGGACGTCAGCTACCTGCGGATTCATTGACTGTATTGACGAGTATTCTGTCTCTGAATATGCGCCAAACAAACGCGTTTCTTTAGCTCGTTTCGCTGCTAATCTTTGCCATTTCCTGCGTGGGCTGTTTCTGGCTCAGAATGTGCCCTACACGGAGTTCTGGAAATTCGATGTTCTGTTCCCTTCGATTCCCATCTGTCTGATCTGTCTCAATTCTATCCCAATCTAACTGAGCCAGCTGATTCTGCAGCTCACCGACTGTCCTAATCTCTGATTCCCCGTCTGTCCTATTCTCAGGTTCACCGTCTGTCCAATTCTCAACAAGCTCGTTTATTTGCTGTTTATCTGATTGATTTTCCCCCATCCTGTCTACCTGCTGTCTACCACGCAACCTTCCGGCCTTTGCTCTAGTTAACATGGAAGTTCTTTCAACACACCACAACCCTATCTACAAAACTGTACGACCACTTACCAGTTGGTTGAACCAACAACAACAACGTCGTGACATCTCCGCAATTCTGTCTGCTCTGCTACAATCTCCACCTGTGCGCTTGTAAAGGGAGAAAAATGTTACTTCTTCATTCTAACTTATTTGATACTGCGTCACTCAGCGTCTCTGCATCACTCAGCATCTGTTTTTATCACCTGAAATTCCTATGCCCCAACATCTATTCAAAAATCGTAAAAATCCTAAATTTTCCAACACAATAACACAAGACCTCGTCCCTACAGTTCTATTTTCCTCGGTACTTGTATCTGTTCTAATCCATAATATTTGCAAATAACTCTTTAACACATGAAAGAAATCTTTTTAAAGTGATAATGCTGCGATCTGCCATACTTAACTATCATATATCACCTATTCTGACTCTTTTCTATCTTGGTAACATAGCTATTTTATCTATCCTGGCAGTTTTACCTATCCTGGCGGTTTTACCTGTCCTGCCAGTTTTACCTATCCTGGCAGGGTTGCCATTTTCTGTGATTGTGTGGGTTTTATTTTGTCAATTTGCGCAATGGATTGATCCAACAGGTACCATTTGGCTCCTGGAAGAAACAATTTCCACCTCACACTACTACAGAAGTCAAACAGATGCTCCTAATGTACCAACAAGAACTGCTTGAAAAACATTCAGCAACAAGTATCTTCTGGAGTCGTCCGCTGTAAGGAAATGACACAAAAATATTTTATATTCTTACATAACTAGTGGGATACTTAGGTATGGGAGTATTGCTAGTTAGTGTAAGAAAACATTAAAGAAATGTAAAATTTTATTTATTACAAAAAATTCTGAGAACTCAAATGAAACTATTTCTTATAAAATAATAATAAATTTCTGGATTCTTTTCGGAACTGTAGATTGCCTCTTATGGATAGAATGCCATTATTTTACAAAGTATGGAAAGGTTCTTTTCTCCCTTTTCTTTAACAATGTTATTTACTGAGCAGAATGGCTGATAGCTGCAGCTACACAACTTGAATAACTTTCCTAGGTACGGTCATTGGCTGTCACATGAGAATTGTAATGGAGTGTACTGTGGTGGAGGACAGATGGGGCTTTCATACGCTGTAGCGCACAATACCATGAGCTGTGATGACTGCTACCTGTGTCACTTGCTGCTGACGAATAACACAACTACTTCTTTCTATCTGGATTGACCTTCACCAATCAAACTCTCCCTGCACCTTGATGAAGTCAAGGACTCCTATCCACCCCTAGTCTAACTACTGGCGTAGTACACCAGTCATAAAACCAGTCCACCGTGATGCCACTCAATACTCAGTCACAGGCATTTAACTAGTACTCTGTCTGTGTTCACAATGCACAACAAGTGTGGTGGCCAACACAGTGAACAACACTTAATCATGAGCGACTCAATACAGAGTGTCACTCTGATTCGCTAATGACAGAGATGCTCTCGAAGTACTGAGGAGAGACTTTGTTCCTCACTCTTTGTGTACACGTATGAGTGCACTCGCTCACGTTACCTGTTCCCTCTCCAAGAGCGACAACGGAACGGCCCCTCTTTCTGGAAAAGTTGCAAGGGTATATCATTTGCTGCCTTCCCTCACTCCTCTTACTCTTTGCGTCAGAAATATTCCTCAAATCAGCTTTGCTCTTTTAAACGGGAGAATGATATTTCGTTTAAGTCGAACAATGCGGAAATCTGTAGCATCTCCATTAGGCGTATACTGTCATCCTGTGAGAACTCCGTATCTACGCAGTCAGTCCATGAAAATGTGCATCATCTGGGTGCTCGCACACAATGTAGCGGAATTTGCTTTTAAGTCGAACATGGGGGTCGCTCTGGCAAAAGCTGTCTTCTCTCTGGGTGATCGCTTCGACCAAAGTAGGTATGTTGGTGACCCAACCCTCTGAAGGGACGGTCTTCCCAGTGGGCTGGTTTCCTCTTTAGAACAAAAATTCCTGTGGCCGTCATGTTGTGTGCGTCAGCCTCGACTTTTTCAACCTCGTTGTGCACTTGAGATTTACTTATTAGATTTGCATATTGCTTACATGAATTCATACAAAATTGAGTCTGCGTTATCGAGTTTGGATTCAAATCAAGCATCTTGATGTGCAGAATACGATTGTGAGGACAGAATATGTAAACAATGAAGGTCAGGAGACCACACCACCTTACAGTGTGTTAATTCTTAACGGACCAAACTGCTGAGGTCACCGGTCCCAAGACTTACGCACTACTTACACTAACTTTAACTTATGCTAAGAACAACACACACACTCATGCTTGAGGAAGTTCTCGAAACTCCAGTGGCAGCAGCCGTGCAGTTCGTGACATGGCACCTCACGCTTCGTGGCCACTATGTGCAGCAGATGCGATGTAAGTGGAAATTTTGATTAGGCCAGATAATTGTTTTACTTCAGTTGCGCATTTAATATAAAGACAAGTTGTATTCAGACCAGTTACAGTTCAGTTCAAATTAGGTTCTATTTAGTCAAAGGCTCCAATTACATCCTCAGTTATTTGCTTGATGTATTTCAATCTCTGTCTTCCTCTACATTTTTTACCCTCTACAGAAGACCACTGCACACATTAACAGAACGCAGATTTAATGATTGCATTAAGTTTGTTAGTCATGAACATGCTACTACCAAGAAAACAATTCATTGTATATTTTCTATTGACAATGCTCCAGGTCATTTTTCTAGTACAATGGATACAAAGAAAAGTTGCCGTGCAGTAGAACTTTGCTACTATGTGGAATACTAATAATGACTCATTTCCGGATGTATTCTCAAGACATTAGAGAGACATGTAATAAAAAGTATTAGGTCATTTCAGTACAGGCTGCACGGTGCGTCCTCAAGTTGTATTTCATAAACCAGCTGGTCTCGTATTCTCCGACTTGGGCGGCGCCATGTGATCACTGCAGCTCTCCAGTTAAAAGCTGCTGACTGTTATTTGTCATGTATGGGTGATTTTTTGATGGTTTGTGGCAGGCGAAACACTGAGCGACCATTCTCCATCTCTCTCACTCTCCTGTACCATTACCTGTGTGGCGTGTAGGTGCTGGTCAACTGTTAGGAAGAATCATCAGCCCTGCGCCAGCTATCTGGAGAGTCAGACACGCGTTACCGAGGAGAAGATTGCAGGCAGGACTAATGCTCTGCTTTACATTTCATGGTTATCCTGTTATCCATCATATGTCGGTGGTGCTATGGATTGGAGTGAAACTTTTTACAGTGTACATTTTTCAATGTGCTGTGTGTGTACATACTTGGATTTTTTCTGCTACTATTTACAAGTATACTGCAACACTATAGAATCAGATTCTTTTAGGGCAGTCTTACAGCATCGTTACACAGGGACAAGTTCCTTGTAGAATTGGTATGTAGCAAGAGCATATTTGTTGTAATGTGCTAACTGCTTAATGGATATGGGTGTATTTGTTAAAATATCATGGTGCCCTAATTGTATAAGATGGGACATCAATATATTCGTTTAAAGTATCATCCTCAGGAAAATGTTTAACATTAAAGTCTCTTAGTGATGCACATCTCTGGATTATTATCTTGAAAAGTGGATATTATTAATACTGGTGGAGAATGTGGTGGTGGTGGTGGGGGGGGGGGGTCGAATAAAAAATGTAACATATTATCCTAAAATTATCAGTAGCAATGTGGGTGATTATACATTGGAGTGCTTACAGAAAATGCAATGATGTCGTTAAATTACAGTAATTCAGTCAACAGGACAAGATGCCCCTTCGAATTTCCCACGGTTATTTAGTAACACATTATAATGTCAAAGTACCTTGCGTAATTTTGGATCATTAATTAAGATGATATTCACCACCATTTTAAGTAGGATAACTCTGATGATATTTTCACTACGAAGTGCAGACCTTGAATGACGAAACTCACACAACTGGCCTGGAAAGAGAGGAGGAGGGGACTTGTTTTCCCACTATTTTTATGCCATACTATTGGCATAGAGCGAGAAGGGGGAGATGTGGGGACATGGTTACCCGCCAGTTTAAAGTCATCCTGCTGACCTACAATACTAGCCCAATGGGGCACGTTATCTTGACTTTGGAGTTTGAATCGGTACGGTGAATTGGTGGCCTTAATTTTCCCACGAGTTGTATGTCATACAACCGATCTACAGGGGTGGGCGACGCTGGCAAGGGCCCTATCACGAAACGTGATAGGTATCAGGATACTTCCTGGAGTTACTGAGAAAAATGCCTGTTGTTGTTGTTGTGGTCTTCAGTCCTGAGACTGGTTTGATGCAGCTCTCCATGCTACTCTATCCTGTGCCACCTCCATCATCTCCCAGTACCTACTGCAACCTACATCCTTCTGAATCTGCTTGGTGTATTCATCTCTTGGTCTCCCTCTACGATTTTTAACCTCCACGCTGCCCTCCAATGCTAAATTTGTGATCCCTTGATGCCTCAAAACATGTCCTACCAACCGATCCCTTCTTCTGGTCAAGTTGTGCCACAAAATTCTCTTCTCCCCAATCCTATTCAATACCTCCTCATTAGTTACGTGATCTACCCACCTTATCTTCAGCATTCTTCTGTAGCACCACATTTCGAAAGCTTCAATTCTCTTCTTGTCCAAACTGGTTATCGTCCATGTTTCACTTCCATACATGGCTACACTCCATACAAATATTTTCAGAAACGACTTCCTGACACTTAAATCTATACTCGATGTTAACAAATTTCTCTTCTTCAGAAACGATTTCCTTGCCATTGCCAGTCTACATTTTATATCCTCTCTACTTCGACCATCATCAGTTATTTTACTCCCTAAATAGCAAAACTCCTTTACGACTTTAAGTGTCTCATTTCCTAATCTAATCCCCTCAGCATCACCCGATTTAATTTGACTACATTCCATTATCCTCGTTTTGCTTTTGTTGATGTTCATCTTATATCCTCCTTTCAAGACACTGTCCATTCCGTTCAACTGCTCTTCCAAGTCCTTTGCTGTCTCTGACAGAATTACAATGTCATCGGCGAACCTCAAAGTTTTTACTTCTTCTCCATGAATTTTAATACCTACTCCGAATTTTTCTTTTGTTTCCTTTACTGCCTATGTAACATGAATAGTAAGTCTCAGCAATCCGTGTTCATAGGTGATCAGATTGATGGTAAATTGTCATGGAAAGCATATTGTAAGTAGGCTGTTTAGGTTTTTTTATTGGTAACGCCACCTCTGTATGAAAATCACTGGCTGTGCTGTGTGCAGTCTGTGGCTGCTTTGCATTGTTGTAATACTCGCCATTGTAGTGTTAGGCAGCTGGCTGTGAACAGCGCATAGCGTTGCGCAGTTGGAGGTGAGCCGCCAGCAGTGGTGGATGTGGGGAGAGAGATGGCGGAGTTTTGTAATTTGTCATGAACTGCTATATATATGATGATATCAAGGTAAATACATTCTTTGTTCTCTATTAATATCTTTCATTTGCTAACTATCCCTATCAGTAGTTAGTGCCTTCCATAGTTTGAATCTTTTATTTAGCTGGCAGTAGTGGCGCTCGCTGTATTGCAGTAGCTTGAGCAGCGAAGATTTTTGTGAGGTAAGTGATTTGTGAAAGGTATAGTTTAATGTTAGTCAGGGCCATTCTTTTGTAGGGAATTTTGAAAGTCAGATTGCGTTGCACTATAAATATTGTGTGTCAGTTTAAGCACAGTCATTGTATAAATTTTTCTAAGGGGACGTTTCATATGTCGACACTTAGCCTAGGATACCTCACTGGAATCCTCTGATTTTTTCTTGTAGTTTGTGTAATTAGTGTAGATTTTGTTTATTGCTAGCGCGTAATTGTAGAGAGAATCTCCTTTGTAGTTGCAGTCTTTCGTTGTTGTACAGTAAAATAGTTGTGGCATGCATGTAGATTTGCACCAAGTATTTCGCTGCTGCAATTAACTAGATATTATTTTCAGTGTTATGTTAATGTGTTCTCTTATTTTTGCTCTTCAAATTGTGCTTTTCTGTGTTATCGTGTGAAATATTGTGACAATAATGGCGTGTGAAAAACGTAACAATAGGCTCCAAAGCAAACTGAGAAATAATAGTGACGACGAGCGTAGCTTGCCAGCACCACTGTGTAATGAATTAACAGACGTTCAAAGTAGTAATTTGGTAACTGTGCATAGGGAAATGGAGCGGGCTGCAAACAATGGCGTAGGCAGTGAAACAATTAGTGTGCAGGGAAGCATTATCGATCGATCGGTCGGCAATAGCTCGGCTCAGGAATCCGAAATGACACGACACGATCTCGCAAATACTGTAGATTCAGGTTTTGGATCCTCACCGTTTTCTCAAAAAAGTCAAGACACATTTTCTGCTTGTCAAAATGTGAATGTTTCCGGTGCAAATTCAATGCCGAAAAGCACTGAGGAACATGTTCCAGACACCAGTGCATATATGTATATGAATAATGGATAGAAGTTAGGGACTCTTGACTTGTGAAAAAGGATGTTGGAAACCAAGAATCGTACTTTAAGAGTTATGAAATGTGTGTAAATGCGTGAATGTATCACAATGACGGCGAAAATTTCTTGGACACTGTTATATTCATAGGATTTTGTTTCTACACATTTGCAACGTAAATTCTCGACCTGTGAAATTTTTATATAAGACTGCCACTGTAGCGGAAACTGCTGTCGTAAATATTTCCGTAAGAAAGTTAAGTGACCACCTGCACGTGCGTCGTGGGCACACAGCTGTGTCAGACACCTGGAGAACAAGCCATTAGGGTGTGCCTTTCCCGAAGCACAGGTAGAAAAAAAAAAGGGGGAGGCCATTATCTTCGCTATTGACATTTCCTTGTTGAAAGCATACTGTGGAGCTCGTAATTTATGATATTTACTGAAATGCCTAATGAAATGACGAGAAATATTTTTACATCTGCACACCTGATTACGACAAGCGTCTTTCTACGAGAGTTGTGAGAATTTCTACTAACTTATGAAATGTCACATGACTATTGAATGATATTTTATGCTTTGCCTTTCACAGTTGCTTATTTCATTTGATATCTAGTTTCCAGCTGTGTTGCAGCATGGGTTTTATAAAAAAAAAATCATTTGCTAATGTGAACACTTTCTGTCAACAGATCTATTAAATAATTATTTTTTTGGCCCACATTCTTCGAAAAAGGAGCTCTTGGAATGGAAAGAACAATAAGAAGGGACTAATAACAGGAACTGCATACATAATTTTCTTTTCAACTACTTTGTAATTTTTTTTTCGTAGAGTAAGTTTTTGTGATGCATCACTCTAGTGTTAAGATGTGACGTAAGTTTTAAACATGGCCATTTTTACTGTAATATTATTTCTGCTTGAGCTATGTCATGTTTAGGTATAAGTTGCTGCTGTTTGCCAGGCATAGTGTTATTGAATTTGACTTTGTATTATTCTGTTAAGCCAGTTTTACTAATGATTTATTTTTATTGTTTGCTGCACATTGCCTTAGATTAGTTGTAAAATTACAATTGCTTTGCTAATTTCTTAATGCTGCTTGCTTCGCAAATCTGCGTTTTTTTTTCATTGCTGTTTATATTAATTGTTTTATGTGATGCTGCATTGCCTCGTCCCTTGGTATATATATCTGAGCTCAGTAGATTTAAGTTAGCTTAAGAGGGGGTAGACTATATAAGAAACTAACTATGATGAATTTATAAGAAATGCATTGAGAAGCTATCAGAAAATGGTTTGGCAAAAAAAAAAAAGGATACTGTACAGTGGAGAAAAACTATTTTTGACAGAGGATGTGAACAGAATACAGAAAACAGGCTTAGATAGTTTGGGAATAATGATGAACGAAGGGAGATCTCCATGCAAAATACTGCAGTAAAACAAACCCTGTCCTTTCCTTTTGTGTTATCCCACTATGTGTTTTTGTACCCTTGTGTATTTGTTTTCTTCCTGTCTTTGTGTAGTTTCATAGAATTTTTTCTTCTTCTAATACTAAGGTACCTTCACTATGATGAGGAATACTGTTATCCTCAAATATAATTGGCATTAATAATATGTTATTTACCTTGTAAATATGCTTAGACATTATTTATTTTGTTTTATTTTAATGCTCATGTGTGAAGTTGATGTTTCGAAAGCTATTCTGATCTTTTATGTATGTACTCATGTCATAATTCCTGTAACACTGACGTATATGTCTATTTCTATTCTTTTGTAAAGCCCCTATTACCACAAATGTTATCTGTATTGTTATGTTCTTTACTGATGTGTTTTGTACCTTTGTTATTGTGTTCTTATGTTATAAAATTGTAATTGACACCAGTTCATCAAATTAAGCAACTTGTAAGTTACATTTCACTGCACACGTTTCTGTTGGTCATACTATATGGACAATATGTGGCACGTAGGTACTGTTAGTGTTTGCACGTGTGTTAATAATTCAGCAAGGGACTGGATAACAGCATTGCTGGTTCTAAGGACAATTAAAAAAACTTTGTGAGTGCACAAGTGGTGGTTTATGGACTTGCTATATTATCCGCAAGACTCTTCAATGGTGATTGTGCACCTGCAGTCACAACAGATGGCTGCTGGCCATCTCTACAAGGACTACAGTGGGTCTGCACCTTTGATGACCCGCCAGTACCATTATCTCTACAAGGACTACAGTGGGTCTGCGTCTTTGCTGACTCACCAGTACCATTATTTCTACCAGGACTGCAGTGGGTCTGCACCTCTGGTGGCCCACCAATACCGTAATCTCTACCAGGACTACAGTGGGTCTACTCTGTGATGACCTACCTACCAATGTTCTTCAAAACGTCGACTGACTCTGCTGTGGGTTTACTCTGTTGTGGCCCATTACCTGTCTGCATGTCGAGTCAGCACTGTCTTTCCATTGGAAGGACAACACTACTACTTCAAGACTACATGGAAATCCACTACGTCTGTGTGCATTGTCTTTTACTGCTCAGTCTTTGAGAAAAACACTGATATTTTACTGTGATGAACGATTAGGACTGTCTTTATGGACTGTGAGAAAGTTTAGCTTTTGACCAACATTGTATCAACAAGTGTGTGCATTTGATTTCTTTGTTATTGTAATTGTGAAAAAAAAATTTAACAAATATGTATTGGCCAGTGCCCAACAAAATTTGTTAAATTTTTTGTGGGGAGCATGGGGGCTATGTAAGTAGGCTGTTTAGGTTTTTTTATTGGTAACGCCACCTCTGTATGAAAATCACTGGCTGTGCTGTGTGCAGTCTGTGGCTGCTTTGCATTGTTGTAATACTCGCCATTGTAGTGTTAGGCAGCTGGCTGTGAACAGCGCATAGCGTTGCGCAGTTGGAGGTGAGACGCCAGCAGTGGTGGATGTGGGGAGAGAGATGGCGGAGTTTTGTAATTTGTCATGAACTGCTATATATATGATGATATCAAGGTAAATACATTCTTTGTTCTCTATTAATATCTTTCATTTGCTAACTATCCCTATCAGTAGTTAGTACCTTCCATAGTTTGAATCTTTTATTTAGCTGGCAGTAGTGGCGCTCGCTGTATTGCAGTAGCTTGAGCAGCGAAGATTTTTGTGAGGTAAGTGATTTGTGAAAGGTATAGTTTAATGTTAGTCAGGGCCATTCTTTTGTAGGGAATTTTGAAAGTCAGATTGCGTTGTGCTATAAATATTGTGTGTCAGTTTAAGCACAGTCATTGTATAAATTTTTCTAAGGGGACGTTTCAATATGTTCAAGATCTTCTTCAAAAACTGAAGGCTACTGTATTTGATACTAGAACAGTATCTACAGTAAGTGTTTGTCCAACACGAAAATGTCTCTCTGTTTTCATTCACTTATGCTATAAGGCATTATAACCTATGCTTACTCTTTCCTATCAGAGAGAGCATTTTTGGCTCAGAAACGGGGAGTTCGAGCGATAGGTGGCATAAGTTTACGGACCTGTTGTCGACTCCTGTTTAGGAGTCCCGTAGTTCTGATCATTGCCTCTCAATATATAGTGTAGTTTGTTGTCGACAAAATGCGTTTATTTCCAAGAATTATCAGCTTTGACTCGGTCAATATTCAGTTGATATTACGCAGAAATCCAGTCTGTATTTGGATCGCAGCTCCTTTTCTCTGGTGCAGAAAAGCTTGTTGTATTCTGCTGAATTCAATTTCAGTAAGCTAGCAAATTAATTTTAAAAAAGTCTTAAAAGTTAACCCCGCACTTTCAAGTCCTAAACTGAAGAATTTTTTGCGGTTCACTCTTCCTATTCTATAGGAGAATTTCTGGAAAACATTCCAGCAAATTTCTGAGTTATATATGATAGTTTTGATCATGCTACTACAAATCTGGCAACTTGTCGTCTGCTTAAGATTTGAGCAAATTTTGTTTTGTATATTGTCAACTTCTTTTATCTAACTTCCCGTACTGATTTGTTCCATGTCAGTGGAGATTAGATCCTGAATTTGGCCCTAAGGAACTAGATGCGTAAATTAAACATTAAATAAATGAAAGACGGGTGGATGGATGAGTCTCGGCTACGTCACTGGCAAGTTTAAAGTTGTCGTAAGGTGTTGTATCTCCTACCAGAGGACGCGTAGGTAACGCGAGACCTTACAGTCAGAACGCTCACGTGAATAACACCCTGATATATTTACTTAACCCTACCAAATATCCAACACTAAGTCATAATCCAGTAGATATACGTTACATGGTTGTACCCCAGTGGTAATCATCCGCAGCACTTGGAGCAGTGCGTGAAGTATGCCAAGGTTAAAGGCTACTGTGTTTACTCCAGACAGCTGTTCCAAACGTCAGGTATATGAAGGATTTATTTGGGTGGACGTAAAAGCATTTCTTCAAGATAGGATAGTAGCTTGGTTGACACTTCGATCATTCTCATTCAGAAGACAATCAAGAACGTGTTTCTTCTTTCATGACACAATTCTTCAGGAACAGACTAAGTTTCTGTCGGTTTCAGAATCACTTCTATGTTCATGCCCGTGACATATTTGGCTCTTTCAGCTTTAAGTTCCTAGAATAATCTTTTGCCTTCTCTAACGGCGTACCAAACGCTTTCGCAGTGCTGCGATTCACAATAACCTCTTTTAAAATGTCTGTATAACATTTCACCCCAGCTGCACTAAAATTTGGGTTCTGTAGGGATCTGGCTGCTTCTTCACTTGCGACTGTTTTTATATGATGATCTTAGCCTTTTCTAGTCCCTTCGTCAGCCCTGTAGAATTGACCATTTTTCGCCCTCCATAGAGCTCTGTGCCTTCAGTATTTCATCACTGTTTCCAGAAACCGGCCGTAGTTTTCCCTGAAACGTTTGAAATATTTTACCCTTACAACCCTTCAGGTCAGACACATTGGTATCTTTCGGTAAATTTCTAGACATGGATTCATCTCGTGGACACGTTTTCCCTTTTATCGGATTCCAGAATTACATCTGAGACGTATTCTGGAGTTGCTAGAATATCGCATAATATATCACAGAATCTTGAAACTTACGATAACGCAAGATCAAAACAACGATTACTGCAGTGGATGGAGTAGCTCTGTGGCTATTCTTGAAGATAAATTTTCTTCATACAATTCTTACACCCAGAAATATTACCTGCACTATCGAAAATTTGGCAACATAGACAGTACATTACTAGAGAGAGTATTAGAAAAGCGTCTTTAATAGTAATTGCCAGTGTGGTAGACTGTACAAACCCTGGAAACGTTCTTTTACTTGGGAAACTAAATTGTTCAGAATAGTTTTGCACCATCTACATATCTATGAAACAGTGTATGCCTAGATTCAAGCGAACAAAAACGAAAGATAAAGTTTCATGAGACAAAGCCACAGTTATTTCCTGTGTCGAAAAGGTTACAGAGAAGGAAAACAAAATTAGCTGAATTTTCTGTCAGTGCTTGGCGGGACATAATAGTAATATTAAATAGGAAAGACTTCCTAATGTTCCGCAAAATTATATTTATTAAATCATGAAACAGCTTTCAGCTTTTCAGGCCACCATCACATGGCAGCTATGGAAGTGATGAGTGTGGTGCACAAGTTGTTTTGAACAGTATATTTTCATGCAGATTAGGAAATAGCTGTTAACAACATAAACCGATTTGTTGAAAGTGTTAAGATTATTATGTTACATTTGGTGTTCCTAACCCAAAATTCAGCACATCAGGCGGCTATGTTATGTTACATCTTTTCGAGAGGTGGGCCTGCTGACTCAACCAATCTCAACCACTGTTCAAATGTCCATACAAAACTGATATGCAGAATTTGTCACACCTAATCTTAAAGGTTGTCGCCCATTATCAATTTTCTTTTTGGGGAAGTAAGAGACAGGGGCTGAAAAATGGAATGAAAGGAGAGAGGACAGGAGAGAATTTAGTTGGAATTGTAAGATGTGTAACATTATCTACAGCTACAAGGACACAATAGGTTGATTCAGTTACAAACAGACACTGGTGTCAATTAAAATATTAATCACTTACTTGCTGATGTGCCTCATGTAATGCCTGACATCTAGGCTGCCCTGCATGCCCAGAATTTTGAGTAGATAGTACCTGGATGCATTTCGGGGGGTATGTGTGTGGACAGCCATGGATAAGCTGGGAGAGGAGGAAATAGGAGACAAATAGACAGAGGGAAGTGAAGATGGACACAGGAGGGAGGAGGGAACAGACAGAAAGGGAGGATGAAATGAACAGAGAGAGGGGGAAGTGGAAATGGGCAGGGAGAGGGTGGAGGAGGAGAAGGACAGAAGTAGAGCAAAAGATGGACCTAGATATGGGGGAGCAGACAGCCTAAGAAAGGTGGGAACAGATGATGGGCACAGAGAGTGACAAGGAGAACATACACAGAGAGTCGAGGTGGAGTAGGTGGACGAGAGATGGGCAGCAGGAAATGGACATACAAAGGGCAGATGGACAGACAGAGTAGGAGTTGGCCAGAGAGACGGGGAGGAGGCGATGAACAAAGAGAGAGGGGAGGAGAAGATGTACAGAGAGATGGGATAGGGGAAGATGGATAGAGAGATGTGTGAGGGGGAAATGTGTGCAATATGTATGACACACATGTACAAGGGTGAAGCTGCATGTATAAAGCTAGTACTGAAATGAAGGTCTTCTGTAAATTAACTTTGCTTGCTTCTTCATTCCATTTTTTCCGACAATAACAGTTGAACAGATTGATATTATGCTATTAGGTAGGCATAACACTATATTTCAGATACGATCACGTGGAAAGACATTTAAACCCAATATTTAACACAAGTCTAACTTGTAATCTCATTAAAATGTTAAAATCCGTTGAGAAATTTCTCCTAGTACCATATAGATCGTTATGCCCGTACAAATAGTTCCACAATTTTATTGCTGCGAGTTTTTACCATTTGTAAGATTTATAACAAATAACGTGGGGACATCTAGTATATAATAGCTAGGACGGTGATTGTTAATGCATCAGTTATTTATTACATGTGCCACACGTGTTTGATTATAAATGTTAGAAGTATTTTCGTATTAAATATTCACAGTATCGATCTTTCAGAAACATCCTTATGGACTTATGAATCTGTATGGGGCTATGAGAAATAATTTTATAGTTTTTAGTACAATTTAAAAAAGGTCTATATTTTAAAAAATGTTGCTGTTATTGTGGTCCTCAATCTGAAGGCTGGTTTCATGCAGTTCTCCAAGCTACTCTATCCTGTGCAAGCCTCTTCACGTCTGAATAACTACTGAAACCTACACCCTTGTGAATCTGCTTACAGAAATCACCACTCTATCTCCCTGTACGATTTTTACACTCCACGCTTCCCTTCACCACTAAATTAGTGGTCCCTTGATATCTCTAAAATTGTCCTATGAACCTATCTCTTCTTCCAGTTAGATTGTGGCATAAATTTCTTTTCCCTCAATACTGTTCAGTACCTCCGCATTATTCAGCTGATCCATCTATCTAATCTTCAGCATTCTTCTGCAGCACCACATTTCAAAAGTTTCTGTTTTCTTTTTGTCTAAACAGTTTACCATGTTTCATCTCCATAGAAATACTTTCAGAAAAGACTTTCTAACATTTACACCTGTTTTTAAGAAATGCTTTTCTTGCCATCGCCATTCTGCATTTTATATCTTCTCTACTTTGGCCGTCATCAGTTATTTTGCTTCGTAAATAGCAAAACTCATCTAAAATGTCTTATTTCCTAATCTAATTCTTTCAACTTCACCTGATCTAATTTGATTACGTTCCATTATCCTCCTTTTTGCTCTTGTTGATATTCATCTTATATCCTCCTTTTAAGACACAATCCATTCCGTTCAATTGCTCTCCCAAGTCCCTTGCAGTCTCTGGTAGAATTACGATGTCATTGTAAACCTGAAAATTTTTAGTCTGTCTCCCTGGACTTTAATTCCCACTCAAATTTTTCTTTGGTTTCCTTTACTGCTTGCTCAGTATACAGAGTTAATAACATTGGGCGTAAGCTGTCTCAGTCCCTTCTCAACCACTGCTTCCCTTTCATGCCCCTCGAATCCTGTTGCAGCCGTCTGGTTCCGTACAAGTTGTAAATAGCCCTTTCGCTCCCTATATTTTATCCCTGCTTCCTTCCAGTCAGCACCGTCAAAATCTTTATATAAGTTTACAGACTTTATTATGAAAGTACTTTTAATTAAATAATTACATATTGCTGAATCTACCTTTATCACTTACACATGAGGGAAAGAGGGGAGTGCAAAAACTGTATCTCTACCTCCTTCCAAATCCCTCTCCCTCAATGATGTCACACCATTGGATGGAACTGTTGCTACCATATTCTGGATCAGCATGAATGGGTCAGCTTTCGCAGTACCACAGTGGGCCAGCCCGTGGCGAGTAGCCAGTGGCCGACAATTTTCATTACCGCTCGCGTGGGCTGTGTTTGCGCTCTGCACCTGAATAAGAGATCAGCGCCGCCCACCGTCCGCCGCCCTCCTGAATAATTGGGGGCTGCCTCCCTCGCTTTCCCCGTCGCCCAGGGCTCACTTTTCACTTGTGACGAAAGGGCGAAGCCGACGGTCACCCAGGGAGCGCTGTTGTGCGCCGCTGCAGCCGGCAAGCGGCCAGACGGCAGCTACAGGTATCGTCCAGTCCCATGGGCTATGTACAGTGGGGCACAGGCTGTAACACTGCCATAGTGCGCTAGAGGTTTACGTCGTTCCAGGGTTTGTCACCAGACAGCACTGCAATATGTTAAACAATTCTCTAGAACGATCATCATACCTAAGCCAGCAAATGTTCTGATTTTAAAGGTAGCTTTTTATCATCGCCATCATCATCCTCATCATGATCATTTTCGCTTCCAGGGCCTATGGTGTTCTGTCTTGAAGGGTTGCTGGTGAGATCATCTTATTTTGGACCCACCAAATTTTCTTCTTCCTTTTGGCCAGTGTCTCAACAGCTGTTTCGTCAGCGTTTCTTCCGGCACTCTGCTCACACATTCGTTTTGCACTTGTTTGTGTATCTTACCATTATTTTCTTCATCCCTTGTCTAATTTGTTCATTTCTAATCCAGTGCTGGCGTGTGTAACCCCTCATGGGCCTTAGAAATCTCATTTCATTGGCAGTATTTTCATCTCGGCCCTCTTCATGAGAATCCATGTCTCACTCCCTTACAGCGGAGGCGTCACAGCCATCGTTTTATGAAACTTTATTTTTGTTTACTTTCGAGGTTTGTTCTGTAAGGTTGAATTAATAATGCCACTATACAGAGTGGTCATAAACAGTCTGAAAAGCTTGCAAGGATGTTGCAGGTTATCTTGGTGCTGGAAAATAATTGTTAAGAAAAGAATTCGATAAGTTGCGCCGTTTCCGAGTAAATTAATATTGACGTTAGTCAACCAGGCTGTTGCACGCGCAGATGCAAACGACCCGCCAGAGACAGAGTCAGTTGTTCTCACAGCATACTAGACGGTACCAAACGAGACTGCTCCGCCTTTAGCTCAGGCTTGATTCTTATTACCGGGCCATGAGCAATTTTCCTATCGCTCTCTTGTTCGGTTTTAGTAAGCCAAACTGATGTGTGAATGCAGAGCATTTGACTGTGAGAGTAAAAGGACGAGACCCATTCAAGGATACAGTATAAGAATACCGTGTTAATTCCTCTATTTACCACTACGTAATAACATAACACCATTGCGCATTGGTACCAGCATGGATACTCAGACTTCAATAACCGGTCTGTAGCCAGTAAATTTTATTTAAATAAAACGTAACAAGAAGATGAAAATCTAAACTGACAATATATTGAATTTATAGTTCGGAACCACTGGCGGTTATCCAGTCAAATATAACACGCAATATTTAAAAGCGTGACTTCTTAAGATAAATGGAATAATTATATATGAATACTTCAAAGTGAAACAAAATCACTCTTGTAACGTCAGAAAGTAGGCATGGGTAGTGAAATTATACGTCAACTGAATTTAAACTTCAGCCTCAAACAAAAATTCGCAATTCCATACAAAATTTTATAATCACAAGGATACAACCAATCCCTTGTCAAGGGGACTTTAAGCATGACACAATTTCATAGAAACCCTTCTACTTCCTGTTGCTTAAAATATCATGGTTTGTAACTAAAAATTTTCTTAAGGGAGGTGCTTTCTCAAAAACACTGTGTAGACGCTCTACGGCCCTTTGAGACAGCGTAGGCCCGACTGACTGCACCCGACGCTAGCGACAACCAAAGGCAGCCTCGGGTACGACACAGACACACAAGCTGCACTCTGTAATATATGGAAAAACCAATAAATTTATAGCAAAGCGTTGTGACTCTTGTGAAGCCGTAAACCTTTTACTCAGTAGTATGATAGCAAACATTGAATTAAAATACCAGAGGAAGCAACTATTTCGGTAAATACCACACAGCTCATATTGTGGCTCATATACACAAATTTTCAGACAAGGAGATGACTAATTATGATTAGTGGGTAATACAGTGAAAATAGACAGCATATTAGTATTTAATTACACAACTCAAGTTACAGAAACACTGGGCAGTTAAGAGTCTTAACTAACATAAGAAATGCTAAATATTAGTAACGTGCAGCAAACAGATTTGAAATTTACATTGTTGATAATGACACTTCCCATACTGAATATAATTTAAGAAGCACTAACAGAACTACACGTTGGTATTTCTTACTGGCTTCATGTGAAAACATTTTAAATGTACGTGCCTGGCACGACCATATAAAACTCATTTTATAGGCACAAGAAACTGATTTAAATATACAGAGCAGTGTAGAAAGAGCAGAACACGGGCACTGCTAAGCCAGGAAGTAAAGTACTGCAATCGCAACATAGCACTGTTTCCTACAGAAAAATAACGGCCAACAGCTTGGTACATCGGAGCACAGAAATTGATAAACCGCTCATCAGCAAGAAAAGACGCAGTCTGTAACAGCAGCATGAGGCTTGGAGATAACAACGTGATGCCACAGGCCAGGACACAGCCACACCCAGACCTAAAAATCGACGCATAGCAACGGCTTCCACTGTGGACGCTGACATCCCCAGGTCCTGCTACGCCAACGTGGCCTCGCCGTGCCGACCCACTCAGTGGTGTCGCCAAACCAACAGCGGCGCCGCACTGCTCCAGTGATGACTGTTCGCTACGGCCACCGTAGCCGCGCCTCGCTCGGTACACGGCAGTACTGCCCTCTCCCGAACGTGCTCGTAACTACCACCAACCTCCCTGGAAACCGACCTGTAACGATGTTGAGTGTTTATGGAAAAAGTTCAAGGCAATCGTAAAATGCGTTTTAGACAGGTACGTGCCGAGTAAAATTGTGACGGACGGGAAAAACCCACTGTGGCTCAACAGCATAGTTAGGAAAGTACTGCGAGAGCAAAGAGGGCTTCACTGCAAATTTAAACGCAGCCAGAACCTCTCATACAAACAGAAGCTAAACGATGTCAAAGTTAGCGTAAGGAGGGCTATGCGTGAAGCGTTCAGTGAATTCGAAAGTAAAATTCTATGTACCGACTTGATAGAAAATCCTAGGAAGTTCTGGTCTTACGTTAAATCAGTAAGTGGATCGAAACAGCATATCCAGACACTCTGGGATGATAATGGCATTGAAACAGAGGATGACACGCGTAAGGCTGAAATACTAAACACCTTTTTCCAAAGCTGTTTCACAGAGGGAGACCGCACTGCAGTTCCTTCTCTAAATCCTCGTACGAACGAAAAAATGGCTGACATCGAAATAAGTGTCCAAGGAATAGAAAGGCAACTGAAATCACTCAACAGAGGAAAGTCCACTGGACCTGACGGGATGATGGGATAACAATTCGATTCTACACAGAGTACGCGAAAGAACTTGCCCTCCTCGTAACAGCCGTGTACCGCAAGTCTCTTGAGGAACGGGTTTCCAAATGATTGGAAAAGAGCACAGGTAGTTCCAGTTTTCAAGAAGGGTCGTCGAACAGATGCGCAAGACTATACGCCTATATCTCTGAACATGTTTTTTGCTCGCGTATCATGTCATTTCTGGAAACCCAGAATCTACTCTGTAGCAAACAACATGGATTCCGAAAACAGCGATCGTGTGAGACCAAACTCGCTTTATTTGTTCATGGGACCCAGAAAATATTAGATACAGGCTCCCAGGTAGATACCATTTTCCTTGACCTCCGGAAGGCGTTCGATACAGTTCCGCACTGTCGCCTCATAAACAAAGTAAGAGCCTACGGAATATCAGACCAGCTTTGTGGCTGGATTGAAGAGTTTTCAGCAAACAGAACACAGCATGTTGTTCTCAATATATATATATATATATATATATATATATATATATATATATATATATATATATATATATATATATATATATATATGACCTAGTAGTCGGAAGTCCCATGCGGCTTTTCGCGGATGATGCTGTAGTACACAGACACGTTGCAGCATTAGAAAATTGCAGCGAAATGCAGGAAGACCTGCAGCGGATAGGCACTTGCTGCAGGGAGTGGCAACTGACATAGGCAAATGTAATGTATTGCGAAAACGTAGAAAGAAGGATCCTTTATTGTATGAGTACATGATAGCGGAACAAACATTGGTAGCAGTTACTTCTGTAAAATATCTGGGAATATGCGTATGGAACGATGTGAAGTGGAATGATGATATAAAATTAATTGTTAGTAAGGCGGGTGCCAGGTTGAGATTCATTGGGAGAGTTCTTAGAAAATGTAGTCCATCGACAAAGGAGGTGGCTTGCAAAACACTCGTTCTACCTATACTTGAGTATTGCTCATCAGTTTGGGATCCGTGCCAGGTCGGGTTGACAGAGGAGATAGAGAAGATCCAAAGAAGAGCGGCGCGTTTCGTCACAGGGTTATTTCGTAAGCGTGATAGCGTTACGGAGATGTTTAGCAAAACTCAAGTGGCAGACTCTGCAAGTGAGGCGCTCTGCATCGCGGTGTAGCTTGCTGTCCAGGTTTCGAGTAGGTGCGTTTGTGGATGAGGTATCGGATATATTGCTTCCCCCTACTTGTACCTCCCGAGGAGATCACGAATGTAAAATTAGAGAGATTCGAGCGCGCACGGAGGCTTTCTGGCCGTCGTTCTTCCCGCGAACCATACGCGACTGGAACAGAAAAGGGAGGTAATGATAGTGGCCATAAAGTGCCCTCCGCCATACACCGTTGGGTGGCTTGCGGAGTATAAATGGAGATGTAGGTGTAGAACACATTTGGCGACACCGTCTCCAGAAGGGCGCTTTCATTTGAGCACGATTGCGTATTTGGCATTATCGGCGCTCATTAACTCTGAACGGTGCAACGTATCCAATGTTTTTCACAACAATTGTTTCCCAGCCCAACCTAGCCTGCAACATCGTTGAAAGCTTTCCAGATTGTTTCTGACCATCCTGTATAACAAAACGGATTAAGCTCGTTCTTCACATCCCTATTATGCTAGTAACTTATTTGTTCTCCCAGATAATTAAACCTGTTGCTTGTTCAGTTATTCTGATAACGAGTTTTGATCGATTGTCGCATCTCCTTTAGGATACCATTAACTTCGTTTACTGAATCGAGATTTCGTTATATTGTCTGCCCAGCAGTTGCACATTGTAATGTCTTTACACTGTCAAACACAAGAAACTGATCGTCTGCAGCCAAATCTGTAACCCATGATTTACTTCTGGTTTCCGTCTTATCAAAATGTCTTCAACGTATATATGTAATAATGTTGGTGGTATACTGCATCCTCATCTAATACTCTGATGCACAGGTACCATATATAAAATTCTTGCACCTCCTTTAATCATCACTTTAGTGTCTGAATGTAAATCATTCAGAAACTCTACGGAGCGTGTAGGCTAACCCCGTCTGTCTAGCATCTCCATAATACACTGATGAGCCGAAACATTATAACGACCTACTTAAAAGCGTGCTGATTCACTTCTGGAAAGCAATTCAGCAGTGATTGTGCGTGCCATGGATTCGACAAGTACGTGATAGGTTTGCAGAGGTTCATGGCACCAGATGCCTACACACAGGTCACACGCTTTCCGTATTTGTGGCTGTGGAGGTGGCGCCCGATAGCGTCCCAGTTGGATTTCGTCGGACTGAAATAATCATAATTCCATGGCCAAGACGTCAACTCGAGTTCGCTATAATGCTCGACAAGCTAGTACAGCAAGATTCTGACTTTAGCACGAAGACTTATTCTGCTGGAGGATGCCATCGCTGTTGAGGAAGACATCAATCATAAGGGTTTACAGGAGGTACCTAACAATGTTCAGTTAGTCCACAGCTCTCATGATACCGTCGATTACCGCCGCAGGTCCCATGCAAGCCCAGGTGAACGTCCCGAATAACGTAAGACTGCTTCCATAGGCGTGCGTCTGTGGCCCGCACCTTGTTTCGAGCAGTCGTCCGTGTAGATAACGGAGTATCTGGACACAATAATCGGCCTGAATTAACAATAAATGGCCAGAGGTTGAAAATACCGCTACAGTCGTACGGCCTTTTTATTTAGAGCACGACTGGTTTCGGGCTCTTATACGGCCATCTTCAGGTGTTATAAGTTCGTGCTGTGACATCGAGCGCCGCGGTGGACGAGTACAGGATGCGGTGTGTTACTATCGAACGCAGAACACAGAGTCCGTGTAGGATAACCTCGTTTGTCTAGCATCTCCATAATACATTGATGATCCTAAACATTGTAACATTATGCAGGTGGTTACGTAAACTTCGAAATCAATTCCTACTCATGCAAAGTCATCCGTGTAGGGAGCACTGGTTAATTTCCACAGAGAGTGGAGGAGGTCTTTTCGAAATACGACACAGTTTCTGTCTCGCGTGCACAATAGATAACCTATAAAGAAAATAATATTTATGATCATCAATTTGAATCATTCTCATATATATATAATGGTCATCATGTCATCATTATCATCAGCTATTACATATTGACTGTTGCTTAAAGTTTTCTTCTAGACTTGTTCATGCATTTCCATACTCAGTGACACACTTCCATGTTGGTCATATATATCTTCTGACGTCATGTACCCACCTCCCCTTATAGCGTCGCCTAGGTGCTTTCTTAACTTCGGGTATCAAGAAGGAACTTGCTTGTCCCATCTATCATTCTTTCGCGTGCCTTTCTACCTGCTCAGTTGAAGCATCAGATATAGCATTCTTTCGGATAAATAATATAGGTTTTTGACTGTTATCTCCATAATACGAGAAATAATCACGACAGTATCATAACAGAAAAAGCAATTAATAAATGATTAAACACGCGTAAACAACTATAGACTACTCAACCTGGCCTAATACATGAAACAGTTATAACATCCATATATACACACAATACGCACATAATTATAATTTCTTAGCAGAGACTTCACAGCACACGAGAAGTATACAAACGTTCCCACCACCTTACTATGTTTAGTTTTTTATAGTGCCTCCAGCTGTACAATGTATTTATGATTTAATTTTCTACATTGTTTTCAAGGGTCTATTACTTTCGCAAAACGGAAAACTAATCGCCTTCAGTTAAAAATCGTAATTTTCATGTTTGTACACAATTTCGAGCCATGGGGAATCATCTTCAGATAGTTGGTCAGTTTACATCATGTTTAAAATTTATGTTACTACTCGTTCTTTTTAGAGTAGATCGACATATTACAAGGTGGTATATTATGGTTGCAATTTTTACAGAACTAAGACCGAAACATTACTGATTTCATTAGTCGTAGCTTGTAAGCACAGAATGAGTAGACATATTTGTGTACCTATACATATTTTTCCTTTCACAGAACATTTTCAAACAAAATCCATAGACACAAAAGAATATCCAAATGTAGAGATGTTACATTTCTGCATGTACACTGCTGTTGTATAGCTCCTGTGACGTGAATGACACTCTACTCCTTTTTGGTGACGCAAAAGACGAAGTTGGTTACCTTCCAGTATTATTGAATTCACTCCAGAGTGAAAACTACATCACAACAAAAACATGAACAACAAAAACTCAACTTTTACATCTTTAAGAATCCATCCTACACTCATATCGCAATACACAAATCATCATTCCATCCAAACATGCCTATGTTTGCGGCATTTACGTCAATTTTGAACAGGACACAAACATTACCTTTAAAACACATAACACTAACAGAACAAATAGATACCATCAAAGTAATCTATTACAACGAATAATGGGTACTTAATAAAATCCACTGACAAACTATCCAACAAAATAAAGGCCAAATCGTTAATAGAAGCACTGCAGGAAAAATAACTGACACAAAAATATCTAGATTCAGAATCACAAAAAATTACTAACTTATTTAGAAAACAAACATGGACACGACTTGTCCCACGTGGTGAACGTAAACCCCCATTTTAACAGAACATAGTACAACATAAATCTTAGTGCAACAGCTGCCCAGCGTAACAGGGAAAAACAGGAAGAAATTTCCATATTGGTTACAAAGAACACACTGATCTTTTCCGGCTCAACCACTTGGATAAATCCTCTGTAGCTAAATCTGTATAGGGTAATAGACACACATTAAATGACATCCAAAGCAGCTTAATTGTACTTCACACAGAAAATAATGGTATAAAACTTGATTCTGTAAAACAATTAAAGATACTGTTACACAGAGACAGAGTTTCTAAAATCATCTCAATGAGCAAGATGAGCTTAACAGCTGCAGTCTGTTCAATAACTTGAAAAGTTTATTTTCAATAAAACAAAAAAAACCATGTGTTTAATAGTTGCAGCCATTTTGTAACATTAGGTCACATCGGATATGTGCACTAATAATCGTTTTCCAAATGACATCTGTGCATAAACGATAATATAACGTCTTTGTATCTCCTTAGAAATAACGACACTGGTATGTAGACAGAAATGTAGCAACTTTACATCTGAATATTCTTTGACGTGTTTGAATTTTGTTTACAAATGTGCTGTGAGGCAAGTGGCACGTAAATGTATCAAACTTTCTGCTCATACTGCGTGATGTTAGTTTTGAAAAAAATAGTCACAATGTGGCACTCTACCTAGGTACTCTTAACACGACCAACAATAACCTAAATTCGAATAATGATGTAAAGTGCCTAAGATCCTGAAGATGAGCCCCGGAGCTCTAAATACACCGGTCGGTTCGTTTTACAGTTTTGGTAGTGACACTATCAACAAGGGATTAAATTAGGCCATAAATAAACATTACAGCTGTCAACACTGCAGAAAATTTAACACAATAAGGTGACGGAAACGTATGTGTACTATACGCACGCTTTGATGGAATTGTTTTTATTGCTCGAGGCAGAAGACAAGCTTCACCGTAATAGTGGTAGTAGTAGTATTAGCTTTATTCAACCGTAGATCACTTTTTACAAAGATATAGTACATGTCCAAGTATTTACTAGTTTAGACCAATTTAAAATAAGCTAATTCGTATACACATATATTTACAAACTTCTAGTTAGACATAGTCATTAGATTTAGTCCTGGTATACAATACTTTTTTTACAAATAACTTAATAAATAATGTAATGCCACACCACTCACTCATATCTCACTATCAGTCACTGCACACACTATACACACATTGTTTCGTAACACTTCACTCACTAGACACACACAAACACACACACACACACACACACACACACACACACTATTGATCTCTGGGCCATTTTCTGTACCGCAACTTCCCATTTGCTATCCTGAAAAGCTGATTCAGCATCCCTCCATAATGAATGAGATGCTGAGCTCAGAAAGAGGTGTTAGTATTGTGCTATGCATAGCTTGGGGGTAAGTATTTCTAGAAAGGAAAAAAGAAAGATAAAGTCATAAAGTGAAGATGTTATGTGGAATGTTGGATGTTTTATAATCATTATTATTTATTTGTACAACATTTTTTATCAAACCCCTCCTCTGTTTTATCTAAGTAATCATTCAATGTATAAAATGTATTGCATAACAGGTACTTTTTAGCTGCCTTTGTAAATAAGGGTATTTTTGCAATTTCTTTAATCTCTTTTGGTAATTTATTGTACAGTTTTAATTCTTGGTATAAAATGCTGTTTTGAGTTTTATGTTTATTTTTTCTTGGTAACAGAAATAGTGAAACACCCACAAACACTGTAAGTAATAAAATATATACTGAAATAGAATGTTCCAAGGCCAGGACTACTTGTAACTTCCTAGTGCAGTAGCTATGTTATATGTAAATTAAGAAGTTTTGCATGTAACTGAAAATGTGTATGTAGATTAGGCCAATGAAAATGCTTCAATAAATTAAGGCGAAACCCTCGTGGTAAAACACAATTATTTTAGTAGGTTACCTACGGTCAATAATCAAAGAATCATTGTTGTGATATTACTGAGCACCCTTATCGGGGCATTTAGTACACACCGGCCGCAGTGCCATCCTCTGCTAATGGCGTCATTCGGATACGGTGTGGAGTGTCGTGGGATCAGGACAGTGCTCTCACGGCCGTTATCAGCTTTCCAGACCTTGGAGCCAGCACTTCTCACTCAATTAGCTCCCCGCGAGGCATTATGAGGCTGAGTACGTTCCGGTCCAGACCTCCCATCGAGGAAGAATTCCTGGCAGCTCTAGGAATCGAACCCAGGTCTTCCTCATAGCAGTCAAACACACTCACCGCTGAGCTAAGGAGGCGAAAATATGTAACATTACCAGCAACAGCGAACTGACTGATTATCACTCTTGTAGACATTTCTTCATTATTTCATAATATTTTAGTTCCTTTTGGTCCTTGCAAAATCCATTTTCAATTTGTTACCTTCAAGAAGAACATCTATTCTAAGTAAATTCATGTACCACATGACCTCCGTCATCTCTGATATGTCACCTAAAGATTTCTATTAAATATTAGTTTTTCGTTGTATTTTTGCTTGTTTGTATTGGGATTATCAATCATTTATCGGCTTCTGCAACTCTCTGTGTGAACCAACTTTCTCACCTGAACGTGTACACGCTGATTCATTGACCTGAATTATTCCCATAGAGTATTTTTTGTTTATAACTTATTTGAAAGAAGTCCTGTTCTGTCTGAGAATCATTCGATGTATGTGATAATCTTTTGTTTTCTTGTTTACAATAAAGCCCAAATTTGATTTTCACCCCTAGTCAGTTCCTCTGTATATTACGACACGTGGCAAGATTTTAATTCTGTTTGGTCTTCGTTTTTTTCTGTATTTTTGATAAACCTGCTATGTACCGTTGAATATCATTTAACTTCTCTCGCAATTTCAGTGCCTTTCTTCGGATCCAAAATTTGTGAAATGTATTGTCCCTGGACAAAGTGATGGAAGATGTCTTGTTTATAAGGCGCATTCTACAGTTCTTTAGCTCATCTTCGTCTAGTAACTTCGAAACACAGAAGCACCTGGATAATTCCAGAATTCCCTCTTCACCATCGTGTATTATAAGGGGTGATCAAAAACGTTTCCATTAGAAGAGTTGCTGCAGCGTATACGCAGTGTAGTGCGACTCTGAAACGGGCATATCAGCACCGACATGTAGGCAGGGGCTTAAAGTGGTATTCCTATCTTTCCGACGTGAGTACGCTAAGTACAGGAACGTGAATTATGGCGAAGTTATTACCAAATTCGTCCAAACAGGACCAACATACTGTTATTTTTTCTGATATTTTGTCGAAAACTAACATGTCAGGACCGTTGCTGTGTACAAAATACAGCTTTATTTTTGCAGAGAAGATAACAGCAACCAGCCACGTTTTATAATGCTATTTATTTACATGGATAGCGCTATTTTTATTTATTTATTTAAATAAATAGCATTAGAGAAACTAACTGGTTCCTGTACTCTTCTCTGCAAGAATGAACCTGTATGTTATTCTTTTCTTGGCTGCCGAAGGACAAACACCAGTAGACATCCATCGGTGAATGAATAATGTGTATGGAGCAGAATGTCTGTCGAAAACCACCGTTTTGTGAGAAGGGGTGCTGCTGTTCCATGGTAACGCACGTCCCCATATTCCAAATGGCGCAACGGAGTGGTTACGCCAACTGAAATGGTAGACCGTCGCGCACCCACACTATATTCCTAATCTCCCCCACTTCTGACTATACCGCCTTCGATCACATATAAAACGACTTGAAAGGTCAGCGATTACTGTGGGACGAGGATGTGCAGCAGCCAGCGAAGAATTTCTTCACACAGTAGGATACGGTGTTTTAACAAACGGGTATCTTCAACCTGGTGCTCCGGTGGTATGATTGCTTCAATGCTGTCTGTTTGGCATACCGATTCTAAACTGTACGGTGTTTGAACAAAAACTTTTTGATCGCCCCTTGTAGTTCATGCGGGCTGGAACATTGAAGTCTCTGGTATTCGCACATAGCAGTAGGCCCATAACAACTCTATCCATGATTCGCTAGCCCTAGTGACTTTGGCGAGACATCTGAGCTGTGTTTAAGCGACAGAACGATGCCCAAAATTAGGTCTTAGTGCGTGTCTTAGAGTCTGGGATCAATATGGGCGACCAGTTGCTCATCACGAGCCATACGAGACCTGAATTTATTATTGGCCTTAATCAGCCAGTCAACCTTTGTGTTTGCCGTAATGCATTCAAGTCTGTTCTTCAAGGCTACAGACATTAACTCGAAATATAGTGTAGGTAACTGTCTAAAGCCAAACCTAATAACAAAAAATTGGCCAGAGCCCAAGTTCATAGCATTAGTCTGCAATAAAAACAGGAATATTTTTGTAAGAGAGGAAATACAAGCAAAAAACGTAACTGTACAGAGTTTTCTTCAAGAAAGGTCATTACTAAATTAATGAATAACTTTTAATTATCCAATAAAAGACTATTGAAAATAATAGATGCTGTTTAAAAACTGTTGTAAAATGAAAATATACATCACAGGCTGGATTGAACTGCCTTCAGTCACCTGTTAACCATAAATATAACATCAGGATATAAACACGTGTAACGATATATTTGAAAGACATCTTACCTACCGATATGGAGCAGTTAGGTGTTGTAATGAGAAACACGGATCCACCCCACAGGGATCAATACCACAATGATACGCTCACTGGAGGTAGGAGTGGAGTCTACGAAAATTAACTTTGCGCGTCTTTAATTAAGCTCGAGGAGCCCCATGCATTTTAATGGCCTGTCCGCACAATCACGCCCTGGAAGAGACACCCCTTTACACGTCTTGATGAGCCCACGGAAGGCTGTTAACTCCTTTTACTAAGCGCGAATTGAAAGGCCCCTGAGCTCTCTCAAGTTCAGACCGCCCTCCGTCCAACAAGGCAGCAAAGTGTTTGACTTGGTCTCGAGTCTAGCAACTTCCATCTACAAAATTTTGTCAAGTCCACATTATAGGATACTATTAGAGATACAGATCCGTCAGTTTTAACGTACTCTTTCTGTTACTGTGCTTCACAGTTCGTTTTTAAATAAAGCAGCATGTAAAACTGATACAACAGAGACGCAGAAGTGCAGGAAAAAGTAATGGCATAATTGGTCTTTTTATCAGGAACCCACACAAAATACAAGAATAAGAAAAACGAATGTGTGACGTCAGATCATAGTTCCTTCAGTTTAGAAGGGAAAAACGTACAGACATGAAACTAGCCCAATGGTGGGTTAGCGGCAATCGTCGATCAAAAATTGCTTCGAAACTTTCTTTCGCGTCCATCGAAAAGCAATCCACATTAGAAGTAGGTCATTGGCAATGCTTTCTAGTGCCGCTTTATGATGCTACTGTAGCAGACTTTCTTTCAAAAGTAACGATGTATTACTTTCAGAACATCCTGTCGAGAAGTATAAACATATGCAGTATTAAAATTAAAGTATAGTCTAAGAAAACCTACAAGCTTTTTTCAGACGATCTCGTAGAAAATGGAAACGGTTACCTGTGATTAGATTGCAAAAACACGAACAAAGAAACTCATCAGTGGTTCTCATGTCTTCAATGTTCATATGTTAAATTCTATTTTCGTTTTCTTCATTGTATTCAGTATTAATCGTGCTGCAGTCGATTTTTCAGGACTGCTTTTAAATTTCCGTGTTAAGGGCCTCCGATGTTGAAGTTCATTTGCACTATAGGGAAACTTGAGAATGTCACTAAAGAAAGGAAACGGAAACATATGTGTTCCATGAACATGTACACCGTTCTCGTTTTCCGGGTTCGTAGATTTCAATAAAGTTCCTCTAGGGCTCCTGAGAAAGATTAATGGAATCCAATTAACTAATCGAAAATGGTTCAAATGACTCTGAGCACTATGGGACTTAACATCTATGGTCATCAGTCCCCTACAACTTAGAACTACTTAAACCTAACTAACCTAAGGACATCACACAACACCCAGTCATCACGAGGCCAATTAACTAATCCCTCCATAAATCTGTAATCTCTCTAACAGTGATGAAGTCTAATGGACACTCTAGTATTGAGCTTACGTTCGTTAGTGTACTGACGTAGTTTCAATCAGTTCCACTTTCCTCAAAGGTTGCCTGTACAGACTTTTTCAACTGAGTTGAAACTTTCTCAAAATCTGTGAACCTCAAACAAAATGATAATCAGTGCTAATTACTCCCTTCTACATTTATGTGCAAGTGTTGTAGAGGCTACTTGTTCTTTTGTGTGCTTGAAATCTAGAACTTCAATGCGTTTGATGAATATTTTACTGAATATCTTAGACATTATGGAGAGAAGGCTCTTTTTACATCATTTTACCTTCAGCGTTAACTAGTTCTATTGAAAAACTATCATCTCCACGCCCATTTCTCCTATACTCCTTTCTTTATGCATCTCAGCTTCTACAGTTTCCATTACTAACCATTGGTGTTTCCGATTCGTTTCCTGAAGTATACAAAGTTGTTCATACAGTTTGCTTCATTTCTCACATACACGCCATCTGCTTATGAAATGAGTTATCTGCCAAACATAAATGTTGTACCATGGGGGCATAATTTGTTATTAGTTTAAGGACATCTGCGGAGTGCCCAAATTGTGTTGTTTTATTTTCGCTACTATTATATTATGAGACTTCCTATCGAAAGCATTTGCCAAGAGTTTTCTGTTTTTAATTGTTATTTCAATATTTTCTATTGTGTTTACATTACTTTTGCTTGAAATTCTCAACTCTTCCTCTACGGAACGCTCGTTTCATTTGACATTTTCTTTTCCTTATCGATAAATAAATTGGCCTATTTCTTTCTATATTGCATTTATACTTTTTGTGAATTTTACATGTTTTATACACTTGATCGAAGAGGTATAAGAGTGACATATACTATTTAATTTCTTCATTTTAATAGTGATTGGTTTCTTTCTCCTCAAGCTTACTGTAAATAATGTCTATTTCAATTTTGCGCCACACAAATATACAAGACACAGGAACGGGAGCAACAAAAAGTGAGAGAAAAAGCAAACTAAAGATGGTGTAATATGTTATACTATCACGAATAGACAGACAGAATAATAATTTCAGAAAACAAGGCTGGAAAGTAGAGAACATAAACCAGGTAAAATTGTTCAAATGCTCTGAGCACTATGGGACTTGACATCTGAGGCCATCAGTCCCCTAGAACTTAGAACTACTTAAACCTAACTAAGCTAAGGACATCACACACATCCATGCCTGAGGCAGGATTCGAACCTGCGACCGTAGCGGTCGCGCGGTTCCAGACTGAAGCGCCTAGAACCGCTCGGCCACACCGGCCGGCAAACCAGGTAACATCTGACAGGAGACACAAGGAAAATGTAACAGCATTGACGTATCATTCAATTTTTGTCAAACACTTACACCAACATCAAAATAAAATTACCACCAAAGACGAAAGTGGAAATCGTAAGTTTAAAGAGAAGAAAAACACCTTCTCAACCTATAAGAAAACTATCACATTCACAAAACCATAACAGAAAGCAACAACTCATAAACGACCAGACCAACCTGAGAAATCAAACATCTTTTAAATTAATACATCATTTGCAATAATACACTCCTGGAAATGGAAAAAAGAACACATTGACACCGGTGTGTCAGACCCACCTTACTTGCTCCGGACACTGCGAGAGGGCTGTACAAGCAATGATCACACGCACGGCACAGCGGACACACCAGGAACCGCGGTGTTGGCCGTCGAATGGCGCTAGCTGCGCAGCATTTGTGCACCGCCGCCGTCAGTGTCAGCCAGTTTGCCGTGGCATACGGAGCTCCATCGCAGTCTTTAACACTGGTAGCATGCCGCGACAGCGTGGACGTGAACCGTATGTGCAATTGACGGACTTTGAGCGAGGGCGTATAGTGGGCATGCGGGAGGCCGGGTGGACGTACCGCCGAATTGCTCAACACGTGGGGCGTGAGGTCTCCACAGTACATCGATGTTGTCGCCAGTGATCGGCGGAAGGTGCACGTGCCCGTCGACCTGGGACCGGACCGCAGCGACGCACGGATGCACGCCAAGACCGTAGGATCCTACGCAGTGCCGTAGGGGACCGCACCGCCACTTCCCAGCAAATTAGGGACACTGTTGCTCCTGGGGTATCGGCGAGGACCATTCGCAACCGTCTCCATGAAGCTGGGCTACGGTCCCGCACACCGTTAGGCCGTCTTCCGCTCACGCCCCAACATCGTGCAGCCCGCCTCCAGTGGTGTCGCGACAGGCGTGAATGGAGGGACGAATGGAGACGTGTCGTCTTCAGCGATGAGAGTCGCTTCTGCCTTGGTGCCAATGATGGTCGTATGCGTGTTTGGCGCCGTGCAGGTGAGCGCCACAATCAGGACTGCATACGACCGAGGCACACAGGGCCAACACCCAGCATCATGGTGTGGGGAGCGATCTCCTACACTGGCCGTACACCACTGGTGATCGTCGAGGGGACACTGAATAGTGCACGGTACATCCAAACCGTCATCGAACCCATCGTTCTACCATTCCTAGACCGGCAAGGGAACTTGCTGTTCCAACAGGACAATGCACGTCCGCATGTATCCCGTGCCACCCAACGTGCTCTAGAAGGTGTAAGTCAACTACCCTGGCCAGCAAGATCTCCGGATCTGTCCCCCATTGAGCATGTTTGGGACTGGATGAAGCGTCGTCTCACGCGGTCTGCACGTCCAGCACGAACGCTGGTCCAACTGAGGCGCCAGGTGGAAATGGCATGGCAAGCCGTTCCACAGGACTACATCCAGCATCTCTACGATCGTCTCCATGGGAGAATAGCAGCCTGCATTGCTGCGAAAGGTGGATATACACTGTACTAGTGCCGACATTGTGCATGCTCTGTTGCCTGTGTCTATGTGCCTGTGGTTCTGTCAGTGTGATCATGTGATGTATCTGACCCCAGGAATGTGTCAATAAAGTTTCCCCTTCCTGGGACAATGAATTCACGGTGTTCTTATTTCAATTTCCAGGAGTGTATTATATATAAACGTATAAATTAACAGAACACTCAATATAATATTGAATATAAAAGTATGACCACCCCTCTACCGACGCCAATCATTCACTATCACCAGAACTCCTGCCCCGACAACCTGCTCATTCAGTTCGCATTCCTCAACACCATCTTCTCCCAGTTGCTTTCACTATAAATAGTGCACACTTTAAGCCCCCCCCCCTTCCCTCGAAACTCCGATAACGACCCTCTGAACATGTAACGCATCTTTACACTTACATCGCACCACACACTCCTCCATCCCCTCCCCACCCCCACTACACACACACACACACACACACGACTACCAAAACAAATTGCATTCACTGGCTTGCTAATATTCATTCTGTACATAGAAAGTCAATGAGTAAACAAAATCACTATGCTGAGTACGAAACACGTAAACCTTAACTGCAATAGCTTTAAGATGGATTAACCAATAATCATTTATTTGCAAGATGCGAAGATGGCCACACAAAAGAGCTTATTAATTTCGTTAGTATTTGACGTAGCGTAGTAATTTCGACTTTAGTCCCTTTTGCTCCTGCGCGCGTACACTTCCCATTTACTTTCTTCTGCAAAAGCGAGTTGAGGCCTTACGTATTGTTCTTTTCTGCAACTTCTGATAATGCATAATCCCCATCATTTCTGTTATCATATCGATAGTTACTGTAGATGAATCGCTCCTGAATATTTACTTCCGAATTAAAATCTCTCGCAACACACATTATCATTTTTAGTGAAAGTTGCTGTCACTATCAGCTTCTGTAGCTCATAGTAGGGGTTGTCTGCCTCCTTATAGTCATGTGAGCATGTTGGTGCATACGCTTCTTTCATGAAACAGATTTCAGTTGCTTTTAGAATAACATTTCATATGATGCCTGAGAATCCATAATAAACGAGAGATATTCAGTAAATAAAGCAACATATTATTTTTCTGAATGAAGGTTCGTTTTATTCAGGATTCCAGTATATCATATTATTCCTGACTCTTTTCGCTACAAAACAACATTTTTCGTCTCCGTTCAGTGTGTCGGTCTTAGGGCACCTTGCTGGGGGGCCTGTGTGCCCGCGTGGTACCATTGTACTGGTTGACGTCGGAGCCAATAACCTCCACATCATCCATGTACTGCTTCTTGTTTAGTGCATTCTTCATTAACGGATGGAAGTCAGTAGGTACGAGATTCGGGCTGCAGGGTGGATGAGGAAGAACAGTGCAATGAAATTTCGTGATTTGTGTGAGGTCTTGAGTTATCGTGGAGAAGGAAAAGTTCGTTTGCATTTTTGTGGCGACGAATACATTGCAGAAGTCACAGCTGTGTGTGGCAGACCGGCTCGTGTGGGATCGGACAGATAGCAGGGGCTTTGTTGCGAAATGACAGACGCCTCGCCCAGCGACTCACCGCGCTTTTGTTCAGTGCCACATCTCCGTAGATATTTTGCAAGCGCCTCTGTGAGGCTCTGGTTTTCCGCCAAAAGAAAATGACAGCTCACTGCTTGGAATGAGTCTCCGCTACAGACGCCTTTTGAAGGCTAAGTATAGCTCCGCCACCTGTCGCAATTTTATGAAACTATAGGTGCTGAATCTAGAATAATGCATGATGTTCGTAACTCCGCATGTTTTCACCAGAAATTGGCCCAGGAAAGAAAAGTGTTGCATTATTTACTGAAAGCCCCTCGTAAGTACACAGCGATTGTTTTGGCGATAAGAAAAGCTACGCCTTCTCTGTTCCTCTGACATACGTCCTGATTTTAATTACGTTGCTTCTTTATTTCTTCTCCGAATCCTGACAACCCTGTTTCTTCACAACCCGCGTTCCAATCTAAAATTTTGAAATCTATTGTACAGGGAAATGGGTTTACAAGGATACTTAATACTCAGCCATTACGCAAATACGATACTGCAGTGGCTGTGTTACTTCGAATTACGATGCAATGTCCCTTTGGACATCGTAATTCATAACGTCACAGGCACTGCAATATCATATTTATCCGCCGACACCGGGCAAGTGACTGTCAAGTACAATGTCTCCCCTGTACGGGAGTATACATAATGGATGTACGAGTAGAGGTTGCAGCAACATGGTTGGCGACGTACGGGAGTTTGAGTCTCGTCGTTAGTCGTGCGTGTATAGCCAAATGGTAAGGCGAAAAGCGACAAATCCGGCCTCGAGTCCAAGTCCGGCACAAATTTTGATAGTCGTTATTCTGTTATACTGTTAATGGTTGTCCATATTTGTAACTGCGAATACATATCATTTATTATGGAAATATATTGGCATCACTGATGGATGATTAGTAAGCGAAGGAGATAGTCTAAAAAAGCTTTAAGCCTCGGTAAAGAAACAGCTTATATACTGAAGAAATGTATGTACAGCACAAAAAGGATTCTAAGGAACACGATAAACGGGACATTGTATATGATCCTCTAAGGTATATTAGTCAAACTGGGCATATAAAACACACTATAGCTATATTCTCTAAACATAGACATAATGTCGACAGTATGAGAAATAAAATTGTATCGTTTTGAAGTAGGAAAATATACAAACATCCCTAGCGAAGATTGGTTCAAATGGCTCTGAGCACTATGGGACATAACTTCTGAGGTCATCAGTCCCCTAGAACTTGGAACTACTTAAACTTAATTAACCTAAGGACATCACACACATCCATGCCCGAGGCAGGATTCGAACCTGCGACCGTAGCGGTCACGCGGTTCGAGACTGAAGCGCCTAGAACCGCACGGCCACACCGGCCGGCCGTCGTTCTCTCATTTCAGGAATCAGCTGCCGTGGAACCCATCTTGCAGACACTTTTTGAAACTGGAGCACATCATGCACAATGTGGTGTGCAGACCCATGACTAATCTGTAACCATGCTGCAGTGTCATTCAGTGTCACTCAGCGGTTTTCCTTCACTATGGCTTCAATGCTGCAATGTTCTGTGGTGTCACAACTAGTTGTGCCTGACCTCTACGAGGAGCATCTTGCACTGAAGTCACACCATTTGCGAACTTCCTACTCCATTCGTAGACTTGCTGCTGTGACAAACATGCATCAACATACTGAATCTTCATTTGTCGATGAATTTCAACAGGTTTCACACCTTCACTACGCAAAAATCAAATAACAGAACGCTGTTCTTCCCTGGTGCAAGTCGCAAGTGGGGCGACCATCTTTATACAGATACTGCGACGGTATGTGTGCATCTGCACTATGCTGACACCTACAGGCCATTCTGCACGCTGTTTGTAGCACGCTTACCAACTTACAGGATAACAGCGCGATTTGTTATTACAAATTTAAGGTTTTCATTTGACTCACCGTCGTATCGATAGAAAATTCGTTAGAATAGTCTTTCCAAAATGTAGAAATAGTCTTAAGCATTTACTCGTCTTTGATTATCTTCAACTGAAGTGGGGAATGTTCGTTTTCAACATTAAAGCGCCACACCATGAGACAAGAACATCTAAACAAGTTCATAAACACATAATATGATTTGCTTAGCGACACTGATTTGACTAGTGTCATCTTTAACTTTGCCCAAATTAAAGTAAGAGAAGTTTTTTTGTGAAGTGCTGTAGTAGCTTGAACAGTACGACTGTGGAAAATGAAGGTTGCGAGGGCACTGATTCAAGTGGGATCAAAATATTAGTTTATTAAAAATACTAGATACGACAGAAGAACCGCCTGAAAACTAGGTTAGGAAGAAAAGAAGTACTGTACACTCATCAAAGAAAATTTTGCATCTCCCTGGTTCCCAGAACTCCTGAAGATAGACGTTGACTGTGGATATTATTTCACAGGTACAGACCCTTTGACTCTCCAGAGATGTCACAAAACCCCACAAAGATGTAAACAACTATGCATGAGTAGTGCCAGGAACGGCTCTCAACAAGGGAAGTGTCCAGTCGTCTCAGAGTGAACCAAAGCGATGTTGTTCGGACATGCAGGAGATAAGAGAGATAAGAACTGTCGATGGCATGCCTCGCTCAGGCTGCTCAAGAGCTACTACAGTAGTCGATGACCGCTACGTACGGATTATGGGCCGGAGGAACCCTGACAGCAACGCCACCATCTTCAATAATGCTTTTCGTTCAGCCACAGGACGTTGTGTTACGACTCAAACTATACGATGCGTGATGCGCAACTTCACTCCCAACGTCCATGGCGAGGTCCATCTTTGCAACAACGACAACATGTAGCGCGGTACAGATGGGGTCAACTTCATGCCGAATGTACCACTCAGGATTGGCATCACTTCCTCTTCACCGATGAGTGTCGCATATGCCTTCAACCAGACAAGCGTTGGAGACGGGTTTGGAGGCAACCTGGTCAAGCTGAACGCCTTAGACACAGTGTCCAGTGAGTGCAGCAAGGTGGAGGCTCCCTGATGTTTTGGGGTGGCATTATGTGGGGCCTACGTACGCCGCTGGTGGTCATGGAAGGCGCCCTAATGGCTGTACAATACCTGAATGCCATCCGCCGTCCGGTAGTGCAACCATATCGGCAGCATATTGGCGAGGCACTCGTCTTCATGGACGACAATTCGCACCCCTATCGTGCACATCTTGTGAATGACTTCCTTCAGGAAGTACTAGAGTGGCCACCACGTTCTCCAGACATGAACCCTGCCGAACATGCCTGAGATAGATTGAAAAGGGTTACTTACGGTCGACGTGACCCACCAACCACTCTGAGGGATCTACGCTGAATCGCCGTTGAGTAATGGGACAATCTGGACCAACAGTTCCTTGATGAATTTGTGGATAGTATGCCAAGACGAATACAGGCATGCATCAATGTAAGAGGACGTGCTGCTGGGTATCAGAGGTACCGGTGTGTACAGCAATGTGGACCACCACCTCAGAAGGTCTCGCTGTATGGTGGTCAACATGTAATTTGTTGTTTTCATGAGCAATAAAAAGAGAGGAAATGATGTTTATGTTGATCTTTATTCCAATTTTCTGTACAGGTTCTGGAACTCTGGGAACTTAGGTGATTCAAAACATGTGTGTATATTGAAGTAACTGGCGGGTGGGCGACGTGATACGACATCAGCGTCCAATTAACATGCCAATAAGAAGCAGTGCAGGCAAAAATAGCAATAGGAGAAAATAATAGCAGTAACTGCTACAGATAAATGAAGATATTTGAAGATATAAACACGCTTAGCAGTAGAAGTTTTACACAGTTTAGGAAGAAACAAAACCTCACATCAGCTTAGTTGAAAAGCCCGATAGAACGTTGGACTGACAGCACAGTACCTGACGTGTAAATGTTTGGTGTAGTGGTCTGACACTCCACTCCTTTTCACATTCGTCAGACATCAGCAAAAACACTGTGTGAGTGCGTTAGTGTCACTAGAATAAGTTACTGGTGTTACGAGTGGATCCCTTTTTGACAGAGCACATCGGTGTTTAGCAGTACAAAATTTGTTTAATTTCTGTAATTTCTGTAATTGTCAAAAAGCACACTGGTTTACAGAGATTGTGACATGACAGTTTCAGGACAGTGGTCACGATAACCTATTACGTCCCGATTAGCAGAAATAACACGGAACACAACAATATCAAATTTAAATAGAAGGTTTGTAGTGTCGGCAGACTTGCCAACACTACGCACACTAATTGAAAGAGGCGGCCAAGATGCACGCGCTAACTCACGAAGGATGGAGTGAGGTCTGAAACAGGAGACTTAATGAATGTGATAAAGAAAATACGTATCTTTGGAATATACTTAACTTTTAATACATCCTTGTATACATCGTTCTTGATGAGACATCTGGAGATTGTGGCGATACAAGTGACTCTTTATATACAAGCTATTTAAGGCTAATGGCGCCTTGCTAAGTCGTAGCCATTAACTTAGCTGAAGGCTATTCTGTCTCTTGGCAAATGAGAGAAATGGCTTCGTCCGTATAGTCGCTAGCAACGTCGTCGTACAACTGGGGCGAGTTCTCGTACGTCTCTCGAGACCTGCCGTGTTGTGGCGCTCGGTCTGCGATCACACAGTGGCGACACGCGGGTCCGACATGTACTAATGGACCGCGGCCGATTTAAGCTACCACCTAGCAAGTGTGGTGTCTGGCAGTGACACCACAAGGTTCTCTACAAGTGTTTTCGTACGTGTAGATAGTGAAGCGCTGTCTGTGTTGGCCAGTATTACGTCGAATCATCCGATTCCCGTTCTAAGTTCGATACTATTTAAGATGACAATCAAATCTACGGAGGATGGTTAGTTTTTGTGACTAGATGTGCAAAAGATTACTCAAGTTTGCTCATGTTCACAGTGGACACAAGCTGGTGATCCAATAATTTTAGGTCTCTGCCAGCGGCATTTACCTTTAGCTGCGACGTGTTCTCTGCTGCATGGCTGCTCTCGCCCTCTGAAAATCCTATGAAAATCTAATCAAGATCTTTACTGATTCTATCAGCTGAAACTGCCCCTATGTTTCTCGTTAGGCGAGAAAACATGCACATCCCTAGTCTGGAAAATATGGCAATACACACGTGCAGTGATGGAGCAGCATCAGTTCTCGCAGGAACAATTAGCGACGTGGCTGATTCGTTTCTCTGCTATCGGAGCTCAACGACTCTTCAGCTAGTTTCTAGCGGAATATCAGCCGAAGTGAATGCAGTGTTAACACAAAATTCCTCTTTTGGCATCGTACAGAGCGTGATGCATCCTTTTCTACACGACGCTGGTTCAGAGGAGACTCCCCGAAGTTTTCGGTATTCTGTCTTTCGCAGCAAACTGTCCCCCACCTATATCCTTTCGTGGTTTGCATCATGACCTTTTTGGACCAGTGGGAACCTTCCTATCATCTTGTGGAAACTATCCCCGCCAATCGCAAAGGGCCTACCTTTAAACTGTGTCGAAATATCACCACTTCTACCCGTTCCAAGTTTATTTCATCCAATCGGACATTTTATGCCGCTCCTGATGCCTAAAATGTACACGCGTACATCACGAGATCACCACAGACCTTTCACGTGATCCGCAACTGTGTCTCTCCTTTATCTGCATCTCTGACCTGTCTGTATCCATCTGAAATTCCCCAATGTAATTTTCTAAAGAACTTCTCCGTCGGAGACAGCGTTGGGCCGCTACCTGCTCCCCTCGATGTATCGCCCTGCACGTTCGCTGTCTCTCTCGCTGCGGGTCGCTGACCCCTGTTAGAAGCCTTTCGTTGTATGTGGGTCGTCACTGCGCAACTCGCGTCTGTCCCCATATTAAAGCGTTTCTTCCAGTAGCTTTTTTCACGTTTTGCTCATTGACATGCAGGATCTGGCTTTGGTGTGTTAATACCATCGAATCGAGTGTCATCCCTTTGCATTTCATACTGTACATTTTGAGAGGCAAATCTACTCACATTCGCCGAAGTATGTCAGGTGACATATCCATCTACTCGTTACGACATGTAAAATCTCATGTAAGGTGTGAAATTAACATTCATCAAAGCTGCCACCTTACAGTGGTGCTCTCTGGAATAATGCGGAGCACATCACATATGCATATCTACTAGACGTGAATATTTCGCAATTGGTCCAATTACCAATGACATTTGTTATTAAATATTAACACAGAACTATACTCAAAGCAAATTATGGTGGAAAAATATCTGAATACATTTAGAAACCATTTATAGAAGTTACAGAAATGTTTTCAACGAGGGACGGCAGTGTAGCAATGAGGAGAAAAATAAACAAATCCGGCTTTCCCCTGTCATATGTGAACTGGTTGAGGCGACATGACGTTTAATTAACTGATGAGGGAGAATACAGGGTGGCAGGTGTATAAAGCCACGAGGGAATACCACACAGCTATGGTAGCTAGAAATGTGCATCTTCCATCTCCGACCTGAGAGAGCAGGGAACAGTTTCAAATTTGTACACACTGCGTTCACCAACCGCAGTTCACAAAAATTGAATCCTCTGTTGCGCTACAGTGCACAGAAGGTGTACACTTTTGAGTCTGTATTCGCAATTGCGTAGTGAACTGAATCATACAACGAAATATGGGTTTTCGGATACAAGGTATCTTAGCATATCAGTACTATTCCTGATGTCCCTCAAAGCCACTCATCTAACTTTCTCCAATTCAGACTTTTTAGTTAAACACATCCAGTTGTTGAGTTGTAATTGTGACACATGCAATATTTCGGTGAATTTGTTCCTCTTCTTTAGTGTCAGCTTGGGTAGACAGGTACTAACTGAGGTGCACCAACCACCAGTCAAGTAAGTAATCTACTGCTTTCACCTCTAGGCACAGCACCAGGATACTAGTAAGTCACTTAGTTAGCTTTTCTGTTTATTTCTACTGTTCAGTTCTTAAATTATTTGCGTGTTTTGTGTGCTTACTTAATTTAATCCTTTAATTAGTTATGTATTTTTGTATTTAAATGGCCTACTATCACGTATTTATTAGCAAGCGTAACATGTACATTCGCACAGTCTGTAGCACTCTTGTTATTTATTTGTTTTGAACGACAAGAATCTCTTAATCACAGCCCAGTCAACCATCAGCCTCCGTTGGTGAAACTCCGGCAGACAAGTAGTGTTTGTTTTGCATACTTTTATTATTGAATTATTAGTAGCAGTATATGATAGGGTGCATGCGTGCTGTGTGCGGATACGGGAGGAGCTGGCCACAGTTTGTGAACAGTTAGAAACTCCTAAGGCCGCGGTCAGCCGTTTGCAGGCTGCTTAATCAGGGTGTGGAGGCACTGTAGAAATTGACTTGTCGCATGGGGCACCTCTGGTGTCAACTGTTTCACCCACGGGCTCTGCTGTCAAGGCACCTTTCAGAGTACCTGAAGCAGTAAATCTGTATTCACATCAGACTAAGTGTGGGGGAGGGGTCCACTATCAGGAGCTCCAATGTCAGGCGCGTTGTGAAGTCCATTGGGGAAATAAGGTCCGGGGCTGGAAAGAAATCCAGTGTGCACTCAATATGTCCGCCAGGTATGCATCATCCGAGATGTGGAGGAGGTCGTGCCTGCGGCTCTCCAGGGTTCAGTGTGCAGCAGTTTGCAAGTTGTTGCTCATGTCAGCACCAACAATGCCTGCTGCTTCGATACTAAGGTCATCCTCAACTCCTCAGAGCGGCTGGTCAAGGTAATGGACACTGCTGGCCTCACTTTCGGTTTGCAACATGGTACCCAGAGTCGATGGGAGTCATTTGTTTTGGAGCTCAGTGATGGGTCTTAACCAAAGACTCCATCGGTTCGGTCACGACTGCAAATTTCTAGATCTGCATTATGAGGTGGAGAATTGTAGGACTCCCTTGACAGATCAGGAGTGGGTTACACAGAGGAAACAGCTACTCCAATAGGACAGTACTTGTGGAGTGCATTGGTTTTTTCTTTTTCCTTTTTTTTAGGCTGGCTGGTATTTTGAGGATCTCGAAATCAGATTATGTACAAAGTAAAGGAATATTTTTAACAGTAAACTATCAAAGTATCAGTAATCAAGTTCATGAGTTTACTGCCCTCCAAGAAGATTTCGCGCTTAAATTATTGTTGGAACTGACAGGTAGCTGACGCCTTAAGCTTTCTAAGCTCAGAAATATTTAGGGACGCTTGAAATTGATATGAAAAAGACGGATTAGACACCAGAGGGAGGGGGCGGGGAGGGTGTTCATTGCTGTCGAGAAAAATATTGTCAGTCGCAATTCGAAACTTAGTATGACTCTGGCGATACCTTCATGCGAGTAGCAGGTCAACATAACCTCAATTATCAGATGCTTTTACAGTCCAATCGATTGCTCTGTGCCATTTTTAGAATCATTCAGAGAAAGTCTACGCTTAGCAGCACCGAAATACCTTGATCATCCCATGTTAGTTGTAAGCGATTTTAATCCACCTCGTATAGGTTGGGACATCTACGGAATCAGTAGTATGGACAGTCAGTCTTCTGAAGTACTTGTGAACATTTTTTCTGGAAACTGCCTTAAACAACTAGTTAGATAACACACGCGCAGTACAAATATTTTGTACCTTGCAGCTATAAACAATCCTGCCTTTATCGACAGTATCAGGGATTAGTGAGAATGATGTCTTCATAGCGACGAAGTTAATAAGTCCATTAATAAGGCTAGGACAATATATATGCCAGAAAAAGCAGACAAGCAGTTGTTAGTATCCCACTTTGACAATGAATGGACGCCATTTAGTTCTATTATGACGGACATAGAGGAATTATTGGCAAAATTTAAAATGAGTGTAAATCGCGCTCTGCGGGCTATGTGCCGAGTAGCTGAATTAAGAATGGAAAACATCCAGCGTGCTCAGCAATAAAATTCGGAAAATACTGAGAAAGCGGCGGTTGTTGCACTCTCAGTCAAAACAAAAATGCCCTAGCAAAGATCTTGCCCAGAACCTGAGAACATTCTGGTCACACGTAAAATTACCTAGCAAATTAAAGACTTCTATTCACTGACTTTCGACAGTCTGGGATGCGAAAAGAAGACAGGAAAAGGAAAGTTCAAGTTTTAAATTTCGCGTTTAAGAAATCACCAATGGAAAGATGTTCCCATCGGAGCACAAAAAACTCGAATATGTTCCTGTTTATTTCGAAGACTGTGACTGAAAAGTGGGGTACCGGCTGCCTCATTCCACTTACCTCAGCATCCTTCGAAAATTTTATCCAAATTCTGGCCTGCAAACATATCCGCGGTTTTTAAAAAAAAATGTAACTTACCTCAAACTCCCACAAGCTCCCCTAACTGTAACTCACTCACTCCCCCTAGTCCAACGCTGTAGATCGCTCATACCCATCAACTCCCAGCTGCCCTTTCTCACTCACTCATTAAGTCCAATTCACTGTCTTTATCTCTTTGTGTATCTCTGTCATTGTCTCCTGTGTCACAGTCACAGTCACCTTCTTTCTGTCTTAATACTACACTCTCTTCTCATTGCCACTATCTCCCTCTTTCTCTCTCTTACTTTTAATACATCTTTCCCTTCTTCCTACCATTGGTTTCTCTTCTCAGTGTCACTATCTCTCTCTTTCTCGTTGTATTTTCATATGCTCTATCTCTCATTATCACTCCCTGTTACCCACCTCCACTTTCTCTTTTTCTTTCTTCCTCCACACCCTCCCCCTGCCACCGTCTCCTTCAAGCTTTTCCTAATACTCTTTTGCCACTCTCAATTATGTACATCAGCCACTGTGTCCCTCTCTTTCTCTCACACTGCCATTGTCTCCATCGCTCTTTCTATGAAATAACCAGTCTACTCTCTTCCAGTATTTATTATTTTCTCCGTTTCTTTGCCACTGCCACTGTCTTTCTCCCTCTCAGCATAAAGAAGCACGAATATGTTCATATGCCAAAACATTGGGCAAAAATTTTAAAGGTGCTGAGGAAGATAGAATGAGCAGGCTGGTACCCCATTTTTCAGACAGAAGCTTTTAAATAAACAGGAACATATGTGTATTTTTTGTGGTCTGACGGGCATTTTTTCGCTTTTTCCCTACTTTTCCTTGCAGTAGCAGGGCATGTAACTCATATAAACGAGATGTTTTGGTCAGTAACATTTAGATAGTTTGCTTACGTGAAACTGAAATAAGGTCAAACTAATTTTACACATCAGTCCGAATTTTCCGTGCAAAAAAAAAAATTATTTATGGTCAGTACTACAAAAGACGTTCCCAAATGTTAAAGGCGACATTTTACAGAATATTTCTCCATGCTACGTCATTTTAGAAAATACGCTTTCGCCTTACACTGAAATTTACGTGCGTTTTTTACGTGTACAAGTATGATAAACCTGAACCTCCGTATCTCAGAAACGGATAAAGATATATAGAAAATTCTCAATTCTATTCGAGATCGGGAACTTTGGGATACAGCATAAAAATTAGAGGCATTTGCTATGCATAGGCGTATTGGAATCCTCGACTCGATTTTTGTTCGCCAATGACGGTAAAGGAAAACCTTTCCGAAATTTTTCGAGGAACCACCCGTGAACTAATGGAGCCTCTATAAATCCCATCACGCCCACAGTAGACTACGTCAAATGCAAGAAGAACCAACTGATTTGCTCCATTTGCCTAAGGAGAAGGAACTGTGTAATACTTTGTCCCTGTACTGCAGCATAGGGACAGTAACACTGACCCTAGTCCAAGGGTCCATTTGTATACCCCGAAAATACGCGTCGTTTTGAAACGTACTAAGTACGTAAGCTGTCGCATTTATACCTATTCACGCAGGAGAATCGTACAATGACATCGTCATTTTGTTATCGTGTGGAGGACATGGAAAGAGGAATCTTTGCCGTAGAGAAACAACTGAAAGAGTTGAAAACAAGTAAGCTGCCCGGTCCAGTTGGAATCCCAGTTCAGTTTTACGGAGCACCCTCTGTAGCTTGGATTTTTCACAAATCTCTCGCCCAGAGTAAAGCCCTAGAGACTGGAAGAGAACGAAACTGACTTCTTTATATAAGAAATGTACAAGAATGGACTCCCAAAATTACAGGCCAATATCCTTAACATATGTTTGCTGCAGAATTCTTGAACATACTACACTCTCAAAAATGAAATTTTTCTTGAGACAGGGAAGCTTCTGTCCACAACTCAGATTTAGAAATCATCGCTCTTGCGTAACCCAGCTTGGTCTTGTGTTACATATTATTCTGCGGAGCATGAATCACAACAGCAGATACCATATTTCTTGATTTCCGGAAAATGTTGGACACAGCACCCCATTGCAGGCTAATAACGAAGGTCCGAGCATATGGTTTCCGAATATGAGTGGCTCGAATATTTCTTAAGTAATACATCTACATCTACGTGATTACTCTGCTATTCACAATAAAGTACCGGGCAGAGGGTTCAATGAACCCTCTTCATGCTGTCTCTCTTTCATTCCACTCTCGAACGGCACGCGGGAAAAACGAGCACTTAAATTTTTCCGTGCGAGCCCTGATTTCTCTTATTTTATCGTGATGATCATTTCTCTCTATGTAGATGGATGCTAACAGAATGTTTTCGCAATCGGAGGAGAAAACTGGTGATTGAAATTTCATGAGAAGATCCCGTCTCAACGAAAAACGCCTTTGTTTTAATGATTGCCACTCCAGTTCACGTTTCATGTCTGTGACACTATCTCCCCTATTTCGCGATAATACAAAATGAGCTGCCTTTCTTTGTACTTTTTCGATGTCATCCGTCAGTCCCACCTGATGCGGATCCCACACCGCACAGCAGTACTCCAGAATAGGGCGGACAAGCGTAATGTAAGCAGTCTCCTTGGTAGACCTGTTGCACCTTCTAAGTGTTCTGCCAATGAATCGCAGTCTTTGGTTTGCTCTACCCACAATATTATCTATGTAATCGTTCCAATTTAGCTTATTTGTAATTGTAATCCCTAAGTATTTAGATGAATTTACAGCCCTCAGATTTGGGTGACTTATCGCGTAATCGAAATTTATCTGATTTCTTTTAGTACTCATGTGAATAACTTCCCACTTTTCTTTATTCAGGGTCAATTGCCACTTTTCGCACCATACAGATATCTTATCTTAATCATTTTGCAAGTCGTTTTGATTATCTGATGACTTTAGAAGACTGGAAATGACAGCATCATCTGCAAACAATCGAAGACGGCTACTCAGATTGTCTCCTATGTCGTTAACATCGATCAGGAACAATAGAGAGCCTATAACACTTCCTTGTGGAACGCCGCATATTACTTCTGTTTTACTCGATGACTTTCCGACTATTACTACGAACTGTCACCTTTCTGACAGGAAATGACGAATCCAGTCGCACAACTGAGGCGATATTCCGTAGGCACGCAGTTTGATCAGAAGACGCTTTGTGAGGAACGGTGTCGAAAGCCTTCTAGAAATCTAAAAATATGGAACAAATTTGACATCCCCTCTCGATAGTACTTATTACTTCATGAATATAAAGAGCTAGTCGTGTTTCACACGAACGATATTTTCTGAATCCGTGCTGACTATATGTCGATAAATCGTTTTCTTCGAGGTACTTATAATTTTCGAGTACGGTATACGTTCTAAAACCCTACTGCAAATCGACGTTAGTGATATAGGCCTGTAATTCAGCGAATTACTCCTACTTCCCCTTTTGGGTATTGGTGAGACTTGAGCAATTTTCCAGTCTTTAGTTACGTATGTTTCTGTGTTGTATGTAATTGCTAAATATGGAGCTATTTTATCAGCATACTCTGAGAGGAAACTGGCTGGTGATTTAAGCTGCTTTGTTACACCAAGGATATCTACTTCTATGTTTCTCATCTTGGCAGTTGTTCTTGACTGGAATTTAGGAATAATTACTTCGTCTTTTTTGGTGAGCCGGCCGGAGTGGCTGAGCGGTTCTAGGCGCTACCGTCTGGGCCGTGCGACCGCTGCGGTCGCAGGTTCGAATCCTGCCTCGGGCATGGATGTGTGTGATGTCCTTAGGTTAGTTAGGTTTAAGTAGTTCTAAGTTCTATGGGACTGATAACCTCATAAGTTAAGTCCCATAGTGCTCAGAGCCATTTTAACCATTTTTTTCTTTAGTGAAGGAGTTTCGGAAAACCGTGTTTAATAACTCTGATTTAGTGGCACTGTCATCAGTGACTCCACGGTTGTTATCGCGCAGTGAAGGTATTGATTGTGTCTTGCCACTGGTCTGCTTTATGTATGACCAGAATCTCTTTGGGTTTTCTGCCAGATTTAGAGACAGAATTTCGTTGTGGACATTACTAAAAGCATCTAGCATTGAAGCACGCGCCATATTTCGAATTTCTGTAAAACTTTGCAATCTTGGGGATTTTACATTCTTTTAAATTTGGCATGCTTTTATCGTTGCTTCTGAAACAACGATCTGACCCGTTTTGTGTACCATGGGGGATCAGTACTATCACTTATTAATTTATGTGGTATATATCTCTCAATTTCTGTTGATACTATCTCTTTGAAAACATTCCACAACTTTTCTACACCTAGATGATCAGATCGGAAGGAGTGAAGAATGTCTCTTAAAAGGGCGTTAAAAGCATTTTTATCAGCTTTTTAAAATAGATATACTTTGCGCTTCTTTTGATGGTTGTAGGTGTTACGGTATTCAGCCTAGCAGCAACTGCCTTGTGGTCGCTAATCCCTGTATTCGTCACAACACCCACTATTTGTCCAGGATTTGTTGCTAAAAGATCAAGTATGCTTTCGCAACCATTTACGCTTCGAGTGGGCTCATGAACTAATTGTTCAAAATAATTTTCTGAGAAAGCATTCAGTACAATTTCGGATGATGTTTTATGCCTGCCGCCGGCTTTAAACGTATAATTTTTTCAGCATATCAAGGGTAGATTGAAGTCACCACCTACTATAATGAGACTCAAGTTTTCTTTGAACCGTTCAACAACTATGTCTTCTGAGTCGGTGGGTCGGTAAAACGATCCAATTAATAGTTTAGTCCGATTGTCAGGTGTAACCCCTACCCATACTATTTCACATGAACTATCTACTTCAATTTCGCTACAAGACAAACTACCTCTGACAGGAATAAACACTCCATCACCAACTGTATTTTATCTATCCTTTCTGAACACTGTTATATAGTTTGAAAACAATTCGGCTGAACTTACTTCCGGCTTTTGCCAGCTCTCTGTACCTACACCTATTTGAGCTTCAGTGCTTTCTATTAGGGCTTGGAGCTCTGATTCTTTCCCCACACAGCTAAGACAATTTACAGCTACAATACCAATCATTTCTACAACTACCTTACTGTGTTTTACCTGCCCACTTTCTGACGTACGTCCCTTCTGTGGTTCCCTGAGACACTCTAACCTAAAAAACCGCCCAGTCTCTTCCACACAGCCCCCGCTACCGGTGTAGCCGCCCCCTGTGTGTAGTGGACTCCTGACCTATTAAGCGTAACCCGGAAACCCACCACCCGATGGCTCAAGTCAAGGAATCTGCAGCCTACACGGTCACAGAACCGCCTGAGCATCTGATTCAGACCCTCCACTCGGCTCTGTACCAAAGGACCACAGTCGGTTCTGTCGACGATGCTGCAGATGGTGAGCTCCGCCTTAATCTCGGAAGCAAGACTGGCAGTCTTTACCATTTCCGCTAGCCGCCCGAAACCAGACAGAATCTGCTCCGATCCAAAGCGACACACGTCACTGATACCGACATGAGCCACCACCTGCAGTTGGCTGCACCCTGTACTCTTCATGGCATCGGGAAGCACCCTTCCCACATCCGGAATGACTCCCCCTGGAATGCACACAGAGTGCACACTGGCTTCCTTCCCCTCCTTGACAGCCATGTTCCTAAGGGGCCCTATTACGCGCCTAACGTTGGAGTTCCCGACAACCAGCAAACCCACCCTCTGTGAATGCCCAGACCTTGCGGACCGAGAAGCTTCCTCTGGAACGGGGTGGACAACTGCATCCGGCTCAGAGATATCGTCAGCCATAGACAGCGCCAAAAATCTTTTCGTCAAACGAACCGGGGAGGCCCTACGATCGGCCCCACGGAAAGTTTTTCGCTGCCTGCCAGACTTTGGAATGATCTCCCACTCGACCACGGGTGAGAGGTCAAACTCAGTGCAGGCAGTACCCGGGGAGGTCACACCAGTGGACCGATCGGAGGACACGTGGGACGTGCTCGACGTCCCTCGCATCCCCGCGTCCGATCCCCCACAGTGACGCCCCTTGGCAGCAGCCTCAAGCTGTGTGACGGAAGCCAACGCAGCCTGAAGCTGTGAGCGAAGGATCGCATCTGCACACAACAATCACAGTTCCTGTCAATTACTGCACTCCTCCTGTTTGAAGCTGGTAAAAATATGTAACAAACGAACGGTGTACTCACCTTAGTAGTAGCAGGAACTAGCGGTGCGCTCTTGCTGACGGTCTACCTGACACTGAGATGTTCTAACCAAACAAACAAAAGCCAACACGATACGAGAGTCGATACAACGGTCGATAGCAACGACGATACTTTACACTACACTGTTATTGAAATAACAGTTTGTGCCTAGTAAGCACTCGAACACGCAGTAAATAACAAAAATAAACCAGGAACTACACAGATAACTGAAAATAAGTCGCTCCTGTTTGAAGTCCGTAAAAATATGTAAAAAGCGAACGGTGTACTCGCCTTAGTAGCAGCAGGAACTAGCGATGCCCTCTCTCTGACGGTCTAACTGACACTCAGCACGTTGACCCCGACAGCGAATATTCATCAGAGGCAAAGATGACGTCAGGAGTGCACCTGGGAAGTGTTTCACGTCTGTTTGCTGATAACGTTTTGGTGTACGGGAAGGTATCGTCGATGAGTGACTAAAGGAGGATACAAGATGTTGTTGTTGTTGTTGTGACCTTCAGTCCAGAGACTGGTTTGATGCAGCTCTCCATGCTACTCTATTCTGTGCAAGCTTCATCATCTCCCAGTACCTACAGCAACATACATCCTTCTGAATCTGATTAGTGTATTGATCTCTTGGTCTCCCTTTACGATTTTTACCCTCCACGCTGCCCTCCAATACTAAATTGGTGATCCCTTGATGCCTCAGAACATGACCTACCAACCGATTCCATTTTCTAGTCAAGTTGTGCCACAAACTCCTCCCCAATTCTATTCAATACCTCCTCATTAGTTAGGTAATCTACCAACCTAATGTTTAGCATTCTTCTGTAGCTCCACATTTCGAAAGCTCTGTTCTCTTCTTGTCTAAACTACTCGTATTTATCGCCCATGTTTCACTTCCGTACATGGCCACAATCCCTACAAATACTTTCAGAAAAGACTTCCTGATACTTAAATCTATACTCGATGTTAACAATTTTCTCTTCTTCAGAAATGCTTTCCTTGCCATTCTGTCTACATTTTATATGTTCTCTACTTCGACCATCATCAATTATTTTGCTACCAAATAGCTAAACTCATCTGCTACTTTAAATTTTTCATTTCCTAATGGAATTCACTCAGCTTCGCCTGATTTAATTCGACTACATTCCATTATTGTCATTCTGCTTTTGTTGATGTTAATCTCATATCCTCGTTTCAAGACACTGTCCATTCCGTTCAGCTGCTCTTCCACGTCCTTTGCTGTCTCTGACAGAATTACAGTGTCAACGGCGAACCCCAAGGTTTTCATTTCTTCTCCATGGATATTAATTCCTACGCCGAATTTTCCTTTTCTTTCCCTTACTGCTTGCTCAATATACAGATTGAATAACATCGGGGATAGGCTACAACCCTGTCTCACTCCCTTCCCAACCACTGCTTTCCTTTCATACCCCTCGACTCTTATAACTGCCATCTGGTTTCTGTGCAAATTGTAGATAGCCTTTCACTCCCTGTATTTTAACCCTGCTACCTTCAGAATTTGAGAGAGAGAATTCCAGTCAACAGTGCCAAAGCTTTCTCTAAGTCTAAAAATGCTAGAAACGTAATTTTTCCTTTCCTTGATCTATTTTTTAAGATAATTCGTAGGGTCAGTATTGCCTCACTTGTTCCAACATTTCTACAGAACCCATACTGATCTTCCCCAAGGTCGGCTTCTACCAGTTTTTCCATTCGTCTGTAAAGAATTCGTATTAGTATTTTGCAGCCGTGACTTGAAGCATGCGCACGAATAACGCTGTATGGCACATTTTGACATTTCGTAGAATCGCGTGGAATAATGCTGTATACGGCAGTCTGCATCGCCTGCTGTTATAATTGACATGTTCACCGTCCGAGGGCAGCACTAAACAGCGACGAGACGCGCACAGTTTTCGCGCCTCTGCGCGAATAATGTTGTATGTTACAAGAGTGACGGAGTGCAGCAAGGTGACGCTTACCGCAAGTGGTTTGAAACGTGCACGGAAATTGAAAATTAACATTGGTAGTTTGCAGGATATTAAGAGGAAAAGGCTTCGTGATGCTGGACTGAAACATAAATCACGAAAAGGAGTGGTAGTTCCTGCGAAACAGCCTCCAACACAGGTGAGTGGAATAACGCTGTAAGGGTTTTGTAAAATGTGTATGTATTTAGATAAGCATATGTGTCCTGTAAAGCGGCGACGTGCCCTGTAGAGTACATGGCTCTAATGACATGTTATGTGTATCTTCTGAAAACGTTACAGTAAAAGTATGTAACGTGAATGAAATTAACTACAGCTCTGTAGTTATCATTGGCGAAAAAATAGACTAATCAGTCTGAGTAATGCTACATTATTAAAAGAGAATGTGAAATTTGATGATCTAGTTGAATATTAGGTAGGAATAGGGATTGTTTTCGTGATTCAGGATCGTGTATGCAATGCAAAAGTGTGCTCAAAAGAAGGATGCAACGACATAAACCTGGAAATGAAGTTAAAGCTGTACGAAGAATATCATGCCTTAACATACGATGAGCAGTGCATATACTTAATAAAATCCATGGAAATAGGCGTGCCAGCCAGGCGCAATAGAGGTAAGACAGACGATACTTCACGGAAACAAGCTACTTTCAAATACAAAGTTTACTCAAAAGAAGTGTGTCAAAAAACATTGCTTGACATATTCTCCATCACCCAGCGACGAATGCAGACTCTGTAACGTAAAGTAAAAGGTGGAATAACCACTCCTAAAGACGGTAGAGGAAAACATTGCAATAGGCCACATGCCATATCAAATGACGTCAGGGCTCTTATTCGGCAACACATATCGAGTTTCCTAAAGCAGATGAGCCATTACAGCAGGAATAAATCCTCAAAAGAATGTCTGCACCCCGATCTCAACCTCTGTAGAATGTATCGGTTGTTTACCGAAAAGTTTCCTGATAAGTCAATAAGCAGGTCATACTATGAGACTGTGTTTCAAACAGATTTTCATCTGCGTTTCAGAACACCTAGATCAGATACTTACAGACTGTGCGATTTGTTGTTTAACAAAACGATTGCAGCTTCAGATGAAATAGAACTGCAAAGAGCGAAATTGAGAGTCAGCTGCATCATTCAAGGGCAGACCAAGCATACAAAGCCCTAAAAAATGATACGGAAATGGCTAAGAGGAATAACAATATACATGTTATATGTGTTGACGTACAACATGTTTTACTTTGTCCTACATTGTCTCATTCCACGGTATTCTACCAGAGACAGCTGTCGTCGTATAATTTCACGATTCATGACGCTGGTACTGGAAACATCACCGTAAATTTGTGGTATGAATCCACCGCAAGGAGAGGTTCAGCCGAAATAATTTCCTGTCTGCTTAAATTTGTGACGCACAATTGTGATACGCTTTAAGAAGGTATGGAACGGAAACTGATTGTTTGGTCTGACCGCTGTGTCGGGCAGAACAACAACTGGAGAGTTTTAGCGCTTTATTTCTATCTGATCAGCTGCAAGTACTTTACAGAAATACATCAGAAGTTTTTATGTTCAGGTCGCAGTTTCCTACCTTGTGATAGGGATTTGCAGTCATCGAGAAAAGAAAGAAAGTGTCAAAAGTTATGGTTCCTTCAGAATGGAAGCACGTCATTGCTGAGGCCTTTGTCGATCCTTAAAAACTGACCATTCACGAGATGATGATGGAAGACTTCAAGGACATAGGATCCATCGACTTGCTTTTGAAGAAGCCGCCTGCTTTGAAAATTACCGATGTACTTTGGTTGAAGCTATGTAGTGACGATCCTCGAGGTCTAAGCGTGCGACGTACCCACAATGTGCTTCGCCCATGGGAAAGACACTGTATTATAAAGCATGGTTGTGAACATCAAGTAAAACATTGTCCACTACATTCTGAATTCCGGTTGCTCTATAACGGGACACTGAAATTTCAGAAGGAGAAGAAAAGGGATCTATTGAACATGACGAAATATATGGAACCAAACTACAGGCAGTTTTATGAAAACTTGCATTGTGACAACTGACTATAATGTACTGGATTTGAGACTAAACTTGATAAACTAATGTTGTATTTTTTTTAAGATCAAGCAATTCAGTTTACAATAAATATTATTTAGTATCTTGTTTTAAATCTCTTACTTACTATTTTTGGATTCTAGACACTTTATAATTACAGCAGAGCGCTGGCTGATCTGGAATAACGCTGTATATCCATTGCCATACAGCGTTATTCCATTTTAAAACTTACTTATTTTCGAAAAATCTGTGCTTAGCGCAATTTTAAAAACCAGAAAGTAATATTTTCCACAGTCTGTAGGCACAAACAATACATATCTGCTATTACATTATTATATCGTATTAATTATCTGGAACTAAAAGTTTTTGTCAATTTCCCAACGTCTGCAAAATGTGCCATACAGCGTTATTCGTGCTCACGCTTCACTTATTAAACTGATAGTTCGGTAATTTTCAAATCTGTCAACACCTGCTTTCTTTGGGATTGGAATTATTATAGTCTTCTTGAAGTCTGAGGGTATTTCGCCTGTCTCATACATCTTGCTCACCAGATGGTAGAGTTTTGTCATGACTGGCTCTCCCAAGGCCATCAGTAGTTCTAATGGAATGTGGTCTACTCCCGGGGCCTTGTTTCGACTTAGGTCTTTCAGTGCTCTGTCAGACTCTTCACGCAGTATCATATCTCCCATTTCACCTTCATCTGCATCCTCTTCCATTTCCATAATATTGGCCTCAAGTACATCGCCCTTGTATAGTCCCTTTATATACTCCTTCCACCTTTCTGCTTTCCCTTCTTTGCTTAGAACAGGGTTTCCATCTGAGCTCTTGATATTCATACAAGTGGTTCTCTTTTCTCCAAAAGTCTCTTTAATTTTCCTGTAGGCAGTATTTATCTTACCCCTTGTGAGATGTGCCTCTACATCCTTACATTAGTCGTCTATCCATCCTTGGTTAGCCATTTTGCACTTCCTGTCGATCTCATTTTTGAAACGTTTGTATTCCTTTTTGCCTGCTTCATTCACAGCATTTCTATATTTTCTCCTTTCATCAATTATATTCAATATATCTTCTGTTACCCAAAGATTTCTACTAGCCCTCGTCTTTTTACCTACTTGATCCTCTGTAGCCTTCACTATTTCATCCCTCAAAGCTACCCATTCCTCTTCTACTGTACTTCTTTCCCCCATTCCTGTTAATCGTTCTCCCTGAAACTCTCTACTACCTCTGGTTCTGTCATCTCCTTAAATTACCACATCTTGCAGTTTCTTCAGTTTTAATCTTCAGTTCATAACCAATAGATTGTGATCAGAGTCCACATTTGCCTCTGGATATGTCTTACAATTTAAAAATTGGTTCCTAAATCTCTGTCTTACCATTATACAATCTATCTGAAACCTTCCAGTATCTATAGGCTTCTTCCATGTATGCAACCTCCTATCATGATTTTTGAACCAAGTGTAAGCTATGGTTAAGTTACGCTCTGTGCAAAATTCTACCAGGTGGCTTCCTCTTTTATTCCTTACCCCCATTCCATATTCACCTACTATGTTTAGTTCTACTCCTTTTCATACCATCGAATTCCAGTCACCCATGACTATTAAATTTTCATCTCCCATCACTATGTGAATAATTTCTTTTATCTCATCGTACATTTCGTCAGTCTCTTCGCCATCTGCGGAGCTAGTTGGCACATGAAGTTGTACTACTGTGGTAGGTGTGGGCTCCGTGCCTATCTTGGCCACAATAATACGTTCACTATGCTGTTTGTAGTAGCTTACCCGCATTCCTATTTTTTTATTCATTTTTAAACCTACTCCTGCATTAGCCCTATTTGAATTTGTATTTATAACCCTGTATTCACCTGACCAGAAGTCTTGTTCCTCCTGCCACCGAACGTCACTAATTCCCACTAAATCTAACTTTAACCTATCTATTTCCCTTTTTAAATTTTTTACCCTACCTGCCCGATTAAGGGATCTGACATTCCACGCTCCGACCCGTAGAACGCCGGTTTTTTTCTCCTGATAACAACGTCGTCCTGCGTAGCCCCCACCTGGAGATTCAAATGGGGGACTGTTTTACCTCCGGAATATTTTACCCAAGAGGACGCCATCATCATTTAACCATACAGTAAAAGTGCATGCCCTCGGGAAAAACTACGGCTGCAGTTTCCCCTTCCTTTCAGCCGTTCGCAGTACCAGCACAGAAAGGCCGTTTTGGTTAGTGTTACAAGGCCAGATCAGTCAGTCATCCAGACTGTTGCCCCTGCAACTACTGAAAAGGCTGCTGCCCCTCTTCAGGAACCACACGTTTGTCTGGTCTCTCAACATATACCCCTCCGTTGCGGTGGCACCTACGGTACGGCTATCTGTATCGCTGAGACACGCAAGCCTCCCCATCAACGGCAACGTCCATGGTTCATGGAGGGGGGAATACAAGATAACTTAGACAAAATTTCTAGTTCCTGCGATGAATGACAGCTTGCTCTAAATGTAGAAAAATGTAAGTTAATGCAGATAAGTGGAAAAAACAATCCTGTAAAGTTAGAATACAGCATTAGCAGTGTGCCGCTTGACACAGTCACGTCCATTAAATATCTAGGCGTAACACTGCAAAGCGATATGAAATAGAGTGAGCAAATAAGGTTGGTAGTAGGGATGGTGAATGGCCAACTAAGTTTCTGAAAAGTGGAAATCATATGCAAAGCAACCATTTCTTGAGTACTGCTTGAGTGTGTTGGATCCCCATCAGGTCGGGGTAAAGGAAGACGTCGAAACAATTCAGAGGCTTGCTGCTAGATTTGTTACCGGTAGGTTAGAGCAACACGTGAGCGCTAAGGTGATGGTTGGTAAACTCGAATGGAAATCCGTAGTGGGAGGGTGACGGTCTTTTCGCGGAACACTGTTTAGGAAATTTAGAGAACCGGCATTGGTGGTCGACTGCAGAACTATTCCACTTCCGCCAATGTATATTTCGCTTAAGGACCTCAGAGATAATGTAAGACAAATTAGGCTCGTATGGAGGCATAGACACACAGCCCACGCCTAACACAGTAGTACAAGTTTATACGCCAACTAGCTCCGCGGATGATGAAGACATTGAAGAAATATATGATGCGATAAAAGAAATTATTCAGGTAGTTAGGGGACACAAAAATTTAGTAGTCATGGGGGACTGATATCCGATAATAGGACAACGAAGAGAAGGAAAAGTTGTAGGTGAATATGGACTGGCGGTAAGGAATGAAAGAGGAAGCCACCTGGAGGAATTTTGTACAGAGCATAACAAAATTATAGCTATCGCTTCGTTTACGAATCATGAAAGAAGATTGTATACGTGGAATAGGCGTGGAGACACTGAATGGTTTCAGATACATTATATAATGATAAGACAGAGATTTAGGAACCAAGATTTAAGTTGTATGACATTTCCAAGGGAAGATGTGGACTCTGACCACAATTCATTGGTTATGAACTGTAGATTAAAACTCAAGAAACTGCAAATATGTTGGAATTTAAGGCGGTGGAACCTGGATAAACTGAAAGAATCGGAGGTTGTAGAGTGTTTCAGAGAGCATTAGGGAACGACTGACAAGTAAAGGGGAAATAAATACAGTAGAGGAAGAAGGAGTAGCTTTGAGAGATAAAATAGAGAATGCAGCAGAGGATCAAGTAAGTAAAAAGACGAAGGCTCGTAGAAATGCTTGGGTAACGTAAGAGAAATTTAATTTAATTGATGAAAGGGGAAAATATACAAATGCAGTAAATGAAGCAGGCGAAAGGAATACAAACGTCTCAAAAATGAGATCGACAGGAAGTGCAAAACGGCTAATCAGGGATGGCTAGAGGACAAATGTAAGGATGTAGATGCATTTATCACTAGGGGTTATTTAGATACTGCCTACAGGAAAATTAAAGAGCCCGTTAGAGAAAAGAGAACCGCCTGTATTAATATCAAGAGCTCTGATGGAAAACCAATCCTAAGCGAAGAAGGGAAAGCAGAAAGGTGGAAGGAACATATAGACGATCTATACAAGAGCGATGTGCTTGAGAGCAATATTATGGGAATGGAAGAGGACGTAGATGAAGATGAAATGGGAGATATGAACCGTGTGAAGAATTAGACAGAGGACTGAGAGACCTAAGTCGAAAAATGGCTGCGGTAGTAACCAACATTCCATTAGAACTACTGTGTTTCGTCTGTCTCAACCATCTTGCCCACCAGACTTCAAGAAGAATATCAGAATTCAAATCCCAAAGAAATCAGAATAGAAGCTGTTGCGGGTGAGATCAGTTTGGATTCCGTAGAAGTGTAGGACACGCGAGGAAGTACCGACCCTACGACGTAGCAGACAGGTTAAGGAAAGGCAAACCTACGTTTCTAGGATTTGTAAACTTGTAGAAATTTTTCGATAATGTTGTCTGGAATACTCTCTTTCAAATTCTAAGGGTGGCAGGGGTAAAATACAGGAGGCTATTTACAATTTGTACAGAAACCAGACAGCAGTTATAAGAGTCGAGGATCATGAAATGGAAGCAGTGGGTGGGAAGGGAGTGAGACAGGATTGTAGACTATCCCCTATGTTATTCATTCTGTATACTGAGCAAGCAGTAAGGAAAACAAAAGAGAAATCGGGAGTAGGCATTAAAATCTATGGAGAAGAAATGGAAACTTTGAGGTTTTCCGACGACATTGTAATTCTGTCAGAGACAGCAAAGGACCTCGAAGAGCAGCTGAACGGAATGTACAGTGTTTTGAAAGGAGGATATAAGATGAAAATCAACAAAAGCAGAATTAGAATAATGGAATGTACTCGAATTAAAACAGGTGACGTTGAGGGAATTAGATTAGAAAATGAGAAACTTAAAGTAGTAGATGAGTTTTGCTATTTGGGGAGTAAAATAACTGATGATGGCGGAAGTAGAGACGATATAAAATGTAGACGCAATGGCAAGGAAAGCGTTTCTGAAGAAGAGAAACTTGTTAACATCGAGTATAGATTTAAGTATCAGTAAGTCGTTTCTGAAAGTAATTGTATGGATTTTAGCCATGCACGGAAGTGAAACATGGACGATAAATAGTTTAGACAAGAAGGGAAGCTTTCGAAATTAGGAGCTATAGAAGAATACTGAACATTAGGTTGGTAGATTACGTAACTACTGAGGAGGTACTTGTAAATTAGTGGTATGTTCCTATGGGACCAAACTGTTGAGGTCATGGGTCCCTAGGGTTACACACTACTTAACCTAACTTAAACTAACTTACGCTAAGGCGTATTGATAGTCGTTTTTCCCTCGCTCTGTATGTGAGTGGAACAGGAAAGGAAATTATTAGTGGTGGTACATGGTGCCCTCCGCCGTGCGCCATATGGTGGCTTGCGGAGTATGTATGTGAATGTAGATATACTGTTTCTTATCTACGCACTATTCATGCACAAATGTGAAAGGAACGGAATGACCCACCAACAAAGTAAAGCTATAATTAGACCCTCAGATCTGATTAACATTTTTGGGAGGATTACATAGATATTAAGCAAGTGATGATATAGCAAAGCCTGACCAACTAGTTCCCAGTTTGGTCTTCCTTCTGATTAATTTAATAAAAAGATCAGCAACAAGATGTGGGTTCTACAGCTTATAGTTACATCCATTTAAGAAACAACAAGAATGAGTTTAATTAATAAATGGTCAGATAAAACATACATATAAAATGGTATCAGAAATAGATCACATAGATTTACTATCAAACTTTGGGTTCTCACTCTCGAAGCAACAATTGTGTCGAAGAGTGCTCAAATATGAGTTATAACCGTATGACAGAAATATCACCAGTTCACTCAGTATGGCCATGTTTTTCTTTATAATATATTTATGTATCAATAATTAGTTTCAGGTAGAAGCATACTTACACATAATATTTAAACTTGAGAAACCTAATGAATACATGTTAGGGGATTAGCATGGAATTTAATACAAAGTATGGACAATTGCAAACAGCGTAATTATTTTAAGAAAGTTTTTGCAACAAAATTATACGCTAAAAATGGACATTTCGAAATATTTTCAGAGCGGAAGCCTACATAAAAGCATGAATTGCTTTAATACTAATGATCCTGTGTATGTATTTACCATTTTTTTGCGATTGTGTTGCTTGTTTAATATTTACCATCGTTTATATCAGTGTTGTCAGTCTTTTTGCATGTAAGTTTTGGTGTGATTTCCTTTGTATCATATGTTGTATTTATTTTGTTTATTTATTTTACTTTTAACTTGATCAGCTATTATTACCTTACATCCAATTTTAATGCTATCTGTTTTAAAGTGGCAAGTTCAGTTTGGTAATCATGGATGTTTGTAGGGACCTTATTGAGTCTGTTTAACATATATCTGAATGTAGCTTATTTGTGAGTCTGTGAGTGGTTTGAGATTGCAGTTATTACAGTGTCTGTGGTTGTAATCATTCTGAATGTGTCAAAAGTATGGTTGTGATTTTCCCTTCTTGTGGTTACATCCAGAAAACTGAGTTATTTTTCTTCTTTTCTTGCTATTGGAAAACTTAGTATTATACTTAATATATCCAAGCTTATTGTAAAAATGTACGTATGTATGAACGTATGTAAGTTCCACATCTCCTCCTAAACTGCTGTATCGATTTCAATCAAACATGGTACACATACCACTATTATTCAGGAAATAATCACTGTGGGGGTGAGAACCACCTACCTATTCAAAGGGGTAATATTGTGGGGCAAAAACATATGTAACTAAAGTAAAAGTTTTCTGGGTTCTTAGGCTGCGTCATATTTCCTTCTAAAATAACCTGAAGAAGATCCCAGCAGAGGGGTCGAAACTCGATTGTTTTATAAATAAATAAGACGCGGCCAAACGATCCAGAAGGTTTTAACTTTAGTGACAATGGCGTTGAAAGCCTGCAGACGTACATAAAAAGACATGCAGCCCACGATATGCGAATACCGACATTTTGCTCATCCAATATTTGAGAATAAGAGCAGTTAGTGACTTGCAACAATAACTGCAGATAATTTCCAACCATTACGAAACTTTTTCTCGCTGACAATCTCCACATAATGATGAAAGGAAAAATTATCGCTTACCACATTTCGCTATCCTTGCAGTAAAACTGTGGCGTTAGGCGTGATGTTTTAATTTGTTAATTATTTACTACTAACTGTATTAGTGACACATTTTGCAGAAGGTGTTCATGTATACTACTGAAAGTAACTGCAAAATCATGTACGTTATATAGTGCAGGTGATGTGACGTCGCAAGCACTGAGATGCGTGAAATTTGGTACTAAATCTTTTCTCAATACGTTACGCAGTCAGTATCCATATATTCCTCTGAATGCATCTACAAAATTATATCATTGTACGACGCGTAGTTTAGTTGGTATATCGTCATAAGCTGTGAGTTGCTTGAAAAGGAAACTGCAGTGCGAAATTCTCTAGGGACACAGGTGAATTATGTATTCAAATATGTGTGAAATACGTTATATATACGTGAAATATATGTGACATGCGTACAAGCATACAAAGCCACCGTCAACAAGCTCCTCCTAAAGCCCTGGATCGTTTTCAACAAAACTTGGTACACATACTACTCATCTGGAAAGAAATATTGTCAGGTAAAAACTATCCTGTTGGGGTATGAGTTGTAATGTAGAGAGAAAAGGGGCTAAGAGGAAAAGGATACAGTTAAGAGGGAGGAGTAGGTGGACAGAGAAAGGAGGAGGAGGAAACGCTTAGAAAGGTAAAGAGTGGAGATGAACAGAGAGAGGGGTAGGGAGAAATGAACAGGAGAGAGGAAGAAGAGACGGACAGAAAGAGGGAAGGAAATGAGATGGACAGAGAAAGGAAAGAGGAGGAGATGAGCGAAGGGTGATGGAGAGCTGATGGAATGCGAGAGGGGGAGGGGGAAGAAATGAATAGAGGGAGGGTGGAATTGGCAGAGACAGTGGGGGACGGACAGATGAACAGAGAGCGTAGCTGGACTTGCACAAAGAGAGGGGGCGAGGAGATGTACAGGTAAATGAAACAGGGGAAGGTGGATACAGAGAGGGGAACAGTGGAGATGGGATAGGAGAAGGTTGGAACAAATACATACCCAGGCAACCTCAGGTAATCACATAGTTAAACAAAGTGAGCACCAGAACTAGTAGATAGAATGACAACATTATGCACATAAAATTACGTCGACCGATAAGGTAAGAAATGAGGAAGTACTCTGGAGAATCGGCGAGGAAAGGAATATATGGAAAACACTGAAGGGACAGGGTGGTTGCACATTGAGGGAGCTGTAGATGGTAAAAGCGTTAGAGGAAGACAGAGATTGGAACACATCCAGCAAATAATTGACGAGATAGGTTGCCAGTGCTACTCTGACATGAAGAGGTTGTCACAGCAGAAAAATTATTGACGGACCGCACCAAACCAGTCAGATGACTGATGACTCAAAAACAAGCACATAACATACACAGACATGTGTTCAGCCAGGAGAATGTAAACTATGTAAAGCAATATTGTGTTGTTTAATATGTTAAGACATATGTAGTGAAGCAAGTCGAAGTAAAATCAGGCGAAAAACATCAGTCCCAAATACAGGAATACCTGGAAAAACTGGCATGTAGACGACAATTACAGATGTTATACGAAATCAGACAAAATAACTGTAAGTAAAAAATCATACTTCTTTATAACATGATTTGAAGATTTACTGCGATCTATTGTAAATTATTAATTAATTAAACAGTCAGGACTGCAATATTTATTTAAAAATGTTAACCTGTTTCGAAACTTATGCTGGGCATCTTCAGATCTAAGGCACCATATGGCTGCAATCGGTGATGCACGGAACAGTTGAACAGTTGCGTGGAGTCACAGTTGTTCACAGCTGTAAACGATCGTGATTTCACGCAACTGTTACGTGTACTGCCAGCTACACCCATATGATGTATCAGATCTGAAATGAGCAGCATGAAAACCGAAACCTGTTATCATTTTTAAATAAGCGACAGTTGTGTTCTTGACTGTTTTAATTATTAATACTTCAACATCTTTTAAAACTGTTTTAGAACTACGAGTAAATCAGAAGGGTAATTACTCATTCTAGACCATTGATTATATTTTAAAATGCATAAAAGGAAACGTATGTGGACAAATAGACATATAATTTTTAATATTTGCAAAATTAGATTTGAAACAATCTTATAACTGTAAAACGATATTAACACTATGGCAGTAAAAAAAAAAGAAAACACTTAAGTCCGTCCGAACAGGCCTTGGAAGGCCCAACCCAACGGTACCGACCGGCCGCCGTGTCATCCTCAGACCACAGGCGTCACTGGATGCGGATATGGAGGGTATGTGGTCAGCGCACCGCTGTCACGGCCGTATGTCAGTTTACGAGACCGGAGCCGCTACTTCTCAGTCAAGTAGCGCTTCACTTTGCCACAAAAGGGCTGAGTGCACCCGGCTTGCCAACAGCGCTCGGCACACCGGATGGTCACCAATCCAAGTGTTAGCCCAGAGGGAGAGGGCTTAACTTTAGTGATATGAGGGGAACCGACGTTACCATTGTGGCAAGGCCGTTGGCAGCATGTTGGCGCTACAAATGAAGAAGTTCTCATCAGTGAGCTGCACATTGTTTATCAGCCAGCCTGTGAGCTCTAATCTTGTCCTGCAACTGGAATGTGTTGTGTTGGTTGCGAATGGAGGTAGATACATTGCCAACTTCTTTGCTTTACATGGTAATGTAAGGTGAGAGAGGCATTTCCATATCATATTTACCAATGCTTAGCTCACATGTTTTTTGAATTTGTGCTCCGCAGTTACCGTGGTGTCTGGAACGTTTCGAAGAAACAAACATGGTGAAATAATTTAAAAGTTCTACCATTCTTAGATATATTTCTTTTTACGCCTTGAGAGAGGAGGAACGCAAATAAATCAATATCTGATTGATTTTGAACATTTCTGTGACCTGATAACACCTTAAGACAAGTTCCACTTTCGTCACCAACTTAATTTGCACAATAAGTATAGGCCTTCAGCAGCTAGATCATAATTACTGGTAGTGTTACCACTGTCTTTTATCTGCTTTTACATCTACAAAAGCGTAGGATACTTTGTGTACTATGCCACTTCCCTCATTCCAAGTCGCAAATGGTTCACGGAAAGAGCGATACTGGGTAAGCTTTTGCGTGAGCTCGACTCTCCCAAATTTTCCCTTCATGGTCTTTTTGCGAGATGTACTTAGCAGAAAGCAGTACATCTAGGAAAGCGCTCTCTCAGAACTTTGAACAGTAGTCCACACCACGATTGAGAACACCTCTCTTGCACCGTCTGCCACTGTAGTTGCCTGAGCAGCTCCGTAACGTTTTCGCGCTCAGTAAATGAACCTCTGCCGAAACACGTGTTCTTCTTGGACCTTCTTCTTCTGTCAGTCCTTTCTTGTAAGGATCCCAGACATTCAAGCATTGGCGAACGAGTTTTTTAAGCTTCCTCCTTTGTGGGTGACTACACTTCCTGGAGACCCTTCCAGTTCATGTTAGTCAGGCATCTATCTTACCTGCCGTTACGTGTACATAGTCCTTCCACTGTACCTCGCTCCATAAACATACTCCTAGATATTTTATAGATGTGACTCATCACATTACATTACATTAATACTTGATCCATAAATCTTGGATACGACATTTCGTAACGATGTGGAATGTGTCAGTTTAATGTAAGTTTCCGTTAAACAATATAATTTTTTTACATTTACTATTTAGTATCTAAAAATTGAAGGAGTTTGCATTCAGAAATTCTTTTAATTTGTTTTTAAGTTTTTTACAGTAATCTGCACTCGTGCATTCATGCGACAAATCAAATAAGAACGTAGTGGTCGCGCATTAATATTGCCTTCAGCATCAAAAGGTATGTGCAATGCGATCGCTTACCCAGTGAAATAAAAGTAAAATATAGACTGGTATGAACTAAAATCTGAAAAAAAATTAAAAAAGTTGTTCCGTAACAACTTCTTCTACTCTGTAGAACATTATCTATTATCGGTAGGTGTAAAAGGTAGTGGGTAAGTATGTGTGTGTGTGTGTGTGTGTGTATGTGTGTGTGTGTGTGTGTGTGTGTACGGTGTTCCAAAGAACACCAACAAACTTGAGGGACAGGTTTGTTATACAGAAATAAATAAGGAAGTACTGGTCGAAACGAGAACAAAATGTCCAGTAAACGTAGGGTCCAAAATGTATGCTTTAAGACCTATGAGCACTTGTTCATCTTCGCTAGTGTGAACTACATCCTTTCTACTGAACACTTGGTCATAGCTCTTAAGGTACGCATTTTAGAACTCATGTATAGTAAATTTTTGTCTTGCTTCGGTCCGTATTACCTCGCCCCAAAACATAAAAAACAAAAGAGCTTACAGTAGAAGAGATGCGTTTATAGTATCGGAGATGAACAAGTGCTCGTATCTCTTGAGCTACGCACTTCAGAGCCCTTGTTTACTAGACTTTTTTCTTATTTTGTTGTATATATTAATTTGCGATGTGAATGTAAAATGACTCGCTCCACATTGTTAGGATTTATCGTCCAAAAGCATCCATGGAACATAATAATAATGTTTTGTGACTAGGGCCTCCCGTCGCGCAGCCATTTCGCCGGGTGCAAGTCTTTAGATTTAACGCCACTTCGGTAACATGCGCGTCGATGGAGATGAAATGGTGATGATTCACCCTGAGCGGAGAAAATCTCAGACCCAATCGGGAATCGAACTCGGGCCTTTAGGATTGACGGTCTGCCGCGCTGACCACTCAGCTACCGGTGGCGAACTCCATGGAACATGAAACCAGCTACGTAAATAATGGGTCTTGTATTTTATTCACAGTTATTTACTAGGTGTTCTTTTATGGTCCGTCAGGGATAACTGTGTAACATGTGTGAAATTCTGTCCAAGCCGGCCGGAGTGGCCGTGCGGTTCTGGGCGCTACAGTCTGGAGCTGAGCGACCGCTCCGGTCGCAGGTTCGAATCCTGCCTCGGGCATGGATGTGTGTGATGTCCTTAGGTTAGTTAGGTTTAATTAGTTCTAAGTTCTAGGCGACTGATGACCTCAGAAGTTAAGTCGCATAGTGCTCAGAGCCACTTGAAATTCTGTCCACAGTAGTACGTTCCTGATAATATATCACATTTAATAAATCCCCCCCATACTGGAACGTAGTAGGAAACCAGCAGTTTCAAAAATGGCTCTGAGCACTATGGGACTTAACATCTATGGTCATTAGTCCCCTAGAACATAGAACTACTTAAACCTAACAAACCTAAGGCCATCACACAACACCCAGTCATCACGAGGCAGAGCAACTCCCTGACCCCGCCGGGAATCTAACCCAAGAACCCGGGCGTGGGAAGCGAGAACGCTACCACCAGTTTCAATGAACACTAAATGCAGTGGAGTTTGACACTCGTCATATTCGCCCTTAATATCTCAGGCAAACGAGAGCCGAAGCGGTGAGGCCATTCATTTAATTTCGCGAGTCGTTTTACTGGTGACGTCGTTAGAGCGATATGAGAATTACGTTCGACGCGCCGAAAGGCGAACTCCCATTTGTAACGCTAATCCTGCACATTGCCGCAGTTCGACATCTCTCATGAATTGCTCACTAGCGCCGGACCACGCTGTTTTGGAAAGTATTGCCGCATCCAATAATGGGTGCGAGTAATGATCTTTCAATGAATGTTCTACAAAAAAAGTATCTTGTTATATGTACAAGGAAATAATCGGCAGAAACAATGGGTTCAGTTTTTCGGGACAAGATTCAGAAACGTCTTTGTAAATCAGCCCTACTGCTAATGTAACGCCACATCGAACTCGTTGGGCCTCATCTATATTCATCGATACTTCCGACCAAGCGATGACAGCAGTCATCTCTCGTAAGTGAATTTGCGGTTGCACACCAGTTCAGTGCAATCGCTGCTCTGTTTCATGCCATCTAAAATGTAAACGGAAAATAAGAAGAGGAATTGCTCCTATGTGTAATATAAAATGAGCACTGAAATGTGTTCCATTCCACATAGCAATCACATTTTCTTGATCACTTGACGGCAGCGATGCTCTGAACATTTTTTGACGAGTCAGTTTTAATTAATTCATTTGCTTGTCAAAGGAGTGTGCTGCATGTTCTTGATATAAATATCATTCTTTTTCATATCTCGTCAGATCAAGTGATTTTTCACTGTCGTCTGGTATTTTTGGAGCAATGAAGTCGACATCTTTTAATAATTTTTATTGAATAACTTGTTTCATGCGACATACTTCGGCTATTTACACTAGATCTATAATGTTCTGTTCCAGTACACAGCAAGTCTGTAGCTGGAGCAAGATGTCAACCTGACACCTGAAGAAATTTCTTGAAAGGTCGCTTGAAGACCGCACTGCCACTCAGCTATTAATATGTGGTTTCGGAGGTGTAACTCGCCGAGAAAACCGGGGTTCTCATACAATCAGCCCTTAGGTTTGGTGTTAAAATATTTAGCTGAAACCTCACACATGGTTTAGCCACAAATCTGCTTAATAAGTGATGGATATGATAGCTGATGGCAGCTGGAAATCGCAAAATGCTGACAGAGGTTATTTCGCACAGAGCGCGAATGTCCCTATCCGCCACATGGACTAGTTATTTATTTAATCGTATATCTAGGGCCCCCCGTCGGGCAGGCCGTTCGCCGTGTGCCAGTCTTTCGACGTCACTTAGACAACCTGCAGTCGATGAGGATGACAGGATGATGATGAGGACAGAACAACACCCAGTCCCTGCGCGGAGAAAATTCCCTGACCCAGCCGGGAATCGAACCTGGGCACAGAGAATTGACAATCCGTCACGCTGACCATTCAGCTACCGGGGCGGACACACAGTCCGGTATGTACTTCGAACAAATTTCCGTTCTGTGGCTGGAGTAGTCAGTGTTGCGTAAGAGCTCAGTAGTGAAAAGACGTCACCCGAAGTGGGAGCATGAAAGAAAATCTGTGTACGCCTTGTCGATGTCAGAAGGTCCTATACAAATATGAGAGTAGTTGCTCTGGTGAGAACTATCGGTTGTCGGGAAACAGGTTAGTCATACCATGACATTTCGGCTCGTACAGACCCCAATGTTACGACAGAAATGAGTGAGAAGTCCAATGGATGAAAGAGAGTCGTTTCGTGCTACGACTAGATACTGCCCCAAAGGGAGGTTGCCTCGATAAGACAAGTTTTTGATATGTTTACACCTGGCCTCATCTGCCGAGAAATGTGCAAAGTTTCCTTCAAAAATCGAAGATCGTCGGTACACCATTCTTTTACGTGCCATGTAATATGTTAGCCTACTTATTGAGCATATCTGGAACACTGTAGGTTGGAACGTTGTTTGTCACTATCAAGCAGAAACTAGAATTGGTATTGTACGATATACACACAACATATCCGGGTTCATGCTGATTATATGACATGTAGCTGATATACGCTGATAGGCGCACCAGACAGCTTAACACCACAAGTCAGGGATCATATGCAGTTGTATAATATTTAACCTGTTGCTTTGTTGGCCGGTGGAACGTCGGAAGTTTAAAGCTGGTAGGGAACCTAGAAAATCTGTAAAGGGAAATGCTAAGGCTGAATCTCAATATAGTGGGTGTCAGTGAAGCGAAATGGAAAGAAAACAAGAATTTCTAGTCACGTGAATATAGGTTAATATCAACAGCATCAAAAAATGGTTTAACAGGAGCAGGATTCATAATGAAGCCGGCCGAAGTGGCCGTGCGGTTAAAGGCGCTGCAGTCTGGAACCGCGAGACCGCTACGGTCGCAGGTTCGAATCCTGCCTCGGGCATGGATGTTTGTGATGTCCTTAGGTTAGTTAGGTTTAACTAGTTCTAAGTTCTAGGGGACTAATGACCTCAGCAGTTGAGTCCCATAGTGCTCAGAGCCATTTGAACCATTTTTGAACCATTCATAATGAATAGGAAGGTAGCACAGATAGTAAGTTACTGTCAACAGTTCGGTGATGGGGTTATTCTTATTAAAGGTGACAGCAACCACCGACAACAACAATAGTTCAGGGCATTCCGACGTTGCAAGTTGAAGATGAAGAGATAAAGTATATGAGGATATTGAAAGGGCAATGCAGTACATAAAGGGAGATGAAATGTAATAGTCACACAGGAGTGGAATGGAGTTGTAATGGAAGGAGTAGAAGAAAGGGTTACGGGAGAATACGCGCTTTGTACTAGGAGTGATAGGGGAAAAGACTACCTGAGTTCTGCAGTAAATTTTAGTTAGTAATAGCGAATCCTCTGCTCAAGATTCACAAGAGGAGGATGTGTAATTGGAAAACATCGGAAGATACGGGAAGATTACATCATAGTCAGGCAAAAACTGGATTGGAAGGCGTACCCAGGAGCAAAGATAGACTCAAATCGCAGTTTAGTAGTAATGAAGATTAGGCTGAAGATTAAGATTCTAGTTAGTGAGAATCAATACGAAAAGAAGTGGGACACATAAGTGCTAAGGAATTGAGAGAAACTCTTGGCGTTCTCAGAGGCTATAGATACTGCGATAGTGAATAGCTCACTGGGCAGTTCAGTTGAAGAGGAATGGACATCACTAGCTGGAAAGGAAACTGTAGATACAGGGAAGGTAACTGCGAAGAAATCATGGACAACAGAAGAAATAATTCAGTAGATCGATGAAAGAAGGCAATACAATAATGTTCAGGGAAATTCAGGAATACAGAAGTATAAGTCGCTCACGAAAAAAAATAAATCGGAAATTTAGGGAAATTGCATGAAAAATGTGAAGAAATCGAAAAAGAAATGACTGTCGGAAGGACTGACTCAGCGTATAGAAAAGTCAAAACAACATTTGGTGAAATTAAAAGCAAGGATATAACATTAAGATTGTAATGGGCATTCCTCTGTTAAAAGCAGAGGAGAGAGCAAATAGGTGGGAAGAGTACACTGAATGCCGCTAAGAGAGGGAAGAGTTGTCTGATGATGTGATAGAAGAAGAAACAAGAGTTGTCACAGAAGATATAGAGGATCCAGCATTGCAATCGTAACTTAAAAGAGCTTTGGAAGACTTAAGAACAAATAAGACCAAAGTGATTTATAATATTCCATCAGAATCACTAAAATCATTGGAGGAAGTGGCAACAAAACAACTACTCAAGTTGGTGTGTAGAATGTATGAGACTGGCGATATACCATCAGACTTTCGGAAAAACATCATTCACACAATTCCGATGATTTCAAGATCTGACAAATGTTAGCATTATCGCACATTCAGCTTAACAAATTATGCATCGAAGTTGCTGACAAGGATAATATACGTAAGAACGGTTAAGAAAATTGGGGATGTGTTAGATCATGATAGTTTGTCTTTAGGAAAGGTACAGACACTAGAGAGGCAGTTCTGACATTGCGGTTGATAATGGAAACAGGATTAAAGGAAAATCAAGACACGTTCATAGGATTTTTCGACTTGAAAAAGCGTTCGACAATATAAAATGGTGTAAGATGTTCAAAATTCTCAGAATAAAGGGGTAAGTTACGGTGAAAGATAAGTAATATTTAAATATATATATGACGTAAATAAAAGAAAGATTCAGGAGTCGATTAAAATTCAAGGTGAAAGGATATCAGTGATAAGATTCTCTGTGTTCAGTAAAAGTGAATAAGAATTACAGGATCTGCTGAACTGAAAGAGCAGTCTAATGAGTACAGAATCTGGATTGAGGGTAAACCGATGAAAGATGAAAGTAATGAGAAGCAGCAGAAATGAGAACGGCAGGAAAGCTAACATCAGGATTAGTGATTACGAAGAAGTTGATGTAAAGGAATTCTGATACCTAGGTAGCAAAATAACATATAACGGGCGGAGCAAGGATGACGTAAAAAGTAGACTAGCACTAGAAAAAAAAGGCGTTCCTGTCCAAGAGAAGCGTACTAATTTCAAACATAGGCCTTAATTTGAGAAAGAAATTTCTAAGAATGTACGTTTCAAGCGCAGCGTTGTGTGGTAGTGAAATATGAACTGTGGGAAATCCAGAACAGACGATAATTGAACCATCTGAGATGTTGTGCTGCGTAAGAATGTTGAAAATTAGCTGGACAGATAAGGTGAGGAATGAGGAGGTTGTCTACAGACCCGACGACGAAACGAATGTATGTAAAACACTGACAAGAAGAAGGGACAGGATAATAAGACATCTGTTAAGATTTGAGGGAATAATTTCTATGGCACATGAGGGAGCTGAAGACGACAAAAACCATATAGGAAGAGAGAAATTGAAATACATCCAGCAAATAATTGAGGACTTAGGTTGCAAGCGCAACTCAGAGATGAAGAGGTTGGCACGGGAGAGGACTTCAAAGCGGGCTGCATCAAACCAGTCAGATAACTGATGACTCGAAAACAAAATTGTAGCCAAATATCAGTTCGTGGTATACATACTCCTTGATGTTGCAAGTTTCATAAAAGATTACGAAGACATGAGAAATATTTAACGAAATATTCGGTTTTTTCTGTTAAATTCTGGACAAAAAAACCGAATGCTTCAGACGTATGTTTCCGTGAGGATAGATGGGACTTAGGTAAACAAGTATTAAGATATCTAAATTCTACCAGAATGCAGAGACATTATCATAAAACCAGTAGATGTCAAAGGAAAGAGGCGCACTGTTTCTGCCAAGCAAATAGAGATACAAGTGATATATAAATGTTGCTTAGCACCGAAATTAATTGACAACAAATAGGTATATCACAAAGAGCTTTACCAATGTATATAGCAGTTACAATTTACACTTCAAAAGAGATATTTTTCGAAATTATGGCTTGCTATTGTGGTAAATCAAATCAAGTCCAGCATTTTTTGTATGTGTGTGGACAACGTTTGAGTATGTTGATCAGGACAGATAACACGAAAGCAACAGTAAACAATTCCTAAATATAGCCAAGAAATATTTTCACGCAACCATTCTTTGAAAAAATAAACCACCTTTTCACTGTACATTACTGTATGTTTCTTCCGTTCTATCTAGATTTCGGCTTTTAAGCCATTATCGCGTGCAATGTTAAAAGCTATTATACCATTAACATGTCATGCTTGGTAAAGTTAGCCAAAAGTAGCTAAAAAAGACTTGTTTCCTGTTTTGGGCTGATTTTATCAGATATGGCGTGCTAATGTTATAAGAACTTTTAGCACTGTAATCGATAATGGCATAAAGGCCGAAATCTAGATAGTGCAGAAGAAAAACACCGTAATATACAGTTAAATGGCGGTTTATTCAAGGAATGTAACATTCTAGAAGAAAATGTAAGAGCCACAACAGATAAGAAATATTTAGAACTAATTTTCGTTCCATTAATTAGTATTTAAAATATATTTATATCTTACAGAATTGATTAAAAGTACCCACTGATGATGGCACAAAGATGTCGAAATATGTTTAGTTATTAACAATATCACATAATTAGAAGAAATAAATTTCTTATATGAGTTAGAAATATTTGTGAATATTTGAGGAATAAAATTTCTGCATCATTTCGTCTCTAATTTTTAATAAAATGTTCAGTATCAGTATCAATAAAACATGTACCTAATAGGAGATCCATTTGCTCTGAAAGTTCGATGTTTTGTTCAGGTAATACCAGTAGGCAAAACGTCATCACAAATAAAGACATCTATTAAGCGATCTAGACGGTTTTAACCACAAAATATCAAAAAGAGCAGTTGTTCACATAATATGCCAACCTGAACTCCTGTAATTTAGCCCGTAAGCACGGCTGCTTTAGTGTTGCTCTCAAAAGATGATTAATTCCTTTAAGGTTTGAGAGTGATTATCGTTGACAGTATCACTCACACCGGTCCAAGTTGCATGGGATATTTCTAAGACTAGTGTCCCTAAGTAGCGTTAAATAGCTGCGAGTGGTACATTATTTCGTGCGTAGAACAGTACGTTTTAATCCACCAATAATTCGGACAGCTTGGTTCACGGTGTGGTCATGGGCGCTTTATAGCACGTAGCTCTTATCTACCATTCTGTCACGTGTTCACGTCAGCCCACCATACTGTGTTGATTCCACCCAACCGATTCGACATACGTACACACCACATCAACACTATAACATAACATTGCCGCTTCCTACCAGTTCTAAATCACCTACAGGGCTCCAAAGCGACCAATGTGCCCTTCTAAGCGAGATTCTTATAGACAGCCGGCCGGTGTGGCCGAGCGGTTCTAGGCGCTACAGTCTGGAACGCGCGACCGCTACGTCGCAGGTTCGAATCCTGCCTCCGGCATGGATGTGTGTGATGTCCTTAGGTTAGTTAGGTTTAAGTAGTTTTAGGGGACTGATGACCTCAGATGTTAAGTCCTATAGTACTCAAAGACATTTCCACCATTTTTTCTAATATACACTGACGGAAAAACTCCCAAAAACAAAAAATAATTCACATGATCAACGATGCAAGACCACAGGTTAATGTAAGCGCAAGATAAGTCATTGCAAATATGAAATTCTGGTACATCAATAACTGGCGTAACCGACAGAACATTGAATACAAGAATGCAAACGTGCAAGCACTCTGTTGCACAGGAGCCGGACGTCAGTAGGTGCAGTGGAGTTCCACGCCTGTTGCAATTGCTCGGTCAGTACGTGGACAGTTAATACTGTTTGTGGATGACGCTGGTGTTGTCATCTGATGGTGTCCCACATGGGTTCGGCTGGAGACGAATCTGGTGATCGAACACGCTAAGACAGCTGTCGACGTTGTTTAGAGCATATTGAGCTATAACAGTGGCATGTTGGAGAGCGTTATCCCGTTGCAAAAACCCCCCAGAATTGCTGTTCATGAAAGGTAGCCCACGAGGGCGAATCATCAAATTAACGTACAGCTGTGCAGTCAGTGTGCGTGGGATAACAACGAGAGTGCTCCTCCTGTAATACTAAATAGCAACCGAGACCGTAAATGCAGATGTAGCTCCAGTGTGTCTAACGGACACATACAGATTGGTTAGCTGCAGGCTCTCAATTAGCCTCTTTCTAACCGGAATACGGCCATCACTGGCACCGTGGCAGTATCAGCTTCCATCATAAAAGACAACAGGCCTCCAACCTGTCCTCCAATGGGCTCTCGCTTGATACCACTGAAGTCGTAAATGGCGGTGATTTGGGGTAAGTCAAATGCACACTACAGAGCGTCTGGCTCGGGGCTGTCCTTGAAGTAACCGATTTATAAAAGTTTGTTGTTTCACCGTGCTGCTCAAATTGCTGCTGCAGATGCAGTAAGATGCGCCAGAGCCAAACGCCGAATACGATAGTCTTCCCTGTCGGTAGTGTCACGTGATCGTCTTCTTCTGACGGTACATTCTCGTGATCACCTCTATCAACAATCTTATACAGTGCCTACATTCCTGCCGAGTCTTTCTGCAGTATCGCAAAAGGAACCTACAGCTTCTCGTAGTCAAGTCCTGTCTCGCTCACGAGTGTTACAGTGTGAATTTATAGCAGGTCTTATGCGACTGGCGCGAAATTTTAATAGACGTTATCTTTGAAATGTAGAAACACGCCTAACGACTTCTGTTCATGTCGCATAACTCCTTCTTGATGTTGTGATTTTTTCAGTCAGTGTATATTTTTTTCCGGTGAGATGAGAGAAAGGAATACTGTTGGCCTGCTGTCTTTTAATACATACTGAGCCGTGCGTGGCTCCTGTTCCCGCGACAATGTATTTTACAGCGTGTTTTTAACGTACTTCCAACTCACTACGTTTATTTAAATTACTACTGTCACTGAATTACTGCTTTGCCTGACCATGAGCGGCGTTAGCAGCGCGTATCGATATATCCTCTCTCGTAGTATCTTTGCTCGACTGCTATTACTTCCCGGTCGTTGTCTGTCGTAAGTACCCTCTCCCAAGGTAGCTTCCGCCAGCTCCCTCTCCCTGATGATGTCCTCGTCCCCTCCATCTACCCCTCCTATCAACTTTGACCCTGCCCCGCCCCCCACTTCCCGTGTCCTTTCCTTTCGGCACCCTCCCTCCCTTCTCTTCTCTTCCCTTCTTTTTCCATCTCCCCGTCCCCTCCCTTCCCCCTCTTCCCCCTCTTCCCCCGGGCTTCCTCTCCCCCTTCCTCCCTCCCCCCTCTCTCCCCTGCCCGTGGCATCTCTGCTCCCCCTCTCGCTCTCCCACTCCCCTTCCTCCTCCTCCTCTCTTGGCAGGTCCCCGGACTCGCACACGCCTAGTGAACATTTGCGCGCCGGAGATCGTCGCCTTCTGTGTCTCGTGTGTGTGACGTCGTATAGTGTTTTTGGTGTCCGCCGTCCCACTACTACGTTCACTTGTGCCGTCGGATTCATCAGTGTTTTTGTGCGCCGTGCCAACGTGTTTTCAGTGTTGTTATCGTCACATGTGAACGACTCCGTGTTTTTTGTGTCTCTGTGACCTCTCTCTTTTGCCCGTCATTTTGTTCATTTTCATTCACCATTTTTTATACTCTTGTAAAACGCTATGGCTGAAGAGCGGCGTAGTGTGCCGCTGCCAGCCTACCTGATTTGTACAGGTTTTAAAATAACAATAAAGTAAAAAAAAAAATCTGTCGTAAGCGAGTTCGGGTCGCGAGTTTGGGCTGCCAGTCAGTTGGAACGCGTCTGGAGCGCAGTCTGGACTTGCCAGTCGGGGAGTTGCAATGCGGCACTAGTGCAGTCGGGTTGGAGCGTCCACATGGCTCGCCCGACCGTTGCTGCCACGCATCACTTCAGCAGGGCCACGGTCTTGGTGATCGTCGTTCGGTCGTCCTACTGGACGGCGCATTTTGGCTCGCCGATCGTTTATGAGTCGGATGTGTGTGTGTGTGTGTGTGTGTGTGTGTGTGTGTGTATCTACTCCCTATTTGTCTTCGTGCGTGCTTAGTTACTGTTGTGTACCGTTCAGGTCTTCGCGCAGGTGTTAGGATGTGCGTGTAGTTGGCGTTATTTCCACTGCCGACGGTTTTAGATGTTGTCGGCATTCTGAGGCCAGTCGGTCGGTTGCTGCGGACCAGGGAAGTTGTCCCCGCTCGGTGCAGTCGGCTGGGTCCGATGCCGGTCCCTGTGCAGCGTCGGAGCGTGCGTGGAGCTGTCCGATTGCTACGACCTTCGTGGTTCATCGACCCAGGATGTCAAAGTTAAGTAGTGGTTTGAACTACCCAAGCCACGTCCATTCATGTTGTGTGGTTCGTTTCGAGGTTTCCCTGTGAGCAACACCGAGTGTTTCTATTGCTGAAATTTAGCCGCCATGTGGTGCAATCAACTATATTGGTTGACTACAAAGCGAGTGCTCCACCGGAATTTTCTGCCTTGTGGCCGTTAGTGTTCCGTTACCTGCCCTGGCCACTAACGTAATTGCAGGCGACGTCCTTTCCTCACCTGTTGTCGCTGTCCAACATGGTGTGTAGTTTTGACAGCTACTACATATTTCATTGTGGATAATCACGTTCGTAACTTTTGTGTCTGAGTTCTCATGTGCTGATTGGTGGCAAGCAAGTCGTTGTGTCGGTCGGTCCGTGGCTCTCCCGTGGTTGGGTTCCGACGGATCAAGTGTAGTTGGGCTCACCACCTGTCTCACCTAAGTGAACGATGGCAGACCGACCTCCCTGGAGGCTTCTCAGTACCGTTGTCTTTATTGTCTTTCCCACCGGTGTTTAATTATGTTTTCAGCTAGTTAAAATTTAAGGCTTATGGTTGTATGTTTTTAGAAAAAAATTGGAAAATTAATTGGGGGCTCTCAGCCTTTCAACTTTATTCTTAAAATTTTTCAAGCTTAAACATTGCGGTCTTCTGCCTTTAAAAGATTATGGTAATATATTTTAAAATTTTGAAACTTAATTGTGGCCTTCAGCCATTTGTAGGCAACGGCCTTGCCGCAGTGGCTACACCGGTTCCCGTGCGATCACCGAAGTTAAGCGCTGTCGGGCGTGGCCGGCGCTTGGATGGGTCACCATCCCGCCGCCACGTGCTGTTGCCATTTTTCGGGGTGCACTCAGCCTCGTGATGCCAATTGAGGAGCTACTCGACCGATTAGTAGCGGCTTCGGTCAAAGAATACCGTCCTAACGGTCGGGAGTGCGGTGTGCTGACCACACGCCCCTCCTTATCCGCATCCTCCTCGGAAGATGACACGGCGGCCGGACGGTCCCGGAAGGGCCACTTGTGGCCTAAAGACGGAGCTTTTTTTTTTTTCAGCCATTTGTATTGCACCATGCATATTTTTGTTCTATCTATCTTGCCTTGAGGCCTTCCACCTAGCTGTGATGTTTTTTTAATTGTTTTATTTGCTATTTTAATTGCTTTTTTATCTTGTTGGTTTTTAAGATTTCTTCTTTGGAGGCCTTCAGCCGTGAAAGAGTTGCATTTGGTAAAGGTTTGATTATAATAAATTACAATTTTAATGTGAAACTGACTCCAACCTTATTTGACCCTTTCCAGAAACCTAGTCACCTGTTCTGCCGAGCGGGTTTAGCGGGCGTTTCAGATATTGTAGACATTTAGTCAGAACTGTCATTGTCCTTCTGTAGGTAGTGTTTCACAGGAAGTGGCTACGACACCCTTTGCGGAGTACCTTTTAATTACTTAGTAGCAGCCGGCGCTAAATGGTCCGTCCCAATCGGCAGCTCCCTTCTGTGTGCACCTCAGCCCGCGCACTGGCACTCTACCGGCGCCAGTTCCACCGGTGCTGCCTTAATTTCCGGACGAAGGAAATGGCTATCCCGGTTGTGGGCGGCCTCCGCGAGGACCGGAGTTGGGGGGGGGGGGGGGGGAGGGGCTATCGGATGTTTGTGCTCCTCCGGGAAAATAGTTTGCAGACTGCCTGCAGTAAGACAGAAGATGTTGAGAAACAGGGAAAGAGCTGGCTGGCTACGGCCTCACTCGCTACTAATTGCTCTGAGAATCCGGCAACACAAAAGGGACCAAGTTTGGCCGGATTCCGCCTCGCCGCCCACCTGCTCCGTACGGCGTTCAGTAAACTCTGCTGGCCGCGGGCAGGGCTGGTGCTCGCTCCGGAAGCTGCAGCAGCAGACAAGGCTGCAGGGCGGAAGAGCAAGCAGACGCAAACCATTACACGACAGTTCTGCGTTACATACACAACTACCTTCTACAGTCACCTACTACCATCTACAGTCACCTTGTATGCGCACCTCCTTGTGTACAAGATTGAAGCAACAATTTATCTCTGTTGATATGAATGAAATTTAGCTTTTCATATGTGCGCTAAGGTCCACAGGATTTAGTTATCACCTAGGAAAACTCTAGAAACATAATTTCTAGAATTAAAATATCGCTCCGCAGCAGACTGTGGGCCCATACGAAACACCCTGGCATATAAAAACTGTGTTCCAGACCAAGAATCGAAATTGGAACCTTTGCCTTTCGCGGACAATGATCTACCGACTGAACTGCCCAAGTTCTACTGATGACCACTCCTTACACCTTTAGATCCACCTGTACCTCGTCTCCTACCATATTTCAGTTTCTATACAGATGCATTCTGCAATCCTGGTTCACACTAAAATACCCCATACCACAGCACTGCAGCAGGCTTCTATGGCAACCAATCAAAATGTTGTAGTGCACTGGTAAAGCGAAATTCTAATCCTTATCTTCCTCTACAGCTTTGCCCTCTACAGCTCCTTCTAATACCATGGAAGTTAGTCCCTGACGTCTTAAGAGATGTCCTATCATCCTTTCCCTCCCCCTTATCAATGTTTTCCACATGTTCCTTTCGTCTCCGATTCCGTGCAGAACCTCCTCATTCCTTACATTATCAGTGCACCTAATTTTCAACATTCGTCTGTAGCACCACATCTCAAATACTTCGATTCTCTTCTGTTTCAGTTTTACTTCTACATGTACATCTACATTTATACTCCGTAAGCCACCTAACGGTGTGTGATGGAGGGCACTTTACGTGCCACTGTCATTACCTCGCCCGCATCTCGTGGTCGTGCGGTAGCGTTCTCGCTTCCCACGCCCGGGTTCCCGGGTTCGATTCCCGGCGGGGTCAGGGATTTTCTCTGCCTCGTGATGGCTGGGTGTTGTGTGCTGTCCTTAGGTTAGTTAGGTTTAAGTAGTTCTAAGTTCTAGGGGACTTATGACCACAGCAGTTGAGTCCCATAATGCTCAGAGCCATTTGAACCATTTTGTCATTACCTCCCATTCCTGTTCCAGTCGCGTATGGTTCGCGGGAAGAACGACTGCCGGAAAGCCTCTGTGCGCGCTCTAATCTCTCTAATTTTACATTCGTGATCTCCTCGGGAGGCATAACTAGGGGGAAGCAATATGTTCGATACCTCATCCAGAAACACACCCTCTCGTAACTTGGACAGCAAGCTACACCGCGATGCAGAGCGCCTCTCTTGCAGAGTCTGCCACTTGAGTTTGCTAAACATCTCCGTAACGCTATCACGCCTACCAAATAACCCTGTGACGAAACGCGCCGCTCTTCTTTGGATCTTCTCTATTCTCCTCCGTCAACCCGATCTGATACGGATCCCACACTGATGAGAAATACTCAAGTATGGGTCGAACGAGTGTTTTGTAAGCCACCTCCTTTGTAGATGGACTACATTTTCTAAGGACTCTCCCAATGAATCTCAAGCTGGCACACGCCTTACCAACAATTAATTTTATATGATCATTTCACTTCAAATCTTTCCGTACGGATACTCCCAGATATTTTACAGAAGTTTGTTCTACTATCGTATAATCATACAATAAAGGATCCTTCTTTCTATGTATTCGCAATACACTACATTTGTCTATGTTAAGGGTCAGTTGCCACTCCCTGTACTAAGTGCCTAACCACTGCAGATCTTCCTGCATTTCGCTGCAATGTTCTAATGTTGCAACTTCTCTGTATACTACAGCATCATCCGCGAAAATCCGCATGGAACTTCCGACACTATCAACGAGGTCATTTATATATATTGTGAAAAGCAATGGCCCCATAACACTCCCCTGTGGCACGCCAGAGGTTACTTTAACGTCTGTAGACGTCCCTCCACTGAGAACAACATGCTGTGTTCTGATATTCCGTAGGCCCTTACTTTGTTTATCAGGCGACAGTGCGGAACTGTATCGAACGCCTTCTGGAACTCAAGGAAAATGGCATCTACCTGGGAGCCTGTATCTAATATGTTCTGGGTCACATGAACAAATAAAGCGAATTGGGTCTCACACGATTGTTGTTTCCGGAATCCATACTGATTCCTACAGAGTAGATTCTGGGTTTCCAGAAATGACATGATATGCGAGCAAAAAACATTTTGTAAAATTCTACAACAGATCGATGTCAGAGATATAGGCCTATAGTTTTGCGCATCTGCTCGACGACCCTTCTTGAAGACTGGGACTACCTGTGCTCTTTTCCAATCATTTGGAACCTTCCGTTCCTCTAGAGACTTGCGGTACACGGCTGTTAGAAGGGGGGCAAGTTCTTTCGTGTACTCTGTGTAGAATCGAATTGGTATCCCGTCATCCCGTCAGGTCCAGTGGACTTTCCTCTGTTGAGTGATTTCAATTGCTTTTCTATTCCTTGGACACTTACTTCGATGTCAGCCATTTTTTCGTTTGTGCGAGGATTTAGAGAAGGAATTGCAGTGCGGTCTTCCTCTGTGAAACAGCTTTGGAAAAAGGTGTTTAGTATTCCAGCTTTTTGCGTGTCATCCTCTGTTTCAATGCCATTGTCATCCCAGAGTGTCTGGATATTCTGCTTCGATCCATTTACTGATTCAAAGTAAGACCAGAACTTCCTAGGATTTTCTGTCAAGTCGGTACACAGAATGTTACTTTCAAATTAACTGAACGCTTCACGCTTACGCTAACTTTGACATAGCTTAGCTTCTGTTTGTCTTAGAGGTTTCGGCTGCGTTTAAATTTGCAATGAAGCTCTCCTTGCTTTCGCGGTTGTTTCCTAATTTTGTTGTTGAACCACGGCGAGTTTTTCCCGTTCCTCACAATTTTACTCGGCACGTACCTGTCTAAAACGCATTTTACGATTACCTTGAACTTTTTCCATAAACACTCAACATTGTCAGTGTCGGAACAGAAATTTTAGTTTTGATCTGTTAGGTAGTCTGAAATCTGCCTCCTATTAGTCTTGCTAAACAGATAAACCACCAGTTGCATGCAATCTATCCTTTCTAAACACGGTCTGTGCCTTAGTAAAAGTTTCGGCAGAATTTATCTCCGGCTTCAGCCAGGTTTCCCTACCTATAATGATTTCAGCTTCTGTGCTTCGGTGCTTTCTATCAGCGCTTGAAGTGACGGTACTTTACCAGCGCAGCTTCGACAGTTTACAATTACAATAGCGATTGCTGCTTCGTCCCCGCATGTCCTGACTTTGCCCCGCACCCTTTAAAGCTGTTGCCCTTTCCGTACTTGCCCGAGGCCATCTGACCTAAAAAAAAAAAAAAAAAAAAAAAAAAACGCCCAGTCCACGCCACACAACCCCTGCTACACGTGTAGCTGCCTGTTGGGTGTAGTGGACTCCTGACCCATCCAACGGAACCCAAACCCCCACCACCCTATGGCGCAAGTCGCGGAATCTGCAGCCCACACAGTCACAGAACCGTCTCAGCCTCTGATTCAGACCCTCCACTCGGCTCTGTACCAAAGGTCCGCAGTCAGTCCTGTCGACGATGCTGCAGACGGTGAGCTCTGCTTTCATCCCACTAGCGCGACTGGCAGTCTTCACCAAATCAGATAGCCGCCGGAAGCCAGAGAGGATTTCCTCCGATCCATAGCTACACACATCATTGGTGCCGACATAAGCGACCACCTGCAGATGGGTGGGGTGCACCCTGTACCCTTCATAGCATCCGGAAGGACCCTTTCCACATCTGGAATGACTACCCCCGGTATTCACACGGAGTGCACATTGGTTTTCTTCCCCTCCCTTGCAGCCATACCCCTAAGGCACCCCATTACGCGCCAGATGTTGGAGCTCCGAACTACCAGTAGGCCCACTCTGCGACCACCCGGATGTTGCAGACTGAGGGGCAACCTCTGGAACAGGACAAGCAGCCATGTCTGGCCGAAGATCAGTATCAGCCAGAGACAGAGCCAGAAACTCATTCGTCAGTCAAACTGGAGAGACCTTCCGTTCAGCCCTCCGGAATGTCTTTCGCCCCCTGTCACACCTCGAGACGACCTCACTCTACCATGGGTGAGGGTTCAGCCTCAATGTGGGCTGTATCCCGGGCAGCCACAGCTGTAGTCCGATCGTGGGATGCTTGGGACGAGCTGACCGTCCCTGACAAACCCCCATCCGGACCCCCACAGTGATGCCCTTTGGCAACGGCCTCAAGCTGTGTGACCGAAGCCAACACTGTATGAAGCTGGGAGCGAAGGGATGCCAGCTCAGCCCGCATCCGAACACAGCAGTCGCAGTCCCTATCCATGCTAAATACTTTTGTGCAAAGAAAGTCTGAAGTAATCTACAGAAAGCACAAACAATTCGACACAAAATTTAAACGGTTATTAAAATACAAGAATGCGTAGTAAATACGCCCGAAATTTATGAATTAAACAATGTAAGTACCCAAAAACACGCAAAGAAATTAAGAATTTAACTATGTATCAAATAAGTGAGCTAAGAGTATACGACTTGCTGCTGGCAGCTGCTTATCCAACGGCGGCAGGGAGCACACGGCTGTGACCAACCGACACTGGCCGTTCAAAAGAAAAACAGAAGACAACTTGTTCAAATGGCTCTTAGCACTATGGGACTCAACTGCCGTGGTCATTAGTCCCCTAGAACTTAGAACTACTTAAACCTAACTAACCTAAGGACATCACACACATCCATGCCCAAGGCAGGATTCGAACCTGCGACCGTAGCAGTCGCACGGTTCCGGACTGCGCGCCTAGAACCGCGAGACCACCGCGGCCGGCAACAGAAGACAGATGACTACGCGAATTTACACTATTCAGGTACTAAAACGCCTCTTCTTTACCCGCAGTCAGTATTCTATGCCCCTTAGACTGTCCATTCGATTAAACAGAGCATGTAATTCTTCTTCACTTTCATTCAGATAGCAATATCATTCGCCAGCCGTATTATTCGTACCCTTTCACCTTCAATTTGAATTCCACTCCTGAACCTTTCTTTGTTTTCCATCATTGCTTCTTCGATGTACAGGTTGAACAGTAGAGGGGAAAGACTCTATCCCTGTCTTGCACCCATTTTAATCCAAGAATTTCGTTCTTGGTCGCCCATTATTATTATTGTCCCTCGGTTCTTGTACATACTGTATATTATCCGCCTCTCCATACAGCTCACCCCTATTTTTCTCAGAATTTCGAACATTTTACACCATTTTATATTGTCGAACGCTTTTTCTGGGTCGACAAATCCTATGAACGTGACTTGATTTTTGTTTCGTCTTGCTGTCACTATCAACCGCAAAGTCAGAATTGCCTCTCTGGTGCCTTTACTTTCCTAAAGGCGAACCGATCGTCATCTAACACATTCTAAACTTTCTTTTATCATTCTTCTGTATATTATTCATGAACTGTTAAGCTGATTGTGCGATAAATCTAGCGTTTGTCAGCTTTTGAGGTCTTCGAAATTGTGTGGATGATGGTATATTGCCTGGATCAGATGGTATATTGCCTGGTTCATACCTTCTACACACCAAAGTAAATAGTCGTTTTGTTGCCACTTCCCTCAATGATTTTAGAAATTCTGATGGAGTGACTTATCTGATCTTAAGTCCTTCAAAGCTCTTTTAAATTCTGATTCTTATACTGGATCCACTATCTCTTATAAATCGACTCCTGTTTCTTCTTCTATCTCATCAGACGTATCATCCGCCTCACAGGATACTTCACTGTACTCTTTCTACCTATCCGCTCTCTTCTATTGTTTAACAATGAATTCCGGTTGTTACGATCCTTGCTTTCACCGAAGGGTGTACTGGCTTTCCTATAAGCTTAGTCAGTTCTTCCGACTATCATTTCTTTTTCCATTTCTTCACATTTTTTATACAGTCATTTCGTCTTAGCTTCGCTGCACCTCCTATTTATTTCATTCCTCAGGACTCGTTTTTCGATATTCCTGAATTTCCCTGAACATTTTTGTACTTCCTCCTTTCATTGATCAGCTGAAGTATTTCTTCTGATACCCATGGTTTCTTTACACTTACCTCCGTTGTACCTATGTTTTTCTTCCCAGTCTCTGCCCTTCTTAGAGACGTCCATTCCTCTTCAACTGTACTGCCTATAGGACTATTCTTATTGGCGTATCTATAATCTTAGAGAACATCAAGCGTATCTCGTCATTTCTTAGCATCTCCGTATCCCACTTCTTTGTGTATTGATTCTTCCTGACTAATCTCCTAAGCTTTAAGCTATTCTTCATCACTACTACATTGTCATCTGAGTCTATATCTGCTCCAGGGTACGCCTTACAATCCTGAATCTGATTTTGAAATCTTTATCTGGCCATGATGTAATCTAACTGAAATCTTCCCGCATCACTCGGCCCTTTCCAAGTATACCTCCTCCTCTTGTGATTCTTGAACAGAATATTCGCTATTACTAGCTCAAATTTATTACAGAACTCAATTAGTTTTTCTCCTCTCTCATCCCTTGTCACAAGTCCATATTCTCCTGTAACCTTTTCTTCTACTCCTTGCCCTACTATTAGGTTTTCATCTCCCTTTACGTACTGCATTACCTTCTCAGTATCCTCATGAACTTTCTCTCTCTCTTCATCTTCAGCTTGCGATGTCGGCATGTATACCTGAACTATCGTTGTCGGTGTTGGTTTGCTGTCGACTCTGATAAGAGTAACCCTATCACTGAACTGTTCACAGTAACACATTCTCTGCCTTACCTTCCTATTCATAACGAATCCTACTCCCGTTATACCATTTTCTGCTGCTGTTGATGTTACCCTATACTCATCTGATCAGAAATCATTGTCTTCTTTCCATTTCATTTCACAGCTAATAAGCAGGCATGCATTAATGTCGAAAATAAAACCACTCAGGCTTGTTTTGCATGGTAAAACCTGGTTTAAGAGAGAAATTACACAAAAGATGTGCAGTGCACATCTCAGTATGGTACAGTATATATCTTTACATTCATAAGTGTTATAACTTTGATGATATCGAGTTCCCTGTCAAGATCCAGGACATACCTAAATTTGAGGCACGGAATATCGGAATAGCAATTCATATTTATGGCCTGGAGAAAAAAAGGGAATCAGATGAGCAGGACAAGCATATAGTCGTCAGCCCTCTCCATTTCTCAAAATTTGCCAGTGAGCATAAGATGAATGTAAAGATGCTGCTCTTCTGTGAAGGTGGTAATTATCATTATGTTTGGATCAAAGAGATTCCCGACTCCTATTCTCTCAATTGAATACGTACACGTATAAAAAGCTTTATTTGCTTAAGGTGCCTGAATTAGTTTTCTTCAGACAAGATATTAACAGAGCATCTAGCAGACTGCACTTCTTAGGACCCAGTACGTGTTATTATGGCTGATGAGGAAGACAAATTCATAAAGTTTAAAAAAGTCCACCATGAGGAGCGATGGTCATTTACAGTGTACGCTGACTTGAAATGCCTCGTCGCTCCTGTGGCCTGCTATAAGGTGACCCCACTATCTCGCATTCCGCCTTTGCAGAAAAACATGTACCATATGTGGCAGCATACCGAATTGTATCGTCTTATGATTAAAGTCTTAACCGCTACAAACCTTATGTTGAAGATCGTCCTGAGTTTTGGCTGCTCACTGAGCTCGAAAACTTTTCATGGAAGGTTGATAAGATGTACAGCGACAACTTTCACATGACCACATCGAACGAGAATGAAGATTTGTAGAATGACGTGGTTGACTGTCATATATGTGGGCTGCCGTTAGACAGAAAAGTGGAAACACCTTGTAGGGACCACTGTCTTCTTACGGGGAAGTTCTGTGGCGCAGTTCACAATACGAGCAATTTGAAATACCAGCTACCAACGCACATACCCATTTTCTTCCATAATTTAAGTGATTATGCCGCTCACTTTCTAGTTGAGCAATTCGCTGATTTCGTTTGTGAGAAACATCAGGTCAGTGTCCTACTTGAGAATGTCGAGAAATACATTTCATTCCCCAAACGATTTACTCCAAGAATTCCGCTTCCTTGACAGGCTACGTTTCAAGCAGGCACCACTCCAGAAACTCGTTGACACTGTACCTCAGGGGGATATGTACATCACTCGAGCTGCATTCCCCGTTGAGGGAAAGTTCCAACTTGTGACTGGGAAGGGGGTTGTCCCATACGAGTATGCGGAAAATATGGCAAAACTCAAAGAAACCAGGCTACCCAACATAACTGCATTCTCCAGCAACCTCACAGGGGATGTCATAACGGGTGCGGAGTATGAGCGGGAATTCAACATTTCCACTTAAGGACAGTATGCACGACTTTACTTGGACACAGACATGCGCTTGCTTGCCGACGTTTTCGAGAAATTCCGGAGTCTATGCAAGACCACACATTCTCTGGATCCCACCTTTTATTACACGGCACTTGGATTGTCTTGGGACGCAATGTTCAAGAAAACAAAGTGCAATATCGAAATACTGGCCGATGCTGGTATCTTCTTTTTTTTTTTTTTTTTTTGAGTGAGGGATCCGTGGTGGTCTTTGCCAATGTGTCCATAGGCTGAGAAGACAAATAAGGCATGAACGAGTGACAGATTCAGTGCAACCCTTGTTTCGAGTTACATAATGTACTTGGATGTAAATAACTTATACGGGCATGCCATGCAGCAATGACTACCGATTAGTGAGTTTCGATGGGTGCCTGAGGTCGAACACAAGGGATTAGGTGCTGAGTCTGATGTAGGATATGTGGTGGAGGCACAATTCAAATAACACGTTAGTTTGCCGCTGTGTCCAGAGCAACTAGTTCCGCGAGGAGGCTCCATCCACAAAAGTGATGACAACCATGCGAAATAAGCGGAGAGACGTTATTCATTATCATTATCTCCAGCAGTGTCTCCTCTTGGCGGCAGAGGTAGTTAGAATATTCTGGGGTATCTGCTTCAAGCAGCCCCTTGGCTGAAGGAGTATATTGCTTTTTATACGAGACAGAGAGGTTCCGTGACATATGACTTTGAGGAATATTTTTATAAATTAATGAATAATTCAATTTTCTGGCAAAACAATGGAGAATTTGAGAAAAAGACGTGAAAATTTTATTACAGCCGATTAGTATGGGCCTTATGTTGCCAGAAAATGCATAGCCAGACAAAATTTTAAGTGGTCACCTTATTCAATAATAATTTTGTTGTTTTTGAGATGGCATAGACGGCAGTAGAGTTTACGGAACCTATTTATGTGTGGATGTGTATACTAGACTTATTTAAGCTCCAGATGTACCGCTTTCATTATGAGTTTGCGAGAATTCATTTCACAGATCCTAAATTAATTTATATGGATACTGATAGTTTCATCTATTTGGTGAAGAACTGCCGTACATATGAAGTAACAAGGTACCACAGTAATGAATTTGACACATCCTCATACACAACCGATAATCCTTACGGTGCGCGCCCACAGTATCTGAGTGATCAGCGTGACAGAATGTCAATCCTAAGGGGCCGGGTTCGATTCCCGGCTGGGTCGGAGATTTTCTCTGCTCCCGGGCTTTATGTTGTGTTGTTCTAATCATCACCATTTCATCCCCATCAACGCGCAAGTCGCCAAAGTGGCATCACATCGAAAGACTTGCACCTGGCGAACGGTCTACCCGATGGGAAGCCCTAGTCACACGACATTTATTTATTTTATCCTTACAGTATTGTTCCTCAGAACAAGAAGATTGTCGGTCTTATGAAAGACGAGGCCAATGAATTGCTGATTGTGGAGTTTGTAAGTCTGCGATCAAAACTGTATGTGAATTGCACATTGGAAGGTGCCACCCAGAGGCGGGCTTCGGGTGTGTTTCCTATGGCATAGAGAGCCCTCTCTATCAAAGACTACTTGCGGTGCCTGCATAGAGGTGTTCGCGGTGCTGCACCGCAGCAGCAGCAGCACATGATATGTCAAACTAGTATTCGATGGAGAGGACACGAGGTATACACTGTTCTGCAGTCTAAAATCGGCTTGTCGCTTCATGACGATAGAAGGGTCCTTTGTGATGACGAGACGGAAACTCTCTCGCACTCACACTACTCACTTGTAGCGAGAGAAGGGTAGGGGACTCTGAGAGGAAGAGAATGAGTGAGAGAGAGACAAACAGACAGGCAGGGAGGGGGAGAGAGAGAGAGAGAGAGAGAGAGAGAGAGAGAGAGAGAGACTGCAGAGTATCAGTAAGACCACTTTGTCATAGTGTAGTAATTTTGTGTGTGTGTGTGTGTGTGTGTGTGTCTGTGTATCAATAAATATTTATTTATTTATGTGTACACCTATGTACGTGTCTATAAATAAGCACACATATCACCTGTGGGGAAAATGATAAAGGAAATTTAAAAATTTGAGAAGCTAAAACGTAAGTATAAACAAAAATATATTTATTTTTATTAAAAATGGACAAACAGAAAAAATATTTATTTATTCATTCATACGCAATGTGTGTGTGTGTGTGTGTGTGTGTGTGTGTGTGTGTGTGTGTGTGTGTGTACGCGTGTTTGTGTGTGCACCATGTGTGTCTTGTAAGTAGAACAGTTTTTAAGTCTTATCGCCTGCCGCTCGGTTAAATCCCGCATCCTGCCATCCTCATTTAGGTTTTCCGTGATTTTCCTAAATCGCTCCAGACAAACTCCGGGATGGTTACTTTGAAAGGGCACGGCCGACATCCCTCACCTTCCTTCCGTAATCGGATGAGACCGATGACTTCGCTGTTTGGTCTCCTCCCCCAACAGAACACAACCCCAACCTGCCGCTAGCCATCCAAGTCAGATTAGTATTAGTGTGTATATATTCATCATAATTATTGTAAAAACCTTTGCTATTGTGGCTGTGGAAATTAATTTGTAAGTGTGCACAGTCTTCAGAATTATAGTAAAAACCTTTGCTACTGGGACTGTGGAATTTAGTTGTAGTAAAACTATCTTCGCATTATTTTTAGCGTAGATATATGTACATGGAAAAATTGTAAACATTCTCATCCAGTGCTACTGGAAAAAATTGTAAAATATGTTCTCAGTCAGTGTTACTGTTGTAGTATCTAAGTTAAATACACATCTGCATTGCAATAACAGTGTCAAATTGTACCTCAAGGACTATATTGTACTTCAAGAACTGAACTGTGTCTCAAGTACTGAATTTTAATGTCAAAAACTGAATTGTGTCTATGTGAACTGAATAAACAAAAATTTCGTTACCATACGCCCTTTTTGTTGTTGTTTACAAAAAATATGTCCCCTATTGCATTATGTATGTATATAAAAAGTATGTGCATGATACAAATGATATTTAAATGATAATTACTTGAAAGCGTCAGCTGGCGACAGGTGTTGATATACCTCGATGGAGACAGTTGAAAATGTGTGCTCCGACCGGCGATCGAACCTGGGCTCTCCTGTAAAAATAACAGATGTGCTATCCATCTTTTTTTATTTTTTGTCGTGCTGACCACTTTTTAAAAATTCTTTGTTGATCTCACTTTGTTCTGTTCTGTTCTGTTCGTTGTATATGTTCGGGACGGACGTCTCATGACACCTGTTCAGGTTGTTCGTTGATCCGTTCACTTAGTTTTTCATTACAGAAGGTAGCTGACCCTCTAACCGAACACGCTGAGATACCATGCTAGCACCATCTGAGCCACGAAGGATAAAGACGAATAATGCGACTGCAGAAACTTATGCCTTCCCGTGAGACCCACATTCCCAACTGTCCACAATCTACATACGTAATGTACCTAATAGATATTTGCCCATCCACTCATTACTCGCGCCCACTAAGGTGACGATTCCCGTAAGAGTTCGGGCAACCTGTGGGCATTCGCACAGACGAAGTTCAGTGGTCGGGTAGCCTTTAACTATATATGAAGTTAGTAACTGTTCCCGAAAGAACAGATACCATTGATGACCGTGTAGCTTCTCTAGAATAAATGATAATTACTTCAAACCCTCAGCTGCCGACAGATGTTGTTCATAAACCTCGATGGGGAATCGTCACCTTAGTGGGCGCGAGTAATGAGTGGATGGGCAAATATCTATTAGGTACATTACGTATGTAGATTGTGGACAGTTGGGAATGTAGGTCTCGATGGAAGCGTGCAATGGATAAGTCCTTGCAGTCGCGCTATTCATCTGTGTCCTTGGTGGCTCAGATGGGTAGAGGTTCTGCCATGTAAGCAGGAGATCCCGGGTTCGAGGCCCGGTCGGGGCACACATTTTCAACTGTCCTCATGGAGGTATATCAACAACACCTGTCGGCAGCTGAGGGTTTCAAGTAATTATCTTTTATTCTAGAGTTGCTGCACAGTCATCAGTGGTGTCTGTTCTTTCGAGAACAGTTACTATCTTCATACAAATTATATAACTATTTTTTAGCATAAGTGCTATTTAGGAGGTGAAGTTTAGGATGGAAGATAACGAAATATGTAAAATGGTTGCATGGGATTACGCTTGTCGTGCAGCTCATATTGAGTTATGGGAACAGGAATCACGTGACCGCGTCCACTTCCAAAGAGATATAACAGACACGTCTAAAATTATACCTAGGAGAACCACAGACATAGTATGTGGACGAAACTGTTTACTGTCAAAGCTACCACTCCTCAGATTCACTATCAGAATTACGGAATTACCCTATTCACAAACATCCAGCACACACTTCAAGTTGAGTGACGATGGATGCATGGTGATTATTCAGTTACATACAGCTGGTGCGCTGAAAGGGACAAACAGAAGTCTATTGTACGCCTGGAATAAAGCATTCTTTCAACTCAAGCCTATATTCTACACAACATGATAATCCTTGTTGGAAATACTGCTCCGCATTCCATGTTATAGGAGCTAAACAGGTCTGTTTCATTAAGTCACCGTTTGTCGCACATTTAACAATCTTTGTCTGACGCTGTAAGAGGCTTTTTGTTTTTTCGTAACAAACTCAATTTTGGCAGCTGTAACAACAGATCTGACTCGCAGTGATCCTCCCCTGCTCCGAAATGTTAAAGAGGTACCGCACTTAACAAAAGGAACTTAAAATGTACTTAGACTCGATACAGAAAAGTTTAGCAGATTCTCCATCCATTTGCTTCGCCCCTGAAAAATAACTCTGAATTGATGTACGGTGGCCGGCCGCGGTGGTCTTGCGGTTCTAGGCGCGCAGTCCGGAACTGTGCGACTGCTACGGTCGCAGGTTCGAATCCTGCCTCGGGCATGGATGTGTGTGATGTCCTTAGGTTAGTTAGGTTTAAGTAGTTCTAAGTTCTAGGGGACTTCTGACCACAGCAGTTGAGTCCCATAGTGCTCAGAGCCATTTGAACCATTTGATGTACGGTGCTCTAGTATATATTACACTCGCAATGATTTCTCAGTCAGAGGAAATTTGTGTAATCTGGATGGTGGTAGGTAGGTCTACGGTAGCTATACATGGAACGCACTGACCCGATCCCCCACTCGGTGGTCTGAATACATATATAGACGCCACCGTGTGTTGGCTGGATTTACAAGCATCAAAAATTACGGAAAGGTTTCGTGGATGTGATAAAATCGATAAAAAAAGAGACGTTCAACTTTTTTTAAGTTGAAATTACATCCTACATTCGTCGAGAAATATGTGAAGGCGGGAGGCTCTTTTGCAGTGCGAAAACGGCACCCAGCTGGTGCGAGTGTGGAAGTATCATGATTTTTTTGTTATGCACCTTGAATCGTAGCATTCTAACTAAAATTAATTCAAGCACGTAAATTTTAGCCATGAACAGTAATTTCTAACATAGAGGTGTATGAAAAATATGTACTTGTGAAAAAGTTATGAAGGAAATGATTATGGAATCTTAAGTTCACTAATGTGTAGAAGTCTGTTAATTGGTAGGAATATATTATGTGATATGAATCTCCTGTAATTAGTAAATATAACAAGTTTATTAACATTTAACACCTAAGCCTTTATACACTCTACAATTAATTTATAGACTAGAATTCACTCATGTGTTTAATGTATAAAAATTTAGATAATCATTGAAGTGTGTAATTTGTTTTAAGATGAGAGTTTTAATTGTTAATTAATGAAATAATAATTTTAAACAATGCTGAGGATTGTTCGGGGTTGTTAAGAAAGTATAAATACTAACTGCCGTGTTGGCAGAGTCAGTCAGTCTGGTTTGAGATTTTAGACAGAAAGCATGTAGCATGTTGTGCATGATTTATTTCATTACTGTAAGTTTATTACAAATTATTTCAGATTTGTCAAGATTATTTTGAAACAGTAATAAATATCAAATGAAACACTGTACTTCATTAAATTTTATTTTCACTTTATAGTAAAAACCTACAGTTACTGTTCCAGGACTTCTTCTGCAACGTATTACCAGCTACGATGAGTAAAATTAACCTCTAAGAATGTTATAACCTATAATTGAAATGTTAGGCTGCTGCTTCGACGTAAAGGTATTGTTACTTATATTCCAACATATCACCAGACGTTTGTTGAATATAATGAGACTACTATTCATGTAAGAAAAAAAAGCGTATGTTTAGTCGTAAGGGGAGGATTGAATTGACGTGGTGAATTGTGATTTTAACACATTGTTAAGTATATCCGATCGTAAGGAGTCATATATTCATTTCGCAAACAGCTGCTCAATATAGCAAGGCGGGGTTCAACTGGATCTGATATAGTGTACAAACAGGAAGAGCAGTACGGCTGTAAGAAAATGGATACACAGAGCTTCCCCTCATAGGCTTCCCTAAGCTTATCCTCGCGTTTGCCATGTTGCACTATCGACTGAGATGTTGATTACAGTACACCACTCCCTACTGGTGGTGTCCTTCCAACCATTTCGGCAGCTGGAGCGCTGTTGATTATCACATAGTGCCAGACGCCTGTGCTTTATAACACTTGTTTGAGAGAGTCTTGGCGGGACGCAGAACTAACTGGAAGACTGAAACGCCCGTCAAACAAGTTCCTAGAGTTGAGGAGAATGGAGATACGTAGCTGGTGTGAGTGTGGGCATACCATAATTTTTTCGGGTGCTGTACACATATAAACGAAAACCGCACGGCTTGCCTAAAATGTATACATGTTTCAGTGTAAAGTCACTATGCCTTATTTTCCGGCACGTGCAGAGAAAATTACTACGTGTTCTATCGTGAGGGAGGCATATATTTAACAAATCGGTAACTATAAGGGTATGAGAGGGAGATTTTAAGAGAATTATGTGTAGGATAGATATTGAAATTTCATTAGATTCAATTCACGACCACAGCCGTCAAAAGGAGATATTTCCTGTGCATCGGTAGGTGGCACACTACAGTAGCTATCGTAATATTTAATTGTAGTTACACACATATTCCGTAAGTCTGGAGACAGACGTAGAAAGCATAGAAGCAAGCAAGCAGGTCGGGGCCGGAAAGAGCATCACAGCAGAAGCCTTTGATCCGGGATGGGGATTGCCCTTCCTTTGTAAACCAGTTCGGTGAGTCTGAGAAAGCTTCCGGTCTGCCGCGGCTTATGACGTTTTGGCTCGTGGCTCCCCGTGGACGTGGGAATAGTGATCCAGTTTGCGATAACTCGCCTTTGGGACTGCGTGTATGCTCCGTGGAAATTTGAGAAGATTCAGAATGACGAGTGTTTGCCCTGGGAGTATTGATAACACTCGAACTCCTGCTACTCAGGTCTTCCTGGGCTGAGGACCCTCCACGGCCGGTGGTCCTAACTCTGGCTGACACGTTCTTCAGCGGGTGTGGTCAGGAGCCGAGTTTACTGCGGTTGTTTCCTCCGATCCCTGAGAATGTGCGCTCCACTGCGGCACCGGTGCGTCGGGTTTGGACGTCCGGAACGTGAGTACGTGGGCTGTAAGGGTATTTTCAACGATGTCAGTCAATTAGTCGTGAATGGATCGTGTTTCTCAGAACATCGCAGCGGTAGTTGTTGTTACTACTCTATCACGGGTAGACCGTTTCTTCCCTCCTTCTTCGTCCTCATGTAGCTGAGACAACCAGTTAACTAAGGAATTCTATAGCACTTTTAAAAGAGAAAATGTACTTAACAGTCCTGCAGTGGTCAAGGGCGCTATAACCAAATCGGTATCAATTCACTTCGAAATTTCAAAATATAACCATCATTTCATGCATCACCGCTTCCACTCGCGGTCAAATAATAATAAGTTTGGATTATTTGATGAAATTTCTGCTCAAAAAACGTAGCACTGTTGTTTATGCACGCAAACTACTGTGCAGTGTCTGTTTCTTTTTTTTTTTTTTTTATTTCGAGTAGTATTAAACTGTGCGAAGCAAACTGTTTAAACGCTACTTATCGATTTAATTAATACTTCCCGTGGCATGTCTTCTGAAGCAACATTGGTGACATCTTCAAGATGTGATACTCGACACCAGATTTAATAACTCCTGAAGCAGCAAAAAAGTGCGTCAGGAAGGCTGGGGCACCTTAGAGCCTATGGCAGAAGGGGATACACCATGGTAGTTCCTATGTCATCTACAAAGCAAGCTACAGATCTCTCTCTTTGTATACAACACCTTTTTTTAGATGGTATTTCGAGTCAGCCACTGGTATCTTTGTGACATGGTCAGTTTTGTGTGTGTCAAGTGCCTACTGCATCTGTCTTATATCCACTACATCACGATCATGTAACCGGAAATTAATTATTCACTAACTTCAGCAGTATTTATGGGTCGATTCCCTGTCAGGTATTTGCTTTGGATGGAAGGCTTCTCTCGCTTGCGCTGGTTGATGACATGTTCTTGCATAGAGACCACTTGAGACGGCTTGGTAGGGGGAGGGGGGGATGGCGGGATGGCGACAGGAGTTTCTCAGGTAGCAAACTCAAAGCCTTGCCACCACGCGGCCCTTTTGTTCATGGGTTAGCTCCGTAATTCACGTAGCTGTGGACCAGCCGACAGCCAACAGCAGTGCGGCGAACCCGCCGGCGCGTGGTGTGGCCGCTGACGGGCTTGTCACTTCGCTGGGCCCCTGGAGGAACCCCAACTCCGGGCAACCAGCGCGGGTGCCGAGACGAGAGAAAGTTTTTCAGATATTTTAAGAGATCTGTTATGGTGTAATTACGTCTTTCCTTATGCGATCTGAATGAAAAAAGTTCCGCAATTGGTTAAATATTCCACACACAATCGAGTTCCTGACAAATTCTTTCGGTAAACAACACTGAAGCGCCAAAGAAACTCGTACAGGTATGCATATTCAAATGCAGAGATATGTAAATAGGCAGAATAGGGCCCAGCTGTCAGCAACGCCTATATAAGGCAACAAGTGTCTGTCGCAGTTGTGGGATCAGTTACTGCTGCTAAAATCGTAGGTTATCAAGACTTAAGTGAGTTTGAACGTGGCGTTACAGTCGCCGCACGAACGGTGGGAGACAGCATGTCCCAGGTAGCTATGAAGAGAGGATTTTCAAATACGGCCATTTCACGAGTGTACCATGAATGTCAGGAAGCCGGTAAAACATCATCTCCTACATCGCCGCGGCCAGAAAAAGACCCTGCAAGAATGGGACTAACGAAGAGTGAAGATAATCGTTCAGCGTGACAGAAGTGTAACCCTTCCGCAAATTGCTGAAGATTTTAGTGCTGGGCCATCAACAAGTTTCAGCCTGCGAACTATGCAACGAATCATCATCGATATGGGCTTTCAAAACCAAAGGCCTACTCGCGAATCCTTGATGACTGCATGACACAAAGCTTTACGCCTCACCTAGGCCTCTCAACACCAGCAATGGACTGTTGATGACCAGAAACATGTTTCCTGGTTGGACAAGGCTCGTTTCAAAATGTATTGAGTGGATCGACATCTATGGGTATGGAGACAACCTAATGAATCCATGGACCCTGCATGTCAGCAGGGGACTGTTGAAGCTAGTGGAGGCTCTGCAATGGTGTGGGGCGTGTGCAGTTGAAGCGATAAAGGACCCCTGATGCGTCTAGGCATGACTCTGACAGGTGACACATACGTAAGCCTCCCGTCTGATCACCTGCATCCATTCATGTCCACTGGCATTCCAATGGACTTGGGCAATTCCAACACATCCACTGACCACCAAACTCCCCAGACATGAATATTATTGAGCATATCTGGGATGCCTTGTAACGTGCTGCTCAGAAGAGATCTCCACCCCCTCGCACTCTTTCGGATTTATGGACAGCTCTGCAGGATTCATGGCGTAAATTCCCTCCAGGACTTTTTCAGACATTAGTCAGGTGCATTCCATGTCGTGTTGTGGCATTTCTGCGTGTTCATGGGGGCCCTACGCCATATAAGGCACGTGTACCAGTTTGTTTGGTTCTTCACTGTATATATGCCACTATGCATCCCATTAATTTTTTAAATAACCAAACAATATTCCACCTATTGTCTACATTCCTTCAACAATATTCCATAATCTGTGGTTGATCAGTCAGTATTTCCTAAAGGGGCGGGGGGGGGGGGGGGGCGAGGAAATCTAAGGCATAACGATTTAAGTAATTCATCAACTAAACTGATGTAGTGATTGGGCGGAGGGGGAAGAGCTATTTGAATAACCTGAAGCAGCTCATGTGTACCGAAAGTGTCGCAATTGAGCTATTTGTCGCCAATTTCTTTTAAAATCAATTTAATTTATTAGTCAATTAACTTGATATCAGAAGCGCTGCCAGATTTTTAAGGGGGTGGTAGGGGTAGGGATCACATGGAATGCCACTTAACCAAACAATATATTTAGGACATGGCAATCAAATGAATGGATTGTCCCCCAGAGGTCATAACCCACTTAACAGAACAATAGGTCAACTACCTGACAGTCTAAAGAGAACAATAGGTTTACCCGTCAATGTAGGCAACCCACACTAACAAAATGCTCTCATGGCCCTATTTCCCCACTACTAACTTTGGCACAAACCTGTAGGGTGGAGTCGTGGGAGGAGCACTTTGGGGTCCACATCTGAATGAACTCCTGTATCGTAAGTTCCACTGCAATACTTTGCCTGACGCATTACAAAACATTTCACTCAGCATTCAGTGGCTGCTATGGTTGCAGCATGATGGTGCAGAGCCACACTTTGGAATAAATTCGTATAACTACTTAAATAAAGAGTTTACAGAGAAACTCAAAGGAAGAAGTTTATAGTACTACACTCGTGGATGTATATGACCCAACAGCTCACATGCATGTCATTTTGGCAATGGGGAATGCATGTATGTTGCACAGTTTCCAGCAAAGTATGAGTCAGGGAGTGACGAACTGTAAATGCAAGGTGGTCACTTTGAACATCTTCTGTAAATTGACATTGCTCATACGTCTACATGCTCTATGAAGATATGCCCTGATGTGAAGTGTAGATAATGGAATATTTGTACATAGCACAATGTGAAGTCTAGTATAGTCTACGTTCCTGTTTTTTGTACATCATTGGATACAGACAATGTTACTGTATCCTCCATTGTTTTCTATTTGCTTTATTTGTGTCGTGGACAGAACACAGTGGACGTTAATGTCTATAAAAAGTTAATTTTATGTATTAATGTTTAAATAAAGGATACAGTAACAGAAAGAAATATGAAAGATACCGCATTTTGGAGGTGTAAATTGGATACAATTTGATACTTTAACTCGAAAAAAATTTGATACAAACACGACTTGAACATCGGCGAGTCTGCATATCCGTTCCCCACGGCACTATCTCTATCACTGAGTTAAGGGGGCAGCTGCAGCAGAGTGCAGGGTTCAAGTTTCCTATTGTTGGCCATGTTACACTCACTTACTTGCTAGATGATCGTATCTAAATAGCGTTTGCATTAAGCCTATTGACAATTTTTACTAGATACATTTTTGGTTTGAATGGGTTGAGAAACCGCATGCTGATAGCCCAGTGCATCATTTTTTCTTCACCCTGTAGTTCAGCAGAAATGTTTTGAAGTGTTTAAGTGTGGTTCTAAATGCTGTTCGATTAGCTCTGTAATAATTCATATGTGTTGATCAGCGGTAGAACTCAGCCTCTCGTAGTATATATTTTCTGAAGAGTTTCATTCTTGATCTTTGTATAGATACGTTTTGGGCGTTATTTAAATTTTAATTGTGTGTGTTAAATGTCAACTGGACTTTCTCACAGTAATCTGTTAAGTATGCTTTGCTTATCGTGGAGTGCATTGTGTATGCATTATGAAATTGCTGCATATTTGGCACCATCTCACATGTTATTGGACCGTTATTGTGCATTTATTGTTCTTCAACGAGTCGGGGAGTTACCTTGTTAACTCGACGCCAGATTAACATTGCAATGCTGTTGTACAATGTTGTTTTTGGAAGTGGTTTTATATCTTCTTCTACGTTATCATAAATTTTGAGCTACTATAGATTGATGGACAACACATCTATACTTCTGATTTGTTTGATTTCTTAAAAGTGAGAGATGAACAGCGTATTTACACTTGTTGTATGTGTTCTAAGATATTTTGTAAATGTGTTTGAGAAGTTCCCCGTACTTGTGTTATGCAAGCAGTGTGTGTGGCGTTGGTTCCAGAGTAACCCAGACAGATGTAATGTACATGTACAGTCAAACAAATGATAACAGTTTCAGAAAAACTGCATGAGCTATTCAAGAGAAAGAGCTTCACACATTGAGCAAGTTTATGACAAGTTGTTTCACCTCTGGCCTTCATGCAAGCAGTTGTTCAGTTTGGAATTGATTGATAGAGTTGTTGGATGTTCTTATGAGGGATATCGTGTCAAATACTGTCCAATCGACCCGTTATATAGTCAAAATGCCGAGATGCTTGGAGGGTTCTTTCCACAATGCTCCAAATGATCTCAGTTGTGGAGAGATCCGGCGACCTTGGTGGCCAAGGTAGGGTAGGGTTTTGGCAAGCGCTTTGCCACTGCCGTACCTCAGCCAGATAATTTACCTGCTACTCGCTCTGCAGAGAGAGCACTATGTCCTCTGTCCCTATGACTTATATGTGTTAATATTTCAACTGTTTTAATGCATACCTCCTTAGAAAGGATACGTGAAATGCAAATGTAACTGCACATTGTAAACAATTATATGTACAACAGGGTAGAACGAATCCAACAATTAGATTTATTTCTTTATGAAAACCCTTTCAGTTAACATGTTTCTTCTTATAAGACATATGCTACCATAAAATGGTCTACTTCATTTGTTCCACGCGATATGCTTCCCCTGAACAGGGGAAAAACAATTCTCAAAGCGAACGTTATCTGGATGCCTTTGTAGGACATGAGGAGATTCGTTTTCTCACAAGACGATGAACCATGGGCAGTAGTGCTCCATTCTTGTTATTCAGTTTTTCCGGGGTATCCTGAGACCATTAGTTATAACGAATTACTTGTGAAAAGGATGCTTCGTCCATCCACTCAAGTTGAATAATGTATCATTACATTATATAGGACAAAAGAAGGATATGGATATCACACAAATACTTCATTTTTCCTACAGATAGCTGGGTGTATATACATTCTCAAATAATATCGCAAATATATGACTACAACTAGCTTAGTAAACTTGTACATAGATCCATGTATCAATGTCCAGCAAACATCAAAGTAATGAAGTAAATCTCCTTCCATGCGATTCGCAGTTTGCTGCAGAATGCTGTTAAGGTACCGTAATCAGCTTCAAGCTTCGTTATTTGCTGAGTTCTACCAGCTTTGTATCAATGTATTCTTATATTAACACGTTTCAATATTCTATTATTAGTATGTGACGAATTGTGTTGCTAAGATACCACCAGAATTTGTCAGTCATGAGGAATATTTGAATTCCTGAGAACGGAGATTTTCTTGGGTCGGCTCCAAATACCGCTGAAATTTCCGTTGTGTGAATAATGGGAAAAGGGTAAGCATGTCAGCTATATCTGTAGCATGCTAGTCATTGGCTAAATGGCACCTCTAAGTGAAGAGCAGACTATAAGGTAAAATGTGTGGCAGGTTTAGACAGACATCCATTGTCTCTACACCTAGCTATAAATAAGGTCAACCCCAGATAGGCTACGGTGTTTCCACCTTCACCGTTGCAGTTTGGTTCTGAAGGCTACAGTTAGTAACGGGACCTGTCGGCCATTGCTTTGTGCGCAGTTACGTCACATGTCTGCCAGCATTGTGCTCAGAGTGGTTACAGCCAAGGACTAATGTATGTGGGCCGGCGATCGCAGCATTTCGCAAAGCCCTGGGACTCTTAACAACAGCAGCTGAGTGACAGCAAGCCGAACCCCTCAGCATGACTGTTAACCACTCATTCACCTATGAACTATAGGCTGGAGTGGTGGCTGCTGTCTTATGTTACCTGCCCCGTTGCGGTGGTGGTGGCGTGGGTCAGTCGTGCTCTGGAGCAGCATCTGGCCGGCTGCAGCACCTGCGGTCGGAAGGTTGACGTTACAGCCTGGCGCCAGTCAGTTACCATGAGTTCGTGGGGGCTGCAGTGGTTGTGGTGGTAGTGGTGGGTGTAGGAAGGTGTGGCAGGGGCTGAAAGCCCTTCCTTCCCCATCCCCTAGTGTGGCGTTTAAGGTCCAAACTTAGGAGGATCACTATGATGTGGCCATACATCTCTGAGTGAATAATAGCTTGGAGGACATGTCAAGTAGGACATCCTTTGTCCAGGAAACTGACCGGTACCTGCACAAACATCCTTTGTCTGTAACGTCAGAGAGCCAGGTCTCAGGATCTAACATCTTCGAGCTGTTATTCCACGTCTTGGATTCTGATCTAAGAGAGCCAGCCCCTGTATACCGGGTCATCCAGCAGCGACCCTACCTCCTCACGAATGGGAAAACACACTAGCACAACTGACCTGTTATTTTTAAGATCCCACCATTTTTAATTTCCCACCAAAATTTGAATTGTTGCCGTTTAATACATAGGTCGTTTAAACTCCATCAGAAGGGAAAGGAGGAGGGGAGAGGATATCCCATGACTGATCAATGAAATCACCTATGATATCATTGTTGACACACTTCGGGAAAAAACCAGCACAGAATGCTTACTCACGGCTCATAACTACCCAGATCACCTTAGGTACTGCAGTCATTGGGTTTCACCATATTGATCAAATTAGGAGAGACAGTTCGCTTTGTTGGCTAGGCCATAAGTTAAAGGTGCTCTCGCGACGCGTATAAAAATATTCTGGCGAACTTGGGGTTTAAACCTAACTCGCCCCTCTCGAACCTACGGCGCAGAAAATCAGAAAACATCTACTCTGAGCAAGTCCGTGATTAGCGCAAACCAGTCAACAGGAATCTGAAAATCAGACATGAAAAAAATTGCACAGCTTTACAATGTATGTCGGTGGCACACGTCATTGAAGCCAGCTGAACTGGTATTTATGAAAAGATGGTGTTGTAAGACAACAGATCAGATTAGGGGCCAGCCTTTGACACGTTTCATGGACCCTGTTCAGATAGCTCGATTTATCACACGAATAAAATTGTTGGAATGTGGCCCACAAGAAAGATAATCTTCACAGTGCATCTCTGTCACACTACTTCGTATTTATGATAGGCTTCAACTGAAACAAAATAAAACCCATTATGGGGATTCATGGTTTTAAGATCTCCCATCGGTACTAGAGATTACTTGAAATATAATGAGATTTTCACTCTGCAGCGGAGTGTGCGCTGATATGAAACTTACTGGCAGATTAAAACTGTGTGCCCGACCGAGACTCGAACTCGGGACCTTTGCCTTTCGTGGGCAAGTGCTCTACCATCTGAGCTACCCAAGCACGACTCGCGCCAAGTCGCCACTCCGCTGCAGAGTGAAAATCTCATTCTGGAAACATCCCCCAGGTTGTGACTAAGCCATGTCCCCGCAATATCCTTTATTTCAGGAGTGCTAGTTCTCAAACGTTCGCAGGAGAGCTTCTGTAAAGTTTGGAAGGCAGGAGACGAGAGACTGGCAGAAGTAAAGCTGTGAGGACGGGGCGTGAGTCGTGCTTGGGTAGCTCAGATGGTAGAGCACTTGCCTGCAAAAGACAAAGGTCCCGAATTCGAGTCTCGGTCCAACACACAGTTTTAATTTCCCAGGAAGTTTCATACTTGAACTATGTCCTCCTGCTTAGCTGGGTGGTAACGTGCTTGCCTCCCATACACTGGTCCCGGGTTCGATTCCCGGGGGGTTGGAGATTTTCTCCGCTCGTGCACTGGGTGTTGTGTTGTCCTCATCATCATTTCATCCTCATCATCAGCCGCAATTCGTTCATTGTGACATTTCTGATAGAAAGACGTGTATTGAATTTCGGGAGATTCAAGCGCATTGTTGGGAGCCATTAGAAAAGAATTATTAATTTGATGGAATTTCTAAGTTATAGTTCACTCTAAGTCAAGTGTCTGTTGTTCATGGATGGATGGAAATTATATTCAGTCAAAACTGGTCCTTGAAAATAAATATTTTATCCATTTCACCTGATTGTATTAGATACTGTGAGCTTACGGCAGAAAGAGGGATGTGTATGCTTTTGTTAGGTGTCAGAACCTGAAAATAATTACAAGTTCTGATGCTGAACGTTCATTTCGAGAGTTTTAAGACGTTTTCCATTCACTCGACTCCTAGATAGCCAAATACCCACACGGCACTTCATCACTGCGCAACGTCGATCTCCGCAGTTTCATGCATGCCTTATGTTTCATTATAATGAAAGAAAAGAAATAATAGAACATTACAGGAATCAGTGAAGTTTCAGAGAGGAGAAGTAAGCTGGTTGATCTTCAACAAGTAAGTGATTTTCAGTATATGGATATGAAAGTGTGACGATCAGATTACTTTTTCAGATTTATAATTTTCTAGATGCCCAAACCTTGGAAGCGAATGTTTACTTACTGGGTATAGCAAATGATAAGTCACGATGGGAATTAACAAAAACATCGATTTAGATCAAGCGGTCTTCGATTGTGTGCTTGTACTGTATGAATGTATTCATAGGGAATAAAGACGTTTAGACAGCATACAGTGTAATCCCAGCATACTGTTAGATGATCTCAATCATACAGCAAAGGTACAGTGGTACACACCAGGAGAAAAAAATTGGCCTTCTACGTAGAATATAAGATCGCTTAATGGGACACATAGTTTAGAAAATTTAGAAAGGTAAGGAAAGGTTAACGTTAGATATAACGGGAATCAGTGAAGTTCGGTGGCAGGAGGAACAGGGCTTCTGGTCAGGTGAAAAAAGGGCTATAAATACAAAATCAAATAGGCGTAATGTATGAGTAGGTTTAACGTTGTTGTTCTGGTCTTCAGTCCCGAGATGGTTTGATGCAGCTCTCCATGCTACTCTATCCTGTGCAAGCTTCTTCTCTGGTCCGGTGAAAGAAGGGTTAAAAATCCAAAATCAAGTAGGGGTAATGTATGAGTAGGTTCAATAATGAATAAGAGAAAGTAGGAGCGTGGATAGGCTACTACAAACTATGTAGTGAACGCATTGTTTTAGCCAACATGGACGCGAAGCCCACGCCTACCACAGTAGTACAAGTTTATATGCCAACTAGCTACGCACATGATGAAGAAATTGAAGAAATATATGTTGCGATAAAAGAAATTATTCAGATAGTTAAGGGAAACGACAGTTTAATATTCGCGGGGGACTGAAATTCGATCGTACGAAAAGGGAGAGAAAGAAAAGAGAAAAGTAGTAGGTGCATATGGACTGGTGGTAAGGAATCACAGAGGAAGCCGCCTCATAGAATTTTTGACAGAGCGTAATTCTGAGGCTAGCATGAATCCATGGGTAACACGATACCGAAATTAACTGATGGAACGAGAAAAGAACAAGAAGTACAAACGTTTCTAAAATAAGATCGGTAGGAAGTGCAAAATGGCTAAGCAGGAATGGCTAGAGGACAAATGTAAGGAGGTGGAGGCATATACCACTATGGTTAAGATAGTAAAATTTAAGAGACCTTTGGAGAAAAGAGAACCAATTCTATGACTATAAAGATCTCAGATGGAAAACCAGTCCTAAGCAAAGAACGGAAATCACAAAGGTGTGGGGAGTATGCAGAGGGTCTATACAAGGGCGATGTACTTGAGGGCAGTATTATGGAAATGGAAGAGGATGCAGATGAAGATCAAATGGGAGATATGATACTGCGTGAAGAATTTGACAGAGCATGAAAGACCTATGTCGAAACAAGGCCCCGGCATTAGGCAACATTCCAATAGATCTACTGATAGCCTTGGGAGATCCAGCCATGACAAAATTCTACCATCTTGTGAGCAAGATGTATGAGACAGGCGAAATAACTTCAAGACGAAAATTGTATTTACAATCTCAAAGTACTTGTAGACTTAGAGAAAGCTTTTGACAATGTTGACTGGAAAACTATCTATCAAATTCTGAAGGTGGCAGGGGTAAAACACAGGGAGCGAAAGGCTATTTACAATTTGTACAGAAACCAGATGGCAGTTATAAGAGTCGAGGGGCATGAAAGGGCAGCAATGATTGGGACAGGAATGAAATAGGTTTGTAGCCTATTCCCAATGTTATTCAATCTGTATATTGAGCAAGCAGTAAAGGAAACGAAAGAAAAATTTGGTGTAGGAATTAAAATCCATGGAGAAGAAATAAAAACTTTGACGTTTACCGACGACATTGTAATTCGATCAGAGACAGTAAAGCACCAGGAACAGCAGTTGAACTGAGTGTGTTGAAAGGAAGATACAAGATGAACTCAACAGAAGCAAAACAAGGATAATGGTATGTAATCGAATTTAACCAGGTGATGCTGAGAGAATTATACTAGAAAATGAGACACTTGAAGTAGTAGATGAGTTTTGCTATTTGGGGAGCAAAGTAACTGATGATGGCTGAAGTAGAGACGATGTAATATGTAGACTGGCTATGACAAGGAAAGTGTTTCTGAGGAAGAGAAATTTGTGAACATCGACTATAGATTTAAATATCAGGAAGTCTCTTCTGAAAGTATTTGCATGGAGTGTAGCCATGTATGGAAATGGAACATGGACGATAAGTTGTTTAGACAAGAAGAGAATAGAAGCTTTCGAAATGTGGTGCTACAGAATAATGTTGAAGATGGGCAGATCACGTAACTAGTGAGGAGGTATGGAGTAGAATTCGAGAGCAGATGAATTTGTCGCCCAACTTGGGCAGAAGAAGGGATCGATTGCTAGGATATCCCAAGGTATCAGGGGATCACCAATTTTGTATTGTAGGGAAGTGTAGAGGGTAAAAACCTTAGAGGGAGACCAAGAGATGAATACACTAAGCAGATTCAGAAGGATGTAGATTGAGGTAGTTACTCAGAGATGAAGAAGTTTGCACAGGACAGAGGACCACAACAACACACCAACATACGGACACAGAACTAACAACTTCATACTAATCATAGAAAGGACAGTAATATATCAAGACAATTATATTTTGTATTGCACTAAGTCAATTTTTTGATAATTCAACCCAATATTTATAAATACTAACAACAATTATAAGTTACTGCCTTACTTAAAATACATAAAGCTCTGGGAGTTCAAATTTTTTATTGGCGGTCTATTTTAACACCAGTGGGTCCACCAAGCCCCCCTTTCAGCATCCATTTTAAGAATAGAACCTAAGGTATTGTAGGGTTATAATAAGGTAAATACATAGGTAGCCAATTTAATAGTCGGTTATAAACTAAAATAATTTCGTTATAAATTAGGAGAAAGAAATACGTGGGAAATCAAGCGATCATGCATTCTGCACCATCTATCCTGACGCATTGAGTTTCGAAGCATTTCTACCTTACCCAGTTGGTGTAGAGGGGGTTTTTGTTTACATACGGGGATCTGGTGACAATGTAGAGTGAGTATGTCCTAAGGAAAAAGTACAATATCTATTTTCCAAGATGAATGTATGAAACCTTGTTAGTTATTTTAGTGTGTGAATTGTTTGCCAGAGGCACAGTCAGTAGTACTCTAAAAGAAGTACAAGGACTTAAACTGATGAGAAACGTGTGCTCCGCGACATGCGGGCAATGATGATAGCTTACCAGCTGCAAAAGAATTCTCATTAAAGCTTCAGATTTACGAAATTAGGATACAATCACATGAAATCTACTGCGATCTGTCCTACCTACAAAAACATTTTATTTATTTTTTGTAATGGTTTACAAAATTATTTAAGTATTAAGTAAGGTAACGAAGGAATATTTTCGATAATAATTACACCATAATTCGATATACGGCACCAAACAGACACTGTTTTGAGCCCTGAATACAAATGCAGATACTGCGGTCTTTTGCTCCATAAAGGTGTTAGTTTCCTTTTCATTGAGCATTATTGACAACTTTCGGTGCGCGAGGCTACGTAGATGACTTATCACCAGCTTTCTTTTTATGCAGCGCATTCCAGAAATCCATCCTCTCCTTGAACAAATTTTCCTTGATTGCAAGTCCATCGTTCGTTATCTCCAGGTATTGGCAGTGGCCCGCACTCACCGCAGGCCAAGATACGGGGATAATCTCGTCGCCTCCTGGTGTTGGATTCCTGAAAACGATGAGAAATTGCACAATGTAACTACGAAATCACATCTTAAATGCATACCAAAAGACGATTATGTACCAGTTCATAGGAGAAAAAAGTAGACAAACCAGAAAAAAAATCTGTACTCAATATGAAAAGTAAATAAGGAATAGAAATAAGTGTAAGTAGTTCACCCAGTCTTAGCGAAATTGGTCCAGAGTTTAGTCATTCTGGCGATGACTCTTCCCTCTACAGTATTCGGTGCACTGGGCTTGAGAAGTCCAAAGCGAAACAGGTACGGGATGTCATCACCGTGACAAGCTCCTGCACATAAAAACATTTTCTGTCACAGTCACTTCTTTAAGCTGATGTCTGATTCCACATAATGGTGAAACACGATCGATCAGTGCCGCTAGGTAACATAATTCATGTGGAAACTCACCCAGTACAGTAACCTCCTCCCAGATAGGTGCATATCTGTTTATCCTCGAAGCGATTTATTTTTACTGTGTATCTGGCAACGCAAAGTTTCACAAAAAGGAATGCGATTTATACAGAACAAAGGCTCATCTCATAGAACTTTTCTTCCACTTAGCTTTTAGTGTTTTAATTTATTTACAATCGATCTCGAAACAGCTCTGGCTTTATCGTCAGGCCCCTCAGCATCGTTATTGTGTGATGTACAGCAGCAAATACACCCTATTAACGCGTCCCTTAAACCCTTGTTTCGTAAATACATACCACAGGCAGATTTCTAATTATTTTTATAGGCTGATGAATCTGTGCAACAGCAAAATAGAACTGTTCCTTTCTCCCACATAAAATGAAAGTTTAGATTTAATTTATGCACTCGTCAAGTGAGTTAGTTAAAGTTTTCATATTACTAACAATTACACTAAATGCTTTCACTTTCCCTTTTTTCTAGGCAAAAACATGAGCTCATCTCCAGGAACTAGAAAAGAAAAAAAATTAATAACCATGTAAACGATTAGTAGAGGCTTACGGCAAGCTTTTCACGTGGTTATGTGCCATGTGTTTGTTTCACTCGTGAGAATGAAGCGCTGTTGAATATATCGTAGCGGAGATCTCAGAAATATTTGGATATGGTCCAGGGTATGTAAAAATCCGTACCAAAAGAGGATAAAAAAAGTTTTGGTCAGTTATGAAATTTTACGAACTATATTGCAGCATAGAGAGACAATCACGTCAGAATTTTTAAAAAATTGGTGGATAGCAGCTTTAATTATAAATCATACATATTCCGCTGTGTTGATGACGTGTTACAGAGATGCTAGATTATTTACTATCACCATGCTAGGTTTTTCTCGAAGGAATAGTAACAACTGAGCAATCAAATACATACACGCTTTAATATTCCATTTACATCGAGATCAATTTACGATGAGAATGTCAGCCATTTCCACATTATTTTACTGCGGGTCGAACGCTACTTTTGTCACACTAGTTAATGAGACAATACTAAGGAAAATTAGGTAATGTGAAAGTATTTTAAACTGCAAGTTCAGCAGATAAATAAATACCTTTGAATGTGCGTTTCCAATGGCGTCAGAGAAAAATATCAAAAATTTATTTCATCTGCTTCCCAAAAAGGCACTTAGCGTTTAGAAACTGAGGAATTCGTGTGTAGCACTCCAATTGATCACAAAGGAAGTAGCTCCCAAGCCACCCGCGGCTAACTTCCGTCAAAAACGATTTCCATTTGAATAGCTCAGTACGCTGAGGGCCTTGGTCTCTAACTGCTCACTCGGTGGTAATAATTCATTCGGTTTATTGTCAATATAATATTGTGAATGTCGGCTAGCCAGATTGATCATTAATTTAAGTTATGCATTTAACTTGTTAAAGTAGAATATTCATCGTGAACTACATGCCAAGTAGGATCACTCTTCAGCAGAGGTTGTTCCTGTGGAACGTGATCTGTTGACAACATAGCCGCTATGCACCCTTTGCGGGTAGCCAATAGGAGCCGTCGGTGAGATATCACGTGGTGTCTGTTCGTCGCCGTCCAAAGCCTCGTTTCCAGGAGCAAACTCTCTCTGACCTCGGCTGTCAGCTAGCAACCATGTGATTCTTCTCCTATGTCTTCGTTCGGACTTTATTCCGACATAAAATTAGCTTCTGCTGCCCTCAGAGCAACCTGCACGCGCCTGTGTCTATTCCGTACACTGATTGCATGTGTCTTATATTTTAATCAACGCTTTCGTTTAGAAATCGTTTCAGATACCCATATCCTCCTACAACCATATCAGGTCATCCCTGCATCTGTACAATATGCTGCTATTGCAATTATGTCGTACTGGGAATTCTCCCACACCAGTGAAATGATTGTAGTAGTGAATGTATAATGTGTTATCAATAGAATTAAAATCTGCTAGCTTCTCTGACTGGATATTTGAACTCTAACTTCTTCATAACACTCTGAACTGTTTGGACAAATACAACGAAGGCTTACAGAACAAAGAGTAACGCAAGCAAGCTGTTGGTGGTTAGTACAGAACACGATCATAATGCTATTCACAAACACTGTTCAAAAGATCAACTGCATATAGGTAATCTGATAATGAGTCGAATGAATTATTCTTATCGTAGCAATGGACGAGCTTGGAAATTCGTTCGTCGTAAAATTCGGCCGCCTGCGCCTTCAACCACGTGGTTATCTCTTCTTGAAGCTGTGCGTCGTCATCAAAACGCTGCATACCCAATCACTTCTTCATTGCTGGGAATAAGTGGAAGTCGCTCGGTGCCAGGTCGAGACTGTACGGCGGATGAGGAAACAACTCCCACTTAAGAGATTCGAGAACTTCACGTGTGGCATTTGACGTGTGGGCCCGGGCGTTGTCGTGAATCAGCAAGATCTTTGAGCCCAACTTTTCCCTGCGCTTGTTTTGTATTGCTCTTCTGAGGTTGTGCAGAGTTTGGCAATACCTTTGAGAGTTTATTGTAGTGCCTCTTTCCAGGAAATCCACAACAATCACACCTTTTCTGTCCCAAAAGACAGTCGCCATCACCTTCCTTGCCGATATTGTCTGCATGCATTTCTTGGGTTTTTCGGGGGAATTTGTGTGTCCCCACTGCATTGAGTGCAATTTTGTCTCGCAGTTCACATGCTTAACCCATGTTTCGTCACCAGTAACGATGCGATCGAGTAATGAGTCGCCATCTTTCTCGTAAGCGTCCAAAAACGTTAACGCTGCAGCCATTCGCTGATTTTTGTGAATCTCTGTCAAGATTTTTGGTATCCACCTTGCACAAAACTTGTGGTAACCAAGCTTTTCGATAATGATTTCGTGCAACAAACTTCGTGAAATTTGTCGAAAACTCATCGAGAGTTCCGTTATTGTGAAATTACGGTTTTCACGGACCGCGGCATCGACTTTTTCGACAAGTTCAGCAGTCACTATGCTGGGTCTTCCACTTCGCTCTTCGTCGTGAACGTTAGTTCGGCCATTTTTAAATTTTATGACCCATTGCCGCACTCCACCTTCAGTGATTATGTTGTCCCCATACACTTCACAAAGCTGCCGATAGATTTCTATCGGTGTACAGTTTTTTGCAGTCAAAAACCTTATTACAGCACGCACTTCACACTTCGCGGCATTTTCAATTAACGCTGACATTTCAAACTGTCACAGTAGCTCAACGGAGTGCTGCACGAACCTCTCACTGGCACGGCAGGATGCCGACTGAGCGGCGGAATGCCATGACACCAAGACGGCCGCGCTAGCCCCGCCCCTAACGGACACAAACGAAAACGTAATGTACTTTGTGGATAGCTCTCGTATTATTGGTCTGAAGGGGGGGTGGCGGTTGTTCTCGCAACTATGCATGTGGTAGACGAATTTTACGCAATATTCCGCCTAAGATTTATAAATTCTATAGTTGCTCAATATATTGCCTATATCAATATACTGCCTAAACAAAGCACGTTTGGGAATACATTTTGTCGTTGCGTGTAGAAGAAACATTCCTCCAGTGAGAATATATTTTTCTTTTGTATGTGCTCCAAGTAATCTATAGTTTGGACTTGCGAAGAGATGGGATAAAGAGAGGTACTATGTGTGGGGAAGAACCAATGTGGAGTGCAATGTTCCGTCACTTAATGTTAATGCATCGCTGCTGTAAATAGTGTGCTCAGGCAAGGTATGGTTGAATGAAGAGCTGCAGAAATAACCTGGCAACTGCAAAAGAGGAGAATGGATGGTATCTAAGAACTTTAGAAAGTAGGTTACACACGCCGTCCCACGCTAAGAAGCAACAACAGTGGCGTATTGTCAGAATAGAGTACATGTTTCAGGTGTCATATAGACAACAGTTCTGTTGCGGTACTAGTAAGAGGTGCAGCACACTGTGGGAGTGAAATGATCCTGAACTAGAAACGTACTGCAAATTTTAAGTACGCCAACTAGTACGGTTCTTGTGAGCAAAACGTCTAAATTGCCTACAGGTTCACCGTGAAACTCTGGCAGTACATCGCGACCAAATGTTATGTCCGTCCAACAGTAGGGAAATTGTGCCAATGATCTGCCCAAGATCGCAAAAGCGTGGATGATACTGATCGGGAAGGAAAGAAAATCTTGCACCATAATGTTTCCATCTTTTCGGCCAACTGACAGAACAGCTGGGGAAAGAGATATGCCAATGATGAGGCCGTTTGCACAGCGGTTTTCTAATATCTTGGTTACTACACAGAAAAATAGAGTCAAGTATTGTCTCCCTTTGACGTGTACTCCAGCAATTAATAAAAGTTACTTAGCTTATCATAATAATGTCCGATTTACAATACTTTCTGTCGTACACTCATAGTAGCCGGAGATTACATGTCTAGAGGATTTACATTCTTGTGGCGAAGTATCCCAACGCGGAAACGTAGAACACAGAGCTGCTTTCTCCCTCTCTCTCTCTCTCTCTCTCTCTCTCTCACTCGTTCACTCACACTCAAACACACACACACACAGTTATTAGCCAAAATTGCAATGCCGATGGCAACTGCGCCGTTTATTTACCAGATGGTAAAACAGTATTGTATCCTGAAACTCATACCTTTGTATTTGGAGGCTCCGAACATCTTCTTCAAAATGTTGAGCTTCGTGTCGACATCGAAGAGATAGAAGTAGACGGGTGGCGCTGCAGGAACTGAAGCATGCAGCCTGGCGACTTCCAGCGCTGTGTACACGAAAACGGAATCTCCCCGTAACTGTAACACATGAAAATACATTGATCGCATTTTTTCGCTGGACTGAGGTTTTCAATTTCTCATAGATCAAGAGAATTCTGTAATATACTTAGGAGTAAGTATTTACTCTCGTAAATTGTCTGTCATCAGCAGTTCATATTTTCATCGTCACTGTCCCAGTGACCCTCTTTGCTGGTAACCTCATCATGTAAATTGTCATGTGTGAACAATACTGGAAGGAAAAAAAGTTTACGAAGACGAATTCATCATTAACTGTTGTCGTGTGTTCAACTCCCATCAGGGTCCGACAATTTTGCTCGGGGACTAGCTGTGTTGAGGTTTGCGGCAGCACACGTCTACTGTATATGAAAGTGCAATGCCTGTCATGAGGACAAATTCTCAAATTGTTTGAAAGTAAATCTCATTAAAGCTAAGTTTACCAGTCTTCAGGAGAAAGTAACTTTCATAAATAAATTGTAAGTAATAAATTAATTAATAATGTATTTTTTCAATTTTATAACCTAATTCAATTTGGTTGTTTTCATCGTTCATGTTTTAATTTTCTATTTTAACACAGTTGTTAAAAAATACATTTATCTTGATTAACTACTTTTTTCAAATATTGCTTACACCTGACAGTAAAGAACGACGTTCTTTACTGAAAACTTGACTAAATTCAATTAGGTTTTCAGTAAAGAACATATTTGATACAGTGTTGATGGAAAACAATCGATTGTTTCTATTATTTGTCATTACTACTTACATTTATAATAGTGGCACTTCAGTTGTTTTGTTGTTAGTGCTAATTACGTTAATAGCTGAATTCGGGAACAACATTGGTCCACGTTTTTGTGATTCTGAGTTAAGAGTTTATTGCCATGTTCTGACGCTCCCTCTAACTAATTAATGCAGGAATAACATTTTTCCAACACTCTTAGTGGAAGAAATGAGATTCCGAAGTTACGTCAGAGGAGAAACAACACTAGTCACTGTCTAGTGCTACTTCTACGACCAACGTTCGCTAGTCTGTTGCCTGATATTATCTCCTTATTTCCGCAATTATGCGATGTTAAGACACCATGATGGAATTTATGAATGTAGATATTGGCGGCGAAAGTTTAAAGAGGAAAAGGTGTAAAGAATTTTTAGTATCAACGTGGAATCATAGAAAGATCGCGAATTAAAGATTTAGACTACAGAAACTACAGTGAAAAGTTAGTTTCAAAGAAAAACATTGGTGAAAAAATGGTTCAAATGGCTCTGAGCACTATGGGACTCAACTGCTGAGGTCATTAGTCCCCTAGAACTGAGAACTAGTTAAACCTAACTAACCTAAGGACATCACAAACATCCATGCCCGAGGCAGGATTCGAACCTGCGACCGTAGCGGTCTTGCGGTTCCAGACTGCAGCGCCTTTAACCGCACGGCCACTTCGGCCGGCAAACATTGGTGAAGATTCAAGTAAGTAATGTTATGATAATGAAGGTTAAGAAGTAAAGTAATAATTTATTTTGTTACTGAAGTATCTGTATGACTTCCTGCATGTAGTCGGTAAAGATTTGAAAGAATTCTTGAAGAGGAAAGAAATGAAATATTTTCACGTTTCTATGACCTGACATCAAAGGATGCACACTATATAGGTAAAATTATTTGAAGGCGAGGAAGAGTACCGGAAGGAGTTAACAGCAAACCAAGCTGCAACAGCTTTCAATATTTCATTACTTCCAGCACTGGACGATCAGAAGTGTGCAAGAAAGTTTTCATATGTATCCTTGGCGTCACGAGCCAAAGGGTCAGGAAGGTAACGAATCTACTTTCTTGTGAAAAGTCCACTACTAATTAGAGGGGTAAAAATACATCAGGAAATCAAATCAGTGATGCAGAAATAAGCATGGTTATTGATATCAAAATTCCTAACCCCAAAAAAATGGCTCTGAGCACTATGGGACTCAACTGCTGAGGTCATTAGTCCCCTAGAACTTGGCACTACTTAAACCTAACTAACCTAAGGACATCACAAACATCCATGCCCGAGGCAGGATTCGAACCTGCGACCGTAGCGGTCTTGCGGTTCCAGACTGCAGCGCCTTTAACCGCACGGCCACTTCGGCCGGTTAACCCCAAAAACTTACTCATTATGACACCAGGGGACATTTTTATTTAGGTAGGCAACTGCATGTCAAAATCATGTGTGAGCACTTGAAAATACGGCGTCCCAAGCAAATAATGTAAAATATGACTCTTATCTGAAAAAAAGAAAGGTTTTCACTTACATTTCGTCGTCCCGAAGCTGACAAATAATGAACTTGGGAAGTGCTTAAATATCAATTACAAACAAGATACTGAATGAAAAACCCAAGATGGTTCTGCTATAGAACTGATGGACCATAAACGCTGGGCTTCAAAATTTTCTTCTCCTATTCGTGAAGGAAAAGAAATATGTTAAAAAGAGGGTGATGTTGCAGGTACTGCCATAGCTTTTATGTACAGTCTGTCCCTTCCTAGCGTGCCAGTTCAAGAAGTATGCTACCTCTGGCAACTCAATTTTTGTGTTCAATATCCATTATCTCAAAACAGGACATGGAAAATTCTATATTTACGATGAAGGTGTCGCAAAAACGAGTCCTGATGAAGGCTGTACTGGATTTCACACAAAATGATTTGCCACCAAACAAAAACTTTCTTAGAAGTATTTTAAAATGGATAACCCAGGGCATAATAAGAATAAAACTATCGTAAGGTTCCTCTGGCTGTTGCAATTTCCAAGCGTTTTGTCACAGTTAGTTATTGTTTCCCGGTCAGTGGTCATTCTCTCCTCCCATGTGATAGGAACTTCACAGTCATTAAGAAGAAAATATGAGCTGTCGGCAGGATTTATATGACACGCAGTTTGTGGTACTTGTTGTTACTGCAAGTACCTTACAAAAAGTTGTTTCAACAGACAATTATAGCATTCAGAATTGGTGACTAGAAAATTACAAACGCAGTATCCTGTCTTAAGAAACAGTGAACTGTAAAGTACTCCCAGGAAATAAGAAGTAATCTTTCACTGTATAAGAATTCATGGAATGTGAATACAGAAGTGAGTGTAGTGGAAATGTCAAAGTAAACGGCACATTGGAGGCCTACTAAATGGTTCAAGTGGCTCTGAGCCCTATGGGACTTAACATCTGTGGTCATCAGTCCCCTAGAACTTAGAACTACTTAAACCTAACTAACTTAAGGACATCAAACACATCCATGCCCGAGGCAGGATTCGAACCTGCGACCATAGTTGGAGGCCTACTGAGGCACCTTTTTCGTTTACTTATTGATTTAAACACAACAGTAGCTCTACGCACTGCTGCATCATACGAAAACTGTGTTTAATTAAGCGGCAATAAAAGAGCTGACTGCAAGAAACTGGAGTCATGTATCACTGAAGAGCACATTTCCTTTTATAGAGCAGTCTACAACTGAGTTTTAGTGGCCTGTAAAGATCCTTACAATGAATAAGAAATGTGGGGATAAGCAATATTTTACAGAGCCTTCTATTTCATTGACTGTATTAAGTAATTAAATGTTGGTGTTTAGAACTTGTATGTAAACTTAAAATAGTTTTGATATTGAGAAACAATAAAGCTGGAGCTCAGAACCTATCATGTAGCCTCACAGAACAAGTTTTTGTGATCAAATCAATAAATTTTTAAATAAACTGATGACTAACATGGAACTGCATTTGTGAGAAGCAACTGATTTCAGGAACAACACTTGAAAATGGTGTCTCGATATCACTAGAAAATGTATCTTACAAAGTATAATTAAACTGACACAGCCTCAAATAAACATATTTTTCCATTTTTCTCAAAATCAACAGGCATGGAATAGCGCTGTTTCTGAAATCAATGATTCTGCGAGTGGGGTTGGACGGAAATGCTCCTCTACGTATCACCGTGAAAAGTTTGAGAGGGCCTATTGTACAATACTTGAATATTTGTCTGCATAAAAGTGATTATGATTAGAAAATGCAGTTTCAGTTGTTGATCGTTGTTTTATGTTCTCAGAATTACCGGTTTCGGGCAGTGATACCTATTTTCTGATCTGCTAAAAAAACATATGAAGTAAGTGAAAATTGGGTTCTGATCCTTCGTTTACAATAATACAAAGCAAAAGAGTTTCTGGTTATTTACAATACCAACGTTTTAGACACAGCACTCGCATAGTAACAGGATAATCAGTCTCAACGAAAACATTGCCAGTTCAACTGTAATATGCTATAGCCAGTTCGTATGCTGTAGCTTTATATAATAAATTTAAAAGAAATTTCATTGGTATGAAAGGCTTTAGTGCTACTGGGAACAGAAATAAGTGACCTCTACCGCTCACATACACACGAAATGTGCTTAGAATATAAACCCCTCACACTAAAAACAGCGGTATAAGCGATCCGCATGCAAAACCGCGTCTTACCACGGAAAATATTTGAATGATCATCTTATTAAATGTCTAAGACAGGAACTTTGGTAAAACAAAGAAATGAAATATCGATATAATAGAATAAAAACACTTCTTTGTCAATGTCATGACTTGTTGCTACATTTCACTCTTCTAAAATAAGTGCTCAATTTGAACAACAAGTTTTTTTCTACTGGCCTAAAAGTGTTAAACAGCTATTCAGTCTTCGAAGTGGAAGTGTGGGATTTCAATTAAGTGGCCAGAGCAAAAGATGAACAGAGAGATATGTGTAAGTACAGGCCTATCTAACAATATGTTTGGTGAAAGGCAGGTTATGATACTGACATACCAGTACCATCATCTGAAAATGTAACTCGTGTGGAGTTCGGTACTGGTCGGCTTGAATCCACAACGTGAAAAACTGTATTTAGTAAGCTGCGCATGTTGTTCTGTTCCACATTGCTTTGACCACTTCATTGAAAGCTCACACTTGTACTTGGAAGACGAAATAGTCGTGAAAAGTCTGTTTTTCAGATAGCGCAACTATTTTAAGCAGGGGTAAATATAGCAACAACTTACTACAACAAGCCGGCCGTTGTGGACGAGCGGTTCTAGGCGCTTCAGTCCGGAACCGCGCGACTGCTACGGTCGCCGGTTCGAATCCTGCTTCGGGCATGGATGTGTGTGATGTCCTTAGGTTAGTTAGGTTTAAGTAGTTCTAAGTTCTAGGGGACTTATGACCACAGATGTTGAGTCCCATAGTACTCAGAGCCATTTTTTTGTTAAGTTCCACAGTGCTTAAAGCCATTTGAACCATTTTTTACGACAACAGAATATGTGTATTCTCGTTTTATTATATCGTTATTTTGTTCCTTTGCTTTACAAAAGTTGCTCTCTTAGACCTTAAACAGATTATCAATCTGATACCTCTCGTGGTAAGATACGCGTTTTTGCAAGCGAATGGCTCACGCCAGTGTTTTAGCACTCTCTAAACCCATTGTGAGAGTTCGAAGTCACATTCTTTACGAGTGGTCTCTGTACGTGCTAATGGATTTAAAAATAAAAACTGGAGATAATTTGTGTAATAAACACTCCAGAATATTTAAGCTAAGACACTAAACAGATGTTCCTAGATTGAAAAACATATTTTATTAAGGGGCATCAGTTACAAAAGTTTTAGGATGTCCGCCCCTTTTTTTCTATTAACTCGTCGTTGAGGGAGCTGCTTATAAGCCAGGCGATACTGACAAGTACCGGGTATCAAGCGAAAGAGTCCCTGAGTTCAGAATTAGACATCTTGAAAATTAAGTGCAACAAACGATATGTTTATTTTGAAAGCTGAAAGAATTTTATGCGGAAGTTACGAAACTGTTCGAAAAGCTGCTACCAAATGGCGCTGTAACTGCATTGTGTAGTGCCTATACATAGTGCTACGTAGCTTAGAAGGAGCAGTTCCACCGCTGAAACGTTGAAGCAGGTTAACGAACCGAAGGAAGAGGCTGAAATCATGTATTCCGCTTAACAATGTTTTTTTCTTGTGCTGGAGTACTACAGACTAAAACACACTCCTGTCGCAAAAAGGCGCAGTTTTCAAAAGCGACTGAATGTACTAAAAGAATCCGACACGAAAACATTCGCAAATTCTTCGCCAGATTCCGACCGACTGGCTGCATGGTTGATGCTGTAGCGAGGTTCAAAATGGTTCAAATGGCTCTGAGCACTATGGGACTCAACTGCTGTGGTCATCAGTCCCCTAGAACTTAGAACTACTTAAACCTAACTAACCTAAGGACATCACACACATCCATGCCCGAGGCAGGATTCGAACCTGCGACCGTAGCAGTCGCACGGTTCCGGACTGCGCGCCTAGAACCGCGAGACCACCGCGGCCGGCGCTGTAGCGAGGAATATTGGCACTAGGAAAACTACTGTTTAGTCCTAAAAACGTCGCCAACCTTTCTATGATTATTCAGCGAAATCCAATGAGAGCAACCCGAAGAATTGAGCAGAGATTGGTTTGAAGCGTTTCGGCAAGCAGAAAATACTGAGACGGAGCCTACACATGTTTCCACTCAACATACAAAGCTGCCAGACCACACCTGTACAAGCCGTGCAACAGGCAGCTTACTTTGCAAACCACATTCTGACAATGGTTCACAATGAAAGATTTGATTCTGGAGACATCTGGTTCACAGATAAAGTACGAGCACCTGAATGGCTCTGCGACTTTAGCGATTGTGGGGTTCCCAAAATTCCTATTTGTGTGAAGCGAACTCACTGTATTCTCCGGAGTTTACTATTTAAGCTGTAGTATGCAGCACAGGTATTACTGGCCCTTTTCCAGTGCGAGAAATCATCACTAATGAATGTTTTGTTGCAATTTTGGGACAATATATCGTCACACAGCTGGCTTTACAGTATCGAAAAGGCACCGAGTGGTTCATGCAAGATGAGGCCAGTTCACATCGCAAGGAACAGGTGCTTCGCTTTCTTCATGAATACTTCGGGAATAGAGTCATTGCGTTGTATTTTTGCAAATTTATAAAGGGCGTTTAAAATGTTTTGCACAGTCGTCTAATTTTTTTTTATTTTTTGCAGGAGGAGAATGAATTTTTTTGTGAACATACTTGTTGGAACATTTAGGTATAAGTTGGTATGGAAAAGTAGTTTCTTTTATTTACAGGTGAGCCATAATGGACCGTGAAGTAGAAGTCAGGTAGCGAGAACGGTCAGTGATGGAGTTCAAGACCGACGGCGACTCTGTCACATCGATTCACAGGAAGTTGCTCCCTGTTTATGGGGAGGACACAGTGGATCGCAGCAGTGTCCAGCGGTGGTTGCAGAGGTTTGAAGAAGGTGATTTCTCTCTACTGGACAATCGACGATGCGATAGACCATCGACGGCAGTGAGTGATCTGAATAAGGAGACCATTGATCAAATCATCCAAAATGAAAGATGTGTGACTGCACAACAGCTTGATGAAATGACTCATTTCTCATTGGGTAGTGTGGCATCACTGGTACAGTCACTAGGGCACAGAAAATCTGTGCACGTTGGGTGCCTAGATTACTGACAAGAGAAATGAAAACGATGAGGAAAAATGTGTGCGAGGATCTCCTGAAGACCTTTACTGAAGAGTGGAAACAGTGTTTTGACGGCGTCATTACCCAGGATGATACAGGGTTGTTTTTGTCGGAACCTGAGAGCTAAACCCAATCCATGGAGTGTCGTCATCCAGGTTCCCCTCGGAAGAAGAAACCAAGACTTTCACAAACAGCAGGCCGAAAGGTGATGGCCTCCATCTTCTGGGATCAGTGTGGTGTCATTTTCATTTACTTTTTCGAACCTGGCTCCACAATTATCCGGACTGTTACTGTTTGTCGTTTGACAAGCTGCAACGTGCCATCAACACCCACAGACCACAGCTTCAGGGTCAGCTCATCAGACTCCACCACGACAATGCCAAACCCCATACATCCCTTATGACGCAGGAGAAATTCAGGAAAATGGGTTGAAAAATTGTTCCTCATCCTCCCTACAGTACGGACTTGACTCCGTCTGATTTTTACCTCTTTGTTCGTCTGAAGGCCCACCTGTGCGGTAAAACATTTGATAGTGAGAAAGACCTTATTTCCTGTGTCAAACGATGAAGTAAAAGTCAATCCCCAGAATTTTACCAAAGTGCATTTACATCATGGAAAGAACGGTGGGCCAGATTCGTCACAGCTGATGGAGGCTACATTGAGTAGGCTCACTGTATAGCTAAATGTTCCGAGTATTTCACAAAAAATTTCATTCTCCTCCTGAAAAAAGTAAATAAGTTAGAGACGACCGTGAAAAACTTCTTGAACACCCTTTACTTGCAAAGAGATGGAGTGGCCTCCAAATTCGCCCGATCTGACTCCTTGTGACTTCTTTTAGTGGAGCATATCGAAAGAGACTGCCTAATGGAACCGCCCCACCACGCCGGACGAGCTCCAATCGGTAATATGTGAGACATCTGAATGCATTTCCGTCAATACACTATAGAATGTGATGACAATTTCATTGTTGGCTTGCGCCACCTCTTTACTGCTAGTGGTGGACATTCCGAAACGGTTGTGATGTGGTACAATGACTGCTTGCAGAGGACAAGTTTAGGTATCCACGCTGATACTGTTAGAACTTCACAGTGTACAGTGACATGTGTTAGCAGCTTTCCCAAATATTTGGAAACTTGTGTATGATTTCTGTACAAAATTCTTACAGATTTCTCAATCAACGTACGTTTGTTGCACCCGTCTATCGATCTTAGTATACGAGATACTTGATTTTGAAGCCGGGAACTCATTCACTGAAATCCCTGTATGTCTAGTTTTCAACATGATCATGATAGAGAAGATCCAAAGATGAGCGGCGCGTTTCGTCACAGGGTTATTTGGTAACCGTGATAGCGTCACGGAGATGTTTAATAAACTCAAGTGGCAGACTCTGCAAGAGAGGCGCTCTGCATCGCGGTGTAGCCTGCTCGCCAGGTTTCGAGAGGGTGCGTTTCTGGATGAGGTATCGAATATACTGCTTCCCCCTACTTATACCTCCCGAGGAGATCACGAATGTAAAATTAGAGAGATTAGAGCGCGCACGGAGGCTTTCCGGCAGTCGTTCTTCCCGCGAACTATACGCGACTGGAACGGGAAAGGGAGGTGATGACAGTGGCAGGTAAAGTGCCCTCCGCCACACACCGTTGGGTGGCTTGCGGAGTATAAATGTAGATGTAGATGTAGACTATCATCACTGGAAAATACTAAGACGATTTCTTTAAAGAAGAATGAGAAAACTGGTAGAAGATCGTTTAGGATTCCAGAGGAATGCAGGAATATTCGAAGCTATACAGACGCCACGACTTATCTTGGAAGGCACGTTAAGGAAAGACAAAATTACATTTATAGCATTTGTACACTTAGAGAAGGCTTTTGAAAATGTTGACTGAAATTCTCGCTTTGAAAGTGTGGTGGCAGCTGGTATAAAATGCAGGGAGCAGAAGGCTATTTACAAAATATAGAGAAACCAGGAAACAGTTATAAGAGTTGAGGGGTAGTATTCGAAAAGGGAGGGAGAAAGGGCTGTTAATTATCCCCGATGTTATTCAATCTGTAGATTGAACAAGCAGTCAAGGAAAAGTTGAGTTTTGTTGTTTGAGCAGCAAAATAACATGATGGCAGAAGTAAAGAGGAGTATACTGTAGACTGACAATGACAAGGAATGTGTATCTGAAAAAGAGAAACTTGTTAACATCTGAAAAAAGTATGGAATGTAGAATGGAAGTGAAACATTGATGACGAACGGTTTAGAAAAGATACTAGAGGCTTTTGAAATGTGATGCCACAGAAGAATGGTGAAGATTAGATCGGCAGATCGCGTAACTAATGAGGTGTTACTGAACAGAACATTACGGGAGGGGGGGGGGGGTCGGGGAGGGGAAACAAAGAAATTTGTGGCACAACCTGACTAGAAGAAGGAATTGGTTGATAGGACACATTCTGAGAAATCAAGGGATCACAAATTTAGCATTGGAGGGAAATGTGAGGTAAAAGTCATATAGGGAGACCAAAAGTTGACTAAACGGATTCAGAAGGATGTAAGTTGCCGTAGTTATTCGGACATGAAGAGGCTTGCGTAGCATAGAGTAGCATGGACGGCGATCAAACTAGTCTACGGACTGAAGACTACAACACAAACATGATCGTCATGGTAACCGTCTAAGAACCGCGTTGCCACCTCTGCACGTACCTGCGCGTACTGCAAGAACGTGTCGTCGCCCAGCGGCCGGTCTCCCAAGTAGAAGCGGCGGATTTCCTGCGCGGCCGCCCGCCTCTCGTCGGGTGTCGCGGCTGCCGTGGGTGGAACCAGCAGCTCGAAGTTGTTGTCCAGGTCGCGCCACGCGTCTTTCTTGCCCAGCACTGCCGGAAATTGAAGGTTTGATCATATCTCCACAGTAAATGAGTAACTATGGCACCGTTTATCGGCCGTTAGAAACGGCGAATAGAACTGTCACAAGAGATACCGAAGATTCCTGCGCCAAGCGAGTGTTGTGACAAGTGGCTCTGAGCATTATGGGACTTAACATCTGAAGTCGGGGTGGTCGAGCGGTTCTAGGCACTACAGTCTGGAACCGCGCGACCGCTACGGTCGCAGGTTCGAATCCTGCCTCGGGTATGGATGTTTGTAATGTCCTTAGGTTAGTTAGTTTTAAGTAGTTCTAAGTTCTAGGGGACTGAAGATCTCAGAAGTTAAGTCCCATAGTGCTCAGAGCAGTTTTGCCATATCAGAAAACGGAACCTAGCTGCATAACACTGTGAGCGTGTTACATAAGTGTCAGTTTGACTGTCCTTTAATCCCTCAACAGATCGTTACATGAAAAACTTAAAACTAACATTTGGATAAGCTGTCTGACTGTATTTGAATAAGAATTTACAAGTGATACAGAATCTGACTTGTGCAACTGAATTTACAGGATTGGAGTACAAGTTTTGCACTCATCTCTTTCGATGACTGCCTTTTTCCATGAGGTTTACAGCAATTCCTAGCAACATGCATCAGCAGCGGCTAAAGTTTATTGTTACTACAAATTAATTTAATAAAAAGGAGTTCCTTGGGTCCTGTTAACTACTAAATAACTTGTCAGAAGCATTTTGTTAATTAAGTCTATTTAGAATTTCAGAAACCAATAATAGACAATGACAATAATAATAACATAGGTATCAATAATGGCTGAGTGCCATACTAACAAATTATTTCAGTTCCAAAGCTACATTAACATTAAATAACATCAGCATATTTATTAATTACATCTGAAGAATAATTATTATTATTTAGAGGATAAGGAGGCTTCTTTATTTGACAAGCAAAACACGGGATTGTTACATACTCGGACTAACAATCACGAGCCCAACCCTGCAATTGCGCTTTACGCTATACTTGCGAATTTTACCTTGAATTCCGTTTTCAAGCGTAGCTAATGTATCGAAATTGGTCCTGGCTATATACACTCCTGGAAATTGAAATAAGAACACCGTGAATTCATTGTCCCAGGAAGG